>NC_042620.1:240476479-243309619 GCF_901001135.1 Rhinatrema bivittatum
ATGAACGTGCAGCCATGCACATTATAAAATCTGGGGTCGGCGCACACAAGGGGGTGCACACTTGTGCAACTTGAGTTCACCGAGCCCTAGAGGAGCCCCAATGGCTTTCCCCATTTCCTCTGAGGCCACTCTGAAATTAGAGTGGCCTCGGAGGGAACTTTCCTTCCACCCCCTCCACCTTCCCCTCCCTTCCCCTATCTAACCTGCCCCCCAGCTCTACTAAATTCCCCCACCTTTATTTTGTGATTTACGCCTGCCTCTGGGCAGGCGTAACTTGCATGCACCAGCCAAGTGCTGGCGTGCGAACCCCCGGCATGGCCGCTGTGCCGGAGACCTCGGTCCCGCCCCAGGACCACCCCTGGACCAGCACCCCGGCCCCTCCCCTGCCCCTTTCAGCCCCTTTTTCAAAGCCCCAGGAAATATACACATCCCAGAGCTTGTGTTCGTCACTGAGCCTATGCAAAAAAGGCTCGGCGCATGCAGGGACAGGTTTTCAAGGTTACGCACGTAAGTTACATGCACCCTTTGAAAATCTGCCCCAATTAACTTTAGAATGTTGAAATGGAAGAAAATAATTTTATTAAAGAAGAAAATATTTTCTGGGGAAATATGCTATATTTTAATTAAATACTTCAGTAAAGTGATTTTTGGCAATCCTCCAATAACTCTAGGAACGTTCAAAAAATGCAAATTTAGATGCTTTAAATAATTTTCAATAAATTCCACTTTCCTAGTTAAAGCTCCCCATTCCTGGATCATAATATCATTAACATTCTGGACACTTTTCATGTTGTCTTCCAAAGTCTGAATTCTATTGGTTTGAGCTAACAGTTGTGAGTTATGGTCCTGGGTCACAGAATCTAGTTTTAAAGAAATTGAAGAGACCTTGGTAGAGCAGTCATGGAATTCAGAACCCAGCTTGGCTACTAACTCAGATGTAGACCAAAGTCACCATGGCTGGCTTGGGAAATGTTGCTGCAGACTGGAACCTCCCGCATGATGTAAAGAAGCAGGAGGAAATTGAATCGCCAAAGGAAGAGAAGAAGTGGATTCACTACTTGAAGAAATGCCAATTTGTAAAGATCCCAGGTGGTCCACATTAGAACTCACTTCCTTCAAAGTCAAACCCATAGTCCCACACACTACCCCCACAGCAGCTCCCAATGACACAGCTTCAATTCAATCAGGGACATGAGTGTAATGTCAGGGGAGGAGAAATATTGTGCCGTTGGTGGTCTGAGATCAAGAGGATTCAAGAAAACTTCCCTGGATGAGATCGATGCTCCTCTTGCAAGCTCATCAATGAGGATCATGTCCCCTGAAGCAGGAATTTGGTAGCAAAGTCGGCGATGGAATGCTGACCTGTGACAAGCTGAGTTTCAGAGGGAAAACCCAACTTTACCTTTCCGAGTGGATGGCATTGCAATATCAGAGGTAACAAAACCAGTAAGACAGAGCTGCTCAGAGCCGTACTAGCAACATGCCGCCATCTTGTCATGTTGCTAGTACGCCATCTCCTGCAAAACCCAGTTTTAAGTGTGTAAATGCTTTTGATTTGAATTGTAATAATACACACTAAATCAAACAGTGTACACTAAATCAAAATAGTGCATATAAACCTGAACTAGTGTGTACTAAATGAAAACATTTTTTAAATTAAATGCCATGAATTATTTTGATCATTTCAGTTTAGAAACAATATGAAATAAGCAATGATGCTGCAGAAATTAGTAGAGCAGCAGACACCCCTTAATGATCTGTCTCTCATAAAAGAGAAAGTTGTGGATCACCTCCTGGGGCATCATGATTGAGTAGTAATGAGTCAGTGGACAGAAATCCTGAAGCCCTTCAAGGATGCCACAGAGGATATCCATTTCAGAAGCACAACCCTCTGTAGGGGTCATCCCTATGGTAAACATTCTGGAGGAAAAATTAGAGGGTTTTCATGAGCAAGAGGGAATGGAAGCAGAAGTGTTATAGTTCAAGTGTAACACCCAGAACCAGGACCACATTCCTCTATGATTTCTAGTTTTGAGCTAATGGAGGAAGTATTTGCAAAAACTGATTCAGAAGAAGAATCATATCCTGAATTTCCTGAATCACAGGATATTAAACAGCTAGTGTCTAAAGAGCATTCGGGTAGTAGCATCTTAGCCTCCAGTTGTCATGGCCGCCGACCACGGCGGTCTGTGGCTGGGACCAAAGGCTCACCCCACAGCGTCGGGTCATCTCTGTGGCTCCTGCTGGGGCAGGCAGCCTCCCCCAGTGCTCTCCTCACAGCCATGGCTGCTACTGAGGCCGGCTGCATGGCCTGCACAGCCGGGAAGACTCCGCCCCCTACGGGTTAGTTTAGAGCCACGCGCGTGGCTGAAGAATATATTTAAAGGGGCCATGACAGGAAGTTGTCATGGCTCCTTCCTGGGACACCTCCCTCACCTCTAGTATTTAAGGCAAGGTCTGCTCCTCAGACCTTGCCTTGGTATTGAGGTTCCTAGTTGAGGTTTGCCTGAGCTCCGTGTTCCTGGTTCCGTTCTGATCTTCGTCCTGTTCCTGCTCCTCACCCCGTTGGACTGTTTGCTTGGCTTTTGACCTTCAGACTGGCTGTGGCAATTCTCTTGGCTTGATCCTGGACTGGCTTCGGATCCTTCTCCTGTTTGCCCCTGGACCGGCTTTGGACCCTTCTCCTGGCTTGCTCCTGGACCGGCTTTGGACCCTTCTCTGTTATTCGACCCTTGGACCGGCTCTTGACTATTCTTAGACTCCCACTCCTGGACTAACTATGACCTGCTGGAGGCACCAGCCATCTGGAATCCATGACCTGCAGGAGGTGCCTGCATCCAGCTCTACATTCAGTCTTCAGGGAGTGTCCTAAGTCCCAGCATCCGGGTCCCTATGGGCTCCTCCTGGGGAGGATCGCGAGCTTCCAGGGTGAAGTCTGCATTCTACGTCTGCATCCTCAGTAGGGATGTGCAGAGCAAAATTTTATGTTCATATTTCTTATGTCCGAAAGTGGGTCCCACTTGCGGCCAATATGGACATAAAAAAAATCTAATGAGTTGGGTATATGTACATATGTCGCCCATTAAAGTCAATGGGGGAAGGATTTCCAGCCTATTTTTGGCTGCAGAATTGTGGTTTTCTTATCAATTGGCCCAGGAGAGAGTTCCCTTTCCTTTGTGCAGGGAAGTACTCCCTGGAAAGGGTCCACCCCTAGAGTTGTGTGTACCCGGTGTTTACATTGGCGTCCAGTGAATATCGCTGGCGTCTAGTGAATTCCGTTGGCGTCTAGTGAATTCAGACGGTACTTACGCACTTCAGCAGATGACAAAGGAATTGGAGGATCTCTCAGAAATAAGAATATGTGTGGGAATACAAGGTCTGGATGAACAGGCAGGCACAGCAATGGAGTTAAAACAGCAGTAGGAACACAAGGCCTGGATGAACAGGCACTTCATTCGAGGACAGAGGTCAATCCCAGCTAGGGACACAAGGCCTGCATGAACAGGCACAGGAACTAGGTTAAAACACTGGTAGCTCGCCAGCATCTTTCTGATGCATGCTAGAATATTGGCAGCGGTATGGGCATGGTCCGTCAGGTGGGTGTGCAGTAAAGCCCACCTCCACCCTCATGCTTGTTCAGGGAAGGACTCCCTGGAACGGGTCCACCCCTAGAGTTGTGTGTACCCGGTGTTTACATTGGCGTCCAGTGAATATCGTTGGCGTCTAGTGAATTCCGTTGGCGTCTAGTGAATTCAGACTGTACTTACACACTTCAGCTGATGACAAACGAATTGGAGCCTAGGATCTCTCACAAATAAGAATACGTGTGGGAACACAAGGCCTGGATGAACAGGTACATCATTCGAGGACAGAGGTCAATTCCAGCTAGGGACACAAGGCCTGCATGAACAGGCACAGCAACCAGGTTAAAACACTTGTGGGAACACAAGGCCTGGATGAACAGGCACAGCCACTGAGTTAAAACACCTGTGGGAACACAAGGCCTGGATGAACAGGCACCGCCACTGAGTTAAAACACCTGTGGGAACACAAGGCCCGGAAGAATGGGTACAGCAACTGAGTTAAAACACCTGTGGGAACACAAGGCCGGGATGAAGAGGCGCAGCAGTCGAGCACAGAGGTCGATCCCAGCTAGGGACACAAGGCCTGGATGAAGAGGCACATCATTCGAGGACAGAGTTCAATCACAGCTAGGGACACAAGCCGCGGAGGAAAAGACACTAACCAGGATCCTCCAAGCCCTCATTTTCTCCAAATTAGACTACTGCAACTCTACATTTCTTGGACTCCCTTCCTCATACACAAAACCACTCCAAATGGTTCAAAACGCAGCAGCCCGTCTACTAACAAACACTAGGAAAAGAGACCACATTTCCCCAGTCCTAAAAGACCTCCACTGGTTACCAATTCAGTTCAGAGTCATTTACAAATCCATCACCTTGATATACAAAATCTTTCACCAACACACCATAATCGACCTACAAATTCCTCTCCGTTTATACAAATGCACAAGACCGACCAGGGAAGCCTACAGAGGATGCCTGTTCCTCCTGTTCCACCCTCCAAAACCACTTATCAAGCAGCACCTTTAGAGATTGAGCCCTTTCCACAGCAGGTCCACCGTTATGGAACTCCATCCCCCCAGATCTCAGAAATGAACCTTGCCTCCTAACCTTTCGGAAAAGACTCAAGACATGGCTTTTCAGGCAAGCCTTCCCGCACTGCACCTAACACACACCATCAATAAATTCTCAGCTCAGAAGCTGTATATATTGGACGCCATATTTGTAATGTACTCTTGTATATTTTATATTCTACACATGTATATAATTAACCTCCTCTATCCCTCTTTATTTCTTACACTCCCAGTTCATAGCCCCAGTTAATTGTAACTGCATCTCTTCACACCACGTGTATTTATGTTTAGGTTGTTTTCTTTGCACCCCTGTTTTCTGTAAAGCGACATCATGTGAACGATTTCATGAATGCCGGTATAAAAAAAACCTTAAATAAATAAAATAAATAAGTAAGTACCGCAAGGGAAAGTTGAAAACAACTTTGAAGAGGGAGTTCAAGAGGGCGTGAAATTGTAAAGAGGTAAATGGGTGGGGTCCGTGCAGTCCGCCCGCAGGATTCAACCCGGCGGGTTCGGTCGGACCGGGGTTTCGGCGGATCCCCCACCCCCCACCCCTTTCGCGGGGGGTGGGGGAGGGGCGGGAACGCCTCCCGGACAGCCCCGGCCCCCGCAGGGCGCATTTCCTCTGCGGCGGTGCGCCGCGACCGGCTACGGTTCGGCTGGGAAGGCCCAGGGGGGGCAGGTGGCCCGCTGCTCCAGCGGCGCGTGTTATAGCCCCCCCTCCCGGCGTTTCCTCCTTCCCCTTTGGCAACTGTTAACTTGTCTTAACCTCATTCACTACATCTATGCAGACGATGTCAGATTCTTATTCCCATAACAGAATCTATTAACAAACTTGGCTATTCTTACAAGCCTTCCCTGATCCTTCAAACTTTCACTAGATAAGTAAAGCTACTCAGCTTTCAATATGGAACTTCGCCCCTCCAATATTCTCCTCATTTAGCTACCCTACTTATGCACTTCAGAAAATGACAAAGGAATTGGAAGATCTCTCAGAAATAATAATACGTGTGGGAACACAAGGTCTGGATGAACAGGCAGGCACAGCAATGGACTTAAAACACCAGTAGGAACACTAGGCCTGGATGAAGAGGCACATCATTCTAGGACAGAGGTCAATCCCACCTATGGACACAAGCCGCGGAGGAAAAGAAACTAACCAGGATTCCCTCCGTAACGGCGAGTGAAGAGGGAAGAGCCCAGCGCCGAATCCCCGCTCGTCCGGCGGGCGCGGGAAATGTGGCGTACGGAAGATCGCCTCTCTGGCGCCGCTCGGGGCCCCAAGTCCTTCTCATCAAGCCTCAGCCCGCGGACGGTGTTAGGCCGGTAGCGGCCCCCGGCGCTCCGGGACCGGGTTTTCTCGTAGTCTGTTTGTTTGGGAATGCAGGCCAAAGTGGGTGGTAAACTCCATCTAAGGTTAAATACCATTTCCGGCGCGTGTTATTGCCCCGCCCCCCCCCCCCGGCAGCATCTTCGCCGTTGCCCCCGCCGTTTCCTCCTTCCCCTTTGCCAACTGTTAAGTAGTCAGCCTCATTCACTACATCTATGCAGACGATGTTCAGATTCTTATTCCCATAACAGAATCTATTAACAAAGCCATCGCACTTTGGAACAACAGCTTACAGCCATCACTAATCTCCTCAACAGTCAAAGCATGAGATCTTATTAAGAAACTGACATTATCCTCAACAAATTCTTACTCCTAGCAAAACCTATACCAAGTAAGTACACAGGGGTCTGTATTTTCATACCCCATTGCTTGCTGTTTGAATACCGCTCTTGCCGTACGACCGACCCGCAGGGTCCACCTAGGGACACAAGCTGTGGAGGAAAAGAAACTAACCAGGATTCCCTCAGTAACGGCGAGTGAAGAGGGAAGAGCCCAGCGCCGAATCCCCGCCTGTCCGGCGGGCGCGGAAATGTGGCATACGGAAACCGGCTCCCCAGCACCGCTCGGGGGCCCAAGTCCTTCTGATGGAGGATCAGCCGGCGGACGGTGTTAGGCCGGTAGTGGCCCCCCAATAAAACCACCAAGACTGCTTCTATAAACTGCAAGTTTAAAAAAGGATAAGACCACTCTTCCACGCCAAACACTTCAGAACCATCCTCCAAGCCCTCTACTACTACTGCAACTCTACATTACTTGGACTCCCTTCCTCATACACGAAACCACTCCAAATGGTTGAAAACGCAGCAGCCCGTCTACTAACAAACACTAGGAAAGGAGGCCACATTTCCCCAGTCCTAAAAGACCTCCACTGGTTACCAATTCAGTTCAGAGTCATTTACAAATCCATCACCTTGATATAAAAAATCATTCACCAACACACCATTATCGACCTACAAATTCCTCTCCGTTTATTCAAATGCACAAGACCGACCAGGGAAGCCTACAGCGGATGCAATGCCGGTATAAATAATAAAATAAATAAATAAAATCAATAAGTACGTAAGGGAAAGTTGAAAACAACTTTCAAGAGCGAGTTCAAAAGGGCGGGAAACCGTTAAGAGTTAAACGGGTGGGGTGCGTGCAGTCGCCTGGAGGATTGAACCCGGCGGCGGGTTCGGTGGGACCGGGGTGGTTTCGGCGCATCCCCCACCCCTTTCGCGGGGGGCGGGGAACGCCTCCCGGACGGCCCCGGCCCCGTCCAGGATAAAAAAATAAAGTAAAGCAATAAAATCAATAAGTACGTAAGGGAAAGTTGAAAAAACTTTCAAGAGCGAGTTCAAAAGGGCGGGAAACCGTTAAGAGTTAAACGGTGGGGTGCGTGCAGTCCGCCTGGAGGATTGAACCCGGCGGCGGGTTCGGTGGGACCGGGGGTGGTTTCGGCGGCATCCCCCACCCGTTGCGCGGGGGGGCGGGGAACGCCTCCCGGACGGCCCCGGCCCCGTCCAGGAATAAAAAAAATAAAGTAAAGCAGTAAAATCAATAAGTACGTAAGGGAAAGTTGAAAACAACTTTCAAGAGCGAGTTCAAAAGGGCGGGAAACCGTTAAGGTTAAACGGGTGAGGTGCGTGCAGTCCGCGGCCCCGGCCCGTCCAGGAATAAAAAAATAAAGTAAATATATAAAATCAATAAGTACGTAAGGGAAAGTTGAAAACAACTTTCAAGAGCGAGTTCAAAAGGGCGGGAAACCGTTAAGAGTTAAACGGGTGAGGTGCGTGCAGTCCGCGGCCCCGGCCCCGTCCAGGAATAAAAAAATAAAGTAATATATAAAATCAATAAGTACGTAAGGGAAAGTTGAAAACAACTTTCAAGAGCGAGTTCAAAAGGGCGGGAAACCGTTAAGAGGTAAACGGGTGGGGTGCGTGCAGTCCGCCTGGAGGATTCAACCCGGCGGCGGGTTCGGTGGGACCGGGGGGCTTTCGGCGCATCCCCCACCCCTTTCGCGGGGGGGCGGGGAACGCCTCCCGGACGGCCGCAGGGCGCATTTCCTCCGCGGCGGAGCGCCGCAACCGGCTCCGTGTCGGCTGGGAAGGCCCAGGGGGGGCAGGTGGCCCGCCGCTCCGGCGGCGCGTGTTATAGCCCCCCCTGGCAGCAGCTTTGCCGTTACCCCCGCCGTTTCCTCCTCCTCCTTCCTTTTGCCAACTGTTAAGTAGTCTTAACCTCATTCACTACATCTATGCAGACGATGTTCAGATTCTTATTCCCATAACAGAATCTATTAAGAAGCCATCGCACTTTGGAACAACAGCTTACAAGCCGAAGCCACCACTAATCTCCTCAACAGTCTAAACCTGGTCCTCAATGCCTCTAAAACTAAACTCCTCTTCATTTCCTACAAGCAAGAAAACCTCCCATCTCAGATCCATCACAAACACCTTCTCACCCACAACCATGTAGAGACCTGGGAGTAATTATAGACAACCGTCTTGACCTAAAGAATATGATCCAAAACACAACTGTAAGATATATATTATATCTTAATGGGCCTCGACAAAGGAAACTCTTTCCTATTGATCTTGTTAGACCTTTCCGCAGCGTTCGACACGGTCAACCACGCCATCCTCCTAAACCAGCTTTCGTCCATAGGAATCAGCGGCACCGTCCGATCCTGGTTCAAAACGTTTCTCGATAACAGAGGTTACAAAGTTAACTCCAAAACAAGGAATCCTCAAGATTTGACTCTGTCATAGGAGTCCCTCAAGGTTCTTGATTATCTCCGACCCTATTTAATATCTATCTTCTTCCTCTCTGCCTTCTTAACTTCTTACCGACCTCAATCTAAAGTACTTCCTTTACGCAGATGATATTGAAATCATCATCCATATCAAAGACACATACTCTAAAACTCTTGACTACTGGGAAACATGCACCAGAAAATCAAACAAGTAGTAAACAACCTACACCTCATCTTAAACTCATCCAAGACAGAAATCCTACTCATCTCTCCTGAAAACAATATCTCCAACACTACTCTTCCCACCAACCTACCTACCACACAAGTTACAGACTTAGGAGTGATAAATAGACAACCGGCTAAACTTCAAGGCACATATCAACAAAACAACCAAAGACTGCTTCTATAAACTCCAGGTTCGGAAGAGGATAAGACCCTCTTTTTCCATGCTCAAGACTTCAGAACGATCATCCAAGCAGTCATTTTGCGAAATTAGACTACTGCAGTTTCCCTATTGCTAGGTCTGCCCTCATCCTATCCAAACCACTGCAGATGGTTCAAAATTCAGCAGCCCGATTACTAACAGGCGCAAGACAAGAGAGACCACATATCTCCCATTCTGAAGAGTTACATTGGGCTACCCGTCCACTTCCGTATCATCTCTAAAGCCATATGTGTCCATCTTCAAAACTATTCATCAACGCATCTTATGCACTTTAGCTGATGACAAAGGAATCGGAAAATCTCTCAGAAATAAGAATACGCGTGGGAACACAAGGTCTGGATGAACAGGCACATCATTTGAGGACAGATGTCAATCCCAGCTAGGGACACAAAGCAAGCGTAGGAAAAGAAACTAACCAGGATTCCCTCAGTAACGGCGAGTGAAGAGGGGAAGAGCCCAGCGCCGAATCTCCGCCCACTTCCGGGTTCGGGGATCTGAACCAGACTCCCTTTCGATCGGACGGAGGACGACGGAGGCCCATCGCCCGTCCCTTCCGAACGGCGCTCGCCTATCTGTTAGGACCGGCTGACCCATGTTGAACTGCTGTTCACATGGAACCCTTCTCCACTTCGGCCTTGAAGAGAATGCTCAGTCTGTTTAAAAGAACAAAATTAACGGACCCCACTCAAGGAATATGCTCAGTCTGTTTAAATAAGAAAATAACGGACCCACTCTGAAGGTCATGCTCAGTCTGTTTTAAAATAGCAATATCAACAGACCCACTCTGAAGGGACAATGCTCAGTCTTGTTTTAAAATAACAAAATGAACTGCCAGCTAGGGACACAAGGCTGGAGGAACAGGCACATCATTGGTGGACAGAGGTCACTCCCGGCTAGGGACACAAGGCCTGGAGGGACAGGCAGGCACAGCAATGGAGTTTAAAACACCAGTAGAAACACAAGGCTGGAGGTACAGGCTAGGCGGAACAGCAACGGAGTTAAAACACTTGTGGGAACACAAGGCCTGGAGGAACAGGCACATCATTGGTGGACAGAGGTCAATCCGGCTAGGGACACAAGGCCTGGAGGGACAGGCAGGCACAGCAATGGAGTTAAAACACCAGTAGAAACACAATGGCTGGAGGTACAGGCAGGAACAGCAACGGAGTTAAAACACTTGTGGGAACACAAGGCCTGGAGGAACAGGCACATCATTGGAGGACAGAGGTCAATCCCAGCTAGGGACACAAGTCGCATAGGAAAAGAAACTGACCAGGATTCCCTCAGTAACGGCGAGTGAAGAGGGAAGAGCCCAGCGCTCGATTCTCCACCACTCCGGGTTCGTGGATCTGAACCACGACCTTCCCCTTCGATCGGCCGAGGACGACGGAGGCCATCGCCCGTCCCTTCCGAACGGCGCTCGCCTATCTGTTAGGACCGGGCTGACCCATGTTGAACTTGCTGTTCACATGGAACCCTTCTCCACTTCGGCCTTGAAGAAGAAAGCTCAGTCTGTTTAAAATAAGAAAATTAACGGACCCACTCTGAAGGTCAATGCTCAGTCTGTTTAAAATAACAAAATGGAACTGCCCAGCTAGGGACACAAGCCTGGAGGTACAGGCAGGAACAGCAACGGAGTTAAAACACTTGTGGGAACACTCGGGCCTGCACAGTAGATGCCGGTCAGACACAGCGATTATGTCAAGAACATGTGCGCCAGTGCTTACTGCTTACATTATCTTGAGCATAGGAGGCAATTGGAACTGCTGCAAGGCTCCTTTCAATAGCTTTTATTCATCTTGCCATTCACAAGGAAAATCGGGAAGGAAAGCCAAGCACTGGCAGGTTTTACTTTCAAAAACACTAGCATTTCCATCAAGACCGGTGAAAGCCTTGAGCGGTGAGGGCTCATGATATCCCCTGTCATGAAAAAACACGTTCACTGGGCACACTGTTGGTGGACATGACAGATATCCTTCAGCCACTTTGGCTAGGTGTGGCCAGACAGTGGACTTGTGTGCCCAATATGCCAGCGGATCTGTCTGCTTATTCTCTATCAGCTCTGAGAGATACCGTTTCACTGACAGCTCTGCTGCTGTCTCCTCCTGTGCTTGGGAGGGCTGAGAGAGTCACTCAATCCCAGTTACTTTCTCTCTCGCCTGTTTGCACTACTGATGTATCTTATGGCCAACATGCCTTTGGGCTGTTCTGACGTTGAGGTGGAGGGCACTAGTAATAGTATCTGTCACTGACACAGTCCTTCTCCCTGCCAGGGATAGCAGCAGCACAACCCTCTGTGACGTGCCTGCTGTTTCACCTGTGCTTCAAGCCTAATCTGTCTCCGCCTATGGTGCTCCTGTTCACGGACCTGTGGCTAACAACAGCTCCTTCACAAATGACAGACAATTGGTCTGTAGGGCGATTTTACCTTTCACACGGGGATCACAGACAGAGGTCGAGCATGTATGTGCTGTCCTCTGTTAAGGCCTTAATCTGTCTTTCACCTGCTGCTGCAAAACGTCCACACACTGCAGCACCTCAGCAGTCATTCCCTCTTGCCGTTTAATGCCTTCCAAATGGTCATCCAGGAATTTCACTATAGGGATGATGTCAGCCAAGGTGGAACTTCTGGAACTCAGCTCCTCCGTGACGTCCTTGAAGGGCTGCAGGATTTTTTACCAGCTGACTCATGACTAACCAATCGTGATGCCCTAGGGGATTCTGTACACCTATGTCTATTGTACCAGAAAGTTCATGAAGGGGTGTCTGCAGCTCCAATAACCTCTCCAGCATCATAAAGGTGGAATTCCACCGGGTGGGAACGTCTTGAATGAGACGCTTCTCGGGCATATCCAAAGCAGTCTGATTTTCTCGGAGAAACCTGCCCCGCCCTGACACTTCTGTGGAAGTGTGCTGCTATGTTTCCTGCACTTCTGTATTAACCTACGCAGGTATTCAGTCTCCTTGTCCTTGGACTCCAAGCCCCAAACCTGACTTCACTACCAGATGCAGAGTGTGTGCAAAACATCGGATGTTTCTTAAACCGCCCATCGCTTATTGCCTTAACCATGTTTGCACCGTTGTCTGTGACAAAAAAGCCTGCCCGCGTTTTACTGTCTCGCTGGTGTACTTTCCAGCTCGCCAAGCATCTTTCTGATGCATGCTAGAATATTGGCAGCGGTATGGGCATGGTCCGTCAGGGTGGGTTGTTTCAGTAAAGCCCACCTCCACCCTGCTGCTTGTTCAGTAATAGAGCTGCTGGCTGCCCCTGCCTCTGCCTGTCCCACCAGTGTGCTGTCAGAGAGAGGTAAGAGTGTGCAGCATTCATGGCGGTCCAGATATCGCAGGTGAAATGCACTCTTCCGTCTTGCCTTACCTAGCAGTGCTTGCACGCGACTGACCACAGTGCTTGTACAGGCTGGGGATGACCTTTCTACTAAATGTGGTTCTGGAGGGGACTTTGTAATTGGAAGTACGACCTTCAAGAAACGTTTGAAACCCACATTCTCAACTACTGCAGGGGCTGGTCATCAAGGCAATCATTTCCCCAATGCTCCTGGTTACTACTTTTGCGGCTGCCTGCCTCCTACCCAGGGATAGCGTTACCGCACTCACCCCATTTCCTCCATGGTGCATTGTCGCTTCTCCCACATGTCAGTGGGTTTCTGGCCTGCCGCCTGACTGCTAGAAGGGTATGAGGGGCGTGGGCTGACTCTGCTGCTTTCCTACCACTGCACCCTGGTTGGAAGGGGAAGGGGGTCCCCTGACGGAAAATGCTACCATCCCCAGATGGCAGTAATCTTGTTGGGTGTTGCCTCTTAACATGATACTCCATGCCAAAATTTGACAGATGTCCCAGTTGCTTGCCTCTGCTAATATCCCTGGCAAAGTAATACACCGAGCATAACGCGGGTCTTCTGTCACTTTAAAATGTGCCCAGATCGCAGATTTCTTTTGTGATCTCCTCTCTCTTTCCCGCCCTGGGGGTGGATGGTGGCACTGGAGTTGATGGTACTACTGGGTGTGGGTTGGTGCACCCACTGCACCCGGCGAAGCAATGCAGCGGGGGCAACAGTCACCCTCTGTTCCTCCTTCTGACAGCTCTTCCTCCTCCTCGATATCAGTGGAATGTCTCCCCCTGCCGCAGATTTCTGGAGGTGGAGGCTTAAATAAACAGGACTAACTGACAATTCTACCGAAGATTTGCTCAGGCTATAACATCTTCCGTTTCTGATGAGAATCCCATCCAAGAAGATTCTTCTTCTGAATCAGAAGCTAACAGTGCCAGCGCTACCTTGTCACCGCAAAGTTTGCAGGACACTTCTGTCCCCTGGCTGGCTCTTGGGTTGTGTAACTTTTGTCTGGCTAGACTCTGCCTCCTCTTCACTCTCCTCCAAAACTACAGTGCCAGAAACAGGTGCTGGCGATTGCAAAGTTTCATGGTCTGATTTCTTTTTTTTTGCCATGGAACTGCCATCCCCTACAAAGACGTTTGATTGCGACAGTTGCCTTTTTACCTGTACTGGTGGTGTTGCGCTGGTGTCTTTTGCGGTGCCTCCGCTGCCATTCCCACTAAGTCGCTTGCATCTCCCTTTCCCTGACATTATGGATTTAATGTCAATGAGTACTAGTGGTAACACTGCCCACTGTCCCACAATAATAATGTTCGGTCAGTTTAAAAATACTAAATTAACAGACCCACTCAAGAAGAATGCTCAGTCTGTTTAAAATAACAAAATGAACGGACCAAGTCAAGGACAATGCGGTTAAGTCTGTTTAAAAATAGCAGATTGAACAGACTCGCTGAAGTCCAATCTTCACTCTGTTTACAATGCCCACTGCCTCACTGCCTGCCTGGCAATGCACGGAATGTGTCTGTCTGTGTGTGTGCAGTGAGTGCACAGAGAACAAGCTTCCTTTTCAGTAGATATGAGGCAGGGTACTCCCAGCCCTGGAACTGCTGCCCACCCAGCACTGAACCACTCAAGGACAATGCGGTTAAGTCTGTTTAAAAATAGCAAATGTAACAGACTCGCTGAAGGGCAATGTCACTCTGTTTACAATGCCCACTGCCTCACTGCCTGCCTGGCAATGCACGGAATGTGTCTGTCTGTGTGTGTGCAGTGAGTGCACAGAGAACAAGCTTCCTTTTCAGTAGATATGAGGCAGGGTACTCCCAGCCCTGGAACTGCTGCCCACCCAGCACTGAACCACTCAAGGACAATGCGGTTAAGTCTGTTCTAAAAATAGCAAATGTAACAGACTCGCTGAAGGGCAATGTTCACTCTGTTTACAATGCCCACTGCCTCACTGCCTGCCTGGCAATGCACGGAATGTGTCTGTCTGTGTGTGTGCAGTGAGTGCACAGAGAACAAGCTTCCTTTTCAGTAGATATGAGGCAGGGTACTCCCAGCCCTGGAACTGCTGCCCACCCAGCACTGAACCACTCAAGGAGAATGCTTTTAAGTCTGTTTAAAAATAGCAAATGTAACAGACTCGCTGAAGAGCAATGTTCACTCTGTTTACAATGCCCACTGCCTCACTGCCTGCCTGGCAATGCACGGAATGTGTCTGTCTGTGTGCACTGCAGTGCACATAGAACTAAAGTAGATATGAGGCAGGGTACTCCCAGCACTGGAACTGCTGCCCACCCAGCACTGAACCACTGAAGGAGAATGTGTTCACTCTGTTTACAATGCCCACTGCCTCACTGCCTGCCTGGCAATGCACGGAATGTGTCTGTGTGTGTGCAGTGAGTGCACAGAGAACAAGCTTCCTTTTCAGTAGATATGAGGCAGAGTACTGCCAGTGCCAGCCCTGGCACTGCCCACCCAGCACTGAACCACTCAAGGAGAATGCTTTTAAGTCTGTTTAAAAATAGCAAATGTAACAGACTCGCTGAAGAGCAATGTTCACTCTGTTTACAATGCCCACTGCCTCACTGCCTGCCTGGCAATGCACAGAATGTGTCTGTCTGTGTGCACTGCAGTGCACATAGAACTAAAGTAGATATGAGGCAGGGTACTCCCAGCACTGGAACTGCTGCCCACCCAGCACTGAACCACTGAAGGAGAATGTGTTCACTCTGTTTACAATGCCCACTGCCTCACTGCCTGCCTGGCAATGCACGGAATGTGTCTGTGTGTGTGCAGTGAGTGCACAGAGAACAAGCTTCCTTTTCAGTAGATATGAGGCAGAGTACTGCCAGTGCCAGCCCTGGCACTGCCCACCCAGCACTGAACCACTCAAGGAGAATGCTTTTAAGTCTGTTTAAAAATAGTAAATGTAACAGACTCGCTGAAGGGCAATGTTCACTCTGTTTACAATGCCCACTGCCTCACTGCCTGCCTGGCAATGCACGGAATGTGTCTGTCTGTGTGCACTGCAGTGCACATAGAACTAAAGTATATATGAGGCAGGGTATTCCCAGCCCTGGAACTGCTGCCCAGTGCCCACCCAGCACTGAACCACTCAAGGAGAATGCTTTTAAGTCTGTTTAAAAATAGCAAATGTAACAGACTCGCTGAAGGGCAATGTTCACTCTGTTTACAATGCCCACTGCCTCACTGTCTGCCTGGCAATGCACGGAATGTGTCTGTCTGTGTGCACTGCAGTGCACATAGAACTAAAGTAGATATGAGGCAGGGTATTCCCAGCCTTGGAACTGCTGCCCAGTGCCCACCCAGCACTGAACCACTCAAGGAGAATGCTTTTAAGTCTGTTTAAAATAGCAAATGTAACAGACTTGCTGAAGGGCAATGTTCACTCTGTTTACAATGCCCACTGCCTCACTGTCTGCCTGGCAATGCACGGAATGTGTCTGTCTGTGTGCACTGCAGTGCACATAGAACTAAAGTAGATATGAGGCAGAGTACTCCCAGCCCTGGAACTGCTGCCCAGCCAGCACTGAACCACTCAAGGAGAATGCTTTTAAGTCTGTTTAAAAATAGCAAATATGAGGCAGAGTACTGCCAGCCCTGCCTGGCACTGCCCAGGATAAAATGTACAGACTCACTCAATAAGAATGTTCTTTTTTTTTTTTCCCTAACAAAGAATCTGTTCTGTGTTGTCTATCAAATCTGGTTCTGTTCTGTGTTGTCTATCAAATCGGGTTCTGCTATCTTCTCTGCCTCAGCCTGCCTAAGCCCACCCTGCACGATCCCGATCCCACCTCCCCACTGAATCGCTGAAAATGTCCGTCAGTCCTCGTGCTGCTGCTGCTTTTATAGTGCTGCTGGCTCGTCAGGAAATCCTCAGAGAAGCACGGAATGACAGCGCGATTCGCTGCATTCAGTGCTTCTCTGAAAAGGTGAACGCAGATTCGCTGCGTTCCGGTATCCATGCCGACCTGTCCCACCCTTTCCTGTGAGTCACTGAAACTCACAGGACAGGGTCAGACAGGTTGGCATGGTTACCGCAGGGGCGCCGCCATTTTCAGGTAATCCGGGGCTCCGAGCTCGAGTCGCAGGTAATGGCGGCGAGAAAGCGCGCGCATGGCGATTCGCCGTATCCGACATATCTATGTTCATTTATGTCGGAAATCTGCTCGTATACGCCCCATCTTTTTTTTAAGTAAAAAAAAAAATTTGAGTTGCGTTTTCCATATGCGGTCAATCCGAATGCACATCCCTAGCAAGTAAGTTGGGTATTTTGTTCATGAAAAAAGTAGCCAGCTCCGTGGCTTTGTAAGATGCTTTGTCATCTGGAATTTCTGATGTCGGTAGTTTGGTAAGGGATGATATCAAGGAGAAAAGGGCTTTAGGGTCAAAGATGAAATGGTGAATTTTCTGAGACTAGAAGTCTCTTTTAGCTTGCAGGATGACAATTCTGTATTGGTGCATGAGAGATTTAAAGGTTTGCAGGTTTGAAGGCGAAGGATTTTTGCGCCAGGTCTGTTCCATCACTTCCCATTGGAAGAGGTTTGTCTGTTAACAAAACTAGTGCCCATGCAACAGGGGGAGTTGAAAATCAGCCTTAGAACAGGGCTGAGGGACCATTTGCTCTTCTTGTAGAGGACAATTGGAGGCCTCATTCCTCCACGAGGAAAGTGGCAAGAGAAAGAGAAGCGTTGCTGCTTGGAGAAGGTAGCTGGGAGGGAGAGGTATTCCAAGTCTTACTGGGAGGAAGGATTCTGGTAGAGGTTTACTGAAGGGAAAGTTCATGGAACAAGAAGAGGAATCTGAGCGAGACCAAAAGAGAAGGGGATTCTTCAGAGAAGGTTTCTGAGGAGAGGCAACCTGTCTAGGAAAATCCAGTCCAAAACTGATCAAGTAATTCAGTCAGAAGGCTGTGAAGAGGAATCAAAGTGAGAGGAGCATAGAAGAGAAAATTTAGCTAACCCAGGGTAGAAGGGTACCTGCCCCAAGAGCTGACCGGTTTGAAAGAGAGTGTGAAGATAACTATGATTGGATTTTGTGCTATTTTTTATTTGTGTTTCAGAGGTACTTCATATTGTTTGGACTTTGTTTTCCTGCCATTAGTTCAGTAAATATTAGTTCAGTAAATATTCCTGCCATTAGTTCAGTAAATATTTTTATTTTGAACAGAACTGGAGTGATTTTTTATGTGACCGACTGGTGTGCAGAAGAGCCCCAGAGAGAGACAAAACCCTAAGAGCCGTGAAAGTGCTTTCTTCCCTCCCCTCCCCCATCCTGTGTGAGACCTTCAGGAGGTCATAGGGCCTTGCATGGTCTGTGGCTCTTCCTGTGTGCCCCTATGCCCAAGAGTTCACTGGGATTTTGGCTACAGACGTTCAGTAAGCTGCTTTGAGCAGTTTTTCTGACTGAAAAGATGGGTAAAAGAGGCAATAGAAATAGAAATACTCCCTCAGGACAGTGGTGCAGAATTCCCTTGAAAGTGTAACATAACTTTGTTTTACATAAGCAGATTCCTGCTTTGAAAGGACTTAGATTACCCAGCTCGTTTCACTTCAGAAATGGTGGCCTTTAACTATTCCCATGGGTGAAAGATAAATACTTGATCCACTAACCCAGTATTTCACACACTTTTAAGCCCAAGGCACACCTACGTTAACAAAAACATTGCTTTATACACCAATTTCTGCGGAGCAGGCACTGCGGGTATGGTGAGGAACTCATATCATGTGCCATGGCACACTGGTTGGGAGACACTCCAGCAACAGTCAAGGAATTACAGACCTAATTTGAAACTCATTGGGTCTGATTTCTCATTAATTTAGAGGAAGCCAAGATCCAGGGGGGTACGAAATGGGACTTGCAGCTACTCAAGCTGATAGCCCCTCAGTCAGGGGTATGATCACTGCACTTTAATCTCCTGGCACACCGGAAGCCAGGACATGGTAGCAACCAAGCCACGCAGCTTAACAATCAGAGGCTAAGAGAAGGGGCCCCCCACCACCAGCTCAGAGTCCCACAGAAGTCCCCAAAAATGATGGATACAGTACACATTAGTACCCACCCTGATCTGCTGCACCTCCAGCTAGCATCCGTCGTCCCAGGGGTTCCCCAGCAAGTGAAATGGCTTCCCCCTCTGAGTCTTCCTAACACAGAGCAAGCTTAGATGTATCGATTCCCAAGAGTCTGGCGGCACATAGTCAAAGAGAGAGGGCCTCCGCCATTTTCTCAGCTCCACGTGGTGGGCCCGAAGATGGAGGATACAGCACAAGCTCTCCCCGGTCTGTCTTACCGCTCCCCGGGCTTGAATCCGCCACTTAAAACCGCCGTCTGGAGAGCCTCTCTGCAGCCGGGGCAGCGTTCGCCACTATGCAGATCCCGATGTGAAGAAATATAGGGCATATCAACCGCTGGACCGCGCGGCACAGACCTCAAGAGAGAGGGTCCCCGCCATTTTCCCGGGTTCTCACGCCAGCCCGATTGATTTCGAGCGCCGCAATCTTACACCCGACCGCTCCTGCAACTCCTCGAGCGTGTGGCCAGCCTTAGACAGAACTGCCAGCAGCGTGATTTAAAATTATAAGTACGAGAGAACAGGTATTTAAAAGCGAATTCGGGGAGCGGGGCCGTGGAGCTCTACCCATGCACTCCCGTCTCTCGTGACGTCATCGCCGGAAGTCAAGGTTCATTATATTTTAATTGTAATTTACTCATGGTTTTTTGAGGGTCAAGCCCACACTTAACATGCATTACAGTAGCCCTAATGCCACATGCATTCCAAGTGTCTTTCTTTGTAGGTTTTTCTGGTTGGCAGCAAAGAAATGCATGCAGATGCTCGTGATTTTTGTTTTTCTTTACCTCAGAAGACTGTACTTTGAATATTCTTTTTCATGTAAAACCTGAATAATGAATGCATAATTTTTAACTGTGTACATGGAGAGAGCAGGAGGCGGGGTGCAAGGGTATAAGATTTGTCTCTAGCGCACCTAATACTCTTGCACCAGAAATGGCTTCCAGGGAGGGGGTGAAGACCCGGAGGATAGAGGGGTGACAGTTTTAAAGTTCGGTCGCTGGAAAGAGCTGGGGTTTTTTGGGGTTTTTTTTTTTGGCAGGCCCGAGACAGTCACTGAATGAAGTGTGTGTGTGTGGGGAAGCAGCAGCACAATAATTGTTCACACAGGTCAGCAAAACAGCTAGCATGGGCCCTGCTTATCACCGTGCAATAGGGATTTATTTACTATATCTTGCCAGGTACTTGTGACTGGATTGGCCATTGTTGGAAAAAGGATACTGGGCATGATGGACCCTCAGGCTGACCCAGTATGGAAATTCTTATGTTCCATATTCTTAGAGATATCACGCACAAAGATATTGAACACCACCATTTTAACTGGTAAAAAGACATGGACACAACTTTATTACATTTTACAGCAAAACCACTCTCAAGTAGTACCTGAGCCACCGCAAAATTGCCCTTAGCCCGTAGGGTTGCCAACTGTCCAGTTTTGGACCGGACAGCCAGGTTTTCAGGCATTCTGTACAGTGTCCAGTCAGAGGTATCGACTGGATGCTAAATGTCCAGTTTTGCAGATGGAGCCTCTTTTTTTTTTTCCCCCACACCCTCTTAGTTGGAAGAAGAGAAAGGCAGGTTGGAGCCTATTGGAGGAGAGCTGTGCTGTATCCCTGCCTCCTTTCTCATGCTGGGATTGGACAGCACAGGGCGAGGAGATGGTGCACAGCACAGCCCTCAGCTCCCAGTGCTTCTGCAGATACAAAGATACACTGTTTAGGCAGTTTCCTGGCAGGATCTAAAATGTATGCAAATGAGGGGGTACCATTCCCCCACCCCACCCCCTGGTCCTCAAGTGTCCAGTCCTGGTCTATGGAAAAGTTGGCAACCCTACTAGCCCGCCATGGATCAGCTAGGTCTCAAGCTTCATGGAGCCAGCTGGGCCATCTGACATAGAGCAATGGCTCCTCAGTAGATGCCCCCCCCCCTTCCATGGCTTCCAGGAGGTGGTCCTGCCATACAAGGCTGAAAAAAAAAGCAAATCCTATGTTTGCTTCTGCCTCTTCTGCTTCCCTGTGCTTTGCCTCCTTTTCTAGACCCCCAA
Organism: Rhinatrema bivittatum; assembly: GCF_901001135.1. Lineage (NCBI taxonomy): Eukaryota > Metazoa > Chordata > Amphibia > Gymnophiona > Rhinatrematidae > Rhinatrema > Rhinatrema bivittatum. The sequence goes on from NC_042620.1 coordinate 240,497,191, forward strand.
GCTGTAAGGGGAGGTCCACAGGGGAGAAAGTGAAACCTACCAGGAAGACACACTAGGGAAGGCAAGGGGAGGAGCGCCTTCCACCTCCCTACAACATCCTGGGCAGGCATGTCAGCCTGCAGTCTTTTCCACAACTGTCTGTTAAGATTTTTGCAGCTTGGATCCTGTGACTTATTCCATTGTTATTTTTACTGCTGGTACCCCAGAACAGTAAATACAAGGCGGATAAGATGGAAGCATAAAAGCCATTATGTGAAACTCCCTTTGTTGAATCTCCAAGGCATAGGTTTTATAAGGAAGGGGCCACAGAGAAACACTGGATAGACTTGCTCTGAGGGGGTAGTTAAACGGTCACAGAAGGGAAAAGGGTAAAAGTTCTCCTCCTCTCTGTCTTGCAAATCCTGCACACCAATTTCCTCTGAACCTCATCCAATCCAACAATATATGTGCCCTGATGCCAGGACAGAAAATCCCATGCTGCCAGGACTCTATTTGTTTCCCTAGCAGGGGTTACAGGTCTATGGGGAAAAGTTTTCTTAGGTACAGATTTTGGCCCTATGTACTAAGAGTGATAGGGATCAGGTGTTGATTTCATTATGTTTTATAACACTCCACTTTTTCAATGCCCAAAGTTTCTGCCTCACAGTGCACTTGGAGCACAGGTAAAAATCTATTCATGAATACCCGATTATGTTCTGCATGTGTAGCCCCTGTGCTAATAAACTCCCTATAAAGCTCCTCAGGGTCTTCTTTACTTTCAACAGGCTTAAGATAGTAACGCCTCTCTATGTTGGGCCGATACAGAAAAAAATCCGGGAGAGCCGGCGAGCGCCCAGGCCACACTCCTGTGCACGCGATTTAGTATCGGCCCGCATGCAAATGAGGGCCCACGGTAAAAAGAGACGCTAGGGACACGCTAGTGTCCCTAGCGCCTCTTTTTTGACAGGAGCGGCGGCTGTCAGTGGGTTTGATAGCCGACACTCAATTTTGCCGGCGTCGGTTCTCAAGCCCACTGACAGCTACAGGTTCAGAAAACAGACGCCGGCATATTGAGCGTCCGTCTTCCAACCCGTGGGCCGCCGACCAATTTAAATTTTTTTTTTTTAAATTTTGGGGCCTCCGACTTAATATCGCTATGATATTAAGTAGGAGGGTGTACAGAAAAGCAGTTTTTTCTGCTTTTCTGTACACTTTCCTGGTGCCGGCAGAAATTAACACCAGCCTTTGGGCAGGCGTTAATTTCTGAAAGTAAAATGTATCTTTTAGTTCATTCCTTATCCTTGGAAAATTATAAGAGTAGTTTGGAAGCTCCCTCTTGAATGCAAGGATTTGGGTTTCTCCAATCCAATTCAAATGATTCACTTTAAAGACCCATAAGACATATTTTTGTCCAGATGAATGAATGCACTCCTTACTTCCCAGTTCAAACTCCTCAATTCCCTTGTTGCTACCTGAAGGGTATCTCTCCATTCCTCTAATATCCAGGTGATGGTATTGCGGTTAACACCCAAATGGTACCACTGGTCTTCTCCTAAAGACCAACTTCTCCTCCTCCAAGGAATGAATGAAGACTTATTCCTTTAGTAACCTCTGGAAGGTTGAGTCTCTTCAAATGAGAAACTCCGACTGTCTCTAAGGATGACTCTGTGTCCCTGGGTCCCAAAAGGAACTCAGATGAATGGTAAAGATAAAAGCAGTTTCCAAAAAATAACACAAAATGAAGAAAAAAGGATGAATAGAAATTCTTCCTCTAAACAAGAGTTAAAAACTGGATTGTCCAAGAGGGCAAAAAGTAGTTTGTTTTCTATTTCATACCCAAGTTTCTTTCAAAGAAACCAAACAGTCCTTTTTCCAAAAAACAAACAAAAGTGATAATCAAGTATTCTATCTTTGGAAAGGGCAACTCAAAATCCACACCTATAGAATGGTGCCTTATTTTCTCTATCCACAAACAGGCCGATACAGTAAAATCGCGGGAGAGTGGGCGCGTGCTCTCCTGTGCGCGCGATTCAGTATTTTAATTAGGGCCGGCGGTAAAAAGAGGCGCTAGGGACACTAGTGCGTCCCTAACGCCTCTTTTTTGACGGAAGCAGCGGCTGTCAGCGGGTTTGAGAGCCGATGCTCAATTTTGCCGGCGTTGGTTCTCGAGCCAGCTGACAGCACGGGTTCGGAAACCAGACGCCAGCAAAATTGAGCGTCCGGTTTTCAACCCACCAGCCGCGAACCCATTTTAAACTTTATTTTTTAATTTTTTACTTTTTTAAACTTTTGGGACCTCCAATTTAATATCGCTATGATATTAAGTCGAAGGGTGCACAGAAAAGTAGTTTTTACTGCTTTTCTGTGCACTTTTCCGGTGCTAGCAGAAATTAGCGCCTACTTTTGGGTAGGCGCTAATTTCTGAAAGCAAAATGTGCAGCTTGGCTGCACATTTTGCTTTCTGAATCGCACGGGAATACCTAATAGGGCCATCAACATGCCTTTGCATGTTGCGGGCGCTATTAGGTTCAGGGGGGTTAGACGTGCGTTTTGGACGCGCTATTACCCCTTACTGAATAAAGGGTAAAGCTAGCACATCCAAAATGCGTGTCCAAATGCCGGCTAACAGTGCGCTCCATCGGAGCGCACTGTACTGTGTCGGCCCGTTAGTTAATTGCTATGCTTCTTTATTTGTAGAGCTCTGTACACATGAATCAGCTATGAATTTTATTTTTATACAGTAGATGTTTTATTAAGCTGTATTTTTTAGTGTAAGAATAGGTGGAAAACCAGTTCTCTCAACTGCTTGAAGCATACCAGTCTGATTATTGTTCTTTACTTCCCTGTGGAAATTTACACCAAAAATCAAATAACTTGTGTTTCATCCATATTAGTAATCTGATTAGCTGACTGCTGTCTGGCACTTTCCAATAAAACTACCTGCCTAATCACACACATTTTAGTAATATATTTCTCTTTATTAATGCTGTTCTATAGTATATTGATTATCAACTTTTCTCCAGCAAAATAAAATATACCTTTACTTTCTAGATTACGTTTTTAGGCCCAGCCCAAATGGGTAGTGACAAACAATAGAACAATTTGGTAGCCTACAGTGCTGGCCAACTTACACAGTCAACTATCATCAGCAGTGCTTTGTATATGCCATGGCACTTTGGCTTCAATGGTATCTCTCATGAACTTTTATGGTTTGCCACTCATTCTAAGACACTTTAAAGTGCTATCACTGTATATGAAATGAGTGGGTGTTACGCAAATCAAGTTCGAAAGCTGTCTACATCAGTAGAAACTGCCATCATAATTGGCACTAATTGACATTTTGTTGACAGTCTCAGCAAAGGGGGCAATGATTGAATGGGTATGGAAACTGAATTACCCTTTTAACCTTAGAGATTATGCCCCCAGCATAAGGTTTAGGCACCTTAGGGCAGTTTGTAGAAGCTTTTGCCATTGCTACCTGAAACTTGCCTATTTCCTTAACTATCCTACCCAACTAAATTCATTAGGACAGATTAAGAAACACAATTTATTTTAATTTTACTGAGATGGTTCGTTAAAACCTTGGTGACGTACTTGTTTGAGAATACCCATCCCTTGCATGCATTCAATATGAATAGTGTACATAGATCTGAAAGGAAATATAGAATGGTTAATACAAGATTTTATTTTTTGTCTCAAAATTTTTCCCATGAAAACCTTTTTAATGTAGACTTTCATCTTGATGGCTTTGGACATTTTTTTAAATTATGCTCATGCTTTTTATTAGTCATTTGAATTTGTTTTACCCTGTTAATTATTAGGGATGTGAATCATTTTTTGACGATTTAAAATATCGTCCGATATATTTTAAATCGTCAAAAATCGTTAGAGCCGCGATACAATAACAATTCCCCCGATTTATCGTCAAAAAATCGTAAATCGGGGGGAGGGGAAGGGGGAGGGTGGGAAAACCGGCACACTAAAACAACCCTAAAACCCACCCCGACCCTTTAAAATAAATCCCCCACCCTCCCAAACCCCCCCAAAATGCCTTAAATTACCTGGGGTCCAGAGGAAGGGTCCCGGTGTGATCTTTTACTCTCGGACCTCCGGTGCTTGTAGAAATGGCGCCGGCGCTACCTTTGGTTTTTCCGTATGGAAAAATGATTCGCGGCAGGAGATCGCTCCCGGACCCCCGCTGGACCCCCAGGGACTTTTGGCCAGCTTGTGGGGGCCTCCTGACCCCCACAAGACTTGCCAAAAATCCAGGGGGCGTCAGGAACGACCTCCTGCAGTCGAATCGTGTTGTTTACGGCCGGCGCCATTTTGCGCAAAATGGCGGCGCAAAATGGCGCCGGCCGTAGACAACACGATTCGACTGCAGTAGGTCGTTCCTGACCCCCGCTGGACTTTTGGCAAGTCTTGTGGGGGTCAGGAGGCCCCCCCAAGCTGGCCAAAAGTCCCTGGGGGTCCAGCGGGGGTCCGGGAGCGATCTCCTACGCTCCTGACCTCGGGGGACAAAAAACAAAATGGCGCCGGCGCTACCTTTGACCTGTCATATGACAAGGCAAAGGTAGCGCCGGCGCCATTTCTACAAGCACCGGAGGTCCGAGAGTAAAAGATCACACCGGGACCCTTCCTCTGGACCCCAGGTAATTTAAGGCATTTTGGGAGGGTGGGGGATTTATTTTAAAGGGTCAGGGTGGGTTTTAGGGTTGTTTTAGTGTGCCGGTTTGCCCGCCCTCCCCCCCCCACTGGACCCCAGGTAATTTTAGGCATTTTGGGGGGGGGTTCGGGAGGGTGGGGGATTTATTTTAAAGGGTCGGGGTGGGTTTTAGGGATATTTTAGTGTGCCGGTTTTCGATTTACACGATTTTCACGATTTTCACGATATTTAAAAAACCCAAACGGCGACAATCCGATTCCCTCCCCCCTCCCAGCCGAAATCGATCGTTAAGACGATCGATCACACGATTCACATCTCTATTAATTATTTACATAGATATTTATATTGTGGTGAATTCTTACATTTATTGCACTCAGGTGATGAAATCTTAATGGAGATGGTTAAGTACTTTCATGGGTAGTTTGTGTGTGTGTGTGTGTGTAGTGCATGTAAACATTTATGCTCATAAAGTTAAAAAAAAAAACAAAACTGTAGGCAATAATGCCTGAAAACTTCAACTGTGAATCCTCAAATCAAGTACCTTCCATGCCCATGATTTAAAACTGCAGGGCTACCACATACAACTTAGTGAACCAAAATCATGAAGTTCCCTTTTCATTTAAGTTTTTGTTTCGTTAGAAAGAAGACATATAGATTTTTTACATTTTGCACTATTTTCATAACACAAAATTGTGATTTTTTTTTTTTTTTTACTGTACCCATGATTTCTGTCTTTTCAAAATCTTTTTCTTGGAATCCAAATTTCAGTAGTTTGCTTTATATTTATGCTTATAACATAGGATCAGTGAGAAGCCAGTATGGTGTTCTCAGCAATGCCCTAAATTTGTTGATTCTGAACCATGAGAGTAATAAATTAAGAGAAATTGTAAAAAAATAAATTAATAATAATAATAAATAAATACATAAACATTTAAACACTAATATCATTTAAAAAAAAGGCCCAAAAATAAGATCAGAAGAAAAAATTGTAAAAAAGTCAAGAAATGTGTATGTTGCTATTTTGAGGAATCCAAGTTGATTGCAGTGCTGGTTTATGGCTCTAGCAAATCAATGCAACTATATTGGGCCTCATAATTCCCTGGGGTCCCTAAGCAGGCCAACTGGGAGTGGCAGTGGGATATCACTTCAATGCTCTGTGCCCCACTGCTCCTGAGCTTTAAAAAAAAAAAAAAAATCTGCTCAATTTGCTCTCCTACAGGGGTGTGCCTACGATGCTGGGCTGAGCAGACGCTCCTTGGCCCTGCTCCCTGAGGTTCACTAACAAATTTTATGTTTTCACAGATTACCCATTTTAAGTTGCATCCACTTATTTTTCCTCTGCAAATTCTTTCTACTGGGGACCCCAGTATCTTTTCATGGTTGCTACAAAGTGCGATGGCTAACAGATCTGGGCGATTGGGGCCAGATTGTGTGGCAGGCCTAGATGAGAAAATAGCGCCCGATGTCGAGCCTCTCACAGATGGCCTCTCCAAAGTGGTGCTGAAAGACCTCACCAGGACAGTGACTGCTGTGATTACTGACTAGCCCCAAAAACTTCAGGCGTCAGACAAGGAACTGCGTGATAAAGTAGACAACTACAATGTCTCGCTTGCTGGTATTGGGCAAAGGGTCAATGCTAATGATGACCATGTTGCCGCCTTCACTGCCGCAGTCTCCAGTCTGACCCAGAAAAACAAACAGTTGGAGGATAAACTAGACGACCTGGAGAACCGGAGTCATTGCAACAACATCTGCATAGTCGGTGTCCCAGAGGCTGTTCAAGGTGAGAAGCTACTTATCTTTTGTGAGCAGTGGCTCCCTGAAGCGTTGCATTTGTCCATGGCGGATAAGAAAATTATTGTGGAGTGTGCGCTCCATCTCTGGGCAGGTGGCCCTGATTTGAACAGGCCATGCCAAATCATCGTTAAATACCTCAATTATACGGATAAAACTACAATTTTGATGGCATTTCGGAAGTCGACCGACCGACCAACCTTAAATATGTCTGGTCTAAACTGCTTATCTTCCCTGATTTCTCTGTGAAAGTGCAATCTGCCAGATGGGAATTTTTGCCATACTGCTCCCAGCTGTTTCGGCAAGGCGTGAGATTCTCTTCTGCTCCATGGGTGAGTCTCCATCCTGCACTGCCATGGAGTAGGGATGTGAATCATTTTTTGACGATTTAAAATATCGTCCGATATATTTTAAATCGTCAAAAATCTTTAGGGCCACGATACAATACCAATTCCCCCAATTTATCGTCAAAAAATCGTAAATCGGGGGAAGGGGGAGGGCAGGAAAACCGGCACACTAAAACCCCCTAAACCCACCCCCGACCCCTTTAAATTAAATCCCCCACCCTCCCGAACCCCCCCCCCTCAAATGCCTTAAATTACCTGGGGGTCCAGCGGCGGTCCGGAACGGCAGCGGTCTGGAACGGCCTCCTGCAATTGAATTGTGTTGTCTTCAGCCGGCGCCATTTTTCAAAATGGCGGCGCAAAATGGCGGCGGCCATAGACCAACACGATTCGACTGCAGGAGGTCATTCCGGACCCCCGCTGGACTTTTGGCAAGTCTTGTATGGGTCAGGAGGCCCCCCCAAGCTGGCCAAAAGTCCCTGGGGTCCAGCGGGGGTCCGGAAAACGATCTCCTGCCGCGAATCGTTTTCCGTACGGAAAATGGCGCCGGCAGGATATCGACTGCAGGAGGTCGTTCAGCGGGGGTTCCGGACCGCCGCTGAACGACCTCCTGCAGTCGATCTCCTGCCGGCACCATTTTCCGTACGGAAAATGATTCGCGGCAGGAGATCATTTTCCGGACCCCCGCTGGACCCCCAGGGATTTTGGCCAGCTTGGGGGGGCCTCCTGACCCCCACAAGACTTGCCAAAAGTCCAGCGGGGGTCTGGAACGACCTCCTGCAGTCGAATCGTGTTGGTCTATGGCCGCCGCCATTTTGAAAAATGGCGCCGGCTGAAGACAACACAATTCAATTGCAGGAGGCCATTCCAGACCGCTGCCGTTCCGGACCGCCGCTGGACCCCCAGGTAATTTAAGGCATTTGGGGGGGGGGGTTCGGGAGGGTGGGGATTAATTTAAAGGGTCGGGGTGGGTTTTAGGGGGTTTTAGTGTGCCGGCTCACGATTTCACGAATTTTCACCGATATTTCAAACACCCAAACGGCAACAATACGATTCCCTCCCCCTCCCAGCCGAAATCAATCGTTAAGACGATCGAGGACACGATTCACATCTCTACCATGGAGTCCTTTTCCTGCCCCAGTGGAAGGACCCCACAGGTAGTAGGTCATCATTGCAGGTGGAGGTCTTCTTTCTGCCTGTGGGCAGGGATGGCTTGTCCTGAGATAAAACTGGGCCAGGACTTGGGTGGCCCACCCCGTTCCAATGCCTGTGCAATGTTGCCAAATCCTACTTGAAGAAAGTCAGTATATCTAATGCGAAAGTCTCCAGATTGTGTAAAAAGTAGCTAAAATCATGTTGTACAGTGGTAGCAGGATAGTTGGTGAGCCTAAGATTGGTGCAGATTGGAAGGGTGGGGAAAGAGGGGTGGCTCACACTCACTGTTTTGTTGTCTCAGAAACTGACAAATTTTCTCAGTAACACATGCTTTCTTAGTCATGCTTAGACACTGACACACACAACATGCTTCTACTACTGCTTATGTGCTCATTTAGCAAGTGTCCTCTCTCCTGGATTAGTTAACCAAGGGGACTATAATATCAACATGTAAAGTTCCAGCCCTTGTTGTCAGTCTTTACCCAGCCTACAGCAACCACCTTTACATGTCCTTCTCCCCCTTCCCACTCTTCAGTACACTTACTGTCTCCATTTCCTTTGCAAATCACAGCCCACTTGCAATGCCTTTCTCTGAGATCAGCCCAGGCTGCTCACACAGAGGCCTGACTCCCAGCAGCACAGCAGCAAAAAATAAGATTACTGATGATAAAACATAGCCCTCGCCTTGTTTCTGTTCTTCTGCTGCTGTCAGTCTCTCATAAGGTGATAAAATTGCAGCTCCTTCTTTATTTTTTTGCTGGCTGTGATTTGTTCTGCTTCCACCAGAGAAAGCTCCATCGTGACGTTCTCTGGGAGGGTGCGGGAAGGGAAGAGACTGAACCAGCAGAGCCTGCTCTGAGGAGGGAGGGGGCTGAACAAACGCTGCATTCTAGCCAGAGGAAGTCTCACTCTTGCACTTTTCAGTTTCCAATTTCCATACATGCTCCATAAATAGGGAACCCAATGGAAATTTTAAGAGCTGTGAGAAAGGAAAAGGGGAGGGGGAGGAGTCATTGACAGTGTCCGCCTGAATTTTTCTTTTGGGGGGGGCATGGCCCCTGTGCCCCCCCCCCCCCCGTTTCAATACCTACAAACAGTTCATAAAGTAGGGGGTAGGGAGAGAGAAGAGAAAATGGGTAATGAGGAGCTACAGTGTGAAAGCATTTAGAGGCGAGGTAATACAGGGAGCCAGTGAAGCTCAGTTAACAAAGGTGCTGCACGCTCCCTTTCTCTCAGCCCATTTATCATTCTCATGGCATTCTTTTTTCTGTAAGCTGCAGACTATAGTTCGCCATCTTAGCACCACATTACAGTAATTGATCCTAGACAGAAGAAGATATTGGATCACTAAGATGCACGTAGCTGTTTTAGAACAAAGGGGATGAAATGAGGTGGATCTAACAATTGCTGAGACCTGACTATCCATTTTTAAGTCCAAGTCAGCAAGTCAAGGTCTATCAACAAGCTTTATTGGCAGTCCCAGCAGTATCAAAAGGGAGGCTAATGGAAACTAAGCAGAGGGCTTTGAATTTTTATTGCTCTGACTGGAATGAAATACCTTTGGAAGCTCATATGTAAGTGGTATACCTTGCATTCAGGGGGAAAAAAAAAAGTTAAACCTGATTATTGAATCAGATGTTTAATTAGGCTGAGGTGTCATTTTTTTTTTTACTGTGTTTTATTAGGCTGACTAGTTTTTCAGAGGATCTTTTTGCTCTGTTCTTTCAAGGATGCGTAGTTTAATATGTGCAAGTTTTATTTAAGTTGTAGTATATGTTTTTAAATATGTTTTACAGCATCTGTATATGTATATGATGTATTTTGCCTGGGGCGATATTATGATACATAGAATATCAAATAGAATTAAATAAATATACCAATGATCAGAAGGTGCTAATTGAGACGCTCATCTTGTAGAATAACTGAAAAGGCATTGAGAGAGATGGTTTCTGCACCCAAAGTACTTTAGAGCTTAAGGAAAAAAAATGTGTGCTAAACATCTGTTCAACTCATCCACTGTTCCTAACTCTCTGCACTCAGGGAAATACATAGCTGGAGGTCAATAATATATATTAATAATGCTAGCCCCAATTTTTATATGAGTTTAGCCAATGATAAGAAATATAAAGTTAAAAAGAATTAAGGGCAGTACTCCTCTTGTGGTGTGCTATAGCTTAAGGGTCGGGGGGAGAGAAATCCTCCAAAACTACTCTCTGAGTTTGACCGTTTCTATGTGAAGCAAATCAATCAAGATATATGTCAGTGATTCCCAGATTCTGCAGCTGTGTCAGCAAAATCTGGTGCTCGACTGTGTCAAATGCTGAGGTGAGGTCAAGTAAAATCACTGCTCAGCCAACACCTTTGCCTAAATTCTTGCATATCTGCTGGAAAGATTCCACACCAAAAAAAATGTAAAATTATGCCCCGAATATTTTAAAATGTAGCATACTTTATTTTTCTAAATAACACAATGTAATCAATATCTAAGTTATCGTTTGTTGCAATACCAAATATGTTATTGCTCAAAGATGCAACATTTAAAGTCATTTGGTGCAGAATTCCTCCAGGAAACTGTTATAGTATCTCATAAGGCAGTGACCCACTCCTTTCCCCCCACCCCTGCAAGCCAGGTCCACCACTCCCCCCTCCCCCACCCAAGCTCAATGAAATCATTCTCACGCTTGTTGGCCCAGCCACCCAGTCGCTCCCCACCCCAAGGTCAATCTCACCCTCATTCTCTCTCTTTCTGAGTATGTCCCTTTTGCCATCAGTCCATGAGCTTTGATTCTTCTGACGCTGATGCCACTACTTCCTTCTTCTAGTCCATATTGGCTACCATGGTGTTTCCACTTCCTTCTGGTCCAGGTGGGCTGATGTGACAATGTCTCATTCTTCCAGCCTGCATAGGCCACCCCATTGCGGAAATCCTTCCTTCTCCTCTCTGCCTAGATGGGGGATGGGAATGTTGTGCCAATTCTGCTTTGGACAGTGGTGCAGAATTCCCTTGAAAGTAACATATCTTTGTTTTACATAAGCAGATTCCTGCTTTGAAAGGACTTAGATTACCCAGCTCGTTTCACTTCAGAAATGGTGGCCTTTAACTATTCCTATGGGTGAAAGATAACATACTTGATCCACTATCCCAGTGTTCACAAACTTTAAGCCCAAGGCACAACTACATTAACAAAAACATTGCTTTATACACCAACTTCTGCGGAGCAGGCACTGCGGGTATGGTGAGGAACTCATATCATGTGCCATGGCACACCACTGGTTGGGAGACACTCCAGCAACAGTCAAGGAATTACAGACCTAATTTGAAACTCATTGGGTCTGATGTCTCATTAATTATTTTAGTGTAGAAACTTTTTTGATGGGGAATTACCTTAATTAGCAAGATCCAGTATCTTTTCCCTCAGGCATCTAACAATATCATTCAGAAGAATGGAATTTCAGTGCCAGCCAATCAGCATCATCTCAGCCTGTGATGTCACTTTAGAACAAACTTATTTTAGAGGGAAACAAAAAACAAATGAGACCCCGCCATGCCTTGGTTTGAGGTAATTCACAATCTGCATATGTCACCAAGAGGTCTCAGGAGGTTCTCTGCATCCTGAAAATGATTTTAACTGCACTTAGTTGCAGGACTGGTGTAAAGATATTTGGTGCTCTGTGCGAACCTTTAACTTTCTGCTCCTCCTCAATAAACTTCTAGGCCCACAGACAGACCCCTCCACCCCCCGCCCACACCCTGAGATTTTGATAATTAAACTCCAGTCATGATGACCCCATTACTACCCTCCCAGAACAATCCTGTGAAACTACATAATTGGGACATCATACTTTGAAATATTAAACTTATATATGAAATGAAGTGTGATATTTCAAAGTATGAAGCCCAATTATAATCCAATGATGTCTGCATATATATTACAAATATGTTTAAGAAATCATCACAAATGTGCCATCTATGGTTTGTTTTTTTTTAGTAGACTGCAAAGAAAAAATTCAAGTAATACATACATTTATTTGGGCAGTAAGAAAAAAAAAAGTTTTATCTGCTGGGTGGGATATGGGGGGGGGGGGGGGGGTGTCCCCAAAGTGGCAGTCAGGAACCAGCAGCCTTGGGAGCATTTCTCTGCCCTGCGACATGCAAGAAGAACCCTGAGCAAGCCCCCACTCTGGTGATAAAGGTTCACACAGGCCCCAGGAATGCCCAGCATGTAATGGGGCACCAAAGAGGACTGGGCCAGCAGCCTGACGACACGGAAAGTTCCTGCTCTGTATCGGAGGGTTAGTGGGAAGACCCAGAGACAAGCTCAAAATGCTACCTCTAGGTAATATAAATTAAAATGATTAATGGTCAAGTTGAGTGATAGGGTGCCCAGTACTAGTCCTGCCACAATTGCCAGGGTGGTTGGACAAATTAGTTCAGCTAGGGAATGTCCCTAGCATGGATCCAGATCTTCTGACAGGGATGCCAATGCCAGTTTTTACCACATGCTGTAGATAGGGAACCAGGATGCAGCTCCCTGAACAGAGGAGAAGGAAAGGTTACCAAGGCAACCCCAAAAGCACAAGGCCTAGCCTCATTGCTTTGGAAAGTGAGATACCCAGCGTAAGAACATTTGGGTGTAAAGTAACCTGCTCCCCTAGGATTTCCGGTTCAGCGCAGCTATTTTAAAGAAAGATAGAAATTAAATAGAGATGGCTGGCACCGGTGCCTTGGTACTAAGAAGATTGATAGGTCAAGGTTCAGGTATATAAGAACTTTTAAATGGTACTTTTTTGTGATGTCATCAGTGAAGGGGATCTGCTCTCAAAGAAAAAAGGTTTCAACATGGAAACTTGGACAGAAGACAGGAGGTGCTGGTCAAAGTTGGAAGCTGTTCACCAGCTCTGTCAGTCTCCAGAGAAATCTTGGTGGAGCCCAGTCTGCACAAAGCGTGACACTCACAGAGACTGATAACATCTGTATTACTGTGTGCCTGACAGGAATGAAAGAAGAAAACTTGAGTTTAAACTTGTGACTTCTGTGCCAAGGTAAGGGCACAGAATTGTAAAGGAACTGGACAGAAATGTGGGATATTATACCTGATCTTAATAGAGGGAAGGTTATGAGAGAGAGTGAGTCCTGTTCCCCCTAATACATTTAAGGACAGAAAACTTTTGATTACTCTGTTTATTTTCTTTAGCTAGAAAACCAGTTTCAACATGCCGTCTGACATCTCACTAGGGAACATCTGGTTGCCACTCGGGCTCATCGCCCCCGAGGACGCTGCTGCAACCAGAGCCATCGTCCAGGAGCCATCTGCTGCAACAGAAACCTGTCACACCAGTGCTTGGACCAAGACCAAGGAGCAGAGATAAGTGTGGCACACTTATATCTGAGAAATCACACACTAGGTCTGGCCAGGACTAAACTTTATTGAGCTCAACAGTAAAGCAAAGACTGAGAGAAAAATAACACACACACACACAAAGACAGAAAGGATACTTACCACAAAGGGCCTCTGTTTCAGAAGATCCTAAAAGAGAAAACACAAGGAATCAATTTCTTAAAATACAAATTTGGAGTGTGAACACAGAGTAAGAAAAGAGGTAGCCAAAGACAATACTTATCTGACTCATAGCGGTATTCAATTTCAGGTTCTACGATAAAAGAAATGTAATTGTTAATAGCGTTTCAAGGTATTTTTTACACTAAAGAAAAAAGTGCATGTGTGTAAGAATTTCAAATTGTTTTCCATATATATATATATATATATATATATGATAGAGGAAAAGTTTTTTTTATTGGAAAAGAAACCTGAATTAATTGATTAATATCATTGTTGCCAGCCAGTTCTTAATTCTTTTCTTTTCAAGTACAATAAATTTGTTAAATCTATTAGCACAGCATCGCTTCTTTTGGCAGAGGATTTTGGGGCTAACATCCTGATGTTTCCTAATTCTATCCCTGCTTTCCCTCCTTTCCCGCAGGAGATTGACCCGGCAGGAACGAGGGCTTCTCAGGCGCTGCCCCCCCCCTTATGGAAAATCGTGAATCTCAGCTCATTTTCACTCCCTCGGCCCTGGAATCAAAAGCGGCGAGGGACTCTACCCGGAGGGTGATTTTCATTTATAGATGCAAAGAAATCCATAGTGCATTGACTAAAGGTAATCTCTGAAAGGGCTTGGCCGGCTGAACTTGGACATATTTCCTTTCTACTTAGTATACAAAAAGAAAATTCTGTTGTCAGTTTAGTGAAAACTATACAAACTGTTTCATTCACCAGGCATTTTGTGAAGTCAACACAAGATTCTGCCAAAAAAGTCACTGAAAACCTATATAACAAATTTGCCATACCAAAACAGCACTAACTCCCAGAATTCAAACAGCAACAATCTTACCTATTAAAAAGCAACACTGTAAATATTGCAACTAGTAGTGTTTCTAGACAGAGATATGTGTGTGGGTGTGTGTGAATGCGGGGGAAGGGGTGGCATCAGAGAAGCGTGCTCTGTATGGAGGTGGCAGACCACAGACCAAAGTAACATTTCCACACATCACACCACTCCTACAGCATGGTCCCCTGCCTATAATTGGCTATAACTAGACAATGCAAGAAAGAGTCCCAAAGGCCTTGAATGCAATTAAAGACTTATTTCAACCATCCAGCAAAACTACCATTAAAATTGTTTGATAGCATCATTTAACCCGTTCTTCTATATAGAAGTCTGGAGTCTATACAGGATGGGACAAAATCTCAATATAAACCTTTCACCTCTAGTTCTCAACACCCATTCTACCTCTATAGAAATTATATATTCAAATTCTGTTCATATCAGTGACAGCAACGCAACACCCCTCCACTGCCAGACACTGTGAAGTAACAAAAAAACTCTGCAATAAAGACAAAGAAGACACATAGTAAACACAGCACTTAACTCTCAGGACTCAAATAGCAACAACTTTACCTATGAAAAGGCAGCACTACAAACATTATAGTAGGCCTTAGAACAACAGCACACCTCCTACTGGAAAACCAGAAGTAGCCCGACTATTGTAGATTCATGCACAGAAAATATACAAAGCAGAATTCCTCACACTCTCAGAATACAAACTCAACCTTTACCTAGATCTGGAAAATGGCAATGAGAACCCTGGGCCAGACCTTCACTGAGCCACAGTTGTAGCCCAGGATAGCTGTATTATGGCCACATTGTGCTTCCTGGATAACATGGGGTAATTTGCATGGAGTAGCAGTTGCAACCCCTAAAGGGGATTCAGTGGGACTGGAGTTTGGGTTCCATGGGGGCATTTTATTTATACTGGCTAAATGTGCATAAAATTGCTGCTGGTCAAACTAGATGGTCCTTTTAGGCCTTTACCTGTTGTCATTTACTATGTTATCAAGTTCAAAACCAGGGAGTTCTATTTGACTGCTCATTGTCATTCAGGCCTCAGGTTAAAAGTGTTAAAAATGCTGCTTCTAAACTTCATGTTGAGCCACCTCATATCCTACCTGGAGAAAATGACTACTGCATGTAGTAGTCACTTAATTTGATTACTGCAGCTCATTGTATATTGGTCTGCCACAAACAACCTTGAGGGCATGCCACTTAGTTGCAGCTCAGGTGGTTTTCTGGTGTTTGTTGATCATATAACACTGATTTTAATAAAATTGCATTAGCTCCCAGTGGTCTAGAGAGTCAGGGTCAAAGTTTTCATGTTAGTGTTTAAAGTTTTACATGGATTGGCCCCCAGACGTTTTAATGCTGTTTTAAAAAATATCTCAACCTTTGCAGCCACTAAGATTAACCTGTGGCAGTTCATTAGGTATTCCATCAATTAAACAGATTAGGCTTGCTGAATCCTTGTGTAACTGGTCTGAATCTTTGGAACATCCTACCCGACAGTCTCAAAGCGGTAACTTCTGTTACAACATTTCAGAAATGGACAGAAGCCCCACTTATTTCCTCAGGCTGTCAATGATTTGGGTTTGAGCTGACTAGTTTTATGTCTGCTGCAGGTAGGTTAGCAGATTAGCTCTTTTCTGCTCTGCTCCAGCCTCATCATCCCCCTTTCTGTTCCTCGCACTATGGGCTACATCCTGGGAAAAAAAAAAACCCCTGAAAGCTCAGAGGGTATAAACACAACGTGGGTCAAACCACTACGCAAAACATAAAACCTAAAATACAAAGATGAAAGGAAAGCAAGGTGAAAAGCAGGTACTGGTATGGCTGGATTTTCAGAAGGCATTTGATAAAGTCTTGCATGAAAATATTCCTCAGGAAATTTGAAAGTCATGGAATAGGTGGGGGTGGTTAAAATAGGAATCAGTTTTCCCAATAGGAAGGAGTAAATATTATAGTGGAGTGCCCCAGGGATCTGTACTGGGATCGGTCTGTTTAATATATTCATAATGATCTGAAAAAGAGAGCAATGAGTGAGATGATCAAATTTGCAGATAGCACAAAATTATTCACAGTTGTTAAAATATGAGCGGACTGTGAGGAACTGCAGAAATATTTTACCAGACTAGGAAACTAAGCATCTAAATGGGAGATGAAATGTACTGGGGACAAATACAAAGTGAAGCACATTGGGGAAAAATGATTTTAAGAAAAGGTACACAAAGCTTAGTTCCATATTAGAAGTCACCATGCAGGAAGAAAATCTTGGGGTCATTGAGGATAATACCTTGAAATCCTCAGCTCAGTATGTAATAGCAGTCAAAATGAAAAAAAAACCAGAATGTTAGGATTTATTTGGAAAGGCATAGAAAATAAAACAGAGATCATAATGCCTTTATATTGTTCCATGGTGTGATTGCAACTTTAGTATTTGTGCGCAATTGTGGTCACTGAATCTAAAAAATGATATAGTAGAACTAGACAAAGAAGGGCAACAAAAATAGGAAGATCAGAAGTGCAACGCTGGGTCAGAGTGAGGTCCATCGAGCCCAGCATCCATCTCTGACAGTGGCCAGTCCAGCAGATCCCCCAATAGTTAAGAACATAAGAAATTGCCATACTGGGTCAGACCAAGAGTCCATCAAGCCAGCATCCTGTTTCCAACAGTGGCCAATCCAGGCCATAAGAACCTGGCAAGTACCCAAAAACTAAGTCTATTCCATGTTACCATTGCTAGTAATAGCAGTGGCTATTTTCTGTCAGCTTAATTAATAGCAGGTAATGGACTTCTCCTCCAAGAAACTTATCCAATCCTTTTTTAAACACAGCTATACTAACTGCACTAACCAACATCCTCTGGCAACAAATTCCAGTAGTGTAGTGTGTGCGTGAGTGAAAAAGAACTTTCTCCGATTAGTTTTAAATGTGCCCAATGCTAACTTCATGGAGTGCCCTCTAGTCTTTCTATTATCTGAAAGACTAAATAACTGATTCACATCTGACTCACAGAGATAAGCACTGGCTTTCCAATATCTACCTGGTTAATAATGGTTTATTAATTTTTTCATTTGAACCCCACGGTTAGTTGACTTGATCACAACCTCTAGCAATAGATTTCATGGTTTGATGGTGCACTGAATGAAAAAATACTTCCTACGATTTGTTTTAACTCTGTGGGTTGCTAGTCCCCTAATCCTAGTGCTGTTTGAAAGGGTAAATAACCATCCCCTATATATCCATTCCACCCAACTCGTGGTTTTTATAAATCTGTCATAACCTACCCTGCTGTCTGTTCTCTAAGCTAAAAAGCCCTAATCTATTTAACCTCTCTCTATAAAGGAATTTTTCCATTCCCTTTACAATTTTTGTCACTCTTATCTCTATACCTTTTGTATGTCCACTCTATATTTTCTGAGATGGGGTGACCAGAACTGCACCCAGTACACAAGATGTGGTTGCACATGGATCTATAAAGGGGATCTCTTACAAAGAAAGACTGAGCAGGTTGAGCTGTTCAGCTCGGAGATGACCGAGTAGGGATGAGAGTGGGATGGAATGGGTAAATAGGGAATGGTTATTTACCCTTTCCAGTAGTACTAAGACTAGGGGACACAGCCATGAAACTGACAAGTAACACATTTAAAACAAATTGGGGGATTAGCATTTTTTTTTTCATTCAGTTCCACAGCTGGATTGTAGAGTTTGCTGCCCGAGGATGTAGTAAAAGGCATTTAGCATAGCAAAGTTTAAAAGGGGCTTGGACAAGTTCCTCAAAGAAAAGTCCGTAAACCATAATTAGCTAAATAGACTTGGGAAAGCTAGCCACTTGTCCCTGGGTGTGGAACAAGGAATGAATCTACTCTGTGGGATTTGCCGGGTACCTCCTTGTGACCTGATTAGCTACTGCCAGGGACAGGAAGCTGGGCTCAATGGACTTTTCATTTTATGGCAAATCTTATGTGAAGACAAATGATTAAAAGTGCAGTTGGCTGTCAAGATCTATTATTTTGCTGTGACTGCTGCTGTTCTTCGGTGCCCTGGGTAATCGCCCAGTCTGTCTAACGGTTAAGCCGACCCTGCTGAGTAGACATTACGTAGGAAATATTTCAAAATAATGTGTTGTCATTTATACTGTATTTTGTACAAGTATGTTAATTGTTAGTTAATTAATCTTCAAACATCGGTGTGTTTTGCTCAGCCTAAGAGCAACCATGCTAATAATCCATACCAATAAAAGGGCGATACCAGTAACATGTACATATATTAGTTACATTAAGGAAATTTTGACACATTTGCAGAAATAAATTGTGCATAAATGTTAAAAATTACCTGCTTCGCAGCAAGATGCGATTGGGTAATGATGTGTGAAAAATTTAGATTGGATATCTGCTTTTCAAATGTATTACTAGCTGCCAGAGAGTATTTCCTCTATCTATCTTAGAATTTCAAGCGTTACTTTGAATTTAAAGAAAGGACCTAGTGGTCTTTATTTTTGAATAATATAGAGCTTTTTTTCTGGAATATTCCTCTCTGAGGTGGACAGGCCTTTCCTAGGCCCTGAAGCAAAATTTGTAACTGGGTCTCCAGGATAGTCCTTACACTTACGTTCACACAGAGTCTAACTCTGATTCTGTCACTTTGAACGGAGAGGTCAAAAGGGGTCATGGTAGTGTCGAGGCAACCTCAACAATGCTGAATGGAGAATAGAACAGTGCTATTTGTTGATTATCATACACACTTTTTAAACAATTTTTAAAAAAATTACATACAATGTGCTATAATTTAAAAGTTTCAATAGTCACACACCGGGTATTGACATTTAAAATAGTTTTCTATCCCTATTCTTTTTAATTTATTTTTCCTCTGCTTTCATCTCCTGATTTCTTTTCCTGGTTCTTCTTTCCATTTTCTATTAACTCTAGCAGCCACAACTGTAGTGTCACTTCTCCCACACCTCAATCTCCTATCACCCCCATTACCTCGATTGACCCATAGCCATACATGTATAATACAAAGGAATAACAATCAAACACAGATATTAGATAGAAAGACTGCAGCTTTATTAACCATATATATGTGTATATATATATATATATATATACCCCCTAGACAAACTGGCACCCAAGCTGGTATGGCAGTTGCCAAAGCCCAGGCTACACCCATCATCTCTGCTGCCCACCGAAATAACCAAGCAAGGCAGCATTGAACCCGGGCCCCCCGCCTTGTCCCCAAGCAATATACAGAATGCCCTGGCACCACCCAAGGCACCAGTCCACTGCTGACCTGGACCATGATGCCCCCGCCTGCACCATGTCTGAAATGCATCTACCGGCCCAGGTAACTGCCACATGCATGAGGTAGGGCATGCTCTTGCCTCATGTCCCCCCACCAACATCTAGCTGTGGCCAACATCAATCCCCAACAACCATTCCTGCAGAGCCTCCTGCAGAGCATAGCCAACGTATGAAAGATAGACTGTCCAACCTAAACAAATCTTTACCTTGGACATCCACCCCTTCATACCTTATCTGGTGACCCCCTCCCCCCCCCGGCTTGCGGTCCATACACTGATCTGACGGTTTGACCTTCTTGCTACCCTCCTCTACAGTCTTGAATGTAGGAACCAAGCATCTAACTCGGCCAGGTCATTCTTGATCCTCCTAATTTGCTTGCTTGGTAATTCACCTAGGTCATTGCCCCCCAATGCATTATGATGGCATCTGGAGCTGCCATCAAATCCCTCAAGCACCGAAGAAAGGGGCAAGAAATGGTCCCAAAATGTACCTGGCTTACACATCCATGTCTGAACCAGCCCATGAGGTGCCAAGGGGTGATCGCATGTTCTCCTGTCAGCCTAATGTACAAAAGAGTGTCTGATAATCCAAGTAGTAAATTGGGCCCGACACAGATCTGCAAAATACACTTAAGAGTTATGAGTAGATGGGCTCACCCGGTCCATTCTGACATACTTATTGACTGCTGCTGATCTCCATCTTCTTATCTGCTGTATAGTATTGATCCAAAGACCTGCTTGTGCAGTGCTTGTGGCTGCTCCCATCCTAAAGAAGTGTGTGGCACATTTCCTGATGTCCAGCCTCATTCATGTTACTACTATTCTGAGTACTGTGGAGAAATAATATCTGGTCAATGGGATCTGGTCAGTGTGCACCAACAAGTGTATACCTCCAAAATGTTTAGTCACTGCAATTATTGGTTGCAGAGGGAGAGGTAACTTGCCTTTAGTAAACCCTGAGTAGGAATTGAACCCTGGCTTCCCTGGGTCTGGGACCATTGCTCTGACCACTCCATGGGATCTCCCTGGCCACATGCTTTCAAAAAGAAGGCCAGACCTACTAAATGTCTAACCACTGAGCCTCTGGATGCCCACTTCCTGGCCGAAGAGAGATGTACTTACCATCAGGTCATCTGGCACTGGCACTGGTATATGAGCTGGTATGGTGGTTGCCATAGACCCGGCTAGACCACCACTTCTGCTGCCTGCTGTAATAACCAAGCAAGGCAGCATCGTGATGTGGGTCCCACTACCTTGCTCAAGGCAAGGGGGCCCCCCACCTGGCTTCTGCTGTAAGCTGACCTGTGATATCAGCTAAAGATCCTTTTATAAGGTCTCTGGTAGTCAGCAACCAATCCCCCATAGATGGTCCAGGGCTTCGGTTCCTGTCTCCTCTGCTGTGGGTACCTGCTTACGACTAATTCCCACTTAGCTCGGGATAAAGCATCTGCAACCCCCATTACTGAACCCCTGCTACGTGTCACGCTCTAATAGTGGTATTGCTGTGTAAAATGGGCCAGGCACTTGGGTGGAGGTACGATTAACTCGGAACGTCACATTCCTCAAGTTAGTTCCCATACTGGTGGCTTTAGTGCTTTTAAACACTAGTTGCAGAATTAAGATAATCATATTCTGATGCAACAATTAAGTGGCATCCTCCTACTCAACTGTCAATACGCTAAGTGTCTGCACGTAGCTTAGAAAGAGTATGGGCCATTTTACTCACATCACCTGTTTTGTTCCCCTCCCCTCTCTCTGTCCTTTTTCTCTACATGCTCTTCTCCCTCGCCTCAAAAGCCTACATCAGGAAAAGAAAGGCAGTTTTGGGCTGAAGCTTCCACCACAGACTATGGTTGCTGTCAGTTAATGCTGTTTTAGAGACCGGGAACCAGCGTTTTGGATTCACGCCCCCCCATCTATTTATTTATTTATTTTATTTAAAAACTTTTCTATACCGTCACTAAGTTAGGTACCATCGTAACGGTTTACAATAAGGCACAAATATTAATATTGGAAAAGATTATGAATTCTATCATTATACATGTGCCATTCCCTCCCTTCTTCTATCCCACACTAGATCAAATGCCAGCGTCCTCTCTTGCGCCTGCTGAGGCCTCTGCCCATTTCTCCCCTTCCCATGTACTAGATCAGGGACTGGAGGCATCTAGTAGATGTGCTGCCTTTACTGCATATCACAGAGCCTCTGTCTAGGCCCCTAAACCCCATAGCAGCCAGTGCCAGTGTGGCTACTAAATCTATAAGCCTGCCACAGATCATTCCCTGGGTCCTACTTTCTAGTGCTGGCTCCCTGACCGCTGCAAGGTGAATGCACCAGCTGTAGCAGCCGGTGTGGAATCGATAAGAAGAAATGGAAAGGGAGATAAACGGCAATTTAAAGGGTGAGAAAGGAGACTCAGGATAAAGACACAAGTAGAAGCTTTAGGACAACCTCATAGGTTTGCCGATGTAAGCCCACTGACCCTGGAGAAGTCGAGTCCTCACCTCCTAAAGAAAACTCTTCCAAGGTCAGGGAGCTTTTTTGGTGAAATAGAATGATTAATAAATATTAAATGGCAGAACAGAGACTTTGAAAAGACTAAAAAAGACTTCATATAAAATGTCACGACTCCAATTGCTCAACAGTTTGAACCATTCCAACCTTTAAATACCCAAGGAATTATTTTCCAAAATGTTCTATGAGTTGTAACAGAGAGGGTTTTTTTTCTTTTCTCTCAGTATAAGAAGATCTGATAAGAACAGAGAAATGCCTGAAAAAAGCTAATTCTTACCACCCTCCCCCCCTGCCACTTCCACCCCCCAAAAAAAAGAATTCTGGGGAAAAGTCGTGGATATTTTACATCTCTGGTCAGGATCCCTGTTATTCCTGAACCCTATAAAGAAGGACCTTGGTTGCCAGGAACAGCCAGGATCTCATATCAGACTGGAGAAAGAGGACCTCTTAACAGCAAATATTTGACAAACATTTGTTTATGCAGTTAAATGCCCACTGCAGCACTATACTGTGAGGACTTACTTAACATCAGGAAAGGCTTTCCACTCTGCTTCTCCTTGTTTCTGAGTTGCTCTGAATTTAATATGCAGCGTGCAGAAATATTAAATGCTGCCCAACCAGACTATACATCAGAGCCGCTGCAGTACATTCAGTTCAAGATTCTGCTCCTTTTTAATTAAGCATTAATGATCTCTCTTGAGTTTGTCTCATTTTAACTATTTAATTGTTCATGGCATGCATCAATGACCAATAGAAACAACATTAATCATCCATACGTTAATTAAAAAGAGAACTGAGTAATCTCTTAAAGTTTTTTTTTCATAAAAAGAGCTCAGAAACTTGGAATATGACTGCAGATAGCCTGCACGGCCCTTCTCAGCCTATTTTCTCCTTTTTACTGCAATATTATAGGCTCTTCCAGTTCTCTGGCACCACTCTCATCTTCCCACCACTAAAGATAGCTCAGATGTTTAGGGCAGGGATTTTCCACCCTGTCCTGGAGGCACCCCCTAACCAGTCTTGTTTTCAGGATATCTGTAATGAATACATGTAAAACTGATTTGTATGCACTGGCAACCCTCCCAGTATCAAAACTGGTCTCATGCATATTCATTTTAGATGAGTTAGAGGGCCTCCAAAATGGTTCTTTACATTGCATGCGATATTTAATGTGGCAATAATGTATTGTTTTGTATTTTATCAAGATATAATAGAGATGTAAAATTACTAGGGATTACTAGGACAGGCACAGCATTAAGGTCAAGCCCTTTTAGGGACATAAGGCCTGGACAGAGAGGCACAGCATTAGAGGTCAAGCCCTTTTAGGGACGTAAGGCTTGGATGGACAAGCACAGCATTAGAGGTCAGGCCCTTGTAGGGTCATAAAGCCTGGATGGACAGGCACAGCATTAGAGGTCAAGCCCTTGTAGGGATGTATGGCCTGGACGGACAGGCACAGCATTAGAGGTCAAGCCCTTTTAGGGACGTAAGGCCTGGATGGACAGGCACAGCATTAGAGGTCAAGCCCATTTAGGGACATAAGGCCTGGACAGACAGGCACAGCATTAGAGGTCAGGCCCTTGTAGGGTCATAAGGCCTGGATGGACAGGCACAGCATTAGAGGTCAAGCCCTTGTAGGGACGTATGGCCTGGACAGACAGGCACAGCATTAGAGGTCAAGCCCTTGTAAGGATGTAAGGCCTGGATGGACAGGTACAGCATTCAAGGTCAAGCCCTTGTAGTGACATAAAGCCTGGATGGACAGGCATAGCATTAGAGGTCAAGCCCTTGTAAGGATTTAAGGCCTGGACGGACAGGTACAGCATTAGAGGTCAAGCCCTTGTAGGGATGTAAGGCCTGGATGGAAAGGTACAGCATTAGAGGTCAAGCCCTTGTAGGGACATAAAGCCTGGACTGACAGGCACAGCATTAGAGTTCAAGCCCTTGTAGGGGACGTAAGGCCTGGATGGACAGGCACAGTGTTAAGAATATAGAGGTCAAGCCCTTATAGGGACATAAGGCCTGGATGGACAGGTACAGCATTAGTGGTCAAGTCCTTGTAGGGACGTAAGGCCTGGACAGTCAGGCACAGCATTAGAGGTCAAGCCCGAGTAGGGACATAAGGCCTGGATGGACAGGCACAGAATTAGAGGTCAAGCCCTTGTAGGGACGTAAGACCTGGATGGACAGCCACAGCGTTAAGCCCTTATAGAAATGTAAGACCTGGTCGGACAGGCACAGCATTACAGGTCAAGCCCTTTTAGGGACATTTGGCCTGGACAGACATTCACAGCATCGGGGGCATTCTGAGGGCATGGCCGTGGCCTCTGGACCAGCCCCCGGACCGGACCATGGAACCCCGGCGGCCGGCCCGGCGCGGGCAGGCATAACTTGTGCAACAAAGGTAGGGGGAGGTGTAGATAGGGCCGGGGGGTGTGTTAGGTAGGGGAAGGGAGGGGAAGGTGCAGGGGGATGGAAAGAAAGTTCCCTCTGAGGCCGCTCCGATTTTGGAGAGGCCTCGGAGGGAACGGAGGCCGGCTACGTGGCTTGGCGCATGCTGGCTGCTGATTTTGGGCAGCTTTTCACGCGCCGACCCAGGATTTTAACGGCTACGCGTTTATTGAAATCCGGCGCACTTTGTGTGTGTGCGCGCGCACCTTTTTATAAAATCTACCCCAATGCCTGGACGGACAGGCACAGCATTCAAGGATAGAGGTCAATCCCTTATAGGGACGTAAAGCCTAGACGGACAAGAGACAGCGTTTGAAGTCAGGACCTTGTAGGATGTAAGGGCTGGACTGTAGACACTACAGACAGGCACAGCATTTGAGATCAGGCCCTTGTAAATACCCAGAAGCTATTAACTGTACTTAATACTTATGTACTTCAGCTGATGACAAAGGAACTTGAAGAGCTCTCAGAAATAAGAAAACTGCTACTCAAGTCCAAATCAACTTATGTTGACTTTAGTTTACACAGTGCCTCTGTAAACTATGGGAACACAGAGGATGAACTAGAGTGCAACTACCACCAGTTTTCTATAGTACTAGAAACATTAATGTTGGCACCTAAGAAAGATTTAGGAAAATGGCCCATATTATAAAGGTCATGGAAACTATTGAGCATATGAAATATGCAAGCTCCAAACATCTTAAGTCAGCTTTTTATGTTCTTACATTCCAAATGTTGCAAAACAGGAACAAGAATATTCTGGAAATAAGTGATGCACAAATACATGAAACTGAAATTAGAAATATTAGAACTAAATTCAGACAGGCACAGAGTTTGAGGTCAGGCCCTTGTAGGGACATACGGCCTGCACAGTAGACGTATTGCCACAGCGTTTGAGGTCAGGTACATGTGCTGATATTATCTGGAGCATAGGAGGCAGTTGGAGTGCTGCAAGGCTTTCAATTGCTTTTATTCATCTTGCCATTCACAGGGAAAATTTGGAAACCCAAGCAAAGGCATGTTTATTTTCAAAAACACTAGCATTTCCATCAACTCTGGTGCCAGCCTTGAGCAGTGAGGGCTCATGATATCCCCTGTCATTGAAAATACATGTTCACTGGGCACACTGGTTGGTGGACATGACAGATATTGCTGAGCCACTTTGGCTAGGTGTGGCCAGACAGTGGACTTGTGTGCCCAATATGCCAGCGGATCTGTCTGCATGTCCTCTGTGGGCTCTGAGAGATACCCTGTCACTGACATTTGTGCTAGTGTCTCCTTTGCTTGGGTGGGCTGAGAGTCACTCATGCCAGCTGCTTTCTCTCTAGCCCATAGCAGAACAGATGAATATTTATGGGCAACATGCCTTTGGCGTACTGAAGTGAAGGAGGAGGAGGTACTAGCTGTCACTGACAGAGTGCTGCTCCTGCTTGGGCTAGCACAACTCTCTGAAGTGCTCGCTGTTTTCTCCTCTGCTTCATGCTTAATCTGTCTCTGCCTATGGCGCTCCTGTTCACGGACTTTTGCTAACAGTGGATCCTTCACAAATGAGAGACAATTGGACTGTAGGGCGAGATTCCCTTTCACACGGGGATCATAGACTGTGGCAAGCATGTATGTCTGGTCTTCTGTTAAAGGCCTTAATCTGTCTTGCACCTGCTTCTGCAAAAAGTCCAGACAATGCAGCACCTCAGCTGTCATTCCCTCTTCCTGTTTAAAGCCCTCCAAATTTTCTTTCAGAAAATTAACTATAGGGATGATGTCAACCAAGGTGGCACTTCTGGAACTCAGCTCCTCTGTGACATCCTTGAAGGGGGCTGCAGGACTTTTACCAGCTGACTCATGACTAACCAATCATGATTCCCTAGGGGATTCTGCACACCTATGTCCATTGACGCAGAAAGTTCATGAAGGGGTGTCTGCAGCTCCACTAACCTCTGCAGCATCATAAAGGTGGATCTCCGTCGGGTGGCAATGTCTTGAGTGAGACGCTTGTGAGGCATCTCCAAATCAGTCTGCTTTTGTTGGAGAACCTGCCCTGCCTTCACACTTCTGTGGAAACGCGCTGCTAGGTTCCTGCACTTGTGTATTAACGTTTGCAGGTGTTCATTCTCTTGGTGATTGGACTCCAACCCCAGAGCTGACTTTACTACCAGGTGCAGCGTATGTGCAAAACATCGGATGTTCTGAAAGCACCCGTTGTATATTGCCTTTACCATGTTTGCACTATTGTCTGTGACAAAGAACCCTGCCTGAGGATTCCTGTCTCACTGGTGTAGTTGCCAGCCTGCCAGCATCTGTCTGATGCATGCTAGAATATTGGCTGAGGTATGGGCCTCGTCCGTCAGGTGGGTGTGCAGTAAAGCCCACCTCCACCCTGATTCTTGTTCACTAATAGAGCTGCTGACTGCCCCTGCCTCAGCCAGGTCCCACCAGTGTGCTGTCAGGGAGAGGTAAGAGTGTGCAGCATTCATGGCAGTCCAGATATCGCAGGTGAAATTCACACTCCCCTGTACCTTAGCTAGCAGCACTTGGATGCGACTGCAACACTGGTTGTACAGGCTGGGGATGATCTTTCTGCTAAATGTAGTTCTGGAGGGGACTTTGTAATTGGGAACTAAGACCTTCAGCAAATGCTTGAAACCCACATTCTCCACTATCTGCATGGGTTGGTCATCAAGGGCAATCATTTCCCCAATGCTCCTGGTTATAACTTTTGAGGCTGCCTGCCTCCTTCCCCGGGATAGCGTTACTGAACACCACCCCATTTCCTCCATGGTGGGTTGTCGCTTCTGCCACATGGCAGGGGGCTGCTGGCCTGCCAACTGACTGCTAGAAGGGGCTGAGGGCGTGGGGTGACTCTGCTCCTTTTCAACCACTTTACACTGCCTGGAAAAAGGGGTCCCCTGACTGGTACTGCCATCATCCCCAGTTGGCAGTACTGTTGTTGGGTGTTGCCTCTTCATATAAGAAGATAAGAAATTGCCATGCTGGGTCAGACCAAGGGTCCATCAAGCCCAGCATCCTGTTTCCAACAGAGGCCAAACCAGGCCACAAGAACCTGGCAATTACCCAAACACTAAGAAGATCCCATGCCACTGATGCAATTAATAGTCTCCAACATCCACACTTCAAGGGAACCCCCTTGCTCTGTGGTAATGTGTGGTGGCTATATTTGCAGGACAACCACTGTGTGATTGCCCCTTTTTAATAGCCCCGTATTTTGCTCTTTATTAATTTTTCAATATTTTAAATCCTTTTTATATATCCTTTTTTTTATTTTTTATTTTTTGTTTTTCTACTCCTCTGTGAACTATCAGACCCACTCAAAGTAATCTTTATTTGTACTTATCTAGGCTGCCGCCAATTCTTATTGTGGATTTGGATCTGCCAGCCTGACATTGGCCATGTTTGGGCAAATCGTTGCCTGCTTCAGGGACTGCGGGAAGAAATTTCTACTGTGTCCGTCCAGCGGGTCCACTGTTTAAAGAGGCATCTTGTTCGTATCATGCCAAAATTAGTTAGATGTCCCATTTTCTTACCTATGCTAATAGCCCTGGCACAGTAATTGCACTGAGCAAAATATGGGTCCTCTGTCACAGATTTCTTTTGTGATCCCTGGAGCTGAAGTAATGGGTGCACCCTGAGAAGCAATGCCAGGGGCATCAGTCACACTCTGTGCCTGTGCTGACTGCTCTTCCTCCTCCTCCTCATCATCAGTTTCATCTCTCCCCTGCAGCACTGAAGTGGAGGCTAAGACAGGACTAACTAATCCTCCTAAACCTTTTTCAGCTATTACTACTTCCATTTCTGATGAGAATCCCACACAAGATTTGTCTTCATCGGAATCAGAAGCAAACAGTGCCTGTGCTACATTGTCAAAGCTAAGTCGAGTCTGCTGTCGCAATGCTGCTTTTGGGTGTCACCCTTTAGTCTTGCATGGCTCAGCCTCCCCTTCCCTCACTTCCAAAACTACAGGGTCAGAAACAGATTGTAGCGATGCATCATCTTTAAATTTCATTTTTTCCCGGATGGAAGTGCCTGCCCCTCCAGAGATTTTAGATTGGAACAGGTCCCTTTTTAACTTTAATGGGGGACTGGCACTGCCTTTTGAAGTGCCTCCTCTGCCAGTCCCAATCACTCGACCACGTCTAGCTTTCCCTGACATTATGGATTTAATGTCACTGCCTACTAGGGATTTCAATTAAATGAATTATTTCCAAAAGAGACCCACTGGGGATTTGGCTTCAGAGAGCACCACTGTCCCAATATATGTGAGTCTGCTAACCACCCCCAGGCCGACGAGGCAGTGCCTGGATGTACACTTCTACTGGGACCGCTGTATGTGCACACACCAAGCTTACATGTGAGAGACCTGGGGGTTCTGCTCGACAATCAACTTAACCTAAAAAAATTAATAAACAACACCACTAAAGAATGCTTCTTCAAATTGCAGGTACTAAGAAAACTAAAACCACTACTACTCCTCCGATACTTCCGTCTGGTGCTACAATCTATCATCTTATCCAAAGTGGATTACTACAACTCCCTCCTTCTGGGTCTACCCGCCAACTCAATTAAACCACTACAGATGGTCCAGAACGCTACAGCCAGGATCCTCACAAATGCCAACAAAAGAGAACACATCTCTCCCATCCTTCAGAACCTGCACTGGTTACCAATCAAATTCAGGATTCTCTTTAAAGCCCTCATGATGATCCACAAGGCTTTGCACAATATCTCCCCCCTCAATCTAACCTTCGAACTAAGGCCACACATATCAAACAGACCCATTAGAAGAGCATACAAAATCATGCTATATACCCCACCTGCTAAAACCTCTTTAAGGAAGTGCGCCCTTTCCACAGCCGGGCCTCCACTTTGGAACTCGCTCCCGCCAGACCTCCGCCAAGAACCCTGCCCTTTGGTCTTCAAAAAGAAACTGAGCCAGGATTTTTCAGACAGATAATCTCCTTGCCCTTGCACTTACTCCCACTATGAATCCTTCCAAGTTAAATGTCCTAATGCACATTGTGGATTTCTTTCCTCTTAACTCTCCCACTGGCTAAGTTAGTTCTTTCTTGTTGCCCATCAATTACTCCCCCCTTCCCCGTCTCGATATCTCACCAGGCATAGGCCTTCATTTCCTTCTTATTATTAAAGTTATTATTTTTAATAATATGTTTTTACCTTATCATTTTATCATTATTATCATTACATCATTATATGATAGTGTATTTCTTATGTTTCTAATGTTGCACATGTGTTATTGTTTCCGCATGTTCAATATACCCATGTTTCATTGTATCCGCCATCCGGCGACAGTTCAGTTTCATGTAAACCGGTGCGATATGTATCCTATACAGGAACATCTGTATATAAAAGTTAAAAATAAATAAATAAGAGACCCACTGGGGATTTGGCTTCAGAGAGCACCGCTGTCCCAATATATATGAGTCTGCTAACTTCCGCCAGGCCCACGAGGTAGTGCCTGGATGTACACTTCTACTGGGACCGCTGTATGTGCACACACCAAGCTTGTAACTATAAAAGAGACCCACTGGGGATTTGGCTTCAGAGAGCACCGCTGTCCCAATATATGTGAGTCTGCTAACTGCCCCCCCCCCCCCCCCCGGCCCACAAGGCAGTGCCTGGATGTACACTTCTCCTGGGACCGCTGTATGTGCACACACCAAGCTTGTAACTATAAAAGAGACCCACTGGGGATTTGGCTTCAGAGAGCACCGCTGTCCCAATATAGGTGAGTCTGGAAAACTGCTCACAGGCCCATTAAGCTGTGCCTGGATGTACACTTCTCCTGGGACCGCTGCATGTGCATTCTCTAAACTTGTAACTACAAAAGAGGCCCACTAGGGATTTGGCTTCAGAGAGCACCACTGACCCAATATATGTGAGTCTGCAAAACTGCCCAGTGCCCATTGATGCCCAGTGAGTGCACTGTCTTCTTGGCTTAAAAAAGCACAAAGGGACAGCCTGAGTTCAATATAAAAAACTGCAGTTAAATAAAAAGGATGGCTTGCTTGACACAGCAGCAAAAACGAAGAAATGTCTTTTTCAATGGAAAATTCTATCAAAGTAGCTAGAAATTGAATATATCTCCCACCCACAACACCCAAATCCTGCTTGCAACCTACCCCAGGGGGTAAAATAAGCAGAAAAATGCCACTGCATTTTTCTCAGATCAATAAAAAAAAGTGTGGTCAAAAAAAACATGGCTAGCTGGCACTGCAGCCAAATCGAACAAATATCTTTTTCAATGGAAAATTCTATCAAAGTAGCTAGCAATTGAATACATATTTGAGACACTCAGACTAGCTCTGAGTAAAGCCACCATCCCCAGACCACCTTCCCAAACCACCCCCGCAAAGAAAGTGTGTGGAACGCCGCGTACTTAACATATAAATAGTGCTGCATCATCAGGAATAGCGTCACAGAGCACTGAATGAGAGCAGCGATTGGCTGCATTAGAAAAATGCTTAGCTCTGATAGGTTGCATTCTGGTCTCCTTGCCAAACCTGTCTGACACACTCTATGACAGGGCTGTGAGGTCACTTATGACTCACAGGAAAGGGCTGGTTTTTGCTATCTCCTATTTCAAACGGCCGCTAAGAAATCACTGCGAGCCAAAAGAATGAAACTAATATGATATGTTGATTTCGTGGGGGATCGTGATGCGTTTCGCGAACCCATGAATACAACGAATAGGGACTTATGCATTGCAGATTGCCCATGCGTTGAAAATGAATGCACATCCCTAAAAATTACCCTGTGTGGCAATGTGAGGGGTCTTGCGGTAGCCAGAGAACAGACTCAGACTGGACTCTGGCAAATCTCTCATGGACTTCTTTATTAATGACAAGAAACAAAACCAAAAGCAGCTCTGCTATTCTCAGTTCACAAAACAATGGCAGTAATACAACTTACATTTCAGCAGTATTCTCTTTCTCTAGGCTTCCTTCTCTCCCCTGGGCCTCCTGTTCCCTCCTGGGCCTGGCTACTTATACTTCTTTCCATCCACCTCCACTCAGGACCAGAATTTCCTGTTGTATTGGGTTTAAGGTGGAGTGGGCCAGTCTTTTAAGGTGTTCCAGGGTTTTCTCCTGTATACCCCTTCACGCCCTGCTTGTCCCATGTTTTCTTAAAATCTGTTACGGTTTTTATCTCCCCTACTTCCATTAGGAAAATGTCCTATCCATAGTACCTACCCATCAACCTTCCTGCTTAAATCCTTTTCAGCAAGTATGCTTGGATCAAAAGCTGATGCTAGCATGTTTTACTTCATTATACCACAGCCTAAGAAATTCTAGCCCTCTTAGGAATGTCAACCTTGTGACAACATGGTAATAATCCCAGGAACATTCCATTTTATGAATTACTCTCAAACAATGCATTAAAAAAATTCCAAAGAAAAATTGCTATAGAATCTCTTGCCAACAGATGCCAGAGAAGTAGAAAATCTGCATATGAAATGCAAAAAATGAATAGGAACTTTATTTTAGTGTAAGCAAAACTACTGAATAAATTCAAGTCACATAATCTCACCTTAAAGCAGAGCATTCTCTAGAAAACCTAAAACAATTTCACAGCAAGACACTGCTGCCTCAGGGGATAAATCATTTAGGGTTCAATTCATACTTTTTATATAGCTGCACATCAGGACTTTATGCACCTGAAACCACTACCCCCTCCTTCCTCTCTCACCAAGGAAATGAACTGATGCACCACTAGAATATTTGAAATTATAAAAAAAAACCCAAAACCAGACAACTTGCCTAGAAGTCATGATTGTGGCCTTATATGATTTATTTTCTTATAAAACACTCTGTGGCTATGATTCAAAGATAGTAGAGCCTGGTGGTAGCATGGTGCTGCACCAGGTTGATTGATATATCATCCAGCACTAAATACCAAAGTGCGACCCTGTACAAGCAAAATTGTGCAGTTAGCCTATCTGTATTGGGGGATACATTTATGATCACTCATCAGCCCCCACGTTCTGATGGTTGAACTTCATCTCTTTCTGTTGTACTGGTAAACTCCTGCTATGAAAAATCTTCTATACAACAACACTAATCCAAGAGGCAAAGTAAGATGAGATTAGGAGAACTATGTAAATATCATATGTAGCCCCACTTCTGGGTATATCTTTAAATGGGGGGGTGGGGGCACACTCAATACCAGGGCTTAGAGCTGGATTTTCTAAGGTCACAGACCTTAGAAAATCCGGCGGTAGCAGGGGGCGGGCCTGCGAAAGCCAGCAGCCATCACATCACTGCGGTGCACTGGCTGCCGGCTTGCACGCCGAATAACTACACCATAAAAGGTGTAGTTATTCGGCGCAAAACTGGCGGTGATAAAGGTCCTTACCTTTTGCTGCCAGCGATGTCTGCGCAGCGTCGGTCCCGGTGCCACCCCAACTCCTCCTCTTCCGGGGCCAACTCCACCCCACCCAGCCCCCATTTCGCTTTTCAAAATGACCCCCTTAGTCTTGACTCAGTCCAGAAACCCTGGTGTGGATCCTTCAATGCGGGGGAGTCTTGCCTTCAGGTAGGATGTTCCAAATCTTTACTGAAAACAGTTTAAATAAAAATAGTTCCAAGTGGTACAGGCTAGGGATGTGCAGGGGAAATTTTTCATTATATGAAACATGGATAAAATTATTACATCATACTGCACTATATGAAATTCAAAGAAGAAAAGAAATTGAAAATCCTTGTCAAAAAATAAAACTTAAAAAATATTTCCAATTATGGAAAAATGTTATACTTTATATTACTTAAATATATTTAAAGGAGAATGTTTAGAATAGATAAATATAAG
Organism: Rhinatrema bivittatum; assembly: GCF_901001135.1. Classification (NCBI taxonomy): domain Eukaryota; kingdom Metazoa; phylum Chordata; class Amphibia; order Gymnophiona; family Rhinatrematidae; genus Rhinatrema; species Rhinatrema bivittatum. The sequence goes on from NC_042620.1 coordinate 240,530,625, forward strand.
GGGGGGGGGAAATAGTTGGGAGGAAATAGTAATAAAAGAGGGAAAATAGTTGGGAGAATTAATAATTGAGAAAGAATTACAAATTATATTTTAATTATAATTTTTAAAAGAATTGTTATTGTTTAATTGTATTTATATCTAATTTGTATATTATGAAAATTTCAATAAAAAATATTAAACATTTTGGTTAATGGGGGGGGGTCATTTCTGGGATTCATTTCGTTTAATATTTATATTGATTTGGTTCATTTGCTGAACCAAAATAAATATTAAATTACCCCCCCCAAAAAAAAAAAAACAAAACCAAAAAAGACACCCCTCCCTGCACTGTTCTCACAGCCCCCTGGGTCCTCCCAGTCCCTGCTTACTCCATCAGGGGTATTCAAAGTAGATAGGGGCAGGAGTGAGCTCCAGTCACTCTTGCCTCACCAGCTGCAATTTAAAAATGGTGCTGGTTGAATTGCTGGCTGGAGCCAAATTGTTATAGGGCCATGAGACAATGTGGTCCTAAAGCATTCTGACTAAACATCCTTCTGCTGGAAACAACAGAAGCAGTTACTTTTAGTTAAGTATCAGAAGCACCACCACAAGAAATACCCTGGAGTTGCCTTCTATATTCACTAGGTATCTCTGGAAGGCAGGTTTTTCTCTCCTCCCTAATTCTAGACTTGTGCATGAGATAAGAGACTTAATTCCTTTTGGACTCCTGGATCCTATCATTCAGATCGTAATATTCTTGGCCTTCTCTCTTCAACCCCCCTGGACTGTACCACTTGGCCACTCCTAGAGGGGAGGGCCATTGCAAAATGGGTCAGTCCATTCACTGCTCCGACAATCTCAATATTCATCTGCTGGGAAGAGCACATAGGCTCCTTTACACATAAATACATTTTTCTTAGTGCATTAAAAAATCTGACTGCAAAAGAAAAGTATTATGGCTGATCCATTTTTTTCTTTATGGTTCTGGTTTTTTTGTTTCTTTCTTTTTGTTTTATATTTTAAAAATATTTAAATAGGATGAAGTGCACAGTGGCAATATGCAATAAACTTCAAAACAAAACAGATTGTAAGTCAAGGAAAGGCTTTTAAAGCAATTCAATGCCAGTTTACTCCTGCTTTCTTATATTGCTAAATTTTCAGCACAATTTTGTTTTTTTCTGCAGAGTAACTTGGTTGCAATACACAATGATTTGTGCTAAATACCAGTTATTTAATTTTGTGTACATCAAGTGCTTGTCATACCTTATATATAGCACAATGAAGGCACAAGGCAAGTACTCAAAATGCTGCTGCTAAACTACACCAGAATAAGAGTGCAAACCAGGTTAGCCTCCACTGATTCATTTATACTAGAGTGACAAAGAACCCTTTGTGCCAGTGCTGTTCATTCCTTTGCTGGCCCTTCTGCATATTGATAAAATTATTTAATCCTTTTGCAGCAGCATGTCTAGACAGAAGCATTTGAGGGCAAACTAGGTATGGAGAGTGGCAAGTCAAAGTGACATTTCACAATGCACACCTACCCCCACAACAGGCCCCCTGCCTTTAAATTGACTTGATGCTAAAAGACATGAAAAGTATATGTTTGTCTCATGGAACTCACAGAAGAGTATGAGGGAGGACTACTAAGAAGAATGGAGGAGTAGCCTAATGGTTAAAACAGCAGGCTACAAACCAGGGAAAATATAGTTCAAATCCCATTGGCACTGCTTGTACCATTGGATAAGTCATATTACTCTCCATTGCCTCAGGTATAACCTAACTGGGAGATGCATCAAGCTGTGGTAGAGCTCTAACAAGCATTAGTGTTTGTTACACAATATATGCTGTTTATCATGCAATAGAGCCCTATCACCATAACATTTTGCATGGTCCTGCCCAGATTCCCTCCCCTATTACAATGAGCTGCTTTGCATGCATGAATTTTGCAAATCCATGCAAAGTAAGCTCATTAATAGGCAATTTCATGTTAATATTTTATCGTGCACTAAAGAGCAGAATACCAGAAGAGATATCCCACAGTTCAAGCATTCATTGCAAGTTTTAGAATTTCTTGCTAAATAACATCACCGGCATTCTTAGAAGCATTAAAGCAAAATCATTAACAGACCATCATAACTCCCGCACTGGTGGAGATAGACATTTCACTCCCACACATGTCTCAAATCATATGTAATCATCGGTCCACAATTTTATTTTGGATTTAAATTTATGTTATGCAAGAGAAAGCCACTACTTTCCTTAATGCATGATTCTTGAATCCAACCTCTGAGGGAAAACAGATATAACATTGTTTCTAGGCATGTCCGGTTTGCATCAGGCCTTCAACAATGCCACGATGTCACACAAACCAATGGGCCCCTTCCTTGAAAAAATATTGTGGCTGTCTGATGGGTTGTTTTGTCATGTGGCATTGAAAAATGGCCCCACCTGAGGCTACGGAGTGCCCCAGGACCCACCAAGGGATTGTGGCCCACTTGTTAAGGTTTAGGGGTGCGAGTGGGGGGTACCACTGAACTCCAGTGCATTGAGACATTTGGAGGATGGAGAGAGGGGGACTGTGTACAACTATTGGGAGGAAGGGACAGTGATAGCTATTATTTCAATGGAAAGGGAGGGGTGGGAGACATTGATTTTATTGGACAGGATTTGGGGGGGGGCATCACCATGCGATGAGTGTTATGACCCGCTGCGGCGGCAAGCCGCAACCGGGGCCCATCCCTTACCAGCAGGGCAGACCGCCGCGTCTCCGATGACGGCGTCCTGCTTCGGGGGGTCGGGTCCGCGGATGTGCGCCGCTCAACATGGCCGCGGCATCTCTCGTCCTCCCCGGGCTTCTGGCTCCGCCCCCTCCAGGGCCGTACGCGGCAGAAGAGGATTCGCTACAGGAGTCATCCCTGCGCTGGGATTGGCTCCTCTCTTGGAGTGTCAGCTGTTTGGAACTATTTAAAGGCAAGGCCTGCACCTCAGACCTTGCCTTGACTTCATCTTGGCTCCTGTGGTTTGTTCCTGAGTTTGGTTCCTGCGTCTGACCCTCCGAGTTGATTCCTGGACTGGCTGCGGTGTTTTCTTCTGGCTCTCGATTCCTGGACTGGCTGCGGTGTACTCTTCTGGCTTTCGACCCCTGGACTGGCTGTGGAGAATCCTTGGCTCTCGACCCCTGGACTGGCTGCGGAGTTCCTTTGGCTCTGATTTTTTGGACTGTGCATACTGATTCCCCAACCTGCTGGAGGCACCAGCTCAGCTCTATCTTCCACGACCTGTTGGAGACGTCAACCCCTGATCCCACGACCTGCTGGAGGCGCCAGCTATCTGGACCACACGACCTGCAGGAGGTGCCTGCATCCAGATTTCCTGTTTCCCCGTCTTTTGAGAGTCCTGGACTTGGCCTCGCCTTCCAGCGACTAGACGCACGCTCTTCGCTGGATCAAGGGTCCACATCCTGAGGCATAACAATGAGTTTATTACATTTTTTTATAGTTTTGGATATTGGAGCCACTCGAATGGCAGCCCCGAAGTGAAAAGGGTTCAGCCTTGACTCCCGCTAAACTTTGTCTTTCTGGAATGGCAGCACTTTATTGTTTTGACCTGAACTGGACTTATCCAATGGCACAAGCAGTGCCAATGGGATTTGAACTATAGTTTCCCTGGTTTGTAGCTTGCTGTTTTAACCATTAGGCTACTCCTCCATTCTTCTTAGTAGTCCTCCCTCATGTTCTTCTGTGAGTTCCATGAGACAAATGTATACTTTTCATGTCTTTTAGCATCAAGTCAATTTAAAGGCAGGGGGCCTGTTGTGGGGGTAGGTGTGCTTTGTGAAATGTCACTTTGACTTGCATCATACAGCTGTGATATTTTTCGAGGGAGGGGCCCACTATCACAGTGACACCTCCCCCCCCCCCCCCTGTGAGAAAACATCATGGCTCAGTGGATCTAGGCACTAGACTGCAAGCCCTCTTAGGATAGGGAAATTCCTACAGTACCTGAATGTAATGCAATTTGAAGTGCCAAAAAGTGGAATCTCAATAAAAGAGAATGCTCCAAATGCTTTTTGTGCAATACAGAAACCTCTGGCCAGTTTCAACACCCAGTAAAAAATGTTTAGCCTCTGATTAAAAAATATCATGTTGTTCCATCATGGACTTAAAAACATACATTTCATCAGAATTAGGAGTGCCCTTGCATTATATTTCTATTTTGGTCATTTGTTAGTAAGGGCACACTTTTCAGCAATCAAAGGTAGACTGCGTCTTCTGTGATTACTGCCTAAGCATGGAAGGGACCCGTCTGTTAAAGGTTTATCTTCCATTTTGCACCCACGTTAAAGGCACAACATTCAGCAGCAGTACCCAGAGACATCTAAGAGAACCCAAGGAGCACTGTACCACTTCAACAAGCAAGCACCAGCGACATATCGTACATAGGTGAGAAGAACACATGAACTAGGATGTGTCAAAATAAACTGCTGCATAAACTCATTCACCAGAAAGGGGTAATTTAAGACAAGAAACATGACCAGTGACATTGGCATACAGTAAGACACCCAGCTCCCAGTCAGTGAAAGCCAGCTGTTAGAAGTGGCACAGAAGAGATGGCACCCCCACCCTTGGTGAAAGTGGGCAGGTGGTGGCAGCAGCTACTTCACAAAAGCTTGCAAAGCGATCCCTGGCTGACAGAAGAATGGAGGGAACTTTTCTTTTAATTTTCAAATCCGCAGGTGTTATGATATTCTATGTACTTTGTGTCCTCTCCTCCTAACTCCCCCTCCCCCCCAGTTTTCAGAAGGATCTGTAAATTGTGTTGATCCAGGTCAAGTTGCAGGAAAGCTTTCTGAGCATTGAATACGAATGATCGACATGGAGAACCCTAGTGCCTCTTCCATATTCTTTAGCACCCAGGGAATATTGCCTTCACAGGCCATCATTCTCCTTTGTTGCTTGCTCTCAGGTTATCATATCGTCCCATCCTTTTATGCCACTAATAATTTTGAAGGACTTTCTATTTTCTTTTTCTCTCAATAAGATAGGCAAGTTGAACCCTCACCTGCCTTCACTGTGTCATGCATGCTTGCTTCTAAAGGGGGAAGGCCTCACTGCTGCCTCACAAATACAGAATCTTGCACTAAGGCACACAGAAGTATTGAATTGTGATCCATGTTCAGAGGGCCAGTGAGCGGCAACCGTACCTGGATAATGATAATCTGCAGCACTTAGGCAGATAAGGCTGCTGCTCAGAATACCCAGCCAAGATTATCCGGGTAAAGTTACTCAGGCAAAGTTACTCAGGCAATTTTAGGGTAGCACTTTCGCCAACCAGACTTAACCCAGCTATGTTTATCTGGGTAGCTGGTACTACCTGGAACTTTTTACTTACATTCCCTGGGAATGCTCCCTGCCCTACCTAACTTCACCTCTTTTCATCCAGGTACAATTTTAACAAGGTATTGGCTTATCCAGAGAAAAATGTTTCCACTCGGCAGAGTGGGAAATGTAAAACCCTAGGGCTGGATTTTAATACCTCCGCACGGGCGTAGATTTGTGCGCGCAACTCGGCACGCTCAAATCTACGCCCGATTTTATAACATGCGCGCGCAGCCGCGTGCATGTTATAAAATCCGGGGTCAGCGTGCGTACGGGGGTGCACAATTGTGCCCCTTGCGTGCGCCGAGCCCTAGGGGAGCCCCGTTGGCTTTTCCTGTTCCCTTTGAGGCCGCTCCGAAATCGGAGCAGCCTTGGTGGGAACTTTCCTTCCGCACCCCCACCTTCCCTTACCTAACCTGCCCCCCAGCCCTACCTAACCCACCCCCCCAACCTTTGTTCCATAAGTTGCGCCTGCCTCCGGACAGGTGTAGGTTGTGCGCGCCGGCCAAGTGCTGGCGCGCGATCCCCCGGCACAGCCGCTGTACCGGAGGCCTCAGTCCCACCCCTGCCCCTTTCACAAAGCCCTGGGTCATATGTGCGTCCCGGGGTTTGCGCGCGACGCCGGGCCTATGCAAAATAGGCTCAGCGCGCGTACCCCCCCCCCCCCCCCCCCCGTGTGTGTAAATCCAGCTGGATTTACGCGCGTAGAGCTTTTAAAATCTGCCCCCTATTGAATATGGACCTCTGCTTTTACCCAGGGTCACATAGTCATTAGCAGAATTAAGGTGAAAATCCTGCAGTTTCATTGTCAAAAAAAAATCATGCAAAAAAAAAAAAAAGTTATGTTAAAAAAGCTAAAGGCATCAAAATATTAACTGGCCTGTTAATTGGCTTGATTGCATTATTTTTTGGTCTTATTGATAGGTCTCTTGCATTTTTCTTAATTTTTATTATTTTAACCCTTTCCTCATTCAAAAAATGTGAGCTTTAACATATTGACCACATCCCCTTTATAAAAAGTGTCTGCCCAGGAGTTGTCGTTTTTAGCAGCTCATGCTATATTCAAACTTGGTAAATATCAGTCTGATATCTGCATGTGGTTCTGATTAGAATTGGCCTAGCAGCTTGTTTATATATGTAATCTCCGCTTCAAGGGCCTCCTGGCATGCAGGTGTACACACAATGGTCCCCGGAGCCACTTCTCTCTACCTGGACCTCTGCTTCTCTCAACTCTCACTCAACACAGTTCTCCCCAAGCCACCAGGGAGCCGTGGTCTGTTCCAGTGGGAAGGAAGATACCACCTCTGGAGTTCTAGGCACACGGGGCCAGGGGCCCCCTTTCAGTCTCGGGTGGTACGCGCTGTCCATTCTCTTAGGAGAATAAGCAGGGCACTTGCGTTGGTATTCAAAAATAAACTCTAAACTCCAATACATAAGGAAGATCAAGAATCTTTACACAAAGCCAAAAAAAAAAATCCCACAATGCCTGTTCAGTGACCCAGAATCCCTATGGGGTAGGGCCCACCTGTGGTACTTACAACTCCTGGACAACCAAAAAGTGGGCTCCTGGCAAAAAAAGGCCAAGTCTCAGTCTCTCTGATGGATATCAGTAAACCTGAATTTCAAGTAGGAAGGTCCAAAAGCAAATTGATTCTTCTCAAATCCCTTTCCTTCTCTTGGGCAGGTGCAAGCCCCACTTCAGCTGGAAGTAGGACTGAGCAGCAACCTAGCCCGAGTCCCTCAGGCAGGGAGCTTCCCTCCTGAATGCAAACAGCTCCAAAAGTAAAACTCGCTCCAAAAGTCAAAACCCTACCACTTCACTTCCACTCTTCCCCAGGGACAGTCTCCTCAGGCGTTGGGCCTAAAAAACACAAACAAAACCAAAGTCCCTATTCCCTGTTGCTTACCCTGGGGGGGGGCTAGAAAGGGACCTCTCCAAAAAATCTCCTCCTTTCCCTCACAAAACCTAAATCAGGCTCCTTTCAACTCTGCACATCTCAGTCAGGCTTTATAGGGCAGAACTGACCAATCACAACACCTTTGGCAAGGAATCCTTTAGGGATGGTCTAAAAATGTTACCAGAGCTCACTTCTAGAGTTAAAACAAGGGCAAACTTGGTAGTAAGGGATGGGCACATCCCTTACATATATAACAGTGGGAAAGACTAAATCGAAACTCTTAAACATACTTTTCTCACAAAATGTAAAAGCCCGGGGATGTTAATAATTTTGTTTTAAGTGAAGCTAAATTATGTAAAACAATTTTTCGTTAGCATCGGTGCTTTAAACTGATCTAGCTGTACTGTTTCCCCTTCAGATGGTGGTACAGGAATGTAAAACCTGCTGAAGTCGTCTACTTCTGATCCTATTAAAATGGCATGTCTCTCTTCCCCAGCTGCTGCTCAACCCACACAGACTGCAGTCAGGGGTCTGAGCACCATGGGCCGCTCTTTGGTTCAACATCTTGCTCAGACATAGAAAGTCTAGAGCTTTTACAAGCTCTAGACTTTCCCCATAGGATTTGTCTTCCTTGTGTCGCTTAGCTATTTTGCCAGCTCCCCATGTTATTGTCCTCATGCCCTTGTTATCGTCAGCATGCCCACTTCTCTGCCTGCTGGCAGCACAGCATGAACGCTGTCTTTTTCAACAAGGTCAGAGAAGAGAAAAATGAGCGTCTGTCCTGTGTGGTCTATGACCGTCGCGCCATGGGCATTCACTCATGCCACGCAGTAGCAGTAAAGGGTTTTACGTGGCATCAATTGGTGGGGTATTGTGCTTCTGGCAGGGAAGGGTCTCGTGTTCCTCCTGCCAGTGAAGATCAGGACCCATCAACATGGCCTGACCCTACCCACCCACACATACACACACCCCATTCCTCCAGAACACGGTAAGGAAGTGTTCTGGAGGAATGGGGTGTGTGTATGTGTGGGTGGGTAGGGTCAGGCCTCCATGGCAGAGGAGGAGAAGAGTCAGGGCTTGATCAGGGGAGTCGGGCATTGGGACTTACTGATGGTGGGGATGGAAGGATAAAACACACTGCTGGGGAGGGGAGGGGGGACCTTGGAAACTTGCATCCTCCCCTCCTTCCATCAAAGAGAACCCTGGTTATTCTTTTTGTACAACAAGGAGCTGGAGGCGGCATTCACATTTCATTTTCAAGACATTTATTTATAAACATTTGATATTCTGCCTTTTTCTAATTTAGTACGATTTACAATCAAAATTACAACGAAAGTCACAGTTACAATAGTTTCGCAAAATGCAAACAAAAGCAAGAAGAAGTAACAAAGTAATATAAAATAAAGCAAATGCTCAGATATGGTTAAAGACATGAGATAGATTGTGAGTAATCAATCTAGGATGTAGCAGTGCATATAGGAGATAATGATGGGTCTATTTGGTGGTTTGGACAGTAAGAATACAGAGATGGGTGCGAGAGTACATCTACATATATAATAAGACAAGCACCTGGTGCCAAGGTACGTAGGGGTGTGCATTCGTTTTCGACGTATTGGGGTCAAGAGTCCCCCTCCCCCCCCCCCCCAGGACTTGCCAAAAGTCCCTGGTGGTCCAGCGGGGGTCCTGGAGGGATTTCCTGCACACGGGTCGTCGGCTGCCAGTATTCAAAATGGCGCCGATAGCCTTTGCCCTTACTATGTCACAGGGGCTATCGGCGCCATTTTGAATACCGGCAGCTGACAGCCCGAGTGCAGGAGATCGCTTCAGGAACCCTGCTAGACCACTAGGTACTTTTGGAAAGTCTTGGTGGGGGGGTCAGGAGGGTGAGGGCTGTAGATAAATAACTTTCAAGGGTTGGGATGGGGTTTTTGGGGGGGAACGAATATATTTTTGACATATGAACGGATCAGGGGCCCCCGAGAACAGATATAATGGATTGGGCCCCTACGAATCCAAATCCTGAATGGGACGAATCTGTCCCTGCTGCACATCCTTACAAGGTAGTAAAAAGTCATTAAGTAGGATTAGCCCGGTGGTGGCCACAGTTGAGGGCTTATGATCGAGAAGTTTTGCTAGTCACATGTAGGAGACTAATTGGGGGTGGGGTGGGGGTGTGTGGAAGGGGATTATACAGTCCATTTGGTCTTTTAAGGCAAGCCTCAGAGCAATGGGACATGCATTAATGTCCCAATGCTCCTGGGGGGAAGTTAGCTAACTCCAGAGGTGTAGCTAACTTTAGGGCAAATAAATCAGCTTTCTTCCACCTTGGTGCTCCTCTCTCTCCCCGCCCCCACCCCCTACTCTCTGCTTCCACCTGAATCTCCTCCTCCTCCTCGCTCTCCCTTTCCTAGCCTGGTTCTTTTTTTCTCTCTCCTAGCACAGCCATTCCTTTCTCTTCTTTCCCTCTCCCTGCGGTGTGTGAAGCCTCTTTCCTTCCCTATCCTCCCTTTCGTTTGCTGCTTTCACCCCGTTAAATCCAAGCCAACCTATCAATTTACATCCCATCTTCCTTCCCTTCTGCTCCCCTCGTCATGTTTCCTCCCTGCCCCCCCCCCCCAATCCGCATGGCCTGCTCCTTCCCTCTCACCATGCCAAATCCCGGCCCCCAACACCTTCACTTTCTTGGCAGACTCATCACTGATTGAGTTTGAGCCGAGCAGGACGTGCAACCCCTACTGCTCTCATGGAGCTAGACTGAGCCCCCTGCAGCACCTTGAGAACGGCGCAGGAAAACAGGCTGAGCACGACTCTGATCTAATCCAGGACAACTCACCTTTGCCTGATTGATTTAGGAGAGGTCAGAGAGGGAGAGGAAAAAAAAAAAAGTTGCACAACCTCTGTCATCTTTCTCACGCACAAATTATTCCATTTTATCTGTAAATACAATAAATGCAGAACGTAGAAGTAAGAGCAGGGTCATTTATTACACATTTAAAAACAATTGCACATAAATTTACAATACTTAGAAACATTCTTTTTTTTTTTTTGACCTGGCAATTTCCTCCGCTCCTTTTAGGCTTCCAGCTCAATAAGAAGCAGTGCTAGCATCCTGATGCCATGAGTCTTTATTCTCACCCACCCTGGGATTTCTTTTTTTTCCAATAATTTGTCATCTCCCAGCTTGCCTTGGTCGCAGTCATTACGGTGACGGCCCTTGGACAGTGGCCATGCACCAAGGCTCCTTCCGGAATTCTGCACTTATGGGTTCTAAATCTGATCACTAGGTGTCACTATTGCCCAATGACTAAGATTCCCTCTCCCCCCCCATCCCTCACATCCAGAGGATGTGAACACTGCCTCAGCAGCATCCTAAGGGCTAGCTGACCAGAGAGATGAAAGATCTGAGCTGGGCATCAACCCCAGTTCTTTCCAGATGGCAGAGTGTGCAACACGGCCACTGCGCAAGCCCCTTTAAGACTCATTCTAAAAGCTAAATTGAAAACTACTTTTTTTTACCTTGTATTTTTTCTTCTGCATTTGTCATTTCTGCCTTCTCCCAGCAACTTTTGCTTTCTCATTTCTTGGTCTGCTAGCTCCTCCACTCCCAGTCCCCTCATCTCTTGGCCTCCAGGTCCCCCCTTTCCATCTCCAAGCCCTTCTTTTCTCTTCCTCATCTGTCAGCCCCTATTCACCCTCCACCTTCCCTTTCTACATGGCAACCAAGAGAAGCAGCAATGACTATCAGTGTGCGCCAAGGATGTGCCACTAATCCCACATGTCTGCTGTACCCACTCCAAACCTGCAGCACAGCCTGGCACAGGAGTCAGCTTTGGAAAATGATTGGGGATGCTTAGCTGAACACAAAAAGGACAGAACGGAACCCATTGGGTTGTGTGCGTGACTGATCAGCCTGCTATGTAAATGTTCAGAGAGGAGCAGGGAATGGGGACATGGGGAAGAAAGGAAAGCACTCAGTCCAACCTGTCACTCTACTCCCACACTCCAGCTCCTCCATCCTCCATTCCCTCTCCCTCACCTGTCACCACCACTCTCTCATTCTCCTAATCTCCTTCCTCTCCTCATCTTTTTCTCTTTTCCCCCCTCCCTTCCCTCCCTACTCCCACTGTACTCTTAATTCCCCGCCTCCTGCACAAGCATACTTTGAATTTTATATTTTTTTTTGGAGGGGGGGTTGGGGGGTTAATACCCCTCTTCCAGATTCACTACCTAGGTCCCCTTGGCCTGCTCTGCTCTCCATTTCCACTGACCTGTCCTTCTCTGTTCCTGTCCCACTTCCTTTTTCCCATCCCTTCACTCCCCAGCAGGTTCCTCCTCACCCAGCTTGGTTCATCCATCCCTTCATTGATTCCCACTCCTCGTCAGCACGTGAGGCTTCCCTCCACTGGCAGGCTCAGTTCACCTTTCAGTTTGTGATTCCCCTTTTGCCAAAGGCTTGGATCACTCCCCTGCTCTCTATGCCCCACGTTCAGGCACTTTTTCTTTTTTTCTGGGACTGCTCCTGCCTCCCCACCTCCCTGGAGCATTTTGGAACTCACGGATTCTAGGCCAGAGCCAGCTCCATGCCTGCAACGTCCACACAAGACCCTCCCCCACCTGCATGTCTTGAGCTCTAGCAGCTCAGCCGTCAGCATCTCCCCAGCTGCAGGTGAGGCTTCCTGCTCTTGATTTGGGACCCCCAGAGAACTGCTGTCTCCTGTGGGATAATAACAGGGGAATTATTTATTTTAGTAAGAAGAGATAAACCATGTTCACCTCCATTCAAGCCCTGATCACAGTCCCTCTCAGTACTGGAATTGACAGTTTTAAACAGGGAGATTTGCATGCCCCCACACTCCTCTCCCTTTTCCCACTTGCTTCCTGTAAAATACCATATGACTGCAGGGCTGGAAGAAAAGGGCAGATACTACCTGCCCCCCCCCCCCCCCCCAGCTGCTGACTCCAGCTGTCCTGCCGCGTTCTGCCCAGGTTATCAGCATTTTAAGCCCAGGCGGAGGACCTATTTCGCTTGGGTAGGGGGAGCAGATGGGTCAGCGGGGGACCGGGAAGTGTGGCGACACACCTGCGTGTTCTTGGCGATACTCTGGTGTGTAGCGACACACCGGTTGAGAACCACTGCTCTAGAGTGTGCAGAAGTAAAAATTTTGTTCTATTTTTGTTTTGTTTTTGGATGGGGTTTTCCCCACAAATTTCATTTCATCTAATGTTTATTTTGTTTAAAAAAGAACAAAATAAACGTAACCTCCTATGCAAAAACAGAAAGAAAAAAAAAAGAAATGGGGCCTCTCAAGGCCTTCCATCCCCACCATCTATCCCCCCTACCTGTAAAAATGCCAGGGTAAGGATCCTCCCCAGTCCTCATGTACCCAAAAGGGGGATCTGATGACTAGGCCTATGCCCAGGCTGAGGCCTCAACCTATGTGGTAGCATGGATTACAACTGGTTGACTGATAGGAAACAGCGTGTAATGATAAATGGAATCTACTCTGAAGAGAGAGCCATGTTAAGCGAAGTGCACAGGGTTCGGCATAGGAACTGGTTCGGTTCAATATCTTTGTGAGCAACATTGCGGAAGGGATAGAAGATAAAGTATGTCTATTTGCGAATGATCCTAAGGTCTGCAACAGAGTGGACATGCCTGAAGGAGTAGAAAGTAGAGAGTAGGGCTGTTCAGCTTGGAGCAGAGACAGCTGAGAGGGGATATGATAGAGGCCTTTAAAATCATGAGAGGTCTTGAAAGAGTAGATGTGAATCGGTTATTTACACTTTCAGATAATAGAAAGACTAGGGGGCAGTCCATGAAGTTAGCAAGTAGCACATTTAAGACTAATCAGAGAAAATTCTTTTTCACTCAATGCACAATTAAGCTATGGAATTTGTTGCCAGATGATGTGGTTGGCGCAGTTAGCATAGCTTGGTTTAAAAAAGGTTTGGATAAGTTCTTGGAGGAGAAGTCCATTAACTGCTATTAATCAATTTAACTTAGGGAATGGCCTCTGCTATTACTGGCATCAGTAGAATGGGATCTTCTTGGTGTTTGGGTGCTTGCCAGGTTCTTGTGGCCTGGTTTGGCCTCTGTTGGAAGCAGTATGCTTGGTCTGACCCAGCATGGCAATGTTGCGCCAGAGGTGGATCCTTGGGCTGAGGTCAAGTTGATTCAACCCGTAGGAGGGATCCTACAGGTCCCCACCATCAGCAGGTGGAGTGGGCTGAAGGACAGAGGCCGGCTGGCACTTCACCAATACCAGCCCTCGTTCCCCACGAGTTGAGCCTTTGGGTACCAGGGTTGGCTGGACTTAGGTGGGCCTTCATATGTCGTTGTCGGTGGAAAGTCAGAGACATCAGCCCAGAGACAGCAACAGTGGAGTGAAGAAGTCTGTACTGGACAAGGTGGAGTCCCAGAAACCTGGGTGCCAATAGTACCAAAGTCAGATAGGAGGCACCTGAGCAAGAACAGGCCGAAGCCTGAATAGGCCAAGTCCAGGATGTAGACTGAAGAGGCGTTGTAGAGCAAGCTGGAGTCAGGGCCGGCGGCAATCAAAAAGCGGTGGCAAGACAAGGCTGAGGTCTGGATGAGGTAATGCAGAGGTCCGGGCTTGGAGAGAGTCAATAGCGTAGTCAGGCAATGCAGAGGTCTGGGTTTGGAGAGAGTCAATAGCGTAGTCAGGCAATGCAGAGGTCCGGACTTGGAGAGAGTCAATAGCGTAGTCAGGCAATGCAGAGGTCTGGGCTTGAAGAGAGTCAATAGCGTAGTCAGGCAATGCAGAGGTCGTGTCTGAGAAAGCAATCCGAGGAGAGGTCAGGAATTAGGAACGCAGGAACGAAGGGGATCAAGAACAGGAACTTGCGAGGATCAGGAACCAGGAATGCAGGAGGATCACCATGAGGCAACGAGTACACGACCAGCATGGAGACCTGTTGCAAAGGCAATCATTGGAAGCCAAGCCCGGCCTTTACCGGTGCTCTGGCGATGTCATCATCCAGGGCTAAGGCCAAGTTCCCGCCGCGGGCCCTTCATAAGAGTCAGAGATGCATGCGCGCGCACCTAGGGAGGGGCACGGTGCTGGACGGCGGCATCTCTCCGCAGGCCACAGGAATCTGCAACTGAAGCTGAGGCACCGGGATGGCCCAAGGACGGAGCTGGCGGCCCACTGTCACCAGAAATGAAGAACAAGGTACTGGATTAGCTAGAGAGAGGTGAGGGGGCCGGGCTGCGGGTCTGCCATGGCCAGCACTCATAACAGGCAATTTCTTATGTTCTTAGAGAATGACAAGTGATTTAAGAAAGCTGGAAGAATGGTTGAAGATTTGGCAGCTGGGATTCAATATTAAGAAGTGCAAAATCATGCATCTGGGATGCGGTAATCCAAAAGAGCTGTATGTAATGAGGGGTGAAAGACTGATGTGCATAGACCAAGAAGAGGGATCTTGGGGTGATAGTGTCTGGAGATCTGAGATGGCGAAGCAATGTGACAAAGGCGATAGCTAAAGCCAGAAAAATGCTGGGCTGCATAGAAAGAGAAATAATCAGTAAGAAAAAGGTGATGATGCCCTTGTACAGATCCTTAGTGAGGCCTCACCTGGAGTATTGTGTTCTGCTCTGGAACATATATTTCAAAAAGGATAGAGACAGGATGGAGACGGTTCAGAGAAGTTCAACAAAAATGGTGTGGGGTCAGTATTGGAAGACCTATGAGGAGAGGCTGATGGATCTTAATATGTATACCCTGGAAGAGAGGATATGCAGGAGAGATATGGTACAGACCTTCAGATACCTAAAACGTTTCAATAATGTATGGACTTCGAACCTTTTCTGTTGGAAAGAAAACAATAGAACTAGGGGTCATGAAATGAAATTCCAGTGGGGATGACTCAGAACTTACTTCAGGAAATATTTCATCACGGACAGCGTGGTGGAGGCCTGGAATGCCCTTCCGGAGGAGGTGATGAAGAAGAAAACAGTCAAAGAATTCAAAGGGGCATGGGATAAACACTATCTTTAAAGGCTGGAAGACAAATGAGATAAGCGCGCAGGGGGTAACTTGCTGGTACGGTACTACCCATAACAGAAGACATGGAGATTACTACCCTTAATCAATATGCTTTGATACTTTTAATGCAACTGCAACATTGCTTCCCATTTAAATAGCAGGGGATTAAGAGGAATTGGATTCAGATGACAAGCGAGGGCCCTGACTTCCATGGACTGGGATACTGTTATGCGGACATAAGGGAAAAAGCACAGGACTGCTTCTATAGCCAGGTCCTAAAGGAAACAAAGAAACCCTGCATAAGGGTAACTTGCTGGTGTGGCAGTTACTACCCTAACCAAATAAGCCTTGATACTTTTGATGCAACTCCAACATTGCTCTCTGCTTCAATGGCAGGGGAAAAGGGGAATTGGATTTAGACAGCAATCATTGAGGGCCTCAACCTTTATGGTGTACGGAACTGATGAGCATGGAGGTAACCAGCACAGAGCAGCAGTTACTACCCTTAACAGAAGGCATGGGATTACTACCCTTAACCAATAAACCTTGATGCTTTTGATGCAACTATAACATTGTTCTCTACTTTGAAGAAGGAGGTTGGGGGCTGAAAGGAAAGAGAAATTTGGATTCAGGGACAACCAACATGAGCCATGACTTTTTTTTTACAGTCTGGGGTACTGATGCTCAGACATTAAGGAAAAAAAACACAGGACTGCCTCTAAGACCAAGTCCATAAGCAAAGCACGTCAAGCAACACTGACTGATACATGGAGGTAACCTGCACGGCACAGCAGATGCTACCATGGGAAGCTTGTTGGGAAAACTGCATGGATCATTGGTCCTTTTCTGCCGTCATTTCTATGTTTCTATGATTGAAATTTTATGATGATGTAACCCATTTAGCACTACAGTTTTGCTATAGACGGGATATAAGTATCATGAAATAAATAAATACATAATTAAATAATTAGAAAAACCTTCTACAGCCAGCCAATGGGCCATAGGAGGAGGCGGGAGTGGCAGCAAGGAGAAAGAAGCACTTTACTGCCCTCCCCCCTCTCCAGGATCTGTAGCATGGAGCTCGCAGCTCCCATTTTACAGGAGTGCAGAAGACAATATTGGGGTACACCTACAACACCCACAGAGCTGGTGCCTATGCCCCGTGGAGAAGCGAGAAAGAGAAATCGCAGCTGCAGGGACAGTCACTGCAGTGCTTTTACTGGACTCAGCCACTTATCCTCTGGTGCAGGGGTGTCAAACTGCAGTCCTCAAGGGTTGGAAACTGCTTTGCTTTTCAGATTTTCCCTAATGAATATGCGTGAGATATGTTTATATGTACTGCCCAACTGTTTGCAAATATGTCTCATGCTCATTCATTAGGGATATCCTGCACACCAAACCAGTTTGCAGCCCTTGAGGATTGCAGTTTGATTCCCCTGCTCCAGCGTTTTGGGGGTCCATAGTGTTATAGCCACTTCGCTCTTGCTTTGTGGTTTTATTGCTGCTGTGGGGTTGGAGAACAAGCTAAAAGCACAAGATCGCATTTTGGGAGTGGGTGGGAGTGTGGCGGCAGCAGGGCAGGCCTTAGGAGATGACAAAGAGGGGCAACTGCTCTGGGCCGTGCACTTTGGGGGGGGGGGGGGTCCTGTGCCGCCATAACTCCACCCCCAACACAACACTATAATTTTAGTATTTCAGGGTCCACTGCAGTTGATGGGCCCTAGGCCTCGCACCCTCTTAAGGTCAGTCCTGTGCGGCAGACAGCAAAAGCAATGGAGGGTGGGGACAGATGAAATTAGGCAAGTTGTGACTGGGTTAAGAGGACTGAACCCTGGTTTTGGCTCATTGTGTGTTAGGACAATGAGCAGGCTGGAGCCAAGTATCTGTTCAAAACCCTGTGGTGTTTGCCCACCTCCACTCAGACCTATTGAGAGGTTGAATTATCACTGGAATAAACAGAAATTATTTCCATGGTACTTTACTACATTTGAATTTTGTTTCAAACTCATTTTCAGGAAAATTAAATGTAACCCGTACTCCACTGTTGCCGTTACAGCAATAGTAAAAGGCATGATCTGCACAATAACTTATGCATATTGAGAAAAGAATCCTTTTTATATGAATAATCCTGACTCCTAAACTAGATCCCTGTAGATTTCTATTCTATTCTAAATTATAACATTTTAGGGAACAAAGTGCCTTTCATTTTTAAAAAATGAAATGAGTAAATTCAAGGTAATTCTGAGAACACCAAGTGTTAATTTCTTAACAAAGACAAAAGAAACAAAGTGAACAGAATATCAAAGGCATTTACTGCACAATGAAATATTCAGGGTCCTTGTAAAGGTTTTATCTTTAGTTGTACAGATTTTTCACAAATATTAGCTTTTAAGCATAACAGTGGGTCATAATCACCAAGACAGCTGCATTTGAGAATAATGTATGTTTCCAACTAGTTTGTAAAGCATGAATTTGTTAACATAGCCTCCCTTCTGGCTCAAGCAATAGAAAAGGCTAACAGAGTGCTTGAAGAAGCTGATCATCTCTACTAGTTTTAGTAGAATACATTCTTGATGGACACTTGATCAATAAATTTGAAGGAGAGTCAGTGTGATTGCATGGAAAAGCTCAATTTACAAAAATGCAATTGAAAAAGCCAACAACGGCCAACCTGGTGGCTCAGCAAGTCAGTGTTGTGCACTACCATAGGGAAGGTCCCCATTTAAGTCTTTGAGTTGGGTCTTCTGCTCCCTGGCTTGGCCAGAGCTCGTGGTGCTGTGAAGGCAGCACTCACAGCCTCTGGGGCGGAGGCTATAATGCTGCCTTCACAGCATCCCCAACTCCAGCCAACACAGGGAGCAGAAGACCCAGCATCCCTCTAGGGGCTAGATTCATGGCCCATGATTGCAAGGTTCCAGAAGAAGCCCTGGTGCATGGTCCCTGGCCCAGGACTATTACTGTAAGTCAGTTAGGCCAGGATTCATCATTCAACGCAAAATGATGAATCCTGTGAAAGCGGGGGGGGGTGGGGGGGCTGGCCTGCGAAAGCCCGCAGCCTTCGCACCACTGCGGTGCGCCGGCTTCCGGCTTTCTCAACGAATAGCGCCACCGTGAAAGGTGGTGCTATTCGGCATGCTAC
Organism: Rhinatrema bivittatum; assembly: GCF_901001135.1. Taxonomy (NCBI): domain Eukaryota; kingdom Metazoa; phylum Chordata; class Amphibia; order Gymnophiona; family Rhinatrematidae; genus Rhinatrema; species Rhinatrema bivittatum. Next base: position 240,549,031 of record NC_042620.1, read on the forward strand.
TGCCGACGATAATGTTAGAAACATTATCGCCGGCAGCGAAAACACCGCTGACTCCACCCCTCCCCGCCCCAACTCCTCCCCTTCCCCTAATTTGCATCATGTCGCGTGTGTTAGGGCCCTGATGAGTCAATTAAAACACACAAAAAATGGTTATTAATAGAAAAGTCTTTAATACTGATGATCATCAGCTACCACAATTTCACTCGTGAATAATATTATTCATGTGAATAATAAGTTGTTGCAGTGATATAGTGCTTCATGGCCAAAGATCAAAGATCACTTTATAGATAGCTTAATTATTTCTTGTCTGCAACTGGTAGTCATCTTACAAATGCTGCAAGGAGAACTCAAAAAATCAATACCCAAGCCTATGTTTTTATGCCTATGTTTTTTATGCCTTTGCCTACATTAGGCTTTATATATTGTATCTATGTTATATTCCCCATATATTTATTTCCAAGTTATTTCTTCCTGTTCATTGTAAGACAATTACCTGTCACTGTTAAAGTTTAAAATGTAAACCGAATTGATCAGTAATTCTGTTATTGGAAAGTCGGTATAGAAAAGCTATAAATAAATAAATAAATAAGGATGAAACACAGAGCTGGCCTTGCTGTGATGTGAACTTGCATAATCTAGCATGTGCACACTTTTTAGAAAGGAGAACATGTCCAAGTTCCTGACAAGCACCTTCTCCATACCAATGAGTCCTTTTCAGAAAAATGATAAGACTTGCAGCTGGAAGGGGAAATAGAGGACTACAGTTAGGAAATATAATAGGACTGCATTCCATCCTAAGCACGGCCACTGAAAAATGTGCTTCAAAGAGTTTACGGCTGTCCATAGAGTAAGTCAGAGAGAGATAAGGAAAAATTAATAAGGTAGGATAGACAAGGAGCTTGGATATTGCAGTAAAATCCTGCTAATGTTCTTTGAAATATTAAGTAGAGTTATGTAGTCTAGAAGAATCTGGCAGCAGAAAAGTACTGAGCAGATAGCTTCTTGCAGCTGTATGCGAGAACTTGGGTATAATAACTGGATAGACTTGGGGCTTATCAAGGAGAAAATAATTAAATAGGCCATGTGGAACATGGCAAGAGTTAGGGATGTGCATTTGTTTAAAAACAAATGGTAATCTAAACAGAAAATGTTCATTTTATTAAATTCAAAACAATTTAAAAAAATGTCCCCAAAACCTCAAAAAATTTCATCGTTCATTTTGGAAGCCAATAAAATGAAATTAAGCACCACCACCACCCCCCCCCCCCCTCCCGAATGAAATTTGGGCCAAAAATGACTAAAAAATGAAACAAAACAATTTCATTTATGCCCATCCCTAGCAAAAATAATATTCCATGAATCGATCAATTTTGTGTATATATATTGAATGCTCTACATTGTATATATTTCCTGGGCTATTTGTATCTGCATTGTCTTAACACATTTGATAATTTATATGTGAAATACACTAACTGTGAATGACATTGAAATCTTGGAAACTGATGCATAATCAAGTGTTTTCCCTTGTTAGCAAGTTGTGTCCTTGCTTATTGAAGAACATGTGAGGATGTTGAAAGAAACACCATGGGAAGCATATAGTGCTAGAGTCTTGTTCCAAGCATTGTGCATGAATACCATAAGGAATGAAAAGATTTGAGGAACAATTCGTCCTGTACAGATTTTACAGAATTCAGCAGCCAGAATTTTAACCGGTACCAAGAAACAGGAACACATCACTCTGATTTTAATGTCCTTGCATTGGCTGCCTATAAAGTTCCGAATTGAATATAAGGTTTTATGCATTTTACACAAGATCATCCATGAGGATCAGACTGACTGTCTAAATGCTGCTATCAAACTCCACACATCCCAATGAAACTTATGATCGGCAAACAAAGGTTTATTAACTATCCCCTCTGTTGGATCTGTACATCTCTCCCAAGTAAGAGACCGTGCGATTTCATTAGCGGCCCCAAAGTTATGGAATTCTCTCCCAGCGGATATACGATTACAACCGAGTTTAAAGATCTTCAAAAAGGATGTGAAGACAGCTATTTATGAAGGCATACCAAGATCCCAAATCTACCTACTCTCTCATGCTTATTTCACCCTATTTTATCTGTTTATGAAGTGTCTCTAATAATTGTAATCCTTTTATTATGTTTTTATTTTATCTATTATTAACCATTTTACTATTTTTATTATTGTTTTATCTATTACGCATTGTATTTATGTTCTTATATATTGTATATTTATTTTTACCATGTTGTAAACCGTTGTGATGGTCTCACTGAACGATGGTATTCAAAATCAGCTAATAAATAAATAAATAATCTCAGATTCAGATAACTTTGTGGACATGACAATTTTACATGTTTTACAAAAATAATATATAAAATGATTCAAATAAAAGGGAAGAAAAGAAAATGCATCTCATGGAGCTGTTTGTAAAGCAGTCAATTCTTTGAAGATGTGCTTCAGAGAACATGTGGATGATTTTATACAGCTTCCTCCATGTTTATGATGTATCTCTGCAACCTCTTCTCACACAATAAGAAAACTATAGATGAGAAGAAGCTGTTTTTATACATTCTAGCATTGTGCTTCATTGTCCCGATAACTATACTGTAAAATTCAGGTATATCTAGTGAGAAAACCTTGATTGCGGTCTCCAGAACTGTGCACAGTACTCCAAATGAAGTCTCACCAAAGACTTATACAGAGGTATTATCACCTCCCATTCCTGCTGGCTATTCCTTTTCCTATGCCCCAAGCATCCTTCTGGCTTTTGCCATCACCTTATCTACCTGTTTGCCCATTTTAAGATCATCAGCTAAAATCACTTCTGGATCCCACTCTTGTTTTGTGCACAGAACTTCACCCCTTATATTGTACTGCTCCCTTGGGGGTAGATTTTTAAAAACTGCGCGATCGTGTACTTTTGTTTGCGCAGCAGGCGCAAACAAAAGTAAGCTGGATTTTATAAGATACGCGCATAGCCTCTAAAATCCTGGATTGGCGCGCGCAAGGCTTCCGATTTTGGGCAGCCGGCGCGCGCCGAGCCGTGCAGCCTGCCTCCGTTCCCTCCGAGGCCGCTCCGAAATCGGAGCGGCCTTGGAGGGAACTCTCTTTCGCCCTCCCCTCACCTTCCCCTCCCTTCCTCTACCTAACCCACCCCCCCGGCCCTATCTAAACCCCCCCCCTACCTTTATCCATGGATTTACGCCTCCCGGAGGGAGACGTAAATCCACGCGCGCCAGCCGGCTGCTGGTGCGCCGAGACCCGACCCGGGGGCGGTTCTGGAGGGTGCGGCCACGTCCCCGGAACGCCCCGGCCCGAAACCATGCCTCTGGGCCCGCCCCCGAAATGCCGCGTCCCGCCCCCAAAACGCCGCGTAATCCGTAAATCCGGGTGGATTTACGCGAGCAGGGCTCTTAAAATCCGCCCGTTGGGGTTTTGCAACCCAAATACATGACCTTGCATTTTTGCATTAAATCTTAGCTTCCACATTTAATACTGTCTCATGCTTCTCTAGATCCCTCCTCGTATTTTTCCACATCTTCCAGATTTTGATATCATCCACAAAAAGGCAATCCTTTCTTAAAGGTACTTCCACAATATCACTTATGAGAATATTAAACAGAACCGGATCAAGAACCGATGCCTGTTGCACATCATTGGTAACTAGAGATGTGCATTCATTTTTCACAAATTAGACAATTTCAACAAAATTGTCGGATTCGTCATGGTTCGGGGAACTGAAAAACAAATGGAATTTTTCCGAAATTTCAAAAAAATTTGTAGTTCGTGTTGGTGGTGCTAACGTAGTTCATGTTGGTGCATGCTAGCTTTAAAATGTTAGTGTGTACTAACACAAAAATCGGGACCCACAAAAAAAAAAAAAAAAAATGAACCACAGGAAAAATGAAATTTCCCACAGGGGCCCGAAAACAAAGCCTGAACCAAAAGAACTAAACAATGCACATCTCTATTGGTAACCCCCTTCTTCAGAGCTATCTCCATTTACCAATACCTTTTGTTGCCTCCCACTCAACCAGTTCCTAACCCACTTTTGGGTCCATGTCAGGGCACTCAGTTTGTTTATATCAGCTGTATAGAACCATATCAAAGATCTTGTTGAAATCCAAGTACACCACATCTAGCACTCTCCCCTGATCTAACTCTCTGCTCACTCAGGGGGTCATTCTCTAACGCTACGGCACGCGAAAAGGGACGTTTCGCATGTGAAAAGTCCCTTTTCATGTGCGATAGCTAGCTCGGGGCAGAGTCAGCCCCGGAAGAGGAGGAGTTGGGGCGGCACCAGGGCCGATGCAGTGCAGACATCACTGGCGGCGAAAGGTAAGATTCCTTATCGCCGCCAATTTCGCTCCGAATAACTACACCTTTTATGGTGTAGTTATTTTATGGTGTAGTTATTCGGCGTGAAAGCTGGCAGCGATTGCACCACGGAAGTGCGATCGCTGCCGGCTATCACAGGACCGCCCCCCCCCCCCCCGGCTTCACCCCCCCACCCCCCCATTACCGCTGGATTCTCTAAGGTCTGTGACCTTAGAGAATCCAGGCCTCAGTCAAAGAATTTACTTAGATTTGTCTGACAAAGCCTACCTCTGTTAAATGTGTGCTGCCTCAGTCCACTGGATTCCAGAAACAGTATTTTAGAGTGATTCTATTAATTTTCTCACCATCAAGATCAGAATACATGGCCTGTAGTTCTCAGCCTCCTCTTTACTGCCATTTTTGTGAAGAGAAACTACATTTGCCTATTTGGAGCCACTCCTGACTCTAAAGAAGCATTGAAAAGGTCAGGCCATGTTGCTGCAAGAACTTCTCTAAGTTCCTTTAATACCGTTGGACTTATTCTGTCTGGCGCCGTTGCTTTATCCACCTTTAGGTTTTTCTAGCTTCTCACAAATACAGTCGTCTTCTAACAAATCAGATGCTTTGGGGTAATGACTCTCCCACGTCAGTGGTACAGTTGGCAATAGTAATGGGGTTTCTGTTGGTAGGGAGTGAGTTGCTGTAAGGTGTTAGCCAACATGAAGACTGGTAGAGAAAAACGTTACTCTTCTTCTGGCTGGATCTTCTCAAAGGAAACAAGGCACTGAACCCACCCAGCATGTCTCCTAGGGATAGAGAGGGAAGACAGAGTCTTGAAAGCAATAATCAGATGGATTACAATTGCTTTAAATAACTTTAGGTGTTCAGTTTTATTTATTTATTTTTTAACATCCTGAAAATATTGGCAGACTTATCAACAAATTTGCATTGACAGTTTCAGCATCAATATTTAATGCTTTTCTCTTGGCTGCAGGGATTCAGTGAATCTCCAGCTCCCAGGCTGCACTATGAGTGGCAAGTGCCAGCCCAACTTTAAACATCAGATCGAGCAGGGATAAACCAAACTGCTGCCCAATCCGATCAATGGCGACGCACCTCTCCCTACCTTAAAACCCTCCTTCCCCGGGCAGCAGGAGTTGCGTTTAACCAAATGTCTTCTCCTGCTGCCGCGGGTTCTGTTTACTGCAAGAACTGAAAATCAATGACGTATTCAGTTCTTTCAGTAGGGTGTATTTTTCTTTCTTTCATCGAGGCAGAAGTGATATGTTTGTGTTTATGGATTCAAACACCTAATGTAATAGAGCAACACAGTTCAGACTCACAGCTCTTATCACGAGGCCAGCCTGGCAGCAGTAGGAAATGACGTTTAGCTAAACGTGACCTCTGCTGCCGTGCAAACTACAAACCGGTGGGGCCAAGAGCAGATCCCTGCATCCTTCTCATGGCCGAAGAAGAAGAAAAAGGCTCGGCAAAGCCGTGAGCAGAAACCATCCCGCTCGCGACTAAAGACATTCAGGTTAAAGCACCGTCCTTAAGTTTTTAACTTGTACACTCTATGGTAAATTTTTTACCGGCCTATCTTCTTTCCAGCTTGTTACAAGCTTCCAAGTTCGCTCCCCCTGTTGATTGTAACTTTGACTTATTCCTACTTATTGTTATCTTTCGTTTACGTGAATCTGTTACTCTAGTTTTTCCCTTTGTTAAATTGTAAACCGATCTGATATGGTAAATTTACTATGAAGGTCGGTATAAAAAAACTGTTAAATAAAAATAAATAAATAAAGAAGAAAAATAAGGTCCGGAGAGGCCGGTGGCAGAACCCACCTGCTCGTGACCAAAGAAAGAGAAAAAGGCTTGGAGAGGCTGCAAGCAGAACCCATTTTTCTCATGGCCAAAGAGAGGCCTGGTGGAGCTGTGTGTGGAGTCCATCCTGCTCATGGCCAAAGAAGAAACAGACCCAGTGGGGCCGGGAAAGCTGCTTGTGTGTGTGCCTGAGAGAGATTGGGAGCCTGCTTGTGTGTGTGTGCCTGTGTGAGAGCCTGTGTTTAGGCGCGTGCATGTTATAAAATCCGGGGTCGGTGCCGAAAGGGGGTGCACAATTGTGAACCTTGTACACACCAAGCCCTATCCGAGCCCCACTGCCTTCCCCTGTTCCCTCCCAGGCCGCTCCGAAATCGGAGAGAACTTCCTTACCCCTCCCCCATCTCACCTTCCATTCCCTTCCCTTCCCTCCCCCACCCTTTCCCCCCTACCTTTGTTGCTTTCTTTTTTTTGTTTTAAAACTTACTTCAGCCCTGGGGCTGAAGTAAGTTGTGTGCGCCGGCCGACTGCCGGTGCGTGATCCCCGGCCCAGCGGCCATGCAGAGGCCTCTGGCCGTGCCCCCGCCCCACCCCCGGACCACCCCACCCCGCCCCTTTTGTAAAGCCCCGGGACTTACACACGTCCCGAGGCTTTACATGCGTTGCCAGGCCTTTTGAAAATAGGGCTGGCGCGCATAAGGCAAGTTATGTGCGTAAATCCTCTGGATTTGGCATGTAACCTTTTGAAAATCCGGCCCAATGTGTCTGTGAGGGAGAGGGAGCCTGTGCATGTGATGGAAAGGGAGTGTTGTGAAAGCATAGGCATGTATATGAGCGAAGGAGTGTGAGAATGACTATGTTCTTGTGTGTGAGAGTGAGAGAGTAGATAAAGTTTGTATGGCCCTCTCTCCGCCAGTCCACTACAATCTCAGGGCGACTGGAAATTAAAAGATCCCAGGCATGGAGACCAGAAGTTTTTAAAATACTTTTTATTTTAATTATTGGGTGGTGTTTGATGTTTCTGCTGCTTTCAAATATTTATTGGTGTTTTGAGAAATATATAACAAGTTTTTTGTTTTTTTTTAAATTATTGGATGTTTGTAGGCTGTTTTAACATTTATTCTTTTTATTAGCATGATTTTAATATTATGAATGTTTTATGTCTGATTTTATTGCTTGATGTTTTGTAAGGAATGATACTTCTGTTTTTCCATTGTTACCTGCATAATACAGTCGGGCTTGTGGTTTTCAGTTCAGTTTTTGTTGGCACATTTCTATTTATACTTTATGGCCTTTCTATTTTGTTCTGGTGAGGGTCTATCTTATGTAACTTTAATTCTTGCTGTGAAAATGATGGTATTTTTCATCACTGGCTTTTACAACAATACAACATTTCTATTTTAACAAAGGTTTGCTCTTTATTAATTTCACCTGCATGTAGAAAGCTGTTTTGAATGTTATTGCTGAAAATATTTTTTCATATACATTTTAGGCAAAATTTTAAAAGGTGTGCATGGGCATCCATGTGCGTGCGGTTCCCAGCGAGCACACACGGACGCACTGATTTTATAACATGCTCGCATTGACGCATGCTTGTTATAAAATCATTTACTCGCGTATACATGTGCGCTCAATTTCATGCTGATTCACACACGCGAGGGGGGGAGGGAATTTTGTTTGAAGCGCGTGGCGATGAGATGGTGCTGGTGGCTTTTAGCCCCTACCATGGATGGCCCGTGCCATTTTTTAAAATGTTGTGGCCGTCCATTGCCCCTTCCATGTGACAGGGGCCAGCCAATGTCACCGGTAGGAGCAGTCTAGAATGGAACTTCCCTAACCCCCTTACTAACCTTCCTCCCTTTTCCCCTCTCTGCCCTGACCCCTAACCCCCCCCCCCCAACTAACCTAATTTTTTTCATTTTAGAACTTACCTGCTCTCACAAGCATCAGTAAGCTCCGTGTGCCAGTGGCCTTTAGCTCTTACCATGTGACGGGGCTACCGGTGACATTGGCTGGCCCCGTCACATGGAAGGGGCAATGGACGGCCCGCGACATTTTAAAAAATGGCACGGGCCGTCCATGGTAGAGGCTAAAAGCCACCAGCACCATTTTCGTTAGTGGCAGCCAACAGCCCGGGAGCGGCAGATCACTCCTGGGCCCCCAACTGGACCACCAGGGGTTTTCGTGAGTCTTGGGGGGGGGGGGGGGTCAGAAGGGTGGCCGATGGGGGGGGGGGGGGATGGCAGGGCCTGGGCAGGATTTTGAAGGGGTACTTTTTGCCACTTCAAAGTTCTGCCACCTGAAGCAGCTGCTTCACCCTGCCTCATTATAGAACCACCTCTGCTCCCACTCATACACTTTCCTTTCTACTCACAAATCTGGCACACTCAGTCATTTTGTCTTAACTGCTGATGTAGATACGTATATAAGGACCACTTGGAGTTTGTAAGTGTCCCTATTTTTGAATGCTCTGCTAGGAACAGAACTCTGTTGCCAGCTTTCTTATGCTGAACTTGTTCTCCCTGTATTGTCACAGAATTGTAGACACAGTCAAAATTCTATATCTTTTTCATACCAACCATGCATTCTTTTTCTTGTTAAGGATTATTCTTAGATTCAGAATTATTCTCAAATCCACATATGCAGGTTTCAATATTAAGGCATCTGGCATCTATAACCTGTGACCCCCTTTACAGATAATTCTTCTCTTATTTACAATTTGTTTCTCTTCAGGGAAAATGTTACTTTAACTCTTACAGCTGTACAGTGTTTAAACAAAAGAGAGATCTCAAATTTTACTTTAGTGAGAATGAGTGTAGTAATAAATCCATCTCATAAAAACCTCTCTCTCTCAATGTCCGTCTACCAAAGGTGGACTTCATCTCCCAGGTGTCCTCCAAACTTTTAACAAGTAACTGACTTTCCTGAACTTAGTGCTTACCTTTGACTCCAATTCCAAAAACACACTTTTTGCTACACGCACACATTCACACAAAACTCTTCCACAGAATGGTATGCTTCTCTGTGCTCAACTTCAGTGATTTTCTGGCACTTTAGAGCAGTCTCTGAAGAGACGAGGTCTGACACTTTCTGCTCCCTTACTTGATGAAAGCCAGACTGACTGACTTCTCAACTGCCACCCTTCAATGAGATCAATGCTCTAGGGATGACCTCAGCTTAAATAGTTCCCAAGGGTGCTTTAGAGCAAGTTTTAGTCTACAGTTAGTCCATAAATATCCCCCTTCTCGGTATTAATTTATAGGCATAAACGTCTGGAAATTTCTGAGCCCAATTATGCATCTGGATGGGATCTGGATTTACTTGATCAGAGGGGAACTCAAATATGTTATTCCACCAGACTCCTCACAGCACCTTTGCAGCACGTGCACACAAGACGGTAGAGGCTATCTCTCTCGTTTACATACACACTGGCAGGAATTTTCCACAGCTCTATCATTAGCAGTGCTGACTTTGTAAAATGAAGGTAAAAGCCTCAGCAGCTCTGCTTCTCCTTCTTAGCTCCCTCTCTTCAGTCTTGCTCCCTCCTAGCTGAACGGAGAGATGTGCTGCCTGCACATCAGCTGATTATCTCCTCACCTCCCTTGAGACTTCTAAGCTCCCCAAAGCTTTACTTTTTTTGTGTGCCAGCACTGACATTAGTGATGGGGCACCCCGGTTTCATTTTTCTTTACTACTGGGCTATGACAGCCCCAACCAAAGGCTCCCCAGGGAACAAGAAATGTATATTTAAAAAAAAAAAATCCTCCCCCATTCTTTAATTTTTAACCTCTGGTTGCATTCTGGAAATTGTTTGAGGTCTAAGTCACTTCTGTTCCAATTTCTGCCTGTTTTCCTCAGTGAACACTGAACAGAAATATTTAAGCCATTCTGCTTTTTCTTCATAAGCCTCTACATATCCTTTCCTCCACCTTTGAGTTGTACAATCCCATTTTTGCACTTCCTCCTGTCATTAACATATCTAAAAAAAGAAAAAGAAAAAGTTTTATGCTGCTGGTTTTACTGCAAATGAGTTTATGTGTAACTTTCACTCTGGGTATTAGACTGGTTGTGGAGAGGGGATCAGTAAATGAAACATTTGTTATAAAGCTAGTTCTACATCACTAATAGGGATGCACCTTTGTTTGAAAGCAAAATAGGAAATTTCAACATATTTCCTAGGTTTTTTTTTTCAGTTTATTTTCAAAATGGCACGAAAGAAAAACCAATGAAATTCCTTTCATTTTCCTTTCATTCTGAAAGAAGAGGCTGGAGATTCCTGGGACCTTGCCACTGAAAAGCTGCTGGGGCCCAAGGACCTTCTCTGGGTCCCTCTGACTCCTCCCAATACAGTTGCCAGATCTGAGGGCCACCCTGGCCTTCACTTACCCCTTCCAAGGGGGTCCTGGCTAGTGAAAAGGGCAGGAGCGATGCCCACTCGCCTCCTGCCCCCTCTTGTTTCCCTTTCAGAAATGGAAATGTCCGGCCTGAGATCAGCACCACAGTGATGTCACAATGGCACCAAGCTCAGAACCCGGCAGCGCCATTTCATGGTATGGCCGTAGAACAAAATGGTGTCGGCCAGTCTTGTGCCTGGTGCCATTGTGACATCACTGTGGGGCCGGGCTCATGGCTGGCCAGCACCATTCTAAAGCAAGATCAGAAGGGCAGGAGGTGAGTGGGCATCTCTCCCACCCCATTCGCTAACCAGGACCCCCCTGGAAAGGATAAATGGGGGCTCGGTCAGTCTCCATCTTCATCAACTTTGCAGGGGGGGGGTGAGAAGGAGGGGTCATAGGGGCCTGGGGAGGCCCCATTTTCTTTTTTGTTTTTGGAATTTATTTAAAAAAAATGTTTATTTTGGTTTAGCAAGTGAACTTAATTGAAATAAATATTAAATGCATCAAGACCCCCTAAAAATGGGAAAAAAAAAATTCAAAATGAAATTTTGGGGTTGCACACCTCTAGTCACTAGGAATACTACAGGCATTTTGGGGGTGGAAGGAAACAAAATACAGCTTCAAAGCAGTCTGTTGCAATACTTTGTAATATCTTTACCAAAAAAAAAGATCTTTTACCACCTCATAGGAGTACTGGTTGGGTGCAGAAACCCCACTCTATTCCCTCTAAATATGCTCAGAATCTTCCCCTCCTCACAGATATTAGAAAATAACTTCAACGAATATAGTTCAACACAACTTTTCTGAATGAATAGGATGCACTTAGGAAGAGCAGAAATATACTTCACATATATACAGGCAAATGAATACTAAACCAACAGAGTTAAGAGTTCCATTTCTAACCTCAAAAATAAATAGAAATCTATTAAACTGAGTTCACTCTTTAAAAAAAAAAAAAAAAAAAAAAAAAAATAAGCAAGCTCTAATTGCTGCATTTTTTCCCTTTCTTTTAGACAATTCCCAGTTCTAATTTAAATTATCTGATGTAAAAGTTGATGAGGTCCATATTCAAAAGCCATATAGACCGATAACTCAAAAGTTATCCATTTAAATAGCAAATCTGGCATAGTCAGCCACTTTTCTGGCTAAATTAAAACCCGATAAGTTGTTATAGGTTTATAATTTAGCCAGGTAAAAAAGGGGCATTCTGGGGAGGGATTGAGTTATTTGGCTAGCATAGCTGAATATCGGGTATATCCAGCTAGGTTAGCCGGATAACTTTAGGCCTGCTTCAGACTGGGCCTAAAGTTATTCGGCCTTGTGTGGCTAGAGAACTAGCGACTTACCTGGATATCTTCAAAGTAGTGCACCTTTAAAAAAAAAAAAGAACAAAAAACAAGTCACCCAATGCCCACACCACCCTCCAGCACAATTCTCAAACCATTCTCTGGCTTGAAAACCCCCTTAACCTCTAGAAAAGTTTTCTTAATGCATACAATTGCCACTGGGGCCAGGTCTCCAACTCTCCCCCTCCCTCCCTGCTAAAAACATTTCTAAATGTCACTTCCCCCCCCCCCCCCCCCCCAAATAAACCATCCCCTATGCCCTCCTACCCATCTGGTACCTAAATGGAGATCCCCCCTCTATGCTGGGATCGCTGTGCAATGCAATTCCGGTCGCTTCCTGTGTTACCTTATCAAACCTAATATCTCTCCTAAAACCTGTAAGTCCTATCCCTCCCCACCTCCATAACTATTAATTTGTGAAATACTGGATGACTGACTAAGAAAGCCCAATCTTATTTAGTCTATGCCCAATAGACCTTTAGAGGTAATTTTCAAAACTGGGTTTTACGCACATAAGTGGTTTTTTGAAAATTGCTAGGATATATGCTGCTTTTACATGCATAAACCCTTTTGACATTACCCCGTGTACCTGCAAAAGTGCTTAAAAAAAGTATATGATCCAGTAAATCTTTCTTTTTTAATTTTACTTTTCAGGTTAAACACATATCCTGTTTCTGAGGCATGACAGACGGTGCAGCAGGCCAAATATCTCTTTTTTTTTATTCAGCTCAGGAATGTTGTAACACATGAAAGTGGCAGTGCTTCCTGGCAGCATATCCACAAGGAGTTATTGAAATGATTTTTTCTCATGCTAAAAACTTGTTTCTGTATTTGTTTCTACTGATGTTTTCTTCTCATTCATTTTTTTTTTTGAAGTTTTCCTTTTCTGTGGTCTTAGCCTGCTGTGTTTACTTCTGTGTTTCTAGACTTCTCTCTTTTCTTCTTTGCTATTTAGCCAAAAAAATCACATCCCATAATATAGAAAGAGAACCATAAGCTCCCATCTGGAATAAAGAATCTTATGCTACTAACCATAGATAAACTGGGTCCTTAAAAAAAATTCCAAAATGTATAGCAAATTCACCTTGTACATGTGGGCACCACTTGCATAGGAAAATGTGGGAGGGAGGTCCTGGAAGCCAAATATACGCTGAAATGCTCCCTGTTCCATGCGCAGGTCCCCAGAGGCAGGCAGAGCTCCGGAATCCCAATACGTGGATGAGACGATGGTGCAAGGAAGAGGGATTCTGTTTTGTAAGGAACTGGGAAACCTTTTGGGGAAGGGGGAGTCTTTTCTGACGGAATGGGCTTCACCTTAACCAGGGTGGAACCAGATTGCTGGCGCTAACCTTTAAAAAGGAGATAGAGCAACTTTTAAACTAGAACAAAGGGGAAAGTCGACAGTCGCTCAGCAGCGCATGGTTCGGAGAGAGGTATCTTCAAAGGATACTAATGATGCATTAGAATTAGGGCATCCCAACAGTGAGGTTTTTCTTTCTTTCTTCCTTTATCAGATTTTCTATACTGTCGTTCAGACAAGCCATCACAATGGTTTACACATTTTTAAAGGAAATACATAAGATAAACGCATACAGAGATAACATCGTTATCGTTTAAGGTTAAATAACATCGGTTAGATAACAAGGTTAGATAACATCGTGCATCGTTTAAGGTTTTCGGGTTGGACTGCAGTTCAGGTGCCTCGTGGAAAATGTCATTTTCCTGCGGCTCGTTTTTTTTTTTTCCCAACGATTTTCAACGAAACCCCCCCCCCACCCCAACCCTTCAAATTTACTTAATTACAACCCCCCACCACCACCATCCCGATCCTCCCCCAAGACTTACTAAAAGCCCTGGTGGTCTAGCGGGGTCCCGGGAGCGATCTCTCCCTCTCGGCCATCAGCTGCCACTAATCAAAATGGCGCCGATGGCCCTTTGCCCTTACCATGTGACAGGGGCTACTGGTGCCATTGGTCGGCCCCTGTCACGTGGAAGGAGCAATGGATGGTCCGCGCCATTTTCTAAGATGGAGATGGAGGCAGAACATCAGAATTTATTGCGCACGGAGGTATGCTTTCTTTCCTGTGGAAAAGTTTTATCGCGTTTGTATGGTCTGAGAGAGGAATTATAAATATTCTTGATTTCTGCGGAATTGTTGATTACTGAGGTAGAATGGGGTGCAAAGTTCTCTTACCTGGCTGATAAGTTTCCTTCACCCCAATAATTTAATCAGGAAATTTCAAGGCAGAAATCAAAGCCTTCTCTCTAGCACTGCATGGGTTTAGATGTAAGCTAGCTCTCTGGCATGAAAATGTACTAAAAAGCACAATAGAAATGTTAGCGAACTTGGCAGAACCAGCTACTAGCAGTGTTTTGTCTAATGTCATGTCTCAGCATGCGGAAAGTCTTGGAGAGACATTTACTTTTTATTATTTGTCAGTTAAAATTGAAGATTATACCTGGGTCTGTGATCCTTGGAGCTCATCTGCAATAGGAAGCACTAAGAGTTCTTCAATACTGGTGTAGGAACAACTTACCAAATTAAGGAAGGACTGTAGTTTTACAATTAAACTTGGTGACGCTGGTGGACACATTCTGGCTGATTATTATTCCAGTAGTCTCAGACAACGCAACCTCAGTGTTGTTGATGTACCTGTGTAAGTTGAGTTTTTCAAGTTCAACTTACATGAAAAAAAAAACAAAAGCCAGAGAACAGTTGGGATCAGCTGAGCAAGAGTTCTGAGTTTCACTGTCATCAATTCCTGCCAGGATAAAGCAACTGTGTACTTCAAAGCAAGTTCAGATTTCACATTGAAAGCTAATTCTTTTTTAGACTGTAGTGATGTACAGTAAGTATGATCTGTTACTCCATGCTATGCTATGCTCATTCAAGTTCATTATTTGGAGGTTTAATGTGAAAACTAAAATATAATAATAATAATAATAATAATAATGTGCTGGGGCTAGTAAGATGCATATGTATTATGCGGGGAGGGCTGGTGTGCCACAAATGGCTTTTATTTATTTAAGTACTGTGGGCTGAAAAAGCTTGGGAAATACTCAGCTAGACAATTACCTTATGCCTTTCTCAAATGTTTTCTTTGGCCTGGCAGTTTTCTCCGACCCCTTTATACTTTCAGCTCAATCAAAACTGGTGCTGAGATATGGTGCTAGGAACTTGCATTCACATCTATTGGGGAATATTTTCCCCTTATTTCCCCTTCCCGCGAGGACCCAAGGTATCGACCATGTTGTTTAATGTGTACATGTTTCCTCTGTTTGGCTTTTTAACCAGTCTTGATGTGTGTTGTCTGCTTTATGCCAATGACATTCATTGTTATGTCCCGATATATCCATCCATGTTCGAGGCCTTAGAGACAATATCTCGTTGTTTGTGCATTATTAAATACGGGCTGTTTGATAACAGATTACTGCTAAATATTAAAAAGAAGGAGATTCTTTTTTTGTCCAGGTTTTCGCCTCTTGATCCACCTTCTCATCTAGTATTTTATTTGATGGAGTGAAAAATGGGATTTCTACCAAGGTTCATAATCATGGGGTTATAATGGATTCTTCTCTTCCCATTAAACTTCACGTAAAAAATGTAGTACAAAATTGTTTTGTACAAGCCTCATCTGCTGAGGCATCTTAAGCCATTTCTCATTGAGTCTGATTTGAAGATATTCTTGCACACATTAATAATCTCTTTCGTTGATTACTGTAATGCTTTGCATCTTGGCCTTCCACAGTCAACATTAGAGGTTCTTCAAATTATGCAGAATGCCGCAGCACAAATTATACCTGGCACTAGTGTTCAGGAACATATCACTTCTGCTTTGGCCTATTGGCTACCTATCAGCTGCTGAATTAAATTACAAAATTGAGCACACCTCCATTCAGCATTAAAACATGTGACACCAGCTAGTCTGCAAAATATGGCCAACATCAGGCTATTCATAAACCTGTTGCAATAAATAAGCCTTAAGCATCTTGTGAAATTATGTTATGGAAATTTCAGTCTTAATATCTTTGGTTAACTCATTTCAGTAAGAAGGCCTGGCCACATAAAACAGACAATCATTAAACTCAGCTACTGTTGCGGTTCTGGCCACGAGCACCGCGGCCAGGCCCTTACCTCCGGGCTCCCGGTCCTGCTCCCGCTTTCAGAGGGCTGGTTTGCGGCCTGTTTGGCGGCGTCCCCACTGGGGCTGCGCTGCTGTGAGCTCTCCCATGGACGCCCTGCTTCTAGGCATGCGTGGGCGTGCCACTTGGGCGCTTTTCTAGGCCGTTTCCCACCAGTGCTGACTCCGCCCAAATCCTGACATCAGACGCCGCGGCCTTGATAAGCCAGCTGCGGCCATCCAGTCTATGCCTTGCAACGGGTTAGCCTCCTGGTTCCCTTTTGCGTTGTGCCCCGGAGCGACTCGCCCTGTTTCATCGCTCCGTTCCTGCTACAGTACCTGCTTGCCTGCTACGGTTCCTGCCTGGTTCCAGTACCCAAGTCTTGCTACAGTTCCTGCCTGGTTCCAGAACCCGAACCCAGTTACAGTATTGCTACTGTCCTAGTCTGGTTCCAGTTACCTGACCTGACCCACTACCCGCCTAAGTCCCAGCGGCTGGGCCCCTACGGGCTCCTCCCGGGGGAGTACCAGCTTCCAGGGTGAAGAGCATCTACGTCCTGCCTGAACATCTGCCTCCCGGCCTGCTGTTCATTAGAGACATTGACCATCTTTTCCCAGTCTCCAGCGGGTCGGCCCAAGGGTCCACTAAACAGAGACTCCCATAACAGCTAAATACACTTGGCGAACAGAAGGTATGACCTAAAGATTCGGTGATGATGATCTCAAATTCGAAGAGGTTGGTAAATCTTTAAAAAAGAATTTAAAACATACATGCACAAGACTCTGGATAGCTTTAAAAACAAGCAAAATAATGTATGGATTATGTACCATCATAATGGACTTTTATGATTTTTAATATGTTTAGTCCGGGTTTATGTATGGTTCTTAACATCAAATCTATGATGTTTGATTTGTAATGTCTGATTTGTATTTTCATGTATTTATTTTTTATGATCTGTTTTTATTCATTGTGCCTGTTGTTTTTTGTAGTATTATTTTTAATGCTTGTTGATTTATGTATTAGTTTTTTGTTTTTTTTTAATTATTGTAAATAAATAAACTGAGACCAGGTCAGCCATCATAGTGATAATCTTTGGCCCAGGTGTTGCGCGTCCCATCTGTGCTCGGCCTGCACCCGGGCCTGCTCACCTCTCTAAGACCTCCGTGGGTCCCGGGTCAGCCTCCCTAGCAGCGGCAGTGAATCCAGCCAGAGCTCGGCGTCCCGCAGAGGCGGTCGCTGGGCCTTCCTTTTCCAACCAGGCCTCACGGCGGTGCTCGGCGTCCTCCATGGCATCGGCCCCACCCCTAGGCACGCGCGTGCAGACTGCCCAGCCCCTTAAAGGGCCAGGGGCGGATCCCAGCACCGCGGCACGCCCTGATTAGTCTCAGCATAAAAGGAAGTTCCTGCCATCACTTCCTTGTCTTGGCAATCGGGTCGATCACATCGTGATTTCTAGTTTGCCTCTGTGTTTCCAGTCCTGATCCAGTCTCGTTCCAGTCCTATTCCAGTGTCCTTCTGTTCCAGCGTCCTCCTGTCTCCTCGTCTCCCCAGGTAGTACTTCTTGGACTGTCTTCTTGGTACTGACCTCGGCCTCTTCTTGACTATGTTGATCGCTGCCTGCCTCTGACCTTCTGCCTGTTTCTATGACCACGTCTACTCGCTGCCTGGAACTGACCTCTGCCTGATTACAGACCACGTCTGCACGCTGCCTGGAACCTGACCTCTGCTTTGGCTGACTACCCAAGGACTGACTTCTGGTATTTGACCCCTGCTTTGGCTGACTATCCATGGACTGATCACTGGCACTGAACCTTGTATTATCTGACCACGGTACCTTGACTCTGGACTTGATCCTTGCCATACATTCAGAGACTCTCTTCTGGCCTTCTCAGGTACCCTGGACTTCTGGCCTGAACATCGACCACGAACCCTTGATCGTGGTGGGCACACCTCTGAACTTTCTCTCAAGGAGATCCTGCAAGGCTGACCTAAAACCAGGCGGCTTGGGTAACCAAGGGCTCAACCCAAGGGAACCCGGGTTGCCAGTGGTGTAGCTTCAGCTAGTCTCTGTCTCCTCCTGTGCTCCACCTCCTGGTGGCAGGCGCTCTCTGGGTCCAACCAGGGAGCCTACCAATCCTGCACTAGGTTAAGGATCCACCTCCCAGCGGAACACCAGGTGCCAGAAAAGGTACCTCCATTCAGCACCTGGCTAATGATGTCACCGTTGCTTGATTGCTAGGGCTACCATCCCCCAGGGGCTATAAAAGGTGCCTCTGCAGCATCCCCAGTTCTGGACAATCTCACTCCAATTTGATCAGAATTGAGCTTGTGTACGATACTGCTGCTTTAAATTATAACTATTCAAAATTATGATGCAGCTAAAGACTACAACTAGAACGTAATAGTCAAAGGGTGGAATTCAGCACAGCTGAAATATATGGTGCTGTCTTAATTGATAGATTTTGTTGGATCTTATTACTCTGTACCATTATTTAGTAATGAGTTTGAGGTTTTAATAATCTGCTTTACTGGGTTTGCTGCATAAAGATTTTGTTTGTAAAACTAGCAGCAATCTCCCACTATTAAATTATTCAGCTAACCATTTGCTCCTGTGAAGTTAAATTAATGATCAATTATGGAGGGTTTCCCTTGCAAGCTTGGTAATGTCCTGAGAATATAACTTCTAATTGCAGTACAGTATATTGCTTTCCAATGTAAAAGATCATGTTTCGTTCCAGTTGGGGATTTTCTTTTTTTTTTACACAAACTAAGAGTATTCGTAATGGAAATTAGTACTTAATATGCACTTCCTGTAATGGCTGAAAGATAATTGATGACTTAATCTTTCTTTTGTCTTTACCGGGCTGCCACCTCATCACTCACAGAATGGATATTTTTTCTTCTCTTCTCCACCCCCATCTTTAAGCACTGAGAAAGTACCCATAATCAGAAATATTTATAGTAGATGCTGAGGTTTTGTATCTCTGCTGGCGGTTTGCTTTACTCTCTTGTGTAAATAATCACGCCTATCTAGCGTTAGGTAGGGAGATAACAATACCAGGCAGAATGAACGTATGCAAGAGGATGATAAGAGTTCCCTATATCTGTTATATTGATGTATAATGAAAGCTATGAAGGCAGGTTCTTAACTGCTTGAAATATGGCTTTCAGGCAAGTGTCAGGTGAGAAGAAATTCGAGAAGTACAGTAAAGCAATCCAAAAGTTCATCTTTAGCTCCTGGAGGTAGCTCCAGATGGATCAAATCCTTGTGATGATGCAGGTGTTGCAGTTCAAACCCTTGCTTCCTTTCCCTTTTCACCCGTCAGATCAGCCACTGTGTGACTGAATACATTTTAATTAGCCGTTACAGCGACGGCAGGGTATATATTTGTGTAACCAACCAGAGAATCGCTGAAAGCAAAATAACATACCATGGCAGAAGCCTTACTCTTAAAATAGAAGGTGCAATTAAAACCTAGGAGGAAGGGCTGGACCGGTGGCTCAGCGGTACCGCTATACACGGACATGCAGAAGGACCCAAATTCCATTCCTGGACCAGAACTCTGCTCGCCAGGCCAACTGGGGAGGCTGTAGAAGCAACATGCAGAGCAGGGAGTGGGCCATCTCCTGTCCTCGTGGACACCAATCTGCTCAGGTTTTTCAGGATATCTCAAATGAATATGTATGAGAGAGATTTGCATGCACACTGATGCAACTGTATGCAAACCTATCTCGAACATGTTCATTAGGGACAGCCTGAAAACTCAAGTGGCTTGGGTTGCCTGCCACCGAGTCATAGCCCCTGAAGGAGGGACGCCTCGGCCATCACTCAACAGTGACAGTGACACCCAGCAGCCAGATTCAGGGGCCATGATTGTATGCTGTGTGACCCCTAGCCACAGAGCATCATGGAAATGATCTAGTTTAGTTCATTAACTTGCTATATTGTTTTTTTCACAAACTTCAAAGCGGCTTAAAGGGAGGGAGAGGAAAGTAAAATCAGGGTGAAATACTCCATGCAGCACTGGCTCCAACTGAGATGGAACAATAGGGAAGGAGAGAAGGAGCTGACTGGGCCAAAAATTTTAATCTAGCGAGGGAAACTAGTAAGACAATTATTTTAAAGCTGTTTTTAAAAGAAATGACAGAATATCTAGGTCAAGTTTGCTGATAATCTCTGTTTCATCCTAGAAGCAACTGACATAATCCATGACGAAGGAAACGAAAAGGAAAATGCACATGTACTGCTTGTTATGTGGCTACTCTGTTAGTTTTAAAACAGTAGTGGTGCCCTTTTGCTGCCATTTGTCAGTTGGGTAGTTGGGGCATTGGGAACAGGACATTAGTAAGTATCATGATGAAGTTAATATAGTGCTCAATATACATTCTCAGCCCTAAATAAACTCAACACAATTTGGTACAGCAGTGTGCTTTCTACTTAAAGAAAGTATGTTTCAGAGCTTGGCAAGGGTGAGGCCATAAGTCCACCCAAGTTGAAAAACCATTCTTATTTCCTTAAGTCAGAAAGCAGGGAGAGCGGCATAACTGTGATTTATGTTACATATTTTCACTGTAATGAGAAGTTTTATAGACATTGATTCCTTTTACACTTTAAAATAACCACCGAATGGATTTAGACTGAAAAATGTTTCTAAAGAATAGCTTGAAAAATGAACTTTTTTTTTTATTAATAAGGAATTTGATGAGTGAAATATAAAAATACACTTGTAATATCTGCTTGTGTTTTGTGTACATCCTCAACAAAATAATCCTGCTTTTCTCTCAAAAGTGCACCAGGAATTTTATTGAGCAGATGCCTTAAAATAAATGCAATGAAGCGAGAGCAGCTAGGGATGTTCAAAAGAAGATTGACAGGGCGACTTGCTCAACTCAGATGTTCCCAAATGATCAGCCCAATGATCTAATTCTGTTCCTGTCAACAGAACTGAGTCTGAGGGCATCCCAAAGGGCAGTGGTATAATAAGCAGGAATGAAAGGGCTGGGGAAAATTGGATGGCTCTGTGAATTGGTACAGAACGGAAAATCCTTTAACTTCCAGGTCACCAGTTCACGCCTCACTTACTCTCTGTAACATTTTGGATTTTTGATCCCCTGATGAAGCTGTAAATAGGCAAAACTGATTATTTAATTTCTTAGCAGGTTGTATTACTAATTTTTCACTAAACAGGATGTAGTTCAAAGACAGGATAGTAGGGTTTCGGACACAGTGTGCAATGCAATAGAGAAAAGTTCCATAGAACTGAAGTGAAAGCATGTTTATCTATTAGGATTTAACAATGTGTGAGCGGGATTTATAAATGATTAGTCATCAGATTTTGACTGGGAGTGCATATTACAAGCTTGTAAGTTATTTTTAGTATAGTTGTACTTGGATGGATGTGGATTTCTACAGTCTAATTTTTTAAATATTGTAATAATTGAATATTGTAATGTAAATTTATATTTTAGAGTGACATTGCATTGTAATGGAATGTCTATGGTATTTTTATGAATGATTTTACATGAGGGTATAAATTATCAAAATAAGATGGTAACTTTTAAATAGGCAGGCGGGTGCACATATACACGTGAGCGTCTGTGTGTGCCAGTTTTATAACATACGCACACATAAGCATGCATGCTATAAAATAGCCTAGGTGTGCGCATGTGCGCGCCCAGCAGTGTAAATCGGCTTACGGACGTGCAACTGCCTCTATTTTAAAACAGACGCGCATCCAGCCGAGGACCAGTTTCACCAGTTTGTCTACCAGTTCACCCAGTGCTCTCCCAGGTCCTCCCAAACCCCCTGGTTTTAGAGCCTGCACTCTCCCCAGTTAGCCCAGACCCCTCAAACCCCACACAGATGCCTGCATTTTTTTTTGTTATAAACTTACACCTCCTCCAAAGCAGAAGTAAAGTTATGCAGCTCTGGACCTGGGTGCGCACCCAGGTGCGTAGGTGCCTGGGCCCTGGAACGCCCACACCACATCCGTTTTTCTTCCAAGGCAAGTGGTGTGCGCACTGGCACTTCTGCGCACATCTGCCCGCTTTACAAAGTAGGGTGGACATGTGCTAGTGCCAGATGCGCCCATCTCCCAATTTCAGCGCATAGCCAGCTTTTAAAATTCACCTGTAATTGTTTTTTAAGCATGCATGAATGAATAAAGAACCAAACCTTTTCAGAAAGCTATTTCAGGTTCTGTATGTCTTCTTCAGACAAGTGATCACTGACGCTCCGATGTCTTTTTCGATTTCTTCCTTTCTGGTCTTCCAGCACCATTCACACATCCATTGTCCGTGCAGAATATGCCTCATTTTGGCTAAGATCAAATTGTGTGGTCTGATTCAGGAGCTGAGGAATGGTTCCTTCTTGGCTTTTTGGCTGAGATTTGAAAACCTGTACAATATGGGGACAGGGTGGTTAATGCTCTGCCAAACCGATTCCACCGGGGAACAAAAAATTGTTTGGATCCTGGCCAAACTGGGAGGATTAAACCTTCTGTTAATAATTTTTTATAAAAGTGACACAAATCTGTTTTTCAGAAGTGATTTGGCACAGCAGGGAGCACTTAGCTATGCACAGAAGGGTAGCCCTATTCACTGATTATTTAATTTCTTAGCAGGTTGCATTACATACTTCTAATTATTTATCTGTCACTAAACAGGATGCAGTTCAAAGACAGGACAGCAGGGTTTCAGACACAGTGTGCAATGCAATACAGAAAAGGGCCACAGAAAGAGTCACAAAATACTTGGCAGCTTTCCTCTCTGCCGAAGTGAAAAAAAGGACTATGCCTTCCCTGGAGGCCTAGGCTCGCTTTCAATAAACTAAAGTGTCCTCCAGACTGAAAAGGAAGCTGTTCCCTCTGTGTATTGTGCAATATTTCAAAAGTACACCTGACAAGCAGTGATATATGTTCTAAATCAATTCAAAATGTTAACATTTAGTCATTTTTCCCTTAAAAAAAACCCAACAACAAACAAGCTCTTTATTTAATCAGAGCCAGAATAACCTTGTGTAACAAACTCAGGCAAACAGGTAAGGCATCTACCAGTGCAATGCATTAGCAAAAAAGTACAGTCCTCTCTACTAAAGCCTCACGGAGGCAATTTTCAAACAAGCTGGCCTTGATGAATGTGGACGGGTACTTGCTCCGCTATTTTCGGTTAATTTCCTAAGAGTAACCACCGGGCTGGCTTCTCTTTGATGTTTAGCCAGCGTAAAGTACCTGAACTAAAAGTGCCCATGCCGCTGCTATCTGTGCGAGGGGTGGGGAGTTAAACAGTGGGAGAAGTTTTAAAAATCCCTTGTAGGCCCGCTGATTCCTCCCCTTTACCCCTCCCCTCCTGGAAATGGCTTTTTAAAAATCCATCTAACAGTATACGCACCATGCTGCGGAAGCACACTCGCACTGTCAGCTGGGCAGAAGAGGGCAATCTGTGGACAAATCAATTTACCTATGTAAATGTTTAGCCAGGTAAATGACTTTGAAAATTTCCATCCACATGGTCACATGCAAATTAGGAATGAAGGTACCCAGGTACATTTTAGAACATGATGTATATAAAAAGGAAAAAACCAAAACACATTACTTTGCCTAGAATGCCATATAATAATTCTTTAGCAGTACCATATTTTCACCATAAAGACTTGCACATGATATTATATTTTACAGTTTCCCTGTATATCTATAGAAGTTATTTCTATCATTTGCTTTTTCCACTGATTAAAGTGTGTGGTTTCCTTCCAGAACCTAGCTGCAAGAACCATCTGTGAAATCAGTGTTTTGAAATGAGAAGAGATGAGTGCCTTCCTCCATCCAATCAGACATACTTCTGGTATGAAATGATACCCAATAAGAGCGCAGATTTGACCTTTAATTAATTTCCAAAAGTACAGGACAAATCTACAGTTCTGCCACATATGTAAATAAGTACACTGGCCTCTATGCCCCCTTTAACAAAGTGAGCTTGCTGTTGCAAATGAATCTTGAGAAATAAAGTGAATATCTTAAAGAATGGTGTAAATATTCTAATAAGCAGTTTCAATCTTTTACAGCAAGGATCCCCAAACTCGGTCCTCAAAGGTTTTCAGGATTGCCACAATGAATATGCATGAAATCTATTTGCATATCCTGCCTTCATTGTATGCAAATAGATCTCTTGCCTATTCACAGTGCAAATCCTGAAAACCCAATTGAGTTGCGGCCCTTAAGGACTGAGTTTGTGGACCTTTGTCCTACAGCAAAGAATTGTGGTTGCCATATTAATCCACTTGGATATGGCATTAAGGCTCAACCAACAAGTTGTAGGTGATACCATTTTACTGGACTAACTTAATGCATCTAAGCCAATCTTTCGAGAGTTATTTATTTTATTTATTTTTATTTTTTCTATACCGATATTCTTGTAGAGATACAAATCAAACCGGTTTACATTTAACATCAATTTCGCCATATAGCGGTACAGTAAACAAGTTAGAAATTCAAAACTTTTAACAGGAAAAAAGTAACAATCAGGACTAAACATAGCCTTATAAGCTCAAGGGAGATTATTTAAACATTTCAGATAATCAGCTCATCCAAAAATAAGGGAATTGAAATACTCATCCTAAGGGATGAGAATAAGTTTAAATCCATTAAGAGACGGATGAGGAAAGTGGAAGGAGTAAATAGCAGAGAGAGGGGAAGGTAAGAGGGTTAAGCTGAAGAGATAGCTAGCAGGGGGAAAAATTGTATGGAAAATGAGTTAAATGTCCTGAAAGGCTTGGCTAAATAGCCATGTTTTTAGTCTCTTTTTGAAGACAGTCGGGCAGGATTCTCATCTGAGGTCGTGGGGTAGCGCATTCCAGTGGTGTGGGCCAGCTGTCGAGATGGCGCGTTTTCTGATTGAGGTTTTAGCTTGGGGAGCGAATAGGGTGTCTGGGTAGGCACTCCTAATAGGTCTAGAGGAGGTATGCGGTTTTAGAAGGGTGGAGGTATTGAGGACAGTGAGGTTGTGGATAACTTTATGGATAATAGAGAGTACCTTGAATAAGATCCTGGATTTGACTGGGAGCCAGTGTAGGTTCTGGAGAGTAGGGGAGATGTGTTCCCTCTTTTTGGTGTTGGTGAGGAGCCTAGCTGCAGAGTTATCCTCGCTTTAGCAGATATATAGCACTGATGCTATACTGACCTGATGAAGAGAGGACAATTCTCAAATGTTTGTCACAGATGAATCCAGATTTCCTACAGCAAATGGACATTTCATGAGCATTTTTCTAGATTTGCAGCCAGTCCTCATCCAAGGTTCTCGTTCCACTTCAGAAATAAATGTTGTGGAGTCCTATCCCCATTGGGGTAGATTTTCAAAAAACGCGAATAGGCGTACTTTTGCTGGCGCATCAGGCGCCAGCAAAAGTATGCTGGATTTTAGTAGATACGCGCGGAGCCGCTAAAATCCTGGATCGGCGTGCGCAAGGCTATGAATTCTGTATAGCCGGCACGCGCCGAGCCGCGCAGCCTACCCCCGTTCCCTCCAAGGCCGCTCTGAAATCGGAGCGGCCTCTGAGGGAACTTCCTTTTGCCCTCCCCTCACCTTCCCCTCCCTTCCCCTACCTAACCCACCCACCCGGCCCTGTCTAAGCCCCCCCCCTTACCTTTGTCGGAATCCCCGCGCGCCAGCGGGCCGCTAGCGTGCCGGGACGCGACCTGGGGGCGGGTCCGGAGGGCGCGGCCACGCTCCCGGCACGCCCCCTAAACGCCGCAACGACCGGGCCCGCCCCCCCGACACGCTCCCGACACGCCCCCCTCGGAGAACCCCGGGACTTACGTGAGTCCCGGGGTCTGCGCGCGCCGGTGAGCCTATGTAAAATAGGCTCACCAGCGCGCAGGGCCCTGCTCGCCTAAATCCGCCCGGATTTGGGCGGATTTAGGCGAGCAGGGCTCTTAAAATCCACCCCATAATGTTGCGATAAAACAAAGATAATCAAAGTCAACATCCTGTCAACCCTATTAAGATTTCAAAGGCTCAGTCCTTGGTTAATACAATGTTTTATTCCACCTTCTTTTTGAAAATATATAAAATCAGTGTGTCCTGGGATTGAACTTTGAGTACTGAATTTTAAAAGCGTTGCTCGCATGAAAATGGCCACATACACACATATGTGGGCCGCACATGAACAGCATGGTTTTAACACCTGCAAAGTGTTGCGCTCCTGCTCGTGGGCCTAGTTGCGAGCAGGCACTTACCTTCACGGCTGGAGCTACCGATGTCACCGATGTTTCGTGGCCTGGAGGCCGCAGTCCCCGGACTCACCTACAATAGGGAAGCCACTTCCTGCGCCCTCTTTGCAGCTTGGTCGCCGCCTCCCTCGTCGGGGCCTGCCTGCAGCCGGTTCTCCTCCTCCTGCTCTCCACAGCGGCAGGACGCTGCTGTCCAGGGTCCTGCTCCCTGTTCCTGCTCCTCCTAGGGGCGCAGCTGCATCTTCTTCCTGCACTTAAAGGGCCAGTGCAGGTGTGTTCCTCCTTGGACTCCTCCCTGGGCAGTTCCTGCAGAGCCCTACAAAAGGGCTCCTTGCTCATTCACTCCTCACCTTGGCAAAGAGCTAGTCCTCCTGGGAGCTTCTCCTCCATTGGACTTCGCTGCGTCCTGCTCCTGCCTGGCTTCCGTTGTTGTCTTCTTGTGATTATTCTGATTTCCACGTCCTGATGTCCATGTTCTGATGTCCACGACTTGATGTTCCAGGACCTGAGTACCCGTGCCTCCAGAGGTTCCTTGTTTTTAAGTGATCCGAGTTTCCAAGTTCCGTGTTTTAAAGACTGTATCCTGTTCCGACTCCAGAGGATCCAAGGGGTAACTTGTTCCTGACCTGTTTCTGTGTCCAGAGCTTGCCTGCTCCTCTCGGGGTCTGCAACCAGCCTTCCAGTTGTGTAGGGCGCTTAGAAGACAGTGTGGTCCGCGATCAACCTACGGGCTGGGTAGGGCGCCTGAGGGACCAAGCTCCACATCTTGTCTTCAGAGTTACAAGCTCCATGTCTTGTCTCCTGAGTTCCAAGCTCCATTCCCAGACAAGGCTTTGTCTCACCGCAAGGGGGCACACCACTTGTCCCTCTATGGGGAGCGCCCCCTATTACTCCCTTCCATCGCAGCACAACACAAAGTATGCACATATGTGCATGTGCTCGAGCACTTCTGCACCAGAGCAGTCAACGAGCGAACCTTCAGCCTACTCAAAACACGCTTCTCCTATCTGGACAGATCTGGGGATGCCCCCAATACTACATAACTTGGCCAAAACCAGATGCATGCTTCCTCCAGAGGGACTGTATATACAAACAAGGAACAGGAGCAAAAGCTCAGTCAGAAGGAATTGCAAGTGATACATTGCCTCAGTCAAAGACAGGCTATAGAGGAAAGGAACACTCTGATATAAAGCTATTTTCATTGGTGACAGTGCATTTATTAATATGTCTTAGTATGTACAAAATAAAGTTAATGGCTCCTTCTGCCTCATTTTCCCTTTGGTGGGCCATGTGCAGGGGCATTAAGTTGCCCTTGTCTTGAGTTCCTCTTCAGAGCAGGTCCCTCAGCGGGCGCAAGACCTGGCTCCTTTGGAAGATGGCTGCAGGAGGGTCTGCCAGGTGGGGAAGGCATAGCTGGTGTTGCTGGTAGTGGCTGTGGCTGCCAAGGGAGCATTCATTGGAGCAGCTCCCTCCCTGTTTGCTCATGCATTTCCACTCAAAGGCCCTAGATTTCCTCCCTTAGAGCCTGACCTTCCTGGAGCTCTGGCCATAGTGCAGCCACCTCTTCCAGGATTTGGCCATTCATTTCGATGAGGAGGCGTTTGGCTGGCCTGGCCTCCACCCGTGGATGTTCAGCTCCTTCCTCCTCTATAGAGGACTTCAGCCCAGCTTGCTGCTCTTCCTCCTCCTCCTCCTCCTTCTCTGTCTCCTCCTCCAGCTCGCCAGATTGCTGTTGCTGCAGTTTCCCCATGGGTGACCTTCCTGCAGCTCTTCCTCAGACGATGTGTCTGGCAACTGGTGTATGCGGCAACAATGTCTTTGCGTCCCGCTTGGCCCTGCCTGTTCTTCCTGTCGACCACCTGTAATAGTGAAAATGATACATGTTTTAGTTTCACATCTTAGATGTGTATGTATCTGAAGAATTTCAATAAGTACAGGTCCCCAAGCACTCTTTCAGCACCTCCTGATACCCCAGTGAAAATTTCAAAAGTGTACCTCTTCGAAACATTTTCTGGAAGCACAAGCTGCTGTTACTCATCCTGCTTCGATGCTGAGGGCATCAAATATTTGCATACACTTTTTAAAAGGGTTGCTTATTGGCTCAAGATGTGGCATCCTGAAAGCTCAGCTCTCACATTCAAGTCATAGGGTGGAATAGGAAATATGCCAATGAACTGTCCATTTAGTTGGGGCCAGAGGTAAGAGGAAAGTGGACAGCACTAGGTCATGTATTCATACAGATATGGCAGCAACAAAATAAACACCATGTGCCTGTCTACAACTAGGAAGGCATGCTCTCGATTTGCAGACCATAGGTCCTACTATAGTATCATGGTACATACCTTAGTCGGATCCACCTCTCATATAGTGCAGTGGCCTACACTTCAGACCTGGTGCTCTGGAGCCAAAAGGTGATTCGGGCTCTTCTTTCTGAGCACATTTGCCCTGCATCATTATACTAGAAAGACCTGCTATAGCTACACAAACTATATGCAATGTAGAAACCAATCTCTTTACATTTACTAAGACAAGGTATCTTATAGACAATGCTCAACTTGCTGCTGGCCTTCTTGGGTGTCCATCTCCATCACCCCAGTCACAGCTCACTCAGAAATGGTGGACAACACTATCCACTCTGCCACCATCAATGTCACTTATGTGTCTGCCCCCTCAGCCCGCATCCGGGCATGCTTGTGTTTGACCACACGCCACAGGTCACACCACTTTTGGCACAATTCAGCCATACTTTTGCTATTCTTGAATAGCGCATTCACCTTGTGGTAAATATGCTCCCATATTTGTTCTTTCTGGTATGAGCCCTCTCATTTGGACTCTGCACAATACAGAATGCTATGAGTTCTCATCACTTACTTCACAAGGAGGTCAACCTCCCTCAGCATAAAGATTTGCTTCCATATATAGCTTGGACGGTCCTGAGACATGGTGGTGAGAAAAAAATAGTACTTGTCTCCCTTCTTTTTTCCCCACAAAGGCACATAGATCATATACATATGTGCACAAGAGCATAAAATGCATGCACTTACGTGGGAGAGTGGCCAGAAGTTACGCAGGTAAATGTTACATACATAAAAAATTAAAGTACAAAGCATTGTAATGCATGTATATGGCTGCTCGCATTATTGTGCAATCTTGCCCATATAACTTCTATGGCTGTGTAGTGATGGCAAATGCTTACTCCTCA
The DNA here is from genome assembly GCF_901001135.1 of Rhinatrema bivittatum. NCBI lineage: Eukaryota > Metazoa > Chordata > Amphibia > Gymnophiona > Rhinatrematidae > Rhinatrema > Rhinatrema bivittatum. Next base: position 240,578,480 of record NC_042620.1, read on the forward strand.
ATGTCCACCCCTGCCTCCCAAAGTTATCTGGGATTTCTAATTTAAACTATTTATTTGTGGTTTTTTATATACCGCTCATCGTTTGGAACATCTGAGCGGTTTACAGTATAACAGCAAAAAATTCAGCAACAGGCTTTACATGTAACTTATCATAAAACAAAGTAGGCAGTAGGAAGAAATAAGGGTGAACAGCAAGAGCAAGGAAAGCATTCAGAGTGGGAAGTAGCTATTTCTAAAATATATACATATATTTACAAATGGCGTGTGACAAATAGTTGCATTGCGGATTTAGCAAAAGTTTGAGGAGGGGATAAAGGGGGTTAACTGAAGGCTTGCTTGAAGAGCCAAGTTTTGAAGTTTTGCTTAAATTTTTTATAGCATGCTTCTTGTCGTAAGGTGTGAGACATATTGTTCCATAAAGAAGGGCCAGCGATAGATAGAGCACGGTTTGCGGTGGACTTCAGTTTTGTCATTTTGTAGGATGGGGTGTGAAGAGTGGCTGCGTGTTGTTTTCTACAGGGTCTACCGAAGTCGTGGAAATAGAAGTGTTCTTTGAACCATTGCATGTCATTGTCGTAGAGGGATTTATGGATGAGGATGAGTGTTTTATATTGTATCCGGGCAGATATGGGCAGCCAGAGCAAGTGCTTGAGAACAGGGGTGATATGTTCATTCTTGTGTACATTGGTAAGGATGCAGGTGGCAGCATTTTGTAGGATTTGTACGGGTTGGATCGTGCTTTTTGGTAAACCTAGGAGAACAGCATTGCAGTAATCGATTTTTGTTACAATGATGGCTTGTAGTATGGTGCGGAAGTCATTTAGATGTAGAAGGGGTTTGAGTTTTTTTAGTGTGTGCAGTTTGAAAAAGCCTTCTTTTGAAGTAGATTTTATAAAGTTTTTTAGATTAAGATGAGTGTCAAAGATAACACCGAGGCTTCGAACGTAGGGGGAGAAGGGATTGGGTGGAGTAGGATGTGTAGGTGGTGTAGAGAAGCTGGAGGGTTGAAGGTTGTTGGAGTTTGGGGAGATGGCAAGTAGCTCTGTTTTTGCAGTGTTGAGGGTGAGAAAGTTGTCAGTGAGCAGGGAGTTAATGGCGGGGAGGGCTGACTCCCAGGTCTTGAGGGCATTAGATGGTGTGTCGGTGATGAAGATGAGAATCTAGATGTCATCAGCATATATAAAATGTGGAAGACCAAGGTTAGACAGGAGTCGGCATAGGGGGAGGAGATATATATTAAATAAGGTGGAAGATAGGGAGGAGCCTTGGGGAACGCCTTGTTCTAAGTTATATGAGTTAGATTCGTGACTCCCTATTTTAACTTTGTATTGGCAGTTACTGAGAAAGGATTGAAACCAGAGGAGGGCAGTTCCTGTAATTCCGATTTCCTGAAGGTGTTTGAGCAATATATTATGATTGACCATGTCAAAGGTGGAAGAGATATCAAGTAGAACAAGGATGTATGATTGACCTTTGTCTAGGGCTTTTAGGAGGTGGTCGGTCAGGGAGACGAGGAGGGTTTCCGTACTATGGAGTTTCCGGAATCCGTATTGGGAGGGGAATAGGATGTGGTTGTCATTCAAGTAGTCTGTTAATTGGCGGTTGGCAATTTTTTCAAGGATTTTGGCAAGGAATGGAAAGTTAGAAATGGGGCGAAAGTTGACAGGTTCAGTGGGGTCTAGGGAGGGTTTTTTGAGGATGGGTTTAACAATGGCTTGTTTTAATAGGTTAGGAACATGTCCGAGCGAGATGGAACTGTTGAGTATGAGGGAGATAGGCTTGGCAATTGTATTCAAGATGGTGAGGAGGCTTTTTGTAGGGATGTAATCAGATGGGTGCATTGCAGGCTTGATTTTCTTAAGGATTGACTCAATTTCCATTTCCGTGGTGTTTGTAAGGAAAGGGAGGTTCGGGGTGGGTTTGAGAGCCTGTGCAAAGGTAGGAGTGTCGGGAGAGATATCTGAAGGGGGTGGAGATACCTGCGGAGTTGAGAGGGGTGAGAGAGGAGGAAAATGTGACATGATATTCTGGATTTTGTTGTTGAAGTAACGAGAGAGCTTTTCACATGTGGCCTGGTTGTCATTGTCAGAAACAGTTGGGGTGTGTGTTTTGGTTAGGCTAGTAGCAAATTCAAAGAGGGAGTGTGCATTGAATTGGTATTGGTGAATTCTATGAGCATGGAAATCTCTTTTCGTTTTATTGGTAGCTTTGCGGTAAGTATTAAGGAGAGATGATGCATTTCCAATCAATGGACCATTGCCTGATAGTTAACGTCCTGCTAATGAAACGTTTTAAATAAGAACACTTGAGCACCTAGCTATATCCAGTATGATTAAAAACATAAGAACATGCCATACTGGGTCAGACCAAGGGTCCAGCCCAGCATCCTGTTTCCAACAGTGGCCAATCCAGGCCAAAAGAACCTGGCAAGTACCCAAAAACTAAGTCTATTTCATGTTACCTTTGCTAGTAATAGCAGTGGCTATTTTCTAAGTCAACTTAATTAATAGCAAGCAATGGACCTCTCCTCCAAGAACTTATCCAATCCTTTTTTAAACACAGCTATACTAACTGCACTAACCACATCCACTGGCAACAAATTCCAGAATTTAATTGTGCGTTGAGTACAATTCTCCGATTTAGTTTTAAATGTGCCACATGTTAACTTCATGGAGTGCCCCCTAGTCTTTCTATTATCCGAAAGAGTAAATAACGGATTCACATCTACCTGTTCTAGATCTCTCATGATTTTAAACACCTCTATCATATCCCCCCTCAGCCGTCTCTTCTCCAAGCTGAAAAGTCCTAACCTCTTTAGTCTTTCCTCATAGGGGAGCTGTTCCATTTCTCTTATCATTTTGGTAGCCCTTCTCTGTACCTTCTCCATCACGATTATATATTTTTTGAGATGCGGTGACCAGAATTGTACACAGTATTCAAGGTGCGGTCTCACCATGGAGCGATACAGAGGAATTATGACATTTTCCGTTTTATTCACCATTCCCTTTCTAATAATTCCCAACATTCTGTTTGCTTTTATGACTGCCGCAGCACACTGAACTGACGATTTCAATGTGTTATCCACTATGACGCTTAGATCTCTTTCTTGGGTTGTAGCACCTAATATGGAACCTAACATTGTGTAACTATAGCATGGGTTATTTTTCCCTATGGGCTAGATTTTAAAATCCCTGCGCACGTAAATCCTGCTGGATTTATGCGTGCAGTGCACTCGCGCGCCGGCACACCTATTTTGCATAAGACGTGCGTAAGTCCCGGGGCTTCGTAAAAGGGGCGGGAGGGGGCGTGTCTGGGGTCAGGGGCGGTCCAGACCGGGTCCGGAGGCATGGTGATGGTTCGGGGGCGGGCCGGGAGGGCGGTCCCGAGTCCCCCGGCACTGCGGCCTGTGCCGGGGGATGCTGAGACGGTGCTTCTAGCAGGCGTAACTTGCACAACAAAAGGTAGGGGGGGAATTTAGGTATGGCTGGGGGGTGGAGTAGATAGGGGAAGGGAGGGGAAGGTGGGGGGACGCAGAAGGAAAGTTCCCTCCGAGGCCGCTCCAAAATCGGAGCGGCCTCAGCGGGAACAGAGGCAGGCTGTGCAGCTCGGCGCGCGCAGGCTGCCGATTTTGCGCAGCCTTGCGCCCGCCGAACCCGGATTTTATAACATACGCGCGTAACTACTCTGAACAATTTTGTATCATCTGCAAATTTGATTATCTCACTCGTCGTATTTCTTTCCAGATCATTTATAAATATATTGAAAAATAAGGGTCCCAATACAGATCCCTGAGGCACTCTACTGCCTACTTCCTTCCACTGAGAAAATTGTCCAATTAATCCTACTCTCTGTTTCCTGTCTTTTAGCCAGTTTGCAATCCACGAAAGGACATCACCACCTATCCCATGACTTTTTACTTTTTCTAGAAGCCTCTCATGAGGAACTTTGTCAAACGCCTTCTGAAAATCCAAGTATACTACATCTACTGGTTCACCTTTATCCACATGTTTATTACGGCGGTTACTACCCCAAACCAAATGTGCCTGATACTTCACTTTCAATGCATATCCAGCATGGCTCTCTGCTTCAACGGCATGGGAGAAAGACTGATACTTCATGCATATCCAGCATAACTCTCTGCTTCAACGGCAGGAGAGAAGAAAAAACAACCAATAAGGGCTGTATAACATAGTCTGGGTACAACAAATAATCATGGGTGTAGCTTGCTTATTGCGGCGGTTACTACCACTAATGCCCCTAACTAATCAAGCTAGATATTTCACTTGGATGCAGCTCCATCACTGCTCTCTACATTAATGGTGGGGGTGGAAGGGAAATAGAACCAAGAGCTAAGAGAAACAGATAAGTATGAGAGAAAAAATGTGTGAAGCTTGCTGGGCAGACTGGATGGGCTGTTTGGTCTTCTTCTGCCGTCATTTCTATGTTTCTATGTTTCTAATTCCTTCAAAAAAGTGAAGCAGATTTGTGAGGCAAGACTTGCCTTGGGTAAATCCATGCTGACTTTGTTCCATTAAACCATGTCTTTCTATATGTTCTGTGATTTTGATGTTTAGAACACTTTCCACAATTTTTCCTGGCACTGAAGTCAGGCTAACCGGTCTGTAGTTTCCCGGATCGCCCCTGGAGCCCTTTTTAAATATTGGGGTTACATTAGCTATCCTCCAGTCTTCAGGTACAATGGATGATTTTAATGATAGGTTACAAATTTTTACTAATAGGTCTGAAATTTTATTTTTTAGTTCCTTCAGAACTCTGGAGTGTATACCATCCGGTCTAGGTGATTTACTACTCTTCAGTTTGTCAATCAGGTCTACCACATCTTCTAGGTTCACTGTGATTTGGTTCAGTCCATCTGAATCATTACCCATGAATACCTTCTCCTGTATGGGTACCTCCCCAACATCCTCTTCAGTAAACACTGAAGCAAAGAAATCATTTAATCTTTCCACGATGGCCTTATCTTCTCTAAATGCCCCTTTAACCCCTCGATCATCTAACGGTCCAACTGACTCCCTCACAGGCTTTCTGCTTCGGATATATTTAAAAAATATTTTACTGTGAGTTTTTGCCTCTACAGCAAAAACTCACAGGGTGAAGAGTGGTAAGTTAATTGGCGGGATGCAAACTATATGCATCTTTTGTGCCACTTTGCTTGCCAGCACAGGATTCAATTCGTGAGAAAACTATGCTTTCTGAATATCAGCAAATATAATCTCATGGTGGGAGTATGTGTCTCCTAGCCTTTTAACACAGAATGGTGTCCCTCGACATATGCGGCCCACCTTGTGTTCTCTCCAAATGTATGTGCTCCTGTTCCTTCCCATTCCTCTTGCCTCTTTCAAATGTTAGGATGTGAAAGAGATGCTGCCAATTGCACTTCACATCAACCTCCAGCTTTGAGGCTTGCTGTCAGGATTGGTTTCAGTATGGGAACTTGGACTCACCTTGTTTTTAATCATATATGGAAGAGCTTCAGATGAACAGATCACAAGACCAGCAAGGAATAGCTGCTGTAACAAGTCAACCAAAGCTCTAAAGGCCGCATAATTTACTCTAGTATGGTAGGTTTTTCACAGCTATTGTTTTAATTGCTCTCTGAAGGGATTTCCTGTTGTCATCCGTCTGCTGTATAGTTAGACCTTTACATGAAGGCAAGCCCTTGTGAAGTAGACTCCATATTGTTCCTTTATTGCAACTAGGCCTAGCTAAAGAATGGAAAATAAACTATTGCATTGATTTCTTGTCAAATGTGTCGCTCAGGGGACACTGACTGTACTTTATACACCAGCAAGACTGCTGATAGATGAGAATGCAAGGTTCAGGGGGAGAAGGACAGTATGGAGAAAGGTGCTGTGTGATTTCTACTAGAGATGTGAATCGGAACCGGAATGATAGGAGCACTGGATGGCCCGCACCATTTTTAAAGATGGCGCCGGCCGTCCATTACTCCTACCATGTGACAGGGGCCGGCCAATGGCACGGATACCCTGTCACATGGTAAGGGCAAAGGGCCATCGGCGCCATTTTGATTAGTGGCAGCTGACAGCCCGAGAGCGGGAAATCGCTCCCGGGACTCCCACTGGACCACCAGGTACTTGTAAAAAGTTTTGGTATGGTTTGGGAGGGTGGGGGAAGCTAAAGGATCAGTTTTAAAGGGTTGGGGTGGGTTTTGGTGTGCCGTTTTTCCCACCCTCCCCCAAAACAATAAGAGAACCCCACAAACAATTTCGTGGGTTTTTCCTATCGGTTTCGGGGAGCCCCCGATTTCTGATGACTTTGAAAATATTGTACGATATTTTCAATTGTCAGAAGCACGATTCACATCCCTAATTTCTACCACTCCTCTTCCTCTAATACCTCTTGGGCATGCATCTGCTTTCCCAGCCTTCACCACTTATAACTGTCCATATCTCAGATTTCATCCATCTCAATAGTGTATCTACAGTCCCCTAAGTGTGGTCCCATATCCCTGGTCAATTGTTCCGTTCTCTCCCTTCTTTTCCTAATCTGTCTGCTTGACCACTTCACCACAACACTAAATCTTGTTCCCTCTAATCACTCCCATGACCTAAAGCATAGAAAAAAACCCAACTTGGTGTTCTACTTCACATTTCCCTCTGATACCTTATCTGCTTTCCCAGGCCCTCTTCCCCCAAAATACTATTCTTCTGTTTTCACTCTCAACCTCATGGTTACCAGCAACATAGGGAACAGGGCCTCATATGGTAGCTTGAAAAACATGTAGGCTTCATGCCCAAGATTAGCTGAAACTGACATGTTCTAACTTGCTCCAAAGTTGCAGAGTAAACTGAAAACTATCCCTTGGTATCTACTATGTGTCCTTTGTCATTTGCATCACTCTCTAACCCCATTCCTCTTCTGGGCTCAGATATGCAGAATGCAAGATTGTGGAGAGGGGGGGAACCTGAGGGAAGTGCTTAAAAGAAGAGCACCTCTTCTGCTTTACCTCTTAAACATGAAAGGAAAATGTGTTCATTTCCATTATGGCTATTCTCACATCAAAAAGTCATAATCAAAGCCATTTAGAGGGTGAACTCACAAGTTAGCCATGTAGCTCCAAATTATCCACTGAAATGCTTACTTTAGATTTTTGACCTCATGGAAGCTATCAGCACACAGGTGTAAACTCAGACAAAGTCTTTCAAAAAGTAAACATGTTTTTTATTTAACATATCAGAAAAATTTGTGCGAAGCTATTTACAAATTTAAAAACAAAAATGGGATGAGGAGGGTCAAACTAGGGAGCAAGCAAGTAACCAAACCAAAAACCCCAGGGAATTAGGGACAGCCACAGACTAAGATTTAGGAGTCTGCTCAGGATGGCTGTTGTCTAGCAGCAATATTTTGCATTGCCACAGCCAGACTCTGCAGGACCTGACCGTTGGCATATGCCAATCTGACCAGAATCCCAAGGGATTCCTGCATCTTCCTTTGGTTCTCTGCTAGCATCTACATCATGGCTTCAAATTGGCATTTAGACTCTTCACTGGGAGCATTTTCTCTTGTCGAAGAGCCTCTTTCCAGCCACTGTGGAGTGGATGATGGCAGAGGAAGCAGAGGGGAATGCGGGTCTTCCTCGGCCAGCAATGGCTGGCCAATCCCTAACTCCATGGGCAAAATGGGGAGAAGTCCCAATGGGGATGGAGATGGGGAGAGGGTCTGGGGGCTCTTGAGTCCCGGGGTGTGCCTGCTGGGGCGGAGGCGCAGGACCATCACTGCTAGTTTCTTGAGTGATGGATGGGGTGGGGGAGGAGCATCCTGCTCTCCCCAATGGTGGCTGCTGTTGCTTCCATGGGATCTAGGGCTGGGTCCTCACTACCGCCATCTGCTCCATCTTCTTCCTCCTCGTCCGAGGAGAACAACGACAACAAAGAGCTGGTATCTGTGAAGATAAAAGCAAATGTGTATCATGTTATATGCTCACCTGCTTCAGCGTATGATGCACAAGTTGGCAGAAGAATTGCGTTTTAAGGGAGAGGTAAAAGCAAAGGGAAGCGTTGTTAGGTATGGCACAACCCAGTCATCAAGATGCTAGCTTCCATATTGATAGGTGAATGGACATCCAGATGACTGATGTGAGCAGGATGACAATTGATGGAACCTACTATGTGTTAGGAGGTAAGGGTAAGAAATGTGCAGCACAGTTGACAGTGACCTCTAGAGATGTACATAGCAAGACATGTAGAGTCGAGATGTTACACATTGTTCTACTGCACCAGAGCCCTATTTCCATGGACATCCATGTTGGAGTAGGAGTAAAGTTCCTGAAAGCATGCCAGCTAGGCTAGAGGGTGTCTTTCCTAAACTATTTCTGGATAATGGAGCCTGTGATAGAGAGATGTGTGAAGGAGGATTAGTGTAAGGTGAAGGCTGAGACCAAGTGTGGCAGAGCTGTGAACGATTAGTGTGGTACTTGACACGGAGAGGACATAGATGAAACTTGTTGACAATTTCCAGTTGGCCCGAGGAACATCTTACTTCCAGCCCCATCCTGCCGAGTGCACAACTGGTCTAACCAGTGCCTCTTCTTTAGGCACAGTTCCCGGGGCTGCTTCTTCAAGTCTTCAATCTATAGGGCAAAAAAAGATGATACCCATTAACAGTGCACTGTTACTGTCAATGTGAGTGGCATAATGGTATGTTACTATGGGTTATTAATTGTTAAGATATGAATAGCTGTAGGGCACTTAAACCTTCCCCTAGTAACCCCCCTCCATGCACAGCTTGACCTTCTCTACCCATGCCCTCACCCCCCTCAAGCCCCCTCCATGCATGACCTGACCCTTTCCACCCCCATTACCCCCCCTTTACTTATCCCACGTGGGTAGGAGGCACCACCAGCCATTTTTGTTCCTCCAGAGGTCCCAGCGTCCCCTGGCACAAAAAACAAGTTTGCTTTATTAGCTACCACCAGGAACAGCAGCCTTTGGACATCCCTGGTGGAAAGATTTGGCTGTTGTACAGGCCAGCTGCATTTTTGTGTCCAACACCCCTGCGGATCTGAAAGTTGGTGGGTCAAATAAAATTCCTGCCTTTGGCCGAGTGCGCCCACATATGTGTTTATGTATGTGCACGCGTACTTTTTTAAAAATTAGTCTGTTGGATTGCAATTAATCTAGAGAGCTAATTCATGATTGTGCTACATCTCTTTGCTCAGCCTTTCACCAGACCACTATTTTCTGGGAGATATGTGTACATTGCGATATTAAGATTTTATTTAGCGATGAGTTTGCAATCAGCTATTCATTATTTATCTGTAAATCGTTATGAACCAATTGCCAAATCTTCAGTGCATGTGAAATAACTAGGCTGTTGTGGCTAATGTTCCTGATGCTTGGGTGAGGGTTGAAAAGAGTAGTCAACTTAGTATCATTGGCTTGGTGTCTCTCAAGAGAAAACCAAATTCCTAGCCATGCATTGCAAACTTTGTAGACTAACCGACCAAATTACACTTGCAGATTTGGCAATCCCCTACTGCTTCATATTTTAGGGAGACAAAGTGTTTGTAACTTAATCCTAGGTCTCTTTTTATTTCATACAAAACTAATAATGCTACTATTCATTTCCTCAAAAGTTTCAGCGGGAATATAACAGCATAAGTTGGAAAAAGTTTAGCAATTTGATTTATTCTCCCTGACCATGTTAAGTAAAGATCTACCAATAAACCATGTTCTTTTTTAATTTTATGAATCTCTTTTTCTCTTATCTTCTTCTTCCCATTGGATGTCAAGGGCAAGTGCAAGAATGGTTTTTAGTGCTTGATGTTGTTTCTGCAGTGCCTATTTGATATTGGTTCAATACGTCCTTGATGTTATCTAAAAATAAATCAGAGTGAAAATGCTCAATGTATCTGTGAAGCTTAATTTAAAGAGAAGGTTGATGTCCCAAAGTTTTTTTTTCAAAGTACTAATCAAAACAAATTAATGTACAACAGGTCCATTCAATTCAATCAATCAATGACTAGACATACTTCAAGCAGACGAATAGCCACTGAAGCATAAAGTCACACACATTATAAAATTTGCTGTTTTTTTGTTTTAGCCATATGAAGCAGCTGTAAGGAAGAAGGGTGCATTGATAATTTTTTCCCCTTATATTTTTTCTTTTGTTTTTTGTTTGTTTTCTTTTTTTAATTTAAAATGAAATAATCAAATTAAAAAAAAAAAAAAAAAAAGCAAAATGAAAAAAATGTCAGATCCAAGCCCCACAACCTGCCCCCTGCCACCAAACTGAAATATAAGCAACCCCATGGGCCTTCCCCAGACCTCTTTGGGCCCCTTCCTTGTATCTTACCCCATCCGTAGGGGAAAAGGGGACAGAAACGATTCCCACTGGTTTTGGCCATGTAAATGCCATACTTCAAAAAGGCACCGGCTAATGATCCCCGCCCGCTTTTTACCCATGGATAACTAAGATATGAAAGGGTTACTTGAGGCAGTGGAGGGGCTCAATGGGGAAGAATGTGGGAAGCCCATTAGACTTTTAAACAAAAATTTCATGGCATGGATTCTTTCAGTGGGGGAGGGAGATGAGGGTCCGAGGCTGGCAGCCTGCAATTGGGAAACAAAATTTTTTTCTTTTGTTTTGTTTTCAAAATGAAATGAAAAAAGAAACTTCAATAAAATGTTCCTATTTATTTCAAATGAAAGCACAATCCTACTATAAAAATGATTGGAATTGTCCCACCATAAATCCCTCCAGTGGAATGCCTGCTGTTGAATGTATCCCCTAGAGACAGCTAATTTGGCAAAACACAGCCGGTGTTGGAGACAATTTTGCAAACTATAATAATCAGGCCTGGATTTGCCAATAGAGTGGCAAAAATGTGGGGGTGGCAGGTCTGCTGAAGATTTGCCGCCTGCCAGCTGTACTGAAACTCAGCAGAGAACAGCGTTCTGCTTCATGCTACAACCCCTCTTCTCCCAGACAGCCTACACAGGAGAGAGTGAGACTAGAGCACACAGTACAGAGCAGCTCTGCTGCCTAATTCAGCCCTTCTCCATCTGTCATTTCCCCTGCCCCTCCTGACCTGTGAAGAGAACAGGAATTTAAGGGGCAAGGCTGAAGCAGACAGATCAAGTGGGACAGAGTTAGTGAGAGCTCCTTTTAGGTTTACTGCTCACGGGAAGGCCCCGCAAGTAGCTTCGCTTACCCACTGCAGTCCCGACTCTGCCTCTGTAGTCGTTGCGGTTGGAAACTTCGCCAATCCCCAATGCCACCGCTTCCGACAGTGTCCTGCTAGGCGCGCACGCATCTCTGCCGTTAAAAGGCCCATGGTGGGAAAGCCCAGGCGCCCTTTGATGATGTCATTGCTGAATGCCCTATAAAAGGGCTCTTTAGTCTTGCCTTCGGGGACTTCGCAAGGCTTCTTAGTCACTTGTCTTGGTCTTCTGTGGTCATCAGTTCCCGGTCTCCTGAGGTCTTTAGTGGTCCTTGATCTGGTCCAGGTCTCCTGAGGTCTTGTCTGACCTGGATCCATCTTTGCTGGATTAAGTATTCACAGTCCTCTTGGTTTTAGAGTCTTGTTCCAAGTTTCAGAGTTCCAAGTTCCTGAGTCCTATTCCTGGTGTTCAGAGAGCTTGTTCTAGCCTGTGGTCCATTCAGGTCTTCAGTGTCCACCTGGTCCTTGTCTTCGGTCTTTGCCTTGCTTCTTGTCCTTGCCTGGATCCTTGTCTTCAGTCTTCATCTGGTTCCGCATCGTCACCTGAACCTCTGTTTTCAGCCTGCTATGGTCTTCAGCCTTGATCCTGGTCCTGCATCTCCAGCACAGCTCCACTTCAGTCTTCAGTTCCAGCTTGGTGAGGCTGCAGTCTTTGTTTCGATCTTCAGAGGATCATTGTCATCACCTAGCCCATGCCTGGATACGTTTACCAACCAGTGATGTGAACCACAGCCAACCCCGGGGTTATGTCATTCGTATCGTGGCACAGGAGCTCACGCATACCTTTAGTCTGAAAGTTCCTTTCAGAATGGCCAGAGGGCTATTCCTAGAGACCAGCCCTGGCTGCTGGTTCTCTGACAGCTCTTTAATAATAAATTGTCAGCCTATTCTCGATCCTGTAAGAATCAACCACTATAGGGTATCCCTTTAGCTCTTCCAATGTAGTTTGTTTGTCTGCACATTGTAAGGACAGAAGAATCTCGGTGATACTGTGGTTTATACAAGTTTGTTCCTAGGGATTGAGGAGGGACTGATCATGATTGTTGAGTTTAATTATCAAAATCCCAAGACCTTAGTCCCATATCTATTAAGTACCTAGCATTACCTGTCACTGTAGTCAATGCTCCATTCCAATGTGGCCTATTGTGGCCTATGGAAGAGTGAAGCCTGCACTGCCCTCCACTGCCTCCCTCTATAAGTGATCCATGAGTGCCAAAGTCATTAGTCCTACTGGCCACTCTCCTTGATTCCTGTTCCCCCATTCCCTTTGGAGATTCCTGTCATTGCTGCTGATCCAGGCTGGCAGGAGAAGGAAAGCAGTGGCAGTGCCTTGGACCATGTCCTCCTTTGCCACCAGGGGCCCCAATTACTGCTTTACTATGTAGGATACCATAGTGCTGCATGATTCAATGCAGGAGTAAGGATCCAGGTAGCAAAGGAGAAGAATGTGGCTCAAGACACTACTATTGTTTTTCTCCTTCTGCCAGGTTAATAGTATTGATGGAGATATGAGATAGGGATAAGAAAGAGATCATGGGTGTGATGGTCTAGAGGAGGGACTGGAAGGTAGATTATTCTGGTCAGGTGAAGGAGGAGCTGAGAGAAAGGGATCTTTGGGGAAGGAGAAAGTGATTATTGGGGGGTAAGGAGGGACTGGGGGATGACAGCTGGGGGGAATGAGGAGACAGTGTTTGTGTGTGTGTGTGCGTGAGAGAGAGTAGGGATCATGCTGGGTGGGTGTGTGTGTCATATGCCAGATTGGGTGGGAGGTTAGAGGAAGGAAATAGAGCAGGACTGAAGCAGGGATAGGAAGCCCCCACCCTAACCCCCACCCACAGCAGTTTGGATTCCTCCCCCCCCCTTCCTTTTTATTGATCTTGAATTATATCCCCCAAGATCCTGGACCTCCCTTATTTCCTACTGCTCCTATTTTTGGACATTATATTTTATGTGAATTAATGTAGATGCTTTTCACATTTTACAAGTCTGCTATGATTATAAGTACATGCATAACTTTAAGCTTCAATCTCTATTTGGCTATGCAGAACTCTTAATCATTGAGATCCAATACACTTTAATTTGGATTGATTAGTACTTTAAAAACGTTTGGGTCATCAACTGTCTTTAAATTTGAGCTCAATGTCATCTATCCATCTTTTACATGGCTTTCCATCCATTTTTCATTGTGTGTAAGTATCACAACTGAGGGTCCAGCTAAGGCTGTGGAACTCCCCACAGGGCTCAGACTTCAAGGCAAGGCAGAACAGATCTTCCACCTGGACCAGCTGTCTCCCCCACATGTTGGCGGCCGGCAGGATTTAGGCTGAGGCTGGAATCAAGGTGCAGGCTAGAACTTGAAAACAAGGACTGGAGACTGAGGCAAGGGCTGAGCACATGTGGAACTAGGCTGGGCAGACTGGCAGAATTAGGAGTGTGCATTCGGTCCCTACGTATTGGCAATCCGCAACGGATGTTGCCATATTCGTTGTATTCGTGGGGAAGCGAAACGTATTGCTTCCCCACAAATACAATGTTGGACCCCCCAGGGACTTTTGGCCAGCTTGGGGGGGCCTCCTGACCCCCACAAGACTTGCCAAAAGTCCAGCGGGGGTCCGGGAGCGACTTCCTGCACTCCAGCCATTGGATGCCAGTACTCAAAATGGCGCCAATCACCTTTGCCCTCCTATGTCACAGGGGCTACTGGTGCCATTGATCAGCCCCTGTGACATAGTGAGGAAGATCTATAATGAAGTCTGTGGCTATGTGAGTCCATGATTTTTCAGGAATGAGTAAAGGTTGTAATAACCCACAGGGTCGCTGTCATGGAGTCTTTTGAGCCATGCAGGTGGGACAGGATTCAACATATCTCTATCCGATCTCCATTGCGGCCACCAGTAATGACGAGAGATAAGATTTCTTGTTCAGAGTATTCTGGGATGTCCAGCGAGGTGGGAATCAGGAGCCCAATGAAGGACCCTTTGTCTCAGACACTTGGGTACCACTGTTTTCCCCAAGGGAACCGTAAAGGTAGCGGCGAGTACAATTCGAGCCGGGTCAATGATATGACGAGGTGGATCAGGGGTGTCGTCAGGTAAAAACCATCTAGATAGCGCATCTGCACGTATATTCTTCTCTGAAGGTCGAAAATGTAGATTGAAATTGAATCGACTGAAGAAGAGTGCCCAATGGGCTTGCTATGGGTTCAGATGTTGAGCTTCTGATAGATGATATGCCAGGTTCTTGTGATCAGTGTAAATGGTAATAGTATGCTTGGCCCTCTCCAAGAGGTGTCGCCATTCCTCAAGGGCAGACTTAATTGCCAAGAGTTCTCAATCTCCTATGGCGTAATTCCTTTCAGCTGGAGAGAATTTCTTAGAAAAATAAGAACAAGTTAGTGGTCTCCCCGACTCCGAAGTTTGCAGCAGGATAGCACCAACTCCTAGGGCTGAGGCGTTGACCTACAGGGTGAAGGGTTTAGTAGGATCAGAGTGTTGCAAACAAGGGTCTCTCACAAATTCCTCCTTTAAACGTTGAAAGGAATGAGTAGCCTCGGGGGACCAATTATGAGTTTGAACTCCTTTTCTGGTCAACGCAGTGAGGGGGGCTCCAGGGTAGAATATCCTGAAATAAATTGACGGTAATAATTGGAGAACCCCAGAAACACTGTAATGCCTTGAGACCCACTGGTTAGGGCCAATCTAAAATTGCCTTGAGTTTCTCTGGGTCCATGCATAAGCCATTCCGAGAGACAATGTATCCCAGAAAGGGTAATTCCTCTTGATGAAACAGACATTTCTTCAGTTTAGCACAAAATCTGTTGTCTCGGAGGCATTGGAGCACTTGCTGTACATGGATCTGATGTTGGTCCTCTGTTTTAGAAAAAATTAGGATGTCATCCAGGTAGACAAGGACGTGCGAATAAAGGATATCTCGAAAAATATTGTTGATCATAGCTTGAAACATCGTCTGGGCATCGCAAAGTCTGAATGGCATTACTAAGTACTCATAATGCCCATCGCAGGTGTTGAAGGTGGTTTTCCACTCGCCCCCTTCCCTAATTCGGATCATCAAGAGGAATTACCCTTTCTGGGATACATTGTCTCTCGGAATGGCTTACGCACGGACCCAGAGAAACTCAAGGCAATTGTAGATTGGCCCTAACCAGTGGGTCTCATGGAATTACAGCGTTTCTGGGGTTCTCCAATTATTACCATCAATTTAAACTAATACCTATAAACATCAGTCCCCCTCCCAAGTTCGAAGTCGGCCTATTTAAATCCCTCGACCTACAAATCTGCCTCATCTATGCTCCCCCCCCCCCCCCCCCCCCCCCAGCCTATTGGAACATAATCCTTCACCTCTCATAGAACTCGTTTCCAATAACATAAACAACGAAAAACCTGCCATCCTATTGGGTGATTTCAACCTCCACGTTGATTCTACACCCTCCTCACCATCCTGTGAAACCTTCATAAATGCCCTTCATGCCCTAGGCTTCACCCAAATCATTTCAGCCCCCATGCACAAGGCAGAGCATACACTTGACCTCATCTTTATCAATTCCTGCTTCCAGGTCACTTCACCCCCCACCTGCACCCCTATCCCGTGGTCTGATCATGCACTCATTGAGACTCAACTCACTGCTGACACCACTAACACCTGCAACCGTACTCAAAACAATACATCCTTCTCCTACCGTAAAACTTGTACTACCGAGGAGCTTACCACAGCCTTCTCCGAATCACTAAACAAACTTGACTGCTCCATCCCCTGATACTGCACTCAATTCATGGGTCAGCCTCACCCATGATATCGCCAACAATTTATGCCCCCTCATCACACACAAGCAACGCACCTCCCCCTTTAACAACAAACCCTGGTACTCCAAAGAGCTGCTACAAATGAAACACAATCTTAGACTTAAAGAAAGAGCATGGCGCAAAGACCCAAGCCCACAGCTTTCCGCTGCCTACAAATCCTACCTACACTCTTATCGCCATGCCCTTCAAAACAGCAAACGTGACTACTACACTGTAAAGATCCACCAATACACGTTCAATCCCAAAGCCCTCTTCTCCTATGTCGCAACCCTCACTACTCTCCTTACTCCCACCAGCACTGATGAAGAAGCAAGTTCGAAATGTGAAGAACTCGCGCAATTCTTCCATAACAAAATAGCCAACCTTCTCCGTTCTCTCCCCCCTGCAACATCCTCCCCCCTGCTCCTCCCAGCCCAATCACACACCCCCTCCCCTCCCCCTGAAAAATTCATTCAACACCATAGAACTTACATCCCCTAAGGAAATCGAGACAATCCTTAAGAAATCCAAGCCTGCATCCCACCCCTCCAAAACCATTCCCACAAAAACCCTACTCTCCATCCCTAACATTATTGCCCCTCCTCTAGCAGAGATTATTAACTGCTCCCTTTCCTCCGGATCAGTTCCTGATCCCCTCAAGCATGCAGTCGTCAAACCCCTACTCAAGAAGCCTTCTTTAGACCCTAAAAACCCAGCTAACTACCGTCCCATTTCCAATCTCCCACTCATCTCTAAAATCATGGAGAAGGTTGTAAATAACCAACTCATGGATTACCTAGATGACAACGACATTCTTCATTCATCACAGTTTGGTTTTCGTAAGTACTTAAGTACTGAAACCCTCCTTCTCTCACTCACTGACTTTCTCCTCATGGGCCTTGACCAAGGCCAAAACTTCCTCCTTGCTTTCCTTGACATCTCTGCGGCGTTTGATACTATAAGCCATGACCTACTCATCTCACGCTTTGCCGACATCGGCATCGCCGGCACTGCCTTACTATGGGTCTGATCCTAACTTTCTAACAGACATTTTTCTGTAAAACTAGGCACTTCTGATCCACCCACTTCACCCTCTCTCAAGGTGTCCCCAAGTTTCCTCCCTTTCCTCTACCCTTTTTAACATCTACCTCCTCCCTCTCTGTCACCATCTATCAGATCTCGGCCTCAAATTCTACATATACGCAGATGATGTCCAAATCATCATTCCAATCCAGGACTCTCTAACTGCCACCTTAAATTTCTGGGAAAAATGCCTCTCCTCTATCAACATTTATCTGACCTCCCTTCAGCTTTCCCTCAACACCACTAAAACTGAGCTCCTCCTCATCCATAACCAACAAACTTTCAAGCTCTCTCCCTCCGACGACCCTATGATCGCCTTCATATCTCAACCTTCTGTACGAAACCTTGGCATCCTAGTTGACACACATCTGAACTTGAAAAACCATATCTCCTCTGTCATTAAAGGAGGTTTCTATAAACTCATGGTTATTAAAAAGCTCAAGCCTCTACTCCACACACACGATCTTAAAACTGTTGTCCAAGCCACTTTATCTTCTAAGTTTGACTACTGCAACTCCCTTTATCTTGGCCTTCCCCTCTCCACCATTAGACCTCTACAAATATTACAAAATGCTACAGCAAGGATAATTAGCAATGCCCGCAAATTAGACCACATAACCCCTATCCTCAAGGACCTACATTGGCTCCCCATTTCACCCCGTATACTTTTTAAAATCCTTACCATCATACACAAAGCCATTCACAAAGATAATTTCTCATGGCTAACTGAACCTTTGAAACCTACACAATCCTCCTGCCCCACCAGAATGAATCGTAAATGCACTTTACAAGTCCCCCCCACTTAAGAAAGCCCGACTTACAGCCACTAGAGATCGTGCATTGTCGATTGCTGGCCCCACTCATTGGAATACTCTACCCCCCAATCTCCGCCTGGAGCCATGCCCCTTCAAATTCCAAAAAATGCTGAAGACGTGGCTCTTCCGTCAGGCCTTCCCAGATTAATTCCTTGCTGACTCCTTACCTCCTCCCCTTGATCTCTTGATGTCATCCTCATGGTTCCAATGTAACCCGCTGAATCCTCCAATTATTGCAACCCTGTTGCACTTTTGTAAATTCTCCATCCCATTATAGTTTATCACTCTTTACTGGTTTTCTTTCTATTAAGTTTGCTTCTTCCTTGCTTCCTATTTCTATTTATCGATTGTCCTGTTTTCCCCCTCCCCTATTTATTGTAATTTCCACCTTTTGTTAAAATGTAAACTGATATGATGTGTATTTTAATGTCAGTATAAAAAAGCTGTTAAATAAATAAGTTATAGGTCCCCCAGAGGTCAAGTTTCATGAAAATCTGTGTGCCTTTCAATCGAACAAAGAGTTCAGAAATAAGCGGAATGGGATACCGGGTTTTTCTGTGATGGCATTTAAGCCTCTGTAGTCAATACATGGTTGAAGGGACCCATCTTTTTTCTTGACAAAAAGAAATCCAGTTCCTGCTGGTGAGGAGGAGGGTCTGATAAATCCCCGAGCCAGATTCTCGTGGATGTACTGAGTCAAGGCCTCTGACTCTGGTTCCAAGAAGGTGTAGACTCTTCCCCTGAGAAAACGTTTTCCCAGAAGTAGTTCTATTCCACAGTCATAAGTGTGATGTGGAGGTAAGGTCTCTGCTTGTTGTGTGCTAAAGACGTCCACAGATTTGGTGTACTGATGTGGTAAATCAGAAGGCACAATCACTGAGCAAGAGATTCAAGGCATGGGTAGCTTAACCCTAAACAAGCAGTTCTGATGACAATAAGAACTCCAGCTAACTAACTATAAAGACCCCCATTCCACCCGGGGTTGATGTAGCCAGGGTAGACCTAGGATTACCTGGTTTACGGAAGAAGGAAGCACGTAAAATTGAATGGTTTCCAGGTGGAGTAACCCCATAGTCATTTTGACTGGTTTGGTGATAAGAGAAATTTTATTCCCTAGTGGCTGTCCAGAGACTGAGGATACAGTAAGAGGAGTTTTCAAAGGTTCCATGGGAATGTGATATCGAAGAACTAGATCTTCTTCTATAAACTTGCCAGCAGCACCGGAGTCCAAGAAGGCCTGGAAATGAGTAGTGTCTTCAGCGATGGCTAAAGTTACCGGAATCAGGATTTGTGGAGAGGAGGTGGTATGACCCAGGAAGGCCTTTCCTACCCGTCCTAGGCCCGGGAGTTTCCCAATTTGTTTGGGCGTTTATTGACAAAATGACCAGCTCCAGCAAAGTACAGGCAAAGATTGTTCAATCTTCGATGCTGCCGCTCTTCGGGCGAGATTCAACATTGGTCAATTTGCATCGGCTTCACACTGCTCGGCTGAACCTCAGACGTTTTGGGAACAACAAGTGGTTGCTGAAAGATGGGTGCCAGCCAAATAGGTCACCTGAAAGCTGCCCGCTCCCAAGACCTCTCCTGGAAGCGGAGATCCAGATGAACTGCCAGACGTATTAATTCCTCTAGAGATTCTGGTGGTTCCTGAGCAGCTAACTCATCCTTGA
Organism: Rhinatrema bivittatum; assembly: GCF_901001135.1. Taxonomy (NCBI): domain Eukaryota; kingdom Metazoa; phylum Chordata; class Amphibia; order Gymnophiona; family Rhinatrematidae; genus Rhinatrema; species Rhinatrema bivittatum. Next base: position 240,598,050 of record NC_042620.1, read on the forward strand.
TGGCCTCTGATAAACATTGACGAAACATTGCCGTAAGACTGTCCTCACCCCAGTGAGGTTCGGCAGTGAGGGTACAGAATTGGATGGCATATTTCCCTACCGAACAGGAGCCTTGGCGGATCTGAAGCAGATCTGATGCTGCAGTAGCCGAGCGCCTGGGCTCATCAAAGATTAGCCGGAAGTCTTTTAGGAATTGATCTAAATTATTCAACAGAGGGTTGTCCTGTTCCCAGAGGGGTGATGCCCAAGCCAAGGCTGGTCCTTCCAGTAGGGACAAAATATAGGTGACTTTGATCTTGTCCGAGGGGAACAATGAAGATTGGAGTGAGTAGTGCATACGACATGGATGTATAAAGCCCTGGCACTGCTGAGGATCTCCATTGAAATGAGGAGGAGGTGGAAGATGTAGCACAGTGTGTGGTGGTGTAAAAGGAGCCGGGGTTACTGGTGGAGCAACAGCCAAGGCATCCATGTGAGCAGCCAATCTCTCCAAGACCCCTGTCACTTGATCCAGCACTCCTTGCTGTTGCTGGACTCGTGAGGCCTGTCCAGGAATGGCCTGTAAGGCTGTAAGATCTACAGGATCCATGGCCTCAGCTAACTGTTACGGGTCTGACGGTGGATCCCAATGTAGAATAGCAGTTTTACCTTAGACCAGACCTGGGTGAGGCAAGAACTCAGGAACAGTCCGGTCCAGAGGCAGGCAGCAAGCAAGAGAACAAGGTCCAACACAGTCCGGGTTCAGTGCAGGCGGCAGGCAAGAGAAGGTCCAAGTACTATCTGAATCCAGAGGCAGGCAGCAAGAGAGCAAGCTCCAAACACAGTCCGGGGTCAGGGCAGGCAGCAGGCAAGAGAAGGTCCAAGTACTATCTGAATCCAAAGGCAGGCAGCAAGGGAGCAAGGTCCAAACACAGTCTGGGGTCAGGAACACGAAGATCAAAAGAGCAAGCCCACAAGAGCATCAGCACAAGCAAGCCTGTAGCCGAAGCAGTGCTGTGCTGGAAGTGAGGCTTTCAATATCCGAATTTCCCGCACTAGCGTGGGGACTTCCAGGAGGGGCTGATGACACGGCATGGTGGGAGGAGTCATGATGCAGCTCGTGCCGGCTGCGCTACAGCTGGAAATGCCGTGGAGTGGTGGCACCAAGGGGGGCAGCCAGCGCCGGATCTCGCCGAGTGGTGACACAAGCCATAAAACATCAAATTACACTGGTAAACAAATTTCTGTGAATATTTTGTTTCCTCCACAACCTTCGGTGAAGTAAGTAGATTTTAACAAGCTGAACACAAATATGCATTTATTATGTCTGTATCACGCTCCGTTTGCCAGAAAAATGAGATATACATTAAGCATTGTTACGTGTCTATAGCAGCATAAGCTATAATGGCAATGTTGGCATCAGAAAACAAAATATGAGGAAGTAATAGTCAGTTATATGATCTTTCTATTCCCTCCATATCATTGGGATGGCAAACGGCATGGATGGTCACACACCTTTCAGCCAAGCTCGCAGACTACTGGCGCAAGATGCGCAACATATATGAGGAGCCCATGCTCTGTCCTGGTCACCAATTTTGCACCCGAAGTATAACTCGTATGCCTTCTTAATGAGTGCAGTCATACTCCTTTTCTGTGCTTTCAGAGTAAACTCACCACAGATATAACAAAACATGTCACGGCTATTACGAAATTGGTGCGACATTTCATAAAGTATATGAAATTAAGTCCACAAGGTTTAAACTCAACAGTTTTAGCAATACGATTTGCTCATTCACACAGACGTTGCATAGGAGACTACTCATTGCTGCTGCTGCTTATATATGGCTGCGTCGTCATGGAAACAAGTTGGAATCTTGCAGCCGAGCTGGGGCTTTCCCGAGCAAGTTCTGGCATGATCAGGCAGAGTTTCTTGGTGTATTTTTTAAAAAGTTAATCTCTGTTACATGTTACATTGCTTATGGCCGTTACTTATGGCCATCAAAATATGACATTAATTTTAAAAATCATAGAAACTACTGTCCAGCAAGAAAATATATGTATGCGAGATTATGTTTTAAAATTTCACAATTATTGTAATTGGCCGTTTCTCAAAAACCTTACGCGATGTACAAATTTCAAAGTAATATCTGTGATCAGCATCAAAAAAATCTATTTGGAACACCAAAAAGCTTGAAGGAAACAAAAACTTTGTTTACCAGTGTTACCTCCTAAGAACATAAGAACATAAGCTATGCCATACTGGGTCAGACCAAGGGTCCATCAAGCCCAGTATCCTGTTTCCAACAGTAGCCAATCCAAGTCACAAGTACCTGGCAAGTACCTAAACATTAGATAGATCACAAGCTACCATTGCTTATTAATTACCATCATAGCAGTTTATGGATTTATCCTCTAGGAACTTATCCAAATCTTTTTTAAACCCAGTTACACTAACTGCTGTAACCACATCCTCTGGCAATGAATTCTAGAGCTTAACTATGTGCTGAGTGAAAAATAATTTTCTTTGATTTGTTTTAAATGAGCTACTTGCTAACTTCATGAAGTGCCTCCTGGTCCTTCTGTTATCTAAGAGAGTAAATAACCAAGTCCTTTCATGATTTTGTAGACTTCTATCATATCCCACCTCAGTCATCTCTTCTCCAAACTGAACAGCCCTAACTTCTTTAGCCTTTCCTCATAGGGCAGCCGTTCCATGCCCCTTATCATTTTCGTCACCCTTCTCTGCCCTTTCTCCAGTACAGCTATATCCTTTTTGAGATGCAGTGACCAGAACTGCACACAGTATTCAAGGTGCAGTCTCACCACAGAGCAATACAAAGGCATTATGACAACCTCCATTTTATTTTCCATTCCCATTTTAATTTCTAACATTCTGTTTGCTTAGTGGGCTTTAGTGGGCTGACAATTTCAATGTATTATTCACTATGACGCCTAGAGCTCTTTCCTGGGTTGTAACTCCTAAGATAGAAACTAATACTGTGTAACTACAAGAGTTATTTTTCCTTATATGCATCACTTTGCACTTACCTATGTTAAATTTCATCTGCCATTTGGAAGTCCAATCGCAATGCCCTCCTGCAATTCATCACAATCTGCTTGAGATTTAATTACCCTGCATAATTTTGTGTCATGTGCAAATTTGATCACCTCCCTTGTTGTAGCCCTTTCCAGATAATTTATAAATATATTAAAAAGTACCGGTCTAATTACAGATCCCTGAGGCACTCCACTGTTTACCTTTTTTCACTGTGAAAACTGACCATTTAATCCTACTCTATTTCCTGTCTTTTAACCCACTTGCAATACACAAAAGGACATCACCTCCTATCCCATGACTTTTTAGTTTTTTTAGAAGCCTCTCATGCAGGACTTTGTCAAACGCCTTCTGAAAATCCAAATGCACCACATCTACCGGTTCACCTTTGCCCACATGTTTATTCACCCCTTCAAAAAAATGTAGATTTGTGAGGAAAGACTTCCCTTGGGTAAATCCATGTTGGTTTTGTCCCATCAAACCATGTCTATCTAAATGTTTTATGATTTTATTCTTTATAACATTTTCCATGATTTTTCCCGGTACTGAAGTCAGGCTCACCGGTCTATAGTTTTCTGGCCAAGTCCAAGAGCCTGTAGGGAGATATCCCATGTTTTGCCACTGAAAGCACCAAATTTGAATCATAATAGCCAAGAAGTATGCAGGCAAGTATACTGACAGGCCAAAACACTGTCACAGCTAAAGAAAAGAAACTTTGCCCAGATGAAGACTTTAAACCAGAACTGAAGGATGCTTATCAAGATCTACCTGTTTGTAAGAACCTGTGTAAATAAAACCAAAGCAGAGAGACAATGCAGCAATGTATGCTCATAAGCTGAAGTCCAGTGTTGGTCAAGGGAAGTCCAGAGGTTAGAAGGACCCCCCATCCTTGGATGAAGGGGGAGCATTCTGAAATGGAGAAAACACTGACTCTGGCATAAAGCTTAGCATACATGGCAGGAGAAAAGGGGAGTGGAGAAAAGACCTGCAATGTGGCAAAGAGCCTCCACCCAATAAATGATTATGCACACGCTTATGCATATTTATCAGCTGGAAAGTATAAGATGGGGGGGGGGGGGGGGCAAATAAGGAAAAGGGGGCATACCTGAAGCAGCCTAGCACCCCTGCTATCAAGGAGGGAAAAGACTAGGTGTGACCAGAAAACCGGAGTGAGGAGATGCCCTGCATAGGGTCAGATGTTGGCATGCAATCTGAGGCAGTGAGGAGCTGAGAGCAGCCCAGCAGCTCTGCCAGTGCCAGACCCAGAAGCAAGCCTCTTTCCCAGACTGCCCTGCAGATATGTCAGTACAGATCAGGAAGTAAGCTTTCTCCCCTGCCCACATTCTCCAGACTTCTAGCCAGAGTCTGCTTCAGAGGTAAACTAGGAAATCACCTGAAGTTGGGACGAGAGGTAAGTAAGTTAGCCCCAAGTATTAATAAATTAGGCAGGCTACGTTTTATTGCATGTTTGAAACCACCCATGGTACAGAACTTTATTTAGGTTAAATTGGTGCTTAATGGCCATGATGTTAGAGACAGGAATTGTTATTATCTTCTAAATGCTAAATCCTGCCAAATCTTTTTTTTTTTAAATTTAATCTTTATTGGGTTTTCAATCACTCTTACATGATTAATAATTTTCCTTAACAAATCAAAGTAAATAAATGTGCAATTCATATACCCACAGATAAATTTCCACAAAATTATACAATTATTGCACTATTTAAAATATAATGGGAGCCTTATAACCATAAACATTTAGAAAAAATTTTAAATATGGAGATTAGGAGGACATATTACTTTTTCTAACCTTAAATCCTGCCAAATCTGATAAATAAGTCTAATCCTGAGGAGAACACGTTGTCTTTTTCCTGAATTTAGGATCGTGAAGTGGGAATGGAACTGGAAGTATCCTGTAGCAGACAGGTCCCTGCACCCCTAAACTTGCTTATAATCTGGAGGTTACACCAAGATAGGATAGGCCACACCCATCTGCAGAGATGATGTCAGATGCACAGTTAGTTTTAATAGAATTAGAAGATGAGGTGCTAATAAGATGACAAAGGTTTTCACTAGGAAAGAAGATGTGCAATGTCAGATCTCTAGGATATGTGAGAATTTTAAAAGCCATACCTAAAATTAGGAAATGTTACTAATTTCTACCTTACCAAGTTGACATTTTTGGTTAATGAATCTAAATTAACCCTTAAGACATTAGCTGAATATGCTACCACTTTACAAAAGAGAATTACTGCAAAAAGATCTCACATTCACAGGCACTAAATCAAGTGTTAGAAAACGATATTAGTCACCTAAGGATACAAATGGATGATGATACTGAAAAATGCTCGCTGCAGGAAGGAGATTGAAAATTAATGGCAGCACAGAATCAAGAACTAACAATGAAAATACAAGCCTTAGAAAAACAGATCACTGAAGGTCAGCCCAGACTCTCATTTAGATAAGCTACCTGCATACCTAGAAAAATTCAGGAACTGCAGGAAATGATCAGAGAGTAAGATAGGTAGATAAATTCAAGCAAAGCTGCAGATTGTGTTCAGAAATTAGAAATGGCTATTAAAACCCAGCAAGAAGAGTCAGAAATAAAGATTCAGTCTTTGAAAAACCAACTAACAGACCTCCTATTAGGAAAACAGAATAAGCCAGTCTGCTATAGATTCCTACACAAACTATTATTATTTTATTATTAAAATTGTATATACCACCTGTAAATTGTGGTAACCAAGCCAGAATACCTTGCTTGGTCACAAATGCAAACACAAACGGTCCCTCAGCAAATACAGAATAAAAACACTATAAAGTAAAAACAGAAATGTGCAGAGAAAAACTGAACTGAAAACCACAAGAAGCCAAACTGTATGCAATGCAATAATAGAAAAACAAAAACGCCATCAAACCTCATAAAACAATAACAAAATCACAAAATTTATTTAATCAATCATAATGCTAAAACTATAGAAAGAAGAAATATTTCAAAAACAGCTGATGAACAGATTCTCCAATAATTAAAGTAAAAAAAAGTTTTAAAAAGTTTTCAAAAACCCAATAAAATATTTAAAAACAGACACATCAAACATCCAAGAATTAAAATTAATAAGAAAAACAGTTCCCCACTCTCCATACCTGAGATTTTTTTACTTCCAATCACCCTGTGATTGTTGTGAATTGGAGGAAGGGGGGTGCACGAAAACTTTCTTTTTCACACACACACAGGCTTGCATGCACAAAGACTCTTTCTCACACACATACACACACACAGGCTCTCTCATAACATAGGCTCACTCTCTCTCACACACACACACACACAAGAAAGCTGCCTCTCTCTCACACACACACAAGCAATATCTCTCTCTCTCTCTCTCTCTCTCTCTCTCTCTCTCTCTCTCTCTCTCTCTCTCTCTCTCACACACACACACACACACACGCAAGCTGCCTCTCTCTCACATGCACAAGCTGCCTCTCTCTCACAAACATACACACGAGCAAGCCGCATCCCACTCATATACACATACACACACAGCCTTGTTGCCATGCTGGAGTCATCTCCCTGCTGGTGGGGAGCAGGAACCTCGTCAGCACGTCATCTAGTGGTGCCCACAGGGTCCTGCCAACACTTTATCTAGCAGTGCCCACAGAGTTGTCTTCCTGCTGGCGGGGAGTAGAAAGCCTGCCTGCACATCTTCCGTTGCACCCACTGACGCGGGATCCTTTCATTGTTGGCAGAGAGCGGAAATCCCACCAGCACATCTTCCAGTGCAGCCTTAGGGTCCTGTCATTGCTGATGGGGAGTGGGAATCCTACCAGCACATCTTCCAGCAGCGCCCGCAGAGTCCTTTGTAGGTGGGGAGTGTGAATCCTGCCCAGCACCTCATCCTGTGGAGCCATGGTCTTCCTGTCAGTGGGGTGTGGGAACCCCGCTGTTGTTAACATGCCAAATATAAGTTGAGGGTGAGGGGACTACTGCAGGGGTATTTGGGGGCACACTTGCTGCCGCTCCCAAAATTTGTCTCCTGAAGCAGCCACATCACCCTACCTCATTACAGAACCTTCCCCCCACCCAGTGACAGGCAGTATTATTTTATGGCTCATAATGTGATAAGAAACTGAATCCTTTTTTTTTTTTTTATCAGTTCCAAAGCATCTTAGCATTTTAAGTGGTCTAACATGGCAAACACGTTCATTACTGTGGTCAGTTTCCATTCATGGATTGATGTTAGAATCCATATTTGGCACTGTTAACCTTGTTGGTATAGAAACAGTCTGGATATAATTGGCTTCAGTACTATTCATAGGTATATATTTGTGGGAGAGCAAGGATGCAGTCTATCCTAATACTTGATTTGCTTTAATGCATCTTTTATTGATTTCTCGATCAAACTTTATATCTTCTGTTATGGTCATTGCAAGATACTTAAATTCATATGTTTGTTTGAGTTGTACCCTGTTTATTGTTACATTCAAAGCTTCCTTTTGCTTTCCTATTGCCATCACTTCTGTTTTATTTATACAAATTCTTATGAAGTGCTCTTTAGCTCTGGAGCATAACTTTCAAAGTGATTTATGCACCTAAATTGTGAGTCAGAAAATGGCCCTTCCACACCTCAGTTGAAAGTCCGCACATTTTCGCACATGAAGTTAGCATGTAGCACATTCAGTCACATTGAAAATGCAATCCATGCGCATTATTTTCTGATCCTGCCCATCATGCATTTTCAAGCCCGTGCATTATTTCCCTTATAAAATCCATGTATATCGCAACCAGATACAAAGGCTTGCAGGTAATTTGTGTCCACAGAAACATTCAAAGGAAAAAAAAGTTGCATACTTTCTGATGGAAGATTGGTGCAAAGTGTATGAGTAGAAAATGCCCACAGACTTTGCCCCTGAGTGGACAGCTTGAAAAGTGCTCCCTATCAAGGATACTCAGCTTATTCAAGTGGATCTGAAGTGTTTGTTCATTTTTTGCTGTGAAGCAGGGGTGTAGCATCCATAGTGCACAGTGGTGCACAGGCACCACCTACTTTTAAAGGGGTGTGGCATGCACCACCAACTTTACAGGCTATCCTCCCCCCCCCCCCCCACACACACACATACACTAGGATTGCCAACTGTCTGGATTTTTTCCGGATTGTCAGGATTTATGCTTTTGTGTTCAGAAGCCAGAGACCCTGCTGAAAAAACGGAAATTGTCCCGATTTTCATCCTCAAACTTCTGCTCTGCCTGCAGACTGCAGCATGCATGTTACCCAATCTCAGTGAGCAGGGGTGGGCCAATCAGGCAATTGCCCAGGGAGCCAGCCAATAGGGCACTAGTTGCCTCCCTCCAGATTTGATGGCAAAAGAGGGAGCAGGCTGTGGGGCCATATGGCAGAGCCAATCTGCCGGTGGCTGAAGAAGGGAAGAGGCCGCAGGGCTGCTGGCAGAGTCCAAAAACACTGGTGGCTGAAGGTGGAAGGAGGCCACTGACAGAGCGCAAACCACCGGTGGCTGATGATTTCAGGAGCTCGCAGGGCAGCCGGCAGAGACAAACCACCAACAGCTAAAGATGGCAGAAGGCCGCAGGGCCGCCATGCACAGCGCGGCCAAAGTGAATTAAATCAGAAGTATTGGGGAGGCCAGCAAGTGTGTGTGAGAACTTGTGCATATATGTGTGAGGAGGGAGGAGAGTATGTGAGAGCTTGTATGTATGTGTGAGAGAGCATTTGGAGCTTGTGTGTGGGAGAGCACGAGAGAGTGTTCGTGTGTATGTGTGTGTGTGTGTGTGTGTACAGGAGATTATGTGAATGAGAGATAGTGTGTGTATGGGAAAGCATGTGAGAGAGCTTGCGTGTGTGTATGAGAGAGTATGAGAGAGTGAGAGCTTGTGTATATGTGTGAGAGATCATGTGTGAGTGACAGATTGTGTGTGTGTGTATGAGACAGCTTGTAAGAGAGAGGTAGTGTGGTGAAGGGAAGAAGATGGGAGAAGAATGAAGAAGCAGAAAGAGAGACCCTGATAAAGGAATTAGAAGACCAACAAGGGGAAAGTGGAAAAAAGAGACTGGGACCAACTGATTGGAAAAATAAAATCAGACAACAAAGGTAAAAAAAAGTTGAGATTTTAGCAATTGTGATATGCCATCTTTGGGAATGTAAATTATTATATTTTTTGTATTTTGCTCTTTCTTTAAAGTTCCACAATTCAGTCTGATATCCTACGCTTTCTATGTTGGTTTTATCTACATGCTCCTGTTTCTAATCTGTAGTCCCTTATCTCTGTATTAGGTAAGGGTTAGTCTGTGTTCTGCCTGTTTGTGACTGAGGTGTAGTTTTTCTGTAGAGGTTTGTAGCAGTTCAGATTCTTCTGTTTGGCCAATAGATGGATATTAGTGTTCCAGGGTTGGTGTAATATGTGTATTGCTGCCTTTTCCAGATAAGGTTGCTGCTATTTGAATCCTGAGAATTATTGCTGTGATTGTATGGTATGGCAAGATTCTAGATATCTTGTTTTTTTGAGGGTGTTTGTGTCTCTTCACAAAATATTTGGCAATGGAGGGAATTTGTTTTGCTGAGATGACACCAGAATTTGTTTTGCATGTTTGATTGTAATGTGAACTGTCCTAATTCTGTTCTGCACCTATTCTTATATTTCTTATGATTATAGCTATTTTATTGTAGTTATGATGATCTCTGCCTTTCTAGAGGATTCATGAAAGAATACATGGATATTTGTTTTATTACATGATTGGATTTGATGTTTTTGTTATATATTCTTTGTTTGCTTTTTACATTAAATTATACTTGTGTATTTATAAACTGCAATAAATATAAAATAAGGTAATATATGTTAATAAGGATTTTTCACTGTTAGTAAGTGCTTGAAATAAGTGAGTTAAATAATTTTTAAGTTCACTCATGCAGAATTCAGGTGCACTCTAAGGCAATATTTATTGATGAGTACAACTAGTACTGCCCACCCATGTTATCCTTGAGCCCACCCAAAACAAATCAGTTCTGGTTTTTTCACTGGTATGAAAGAGAGAGAGAGAGAGAGAGAGCCTGCATATGTGTATAAGAGAGAGTGATGACTGCATGTTTATGTGAAAGCCTGCATTTGTATATGAGAGAGAGAACGAGCCTGCCTGTGTGCATGTATGAGAGAGAGAGAGAGTAAGCCTGCATGTGTATGAAAGAGAGCAAACTTGCATATATGTGTGTGAAAGCCTGCATGTGTATGAGAGAGTTAGTGTATGTGAGAGCATGTATGTGAGGGAGAGAAAGGGAATCTGTGTGTGAGCATGTGTGTGAGGGAGAGAGAGTGCATGTGTGTGTGTGTAAGTGAAAGTGTGGTGAGAGCATGTGAGGGAGTGTATGAAAAAATGAATATGTGTGTGTGTGAGAGAGAATAAAGTTTGTGTGGCTCCCCCCAATCCACAACAATCTCAGGGTGACTGGAAATCAAAAGATTCCAGGTATGGAGAGTGGGAAATTTTTAAATCATTTTTGGATACTATTTTGCAAAATTGTATTATGTTTGAGAAATATTAGAACAAATTTATCTGAGTTTTTTATTATTGGATATTCTAATCAGCTGTTTTGTCTTTTTTTTAATTAGAAATGCTTTTAATATTATGAATACTTGTTTACACTTCTTGATTTTATTTATTGATGATTTGTGAGGAATGATGGTTTCTGTTTTTCCATTGTTGTACTGCATAATATATTTGGCTTGTTGCCGTTTTAAGTTCAATTTTTGTTGGCAAGTTTGGAGTATTTGGAGGAAGAGATGCCAAATTACTAGTCTGCCCTGGGCACCAAAATATCTGTCTGGCCTTGCCTTAGCCTCTCCTGCCACTGAATGCCCCTGGTTCCTTTCCCTCTCCCCCGTCTGTTGGTCCTGCATGTATGTGACTGTCTGCCCTCTCTCCCCTGGGTTCCATCCCCCGTCTAGAGCATAGGAGCTGGAGACTCCTGCTGCTCCTGTCTCGCTGCTGCCTGCCTGTAACCCAGCTTGTCTCCCTAACTTGCTTAGTCCTATCCTTCTCATGCTGACCACCTACTGCAGCTACCAGTAAGGCTTGATAGCATTGTTGAGGATCAGGAGTGGACACTAGCACTGCAGTAAGAAAGATAAATACTGTGGGTTTATTGGTGGGATTGCTCCTCCTAACTGTTGAGTGTTGAAGTTCTTGGCCTTGATTTGGGGGTGTTAGAACATAAGAAATTGCCATGCTGGGTCAGACCAAGGGTCCATCAAGCCCAGCATCCTGTTTCCAACAGAGGCCAAACCAGGCCACAAGAACCTGGAAAGTACCCAAATGAGCACATTGGTTCCTTATGTGCTCCACAGAAACAGGCTTCAATATTACAGTTAACAAACCAAACCAAAGATCAAAATCAAAAGGGGGAGAAGACCAAGGAAAAGAGATAGAGGAGAAGGGGGGATGAAAGGGAGGGCAGGAGGGCTACCAGATAAAGCGAGAAGGTACAAGGCAAACAATAGGCAGAGATATAAAAAGAGGATGAAAGAAATGAATAACAGTACACAAAATCATACAATTATATAGTATTAGGAAGGCAGATCTTGAAAGTAGTGGTCAACAAATCTCCACATTGCCAGCCAGCCATGAAGTAGTTGGTATCTTCCAGCTGCTTCTTTCTCATAACTATAATATAAGCAAACTATATACCACCAAAATGTAACATTCAAATTAGCAGGATGTTTCCAATTTAGTAACACCCATTTAACTGCAACAGAAAATAGAAAATCAAGCAACTTATCTTGAGACAGTGATAAGGGAGGTTGAACAACTAAGGACTTAAGAACTACTAGGGCATATGACATAGGACACGTCAGATGCAACATGTGAGAAATCATTCTCCAGACATCTTGCCAGAATCTCTTAGTATCCAGGAAATGATAAAGAAGATGGGAGAGAGCAGCCTTGGGAGCCTTTCAAGTCCAACAGAGGTAGGGAGGAGATAAACCAGTTTTGAACTTGGTCCATGGCATCCAGAACGCACAAAGTGCTAAAAAGAACAGGGACTGAGTGAGACGAGCAGAAAAGGACACATGTTGAGATTTCAAGTGGATGGGGAGTGCCATACTGCTGGGCTTTAGCTGGGGGTGGGAGTGGTAGGGGAGCATTGAAGAGAAGTCTGTGCATTGCAATTCTGCTGGGCTTAGGCTTAGGGAAGAGGGGGCACTAGGGAGAAGAAATGGGGGTCAAGGACAGGAATAATAGATTTGTGTGGAAGCAGAAGAGCACAATCGGTGAAAATTTTACTCAATCCATCCAAGTGTTTGGAATTTTCATAGTAGAAAATTGGCAACTCTAACATACACACACACAAATCCCTGCCTCCTGGTTTCTTCTATGCTCTCCCAAATCCATTCTTCCCTTTTCCCAAAAGTTACCTCGATGTTGTTGTCCTTCAGCTCAAATACAGGTGCTTCCTCCCTCCTGCAGCCTCACAGTGAAAAACCTCCTGCTTGAACTGTGAGGCTCTGAATCTAGGGAGGCCTGCATGGTTCAAACATCTGCTGTTAGAACTGTGTGACCCTGTGCATTTCTAACAGCAGATGATTGAACCATGCAGGGCTCTGTAGATACAGAGTCTTGCAGTTCAAAAGAGAAATGTTTCATCGTGGGGCTACAGGAAGGAGGAGGTACCCGTATTTAAGCTGCAGCCTGACCAGCTTAGAGGTGCTGTTTGGGGGAGAGGGAGAGAATGGACAGTGTAGGGGGGATGAATGGGACTGAGGAGGACATCAGGGGAAAATGGGAAGTTGGGGGGGGGGGGGCAATAGAAGAAGAATGAGAATCAGGGACTGGGGGGTAATGCAGGGAAATGAATGGGAGGCAGGGACTGAGAGGATGGATTTGGGGACTCAGGGAGAGCAGGTATTGGGGTGGAGAGCAGGAGAAGAACAGACATGGGGAGAGCACGGGCTTGTGATTTGGGGGCAGCATTAAGTGCTGGAATGACAGAGTTGGGGGGCAGAGCAGGGACTTGAGAATGGTGGAGAGCGGGGATTTAGTGGGGCATTGGGGACTTGGCAATTGGGTGGTTTCTAGTGGGGAGTGTTAGATTGGCTGGGGGGAGTTTGAGTGAGTGTGTAAGATGGGAGTAAGAGAAAAAGACTGAAGGGTGTGGAAGGATTGAGAGGTAGTGTGAATGGCCTGGAAGACTGAAGAACTGGTGAAAGACAGTGGAAAAGGATTGGGGGTCTGTGGAGGGGTGAGTGGAAAGGGATGGGTCTGTGAAGGGGATGATAGGTGGTGGGAATGGGGCTGGGTAGGCGGTGAAACAGAATGCCAGTAGGGGGTGAGAAACAGAAGAATGGGTTAGAGGCCGTGGAAGGAGCAGGGCCTGGTGAGGGAATGAGAGCACAGGAAGGTGGATGAGTACAGAGAGTGATGGAAATGGGGGACTAGGGAATGGGTGAAAGACAAGGAGGAATAGGATGTTGGAAAAGGAGTGAAAGACTGGGAATGGGAGGACTAGAGGGGGGTTGGGAGATGGAAAACTGGTAGATAGATGAGAGGTGAATAGAGGGAGCCTGGAACTGGAGGGTTAGAGAGAGGATAAGAGGGGTCAAATTTAATTAAGAATGGATAGACAGGCAAAGAAGATATAAATGGAGAAAAAGCTGAAAGGAAAGGATCAATACCTGAGATAGATTAGGGAAAGAAGGGAAGAAGACAGGAAGAGAGAAGAAATTGAATGAGGAATGGAGGAAATGCATTTCTGTTTCTTTTTCTCTGGTGTTGCACTGAAATGCAGAGCTGAGCTTCTTAGGGTTTCCATTTCAGTTATTGTCTGCATTTTTATGTTTTTAATTTGTGATCCTTTATTTTGTATTAGGTAGGGGTGGTTTGTGTTGTGTGTGTATGTGATTGAGATGAGGGGTTCTGCTATCTGGCTTTTCTGTTTTTCCAATAGAAAGTGTATTGGTGTTCTAGGGCCTATAGTAATATTTGTGGTGCTGCCTCTTCCCAGGTACAGTTGCTGTTTGAATCCTGGGAGTTTTTTTTTATAGTTTGGCAGGTTTTCTATTTAGGTTCTGAATGTCTTTTTTGAAGTGGGGTTTGTTTTTTTAAGTGTTTTGTGTTACTTCAAAAAGCTTTTGGCAGTGAAAGGTGTTTGTGTGGCTGTTAGCAATATGACATGAGAATTTGAATTATTATATATATATTTTTTTTTTGTTTGGTGAGTTGATGCTGGCCTGCCTTTTGGAGAGTGTATTCCTTTTGGGTACCTTAGTAGGGGCGGTGGGGCGGGGGGGTGTATGTCATCCCTCACCTCAGGCAGCAGATTTCCATAAGCAGTTCCTGACTACTGGCACCAGTTACTGATAAAGTAGAGCACTGCTCCTCTTCTGGGCTGCCAACACTCTGAACTCTCCCATAGCCCGACATCATCATCAAAGGCTGGCTCATGTCGTGTGTGTGTGTGTGTTAGCATTACAAAACCCAAAACTGAAGAGTTGTATGGTATATCTGATAATCAAACTGATGAAAAGAACCACACAAATTCGGAAACTTCTTGAAAATGATATATAAAAAAGTGGGGGGAAACCTCATATATGAATAAGAACCAGCATTCACTTATTTAAGGTGAAAATATATAACCATATGTCACTGAAGTGATTATGCAACCTTTAAATATAATCATTGGGTTCCACACTTTTTTTTAAACTTGATGACATTTTTACATTATATACCATAATGCCACAACTAAATGTGCTCTAAAAGAAACAAAAACGTTTCCCTCACCCCTTCGGCAACCCTTTGTGTTATTTGTTTAATATGCTCCTTGTTATACCTTTTGCTTAATTGTTAAGAACTTTGATTTTGATGATTTTATTTTTGTAATCTCTTAGCCTCAGGTACAAAAATTTTAGATTGTAAGCCCTTTTAGGGGATAGTGAATTACCTATTGTACCTTATTGTAAACCGATGTGATATCTCTTTTTGAAATAAACATCGGTATATAAAAATCGTAAATAAAAATAAATAAATTTAAAAAAACTTAACGCGCTCTAAAAAGAAACAAAAAAGCGCTCTTATCTTAGACAGCCGCAGTGCTTTATCCACTCAAATTGGTTTGAGTGGATAAAGTGTGGATGTGGATGATTGGTTTCATTACACATGGCCCAACGAGTCTGTTATCCACGTATTCCCATCTTATATGGGGTTCCTAAAGTTCATAAAACATTGGAAAATCCACCCTTAAGACCTATTATTTCCAGTAATGGATCACTGCTAGAGCCATTAGCTATTTTTTTGGACAAATTCTTGCAAGAACATGATAGAGCAATGCGTTCGTATGTGCAGGACACAACACATGTGCTTAAGAAATTGCAGGACGCTACGGTACCTTCAAAACATATGATAATGGCATCAATGGATGTAACATCATTGTACACCAGTGTGTCACATACAGTTGCTATGGATACCATAATGGAAGTCTTCAATTCCCAACTACATACACACCAAGTTCTAGTGTCTTTTTTGCTGTCTTTGACTCAATTGGTGTTACAAAATAATTTTTTCATAGAAACATAGAAACATAGAAATGACGGCAGAAGAAGACCGAATGGCCCATCCAGTCTGCCCAGCAAGCCTCACACATTTTTTCTCTCATTCTTATCTGTTACTCTTAGCTCCTTGTTCTATTCCCCTTCCACCCCCACCATTAATGTAGAGAGCAGTGATGGAGCTGCATGCAAGTGAAATATCTAGCTTGATTAGTTAGGGGTAGTAGGGGCAGTAACTGCCGCGATAAGCAAGCTACACCCATGCTTATTTGTTTTACCTAGACTATGTTGTACAGCTCTTGTTGGTTTTTTTTTTTTTTTTTACTTCTCCCCTGCTGTAGAAGCAGAGAGCCATGCTGGATATGCATTGAAAGTGAAGTATCAGGCACATTTGGTTTGGGGTAGTAACCGCCGTAACAAGCCAGCTACTCCTCGCTTTGTGATTGCGAATCCTTTTTTTCTTCACCCCTGTTGTTGAAGCTATGCAGGATATGCGTGAAGCATCAGTTTTTTGTTTTTGTTTTATTTTTCCCCCTGCCGTTGTTTGTTGTTTGTTTGTTTGTTAATTTTTTTTTTCCCCTGCCGTTGAAGCAGAGAGCTATGCTGGAAATGCGTGATGTATCAGTCTTTCTCCCATGCCGATGCAGCAGAGAACCATGCTGGATATGCATGGAAAGTGAAGTATCAGGCACATTTGGTTTGGGGTAGTAACCGCCGTAACAAGCCAGCTACTCCCCGCGTTTTGAGTGCGAACCCTTTTTCTTCTCCCTTGCCGTTGTAGCAGAGAGCTCTGCTGGATGTGTGAAGTATCAGTTATTCTTCTCCCCTGTCATTGAAGCAGAGAGCTATGCTGTATATGCATTGAAAGTGAAGTATCAGGCATATTTGGTTTGGGGTAGTAACCGCCGTAACAAGCCAGCTACTCCCCTCTTTGTGAGTGCAAATCCTTTTTTCCATTACCTCTTGCTGTTGAAGCTTAGAGCGATGTAGGAGTCACAGTAAGCATGTGTATGTTTATTTAATAAGGGTATTGTGTCAATAGCCATCATTCTGGCGAGTTCAAGGATCAATTTTATTTGCAATTTTATTTGCAAATATATGACATTGCCACGGGGTCATCAGTAGCGCCACGGGGTCATCAGTAGCGCCATCTATTGCAAATTTGATAATGAATCATGTGGAAGTAACTCACGTTTATAAATCTCCTTTTTTTTAAATCAGTTACATTTTGGATTCATTACATAGACGACTTACTATTTTTTTGCGATGCAAGTGAAAACATTTTACATCAATTTTTTGAGTGGATAAACACCATTGATATAGATTTAAAATTCTCATTTCAATTCGATTATCAAGAGATTTCCTTTTTGGATATATTGATTGTTAAAGAAGATCTTCAATTGAAAACTACGGTATACCGCAAATCCATAGATAGGAACAATCTCCTGATGTACCATAGTTTTCATCCCAGGGTGTTTAAAAATAGGTTGCCTGTAAGCCAGTTTTTTTTGCATACAGCGTCTATGTTCATCCACTGAGGAGATTAAAAAGCAATCTTATGACTTTGCAATGCGATTCTTGGAACGTGGATATCCCTTTACTGTAGTGCGGACAGCGTACAAGAGGGCTTTTTATTCGCTCCGCTCCTCATTACTAGAAAATCGAGCCAGTCTATTTCTAAACAAGTTTGTGTGTTACAACACACTGATAAATCATCGGCGATAGTACAAAGTATTTACCGCCATTGGCACATTCTACAACTGTATTCAGTTTTTGCCGAGGAAGCATTAATTTCTTTTAAACGCGGACCAAATATTAAAAATCAAGTGGACTGTGCTGCGTTGCACCCTGATATGGAGCCTATAACTGTTGTGGGCCATCAACCATGTAGGAACTGTGATTTGTGTCCATATACTATTCAGGAAGACATGTGGCAGCATCCTGTTACTGGTCGAACATACAAGAAAAAATCTCAAACAGATTGTAATTCTTCTAATGTGATTTATCTTTTGCAATGTCTTTGCCCTCAACTGTACATTGGATGTACATCTAGAGTAAATAAAATTCGATTAAGGGAGCATCAGAGTCGCTTACACATTCAAAATCTAGAGGCTCCAATTGTTAAACATTGCCTGCAAAGCAATCATGTTTTTGAACAATTAAGATGGACCATTTTAGAAATGGTACAAATGTCAAACAGGGGAGGAGATGTACGTTCTCTTTTGAACAATGATGGATCTACATTTTATCATCTCCATATCCCTACGGGATGAACGATAGTATTGAGTGGATGACGCTAGTTTGAAGGGGTTGGCGGGTCCTTTCCATGGCTTCATTTAGAAGTCTGTCACTGATTGGTTGAGAGCTAGTTTTGAGGAGGGTTATAAAATACAAGGGTTTTAAAGGGCCGTGTGTTATGAAACCAACCATATGAGTGTCATTGTTTCCAATTTGAGTAGATAAGGCACTGCAGCTGTCTAACATAAGAGCACTTTTTTGTTTCTTTTTAGAGCACATTTAGTTGTGGCATTATGGCATATAATGTAAGAATATCATCAAGTTTAAAAAAAAAAAAAGTGTGGAACCCAATGATTATATTTAAAGGTTGCATAATCACTTCGGTGACAAATGGTTATATGTTTTCACCTAAATAAGTGAATGCTAGTTCTATTTAAGAGACAGCATTAAAAATAGCACCTATTATTCATATATGATGTTTTTCCCACTTTTTTATATATCATTTTCAAGAAGTTTCTGAATGTGCATGTTAGCATGTCACAAGAAACATTTTGGGCCTGGCCTCTACTGAAGATATCAAGCTGGGGATGCAGATCAAAGGGATGGTCACATGGCAGCAGCAACTCTTCTGATGCACCGCCAACTTCAGCAGTCACCCTAACCCCCCCCCCCCTACTGTGAAGAACCAGAGCAAAACTGGCTTTCAAAAATGCTCAAAAATCTGAATATTGTCCTTACTCTCAAGTACATAAACCCATCTTTTGCTGACTTAAAAGTCAGATAATTCTGAAGGAATAGAATCAACTTTGTATAATTAATGTTATGTCCATATATCAAGTTAATTATTTTTAGTATTCTGACAAGAGCCAGAGCAGATAATTTTATATTTGTCAAAAACAGAAACACATCATCAGTGTTGAATGCGTGGGAGAGCAGTCAATTGTTCAGGAGAGTGTGTGCCCTTGGACCATAGCATGGCCCCAGAGGAGAACCCTGGGGAAGCGCCGTGGCAGGCGAGACATATCCGAGCATAGGCGGACAGGCTGAAGGCTCGGAGCACTCTAACCTCTGCTGAAACCTGAACACACCAAGAAGAGGCCCAGCAATGCAATGCTGGTCTCTGGGGTAGCCTTCCGGCCACTCGATAGCCCTATTGGACCTGCCACCTGGGAGCGGCAAGTGCAACAGGATGGACAGAGGTCGAGGGCAGATGACGACTCTGGAATAAGGACGAGATGTAGGCACTTGGAGACTTGGATGAGACGAAGGCACTAGGGCTGAAGAGTCAGACAAGGCACTGCCCCTCAGCGCACCCCACTGCATGCCCTACACAACCTGAAGAGGCTGGTCACAGACCATGTGGAGAGCGGGACAAGCACAGGACTTGAGAGAGGATTCAAACCGGAACAGGGCTCCAATGACCGGAAACAGGACACTGAATCAGACACGGATTCAGGCTTAACTCACAGGATGCTCATCTGGAGACTGGATCCGGCAGGAAGAACAAGGCTGAAACACCCAGAGCCAGGAACTGGAGAATTAGGAACAACTAGACGCAGGAGCCGAATAGGCTGGAACACCTGGACAATGAGACAGACAAGGATGCAGGATCCGTCGAGAGACCAGGAACACAGGACGAGACAAGGGAGCCCCCATGAAGAACGGAAGACCTTGAAGAAGCAAAGATGGACCTCGGAGCCTCCTGGAAGGAAGTTGGAACAGAACATCCAGGAGCAGACAGTTCCTTGCGAAGGTGACAAGGAACTGGCGAAGAGCCCTTTTATAGGGCTGCAGAGGCGACACGGGAGTGACGTCCTCCAACAGGGCCGCGGGGCTTTTCCCGTTGCTGGCCCTTTAAATACTGAAGAGAGGTGCGGCTATATGCCTAGGGGAAAGCCAGGGCCATGAACAATGGCGGCAGCATCCTAACCGCGAAGAGGAGGCTGGTAGTGGCACTTCTGCCGTGAGAGGAAAGAGGTCGGCAGCGGCCCCTGGACTGCGAAGGAGAGCAGCTATGTAGGAGGCCTCCAGTCCTCAAAGGAAAGGACATCAGTGATACTCCTGCCGTGAGGCAAGTGGTGAAGTCGGCGGCTTCCACGCCATGGAGGAAGGCAACATCGGCGGCAGCTCTGCCCACCGCGGAGAGGAAAGAGCAGCAGCCCTTCGCCGCAAGAAGATCGGCAGCATTGGCAGCCTCCGAGCCACATGGAAACAGGGGAGAAAAGCGGCTCCTTGCCACGGGAAGGAGCAGGAAGATCTCTGTGTTGGCCAGTGGGAGGTGAGAGGCTGCTTGCAGTTGGGCCCATGAGCAGCATCGCAACAATCAGCCTATATGAAATTATGTGTGAATGGAGAAAAAGTAAATCATGAGATATCTAAAGATGTTGGAACTCTCTAGTTGTATATTAGGACTACTGTAACGTGTTGGGTGTGGGCTTGACCCTTAGAAAGCTATGAGTAAATTGCAATTAAAATATAATAAATCTCCCATACCAAAACAGCACTAACTGCCAGCACTTAAAAAGTAAGAACCCTATCAATGAGAAGGCAGCACTGCAAATATTACACTAAGCCCTAAAACAGCAATTCACTTCCTATCAGGAAAACAGAACAAATCAAGTTAATATAGATCCCTAAATGCTAACAGAATTCTTCTCCTTGGTCACACATGCAGAACACAGGCAAACCCTCACCAAATACAGAAAAAAGAAACCATAAAGTATAAATAGAAACATGCAGGCAAAAACTGAATTGGAAACCACAAGTCAGACTCTGTATGCAGTGCAACAATGGAAAAACAGAACCATCACCAATCCTCAGCCATTAAACAATAAAATCAAGAAATATAATAAATACATAAATCATACTAGTATAAACATACTAATAAAAAGATTATTTCAAAACAGCTGGTGAATGGAAGGCCCAATAATTAAAAACTCATATAAAATTTGTTTTAAATAGCCCAAATACCAATAAAATATTTCAAAACCACAGACACATAAAATAATATCCAAAAATTAAAACTAATAACTAATAAGGATAAGGAATTTTTTATTTCCAGTCACTCTGGGATTGTCATAGATTAGTGAGAGAGGGATGTACAAGCTTTCTCGTCCCTCTCTCGTAGATATATACATATATCTATACATACATACATACATATGTTCTCCCTCATGCACACAATCCCTTTCATACACACACATGCTCCCTCTTATACACACGCGCGCACACACACACACACACACACACACAAGATCTCTCTCTAACATCTACATTCTCAAACACACCCATATGCTCCCACACATGTTCCCGCTCACATACACATGCTCACAAACACACATGCATGCTCAGGCACACACACATACATCCTCTCTCACACACCACATGCATGCTGAGACATACATGATCCCTCTCACACATGCATGTTCAGACACACACACAAAGAGAAGTGTCAGACCTGGACTCCCACCCATTCAGAGAACACCATATGCTTGGATACCTCAACCTTTCCTGAAATCTGCATAATTTATTGTTCAAAAAGAACTATTATTTAGACTCTTACTCCATCTCTAGAGCTTGGTCTCTGCATCTATCTTAATGCTCCCTTTCACACACACCTATACTCAGACACACATAAACACATGCTCACACACACATCGGCTCACTCACACACCCCAAAGATTCTTTCGGCAGCCATGGTCCCTTCTCTTCTTCATTTCCTCCATGGGACAGATTGGGAATTGCCTTGTGGATTTTTTTCTTCTGGCTGCTTGGCAGATTGGGACCATTGGGCGGCCCTGCAGCTTCTTCCTCTCAGCTGCGCAGCAGGTTGAGACTATCGAGCAGCCCACAAGTCTTTCTTCTCAGCCACACGGCAGGTTGGGACTGCCAGGTGAAACTGCAACTCCTTCCTTTTGACCTCACATCTCTTTCCTCTCAGCTACATGGTGGGTTGGGAATCGCCTCCTAGTAGGGTCCAGTGGTGGCGGCGTCAGTGGCATTTCCTTTTGGCCATGCAGTGGATTTGGAACCGCCATCTTCTTGCCGCCTGGCGGGTTTGCGACCAACACATTGGCAGTGGCCTCTTCCTAATCTTGGCCTTCTGGTGGATTGGAGTCTGGTGGTAGCAGCATCAGACGCATTGTCTTCATCTTGGGGCTGACTATGCGCCCCAGGTCACCACCCCCTTCAGGCCACTGCCCCATGCAAGAGCACTGCTTGCACAGGGGGTTGTGCTGGACCCAGCCAGAATTTTCAAAAAAACTTGCAGGTGAATGCAGAACCCCCACGGCATATCTGCACCAAACATACCTGCTCGAAAGCAAGTGCAACTTTGTGCATGTAGATTTGCACGCATAATTCCAAAAATAGAAGTATGCATGTAAATACCCTTCTGCCCTAACTTTGCCCCCTCCCCATTTAGTATGCTTGTAGAAGTATATGTGAAATCACGAAATGCTCCTACTTTTACAAGCAGACCAGATCCAGGGCAATGTCAAAGAGCCACTGATGTATATAAAAGTAGATTTTATGCGCGTAAGTGTTTTTGAAAATTATCCTTTGTCTGGGTTCTGAAGATGAGTGAAGAAGTCACTAAGAAGATGTAAATTTAGGCAAAATCCTTTTTGTAGAGGTCTTGCTATTACCCATCTGGGACAGGACTTTTGCCATTAGGCAAACATTTCACTACTTTTCCAACTTGCACTTCAATATCATACGGCGCAAAAGAGTTTGTTTCACTGTTAATTTAGGGAGAGAATTACCTTGAAAAAAAAAAAGCTGTCCAATTTAACCTGATTGGGAACAAAATCCTGAAACCTATTATGTATCACGCACCCCCCACATCCCCAGTCCCTCTATTACCCCACCCAATGCTTGCTTAGACCCTGCCCTGTTCCAAAATCCTCCTTTGTCCACCTACCACCTCCAGGGCCCCAGTTAACCTCTTTCTTCCTCTAACTCCTGCAATCCAAAATATTATCAAATAATTTCCACTCCCTCCACTTACTACTTTCTTTTCTCTCCTCATCTACTTATTTATTTACAAAAATGTGTACTCTGTATATTCCATTGCTTATAGCGGATTCCATAGAAAGCATACATCATAATAATCTGCAGAGTATGGAGCAGTAAAAAGCTTAATAGAGCTGATTTTTGTTTATTCAGTTTTTAATATCACTCCTACTATCCCTTATACTATAATGGTAGAGCTTATCCCCCGCCCCTTATTCACCTCTTTAGCAAGAATGGCCACAGGTCAGGCTTGTTATACCTTTGTTTCAAGTATCTCACAGATTTTTCCCATCCATGATGTTTGATGAGATTTAAGTTTAGCTCTGGCATGTGTTAGAGCATGATTACAGATGTGTATTAAGATGTTTTTGTGCAATAGCACTAATTTATGGTCCTTTCCAACTAACGCTTGTTGCTGAGTCAACTATCTCCTTTCCTTGTGACTAATGTGAGCAATTATTCTGCTCCTCAAAACTGCTTTAAAAGTCTCCCATTGCAATTACAGATTATATATAGAAGAAGGGTCATGGTAATTGAAATCTTCTACCATGTCTGAGATCAACTTCTGAAAATCCGTACCACCAAAAATAGAAAGATTGAGCCTCCAGCTCCTATTACCTCTTTCAGAATTGGAGAAAGCTAAAGAAGTATGAGACACCTGACCAACCCACTCCCTAATACATTTTAATAGCCTCACATTTAGAATTGCTCCAGAAAACACTTGTAACTAGCTGCACATGTTGGCTTGCGAGATATTGTAAAATCCTGTTGCATTTTAGTAGGGGAAGAAATACCTGACATGTTAAATGAGGCTAATTGTAAAGAGATCATTCTATTAACTTTCTCCTTGCAAAGTTTCTGGTACTATACACGAATAGAGACATTTCAAATCTTCCATGTAAGAGCTTTTCCAGCATTTCCCCTTAAATAAAATAAAACAAAAACACAGAATTGAGACCTCTTTAAACCCTGTACTAGTCCTCTGTAATATTAGACTCATCTTGAAAGCTAAGATCTTAAACTTTTAAGTGGTAGTGCATACAGTAGGTCCAGGATCTTTGTAATTCATGCAGAGAAGAGACAATCGGGTCTCTACTTTCCGACTGCTCAGGTACTCTCACAATTCTCAGGTTATTCTACCAGTTCCTATTTTCCGTATCTTCTTGTCTCTCAATAAAAGAGGAGCTTCTAATTTCCTGCTGTGAGCCTTCAGCATGTCTTCCACTTCACCAAACCTGCACCTCTGCACCCTCCTCAGAGGTTAGTTAGTGTTTTCTTGGACCATTGCCATCAGTTGTAAAATATCATTCACAATTGCCTCAAGCCTAACATCCAGGCTTGAGGTCAGTTTTTTTGGACACCTTGATCACTTTCTGCCAGATTGTCTCAGCTGCCCTGGTGGAGACTGGCACGTCCGAGCAGTCTTCATCATCTGTAAGCTTTGGTGTCTGCTACAGCACCTTTAATAAGCATGCTGCTAAGAGTCGTTTCCTCTCTCTCTCTGGAAGGCAGCTTTGGACATTGTTAGCCAAGTAGCTATAACTTTGGTTGTAGTTTTAATTAGCTCCTGCAATAAAATATTTGCCTTTTTATATACCTGAAGTACAGTGTGGTTTCTGTTCCTGTATTTCCTCAGGCTGCTAGGTTGTTAAATTGTTAGATAGCAAACACACCAGTCAGTCTTCATTATCTCTAAGCAACTCCTTTATGGGGTCCATTTTGCTGGGAGTAAGGCTCATGCTACCAGATCTTTTTGGACTCACTGATTGTTCTGCTTTTAATACAGGTATTAGTTTCTTTCACTGCTATTTACTGAAATTTCCCTTCTTGATAGGAATGGATATAGGATTTTACCAAGCAGATACTGACGCTCTATGATTAAGATGCTCCCGCTCACCTTCTTAATCACCTTCACTTTTGAGATTCTAGGAGCTGCTCTCCAGCAGTGCCACTTCTGCCACTTTTGAGACTTTTCCATCAAAGAGCTACATTTCAGAATCAGACAGTCCTATGGTGCCTTTAGCATGTAATTTTGCTTGCAAAGTATTTTTCTGTGGATATATTTTTCTGTACCTGAAGTTTCAGGAAATGAAATCCATGCACAGAGGATCCACTCTTTCAAAATTGTGCAAGAACAATACATGAGCACTTGTTGGACTCATGGTAAGTCTTTCTATAGTTTTGTGTTTTTATCACATCTTCCCCTAAAAAACTGTGTAAGCAAACTGACTTCCAAATGTTTAGAGGTCCATATTCAGAATGTTTGGTCTTGCTATATTTGGCTTTTACCTGGATAAATGCTGGAATTTAAAAATCCTGCCAGTCTGAGCACCCCTTGATATTGCCGAATAGCTTGTTATCCTTTTAATAAGTTATCCAGCTATGCTGGGGTGGGGCGAAGGCATTCCAGGGTAGAGCATCATTATCTGTGAAGGCAGCCGGAAAACATTAGGGCAGTTAAAGAACAGTCCTAAAGTTAGCCAGATAAACGTATCCGGCTAACTTTGAGATGGCCGGGTAGAGTCAGCGGTGTACCCCTGCCGCTGAATATCTCGGCAAAGTTAGCATGATAAGTTTGACTGTATAATTTTCTTGATGTCACACCAAAATAAATCCACCACACTAGGTGATATTCTATAAACAATACAAAACTGGAAAAAAATCCAGTCTCCTAACTCTAACATATAAGTGTACTTTTGCTACTCCACTTACATTGCTTTCAATGTTAAAACAATTTTTCAAAACTTAAAGTCCATGCTTAGAGCACCTTCCTAATATTTTTAGGGGGGGGGGGATTGTTGGTTTCATATAACTGTGATTGCCCCATGGCAATATTAGATCATATATCTTATATTCATTAACTGCCAACCTCCTACCTTGTGAATTATTTAAGGGCACAGTTTCAAGTGAATGGCAGTGAAAATCAACTAGAAACTGAAATCTCTACTACAACTCCTGGACGATTGTTACCAAAATGGCTTACTGCCCTTTGTTGGCCGGTGGCTAAATAATATTGACCACTGTACCTGTATTTTATTTATCTATCTAAACATATTTTTCTCACTTGTACAAAGGACTGCTGAAGGTGAGAGATGAACTGAAAATACAAAGCAGAATGGAATGATCAAAAGACCAAGCACAAAATAAAATACACACAGGCATCACAATCACAAACAATACCAGGAAACAAGCCATGAAAATATTCCTCCCCCCCCCCTCCTCCTCCCTAGCACCATTCCATCTGAAGATAACCACTACTGACCTGGCAAATATCATCCAAAACCAACTAGGACTAAAACTCCTACAACTCTGCATTCCATAGTACAACTTGGAAAGATCAGTATGACATTCTAAAAGGCTAATCCAAACAGGCATGTGTTAAGGCTTTGTCTAAACCCCAAGATGATAGGTTTCTCACTATTCAAGAAAGTGAGACCTCTTGGATGTTTCTCTATGGGCTGAAACTTAAATCTGGAGACCTACGCATAGTGTTCTCCTCTTTTTCCATTTGCTAAAGTGGTGTCTACTATTAAATCACGGATGGTATTTTTATTAAACAACGGGCTTGCTTGTATAACTGGCTTCACCTTGCTGTCTTCCCCTGACATGTTAAATGAGGCTAATTGTAAAGAGATCATTCTATTAACTTTCTCCTTGCAAAGTTTCTGGTACTATACATGAATAGAGACATTTTAAATCTTCCTTGTAAGAACTTTTCCAGCATTTCCAGCATAGAGAGAGATTCACCCCTTCCATGTGCACACACATTCCTGCAAATTAACCTCTCCCCTTCTATTTATTGATTGATTTATTACATTTATATTCCACATATCTAAAAAAAACTAGGCAGGTTACAACAAAATATTCATAAACTTTTAGAAAGAGTGGTGCAGGTTTTGGATTTTTTGGAGCAAACAGTGAAACTGACCCTGCTCAGGCAGGTTTTTTTTAAAGGGCTGCACTACTGAGATAATTATGGTCAATCTAATAGATTTGGTTCTGCCACAGTTGGATAAAAAAGCTGTAGTCCTTATAATTTGACTGGACTTCTCCAGTGTCTTTAATTTGGTTGAACATGATTGATTTCTCGTTGTCAGGCACTGGGGACTGAAGGTTCAGTCTTGAAGCGGATTATCAGTGTTTTGGACTGGAGAATAGATTACAAACTGTGTTTTATCAGGGTCAATATTCTTCTGTGTCTTGTAAATTGTGGAGTCCCCCAAGGTTCATCATTGTCTCTACTTCTGTTTAATATTTATTTGTCCCTCCTTGGAGGGATTATTCATTCTTTTGGGTTTATCCCATTGATTTATGCTGATGATGATCAAATTGTTGTACCTTTGGGAAAAGATCCATCTTTGATTTTCTGCTCTTAGTGTTTGTATGAATGCAGTGGGTAAATGGTCGAGTGAGCGTGGTTTAGTGCTGAATGAGAAAAACACCTGAAATTTTACAGGTGGGTAACAGTGCAATGTTCAAATTGAAAGGCATCTCATGGCAGCTAGTTTCTTTGTAAGATCACTTGGGGTAATGTTGAATTCTAACTAGTCCATGGAGAGCCAAATCAATGTGATACTAAGTTCCACTTATTATAGGTTAAGATTGATACAACAACTGAAAAACTTTCTAAATATGAAGGCGCTGAAATCTGTAGTTTATGCACTAGTTATCTCAGTCATTGACTACTGTAATCTGGTGTATTGGAGACTCCCAGGTACTTTAATTTGGAAGTTACAGGTAGTTCAAAATTTGGCTGCAAGATTGGTCTTGGGACGATCTAGGCATGAATCAGCAGCTCCACTGCTGGAGAAATTACATTCGTTGCTGGTTAGGCTGAGATGTAAATTTAAAGTCCTGGTTTTAACATTTAAGATCCTACAATGTCTAGGTCTTTTACATTTGCAAAATAAGATCTCTTGGAAATATTCTCAGAAAGCAACTCACTCTTAATATGCCTCAATGCTTCAGTACCCCCGGTTAAGAAATTCCATCATGTAAGATTTTATAATCTGTCCTTTTCCATGAAGGCTCCCTTACTATGGAAAGAGCTCCCTCTGTATATCAGAGAGAAAACTGATTAGTTAAGATTTTGTCATCTACTAAAAACATGGTTAATGGTGTCAGAGCTTTTTCTTAAACATGGTGATGCCCAGAATTTCCCAAATTAAAGCCGGGAGTCTCCATAGTCCCTGTGATATGTGGAAGACTAGGCTGGAGGGATTGTGGTATATTGTATTCCCTGTAGTATATGGAATGGATGGGTTGACAATATGAGGTTGGTAGGGCAATGTAACATGTTAAGTGCATTGGAATATTTTTGAATATTTTGTGCTATGTTTATTTTATTTTATTGTTTTTATTGTTTTATTTGACTTTATTTATGTACATTGCTTTGGAAATTTTAATTGTAAAGATTGGCGACAATTATAAATAAATAAATAGCATAAATCATAAATATCATAAACATGAAGGAAAACATTCTAAGACAAAATAGGAAAAGACAAAATCAATCCAAACTAAAAATTTAAATAAATAGGTAAAGGCTAAAAACATCTTAATAAAAATTAATAAAAATAATAAATAAAAATAAAAACATAAAAAGCTGCTTAAAAAATAACATTTCCACAAAGGTAGAAAACTGCTTACTTTAAATAAAATCAGTGTAGCTTCAAAAGAGAATCTTCCTAAGGCATCTTCAAAAACTTACAAAATTATGAGCACTTTAAAAGCTAGTCAGTGACTAGTTATCAAATGCCTGCTTAAATAAATAGGCCTTTTTCATATCAGTCCAGATTGAAGGACCAGACACATTAAAAAAATCCTCTCTCTGGATTCACAAAGTCTTATTTGACAAACAGAAGGAACTTCTAAAAGCATCAGGGAAGCAGATCGTAGATTCCTCACAGGTTGGTGGTAGATATTTAAATTCACTTTTAAATGTGTAGGAGCAAGGCCATGGTTGCACTTGAAGACCAACAGGATAACTTTAAACTTACCAAAGAATTGGAAACCAATACAGGCGTTTCTAAACAGGGGTAATATGTTCATAAATACTGCAACCCGTAATTAATCTGGCCTTGGTCTTTTAAAAACTGGATTCCAACTCTACGTTTTCAAAGGGATTTTATTCAGGTCATCTGCCATGAAACAATCCCAGGGATTAACAATGTCTTGTGGATCAGGTCCCCTCCTAGCATACAGCAGGTAGAACAAAATGGAGGAAAGACTCGAGGGCTCCCTCTTCTAAAGTGCATCCTCAACATCACTGGTTGACCAGTGGGAACCACCATTATAACAGAAGCTGGGCTTGACTGTACCGCCTCCATGGTGTATCCAGGTCTGAAGGGCCCCAGTGGATGGGGAATCTAAACCTTGGTGTACCACTCTGCAGCATGTGGCACTGTGACCTGAGTAAATGAGCCAACCCTTCCACCCCCCCCCCCCTGGTGACAATTTGGATTCCATATTTGTTTTTACATCCCTTTTCCCACATTTTGTTGTCCTTGCCCAGACTGCATGACTAGCTAGGTGGTTTACCTATCCTTTGGGCTGGAGGGTTGTTTCCTATGAGACTATTACTCAGTGCAGTTGTGTGACTGACAAGAACTACCTCAGTAGCAGAAACTATCTTCCATATTCCTCCCTTCCCCCATCTTCCCAGAATGCCTGAGCTAGGTTGGCTTGATCAAACAGCAGACAAACATGTTGCACTGCAGCACTCTGCTCTGAGCCGAAAGACCAGCTCACTTCCACTTTTTAGTTATAGAATGTTTTCCTTCCAGAAGTTTTAGAAAATTAAAGCCATGGGTAAAAGATGTACTGTTTCAAATCTGTACAAGCAAGTTGACTTGCGATTCTAAATTCTGCCTCCTTAGCCCATTTCCTTGTCTGCTGACATGTTCCAGGGCAGCTGAAGAAAGTCAGCTCGTTCAGCAGAGTTTGTTTGGCCTGGGTTTCAGTCCTCTGTACAGGGATTCCCAACCAGCTGGCCAACCTAGCTGACTTTAAGTAAGTGACATTGCTAGCCGCCTGCCTCCTTAGCAGCAAACATTCACCTCCTGCCTCCATTCCCACTCTACCATCCTCCTCATGCCCTCCCACATCTTATCACTCCTGAAGCTGTTGAGGCCAGCCCCTGGACAGAGAGAGAGAGAAAGGTAGTGGCAGATTATCAGTGAGTGCTGGGGACCGTAAGCCGGTGCGCACACTCAAGCCTCACAGTGACCTCTCTTCCTGCACAGAAGACCATGGCTGAGGAAGAAACAGCTGCTGCAGGGGCTGTGAGCACATGCTGGCTCATAGTCCCTGCATTAACTGGCAACCTGCTGCTGTTTTCTTAGTAGCTGAACCCAGCAGCTTCCCTGCTTTAGAAAAGATGAAGTGAGTTTGGAGGTGGGAGAAAGAAGTGGAGGCGCACATGATGGGGAGATTGAAATGCATAACTGGGTATGATATTGGGAAGCTGAGCTGTCAACCCTACCCCTCTAGGAAAATCAAAGGTTTGTGTTGTTTGCTAATAATGAGGCCAATGTAATAAGACCCCGCGATGAAATCAGCACTAGTTGTCTGTACATATTTTTTTTTAGTGTGCACGGCAAAGGCAGGAAACCCACGCAGAAGTAAACGCATGCAAATACACTCGGTCAAGGCCCTATGTAACAGACTGCGCAGAAACCTGCACTGTAACCCACATTACTGTAGTGACCCGCGAGTGATTCATGGGGTGAAAGCCTTCCTCTTTCATAAAACCGTGAGGAATTTAGTGAAGAGAGAACAATGTTAAGTGGAGTGCTGCAGGGATCAGTGTTGGGATTGGTTCTGTTTAACATCTTTGTGAGCGACATTGCAGAAGGGATAGAAGGTAAAGTTAAGAACATAAGAACATGCCATACTGGGTCAGACCAAGGGTCCATCAAGCCCAGCATCCTGTTTCCAACAGTGGCCAATCCAGGCCATAAGAACCTGGCAAGTACCCAAAAACTAAGTCTATTCCATGTTACTGTTGCTAGTAATAACGGTGGTTATTATATAAGTCAACTTAATTAATAGCAGGTAATGGACTTCTCCTCCAAGAACTTATCCAATCCTTTTTTAAACACAGCTATACTAACTGCACTAACTACATCCTCTGGCAACAAATTCCAGAGTTTAATTGTGCGTTGAGTGAAAAAGAACTTTCTCCGATTAGTTTTAAATGTGCCATATGGTAACTTCATGGAGTGCCCCCTAGTCTTTCTATTATCCGAAAGAGTAAAAAACTGATTCACATCTACCCATTCTAGACCTTTCATGATTTTAAACACCTCTATCATATCCCCCCTCAGCCGTCTCTTCTCCAAGCTGAAGATCTGCAACAGAGTGGAAACACCGGAAGAAGTGGAGAGAATGAGACGTGATTTAAGGAAGCTTGAAGAGTGCTCAAAGATATTGCAATTGGGATTTAATGTAAAGAAGTGCAGAGTCCTGCATCTGTGATGCGGTAATCCAAAGGAACTGTATGTGATGGGGGTGAGGTGCTGCTGTGCACGGAACAGGAGAGAGAACTTGGGGTGATAGTGTCTAACGATCTAAATATGAGAAGCAATGTGACAAGGCAATAGCTAAAGCCAGAAGAATGCTGGGCTGCATAGAGAGAGGAATATCTAGTAAGAAAAAGGAGGTGAAAATCCCCTTGTACAGGTCACTGGTGAGGCCTCACCTGGAGTACTGTGTTCAGTTCTGGAGACCGTATCTCAAAAGGGACAGAGACAGGTTGGAGGCGGTCCAGAGAAGGCGACCAAAATGTTAGGCGGTTTCCATCAAATGACATGAGGAGAGGTTGAAGGTCCTAAATATATATACCCTGGAGAAGAGGAGGAGCAGAGGAGATATGATACAGACCTTCAGATACCTAAAAGGTTTCAATGATGTATGAACTTCGAACCTATTAGTGATGCATGATCAACAACAAACCTTTTCCGCTGGAAAGAATCCAATAGAACTAGGGGTCATGAAATGAAACACCGGGGAGGACGACTCAGAATCAATGTCAGGAAATATTTCTTCACGGAGAGGGTGGTGGATGCCTGGAATGCCCTTCTGGAGGAGGTGATGAAGACAAAAACAGTACAAGATTTCAAAAGGGCATGTGATAAACACTGTGGATCCCTAAAGGCAAGGGGGAGGGGAATGAAGTAAGAGGCATAGGGGTAACTTGCCGGTGTGGTGGATACTACCCTTAACAAATAAGCCTTCATACTGTTGATGCAACTCCATCATTGCTCTCTTCTTCAACAGCAGGGGGAAAAGAGGAGTTGGATACAGCAACAATCAACAAGGGCATTGAACTGTACAGTCTGGGAAAACAAATAATCATGGGGGTAACCTGCTTCATGCGGCGTTATTATCCTTAACCAAAAAGCCTGATTCTACACTTCTGATGCAACTCCAACATTGCTGTCTGCTTCAACAACAGGAGGTGAAAGAAAATTGGACTCAAACAGAAACTAACAAGAGCCCTGACCTTGGCAGTCTGAGAAACTGATAAGTGTGGGAAACTGATAACTCTGGGAGCTTGCTGGGCAGACTGGATGGGCCATTAGGACCTTTTCTGCCATCACTTCTATGTTTCTGTATTTCTGTGGTCCAGGAGTGGGACTGCAGGTGGGTAGAGCATTGTCTGTCCCCTTCATGTTCCATCTCTGACCACGTGGCAGCTGTGCCAGCAGATGCCGATAACTGCAGGGAATGCAGCAGAGATTTCTTCAGCCGATCCGCAAAATGTACCATAGAATCCGGAAAAAGTGAAGGCAGTCCATGATTTCCCAAAATAATGCACGGACACACAACCACACTAATATTAACAATGGAATAAACCGGCCTCTAGCCACCCACTTTAACTTAACTCCTGCCCTGACCCAGGTGCTAAAACGTCCATGTACAAAAACCCACACTAACCTGCATAGTCCATGACTAGTTAATTGCCTGCTTTGCATGCCATTTGCATACACTTGCGCAAAACCAGCCGTGGGTTTTTAAGTGGTTTTATGTGTGCATTTTTCCCACACCGAACTGTTATTACATACACACGTATGACTAGCGTGGGGAAAAAACGCGTGCAAAACCTGCGGCAGCTTTAGAGCATCTTATTACATCGGCCCCAATGACTGTCGCTTCATGTAGAATGGCCATGAAGTACAAACCCTGGAAAATGTTTTTTTTTTTTAATTTAGTTCCATTCCAACCAGGCCAAAGCAGTGAAAGCCAAAGATGTTCAGAAGACATGCTGCGTAAGAGCTGACCGTTGCTCACATCATTCTGAACAGGTTTGGTGAATGCTGAGGTCTGGCGTTTCAACTCAAGCAGTTGGCTCATCTGAGAGCTGCTGCATGTGATCACCTCCTGCCATCCACTATGGGGGAAGGAAATGTTTCCCTCATGGCTGTCCGACCCAGCCAGCTTCTTTCCTATCCTTCATCTCTTGGATGGCGGCCATTGCTTGCTTATCAGCAGCCCTTATCTGACAGTGATCTCTAAAGCTGAGCTGCAGATTCTAATCTTCAGCAGCAGCAGCTGGGTTTCAGATTTTATCTGCAATCGACAACGATCCTGAGTGCCGGGTGAGCGTGCAGAGACATTATTAACTCAATGACACTGGGGTTATTAGTCACACTCATCCGCATTACCTGACACTGTAATGATGTTCTATTTTTACTTCCATCCTGCTAATGTCCCAGAGGTACAGGAATTATGGCCAGAAAATTAAGTTCTTTCAGCAAGATATAGATATCCAGGAAATAATCCCCACTGAGAAAGTATAAATTTCAGTGGAATTGTTTTAAGGGAGGCTGTAAGTGAAAAGTTGTTGGAAGTCATTACGGTTGACGCATTCGCCTCATATTGTGCAAAGGAACGATCTTGCATCAGTGAAGACGCACAGCTACTGAAAAAAGAGCCATCTATGGCATAAATGAATTAAATAATCAAGCATGCTGCTACACAAAGGCTTATTTCAACAAAGTGGCATTTTTTTGCATCCAACTGAGTATCTTTAAAATTTGTTTTCATTTTTTTTTGTCTTACTACCACCACCAGGGTGACAGGGGACAGGCAGGGGTGGTGCAAGAATGTTTGGCACCCTAGGCAAACCTTTGACCATGACCCCTTCCCCCAGCATACTTATTAGTGGCAGCTCCAGTACAGCACTCCCTCCTACTGGAGACATTGGTTATACAGTACTCCCTTCTTTGCATTATTGACTCTGGCACAGCACCCTCTGGACCTTTTGCTAGCAGGATTTTGACACCCCAAAATGTTTGTGCTCTAGGTGATTGTCTAGATCAGTGATGGCAAACTCCACTCCTCAACTGCCACAAACAAGCCA
Organism: Rhinatrema bivittatum; assembly: GCF_901001135.1. Lineage (NCBI taxonomy): Eukaryota > Metazoa > Chordata > Amphibia > Gymnophiona > Rhinatrematidae > Rhinatrema > Rhinatrema bivittatum. The sequence continues at coordinate 240,632,241 of NC_042620.1, forward strand.
GGTATTCAGGATATCCACCAAAAATATGCATGAGATAGATTTGCATTTAATGGAAGCAGTGCATGCACATCTTTCCCATGCATGTTCATGGTAGCTATCCTGAAAACCTGGCCTGTTCATGGTACTCAAGGACTGGCACTCACCATCACTGGTCTAGATCCATAGACCCACTGGGGACACTTGCAGTAACAGCTAAGGATTTTTTTCTTAACTTTTGGGTGGTGGCGGGGGTTTAAACCTAGGCCCCAGGAGCATCAGGATGTGTCCTGATGCTCCCAGAGGAAGTTAGCTATAACTCAAATCAAATAATTTGGCTTGCAATTTCTGAAGCAAGCCACGTTATTTGATTTGCACTGTTTAGGCTATTAATGAGTTAATTAGCATGCATATCAGCTCATTATAATACCTGCAGTGCCAGCAGCAGAATAGCATGAGGCATTTGAAATACCTTATGTTATATTTGCATTAGGCCATTTACCACATATTAAACTGTCTAACACAGCTTTGTACTTGAGGAAACGGAGGGTGCAGTAACTTGCCTAAGATCACAGGGAGCAGCAGCAGCGGGATTTTAATCCAGCATCTCTAGTTCTCAGCTAGCTGCTCTAACCACTAGGTTAATCCTCTGCTCCACATTTACTTAACAAAAGTAACCCTTAGTGGGGTGTGATAAGACCCAAAGGCACACAATCTTATTTATATCTTCCAGGGCTGCTCCAGCTAAGCATTCACTCCCATGCTGACTCTTAATCCCTGAAGGGAGGGACTCACTTATGGCCCAGACGATGAAAGGAGGTCACCAGTGTGTGTGCTGTACTTTAAGTGTTTCCCATGAGGTGAGAGGCTGTATGAACTCAGACAGGACCAGGTCTGGGTGTTAAAATAAAGTTTACCGATTCTTAAAGTTAAAGTCCATTTGTCCAAAATGATGAGTGTACATCTGACTGTAGTTGCAGGGTTTTCTTTCTTTGTAGGCAGGTGTCCTTATTACAGACCTCTGGGTGGAGCCCATGGTGATTTTAAATGCGCTTACTCTCCCGGCGGCTGTCCCATGGAATCCAAGTGAGAGAGTTCCCATTTTACCTTTAGAGATCTTCTTTCTCGTGGACACTGAGCCTGTCCTGATCCCTTAGGTGGAAATCTGGATGGGATCTCCTTCTCTTTCCTTTCTTCCTTTCATTCAATTGTTCATTTTCCTTAGCTATTATTGCAAATTATTTCTCTGGTGGAAAAATCTGGGGACCAGGCTATTCTCGGCACTGAAGCCCCAGTGGGTATGGAAAAAAACTTCCCCACTACTCTTAAGTTCCAAAAAATACATTAAGTCTTAATCTGGATAGCTTCTCTGCCCTCACTGTCTCTCGCAGCAGGATCCATTACTGGTGCTTGCCTACCTAGGGAGTAGAGTAGGCTCACAAGACTTTGGTTCCCTGAAGAGAGCCTCTTGCCCCAAAGGCTATCAGGCTTAAAAGTCTATCTCACTATAAATTATAAGAAGGACCCTCTGGCAGGGAGTGCACAGGGAGGTGTCTCTGCTAAAAGAAAAGTCCTTTGGACTTGGGGAAAAAATACATCTTTACTCTGCACCTGCTTCCTCTAACTGAACCCCTGAGTCTTACAATGGCTGGGCTAAATAGCATTTACTCATCCAGTCAGATTCTCCAGGTGGGGAGGGACTGAAGGGTATGGATGGCTCCCTTTCTAAGTGTCTTCTAAGGACAGGGATAGTGACATCTAGTGGCCAGGCCCGGTAGGGGTGCCACACAAAAATATGTAATGGTTTGACTGTATTTGGTTCTTTTCAAAACTGACCGTCTGTAATTTTTCTAATATATGCTTCCATATCTAGATAAGCAATTCTTTTGTATATAATAACATTGCAACATAGTAAATGATGGCAGACAAAGACAAACTTGCTCCATCTAGCCCAGGGATGGCGAACTCCAGTCCTCGAGGGCCACAAACAGGACAGGGTTTTCAGGATATCCACAATGAATATTCATGAGATAGATTTGCATACAATGGAGGCAGTGCGTGCAAATCTTTCTCATGCATATTTATTGTGGATATCCTGAAAACCTGGCCTATTTGTGGCACTCGAGGACTGGAGTTCTCCATCACTGATCTAGCCTGTCCAGCAAGGTGTTTAGAGTTGTAACTGCTGCTCCTTGCAAGTTGTCCTAAGGATTAGAAGGTCACATCCAAGCCATAAAAACAAATAAAGGTCAGACCTTCCTTCCTTTTCAACTGTTTGTATGTTCAAACAGATGGCTCAGATGGACGCTCCATCTGAGCCACAAAAACAGGTGATTGCCAGACCTTCTAACTCTCAACTTTATTCATTCAGTACACAGAAGACCTGCCTCAGCCATAGAAGCACAAGAGCTGACTGCCCTGCCAAACCGCCATCAAGAGTATGAACTTGATGAAATTTCGTTGATGTAAGGTAAACAGTTAGATAACTAAACCTTTATGTTAACTATAAGATATCCCCAGATGGATACCTTGAATGCGCCACTAACTGTTTATAACTGCCGCTCACCTTCTGTTTAGGGTTGTAAATGCCGCTCCATGCAAGTTGCCGCCATGCAGAAATGTTACATCAAAAGTTACTATGTTTCAATGGTTCTTCATTTCCATCCTCTAGCCACTTGTTTGTTCCCTATTTATGACTTTGGGAGAGTTTCTCATATATTTATTTTTTATCTCATACGGACCGATACAGTAAAATCAGCGGGAGAGCAAGCAAACGCCCGATCCCGGCGCGCGCACAGGCCACTCTCCTGTGCACATGATTCTGTATTTAAAAACGGGCAAAAGGAGGCGCTAGGGAACTAGCACTTCCCTAGCGCCTCCTTTTGGACCGGAGCAGCGGCTGTCAGCGGGTTTGACAGCCGACGCTCAATTTTGCCGGCGTTGGTTCTCGAGCCCGCTGACAGCCACGGGCTCAGAAACCGGACGCCAGCAAATTGAGCGTCCAGTTTTCAACCCGACAGCCGCGGGCCGTTTTCAAATTTTTCTTTTTTTTACTTTTTTTACCCTTCGGGACCTCCGACTTAATATCGCCATGATATTAAGTCGGAGGGCACTTTCCCGGTGCCTGATGAAATTAGCGCCTACCTTTGGGTCGGCGCTAATTTCTGAAAGTAAAATGTGCGGCTTGGCTGCACATTTGGTTTTCTGAATCGCGCGGGAATACCTAATAGGGCCTGCAACATGCATTTTGCATGTTGCAGGCGCTATTAGGTTCGGGGGATTGGACGCGCGTTTTCGGCCCCTTACTGAATAAGGGGTAATGCTAGCGTGTTGTACTGTATCAGCCCGAAAGTTTCTCTTGCTCCCTTGGTCTTCCATCTCACATGGAGTTGGCTTCTAGTGGGGGTTGTGCACCATGAGCTTTCATTTATAACTAACTAGGCTTCTTTCCTCACATTTTTAACCCCCTCCCCCTCATTTGTCTTAGCCGAATCATCAAAGCGACAGTCCTTGGCCAAGGTCCACAGGTCATAAGTACACATGTACCATGAGCCTGACCAGCAGAAGTGTCACCATTGTGTGATGATTGGTGCTCTATCACCCAAGGGGCCACAAACACTACCTTCACAGCACCCCGAACCCCAGCCAGCCTGGATCTCTCACATGGCAACAATCAATGCTGCCACCAAACCAATATAATTTCAGATTCACAGACTGTTTTGTTTTTTTTTCAACAGAACATCAGAAAGCAGTGAATGCATGGGGATTCTACCAACACAAAATGAGACGTATTTAGGCTAGAATTTTGTGAGGCCACACAATAAAACTAATGACATTGCATATGACCAAAATGTAGCTTATATGAAAAATAACCCTTTAGAGACTTTTTAGTTAGTTCTAATACATTATAAAGGCTCAAAAATGTTAATCTAGGCACCAAAGAGTTAAAAAAAAAAAACAAAACAAAAAACCCAACAACCCAGGACTGAAGCCACAATCTTCAATGACCTGTAGTTATCTGGTAACTATATAACTACTCTCAAATGCTCAATGGGTTCTAATTAGACTGGAGAGCAGATTCCCTGGGGCAGCTCACAAATTGGATCCATCCTTCTGAAGGTCAGAGAGCAGCTTGGTAAGGGCAAACATGGAACTGCAGTATTTAAAGTAGTTTAGAGCAAATCATAAAATATTTTCCAGTCTTTTAAATTAATATTAGCAGCAGCAATAGGAGAGTGCTGCATGGGGTAACCAGCATGTAGCAGCAGCTACTACCTTTCCTGTCCTTAACTAATTAGCTTCTATGATTCTGACGCAAATGCAGCATCACTCTCCGCTTCAACGGCAGGGGAAGGGGAATTGGATTGAGACAATCAGCGCTGGGCCCTGACTTTTACGGTCCAGGGTACTGATACGCAAGCATTAGGGAAAAAGCGCAGGGCTGCTTTTAAGATCAAGCAGCAGCATCAGGAAGTAGGGATGTGAATCGGGCTTCGGACGATTGAAAATATTGTCGATATTTTCAAAATCGTCAGAAATCAGGGGCTCCCCCGAAACGATAGGAAAACCCCACGATATTGATCATGGGGGTTCTCTTATCATTTTGGGGGAGGGCGGGAAAAACGGCACACAAAAATAACCCCTAAACCCACTCCGACCCTTTCAAACTAATCCCTTTGCTTCCCCCACCCTCCCAACCCCCCCAAAAACATTTTACTGGATGGCCCGTGCCATTTTTAAAGATGGCGCCGGATGTCCATTACTCCTACCATGTGACAGGGGCCGGCCAATGGCACGGATACCCTGTCACATGGTAAGGGCAAAGGGCCATCAGCGCCATTTTTATTAGTGGCAGCCGACGGCCCGAGAGCGGGAGATCGCTCTCGGGACCTCCACTGGACCACCAGGTAATTTTAAAATGTTTTGGGAGGGGTCGGGAGGGTGGGGGAAGCTAAGGGAGCTGTTTTAAAGGGTCGGGTGGGTTTAGGAGGTTTTTTTGTGTGCCATTTTTCCCGCCCTCCCCCAAAACGATAAGAGAACCCCACGAACAATTTCGTGGGGTTTTCCTATCGGTTTTGGGGAGCCCCCGATTTCTGACGACTTTGAAAATATCGTACGATATTTTCAATCGTCAGAAAAATGATTCACATCCCTAAAAAGCATGCATCTAGCAAGGGGCAGAATTTTTTCTGGGCGTGAGCAGATTTCCTTGTGTGGTGTATGAAGTTTGTTAGGAACGACTCATCTCCCTGGGATTAGCATTCTTCTTACTCCTGCAAATTAGGCTCCTGGATCTTTAATTACCCCTACAGTAGACAAAAGTCTGTTTTCCATTTTCAGTAATGTACTGTCCCCTTACACCATGCAAGCGCAGAGAGAAGTGAATAGAGCTAGTCAAATACTGTATATGTGCAAGTATGCACAAATAGAATGCATAACTATATATATATACAGTACATAACTACATACACACAGGGGCAGATTTTAAAATCTGCGCGCGCGGGGTACATTTGTGCACGAAACCTGGCGCACACAAATGTACACCCGATTTTATATCATGTGCGTGCTGCCGTGCGCATGTTATAAAATCTGGGGTCGGCACGCGCAAGCAGGTGCCTTGTGTACTTGCACGCGCCGAACCCAAGGGGTGCCCCGATGGCTTTTCCTCCGAGGCCGCTCCGAAATCGGAGTGGCCTCGGAGGGAAATTTTCTTCCGCTCCCCTCCCTACCCCTATCTAACCCACTCCCCATCCTACCTAAATCCCCCCTCCCCCACCTTGTTTTACTTATTTACGCCTGCGTCTGGCAGACGTATCTTGTGCGCGACAGCCAGCTGCCAGCGCGCCAACCCCAGGCACAGCCGCTGAGCCGGAGGCCTCGGTCCCAGCCCCGGACCACCCCCGGACTGGCGCCATGCCCACGACCCCGCCCTCTTCCCGCCCCTTTTTCCAAGCCCCGGGACATATGCGCGTCCCGGGGCTTGTGCGCACCGCCAAGCCTATGCAAAATAGGCTCGGCGCGCGCAGGAGCAGGTTTTCGGGGTTACACGCGTAAGTTACGCGCGTAGCCCTTTGAAAATCTACCCCACAGTGTACAATCCAGACTGAAACCTCAAGCTATGAAGGAAGTCTTGTGTTTGTGAGTCAAAAACTGATGAATTAATTGCTGTTTTGGAGCTAATATATACTGCATAGGCAATAATTTCTGTCTGGATAATTACTAGAGCTGGCAAGAACCTCTTTAATTTTTTTGACTCGGCAGTTTTCTCTTACTCCTTTTTTGACTCGGCAGTTTTCTCTTACTCCTTTTTTGACTTGGCAGTTTTCTCTTGCTCCTTTGGGCTATCAGCTCAATCAGAACTGGTCTTTCCTGGAGCTACAGCATTAAGAGCCTTCATTCGCAACTAGCCAGGGGTTTGCCCTCTTCCCCCCACCCCTATTTTTAGCCCTCTTCCCCCATCCATCTAGCCCAGACACGGTGATTGTCCTTGGCTGGGTAACATAGACCTCGGATCCAGTGCTCTTGTGCACTGGCTCTGAGCCCTAGAAGTTGCCATCATGCAATGGTCAGAACTCCCTCCCCAAGAAACCGTGAAGGCCGCCTCTGCAGCATCCCAGTAAAGAAGAATTTGAAGTGGTACTTGTTTAATAAATTACAGCTGAAGTGTTTTATTTTTTTTTTCTGGCATTGCTGAATGCCTGTGCCAACAGCGACAGGCATTGTGTGCAGTGTTTTCTCTCTATTGTACAGGGTTTCCTGTTGCCAAAAGCATGGACTTTCATTAAATTTAGTTTGCCTATAAAACTGAAGGATTTTTAATGCTCTCAATGATCTGAACTCCTTTATAGCAAAAATGTAAATTTCTCTCATTAATAATTTTGAAGGGGTTGTTGTGATTTTCATGAGAATAAATACAGTTTTGCAGTTTTATTTCCCTTGCATGCTTATTCTTTACATTTATTCATTGGAACTGTTGAATATTTGGGTAGCATTTACTAAATATTGTGTGTCATATTTAAGCTTCAAGGAAGATATAAAAGGGTGCTTAAATGTTTTATATTTAAGCTCTCTTTGTCAGAATGTTGGATTTGTAGTTTTAATGAATTGAGCTAGCTTAGGAAACCTGAGCTTCACAGATCTGGAGGATAAAATTAAATCATACTGGATAAGAGCAAATTCTCAGCAGCAAACTCGGAAACGGGTACATGAATGAATTTTCAGCACAAAGAATGAATGCAGCTATAAGGCACCCAGGGACAGATTTATTAACAGTTTTGTACTGCTTTCAATGAAGCTTGTAATAGCATAAAAGTATTAAATCTGATTTACTAGATAGGATTTGTGTGATATTCCATCACACTGCATCTTCACACAGGCAAGGAGCTCCCCCAGCTTTTCAAATCCTGTAACAGTAATTTAGGACACAGTTGAATACTTGGTTGAAAAGGCTGCAGCTTTATTGAAGAGTTTACAAGCAGCCAGACAATAAAATAATACAACCATAGAGCAATCCAAACAGATTAACAGCATCAAAATCAATTATGATTTAAACAGGTCAATATGGTGCATGGAAGCTGCCTTGGATAGAATGAGACCAATATAATTGAGTTAAGCCTTCTATGAATCCAAGGGTCAGGAATTACCAAACATAAAAGAGCCAGATGCACTAGAGATTTACCTCTGTTATTTATGTGTTCTGCTTTTTATGCCTGTGGGAAAAATGCTTTGTACATTTGGTCCTCAGCATCTTATCCCAAAAAAAGATTTTTCCCCATTGTGGATGTAATTTTTCAAAGAGATTTCTTTAGGTAACCGTGCTGTACACGCAATAATGACCTTTTGCAAAAGTGTCTGCCTGAGATGCAGGCAAATGTATACCATGTATGCCCATAAGATTATCTGGACTGAGCGGGTGGCATTCCTGTGGGCAGAGCTGAGGAGAGGGTTAGCACTTACATGCAAACATTTTGAAAAATTCAAACGTATGTGAGTAAATTATCTCAAAAATCCTATGCACAGCAAGTAATGGGTCTAAGTGTGGGGGTGAATTTGATGGGATAATTTTAAAAGCAAACTTATGTGTGTACGATAAGTCCACTTTGAAAATTGGTGCAACTTATGTGCATTTGCAGCATAATTTAGGTATATTGCAAAATCTGTGATTATAAAAAAAATATATTTACTGAATGAGGCCACAAAGGCCAGTGCAAGATTGTTCTCCATCATGTGAAAATTAATATGTTTTCATAATATTTGACATATTTTGAATGCTTACATTAAATATAAAAAAAAGTTTACAATCATGGATCTGAGCAAAATATGAGTCTGCATTTCATTTTTTTTTCCATAAACATGCTTTTTTTCCCCCTTTTCCCCACCCCTGGCTTAGTGATGACGTATCCTATGATATGCGGTGTGGAGCTGAAGGCCAGTGTGATGCCACCGGTCATAGGATGAGAGATCCAGGGTAAACAGTGCTTCTCCCCTTCACTCACACCTAATTATGACCCTCACAGCCTAGTGCTGATCTTTCCTATCTCTAATACTCAGGCCCTCAGTGGTGCCAGGATTTCATATCTGCTCTAACTGCCGCTCCCTCTTCCCATGAAACTGGGTTCTCCATGTGGTGAAGTCCAAAAGAAATGCTAAGAGCTGATCCTGGACCTAGCACTCCTTGGAATGAGCCTGTGGGCCAGACTATCCCAGGGCTTATGAGCATAGGCCAATCCAGTCCATGCATTCACTTCAAAGCAGGTCCTGCAGCTTCTTCCAGGTTGTTCTTCAGGTGGAGAGAAGAAAGGATGGGCCAGCCTAGAAAGGTAGTGAAGGTCCAAGTAGGGATGAGGGGGAGTGTAAATGAATGTCTGTCTGGCGAAGGACCAAGTGTGATGTGTATCTATCTGGGGTTTGGAGGAAGTGCTGAATGGCAGTTCAGGGAGAAAACGGAAAAGGAAGTACTGAATGAGGATCTGTGATGTGGGAGACAGAGAAATGGGGGTCAGCAGGAAGGGAGGAGGAAAAAAGAGTGAATGAGGACCCATGGGAGAGGTGAAAAGGAATGAATGGGGACCTTGATGAGTAGGAGTAAATGGGACCTGCAGGATGGATGGCATGAATGACAGTAAGAGGAGGAGAGGAGGGCTTAGGGAGAGTGTGTGGAGATTAGGGGGAGGGTCAAGGAGAGCGTAATTAAAAGAAAATAAAATGAAAGTACTAAGGAATGAGAGGGAAAGAGGAGACAAGGATAAAAGCATAAGATTATTTACTCTTTCAGATAATGGAAAGACTAGGGTGCACTCCATGAAGTTAGCATGTGGCACATTTAAAATTAATTGAAGAAAGTTCTTTTTCACTCAACGCACAATTAAACTCTGGAATTTGTTGCCAGAGGATGTGGTTAGTGCAGTTAGTATAGCTGTGTTTAAAAAAGGATTGGATAATAGGGATGTGAATCGTTTTAGGACGATTAAAATTATCGTCCGATAATTTTAATATCGTCTTAAACCGTTATGGAACACAATACAATACAGATTCTAACGATTTATCGTTATAAATCGTTAGAATCGTGAGCCGGCACACTAAAACCCCCTAAAACCCACCCCCGACCCTTTAAATTAAATCCCCCACCCTCCCGAACCCCCCCCCCAATAACTTAAATAACCTGCGGGTCCAGCGGCGGTCCGGAACGGCAGCGGTCCGGAACGGGCTCCTGCTCCTGAATCTTGTCGTCTTCAGCCGGCGCCATTTTCCAAAATGGCGCCGAAAAATGGCGGCGGCCATAGACGAAAAAGATTGGACGGCAGGAGGTCCTTCCGGACCCCCGCTGGACTTTTGGCAAGTCTCGTGGGGGTCAGGAGGCCCCCCACAAGCTGGCCAAAAGTTCCTGGAGGTCCAGCGGGGGTCAGGGAGCGATTTCCCGCCGCGAATCGTTTTCGTACGGAAAATGGCGCCGGCAGGAGATCGACTGCAGGAGGTCGTTCAGCGAGGGTTCCGGCGCCTCGCTGAACGACCTCCTGCAGTCGATCTCCTGCCGGCGCCATTTTCCGTACGAAAACGATTCACGGCGGGAAATCGCTCCCTGACCCCCGCTGGACCTCCAGGAACTTTTGGCCAGCTTGTGGGGGGCCTCCTGACCCCCACGAGACTTGCCAAAAGTCCAGCGGGGGTCCGGAAGGACCTCCTGCCGTCCAATCTTTTTCGTCTATGGCCGCCGCCATTTTTCGGCGCCATTTTGGAAAATGGCGCCGGCTGAAGACGACAAGATTCAGGAGCAGGAGCCCGTTCCGGACCGCTGCCGTTCCGGACCGCCGCTGGACCCGCAGGTTATTTAAGTTATTTGGGGGGGGGTTCGGGAGGGTGGGGGATTTAATTTAAAGGGTCGGGGGTGGGTTTTAGGGGGTTTTAATGTGCCGGTTTTTCGATTTTTCAATTTTTAACGATTTTTCACGATATTTTACCCCCCCAAACGGCAACAATACGATTCCCTCCCCCTCCCAGCCGAAATCGATCGTTAAGACGATTGAGGACACGATTCACATCCCTATTGGATAAGTTCTTGGAGGAGAAGTCCATTACTTGCTATTAATTGACTTAGAAAATGGCTACTGCTATTACTAGCAACAGTAACGTGGAATAGACTTAGTTTTTGGGTACTTGCCAGGTGCTTATGGCCTGGATTGGCCACTGTTGGAAACGATGCTGGGCTTGATGGACCCTATGGCATGTTCTTATGTTCTTATTTACTATACTGGGTCAGACCAAGGGTCTATAAAGCCCAGTATCCTGGGTCCAACAGTGGCCAATCCAAGTCATAAATATCTGGCAAGTAACTGAACATTAAATGAATAGATCTCAAGCTACTATTCCTTACTGATTAATAGCAGTTTATGAACTTTTGCTCTAGGAACTTATCCAAACCTTTTTTAAACTCAGCTACACTAACTGCCGTAACCACATCCTCTGGCAATGAATTTCAGAGATTAATTATGCATTGAGGGGTCGATTTTAAGACCCACGCAAAGAGTGGCCTGGGAAGGAACTTCCCTATACCCCTACCTAACCTTCCTACCCTTTCCTCTCTCCTCCCCGACCCCTAACCCCTTCCTAGATGCTTCCTTTTTTTTTTTTTTTTATTACTTACTGCTCCTTCGGAGCAGAAGTAATCTCTGTGCACCAGCTGGCTGTGGGCGCGCGCTTCTCTGGGACAGTGTCGAATGGCACTGTCCCAGCCCACCCCTCCCCGTCAAGACCACGCCCCTAGGACGGCCCCCTTTTTCAAAGGCCCGACATTTTGGCGCGAAACTGGGGTTACGCGCATGGCCGTGCCCCTCCGAAAATGCACGGAGTGCACACAAGGCCCACATGGAGAATCCAGTAACCCCCATAATTCATGTGCGCTGGGCTTTTTAAATTGTGAGTGAAAAAGAATTTTCTACGATTTGTTTTAAATGAGCTACTTGCTAAATTCATGGGGTGCCCCCTAGTCCTTGTATTATATGAGAGAGTAAATAACTTGATTCACATTTACCCATTCAAGTTCTTTCATGATTTTGTAGACCTCCATCATATCCCCCCTCAGCTGTCTCTTCTTCAAGCTGAACAGCACTAACCTCTTTCGCTTTCCTCAAAGGAGAGCCGTTCCATCCCTTTTATCATTTTGGTTGCTCTCTGTACTTTCTCCACTGCAACTATATCTTTTTTGAGATGCAGTGACCAGAACTGCACACAGTATTCAAGGTGTGGTCTCGCCATGGAGCGATACGGAGGCATGATGACATCCTCTATTTTATTTGCTATTCCCTTCCTAATAATTCCTAACATTTAGATTACTTTTTTGAAGGCCACAGCACACTGAGCCAATGATTTCAATGTATTATCTACACTGACGCCTAGATCTTTTTCCTAGTGGTAACTCCTAATGTGGAACCTAACATCATGTAACCACACCAAGGGTTATTTTTCCCTATATGCATCACCTTGCACTTGTCCACATTAAATTTAATCTGCCATTTGGATGCCCAATCTTCAAGTCTCACAAGATCCTCCTGCAATTTATCACAATCTGCTTAAGATTTTACTCTGCATAATGTTGTGTTATTCGCAAATTTAAGCACCTCACACCTAGTGCCCCTTTCCAGATCATTTATAAATATATTAGAAACTACTGGCCCTAGTACAGGTTCTGAGGCACTCCACTGTTTACCTTTCTCCAATGTGAAAACATTACAGACCATTTAATCCTATTCTCTGTTTCCTGTCTTTTAACCAATTTGCAATTCACAAAAGTAAATCACTTTTTACTTTTCTTAGAAGCCTCTCATAAGGGACTTAGTCAAAAGCCTTCTGAAAATCCAAATACACCACATCTACTGGTTCACCTTTGTCCACATGTTTATTCACCCCTTCATAAAAATGTAGGAGATTTGTGAGGCAAGACTTCCCTTGGATAAATTCATGCTGGCTGTGTCCCATTAAACCATGTCTATCTAAATGTTCTGTGATTTTTACTCCTTATAACATTTTCCACATTTTTCCTGGCACTGAAGTCAGGCTCATTGGTCTATAGTTTCCCGAATCTCCCCTGGAGTCCTTTTTAAATATTGGGGTTATATTGGCCACCCTCCAGTCTTCAAGTACAATGGACAAGTTTAATGATAGGTTACACATTTTTACTAATAGGTCTGAAATTTAAATTTTTTTTTTAAATTTTTTATTTATTGCATTTTCATTTATTAGATACAATTATAATTGTAATCAAATGGGATGTAATACAATAATAATACAATTAACAAAACAGTAAATAGTCTATCCGTCTTAAATTGTTAAAGTAATATCCAGGAAAGGATTAACAAATTGGAGCGATATAAAAGGAAAACAGAGAGAGAAAGACAACACAATCCCCTCTGAAAAACAGTTGAAACTAAGAGATATACAACAGTTACTTTTCAACAGCCTCGACAACCTCGGTTACAATTTCTTGGGGGTTAGACGCTAGAAAACTCTGTAATTGTGATACTTCAAAAAAAATATATTTCTTATTTTGCCAGACAATCTCACATTTACAGGGATATTTTAATGTCATTTTGCCTCCTTTCTTTACCACTTCTGATCTCAACACTAAAAAGTTTTTCCTTTTTTCTTGTGTTTGCCTGGATAGATCTGGATATAATCACACCTTTTCACCATGAAATAATACTAATCGATTTCTCATAAAAAATCTAAAAGTTGTATCTCTATCCATGGCACAAGCAAAAGTAACATTAAGTGTGGCCCTAGTAGTGATTACTGTATCTAAAGTAGCCTCCATCACTGCTGTTAAATTTAAAGATTCTTCTTCTGATTTTATTAATTCATCTCTATTTGATTTCGGGGAAATATAATATATTTTAGATATAGGGGGCAAAGACTGTAATGGCATTTTCAATATATGTTGCATATATTCCCATAGCATGTCTTGAGGTGAAATCAAATGATGTCTGGGAAAATTTATAAACCTTAAGTTTCAATATTTTGAAGTATTTTCTAAAGCCTCTATTTTTTTTATCATATAATATTTCCATTCTAGTAAGTCTTTGTTGCCAACTTTCACAATAAGTCAATCTCTTCTCCATATTTCAAATTTTTCCTCAGATTTAATTATTGCTGTCTCAATATTCTGAAAGCGAGCATTAGACTCTTTTGCTGCTTTTGTCAAATCAAGGATCACTTGTTCCATTGCCTTCATAGCTTGCCACACAGAGTCTAAAGTAATTTCAGTTGGTTTCTCAGGTATTATAGAATCTCTTAGTATTCCAGTCTCTATTTCCCCTATTGTATCCAATCTCCTCTCTCCTTCTTCATTAGGGTTAGTTTGAATTTGCAAAACATCTTGCGATATAAGCTGAGGAGGTGGAGGAGTAGACGGGGCACCTGGGCTTAAAGATGTTTCAGCTAGGAAGGTTGGAGCTCGCTCTGCTCCTAATCCTTCAGCAGCTAATTCTCCCAGGTTAACTCCTGTTGTAGGGGTGAAAAAAGTAGAAATCCGTGCCTGTGATTGTAATGGGTCAGGTACAGGAGAGGAAGTTGTTATCTCCCTAACCTTCGCCTTACGTTTTGTATGAGGCATGTTTTAATAAAATAAATTTAACCACAGATTACTTGTTTCACCTAGTCTCTTATAAAACACTTATATCTTTTCCTGGGTGGAAGTTAGTGGATGAGAGAACTAATAAGGTAATCTTTTCTACTCATAGTTTGAAACAAAGCCGCACCCCCCCTTAGGCGCACGCGGCTTGGGCGGAGCGCCGGCGTCGACGGAGCACCGCCAGGGGTTCCGTTTTTATCCGTGTGAGAGTCGCAGTTCCAATGATGTCAGATGCAGGAAATAGCCTCCCTGGTTGCTCGTTTAGGGCCGGGAGCTCCCTCCTCACCCTTCACTGGTCCCAGCAGGTAAATAGCAGTTTGAAAATTGCCTTCTCTCTCCACCTCAGCGGAGTGCCGCCAGGGGTTCCATTTTTATCCATGCGAGAGTCACAGTTCCAATGACGTCAGATGCAGGAAATAGCCTCCCTGGTTGCTCGTTTAGGGCCGGGAGCTCCCTCCTCACCCTTCACTGGTCCCAGCAGGTAAATAGCAGTTCGAAAATTGCCTTCTCTCTCCACCTCCTCCTGAAATTTAATTTTTTATTTCTTTCAGAACCCGGGGTGTATACCATCCAGACCAGGTGATTTATTATTCTTTAGTTTGTCAGTCTGGCCTATTACATCTTCCAGGTTCACCCTAATTTGGTTCAGTTCATCTCCGGAACTGATATTTCCCCAACATCCTCTTCAGTAAACACCGAAGCAAAGAATTTTTTAAATCTTTCCACAATGGCCTTATCTTCCCTAAGTGCCTCTTTAGCCCCTCAATCATCTAACAGTCCAACTGATTCCGTTGTAGGCTTTCTGCTTCGGATATATTTTAAAAAGCTTTTATTATGCGTTTTTGCCTCTACGGCCAACTTCTTTTCAAATTCTCTCTTAGCCTGGCTTATAAAATGTATTATATTTAACTTGCCAATGCTTATGCTTTATCCTATTTTCCTCTGATGGATCCTTCTTCCAATTTTTGAATGAAGATATTTTGTATAAAATAGCCTCTTCCACCTCACTTTTTAACCATGCTGGTTTTGTAGATTGTAGAGGAAAAAAAGATAAAGATGGAATAAAAGAAGTTGGTTTGGGGAAGAAGAGTAGGTAGGGAGGAAGGGATGATAGTTATTAACCAGGATAAAGATAGAAGTTTCAAGAGTTTGTTTGAATGAAGAGAGAAAAATAGATCGACAAACGAGAAACAGGCACAGAAAGTTTGGGGAAAAATGTTTATTTAATCAACTCTGGCATTTGTGTTTGCATTTTAATCTTTACATTACTGCTACACAAAACATTTGAGCTATTTTATGAAAAATAATTTGAAAAATTCTCACCTCAAAACCTGGGGAGGTATCATCGTCACATCTTCAAGTCTCTGCCCCAGTTACCATTTCATCTTATGGCTCTGCTTTCTCCTCTCGTCTAAGTTTTCTGAAAGGTGTGATAGTTGGCAACTGTGCTATGTGCCAGCAGCTACACTCAGCCAGCTTCTGTAGAGAACACGATTCTTTGGTGCTGCTAAGGGAGAGGAAGATGCAGCATGATTCAGTGCTGCTCTGGCAGGGTAGAAGCTGCCAAAAATAAAGAAAAAGACACTCAAAATAAAGTTGAAACACACCCCTGATTTTGGGTCCCATAATTTTCACTTTTTGTTGGCAGAAATCTTTGAAACTTTGTTGCTGAAGAATTGAGTCTTGGGTTCCAACTCTACATCTTCCATATTAATTCAAACATTGAGCAGCACACACAGAGAAGGTACAGAGAAGGGCAACCAAAATGATAAAGGTGATAGAACAGCTTCCCTATGAGGAAAGGCTGAAGAGGTTAGGGCTGTTCAGCTTGGAGAAGAGACGGCTGAGGGGGGATATGATAGAGGTCTTTAAGATCATGAGAGGTCTTGAATGAGTAGATGTGACTCGGTTATTTTCACTTTCAAATAATAGAAGGATAGGGGGCATTCCAGGAAGTTAGCAAGTAGCACATTTAAGACTAATCGGAGAAAATTCTTTTTCACTCAACGCACAATATAGCTCTGGAATTTGTTGCCAGAGGATGTGGTTGGTGCAGTTAGTGTAGCTGGGTTCAAAAAAGGTTTGGATAAGTTCTTGGAGGAGAAGTCCATTAATGGCTATTAATCAATTGTACTTAGGGAATAGTCACTGCTATTAATTGCATCAGTAGCATGGGATCTTCTTAGTGTTTGGGTAATTGCCAGGGTCTTGTGGCCTGGTTTTGGCCTCTGTTGGAAACAGGATGCTGGGCTTGATGGACCCTTGGTCTGACCCAGCATGGCAATTTCTTATGTTCTTATGTACAACCCTCATATATAGGATATTAATATCAAGAAAAGTCTAATCTAACAATCCAGTTAGCATATCTAGCTTCTGCTAAGATGCAAGTACCTTCTATTCCTTGAAAATATGTCATTCTTGGAAGTTTGAAGCAGATCAAATGAAACTGATGCTATTGCTCTACAGTCTTTTAGTCTGCTACTTGTTCCATTTATACACAATGGTATAATATCTATGAGATCAAAGCATAAAAAGTGCTGAATATCAGGATATAAATACGTTGTTATGTTTCATTTGACTGTGACAGTTTGCACGTGCAGTCTATCAAAGCTTCTTTGTAATATATCAGCCAATGCAAAAGTCATTTTGATTCAACCGACTTGTCTGCTATATAGTATGGACAAATTATATCATTGTGATGTACATTACTGCATTAGCATACTCATTATGAAATATGCAACCTGAGTTATCTTTTGACTAGGCCAAGCCATAAATTTTACTGCATGTAAGATCTATGTGTATCTTGGAAAATGCATGCACTGGTAGGATGGTACTGCAGCCCAGTCAAAGCAGGTTCAATTTGAGCTGGAAGTCTAAAGGGGCAAGAGGAAAAGGAACAAAATAATTAACAAAATAATGGTGGACAGGAAATCATTTCAATTATTAATGCAACTTGAAATATAAAGTTGGTTCTGTGATTTGGCACCAGAATACAAAACCTTTTGTACCTATTGATTTAAATTTTGTTACCAATTCTAGTTATTTATGTATTGTTAATGCTAGCTAATTTCATTAATATTGTAAATGATTGTTTTTTATTATTTTATTGTACACTGCTGTGATACTGTTGGGGTTTATTTATTTATTTAAAAACTTTTCTATATTGTCATTAAGTAGTATACCATCACAACGGTTTACATTGAGGCACATATATATATCTTAGAAAGAAGTATAAGTTAATACTATATATAGGAAGTGCCATTGAAGTCTGGTAACATAGTTTCATAATAAAGACTATTTGTAGAATGTTAAAGATCTTGTCCTTTTCTATGCTTCTCAGTTTTAATTGCATATATAACGCTAATGTAATGTATGTTTTGTTTTAATAAAACATGTTTATTGAGCAGAAAATGGTGCTGCGTTCTGAAGTTCTGCTGTCAGAATTCATATTTCACTATCCACCGCTCTCTTTGTAAAATGCTTGCTTGAAAAGCCAGGTTTTTAAGCCCTTTTTGAATAGTTTAAAATCTCTCTGTAGTCTTTAATTTCTAAGGGCATGGTGTTCCATAGTATTGGTCCGGCTAAGGAGAGAGCCCGTTCTCTAACTTGGGTCAGTCTAGCTGTTTTAGGGGATGGTTAGGAGTGCTTTGTTGGCAGATCTGAGGTTTCTATGTGGGACATGAACACGTAGTGCTGTATTCAGCCATTCTGCTTTTTCGTTGTGTATTAATTTATGTTTTGTGCAAAGTGTTTTGTATTGGATTCTGTATTCAATGGGCAGCCAGTGGAGTTCCGCCAGAGTTTCAGTAATGTGATCATGTTTTCATTTACCAGTAAGTATTCTTGCGGCAGAGTTTTGCAGTATTTGGAGTGGTCTTATTGTTGTGTATGGCAATCCAAGGAGAAAGGCGTTACAGTAGTCGGTGCTAGCAAATATTAGTGCTTGTAACTCTGTTCTGAAGTTTGACAATGTTAGTAAAGGTTTTAATTTCCTGAGAACCATGAGTTTGGCGTAACCTTCTCGGGTTTTTAGTGGTATGTGTTATTTGAGGCTGAGTTCTGTGTCAATTATTACACCCAAGTTTCGTACTTTTTTAGTTAGTTCTATTTTCTGCATAGGCCCGGCGACGCGCACAAGCCCCGGGGCGTGCTTATGTCCCGGGACTTGAAAAATTGGGTGGGCTGGGGGCGGGGCGGGACCGAGGCCTCTGGCACAGCGGTTGTGCCCGGAGGCAGGGGCAGCTTCACCAACAAAGATGAGGAGGGGTTTTAGATAGGGTTGGGGGGGGCAGGTTAGGTAGGGGAAGGGAGGGGGAAGGTGTGGGGGCGGAAGGAAAGTTTCCTCTGAGGCCGCTCCGATTTCGGGGCTCCCCTAGGGCTCGGCGTGCGCAAGGTGCACAAGTGTGCACCCCCTTGCGTGCGCAGACCCCGGATTTTATAACATGCACGCGGCTACGCGCACATGTTATAAAATCGGACATAGATTTGTGCATGCAACCCGGCACACACAAATCCATGCCCGATTTTATAACATGCGCATGTTATAAAATCCGGGGTCGACGCGCGCAAGGGGGTGCACACTTGTGCACCTTGCGCACGCCGAGCCCTAGGGGAGCCCCGATGGCTTTCCTCGGAGGGAACTTTCCTTCCGCCCCCCATCTTCCCCTCCCTTCCCCTATCTAACCCGCCACCCAGCCCTATCTAAATCCCCCCCACCTTTGTTTTATTAGAGGCAGGCGTAGGTTGCGCGCGCCGGCCAAGTGCTGGCACGCGATCCCTGAGCCCAGCAGGTGGCGAGGCCTCTGGCCACGCCCATCCCACGCCCCTCCCAGCCCACTTTTTTCAAGCCCCGGGACATGCGCACGTGCTGGGGCTTGCGCGCGTTGCCGAGCCTATGCAAAATAAACTCGGCGCACGCAGGAAGGGTTTTAAAATCCGCCTCATATTTTTTAAATGAGAATTTCAACACCAAAAAGTAAGTTTTTTTTGATTAGTGGAAAAATTCTGAATACCCCTCCATCTATTTCTGAAAATTCTTTCCATGTGGAATCCAATGGAAAACATCTTTGATGAAACAGGTGAAAAATGTCCAAATTCACCTTTTCTGATGCATTTATAACTTTTCCTTTCCTTTTTAATAAATGATAAAATGCTGCAGAATGCATTTCTGCATGGGAGTATCAGCACGGAGCGGCAGTTACTACGCCAACTTTCTGGCCAGACAGGATAGACCATTTTGGTTTTTATCCACTGTCATTAACCATGTTACTATATGTAATGGATGAATGTCACCATTTTTGCCCCTTGTGGGGAAATTCTCCCATTTCTGTCTGTGGAAAAAAACGTTTGAAGATATGTGAATTTTGCAAAATGAAAATATTCCTTTTAGCACATCTGTAGCTGTAGGGTTGCTTACATAACAATTTCCTGTAGTGTGCCTGGTTTCTGAGGGCTTTAATTTTAAGTAACATCTGTTTCTTCATTCTCAGGTGTATGACACTAATGCTATAAAGCTGTCCAAGGAGCAGGAAGTGTCTATAATGTGTTTCTGTACAGTGCTGCGTATACCTGTTAGTGCTACAGAAATATTGCTTGTCCCAGTTAATATCAGAGACTCTGGCCCCTGCTGAATCATACTCACAGAGCATAGGCTTGCTGATGGGAATCAGCACAAGTCAGTTTCACCAAGGGAAGGGGGAGTGGGAAGTAAGTTTGATATCCTTCAAAGAAATGCAAAATAACAACCCTGTATACCTGACATTGAGTAGTTTAATGCAATAGTAGCTTGTGATCTATCTAATGTTTGGGTACTTGCCAGGTACTTGTAGCCTGGATTGGCCATGGTTGGAAACAGGATACTGGGCTTGATGGTCTGATCCAGTATGGCAATTTCTTATGTTCTTAATGTGCTGCTTGAAAAGGAGGAAAATAAAAATATGCCAGTACTTGCTGCCTAATAAACCTGCTTGTTTTACATGTCCTACTATTAATTATTGTATACTTTGTATAATCTATATTACTTTGTATGCTTTCTTTTTACTTGTTTGTACAGAGGTACATATATATTGATGGGGCTATATAGATATTGAATAATGCAACCAGTAAATAGAGACAACTAGTAAATAATGCAACCAGTAATTGATCCAAATAACTATTCACATCAGACTGGATAAGAGAGGAGCAACATTTTCCTTTAAATCAACATTTTCTTCTTTCCCTTAGTAAATTATTGAGTCATCACATGCACTAGTAGCTTACTTACCTGTACTTTAAGGGATGGACCCTCTGGTAACTCCTATGTTTACCACTACTCCATCTGAACCTTCCATCTCCGGAATGTTCCTTAGCAAAAGACATAGTGAAGACTAGCTGGCTTTACATAAGTATTTACCTGAGTAAATTATCCTGGCTGAAAACTGGCCTCACTTCCACAGTAAGAGACCTTTAACTGAGTTTAAAAGAGGTGTTCCGGAGGGGGGAGAGCGGGGAAGTGTTAAATCTGGGGAGGAAAGCTTTGCATGTGTATTCCAATTTCAAATGTATGTTCACTATTTTACTCCTGATTGGCCTCTGTCTGATGACAAGTATGTGAGTGCTAAAAGGAGGTGTTCATAAGGGTTTGCTTAGGCCCAGGAGAGGAAATCGATGGATATAAATTCCTTTTTCAACTTCATATATGTGCACTATTTTACCTCTGTCAGCTGCTTGTACAACTAAGAGGTGCAAGCACACAGTTTATGCTCTCTAATTTTTCAGAGAGAAACTAACCAGGTAGTTTCTCTTTTGAAAGTTAGCTACAAAGAGCATGTGTTGAAGTTCGACTATTTTTTTTTTATTTTTTATTTATCAACATTTACAATAATCCACAAGCAAAAATCTCGTAGTGCCAAAGAATACAAAAGTAGAAATAATTTTTTCAGATTCAAATACATCTGTAAATACATACAACACTGTTTAAATAAAAGAAATATGGAGGTTCTGAAATTTGAGTGTGACAAATACAAAGAAATAAGAAAAAATGAAGTTCAACTATTTTCAACCTGATATTGTGAAAGAAGAGAATGGCAGTACTGGGATATGCTGTCCCAATTCACATAGGATGGCCCGGGGATATTCAGCTCCATGAGAAAGTTGCAGATGACCTTCAGCCGTCAGATCAGCGTTGTCTGTATCTGGAGATAATACCTCAAGACAAACATTTTAAATATGCATTTGGGTTGCACCAAATCCAGATTTCATTTGAAGCCTTTATTGTCTTTAACATCTTCGGAGAGCACTAAATCACAAGCCTTCGTAATCATCTCCATAGCAGCAACTTCCCCATCAACTTCTCACTGCTGAAAACTAATGCTATTTCATTTCTGATCAAGCAACCTGCTTTTGTACGGTGCCAAATCTTTGTTTATCTTGTCATTCTCCACAGTTATCTTGTTTGACAGTTTCTATAAAAGGAGATTGGGTGGATACAAGGAAAACAAATTACCCAAAGTCAACGGATAGGTTTTTGACTGGGACAAGTCAATTTTGGGCAATTGTGTTTCAACTTCAACTTGCCAAGTATCTATTTCTAACATTAAAAGAACAGAATAAACAAACAAGGGAAAAGTCTTAGCTAAGAAACAAAAAAATGTAGCAAAAAAAAAAAATAATAATAATATGCTGCCAATATATAAAATGGTAAATTGGAGAATGATCAATTGTTCTACTTCTCTACCGGTGACAAGACAAAAAGCAATAGGCTTAAATTTCAATAGGGAATATTAGGATGAGATATTAGGAAGTATTTTACAAGGTTAAGAGTAAGGATAGTTAAGCATCAGAGCAAGTTGTCTTGGAAGATGGTACAATCTCCCACAGTATTGATAGTTTAACACCCTGAGGGTGGTTTGAACCATCAGAGTGTCAAAGTGCGTAACCTCTCTCCCTCGCTATTCCTCCAATGGCAGTCACACATAAAAGAACAAGCTGGCAATATTCATAATTCGGGGCAGTCTGGGGGCAACCGAGAGACATTTTAGGGCGGGCCAGAGTTAGCCGCATAAGTTATGTGTCTAAGTCCAAAATTCAGAGTTATCTGCTAAACCGATGCGGCTAACTCTGGCTGGCCCATAGGGCTGTCCTAAAGTTAGCTGGTTAGACATAACCATCTAACTTTAAGATAGCTAGGGATATTCAGTGGTGTGGCAGTGCCACTGAATATCCCCAATAAGTTAGCCAGTTAGCTATATCCGTGCCATGAGATTTGGTTCCAGAGAAAAACAATAAAAGTCTGGAATACAATATGTGGTAATTCACAGTAATAAATACCTTGACTCAGATTTTCCAATTCAATAGAATGTCTTTAATAAAAGAATACGAATTGAAGAAAACTTATTTTGGTAACAAGTAAAACACATCTTAACAACTTCCAATGAAATATTCAACAGGTATACCTTTAACTGTATACCTTTCGCTATTAACTACTTTCGTTTCCTTTTCCAGGTTTTCAAAGAAATTCGAATATTAACTTTTTGGAGGTTTTTTTCTTGTTTTTTCCCTTTTACCTTGCAGGTGCAAGGATTCACCAACAACAAAACATCAGATAATTTTCAGTTCAAATGATCAACACAAACTTTGTAGTTCAAATTTCTTAAACCAAGAATATGATTCTTTTCTCAAAATATATTCACTCGCTGATTCCAACAAGTTTCAGTTCTTATTCAGAAAATCACAAGGTAAATATAATATTATGCCCGTGGACGCTTGGGCTGAGGTGAGATTGGCTCTATCTACAGGGAGGAGCCCTGCAGGTTCTCATCAGCAGCAGGTGGATCCAGATGAAGTAGAGACCGGAGAGATGCTTCACCTTTACCAACCCATAAAAACATGCCATACAGGGTCAGACCAAGGGCCCATCAAGCCCAGCATCCTGTTTCCAACAGTGGCCAATCCAGGTCATAAGAACCTGGCAAGTACCCAAAAACTAAGGGCCTCGTTTACTAAGTATTTCTCCCATAGACACAGAATGGGAGAAAAGCTTTTGTAGATCAGGCCCTAAGTCTATCCCATTCTACTGTTGCTAGTAATCAATTACAACAAGACATATTCACCAAAAATTACAATGAATAATCTAAGGGACCATCATATAAAAACCCCTCACTTTGATATCTTTTAGAGCCTTATGTGTGCTCTATCGAGCACTAAAAAAGTGCACTACTTCCCCGTTTGTTGAAGGGCATGAATTAACTTCAACAAACGGGGAAGTAGTGCAATTTTTTTTAGTAATTTTTGTAAAAATGCTTTAAAAAAAAAAATCCAAAAAAATTGGACCAATGATTAAAAGTGTACCCCTTTGATTTATCGATAGAGCACACGTAAGGCTCTAAAAGATATCAAAGTCAGCGGTTTATATGATGGTCCCTTAGATTATTCATTGTACTTTTTGGTGGATATGTCTTTTAATTGATTGCTATATCGTATTGCCCATTAAGGCTTTTTCTACATTACTGTTGCTAGTAATAGCAGTGACTATTTTCTAAGTCAACTTAATTAATATCAGGTAATGGACTTCTCCAAGAACTTATCCAATCCTTTTTTAAACACAGCTATAGTAACTGCACTAACCATATTCTCTGGCAACAAATTCCAGAGTTTAATTGTGCGTTGAGTGAAAAAGAACTTTCTCCGATTAGTTTTAAATGTGCCACATGCTAACTTCATGGAGTGTCCCCTAGTCTTTCTATTATCCGAAAGAATAAATAACCGATTCACATTTATTTGTTCTTGACCTCTCATGATTTTAAACACCTCTATCATATCCCCCCTTATCCGTCTCTTCTCCAAGCTGAAAAGTCCTAACCTCTATAGACTTTCCTCATAGGGGAGCTGTTCCATTCACTTTATCATTTTGGTCGCCCTTCTCTGTACCTTCTCCATCGCAACTATATCTTTTTTGAGATGCGGCAACCAGAATTGTACACAGTATTCAAGGTGCGGTCTCACCATGGAGTGATACAGAGGCATTATGACATTTTCCGTTTTATTCACCATTCCCTTTCTAATAATTCCCAACATTCTGTTTGATTTTTTGACTGCCGCAGCACACTGAACGGACGATTTCAATGTGTTATCCACTATGACACCTAGATCTCTTTCTTGGGTGCTAGCTCCTAATATGGAACCTAACATTATGTAACTATAGCATGGGTTATTTTTCCCTATATGCATCACCTTGTACTTATCCACATTAAATTTCATCTGCCATTTCGATGCCCAATTTTCCATGTTACCCTTGGTTTGAGCCTTTGGGTGCCGGGGCTGGCAGGCATGGGTCTCTGCTAGTAATTGAAGACATGGTCCGAGGCCAGGCGAAGGTTTTAGGCAGCCAGCAAATAGACCTGTTGGGCTCCGGGCTAGGGTATGAAGCAAGCAGTGGTCGGTTGTATCCAGAGTCAAGGCAAGGGTCAAACCAGGTATCCATCTGAGAGAGAGGAAGAGGAACAGATGGGGCGGGCAAACAAGCATGGCAGGAGCAGGTTGAACAGACGAGAACTGGGAACAGACTGGAACAGGGTGAAGGTGAAGACTGCAATTGACTTGGGAAGCAACACGTACTACCTTGGTAGCTGGACCTGTTACTGAGGAAGTGAGGGAAAGAAAGTGAGAAACCTTTCTAGAGCAGAGTATGTGAGGTCATCAGGAGGCATCGTGGGGCTTTTCCTGCCACAGGCACTTTAAATAAGATGACATTGAGCACACGCCTAAGGAGTGTGGCTGGTTGGGGCTGGCAGCATCCTGCTGCACAGTGCTCGGCAGCGTGGCGGTGGCACCCAGCCGCAACGAGAGGCAGAGTAGCCAGTCCAGCCACAGAGAAAAGAGTGGCGGTCTGCGGGATTAGCCTGCGGACCACCGAAAGCAACATATAAATTATCTTCAATACTCAATAGGTGAGAACACTAAATTTCTGTCAGCCTTTTCCTGTGCTTCACTCTGTGCACCACTTTTTTTTTTAATTTACTCTCTATTAGCATTTAAATCATAACAATGAAATAATGCAAGAATGCATTGTTGTACCAGAAAAATTCCAACAAAATCAAAACACAATCACCAATAGCAAAAATTTACATTACTTCAATGTCAAGTCCACCAAAAAACTATATTGGGGGGGGGGGTGCAAAAAAGAACAGAGATACCCCTAACGTAATAGGAAATCTAAACATGGCCACGATACATATTGGAACCCGTAGTCTAAACATTCTGAAGTCAACATTCAAAGCGGGTTCAGCACTATTGAGCCGTATAAGTCTTACTTATCAGAAAGAAATCAACTCAAATGAACAGGATAAAAAATACAAACATATTCCCTTGATAAGAAATGAAACATTTACAAGGAAAATTAAAAGAATATTTTGCTCCCAATTCCACTACTTGTTGCTTCATCTGGATGAAACTCTTCTTCAGCTGAGTAGCCTTGGAAACATTGTAAAAACATTGGAACTTTTTGACCACAAAAGTAACCTCCTCTCTATTTAAAATAGTGCTTTAGAATAAAATCCTTATCTAACTCAGAATAAAAGGTGGCAATCAATATAGCCCTAGTGGTGGATATCACACCTTGTGAAATCTCAAGAAAGTCTGATAAATCATCTTTCCCAAAGAGACCAAGGAATCTAGTTGCCCTTCTACTCCACTATCACATTATTCATTTGTGGAAAATAATAAATCCTGGATAGCAGAATGCCTTGTCTTGGGAAATCATCAACACATACGTATTTCATGAATTATTCTTGGGTAGACAACAGTCTGAGAATAGGAAAATTCAAATTCCTCAAATTCTTTACCCTTAATATATCCTCAGTCCACTCCAATTTATTATGAAGATTGAAATTATCTTTTATAAGAGCCACACTGGAAGACTGGAGAGAGGTAACTTGTCCTCTAATCTGGGCCAGCACGACCTATTAAGCGAACTAGGTGGTCGCCTATGGTGCTGACCATTAGGGGGCGCCGAAGAGCAGCCATGTGGGGCCATGAATGAAGCCTAACCCCTTGCGGCAAAGAGCAGTAGAGATTCTGCAGGCCTTGAATGAGGTAGGAGTCGAGCCGCAACTGGGGGGGGAGGCAGGCTCAAGGCAGAAGGCTTACCAGGGTGCCTAATACCCTTGCACTGGCCCTGCCTCTAATGGAGGATTGCCAGTTTTCAACCTCTTTCAGTCTATAGTGCTCCTCAGCCAGTTTGGGTTCTGCTCCTATGGAAAAACTACACAATTCGGAAATGGAGTCCAAGATAACTTCTTCAGACATAGATACAATTTTCTATATGTTAACCAGGGAGATATTGGGAGGAACTGGAGGCACTTCTCCTTCACCAGACCACCCAAGGCCCTGAGGGGGTTTCACTGCTGAGGTTACTGGCAAAATTGGCAAACTCAGAGAACCCAAAGGAGCTGCATTTACTTAGGTCTAAGTATAATGTTCCTCTTTCCGGCACTCACCACCCTCATCAGACAAAGCAGTCGATTGCCAAAATGCAGAGAAACTGTCTCCTCCCGAGAACACACTTCCAACTCCTGGGCCACTCTTCCCTGGTGGCATAGGTGGGATTCTCTGCACCAGGCTAAGTGAGGCTCTCAAAGACTCCAAGCTTTTTCACCCAGATTTAACTCTGAAGAGCACAGGAGATGTCAACCCATCGGCCCAGGACCCAAAGGTCCAGCCAGCTTGATCTTCTTTTTTCTTCCCATCAATAAAAGGAAGTAAATTTGAGGAAATGCAAGTGAATAAGTACAGGAAAAGAAGAAAGGAGTTCAGATCTCCCCTTCAGGCAGCCATCTTGATTCATCCCCCCAACCCGTGCACCACTTTCTGTGTATCCCTGAATATTTCTGGATGTTTCTTCTGCTTGTGCTTCTCTGTGTTTCTGGCTAGAAATGTCCTGTCTTTGTAACAGGTGTGCAAGAAATATCTCAAAGTTCTGTAGTCCTTACTGGTGCTGCTGGACTGCATTGGTGTGCAGTGCCGGTGCTTCCATTAGGCAATCTAGATTTTGAGGGTGGTAAAATCCTGCTAGTGTGAGGTCCAGAGGGGTGTGCTGTACCAGAGCCAATACCGTCAAAGAAGGTAGCGCTCTGCTGGAGCCACTGCCACCAGTAATTAAGTTGTGGGAGAGGAGCAAATGTCCAA
This sequence comes from Rhinatrema bivittatum, assembly GCF_901001135.1. NCBI lineage: Eukaryota > Metazoa > Chordata > Amphibia > Gymnophiona > Rhinatrematidae > Rhinatrema > Rhinatrema bivittatum. The sequence goes on from NC_042620.1 coordinate 240,659,500, forward strand.
ACAGGGCCAAATATGCTTGCACTGGCCCTGTTGATGTGCTTTCTTCTTTTTGAAATCTTTGATCATCTTGTTCTAGGGTCTTCTGGTCCACAACCGGCCATACCACTTACTATCATAACCTTTACAAAGTCAAAAAGAGAGACTGTCTACACTTTATGCAAGTTATCTTTCGGCAGAATGTAGGTACGTGTGTGCCTCATTTGCTGGAAACACTGAACTGGATTGTGAAGTAGCTAATAAAAACAAAGCAATAATTTTTGCCAGCTACTCAAATTTACGTTCTTCCTCTGATTATGTGTCTATCACTGGCAGACAGCTGTAGTAGAGAAGGATTTTAGTTAGCCGAGAAATCTTCCTTAGATTTTCTCTCCCCAGTTTTTAAGTAGAAGATTTAGTTCCAATCAAACTCAGTACAGGTCTCAAAGGGAAACTGCCCTTTTGCAAACAGCACTTCACTCTGCCAGGATACTTGTGCTTCAATCAGTGGTTACAGCTGCTGGTTTTAATGCCAGCCTCTGACTGAACAAATCTTCGGATTTAGTGTCCAAATTCGCAATTAAACAAATTCCATTCGAGCTCTTCTTCACGCAGACTTTTAGCTACAGCAGATTACTATTTTTGCACGTCTCTGCTGGTAAACTTTAAATTAAAATTCCTTTCGCACGAATTTCTCCTTTTGCTTGCCCTCTCTTCAAAGATTCTCTTTTTCTGCTAGAGCTGTACCACTGGATTAAGATGTATCCACCATCTGCCAGGGTTAAGGACTTTCCTTTGCCAAATAATTTCTTTTGCTCTCTACCCAAAAATATGACTCTCTTTTTTTTCTCACTAGCTGCAGCTACACAGGTTATCCCCAAATATCTCTGCAATCTGCCTCCAGATTGTTCCTTTTCCATGTGCAGAAGCAACAAACTCGATCACTGTTTGGCAGAGGCGTACAGAGGGTCTCTGGTGGCCGGGGGGGGGGGGGGGGGCAATGCATTCATGTTGCCATCCCTGCACCTCCCATCCTCCTTGTAAAAATGCTTGCGGTCACAGAAAGTCTCACTAATACAAACCCCAGAAAAGAATGAACTGTGAATGGTCTATGAGGCAAAAGCTCCCCTGCCTGAAGATAGGCCGCCAAAAGAGTTTCCTTGGCCCCCTCCCTGTGTGGTACTGCAAGCACAACAAAAATACCCTCTGATAAACAGTGAGACCAAGAGCCAAGGACTGTGGTGTAAAATCTCTAAATTTTCCCTGTACTGTAAAAAAAAAAAAAAAAAAAAAGTATTATTCAGATACACATTTCCCAAAAAGTCACAGAAAAAAAATCAGTCCAGTCTCTAGAAACTTTGGGACTGTACAACTATAACGCTACATTTTTGGGAGCTCCAAGCAAGCTATTATCCAGGTAGACTAGAGAAAGCTCTAGGAGAGAGCAACAAGAACTTTTTTGGTTCTGCTGGGTACTTGTGACCTGGACTAGTCACTGTTGGAGACACGAGATTGGGCTTAATGAACCTTAGTCTGGCCCAGCATGGGCTATGTTTTTATGTCTTTGAGGATTAATGAATCCTTGATGAGCAATTTGTGATGGATTGATCATGATATTTGAAATGTAGAATTTTTGTATACCTTTTTTTTTTTTTTTTAGGAATATTGTAGAATGGGTAGGAATTTTAATTGGTTACAGTTGGTATTTCTTGACTGTTTATGACTGATTCTTCTACTAAGAAAAAAAATTATGCCTGATGTCCATGTTTTCCATAATTTTCCTACTAGGGTTGCCAATCGTCCATTAATTTATGGTCTGCCCATAAAAAAGAGCTTAAAAACAGACCTGCCCACCAGGTCCATAATTTAGACTAGGCTGCATGTAAATTATTTTTATGAAGATTTGCATAGTGAATACCAGACATATGCAGCACTATACTCAGGTCCATAATGGATAGTCCCTACGCCTTCCAATCTAGTCAAGACACACAAAGGAAAAACCAATAGATTTAGAGTTAAAGAAATGAGACCATGATTGATAAGTAACCAGGTGGGTTAAAGTTGAAATTAATAAAGAAAGGGGAGACTTTAAATGAGTCTGTATAACAATGGAACCCTTTTCTTCTGAGAGATTCTTCTCCAAAGGCACACAAAAGAATTTATATTGTTCGGGGCTATTTTACCTTTGCCACAGGCCCCCTCCACTTGTACTACCCCAGGGGCACACGTTCTTTCTATGGGGGAAAGCAGCTGCTTGTGGCCCAGGTGGTGAGGTGACCTTCTTTCTGGCTTGCAGCTGCTTAGTGTAAATTCTGAGGCTGATCAGGGCAATAAGTGCAGGGCACAGGATTGGGGGTTCAAAATTAACTTTACTGATGTAGTAAAAAGGTAATCAGTGGCCAGGTGATGTAAATGGCTGTGCAACGAGTGTCTTTTCTCTTTCCCTGTGTAAGTGCTGTACTCCGGGCTTCTGGAGAAATCCAAACTCCTTTCACAGGAGAGCTTGGTAGCTCCCTACTCCTGAAGGTCCCAGACTGCCAGAGATTCCCTTTGAATTTTCACTGCCCTACCTGGATCCAGCAGTAACCTGCACCTGTGTCCCGTTCAAAGATCCTGTTGAGGGTCTTTACTGATGCTCCTCAGTCTCCTACTTGTGGTTTTCTTCTTCTGAGCCTCCCAGAAGACAAGGCTCAGAAGAAGTAAACATGAGAGAAGGGGTAACAACCTCCCCTCGCCGTAGACAGGGTATGTTGCTGACTGACCTGAAGAGAAGACGCGTTCAGACGAGCTCCCGGACATTCGTTGTTTTTGCATTTCCATATTTTTTCAATGCCTCATACAAAAAGAAAGGGTAAGGTAAAGGAGGGAACGTCGACCCCCCTTAAACCTATCCCGGTTCAAACGAAGACATGGGAGTTTTTCTCCGCAGCAGGTGATCCTCCAGGAGAGTCGGCTGAGGCACGAGAGGGGGAGCAAACCTCCGTGCTCGATGACGAAACATCTCTGAGCCCCCGAGCGCCGGAGATACCTTCCCCTCCTGCCCATGTTGGTATGCATGAGCCGGTGGAACCCGCGATGCCGAAGCTGCACTGAGTGGAGGAAGCGATTGAGGTGGGTCACGTGGCAGGTGCTGACTGTTTCAATATCTTCTGAGCCCACTGTCCCTGCTGCCCTTCACTGACTTTGGAAGATTACTAACAGGGCTCAGTGACCGGCTCTCTGGATCCTGGTAATCTTTCCTCAGAGCTCCAGACTGTAACTCAGGCAACTATCTGTTAGCACAGTCCAAATCTTTAATAAATTCTCTAGATCTCTCTCTATGGGGGTCATTTTCTTACCGTATCGCACGCGAAAAGGGACTTTTCGTGTGCAATAGCTTCATAGGGGCGGAGTCGGGGTGGCGTTGGGACCGGAAGAGGAGGAGTCGGGGCGGACGCTGCGGAAACTTCGCTGGCGGCGAAAAGGTAAGACCCCTTATTGCCGCCAGTAGTGCGCCCAATAGCACCACCTTTCTCGGTGGCGCTATTGAGCGTAAAAGCCGGCAGCGATAACACCGCGGTGGTGCGACCGCTGCCGGCTTTTGCAGGCTCGCCCCCCGCTTCGCCCCCCTGCCCCCTGTTTACCGTGCGATTCAAAGAGCTCTGCGACATTAGAAAATCCAGGCCTATATTAGCACCTGACCTGGTAGGGAGTGCACAGGCACGTGTTTTTCCATAAAGATATCTGTGGTGAAGCTGTAGGCCTCACCCTAAGGAAAGGGACCCATACAATAGGGCTCCTCTCCCCTCAGCCTCCTTCCTCCTTCTCCTCATGAATCTCCACCTATTCCCCTAGTTACAGTAGAGCCCCACCCATTCAGTCACCTCATAGAGGAGGAGCTGTAAATGGTATTCTTTCTAGCTAGTTGTTTTCCTACAGGGACTCGGGGACATCTAGTGGACAATCAGAAGGGGTGCCACAACAGTAGAAAAGCAGCCGGTGGGGTGAGAGGGACTGTAAGTTGGATCTCTGATTTGCATGGTGCTGACTTTCGGCTCTCCTTCCTTCTCCATGTAGCTGGGAGTGAAGTAGAGGGTCCTGCTCTTTTCAATTTAAAAGGGACCATGAGCCTCAGAGAAGAAGAGAGGTTGACCAGCAAAGAAGGGGAGTGACCTCAGTTTTGGATTGTCTCTTTCCAGCAGTCAGGCTTTTAAGATCTGAGGGCGAACAATCCTCCCATCCCAGCACAGCAACTACAAGTCATCTTGTTGGTCAATAAAAAAGTTGGGTTGTCAGTAAAAATCTGACAGATTGTCAATACATTTTTTTTTTCAAGAATTGGCAACACTTAATCCTACTTATATTGTGACTCATCCTTAGCTAACAAGAGTACAGGCTTGCCAGCACTGCAGTATATGTTACCATTCCAAGACTAAATGTTCCTCAGAGTCACTGAATAGTCTGGAAACAATAGCCTAGTTATTTATTTGTCATTACAGAGATAGCCTCAACAGACCTGGGTTAAGGTTATATGTGTGGGGATGTTTGAACTACCATTGCTCATAACTTTCAACCTGCTAAGACAGATATTATGACAAAGATGAAAATCTGATATTTTTTTTCCCTTGCTCCTATGAATCTTTCATCTCTATCAAGTCCTGCCCCAGCTGGGGCTATATCTTGAGCATTCATCTACAACTTGGTCACCGCAGTGGTAGTGCTCAGGAGAGGGTCACAGACGACTCTTTAATTTGGCCATAGGTGGTTGCTGTACGATGGATGGGGTATATCCCCCTGCTCGCACAGTTAAAATCTGATACTTAAGGGTGATGCCTCTAAAGTCAAAGGAAGGGAATGATGTGGTTAAGAATGTGATTGTTTTCTTATGAAAGTGTTTTCCTTACAAGAATGAGTGGAGAGGCATTCCTGCTTTGTTTTGCTTTTTTTGCCAGGATCATAATCTAGGTGTCCTTGAATCCCTTGCCTTTTTCTGAATCCTCTCTGTGCTGCATTGCATATCTTCGTTAAATCACTATGGTGCTGGTAAGTACTAGCAATAATTCCTGGGTTGTCCAAGTGTGTCCGTAATAAATGACTCTAGTGCGTTGGTTAAACTCCACTTCCTACTTGCAGTATGTGGCTTTGAATTCTCGCATGCGATGAAAATTCTGCTGAATAATAAGAGAAGATATTGAAAGCCTAAACATTGCATATTTGATGAGCTGGTGCCTTTCATTCCCTTCTTCGTAGAATCAGCTGCCATTCTGCAAACAGCTATTGCAGCAGACATAAAAATGGGGGGGGAAAAACCTGCCTGTCTGAATGCTTGTAGTTTGCTCAAAGGAAAATCTTCTGCCGTCTCTTTGTATTGTAATAGTTGAAATGAATTTAGCATTATAATTCAAATGTACTGTGCTGCTTGTAATTACTATCTGCATTTTGTTGATGGATGTTTGTATTTGTTTCCTCTGATTTACATGACATGTAATGAGCTTCCTAGTGTGAATGCCATTCCTGATATTCTCTGCAGCACTAATCTATCATTTAATGACCTTACAAGTGTTGGGGGTCATAGACTCAATCAGTAAAATGTTGCATGGAGTGATTAATTATACTCTGGCCAACTTCTGTGCAAACTGTGCTTTTAAACTTGATGAAAGCAATAATTTTTTTTTCATAATGCCTCTTCAATAAATTTGAACTTTGTTGGCATTACCAATCATGCTGAATTTGTAATTTTGTAAGTATTAGCAAACTTGTTTTACGTAAAACTTTTACATTTGTTTTTATTTCTGATGGAGGAGGGATTAGTTAATTAACTGATTACCTACTGCTAGATTACAGGTAAGCTCACTCAGTAGTTAAGACTGCATTTTATACTGCTTGCTTTCCATACAGCTGCAATGCAGTGCTTGGATGTAGCATCCATAGTGCACAGGCACCATCAACTTTAAAACAAGGTGTGCTGGGTACCACCAACTGCATGCATATCCAGGACAGCGGCGACACAGAGGAGGAAGAGGCCTGTAAGGCTGCCAGCGGTCGCAAAATGAAGCAGGACCAGGAGGCCACCAGCGGACCTCATCTTGCTGACTGCCAAGAAGAGAAGCAGGACCAGGAGGCCACTGGTGGACCTCTTCCTGCTGGTGACAAAGAAGAGAAGCTAGACCGGGAGACCACTGTTGGACCCCATCTCACTGGTAGCCAAAAAGAGAAGCAGGACCGAGAAACTGCCAGCAGACCCCATCCTGCTGGCAGCCAAGAAGAGGACGAGGCCCTCTAGGCTGCTGGTGACCAAGAAGAGGAACAGGCCCAGGAAGCCACTGGCAGACCCTATACCACTGGTGGCCAAGGAAAGAAGAGGTCTGGAAGACCACTGGCAGCTGAGAAGAGGAAGAAGCCCATTCTCCTGCTTCTCTAAGAATGCCAGTCTTCAAACCACGTGTGGCCAGTATCTGCTCTGTGCTGATCTCGTGCATTGCAAGATCAACATAGAGGAAATGCTAGTCCCACAAGTTTTGAATAGCATGGGGCAGGCACATGAGGAGCAGTGGGAGAGCAGGTTCCTTCCTTTTCTCAGCTGCTGGCAGCCTCCTGGGCCTGCTTCTTTTCTTGGTCACTGGTGGCTTCCTGGCCCTGTGCCTCTTCTGGCTGCAGGCAGGATCAGGGTCCTCCAATGGCCTTCCAGACCCGATGGGGAGCCTGCCTGGATATGTGTGTGAGAGGGAATGGAAAGCTGCCTGGGTGTGTGTGAATGGAAGCCTGTCTGGCTGTGGGTGTGGGTGGCTGGGTGTGTGTGTGTGTGTGTGTGTAGTGTGAATGGTAACCTACATGAGTATGCGTGTGTGTGTGTGTGAAAGTGGACCTGCTTAAGGGAGAGATGTGAATGGGAGACTGCCTGAGTGCGTGTGTGTGAAAGAGAGAACATGTAGGTGTGAGAGCATGTATGTGTGTGTGAGAGAGACACAGAACATGTGGGAGTGAGAACCTATGTGTGGGTGTGAAGGCATGGAAACCTGTGTGTGAGAGAGAGTACATGAGGGAGCCTGGTTATGTGGGTGTGTGATTGTGGCAACTTGCATGTGAGAATGAGAGCCTATGTGTGTGTGTACATATGAATGAGAGCGGGAGTCTGCATGTGAGAGCCTGTGTGTTTGTGTGGCAATATGAAGCTATGTGTGAGAAAATATTTGTCTACGGGCAGTGCAGGTGCGAGGGTGTCCAGCTGCCCTAGATGGTAACATCATGATGATGTCATATTCCTTCATATTCTCCCTTCGCTGAGTCACAGTACCTGCTTTCCAGAGCTCCCTTACCTCGCTGAATGACATATCCCAATGCGCAAGTCCTACAATTTCAAATCTGCTGCCTTACTCCTTCACATTAAAAAGAATACACCTTCATGTCCAACGATGGCACCCTTCTCACTTCCAGCGACCACCTACACACCTAATGCCTCATGCCAGCCCTGTCTGTGGGGAATGGGAGTCTGTATGTGAGAGTGAGAGCCTGTGTGTGTATGTATGTATGTATGTATGGGAGTGGGAGCCTGCATGTGAGAGCCTGTGTGTTTGGGTGTGAGAGAGCATATAAGAGTGAGAGCCTGTGTTTGTATGAGAGGGAATGGGAGAAAATGTGTGAGACAGCATGTGAGAGTAAGAGCCTGTCTGTGTGTGTGTGTTTGTGGGAATGGGAACATGTGTGTGTGAGAGCCTGACTGTGAGTGTGTATGTGAGCCTGTCTGTGAATAAGAACATGTAAGGGAGAGAACTTGTGTCTGTGTGTGGGAATGGGAGTTTGCATGTGAGACATAGCATGTGAGAGAGCATTTGAGCCTGTCTGTGGGAGTGGGAACCTGTGTGTGTGTGTGTGTATGTGAGAGGGAGCATGCAAGAGTGGTTCCTGTGTAAGAGTCCACATGTGAGAGAGGGAAGGGAAGGTGGAGGGAAAGGAAAATTATTATGATGCCAGGGACTGAGGTTGCAGGAAGGTGATGCCAGGGGGTGGAGGGAAAGAGAAAAGAAGGTGATGACAGGGGGTGAGGGAGATGGAGGATTATGATGATTATTATGTTGGTGGGGGAGATGAGTGGAGAGAGAGAGGGAAGGTGATGATACCAGGGGTGAGGGAGAGTGATCATGATGATACTAGGAAGTTGAGGGAGAGTGCAGGTGATGCCAAAGGGTAGAAGGGAAGAGAATGTGATTGGCATGGGGGGGGTGGAAGGAGATGGTGATGATGCAGGGGTGGAGAGAGAGGGAAATTGATGATACCAGAGGGTGAGGGAGAGGGCTACAGGGAAAGGGAAGTTGATGATGATGATAACTGGGTGAGGAGAAAAGATGGAGGGAGAGAGAAGGTGGTGATGATGATGATGATAAGAACATGCCATACTGGGTCAGACCAAGGGTCCATCAAGCCCATCATCCTAACAGTGGCCGCCAATCCAGGCCATAAGAACCTGGCAAGTACCCAAAAACTAAGTCTATTCCATGTTACTGTTGCTAGTAATAGCAGTGGCTATTTTCTAAGTCAACTTAATTAATAGCAGGTAATGGACTTCTCCACCAAGAACTTATCCAATCCTTTTTTAAACACAGCTACACTAACTGTACTAACCACATCCTCTGGCAACAAATTCCAGAGTTTAATTGTGCGTTGAGTGAAAAAGAACTTTCTCCGATTAGTTTTAAATGTGCCACATGCTAACTTCATGGAGTGCCCCCTAGTCTTTCTATTATCCGAAAGAGTAAATAACCGATTCACATTTACCCAATCCAGACATCTCATGATTTGAACACTTCTATCATATCCCCCCTCAGCCATCTCTTCTCCAAGCTGAAAAGTCCTAACCTCTTTTGTCTTTCCTCATAGGGGAGCTGTTCCATTCCCTTTATCATTTTGGCCGCCCTTCTCTGTACCTTCTCCATCGCAACTATATCTATTTTTTGAGATGCGGCGACCAGAATTGTACACAGTATTCAAGGTGCGGTCTCACAATGGAGTGATACCAGAGGCATTATGACATTTTCTGTTTTTTTTTCATCATTCCCTTTCTAATAATTCCCAACATTATGTTTGCTTTTTTGACTGCCGCAGCACACTGAACCGACGATTTCAATGTGTTATCCACTATGACGCCTAGATCTCTTTCTTGAGTGGTAGCTCCTAATATGGAACCTAACATTGTGTAACTATAGCATGGGTTATTTTTCCCTATATGCATCAACTTGCACTTATCCACATTAAATTTCATCTGCCTTTTCGATGACCAATTTTCCAGTCTCACAAGGTCTTCATGCAATTTATCACAATCTGCTTGTGATTTAACTACTCTGAACAATTTTGAATCATCTGCAAATCTGATTAACCCACTCGTCATATTTCTTTCCAGATCATTTATAAATATATTGAAAAGTACGGGTCCCAATACAGATCCTTGAGGCACTCCACTGCCCACTCCTTTCCACTGAGAAAATTGTCCATTTATTCCTACTCTGTTTCCTGTATTTTAGCCAGTTTATAATCCATGAAAGTCATCGCCACCTATCCCATGACTTTTTACTTTTTGTAGAAGCCTCTCATGAGGAATCTTGTCAAATGAAGTTTGGGTTCAAACATGGTCCCCTCCATCCAGGACCCTCAGAGGCCTGACACAATCATACCACTGCTATTAGGATTGCAAACCACCACTCCATGCAAATTAACTCAATGCTACCTAGGGGAAACAAAGCAATACCAATGCTGTTTTTGGACGGTAACTGCCACTCCATTCAGTTTACCCTAACACCTTCTTGAAACATTTGTTGTGAGCTATATCTGTCACTCCTTGCAGGTTATTCATTGCTTCATTCCTATCACCTTGCCACTAGGGTTATGAGGCATCTTATATTTTTGTGCCAACAAAGCTTTAACATATTATATACCCTTGTATCAAAGTGTATCTGAAAATGCTTTACAGTCACATAAAAATTCTGAAAAGCCAGAACGTCACCATAATTTAACAAATCACTGCTTGAAATGTTGCATTAGTTAAACAGGTTCTTATGTCTTTTTTACCCCCTGTGAAATACCGGACATTCACATTTTTTACTTCCCATTATTTCGCAACATGTAGGCATGTGTCCCAGGGATTTTCTTGAATTTATCTAAATGCCAATGATGAGATGACCACTGACAAATAGAGATATGCTTCGTTTAAAGATATCGGGTCAGGCTTCGGATTGGCCGCTCCGAGATAAATTTTGTTTTGTTCGGCAATTTTCGGCGAAGTGTGTTAGTGCGCACAAACGAACCTTAATGCGCATTAATAACCAGTTAGTGTGCATTATCTCAGCATTAGTGTGCAGTACACCGACCAAGATAGTGTGCGCTAGCTAGATGTTAATGCGCATTGAGGTTCGTTAGTGCACGCTAACAGGTTAGTGTGCCCTAATAGAACTTACAGTGATGTAACTAATGTTAGTGCGCACTAAAAAAATGCAACTTAAAAGTTAAAAAATATCAATTCAGAGGAGTCCGTTAGCTATATTTAGTGAGCAGTAACTCCATTAGTGCGCACTATCACGAAATATGAAATTTTGGCAAACAATTCGGCACATCCGATCCATTACGATTTAGACAATATCGTTGACATTGTCTAATTTGTAAAAAACGAATGCACATCTCTACTGACAAATATACTACACTATCAGACAGCCAACCAATCTTAAACATATTTAATGAGAGAGAAGGAAAATAGAAAACATAATTCAAGCACAAGAATTCATGATGTGAAGTTACAGGGAGGAAGGCTCAGGGGAAGTGTGAGAGAATAATTCTTTCCTGAGAAGGTGGTGGATGCCTGCAGTAGCCTACCTTCAAGAGACTATAGCAACCAAAAAGGTGACAGAATTTGTAAAAAGTTTGGGAGAGTCACAGAGCACAGTGGTAAGAGTAGGTGGGTAAATGTGTTTTGCATGAGGGAGGAGTAAGAGAGGGTACTAGATAAAAGAAATAAGGAAGGGGGCTTGAGTGTTTGCTCTGTTCTATGGAGGTTTAGAGGGTCCGAGAAGGGAGAATACAAGTCAGTAGGCAAAGAGTGGCAGCACAGCAGCACTGGCCTTATAAGAAGGTGGAGGAAACCTTCACGGAGCAGCCATGATTACAACCTTAATACCAGCAGTACAGCCATACCGAACAGCCATGGATGCATACCTAATAGCAGTGATAATATAGCATCAAGCTTTCAAGAGGCTGGTGAACCAGCAATGAACAGCCATGGCTGGAATCCTGACCAGGGCTGATGCAAATGTGCTAGGCACCCTAGGCAAACTTTACAGCCTGGCGGCTCACTGCACTGGGCACACCCTCCCCACAAGCACAATTTAAACATTTTGCATTTATGTTTAGATCTTTTTTATTAAATAACAACAGTTGAATACAATACAGAATACCTGGAGGTAGAAGTAATCTGCGCCTCCCCGGGAGATTGACACATTTCCATCAAGCAAGCAATTCCCTCCCCCCCCCCTCCCCCCCCAAATTCCTTCAGAGCAAAGCAATACGGTCTATCTAGACACAATACATCTTCTTTTACATGAAAAAAAACAAAATACCTTCTTGAGATAAAAATATTACATGTACATTATATTTACATACACTGCCCTGGTGCCAACCAGATAACCCTGCAAAAAAGACATTATTAGAAACTTAAATTCTGTACTTTCACAGGGAGAACCATTGCAAGGCAGTTTTGTAAATAAATGTGACGGAATCCATCAGTCACATATATTTACAAAACAATTTTTATGCAATTTTTTAATGGAATTTTTTAATACAATTAAAAACATATCTTTCATGCAGTGTCCATTGAGTCCAGCCTTGACCACTATCATACCCTACATGTGCCTTGTTTCAAAGATCATCTTCTTCATCAGAGGTGTCAAAGTGTCCTCTCACACTCAATAGTACAGCATTATTAGCTGTGGCAACACAGAATCAGAAGTGTAATGTATCAGGGAGGACACATCTGCAAATAAAGAAATCAGGACTACAGAATTGTAAAACCAACCAATCATCTGCATGTCATAGCATTATACCAAAGTGTGCCATCCTGTTTCTTCATTTAGCCCAAATGGTGTCACTGCATTTAGAGCATAAATCCAATATTGCTCCCTAAAATTTAATTTAGATTATCTGTCTCCACCCCTCGTTGATAATAATACTTGTTCAACTACAGTCCATTTTAGACGACTTCTGTTTTCGATCAAATGAATCTTCATGGGTCTTTTTGTATGACCTATGTATATTTTTGAACACAGGCATATAAGTGCATAAACCATGTGATCTGACAAGCAATTCGTTGCTGTTCAACGGTATATTTTGTGATGTGTTAATGGTTGTTCCCATAATTTTGACATGCATTATCAGATTCCCCTTGCAGTCCCCCTAATGCTGTATGTACACCCATATCCTTATGTTTGGACCTCTTGAGAAAGCAATCATAGGTACCTCTTTAAAAACAGGATGTAACCTGAGTACATGCCAATGTCTCCTGATTGATAATACTATGTCCTTGATTTTATTCGTGTATCATAATACACACACCTGATTATTTTTTAAATCTTTTTTATTTAAATTTTCATATACAGACAAGAATACATGTTAGAAAATACATGAAACGAAGCCTACCATCATTGATAATAAACTAAGTCTCACATAAAAATAATAAGAAACAGGGAGACTTTAGAGGGACAAAGAGAGCAATATACTAATGTGTTACAATATGACACAAAAGGAAAGAGAGACATGTACTGAGTAATATATAAATCCCGACGATTAGCAAGCTAAGCAGATATAGCACGCAAATGAGCAGGGTCAAAATAAATGAATCTAGATCTTAAATGAGAAATTACACACACAATATAGATTATTTGATTATGGATTGGATCTGTAATTCAGCAATGATTGTCGATGCGAGAACAAGACTCTCATATGCCTTTTTGAGAACAGACTTCAAATACCCTCTTGCTAGAAATCTTTGTGTCATCTCTTGGGCTTACTGTTTAAACTCATATTTATCTGTACATATTCTCCAAATCTGGAAATACTGGTTGACAAGAAAGGCCTGCTTTCAAAGCTTTTCGATGATTGTCAAATCATAAAAAATTATTATGATCTGTGGGTTTTCTGTATACTGAGATCTTGAAGGTCCCCTGTTCACATCGTATCACCATATTTAAAAATTAAATCTGGTTAGGATGACTTGTCACAGTAAATATGAGATTTGAACTTGATGATTCAACCAGTGAAAAGCTTGAAGGTCCAATTCTAGTCCTTTCCAGATGAAAAATAATCTTTGAGCCTGTACCAAACGATGATCTTATTCTACCACTGGGACCTCTGGATCACCTTCTTCTCAAACAATGCCACAACAAGTTGGCCATACTAGGGGCCATTGCTGACCCATGACAATACTGTGCCTTTTATGATAAAAAGGTGATCCAAATAAAAAGTAATTCTCAAAAAGCACCAACCTCGCTATATCTAGTATAAAGCCATTTGGTATTCTTTGTGGACTGTGGATATCACCTGTAAAACTTCTGCCTGTGGTATATTCGCATAAAGCAAATTAATATCCTTACTATCTCCAGTAACACCTGCTAGTTTACTGATTTGTGATGATTGTAAGTTCCTCAAAAAATGTACTGTATCCTGTATGTATGAATGCAGGAAACTTCTGATTTCAAAATAAATCCACAAATACTCCCAATGATTCTAAAAAGGAAGCATTGGCTGACACAATGTGTCTAATTGGTCTTCCAGTGATTTGTGTACCTTTGAGACTGAATAAATCACACCGTCAAGAGATTTCTCTCTTTTGATGTAAAAAAATGTGGTTTCCTGTAAAAGTGGTGTGAGAGAAGGACACTTGGATACCCTGATGAAGAAATTGATCTTCAAAATGCCGCCCATGTAGGGTATGATAGGCTGGACTCAATGGATACCACATCAAAGATAAGTTTTTAATTGTATTAAAAAAAACCGCATAAAAATGATTTTGTAAATAAATATGATTAATGGACTCATATGTAACAAAGGGGTGATGATGATAAGGTGGCTAATTATAAGGTACATAATTTTTAGTAGATTCTACAGCATTTCCTTTATATGGTCGAGGTGATCTTCATAAATTTGTGTGTTTTCACCTTATTGTGTGGTTTTTCTCGGTTAAGCATTATTAGGCCTGTTGTAACATGTTGGTTGTGAGCTTGGCCGTCAGCAAGCCAAGAATAAATGGAATTAAAATTACAATGTAGTAAACCTTCCATACCAAAACAGCACTAAATGCCAGCCATCAAACAGTAACAATCCTACCTATGAAAAAGCAGCACTGGAAATATTACAGCAGGCCTTAATACACCAATAACCTCCTATTAGGAAAACAGAAAAAAATCAGGCTGCTATAGATCCTTACACAGAAACAAATCACTAGCTGAATACCTCACTTCAGTCACACATGCAGAACACAGATAGACCCTCACCAAATACAGAATAAAGACACCATAAAGTATAAATAGAAATGTGCAGACAGAAAATGAACTAGAAACCATAATCAGCTGACTATTTATACAGTGCAACAATGGAAAAACAGCATTCCTCATAAGAAATTGCCATACTTGGTCAGAACAGGGGCCAACAAGCCCAGCATCCTGTTTCCAACAGTGGCCAAACCAGGCTACAAGAAACTGACAAGTATCCATACACTAAGAAGATCCCATGCTACCGATGCCAGTAGTAGCAGAGGCCAGTCCCTAAGTCAACTTGATTAATAGAAGTTAATGGACTTCTCCAAGAACTTATCCAAAAATTTTTTAAACCCAGCAAGTTTGCCTAGTATCAACTTTTTTGTCTCCCACCCTATTCCTCTGAGGCAGGGTCAAACCCACAGCCTTTGGTGCAAAGAACGCAATGCTGTGAACATGAGCCACAGTCACACAGCTAAAACAACAATAAAATCAAGAAGTATAAATTATTAATCATAATACTAAAATCATACTAATAAAAAATAAATATTTCAAAAAAGCGAATAACATCCAAAAATTAACATAGTCACATACATAGTAACAAAGTAATGACGGCAGATAAAGACCAAATGGTTCATCTTGTCTGCCCTGCAAGCTGCTTATGATTGTAACTGCTGCTCTGTGCAGGTTGCACTCATGCACTCTTTTCTTCATTGGCAGGTATTTATCAATAAAATATTTCAATACAGCAGAAACATCAAGTAACACCCAATAATTAAAACTAATAGGGATAAAAATAATCACTTCTCTTCATACCTGGCAACTTTTGATTTCTAGATGCCCTAAGATTGTCATGGATTAGCTGTGGTGGTTGTGGTGGTGCTACACACAGACTTTCTCCTGTCTCTCTCACTCATCCACACACATACATGTTCCCTCCATACACGCTCTCAATCACATATACACATGCTCTCAATCGCACAAGTTCTCCACACACACACACAAGCTTTCAATCACACATACACACTTTCTCCATACATGCTTTCAATCACACACACGCTTTCAATCACATGCACATTCTTTCAATAACACACACACATGAGCTTTCAGTCACACACATGCTCTCTCCACGAATGCTTTCAAACACACACATACACACACACACCTCCTGCACCAGGCCGTGGGACCTGCTGATGCTCTGCCTCCTGATCCATGCCTCGGGGCAATGATCTACCTCCTGTTCCTGCCAGCGTGCAGTCCACTGCATTTCTTGCTCTTGTCTGCTTGGGGGCCGTGGCGGCGGCTGCTGTTCCTCCTCTTCTTGATGGCATGCAGCCCCACTGTTTCTCCTTGGCTCCTGCTGCTCTTGACAGCAGTCCAGCTGCTTCACTGTCTGACCACCAACGGATCTGCTGCTATGTCTTCCTGCACCTCACTGTGGTGCCTGCCAATGCTTTAGTGTAGCTCATGCTCCCAACAGAAACAGCATCTCATCCTTCCAGTGCGGGGGTCCCACTACACTGCTTCCTTTTCAGTGTCCCTGTGGAAATGAGGAGATGGGGGTCCACATGCCACCCCCTGGAACTCTGGCACTCTAGGATGCCGCCTATTGCTTCTACTGGCCCTGGCACTAACATCAATAAGCATGGAGTAGACAGATGTTTTGAGCAGTAATCTCATTAGTTTTGGTGCCAATTAAATTATTAAAAAATTTGGAGGTGAATTGTGGGAGGGGTCCTGGATATTGAATTAATTATGGAACTTGTAAAAATCAAAGAGGAAACTGACAAAGCCTGAAGTATCCTATCAGCGGAGGTAATGGAGGCCAGCACTGTAGTGGAATTTAAACTTGCTTGGGACTGACAGAGAGGGCAATGATGGTAGACACAGAAAGAAGTTGGGAAAAAGACATGGAGTAGGGAGCAGGGAACTGGTGTTGGTTTATGTATGAGAATTTGTATGGTCTACTAAAGGTGGGTAGAGAACTGGAAGTGAATACAACAGGGCAGACTGAATGGCCCAATTGGTCCTTATAGGCTGTCATCTACTATGATGATCATTAAATTAATCCACTATTTCCCAACCTGACCAGTCTGGTTTCCAGGATATCCATAATGAATGTGCATGATTTGCATACAAAGCCTCTAATGTATTCAGCCAGACAAGAGTCCCTGTTCACTGGTTAGAAGCCATATGACAGCCATCAGTTATGACTGTCATATGAAATCTAATGCAAATGTTGTGTTTTTTTGTGTTCTTTTTCTTTGGAAATGGATGCAGAAAGTGTAGGAACTCTGAAAAAACTATGGAGTGAAGGTATAGTTTCAGTATTAACAGAATAAGTCTTATTGCTTAAATATTGAGGGGAAAAGAAGGAAAAAACAGGGGATGCAAAAAGAAAGAAAATTTAAGAGAAGCATTATCAAGAACACATGGTCATGTCTTTTGTGGATAACATTGTATTTGTTAATGAGTTTTCTGTTATCCTGGTCTTTCTCATAGCCATTGAGCAAAATACAACAAAACCTTCCTAAATGGTGAATTGAAAGCCCAGTGATTAAAAAAAACAAAACAAAAACTCTTTAATAAGTGAATCAATTTCACTCAAAGTAAGATGATTGCTTTTCTAATGTATGTTTGTATTTTTGGAACTCTAAAGGAGAAACTAAAAATGAATGAGAGACATTTTTCTGTTTTTTACAAAATATTTTCATTTTTACTTCTCATCATTTTGCTGTGGCTACTCAATACAACGTTTAGTGGCTGTTTCTGTAGCAACACATGTTCACAATTATAAAGTAATTTAAAGAGTCTTAGACAAACTGCTCATATAACTCTGGCGTTAATTCTTCCTAGGGGGGAAACTCCACCCACAAGGAAATGCGTCATTGACCACAACTATGGCCACTGAATTAAATATTTACAGGAGAAACAAATCATGGATTATGCTGCATGTAAACAATTTTAATATTGTGTATGGGTAACTAGTATCACTCCTCTAACTGCAGAAAACTGCATTTTATTGATGCTTGATACTAAATCCACAGCACACTATGATATCAGTCATAAATCATAAATAGATATGTAATTTCTGATTGCAGTCTTATTGTAAGAAAAATAACATGCTCTCAGATAACATTTGATCAAGCAGTCAACACAGACCAAAAATAAGTTAATTTATATACCTTTAACACTTAAAAGTCCTAACTCAAGATATTTCAGCAGCATATATAGTCCCTACATATTGGAACTTTGCAATTTGAAAAAAAAGCAAATTAAACAAGCTGATTGGAATATCCATCTTTTCCCAATGTGTAAATCCTCTCTAACAGGGCCATTTATCAAATTGCTATAAGGTGTTTTTGCATATGTTAAGCCCCTTTAATGCCTGTGAAAGCACCATAATGCATGGTGCGATGCAAATCAGAAAAAGGGAGGAGTTTGGGTTCACTACACCTTTTTCATTTGTGTGAAGCTGTGCAATAGAGCTTGAGAGAGACTGGCTATAAGGTGCTTATAGTAGTTAGGTATTTATATCTCTATAGGAGGCCCACCTTAGTAACTCAAGGTGAGGTTTAGGTTTTAGTGTAGGGGTTAGGGGCCACTTTGACATTCAAAATGAGACATACGAACAGAACAGTGCTCTCTTGTGAAGATTTGATGACCTTCGGAGTGCGGAAATTCACCCAAAGATGAGATTTGTGCAGTGTTCTCTCAACCTAGCTTGATGTTATCCAGGTAGAGAGTCCATCAAGTTAGGTTGAGAGAACACTGCACAAATCTCATCTTTGGGTGAGTTTCCTCTCTCCAAGGGTCATCAAATCTTCACAAGAGAGCACTGTTCTGTTCGTACGTCTCATTTTGAATGTCAAAGTGGCCTCTAACCCCTACACTAATACCTAAACCTCACCTCAAGTTACTAGGTGGGCCTCCTATTAGGGGTGTGCATTCGTGTGCAACGTATCACGAATCTGCAAAGTATATGGCTGGATTTGTTGCGTCATGAAATGTATTGTGATTTCCCATGAATACAATGAATTGCAGCTGAATCATTTGGCTGTTGAAATGGCAATTTTAAACAACCCCACCCTCGTGACCCCTTCCCCCCCCCCCCAAGACTTGCCTAAATCCCTTGGTGGTCCAGTGGGGGTCCCGGAGCGTCTCCTGCCCTCCCTCCGTCAGCTGCTGGTGCCATCTTGTGCTCCTACCATGTGACAGGGGCTGACCAATGGCAGCATAGCCCCTGTGACATAGTAAGGGCAAAGACTATTGGCGCCATTTCGATTACTGGCAGCTGACGGCCCGAGTGCAGAAGATCACTCCCGGACCACCAGGGACTTTTGGCAAGTCTTGGGGGACCCTCCTGACCCCCACAAGACTTGCCAAAAGTCCAGCGGGGGTCCGGGAACGACCTCCTGCACTTGGGCCGTCAGCTGCCAGTAATCAAAATGGTGCCAATAGCTTTTGCCCTTACTATATTACAGGGGCTACCACTGCCATTGGTCAGCCCCTGTCACATGGTAGGAGCACAAGATGGCGCCAGCAGCCGATGAAGGGAGGGCAGGAGACGCTCCAGGACCCCCGCTGGATCACCAGGGAATTTAGGCAAGTCTTGGGGGGGGGGGTCAGGAGGGTGGGGGTTGTAGTTAATTAAATTAAAAGGGAAACGAATAAGAATGGTACGTATCAATGGATTGGGGGGCCCCTTTGAACGGATACAACTTATCTGGCCCCGATGAATACAAATGCCGTATGAAACGTATGCGGCTCCTCTGCACATCCCTACCTCCTATAGAGATATAAATACATATCTAGTGTAAGGGCATTATGGCTAGTCTCTCTTTCCCTCTCCCTCTCCCTCTCCCCTTATAGAAAGGCACTGAGAGCTAGGCTGGCTCTCTGAAAGCTTAGACCTACTAAACATGGTCCCCATTACAATTAGCAGTAACTTCACCTAGGTATTAGCATAAACTGCCTATTACCATAAAACACACCCCTTTTCCTATCACATGCAATATTTAGTGCATTTTGATAAATCCAGGCCTAAGATCATTACTGTTATTACAGAATAAGAAGGGTTTTTGTGATTAGAACCCACCTGAAATCACAAGAATAAAAACCAGGAAAATCACAAGGAAATAATCCATCAGTTCTATATAATAAAGTCCAGTTTCTGTCTGTCTGTCTGTCAGTCACACTCCCATAGAAGGAACATGGCATCCTCCCCTTCAAGGAAACAACAAAGAGGTGGATGCCACAAAGAAGAAAAAGACATTGTCCTTAAAAGGGATGGACCCAAGAAACAAGGTAGGCGATCGCCTACCTTGTTGTTTCTTGGATCCTCCCCTTCAAGTCACTGATGGGCTGGCGGGAGGCATGCACACCTCACCACTTGATTGGGTGCATGAATAGTTTGCTGTGCAGTTGGTCACGGACAGTCTTGGGAAGCATGGTGGTGGCAATGGCTGCGGGCTGTGGAGAGTGGTGGCAGCTTCTTATGCTCCCAGCAGTGTTTTTCCTCTTCCTACCCACTGCCTTTCTCTGCCAGGGTGTGGGAAGCTGTGGCTTCAGGGCAGCAATGTTGGCAGAGCTATCACTTTGAAGAACTCGGACGAAGTCATCAGCTGAAAGTTGTAACTAATAAGCTTTACTACAGAGCTTAAGCCAAAACAAAGAAAAACTTAATATGGTCATTACACTGCAGGAGGCTGAAGGGACATGCATAGCACAGGGGAAGGAAGCCACTCAGATTACAGGTCAAGTACACAAGAAGTAATGAGCATGTCCCAGATTGCTAGGCAACCCTCCCCTTCCCTCTATGGCTGCTAAGCTGCAAAGGTAAAGGTTAACCCTTTGCTTTCTGAGAGGAAACAATCTTTTGTTGTCATTTTTCCAACAGACAGTACGGTTGGTCAGCCTCAAGATGCCAGTTCCTCAGTAGTGAGGATCCAGATTGGTGTGATAGCAGTGACTGCAGTACGGTTAGAGTGAGGTCTGTAGGGGAGAGTGTGCAGTTAAAGAGCCTGAACAGTGCTGTATAGTCCCTCATTTACCTGAGGTTATCAAGGTGTATTTGAAGCCTTGGATCTAGTAATCAGATAATAGAAATGGTTTATAATCGCTATCTACAGTAGTAGTGTTTCCTACCTATTTCTAAATGTAAATACTTGAATGAACTTTGAACTGGTGAACAGTAATGACAATGGCAATCCCTACCGCTCAGAACAAAATAATTTTATATCTGGGACAAAAAGGAGAACCTTTTGTGAAAGTCTGAAAATAGGACTCCTGTTTCTGGTACTGGACAGCACATTGCAGGTCATAGGAGAGAAAGTGGTGATTAATCTAGAATTGGGCATCCCAAACATGTCCTGATGACTGCACAAGCAGTCAAGTTTTCAGGATCTCCACAATGAATATGCATGGGATAAATTTGCTTGCACTGGAGGCTTAGCAAATGCAAATTTATCTCATGCATATTATTTTGGATATCCTGAAAGCTGATGGGGGTCACCAGGACAGTTTAGAAATCCCTGACCTAAAAGAAAAACACTTTTTCAAGCATTTATATGTAGCATTATGTAAAATTCCCCACAATATCAAATTTAATTTATATGATTAAATTTTTTAAATATTTTAGTTAGGGATCATATCTCTTTATTAATACATCTTTTATTCTGCATCACATACATAAAATCAAATCTAAAACAACCATTTAAACATCAGAATAAAATGACAGCATATTTTTTGCACAGTCCTACACTTCACCTCAGCATGCCCTCTTCTTCTGTATCATATGCCTTTTAAATAATTCTTCTCTAAACAGTTTTCTAAACCACACATAATCTTGCTCTTGACATAACCACAAAGGCAATTTGTTACACATAATAGATGCTAGGACAGAATAAGCCCTCTCTCTTACCGAAAGTCCTGGACAGAATGAATGACCAGCTACATACTTATCTAATTTACCAGCCAACCCATATGATTCATACATAATTGGGTGTGGGGGGGGGGGGGGGGGGGGGGAATAAGTCTGTGGATAACGGTGAACCGGTAGATGTGGTGTATTTGGATTTTCAGAAGGCGTTTGACAAAGTCCGTCATGAGAGGCTTCTAAGAAAACTAAAAAGTCATGGGATAGGAGGCGATGACCTTTTGTGGATTGCAAACTGGTTAAAAGGCAGGAAACAGAGAGTAGGATTAAATGGTCTGTTTTCACAGTGGAGTGCCTCAGGGATCTGTACTTGGACCAGTGCTTTTTAATATATTTATAAATGATCTGAAAAGAGATATGACAAGTGAGGTGATCAAATTTGCAAATGAGACATTATTCAGAGTAGTTAAATCATAAGCGGATTGTAATAAATTGCAGGAAGATCTTGTGAGACTGGAAGATTTTGTGTTCTTATGGCAGATGAAATATAATGTGGACAAGTGCAAGGTGATGCATATAGGGAAAAACCCCATGCTATAGCTAGACGATGTTAGGGTTCCATTTTAGGAGTTAACACCCAGGAAAAAGATATAGCTGATATTACATTGAAACCTTCAGCTCAGCGTGCTGTGGCATTCAAAAAACAAACAGACTAATAGGAATTATTAAGAAGGGAATGGCAAATAAAATGGAGGCTGTCATGATGCCTTTGTATTGCTCAATGGTTAGACCGCCCTTTGAATATTGTGTGCAATTCTCATCACCACATCTAAAAAAAGATATAGTTGCACTAGAGAAAATACATAGGAGGGTGACCAAAATTATAAAAGGGCATGGAACAGCTCTCTTATGAGGAAAGTCTAAAGAGGTTAGTGCTGTTCAGCTTAGAAAAGAAATGGCTGAGGAGGGATATGATAGAGGTCTACAAAATCACAAAAGGACTTGATCGGATAAATGTGAAATGGTTATTTACTTTTTAGCATAATACAAGGACTAGGGAGCACTCCATGAAGTTAGTAAGTAGCTTATTTAAAATGAATCATAGAAAATTCTTTTTCACTCAACGCAAAATTAAGCTCTGGAATTCATTGCCAGAGGGTGTGGTTAAGGCAGTTAGTGTAGCTGAGTTTAAAAAAGGTTTTGTATAAGTTCCAAGAGGAGAAGTCCATAAACTGCTATTAATTAAAAGGGAATAGCCCACTGCTTGTTGCAGGCATTAGTAGCATGTTTGGATACTTGCCAGGTACTTGTGACTTGGATTGGCCACTGTTAGAGACTGGATAATGGGCTTGATGGACCCTTGGTCTGATTCAGTATGGCATATCTTATGTTTTTTTGTGTTATATATTATATCTTAAACTGGATTTGATATGTAACTGGGAATCAATACAGCTTTAATAAATAAGGTTTATAGATACCCCTCACGGTAAATTAAAACTCACCCTAAGAGCAGCATTTTGTATCAATTGGAGCACTTTTACTAAATTTGCCTGGCATTCCCAAATAAATAGCTTTAAAATAATCAAAACAGCTAAGAACCAATGCCTGGACAATCATTAAAAAAATCCTCCAAAGGTAACACATTCCTTAACGGTCTTAAAACCTGTAATTTAAAGAATGCTTTCTGGGCTATTCCTTTTATCTGAGCCTTCCATGTCAATGCCGAATCCAACATAACACCTAAGTTATGGGACTCAGTTTTTACTGGTAACATATAATTAATCATATGTTTTCTATATAGGAGATAAGCACTTTGGTGATTTCATAATAAAAAGTAAAATGATTTTAACACTTTCTTGGTTAAATAAAATGTAGGAAGGGTGGAAAGGAACATGATGATTGACCAAAGGTTACCGGAGTAATACTGGTGATATCTTTCTGCTTAGACAGGGTTTAATATGAGTGTTCCATGATTTCACTTCTTCTGGTTTAGTGTTTATTTTTTAATTTATTTTTTAGCTTATTATAAAACAGTGAAATTTTGAATGTAATACAAATTTTTAAATCATATTTCACCGCTGATTTGATATCTTTGGGTAGTATATTTATAGTGGTGTCATATACCCTTGTTTATTGTATACTGGCACTATGTAAAATAACATCTATAGCCAATTTTTGACTATAATGCATTGCAAATATAAATATATACAAATATAATATTATGTAAACCAGATTCTGTACTCCACCGCTTCAGGTGTGACATCCGGACTGGGTGCAGGGGGTCACATTCAGTCCCAGGGCTAAGTTCCAGTTCATTGTGACCAGTCCATTCCACCCCGGGTCAAGCATTCTTTGAGTGAGAGGGAGACTGAACCTTCAAGGCCCAAGGCTTACAGGAGGAATGTTGCTTTCTATTAAAATTCTTAGATTCGCACGACACTAGAATGGGGTGTTCCAAAACAAAAACTTTACTATAACCAATCTTAAGTGTAAATTACAGGATTCTTCTCATTAATCTCCCAAACAAAATCCAAGTGTTATAGCAGTCTCAGTCCTGTTCCTCCATCTAAGTACCCCTCAGGTTGACAGGCACTAGGAAAAAACGTTCCTTCCAGGTGGATGAAGTCAGGCTTCTTGTGGGAGTACTGTCTCTTCTATCTCTCCTCTGATGTTTCAAGGACCTCGCTGGTACAGAGTCCCAAAAGCAGCAAAACTGTGCTCCTCAGTTCCTTCTCCCAGGCAGAAATGGTTGGTAAAAATTCATCCCAACAAAAGGGAACTAGAATTGTCTTAAAAAATAGCAAACTTCTCTTTTGTGACAAAGAAACTGCTATCCCTCCCTGTGCTGTAGGATAGAAACCACAGAATCTTCTTTTCCCTGCCCTCCTCCAGGCAGGGGGAAATATCCTCCCAGAGGCACAAATCTCTTTATAAAATCAACTCTCTCATAAACTACTCTCATAAAACTGAGATGCACCTTGTCAGACTGGTTGGGCACTGGACAGGAATCTGCCTCTTCCTCTCTCTCAGGTATCAGGCAGTGGGGCTTAATGGTGAAGACTGAGGAAGCTCCCAATTGCACACTACTCCTCCTTAACACAAAACTCACACCTTGATTTCCTCCTCTTCCTGCTTTTATGCAGGCTGGCTGACCAATCTAAGCAGCTTCAATGGAGGTGCTAAATAGGAATGGTCTGCCCCCTCCTCTGCTTGCATTTTAACTCAGATCTTGAACTATGGACATATAGTAGAAACTTAAGGGGTCTCTTCCCCTTCCCTGAAAAAAAATTGGGACAGGACAATGACAAAACATTTTTGTTTACAGGCCTGGACTTTGACATTAAATCACAATAATAATGGAACAGTGATGTTCGCAATAATAATGTGGAACACCTGGGAGAGCACTAAATCCCAGTGGATCCTGCACCTACTTTTCTCTTAAAACATTAATACAGATAACTCACCACAAAATATTTGCCATCACAATACTCTTCATTTTTCCTCTAATGCATTTGTAGCTCTCTAGATTGGAGAACTTAACCAATGCTGTTCTCGATAACCTTTTCAGAACTGCAACACACACACTGGGGCACCAGCTGGTAACCTCACAGGGCAATGGGCACACTGTAATGAATCCATGCCCTTAACAATAACCAGCACATGAAATGACATAGCAAAAAGGCAGGCGTATGGGTCCCCTTGGCATGTCTGCCCATGCCTGTGTATTTTGCACAACAACATCGGCACCAAATACCATATCACGTTTTTTCTTCTTTTCTCTTGAGAGACACTGTGAGCTGCCTCACACTCAGTGGCTGCTGGGGTCCCTGGGTTAGGACCATAGTCTACCACCTTCTCACCTTCTTCAGTCACTGCCTCTCACAAGGCCTATGGAAGCAAACAAATTAGAACACTTCACCACCAAGCATTAGAACAGAAAACAAGAGTAAAGCAAACAAAATTATTGAGACGGGTGAATTTGTAGATAGGGATCCTACCTAAAAAGAAGGGAAAAATCAATTTTAGACATTGGTTTTTAAATAAATGCAAAGAACATTATCTTTTAGAATTTTGCTCGTTTTGTAGATTTTTTTCTCCGTTTACAAATGTACCCTCAAGTCAGAGTGCTCAGTTATTTCCAAGAGATGACTGAACCCCGGTTGCTTCTTCTGAATTAAAAAATGTTTAAAATCAATCAATCAATCAATAAATAAGTGTCTTTTTGCAAGGTCTTCTGTTTGGTACTTCAACAGTACATTAATATATAATATATATGCTGTAAGTGATATTTTTGCCTCAGAAAATTGTACTTTGAAAGTCCTTTTTCATGAAAAATATGTCATAATAAATGGATAATATTTTAATAGTGTATGAGGAGGATACAACTGGGGGGAGAGCATGTACAAGGTCATAAATTTCTCCTAGGGCACCTAATATCCTTGTACTCACCCTGGGCCTAACCTGAGATCTCTTTGGGGAATCCCTGGGGTTAAAATGGCACTGGTCTCAAGGTTAGCGAACACTATTTTCTTGTACGGCCATACAACAAAATGGCAAAAGCCTGCCCTGAGACCAGTGCCATTTTGATGTCACTAAGGCACTGGTCTCACAGTCAGCTGGCCCCATTTTTAAGGGACATCAGTGGGACAGGAGGTGAGCGTTATCCTTCCTGCCCCTTTTTCTATGCAGGACTCCCTGGAATGGGTAAGAGGGGTCCGGGATGGTTCCCAGCCCCAGCACTGTTTTCAGGGGTCTGGGTTGAAGTGGGGCCCAGCCCATACCGGTGCAGCACCAACTAGGTCAGTCACCTTATGCCCTTGCATAGAAGAGTCCCCTACCAGTTGCCAACTAAATGTTTTGTCTTTCAGAAGTGAATCCAACTATAGTCTACCAATTTTCATCCCAGTGCCTGGTGATTTATGCCCAGCAGAATGCATTGGGATAGTTGTGGGATCATAAATATCTCAGATTTTGGTTGGCAACCCTGATAATTTTTAAACATTAAGACTTCATTAAAGTATGTCTACTAACAGCAATGCCCTAGGAGACAACATAAGAACTTCCTTAAATGGAATAACTTCATGAAATGTAGAGTTATTATGAACAGGTTAAAAGTTCATAGATGCATTGGGAAAAATCAGGGTTGGCCTAGCCTGTGCCTAACGACTTGGAAATATCTGGTAACCCTATGTCAAACAGAATGGATTTACTATCCCTTAGCAGCAGAGAAATTGTTGGTATTTATGGACAGATCTAGTCTCAGGTGATTCTGATGCCTTTGAAAGTTTTAAAAAATGGAAGGTTTCACCAGCATAATGTAATAGTGAGACAAAACGAGCAAGCCCTTCTGAGAAGGGAACGGAGAAATATGCTACATCACAGCGGGGGATCATGGAGGAGAAATTAAAAGTAGCACAAATGGGGGCGTGAAAAGGTTTAATCATGTTATTAGACTCTTCGTTAATGCTGAGCTAGGGTGCTGGGAAATTATGTTTAGAAAAAGCAAATTTCTGCAATTTCTAGGCTTCTCCACAATTTTCAGAGTGTTCTGCAATTTTCTTGCCTTTTTTGAACTCTCTTTACTGCAATTTTCCTTGTTTGGCAAATGTATTTGATCGGGCTTCAGTCTGCAGACAATTGGGGAGATTTAGACTATCATCAGTTATGAGCAGCTATGGAGGAATAAGAAAGGTGGAACAGCAGGTTGGGAGATTAGAGGAAGGGAAGGGAGACAATTTGGAAAAGATGGAGAGGCAAAGAGATGAAATATAAACAGTAAAACAACACCTAATACTTCATCTAATATCCTTGTGCAAGCTTAAAGCTTTGTTTTATTTAATCAGTTAATTTAACTTCTCAAAATAATACATCTCAAAATAACATGACAAAACACATACAGGTATATGCAGATATAGTGAATCACAGACAAATAGAATATGATGGCAGAGAAGGACCTAAGAGGTCCATATTAGCCAGATAAACTTATCTGACTAATTTAGTCTATAAATTCAGTGGCACAGACATACTGCTGAATATATCCAGCTATTTTAAAGTTAGCCAAATAAGTTTATCCGGCAAACTTTAGGAAAGCTCTACAAGCCGACTAGAGTTAGCTGGAGAAGTTATCTGTTAACTCTGTATATTTGAGTTAGCTGAATAATTATCTGGCTAACTTGGCTCCTCTCAATTACGCCCCCAGAATGCCCCTAACTTATCCATCAAAATTTGAACCCTTGTTCAAGAAATTCCTTTCCACCGAAAAATGTTTGCTTCTTGGCATTATTTATATCTTTGAGGTATTTGAATGGTTCTAACACAAATCCCCACTCCAGGACTGACTCAAGGGACAAAGACAGACTTATCAATAGGTAGATTAGGCAACTGCCTACCAGCAGCTGCCCCAGGGGAAGTAGAGCTCTGTGTGAAGGGAGGTGGGCCATCAGGATGCCAGTGAGATGTGGTGCAAATGGGTCCCGCCGTGGCTTTGCAGGGAAACCCCTTGGCCAGCTATGAGTTTGTGGGGGAACAGTCAGCTCCCCACATGCCTAAGAGCAGTAGTGGATATAACTCTGTTGCTGCCTGCTGGGAAGGAAGGTTTCAGAGCCATGGCAAATCAGCTGTCTTCAATCCCCTTGTCTGACACTGGCCCATTGTAATCTCTCAATTGTTATAAAAGCTGTTAGTTAACTGGGTTTAAAAAAACGTTTGGACAAGTTCCTGGAAGAAAAGTCCATAAACCACTATTAAAGTAGAGTTGCAGAAATCCACTGCTTATCCCTGGGATAAGCAGCTTGGAATCTATTGATCTTTTGGGATCCTGCCAGGTACTTTCGTCCTGGATTGGCCCCTGTTGGAAACAGGATAATGGGCTTGATGGACCTTTGGTCTGACCCAGTATGGCAAATTTTATGTTCTAATGTTCTAGGCCCTATTGTTCTTTTGTGCACCAACAGCAGCTGTGGGATCCCTGGGGCAATGATAAAAAATGAGGTCAAATATCAGGTGGCATAGTCCTGGTGATGCAGGAAATTCTAATGTCAGGAACAGGACAGCTCTGGAAATTTGGGCCCCCAAAACATGGGGATTGGAAATGATTGCTCCAATTCAGCCCCCACTAAGGATAGCCCTGCTCCCTCATTCTGTTGCGGTGGAGGTGGACCCTTGGCCTGGTGCAGGATTGGTGCGGCCCCCTGGTCGGACCCAGAGAGCGCCTGCCACCAGGAGGCGGAGCACACAAGGAGACAGAGGCTAGCTGGAGCTTCACCAATAACAGTCCGGGGTTTCCGCAGGTTGAGCCCTTGGGTACCTGGACCGCCTGGACTTAGGTGGGCCTCAGAGGTTCTCTCGGAGAGGTGGAGGATAGGTGTGCCCACATGGAGAAGAGGTCGGAGTTGGAAAAGGTAGAGACATGGTCAGGCATAGCAGAGGTCGGAGTTGGAGAAGGTCGAGACGTGGTCGGACGTAGCAGAGGTTGGAGTTGGAGAAGGTCAAGATGTGGTCGGGCGTAGCAGAAGTTGCAACTAACCCACAGGAAGGAAGGACGAGTTGCTAAGGCGAGTCCTGAGAGTCAGGACCCGCCTAATATAGTTCCCCAGGGGTGACATCATTTGGAGGAGCTGGCAGTCTTAGCACGCCGCGGGCCCTTTAAGAAAGGGGGAGGGGCACATGCATGCATGGCTAGGAACCCGCGTAGATGAAGTCGGCGGAGGCGTCTCTGCCACGAGAAAAATGCCTCCAGCGGAAAAGTAGGCCGGAAGAACAAAGAAGATCTCCGGTGTACCTCCCCCGCCCTGCCCCGGAGCAGGGCTAGTTCTGCAACGGCGCAGACCGCAAGGTGAGAGAGACCAGTCACGAGTCCTGCGGCCGGCCGGTGCAACACCTTCTTTTTTATTTTACATATTTAGGAACTTTTTCAATGAATAGGATTTATGGTGCAGAATCTGCAACATTTTGGATTTCTACATACATGAAAGTTCTGCAACTCTTCTATAGCATTTTTCTTAATTTCCTTCTAATTATGATTTAGGTTTTTTTTTTCCACGAGGAAAGAAAGATTGTCTTTTATTTTCCTTTATTCCCCATGGATTCCTAATGAGCTACGCCATTGAAGTGATTTTGAGTACATTTAAATGAGGCTTCTTGTCCTTACTTTGAGCTGATTGTGTGAAGCATATTCAGTGGGTTTCCATTGACTAATTACACGTTTGTGATGTCAGGAAAGGGATAATGAAGCTTATACATTTTATAATGAAGCTGCTAATGTATTACACAATTCCAAGCAGGATGTCCTAAAATCCTACATAAAGGTGGCACATTAGGTTTTCCTCAGTTAAGTGGGGCATCTGAATCACTTTCTTTTAGCATAGTGTTTCATATTTTTATTGGCAAAGGCCAACAAATAACATTCTGCCAGACATTTTTTCAAGTGGCAAACTTTGTGAGAATCAAATCCTAGAATTTTAAGAGGTAAATTTTCAGTGGTGTGCCTGATTACTGGATTGTCATGTGCTTAAATGTACGTGCTTAACCTTACCTGTTTCCAAATGATGGCCCAAAGTTATCAGCATGCCAATTACCCGTGTACTTTAAATATTTAAATTACTTGTATAGATTCATAATAAGCCCCTGGAGTGAATTTTTCCTATGCAGCCACATTTCTGTGCATTATAAATTCATGTGCTTAGTTTTAAGTGGTTGAAAATCCACTTAAGTGCATTCCGTCAACCTAAATAGATAATTATTTATTGCACACAAGTAGGTCCCGATTAAGCTTCTGAAAATATACCCCTATATGAATTCAAAAGTCTAATATCCTGGTCACTGAAGAAGAAGCTTTTGTATCAACTTATTGCATACACTTCTGATATGATGTGGAAATTTATTCAAATAAAGGGGGTTCAAATAGTTGAGAACATACTGTGAAATATTCAACAATCTGCAGCAGTAGTGAGTGAACGGAACAGGCATGTACTGCTATGAGATTTATTATGAATATCCAGCAAAGAAAATATATGAGGAAGAAAGTGTAGAGTTCTGGCAGCCATATTGATCCTGTAGAACATTGGAGTCATTATAGATTATGATACCTTTCATTGGCCCAATAAGGTGTTGTAGTACATGAGCTTTTTAGAAGACACAAATTTTGTCCGGCCTCAAAAACGTATGAACTACAATAATATTACGCAATGCATAATTAAATATAGAAACATAATGGCAGTAAAAAAAAAACTACAAGACCCATCTAGTCTGCCTATTTGATGTGGTGAAAGCTGTTAGTGTAGCTGGGTTTAAAAAGGTTTGGACAAGTTCCTGGAAGAAAAGTCCATAAACCATTATTAAGGTGGACTTGGGAAAATCCACTACTTATTCCTGGGATAAGAGGCTTGGAATCTATTGATCTTTTGGGATCCTGCAGGTACTTTCGTCCTGGATTAGCCACTGTTGGAAACAGGATGCTGGGCTTCATGGACCTTTGGTCTGACCCAGTATTGCAAATCTTATGTTCTAATATTCTGGGCCCTATGCTTCCTTTGTGCACCAACAGCAGCTGTGGGATCCTTGGGGCAATGATAGAAAAAGGAAGTGAGGTCAGATATCAGGTGGCATGGTCCTCGTGATGACAGGAAATTCTAACGACAGGAACAGGACAACTGTGGCAGTTTGGGCCCTCAAAGCATAGGGACTGGGGTGATTGCTCCAATTCAGCCCCCAGTAAGGATAGTCCTGCCCCACTCCCTCCTTTCTTCTATGTTTTACATATTTAGGAACTTTTTCATTTATGATAATGTGCTGCCTGCTTTACCCCTCAGTCTGTGACTTGAATTTTTTATATCACTGTGCTTTCTGCTTCACTCTGCACTCTGGGCCTTTGAGTTTTGATGCCACACTTCTTCCTGCCTTACTCTCACTCACTTCCTGTCTTACTTTATGCTTTAAGTCTTGGGGGGGGGGGTATTGATGGCACTCTTCTGGTTGCCTTGCTCTACACCTATATTTTGGGATTTTAAAGCCAGGGTTCTTGCTGCTTTGTCCCTCTCTTGGTGCCTTGCAATAGTTTTGCCTCCATTCCTACTGGTTTGGCTTGCACTCAATGCCTTGGTCCTCACTCAGTGCCGTGGACTGTTAATGTGACAGTTGCATAATCCTTTTCTTCACTCAGTGCATTGGCATATTGATACCACTATTCCTGAAACTCTGTTTATTTCTCATTGCTTTCAGGGGAGACTGGCATTCTGGGGACCCTAGCCCGCACCATAAGAATTGGCATCAGCAAAGTTATGGCAAAGGGGATGTCAATCTCCAAACCTGATCCCCTGGCTCCTTCTGCAACTGATGTCATAGAAAACTATGTCAGGACTCCTTGGACCTCTTCCAGAGTTTTCTCTGACTTCACCCTGCCAAGGGATATTAAATTCACCTTCTTTTCATCTACTGGATAGTTTTATTAGTCTTTTACCCTTATACCCAGACCCCATGAACGATTTGCATGTCAGGACCACTACATACCTTCCCCAAAAGATATTCTGGCTTCAGGTCACCTATGGTAAGGCTTGTTTCTCTCTTGATGCTTTGGGGTGTTTCTGCCACTATTGGTACTGACTTGCTCCTCTCACAATTCCTTGAAGTGTGAGTGCCACTGTTGTTGGTGCCCTTTCTCCTCTTTTGGTGCCTTGGAGTGTTCATGCCACTGGTGCTACTTTGCCCCCTCTCATTGTGCCTTGGACTGTTCATGAGACTGTACATTCTGCTTTGCCCCTTTCACAGTGCCTTGGAGCGCTCCTGCCACTGCCCATTGTGGTGGTGCTACTTTGCCTCTTTCATGGTGCCTTGAGGTGTTCATGCGTCTGGTCGTGTTGCTTTGCCCCCCTTTTATTGCCCTGAGCTGATTATGATACTGTTGGTGTTGCTTTGCCTGTCTCGATGGTGTCCGGAGATGGTTTGAGCTGCTTTGCCCTCTCATGGCACCTTTGGGTATTCAAGGTACTGTTGTTGGTGCCGTTGCTCCTTTTTTGGAGCCTTGGGGTTTTCATTCCATTGTTTGTGCTGCTTTGTCTCTCTCGGTGCCTTGGGGTGCTCCTGCAATGGTCAGTGCTGCTTTGCACCTTTCATAGAATATAAGAAGTTGCCATACTGGGTCAGACTGAGGGTTTATCAAGCCCAGCATCTTGTTTCCAACTGTGGCCAATCCAGAATACAAGCACCCAAACATTAAAAGATCCCATGCTAATAATTCCAGTAATAAGCAGTGGCTATTCCCTAAAAGATGAATTTCAAAAGCCTGGCGCACGCAAAAACCAGGAGATATGCAAATATATGAGGCCAGCACGCACTAAGCAGATTTTAAAAGGCGCTCGCATACGTGAGTTATCTCCCGCTACACGCACCAATGAAAAGTTCGAAAAAGGGGCAGGGCATGGTCTGGGCAGGGCATGGGCATTCTTGGATTTCATCAGATTTACACGTAAATGCACGCATAGGCGCGCACCAGGGTCCCCTGCTGTGTAAGTTTACTTCTGCTATGGAGGATGTGTTGGTAATAAAATAAAGAAAAATACATAGATCCATGAGGTTTTAAAGGAAGGGGCTAATGGGAAATGGAAGGCTATTAAACTAGGGGGGGGGGGCTAGGAAATCCTATCCCTTACTTGGGTGAACTGGGAACAAACCGGAAAAATTGAAAATGGTGTTAGCGTGTGTGTCTATTAAAATCGTGTGTGTCTATTAAAATCCCCCCACTTAGGCAGTGGAAGCAGCATTTGCATGCATAGGCACGCGTCCACTTAAAATTGTGCACACATGTGCTTATGGTCAATCTATTTTATAACATGCATGCATATACACATGTATGTTATACAATGGCCATGTCCCTGGTTGCTGAACAATAAACGTGCGCACACGTGCATCCTGTTTAAAAGTTACCATCCCTGTCAATTTGATTAATAGTTTATGGACTTCTCCTCCAGGAACTTGTCCAAACCTTTTTTAAACCCAACTATGCTAACTGCCTTAATCATATCCTCTGGCAATGAATTCCAGAGCCTAATTGTGCACTGAATGAAAAATAATTTTCTCCAATTTGTTTTAAATGTGCTATTTGCCACTGATGATAACCCTTTGTCCCTCTCACAGTGCCTTGGAGTCTTCTCATCACTGTTGGTGATACTTTGCCACCTCATGGTGCCTTGGAGTGCTCATCTCTCTGCTGATAATGCCTGACTACAAATTTTGTTAAACTTGGATAGAAAACCTCGAGGTCCATATTCAGACACAGTCCAGGTAGCAAACTTAGGGCCTCATTTACCAATATCGCATTGGTAATGCATTAAGGGGCGTTTCCCATGCAAATGAGGCTTTTTTCGTGCAGCAGGGAAACTTCGTGTGCCGCGATGTTTTCGCGATTCGCGAATACATTTGCGCAAATTGCGAAAACATCGTGGCACGCGAAGTTTCCCCACTGCACAATATAACACCCAAGGAATCATCGCAGTGCACGAAAGTGTCTGGACAGCCTATTTCAGAGAGAGAGAGAGAGAGAGAGAGAGAATGAAAGAGGTGTAGCTATTGGCCGCGTTAGGAGCCGCACTAACACTGCGGCTGTTTCGCGGCACACGATAACTCTTTCCTACTTAACATATGCTCCACCCCAACTCCGCCCCCTGAATACAAAATTAAAAATTTGCATTCGCAAATCGCGTTAACGGCTGTTAGCGCGATTTGGGGAATTATCTCCTGCGGTAACTCCTTGGAAAATGAGCCCCTTAGCAGGCTAAACTTATCCAGCTAACTTTGGAGGTATATTCAATAGTGTAGCCACATTATTGAATATTTATTTTATTTATTCATTCAATTTATATTCCTCTTTTCAGGTATGTCAAAGCTGGCTAACTTTAGCACAGGTCTTTGGCCTGACCTTCCTTAACTGGCTAACTCAGAATATCAGAGTTAGCAGGCTAACTTACAGGGTCATTTATCAAATAGCATTATGGCATTTTCACATGCGTTAAGCACCTTTAACGCATGTGATAGCACCATAACGTATGGTGTGATGCAAATCAGAAAAAGAGGAGTGGGTTTATGAAGCCCTATTGCATGACTTTAATGCCAATTTTAGTGTTAAGAGCACCAGCTGAGTGAGAGAGAGAGAGAGAGAAAGAGAGAGAGACTAGCCATAATGCCCTACCACTAGATAGGTATTTATATCTCTATGGGAGGCCCACCTAGTAACTCGAGGTGAGGTTTAGGTATTAGTGTAGGTGTTAGGGACCACTTTGACATTCAAAGTGAGACATACGAACAGAACAGTGCTATCTTGTGAAGATAGCATGACCTTCGGAGTGAGGAAACTCACTCAAAGATGATATTTTTGCAATGTTCTCTCAACCGAGCTTGATGGACTCTCTACCTGGGTAACATCAAGCTAGGTTGAGAGAACATTGCACAAATATCATCTTTGAGTGGGTTTCCTCTCTCCGAAGGCCATCAAATCTTCACAAGAGAGCACTGTTCTGTTTGTATCTCACCCTTGGCCTGGAGCAGTGTAGAACAGCTTCCTGGTAGGGACCAGGAAGCACCTGCCCCCAGGGGGCTGAGCACTGGAGGAGACAGAGGCTGGGATGAGCTTCACCACTGGAAGCCCGCAGGGATCCGGGCCGCTTGGACTTAGATGGGCCTCACAGGGTCTCCTGGAGAGGTAGTAGAGAGGCGTGCCCACGGAAAACAAGGGAGCATTGTCTGACTCGAGGCTGTAGATCTGATGGAGCAGGAAGACCAGAACAGCGAAGGCGATGACAAGGCAAGGGACAGAGCAGAATCAGAGATGTGGTCAATGGCAGCCGAGGTCAGAATCCGAGGATCAGTCCGAGGAGTAGTCAACGAGGCAGGGGTCAGGTTCCGGAGGTCAGACGAGGTCACAAGGCAGGCAGAGGTCAGGATCCAGGCAGCAGTCAGATTGGTCAAGGAACAGGCTGAGGTCAGTACCAGAGAGACAGTCCGAGGGTACTACCTGGGGAGACGAGATAGACGGACACTGGAACAGAAGGAAGCTGGAACAGACAGACTCTGGAACAAGGCTGGAACAGTAGGACCCTGGAACAAGGCTGGAATGAGACTGGAACAAGGCTGGAACAAGACTGGAAAAAAACTGTGAACGCGGAGGCAAACTGGCACACATATACAATGTCGAATCGATTGCCAAGGCAAGGAAGTGCAGGCAGGAACTTCCATATATTGGGCAATCAATCAGAGTATGCCGCGGAGCTAGGACCCGCCCCTGGCCCTACAAGAAACCGGGCGGAGCGCGAGCGTGTAGAGGCGTGGCTAATGCCACCGGTGATGCCGAACTCCGGCGTGAGGCCTGGTGCATAGTGGAAGACCCGGCGACCGCCGCCGCAGGACGCCGAGGCCTGGAGGAGCTCACGGCTGCCACTGGGGATGCCGACCCATGACCTGCAGAGGAGCCAACGAGGTGAGCAGCCCGTGCGTGGGCCAGGCACGGACCGGGCACGTAACACATAACACCTCCCCCCATTGACTTTAATGGATACAGATTAAATCATACAACAACATAAACAAATTAACTGGGGAACTGAAACAAATTAAAATGGCAAATGAACTGAAATAATGAACCAAACCAAAATTATTTCTGTGCACATCTCTACTATAAAGTGTTAAATATTAAAGAATGTAATAATGAAAAGGTGCTCTGTGAATTCACTGTACTAATGACATATTACATGGCCTGAAACTGGTAATAAAGACGACCAGATTTTAAAATAATATGTGGCTTCATGCTGGTTATCATTCATAAAAGATTTCATGCATGACTTTTGTAGTATAAGCATGTAAATAATATTATTGATAAATAGCTTGCAATTTGTTGTGGAAAAGGTCAGGTTATCTTCTTGATAGATGATATTCAAGGATCACAATTGTCACTATAGCAACAATTTATGGAACAACTCAATTATGTTTACATAGATCAACTGGCAAACCAATACATTGCATTAGATGCATAGATATCTGCACTGCATGCATAAGATAAAGATATATGTAAGTGTGAAAAGGTTTTTAACTATATTTTTTAATACTTATCCATCCTACAGGCTAATGGTTTTAAATCAATGTTTAGACCTTATATTGAGGGGAAGATGGAAAATCTAGCTTGAAAGTCTAGTAACAGCTGCAGGTTTACTAGCTTTATAGCATAACATTTAATGCTGCCTGGTTGTGATGTTGAGAAATAAATAAATAGGGAAGCTGGATTTTAAAATCTTATGTCTCCCTACAGCATAATCAGGGATTTTCCAAAGCTCACCAATTGTGCATCATGGAAGGCCATGCCTTATTCAAATGGAAGATTTTTTCATCATCCATCTAATGACACTAAAGAGTGTAATGGTGCATGACTTTCCAGACTGACAGCATCATCTGAATTCAGACCCATCTGATTTTGACATCTTAAAGTAGCATTTCAATTCATCTTATTAAAAAGTCTACTTTATTAAAATACTTATATAGGTATAGAGTGCTAGTGGCATATATATATATATATATATATAGATAGATAGATATATAGATATATACAGATACATATATATTAACGTGGGAAGTAGAACTCCAATGCCATTCCCCACTCACTCCCTTTAACAAAGTACACATCACACAGGAAAATGGGTTTAAAAAAAGGCCGCAGTTTATTAAACCACAACAAACCCGAGCCAAACCTAACAAATAATATATCCCCAACCCCTAAAACCCCAAACATTTACCACCAGCTATTGTCTGACCACCATGTCCCAGTGCTGGTCACGCTGACCTCTACCTTCACCCCCCCCCCCCCCCCCCCCCCCCCCCGAAAGACAGACCTCCACCTGTAGCATAGGCCTCTAGGCCACATCCCAGCCATAAGACCCAGCAACTCATGCAGTGACCTCACTGCCCTTGCACAGCCCACGTAGCAGCCCCCCCAGCTACACGGGCTCACACCCCCCCCCCCCCAGTCCTGCAACACAATCAAAAGTTCCATACATTGCAACCCCTTAGCTCGGGTTACCTGCCACAAAAAGGATGCCAAAATATCCTTGTCCCCCCACTGCGGCATACCGGCTTAACTCAAAAGCCAAGTGGAGAGCCTCCTGAAGCGAGTTATTAAAAAGGTCCATCCCCATATCAGATAAATGCCCCCCATCACATCTAAACAAACCCAAGCAACCATCCCAAGACCACTCATGCTTAATCCAAAACCCCCTTGGATCACCATCCACGCCCCAATTTGCTTATTAACCTGAGGAAAGACTAAAGAGGTTAGGACTTTTCAGCTTGGAGAAGAGACGACTGAGGGAGGATATGATAGCGGTGTTTAAAATCATGAGAGGTCTAGAATGGGTAGATGTGAATCGGTTATTTACTCTTTCAGATAGTAGAAAGACTAGGGGGCACTCCATGAAGTTAGCATGGGGCACATTTAAAACTAATCGGAGAAAGTTCTTTTTTACTCAACGCACAATTAAACTCTGGAATTTGTTGCCAGAGGATGTGGTTAGTGCAGTTAATATAGCTGTGTTTAAAAAAGGATTGGATAAGTTCTTGGAGGAGAAGTCCATTACCTGCTATTAAGTTCACTTAGAGAATAGCCACTGCCATTAGCAATGGTTACATGGAATAGACTTAGTTTTTGGGTACTTGCCAGGTTCTTATGGCCTGGATTGGCCACTGTTGGAAACAGGATGCTGGGCTTGATGGACCCTTGGTCTGACCCAGTATGGCATTTTCTTATGTTCTTATGTTCTTAACACCTCGCTTCCATAGAAATGACTCGCTAAACTTACCCTAATGTTAATATTGGACAACCAAATTTAGTACTCTTCAAAAGGTTCATTAAACAACTTAAATCCTGTCTTGTCGCCATAATAAAGTTCCAGCAAGACCCCTTTTCCACATCGATACCACCCAAATGGATGACCAGAAGCTCCGGCTGCCATCTCCATGCTGACTGATGGAAAATCATCGGAAGCAACTGCTCCCATTTCATTCGCAGAGATCCATCCGTATCAGCTGACAATTCTCAGCCTCCAAGCCCAAATGTATGCCATAAGACTGGGACAGTGCCTTATAGTATGCCCAATGTATAAATGAGTGGCCCATGACCCAGGCACACCCGAACTCCATAAAGTTCTCTTGTGACTCTGCAAAAAACATAAAACTGTGTTAAACTCCAAATATCCTGCAACATTGCGAACCATTATATGAGTCAACACCAAGATGTCACAAAAAGGATGGACTCAATACCCACCCCTCAATGAAATCAAGTTGCATAAGCCCTCAACTTCCATCTCTCAATATACTTAATATCCTTCACACCCATGCCCTGCTCTGCAGCAGTGTTAGCTGCCCTAATGCGAAAAGAATGAGACTTGTAAAACCTAGGGTTCCATCCCAGCCTCGAAATGACCAATGAAAGCACCCTTGCAAACTGAAAATGAATCAAAGGGGAACCTCCTCAAGCATTAAAAGGATCCACTGCAGGCTGCAAGCTAACAAAATCCTGAGCCACCCTTACTGGACAAACCAATTCTTCCCCCACCCTACCCAACCATACCATCTGCCCCCTACCCAACTAAATGACTTTGGATCTTATAAGGGGAAACTGAACCTCTTCCTTGAGAATCTGAACATTATCCAATGCTAAACCAGAAGCGATGCACTGACATTTTGAGTCGGCCACCAATTCCCCGACTCTCCAATGTTATGCTCCGCGGCCGCAGGTGGCTGCGACCGCTGTTGCTCACCTCTTTGTTTGCTGCCTTAGCTCCATTAGGGGAACTCGGGGCCTCTGTCAGTTACTACCGTCCTTCCACCTTCCGTTCTCGGGCCTCCTTGAGCGGCATGGATGCTGCCAACTGCCATCTTACCCACGGGGTTCCCTAGGCACGTGTGCATGCTCCCCGACTTGCTTTAACCCCGTCATGGCGGGAACCTTGGAGGCGTCCCCACCAGATGACGTCGCTCAACCTGGATATTAAAACTCACCAGCTCAGACAGACAGCAACTTGGCAACGAGTTCACTTGCTACAACTATCTACTCTCTCTGCAACGCTGTTCCAGTTCCTGCTTCCGTGTTGGAGACTATCGGGTACCTGCTCCTCGGGGGCCCTATCGCATCTCTTGACTATCCGCTCCTCGAAGGACCTTCACACGGATTCCTGCCTGCCTCTATCCCCAAAGCTTCTCCGGACCTGCTACTGCCTTATTCGCTATGAGTACTATGCTGTGGTTCCTGTGGGAACTCTCTCCGTTGTACCCTGCTCTGCGGACCACTACTGTGACCTCCCACCAAGGGACCCTCTCATATACCATCTCTACGGAACCAGTGTACTTTAGTGAATGGCATCCCCGCTCCTCGGGTAGTGCCATTACTATTTGTCTACTCCAGTTCCCGAGTTGAGTCTGACATTAGCAGCTGTGCTACCGCTCCATGGCCCGCCTCCAG
Organism: Rhinatrema bivittatum; assembly: GCF_901001135.1. NCBI lineage: Eukaryota > Metazoa > Chordata > Amphibia > Gymnophiona > Rhinatrematidae > Rhinatrema > Rhinatrema bivittatum. Next base: position 240,699,326 of record NC_042620.1, read on the forward strand.
GGGTCACTCTCTCTCTCTCATTCTGCCTGCTGCTGTATCCCATCCCAGAGCCAAGACTCTGCCTCCCGATGGTGAGGCTCAATGGGGCTCCTCCCCTTGGGCGGTTCCATCTCTCGCCTCGGTCAAAGGGTCCACATACTTACAAATCCTAACATCAGAGCCCTAAAAAAGACAAACAAAAAAACTACCCTAAAAATCACGACTTCAAAATATGACCAGCACACAGCCGGCAATCTTCCCAAAATAACCCTTAACTCCTCAAACCAAATAGGATGTCTTGTATCCAAAACCTTATCCCTTAGTTTCCCCCCATCACCTAACATTTGTTGGGTTTGTGGCATAGTATGGACTCTTAGTCGCAGTGGTGATGACTCCTCCCATGGGGAGGAGCCCCATGGGGAACCACAGTGATAGGCTAGACTTAGACAGCAGACACTTGAGAGGGAAAGCTTTATTGTACTGCTGTAGGTAGATGATACTTGCACATGAATGGATGGCACAGAAGTCCAGCAAGGTGCCAATAAGCTCAGAAAGTCTCAGATGTAGAAGGTCTCACCCGGATGTACTAGGTTGGTAGTGTTCCGCAGAGCGGGATAAGCCGAACCTGAAGGGTGGAAATGGAGAGCTGGAGCATAGAGGTACTCACTGAAGAGTAGTGCAGAAATCCTCCTGGAAGATGGTGAAGATGGGACCCGAGGTCCGTGGTGCAGGATACCCTGAGCTGGATAGGCCCTCAAGGAGCGCAGATGATCCTTAAAACAGAAGAGAGACCCCTGAGGAGCGATTGTCTGAGTTAATAGTAGAAACCCCGAAGGGTAGTTGGAAGCGAGACGCTCCCGAGGAGTGGGTGCCCAGAGCTTCTTCAGGAGCGAGATACCCCGGAGGGTAGCGAGGAATCCAAGCATGCAGCTTAAACCGAAGTCCTTGCTAACTCGTTCATTAGGAGCGGAGCGGAGGCTTAAATACCCGGAGGTATTGACATCATGCAGTGGGGACTCCCCCAAGGTTCCCGCCATGACATGTAGATAAGCATAGGCAGTGTGCACCCTAGGAGGCCACGGGAAGGAGCATGGCGGACGGGGACGCCCATGCTGTGTTGGAGATGCCGAGGGTTTCGGCACTCAGCACTGGAGGCAGCCATCTTACCCACAGAGGAGGAGAAGTGTAAAAAAGAGGTGAGGCAGAGCGGTCGCAGCCGTCTGCATCCGACGAACGCAACAACATTCTTTTGATTGCAAAAACCTAGCCCCCGGGGTTACCCCAACAAACAAGTTTTTGGAAAAAGAAAACCCAGTTATCTGGGCCCTAATAGAAACCAAAGATAGTCCCAGCCTTCCTAGCCCCCATTACATATTGTATAATTTCCAAATCCTGCACCGGACAACTCTGCCACCCTTTTCCCAAACCTCTGCTTCTTAGCTAAGATACCTATGTTGCTGGTGCCATTGAAACCTGAATCATCTCCCATGCTTCAGCAGGCCAAGTTTCCAGAGATAGTCTGGAATCGAAGCTCCTTCCACATCTGCATGCGGGGCCAAATACCTGAATGTATCCCACTTGCAACAAGAACGAGCATCCGCAATTCAGTTCTCAGCACCTGGAGCATGCCTAGCCCTAGCAGAAATATTCCTTCTTAAACACAAACTCCCTCAACAAAGCAGTTACCAGCTCACATCTGGCAGACTGCCTGTTAAACATCTAAACAACAAACGACACACCATATACCCAGAATCCAATTCTATACCCAGAAGGGTAAGCTTAACCACTGGACCCTCCGATTTGATGTGACCTATCATTACGCCAAATGCTCTTGCCACTTCCATGAAACTCCGTAACAACTCATTGCAATCACCTCAGTCCCCAGGTCCCATAAACAAAAATTTGTCCAGGTAATGAAGCATGGAATCACGCCCTGTGACCTGCACTGTCACTCAATACATGAAAGAGCTATACATCTTGAACAGAGCACAAGACACCATGCAACCCATTGGCAGGCAATGATCCACAAAATATTGACCAAGAAAAGTAAAAACCCAACAAAGAAAAACAACCGAAAAGCAGACTCAATGTCGGCTCTGGCCATTAGAGCACCCTGCCCAGCCCTTCTTACCAAATCCACAGCCTCATCAAAACTCGCATACCGTACCGAACATCTATCCTTTGGAGTAAAATCATTTACCGATAAGCCCAAAGGAGCAGACAATTTCAAGATAAGCCAAAACTTACTAGGCTGTTTCTTGGGGCCCACTGCTAAAAGGGACAAATGCATGACCTCAAAAGACAGAACCGCAAATGGTCCTGCAATCCGCCTCAAAGACAATTCAGATGCCAATTTATCATTCACCACACTCTGAAAGTGAGAAGCTAATCTAGCATTCTTTACACCACCAGTTAATGATGTTTCTCGGAACCTTTCTATGAACAGAACTTTCCTTCATCTTCTTTTTACCCTTTTTACCCTTTTCTCCCTCTCCTTCCTTCTAATAATTTGAAAATATCAATAAACACGTTTTTTTTAATCTTCCGCCGCAAACAACGCTGAACCCCTGGCCCACCCCATACCCTGCAGACAACCAGGGACTAACATTACCAGAACCACCTTGACCCACAGGCAAGGCAGACCCTGATAGCCAATCCTTCCCATGCTCTCCAATCCTTGCTACCCCCCCCCCCCCAACTGCCCTATTCCTGGGACACCATCCCATGCCTTCCCAACCATACAGCATACCATTCATTCCCATCCCCCACCCACCAGGGACACCTTCAAAAGGAGGAACAAATCCCATACTGAACCCACCCCCCACAAGGAACCCTGAGAACCACAGCCAGAACCCCACCTGCTTGCTGTCCAGCCTGTGAAACACCAGACAAAGGAGCAAACCCTCCAAGCTCAGGGCCTGAAAAATGACTGCCGGCGGTGGCAGGAGAGACAGGTGGAGGAACAGAAAGCGCGGCGGGGGGGGGGGGGGGGTGTGCATAGGCGCTTCCCCACTAGAAATAGCTGGCCCGGAATGAATGGAAGGAGATGACAGAAGAGTTTTACCTCTTCCCCTGATGCTTTTGCCAAAGATTTGGCCCTGCTCTTGTCAACTGGCTTAGCAGAACCACAAGCAGAAAATGAAAGCGAACTCTCGGGGGACGGCCATCGGAGCGGTGGGAGGCATGACGGTCCCACCGCTCATATGCAAAACACCAGGGATAGACCAGGAGGGAGGAAGAAATCCTGAAAGATGACCCAGAGCGACAGGGGTCGCCGCAGCCTCGCATTCCTCACCCCCTCTGGAGTTCGCCACCTCAGACGCCCACTCAGCCGGGACCGCAGATTCCTGCCTGAGAGGAAAAGAAGGGGGGTAAGAGAAGATGAGAAGGAGGGGGAGGGAAAAGGATGGTAAAGGAGGAGGAAGAGACTCAGAGGTGTGGGGGGGGGGGGCAACTGTGGGAAGCAATGGGAAGAAAAGAACATGTGGTGAGAAACAAAAAAAGAAAGAATTTGCTGTGAAAAAACAGAAAGAAAACCTAGCTGATGGTCACCTCTGTGAAAGTGAGGTAACTGTCATAGAGAGACATTAACAAAAGCCCGCCTGAACAAACAAACGTATCTGTCCAATCAAACACCAACCAGCGATTCAAAAATCAGTTGTCCCGGCAACCAGCCCCTAATCAACAAAAGTTCGGGGTATTGCCTGCCTGCCACCACGTTAAAGGTGGCTGTTGGACAAGCCCCCCAATCTTTCCACATATGTTTATATATTTATGTTTGTGGATGTGTGTGTGTGTATACATATTCACATACACAAGCATATACACAGAGACAGTAACTTTAAATAGGCACGTGGGTGCACATGTACACGCGTTTGGCTGGCACCCAGGGACATGGCTATTTTATAAAATGTGTGTATATGCACACATGTTATAAAATAGCCTGAACATACATACATGTGCATGTAATTTGAAGAGGACCTATGCACACAAATACCGCTTCTACAGCATAAGTGGGGAGGTTTTAATAGATGTGCGTCAATGCCATTTCCAGTTTTTCCAGTTCATTCCCAGTTCACCCAGGTAAGGATAGAACTTCCAACCCCCCCCCCCCCCCCTAGTTTAAAAGCCCTGACCTTTAAAACACCGCCAGTATATCTATTTTATTTTATTACTTACATGTCCTCCATGGCAAAAGTAAAGTTACGCAGCAGGGGACCCCAGTGTGTGCCTGTGCGTGTACGTATTTACATGCTAATTTGAAGTTGAAATCCAGGAATGCCCATGCCTTGCCCTTTGTTTGGAACTTTTCCTTTGTGCGCACAGCGGCAGATATGCGCGGTGGCTTTTAAAATCCACTCAGCGTGCACAAGCCCCTCATATTCGCATATCTTCTGGTTTTGGTGCACATCAGGCTTTTAAACTTCACCTTTAAGACCCTAGCTGTTGGATCCTTTCAAAGCCTTTATTCCTTGAACTTGTCTATGACAAGACCCAGTAGCATCCGCTACTAGTGAGACGTGGTTACACTAAAAAATAGTAAAAACCGAGTAAGATAGAATGTTGTAAATCATTATTTACCTAGGTACATGACTTTGAACTCCCCATGCGCAGAAACTCCAGGGAGGTAAGGAGTCATTCCATGAGCATGTATTACATGTATGCATGTTCCTTACATTTTTAAAAGGTATGCATGTAGATGGCATGCTGTTAAAAATCCTAATTTTACACTCCCCTCTTATACTCTTCCTAAATTTATGGCTATACGTTTATCCTTATAACAACTTGATTTTCAAACTCAATGTAAGTGAGTACCTTGTGTTTGAAAATCATCTTGTTCTGTCTGGACTTGCCAATAGGGACGGTAACTTTAAAATGAGCTTGTGGGTGCCCATACACACACATATGGGCATGCAAGTGCTCATATGCTATACATTTAAATCATGAGCGCATTTACGCAAGTATGATTTAAAATACACCTACTGTGCATATATGTGCTCCTAATTTTAAGCAGTTACTCAAGCAAATGTATTTTGCATATGTTCCTTAGGTCTTTGTCAGCGTTAACGCATGCAGGGAAGCAGATTTTTAAAATTGCTCGCATGAAGGATATTCCCAATTTTACCAATTAGTCCACCAATTAGCCCAGCTCATCTCAAGGTCAACCAGACCCCTCTGGTTCTTCAGACTGCATTCATCCCAGTTGACCCAAATGCCTCACCCAGTTATTTAGACCTTATCAGAGATTTATGAAGACTTACAACTCTTCAGGAGAAGAAGTAAACAATGCACGGCTAACAGCCCACTACAGTTGCTGGTTTTAAAATATAGATTTATGCAGGGAACTGTTGACCCCATCCTAGAATGCCAATTACCTGCCTTGACTTCACCCCCTTTCCACCCTCTTTTTTTTTTTTGCACGAGCACATGCATATACATGTAGAATTTTCAGCTTTTAAAATACATGTTGCTCAAGCACAGCCCAGATACTCATGTATATGGGCCTTTTAGTGCAAGCAATGCTTTAAAATTTACCCCATAGTGTAGTAGTGAGGGTAATTTTCAAAGCTGATTCCTTGATTAAAGCAGCATTTTACCCACTGAAACAGCCTTTTATAATATTGTACCATAATAATAATCCACCTCAACAAGTAATTCAAATATTATGAGTTAGACAATCATAATAGGCATCATCAGGAAAATGTGGTTAAACATTATATCTAATCATTGGTCTACTGCAATGTCCCACATATATTTTTCTTCTTTGATTATGCACTTCTTAAATTGTGTCAAATAAACGCTAGTTTCACGAATCAAATAATTATAGTTGGAGTTCATCAACTTATCATGTAAATAAACACCGAACAGCCACCACCAGTTGGTTTTCATTAAATATTCCTTTTCTCACAGAGCACAACACTGGTTGCAGTTCAAAACACCGTTCTCATTTCAGAGGGCCGTGTTTTGAACATTAGTTCTTCATCAGTGTGCTATCCTTAGATGTCGATCTAAAGACGAATATTAGAATCAGTCCATTTTAAAGCAAACATAGCATTAACAACATTTCTACCGCTGCTCAGAAAACTTACATGCATAGTAGTTCTTACTCAGAAATGACATCAGACATATCCCCAAGATAACAGGCTATTTAAAGGTCCAAAGATGTCAATCAAAATATGTCAAAGTTTATCAGAAAGAGGCTCTATTAAATCTGATGACCTATCATGTTATAATAGCGAGTACCAATCAATCTCGCTATTAAGGCCAACAGATTGCAGGGTATTGAGGTGAAAGATCCAAAATTGTTCCCTATAATTTAACTGGTATGCTAGATCTCCACCTTAAGGATTCCCCCATACTTTTTCAATTACTCTCCACTTAAGAACAGAGAATTAATGATCAAACTCAATGCAATGTTGGACCATAGGAGCTTGTAGTTTCTGTGTGGAAAAGCAGCTGTGGTGTTCAAGTATGTGCTTGCAGATTGGACGTGAAGGCCTTCCAATGTATTTTGTGCCACAAGGACAGATTATCAAATATGTAACATTGGAGGTCTTACAATTAGTATAATGTCATGCATAATATATATTTCCCATAGCTGCATCATGCCAAGCGAGATCTGTGATAGATTGTTCACATATCGAGCAGCCGCTGCATTCCCAATAACACTTCTGGCTATGTGCCTCTTCAGTATCTTCTGTTTCCATGTTCAGCAACCACGAATGTACTATGTAGTCATGTATATTTTTACCACATTCGAAAGCTATCAAAGGTCTATCTGAAAAATTGGTGTGTAACTGTAAAAGTGGCCCATATTTAAAAATTAATCCAACAATAGCTAATGTTGTCGCTGTGTATTTTAATACACACACCAGAGTGTCATCCTGACGGTCATGTGTTTGATCTAAGAGGATCCTTCAGCATGAAAGGCCCTCTTATATGCTCTTTTAATAGTCTTGCATGGAATCTCGTGAATTAATAATCTTGTAAAGAGAATATCGGATTGTTACACAAAATCCTGAGGAGAAGAACAAATCTGCTTGAGCCTTAAAAACTGGCCCATCGGATGGAAACTGATAAACTGCAACAGAGTATTTCTGTCGCTAGTCTTCCGAATTATGGTGGTATGCAAAGTGGAAGCATACTTAAATATCATGATGTCTAAATAATTGATGGACTGAAAATGGTAGGACATGGAAAACTTCAAATTAGGATTTAAAGAACCCAACCATACCAGAAAGCACTCAAGCTCCTTAATATCCATTGCCGAAAAATGTCATCAATATATCGGACCCAAAAGGCCACCTGTTCAAAGCGATCAGCAGCATACAATTGCGACAGTTCAAATTTGGCCATATATAAATTAGCCAAACTGGGGGCCATTGTGGCCCCCATGGCTGTCCCATTTATCTGTTTGTAAAATTTATTTTCAAACCAGAAATAATTTTCTTGAAGAGCTTTAGTGGCCATGGCCATAGCCACAATAAAATCTGTAGGGATCCTATGAGGATGTGGTCGGGTTTCCAAAGCGTCTAATATAACTAGAAAATGGGAGAAAGCCAACAGTTGCTCAGCAGTGCATATTTCAGAGGGAGGTATCTTGAAAGGATACTAAAATAATAAAGGAGATAGAGTATCCTGATAGAGAGGTTCCAATAAAAGCAATAGCAGCACATGTCTTTATAAGTAAACTGAGGGGGTCATTTATCAAAATGTGCTAAGGCTTTTTTGCATGTGAAAAGCCCTGTTAATGCATGTGATAGCACCATATCATATGGTGTGATGCAAATTAGGAGGAGTTAGGGGTGGGGTTTGCTGCCTATTTAGATGAATTGAAGCTCCCAACTGAGAGAGAGAGGGAGAGAGAGAGAGACTGGCCATAATGTCATCTCCCTAGATAGGTATTTGTATCCCTATGGTAGGCCCACCTGGTAATTCGAGGTGAGGGTTAGGTATCAGTGTAGGGGGTTAGGGGCCCCTTTGACATTCAATGTTAGATGTACGAACAGAACAGTGGTCTCTTGTGAACATTTGATGACCCTCGGAGTGAGGAAACTCACTCCAAGATGAGATTTGGGCAATGTTCTCTCAACCTAGCTTGATGGACTCTCTACCTGGGTAACATCAAGCTAGGTAATTAGCACAAATTGCAATAAAATGAATATTTGCAAAAACCACACCCCTTTTGCTATCGCATGCGATACTTACCGCATTTTGATAAATCCAGGCCTGAGTTAGCAAGTGATAAAAAATATTGTTAATAACAACAAAAAACAAACTTTGAAATGTCTGTACGTTAATGCAAGAAGTCTAAAAAGTAAGATGGGAGAGTCAGAATGTACAGCACTGAATGAAGAGCTGGACATAACTGGCTTCTCAGAGACCTGGTGGAAGAAGGATAGCCAATGGGACACTGCTATACCAAGGTACAAATATATTGCAATGATAGGTTGGATCATACTGGTGGGGAGGTTACGCTTTATGGTAGGGATGGCATTAAGTCCAACAGGATAAAGATCATGCAAGAAACTAAATGAACAGTAGAATCATTATGGATGGAAATCCCATGAGTAATGGGGAAGATTGTAGCAGTGGGAATACTCTATTTTCCCATTAAGTCACATTTTGTAGTAAATCTGTTGTAGATCTATTGCTGGATACTCCTGAAGGAGGAGAAGTTAGCAATCTGTTATGAATACGTCTCCTGTGATGGAGGAGTTAGCAAACTGTTATGCTCAGTGAGTGGAGTTAGCAATCTGTTATGAAACTGCTCCTGAGGAAGTAGGAGTTAGCAATCTGATATGCTCAGCTCCTGTAGAGGGAGTAGATAACAATCTGTTAGAGATTAGACTGCGGAGCTAGCAATCTAATATGAATCTGTTGCTGAAGACTCCTGATGGAGAAGGAGTAGCAATCTGTTACCAGCGGAGTGCTTGGAGAGGGCACTCAGCTGTAGAGGAATGTAGATAGGTGGATCCTTGGGCCGATGGCAGATGACTGCGCCCCCAGGAGGATATCCTGAGAGGGACCACCGGCTAGGCTTGGGTATGGAGACAGACACAGATAATTCTTTTATTAGACAGGTTAGTAGAACCACCAGAGGTGGCAGTAGTGAGCTGATATGCCCGGCAGGGCTGAAGTCCCTCAGGTACTGGAACCACGATCCCAGGGTTGCTGAGCTGTAGAGAAACTATAGATAGTGAATAGACAGGGTATACTGTATTCATAGCCAGAACTAGATGACAAAACTCACATAAGGTCTTGAGGAAGCTCAGTAGCTGGAAAGGGTTAGGCCCTCGAGGAGCGAGTACCTGGTTCCAGGGAAAGCTCTGAGAGAGCAATGGTAACTCACGAATGTCTGTATCTGTGATAGCTTCCAGGCAGTAGAGAATCTTCAGAGTGTCCAGGAACATGGGCCTTCAAGGAGCGAGTACCGGTTCCTATAGGCAATCTGAAATAAAAAAAAGAGAGCGGGGCCCCCGAGGAGCGGGTACCCCTGGTAAGTCTGAGGAGGCAGAGTAGCTTGGACAAATCCCTGCATAGAAGCAAAGACTTTCTCCTTGCTAACTCAATTCGTTAGCAAATACTGAGACCTTTTATATTGGAAGTGGATGACGTCATCTCAGGGGACGCCCCCGAGGTTCGCTCCCTTGCTGGTACATCAATCGGAGCGCGTGTGCCCTACGTCATCAGGCAACATGGTGGATCCGCAGCATCGTGCCGGTCCGGGGACGCCGGAGGAAGACGGCAAGAAGACGCCGCAGCATCAAACCGTCCATCAGACCCGGAGGGAGTCACCACAGAGGTAAAGAGGGTGGAGTGAGGGCGTTGAGCAGCAACGGACGCAACACATTTTTTCCCCAATTTTTGTTGGTGCAACTTATACACCAGTGCGATTTATCTGTTGTTTCTCTCTCTCTCTCACAGTGTTTCCTTACCATTCCCTCCATGCAGCCTCCTGAACTCAACTATGTCACTGGCACATTTACCACCTGCCTATTGTGTATGCTCTTCCAACCACTGTCTCTTTCTCAGTTGCGCAGTATTTCCTTACTGTTCCCTCCGTGCAGCCTCCTGAACTCAAGTATGTCAGTGGTGCGTTCACCACCTGCATATTGCACTTGCTCCTCCAGCCTCTATCACTCAGTCACATGCATGATGAAAAGGTGCAACTTATAAACCAGTGTGATCTATCTGCTAATTTTTTCAGTAACATTCCTATTTATAGCACCTGGATAAAATGAACAGATGGACGATGAGATACTAAGAGAGATTAGAGAAGCTAATAAATTTGGAAGCACAGTAATAATGGGAGATTTCAATTACCCTAATATTGACCAGGTAATTGTAGCATCAGGACATGCTACGGAGGTAAAGTTTCTAGATGAAATAAATGACTGCTACTTGGAACAGTTGGTCTGGGAACTGATGGTGAACCATTTTAGACTTAATTCTTAGTGGAATGCAGGATTTGGTGCCACTTGTCAACAGCGATCATATTGCGGTCAAATTTGACTTAATGACTGGGAGGACATTATGCAAATTTACAATTTTAACATTAAACTTTCAAAAGGGAGACTGTAAAAATGAGGAAAATAGAATGGAAAACTGAAAGGTGCAGCTACAAAGAAGAGTTTACATCAAGCATGGTCATTTTTTAAAAATACCATCTTAGAAGTGTTGTGAACCTGCCTGTGACGAGCGCAGGCAGGCTCCCTACCTCTTCGCGGCCAGTCGGGCGCTGACACTGTCTCCCCGGCGCCTGAAAATGCCATCCTCCGCGGCACAGAAGCCGTGTGTCTCCCCTGCCCTGCGCGGCAAAGCTCAGTGCCGGGAGCCTTGCTCCAATGTGGCTGGAACGCTGCTGCCGCTCCCGGGGTCCTAGAATGGTGGGAAGCCATCCTTGTCGTGCCGGAGTCTTCAACCGGCAGGGAAGCTGTCCCTGCTGATGCCTTCAGCCTGCCTTTCTTCACCCAGCTCCGTGGCAGGACTGCAGCTCCGTTGCTGCCGTTCCTGGGGTCTTCAGCTGACAGGGAAGCTGTCCCTACCGGTGCCTGCTGATGTCTTCTCTCTTCTACAGCCTGCCTTGCTTCCTGGGCCTTCCACGTGGCTGAGGTCACCACCTGCTCCAGTCCCCATAGGCGCGGGCACGCACCTCTCTCCTCCTCTTCAATGGCCAGCCAGGTGTGGCCCCCTGCTAGCTCCTCCCTGGGCATTGTCCTCTTCAGCCCTACAAAAGGGTCCAGCATTCATTCCAGTTTTGCCTTTGCAAGGAGTTAGATGCTCCTGGATGTTCCTGTCCTTCGCTCCAGGAGTCTTCTCTGTTCCAGCTCTTCTTCAAGGTCCTGTGTTCCTTGTTTCCTGTTGGAGCTCCATGTCTTGTCTTGAAGTCCGTGATCCATTCCTGATGTCTGTCTCCTGTTCCTGATGTTTGTAATCCAGTCCTGATGTCTGTCTCCTGTTCCCAATGTCTGTGATCCAGTCCTGAACCCCAGGTTCCTTGTCACCACCTTTCCTGGCATGACATGTCATAGTCCGCGACCAGTCCCATAGGTGGGCTGAGTAGGGCGCTTCATGGTACATTGCCTTCCTCACTTCTGCAGCTCAAGCCTCCAGAGGGTATCCCCTGCTTGAAGCCAAGCCGTGTCTTGGTCCTGAATTCTCTGCTTGAAGCCAAGCTGTGTCTTGGTCCTGAATTCTCTGCTTGAAGCCAAGCTGTGTCTTGGTCCTGTGTCTTGAACTTTGCTTGCTCTCGGATACCTTGTGCCTGCACCGTCCATGCCTAAGACTCTGTTTGAACCTGCTCCGTTGCAGCGTGGTCCGCAACCAGCCACTGGCGGCTGTGTAGGGCGCGCCTCGGTGCAGGCCTCTTCAGTATCTTTGCCATGTTCCAGTGTCAGCGTCCATCATCTCTAGAGGCTCTTCGAGTCCAGCGTGGTCCGCGACCAGTCCCACGGGTGGACTGTGTAGGGCACGCTGCATCGCAGTCTCAACCCAGTACTTTACTTGACTCTCCTGAATACCTTGAACTTTGCTTGATTCTCTCAAATGCCTTGAACCTAGATTGAGTCTTCTGAATACCTTGAACCTTTCTCTGAGTACCTCGTTCCTGAGTCTCATCTGTGCATCCAAGTACCTCGTTCCTGAGTCTTCATCTGAATCTCCATGTTCCGTTCTTCGTTGCCCTGGCCTCCATCCGGCCTGCTGCTTCTTGCCGTTACCCAGCGGCAGGTCCAAAAGAGCTTGGAATGGTCGGAGGACTGTTCATAAGACCACCATTGCGTTGATGGTCTTTCCGAAGCGTGCAAGTCCGGAGGAGGGTCAGTATCTTCTGCCATCTGTCTTCAGTCCAGCCTCGCTCCTATCCAGCCCATGCTCAGGCATGCCTCGCCTGCCGCGGCACCTCTTCGGAGTTCCTCTGGGGTCGAGCCGTGGTCCAAGAACACACATTCCCCTGGTAATGTGTGCGCCCTCCTAGCGCTTCCCAACAGATGCGAAGACCTCTGAGCTTTCCCATGCTCAAGGCCTCCATCTCCATAACAAGAAGCCCATCCAGATGTATTCCATGCTTTACAAAAAAGTGGAAGGAAGACCAGATGACTGCCAGCATGTTTAAAAGGTGAGGTGAAAGAGGCTATTGTATCCAAAATAACTTCTTTCAAAAATTGGAAAAAGGATCTATCTGAGGAAAATAAGGAAACGCATAAGCATTGGCAAGTTAGATGTAAAATAATTAAGGCAGATTAAAAGAGAATTTGAAAAGAAGCTGATCTTAGAGCCAAAACTCATAATAAGAGCTGTTTAAATATATCCAGACCAGGAGTCGGTTGGACCATTTGATGATAGAGGAGTTAAAGGGGCACTTGGGGAAGATAAGGCCATCACAGAAAGACTGAATGAATTATTTGCATCATGTTTACTGAAGAAGATGTTGGGGAGATATCTCTGCCAGAAACTATTTTCAGTGGTGATGATTCAGAAGAACTGATACAAATCACTGTGAAGCTAGAAAATGTAATAAAGCAGACTGACAAATTAAAGAGTAGCAAACACCTAGACCAGATGGTATACACCCCAGAGTTCTGAAAGAACTAAAAAATGAAATTGCAGATCTGTTACTGGTAATTTTTAACCTATCATTGGGATTGTCTACCATGCCTGAAGACTGGAGGGTGGCCAATGTAACCCCAACCTTTACAAAGGGCTCTAGGGGTGATCTGGTAAACTATAGACAGTGAGTCTGACTTCAGTGCTGGGAAAAATCATGAAAAATATTTTAAGGAAGAAAATCACAGAACGTGTAGAAAGACATCATTTAATGGGACACAGCCAGCAAAGATTTAAACAAGGGAAATCTTGCCTCACCAATCTGCAACATTTTTTGAAGGTTTTAATAAACATGTGGATAATAGTGAGCAAATGGATGTAGTGTATTTGGATTTTCAGAAGATATTTGACAAAGGGCCCATGAGAGACTCCTGAGAAAATTAAAACATCATGAGATAGGAGGCACTGTCCTATTGTGGACTGCAAATTGATTAATAGATATAAAGCAAAGAGTAGGACTAAAAGGTCAATTATCTTAGTGGAGAAGGGTAAACATTGGAGTACCTCAGAGATCTGTACTGGGACCAGTGCTTTTTAATATATTTATAAATGATCTGGAAAAGGGAACACGTGTGAAGTGATCAAATTTGCAGACAAGATGAGACTGGAAGACTGGGCATTTAAATGGCAGATGAAATTTAATGTGGACAAGTGCAAAGTAATGCACATGGGGGAAAAATAACCCAAACTGTAGTTACACTGTTAGGTTCCATATGAGGATTTACCGCCCAGGAAAAAGACCTGTGCAACATAGTGGACAATACTTTGAAATACTTGGTTCAGTATGCAGCAGCAGTCAAAAAAGCAAACAGATTGTTAGGAATTATTAGAAAAGGAATGGCAAATAAATCGCTGAATGTTATAATGCCCCTGTATCGCTCCATGGTGAGGCCGCACCTAGAGTACTATGTGTACTTCTGGTAGCCACATCTTTAAAAAGATATAGATTGCATTGAAAAGGTATGAAGAAGTTCAAGCAAAATTATAAAGGGGATGGAATGGCTCCCTTATGAGGAAAGGTTAAAGAGGTTGGGTCTGTTCCACTTGGAGAAGAGACATCAGGGAGGGGTATATAATAGAGGTCTATAAAATCACGAATGGAATAGAATGGGTAAATGTAAATTGGTTATTTACTCTTTCAAAAAATACAAAGAAAAGGGAGGGACTCCATGAAGTTAGCAAGTAGCACATTCAAAACATATCAAAGAAAATTGTTTTTTCACTCAATGCACAATTAAGCTCTGGAATACATTACCAGAGGATGTGGTTAAGGCATTTAGCATCGGTGAGTTTAAAAAAGGTTTGGACAAATTCCTGGAAGAGAAATCAATAAATTGTTATTAACCAAGTAGACTTAAGAAACAGCCACTACTTATCACCATTGATAAAGCAAGGTAGCTATTTACATTTGCGATCTCACCAAGTACTTGTGACCTAGATTGGCCATTTTTGAAAACAGGATACTGGGCTTGATGGACCTTTGTCTGACCCAGTATGGCAAGTTCTTATGTTTTTACTGAGGATCTTGAAGGAAAAAATGATTACAGATGAAATCAAAATCTGTAACATAGTAGATATGATGAAAAAATGTAAAAGTGTAAAATTGTGTATTTGGAAGGCAAAAATCTATTAGCCACATATAAATGATCAAGAAATGGAAACAGTAAAACAAAAGGTCTACATTCAAATGTTTGTCCAGGTAATTATTTGTTACCTTGACAAAAACCTGAGATTTACAAGTAAATTTTCAGAGGCCCACGCACACAAATACCGGCGATTATGGCTGAGCTTTGTGCACGCTGCATGTATTTTATAACGTGTGTAAACGCCGGATCACGCACAAGTGCCGGGCCTCTCCAAAGGGGCTGGCCGGGGGGGGGGGGGGGGGTCTGGGTGGGCAGGGGCAGGCCAGGACAGCGCCATTCGACGCTGTTTAGCGGAAGTATGTTCCATGAATTTGGGACTACAACTCAGAGTGCCCTTCATGTGGCAGCACAAAGTCCAAATACATTAACTGAAAGTTCAGCTAGGGACACTCCCTGTGAGGAATGTAGTGATCTATTTGGGTGATGTCATTTTACCTATTCTTTTAAGGTATCCTGCACCTTAACCCCTCAAAACTCTAAAAGCCAAACATAAAACTTGGAATTCTGTATTCCACCAGGAGGCAATGGAGCTAACACAGAGTCCATTCTCTCCCGTAGATCTGAACTCATCACAGTGGTGGCTGAAGACTCCCTATACATTGCATAGAGAGGCCAAGCAGCAGGATGTTATAGTCATCTAATCTGCTAGACAAAAATGCATGCATTAAGGTCAGTAAATTTCTCTTCTCCAGTATCGATCAAAAGCTGATGGATCCATTTTAACTGATAAAAAGCAGGCACACACTACAGAGAGGATTGGAGGTACCATTGTTCATTCACTTTCAATTTGTACTCCTGAATTGCTAACATTTTTCCTTATTGGTAGGCCTATTTCAAAGAGCCGAGTTTACCCACACATGATACTTCCATCTTAGCATTATCACTGAGTGAAGAGAAGGTTCTCTTGACATATTGGAAACAGCTCAAAGCATGGTTAATGTTAGCTGTCCCTGGCTGCTAATTTTGGGGTTTATACAGGAGGTAAAGGGCTCTTTGTGATGAGTTTTAATTTTTCTTTTTATTGTATTTCTTTTATTCGGGTGAATTTTACATGGGCCACATGTGTAAAAAAAAAAACAGGGGTTACGCGCGTGGCTGGGCCTTGCTCGCACCGTGCACATTTTCAAAGGGACCAAGCCACGCGCGTAACCCCTGCCGGGCCCAGAGAAAGGGACGGTCTGCAGGGAGGGGCAGGGCTGGAAGCGGCCGGCACAGCGGCCATTTGCCGCTGTGCCGGGGAAGTGTGCACTGGCAAGTTACTATTGCTCTGGAAGAAGAGCAAAAGGTAAAACAAATCGGGGGTTATATAGGATAGGGGACGGGGAGGAGTGGGGAAGGGGAAGGGAGGTTAAGTAGGTAGGTTGGAAAGTTCCTTCCCAATCCACTCCTTAATTGGAGCGGACTGGGAGATGCCTGAACTAGGTCCCTCCCCCCCGTGCGCGCCACCAGCGCATGCGCGTACGTATTATAAAATCTGGCGCCCATGTGTGCGGGGTCCACTGATTTTATAACATGTGCACGCTGGCGCGCACATGTTATAAAATTGGCACGTCCATATGCACGCACCGGGAAGCGCGCACACATGGACGCACACGCACCCCTTTTAAAATCTACCCCATAATGTTTATGAACTGGATGTTGATGTTATGTTTTGTTGTACATTGCTTAGAGAGATTTTTATTAGTAAAGCGATTAACTAATAATTTTAAATAAATAAATTAATTAAATTATACAATTTCAGACAATTCTTAGCATCCATCTGTTCGGTGCCTTCATACATTCTGACAGATTCACTTACGCTTCAACCTTCCCACTCCTCAATGGCAAATAAAGTTGTATATCATCTTTGTAAAGTATCCCAAATTACTAGATCAATTTCTCCCAAGGTCTCAATTACATACAACTTAAATGGTGAATGGGCAGGAAATCACTATGTTGATTGGCCAAGGTAACAGGATGGGGCGGGTAAGGGGCTAGAAACAGGAAACAGACTGTGCAGGAGCAGGTGGTATCAAGGAGAAATGAAGTTAAGAGTTAAAAAGGGCCAGAGAGGGTAGAAATCACTGTCGAGTTCATCCTTTTTTGGTTGGACCTTTCTTCTTTTTGGGTCCAGGCAGATTGCTTTTGCTGCAGCACCCGGAAATTTCCGGTATTGGCCCAGAGTCCCTGTAATTCTTTTAGAATTCCCCAAATCCGGAGAGTTCCCAGGTATGCCTGTAGGATTGTTTTGCCATTGTCACTCGGATTTCCTTTTACTCTGTTTAAACCATTCTTTGCTATTGACCCAGACTTCAAGCTCATCACACAACCTTTTGTAAGAGATCTTGGAGTACTCCTTGACCAACATCTAAACCTGAAGAAACACATCTGCTCCATCCTTAAAGAAGGATTCTTCAAACTTAATGTGCTTAAGAAACTCAAGCCATTACTACATTCCCATGATTTCTGGACAGTGATTCAAACCACCCTATCATCAAAACTGGATTACTGCAATTCACTCTTCTTAGGACTCCCATACTCCACCATAAGACCCCTACAAATGCTCCAAAATGCCATGGCAAGAATCATAACAAATGGGAGTTATGTGGTCTGCAGAACAGACCACATACATCCCGTTCTCAAAGACCTGCATTGGCTCCCCATCCCTTCTCGTATTCTTTACAAAACCCTCACAATCACCCATAAAGCCATTTACTCCCACCACTCCAACTGGCTCGACCATCCTTTCACCTCCTCTCACCCGGATCGTCCCACCAGAACAACTAACAAAGGAACACTTCATGTGCCCTCCCTAAAAATGGCACACCTATCCACCACAAGAGAACGTGCCCTCACGATCGTAGGCCCTTCACATTGGAACTCCCTGCCTTCAACACTCCGTCTTGAATCCTGTCACTTCAAATTCAGAATAAAACTAAAAACATGGTTGTTTAAACAGGCATTTCCTGACTAACCAACTCTCCCTGCTACAATCTGACTCTCCCTGCTACAATCTGCCTCCCCCTAATCCATAACCCGCCACCGTTAATATCATTGTAATCTGTGACTATATGCACTCTTGTGCATAATGTAAATAACATACAATTATAATATTATCGAGCATGATATATACCATCATTACTATATTAGAACCTCTTGCCAGTTGTGCTGTTTTTTCTATGCTTTTCTATGAGTGCACCTGACCCTTACCATGTTGTTCCCTTCTTAAATGTACTTTCTAAGCATTTTGTTATGATGTAAACCGATGTGATGAACACACTAACACCGGTATAGAAAAGGTTTTAAATAATAAATAAATAAATACATGTAACTCCTGAGTGAATGAAGGTGATTTCTTTATTATAGATATAATCATGGTTTTAAGAGAGGCCATCCTTATGTAATACCTTGCTCAGTTCTGTATTCCACCAGTCAATTTTCTCATCCATGCTAGGACAGAACAACAACACTTTCAATGCTGACATTACTACCATTAAGTTGGTTGGATTAATTTTCAACCCTCTGCACAATGTCTTTACCATGCTCACTTTATGGGTCCATATTGTTATAATTCACCATTTAAATGTAATTAAATTATTGTCTGTCCCCAGAACAGACATATTGCGGCCCATAATAATCTCATCTCTATAAAAATCTGGATAAAAGATACCATCCAGTCTATGCCATTGACTGTGGCTCTGAAGGCAAAAATTCTAGTAAACGCACAGCTTGTTTTGCTACAGGTGATTCCATGTGATAGTTAAAATTACTTACCATTAACAAATAAGGAAATTGTATAAGAGCATCCGAAATTATTTCTAATACTCCTGACAAGCCTTCATCAATCATCATTTGGAGGATGATAATGCAATAAAATTGCTCTTCAAGAGGATAATTTTCAAACAGCCCACATAGTGTTAAAGTTGGTCAGTACATTTTACATGCCGACTTTACTGATCATTTTGAAAGGAAACTCATACACACTGCTAGAAGTGTAGACATTATGACGGCAACTTTCAAACCGGCGCACGGCTGCACATATGCGTGAGTAGGTCTTTATGTGCCCAGGGACACGGCCATTTTATAACATGCATACACATATGCAGGCCTGTTATAAAATAGCCTAGCCGCACGCACATTTGCGCGCAGTTTTAACTGTGCAGGCAACTAGCCATGTATATCTGGTTTCTACCATGTAAGTAAAGGTATTTTATAATCAGCATGCGTCCATACTATTGCCAGTTCAACCAATTTGTCCACCAGTTCACCCAGTCGAGAGTTAAGTTCTGCACTCCCCCCAGTTACCCCAGACCCTTTAAATCAGTCAGAAATGGCTGGGTTTTATTTTTTTTTAGGTTACATCTCCTCCATAGCAGAAGTAAACTTGCGCAGTGCTGGACCTGGGTGCATGTCTAGGCATATAAGTATTTACACACCTCACCCAAACCATGCCTCTCTTTAAAATCAAGCGAGATGTGCATGCTGCAGTAGATGCACGCACATCTGGGCAGATTTTAAAATTTGCTGGGAGCGCGTAAGTTCAACTTGTGCACGCATCCCCCAATTGATGCATACACAGGGCTTTTAAAATCTACCTCTTAATGAGTCAAACACTTAAAAAAATCCCATAAAATCCCAAAATATACAAAGTGATGGTGAAAATCAGTACTGCTGTGACTATGCACACAAAAGACTTGAAGACAAAGGGCCGGATTTTAATAGGGTTACGTGCGTTACCGGCCTTGCGCACGCCGGGCCTATTTTAAAAAGGCCCAGCGACGCGTTTAAGTCCCGGGGCTTTACAAAAGGGGTGGTCCAGGGGCGGGGTGTGGGTGGGGCGGGGCGGTCCGGGGCAGAGCGGGGGCAGGTTCAGAGGCCTCCAACATTGTGGCCATTGCTGCTGTGTTGGAGGATTGCATGCCGGCCATCTGCCGGTGCACGCAACTTGCACCTGCTCGGAGGCAGGCGCAAAAGGTAAGACAAGAGTCGGGGGGGTTAGAGTAGGGCTAGGGGGGAAAGGTTAGGGGAAGGGGTGGGAAGGTTAGGTTAGGTGGGAGGGAACAGAGGAAGGCAGTGAGGCTCGGTGCGCGCAAGGTGTACAATTGTGCACCCCCTTGCGCGCGCCGAACCTGGATTTTATAACATGCGCATGCCTGTCGGGTAGCGCGCCGGGTAGCTCATGCACATGTAGGCCGCGCACGCTTCTTTTAAAATCTACCCCAAAGTGATTAAGGGGGCAATTTTGTAACATTGCACATGTTAGCAGGCAAATATGCACATAATTTATACCAATTTGCAAAGCAGACTTATGCACGTAAGTGTGCTTTGAAAATATTCCCAGTAAAACTAAGCTCATTCAATTACACCTATTTACGCATAGTTTTGCAAAGAGAATTGACACAAATACTTTTTAAAATCAAAGAGTATGCTCATAACACCCAACCCCATCCAGACTCCATCCTTGGAATGCTTGTCGCTCATGCACTTAACAGTACACCATCTACAGAGTGTATGCATGTAATTTTATGCATTCATATGTAGTACAATTTTCTAATGGGACATTTCTGTGGATGAAGTACTAATTTATCCGCAGAAGTCCTTTACAAAATTACCCTCCCTAAGAACTGATGGAACTTTGAGTTTGTGTGGCTGTCAGGACCTATTGGTTTGCTATCATTGATGCTATTTTTTGTCACCCCGAGAAGCTGGCACCCTAGGTGACCGCCTATTTTGTGCAATGCTTGAGCCAGCCCTGAACAGGAGCATGATGGAGCAGAGACTTAGCAGCTCCAACTAATAGTTATTTATGTCCCATCTAGCAATATATGGAATAGGATTGGATAAGTTCTTGGAGGAGAAGTCCATTAACTGCTATTAAGTTCACTTAGAGAATAGCCATTGCCATTAGCAATGGTTACATGGAATAGACTTAGTTTTTGGGTACTTGCCAGATTCTTATGGCCTGGATTGGCCACTGTTGGAAACAGGATGCTGGGCTTGATGGACCCTTGGTCTGACCCAGTATGGCATTTTCTTATGTTTCAACATTAAATGCAGAATAAAAAAGTTAATGTCCTTGTAAAGTACATAATAATATAGTGACATTTTAGATAACAAAAGATAAAGACCAATTGACCCAGCTGGTCTGCCCAGATGAGCATATAACTTCCCATGCAAAAACCAATAGCTCCTGTCTCGTGTTGTTGCACAGCCTCTCAACCCCATTCCTACCAGTGTCCTCTATGCCTGTTTCAAGCATTTTTACATTCTGTCACATTGCTGACCTCCATCCCTTGCGCAGGTAGGTTATTCCAGGCCTTGGTTGTCTTCCTCTTTGGTGCTTCCAAATTCAACATCAAGGCTACCTCTCAGATCTTACCATCAAGCTTTGTAATAATCTGAATGGCTACCAAAAATTAATGAGGCAGTTGTCTGAAACATCTGACTGACCTGTTTTTGTTGATGTTGGGATTATAACCGTGGCTTTCTTGGAAGTCTGATGCAGTCATACCTCTCCACTCTCTGCTCATTGGCTTGTATTTATCTCCTCTTTGGCATTTTACACTTCCATATGACTAAGCAAACACCCAAGCCGTATCCTTCATTTCGTCTACCTGTTACTCTTCACCTTCCTTTATCACTGCACTCTGATTCTGTCTCAAGCATGTCTAAATTCTGTCATGGCATTGGTTTCCACCAGCTCTTCTGGTAGGCTACTCATCTACCACCTTTTTAGCAAAGAAGTATTTTCTCATGTTTCCTCTGAACTTTCTTCTCTTCAACTTCATATCATGAGCTCTTGTCCTTGAATTTCCTTTTCTATGGAAAATTCAGCCTTTCCCTATTTTATTGAATGTTACTGTCATATCTCCCATCCCTTCCTTCCTCCGGCAACTGCATTTTGAGTATCTCAAGCAGCTCTTTGTAGGGATTTGTATTGCAGGCATTGTATCATTTTAGTAGCCCTTCTCTGAACTGCTTTCATCCTCTCAAGTGTGGTCTCCAGATCTGAACACATTGCTCTATGGGCCAATACAAAGACAACTTTACTTCATTTTTGCAACTGGTGATGCCTCAATTGTTTAGCTTAGCATATTGATAGCTTTCACAGTTGCTTTAAGAGGTTAATATTCAGTGGGCCAGTGAGCAGGAAAGCTATCTGAGCAAGTATTCCACTGAATACACCCGGGTAACTTAGGACAGTTATTTTTCCAATCAGACTTACTGGGAGATAGCCTGATAAGTCAGGGACAGGCAGTGGGCATAACTGGGTAGTGCTACTTATCTGGCTAATTTAGCAGAATAAGTACTGACATTTGGATTTATCCAATTAAGTGAACCAGTAACGAGGTAGCGCCGAATACGGGGATATCCAGCAGCATAGCCGTGTTGCTGAATATCTTACGTAAGATTGCTGGATAAGTTTAACCCGGTTAACTTAGCTAGCTGTTTTCTTTTGAATACCCATCTCAGAATGTCTACAACTGGATAGTGTTCCAAAACAAAAGCAGATTTTACAGGTCAAAATATAGACAGTAAGAGATTACCAAAAATCAGAGTACAATAGTACAAAAAGACAGGCAAACAGTTCTTCCAGTCTGAGACAAACAGAAACAAAAATAAAAATTCTTATGCCCTTTAAGTGAAGTTGTAGAAAATGTGAAACATCCACTGGATCCTCCCTCAGATACCTGTTCAGATCCTGGAAATCCTCTTCTCTCACATAACTTGGTGACACTATACTTGGTGGGTTACACTAAGACTTCTCTGAGAGACAGGGTTGGTAACTTTTAAACTGGCTCACGGGTGTAATGTGTGCGCCCAGCGATGCGGCCATTTTATAACATACGCGCGTATATATGCGCATGTTATTAAATAGGCTGCCCGTGCACGCATGTGCGCACAAATTGAAGTGGATGCTCACCTATGTGCGCAAATGCTGCTTCTACCACATAAGTGGGGGGATTTTAATAGACCCGTGCACCAACGCAATTAGCAGTATTCCCAGTTCACACAGGTAAGGGACAGGATTTCCAAACCCCTCCTGGTTTAATAGCTTTCCTTCTCCCGTTAGCCCTGACCTTTAAAATCCTGCTGATCTACCTAGAATTTTTTGTTTTACAATTTACCCGGCATTCATAGCAAAAATAAAGTAACACAGCAGGGAACTGTGGTGCGTGCTTGTGTGCGTAATTATTTGCATGCTAATTTCAATGTGAAATCCAGGAACAGCCATGCCCTGTCCAGACCACGCCCATGCCCCGACCCTTTTTGGGAAACATTTTTTGAGTGCACAGCGGGAGATATGCACGTATCCGGGCGCCTTTTAAAATCTGCTCGGCATGTGCCAGCCCGACATATTCACTCATCCCCTTATTTTGGTACGCGCCAGTCTTTTAAAATTCACCTTTTAGTGTAACCCACCAAGCATAGTGAGACTCAATTATTGTCTCCTTTTATTTATTTATTTATTTATTTATTTCACATTTTTCTATACCGAACTTCATGGTTGAATACCATATCAGATCGGTTTACATCGAATGAGGGATAGAAACTTGTAACAGAAAACGGAACAATAAGTTATAATCAGAAAGAGAGCAAGAAAGTTACATTAAACAAGGACTATAAACTTGGAGGCTTTACAGCTTGGAAGTAAATAGAGTAAAAAAGGCCCGAGCAGAGCCGTAACTTAAAATTCAAAAGTCATAATGAGCTCAGTTCGAGCAAGATAGTTTTGTTTTTTTTCCCTTGGATTTGGGGAAAGGTAATTCCTCCAAAGCCTGCTTGCTGAGCTCTTCATGGAATTCACTCCAGCCAACACTCTACCAATAGAGAGAAAGCGCAATATGCCCACTCCTTTCCTGGAGCCCCAGTTTCCCTGTAAGATGATTATTTTCTCAGCTACCTATGGAATATTACAACTTAATCATACCTGCAAACTGGGAATATTGATTAGTTATAGAATGACCAAACACAATTTAACAGACTTCAATCTTTTGATTGATCTGATCTTTTTTGTTGTCTGCATGTTTTCCATGGGGCACATTTACTAAGCTGCTGTTATGACCGTCGGTGGCAGACGACTGCAACCGCGTCCACTTACATCTTGTACTGCCCTACTTCCCTCTCTGGGTCTGCTCGCGGCGGTGGCTAGTCTCCACCGCCGTGTATCTCCTGGTTACTCGTGGCTACCATCCATGCCGACTCTGGGCCTTCCTAGGCACGTGCACCACCGGGCCCTCTTTTGAAGTTGCGACGGCAGTGACCTCAGGGGCGTTCCTGACTGATGACATCACTGAGTCAGGGTTCTTAAGTACAACCTTTGCCCCCTACTAGCCGACTTGGCAACAAGTTCCATCGCTACTCTACTAGCTCCTGTCTCCTCGGAACTGTGGTGACCGCCTCAGACCCTCCTTGGACTCTGGACCCTGGTTCAGGTACCCGCTCCGCGGGGGCCTGTGTGCGCTATCTCTAGAGACCTGGTCTCCTGGCTTCCCCTGATCCTCGGGCTAGCTCTGCGCCTCCCAGGAATCCTACCTGCTGGCTTCCTGCTCCTCGGTGTTGCCTCAGTGAATGCTCTCACCACTTGGGAGACTTATCTCTGCACTGTCTGTGCTCCCCCGCTCCTCGGGGCAGTGCCAATATGCCACATCAGAGACTGTCTGTGCTTCCCCGCTCCTCGGGGTGGTGCCTATGTTCTACTCCAGAGACTATCGAGGTTGCTTGTGTCATTTCTTGGAGACCAAACTCGGGCTTCCCCACTCCGCGGGTTAGCCTATGTCATTGCATCAGTACCTTCCTCACTATGCAGCTCCGCCCCTTGGGGTTATCTCTGCAATATACCTCTTTCCCTTCTGGCCTCGCGCTTCCAGCTCCTCGGGCCTGCCTAGCACCACCCTCTCGGAGGTCTTCGCCCAGATACTGCTCTCCACTCCAACCTGCTTACTCTGGGGTCTCTCACTGCTGTGCCTCTCACCCACTCCTCGGTGCCTCCCCACAGACTCTCTCCCAGACCTCCAGCTGTACCTGAGCTCACCTCCCGACAATGTGAACCTGTGGGGCTCCTCCTCACAGGCAGTAACAACTCTCACCTCGGGCCAAGGGTCCACAAACCCACAAACCATAACAGCTGCATTAGGCATTTACCGTGTGGTAAACAGCCTAACACAGTGATAACATAGTTACATAGTAAATGACAGCAGATAAAGTCCATCCAATCTGTTCAGCAAGTTGCTTTTGGTAGTAACTGCTGCTCCACACAGGTTACCCCCATGCAGAAATGTAACACCTAAAGTTAACATAGGTTACCCCATTTTTTTCATGTCCATCCTCTAGCCCAGTGGTTCCCAACCTGTGATATGCGGATCCCTAGAGGTTCACGAGACAATGACACGGGATCCGCCACTGGCAAAGGAAGTGCAGTCCCACGCTGCTGCTGCTGCTGCTGCTGTAGAGAGGAGTGAGGAGTCAGCATGGGAGAGCTGGATGTCGTAGAGTGGTGAATTGCACAGTTTTGAACTGGTCAGTTCGGTTTTCCTTTCAGTTGTACACTATCCGGTTACAAGTGTTACAGATACTGTAAGATCCGGTCAAGCAGGCAGCAGAGCTAGAATATGGTGGCCTCATTGGAGCCAATCAAATTACCTATTCTGGGCTGTACACCAATCAGCTGCATGCTCTTTTAGAAAGTATGTGCATCAGAAAGAGGGAGTTCACAGGGCCATGGCCCCACCTGGCCCATCAACCAGAGTGCTGCTGAGTTGTGCTTTGGTCCTCCTTCTTCCTGCAACTTGCTTGTGATGGAAGTTACATCATAAAGATGTAATTTACGCTGTGAGCAAGTTTAAATATCCAGCAGTTCAATGTGTTGTTTCCTTTTGCTGCTGTTCATGCTGGTGGTAACTCACTGCTCTTTTGCCGCTGCTGCCGGGTAGCCAAGCTAGGAGAGTCACTGCTGGGAGGGACTATGGTCCGTGCATGCTTCAGTCTTTTACCACTTCTGCCTGCTGGTGTAGACATGGTGTGCTGAGGAGTCCCGAGATAGGAGAGCCGCCTTTGTTCCTGCAGAGAGGAGCGGGGCGTCAGCACAGAACAGGAAGAGGAGCACCTCCTGCCACTAGACAAAGCCTAGATTAGAAGCCTGCTGTATCCATAATGCTTCTCCCGTGCTCACAGATGGCCGGTCCTTCGCTGGAGGAGAAGTGCTGAGCTAGGAGCACGGACAGAGCGATACAATTGCTGGCAGTGAAAAGGAGCAACCACTGCTGCCCAGAATCCTGTTCCAGCGCTCAGCATCAAAGAGAAGGGAAGACTGCTGGAAGAGTGAGGAGCAGAGCTGCCACAGAGCCAGATCCTGAGGCCTGGAAGAGCCAGAAGCCCACTCCCTATGTGAAAATAGCAGGACATGGAGGAGAAGAGGAGGAGGCTGCGGCTGTGAGTATTTTACCACTGGAATATGGAGGAAGAGGACCAGTATTGGAAGGGGTCATAGAGGGAGGACAGGATGGTGAGAATGGGTGGGAAGGCATTTAGGGGCTTAGGGAGAAGGGAGGGGAAGGCAGAAGGGATAGAGAGAGGGGAAGGGGAAGTGGCAGAAGACAGAAGGGAAAGCACTCAGAAAGAGGCCAAGGGAGGCAGCTGCATTTGGAAAAGGGGCCATGGGTGAGGGGAAGTAAGCAGGAGATGGGGTGGCTTTCTTTAAAAAAAAGTAGCACGTTAGAGATAGGGGTGAGAGCAGTGGCATGCGGTCAGGACCTTCAAGGGCTTCACTGAATCCCTGTCCTAAATGCAATTTTTTTTTTTTTTTTGCATCATTTGTTTTTCCCAGCAGGGTGGGGGGCAGCATTTCTCATGCCCATTAGCAGCAGCACAGCACAGGGCAGAAGATGGGACTTTGCTTTGCTCCCACCTTTTGCCTTGCGCTGCGCTGTGCTGTGCTACTGGCTGTAATGTGTTGAGTCAGGCAGATCATGCAGGAGAGAAGGCCACGTGGGCACTAAAGGGAAGGATGCAGTGGGGCAGTAACAGCAGGAAAGACCAGCGGAGGATTGGTAGTGGCGGTGGCATGGCAGCAGAAGAAGGAGGAACCAGCGTTTGGTCCGCCCAGGCTGTTAGGTAGGATCAGCACTATCTCAGAGGTCGAGCAGAAGGTCCTGTTCCCAGAAGATTTGGAGGAAGGGCCTGAGAGTGAGACTGCTGGGGATTTGGGGAGGGGGAGAGAGGGGCCTGAGTGAGACTGCTAGGGACCTGAGTGGGGAAAGGGGGCGGAGACTGAGGCTGATGGGGATTTGGGGGGGGGATGGGAAAGGGGGCGGAGACTGAGGCTGATGGGATTTGGGGGGGGGATGGGAAAGGGGCCTGAGAGTGAGACTGCTGGGGATTTGGGGAGGGGGAGAGAGGGGCCTGAGTGAGACTGCTGGGGATTTGGGGGGGGATGGGAAAGGGGCCTGAGAGTGAGACTGCTGGGGATTTGGGGAGGGGGAGAGAGGGGCCTGAGTGAGACTGCTGGGGATTTGGGGGGGGGGGGGGGGGGGAGAGGGGGTTGAGAGTGAGACTGCTGGGGACTTTTGGGGGGCAGAAGATGCTGAGAGTGACAATCAGAAATTCCCAGGTATGCAGAGTGGTGGAATTTTGGTCTCCTTATTAGTTTTGATTATTTGGTGATGTTTGATGATGTCTGCTGCTAGAAAATATTTTGTTGGTGCTTGGAAAATTTTTAAAAATTGTTATGAGTCTTGGAAGATAATCTGATCATCATTTGCACGTGTCTTTTTATCCTTTTTTTGCCTTCTTATTCTGTATTTGGTGAGGGGGTCTGTGTGTTCTGCGTGTATTACCAAGATGAGGTGGTATTACACATTTACTGCTATGCTCTGAAATTATATACAGAGTATTCTGTTTATATCATTATTTAATAAGTTTTATATATTATGAATTATTCTAGTGTGCATATCATTATTTCTTTGTTGGTGCACTAACTTTTCTATATATGATTTGAAACTGAATGTAAAAATTAAAGGGAAACACATGGGGGGGGGGGGGGAGTCCACAAAATTTTGGAGGTTGCAAAGGGGTCCCCAATCACAAAAAGGTTGGGAACCCCTGCTCTAAGCCTGTAGGGATCCGCAGAGTTTATCCCATGCCCTTCTTTTTGTTATTCCATCACTGTTCTCACCTTCACCACCTCTTCTGGGAGGGCATTCCAGGCATCATCCCTGTGAAGAAATATCTCCTGATGTGGGTTCTGAGTCATCCCTCCTGGAGTTCATATCATGACCCCCCCCCCCCCCCCCCCCCCCCCCCCCCGTTCTGCAGTTTCCTTTCCAGCACAAAAGGTCTGATGCTTGTGTATCATTAATACCTTTCAAGTATTTGAAGAGGGGTGGTGTCAGGCTTAGGCCTAGGGGAAGGAGGAAATGCTGGGGTTTTCCCAAAAGCTTATAAAAAAATTGCTACAATATATGCACTATTGCATTGTCAATAGATTTTACCCGCATTAACTGCACTTAAAGTGAGTAAATGAGCTTTTGAAAGTTGTTATAATAGTATGTTACATTTACATTTCCTTTGAAAATTACCCTGACTGCTCCTTGTTGAATGTTATTTATAAAAATAGAGCAGCACTTTAAAATGTGTGTGCATGGCTGTCAAGTTCAACTGAAAGCTAGTTCCGCATGCAAAGGAGCTAACACCTCAAAAATAAAAAAAAGAAACAACAGATTTAATTCGTTATTAAAATATTTTGTTAACATTGTAAAATGTGTTACATAAAAAGGTCCCATATTATTAATCTCTATTGACATGTTGTTTTTATGAATTATTCATAATATGAAATGCACTTTAGCAAAGATTTAGCACAATATAATAATTACAATTCTTTTTCTGAATCTTCCCCACGTTCTTTTTGTGTTCCTCAGGCTGTGTCTTAGATCCCTTGTTCTTCACTGTTTACACTGAGAGCCTTGGTGCTCTGATTTCTTCCTTTGGGTGCCTACAGTGCTGCTATGCTGTCAATACCCAAATCTTTTTTTTTTTTTCTCATTCCAATCTTCTGCCTTTATTTCCCTCCAACTCTCATTTATATGTAATCCCTTTTCCCTCCAGGGTCACTTTCTCAGCCTTGGGGAGCACTGGGGCAGATCTCCAAAACAGTCTCTCAGGTCATGGGCTGGGGGCAGGAAAACCTGCATGGCCAAAACAGGGTCAATGATCTCTCCATGAAATAACTGACTGTCTACACCAAATTTGTGCTCCAAAACAGATATTTGTTCAGACCAAAGCATTCAGAAAAAAACAGGAAAAATTACAGTTTCTTAGCATACGGACAGGTGGATCCAAAACCAGTGGGTTATGTATCTCTACCAGCAGATGGAGATGGATCAAAGCTGACATCACGGTATATATACCCCTGCACAGCTCGCCAGTATTCTCTGTCTCCAGCAGATGATGGATGTGCATCTCCCTACTGGGGATTGTTTAAAAAAAATTTCAAAGGAGATTTATTCGCCCCGCTCTCCTGTGGTGATACCTTATGGTCCCTCCCTCAGTTGAGAATTCCTGAGGTGATATCTTTGGATCCCTCCCTCAGATGACTACCTTGGTGTGATAGCTGTTTTTTCAGCTGTAAAAAAAAACAAAAAACAGCTGAAAGGCAAGCAGGTGCAAGAAGTTGAAAGTGGCGGTAAAGGTCCTTGCCCTCTCCCCCCGCAGCTGGAGACCGATCTTATACTCAGCTGGGACGGGCTGAGTTCAGGTAAAGAGTAATTCAAAAAAAAAGAGAGAGAGTTAAGTAGGGATTCGTCTCTCCTCCAGTCTCCGTGCTCGGCACTCTGATCCGACGTTCATTCCCGCTGCCGGGGGAGCTTAGGGGACGTAGGTAGCTTGACGGGTTGAACAGCCTTTTGGCTGGGGCCCACTCTCAGGCTTGTCTTCTTCACCGCATGGTAGGCCACAGTGGCATTTTTTCCGCATTTTTCTTGCGCATAAGGCTGCCCTCTTCCGTTACAACTGTTCGTGCTTGTGCGCCGGGCTGTGCATCCAGTTCGTGCACCTAGTTGGGCGCATAGGGGAGCCTACCTGGGTACTCACATGCATGCACTTATTTATGTGTACTATCTGAGCGGCCTTGTGGGAGCTCAGGTTTGTGTGCTTATCGATGCATAGTATTGAGCGCCTAAATTTTGGACGCCTAAACTTTCGACACCTAGTTTATGCAGTGCGGACGCAGCTGGGCGCACTCCAATCAGACACCTGTTAGGGCATATTGACAGCCTGATGGCGCCCATTGATGGGAGGTGTTTCTACAGATGACTCCAAGGGTGATACAGCTGCGTACTGTTCCTTCTTTTTTGCTAAAAGTGGTCTCGGATTTTCACTTGAATCAGTCAATTTCCCAGCTGTCTCTGGACAGGGAAAGAGATGCAGAGGAATATTGCTTGTTACGGCCCTTGGATGTCAAGAGGCATATTTTGAGGTATTTGGAGGTTTCTAAACCTCTAAGGAAGATGGATTACCTGTTTGTTCTCCATGGTAGGAGTAAACAGAGTGAGCCGGCATCGTGAGCTACGATAGCCCACTGGATTAAGGAGGTAGTCATGGCTGTATATGTGGCTGCTGAGTAGCCTAGTCGTCAGGGCTCATTCCACCAGGACTCAGGCAGTGTCATGGGCAGAGGTTAGATTGCCATCTCCCATCGACATTTGCCTAGCTGCAATGTGGTCCTCTTTACACACCTTTTCCAGGCATTACCGCCTGGATGTGCAGGCCCGGGAGGACACAACCTTTGTGAGTGCATATTGATTGGACCCCTAGCAGCCTCCCACCATGTTCAGGA
This sequence comes from Rhinatrema bivittatum, assembly GCF_901001135.1. Taxonomy (NCBI): domain Eukaryota; kingdom Metazoa; phylum Chordata; class Amphibia; order Gymnophiona; family Rhinatrematidae; genus Rhinatrema; species Rhinatrema bivittatum. The sequence goes on from NC_042620.1 coordinate 240,729,869, forward strand.
GTAGCTTTGGTACATCCCAATGGTTTTGGATCCACCTGTCCATATGCTAAGAAAGGAGAAATTACTATTTACCTGATAATTTCCTTTTTTTTTTTTAATAAGGACAGGTAGATCCTCATTCCCACCCTTGGCTGCTGGATGGTTGTGCTATTGTCGTCCTGCATGGCTGCATGTTCCAGGCATTACTGGTAAGTGTTATTCCAGTCCCTAGACTAGGGGGCACCCCCATGAAGTTAGCATGTAGCACATTTAAAACTAATCGGAGAAAATTATTTTTCACAACGCACAATTAAACTCTGGAATTTGTTGCCAGGGGATGTGGTTAGTGCAGTTTAGTGTAGCTGGGTTTAAAAAAGGTTTGAATAAATTCTTGAAGGAGAAGTCCATTACCTGCTATTAATCAAGTTGACTTAGAAAACAGCCACTGCCATTACTAGCATCAATAGCATAGGATATATTTAGTTTTTGGGTACTTGCCAGGTGCTTGTTGGGTTCGTGGACCCTTGGGCCAATCGGAACCAAAGGAGAAGTTGCTGTAGATGGTGGCAGCAGTGGCCCCGACCGGGAGGAGGCAAAGACAGGCTCGGAACTGGCCGAAGGAGGAACTCTGGAAGCCCTATGCGACCAAGGGCTTTGGCGAGGAAGGTGGAGATGACGGAGTTGGTCCAGTAGTGATAAGATCTTCGCCCTGGAAGCCGATCCTCCCCCGAGAGGAGCTCGTAGGAGTTCGGCCGCTGGGACTTAGGAGATTCACCCTGGAAGCCGGAGTCCCCCCAGGAGGAGCCTGTAGGGACCCGGCCGCTGGGACTTAGGCGGACCCGCGAGGGCCGAGTCGGATGAAGTCCAAGGTCAGTTGCCGAAGGGTCGTCGCTCGCCAGTCCAGAGTCAGGAACCAAGGGATCACCATAAGCCAGTCCGAGGTCAGGAGCCAAAGCGTAAACGTAAGCCGGTCCGGGGTCAGAAGCCAGAGAATCACCGTAAGCCGAACCGGGGTCAGAAGCCAGAGAAACGTCGTAAGCCAGTCCAAAGGTCAAGAGCCAGGAAACACCGTCAGCCGAACCAGGATCGAAGATCAGGAAGAGCAGGGGGGCTCAGGATGCAGCAACTGGAGTCAGGAGAACCTGGGAACCTCGTTGCAAGGCAAAGTCTGGGCTGAGCTGCAGGGTATAAATACCCTGCAGCGTCTGACGTCACTCGGAGGCTTCCCCTGCATTTTCCCGCGCTGGCCCCTTTAAATCTTGCTCAGAGACGCGCGCGTGCGTCTAGGGGGCGGGGCCAGCCACCGAGGAACGCCGGCTGCTGCGACGCAGCGAAGAAGGCCTGGCAGGAGCTGGTACAGGCCCGGGTGAGGCGGGGGAACGCCGAGCCTGCGGTGGCTGACGTCCCCGGAGGTCTGGGGAGCGCGGGCCCGGTGCGGGAGTCCGAGGAAGTGAGTAGCGATTCCGGGGCCGACCCGGAATCGCAACAGTGCTTGTAGCCTGGATTGGCCACTGTTGGAAACAGGATGCTGGGCTGACCCAGTATGGCAATTTCTTATGTTCTTATGTTCTTAACTCAGTGTTTTCCTGTTGGCTAAGTGCTGGAATGGTTATTTGTTAATAATCAAGTTTTGTTAGTATGTCCACTGCTGGCTTTTGCAGAGAATACTGGTGGGCTGATGTCAGTGCAGGGGGTATATATATTGTGATGTCAGCTGTGCTCCATCTCCATCTGCTGGTAGAGGTACAGAACCCACTGATTTTAGATCCACCTGTTTTTATTAAAGAAAAGGAAATCATCAAGTAAGTAGTAATTTCTCCTTTTTATTCAGCATTTCACTCGGGCTCCGTGAGTTTCAGATTATTCTTCAACAAAATATTTCTCCTACAACCAGCCTTTTTCAGTACTCACAATATCCAAAACAGCTCAAGGGAGGATTACTGCTGCTATAGGCTGAAACCTCCCAAGCCCTTTACTGAGTCCCAAGCAGATCCTGTCAGTCCCCATTCGCAGTTGTATTTCCCCACTTCTTGCATTCTCAGATATCCAGCACAGCTCTAGAAAGGCTCACTCTTGTCCTTTTGAGTAGTGAAGCCCTCCGAGCCCTGTGGCAAGTCCAGTTAGGCACAGTTGTCTCCTTGTCCCACTGGCTCCCACCATAGTTATAAATCCTTGGAACTCCAACTGCTTCACAATGCAATTCAACACTTTAGCACTTCTTAGGTCTCCTGGGATGCTTGGGGAGAATCCTTCCTGATCTCCTGGCTTCCCTAGCTGTATTCCAAGGGAGGAGATAACAGCTACAACTTTGAATTACTTGTCACTCTGGAGAAACCCCCGTCCAGGGGATTTATAACTTATAAACCATTCCCAAAGGGTCCGTACAAGGTTGACAGTCATAAAGTGCCTTAAATATGCTCTTTCCTCAGCATGATACTATTTCTTAGAACCTTCTCACACACACATTAGCACAAACCTTACTGAAAGAATTTCGCTTGAGAGGAAAAACAAACTTTTGCATAACAAATCCCTTTTTGTTTATCCCTCAGACACCTCTTATAGCACCCAGGGAATACATACAGACCAATGCAATATCCAAGCAGGAAAAATGTGCTCATGATTGGGCACCCGCTTTCCTAACGCACGCCCATCCACTGGTCCCATACATGCAATGCAGTAGGCAAATGAGCCGCTGCATTAAAAAGGAGGCACTGGGGAAATGGTGCATCCCTGGTGCCACCTTGGCATCGGGTGCCCAGGAGAAATGGCGTGCTTGGGTTAGGAAAACGGACGCTCAATTTCATAGCCACAGGTTAGGAAAATGGAGGCTTGTAAATTGAGCATCTGTTTTCTGAACCAGACTGCTGTCGAGACATTTTTTTTTTTACATTTTTTTTCCACATTGCTGCTTTCTGTGGTTCCTCCTTCTTAATATCGGAGGAACCACAGAAAAACATGTATTTTCTGCTTTTCTATTCAACTTTTGGGGCTCCTCAAAAATTAACACCAGCTCAAGGCTGGCGTTAATTTTTGAGGGTCAAAATGTACGCGTCAGGTGCACAGATACTTTTTACATTGGGGGGGGGGGTAATAGTTAATAGTCTCATCAATATTTACATGTCATGAGCACTATTAGCTATGCCCTGATTTGGGCGTTTTGAACGCTGTGATCCCCTTATTGCATCAGGGTTTATGGACGTGCATCCAACCACGGGTTAACCTGTGCACTAGCCTGAGCACACGATATTGCATTGGCCTTATAGTATATGCAATTTCCTCCTGGATGCACTTTAGCTTTTAGGCGCTAAATCCCTTTGAGAACAAAGTCCTTCAGTTTTCTGCTTCCCCAAATGTACCTCAGTCTCTCAGTGACTTTCCTTCTATTGATTGTTTTCTCACTTTTGATTCTGTTCCTTTTGATTTCTCTGAATCTGCCAAGAACCTAGAGGATCATAACTCTAACCTGCTAAATGGCCCCTGGCAAGTTGTCTCCTATTCCGGTTCTCCTTGTTCTTGCATTCCTGATTCCTATCTACCCTTGGACTGCCTTCTCGGACACGACCTCTGCATTACCTGACTACGCTCCCGACTCTCTCCAGCCCAGACCTCTGCATTGCCTGTCCATGTCGTTGAATCTCTCCAGCCCGGACCTCTGCATTGCCTGACTACACTATTGCCTCTCTCCAAGTCCAGATCTCTGCACTGCCTGACTATGTCTTCAACTCTATCCTAGTCCAGACCTCAGCCTGTCTTGCCACCACTTCCTGATTGCCGCCGACCCTGACTCCAGCCTGCCTCACGACACTCCTTTTGTCTACACCTGGACTTGGCCTAATCAGGCTCATGTACCCCCTGTCTGACTTTGGTTCTATTGGTGCCCGGGTCTCTGGGACTCCGCCTTGTCCAGTACAGACTTCTTCATCCTCCTGTTGCTGCCTCTGGGCTGACCTCTCGATCCTTCCATCAATGACAACATACAGAGGCCCACCTAAGCCCAGCCGGCCCTGGTACCCATGAAAGGTCTAGAACGGGTTAATGTGAATCAGTTATTTACTCTTTCGGATTATAGAAAGTCTAGGGGGCACTCCATGAAGTTATCATGTGGCACATTTAAAACTAATCGGAGAAAGTTCTTTTTCACTCAACGCACAAACTCTGGAATTTGTTGCCAGATGATGTGGTTAGTGCAGTTAGTGTAGCTGTGTTTAAAAAAGGATTGGATAAGTTCTTGGAGAAGTCCATTACCTGCTATTAATTAAGTTAACTTAGAAAGTAGCCACTGCTATTACTAGCAACAATAGCATGGAATAGAGTTAGTTTTTGGGTACTTGCCAGGTTCTTATGGCCTGGATTGGCCACTGTTGGAAACAGGATGCTGGGCTTGATGGATCCTTGGGTCTAGCCCAGTATGGTATGTTCTTATGAAGAAAGGCTGTCTCTTCTGTAAGCTGAAGAGTCCTTTTCTAGTATTTTTTGGGCAAGACCCACAAAGAATCAAGATGATCCAGTGATCTGGAGAATCTGTGGAAGGTCTGCAGCCAAGAGGAAGAGTGCAGCAGGATTTTCTCCAGTTACTGCTGAATCAAAGGGGAGAGGAGAAAGGAGCCAGGAGTGCTTCAGAGCATTTCAAGTGAGGAGGAGAGTTGCACAGAAAGGAGTTGAGGATAATTTAGGTACAAAGAGGAGTCCAAAAGAGTCAAGGATAGATCCCTAAAGGGGCAATAAGGGAGGCCTCTGAATGTCTTTGAACTGTTTAGGTGAGTGTTTAAATTTACAGTATGGATATCACAAGATGAAAATGTGTTTTTGTCAGAAAGTTATACAATAAATTGTGTTTATGCAGTATCTTCAACTTATATATGGCCCGTTCATAAAGACTTCAAGCTGGTTTACAAAAACAGTAAACATAAAATACATAGTAAACATTCAACATAAAATGCATTTGAGTTACAAAGACCCAAGGGAGTGCAACAGTATAAGAGACAAGGTACTTCTAATGATCTTCACATAGCCAAATAGATAGACAAGGTGACAGCAAAAGCCAGAAGGATGCTTGGATACACAAGGAGTGTTAGGATCGTGGACCCTTGGGCCGGCTGAGACGGCAGGTATAGTGCTGTGGAACCCCACAGTGGGCATCGCCGCCGGGAGGTGGCGCTGAGGAGAGACTTCGAAGAGGGCTTCACCACTGGAAGCCCGAGGTCCCCCCAGGAGGAGCCCGTAGGGACCCGGGCCTCTTGGTCTTAGGTGGATCCTATGCAACCAAGGATCAGAAGAGCAGCCTGCCGAGGTATCTGATGATGAGATGGCACCCAGGAGGCCCGCCGTCCCCCCGGGAGGAGCCCGTGAGGACCCGAGCTGCTGTGGCTTAGGAGAAACCTCTGGGTGGGTGAAGAAGAAGTACCTGCGGCAGTGGAGAGAGACGAAGCCGAAGTCCAGAGCAAGCCAAAGTCGGGAGCCAGAAGTCGAATGCCAAAACCAGGGATGGAAGCTAAAGCCGGAGTCGAAGAACGAAGCAAGGTCAGGAGCCAGGAATCAGATGTCGGATGCCAAAACCAGGGACGGAAGCTGAAGCCGGAGTCGAAGAACAAAGCAAGGTCAGGAGCCAGGAATCAGACGTCAGGAACAAGCAGGAAGCAGGAAGCACAACTAGCTACTCCGAAGAGTGAACCTCGTTGCAAGGCGAGGGTTAGCTGTGACTGCCGGGTTTAAATAACCCAGCAGCGTCTGACGTCATCAGGAGGCTGTCTTTAGTTTTCCCGCGCTGGCCCCTTTAAATCTAGAGCCCCTGCGCGCGCGCCTAGGGGGCGGGGCCGCAGCGGATCATCAGTGGCGTCTCCCTCGCAGGGAGGATGCTGCGGTAGGCCGCGTCTCGGGCCTGGACGGCCAGAGGGGAGCTCCCGAGGCCGGGGCGGGTCCCGTGGTGAGTGGGGATCCCGGGCCATGCCCCGGGATCGCAACAAGGAGAGAAACAGCCAAAAGGAAAACAGAGGTGAAAATCAACTTTCACCTGACTGGACACCACAGATTGGTGGCAGGCTCCATTGGTGGCACTCCCTTAAATTTCCCAACTTTTCTGTGACATCTTTGTGTGATCCTAGAAAACATCTGGCGCCAGCCATCCAGTGCTCCTACCATGTGACAGGGACCGGCCAATGGCACAGATATCCTGTCACATGGTAAGGGCAAAGGGCCATCGGTGCCATTTATTTTTAGCGCAGCTGATGACCTGGGAATGGTAGATCGCTCCCCGCAGCCCCCCTGGACTACCAGGTATGTGTAAAAAGTTTTGAGGGGGTCAGGAGAGTGGGGGAGGCTAAGGGGATAATTTTAAAGGGTTGGGGTGGGGTTTTTTTTATCGGCGCGGGCCTCACTAAAAGAAATTAGTGATGTGAATTGGAATCGGAACCGATCCCAATTCACATCTCTAATGATCAGATTTCCCCCCCCCCCCCCCACCCCCCCAGCCGAACCCGATCGGGCACACAATTCACATCCCTAATATTTAATAATACTTCTTAGCGGTTAATTGTCGGTTGGGTACATTTTTGTCTTCAACGTAGAAAGATATGATAAATATATAATAAAGAAGAAGAACTGGCAGGGCAAAACCTACCTAATATTAATCAACAGCAAAATATTTAATAGCATTTCCGTTAGGAGTTGTGTTTATACTATGAGCCTGATTCATCAAGGTCTTTTCCCATAGACATAAAATGAGAAAGAATCAGACACCAAGAGTTACACACATCTTTTGTTCACTGTGGGACCGATGCAATACAGTGCACTCAGCTGAGCGCACTGTATAACCCACAGTCGGACACGGGATAAATACGCACTAATCCATCCCCTAATGCAATAGGGGGATTAACGCCTATTTAACGTGCGTCCAACGCAGAGTGAATAAGATAGCGCTCATCACATACAAATGCTTTTCTGTACTTCTTTTTTAAAGTAAAAAAAATAAAATAAAATAATTCGGCAGACCGCCGAGTTTACCGGAATCGGTCTTCATAACCGGCAGCCGCGACGGGTCGCGTTAGCAAAGAAGCACTAAGGTCGCGCAAGCGACCCTAGCTCCTCCTTCCTAGTGCGACCCCCTAATTTACATATTGCATGGCACCCCCCCTTGCGGGTGCCATGCATGCATTAAGAAAGCGGGCGCTGAAAAGTCAGCACCCGCTTTCCGCGAACATTATTGCATCGGCCCCTGTATGTCCTAACTAGATTGATGAATAATATGAAGAGTAGGTACATCTGTTCTTATACTGTATAGTTTCTATAACAATTATAAGATCCCTGCAGAATCAGCTTACAAGTAGAGATCTAGGATATTCCCATGTTTTTTTGTGCAACCAACACAACATCCTATAAAAAAAGATATATTTGCATAAGCAAACATTGCGAAAGAGGGATGGACTATTAGGATATTCTTTTATTAACACCTGATTAATGCTCCAAGTGTGTGTGTAAAGGGTGCTGTTGATGGTCTCATTATTTAATATTGAATTGTACCTGCTGCCTGCACAATCATTAGCATTCTTTTGAATTCTCTGTTTGCCCTTTGAGGATTTTTAGGCTTATTAGGATGAAAATGCGTGATAACATATTGATAAAGGATGCTGCATTTTTATCATCCAGCCACATAAGCTGCGATCTCAGGAAGCAGGTTCCTAATTTGCATTGCTGTTTTAACCTTACATGTTCAGTGGGCCAAATCGAGGTTTTTCTTTCATTCAAATTACTTGTAATCAGGTTGAGCACTGAGGAAGAAATGATGAATGAGGACATCACTTTGAAAAACACATACTGTACCTCATGATTGCTTATCTCAATGACATAAGAGAACTTAAGTAGAATATGGAAAATGAATGCAGGACTGGTCCCTGAATATCATCCTGAAGAACAGTCACTCTTGATCTTAATCAAAGCTAGACTTACCTCAATTGAAAACATTTTGCTTTTCTCCTGGAGTTATATTTCATCTATAATATTTTTTTAATGTGTTCCTATTAGACAACCATTCAGTATTGTAATTTCAATGGCATATTTATTTATTTTTTGGTCTATCAGTATCTTCCTTGCTCTTTTGGACTTCCAGTTGCTACATAGCCATAAACATTCATTTGTAACTATCCAGAGTTTTCTCTCCACCCATAGGTCCAATCCAAGAGCAATCCCTTTGCCCAATGCCACAGAGTTCAATTCTCTTCAGGGCCATGAATATGCAAACCTGGCCACTAGGTGTTGCTGTTGAGCGACAAATGCGGCACTGTCCCTTCTACAGCCAGTTAACAGTGCCTCCGCAGCATTCCCGGCCTGAGCTGGCCTGAGGAGCAAAAACTGGACTAGAATGAAACCAAGTCCTGCTAAAGAGCCATCAGGCAATCCCCATAATGACAGATATTTGACAGTTTTAAAGAGTCTAAGAATTTTACTGTTGCTGATGATAAAACCTATTGCCTGATTAAATCCAACATTTATGTGAACTGGTGGGAGGGGAGAGGGAAAAGGAAGGAGGTGCTAAATAATCAGGGTTGGGATAATTCAAATTATAAATTTATCTCTTAATCTGGATGGTGTTTGTTGACTTGCAGTCACAAACTGCAGAATAAGGTATTCCTTAAAGGGGACTGATATTTTTTCCTTGAGAAGATAAGTTTCAAAACAGCTTGTGTGCACCCATTTACACTCGTATATGGGCACATGCAGTATGTGTGGGTTATAAAATATGAGTACATATGTGTACACAAATGCTCATGTATCTAAAAACAATGAGCTGCTCAAGTTTGGACGTATCCGGATAAATACCAATTTATCTGGCTAAGTAGCAGCACTTAGCTGGATACATCTGAAAAGTTCTATTTAGACGGAGAAGTAGCACTTTTCAGACTTATCCAGCTAAAGTCGCACCTGCTGCTGTTAGTTGGATAAATGAAAATATATCTGGATAAGTGCCTAGGCTTATCTAAATAAGTTCAAATTTGTCTGGCTAAATAGCAGCAAAGGTGTGACTTAGCCGGATAAGTTGGAATTTAGACAGATAAGTATGCGCACATGATATACCCACGTATTTGTACTTCAAATTTTAAACGGATTTGTGAGTAGATCTTACTCACATTATTTAGTTGCTTGTACCACCCGTAAATCTGCTTTTACATGTGTAAGTCAGGGGATTTTATAACATGCATACAGAACTGAAATAATCAGTATTACCAATTATTCTTCCAGTTTGCTCAGTCTATCTGCACCTTGTGAAGACCCTCCTGGCTTTTCAGCTTGAAGTCCACCCATTTCACGCAGACCCCTACCCAATCATTTTTTTTACTTTTAAGATGTTTATGATCATTTACATCAGATATTGAGCAGGAGTAAAAACTTACATGAGTCACTTTGGCAGGTTGCAAAATAGCAATTTGCATAAATGTTGGCCACTCCCAAGAATTTCCCTGGCCTACCCTTCTTTTTACACACACAAATTTTCTTGCAGACCCTGTTTTATGCATGTATATTGCAGTTTTTAAAATAGCACTATTGATAACCCAAACAATAGCTGAAAATTAGAAATCAATCACAAAAAAGAAAAGATTCAGCTATATAAGGAACTCTATGGAAAAAGGTGCAAGCAACCGTCATATCTTGCCACAATTTGCTCTATGGCTTATATTGTCAAGCCTGTGAAGCGCTGGGCTTGTCTAATCATAGGTTGCGTGGGACATATAATATGTCCCACACAACCTATGTCAAGCCCTGTGCTTCATGGGTTTGACAATATAAGCCATAAAGCATATTGTGGCAAGATATGACGGTTGCTTGACACCTTTTTCCATAGAGTTCCTTATATAGCTGAATCTTTTCGTTTTTGTGGCAGTTTTTAAAATAGCATACACTCATGTATATGCTATTTTATGCATGCAAGTGCTAATGTTTATGCACACAACTTTTGAAAATTCACCTGCTATTTTTTAGATCATATTTGTGTGATCTGTGATCATGAGTCAATAAGCCCTGGGCCATGGATAATAACATAGAAACATAGAAACATAGAAATGACGGCAGAAGAAGACCAAACGGCCCATCCAGTCTGCCCAGCAAGCTACGCAGTTTATCCATTTTTTTTTTTTTTATCTTCCCCCCCACCCCTTTTTTTCTCCCCCTCCCCCGTCACTATTGGCTTCCAGCACCCTCCGGCCCCAATTCCCTTCACCCCTCCACCAATGCAGAGAGCAGTGCCGTATCCGCATCCCAATGAACATCCAGTTCAATCAGGGGTAGCAACTGCCACAATAAACGGCCACACCCCTGCCCCATACTCTTACCCACCTCTGTTTTGCTTGTTTGTTTTTTGTTTTTTTGTTTTGGTTTTTTTGTTTTTTTGTTTTTTTGGAGATGGCAGCCCTCCAACCTTCCGCTCCGTGAAGGTGGAACACAAACCACTGGCATCCCGCTCCGTGAATGCCTCTGTGGCTACTGCCGCTCCGTGCAGTATTTTGCTGCCTGAAGGTGGAACAACTACTTGCCACTGGCATCCCGCTCCGTGAATGCCTCTGTGGCTACTGCCGCTCCGTGCAGTGTTTTACCACCTCCTCTATATTTATGCCCACTAGACTTGATGGATCCACAGTGTTTATCCCACGCCCCTTTGAAGTCTTTCACAGTTTTAGACTTCACCACTTCCTCCGGAAGGGCATTCCAGGCATCCACCACCCTTTCCGTGAAGAAATACTTCCTGACATTGGTTCTTAGTCTTCCTCCCCGGAGCCTCAGCTCGTGACCTCTGGTTCTGCTGATTTTTTTCCGTCTGAAAAGGTTTGTCGTTGTCTTTGGATCATTAAAGTTTTTCAAGTATCTGAAAGTCTGAATCATATCACCCCTGCTCCTCCTTTCCTCCAGGGTGTACATATTTAGATTCTTCAATCTCTCCTCGTACGTCATCCGATGAAGATCCTCCACCTTCTTGGTTGCCCTTCTCTGTACCGCTTCCATCTTGTCTTTGTCTCTTTGTAGATACGGTCTCCAGAACTGAACACAGTACTCCAGGTGAGGCCTCACCAAGGACCTGTACAAGGGAATAATCACTTCCCTTTTCTTACTCGATATTCCTCTCTCTATGCAGCCCAGCATTCTTCTGGCTTTTGCTATCGCCTTGTCACATTGTTTCGCAGACTTCATATCATTAGACACTATCACCCAAAGGTCTCTCTCCTGCTCCGTGCACATCAGCCTTTCCCCCCACCCCCCACCCCCCCCATCAAATACAGTTCATTTGGATTTCCACTCCCCATATGCATGACTCTGCACTTCTTGGCATTGACACATGACACTCTGGAAGACACCTACAAAAAAACAGCCACTTACCTCACCAAAATAAAGCAACTACTAACCAATATGAAACTCATCCTAAACTTCGATAAGACAGAAATAATCATACTGGATAGAAAGAACAACGCTCCTCACCTACCACCACTCAACTTAATGAACCAAAAAGCTGCAATCTCACCAGTCAATCATGCCCGCAACCTAGGAGTCATAATTGACAATGAATTTTCCTTCAAGAACCATATCACTACTAAAATCAAAGACGGATATCACAAACTTCTAACTCTACGTCGTCTAAAACCTTTCCTCTCCCCCAACGACTTCAGAACAGTTCTTCAACTACTCATAATTATGAGGATCTAGTGCTGGGAGGCACTTCAAGGAAACTCTGGCTTTTAATCTTACAGTCAAAGTTTAGAACTATTTTCTTTTACTTATCTTAATTGGTTTCTTCTGTAGCAGAGTAGTACCCCATCCATGGATGCTGAAATCACTGTATTCTGACTGTCTTCTGAGGTCAGGGAGGATAGCTAAGGAGGAACTTCTTACCAGCTCATCTCCAGTCTCTTGCCGAGAAATTCTTTCCTGTTTTTCTCCCAGGGTTTCTTTATGCTAGCACAAGTTCTTGTGGGCTGTGTGAAGTCTACACAATATCAGATCTCTGACCTTCCTTTCAACTCTGATGCCATTGTCTGTATGAGGGGGTTTTTCCCAGCAAAAGCCTGCATTTGTCCTTTCCTCCCTCCCCATTGGTCAGAGCGAACCTTTCTTTCCTAGGCAGTCCTAAGGTTCCCCATTGGTCCAACACACTTCCTACAGCAGTTTAACTCAGCTGTCCTCAGGAGGGGAGGCTTTGGAGAGCAGTCAGTTCTCGCAGGTTTTCTTGAATTTAATCCATTTATTTATTTTATATGCCGTCAATCTGTAATGACAATCTTAATGGTGTACAGCGTTATAATAATGAAAATTACAATAATAAATTACAAAATAAAATTGTTAAAATAAAGAATATAAAATTAAATTTTAATTTAAAAAAAATTAAAAAATAAGAGCATACAAGGTAAAAAAAACAGCTAAAATATGGTCTCAATATTATACATTGCAAACGTGCTTTGGCAGCTAAAAGAATTTAAGAGTCGTATGACTTTTTAAAAAGCCAAGACTTTAACATCTTTTTAAAGGCCTTAAGATCTTTTTGCATTCGCAGTTCACATGGTATTTGATTCCACATTGTTGGGCCTGCTATAGAAAAAAGCTCTCTCCCTGACTTCTGAGATGTGAGCAGATCTAATGGAAGGGACTGATAGCAGTCCTTTGTTTCAGTAAAAGGCTGTTATAGTTGATGGATATTTTCCCTGCATGGGACTTAAACGCAACTTGTCAATATTAAGTCATTCAAAGTCCTTATGCTGCTCAAACCAGAGACATATACATGCTCATGGGGACAGGTACTCTTGTCATACAAAGCAATATATTTTCTGTTATATTTTCCATTCTTTTTTGGATCATTCCTAACATTCTATTTGCTTTTTGACTACTGCTGCATCCTGAACAGAGGATTTCTTTTTTTTTTTATTTAATTTTTTATTTATGCCATTTCAAAATACAAAAGAATAAATTTTAGGAATACAGATACATTTATAAACTATAAACCATTAGTATATTTAAATGGAAATCATATTTCAAATCTGTATATTAAGGGGTAATCCCCAGGAAAAGAAGATGCATTAATAAGCGGTTAAAGGTAAATTAGGGAATTAACCCCTCTTAACAATTGAAAATAAGAGATTCACATAGTATATATTTACTTTGGCTCTGATCCTGTAGCTAAAGTTTCACGGGTATGAGAGTCGAGAAAGGATCGTAATTGTGATATTTCATAAAATATATATTTCTGATTTTGATACAGTAGCTCACATCTACATGGAAATTTTAAGGTCATTTTACCCTCCTTACTTTCTATCTCTTGTTTTACTGCAAGAAATTTCCTCCTCCTCTCCTGCGTGAATCTAGAGAATTCGGGGTAGATCCAAATTTTTTCCCCATGAAAAAGTTCCACTCTATTTCGCATGTAGAGGCGAAAAACTGCATCGTTATCTGAAGCGAAAATGAAAGAGACATGCAAAGTAGATCTAGAGGTAATAATTGTTTCAGAGGTATCCTCAATAATTGCTGTTAAATTTAATGAGGTTTCTCCTGGTTTGCCATCTGATGATATGGGTCCCTTTGCTGCAGTGTAATAAATCTTAGAGAAAGCTGGCATAGCTTGTTGTGGCATTTTTAATACTTGACTTAAATATTTCTTGAACATATCTTGAGATATTATTAAAGAATGTCCAGGAAAATTCAGTACTCTAAGATTTAAATATTTCAATGAGTTTTCGATAGTTTCAAGCCTCTTATCATATAATATCTCAGTTTTTGTAAGTCTTTGATGGCAGCTTTCCAAGTTGATCATTCTTGCTTCCATCTGCTCTCTTTCTTTATCCTACTTTAGAATAGAGATTACAATCTCTGTAAAACACTGTTTTGAATCCATTGCTATCTTTGTTAAATTAACAATCACAGTCTCTAAAGATTTGATAGCAGACCAGAGGGATTCTAATGTTATTTGTGTAGGTCTTTCCAATTGTAAGGAAATATTACTTTCCACTCTCATTTCCCAAATCCCCTCTTTAGCCTCCTTTCTTTTCCCCTTGATCCATTTGTATATTTAGAAAATCTAGAGGCATTAGCTGGTGTGGAGGAGGAGTACTCGGGGCCCCGGGGCTTAGAGATGTTTCGGCCGGAAGAGCAGGCATCCGCTCTATGCCTGATTCTTCAATGGCCCTTTCCTCCGGTACGTTACCATGTGTTGGTGTGAAGAAGGCAGGGATCTGCAACTGGGAAGGCTCTATTAAGGGAGATGATTTATTTATTTTTAATTTTTGTGCTCATCTCTCTAATCTATGACATTGCATCTTAATGATGTGCTCATCTCTCTAATTTTGGCCTTCCTTTTAGTATGAGGCATCGTTATAGGAAAAAAAAAAAGAGATTCAAAACTCTCTCTTCACAACACTCTCTAATTAACTCAACTTCCTTCCTGGGTAGGGGTTTTCGATTGAGGAAGCTAGGAATTAAGCAAAACGTATCAATTACTCACAGTTTTTAGAGGTGGACATAAAGTTGAAAATGTAAAGTCCAAATTCCAAATAATTTCTGAAGAACTCCAACAAAGCCGCGCGCCACTTTGGCGTGCGCGACTTCAGCGATGCACCGGTGGCGGCAAGTGCCACAGGGGGCTGGCTTTTAAAAAATTAGCCAGTCGCCCCTTGATGACATCAGTGTTGAGGAAACTGGTTACTGTGGGTCCGTTAGGGGCGGGGAGAGCCCTCCTCACCCCTTCCTCTCCTCCAGCAGGTAATGGCAGTCCAATATCAGGTGCTTCCTCACTCCTCCACCTCGTTTGAACGCCACAGAGGGATGGCTTTTAAAGAATTAGCCAGTCGCCCCTTGATGACATCAGCGTTGAGGAAACCGGTTACTGTGGGTCCGTTAGGGGCGGGGAGAGCCCTCCTCACCCCTTCCTCTCCTCCAGCAGGTAATGGCAGTCCAATATCAGGCACTTCCTCACTCCTCCACCTCCTGAACAGAGGATTTCAAAGTATTGTTCACAGTGACTCCAAGATCCCTTTCCTGGGTGGTGACACTAAATATGGAACCCAGCCTCATGTAACTAAAGTTTGGATTATTCTTCAGTATATGCATCACTTTGCACTTATCCACATAAACATTTCATCTGCCATTTAAATGCCCAATCTCCCAATCTTGCAAAATCCATTTGCAATTCCTCACATTCAGCTTGAGATTTAACTACTTTGAATAATTTTTCTGACATCTGTAAATCTGATCATCTCACTCTTTACTCCCTTTTCCAGATCATTTATAAAAATATATTAAAAAGCACCAGTACAGATCCCTGGGGCACTCCACTACCTTTCCTATTGAGAGAAATAACCATTCAGTCCTACTTTCTGATTTCTATCTTTTAGCCAGTTACCAATCCACAATAGGACATTGCCTCCTATCCCATGACTCTCTAATTTCCTTTTGAGCCATTCATGAGAGACTTTGTCAAATGCCTTTTCAAAATCCAGGTATGCCTTATCAACTGACTATCCCTTGTACATATTATTAACCTCTTCAAAGAAATCTAACAGATTTGTAAGATAAGACTTCCTATTCTAAATCTATGTTGGCTCTGCCCTATTAATCTATATCTATCCAGATGGCCAGTGATTTTGTTCTTCAGAATAGCTTCTACTCTTTTGCTTAGAACTGATGACAAGCTCACTGGTTTATAGTTTCCTGGATCACCCTTAGAACCCATTTTAAAAATAGCCATTCCAATCTTCAGACACTATAGCTGATTTGCATGAGAAGTTAGAGATTACTACTAATAAACCCAAAATTGTATTCTTTAGTTTTTTTCAGCACTCTGGGTATATACCATCCAGACCTGGTGATATGCTATTCTTCAGCTTGATAAATTGTTCTATTATATTTTCCCAGGTCACCATGATTTGTTTCAGGCAGAGATATTTCCCTGACACCTTCCTCAGAGAAGATCATTGAAAAGAATACATTTAGTTTTTCTGCTATGCCTTGTCTTTCCTACATGCCCCTTTTAGCCTTCAGTCATCTTACAGGGTTCTTGATTTGAATATACTTATTGTTGGTTTTTGCATCTCTGAACATAAGAAGTCACCTTACTGGGTCAGACCAAGGGTCCATCAAGCCCAGCATCCTATTTCTAACAGTGGCCAATCCAGGCTACAAATATCTGGCAAGTACCCAAACATTAACTAGATTCTTGTTATGGTTCTGGCCCCTGCCCGGCCTCCCCTCCACCAGAGAACTCCAGTGAGCCCGGCTCTGAACTACCAGCATATCCTTGGTTCCTGGCCTCTGCCTGTCCTACAGCCTCCACGCTACCAGAGGGCCTCCATGAGCTCTTGACCTTGGCTAGCCAAGCCCTTCTCTCCTGCCTGCACCATACCCAGACTCCTACCCTACTTAATCCTGCCTCTCCCATGCCTCATTGCTTTGGCATAGAGTACTCCTTGGCTCCTTGCTTTAGCCACTCTCACTCTGTGGCCTTCTAAGGCCTTTCCTTGTGTTTCTGCATGGCCTCTGAGCCTTGCTCTTTGGCCTTGGGCCTTCTGTTTCCTGGTTCCCTTGCCTGTCCTGTGGCCCCCGGTCTTCGGTCCTGTCAGGCCTACCTGAGAATTCCCAGGTCTCTTCTGTTTCTAGGCCTCCCTATTTCCTAGCCTCTGGCCTAATCATGAGAGTCCTAGGTCTCTCTCTGCTTCTAGACCTCTCTCTCTCTCTCTTGCCCCCCTTTCCTTGCCTACTCCGCCTTCGAGCATTCTATGTTCCATGTTCTGTGTAGTCCTTGTACTGGTTTGTCCTGCCTTGTTCTAGTCTGTCTTGCCCCTGTCCCAGCTTCAGTGTTCCAGTTCCATGCTTACCTCCATCCAGCTCCAATTTTACCTTCACTATGTTCCTGTGTTCCAGTTTCATCCTTATCAGCACTCAGCTCCAGTGTTCTAGTTCCATACCTACCTGCATCCAGCTCCACATTTACCTTTACTCTGTTCTTGTATAGAAACATAGAAATGATGGCAGAAGAAGACCAAACGGCCCATCCAGTCTGCTCAGCAAGTTTCGCACTTTTTTTTTCTCTCATACTTATCTGTTACTCTTGGCTCTTAGTAACCTTTTGGTTCTATTTCCCTTCCACCCCCACCATTAATGTAGAGAGCAGTGTTGGAACTGCATCTAAGTGAAATATCTAGCTTAATTAGTTAGGGGTAGTAACCGCCACAATAAGCAAGCTACACCCATGCTTATTTGTTTACCCAGACTATGTAATTCAGTCCTTGTTGGTTGTTGTCTGTATATAGATCCACTTTTCTTCATTCCCCCTGCCGTTGAAGCAGAGAGTTATGCTGGATATGCATTGAAAGTGAAGTATCAGACTTTCTTCCCTGCCATTGAAGCAGAGAGCTATGCTGGATATGCGTGAAGTATTAGTCTTTCTCCCCTGCCATTGAAGCAGAGAGCTATGCTGGATATGCGTGAAGTATCAGTCTTTCTCCCCTGCCGTTGAAGCAGAGAGCTATGCTGGAAATGCATGAAGTATCAGTCTTTCTACCCTGCCGTTGAAGCAGAGAGCTATGCTGTTGAAAGTGAAGTATCAGGCTTAGTTGGTTTGGGGTAGTAACCGCAGTAACAATACTCCCCACTTTTTTGTGAATGCAAATCCTTTTTTCCACATTTCCTCTTGCTATTGAAGCTTAGAGCAATGTTGGAGTCGCATTAACCGTGTGTATGTTTATTGAATTAAGGGTATTATCTCCAGGCAGTAGCCGTCATTCCCGCGAGCCACCCACTCTTCATTCATGTCCTCTAGACTTTATGGATCCACAGTGTTTATCTCATGCCCCTTTGAAGTCCTTCACAGTTCTAGTCTTCACCACTTCCTCCGGAAGGGCATTCCAGGCATCCACCACCCTCTCCGTGAAGAAATACTTCCTGACATTGGTTCTGAGTCTTCCTCCCTGGAGCTTCAAATCATGACCCCTGGTTCTGCTGATTTTTTTGTCGTTGTCTTTGGATCATTAAAACCTTTCAAGTATCTGAAAGTCTGTATCATATCACCTCTGCTCCTCATTTCCTCCAGGGTGTACATATTTAGATTCTTCAATCTCTCCTCATAAGTCTTTGATGAAGACCATCCACCTTTCTGGTCGCCCTTCTCTGGATCACCTCCATCTTGTCTCTGTCTCTTTGGAGATATGGTCTCCAAAACTGAATACAGTGCTCCAGATGAGGCCTCACCAAGGACCTGTACAAGGGGATAATTACGTCCCTTTTCTTACTCGATATTCCTCTCTCTAAGCAGCCCAGCATTCTTCTGGCTTTAGCTATCGCCTTGTCACATTGTTTTGCCGACTTCAGATCATTAGACACTATCACCCAAAGGTCTCTCTCCTGCTCCGTGCACATCAGCCTTTCCCCCCACCCCCCACCCCCCCCATCAAATACAGTTCATTTGGATTTCCACTCCCCATATGCATGACTCTGCACTTCTTGGCATTGAATCTCAGCTGCCATATCTTTGACCACTCTTCCAGCTTCCTTAAATCCCGTCTCATTCTCTCCACTCCTTTCTTGTGTTCCAGTTTCACCCTTACCAGCACTCAGCTCCAGTGTTTGAGCTCCAGGCCAGCCTGTACCTCACTCCAGTGCTCCAGTCCAGCTTCACTCCATCCCTGAGCTCCAGCACAGTCTGCGCTTTGTTCCTATTCCAGCCTCATTGGACCACCCATACTTAACTCTAGCCTTGCCCTCCTGCACCACTCCTGGAGGTGGTGTTCACAACACCCTTGCTGCAACCCAAACCCACTATAATCCCATGCTATTGATGCCAGTAATAAGCAGTGGCTATTCCCTAAGACAACATGATTAATAGCAGTTTATGGACTTCTCCAGGAACATATCCAAACCTTTTTTAAACCCAGCTACACTAAATGCCTTAATCATATCCTCTGGCAAATGAATTCTAGATCTTAATTGTGCGTTGAGTGAAAAAGAATTTTCTCCAATTTGTTTTAAATGTGCTACTTACTAACTTCATGGAGTGCATCCTAGTCCTTGTAGAATTGGGAAGAGTAAATAACTGATTTACATTTATCCATTCTAGTCCTCTCATGATTTTATAGACCTCTATAATATCCCCCTCAGCCATCTCTTCTCTAAGCTGAACAGCCCTAACCTCTTTAGCCTTTCTTCATAGGGGAATCGTTCCATGCACTTTATCATTTTGGCCACCCTTCTCTGTACCTTCTCCAGTGAAACTATATCTTTTCTGAGATGTGGCAACCAGAATTGCACACAGTATTCAAGATGCGGTCTCACTATGGAGCGATACAGAGGCATTATGACATCCTCTGTTTTATTCACCATTCACTTCCTAATAGTTCCTAAAATTCTGTGCGCTTTTTTGACTGCCATGGTACACTGAGCTGACCATTTCAATGTATTATCTACTATGAAGCCTAGATCTTTTTCCTGGGTGGTAGCTCCTAATATAGAATATAACATTATGGGGTAGATTTTCAAAGGGTTACGCGCATAACCCCCGAAAACCTACCCCAACCCCCCCCCCCCTGCGCGCGCTGAGCCTATTTTGCATAGGCTCGGTGGCGCGCACAAGCCCCGGGATGCGCATAAGTCCAGGGGCTTTCCTGGGGGGCATGATGGGGGTGTGTCGGGGGCGTGCCGTGGCGGCGCATCATCCGGGGGCGTTCCGGGGGCATGGCCATGGTCTCCGGACCAGCCCCCGGACTAAAACCTGGCACGCCGGCAGCCGTCCCGCGAGCAGGCGTAACTTTGGGAATAAAGGTGGGGGGTGTGTAGATAGGGCTGGGGGGGGGGGGGGTGGGTTAGGTAGGGGAAGGGATTGGAAGGTGGGGGGAGGCGGAAGGGAAGTTCCCTCCGAGGCTGCTCTGAGTTCTGAGCGGCCTTGGAGGGAATGGGCAGCGCGCGCAAGGTGCACAAATGTGCACCCCCTTGCGCGTGCCAACCCCGGATTTTATAAGATACGCGCGTATCTTATAAAATCCAGCGTACCTTTGTTTGTGCCTGGTATATGGGTTATTTTTCCCTATATGCATCACCTTGCACTTGTCCACATTAAATTTCATCTGCCATTAGGACAACCATTCTTCCAATTTCGCAAGGACCTCCTGCAATTTATCACAATCTGCTTGTGATTTAACTTCTCTGAATAATTTTGTGTCATCTGCAAATTTGATCACTTCACTCATTGTATCCCTTTCCAGATCATTTATAAATATATTAAATAGCACCAGACCAAGTACAGATCCCTGAGGCACTCCACTGTTTACTTTTTTTCACTGAGAAAACTGACCATTTAATCCTACTCTCTGTTTCCTGTCTTAACAAGTTTGCAATGGACAGAATATTATCTCCTCCTATCCCATGACATTTTAGTTTTCTTAGAAGCCTCTCATGAGGGACATTGTCAAACACCTTCTGAAAATCCAAATACACTACATCTACCAGTTCATCTTTATCCACTTGTTTATTAACCCCTTCAAAAAGTCTTCTGAGCTTCGACTTCCCTTGGGTAAATCCATGCTGGCTGTGTTTCATTAAACCATGTCTGACTATATGCTCTCTGATTTTATTCTTTGTAACAGTTTCCACAATTTTTCCTGGCACTGAAGTAAGGCTCACCGGTCTATAGTTTCCCAGATCACTCCTAGAGCCCTTTTTAAATATCACTGTTACACTGGCCAACTTCCAGTCTTCAGGTACAATGGATTATTTTAATGATAGATTACAAATTACTAGTAATAGGTCTGGAAAGCTTCTTTTCAAATTCTCTTCTGGTCTGCCTTATTAATACTTTTACATTTATGTACATACATTTAGTATGTTCTTTCCTATTTTCTTCATTTGGATCTACCTTCTAATTTTTGAAAAATGGCCTTTTGGCTTTCATAGCCTTTATCACCTCATCACATAACCATGCTGGCATTCGTTTGGTCTTTTTTCTACCTTTTCTAATGCATAGACTATATCTTCTCTGGGATTTCAAGACAGTGTTTTTAAACAACATCCATGCAAATTAAGTGCAGTAGAATTTTCATTTAAATTAATTTAATTTAATATATTTTATATATGCAGAATTTGCTAGGGCTTCTGTCAGTCACACTGAAAAATTCAGAACAATTCACCATTTTGTCATACTATATACACCCCAGGGAATTATGGACCAACAAAATTAAAAATTATGCACCAAACGTTTTAAAATTATCTGCTGAAAATCTCAAAATTATGCAAAGGTAAATACATACTGGTAAATTTTAAAAGGAACTTGCATGTGCCCATAAATAGGTGTATTGCAGCGCGAGCAAAAATACACCTAATTTTATAAAGTATGCGTGGGGCATTTAAAATATTGTTGCCACGCATACTTCTACAGTCTTTTATGTACATATCTTGCATGAGAGAGAGAAAAAGAGAGTGAGAGAACCTCTGTTTAAAGTCAGACTGACACTCTATAAATATGTACCATTCTAGGGGGACACTTTGAATCAGGTTGGGTTTTCGGGAGGTGGGTTGGGGATGTTGTAACAGACATCAGTAAAGAATTATAGTCCTTATAAGTGATTAAAAGTCTAACAAGAGAAGTTGATTTGTGCACTGTGGTGCTAGCTACGCCCTTCCTGGCTTCTTAAAATTTGTGTTACTCATGCACGGCCCACATATGCAGATGAGCCACATACGCCCAAATATATGCAGGTTCTTTTGCATTGAACAATTATGAAAACACATAGTTCTAGAGAGAGACACCTCAGGCCACTTTGGCTGTTCGCCTCTCGCATGTACATACAAAAAAACTCACACATATGCAGCTGCTGTCAAGAGACACCAAAAAATTATCTAGCTCCAAAATATAATCAAATCAAAAAATAATTGAACAACTTAAAAATAATTAACTGCATAGAAAGTAAAAACTAAGTGAAAGCCTCACAAAACCCATATATAATGAATCCAGCAAAACTCTCATCCCTCAGAAAAACTCTTTCTAGCGATATATATGTAATTTTAAAAAATAAAACTAAATATTATGTGGTAAAGACTTCCTCCTCTCCATTGGCTCCTTACATTTTAATAAGGTTTCCTCCTTCCTCCCTACCTGTTAAAGTACTCTCCTTTCCCATCATGTCCCCTCCTCCAACCACCACCCTCTTTCCCATTGGGTTCCCCCTTCCTCCCCCATGAGGATTCTCCCCTTTCTCCCACTTGGGCACCCTCTTTTGTGCCCCCACCTTTCTCCTATCAGGTCCCACAAGTTCCTCCCTGCTTAGGAACTCTCCCATTAGCTTCTCTCCCCCCAGAAAAGCCCCCTTCCTCCAAGCACCCTCCTCTTCCCATCATTCAGAGCACCCTTCCCTGTCCCCTTTTAGACATTCTCCTGAGTTCTCTTCAAATGGCCCTCACATTCCTCCCTCCCCATCCAGGTACCCTTCCTCCATAGCAGGCAGCAAAGCCACAGGAAAAATGAATGAGGTATACCACCACCATACCTGAGGCAGCCAGTAGCAATTGCACGTGCAAGTCTCAATTTGCAGCAGCTGCTGCATGAAGGAAAACACACTTTATTTATCGACTGACTTGCAGGGCTTCCTTACTTCTCCTGACTAACCTGCAAGCTGCCCACTGTGGGAGCACAATGAGACAGTCAGTCATTGGTTCAGGCAACCTGATGGCGAGGAAGCAGTGGCAGCTGCAGGGCAGGGTACTGGCGAGACAATGATGTCACAGGGCGCATGCAGGGTCTCCTGGAAGGCAAGGCACACACTAGGATAGATTCAGGATCAGCTTCGAGAACCTAGATGCACTGAAGACAGGCAAAGATACCTAGCACAAGAGGAATTACATGATTATGACCCTGCTCATTAATTATGCAAAATTTTGCATGTGGATAATCACGTAATTCTCTGGGATATAATTGAATCAATTTCTGTTGAGTTCCCTCTCTCCTCTTCCACCTTACCTCAAGCTAACCTTGCCATTCTTTGGCACACCCACCATTTAGTTTTCCCTCTCTGTCTGGGCACACTGTTCCTCCCCCCATGCTGCACATACAGATACCCAACCTCCCTATAGTGCTGCACTCCCTAGACCAGCGATTCTCAACCGGTGTATCGCATCACACCAGTGTGTTGCATGCTACCCTGTCTCCCAATGCTCTTCCCTCCCCTTCCTCCACCGAGCGAGAGGCAGACGTTCTTCCAATAGCTGCCCGGGCTATCAGCACATTCAAGCTCTGTTGGGAATGGCAGCAAGGTTAGTGGAAGCTGGCAACTGCAGCTGGCCTTTTCTTCTTCCTGCCCCTGTCCCCATGGCCTGGCCCCGACAGTGGGTGGGCCCGGAACAAAATCAGAAGCAGCCGGCAATTGGCAAAGGAGACAGCAGCATTAGTCCCCCTCGGCCGAAGGGATATTTCTTTCTTGGCCTGCAGGGCTGGAGGAGGAGGCTGCTGCAGTTACCATTTGTGTTTGGGGGCAGGAAGTGAGAGACAGAGAGACAGCCAGCCAGCCTGTGTGTAAGAGAGAGAGTGTGTGTGTGTGATTGAGAATGTGTATGTGTAACTGTGACTGACAGCCTGTGTGGAAGTGAGAGAGAACATGTGTGATTAAGAGCCAGTGTGTAAGTTAGAGCATATATGTGATAGAAAGCCTGTGTGTAAGTGTGAGAGAAAGAGCATGTGTGTGATTGAGAGAAACTGGTCAGAGAGGTGATGCGTATATTTGTGAGAGACAATGAAAGTGACTGGTCAGGGAGATGACTGGAGTGTGTGTGTGAGAGAAAGAGATACTGGTCAAGTAGATGACTGGCTGCGGGTGAGAGAGTGAGAGACTGGTCGGGAAGGTGATTGGTATGTGTGTGTGTGTAAGAGAGAGAGAGAGAAAGCATGGAAGTGAGAAACCTGGTAAATGAGAGAGCATGGGAGAAAGAAGCCTATATCTGTAAGAGAACATGGGAGTGGGAAGCCTGTGTGAGTGTGTATGCATGAGACAGAGAGACTGGTTGGGGAAGTAACTGGTGTGTGTGAGAGAAACTGGTGTGTGTGTGTGTGAGAGAGAGAGAGTGAGAGAGAAAGTGATTATGGGAATGATAAGCCTGTGAATGTGAAGAGCGAGCAAGGGAGTGAGAAACCTGGGTGGGTGTGTGTGTGTGTGTGGGGGGGGGGGTGACAGAGCATGGGTGTGAGAAGCTTGTATATGTGAGAGAGAACACGAGAGTGGGAAGCCTGTGTGTGTGTGC
Source organism: Rhinatrema bivittatum (assembly GCF_901001135.1). Taxonomy (NCBI): domain Eukaryota; kingdom Metazoa; phylum Chordata; class Amphibia; order Gymnophiona; family Rhinatrematidae; genus Rhinatrema; species Rhinatrema bivittatum. The sequence continues at coordinate 240,754,079 of NC_042620.1, forward strand.
GCATGAGAGAGACTGGTCAGGGAGGTGACTAGTGTGTGTGTGTGTGTGTGAGAGAGAGAGAGTGTAGGGGAGTACATTTGTACTTGTTTTGATGGGCAATTCCACCAGTTTAATAATAATTGATTACTCATATTTCATTAATCACATCAAAGTGAGGTACAGTAAAATCATCAACAGTTTTAATAATTTATCCTTATTTTTTCAGTTTTTGGTTGCCCCCTGCTCCCAGTTGCTCCTTCTCTGAATATACTTTGGTATCCCCTTTTGGGAAGCTAAACAGAATCAAGCAAAGGAACTTTCTTATTCACTGCGGCTCCCTCAAATCTCCTGGCCATTTGGTGTGGGCCCTGGCCAACGACTGTCGATGCAATGGCTGGCATAGAAAGGAGGAGGGAGAGGGGCAAAGTACCTTCCCTTTCTGGGAACTTACAAATGGAGAATCGTGGCACGCTAGTCCCAGCCTTCAACTGAACTGGGAACCCAACGGAGCAGAAGGGAACGGCCGGGTCAAGGAAAGGTGAGTTATTCCGCATCGTGCTTCCTCCTTACCACAGGTCTCAGCTGGATAAATTACAAGAGCAGGTTAAATATTCACTTTCTGTCCCATTATTATTTTTTTTTTTTTACAGATTTCCATATAACAAACAAAAGAGCAGTAGCTAGTTCATCCACTCTGAAGGACTGTCAAGTCATTGTATTTCTACTGTATCAAGTACAAAATAAGGCTCCAACTTTTATTGCAAATTGCTTCGAAAGTCATTAGCCCGCCAAGGCCTAGTAAAGTGGCAGTTTTAAACAATTAGATGAGAAAGTCTGTTCAATGAAAAATATATGTCCTGATGTAATGATGTTTACCTGACCTTTCTCATTTTGGTTCATTGCGTAGTCTAAGAAACCTCGCTAAGAGGACGCATTCAGCATTCCTGCAAACGTGTCCCACTCGCCAACAAAAAAAAAAATAAAAGCCTCTAAATCCCTATCGCTAAATCATTTTTTGGTGTCTCTTAATTTTCTTGGTGTACAGGCATGTTGAGCATCAGCTTGTGAGTGCATCCATGGACAGGATGGGCCAAATGAGAGCTGTTTCATGCTGATATTTCTATAGCTGTGAAGAGCTATATGGCTGCATCATAAAATCAGAATCTTAGCTGTCAAATGAAGCTCAACTATTTACATACCAGTCCTGGAAACCTTGGGAGGCTAATTGTCAATAGTCTGCGCAAGTCATGAAGTCCACAGGTAAGCAGGCCCACGGAGATTTCTAAAAGTATTTTAGAAACTGTGTGGAAGGAGCAGCGCAGCTTTTATAATATTATGTGTACCTCTGCCCCCAAAAGTACTTTTCTATGCAGAAAAGTACCCGCATACAATTCTGGATTTCCAGAAAGCATTGAACAAATTTCCTCATGACAGGAAATGAAAAAATCATGGGATGAGGGGCAGTGTCCTATGGTGGCTTGAGAACTGATTAAAAGATAGAAAACAAAGAGTAGGGCTAAATGGTCATTTTCTCAAGGTGAATAGTGAAGTGCCCCAGAGATCTGTTCTGGGACCACTGCTTTTAAATATATTTATAAATGACCTGGAAATGGGAACAACGAGTGAGGTGATCAAATTTGCCAATGACACCAAATTATTTACAGTTGTTAAATTATATGAAGGTTGTGAAAAATTGCAAGAAGGCCTTGCAAAACTGGGAGATTGGGCATGAAAATGGCAAATGAAATTTAATGTGGACAAGTGCAAGCTGATGCACTCAGGAAAGAGTAACTCAAATTATAGCCACACAATGCAAGGTTCCACATTAGGAGTCACAATTCAGGGAAAAGATCTAGACATCATTGTTAATATTAATACTTTGAAATCTTCTTCTCAGTTTACAGCAGCATCCAAGTGAGCAAACAGAATGATAGGAATTATCAGGAAAGGAATGGAGAATAAAGCAGAGAATATTATAATGCCTTTGTATCGCTCCATGGTGTGTCCTTATCTGGAGTATTGTGTGCAGTTCTGGTCACCACATTCAAAGAAGATATGGCAGAATTAGAAAAGGTACAGAGAAGGGCAACCATAATGATAAAGGGGATGGAACAATTCCCCTATGAAGAAAGGCTAAAGAGGTTAGGACTCTTCCGCTTGGAGAAGAGGTGGCTGAGGGGAGATATGATATGAGTGGAGTTGAACAAGTATTCGTTAATCAGTTGGTTACATTTTCAAAAAGTACAAAGACTAGGGGACACACAGGGCCAGATTTTAGTAGCTACGCCCAATTTTATAACATGCGGGCGCAGCCGCGTGCATGTTATAAAATCCAGGGTCGGCGTGCGCAAGGGGGTGCACACTTGTGCACCTTGCGTGCACCGAGTCCTAGGGGAGCCCCGATGACTTTCCCTGTTCCCTCCGAGGCCACTCCAAAATCGGAGTGGCCTCGGAGGGAACTTTCCTTCCCCCCCTCCCCCACTACCTTCCCCTACCTAACCCGCCCCCCAGCCCTATCTAAATCACCCCCCCCCCCACACCTTTATTTTATAAGTTGCGCCTGCCTCTGGGCAGGTGTAGGTTGCACGCGTTGGCACTGCCGCTGTGCCGGAGGCCTCGGTCCTGCCCCTGGATCGCCCCGCCCTGCCCACTCCCCACCCCTTTTTTCAAGCCCCGGGACATACGCGCGTCCCAGGGCTTGTTCGCGTCGCCGGACCTATGCAAAATAGGCTCGGCACGAGCAGGAGCAGGATTTTGCGGTTACGCACGTAATATACATGCGCAACCCTTTTAAAATCCTCCCCTCAATGAATTTACTAGGTGATATATTAATGAGAGAAAATATATTTTACTCAACGAATAATTAAGCTCTAGAATTCATTGTCAGAGGATGTGGTGAAAGCTATTAGAGTAGCTGTGTTTAAAAACGGTTTAGACAAGTTCCTGGAGGAAAAGTCCATAAACCATTAAGGTGGAGTTGCAGAAACCCACTTCTTTTCCCTAGGATAAGCAACATTGTATCTGTCTACCCCTTGGGATCCTGCTAGATACTTGTGACCTCGTTTGGCCAATGTTAGAAACAGGATACTGGAATTGATGGACGTTTGGTCTGATTCAGTTATGGCAAGTCTTATGTTCTTAAATGCATAGAAAATATGCACGCACTTTGGTAAAATGTATAGGTGTCCTTTTTAGCATATACTACTGTATTTCTGCTTCCACATGGGGTATGCACATAGGTAAAATGGCAGCCCAGGTATGAAAGATGAACTTCATGGGTGGGACATGAGGAGGCTTGCCCTTCTCGTGGTCAGTCATGAAATGACCCCTTTCCCACCTGTGGAGTTTGGTAGAACCTTAGGCAGATGACCTGGGCCTGGAGGGTCATCTGGAGAGAGTAAAATCGCAGAGTAGAATACTGTTGAGTGGTAAGTGCCTAGAGGAAAATAGATGCAGAAGGTAAACTTAAGAGAAGGTGTGAAGGGCTATGCACAAGAAAACCCTAGAATACCTTAAGGGACCAGATCCAGAGATCTGGCCCAGTCCATCTTAAGCCCCAGACAACAGGGAATCCTGGTTTAGGAGGAGGCCCCTGGGAAGGTGAATATCTAGCCAGGCCCAGGAGGGAACAGGAGGGACCTTAGGAAAGACCAAGACTGAGAGATTGTACGTTATTTTACTGCTTCTTTGTTTCTAAGCTGCAAAGATATGCAGAGTTGTTTTTCCTGTTGTGAATTAATAGAAGTTCACGAAGAGCCAGCCAGAGCCCAACCTGTGTCTATTCTCTGGCCATTCTGACTGCACATGGTGCCACAGAAGGGTAAGGTGGGTGTCGGGAGCCAATTAAGCGGCCAGCTTGAAGGTAGCTCTGCTTAACATGCTGTACAACACAGAAGGGGGAGGGGTGCCACCTGGCTTAAGGAGCTTTCTGGCAAAAGGTCCCACTCTGCCAGGCTGCTGGGTGAGATGCAGAACAGTGGGAGTAGCACAGCTCTGGAAGCTTCGGGGGCAAGAAGCTTCTTTTCTGCTAACATCTACTCTTTCCATGAGGCTCTAGGCCAAACTGAAGGGTTGTGCCTGCCTATATGTAATGAGCTCCCAAGGGAAAAGCAGCAGAGACACCAAGGAGGGTCCCATCCCAATGAGAAAGATTTACTGCCCCAATGAGTGAGTCTGAAGGCCAAAGCATGAGATTTTCAGGCTATGTGTCTGGGGTATAAATATTAAAAGATCTGAATGTTGTATTGCTTAGCAAATAAAAGAAGCCACGCAAAATGATATTTAGCTTTCTCAGACACCTGAGAAGGAGGGTTTGAGATTACTGGGGACAGATTTATTTACTTAAAACATTTCTATACCACATTATCTTACATTCTAATTGGTTTACAATGGTACAGTCATAAAATTTTAAAAAATGACAATATAAAACACCATAGAATGCATGAACACTGTAACAAACAGCCAACTCTGGAATATTATTTCCCTGTTTGAACCCTTAGTTCCCAGGATATGGGTCTTTTAAAGCAGTGGTCCCCAACCCTGTCCTGGGAGCCCACCAGCCAGTCGGGTTTTCAGGATAGCCACAATGAATATGCATGAGAGAAAATTTGCATGTTATGGAGGCAGTGCATGCAAATTTTCTCTCATTCATATTCATTGTGGATAATATCCTGAAAGCCCGACTGGCTGGTAAGCCCCCAGGACAGGATTGGGGACCACTGTTTTCAAGGTTCTCACTATGAAAGAGGCCCATTTAAAGGAAACAATAAATAATTTTTTTTCTATAGTAGGCCCCACTATTTTGAATGCTTTGCCACAAGCTTTACGTTCAATAGAAGATATAAAAGTATTCTGTAAGCAGGTAAAAACCTATTTATTCCAAGAAGCATTTGGTGAGCCTTGACTTTCAGGTGTTAAAGCACAATGCTTGCCTTGTGTTTTTACTTTTTAGTGTATTATATTAGGAGTATGTATATTAATGTGAATATGTTATGAAATTTATGTTTGTGACCCGCTCAACATGACTGGTTCGCTATAGGTGAACTATAAATGGTTTTAAATAAACAATCCTCAACAGGGCAAGGATTTTAAAAATCCCTTTATATGGGATTTTTATATATAGGATTTATATAGGTTTCCAAAGCTTTTAAAACAATTTTTTTTATTCCTGATTCTTCATAGAGTGCCTCAGGGACCTTATTCCACAGTGTCAGACCAATACCACAGCAAATGATCTGTCGCAAGATTCTGCTTATCATAATACATGCACAGATGATCACGAGCAAGATGACCTTCAATTTTTTGGTGGCCTGTATAACTTCAGAATGGAGCTAATGGCAATCAGGAGCTTATGAATGATGTGCAGCAACTTCAATTTCACTTTCTGTTCTACTGGCAGCCAATGCAATGCATTTAGTAGGGGAGTGATATGATCATATTAAGTTGCCCCAGTAAGTACATGTGCAGCAGAGCTCTCTACCTCTTGCAAAGCCTTCATAGTGGTACTTAGAAGTAAATTATGTTGCAATAGTCAAGACTTAGAGAGCCAATGATTGCAGAACAGTCTGAAAATCAATGTGCTCAAGGCAAGGTTTAATCTTTTGTAGCATTCGAAGTTTAAAGTTAAGTGTTACGTGCCTTGACTTGAAGGCTATGGGGTTGAGTCTCACTCTCTCACTCATCCCCCTTCTGACCCCATCCCCAATAGTCTCATATATTCACTCCTCTGTTCCCATCCTGCCCCAGCAGTTTCACACGCTCACCCTCTGCTACTCTCCCATCCCCGGCAGTCTCATTCTCACCCTTCACTGCTCCCCTGCCCCCAGGAGTCTTAAAATCACAAATGCTTCCTCAATGAAATCTATTCCAGGTCCTATGTCTTATGAGGCTGCCTTCTTTTTTTTCTATACTAGCAGCATTAGTGACAATACAAATTAACAGCAGATTCTAAATGGGAGAACAGAAGCATGTCACATGTTTTTAATCTTTCTCAAAAAATGTAGAGGCTCCTTTTTGTTTTGGCCATGGAGGTATACCTGTAATTGCATATGTGATGCAATGGGGGAAAAAATGTATTTAATTTCTCTTATGTGTCTGAGCTGCAAAATCTAATCTGGAAAATTTCCTAAGTAGCTTTAGCAGAAGGGTGGCATGGTAGTCTGAATTAGTTTTCGTGCTTCCTTCCTCAGATGTGAACTTTTGTGCTGTTGGCATAGAAACCAGGGAGAAGGGCTTGAATCAGGAGCAGGCTCTTGAAAAGGGCAAGAAAGACTCTGAAAGCTATAAGGTTAAATGCTTCTGAACAATGAGACCACTTTAAAACAAAGAACACCTGTGCTAGAAACCTAGACACACCAGTATACATCTGTGTTCATTTCAGAAGGTGACAAGTGGGGGGAACCAATCTAAACGTTTTGATTTTTGACACATGATTAAGTATATTCCAGACCCTTGAAAATTATGTTCACATTTATTTGACTATCAAAAGGAAATCGTTACACAAATTAGTGAGCATTTATGTATTTGTTTTTTTTCATGTTCTAACAATATAACTGCTTTTGTACAATAGCATTATTGTAATTCAAGTCCCAATTTATAATTATAGATTAAATGATTGTATATTTAAAAACAGTGTCCACCTCATGTTTTCTTCTCCAAGACCAAAGGTTTAAAATCCATTTAGGGATGGCTTCAGAATATATGACGTCAGTCTTAAAATAATTCATAGTATTCAGCCATGATAAATTTTGTTAATGTGGATGCAAGGCCCTTGTAGTAGTTACCTATTTATGCTACTATAGGAGGCCCACCTAGTGCCTCAAGGTGAGGTTTAGGTAGTAGTGTAGGGGTTAGGGGCTACTTTAACATGCAGAGTGAGACGTACGAACAGAACAGTGCACTCTTGTGAAGATTTGATGTCCTTCGGAGTGAGGAAACTCACACAACCATGACTCCATCAAGCTAGGTTGAGAGAACATTGTACAAATCTCATCGTTGTGTGAGGCCTGGCACCTCTGCGCGTAACTCTTGTTGCACACGCGGCTGAGCCCTTTTTAAAATGCGTGCAAGGCCTGGCCGTGCGCGTAACCCCCGGATTTTACACTCGCGAATGATTAAACATGTGCTCGTTTATCAAGCAGGGGAAGGGTCTGTGCAGGAATGACATTCTTTTTTTTTTCTAACTTAGCACTTCCAAGGTTTGATCAAGAAGCTACTACGAGATTGAATGCCCCAGTTAGTGACCAGGAAATTTTGAAAGTTAGTACTGAATTGAAGCTTGCCAACGTACTTTGACCTGATGGGTTTGGGCCTGAATTTTATAAACTGCTGGGAGGTCAAATATTCACCCCATTGAATAATATGCTCTGCCAAGCTTGAAAGAAAGGAAGCTTTGAATCAGGGCATAATCTGATAACGGTTGTCCTTCTCCCTAAACCTAGTAGGGACAATAGATATCCTAAATCTTATAGGCCAATATCCCTGCTGAATTTAATCCATAGATTAAATGGAGTCATACAAGGCTTAGCTGCTACAGATCAAACTATTTATAAAAAAAAAATAGGCTTTCCAACAATAATTTGTTCAAAGTAGTGCTGCTGACACATCAGGCTTTTAATCTAGTCAGGATGGTTGGGATAATAGTGAGCACAGATGCTGAAAAGGCCTTTGTCAGGGTGAAATGGCCCTATCTAATGTGGATACTGGATAAATTTGGCCTGGGCTCCCAGTTTATACATGGGGTTCAATTATTATACAAAGCTCCGGAGGCGCAGCTGTTAGTAAATGGTTCTCTATTAGAAATTTTCTTTTTAAAAACAGGCACATGTCAGGGGTGTCCTCTTTCACCTCTGTTGTTTGTGCTAGCCTTGGATCCCCTGGTCGGTGAAGTTGTGCTCCTTAGAAATTTTTGAGGGCATTTGCATTCAAAATAAATATATCAAATTGTCTGTTCACAAATGATATTATGCTCTTTGTGGGGAACCCTAAGATCAGTCTGGATACTATTTTGAAGATATTCAACAGGTTTGGTATGTTCTCAGGCTTTAAAATCAACTACACTAAATCAGAGGTATTTCCAATTGACAAATCCTTATCAACAAGATGGGTGGGTAACTTTTCATTGTTATGGGCCCAGAATCCTATGTGCTATCTGGGTATCAAGCTGGCATATAGGTATGGAGAACTATATCACCATAATTTTGAGGTACTACTGGAGAAGTCTAGGCACACACTCAAACAATGGCAATCATTACCTCTTTCATTGATGGGGAGATGTGCTCTAGTCAAAATGGTTCCCCTCAAATTTTTATTTTGTTTACAAATGTTCCCTATTTGAATCAGGAACAAAGATGTAAAACTATTTCATGCTCTGTTGAAGGTGTTTATATGGAATAACAAAAGAGTGAGGGTGAAGTTTGACATGATATGCCTGGATAAATGCAAAGGTGGTTCGATTGTTCCCGACTTTCTGCTTTATAATATATCTTGTCTTTTATGTCAAATACAAGACTGTGTCTCAGGTTATTTATTTATTTATTTATTTAGGGGTTTTTATACACCGCAGTACGTAAAAAGATATATCACCGCGGTTTACAATAAACACTAATTAGCAACAGGCTTTACAGATAACAAGTATGATAGATAACAGGCAGTACAGACAGTAAACCATAAATTAATATAATGTTTTACGTACAAGAATGAAATCGGATTTTTCTAGAAATCATTTACGAACCAACCAAAACCTTAGAGCATAAAAGTCAATAATAGAGCTGATAGTAACCACCGTAACTAAATTGAACAAAGGAATATTCTATTATTTTAAAACTAATTGATATGATGTTATGATAAATATGATGTAGAGGGATTGATACTGGATTGGGCACTCCCATACAAACCATGCAATCTGCCTCATCACCTTCCGGGTAGTTTTGGTGGTCTTGGTAATTCTAACTCTTAGGTCCTTGCTATCCAGAATGCTTGGAATTGGTGGAGGGAGGGCACTGAGATGTGACAAAAATATCTCCCCAAATCTCATGTTAGTGGGTAATGCAGACTTTTCGCCAGGGCTTGACACCAACACATTTTAAGATTGGCTCCAAAGGGGATTTGTTAATGTTAATCAATGGATAGATTTTGAATCTCTCATTATGTACTCATTCGATGAATTGAGAGAGCAGTGGAATCTCCTTCAGACTCAGTTTTTTGCTTATTTGCAAAGTTGTAATTATTGTTTGCAACTAGCCAAAAGGAATTTGGGGCTGATAGCTGCTAATGATTTGGAAGATTCACTCTTGGATACTGTGCCTAGATACAATAAAATTGCTACTTGGTCTATGCATGTTGTATGGTTGCTGCTGACCCCCCCAAGCTGGCCAAAAGTTCCTTTTGGGCCCAACGAGGGTCCCGGAGCGAACCCGCGGGGAATCACGTGACACCGCGTCACTCCGACGTGGCGCCGACGTCACGTGCTCCTCGCAAAGGAGTTCAGAAATGGCGTCCTGACTCCCCGCTGGATCACCAGGGAGTTGTGGTAAGTCTTGGGGGGGGGATTAAGGAGGGTGAGGGGTTTAAATTTTTATTTAGGATCAACAATCGCGATTTCCAACGTATTCAACATAGCTATGTTGAATAAGTTGGAAATCCGATCGTTTTCGCCTCATCACTTTTTTAAGTTAAAAAAAAAAAAAAAAGTTGCGTTTTACATTTAAGTTCAAAACGAATGCACACCCCTAGTTGCTGCCCACTACTCATTTACTTAGATTAGCAGTACAATGGAATGATAATTTAAAGGAGGACATTACTGAGGATTTTACAATACAAGCTTTTACAATGTTATATAAATATTTTCTTTTAGCTACCATGAGAGAATTACAATTTAAGTTGCTCCACAGAATTTATATTTCTTAGGCTTTTAGGATACAAAATGAAACTTTGGCCTTCAGATTTGTGTTTGAAGTGTAACTATCAAGAGGGAAGCCTGAGCCACATGTTTACGGGATGCAATATGTTAAAAGCTTTCTGGGGACAAATGTTTGTCATTCTTGACAGGCTTTTGTGACAGTCTGTGGACTGGCTAGTATTTTTTATTTATTTAAATGTAGCCCTTAAGGATTTTTGTTTACCAGCAGGGGGAATAACGTTTTACGTGGTCACATTTTTACTGGCCAAGAAGGTGATTCTTGCTACTTGGAAGAGTGATGAAATTCTGACATTTAATAGTTGGAAAGTTTTAATGTCACAAACTGCTACGTTGGAAATTTTGCGTAAAAGAAATCAATACCCCAAATTACTGGCTGCTCAAAGAGGTTATTTTTTCTTAAGGGAAAAGGTGGATACGATGTTTAAATATGAGTTATAGCTGCAATGTTGGGGGGCTCGCCTTTGTATATGGGAGAGGATTGATAAGATAATTTAATGTTTTTCTCTTTCTAATGTATGTTCTTCACTGGAATTCTTCCTAAGTGGGGAAAATTCAGAAGATGTTCTGTCCAATTTTATTTATTTATTTATTATATTTATATACCAGCATTTTGTGACCAATCATAACAGTTTACAAAAAAAACCATAATATAGTAAAAGACAAAATCAATAGAATTCTAAAATTACAATAAAATCATTAACTGCATTATAATAAAACAAGAGAAATAAAATTACACATAATAATTACAATAAAACTATAACACATTTTGTAAATAAAAGATAAAAAATAAGGAGGGAGAAGAAAGACAAGCAAGGAGAAAATAAAATTAAAAAAGGACTCAATCCTTCATAAATCCAATTCCATCATAGTCCTTAATCTAAACATGAATTTAAAATATTGCCTTAATTAAATCATTGCTCTCATATGCCAGTTTGAAAAACCAGGTTTTCAGGTTTTTCTTAAAACCAAAAAGTCTCTTTGCAGCCTTAATTCAGCGGGGAGAGAATTCCATAACTTGGGCCCATCAATCGATATAGCTCTCTCCCTCACCTCACTTAAATGTGCAGTTCATACTGAGGGAATATTTAAGAGGCCTTTAGTCTCAGATCTCAAAATTCATTGAGGGGTATGAAGGTATAGAGAGGCATTCAGCTTTTCTATTTTATCATTATAAATTAATTTGTATAATAGAGACAGGACTTTAAAGTAAATTCTAAATTTTACTGGTAACCAGTGTAGAGTCATTAAATTGGGGGTAATATGATCACATTTTCTTCTACCTGTCAGAGTCCTGGCTGTAGCATTTTGTAATAATTGTAGTAGTCCTATTGTACTTGCAGGTAGACCAAGTAAAAGGGTATTACAATAATCCAGATTGGAAAATATCCATGTTTGAAGCACAAAACAGAAATCATTGTAATTGAGGAGAGGCTTTAGTCATTTTAAAATATGTAATTTATTGTAGCCATCTCTAATTTTATGGCTGATGTGCTTCTTCATGTTAAGATTACCATCAATTGTTCTCAACAGTCCTTCCCAGAATGGTGGCTTAATCGTACCAACAGTCCTTCCCAGAATGGTGGCTTAATCGGGGGCGTGTCTCTCTCACCTTCTTTTACGCGCCCCGATTTCTCCCGGGTCTGCTGTGAGATTTTATACCCAGCAGACACCGGATGATGATGTCGGACAAGCCCTCACTCGCGGGTCTCGCGGCTTCCCAGGTGTTACAACAGTTCTCAACGGTCTTGTACCAACAGTCCTTCCCAGAATGGTGTCTTAATCGGGGGCGTCTCTCTCTCACCTTCTTTTATACTCTCCCCTGTTGGTACGAGACCGCTGAGAACTGTTGTAACACCTGGGAAGCCGCAAGACCCGCGAGTGAGGGCGTGTCCGACGTCATCATCCGGCATCTGCTGGGTATAAAATCTCACAGCAGACGGCGCACCACCGTCTCCGACGCCACCTAAGCCGCGTGCCTCCGAAGGGGCATGCGGCTTTGTCCGGCTTAGTCCAGAGAAGGCTGGAGAAGCTATCCACCCTCCTCGTGGGCTCGAGATAAAGTTGGAACTTCCTGAGTACTCCCTTAAGATCTATGGGGAGGAAAAGGAAAGTCAAAAGCTTTCCGATATCTCCGATAACATCCAGGGGCCCTATGGATGACCATGTCATACGACGGATCGAAACATCACCAAGAGAGGACATTCAGGAGGAGCAGTTTTCTGCTTCACTAAGTCCGGTGAAGGACCATTTCCTCCACAACCTAAAGCGTCAATTCCTGAAGGTTTTTTACAATTGGAATTGGCTGGTCCACCAAATGGAAGAGATTCAACCAATTCTGGAGAAATTCAGATAAGTAAACATTTACAAACTATCGAAATAGGGTTGTTTAAAGGGGAATCAAAGAGACCAGAGCAGTGGCCTCTGGATCCCCCTGACAATTTAACCCTCAAAGATATATGGAAACTGACGGCTACTTTGAGTAATAATGTTTCAAAAATGCATGATTCATTGTCTTGTATTGTTAATTCTAATAGTTTACAGATAGAAGAACATAGAAAGGATTTAAGAGTCTTGAAAGATGAAGTGGGAAAAGTAACAACTAAAATTAAATTGTTAGAAAATACTGGGGTGGCCCAGATCAAAGATAGTCTCTCTATTCACAGAGATTGAGAAAATTTTGAAAATATGATGAGAGATAAAAATTTACGTTTGGTAAATTTTCCTCAAACTAGGCTTCTTTCGCCCAGTGAAATGTTAAAAAAATACTTCAAGGAAATATTACAATATTCAGAGAAAGAAATACCTGTGTTCTCAAAAGTCTTCTACTTCTCCAAAAAAATTGGAGGGGTGGAGGAGGAGAATCCAGAACTTCAACTATTGGAGTGTCTACTTTCCTTGAAGAGTCAATTGATATCATACAAAACAGAGCTACTTTATTTGTTTCTATGTTATTAGAAATTGACAAGGATAGAGTATTTAGGGACTTCCTTAAACACAGAGAAATACATTTTTATGGGCAACGGATCTTAATGTTTCCAGACATGTCCTGAGCCACACAGGCTAAGAGAAGGCACTTCCTCTCTCTAAAAACTAAAGTAGTAGCCCTAGGAGCAATTTTTTTCCTTAAATATCCATCTGTGTGTCATATTAATTTTAGAGGGAAGAAATATAGTTTTGTTGACCCATTACAATTGGAAACTTTTATTTTAGATAAGGATACAATTGGAGGAAATAATATAGTGTTACAAATGTGGACCCTTGGGCCGGTCGGAACAGGGGATGGAGCGCTGTGGAGGGCCACAGCAAGCGTCCTGACCGGGAGGCGGCTCGACGGACTTGAGGAAGGCTTGGATACTGGAACAAGGTGGAGTCCTATGCGACCAAGGACTCGGCAATGGGGAGGAGGACGGACGACGTTGGGCCCTGTAGACTGAGGAGTCTTCATCCTGGAGATCGGTACTCCCCCGAGAGGAGCCCGTAGGAGTCAGGCCACTGGGACTTTTGGAGATTCACCCTGGAAGCCGGAGCCCTCCCAGGAGGAGCCCGTAGGGGCCCGGCCGCTGGGACTTAGGCGAATCTTCAGGGCCGGCGAACACCAGGAACCAAGGAACAACAAAGGTCCGAGACGGGGTCCAATGACGAAGCCAAGTCAAAAGCAAGGAGTCAGAGGGGTAGCCAAGCCAGGAGGAGAGACAAGAGGCAGAGTCGTGGACGGAGCCAGGTCAGAACCAGAAGTCAGAAGTAGATGCCAGAACCAAGGGATGAGACTAAAAGCGGAGTCGTGGACGGAACCAGGTCAGAACCAGAAGTCAGAAGTAGATACCAGAGCCAAGGGAAAAGACGAAGGACGAGTCAGGAGTCAAGCCAGGTCGAAGGTGAAGAGCAAGCCAGGAATGCAGCAACTAGTAGTCAGGAAACCTGAGGAACCTCATTGCAAGGCAAGGGAAGGCTCCAGCTGCAGGGCTTAAATAGCCCTGCAGCGTCTGATGTCATCTGCAGGCAGATTAGAGTTTTCCCGCGCTGGACCCTTTAAATCTGGTGCCCTAGCGTGCGCGCGGCTGGGGGGCGGGGCCAGCCGTGGGAGGACGCCGGCTGCTCCTCCGGAGCGGGAGTGCCGCGTCTGAGGCCTGTGCAGGCCCAACGGAGCTGGAGGCGGCCCGAACCCGGCTTGGGGGTGAGTGGCGGTCCCGGGGCCAACCCGGGATCGCAACATATAGAAGGTCAATAGAAATCCTTTTCTCTCTCTCCCTACCGCTTTGCTGTTTATTTATGTATTATTGTATAATTTAGATCCCCCATAATATGGGTTATGTAATTGAGATGTATATGATTATGGAAGATATATGTAGTATTGATAACATCAAAATTACTTCTTGATATTTTTGTTTAAAAGATTTAAATGAAAATTCAATAAAGATTAACTAAAAAAAAAAGATTACCATCAATTATTGTACCCAGATCACGTGCATGATTAGTTAATTCAATTTGCATAGAATCTGTTTTAAAATAAATGTTGATGATAGCTTTCTATTTAATAGTATAATCTCAGCTCTGAGATGGTTCAAAACCAGTTTCATATGAATCAACAGTTTCTGGATAGACCTCTACCAGCTTCAAGGTTGTTAGGAACGTGGATCCTTGGGCTAAGGGGGAATTGGTGCTACCTATGGGGTGGAGCCCCACAGCTCCCCACCGTTGGCTGGCGAGGCTGGAGTGAGGCCAAGACTCCACTGGAGCTTCACCACTACCAGCCCTCATTCCCCTCAGGTTGAGCCCTTGGGTACCAGGGCCGGCTGGACTTATATGGTGTCACGGTTCCAGAGTGTCTCGAGGTCCTGGTTTGGCATGGGTAGTGGCAAGCAGCAGAACATGTAGTCCAGGTATAAGCGTCGATCAGGGCAGGTGTCGAATCTCGTAGTCCGGGATCAAGCATGGGTCAAGGCAGGCAGTGAATCTCATAGTCCAGGGTCAAACGAGGATCAAGGCAGGCAGCGAATCTCGTAGTCCAGGATCAAGCGTGGGTCAAGGCAGGCAGTGAATCTCATAGTCCAGGGTCAAACGAGGATCAAGGCAGGCAGCGAATCTCGTAGTCCAGGGATAAGCGTGGGTCTCAGGTCCAGTGGGTCAGAATGTAGAATCAGAAACAGGAACCTCTAGGAACTTGAATGGGAGCCAAAGGAAGCCAGGGAAAGGTCTGGGGGCAGGCCTTGCCTTAATATTGGCCGGGGTCAGGAGGGTGGAGCCAGGGCGCCTCCTGACGTGGTCCCTTTAAATGAAGTTCAGAGGCACGCGTGTGCACCTAAGGCAGCTGGGAAGCAGGAGGGTCCAGATAGGCTTGGGTGCACCAAGAAGGCCGCTCTGGCAGTGGACGTCCGGCGTGGGGCCAACTAGACTGGTCAGGACGCCGGTGCGAGAGCGGTAGGTGGAGGGAGCTGGCCATGGCCCTCCATGGCCGATTCCCATAACAAAGGTATTTTCTATGAAATCTTTAATTGTGATATCCTGGATGAATGTCGGTATATAAAAATTTTAAATAAATAATAGATAAATAGATAAATAAATAAATAATTAAAAATTGCACTTCGTCTGCATATATATAGTGGATAATACCTAGTCTGGACAATAATTTGCACAATGGTAACATGTAAATGTTAAAAAGAGTTGCAGATAGAGATGGCATCATCTTTTACATGTTGGGTGAATGTGTGAGTGGTTGGTGTTGTGTATGAGGATGTTGGATTAAGAATAAATGGAAAATCTTGATGTGCCACTGGTGATAATTCCATAATTGTCTAAGTATTTGCTCACATGTATATATTGTTATTGCTCTTGATTCTGCTCTTGATTGGTTGTACTGTCTCAGTGGCTTAATAAGGAGAATTAAAAAAAAAAAGTGAAATAATGACTGGGTAAGGGGTCTGGGTGAAATGTGGGTTCTTCAGGCTGAAGAGCCAGGAAGGTCTTCATGATCTGCAGATGGACTGGGCAAACTGGTAGATTGATCGATAAAACAGATTAGTTCATTGCTATGCGCATGTTAGAAAATCCCGACTTATGCATATAAAAGCTGATTTATGCATCGAAATAATGTGTATAAAATCTACTCACTTAGCCCTCTAAAATTTGAAGTAAAAATGGGCCGGATTTTCAAACGGTTATGCACGCCGGGCCTATTTTCAAAAGGCCCGGCGGCGCGCATAAAGCCCCGGGACGCGCGTAAGTCCTGGGCCTTGCAAAAAGGGCGGGGGAGGGGGCGGAGTGTGGGTGGTCCGGGGTGGTCCAGGGGGCGGGGTCAACGACTCTTGGCACAGCAGCCATTTGCCGCTGTGTCAGAGATCGCGTGCTGGCAATCGGCCGACGCAAAAGATACAACAAAAATGTTGGGGGGGGGTTAGAGTAGGGCTAGGGGGGACAGGTTAGGGCAGTGGTTCTCAACCCTGTCCTGGGGACCCTACCAGCCAGTCGGGTTTTCAGGATACCCACAATGAATATGCATGAGAGAAAATTTGCATGTTATGGAGGCAGTGCATGCAAATGTTCTCTCATGCATATTCATTGTGGATATCTTGAAAACCCGACTGGCTGGTGGGGTCCCCAGGTCAGGGTTGAGAACCACTGGGTTAGGGGAAGGGATGGGAAGGTCAGATTATGGGGAAGGGAATGGGGAAGCCTGCGCGGCTTGGCACGCACAAGTTATAAAATCAGGTGTACATGTGTGCCAGGTAGCGCGTCCACATGTACGCCCGCACGCAACCTTTTAAAATCTACCTCAATATGCGGATATATTATTTGTGCACACTTATCTGTCTAAATTCTGATATATCCGATATGTTATATTTATTCAGCACCTCTGTTGAATAAATATAACATTAATCCTGCTCGTAAGTTGACAGAAAGACTATATATATATATATATATATATATTTGTATGGAAGCCCTAAATTGGTCCTGGTCACTTGAAATTTGTTCTTGGAAAAATGTTTCAGGCCAGTGGCCACTAAACTTCTACTTTTTCCCTTCTGAGTGGGGAACAAGTGCATCATCCTGATGCATGATATTCTTTCATGTTTGATCCAATCTCTATTTGCAGATTTTCTCGGTATCTGACTGCTAGCGTCTATTTTTTTAAAGATTTCCTTACAGTTTCTGCTATAGCTACTTTACGATGTGTATTTGGTAACAATGGTGAGTGGTCACTGGGAGTTTTTGGAGGATCAAAATGTTTTATGGGTGGGGAGTGGAGTATAGCAGAGGACCCTAAAATCAGGTCCTAGTCACTTTATTTATTTATTTATTTAGGGTTTTTATATACCGAAATTCTCGATATACATATCAAATCAAGTCGGTTTCCATATAACAAAACTGTCGCCGGTAAGGCGTTACATTAAACATGGTAAAGGTAAAGGGAGTACATTAAACAATAGACAAAGTATTGAACAGAGAACGTGCAGCATAACATTAAACAATCAACAAATTATTGAACAAAAGAACGTAGATCAATAAATATTAAATATTAAACGTAAAAAAGATATATAAAATAAAATAACTATGGGAAGAGCATGAGCTAGAAAGCTGATGCTTCAAGAGATGGTTTTTCATAGCAGGTGGGTGGACTGTCCAGAAAAGGTCCTGAAGGTCCTAAGTGTATAAAGTCGGTAGTGGACTTTATATTGTGCTATTTTGCTCTTTGACCTGTGTCGAATTGTTTCTGCGATTCCGAATAGGCTTGTCGGAAGAGCCACGTTTTGAGGTTTTTCTTGAAGGTAAGATGGCAGGTTTCAAGACAAAGATCTGGCGGTAATGAGTTCCATAGGGAGGGCCCAGCAGTGGAGAGTGCTCGTTTTGCTAGCGAATGTATTCCTCGTTTTGCTAGCGAATGTATTCCTTGGAAAACTGTTTAAGGGTGGTCACGAAACCTCTATTTTTGGCTTATAGTTTGAGTCAGTGTGGCAGAAATGTATTAAGGGGATGGTAAATCTCTTTAAAAGAGTGCTATGATGGAGAGACAAAAAAGGGAGCTTTCTTGGAGTCAATATAAGGTGGAGCTCAGAGTGCAAAAATGTCTTTCTTCTTTTGGCTTTCCTTTATAGTACCGAGCTCTCACAGTTCTTTGGAGAGCATTTGGTCCTCACAGTCTAGCACAGCCAAGGCATGGGACAGTAGTGACCCATTCCTGGGCTCCTGGGTGGTATCCATGTGACAGCCTGGGAGGATTATGGGTCATCAAAGCCTAGTAGAAAGCTACTGGGGAGTGAACTGTATTGATGGGACTATGACTGAGGAGATTTCTGTAAGGTGTGAATACTGAATTTCATCTGAACTGAAGAAGAATTGGGGTATTTTGTAGAGGTGTGCAGGCAAAAAGTTTTCGTTGCGTACGCGATAGGTATTCGTGGGGGGTCAATTCCGTTTCATGCGGAAGTATGGAAAATTCAATAAGTTGTCTATCTGTAAATACGTTACCACTAAATTAACTACAACCCCCCACCCTCCTGACCCCCCCCCCCAAGACTTACCAAAACTCCCTGGTGGTCCCGATTGCCGCCATTTTGAGACTCAAAATCGCCGTCCCGCCAATACTCAAAATGGCGCCGATCGCCTTTGCCCTCACTATGACGGCGATCGGCGCCATTTTGAGTATTGGCGGGACGGCGATTTTGAGTCTCAAAATGGCGGCGATCGGCGCCATTTTGAGTAATCGGATCGGACAGACGGCGTGAAAGGAGGTCGCTCCCGGACCTTCGCTGGACTTTTGGCAAGTCTTGTGGGGGTCAGGAGGCCCCCCCAAGCTGGCCAAAAGTTCCGGTTGGGTCCAACAAGGGTCCCGGAGCGACCTCCTGCCACATGACCTGCCACATGACCTCACAGGCTATCGGCGTCGTGAGGAAACCGCAAACGAGTGCAGGGATGGCTTCCTAACTCCCTGCTGGACCACCAGGGAGTTTTGGTAAGTCTTGGGGGGGTCAGGAGGGTGGGGGGTTTAAATGTTTATTTAGGAGGCCGAATAAAACGGATATCTGTTGAATACGTGGGGCGTCGCGATGCGTTTCGCCTCCCCACGTATTTTTCAGATTGCAAAAAATAAGTTGCGGATTAAAAATACGTGGAAAACGGATGCACACCCCTAGTATTTTGGGGATAAACTTTTGAAGTGAAGATTGATTAGAGGAAGAGTGCTTTGGTATTATTGCTGCGACCTCACAGGCCAATGCAGAAAGGTACATTTTGGCCGACGCACAGATTTGCCTGTACTTGAACATGCATTTTGTAAGCGTAAACTTTACTGCTGATACAGCAAGGAGTTTTACACTCACAAAATGTGTGTTCTAAAATGGGAGTACTACTTAGCATCCTTGCATAGAAATCCCATGCAAATGAGGGCATTAGGTAGTACTCCACGATGCAGAGAAATCATTGGCCTGGCCAGGATTTTCTTAGTGCTGGGTCAAAGATGGAGTTAAGTTTCCAGCAGTACCGTGCTAGCACTTAAAAACGTAATAAAACAAAATTTAAAAAAAATATGTCCAGTACACTTGGGGAACCTCATCAGATAGCCGTATAAATCAGTACATATTCGGCTAGGTGGTGGTGGCTGCCGCTGCACAATCTGCCTGTCGGGGATGCCGCCCCCTCCCCCCCCTTCCTGAATTAAAGTGTTGCCTTCAGCCAGGCACATTTTAAAGGCAACCAGCTTTTTTTTTTTTATCATTAGCATATTATTAGCTTGCTAATTTGTAGTTAAAAAAAAATAAATAATAATCTGAGCATTAAAACTGTGCACTGATGTTGTATCTGTGGACCCTTAGGCCAAAGCAGGATTGGCTCCTCCTGCAGGGAGGAGCCCTGCAGGTTCCCACCAACAGCAGGTGGACCCAGGCGAAGCAGAGACCACTTGGGACCTTTATCTATACCAGCCCATGTTACCCTTGGGTTGAGCCTTTGGGTGCTGGGCCCAGTAGGACTTAGGTGGGAGTCTCTGCTGATGGCAGAAGAGAAGGTCTGTAGTAGCTAGGGTAATGGGGTGGCGGCTGTCAGATGGATCCGGGGTAGAGGGCAATGGTCAGAGGCGGTCAGCGGTCAGGCATTCTGGGGATGGAACATCATGACACGAAGACAGAAGACAAGCTGGACAAGGATTGAAGACTGGAACGCAGGGCAGCAACATGCACTACTGGGAAGTAGCTGGGCCTGATGCTGAGGCGAGCTGCCCTTATATCAGGCTGTGCCGATGAAGTCATCTCTAGGATCCGCAGGGACTTTCAAGACATGGTCCCTTTAAATACCTGGAAGTGGTGCCCCCACGAGCCCGTGGAGTGCTGAATGAAAAGCTGACTGCTGGAAATCCCAGATTAAAAAACAAAGATACTTTTTGAGTGAGAAGCTTCTTTATCCCAGGATATGGGTTCGAAAGAGTCATCTGTCCATCCTTGGAAGAAGTTGGGGAGTAAAAGAGGGGAAAGAGAGGTTTTGACATGTTTTCCTTGTCCATTTTGAGAAATACAGCCCATGGCTCTGGGCCAGGTCCATTGCACCATCTGCTTCACCATTTTTATAATTTGATGCCACAGAGACTGGTGCTTAGCTCACAAACAGGCATCCGACTCTCTATTATTTTATGTGCCCTGTCAGGAGGGTTACAAATAGTTTTGGACTCTGCATGAAAATATCACATGGCATTGCTACCGCATTTAGCATAAATGCCTCATCAGTAGGCCCACCCATCAAATGAGGACAATGAGCTGAAATGTTTGCCTCATTCGTACATTTGTTGTTGTACTAAAGAATGTGAGGTGGTGGATTACTTGTCTGCTAGCAAAAATAATCACTGCTGCTTTAGATTAACACTGAAAATGAGCTGAAAAATGAATACCTTTGGGGACTATAAAAAGGTTTCAGCAGATTATGTTGAGACTATTATGAATCACGTGGTTTAACTTGTCTGCTGCAGTAGTTGAGCATTATAAATACTCTATGCTAAGCAAACAGAATTCTTTAACAAACTACAATCATAATTATAGCACTGGGGTGTTTAAAACAGACTGGCTGCAGATCAACCTATTTTATATTCATTCTAATGACTGTAAATTTTCATTGAGTGCATGTTAAGCAGTACAGCAGCAATAATAATAATTACTGCTATTTTTATTAATATTATTCATATAGTGCTACAAGGTGTGGGCAGCACTTCACAAAGACATAAAAGACCGTAAGCTCCAAGGAGCAAAGACTTTCCAGCCAAGGGAGATGGACAAAAACGAACAAGAGGCTTTGAGTTAAAAACAGCGAGGCCAGATTTGGGAAGAATTAAAGTAGGTGAGTTAGATCTGGAATTAATTAAGGAAAGGGGCAGCTTTATTTGTGTAAAGCTGCAAAAAATGAGGCTTCTTCGGAGTCTATGTCTGAGGAGCCAGTTGGGTGGGTAGGATTCTAAGCCCTTCTCAAAAGTTAGCAAGTAGCACATTTAAAACTAATTGGGAAAACTTATTTTTCACTGAACGCACAATTAAACAACTCTGGAATTTGTTGCCAGAGGATGTGGTTAGTGCAGTTAGTGTAGCTGTGTTTAAAAAGGGTTTGGATAAGTTCTTGGAGGAGAAGTCCATTAACTGCTATTAATCAAGTTTACTTAGGGAATAGCCACTGCTATTAATTGCATCAGTAGCATGGGATCTTCTTGGTGTTTGGGTACTTGCCAGGTTCTTGCAGCCTGGATTGGCCACTGTTGGAAACAGGATGCTGGGCTTGATGGACCCTTAGTCTGACCCAGTATGCTAATTTCTTATGTTCTTACACTCTTGCACCCTTAAATTGACACCTAAATTCAACAGCCTTTCAAGGTAGCTTAATACAATACTCTGCAATTTTAAACAAGCCACTAGAAACAGAATGATTAAGTGGGGGCTCATTAACAGGGTCGGTGCTAGTTTTCTTGCTGTGAGCGAAAACATTGTGCTGCCCTCCCCCCCCCCCCCCCCCCCCAATTCATTCAGTGCCTGTCCCAGGCCTATCAAATAAAGCCAAGCCCCATCCTGCAATCTATATTTTTAAAAATTTACAAGCCCCCCCGCCCAGAACCCACACATGTCACCCCCCCACACACACACACACACACACACACTCCCACACCCTTTATAGACACACACAATTAAATTATGCATTAATAACACATTTTACATGAAAAAGAACATTCAAGAGTACAGTCTTTTGAAGCTAAAATATCACTTACATACATATTATATTTACACGCACTGCTGTGGTGCCAACCAGAAAACTCTGCAAAAATGACACTTGGAGTTCCTATGGAATTAGACTTTTTGTAATGCGTGTTGGATGGGAGCTTGGCCTTCAGAAAGCCATTAATAAACAGAATTACCATTACAATATAGTAAACCTCCCATACCAAAACACCCCTAACAACTTTATCTATGAAAAGGCAACACTGCACACATTACACCAGGCTCTAGAACACTAATAAAACTCTTATTAGGAAACCAGGCTGCTACAGATCCCTACACAGAAATCACATGCCAGCAAATACCTCACCTCGGTCACATATGAAATTCTTTGTTAAAACTCTGTTACTCTCCTAATATTTTTGTCCTGTAAACCGTTATGATGGCAAAATCGAATACACGGCATATAAAACATGTTAAATAAATAAATAAATAAACATATGCAGAACACAGAGAGACCCTGACTAAATACAGAATAAAGAGATCAGAAAGTATAAACAGAAACATGCTGAGAAGAACTGAAGCTGGAACCCACAACAAGCCAGCCTCTATATATGCACTTGCAGAGCAACAATGGAAAAACAGAAAAATTACCATTTTTCATAAAATATTAAATAAAATCAAGAAATATAAAACATAAATCATAATAGTAAAGTCATATTTATAAAAAGAATATTTCAAACCAGTTAAGGAACAGAATATCGAAAATTTCCCAAACACCAAAAAAATTAAAAAATCTGACGAATAAAAAATCCAATTAAAAAATGTTCTAACCCCCCCCCCCCCCCAATATTTCAAAAGAGCGGGATCATCAAATTACACCCAATAATTAAAATTAATAAGACAGTTTGCAGAATGCAATATACCGTATATTTAGGTATATTACCGTATATTTAGGTTCTGGATATCAACAGTATGAAAACAGTCTATGGGAGCTGTGGAAGACTAAGTAAGTTAAGGGAATGCTTGACCGAATAGCCATGTCTTGAGTCTATTTTTGAACGTGTTGGGGCAATGTATCAGCCTTAGCTGATACATTGCCCCAACACTTTACTTGCCATAGTACAGACAGCTAATGCAAGTCTGCCAGCACCGGAGTAATATGATCCTTTATGGTAACCCCTAAAATAAAACAAGCAACTGCATTTTGAATCAATTGCAAAACCCTCATCAAAACAGCAGGAAGCCTAAGATAAACTGCATAAGAGTAGTCAATACTCTCCATACCTGGGATTTGATTTCCAGTCACCCTGAGATTGTCATGGATTGGGCGAGGTAGGGCCACACAAATTTTATCTTCTATCTCACACACATGCACAAAAAACATTCATTCTTTCATCCACTCCTTCTCTCTAACATACACAGGCTGCCTCTCCCTCACCCTGCCTTTTTAAACTGAGGCTGGTAGGTTGTTGATTAAAGCCTCTGCTGTCTGTGAAAGGTTTTAGAATGGTTGAGCAGGTTATTGTCAGATATTGACTACTCTTATGCAGTTTATCTTAGGCTTCCTGCTGTTTTGATGAGGGTTTTGCAATTGATTCAAAATGCAGTTGCTTGTTTTATTTTAGGGGTTACCATAAAGGATCATATTACTCCGGTGCTGGCAGACTTGCATTAGCTGTCTGTACTATGGCAAGTAAAGTGTTGGGGCAATGTATCAGCTAAGGCTGATACATTGCCCCAACACGTTCAAAAATAGACTCAAGACATGGCTATTCGGTCAAGCATTCCCTTAACTTACTTAGTCTTCCACAGCTCCCATAGACTGTTTTCATACTGTTGATATCCAGAACCTATGCTCATGTTTTTACTCACCAATAAGAAATTTCTCCCTCCTCCCCCCCTCCACGAACAACCTTCCTTCCCCCTCCCCCCCCCCCCATTAGCAAACCTCCCTCCCCATGCGCTAGTTTCGCTCTAATAGTGCATACTGCTACTGTTCCTAGTTATGTTATATTATATTACCTAAGTTGTTCACTCCCTTGTTCATTGTAAGACATATGTTGTCATTGTTTTCTACTTGTTATAATGTAAACCGGAGTGATAAGTAATTCTGTTACCTGAACTTTGGGATAAAAAAAAGTTATAAATAAATAAATAAATAAATAAAATTCAAAATGGCAGTCTTTAAGGGTCTAAAAATGTTATTACAAAATATGTTCCCTCTCATCAGCTGCATTCAAGTGGAAAGTTCTTGCTTTGCATTCCATCTTTAAGGCTATCCATTTAATGGAGTACTGGACCCATGCCTTTTGGTTGCAGGCCACATTTTGTGAAATTTGCTGCTATTATATCTTTATCAAGAGGAGGAATATTTGTTTTTCAGAAAGAAAGTGAAAGCTTTCCTCTTCCACTAGACCTTTGGATCAATAAGATGGATTATTATTGTTTTCATTAGGTTGCTATGTACTGCTGGGGTCATTTCTGATTAGTATATATTATATTGTCTGTGTTTTTATTGTTAAAGTGTTTCGTACTGTGGAATAAAGTAAACAAAGTACGGTAAATAAATATACGGTATATTGCATTCTGCAAACTGTCTGTGAAAAAATATTGTATTCTTTATATAATTACCTTTTTCTTTTCTTTCATTCATTAAATCAAAGTAGTCTTACTCTGAAAGCCTGTTGGCCTCTCGAGGGACTAATATCTAGGCGAGCAATTCTGGAAAAAGAAGTCAAGTTTTGTTCAGACAGAACTGTAAGCCTGGCACTGAGTATTTCATAAATCAACCTTTATCATCTTTAAAAAGGATGATGAGTTTCCTTTTTGTGACTTTTCATTTCTTCTTTTAAGAAGCTTCAGACATTTGTTCTTTTTTGTCATCATTAGGACCTGAAACTAAGGTGATATATTGCTACAAACCTGGAAGGTCTAGGGCACCGACAATGTTACAATAACAGAAGAGTGCTTTTTTTGGTCTCTATTCAAAGCGGTTTATCTGGATAACATTTGAGTTATCTGGTTAAATCCTGAGGTTTAAATATCTTGGCCAATTATCCAGATAATTATCTGGATAAGGTTCTGAGGTAGGAACCTGGCAGAAAAATCATTGCTGATTCTTCGGCCATTTGGCACAGTCAAGTATGTCCATGGCTGCTCACAAAGACATCTGTTGGTGATACAACAGCTCAAGCCTGTTATGGTTTTGTGCATGATCAGCCCATTAGAAATAACTTGTCAATCCAGCAGCTGGTAGAGATAGTACAAAGGAAGATCAAGATTGAGGCTGAACTTGAATTGGTACAGATAACTGGCCCTTTCTCAGGAAAGTCTTTTCACCAGATGTTGGTTGTCACCTTAGGCCATGATCCCAAAAAAGAAATCAGGCAAATATAGACATGTACAGCTTCTCTTACCTGAAGGGTGACTTGGTTAACGGCATTCTCTCTTACTCTGTCCACTATGCCTCTTTTGATAGCACAATCTCTCTGATATGGAAATGCAGGCACTATGCATTCATGGCAAAGGCAAATATTGAGCGCCTTCTACCTGTTGCCAGGAAAACTCAAGTTTCCACTATTAGGCTTCTACCTTGAAGGGTAGTTTTACTTTGATATCTACATGCCAATGGGCTATGTAATGTACTTACTTTGAAGCCTTTAATGCTTTGTGTACTGAGTTACATCTCAAGTCTTGGGAAACAGGAACATAGTGCCTTACCTGGATGATTTCCTCTTTGTCAGGCCTGAGGCATTCTTGGTTTAAGAAGTGACATGCTGAGTTTGATGGACCACAGTAGAATCTGTATCAGGTTAAGGGCATGGGTCAGAAACTTGTGCAGTCCAGGATTTGCCAGTGTTATGGTTTGTGGGTTTCGTGGACCCTTGGCCCAAGGTGAGAGTTGTTCCCACCTGTGGAGAGGAGCTCCACAGGTCCACACTGCCGGGAGGCGAGGTCTGGTACAGCAGGAGCTCTGGGAGAGAATCTGTGGGAAGGTCCTGAGGAGCGGGGTGAGAGACACAGGAATGAGGGACCCCACAGTAAGCTGGTAGGCTGGAGAGCAGTAGCTGGGCAGAGACCTCCGAGAGGGTAGTGCTAGGCAGGCCCGAGGAGTGGGAAGTGCGAGGCAGGGAACGCAGGAGGTATACAGCTGAGGCAACCCCGAGAGGCAGAGCTGCATAGCGAAGAAGGTTCTGATGCGATGACATAGGCTACCCTGCGGAGCGGGGAAGCCCGAGTCAGGTCTCCAAGTGAAGACGTAGACAACCCCGAGGAGCGGGGAAATACCGGCAATCACTGGCATACAAATGTAGGCACAGCCCCGAGGAGCGGGGAAGTACAGACAGTCTCTTGAGTAGAACGTAGGTACTGCCCCAAGGAGCGGGGAAGTACAGACAGTCTCTGGAGTAGAACGTAGGCACTGCCCCAAGGAGCAGGGAAGCACGGAGTTAGGTTTCCCAAGTGGTGAGGGCGTCCCAGAGGCAGCCCCGAGGAGTGGCAAGGCAGCGGGCAGACCTCATCGAATGCACAGGGTTAGCCTGAGGAGCGGGGGAAGCCAGGAGACCAAGTCTCCGGAGAGAGCGCACACAGGCCCCCGAGGAGCGGGTACCTGAGCCAGGGTCCTTAGTCCACGAAGGGTCCGAGAGTCACCACAGGTCCAAGGAGACAGTAGAGTAGCGATGGAACTCGTTGCCAAGTTAGCTAGCAGGGGGCAAAGGCAGTGCTTAAGAACCCTGAGCAAATGATGTCATCAGTCAGGAATGCCCTGAGCTTCCCACTGTAGCAACTTCAAAAGAGGGCTCGGTGTCACGCGCATGCACCTAGGAAGGCCCAGAGTTGGCTTAGATGGCGGCAGCTGCCACGAGAAACCATGAGATACAGGGTGGTAGAAGCTAGCCCCTGCCGCGAGCAGGCCTGGAGAGGGAAGCAGGACAGTACAAGATGTGAGTAGATGCGGTCGCAGCCGTCTATGACAGACGGTCATAACACCATCTCTGAACCTGTGGGGACAAAAAGAGATCCTCTTCTCTCTATCCTTTCCACTGCTGTCCTCGTAAGTTCAAAAACCCCTTCTGAGGCATCAACTGTCTACACTGAAGTGAAGGCAATGGCATAGAGCTATCAGACATGCCCATCATCCCCAGCTTGATGCCCAGGAAGGCTTGGCTACATACCTGAGTGGTTTTACTGCAGATTGAGTATGTTATCCAGGAGTGGGCTGCAGGGCTGGATGTCCTGTGACATTGGGCACTGAGGCATTTGTTAAGAGGCCAGCCATCAGAAGAGAGGCCTTACCACTGGAAGAATGAGGGGCAGCCAACTTGCTGGTAAAGGCCCTGAAAGGAAACAATGCACTGAAAAGGAAGTGGGTGACTAAAGGAAATGAAGCCTTCATTTAGTACCTGAGCCATCTGAAAAGCAAAGAAGCCGCTTCTCCACTTTAAAAAAAAAAAAAAAAAAAAAAGAGAGATGCTAACCTGAAAATGCTGGCAGACTGGAAAACCTCTGACAAACCTGCTACTGAGCCAAAAGAAGCTGCCACATGCAGGAATAGGCAGGCAAAAGGAGTCAACTGAAGATGCCAGAGGACCATTCATGCAGCCGATGATTTCTCCAGGATGACGGGGGGGGGGGGGGCGGGAGATGCAGGTACAGAAAAACTGCTAAAGAGGAACATGTGGGCTATGCAGAGTCAGATGCTGGTGGATGCACTGAGTGGAAAGAGAAGGACCCCCTCCCCCCCTTCCTTTCTGCCCTCCTCTTTAAGTGAACCCCCAGCACACACTCATTCTTCCTCCCAGCCCACAACGCCTACAGAACGTTGTCTAGCAGCCTGCGGGAAAAAGGGCTCCTGGTGCCAATGTTAGGTTTTTTTCATTTTTTTTTTCTAGGGCTCATTCTTCTAATAGTATGACCTGAGAAATCTTGCTGCTGCAGTGCACTGGTCTCAGAGTTAGATAGATAATGCCACTGACTGGGGTGGAAACTCCTCAAGCACGAGCACCAGACATTTCTGACTTCCAGTACATGTGAAACATTTTACACAGGGAGGTTTTTTTTTTTCTTTCCCTGCCATAATTCCAGCCTGTGGAAGCAACATACATTTAATTGTTTTCAAACTGGTTTTCAAGTCTTTTTTTTTTTTTTCTTTTTAATTCCTGCCAACACTTTTTTACATAATGCCAAAATACCTTTTGCTTGTGGCTGTCCAATTCCTTTTTTTTTTTTATGATTAGTGGGTGGGTGGCTGTAACGTGACAGGAGGGCTGTTTGCGCAATTTATTGAACAACTCACCATGACAGATTCTTCACAGCTCTTCTAGTTGTTGGTGACTAATGAAAGCATCGAGGCAAGAAAAAAAATTGCAGGAAAAACAGTGTGCTTTTTAAAAAAATTAAAATATTATAATTAAACGTCAGTACTACTGAAAGAAAAACACAGTTGAACACAATATTTTGTGCCCCCCAATATATTTCTGAAGTGGGAAATACATGGGTCTGACGGAAAAGGCAGCACAGATGTTGGCATCTTTTGCCAACTTTCTCTGCAATCAGCAGGGCTTTTGAAGTTGCAGGTTAGTATTTTGAGAAACCCATTCACCTTGCTCTCCTTTTTCTTTTTTTTTTTTACAATTATATTCTCCTGCCATGGCTTTGCTGTTTGGTTTAGTAAGAAGAATGTGTCACTTAAACCCAGTGATTTTCCTTTCAATCTCTGTATATTTCTGGATATGAATGGCGAAAAAAATAAAAATAAAAAATAAGCATTATAAAAACCTCCAACATAATAGTGGGTTGTCATTTATTCAGGTTATTGTGTCTTAACAAAATTGTAATTTCTCCTTCTTCCCTCCACTTAAACCGACTTCGATAACACAAATTTGACATAGACTTTGAAATGTGCAAAGTTTATAACAGCTATTCAAATGTATTTGGGGCCAATCAAGCAATGCAATAGAAAAAATATGTAAGGAATCGTGAACATACAGACTAGCAAGAACGTTTTGTTGCATTAATTCCTTACGCACATTGTTAACGTAATTTACAGTAATTTGCTCTATTTATGTGCAATCCAGAGCAGAATACAGTGGCAAAGCCTTGATTAGAAAAGGTCAAGCACACTGGTCATACAACAGGAAACTTGAACTTGGGCCTTTTCTATTATTGGTTCTACTAGGTGGAATGCCTTGCCCAGTGAATTGCATCTAATCCCAGACATTATAAGGATAGCTGTAAAAGAACTGCACATGAGCCTATATTTGCGTGCATATGGGCTCATGTGCATGTGTGTGAATTTTATATCATGCACACAATTGTGTACATGATATAAAATAAGTAGGGATGTGAATCGTTTTCCATATCGTCTTAACGATAGAAATCGTGTGGCAGGGCAAGAAAATCGTCTTAGGCACGATTTTTTAGTTAAAAAATCGTTAAAAATCGTTTTTTCCGATTAGTGCGCACTAACTCGAGTTAGTGCGCACTAACTGAAAATGATACAATTTGACACTTTTCAGGTCAGTTAAGGTCAGTTTAGGAATGAATATGTATTCCTATTGGCTGCCCTCTTATTTATTCATGTTACCAAGTTTCCTACTGACAGTATATGGGGGATGGGAAATGGAAACAGTTGGTAGCTTGACAAAACAAGTAATGTGATCAGTCAATGTGACTAGAACTTGTGCCCTAACCCTGATACCAGGGGTATTGTGATCTTCCTGCACACAGTGCCCTATCCCTATTAATACCAGGAGTGTTGTGATCTTCCTGCACACAGTGCCCTATCCCTAATACCAGGGGTGTTGTGATCTTCCTGCACACAGTGCCCTATTCCTGATACCGGGGGTGTTGTGATCTTCTTGCACACATCCCGATATCAGGGATAGGGCACTGCATGCAGGAAGATCACAACACTCCTGGTATTAATAGGGATAGGGCACTGCATGCAGGAAGATCACAACACTCCTGGTATTAATAGGGATAGGGCACTGCATGCAGGAAGATCACAACACCCCTGGTATCAGGGATAGGGCACTGTGTGCAGGAAGATCACAATACCCCAGAGGAGTGAGGGTCAGGCAGCTCCCCCCTGTCTGTGAAGCCAGCCTCTCACTAGTAATGCAGGGAGGGAGCTGTCTCAGACTTCACCATCCTCCCCCCCCTTACCCACACACCATTCACTAGCTGGGACATGGGGGAAGTCAGGAGTGAGGGTCAGGCAGCTCCCCCCTGTCTGTGAAGCCAGCCTCTCACTAGTAATGCAGGGAGGGAGCTGTCTCAGACTTCACCATCCCCCCCCCCCCCTCACCCACACACCATTCACTAGCTGGGACATGGGGGAAGTCAGGAGTGAGGGTCAGGCAGCTCCCCCCTGTCTGTGAAGCCAGCCTCTCACTAGTAATGCAGGGAGGGAGCTGTCTCAGACTTCACCATCCTCCCCCCCCCCCCTCACCCACACACCATTCACTAGCTGGGACATGGGGGAAGTCAGGAGTGAGGGTCAGGCAGCTCCCCCCTGTCTGCGAAGCCAGCCTCTCACTAGTAATGCAGGGAGGGAGCTGTCTCAGACTTCACCATCCTCCCCCCCCCCCCCACCCACACACCATTCACTAGCTGGGACATGGGGGAAGTCAGGAGTGAGGGTCAGGCAGCTCCCCCCTGTCTGTGAAGCCAGCCTCTCACTAGTAATGCAGGGAGGGAGCTGTCTCAGACTTCACCATCCACCCCTCCCCCCTCACCCACACACCATTCACTAGCTGGGACATGGGGAAGTCAGGAGTGAGGGCCAGGCAGCTCCCCCCTGTCTGTGAAGCCAGCCTCTCACTAGTAATGCAGGGAGGGAGCTGTCTCAGACTTCACCATCCTCCCCCCCCCCCCTCACCCACACACCATTCACTAGCTGGGACATGGGGGAAGTCAGGAGTGAGGGGCAGGCAGCTCCCCCCTGTCTGTGAAGCCAGCCTCTCACTAGTAATGCAGGGAGGGAGCTGTCTCAGACTTCACCATCCCCCCCCCCCCCCCTCACCCACACACCATTCACTAGCTGATGGGGGAAGTCAGGAGTGAGGGTCAGGCAGCTCCCCCCTGTCTGCGAAGCCAGCCTCTCACTAGTAATGCAGGGAGGGAGCTGTCTCAGACTTCACCATCCTCCCCCCCCCCCCCCTCACCCACACACCATTCACTAGCTGGGACATGGGGGAAGTCAGGAGTGAGGGTCAGGCAGCTCCCCCCTGTCTGTGAAGCCAGCCTCTCACTAGTAATGCAGGGAGGGAGCTGTCTCAGACTTCACCATCCTCCCCCCTCACCCACACACCATTCACTAGCTGGGACATGGGGGAAGTCAGGAGTGAGGGTCAGGCAGCTCCCCCCTGTCTGTGAAGCCAGCCTCTCACTAGTAATGCAGGGAGGGAGCTGTCTCAGACTTCACCATCCCCCCCCCCCCCCCCTCACCCACACACCATTCACTAGCTGGGACATGGGGGAAGTCAGGAGTGAGGGTCAGGCAGCTCCCCCCTGTCTGTGAAGCCAGCCTCTCACTAGTAATGCAGGGAGGGAGCTGTCTCAGACTTCACCATCCTCCCCCCCCCCTCACCCACACACCATTCACTAGCTGGGACATGGGGGAAGTCAGGAGTGAGGGTCAGGCAGCTCCCCCCTGTCTGTGAAGCCAGCCTCTCACTAGTAATGCAGGGAGGGAGCTGTCTCAGACTTCACCATCCTCCCCCCCCCCCCCCCTCACCCACACACCATTCACTAGCTGGGACATGGGGGAAGTCAGGAGTGAGGGTCAGGCAGCTCCCCCCTGTCTGTGAAGCCAGCCTCTCACTAGTAATGCAGGGAGGGAGCTGTCTCAGACTTCACCATCCTCCCCCCCCCCTCACCCACACACCATTCACTAGCTGGGACATGGGGGAAGTCAGGAGTGAGGGTCAGGCAGCTCCCCCCTGTCTGTGAAGCCAGCCTCTCACTAGTAATGCAGGGAGGGAGCTGTCTCAGACTGGTATCAGGGTTAGGGCACTGTGTGCAGGAAGATCACAACACTCCTGGTATTAATAGGGATAGGGCACTGTAAGAGATGACTGTAGTAGATTGAATAAAGATCTGATGTTTCTGCTCTCCTCACACCAAACAAAAACAACACACAAGCAGAGAAGCCCTTCTTACAAAGCTGAGCTAGTGAGTTAAGTAGGAGGAAAAGTAAACATACTGGTGCCAGTGTGGCTACTTAAAAAATACACTTACCAACAATCAATTACATATATTTGAACTGTGTACAGTTCCAGCCAGGACCACCTTTCTAAAATGCACAGTGATTGGCAAATTCAACATGCACTAGCATTTCAGGTGCCTGCTAACAAAAATAATAAACAAACAAGTTCTAGTCACGTGAGTGCTGATCATTACATTACTTTTTTTGTCAAGCTTCCAACTGTTTCCATTTCACATCCCCCCAACCATATTGGTAACATCAATAGATAAGAGCACAGCCAGCCAATAGGAATACATACATACATATTCATTCCTAAGTGACCTTTACTGACCTGGGAAGTGTGAACACTTTGTTTCATTTTCTGTTGGTGTTCGTTAGTTTCCAGTTCCATTTCCCATCCCCCCAACCATCACCTCAGTGGTAACCTTGGTAATATCAATAGATAAGAGTGCAGCCAGCCAATAGGAACACATATTCATTCCTAACTGACCTTCAGTGACCTGGAAAGTGTTTATTTGTATCATTTTCAGTTAGTGCGCACTAAATCGAGTTAGTGCGCACTAACTCGAGTTAGTGCGCACTAACACGATTTAACGATTTTTAACGATAAATCGTTAGAATTTCTATTGTATCGTGTTCTATAACGATTTAAGACGATATAAACATTATCGGACGATAATTTTAATCGTTGAAAAACGATTCACATCCCTAAAAATAAGCATAGCTTTTGCATGCATGTTGTGCATGCATGTTGCATGTACCTCTGCATGTGGTCTTTCATTCATAAGCAAATCGCTTCCATGACATGCAACTTCTGGTTCTTCTGGGGTGGGTTCATTGCATAATGTCAGTATCAGTGCATCAGTCAAACTTCACTACCAGGGATGTCTCCCGACTGTCGTCCCTGGTGATGGAACATGAGAGGGTGCTGTATGCCCATCCTGGGAGTAAGGAGAAACCTTCAGGAGAATAAGCAGGCCTGGAAAGGCCTGCAATGTGTTTTTAACCACAGAACGTCATGCCCACGTGGGGCAAGTAGATTGTGGGTAGTAGGGGTGGTGGCTGCTTAGGGTTTGCATGGAGGTCAATAATTGAGGCTATAGGGCTGTGGGGATGGGGAGAGAGCTGCTTAGGATGGGTATAGGGGGTCATTAGAGGGGTCACCAATGTGACCTACTGGTAGGGCAAGAGTCAATAGGTATTAGAGATGTGAATCGTGTGCCAGATCGTCTTAACGATCAGATTCGGCTGGGGAGGGGGGAAATCTGATTGTTAAGATATGTGAATTGGAATCATTTCCGATTATCACACCTTTACTCATCAGCCCCCTATAGGGGCTGATGAGTAAAGGTGGCCGGCACCATCTTTAAAGATGGTGCCGGCCATCCAGTACTCCTACCATGTGACAGGGGCCGGCCAATGGTACGGATACCCTGTCACATGGTAAGGGCAAAGGGGCATCGGCGCCATTTTTTTTTTAGAACAGCTGATGCCTGGGAACGGTAAATCTCTTCCCGAGGCCCCCCTGGATCTCTCCTCTCCCCGAGGCCCCCCTGGATCTCTCCCCAAGGTCCCCCGAGGCCCCCCTGGACCACCAGGTAATTTTAAAAGGTTTTGGGGGGTTGATTTAAAGGGTTGGGTGGGGTTTTTTTTTTAGCAGCGCGGGCCTCCCTTAAAAAAAAGGGTCGGGAGGGTGGGGGGTCGATTTAAAGGGTCGGGTGGTTTGTTTTTTTTTATCGGGCCATCGGCGCCATTTTAATTAGTGGCAGCCAAAATGGCGCCGATGGCCCGAGAGCGGGAGATTGCGCCTGGACCCCCCCCCCCCCCACTGGACCACCAGGTAACTTAACATTTTGGGGGGGTTCAGGAGGGTGGGGGAGGGTAAGGAATTGGTTTTAAAGGGTCGGGGTGGGTTTAGGGGTTGTTTTGGTGTGCCGGTTTTCCCGCCCTCCCCCAAATAATTCCCGTGCCCTATTTAACGATACAATACAAATGCCCCTGACAATAAATCGGGGGCATTTGTATTGTATCGTGCACTCTAACGATTTAGAACGATTTTAAAATTATCTGACGATAATTTTAATCGTTCAAAAACGATTCACATCCCTAATAGGTATGTCTGGATACGATAACAGATCTACATTCCATTAATAGCATGATCAATGAACATGTGTTGCCAATGTAATATAATGCGAGAGTGAAATTGTAAGCAAAGATAAAAAGGGAGGACTTAAACCAATAATTATAAGTAAAATAAAGGTGCCATGATGAGCTAGAACCTCCTCTGGGACATGTAATAGATTTAATGGTGGCTCCAACAGCAGAGTAAATCAACCTTTCAGAAGGGAGAGGTTTGGCCCATTCGTATGGTTCCTGTTACTCCCAAAACTGTGTGCTCTCTGTTGTGCCAGAATTCTCCGTTTTTAATTAGCTATTACTAGAAAGTGATATTCCCTTCCCACTTGCTAGACTGCTTAGGTTGCTCCCTCATGAAAAGAGGTATCATGGAAGTTCATGTTCTGGGGTACTTTCAGGTCTGGTCACTTCTAGGTGCATTATGGGAGTGCAAAGATCCATGCCACTCCCTCCAGACATCAGTTGGAATCATAGATACATACCAGTATGGAGGTCACAGTAGCAGCTGCAGTGCACACTAAACTTTCTATTCCAACTTCTCTTTATAGATTAAGTAGCTGAAGAAGGACTGGGAGCTGTGCCAGAAGCGTTGGAGGTGGCTGGACTGGCTGCATGCCAGGAAAGATGAGGCTGAAGGTAGGTTCATGATATGGCCATCAGGGAGATTTTCACATGGTCTGTGTACATCCTGTTTCACATCACCAGCCACACTATTGGCCTACAACTCAGCAAGACCCTTTCTCTGCCTTAACCTTAAACAAACTCTCATACAAACATACTTTGATCTTGGCATTTCTTGGGTCACGGGCAGCACTATCATGAAACGTTACTTGGAAGGTGCTCTCAGTCCCAGCTGTAAACTCTGAAGGGTGTATCAACCCACTCCAAAATGTCTTACTCCTGAAAGTATATATCCCTCTATCCTAGAAACACCCATAACTATGTGCTGCATGGCCCTTGACCACAACCCAACCCTTAATATAAATGTATTCACTCCTTCACTGACTACTGATTGGTCTCTCCACTACCAGTTGTCAGTGAAAGGACCAATCCCCTTTCAGAAGGCTGGCTTTTCAAAATTCTGAAAGGGAATTTGCCCTTTCACTAACAAACGTATAGTGCAGCTTCTAATTTCTTAACAGCAACACATGTACTGGGTCTGAAAATAAATATACATTATCACAAAAGCAAGCCATGTAAATGTCATGGTTGTAAGCCCTTGGACGGTGGCATGGTTGATGCAGCCAAGTAGGTGAACCTACTAGGCCCATGCCGACAGCTGGCCAACACACACTACTAGGACTGTAGTTGGAACTTCACCTGTATCAGTTCCATTCCCTGCGGGTTGAGCCTTTGCGTTCCAGGGGCTGGCAGGGTTTAGACGAGTGTCCCTTTCAGGAATGGCCAGAGAGGGTACAGGCAGTGATCAGGGCAGGCAGTGAGCAAACGAAGTTCAGGTTCAGGCCAAGGGTCAGGACAGGCAATAGGCAGACCATATTCAGGTCCTGGCCAAATGTCAGGACAGGCAGCGAGCAGACGATACACGGGTCCAGGTGAGGTCATAATCCAAGGCAGAAGTCAGAATCAGAGAATCAGGCCAAGACAAACAAGACAGACAGAGACAAGACACCATGGAACAAGACAGGACAAGATAAGATCTGCCGCATTCAATACTGTGACATCTCCGCCGCATTCGATACTGTGAACCACTCCATTCTCTTAAATCGTCTTTCAGACATTGGTCTATCAGGAACAGTCCACAGATGGTTCGACTCCTTCCTCAATAATAGAGGCTACAAAGTGAAAATCAACAATAAAGAACCCCCCCCCCCCCCGCATCAAATCTTCATTAGGAGTTCCCCAAGGCTCCTCACTGTCTCCTACCCTTTTCAATATTTACCTCCTTCCCCTCTGCCAGCTGCTAACAAATCTAAAATTAAAACATTACGCCGACGACGTTCAAATTCTGATCCCCATAACTGAATCACTTACAAAAACATTCATATTCTGGGAAAACTGCCTCCAATCCATCAACCTCCTCCTCACCAGTCTAAACCTGGTCCTCAACACAGCCAAAACCGAACTCCTCCTCATCTCCTCCAATCACACCGACTTTCCTCCACAGACCTCTTTCAATACCAAGATCACGCAAGTAAGAGACCTCGGGGTAATCCTCGACAACCGTCTGAACCAAAAGAAATCCATCAACAACACCACCAAGGATGGCTTCTTCAAACTACAAATGCTAAAAAGACTCAAACCTCTCCTACATTTTCAAGATTTCAGGACAGTCCTCCAAACCCTGCTTTTTTCCAAGTTAGACTATTGTAACGCCCTTCTTTTGGGTCTCCCCTCCTCCACAACTAAACCCCTGCAAATGCTCCAGAACCCGGCGGCCAGAATCTTAACAAACACCAACCACGATGATCACATCACACCCATCCTCAGGAACTTACATTGGCTCCCAATAAACTTCAGAATCTTACACAAGTCCCTCACCATCATTCACAAAATCATCCACAAACAGCTCCAACTCGATCTGCAGATTCCTTTCAAACTTCACACGTCTACAAGACCCATCAGAGAAAGGTATAAAGGAACCCTACACATCCCCACAACTAAAGCCACACTTCATATAACCACCAGAGATCGGGCATTCTCGATTGCAGGACCCACCATCTGGAACACCATGCCTACAGATCTCAGACTCGAACCCTGCCTTTCAACATTTCGGAAAAAACTTAAAACCTGGTTATTCACTCAAGCCTTCCCCCAACTGGTGTGAACCATGAATAAAAGACTTTTAGGAAAATCCTCTATATAGATCTAGGCATCCCCCAGTTACCACATGTTAAGTTCTCCTCCTTTGTTTCTGTAGCCACTTGCTACCTCAATGCCCAAGTTCACTCCACCTTGTTTATTGTAACTTTGCCTCCTGTTCAATGTTAAGTTAATGTTTACCCCGGTTCCATGTAAACCGACATGATATGATATCCATCATGAATGCCGGTATAGAAAAGCGTTAAATAAATAAATAAGATGGGCAAGGCAAGGCAAGACAGCAGGAAAACAAAGCATGCACAGGACTGCAAGACAAGGCACAGGGAAAATCAACATGCAGTGCAGAGCAGGAGGACCTGTTGCTGAGGTGCTGGGAAGTGGGACTACTCGGTACTTGGAGGGAGCTTCTAGTGACATCATCCAGCAGTGCCGCATAGGGCTTTCTGCTGCAAAGCCATTAACCCTGGTGAAAGCACACGCACAGGAGTGGTGGCATTCGTGCTGTGAAGACGGAGCATGGTGTTTGGGAGAACTGGCGGCGGCCTGGTATGAGTGTGGCCATTCATGGGCCTTCTCCACGACTGGCCAAACGATACATAAAAATCAAGATAAAGACCAATGCTCTCCAATTCGGTGAAAATCTGAGCACTAAATTGGAAAACTTCTTAAGAGAACTAGTTGATAGTTTAGCTCTTCATCAGAACAATTATTGTTTGACAGCCCTAGACCAGGTAGCATCACCGAAAGACAAAACAAGTAATCATAACTGCTCTAAACCACAATTTATAGAGTACGTAAGAAAACTAAATAATATCTGCCAAAAGGAAGATAAAAAATCAGGAAAAGAGGACATGATGGAATGGGCACTAAGAACTTCAGAAAAGCTCTAAATAAAACAAAAAAGGACCATTATTCTAATGCCATAAATGAAGCAAAAATCTCTACCAAAGAGCTATTCCACATTGTTAATGGCCTCCTGGACACCTCCACAGCCTCATCAATGCATTGGAAATTTCCCAGACTGTAATCAACTTTCCAAATTGTTCTAGAAAAATAACTGACATTTAAAAGAAGCTAGACTTTGAGCCTCACCTAAGTAATGAAGGTAAATTGACCATAAAAGAAGCCTCTAGGCCTGTTTTAGAGGAAGCAATGTAAAAATATATTAATCACTGAATTCCCCAGACATATTCAAACCCCAGGAAGGAAAGTCCTCTGTCACAGCAACTAAGATGGGAAACACAAGTAAGAAGGGAAGTGCAAATCCCTCACTGCACCAGAGATGGAGGAAGCAGATGCAGCCATTCCCAAATAGTTTTGCAGTATAGGCTTTCAGAGCAACAAAAAACTCCCAGGGCACTTAGGAACTGGAGGATGCTTATCTGATCCTTGCCTCACCAAAGTAAGAATGGCAAACTCTTCCCTTAAGTCCAGGTAGCGTCCTTACTGATTAATGTTAACCTACTTCAAACGTACACTTAAAAAAGCCCTCACTGGACACCTCAAAATGTGACAGCTACCACCTGCTATCAAACCGTCTTACATTGGCCAAACTTTTGGTGTCCATGGCCACCAGATAACTGAGAGACTTCCTTGAAGAAACCAAATGATTAGACCCAACCCTGTCAGGATTCCATACAGGATATAGTACAGAAACATTATTAATATCTCTAATAGATGACATGCGGCTACTGATGGATCAAGGTGGATCCATCAGCCACATTTGACAGGATCAATCTCCAAATTAGCCAGACTAGGCTAATAAGCATGGGTATTCGGGAAAATGTGAAAAAACTTGTTAGAATCCTTCCTTACCAGCAGAATTCAGAAAATAAACTGGGATGCAGTCTTTTCTGAATCTTGGCCCCTGAGATGCAGGTTCTCCACTATGCCCATCCTGTTCAAAGTATACCTCGTGTCCCTTGCAGATATTGTAAGAAGGTTAAAGTATACATTTATGCTGATGACATACAGATACTTATGCCAACATCAGACACCTAGGAAGAGACAGCAGCTCGCCTCAAACAATGACTTTAAGAGATAATAAACCTAGATGATTAGCAACCAACTTCAGATAAACAGAGACAAAATGGAGATCCTATGGAGGAGCGATTCACTACAATTAGGCAGAGCTGTAGCTAGCTTATGGCCAATATGGCCGCAGCCATAGGCTCCGTTCACCAGGGGCACCAAACCATCGTGCTGAAACATCAGCAGCATCCCCCCCCCCCCCACGCAGTAAGAGGTAGCGCGGCCCACAGGGCCATGCTGCTTCTCACTGCAGGGGCGATGAAGGAAAGGAGGAGGCTGATATTTTTTTCACAGCCCTGCAGACTGCGCTGTTCCTCACTGCCGGGACGGAGCATGGAAAAGCAACCTGATGCTTCTTTCGGCCCTACGTTCCTCACTGCCAAGGGGGAGGTATCAATCTCCTCCTCTGCCTTGGCAGTGAGGAACATAGGGCCGAAAGACTCATCGGGTTGCTTTTCCATGCTCCGTCCCGGCAGTGAGGAACAGCGCAGCCTGCAGGGCTGTGAAAAGTGTCAGCCACTTATTCTCTCATTTGCTCCGGCAGTGAGGAGCAGTGTGGCCCGCGGGGCTGTGAGACGCATTGGCCTCCTTCCCCCCCACCGCCATTCTGGTAAGGAGAAGCAGTGCAGCCCGTGGGGCCGCAAGAAACATCAGCTTCCTCCTCCTGAAGTGAGAAGCAATGCGGCCAACAGGAGGAAAAAAAAACAGCATCGGCCTCCTCCAAACCCACCTTCCCCGGCAGTGAAAAGTAGCATGGCCTATCGGGTGCAAGAAGCATTTGCACCCTCTGCATACTCCATCCCCCCCCCCCCCCCCCCCCCCAAAGTCAGAAGCAGGAGAAGTACTGCACAAATGAAGGCTAGAAGAAAACTGAAGAGTCTGATGGTTCCTGGGGGCTGAAGGAGAGGCTGCTGCTGCTACTGCCGCCCCTTGTGCTTCTGAAAGAGGAAAATAAAGATCATGTATGGGTGCGTTTGTGTCTGATTGAGCATATGAGAAAGCATGTAAGTGATTGAGCATGTGACAGAGAACATATGAGCATATGATTGAGCATGTGAAAGTGTATGAGCAACGGCATGTGTTTGAGTACGTGAGAGAGAGCATAAGAATGTGTGTGCCATTAAGCAAGTGAGAGAAGGAAAGCATATGAACTTGTGAGCATGTGTATGTGAGAGCGAGCATATGAGCCTGTATTGGTATGAGTGATTGAGCATGTGAGAGAGCATATAAACACGTGTGTGAATGTGATTAAGCCTGTGTGAGAGAGCATATGAACATGTGTGTGTTATTGAGCATGTGAGAGAGAGTGAATGAACATGTTTATGTATGGTTGAGCATGAGAGAGGAAGGGTCCGAGTATGTGTGTGTATGTTTGAGCTTGAGAGAGAGAAAGTGTATGTGCATGTGTGTGTATGTAGTTCAGCATGTGAAACAGAGAGGACACACACACACATATATAGTTGTGCATGAGAGGAAAAGCAAATGAGTATGTTTATGTATTATTTTATGTATCAGCTGTTTTGAAATATTTTATTAGCATTTTGAAATTTTTATATGAATTTTTAATTATTGAATGTTTTATTTATCATGATTTTTTAAATATTTATAATTTTTATTAGTATGGTCTTACTATTATAATTTATATTTCTTGATTTTGTTTGATGTTTTATTAGGCATGTTTCTGTTATTCCATTGTTGCACTGCATGAGGAGTCTGGCTTGTTGCAGTTTAGTTTTTATCTGAATGCTTGTATTTACTCTTTATGATCTTATTTGTTTATTATTTGGTGAAGATCTGTCAGTGTTCTGCATGGTGAACAATGTGAGGTGTTCTGCTAGCATGCAGTCATGTAGTTTTGTGCAGTGTCTATAGTAGCTTGGTTTGTCCTGTTTTACTAATAGCAGGTAAATTGGTGATTTAGGGGCTGGTGTAATATTTACAGTGTTGCCTTTTCATAGCTAGGATTGTTACTGTTTGAGTGTTGGCATGTAATACTGTTTTGGTATAGGAGGCTTAATATGTTGTAATTGAGTTTACTTTCTGAGGGCCAAGCTTATATCTAACATGTGTTTCCATAGGCCTAATACCATATGGGTTCCAAATACCTTTTTTCTTTTACAGGGTTTTCTGCATGCACATTATAATATAGATGTTATAAGTGATATTTTTACCTCAGAATGTCCTTTTTCATGTAAAATCTGGTATTATAAAATACATAATTTTTAAATGTGTGTGGGGAAGGCAGGACTGGGAGGGGGTGACACCTGGTGGTTGGATTGGGGGCCCATGACTACAGGGTTCTGAAGGAAGCCCTGGTGCTTGGCCCCTAGCCCAGGACTGACACTGCAATGACTTGAGTAAATAAGTTGGGAGAGGATATCAAATAAGGGGAAAAAATATCCTCAGTATTATGTGTGAATGAAGGCTCAGGGCGCCAGCATCTCTGTATTGGTAATGACTGAGCAGGAAGCCCAAAGGAGCAGGATGAAACTGCTGGGTCAAAATAAAACTCAAAGTCCCCTACATTTAGCAGAGGCTCCCCGCTCATGGTGTTGGATATGGTGTTCAAGATGAGGGCGCACTTTTTTCTTGGCCATGGGTGCCAAATGACCTGGCTACAGCTCTGCAATTAGGTAATACTACCCCTGCCTTCATTCTCTTATCTTAGATGATGTCACTCTGAATCTACCGCATGAGATAAAAGGTTTAGGAATCAACCTATACTCTGCACTGACCATGGAGGTACAAATAGCAGTGACAAAGAAAGCATTCTGGCTCCGCCGAATGGTGAAACACTTACACTCCTTTCTGCAGCCAGACGACCTGCAAACAGTCATGCAAGCAATAGTACTCATACACATAGGGGTAGATTTTCAAAGGGTTATGCGCGTAACCCCCAAAAACCTACCCCTGCGCATGCCGAGCCTATTTTGCATAGGTTCGGCATGCGCAAGTTGCACAAGTGTGCACCCTCTTGCGCGCGCCAACCCCGGATTTTATCAAATCGGGTGTACATTTGTGCGCGCCAGGTAGCGCACACAAATGTACCCCGCACGCGTAACTTTTAAAATCTGCCCCTAAGTATTTGTGCACAGATTCTAACAGGCCAGAACCCACTGAGTTGGAACATGCTGAAAGAATGGGTAATCAACATGGCCAGGATCCTGTAAGCCCCGATGAAGCACTCCTTGAGGACAAGCAAATGGGCCTGCAGATAAATGAATGAATACTTAACTCCTATTACACTACCACTGTAGAGGTTTATCCCACTTTAAAAGACCTATGTACTACGCTTCTTTTCCCCGTAGACAAAGAATGGGAAAAAATCCATTAAACATTCAAGCTGTCAGTGAGTGTTTGGTTACTAAAATTATCAGCAGGGTCTCAATGGTACTGCAGCAGTCCAGAGCCAAATTTGTTTTGACAAGGGTAAATAAATTCAGTGGCCAGTTTTCT
Organism: Rhinatrema bivittatum; assembly: GCF_901001135.1. Taxonomy (NCBI): domain Eukaryota; kingdom Metazoa; phylum Chordata; class Amphibia; order Gymnophiona; family Rhinatrematidae; genus Rhinatrema; species Rhinatrema bivittatum. The sequence goes on from NC_042620.1 coordinate 240,796,767, forward strand.
CTGACTGCAAAGTAGTATTAAACAACAAAGATCTCTCTGTCCATCTTACTTCAGTGGCTTGAAAGCTGATAAATTACAGGAGCTTTATCTATATTCAGACAGGGGTTGCCAGTCTTTTGAATAGTAGAAAATATACAATCAGTGGCATAGCCAGAACTGATTTTTTTTTGGCTGGGCCCAAGGTTAACATGGGTGGGCACAGTCCCAGATATTATACTATACTGTAAAAATATTGGGCCCTATTCAAAAAGGTGCATTGTGTTAATGCATTAAACTGTACTTTATTAGTAATAGGGCCCAGTGAAAGTAATGGGGTCTGCATCAAATAATGCGGAGGTGGCCAACCTTTCATACGTCGAGAGTCTCAAAATAATTCACAGAGTTAGAGAGCTGCCATGCATTTCATGGGCAGGCGAGAGATGACATCCTCAGCTTCCCCCCCCCCCCCCCCCCCCCACACACACACACACATAAGAAAAATGTGAATCTCTCAGATAAAAATATACATACATACACATACACATACTTCCTCTCTCTGACACAAAGATACAGACACACTATCCAAAAAAAAGCTTTGGATAAGTTCTTGGAGGAGAGGTCCATTAACTGCTATTAATCAAGTTGACTTAGGGAATAGCCACTGCTATTAATTGCATCAGTAACATGGGATCTTCTTAGTGTTTGGGTAATTGCCAGGTTCTTGTGGCCTGGTTTGGCCTCTGTTGGAAACAGGATGCTGGGCTTGATGGACCCTTGGTCTGACCCAGATTGGAAACTTCTTATGACACAAAAACACACACACATTCTGCTGTTGCACTGCTGTGCTCATGTACTCATTCAGTGAGTGCCCCACACCCCAGTAAATGCAGCGTTATGGAAAGTTCTTGCTTGCTGCCAGCCCTTCCACAGCTTGCAGCAGCAGCCACCTCCCTTTCCCATTTCCACTCCATTTTGGCACCCACACTCTCTAGGAGACTCGTTTGTGCCATAGCCAGGGCTGCAGCTACGAGCCACTCCTGTGCTAGCAGAATCCCTTCCACATGCAGAACACTGACAAATTACTACACTCCAAAAAGAAATGCAGAGCTGATGGCTAAAGTTGAAGAGCAAGAGAATAGGAAGTGACGGAATAACCTAAGAGTATTGGTAACAGGCCGAGACCGGTAATCGCCTGTATTTTAAACTGGGCTGATAAAACAAAAATTTTGAATGCTTATCACACTTAAAGGCTCTGTCGAATATGATGGTATTAAGATCTTAATATTTTTATTTAATGATTATTCAGCCAAAGTGGTGGCCCAGAAGAAAGAATTCATAACTATATGCAGGATCACCTTTTCAGTGCTCTTTCCTGCAAAGCTATGAATCCAACATGCGGGCAAGACACTCTTTTTAGTTTTTAACTGATGAAGAGCAGATACAAAAGTTCATCCAGGGGCTGTAAAAGTAGTCGAGAGCTACAATCTTACAAACTGGAGAAATATACATAGTTGATTGAGGATGTCTGCACTGGGTGCAGGATGGATCATTTTCTGGAGCCATGAATATGCACGCAGGAACTTCAGCAAGGGCCGTTGAGTCAGTGAATGTGAATTTATAATGGTGGCCATTAGCTAAGTTTGAGATAATTTTCCAATATATCCTAGCTGCAACAGTCTGACACCCAAATATTGGATCATGCTTTAAAATGTATGGTTCTGGGGCTGCAAAAGTAGTCGGGAGCTACAAATTTACAAATTGGAGAAATATACATACCGGTAGTTGATTGAGGATGATGACTGTACTGGGTGCAGGATCGATCATTTTCTGGAGCCGTGAATATGCATGCAGGAACTTTCACAGGGGCCATTGAATCTAAGACTGTGAATTCCTACTGGCAGCCATTAACCAAGTTTGAGTTTATTTTCAAATTGTCCTAGCCGCAACAGTCTGACACCCTGAATATTGGCTCACACTATAAAATGTACTGTTCTATTTAAACACTTGGGGAACAATCAGTAAAGAGGGGTCGGCAGTTTTGGAATGCAGGCATGAGTGAAGGACTTCAGCATGACATGTCTTGTGGTGAACACTTCCTACCCATGGGCTGGGTCACTGGAGGTGTGTGGGACAAAAGACGCTACCCATGCAATCAAAGGAGAGGTCCCAACTAATTTGGACTATTCCCCGACAAACCACACATTGAATCTGCCCAGAGTTTAGTTGAAAGGAAGTTCGGAGAGTTGTTTAATAACTGCACCATAAACATGGTTGCTAGACACATTTCTGAGTGGCTAGCGAATACTGATGGATGTTCTTTCTTTTTGTTTCTTTTTATTCCTCACCCTCAGCACTTGCAGGTTATTTCTAGATTTATTATTATGCGCAGATTGTGTATATGTTTTTTATTAACATGTCAAAGTGTCATAAGTAATTTATTTTATTATGAAACGTGGTGAGGGTTCCTATGGGCCCATCTTCTTATCTTATCAGAAGAGAAAGAGATGATGGAGAGTAGAGGATGGTGGTCCCTTAGGGTAATATTCAGGGAGAGTTGTTTTTATGTGAGAGTAGTATGGCTGTTGTGAGTATGGAATTTTTTGAGGGAGGAGGGAGAGGAGAATGAGGGTAGATAAAAGGGGGGAAGTAGGGAAGAGAGTGGGGAGTACTATTGCTAGCAGAGGAAAGGTCCAGAAATGGTTAAAGGGAAGCAGGAGTACAGTTTTTCATAAATGGAGAAGGAGGAAGAAACGGAGGCAGAGAGTTGGATTAGAGTTGCTTCATGGTTCATCCTTGCAGCTAGGCAGGGGAATACAGGGTCTCTGGGGAATTATAACTGTGTCTGCTCTTTATTTTTCTTAATGGGTGATCCTAAAATTGTGACTTGGAATGTTGATGGTATCAACTCTCCAATAAAGTGAACAAAAATTTTAGCCTTGCTAAAGAAACAGAAAGTACATAAAGCTTGTTTGCAGGAGATACATCTGACTGAAGAAGAACACTGCAAGTTAAAAAAAAAAAAAAAAAAAAAGAACGGGTGGGAAGCTGCCCAGGTGACAATGTGGAATGGCCACTTTGATTTATAAAGATTTACCTTTTCAAGCAGAAAAGATAATTAAAGATTCCGAAGGGTGTTATCTGTTTTTAATTGGAATGTTCTATGGGATGAAAATAATTATAGGGAACATTTACGCACCCAATATTTATATCCCAGATTTTTTCTCGAAACTTATTTCAGTGCTTCTTGGGATATCATGATTATGGGTTAGTATTAGAGGGGGATTCTAAATGTAGTGGCAGATAGTGGTGAGGACTGCCAACCGTCTAGAACCCCTAATCCAAGGGAGAGCCAAAGGGGGGTGAATTTATTGAAAAGAGAATTGGCAGTATTAGACAGATGGTGAGTTCTACACCTGGGAGAGAAAGATTACACCTTCCTTTCTAATCTTCACCAGAGTTATTCTAGGTTAGACTATATTATTCTCCTATTGGAGAAGCTGTTCCCTACTGTTTTAAATGAATCAATTGGTAACATTATTATCTCGGATCATGCTCCAGTTTTTCTCACAGTGAAAGTCTGTAGAGAAGCCTACAATCAATATTCCTGGAGGATGAATCCGGGCCTTTTCAAGGATTCAGATTTTTGTGATTTCTTATTTATGATTTCTTATTTTTGTGATTTCTTAGACTATATTCTATCCACAGAAGTGGATAGAATATAGTCATGCAGGGGGAATTACTGATGTATGTAGTCAAGAAAAGGAAGCAGAGAGATGTGAAGATTTTGAATCTATCCAAAAAACTGAAAAGAGAGCATATCTCCCCTTTCTCTGAAATGGTGAAGAAAGAAATGGATGAGATCAAGGTTTTGCTGAACTATTTGATATACCTCAAAGCAGTTTGCTCTAATAATTATTTTTGTTTTGAATTTTACAAATCTGGAAATAAAGCAGGGAAGATGATGACACATTTAGTTAAGGGAGTAAGACAGAAAATTTACATTACGAGTCTACGAGATGAACAGGGTTCCCCATTGACAGATACAAATAAAATGCTGGAGATATTTAGGAAATATCCAAAATTATATTCAGGAAAAGGGTCAGATAAATTGATGAGGGATAGTTTTTTCAACAGTCTCTCACTTCTTGTACTATAGGAGAACTTATTGGACAAACTAAATTTACCCATTTCTGAGGAGGAGATCTTTAGAATTATAAGTAAGTTAAAGCTGGGAAAGGCCCCATGTATAGATGGTTTAGGTAGGTACTGAGTTTTATAAAATTCTCAAATTCTAGCTGCTGAAATCATTGAAGGAAATGTTTATTCATGCGTTAACCAATGGATTTTATACTTCTCATATGACCCAAGCAGTCATAATAGTGCTTTCCAAAGAAAGGCAGGGATCTAGGGAAAATATTGGCTTCCATTTTAGCCACCAGATTGGGCAATGTGTTACCATTGCTTCGGGATTCTAATCAGACTGGATTCGTGTCCGTAAGATATGGAGTCAGTAATGTTAGGCTCAGAAAGCAAATCGGAAACCGATCAATTATGCTGAGAAGCAGGACGAACAATGGTGATCGGTGTAAAAAGGATTCTTTATTGGTGTTAGCCAATTGGTGTTAGCCAATAAAGAATCCCTTTTACACCGATCACCATTGTTCGTCAATAATGTTAGAAAACTATTAGCAACTCTATCTGGCGATGAAATGCGGATTGGCTGGAGAATGGTTTGAGTTTGGATGTGGAAAAGGCATTCAATAAAATAAACTGGGAATATATGTTCTTTGTGCTGGATAGATTTGGTATCAACGGTCATTTTGTAGACTGAATTAGGATACTGAATAAAGATCCCATAGCTCATATCATGGTAAATGGCTCACTTTCGGGGGGGGGGGGATTTTCTCTAGAAAGGGGGTAATTGCCAAGGGTGCCCACTTCCCCCGCTGCTTTTTGTATTGACTTTGGAACATTTAGTGGAAAATGTCAGGCAATGTTTGGAGATTGAGGGCATTAAAGTTGGCCAAAGGAAGATTAAAATGTGTCTCTTCACAGATATGATGTTATTCATGGAGGATGCTAGAGCTGCAATATAACCTGCACTGTCCCTCTTCAGTACTTTCCAATCTTTCGCAGGTCTCACAATAAGCTATGATAAATCTGAGGCATTACATTTTAACAGGGATATGCTGGATTTGTGGAAAGACCCTTTTTGCATTTAGGTGGGCTCCTTAAAAGATAAAGTATTTAGGGGTCTGGATACTGAATAACCTTTCCGTGCTGTAAGAGCTGAATCTAAAAGATTTGATAGAGGGGATGGTTCACCAATGAAATATTTGGAGAGAGTTGCCGATATCAATGATGGGCAGGAATGCTCTCTTCAAAATGATATTAATCCCTAAGTTACTATATAGATTGCAATGCTTACCTGTTGGTTAAAGAATGAGGATTTGGCTGTTCTCAAATCTATATTTGTAAAATGTTTTTGGAGAGGGTGCCAACCCAAGGTAGCATATAATAAACCAGTAAGAAGTAAAGCTTGGAGAGGAATAGATGTTCCTAATTTCAAACTATATAACTGTGCATGCATTAGTGGAAAATTCAAATATGACTTTTCAACTGCTGGAAGAAATAAGTAAACATTTCACTCCATTGGGTGTACTGCATCTTCCTGATGAACAAGAACCACTGAATGTAAGGAAGGGATGGCTGGGAGGGCGCGGCTATTAGCACAGAGGTGCATGAGACAGTTTGGGATTGCCTTGTAATGTTTCCCTGCTTTCTCCAATTCAGGCTAATCCCAATTTCTCAACAGGGATGGAAAATGCTATTTTTAAAATGTGGGCCACACAAAGGTTAATTACTATTAGACAACTGATAGATAAGGAAACGGGTGGTGTTCTGAGTTTTTCACAGATACAAGATGCTTTTCACATCCCACACGCTCACTTCTATGGATATCTACAAATTTGACACTGTATTTCCAGCCTGGCGTTTAATCATGAAGACATGAAAAAGGAAATCAAGGTCATGCACAGATGGAGCAGTTAGTGGGAAGGAAGAATTCTATTTCTCAGTGATATGGCTTTTGCAAGATAAACATGGGTCATGATGGCTTACAGGGAGTGGCTGGGTACAGGGCTGGAGAAATGGGTATGACTTACACATTTGAGTAATTTAGTGAACTATTTCAGGAGGTACATTATTTACCGGTACATTATAAGGAAATACAATTTAAAATATAAAATCACTGTTAAGCAGACAGGGATCATTTACACAAAATGAAATCGGTAGATATGGATGAATGCCATAAATACAAACTAAAAAAAGGTACCTTTGTCCATATGTTCCCTACCTGTCAGAAGGTTGCCTCTTTCTGGCAAATGGGCGCTCAATCGGTTGAATAAATGTACAGGTTTTATGCTGCCATCTCAGTGGGCTATTTTGTTATTGAGAAATAGGGAAGCGTTAAAGTCTTCAACATCAGGTATCTCTAAGGGATATTACTTATTTATATTATTGGCATTGTTGGTGGCATGAAATTGTATTCTTAAAAAATGGATGACCGTCATACTTCCCTCATTCCATATTTGGTGTGAAAAAATGACCTCCTTAATGCAAAAGGAAAGATACGATATAAAGGTTATGGCTAGAAAAGTCCCTACAGATTATATTAAGGCATGGGACTGCTTCTTTAATCTGTTATGCACAAGTGCACTAAAAAGTTTGGGATATTCCTCCAACTGGACAACGAAGCCTGGTGAGATAAAGTAATTCTTTGCTTCAAAATAAGGATGATAAATGATAACCAAGGGTATATGTGTGTGTGTGAGGGTATGAATGATACAAATTAGTAAAGAGAGAGAGTGGGGGAGAGAAGGTAGCACTAATGGGGCTGGGAGTAAATGATGAGGGAAGTAAGCTTATTAAATTAAAAAATTAAAAAGGGATGATGGAGTGTTGATAACTTTTGGCCAAGCATATGATATATTGCTTTGACACATATGGTTTATTGGAATTGAAATGTTATTGTTTATTTGTTGTTCTTGGATATGCTTAAATAAAATAGATTTAAAAAATGAAAAAGAAATATGCAGACAATAGCTGAACCAGAAACTCCAAAATGCCAGAATGTGCCTGCAGTACAACTCCAAAGAAAAAGAAATGCATTTCCTCCTGTACTGTGCAAAATACAAAGGTATCCGAGATGCACATTTTTCAAAACTGATAGAGAGATGGAACACTTCCCATAAATTGATAAATGAGCAGGAAAACCTCCCGGGAGAATATTACATTCACTTTTATATACCACCTTCCTCACCTGAAGCAAACCCGCTACAATAATAAGTATAAAATATCTAAAATACATCAGCAAAATAATCTAACAAAAGACCATGTCCAGTCCAAAAGTGCATCTATCCTCTACTACAAATACAGGAGAAATAGCAATTATAGCAACAAAATATGCTGTATCTTGCCACCAGGACATAAACATGTTCTGATTAAATGAAATAAGGACCAGCACCAGAAACTGACAATCATTCTCATTATTGACGTTTCATTAACCTGTAATTTTATTATACTGGTATTACTAATGTAATTTTTTTCACAAATATTACTTTTATTGTAATCACTTTGGCAACATGTACAAATTGCCTTGCCAGTCAGATTTCCTGATTCTCTCTAAAATTTCAAGCCCTATACACAGGAGTTTCCATCTCTCTCTCTCTCTCTCAATGCCCCTCCTTCCCATGATGAGAGAGATAAATAGAGAGAGAGAGAGAGAGAGAGCAGGTGAGCCTAGTGGGGAGGACCAGGACTGAGACTTGAGAGACTGCTGAGGACAGGAAAGAATCCATATGTTGACGAGTTTCATCCCTCATGTACCTCTTCTCAAACAATCTCACTCTAATCCACCTGATGCCTCATGCTCTCACTCCAAGCCTGACCACGGCCCCCAGCCTCCTCATCCTCCTCCCAAGTCCAACCCCAGCCCCCACACCCTCACCCCTCCGCTCCAAGCCCAGTTCCCAGCCCCCCCATGCTCAACCCACCTCCAAGTCCAGCCTTCAGACCCCTCACACTCATCCCCCAGCCCGTCTCCAGCTTCCTCCCACGCATTTCCCCCCCCAAGCCCCAGACTCCTCACCAGCTGACAGCAGTGCTCCAAACTCAAATAAACATCCTAATTCTCATGCTGTCTTATCTGTGCAATCTTATCTCAGGACACACATTCGAAAGCACATCTCACCTGTACTTTACAGTTTGCACTGGCTTCCAATTCAGTGGTGAATAAAGTATAACATTTCTGTTATGGTACACCACCTGCTTCAGATTAATTCTTTTACATGGGCACACTCTCTCTTTAAGATTTACACTCCTATCCGTAACCTAAGTTCACAGAATAGAGGATTGTTGGAGGTACCCTCACATGAACTGGCTCGGCTTCAAGAGACTAGAGACAAAATGTTCTTTATTGCAATGCCACCACCCATCCAGCTGCAGCAAGAGACGAACACTAAAAAATTTAAAGCTGAGCTGAAGGCCTCCTTGTTCTATTTGGCTTTTGCATGACCATTGTGATCTGGTTGCTAATGTCATAGTTGCTATGAAGAGCACTTATGTGAATATGTTTTGTTTTTATTTTTTTTATTGTGGTTTATGGTATGTCTAAATGATTGTGTATGTTTTTATTGAAATTTGCCTAGAGTTTCCTACATCTGGAGATTCATAAATTTTAATAAACTGTAAACTGTAACTCCACTTCCTTCCAGCCCGCACTGAAAGTGACTCCGCAGTTCTTGGGTGGCTACAGTACTGTATACAGCAAAGGTTAAGTTATGATTTGTGGGTATGTGGGCCCTTGGCTCGAGATGCGAGTTGTTGCTTCCTGTGGGAAGAACCCCCACAGGCCCACACCGTCGGGAGGCGAGGTCAGAGACAGCGAGGAGTTCTGGAGGAGTCCCGAATAGCCAGGAGAGGACCCCCGTGGAGAGTTGGGCTGGAGATAGTACCTGGGCAGGGACCCTGAAGGGAGAAATGCCAGACAGACCACAGAGCGGGGGACACGAGGCTGACCAATCAGGAAGTATTCCAAGGGCAACCTCGAGGGGAGGAGCTGCACAGCATAGCAGGTGATGATGTAACGCCGTCGGCCAACCCTCTGGACAGGGAAGCACAAGCTGAGCCTCTAGAGATGATGTAGCACAGCCCCGAGGAGCAGGGAAGTGTTGGCAGTCTCGATGTAGTACATAGACGCGACCTCGAGGAGCGGGGAAGCGTACAAAGTCCCAGAGAAGCCGGAGAGCGCTACCCCGAGGAGCGAGAAAGTCACTTAAGAAATACGTAAGCGCAGTCCCGAGGAGCAGGAGGTGCGGACAGTCTTGTTCAGGCTGCGGGCTGGGAACCCCACTGTAGAACTCACAGATAGCAGAGATGTCCCAGAGGAAGTCCCGAGGAATGGGAGGCCTTGCAGGTTAGAACCCAGGAGACGCAAAGCCAGCCCGAGGAGCGGGGTAGGCAAGGAGAGCAAGTCCCCAATGCGTACACTGGCCCCCGAGGAGTGGGTACCAGACAGGGTCCAAGTCCACAGGCACGAAGCGTAGTCACAGGAACAAGTAGGCAGTAGTTGAAGACATATGGAACTTGTTGCCAAGTCGGCTAGCTGAGGGCGAAGGTGGTCTGATGACTACATCAACGGAGACGCCCCCGAGGTTCCCGCCAAGAAGGCTTCAAAGGAGAGCCCAGTGGTGCGTGCGCGTGCCTCGGAAGACCCGGTCAAGGAGGGTGGCGGCGGCATCCAGGCCGCCATGAGGAGTACCAGGGAACGCAGCGGTGAAAGCTGGCCCAAGCCTCGAGCAGCCCCAGAGAGGGCAGGAGAGCAGTGCAGGAAGTAAGTACACGCGGTTGCAACCGTCTGTGACCGACGGCCATAACAGGTTATTATCACATTGCTCAGAATATGCTAAAGGAGTTTTTAATCTATAATTAACTGTGAAATTTGAAAAACGTTTTACTCAAAAAGTAAATTAAAGCACAGAAGAACATCACAAAGGGACATGTCACCTGCTGAAAGTCACTGAACATAGGGAAGCAATGGGAAAAGACGCAAAAGCATTCTTACAGAAAAGTAATATTAATAGTTCTCTAACAAAGCATAGACTGTGTTACCAAGAAGTCAAGGATTTGGAACTTTAGAAGAAGCCTGCAAATGTTAACACTACCATTGTAGCCTCAGGTAAACCGGCTTATAAATGTACAAAGTTTTACCTTAAAGAAATCCCACTTCATTCTATTTGCATTAAATCCCCCTCTCTCAATAAAAAAAAATGTTTGCAGACCCAGATAAACAAAAACAATGCGGTCAATGTATTAAACTGCAAACAGATTCACAAAAGCGATAGTGCCCACAAAGAATCCAAATCATGCATGTAATGGTATTTGTGAATTTCTACGCATGTATTTGCTGTTTGTGCATCTGCTATTTTCGTTTGCAAAGCTGTTGATAATACTTATGTAAAATCTCTAATGAGCTTAGAAATCATGCAGATCAGCTCATTAGTGATTTGCATAAGTTAAATTTCAGGCAGAAAATCGCTCAGATGGGCAATTTCCCCTGAAAGTTAGATACACCTCAGAGAGGTGTAGATAAGTGTTTTTACAAAAAAGCTAGCAATTTGCTTGCTCAGTTTTTTGCATGGAAGTTGCTTGTGGGAGCCACTTGCATGCTATGCAAATGACTTGGCACCACAAGAAATACCTCTCAAGATACGGCCATTCTGCAGCTTACTACATAAACCCTATTAGGTGCAGCTATCTCAGCTTAGGATGGAAACTAAAGTACAAATGTTTGTGTGACAGATTAAAGAACCCTTTGTTTTACTGATTAAATCAGAAAATAAGGTGGTCCTTTACTGATAATTATTTTCAGAAGAAAAGAAAATAACAGTGGGTAAACATTGGGCACACTTTGGGGGAGGGGCAATTTTTTATTTTCTGCTACCATCTGCTGTTATGATCACATTTAAGGCTATGCCAGTTGGTGCTTGAGATATCATTAATTTGATCCTTCAAATGGAGATGTGAGGAAATGGGTATTTTGCAGATGCAGAACTGGCCCTGCAATGCTGAGCAAACAGCTTGTGAGAGTAATATCCAGCTCTGGAGAGAGAAAAGTGGGAAAGGGAAGGAAAACAGTGTAACTTTAAACAGAGGCCTTTTGGGTAATGTAGTCTCAGAAGCATGTAGAGACACCCTCTATGTGTCACCCTGAAGCAGCAGGGCGAGCTCCAACAAGGCAAAGTCTCAAGTGAGCACAGAAGCAGAATAGTCATGCAGACAGGGATTTGGGGTAATACCCTGGAAGACAGCTGATTTGGGGTATGGCAAGTTGGGGAAATAAAAAAGGGGCAGAAAGGGGAAGAGAGACAGCAGGACATAAAAGGGACAGATTCCGGTTACTCTAAAGACAGATCGATCAGAAAAAGGAGGGAGACAGTATTACATAGTCTAGATCTGATCCTCAGACCTTGCCCCAGTCACATGACAGGGCAAGGTAAGGTCAGCGCCATTTTGAAAAATGGTGTCGACCGGACTGGGTGCTATGGGGCATCCTGGCCCCATCATGGGACATTCATCTATATTTTAAGGTTTGGGGTATGGGAGGGGGGTCAGGGGTGGGGGGGGCTTCCTGAGGGGGCAGGGGCTCCCTGAAAACCATGAGGCTACATTTGGGGGGGAGGGGAGAGAGGGGTACCCCCACTGAACAATGATTTTAGTTAGACCTTTAGAGGGAGGGGTGCCTGGAGGGGGTACTATACCCCAATGAGTTTCACTTAATATTGGGTTGGGGGGGGGGGGTCACCCTGAACACCAATGACTTTTATTGTGATGTGGACACTTTAACTTAGAAGAGTTAGGGCGGCCTCAAGTGGCAGCTCAAGGTTGAGCCAGGGGCCAACCCCAACACCGCTCAACATTTTTTTTAGCCGTGGCAATTTTAAGATTTTGGCAGTGGCCCTTTAAGGTGAATGCAGTCTCTTGAGGTTAGGGCCACCATCGCACCTAAAGAGCCAGTAGCTGCGTTCTTTTGTCCTGCAGTGTTTGGCTGCGAGACAAAAGAATGCACCATAGAGCCACGATAGTTTTGGGGGGCGGAGCCCCACTATCACAACAACATCCCCCCCTCCCCCATGATAGTGATACCTCTTTCCTTGAAAAAAACATTGCGGCTCAGTGCCTCTACGCCTGGTCCCTTTTCCCCCACAGATCTGGCTTTACTTTTGATGCTGCTTCAGATTTACAAGGTTTTCAAGTCCTTTGATAAATGATGCTCAAGGAGGCATTTTCCCATTTTTATAGGATTTTAAATTGTTTCAGCATGAGACTTGGGGCACAGATTCTAATGTCTTCATCTTCAAAGCAATTAAGTGCTGAAAGAAGGGAAATGTCAAGTTCTTAGATCAATGAAGGCATTGATAGAGGATATTGTTTGTTCATGCAGCTATGCAGAAGAGTTTTAAAAAATTATTATTTCACTAAAAACCTATTTGTTGGTGTAACCTTGAGTCTCTGAGGATCCTTCAGGTTCTTGAACTTCAGAATGAATAATGCGCTGTTGATGAAATTCGGAGAGGCACCTCTTGCATACTTCCATTAACTTTAAAGTTTCCTGCTGCTGTGAGTTCATCAGAAACCTATAATGTGACTTTAATGGTTCTCTTTAACAAACAAATTCAGTGATTATAAAGCAGGATTTATATAATTACATGGCACTGCACACTCTTTGAAGAACAAAATAACTTGAAATAAAATAATTATTGAGGTTGCCTACCACGATCACTTTCTTCTCCTCCCATCAGCTCTTTGACCCCCGCTGAGTTCTGACAGAGAGCCTGTTTTTCCTTGCGAGTCCCTCTATAATGGCTCAGTGGGGATCAGAGCCCATCTAGGAGTGTCTTAACGAAAACCTACGCCGAAAATTACAGGGACAACTACTTTGCTATTGCAACATTTTTCTTTTTTCTCCAAGTGTCCATAGCACTGTGTAATACGACAGATGGCAATTTTAACACATCCAAATTCTGCTTGGTTACTTTACTACATCTGAATCCTTGCTGAGGCTATAGAAAACCAAAAAGGTTTTTCTTTAAACTAACATTAAGATTCATAGAAACATAGAAATGACGGCAGAAAAGGACCAAATGATCCACCCAGTCTGCCCAGCAAGCGTATGCCAGTATCTGCTGCACTGTGCAGGTTACCCTCACGCTTATCAGTTTCGTAAAAGCCAGGGCCTTTGGATGCTGTTCTATTAACCCTTGCCGTGGAAGCAGAGAGCAATGTTGGGCTTGCATCAAAAGTATCAGGCTTGGTGATTAACGATACTAAAAGCCGCATCAGCCAGTTACCACCACCCCCCCCCCCCCATATGTATTTGTTACCCAAACCATTAAAGTCGCGGCCCTCATTGCTTGCTATCTGAATCCAATTCCCCTTATCCCACTGGCGTTGAAGAAGAGAGCAATGATGGAGTTGCAGTAACAGTATCAAGGCTTATTTGTTAAGGGGAGCAACTGCCATAACCGCAGGGCCCGGTGCTAACTTTTTTGCTGCCCTGTGTGAAAAGTTACTGCGCTGCCCTCCCCCCCCCCCCCCCATTCATTCAGTATCTGTCCCGGGCCCATCAAATAAAGCCCAGCTCCGTCCTGCAATCTATATTTTTAAAAACTGACATTCCCCCCCACCCCCACCCCAGAACCCATGGATAGGGAAGGGTATGAGGTACCTAAGGCAAAAACCTTACAGCCTTACACACAAGACACCCAACACACCCCCACATCCTTTACAGACACACACAATTAACTTATGCACTTATAATACATTCTACATGAAAAAAGAACATTCAAAAGTACAGTCTGCTGAGGCAAAAATATCACTTACAACATGCATATTATATTTACATGCACTCCTGTGGTGCCAATCAGAAAACTCTGCAAAATAAAAAAAAGACACTTGGAACTCCTATGGAATTAGATTTTTTTTGTAATGCATATTGGGGCGGATTTTCAGAGCCCTGCTCGCGTAAATCCGCCCAAAACCGGGCGGATTTACGCGAGCAGGGCCCTGCGCGCCGGGAAGCCTATTTTACATAGGCCTCCCGGCGCGCGCAGAGCCCCGGGACTCGCGTAAGTCCCGGGGTTCTCCGTGGGGGGCGTGTCGGGGGGCAGGCCCGGTCGTCGCGGCATTTCGGGGGCGTGTCGGCAGCGTTTTGGGGGCGGGTACGGGGGCGTGGCTATGGCCCGGGGCGGTCCGGGGGCGTGGCCACGCCCTCCGTACCCGCCCCCAGGTCGCGGCCCGCTCGCGCGTGGGGATTTACTTCTCCCTCCGGGAGGCGTAAATCCCCGGAGAAAGGTAAGGGGGGGGTGTAGACAGGGCCGGGCGGGTGGGTTAGGTAGAGGAAGGGAGGGGAAGGTGAGGGGAGGGCGTTAGAGGATTCCCTCCAAGGCCGCTCCGATTTCGGAGCGGCCTTGGAGGGAACGGGGGTAGGCTGCGCGGCTTGGCGCGCGCCGGCTATACAAAATCGATAGCCTTGCGCGCGCCGATCCAGGTTTTTAGCAGATATGCGCGGCTCCGCGCGTATCTACTAAAATCCAGCGTACTTTTGTTTGCGCCTGGAGCGCAAACAAAAGTAGGCTACTCGCGCGCCTTTTAAAATCCGCCCCATTGGGTGTGCACTTGGCCCTCAGAAAGCCATGAATAAACAGAATTACTATTGCAATATAGTAAATCTCCCATACCAAAACACCCCTAACAACCTTATCTATGAAAAAGGCAACACTGCATACATTATACCAGGCTCTAGAACACCAATAAAAGCTCTTATTAGGAAAGCAGGCTGCTATAGATCCCTACACCAAAATTACATGCCAGCAAATACCTCACCTCAGTCACATATGCAGAACACAAAGAGACCCTGAGCAAATACAGAATAAAGAGATCAGAAAGTATAAACAGAAATGTGCTGAGAAGAACTGAACTGGAACCTACAACAAGCCAGCCTCTACATGCAGAGCAACAATGGAAAAACAGAGACAGTAGCATTCTTCATAAAACATTAAATAATAAAATCAAGAGATATAAAACATAAATCATAATAGTAAAGTCATATTGATACAAATAATATTTCAAAGAGTTAATGAATAGAATATATAAAATTTCCCAAACACCAAGAAAGTATTTCAAAATATCTGATGAATAAAAAATCCAATAATTAAAAAATGTGCTATTCCCCCCCCCCCCCCAAAAAAAAATAATAAATATTTTGAAAGAGCAGAATTATCAAATTACACCCAATAAAAATCTCCTTCTCTCCATACCTGTGATCTTCTGATTTCCAGTCTGACTGTTGTGGATTGGGACGCCCAAATGTTATCTTCTTTCTCACACACAAACGCACAATAACACATTCATTCTCTCACACACTCCCTCTCTCTAAGATGCACAGGTTCCCTCTTCCTGTGAGAGCCTATATGTGACACATGGGCTCTCACAAGCACCTAAACATATACACAGGCTCTCATACAGATACGCACATACACACACATAGGCTCTCACATAGACACACACACATGCACAAACACACAGGCTTTCAGATACACATATGCTCTCAGTCACTCACACACATACACACATGGCCTCCTTTGTGCTAAGTGCCGTGTGCCAGAAAAACGTAGTTTCTTGTGAACAAAAATTTCTGCTTCCTAATATAGCTTTTTATCTCATAGTCAAGCATCTGTGCAGATGGAAAGAGTAGGTCTTTACTATTTTTTAAAGCCGTTTTTTTGGAACTTTCCAAATAATGACAATAGAAAAAATAACTGCACACAGCATATTTTATCAAAGCTGTTGAGTTCCCTGCCGACAGGGAATGAGCTCCACTATAGCCCTGAGGGTCTTCCTGTTTGGGGAGGGGGGGGAGTAGAAGCTGTGGAACAGATTTTAAAAGGGTTATGTGTATAAATCCAGAGGGGGCTTGAGCGCCGACAGCCTCTCTCCTTCTTCGGCAGCTGGCGGCCCCGTAGCCTCTCCTTCTGCCGCCAACTCGCCGCCTCCCCGGGTGTGTTGCCCCATGCAGGTGCATACCTGGTCACACTTGGCCTGCACACCAGCAAATTACCCCCAGTTACCACCCATGCACTCTTTTCTTTGTTTCCATCCTCTAGCCTTTAGGAATCCACAGTGTTTATCCCATGCCCCTTTGAATTCCTTCACTGTTTTCATCTTCACCACCTCTAGGCATTCATCACCCTCTCCATGAAGAAATATCTCCTCACATTTGGGTACATTTTAAAAAAGAGCGCGCACGCGTACTTTTGTTCGCGCACCAGGCGCAAAGAAAAGTACGCCGGATTTTATAAGATACGTGTGTAGCCGCGCGTAACTTATAAAATCCGGGGTTGGCGCACGCAAGGGGGTGCACATTTGTGCAACTTGCGCGCGCCGAGCCCTGCGCGCACTGCCCGTTCCCTCCGAGGCCGTTCCGAAATCGGAGTGGCCTCGGAGGGAACTTTCCTTCCACCTCCCCCTCGCACCTTCCACTCCCTTCACTTTTCTAACCCAACCCCCCAGCCCTATCTAGACCCCCCCCCCCCTACCTTTATTCGAAAAGTTACTACTGCCTCCGGGCAGTAGTAACTTACGCGCTGGTGCGGCCGGCCCCGACACAGGCCGCTGTGTCGGGGCACTTGGCCACGCCCCCGGACCGCCCACATGCCCCCGAACACGCCCCCGAGCTGACACCATGCCCCCGGCCACGCCCCCGACCGCCCCTTTTTGCAAGACCCGGTACTTACGTGCATCCCGGGGCTTGCGCGTGCCACCCAGCCCATGCAAAATAGGCTCAGCGCGCGCAGGACCGTTTTAGAAGGGTTACGCGTGTACCTTATGCGTGTAACCTTTTAAAATCCAGCCCATTGGTTCTGAGTCATCCTCCCTGGAGTTTCATTTCATGACCTCTAGTTCTATTGATTGCTTTCCAATGGGAAAAGGTTTGACGATTGTGTATCATTAAAACCTTTCAGGTATCTGAAGGTCTGTATCAAATCTCCCCTGTACCTCCTCTCTTCCAGGGTATATATATTCATATCCTTCAGCCTCTCCTCATAAGTCTTCCAGTGCTGACCTATCACCATTTTGGTCGCTCTTCTTTAGACTGCCTCTATCCTTCTGTTGCCTGTTTTCAAATTACCGTGAGGTGAAAGCAATCCTACAGACCTGAAACACGTGGTAAGAAAAAAATGTATTCTTCTGTCAGAAAAGGAAGGCTAAAAACAATTATGTTTTAGGGAATCCCTTAAATTAAAACCAATAGCTTGAAATTCATTTCCATGAATAAGAATCAAATAATGTTTATTTAAGTACTAACTTGTTCTTTGATTAGTAAAATTAAGAGAAAGTTGATATCACTAGCTGATATTATGATGAGTTTTAAGGAGAAAATAAATAATGAATGATGTTGGAAAAACTACATTTTGAATACGTTATTATGACTGAAGGCCCATGGCAGAAAGGCTGAGCCAGAGTTAAAGGGCAAACATACGTACAATCAATTGCATATAACTGGAGCTACATTTCATTCTGAATATTTTTTGCTATTAATTTCATTGGGGCGGATTTACGTGAGCAGGGCCTTCTGCGCCGGCGCGCCTATTTTCCATAGGCCTGCCGGCGCGCGCAGAGCCCCGGGACTCGCGTAAGTCCCGGGGTTTTTTGTCGGGGCGTGTCGGGGACGATCAACACGGCGTTTTGGGGGCTGGACGCGGCATTTCGGGGGCGTGGCCGCGCCCTCCGGAACCGCCCCCGGGTCGTGTCTCGGCGTAAATCCGTCGACAAAGGTAGGGGGGGGGTTAGATAGGGCCGGAGGGGTGGGTTAGGGAGGGGAAGGGGAGGGGAGGGGAGGGCGAAAGAAAGTTCCCTCTGAGGCCGCTCCGATTTCGGAGCGGCCTCGGAGGGAATGGAGGCAGGCTGCGCGGCTCGGCGCGCGCTGGCTGCCCAAAATCGGCAGCCTTGCACGCGCCGATCCAGGATTTTATAAGATACGCGTGGCTACGCGCGTATCTTATAAAATCCAGCGTACTTTTGTTGGCGCCTGGTGCGCCAACAAAAGTACGCGCTCGTGGTTTTTTTTTTAAATCTACCCCATTTTGAATAAGTATATATTATTAGGGACTTGGAGGTTGATGTACTAACGCCAATAAAAATTATGCTCATTATTTGTTAAATAGCATGTGCTATTTTTCAACTGGAAATTCTATGCAAATTAGTCTGGTGGGAAAATAGCATACTTGTTTTTCTAGAGAAAATTTCACAAAAACTTTCACAAAATTTCATGGAGGTTGTAGTTAAAGTAAGTGCAAAATTCGCTTTGAAAAGAATATTTCACACAGTTTTACTATGTGCCAATA
This sequence comes from Rhinatrema bivittatum, assembly GCF_901001135.1. Lineage (NCBI taxonomy): Eukaryota > Metazoa > Chordata > Amphibia > Gymnophiona > Rhinatrematidae > Rhinatrema > Rhinatrema bivittatum. Next base: position 240,815,210 of record NC_042620.1, read on the forward strand.
GTTAATGAGCTGCTTTACATAATGTTGCATTGCTCCAACTCATTAATTATTAATTCATTTTTTTTCCACTAGCCTGCGGCTATGCATGAAAATTTACTATTTGCGAGGCCAACCGGTTTTATAACATTCACTTCATGCACTGCAAGGGAAAATGGTAGGTACTATCGCAAATAATGCTCATTATTTGTCATTATTCTTGTCCTCGAGGCCTGCAAACCAGTTTGGTTTTCAGGATGTCGGCCTCTTCTTGATTTATGTTGGCCTCTTCTTGATTTATTATTTCTATCTGTCTCCATAAGTCAATATGATAGGGATGTGAATTGTGTGCCCTATCGTCTTAACGATTGAAATCATCTGGCAGGAGAAGAGAATCGTGTTTGGCACGATTTTTTAGTTAAAAAATCGTTTTTTCCGATTAGTACGCACTAACGGGAGTTAGTGCACACTAACCATTGCTAGTGCGCACTAACAGAAAATGATACAATTTGACACTTTTCAGGTCAGTTAAGGTCAGTTTAGGAATGAATATGTATTCCTATTGGCTGCCCTCTTACTTATTCATGTTACCAAGGTTCCCACGGACAATATATGGGGGATGGGAAATGGAAACAGTTGGTAGCTTGACAAAAAAAGTAATGTGATCAGTCAATGTGACTAGAACTTGTGCCCTAACCCTGATACCAGGGGTGTTGTGATCTTCCTGCACACAGTGCCCTAACCCTGACACCAGGGGTGTTGTGATCTTCCTGTACACAGTGCCCTATCCCTATTAATACCAGGAGTGTTGTGATCTTCCTGCACACAGTGCCCTAACCCTGATACCAGGGGTGTTGTGACCTTCCTGCACACAGTGCCCTATCCCTATTAATACCAGGAGTGTTGTGATCTTCCTGCACACAGTGCCCTATCCCTATTAATACCAGGAGTGTTGTGATCTTCCTGCACACAGTGTCCTAACCCTGACACCAGGGGTGTTGTGATCTTCCTGCACACAGTGCCCTATCCCTATTAATACCAGGAGTGTTGTGATCTTCCTGCACACAGTCGCCTAACCCTGATACCAGGGGTGTTGTGACCTTCCTGCACACAGTGCCCTATCCCTATTAATACCAGGGTGTTGTGATCTTCCTGCACACAGTGCCCTAACCCTGATACCAGGGGTGTTGTGATCTTCCTGCACACAGTGCCCTATCCCTATTAATACCAGGAGTGTTGTGATCTTCCTGCACACAGTGCCCTAACCCTGACACCAGGGGTGTTGTGATCTTCCTGCATGCAGTGCCCTATCCCGCCTGCATTACTAGTGAGAGGCTGACTTCACAGACAGGAGGGAGCTGCCTATCCCTTACTCCTCCCTTCCCCCAAGTCCCAGCAAGTGAATGGTGTGTGGGTGAGGGGGGGGGAGGATGGTGAAGGGTGAGACAGCTCCCTCCCTGCATTACTAGTGAGAGGCTGGCTTCACAGACAGGAGGGAGCTGCCTGACCCTCACTCCTCCCTTCCCCCATGTCCCAGCCAGTGAATGGTGTGTGGGTGAGGGGGGGGGGGAGGATGGTGAAGGCTGAGACAGCTCCCTCCCTGCATTACTAGTGAGAGGCTGGCTTCACAGACAGGGGGGAGCTGCCTGACCCTCACTCCTCCGGGGTGTTGTGATCTTCCTGCACACAGTGCCCTATCCCTAATACCAGGGGTGTTGTGATCTTCCTGCATGCAGTGCCCTATCCAGGTTACCGGGGGTGTTGTGATCTTCTTGCACACATCCCGGTATCAGGGATAGGGCACTGCGTGCAGGAAGATCACAACACTCCTGGTATCAGGAATAGGGCACTGTGTGCAGGAAGATCACAACACCCCTGGTATTATGTGTGTTTTTTGTTTTTATTAACAACCTGCTTTTCAGTTGATAGGGATAATTTGGAATTATTTTGCAAGTCAAAAGTAACTGGCATTGCTCAGGTTGTCTGGTTCAGCAGGCAGATGCAGATCCTCAGTCACAACAGGAACTTCTCTCAGGCACCACTCTCCCTTGGGCCCTACAGAATTTCAACACAGCTTCTCACTTTATGCTAATCCTTTCTTGCTATGTTGTACTCAGATACTCTCTCTCTCTGTCTCTGTCTCTCTCTCTGCTTCTTCTGTCAATGTCTTTCAGATTTTCACTCCTTAACTCCTTCTGGAACCCCTTAGAACTACTGAGTGCAGCACCTATTTTTTCTCCTTGGTTCAAGCCTCTCTAGAACATTCTACCCTGAGACTCCTCCTTCAGTGACCTGCAGCTAATTCTTATGGAACAACCTCTTTTATACCACTCTGATAGTTTCCCCTATTGCACTGAATCATGCTGACACTCATACATTAGCACCCTCTTCCACACATTCTACTTGATTTCTAAAACTGAAGAATTCCACATTTTAACATATAGGCTACATTCAGTCTAAGCAATTTCAAAGATCCATATACCAGCTAGTGGTCAGAATGCCACACTATGACAGACCGACTGACTGACTAACATAATGCTTTATATATATATATATATATATATATATATACACAGAGAGTTTTATGACCATCGGTCGCAGATGGCTGCGACCGCGTCTACTCACGTCTTGTGTTACTCTTCTCCCCTCTCCGGGCCTGCTCGTGACAGGGGCTAGTCTCTACCGCCGCGTACCTCAAGGCTCTTCGTGGTGGCCAGGACACCGCCGCCACCCACACTGACTCTGGGCCTTCCTAGGCATGCGCGCGCGCCACCGGGCCCTCTTTTGAAGACGCTACGGCAAGAACCTCAGGGGCATCCCCGACTGATGACATCACTTGGTCAGGGTTCTTAAGCACTGTCTTTGCCCCTTGTTAGCTGACTTTGCAACGAGTTCCATCGCTACTCTACTTGCTCTTTTCTCCTCAGACCTTTGGTGACTGTCTCGGACCTTCCTTGGACTTTGGACCCTGGCTCAGGTACCTGCTCCTTGGGGGCCTGCTTGCGCTCTTTCCAGAGACCTGGTCTCCTGGCTTCCCCTGCTCCTTGGGCTAGCCCTGCGCCTTCCAGGAGTCCTACCCGCCGGCTCCCCCGCTCCTCGGGGTTGCCTCTGGGAACTGCCTCACCACTTGGGAGACTCATCTCCGTGCTTCCCTACTCCTCAGGGCAGTGCCTACATTCTACATTAGAGACTGTCTGTGCTTCCCCTTTCCTCGCAGCAGTGACTATGTTCTACACCAGAGACTGTCTGTGCTTCCCCACTCCTCAGGGCAGTGCCTACATTCCACACCGATGATTGTCTGTGCTCCCCGTTCCTCGGGGCTGCATCTTCATTTGCATCAGTGACTGTTCTCACACCTCCCTGGCTTTTCGAGGTTGCTTACAAGATTACCTGGAGAACCGACTCGGGTTTCCCCGCTCCGTGGGTTAGCCTACATCATCGCATCAGTATCTTCCTCGCTATGCAGCTCCGCTCCTCGGGGCTGTCTCAGCAGTATACCTCCTGCACCGCCTGCCTCATGCTTTCCGCTCCTCGGGCCTGACTAGCACCACTCTCTCGGAATGTTTCTGCCCAGGTACTGCTCTCCAGCTCAGCCTATAATGTGGGGTCCCTCAGTACTGTGTCTCTCACCCAACTCCTCGGGACCTTCCCTTCTTCATTTCCCTTCTCTGAGATCCCATCTCTCTCCACTCCCAGAAACTAAAATACCACTCCCAGAAACTAAAATACCGCTAGGTCTCAGGACTTCCCTCCAAATCCCAACCCCAATGTTCCTTCTCCACAACTCCATCCCGATATTCCATCCTCTTCCTCTCCCATCTCCAGTCACTCTTTCCTCCTGATTTCCATCCCCCTTCCTTCCTTTCTTCCTACCTCCCCATTCCTGATCCCTCTTCCCTCCCTTCCTTTCATTCATTTTCCTTATCCTCTCTGTTATCCCCATTCTCACCTCTCTCTGGGCCTCTAATCTTCCTCCAACCCTTATCCCTTTACCCCTCCTCGAGCTCCTGCTGCACCTGACCTTGCCTCCCAATGGTGTGGACCTGTGGGGCTGTTACCACCACCCCACAGGTGGTAACAACTCTCACCTCGGGCCAAGGGTCCATGAAACCCACAAACCATAACAGAGAGAGAGAGAGAGATTAATAAGAAAATATAAAGTTGATGCTAATAAGCTTTTTGTAAAGTGAAAACAAATATATGTGTTTTGAAAGATTTTTCCCCATAGAATGTGTAATCCTTATGCTGATTCCTGGCTGGGCATAGGGATTTACTGGGGAGATCATGAGCAAAAGCAGAATTCATATCTCCCAAAGGATTCTTTCCCAACATGGGGGAAAAGACACATTTTCCAAGTCCCTTAAGCAGAGCTCCTGGTTTCTGCAGCAGATTTTTTAAAATTCTGTGGTAATTATGACAAATTTGCATAACTTTGCATGTGTTTGCACACTTAAAATGCATTTTTTTAAACTTTATAAAAATAGTAATTTTCTGAGATTTCTATATTGGAGGAAAAGGGATTTTAGTTTCTGGGAGTGGAGAAAGATGGGATCTCAGAGAAGGGAAATGAAGAAGGAATCTCAGGCGGGAGGGGTAAAGGGATAAGGGTTGGAGGAAGATTAGAGGCACAGAGAGAGGTGAGAATGGGGATAACAGAGAGGATAAGGAAAATGAATGAAAGGAAGGGAGGGAAGAGGGATCAGGAATGGGGAGGTAGGAAGAAAGGAAGGAAGGGGGATGGAAATCAGGAGGAAGAGAGACTGGAGATGGGAGAGGAAGAGGATGGAATATGAGGATGGAGTTGTGGCGAAGGAAAATTGGGGTTGGGATAAGGAGGGAAGTCCTGAGACCTAGCAGGGGGGACGAGGAGAGGAAGTATCCCTCCCTTGGCTCCAGCTCTGCTCCTCCTTACATCCCAATCCTCAGTCCCTATCCTCTATTTATTATCCTTTCCTCTCTCCAACCCATTCTTTTATTGTCCCCCATTTCACTTGACCACACACACACACATATATCCATCCTCCCCCAGCATCTCTTTCACACAACCCCAGATTCCCCAATCCCACTATCACACACCCCCATCTCCCCAGATTCTTGTCATATACTTATTCCCAGCATCTCCATCACACACCCCATTCCCATAATCCCTCCAACCTATCTCAACCCCATCCTCTGTTTCACGCAAACCCCCCCAATCACACATCTCCATCTCTTGGTTCCCTTTTCCATCTCCAGGCTCTCCCCTGTTTCACACAACCTCCACATCCAATCACCCCCTCCCCAATCTCCATCTAATCTCTTATCCCCTTTCCACCTCCAGCCTCTAACAACTCCATCCCCCATCCCAGCAGGACGTCAGAAGAACATTCTCCTCCTCTGCCAGCCAGGCTTAACTGCTGTATTCAGTGCAGGACGTGGAAGAGAATATAAAAAAATAGATTGACAGCAAAGGAAGGAGACTGAAGACTAAGTCACAAAGAGGAAGAAATACAACCAAGAAAAGGTAAGTGATATTGTGGAAGAACTAGAAGGGAATGTTATGGATATTAAAATCTATAACAGAACAGACTTGCCAGGGAAATATATAAGATGAGCATAAAAGCCTGGTCAAAGGTTAGGCAACTCTGCTTTAATCAAAAAAACAAAACCTTTGCTTTTGGGGGGTATAGAAATCTTATTCTTTTGAGGGGGTGTAGAAATCCTAGCAATCACCAAAGTGGAAAAAGACCTGGAGGTCATCATTTCTAATGACCTACAAGGCAGTGATGGATTTAGGATTTTGCCACGCCTAGGCATGGCTGGTGCTGTTGGCCGCCCTCCCCACCTCACCTCCCACCAGAGCAAGGTCGGACAACAGGGAATAGGTCAAAGGCAGAGACCCAGAGCTTCCCTCTGCAGCTCGGGAGTAGATTCTGTGGCAAAAATGTGAAAATTCTGAAGCTCTTTTCTATGACAACATAAACCTTGCTTATGTCTGTACAATTTGTTTTCCTTTTATTGGGTGAGGAAAAGGGACCTCAAGTGTCAGTACCAGGAGGAGATCTCAGGAATGAGAAGAAGAAAGTGCGATGGACCAAAGAGAGGAGATAATGGGAGAAAAAGGAAGAGAGGGTGAGATTAGGGATTTAGGATGGAAGAAATGGAGGGAAGGTCTGAGACTGAGGAAGGGGGAGGAGGGGTTGGGGCTGGATAAGGAAACAGAAAGCGGTTTTTGCTAAGTAAGGTTCAGTACAGCTGCTTTTCAGCCAGCCTGCTGCCCCCTCCCAGATTTTTGCCGCCCTATGCACAGGCCTAATGTGCCTAATGACAAATCTAGGCCTGCTCCAAGGTCGCCAATCAGTGTGATAAAGCAGTTGGGGAAACAAATAATTGGTTGAGTAAGGAGTGATATCATTAGTACCCCGTGGCTGAAAGCAGCAATTGGGCATGTCCAGCGGAGGAGGAGGAGGACTTAGCCCAACTTGCTGCTGCTGCTGCTGCTGTGCACGGGAGAACCAGAAAGGGTTACGAAATACTATTACCTCTACATCAGTTGTCTCTGCTAAGGCCCCCACCTCTCAGGAGTCAAAGCATAAGAGATTGCCAACTCCCTAGCAGATCCTTAACAGATTGCTAACTAGAGGTGTGAATCGTGTAATTGATTGTCTTAACGATCGATTTTGGCTGGGGGGGGGAGGGAAATCTGATCGTCGAGTTTTGTTTTTTTTCTAAAAATCGTTAAAAATCGTAAATCGGGGGAGGGCGGGAAAACCGGCACACCAAAAAAACCCTAAAACCCACCCGAACCTTTAAAACAAATCCCCCACCCTCCCGAACCCCCCCAAAATGTTTTAAATTACCTGGGATCCAGGTGGGGGGGTCCCGACGCGATCTCCTCCCGCTCTCTGGCCACCGCTGTGTTGAGAAATGGCGCCGGTGGCCCTTTGCCCTTATCATGTGACAGGGCAAAGGTAGCGCTGGCGCCATTTTATTTCCTGGCTCCCGATGTCACGCATGCGGGAGATCGCCCCCGGACCCCCGCTTGACCCCCAGGGACTTTTGGCCAGCTTGGGGGGGGCCTCCTGACCCCCACAAGACTTGCCAAAAGTCCAGCGGGGGTCTGGGAGCGACCTCCTGCACGCGGGGCGTATTGCCAATCTTCAAAATGGCGCCGGCGCTACCTTTGCCCTCACTATGTCATACGGGCGACGGTCCCGTATTGCCAATGGCGCCGGCGCTACCTTTGCCCTCACTATGTCATACGGGCGACCGTCGCCCGTATGACATAGTGAAGGCAAAGGTAGTGCCGGCGCCATTTTGAAGATTGGCAATACGGCCCGCGTGCAGGAGGTCGCTCCCGGACCCCCGCTGGACTTTTGGCAATTCTTGTGGGGGTCAGAAGGCCCCCCCCAAGCTGGACAAAAGTCCCTGGGGGTCCAGCGGGGGTCCGGGGGTGATCTCCCGCATGCGTAACGTCGGGAGCCAGGAAACAAAATGGCGCCTGCGCTACCTTTGCCCTGTCACATGATAAGGGCAAAGGGTCACCGGCGCCATTTCTCAACGCAGCGGTGGCCAGAGAGTGGGAGGAGATCGCGTCGGGACCCCCCCACTGGGCCCCAGGTAATTTAAAACTGGACCCCAGGTAATTTGGGGGGGGGTTCGGGAGGGTGGGGGATTTGTTTTAAAGGTTCGGGTGGGTTTTAGGGTTTTTTTGGTGTGCCGGTTTTCCCGCGCCCTATTTAACGATACAATACAAATGCCCCTGACGATAAATCGGGGGCATTTGTATTATATCGCGTATCTAACGATTTTGGACGATTTTAAAATTATCTGACGATAATTTTAATCGTTCAAAAATGATTCACATCCCTATTGCTAACTCCTATCTGATGTCTCCGCCCATCCGGCATCAAATCCATAACAGGTACAAAGATGTACTTTCTAGAGTAAAGAGAGAAAAAGGGAGGATACAAATAGTCAAATATTGATTAGGCTTTAATTTAGAAGATAACATTTCCCATAGAATAAAATGCTCAAGGACAAGAGGTCAACATATGAAGCTAAGGGAGTGAAGCTCAAAAGGATATTGAGACAATGTTTTTTCACTGAGAGGTTGCTGGGACACTTGGAACAAACTTTCCAGTGGAAGTGGTACGTAGAACCCAAAACAGTGGCAGAATTCAAGTATGCATAGGGCATATGCTAAGGGATTTCAGTGGTGGAGGTGGGTGGAGAGAAGGTGAAGGAGTGAGCAGGCACCAGTGGACAGACTGGGTGGGCCAAGTAGTCCTTGAGTGCTAACACTTTCACTGTTTTGTTTCTTTTTTTTTAATTGGTTCCTCTTTTCTCTTCCTTCCTCCAGCTCAGTTCCCGGATCACTTCCCGGATCTTGGCACTATGAGCCTTCATTTACAATCATGCATGGACTTCCCCCCCCCCCCCCCCCAAATTAATAGACCCTCCTACTCTGGTCAATAGTCCTGAGGCCATGAGCCATGCTCCAAGATTCCTTTAGGAAACCTGTAATATGGGCTTTAAATCCAGCTACTAGGTATCACCCTTAATAATGACAAGAGGCTATGAATGCTCCTTCTAAAGCATCCCTAACCTCAGCCCCAGCGAACCAGGGATGTGGAAGATGCAATCTGGGAATTGTAACAGAGATCTTATGCATAGAAGTGTTCAGCACTTGCCTCTGAGCCTCTGGGCTGGCCCACATTCCCTAAACTGATATAAGGAACCTCTCTTTACTCCTCCTGCTTATATATTTATGCAGATTTTTTTTTAAACTAAACAAAATCTTCTTTAATAGCCTGGATATATTATTCACAATCATTTTTTTCAGCACTTTTCAATGAGGACTGAAAGCATAATAGCAGTGATTCAATCTGCCTGCCTGAGGGCATGCTAACTTCCAGGAAAATTCACAAATCAGGTCCAAACTTGGGAGAAAGGTGGAGCATGGTCCTGCCATCTACCCTATTGAAAATGAGTTGGATCTGATAAGACTAAGGTCATTTTCAATAGGGCTATAAATTATTGTAAATAAATAAAATAAATAGGATCAAAGTTGGAAAGCGCTAGAAAATATATTCATAAGCCTGGTTTTCACTTCCTCCCTTATTAAATATGCGACTCTTAATTTAAAAAGATTATTTTCCAATAATATCAAGTACAAATCTTATCAAGTCCACTAGACACAAGCTGACAGTTTCCAACTGTGGTTTAATTTGATTCTACATTCATCGAAACTCAGCTGGTGAAGTATTTTTTGCCTTTTTGTAGGGGGATTTAGCTCTTAGGACCTACAGTGGAGCCTAATAACATAGCAGTATGGAATGCTCCATTGCAAGATGTTAGTGTCTTTCCTGTGACTCTTAGACTGCCCTCCAAATTGTTTCTGAAGTAAATTTATATTATTTTCCAATGAGACTTTTGTTTGGTGGGGGATAGGGGCAGAAGGATACAGTTCCAGACCAGATTCTATATTATACAACAGACAATGCAATTAAGCAGCATTTATTTTTCTCCAGTCTGGCATGCAGTCATCACCCAGTTCTGACCTTCTGTTTAAATCTCAGTGTCTCTTCCTTTCAATTATTAATCCCTGGCTGAAAAATAACAGAAAACTGTTTCTGCACGAAAAGTGAATATGTTGATAAAAGCTTGATTCTTTTTTTGTATTGCTGAAGAGAAAGCCTACTGCATAACAAATTGCAACCTTTTGAACTCATCAGAACAAGAATCTAAAAAACTTGATGAGAGCACTTGAGTGACCTTTTATACAGTGATGAGTGCAATGGAAGAGACTGGCTTGTATGGAAATCTACATCAAGAAGAGCGGTTGTAAAAAAACTGCAGCCTTACTTCAATAGTCAAAACGACCTCTTATTGTGTTCAGAACACTTTAACCTTTATAAACTCTGCATTTTAATTACAAAAGCATTCAAAAACAAATTATTTTATTTTGTTCTTACCTTGTGCCATCTTAATGCTGATGTCCTATGTAGTAGGCTCACAGAATCCTCTTCAGTAGGTTTTCCGTTCTTTTCTCTTGATTTATAAGATGTTTATGACTCAAGATTTCTTTCCATCATATTAGCAAGATGGTTAGACTGACTGACAGTAATCAAAACTACACTAAAACTGTACAAAACAAAGCCACAAGCTATACAATAACTTTCTCCAAAGGAAATGATTGCACTTCTCTATGGTATGATAGAACTCTGAATCAAGATCATATTTCCTTGAATATCTTTGTATAGGATTATGGAGAAATAAAAGGGATATGGCTTTTTACGTGATAAGTAGGCCGAATTAGCCACAGCCATTACATGTGGGTGTTGTCATCCGGTGGCACCAAAAGGACATATCTCTCCTAGCTAGTAGAGCTTTAAGCTCTACTCAGCATGTGTGGGCGTTCTCACATAGGTGTTGCCTCATGAGCCTCCTTGGTCATTTTTGTCCAAGCACAAACTCAGATGTGTACTCAGTCTCACCAGAAATGTTTCTATATAATCTTTAAACCTTGATATTTTTCTATATATTTTCATCAGATTTTGCCTTTTTCATTTGCCTCACTTCCTCTGCAGCATAGACAACACTTTTCAGTGCTTACAAAAACTATTTAATTGCCTCCTCAACATGTCCTGCAAAAAGAAATCTATCTCATTGTCTTCAAGAGTTGCGCCTGTGGCAAGATAATTTCCCTCACAGATTTATTTATTATTTTTATATACCAACATTCAATCTGAGATATCACATCAGTTTACATTCAGGTACTGTAGGTATTTCTCTATCCCCAGAGGGCTTACAATCTAAGTTTTGTACCTGAGGCAATGGAGGGTAAAGTGGCTTGCCCAAGGTCACAAGGAGTGACAGCAGGACTCAAACCCTGGTCTCCTGGTTTGTAGCCCACTGTTCTAATCACTAGGCTACTCCTCAATGCTTGGGCCTAATCACAATCAGGCAAACTGCTACACCTGTGGACGGATGTTGTATAAATCTCTTCAGAGTCACAGCAAATACTTTTCCTGCAGTGCAGCATTGTCTGCCTCTGTGGGTAAGGAGTTTAGCAGGAGCTCCTCCAAAATACCCCCATCAGCACAGTCCAAAGCCATGAGATCAAGTGGAATGAGCTGCCCTGTATTGTAGATCAAGCAGTGTCACTCTCTAGAGCCATTGGAGTCTGTTGAAGAAGCAGTAGACCTTGAAGTGAGGTGCATTGGCACAATCAATGCACAATGCATCTGAGTCTTCAACACAGCAGTTATTGGCTCTTTCGCACATGGCACATGACATATTAGAACTCTTGACAATGGTGCAACACTGCATTCAATGCATGTTACACCGATGCATCTGATGCACATCTCACTGGTGCACTTGATACACAACCTATCAATGCACTCAAGCATGTCACACTGGTACCCTTGACACACGACACATTAAAGGCCTCAGTGCTTGAGGCCACATTTCATCAATGTATCTTAATGCATCAACGCATTGTGCTCATGATGCAGCACATGATCCACCAATGCATAGCGCAAGAACACATGGAACCATCCTGGTGCTCCTGATGTATGCTTCAAAGAAACATTCCAGCTCTGCGTCAACATTGTCTCAAAGGAAGAATTCCAAGGCAGCTTCCAGGCATTTGACTCCTTTCAAAGCACCAGATTCTAGAGATGTGAATCGGAACCGGTATCAGTTCGGATTCCGGTTCCGATTCACATTGTGAAATTTTTATCTTGCAGTCCGATCGGGTTTTTTTTATCGGCTGCGCCTGAGCCGATAACAAAAAAATACAGCCGACTCTTTAAAATGAGTTTGTTAGTATCCCCCCACCCTCTGGACCCCCCCAAAATTTTTTTAAATACCTGGTGGTCCAGCGGGGGACCTGGGAGCATTCTCCCGCGCTCGGGCCGTCGGCTGCCAGTAAACAAAATGGCGCCGATGGCCCTTTGCCCTTAGCATGTGACAGGGTATCCGTGCCATTGGCTGGTCCCTGTCACATGGTAGGAGCAATGGACGGCCGGCTCCATCTTAAAAATGGCGCCTTCTCAAGGCAACCAGGAGAATCCCCTCTGTTGCCTTCTTCATCATTGGAGTTCTGGATCAGTGAATCCTTGCTATTAGGTGCAGAAGAGGATTCTACAGGTATTCCTTCTGATCCAGTTCTGGATCCTTCTGAACATACTTCCCCATCAGAAGACCTCTGTCGTGATTCATTGAGTAAAATCTTTCATCCCTTTCACCTTACCTACTCAAAATTTGTTGCAAAAATGATTTTTTTTACGCACGCTTTCATTGTGAATTCACAATCTAGGAAGATCCCTAGTAGGGATGTGAATCGGTCTTCGGACAATTGAAAATATCGGACGATATTTTCAAAATCGTCAGAAATCGGGGGCTCCCGATAAGAGAACCCCACGATTTTGTTCCTGGGGTTCTCTTATCGCTTTGGGGGAGGGCGGGAAAAATGGCATACCAAAACAATCCCTAAACCCACCCCGACCCTTTAAAAATTGTTCCCTTAGTTTCCCCACCCTCCCGAACCCCCCAAACCTTTTTACAAGTACCTGGTGGTCCAGTGGGGGTCCCGGGAGCCATCTCCCGCTCTCGGGCCATCGGCTGCCACTAATCAAAATGGCGCCGATGGCCCTTTGCCCTTACCATGTGACAGGGTATCCGTGCCATTGACCGGCCCCTGTCACATGGTAGGAGCACTGGATGGCCCACACCATTTTTAAAGATGGTGCTGGCCGTCCATTATTCCCTTCAAAAAAGTGAAGCAGATTTGTGAGGCAAGACTTGCCTTTGGTAAAGCCATGCTGACTTTGTTCCATTAAACCATGTTTTTCTATATGTTCTGTGATTTTGATCTTTAGGCAAGCACCATCAGAAAAAGAAGAGCTCAGTAATTGCATTGCATAATACTCCCAGGGATTTGAAAAAGCTCATCCTAGCAATAGGCTGGAAAGCTGGAATTTTCCATAATGAGCAGAAGGCAACTTGATGTGCTACATCACAGCCTCCTGTACAACTGCCTATAGCTCTTTAAGAGAGAGACCTCTAGTGGTATTACAACACACACACAAGGGATTTCTTAAACTGATTGACAAGACCTTAAAGGCTCATAGTGATATTAACAAAACAGGATCTTTACTCACTGGAGCACCTATTTACACTGTGAAGTATTATGATTGGCAGTCTGCAGGTTGCCCCATGGACCACCGCTCTTGCCACCAGGCCCGGTCCTAATGTACGTGGCAGGATGCTACTAGCAATCCCAGGCTGAGCTGGCCACTCCTCGATGTGAAGAGAAGTCGCTGACATTGCTCTCTAATGCGGTGGAATGCTGCCAGTTCGACCAGCCATACTTCGAAGATGCCCTCTGCACATGCGGCTGGACGCCGCCAGCCTTGAGCATTGCACTTCTTCCTAGGCACGCACACACAACTCTTACCTCTATTTAAAGGGACCACGGCAGGAAACCCACGTCTCCCTAGGTGATGATGGCAGCACTAGGCCCTATTTAAGGGCAACGCTCGGCTCCCAACATGCCTCGGTGACAGATTTGTCTGCTTCTTGAGTGGTGCAAGTTGCCTCAGCATTTTGTCTTCACTTCCATTGTTTTCAGTGTCTTATCTCCATCATAAGTTCCAGTGGCTTGTCTCTGCCTTCAGTTCCAGCATCTGTCTTCAGTTTCAGCATCCTTGCCTTCATCTCTTCAGATCTCCAGTGTCTTTTCCATCACCTGCCTGTTCTTCTCCATGCCTGCCTGCCCTGCCTTTCCGTCCTGCCTTCCTTTGGGATGGATACCAGGTATTGACCTCATCCTGTTTCTGGATACCCTTGTCTGCTGGCAGCCATTGACCATAGCCCATCATCGGATACTCCTGGCCTCCATTTACATCAATCTACTACCTTAATGAATATCTCTGCATTCAACAGAGGCTTCCAGCTAAGACCTGCTGGCCATAGCACCCAAAGGCTCAACCCAAGGGAAGCAAGGGCTGGTAGAGGGAAATCTCCCAATGGGACTCTGCTTCATCTGGCTCCAATTGCTAACAGTGGGGACCTGCAAGGCTCATCCCTATAGGTTGTGTCCACCCTACCTTGGCTCAAGAGCCCAAGAGCTCAAGAGTCCACGAGCCTTAAATAAAACTCAACATGCTAGCAGTCTGTAATCCATGGATCATGCGTCTCCTGGATCCGATAACAAGCCTTATTTAAGAAGAAGACAAGCTACTATTTAATAGAAGTCCTATTTGTTTGTTGGACACAGCCCCTAATGAAGCACCAAAATATGATTCATGTTGGGTTGGCATCTACATTTAAAGGTCTACTTTTATGGACTACATATAAGCTAAGTGTCATTCATTTAAAGACTCTTTTTATATACAATTTACAAACAAATCTTTAAAAAAAAAGGGCATGAGGGAAGTGATCCCTTACAAGCTTCTAAATTCTTGAGACCTATGATTAAAGTTTCTGAAGCGTTAGCACATTTAGTGGTGTTTACAAGGTTTCTTGCACTTTTAAATGAGAGCTTTATACACTCAAGCTATATGATAGTATCTAGATTTGAAGACTGGGCTTTTTGAAAACGTTAGTGCTTTCTGTTTCAATCATTCACCTGTGTGCTTTTTATTATGCTAATTGATTGCACAAAAACCAAGGGCTTTTTTTTATTTATAATCCCTTATAAGCACAGCTGGAATAAGAGAGATCAAAATGGAGGAGCCTGGAGAAGGAAAACAGCTGTGTTAAGCAAAGACTTGAATCTCTTATCACCGGAAAAGATGAACAGATACAAATCCTGTATACCTGACTTCGGCAAGAAAGGGAAAGGAATTTGGTATTTCCATCTAGTCCCATCAGTCCAGAATCTAACAAAGAAGTAGATGTCTCCACCCTCGTGGCAGGGGTTGTCCTCCATTAAAACATTCCAGAAGTCACTACCCCCCTCACCTGCAGCTCAGCTTTTGTCCCTGGAATTGCATGAACTATGGGAATAAAACAATTGTTTGGTTGTGAAAAAACACCAAACGAGCCAAGAAACCCTCAGTTAGCTGAAGGGGGTTGGCATCCCAGTAGAAGATAAGGAAAAGGGACTTTTCTTACCAGTACCCCTGCAAATCCAAGGCCTCTGGAGAGGGGCTTAAGAAGGACGTGTTGCTATGATTGGCAGCCCATGGGTTGCTCCTCAGATCACTGTTCTTCCCACCAGGCCCAGTCCCAACATATGCAGCAGGATGCTGCTAGAGATCCTCAACATGAAGAGAAGCCACCAACATTGCCCTCCAGTGTGGCAGAATGCCGCCGTCCCGACCATCCATGCCTCTGAGGAAAGCCATCCGCACACACGGCTGGATGCTGCCAGCCTTGAGTGCTGCACTTCTTCCTAGGCTCTTGTCTCTATTTAGAGACCACAGCTGGAAATCCCTCTCAACCTCAGGTGATGATGTCAGCACTAGGCTCTATTTAAAGGCAATGCTCAGTTGCCAACATGCCTTGGCAACATTCCTGCTTCTTGAGTAGTATGAGTTACCTCAGCATTTTGTCTTCACTTCCAATGTCTTCAGCATCTTGTCTCTGTCTTCAGTTCCAGCATCCTTGCCTTCATCTCTTCAGTTCTTCAGTGTCTTCCCTATCACTCACCTGTTCTTCTCCACCCTGCTTACCCTGCCTTTCTGTTCCGCCTTCCTTTCAGACGGATACCAGGTATTGACCTCAATCTGTTTCTGGATACTCTTTTCTGCCACCGACCACAGTCCTTCATTGGATATGCCTGGCCTCCATTTATGTCAATCTAGCTACCTTGATGAACATCTCCACCATCAGCAGAGGCCCCCGCCTAAGACCTGCTGGCCCCGGCAGCCAAAGGCTCAATCCAAGGGGAACAAGGGCTGATAAAGGCGAATCTCCTGCTGAGCCTCTGCTTTGTCCAGCTCCGCCTATTGATGGTGGGAACCTACAGGGCTGCTCCCTGTATCTTGCATCAAGCCTACCTCAGCCCAAGGGTCCACAAATGCAACATGAAGGAGCAACACAAATCAAGGCTCATGGTACTAGGATCTTAGCACTGGTTCTGACTGATCTGGACAAAGAAGAAGAAAGTAGGAACTGTTAGGGCAAAAAACCATGTAGCAAAATGAACTGGATAAAACCACAAAGTATACTGCTCTTCTTAATTGGAAATGACTCTCCTTAGATGTTGTTCATCCCATCCTTTCCAGTTAGTTCCAAACACAGCTTGCTGTATCAACTATTGTACAATACAAGAGGGCACAGACTTCTTATAAAAACAAGTTTTTCAAGTTTACATTTAGAAATTAGTGTGGAGATAAAAAAAATTCCAAATTTATTTTGGTGAAGGCAATAGTTTCCTTCTGCTACTTTGGGCTTCCAGCTCAATCAGAATTGGCCTCTGTTGGGCTTGAGTGTCATGAGTCGTCTTCTGCAACTACCCAGGGACTTTCCCTTGTTTTATATCAGTCTCCTAACTCGTTTAGTCAAGTCGTTGTGGTGTCAGTATTTGGCTGGGTACCATGCACCAGGGCTCCCTCTCAAGCTTTCTTTGAGTCGAGGGTTTCAGGAGATCATGATACAAAAGTGATCTGGAAGGGGCAAGCCAGTGGAACTTGAAGCCACGAGCCATCAGTCACAAGTCTGGATTGGAGTGCTTCTGGTTCCAGTTTGCACTGAAATATCTTGAGACTAACTTCTTCTGGTTGTTCTTGCAGTATTCCAAACTCTCAGCCATTCTGAGCACACTCAGTCTGATCTCACCTGCCATTTTAGAGCATATTCCAGTACTGAAGAAATGCTTCACTCCCAACCAGTCGCGAGAAGTGAAAGTAGGTATATATATGAAGGGAAGTAAGGAAAAAAGCAACAGCTGATTGCATGTAAAGGAAGTATTTTAAAAGAAAAGAAAAAGAAAGAGAAAATATTTAGCATTGCTGGAACCATATTTTTCAATGATCCTCACAGGCGTCTGCTTCTTTAATTGTGCAAAAAAAAGCTTGTATACATCAAAGCTAGCTACAGCACTTTTGGCTGCATACTCTGGTCAGTTGGAAGAGCATACTCAGATTCTTCCACTAGAAAAATGAGCTTGTAGTTGATGACAATAGGAAATCAGACACACTGTAGGCAGTGATGACGATGATGATGATAGTAGTAATTGTGATACTGCTCACATCATTGCTACTCATTCCACTTGAAGAAATGGCACACTTTCTCTGCCGCTTTGACTACTGATGCCGCTGCTCTTAGTAGCCTGCCAGGGCATAGTAACTGAAAATGGCATGCTTCTAGTTTCTGGTTTACTAGTTCAGTTCGACAATGCCTTGCTTACAATGATGATACTGACTGATATCTGTCTTTTGCATCTCTTTAGTTAGACTGATTTAGCAATATTGTAGAAAGACAGAATATAACAGCAAGTAATAACTTTAATACTCACCTAGTTTGACCGATTTACTTCCAGCTGCATTTGATCTCTGGATTTCTTCTCAGTGTTTTGTGACCAGGGATTGACTGTGCTGCTTATCCCATACCTTGTTACTGTTTTTCCCTCCATCACATTCACTGGAAGGCCGTTTCATGCATCCACCACTCCTTCCTCACCTCTTGCAGCAGAAGAGAACCAGAAGGCTTATCTGCATACATTGCCCAGCAGTCCCGGGGCGAGGACTCCAGAGGGTCACCCAGAGGGTCACCCAGAGACTTCAAGATATCAGGCTGCACAGACCCAGCTTTCAGAGGCCCTGCACCCCTTGCAACAGAAGAGGACTGGAAGCGCGCCGTCAAAGCTCCTTACTATAAATTTAATACAAATCTTATACAGCAGGTATTTAATTCAAAACAAGAGTCAATAAGGTGGGTAAGTAAATAGTTATAAAATTGTAGTGCTTTGAGGGTCACTGACAGACAAATATAAAATAATCATGCCTTAAAATTTTTAAACTCAATTAAGATGGAGATAATAGTCCAGCAGCAAGAGGGAGGTTTCCCAGGCTTTTGCACTGAGTGCCACTTATATGACTTAGCTTGCTACCTGTTGGTGAGAGGTTGTAGGTGTGCACTCGGTGCAAAGAGCTCCAAGCCCTCAGAGAACAAGTCCAATCTCTGGAGGCTAGAGTGGCAGACCTGGAGGAGCTAAGGGAGACAGAGAGGTATATAGAGGAGACCTTCAGGGACATAGTAAAGAAGTCCTATCTCTGGCAGCCCCTATGCTGCCTTGGAGGATAAAGGTCACCTGCAAGGAAAGCATCACCTTGGTGAGGCAGGAAGCAATCCTGTAGCTAGGACCTGTGCTCAAGGTGATGTAGTATCCTGTTGCACCAAGGATATGTTTCTAGGAACATGTGCCCAGGAGGGAAGGGTTAGGATGGCCTGATTATTAGGAAAGTAGATAGCTGGGTGGATGTGAGGATCGCTTAGTAACTTGCCTTGCCTGATACAAAGGTGGCAGTCCTCACGCATCACATAGATAGGATTTTAGATAGTACTGAGAAAGAGCCAGTTGTCTTGCTAAATATGGGTATCAATGACATAGGAGCATGCAGGAGAGAGATTCCAGAAGCCAAATTTAGGATTTTATGTAGAAAGTTGAAATCCAGAACCTCCAGGATAGCATTCTCAGAAATTCTCCCCATTCTATGTGCAGGACCCCAGAGGCAAGCAGAGCTCCAGAGTCACAATGCATGGATGAGACAATGGTGTAAGATATAGGGGTTTAGGTTGTTAGGAACTGGGCATCATTTTGGTTAAGGGGTGGGGGAGGCCTTTTCTGAAAGGATGGGCTCCTGCTTAACCAGAGTGGAACCAGGCTGCTGGCCCTAAGCTTTAAAAAGGAGACAGAACAATTTTTAAACTAGATCAGTGGTTCTCAACCTTTTTTCGGCTGGGACAAACCTGACAGATAGTTTTCACATGCGTGACACACTGAACATGTGACCATGACAGAACTAGATGTAAACATACACTCTGCATCCACAGGAACCCCATTGACCCCCAACAATGGGTGCAGAGCAGAACTAGGGCATTACCCGTACAACTCACCATATAAAAAAGATATTCTGGTTCTGATGAAATCTCAGTAAAAGCAAAACAAAGTCCCTTTACCACCAGGCACAATAACCCTCCTTATGAAAAGACAGTAATTTTACACTAATGTATGTCCTATTGAGAAAACACAATAAATAAAATTGGTACAAATGCTTACATGTTAGTAAAATACCTCACCTCGGTCACACACACAGAACTGACCATCACCAAGTACAGAAAGACCACAAATTATAAATATGGAGACAGAAACTGGACTGGAAACAAAAAAAGTCACTGCATGCAGTGCAAACCTGGCGAAATGGAAAGAGAACTATAGCACCTAACATAGTCCTAGGATCTGCAATAATGCACACAAACTAACCCGCACAAAGTTACACCTGCATTATGGAACACACTCAAACAATACAATCTTATCTATGAAAAGGCAACACTACAAATATTAAACCAGGCCCTAAACACTAATACACTTCCTATTAGGAAAACAGAATAAGCCAAGCTGCTATAGATCTCCACACAGAAATAATGTTACAAAACAGCTCATGAACAGAATAACATCCAACAATTAAAACTAGTAAAAATTATTTTAAAATGGCCAGATATCAATAAAATATTTCAAAAGAGCAGACATCACATAATACCCAATAATTAAAATGGTAGTCAATCAAGAAAAATAAACTTTAAAAGCCACCTTTACTTATCCTCTCCAGCAACTCTCCTACTCCTTTCCCTTGCAGGCCAAAAACACACACCAGAAGCTGCTGAAGCTTCGTCCTCATGGTTCTCTTCCTTAGGGCCTACACCAGTTTTTGTCTCTCACACACACATACCAGTCACCTCCCTGACCAGTCTCTGTCTCTCTCACACACACACACACACACACACACACACACACACACACTGGTCACTTCTCTGACCAGTCTCTGTCTCTCTGTCACACAAACACACTGATCACGTCCCTGACCAGTCCCTGTCTCTCACTCACACATACACCCTGGTCAACTCCCTGACCAGTCCCTGTCACTCACAGACATACACACACACACACACCTCCCTTACCAGTCTCTGTCTCTCACAGACACACAACAGTTACCTCCCTGACCAGTCTCTGCCTCTCTCAAACACACACACACACATCACCTCCCTGACCAGTCTCTGCCTCTCACACACATACACACACCAGTCACCTCCCTGAACATTCTCTATCTCTCTCACACACACATTGGTCACCTCTCTAACCAGTCTCTGTCTCTCACTCTCTCTCTCTCTCTCTCACACACACACACACCCCAATCACCTTCCTGACCAGTCTCTGCCTCTCACACACACCAGTCACCTCCCTGACCAGTCTCTGCCTCTCTCTCACACACAAACCAGTCTCCTCCCTGACCAGTGTCTGCCTCTCTCTCTCTCTCTCTCTCACACACACACACACACACACCAGTCACCTCCCTGACCATTCTCTACCTCTCACGCACACACCCCAATCACCTCCCTGAAAAGGCTCTGCCTCTCACACACACACACACCAGTCACCCCTCACTAGTCTCTGCCTCTCACATACACACACACACACACACACACTAGTCACCTCCTTGACCATTCTCTACCTCTCACACTCACACCCCATTCACCTCCCTGATCAGTCTCTGTCTATCTCACACACACACACACTGATCACCTCCCTGACCAGTCTCTGTCTCACACACACACACACACACAAATCAGTCACCTCCCTGACAAGTCTCTGCCTCTCTCTCTCACACACACACGTCACCTCCTTGACCAGTCTCTGCCTCTCACACACACAGACACACCAGTCACCTTCTTGACCAGTCTCTGTCTCTCTCTCTCACACACACACACACCGGTCACCTCCCTGACCAGTCTCTGTCACTCACACACAGAGACTGGTCACCTCCCTGACCAGTCTCTGCCTCTCACACACACACACCAGTCACCTCCCTGATCAGTCTCTGTCTCTCACACATATACACCAGTCACCTCCCTGACCAGTCTCTGTCTCTCTCTCTCACACACACACACTGGTCCCTTCTCTGACCAGTCTGTCTCTCTGTCACACAAACACACTGATCACGTCCCTGACCAGTCCCTGTCTCTCACTCACACATACACACTGGTCACCTCCCAGACCAGTCTCTGTCACTCACTCACACACACACACACACACACACACATACACTCACACACACCAGTTACCTCCCAGACCAGTCTCTGCCTCTCTCTCTCACACACACATGTCACCTCTCTGACCAGTCTCTGCCTCTCACACACACATACACACACACCAGTCACCTCCCTGACCATTCTCTATCTCTCTCTCACACACACACTGGTCATCTCTCTAACCAGTCTCTCTGTCTCTCTCACACACACACACACACGCCAATCACCTTCCTGACCAGTCTCTGCCTCACAAACACACATATACACACACACACCAGTCACCTCCCTGACCAGTCTCTGCCTCTCTCTCACACACACACCAGTCACCTCCCTGACCAGTATCTGCCTCTCTCTCACACACAGACACACACACACACACATACCAGTCACCTCCCTGACCATTCTCTACCTCTCACACACACACACCCAATCACCTCCCTGACCAGTTTCTGCCGCTCACACACACACACACCAGTCACCTCCCTGAACATTCTCTAACTCTCTCACACACACATTGGTCACCTCTCTAACCAGTCTCTGTCTCTCACTCTCTCTCTCTCACACACACACCCCAATCACCTTCCTGACCAGTCTCTGCCTCTCACACACACCAGTCACCTCCCTGACCATTCTCTATCTCTCTCTCACACACACACTGGTCATCTCTCTAACCAGTCTCTCTGTCTCTCTCACACACACACACACACGCCAATCACCTTCCTGACCAGTCTCTGCCTCACAAACACACATATACACACACACACACAAACACACACACACCAGTCACCTCCCTGACCAGTCTCTGCCTCTCTCTCACACACACACCAGTCACCTCCCTGACCAGTATCTGCCTCTCTCTCACACACAGACACACACACACACACATACCAGTCACCTCCCTGACCATTCTCTATCTCTCACACACACACACCCCAATCACCTCCCTGACCAGTCTCTGCCGCTCACACACACACACACACACACCAGTCACCCCTGACTAGTCTCTGCCTCTCACATACACATACACACTAGTCACCTCCCTGACCATTCTCTACCTCTCACACACCCACCCCAATCACCTCCCTGATCAGTCTGTCTATCTCACACACACACAATGATCACCTCCCTGACCAGTCTCTGTCTCACACACACACACACACACACACACACAACGATCACCTCCCTGACCAGTCTGTCTCACACACACACACCAGTCACCTCACTGACCAGTCACTGACTCACACACACACACACACACCAGTCACCTCCCTGACCAGTCTCTGCCTCTCTCTCACACACACACATCAGTCACCTCCCTGACCAGTCTCTGCCCCTCTCTTACACACACACACACACACCAGTCACCTCCCTGACAAGTCTCTGCCTCTCTCTCTCACACACACGCTGACCACCTTCCTGACCAGTCTCTGCCTCACAAACACACATACACACACACACACCAGTCACCTCCCTGACCATTCTCTACCTCTCACATACCCACACACACACACTAGTCACCTCCCTGACAATTCTCTACCTCTCACACACACACCCCAATCACCTCCCTGATCAGTCTCAGTCTATCTCACACACACACAATGATCACCTCCCTGACCAGTCTCTGTCTCACACACACACCAGTCACCTCCCTGACCAGTCTCTGCCTCTCTCTCACACACACACACACACATACACCCCAATCACCTCCCTGACCAGTCTCTGCCTCTCACACACACACACCAGTCACCCCTGACTAGTCTCTGCCTCTCTCATACACACACACACACACACACACACACACTAGTCACCTCCCTGACCATTCTCTACCTCTCACACACACCCCAATCACCTCCCTGATCAGTCTCAGTCTATCTCACACACACACAATGATCACCTCCCTGACCAGTCTCTGTCTCACACACACACCAGTCACCTCCCTGACCAGTCTCTGCCTCACTCACACACACACACACACACCAGTCACCTCCCTGACCAGACTCTGCCTCTCTCTCTCACACACACACACACACACACACCAGTCACCTCCCTGACCAGTCTCTGCTTCTCTCACACACACACACACACCAGTCACCTCCCTGACCAGTCTCTTCCTCACACACACACACACCAGTCACCTCCCAGACAAGTCTCTGCCTCTCTCTCTCTCACACACACCAGTCACCTCCCTGACCAGTCTCTGCCTCTCTCTCTCTCACACACACCAGTCACCTCCCTGATCATTCTCTACCCCTCTCTCTCTCACACACACACACACACACACACACACCAGTCACCTCTCTGGCCAGTCTCTCTCTCTCTCTCACACACACACACACACACACACACACACACCAATCTCCTCCCTGACCAGTCTCTGCTTCTCACACACACACACACACACACACACCAGTCACCCCCTGACTAGTCTATGCCTCTCACATACACACACACACACACACACACACACTAGTCACCTCCCTGATTAGTCTCTTTATATCTCACACACACACACACACACACACACATCGATCACCTCCCTGACCAGTCTCTGTCTCTCACAATCACATACACACCAGTCACCTTCCTGACTAGTCTCTGTCTCTCACACACACACACCGGTCACCTCCCTGACCAGTCTCTGTCACTCACACACACAGACTGGTCACCTCCCTGACCAGTCTCTGTCTCACAAACACACACCAGTAACACCTCCCTGACCAGTCTCTGCCTCTCTCACACACACACACATACACCAATCACCTCCCTGACAAGTCTCTGCCTCTCACACACACACCAGTCACCTCCCTAACCAGTCTCTGCCTCTCACACACACACACACACATACATACACACACCCACACACACACTAGTCACCTCCCTGACAAGTCTCTGCCTCTCTCTCTCACACACACACACACACACACACCAGTCACCTCCCTGACAAGTCTGTGCCTCTCACACACACACACACACACACACACCAGTCACCTCCCTGACCAGTCTCTGACACTCACATACACACACACGTCACCTCCCTGACCAGTCTCTGTCCCTCACACACACACACACACCAGTCACTTCCCTGCCCAGTCTCTGCCTCTCACACACACACATACACACACACCAGTTACCTCCCTGACCAGTCTGTCTCTCTCATACACACACACACACACACACCCACACCCAGGATCCCATTCACACATGCATGCACTGGGCCTCACCACCAAACCTCTACATCCTTCGCCGCAGGGATGGGCTCCAGTTGTGCCATGGCTTTACTCTGGCGGGCCTTCTTTTTCACCACCACAGGGATAGGCTCCCGTGATGGCCTTGCTTTGCAGGGTTGGGCTTCCTCTTCACCGCCAAAGGGATGAGCTCCCTGATGGCCTTGCTTCGTGGGGTTGGGATTCTTTTCTAAGGGATGCCCCTTCTTCCTGCCCCACCAGCCAATCAGAGGCTTTCTCCCTTCTTCCTACTCCCACTGGCAAGAAGAAGAAAGGAGGCTTCCAATTGGTCCGTGGGGGCAGGAAGAAGGGAGAAGGCTTCTCATTGGCCCACAGGGACAGGAAAAAGGGAGACTTTCCATTGGCCCACAGAGGCAGGAAAAACAGAGAAGGGAAACACAACTGGGGCATTGGGACACCGAGAGCCACAACACATCTGCCCCGGTTGTGTCGACACACCACTTGAGAATCACTGAACTAGATGATGGGGAAAAGCCAATAGTTGCTCAGATTCATATGGTTGGAATGATGTATCTTTGAAGGATACTAAGAGAACAGGGAATTTAGAGCATCCCAGTAGACAGGTTATAATAAATGCTAAAGTGGACCAGGTGCCTTTAAGTAAAAAGCAGACAGAGCAGAAAGATTCCAAATTACCGTGGTTAATTGATAGACAGGTTGTTAATACAAACAAAACACATACTTTGAAATGTCTGTAAACAAATGCTAGAAGTCTAAAAAATAAGATGGGAGAGTTGGAATGTATAGCACTGGATGAAGAGGTAGATATAATTGGCATCTCAGAGAGCTAGTGGAAGGAGAATGTGATAACAGGGTAAATGATCAAATTGGTAGAGGGGTGGAACTAAATATTAAAGAGGGCATTGAGTCAAACAGGATAAAAGTTCTGCAGTAAATAAAATTTAATGTTGAATCTTTATTCAAGGTGAAAATGGGAATAAAATAACACTGGGAATGTATGAACAAACAGACAATGAAATGCTAAAAGAAATTAGGGAAACTAACAAAATCATCAGCACAATAATAAAGGGTGATTTCAATTACTCCAGTATTGACTGAGTGAATGTAATTTCAGACAATGCTAGAGTGGTAAAGTTCCTAGATGAAATAAATGACTACTTCATTGAGCAGCTGGTACAAGAACCAATATAAGAGTGTAATGTTTGACCAGTCACGGAACAGCCCGCAACCTGCCTCACTCACTCCAGGTCACCGCCATCTTCCCTTGTGCCTGATGCCACCCCAGGCATGCATGCACACACACATCCAGCTAAAAAGGCCCTGCAGCAGGAACCAAGAGAACTGGCACCTTCTGATAATATCAGCATGGCAAGGCATTTAAACCCTTGCCATGCACCAAGCCGGAGCCTTCTCAATGGGTCCTTCTGCCTTTCTGCAGTGTGTTTTATACATCCCTCTCTGCTTTGCCTGATTCCTGCCTAGGCTTGACCTTCCTCCCAGCCTCATCCTTCTTGCCTTACTCTATTCCTGCTGAACCTTGTTCCTTCCCACCTTTGCTCTCCCTCCTTTGTTAGGATTTGTGGGTTTTGTGGACCCTTGGCCCGAGGTGAAGGTTGTTACAGTCTGAGGGGTGGAGCCCCACATGTCCACACCGTTGGGAGGCGAGGTCAGATACAGCAGGAAACCCGGCTGTAGTTCAGTAGAGACAACGTCCTGCATCACTACCATGTGATCTCAGACTAGCCCAGAACTGTGCCGTGAGGCAGACCCCGAGGAGCGGGGAGCGCAAGGACAGAGTCTACTGTAGGCGAGATGCAGAGACTGTCCCAAGGGGTGGGACAGCGTAGTAACAGAGTCTCTGGTATGATGATGTAGGGGCTGCCCTGAGGAGCAGGGAAGTGCAGAGTCAATCTTGGCAGTAGTGATGTAGGCTGCCCCGAGGAGCAGGGAAGTGGGAGCAAGTCACTCATGTAGAGACGTAGATACTGCCCCAAGGAGTGGGAAAGTGTGGAGCAAGTCGCTGATATAGAGATGTAGGTGCTGCCCCGAGGAGTGGGAAAGTATGGAGCAAGTCACTCATGCAGAGACATAGACACTGCCTTTAGGAGCGGGAAAGTATGGAGCAAGTCGCTGATGTAGAGACGTAGGCACTGCCCCGAGGAACGGGAAAGTGTGGAGCAAGTCGCTGATATAGAGACGTAGGCGCTGCCCCGAGGAGCGGGAAAGTATGGAGCAAGTCACTCATGCAGAGACGTAGACACTGCCTCTAGGAGCGGGAAAGTGTGGAGCAAGTTGCTGATGTAGAGACGTAGACTGCCTCGAGGAGTGGGAAAGTATGGAGCAAGTCGCTGATGCAGAGACGTAGGCACTGCCCCGAGGAGTGAGGAAACATGAGCAAGTCACTGGTGTAGAGACGTAGGCACTGTCCCAAGGAGCGGGGGAGAGCAGAGTCAAAGTCTCCAGTGGCAAGGCAGATAGTACCCCGAGGAGCGGGGAGCGTAGAGCAGGAGTCTCTGCAAGGAAGTTCTCAAAACAACCCTGAGGAATGGGGAGGCCAGCAGGCAGCACCTCTGGAGAGGTGCAAGGACCACCCCGATGAGCGGGGAAGTTGGAGACAAGTCTCCCAAGGAAGCGCACGCAGGCCCCCAAGGAGTGGGTACCCGAGCCAGAGTCCAGAACCGCAGGTAGAGATCCGAGTCAGGCACCAATGTCTGAGGAGACAGGAACAAGCACCAGTAGGCAAAGGAACTCGATGCCAAGTCAATTAGCATAGGCCAAGGGAGGTGCTTATAAATCCCAGCTTGTGATGTCATCAATCGGGGACACCCCTGAGGTTCCCGCCATAGAGTAATTAAGGAAAGACTCGGTGGCATGCGCACCTAGGAAGGCCCAGAGGAGGCATGGAGGTCGGCAGCATCCCAGCCGCCATGAGAAGTCTTGGGAGACAGACAGTTTGCGGCAGCAGCAGCTAGCCACAGCTGAAAATTCACCCAGAGAGGAGAGCAGGGCAGCACATGACATGAGTTGGGTCGGCTGTGGCTGCCTGCGGCTGCCGGTCATAACACCTTTGTCTTGTCTTATCTTGCCCTGTCCTGATCCTCTCCTGCTCCTCTGGACTGATCTCATGTGCTCTGACCCTCTCTTGGAACTTGACACTACCCCATCTTTGCCTGCCCCAACCACTGCCTGGACCTGATGCTGATTATTATCAGCCTGTCTCATCCACTGCTTGGTAGCTAATGCCATTTTCTGCTGCCTGCCCTGACCGTGGCCTGTTTCTCATCTTTGTTGGTCTGATATCTCTAGGTCCTCACCTAAGTCCTGCCAGCCTCTGAACCCAAGGGCTCTAACTATACCTGCAGGAGGCTGGTATAGGTGAAGCTGACCTGGTCCCAGTCTCTGCAAGTCTGCCTATTTACAGAAGGGGCCCAGCTGGGTCACTGGTTGGGCAGCATCAATCCCACCTCAGCACAAAGGGCTCACACTCCATGACAGAAGGGAAACTATTTTATACCTAGTCTTTAGTGGAACACAAGATTTGTTACAAAAGATTACAATGTTGGAGCCACTTGGCAATAATGATCACAACTTGATCAAATTTGACAATAACTGGAGAGGGGACACTAAAGAAATCTACAGCGACATTTAACTTTCAGATGGGTGACCATGATAAAATGAGGAAAATGGTTAGGAAAATACTGAAAGGAGCAGCTACAAATGTTAAGAATCTATATTAGACATGAACGTTGTTTAAAAATACCATCTTGGAAGCCCAGACCAGATGAATTCCACACATTACAAAAGATGGAAGGAAGGATACCAGCATGGTTAAAACTAAAGAGTAGCAAATCACCTGGAGCAGATGGTATATATCCCAGAGTGCTGAAAGAACTGAAAAATGAAATTGTGGACCTGCTATTAGTAATTTGTAAACCTTCATTAAAATTGTCTATGGTACCTGAAGACTGGAGGGTTGCCAATGTAATGCTAATTTTTAAAAAGAGATCAAGGGATAATCCAGAAAACTACAGACCAGTGAGTCTGATTGTGCCAAGCAAAATGGTAGAAACCATCACAAAGTACAAAATTGCTGAATGTATAGACAGACATGGTTTAATGGGACAACGTCAACATGGATTTAGCTAAGGGAAGTCTTGCCTCATCGATCTGCTACATATTTTGAGGGCATAAACAAACATGTGGATAAAGGTGAGCCAGTTGATGTAATGTATCTGGATTTCCAGAAAGCATTTGACAACGTTCCTCATGAGAGACTTCTTAGGAAATGAAAAAGTCATGGGACAGGGGGGCAGTGTCCTATTGTGGATTGGAAACTGATTAAAAGATAGAAAACAGAGAGAGTAGGGCTAAATGGTAAATTTTTCCAATGGAGAAAGGTGAATTTTGGAGTATCCCAGGGATCTGTTCTAGGACTACTATATTTTAATATATTTATAAACAACTTGGAAATAGGAACAACAAGTGAGGTGATCAAATTTACCAAGGACACAAAAGTATTCAAAGTTGTTAAATTACAAGAAGATTGTGAGAAATTGCAAGAGGACCTTGCAAAACTGGGAGACTGGACATGCAAATGGCAAATGAAATTTAATGTGGACAAATGCAAAGTGATACACTTAGGTAAGAGTAACCCAAATTATAGCTACACATTGGAAAAGGATCTAGGCATTACTGTTGATAAATGTTGAAATCTTCTAAGCCCAGTGTGCAGCAGCAGCCAAGAAAAGAGATAAAATGCTAGAAATTATTAGGAAAGGAATGGAGACAAAAAACGGAGAATATCATAATGTCTCTATATCACTCCATCTTGAGTATTGTGTGCAATTCTGTCACTGCATCTCAAAAAAGATATAGCAGAATTAGAAAAGGTACAGAGAAGTGCAATCAAAATGATAAAGGGGATGTAACAATTCCCCTATGAGGAAACACTAAAGAGGTTAGGACTGTTCAGCTTGGAGATGACTGAGGAGAGATATGATAGAGGTCTATAAAATATGAATGGAGTGGAACAAGTAAACGTTAATCAGTTGTTTACTCTTTCAAAGAGTTCAAAGCCCAGGGGACACACAATGAAGTTACTAGGTGATACATTTAAAACTAATAAGAGAAAATCTCTTTTATTCAACATATAATTAAGAGCTGGAGTTCATTGCCAGAGGATGTGGTGAAAGCTAATAGTAGAGCTGTGTTTAAAAAATGTTTCAACAAGTTCCTGGAGGAAAAGTCCATAAACCACTATTAAAATAGAGTTGCAGAAATCCACTGCTTATTCTTGGGAGAAGCAGCTTGGACTCTGTCTATCCTTTGGGATCCTGCCAGGTACTTGTGACCTGGATTGGCCACTGTTGGAAAAAGGATACTGGGCATGATGGATCTTTGGTCTGACCCAGTATGGTAAGCCTTATGTAAATATTTTTTGATGTTACTCCCAAGTCTGCCTCTTTGGAGCCTCATACCATAACTACTTGTTTTGAAAGCATATACTTGATAAATCTGACCGCCCCCCCCCCCCCCCCCCCAATATCAAAGCAGTAGCCTAGTGGTTAGAACAATGGGCTGTGACACAGGTTCAAATCCCACTGCAACCATGGGTAAGCCACTTCAATCTCTATCGCCTCAGGTACAAACTTAGACCTACAGCCACTAAGCTATGATTTATTTTTGCAGTGGGAAGGGGAGCTGTTCCGCAATAGTGGGGCTCCTCCCCTGAGAAAACATTGCAGCTCTGTGAAGTATTCTTTTGTCTCATGACCAAACATTCGCAGGACAAAAGAACATGGTGGTGAGTGGTCCTTTAATGTGATGGCAGCCCCAATCTCAAGGTACCCACTATTATCTTAAAGATCTGCTGGCCCCCTCCAAAAAAAAAAAAAAAGCCCAGTAAAATGGGGAAGTTCAGCAGGGTTCAGTGCTGACCACCGGCTCAACCCAGGGCCCCCATCGAGGGGGTAAGGGGTGCCACTTATTGTAATACTCCTTTGGGAGGGGATGGGGGGTCAGGGCTGTCACTTTCATCTAGGTTTACACTTTTGGGGAGTCGGGGCCACCTTGAGTGGCATCCGTGCATTGAGCCGAGGGTCAGCCCTGACCTCCTTCAACTTCCCCATTTGGAAATGAGGGAAGTTGAGGGGGGGAGGGGTAATTTATTTTTATGCTGAACACTTTAAATGTGAGGTGGGAGCCTTGGGGACCCTCATGTGAGTCCTGCGCCTCCCACCTCACATTTACCACTTTTCAAATAAGTTGGCTGCAACAAAAAATCTGCATCAGATTTCCTATTAATGAATCTGTATTATTCATGCATGCAAATCGCATGCAAAGAAGGTCCTTTTAATAGGGAAGGGTGCCAGGGTAGGGACATGCAAAATATTGCATATATCGCGTGATATACACTGTTTAATAACGTGTGTTCAAGTACTTCTTTGGCTTCATACATCTTCCTGTTAGATTATAAACTCTCTGGGGATCGGGAGATACCTACAGTGCCTGAAAAGCAGAATATAAATAGAAAAGAAACATTTGTGCTAGCTTCTCAAGCAAGCTATTATTTTTCCTAATCTTTGGATGCTTCAAAGAGTTGGTGGTTAGGTATCCAATTTGTTACTTCTTTCACAATCATCTATTATTTCAAGTTTAACAGTTTTGTTTTTTTTTGTGATGCTTGCCTGTTAAATGGGGATTAATAAGCAAACACGACCAAGCAAATTAAATGTACTCAAATTCAAATCACAATCAGCAATCCTCAATCTAAATCGCGATCATTGGATGAAATTGAAATAATGAAAATGAATCCTAAATCGCTCGAATTATGAACCCTGAATGTAGGTTTTCTCAATCTCCAAAATACATGGAATATGTTTCATGAAATATGAGCTACTGTTTTATCATCTAATTCTGCATGTGAAAATTAATGAGACGTTAACAGTGTGAACTAGCAGTCAGAGAACAAAGCTTCATCAGTTACTCTCTGCATAGCCTTAAGCAATGTATTTTCTGTGCTTAATCTCTTTCTTAACTTTCTTCAATATATCTTTCCTTGGGTCTTTGCTTAGCATTCTAATGTGTACCTACCTAATGCTAGTGGGCATAACTGCTTTACAAAAACAAAGACAAACAAGATGTTGGCAGACAAAGGACCACTTGGTCCATCCAGCCTGCCCTTTTGTACCTGCTTACTGTCCTGGCACAGGTCATTTTTGGTCTGGGGGGTCTTCCCCCTCTCTCTGCCACTAAGGTTCCCTTGTGTCTATCCCATGTATGCTTGAATTCTGCCACTATTTTGGCACCTGTAACTTCCTCTGGAAATCTGTTCCACAAGTCCATCCCTCAGTGAAAAAGTATTTTCACACATTCCTTGCGATTTTTCCTCCCTCCAAATTCATATGATGACCCAATTTTCCTTGAACTTTTCATTGTATGCAAAATCCCAGCTTCGGGTACTTTACTGCAGGCCAAATACCATTTTGATTTGGTGTCTCTGCTTTGAATTATCTCTACCTTGACAATGTTCTTTTGTAGATGCGATCTCCAGAACTGGACAGTTGTTGAGGTGAGGCTCTAACCAGAGACCTGTAGAGAGATAATATTACTTCTTTATTTCTACTAGTGATATCCTTACTTTGGGGGTAATTGTCAATGGGAGTTATGCAGGTAAAACAGATGAGATTTGTAAGATGTTCTTTCAACCTAGCTTGATGGACTCTCTACCTGGGTAACATCAAGCTAGGTTGAGAGAACATTGACAAATATCTTTGGTTGAGTTTCCTCATTCCGAAGTACATCAAATCTTCACAAGAGTGCATTGTTCTTTCTTACGTCTCACTCTGAATGTCAAAGTGGCCCCTAACCCCTACACTAATACCTAAACCTCACCTTGAGTAACTAGGTGGGCCTCCTATAGAGGTATAAATACCTAACTACTATGCAGACCTTATAGCTAGGTTCTCACTCTCTCTCTCTCTCTCTCTCTCTCTCAGCAATTGGTTAGGAAAACAGATGCCAGTAAAATTGAGCATCTGTTGTCCTAACTGGACCAGCTGGCACTTTTTTTTTTTTTTTACATTTTTGTTTCCTCCGACTTAATATCACTAGGATATTAAGTTGGAGGGTGTACAGAAAAGCAATATTTTCTGCTTTTCTGTACACTTTTCCGGGCAGGCATTAATTTATGAGTGGAAAATGTGCGGATTGGACGCACATTTTACTTTCAGTATCCCGGATGACTAACTAAAACCCTCATCAATATGCATTTGCTGTTGCAATGCTGCTCGCGGGCCTAGCCATGAGCAGCCTCTTACCTTCGCCGCAATTCTTCCTGATGCCGTCACTGCGGCCTGGAGGCTGCAGCCTGTGCTCCGCAGTAGTCAGAACTGCCGCTGTTCTGCCTCTGCGGCCAGAAGGCCACCCTCGTCCTCCTCCTGCACGGTGGGCTGTGCCGCCGTGCTTCCATATGGTCCAGAGGCTGCTGACATCTTCCCTGCACTGGCAAGGCTGCCATAGTCCTGCTTTCGTGGCCCGGAGGCCGCTGACGTCATCCTCCTCTCCTGCGCGGTCAGAAGCCGACGCAGGAACCTGGCTTTGCAGCCTAGTGCTGCTCCTGCCTCTTCTTCGCGGCATGGATGCCGCTGTCCATGGTCCTGCCTCCTAGGCATGCTGTCACGCCTCTCCTGCTCTCTTAAAGGGCCTACAGTGGGAGAAGCCCCGCGGCCTCACTTGATAATGTCATCAGGGTGACTTCACTTCAGCCCTATAAAAGGGCCCTTTGCCAGTTCTTCAGTACCTTCACAAGAAGCTGTCTGCTCCTGGATTCTCCGCTTTTTCATCTCTTCATTCAGGAGGCTCCGATGTCCATCCTCACTTCTTCAAAGCACTCTGTTTCTTCATGGGAATTCCCTTGTCTTCCTCTGTGGTTCCTGATCCTTTGTCTTCGTTCCATGTCCTACTCTCTCGTTGGATCCCGTCTCTTCATCTCCTCATCTCCAGATGTCCAGATGTCCTTGTCTTCTGATGTCTTTGTCTTCAGGTGTCCTATGTTCCAGTCCTGATCCAGATGTATCCGAGTTCCAAGTTCCAAGTTCTGAGTCCTGATCCTGAAGTCACAACTGCAGAGGAGCTCCAAGGAAGCGCCGAGGCAGGCAAGACGTGTCCATGCTCGGGCAGACAGGCAGGAGTCCAGGAGCTCCGACCTCTGCCAAACCTGAACACACCAGAAGAGACCCAACAATGCAGTGCTGGTCTCTGGGGTAGTCCTCTGGTCACTCGATAGCCCTTTCGGACCTGCCACCTGGAAACGGCAGATGCAACAGGATGGACAAAGGTTGAGGACAGACTATGGAACTAGAACTTGGAACAAGACAATGGTACTTGGAAACTTGGACAAGACGAGGATACTTGGAACTTGGTCTCCAGCCTGTCTGCCCGAGCATGGACACGTCTTGCCTGCCTCGGCGCTTCCTCGGAGCTCCTCTGCAGTCACGCCGAGTTCCAAGTTCCAAGTCCTAATCCTGACGTCCTATGTTCCAGTCCTGATCCTGATGTATCTGCTAGTTCCTAGCTCAGGGTTCAAGCCTTGCCTTGCCTGCTGAACCTCGCCTCCAGCCGACCTTCCTGGGAGTAAATCCATATCTGATCCGGTGTCCGTCTTCGGTGACTGGATTCTTCCTCAAGCACAGCCCGGATTCCTCCTTCATCCTGAGTCTTAGTCCTGTGCATGTTCCACTTCCACATGGTCCATGACCAGTCTCTTCAGGTTGTGTAGGGTGCACAGTGGGACAGGGTGGTCCGTGACCAGCCTGCCTAAGTCTCCAAGTCTCCTCGTCTTGTCCAAATTTCCAAGTACCCTTGTCTTGTTCCAAGTTCTAGTTCCATCGTCTGTCCTCAACCTCTGTCCGTCATGTCGCATCTGCCGTTTCCAGGTGGCAGGTCCGAAAGGGCTATCGAGTGGCCGGAGGGCTACCCCAGAGATCAGCATTGCGTTGTTGGATCTCTTCCAGTGTGTTCAGGTTCGGCAGAGGTCGGAGCTCCTGGTCTCCAGCCTGTCTGCCCGAGCATGGACACGTCTTGCCTGCCTCGGCGCTTCCTCGGAGCTCCTCTGCAGTTGCACCATGGTCCAAGGGCACACTAACCTCTCAGGAATCGGAACCACTCCCTAGCGCTCCCGCAACATTTGCATATGATGAGCGCTATTAGCTTTCAAGGGGTTTGGCTGCGTGTTTTTGAGACACTAAACTCCTTACAGTATAAGCGGTAATAGACGTCCTTAGAAAACATGCGACCAAACCTGTGTTAAACAGTGTGCACTGCTGAGCACACTTTACAGAATCAGCCTGCTTGTTCTGATTTTTCCCAGTTATGCCTTTGCCAATTTTAATCCAAACCCTCTCTATTAGTTGTTGTGTCTGTGTGCAAGCTCCACGGAATGGGGACTGTCACCTTATCTGTATCTGAAAAGTGCTGCATACATCTGGTAGTACTATGTAAATGGTTAATAGTAGTAGTAGATAAAATTATTTTATGAAAGAACCTTGCTTTTATATGCAGACCCCCCTTTATGACTTCTACAAACAATATTTCTTGCTCGACAGATTGAGAACTGACTGTCTGTATCAAAAGACTGCTTAGCTGGCTCAGTGTTTTGCCAGCCAGTGTCATGCTGGATCAGTATAAGAAATGTCAGTGGAAAAAACAGTGTCAGTTGTTTAGTATTTGACACCAAAGAGCTTAATCAGAAGCAAAAATGCCAACTCCTCATCACAGTCAGTGAATCTGATGTGAAACCCTTGACAGGATACAGCTCTTGGTTTAAGATGTAAATATTCCTGCTGTCACATCCTCTGAAACTTAGAATGCCTTTTATTTGGCATAAGCTGATATTTTATTCCTGATATTTTATTCTGATGCAAATCTGCTTGACAAAGAGTACTTTAGTACAGTGCTGCAAGAAGTGCTTTTTACAGGCATCACTGAAAAATCCAAGCACTCAGTCTTACACCAAGAAGGCTAATCATCCTCTTCTACCTGATATTATTCAGCTGGAATATCATAATGATTGCATTTAGGGAATGGATCTCCCCCCTTTCTTACACACATGCACTTTATTAGAACAAATATAAAACATATATTCAGCATCAGTTTTGGTCCAAGAAATCAAAAACATCCTCCAGCAAGAAGAGTATAAGATTGACAGCACACAGAAAACAAAACAATCAGGCACCAGAAAACCCCAACTATTGAATTTTTAAAAAATGATACAGAAAGTAAATACAAATCCTGAACCAATAAGCGTGAAAGTTTCACAATGGATGCGTCCAATCCATGTGCCTGGGCCTCCAGACTGCCTTTAAAACCACTGCCACCCCTTCAGTTTCTTACAATACAACCTCTATAGGGAAATTCTTTACAATGCAGCCATATATAGAGTATAAGCACTGCACAAAACAAAGTCTAGCTCTGTTTAAGAGGATTACTAATCTCCCCTAAATTCCCTCTCCAGCATGTACCTGCTAGAAAAATCCCCCTCTACATTGTGTGTGTGTGTGTGTGTAGAGAGAGAAATTATAAGGGGCCCCAGGTGAACATCATAGAACATCTGCTCAGAACTCATCCCACTGCCACATGATGCCTTGAGTACAAGAACAAGGGGCAGCAGGATCAGCACTGTGGTGGAGGTATCAATGGTGGCAGCAGAAAGCACCACCAGTTGTAGGAACATGAGGCCTGAGGTGGGAGAGGTTAATGAGAAGGAAGAGAGTAGAGACAGGTGAGGGAGACTGACCGAGTGAAGAGAGGGTGAGGAATGGGAAAGGAGTTGAGTGAAAGTGAAGGGAAAGAAAAGGAGGGGATTAAGTGAGAAGGAAGGAAGAGTGTGAGTGAGGGGACTGAGTGAGAGGGAATGGAAAGCATGAGTGAGGAGAGCTGAGGGAAAGAAGGGGATGATTGAATAAGAGGGTAGAAGGGGTGGATGAATGGAAGGGGGTGAGTGAGAGGACTGGTGGGAACAGGAAGGCAGGGAGGTTATGAATGAGAGGGAAGGAAGATGGTAAGAAGGGGGAAGGAAAACAGGAAGGAGGTGAGTAAAAGGAAGAAGTGAGAGTAATGAAAGAGAGCAGTGGCATGCGGTCAGGGCCTTCGAGGGATTCAGTGAATCCCCAGCTCTGGACTTTTTCTTATTTTTCAGCTGCAAGTCTGGGCGGCCAATAGAAACAGCAGCCTACACCTCAGAGGGAGCCAATAAAAAGAAGGTTCATGGTCTGCAGAACAGGCAGGGGCCTCGTGGGTGGGACCAATCGCGGGGACTGGATGCAGGCAAGTGGCAGCTCAGGCACTGACTTAAGCAGAAGCAGCACAGCATGAGGTAGAAGGCAGGACTCTGCTTCTGCTGGATAAACAGGTCCCCGGGGTGTGTAGGGTGGGACCCCTTCAACTCAGAGCTAGTTTCTGTGCCCACGTGGATCCAAGGGCAAGGCAGTAGGTGTATAAGTAAATGTACTATATGGCTATTTCTTCTAGGATCTCAGTGCTGGTGTTTGAACTGAGCTATGAGTTATAGTGAAGACTATGGGGAGAGGGAACCGGAGAAAAAAACAGCTGGAGAATGTCAGTCAGGTCTGAGACGAGGGAAGCAACATTGGGGCTGATGCAATATAGTGCACTCAGCCGAGCACACGGTTTAACCGGCAACTGAACACGGGTTGTACAGGTGCTACCTAATCCTCTTATGCAAGAAGGGGATTAGTGCCTCCACAATGCACGTCCAACACGAAGCAAAACTAATAGTGCTCATCACATGCAAATGCTATTCACTCCGAATGCAAAAAAAGAAAAAAAAATGTGGGTCTAAGATGTCCATTTTTGTGCTCTGAAATTAATGCCTTCCCAGAGCAGGCATTAATTGCTGAGCGCTCCCAAAAGTTGTACAGAAAAGCAGAAAGAAATGCTTTTCTGTACATCCTCCTACTTAATATCATTGCGATATTAAGTAGGAGGAACCAATCTTTAAAAAAAAAAAAAGTTAAAAAAAAAAAACCACCAGCAGTTAGGTTCAGGAAACGGAAGCTCAGTTAACAAGTGTCCATTTCCTAAACCCCTGGCTGTGCACCGATTAGGAAAACGGACGCCGATAAATTCGGCATCTGTTTTCCTAACCGGCGGACAGCCAATGCTTGCTCGCAGGCTCCCGTTTTCAAGGAGGTGCTAGGGGGACCTAATGCTGTATGTGTTCCAACTATCTTCTGTGTCTTGGGGAGACAGTGTTAAGGGAGTAAGACTGCAGGAGACCTGGGGGAGAGGGTGTAGAAGGTGAGACAGAACTGAACCAGCAAGACGGGAGGGGTCAGGAGGAGACTGAATCCCCTGCTATAAATGTCACTGCATGCCACCGCTGCATGGGAAGTTTTACTTTTAAAATTAGTTTGTGGGATCCATAGAAGCTACCTAAGCAGTTTACAAACTCCCCCCCCCATGTCGTCATAATCCACTGCTTATTCTTGGGATAAGCAGCTTGGAATCTGGATCCTGCCAGCTACTTGTGACCTAGCTTGGCCACTGTTGGAAACAGGATACTGGGTTTGATGGATCCTTGGTCTGACCCAAAATGGCAAGCCTTATGTTCTTAGGTTCTGAAAGGGTAACCATGTCCAGGGAAGCATAGTTTGAGTCTTTAGCATTAATGGGACTGCAGCAGATTTTGCAAAGTTTTAAGGCAAGTGGTTTATCACTGCACTAATCGATAATGAGGTACTTTACATACTTTGCAGAATTACTACTTTTGCTTTATTTTGCTTTTACCTTCTTGGGGGAGGGGGGTCTATGCACCAAAGTGTGCTAGCACTAATATGGGCATTTAACATGCATCTGTTAACATGGCCATTAACATGCATTATACCTGTGTTTAACCTTAACAGGGGCCTGCCTTAATGCCCATATTAATGAGCTAATGAGATGCAAATGTATGCAAATAGACTCATTACACTAACACAGGATTTGATAATGAGGGTTAAATTCTGTGCATCCTCATTAATACCTCAAAATAAATAACTGGCAATTTTAATGGCTATTAGTACCCAGGTGAGAAAGAAGTGACTGAAGGAAGGTAAGGTAGTGCTATACAAATTATGAAAAGTATAGACAAAGTAAAAAGGCAACTATTATTCAGAACATCTCATAATACCACTAGGCATGCATTAAAACCAGCAGGCAGCCGGAAGTGGCTTCTGCACACAACATACAGTTAATTGCCACAAGAGCTGAGACACATGGATCAAGTAGGTTCAAAGAAGGATTAGATACATTTTTGGAAGACATTAATTACGGGCTGTTTAATGTCATATCTGGTTCATTGCATCCCTGGACAATGACTGCCTGGAGCCGAAAGGGTGTAGCCAGTGCTGCCCATGCCCTGCTATTTTACGCGTCCTCTAAGCGTCTGCTGCTAGTGCTTGCCACGCTATTATAGACAAATTGCAGGGCTACATGGACCTTCCCTCTGACCCAGTTTGGCATTTATGTTCTTATATCGTGTAAATAATCAGACACAGTCAGTTCATAGTATACACTGTATTTGGAATCGATTAGACATTGACTTTCTAAGCATCCTGCAAACATTTGGATGGGCAGCTGGACTAAGGAGATCATGAGCTAGCAACACCAGTGAGCTCCTAGCATAATCTACAGAGCCTCTGCAAACAATATCTCTTGCATTTCCCCAACCTGTTTGTTTATCTTTAGGGGGAAATGACCAGGGAAGAGGGTATTGTAATGGAGTTATAATCAACTGCAGCAGCAAATATGCTGAGCCAAAACTAGAGAAGGTAAGTATGGGAGTGAAAATGAGATGAACAAAGACATTTTGCTTTCAGCTGTGGCTGCTTTCTGAGACAACTCGCCACCCACACCAGTGTACCTGGTGCAAGACATGGGCATTCCCGGGGAGGGCTTATTAAATGGAGCAAAGTAGCTCGATATTCTGAAATCTATCCACACCAAATCTGTGCGCGTAAACTTAACTGGGTTGTCAGCGGATATTCCCTTTTAGCTGGGTAAGTGCTGCAGAATATCCAGGTAAAGATAAACTAGGTAAAACCCGGCTATCTTTGGCTGTGCTGTGGCTTTTCAGTATCGAGCCCCTGAATGATTAAGACCAGTCTGGCTGGTACAGCAGACAAAGGAGCGCCTTGCTCTTAACAGTTTATAATCTTTAATGGGGATTATTTTCCCATCCATTTGTTTATAGCTGAGTACAGCCAATAACCCATTATGTGTCCCTATAAAGAAACTGCCCTGGTGGTAGTGGTTTGACATTGCTGCTGCCTGGGCTGGCATGAGTTCCCCCCCCCCCCCCAATTCCCCTCCCCTCCCCCCATCCCATTTCTTCTTCCATGCTATTTGCCTCTTAATTACTCTCTCCCTCAGTAATTGGGCCAGTTCATTGTCCCCATTCCTCTATCTGACCTCTGAGCCCTCTACTACTTGTGTCAATAATGCAGCTGACAAGCTGTCCTTTCTCAAACTGTCATTTTTTTTTGTCTCCTAGGTTTTTTAATTGATTTGTTTCGAAAACAATTATTTTTTTTTCTACAGCAGTTTATAATGTAGGGCAGAGATCTCTTGACCTTTATCTACCGCTGTGCAGCAGTACAGCATTGTGGAATTCAGAGCTCGCTGTGAAATTTAAAGTGATGGGGAGAGAAGTGACTTAAGACTGAACTATACATTCCGGGCTGGATTTCCAAAAAGACTTACGAACATAAAAACCTAGAGAGAAGGGGGATTGTGTGCATGAAAGTGCATGCAAAAGCAATAGTGCGCGTATTTTTACACTCACTCAAAACAGACATTCTGGGGGGTGGTTTTAGGGTGGGGAAATCATTTACGGGCACAGTTTTGATATTCCAAAGCATGCATATCAATCCACACGTGTATATTTGCGCTTGCTACATTTAATCCGTGTGAAAATTTACAGCTTCATCTGTCATGGCATCCCTGATTCAGCAAAAGCTTAGTGAATGTTCTTTTATTTTTTCCATATCTTTATTACATTTTTGATAAATCAGTTATCCAAGAAAACTTGGTTACAGAAAAAAATACTGCTTTTGTCACAGCATTAATAAGATTAACAGAGAATTTTTTATTTTTTTTTTTTACCAAATATGAAATAGGACTAAAGAACTAAATCAGACCACAACAGGGAGAGAAACAACATACAATAATATTAAAAAGAAAAAACTGTCATTTACGCAATTGGACCAGTATAATTACCCTGAAAACTAACACTACCAGCATTAAGAACCACTTTGTTCACCAGAAAATTGTCCAGATATAAGAATATAAGAACATAAGAAATTGCCATGCTGGGTCAGATCAAGGGTCCATCAAGCCCAGCATCCTGTTTCCAACAGAGACCAAACCAGGCCACAATAACCTGGCAATTACCCAAGCACTAAGAAGATCCCATGCCACTGATGCAATTAATAGCAGTGGCTATTCCCTAAGTAAACTTGATTAATAGCCGTTAATGGACTTCTCCTCCAAGAACTTATCCAAACCTTTTTTGAACCCAGCTACACTAACTGCACTAACCACATCCTCTGGCAACAAATTCCAGAGCTTAATTGTGCATTGAGTGAAAAATAATTTTCTCTGATTAGTCTTAAATGTGCTACTTGCTAACTTCATGGAATGTCCCCTAGTCCTTCTATTATTCAAAAGTGTAAATAACCGATTCACATCTACTCGTTCAAGACCTCTCATGATCTTAAAGACCTCTATCATATCCCCCCTCAGCTGTCTCTTCTCCAAGCTGAACAGCCCTAACTTCTTCAGCCTTTCCTCATTGGGGAGCTGTTCCATCCCGTTTGTCAAATTTTGGTTGCCCTTCTCTGTACCTTCTCCATGGCAACTATATCTTTTTTTAGATGTGGCGACCAGAATTGTACACAGTATTCCAAGGTGCGGTCTCACCATGGAGCAATATAGAGGCATTATGACATTTTCCGTTTTATTAACCATTCCCTTCCTAATAATTCCTAACATTCTGTTTGCTTTCTTGACTGCTGCAGCACACGGAGCTGATGATTTCAAAGCAATATCCACTATGATGCCTAGATCTCTTTCCTGGGTGGTAGCTCCTAATATGGAACCTAACATCGTGTAACTACAGCAAGGGTTATTTTTCCCTATATGCATCACCTTGCACTTGTCCACATTAAATTTCATCTGCCATTTGGATGCCCAATCTTCCAGTCTCACAAGGTCCTCCTGTAATGTATCACAATCCGCTTGTGATTTAACTACTCTGAATAATTTTGTATCATCCGCAAATTTGATTACCTCACTCGTCGTATTCCTTTCCAGATCATTTATATATATATATGTACACCGATGTAATGACTCGAGTTGAATATCGGTATATAAAAAACAAGTAAATAAATAAATAAATATTGAAAAGCACCGGTCCCAGTACAGATCCCTGAGGCACTCCACTGTTCACCCTTTCCCACTAAGAAAATTGACCATTTAATCCTACTCTCTGTTTCCTGTCTTTTAACCAGTTTGTAATCCACAAAAGGACATCACCTCCCTATCCCATGACTTTTTAGTTTTCTTAGAAGCCTCTGATGATGGATTTTGTCAAATGCCTTCTGTTTTGTGTTTCGCTTCCCGTCCCCGTACGCTCCGTGGCCAGGCCTGCTCACCTCTCCTGACTATCCACGAGCGCAGGTCTCCCTTCCTCTGCTGGTCCCGGCCATCCCCGTCTCTCTCCTCGGCCCGCTCCGACTCCGGCAACATCGCAGGCCTCACAGCGGAGCTCCCACTGGGGCCCCTTGTCCAGCATCTCCTTGGCCTCGCCCCTAGGCGCACGGCCGACCTCCTTCAATTTAAAGGCCGAAGCGCGGGAAACCCGGCCAGGTCGCTCAGTGATGACATCATCCCTGCCTAGTATATAAGTCAGGACCTAGCTCCCAGGACCTCGCCTTGGCAATCGGGTCGATCACTTGGTGATAGCAAGTTTGCCTTCCTGCATTTCCTGTATCTCCCGTTCCAGCGTCTCCTGTGTCTCCAGTCCCAACATCTACTGCTCCTTCATCTCTCCATCCCTGGTAGTACCCTTCGGACCGATCTCACGGTACTGACCTCTGCTTGTTCTTGACTACTCCTTGATCGTTGCCTGACCCGACCTCTGCCTGGAACACAGTCTACTCTCGTCTGCCACCTGGAACCCGACCTCCTGCTTGACTTGACTAAGTCTGATCTGACCTCTGCTACCGACCCTGCCTGGCTGACCACTCTACTCCAAGACTCTGGCCTTGATTCTTGCTATATACTCGGACACTCTGTGTTGGCCTCCTGCGTCCTCTGGACATCCTTGTCTGAACACCGACCGTGCACCGTTGTTCGTGGTGGGCACTCCCTTGAACTCTCTCTCTAGGAGACCCTGCGAGGCCCACCTAAGACCAGGCAGCCCGGGTAACCAAGGGCTCAACCTGAGGGATCCCTGGGTTGCTATTGCTGAAGCTCCAGCTAGCCTCTGTCTCCTCCTGTGCTCTGCCTCCTGGTGGCAGGCGCTCTCCAGGTCCGACTGGAGGGCCGTACCAATCCTGCACCAGGCCAAGGGTCCACTCCTAGTGCAACAGTTTGAATGCTGATCGTGATCTAAGCATTTTTTTTTAATTAACCATTTTGATCTAAGTTTTCTTTCACGTCTTTGATATAATATTGTTCAATATTCTCTTTCAGGTCCTTGTGCATCCTACGTCATTTCATCATGAATATATTTAAGCAGTGTGAACTTCCTTCTGGTTTCATCCTGCCTTGAAAGATTCTGAGACCTGTTCACTCTGATTTGACGGTATACGCTATTGGGCTTCACAAGTATTTGGTGGATTCTATTATTAAAATGGTGACCTTATTTATTTATTATTTCCTACAGTCCCTAATCTTAGAAATTTGATTATCGTTTTACCCCTGATGAAGCTTTTTCAAGCAAAAAATCAGCCGTGTCGGGCTTCCTTTGGAATTTCATCATCAGGATTATTTTTGGATGCATTAGGGGCCAGATTTTTAAATCTACGCCTGATTTTATAACATGCGCGCGCCGAGCCCTAGGGGAGCCCCGATGGCTTTCCTTGTTCCCTCCGAGGCCGCTCCGAAATCCCCCCCACCTTCCCATCCCTTCCCCTACCTAACCCGCCACCCAGCCCTATCTAAAACCCTCCCCTGACCTTTGTGGATGAAGTTGCGCCTGCCTCCAGACAGGCATAGGTTGCACACGCCGGCCAAGTGCCGGCACGCGAGCCTCTGGCACAACCGCTGTGCCGGAGGCCTCTGTTCCGCCCTGCCCCTGGCCCACCCACTCCCCGTCCGTTTTTTTCAAGCCCCAGAACATACGCGCGTCCTGGGGCTTGCACGCGTCACCGGGCCTATGCAAAATAGGCTCGGCACGTGCAGGAGCGGTTTTTCTGAGTTACGTGTGTAATATACGCGTGTAAGCCTTTGAAAAACTGCCCCTTAGCTTTTTGGACATATTGATTTGAGGAAATTATTTAAAGATTATTTTCTCTTATTTATTATCACATCATTATACATGTTCACTTAATCACAAGGTGGATGATTGAAAAGACCAGGCAGTTCAAGTTTTTCTTGAACACGCCGTCTAGCTTGCTGATACCTTTCTAGTTAAGCCCTTGTTCTCTAATTTGTGCTTGGTTTCCCTTTGTCTTTGCTAATTATTACAGCAAAAGACTGAGAACCAGGGACACCTGGGTTCTAATCCCGCTGACACTCCTAGTCTCTTTGGGCAAGTCACTTTATCTCCCATTGCCTTAGGAACCTGTGTAGAATGGAAGCTTTTTGGGTCAGGCATAGAGGCTCTAGGCCTGTGCCTAAGGCAGCAGAAATCTGGGAGGCAGCAGGC
This sequence comes from Rhinatrema bivittatum, assembly GCF_901001135.1. Lineage (NCBI taxonomy): Eukaryota > Metazoa > Chordata > Amphibia > Gymnophiona > Rhinatrematidae > Rhinatrema > Rhinatrema bivittatum. The sequence goes on from NC_042620.1 coordinate 240,859,565, forward strand.
TGACTGAAGATTTGCTGCCTTTCAGTTATGCTTCCTGATCCAGCCCCTCATGTCCAGGCAGCATACAGAGAACAGGAGAGCCTGCAGCAGACACAGCAAAGGGGTTCATTTTGGGGCAGTTAGAAGGAGCTGATTAGAGACAATTGGAGGTTGGGGGGGGGGCATATGTCTGTGTAAGAGAAAGGGGAACACGGGTAGGGGGCAGTATTTGTGTGTGTGAGATAGAAAGGATTGGTGCCAAGTGTGTGTGTGTGTATCTTATATTACGTAGGATGTCAGAGAGGAGATGTAAGGAGGAGCAGGACTAGAACATGGTAGGGACAGCTTGCTCTTCTCCTTCCCATCTTCTGCAATTTAAATCCTCCCTCCCTTGATCTTGGATTCTATTCCCCAGATCCTAGAACCCCCTTTCCCTTCCTACCTCCCTCTTCTCCCCAGACCCACTCCCCAACCATTCCTACTTCTCCTCCTCTTCTTCAATCCAAGAACCTCCCTCTTCTTTCCCTCCTAATTTTTCCCATCTCCCATCCTCCCCAACCCTAGTCCTCTCTTTCCTTCTCATACACCTCCCCGTCTCCTCTTCCCATCCCCGAGATCTTCTCCCTGTCTGATAATTGAGATCACTTTTCTTTACACAATAAAAATAAATTATAGTAATAAATATACTGTAAAACTACTTTTTTAAAATATTGTAATATAAAAGATGGAAATGTTTGCCAATTTGCTTCAGAATTTTTACATTTTTGCAATAAAATATACCGCTGAGCTGCCACAGGAAACTAGGGGTCTGTGCCTTAGACCTTCTGCTCCCTTTTGTCCATCCTCAGGGATGGAGAGGGGTAATGGGGTGACAGAGAGGCAACAGTGCCAGCAGTGCCTAGGGGCACTAAATCCTAAATCTGTCACTGGACAGGGGCTAATTGTAGCTGGATTACTTATAATGCTGTAAATGATCTTGAATGTTATTTGGAAAGATGGGGGAGAAATTCTTATTAACTACAATAAGAAAGTAAAAGTGCAATATATCTTTAATTGATCTGAACATGTTTTGCAGTGGAAGAAAAAATAATGTTGGGATCAACTCTTCAGCCATATGTGCAGATTATGCAGAACTAAGATTAAAATAAAAGCATATTTAAAGTTAAACATTATTGAAGTTAAAGGCAAAGTACTTTATGCTTGGTTTGATTTTTGCACATTTTGTATCTGTGATAACACATACCATGGTGGCATTAGCAGATATTGATGCTCTTTCTAGGTAAGTGGTCTGTGTTCTCATCTGAGATGGATATCAGAATCTGTTAATGTCAATGCTGCTGTGTGCTATTGCTAGAACAAATTCGCTGCATCAAATCTAAAAATATAGCCGGACTGCACTTTTAGGTGCACTAAGATGAAGCACAGGGAATTGTGACCTTATTTAATATGGTATAAAGAACCTTTAAGACCCAAAGGGGAGTGCTTAATCTGGTGCCTTGAATGTACATGGAGGTGCAGAGCCAAATGCTGAACGACTCAGAATATTTTAGAACTCTTCCGTTCAGGTAAAGCATGATCTGGGGTGTCTTAAACGCTGTTACACGATTGTCACGTTGACGATAAGTAACATCAAGACAATTAAAGTCTTGCATTGGATCATTGGACTATTTTAGGACTGTGTTTTGTTTTGTTTTTTTAAATATGTAAGGTTTGCTATTGATATGTCTTTATAAGCAATTAGTTGAAACTGATCAAAAATAACTTTTGTAAGAATAATAAAGGTTTATTATATGAGAAATATTTTTGTATTTTGAAAAAAAAATTTAAGGATGTGTTTAATTATCTATGATGATAAAATTTGTATGAATGCTCATGTTTTGGAGCTTTTGTAAATTTAGTGTATTTAATTTTATATAAGTGATGCCCATAAATGCTTTTATGTACATCTGTGACACTCGAGAATAATTCAGTCAAGCACATTGCAATTTTCATCCATTACCATCTAATGTACTATAACTGCATATAATCCAAATTCTGCAATTTTCAAGTGGGTATTTGCAAACTGTTTGTCATTTTAACATGGAAAATATCTCCTTATACCGACCAAATGTTAGAAACTAATGAGAAAATTAAACTGGATGGTGTATTGTTCAATGTTCAGTTACTGTATAATTTATGGGACTGAAATGTAGAAGAAAGTACATTAACTTTATTTTTAAATTGATTTGCTGGTGAGGTTAATAATTGGTGCAAATAGCACTACTGAACCCAACCCCTACAGATATCTGTATGTGTCTCATGCAAGCAGTTTATGCACAACACCTTTATGTGCTACATTTACAGACAGATTTTAAAAGCATTGCTCATGCAAAAACGGCCCCATACACGCGTATGTGGGCTGTGCGCAAGCAATGCGATTTTTAAGAAGCCGTGAAGTATATGCATACATGCCTGTGTGCGCATCAAGAACAAGGAGGTAGAAAAGGGGCAGGGCATGGACGTTCTGGGATAGGGCCAAGACTGGAGCGCGTAACCCCTGAATTTTGCAAGACTGAACATGGCAATGCATGCCAAGCCATGTTACCTGTGTAACTTTACTACTGGTCCTGATGAGGTGCAAGTCAGGAGATTTTTGACCAGAGGGATCCTGAACACCGGGGGGGGGGGGGGGGGAGAGAGAGAGAGAATCTGACAGTCTATATGTCTCCCACTGTAAGAGGGGCGCTTTCAACTCAGGGTGGGTTTGGGGAGGGGAGGCAATGTTACATTGGTCTACCTATGGCGCAACGCTCTGTAGACCCTTGTAACACTGCGCCCCCCCCCCCCCCCAAACCCACCCTGAGTTGAAAGCGCCCCTCTTACAGTGGGTGATATATATAGAGTGTCAGATTGTGTGTGCATGTGTCTATCTGTCTGTCTGTCTCTCTCTCCCTCTCTCCCTCCCTCCCTCTCTCTTTCCCCCCCTCCCCAATATGGTCACAAGACTCCACACATATGCACAATAGGGATATTTTAAATGATATGTGTGTACTTGCATGCACAATATAAAATTCAGCGTATTTTTGCTCACGTGGCTGATACATATGTTTATCGGCGCACTCGCACTCTTTTTAAAAATTTACGTGTCATCTTTTTAACATTCACCTTAATTTTTAGGAGTAATACACAAAACTTAAAACAATATGAGCACACAAAATCACAGCTGGGGCGCTATACAGCCGTCATCCAGGGTGGATGTCTGAGTGCTGAGCTCCCTCTCATAGAACAATAAAGATATCGCCTAACTGTGCTCTAATTGCGATTTTTGAGAATATTTCTCTCTTAGCCTACCCTATTCACTTACAATGACGGCCAAACACAAAACCGTGGCCTTGAAACACTTTTCCTTCAGGAAGCATGCGGCGAATCTACTGGATGGTGATAGCGAGCAGGCCGGGCAGGCCACAGATGACTCAAGTGAGAAAGATGGCACTGGCAGGACTTCCATGATTTCACCATTGGCAGGATCCATTGACTTACCAACCAGAGATGAGCTTCGAGACTGGTTTCTTGAGCATTGCTCGGATATGCTCCAACACAAGATTGAGTTATTAGCCTCTATTTCCGATGTATGCAATGATCTGGTGGCACTCGGCACTTGGGTTGATGTACTGGACACCCGAGTCGACAGTCATGGCAATGCTTTGAACACCCTGACTGCGCAGCACAAGATGATTAATGCTGAGCTCACTACCTTGTCCGAGAAACATGAGGACTTGGAGAATCGCACCCGGAGGTGCAATTTGAGGATCAGGGGAGTCACTGATACTCCAAGTTTGCAAACGCCAGTGACATTGCCAAGCAAATCTGTACATTTATTCTCTCTGGCAGCCTGGATGCCATGGCAAATATGGATCCCTCAGCGCTAGATATTAAACTCAAGTGTGCTCACCAGGCTCTTGGCCCCCAGTCTGACAAGCATCCTCGGGACATTGTTTTGTGTTTCCACAGCTATCTACAAAAATCTTTTTGAGGCAGCAAGAAAGAAGCAAGAATGTCTATGGGAAGGTCATATCTTGGCTATTTTCAATGACCTGGCCCCATCGACCCTGCGTAAAAGGTATGAGCTACGTAAGGTGACAAGTTTTCTCCGCATGGAAGGTATCTGCTAACACTGGACCTTTCCATTTGCACTCCAATTTGTCCTAAAGGGTTCCACTCACCGGGTCAAATCGCTTTCTGAAGCGGCAGAGGCTTTCAAGCAGGCGGGCCTCATGATAAACTTTACAGTTCCCAAGATGGCGCCTAGTGCACAGAAGGTGAACATGCACCCGAGATGGCATTGGGCAGGCAAAGTGGGATGATGCCTGTGCCGCCATTCTGAGGACTCTTGCTCTGCTTGTCCAATCAGGGCTGATGGTTTTTCTTGTTATTTCTGGCTATAGTCAATGCTCATGTGCTATGGTTTACTGTTTACAGTGTTATTGTGCTGTATTTTTCATTATAGAGCAAACCTTTCTCTCTCCCGGTGGAGAGCTATACTTGTTAAAGAGGCGATGGTGGTTATTGTTCCTTTTTTATGAATGTTGCTCTGTGGGTGGAGGCTTGTAGGGCATTTTTCTTGGATTGACAATTGTGCCCCCAGGGTTCAGTGGGGACCATCATGGTGGTTGGGTGGTTCATTGTAAGGGTTTGGGAAATATATGGGGGATTTACTTAGCTTCCTTGTATGGTTTGCAACAAAATTACCAGATCAGGGGTCAGGGCTTCAGGTGGGGGTATCTTGTGGGATGGCTGGTTTTACTGAAGTTTTTGTTTTATAAAAAATGGTGGAGAGGACACTCTCTGAATGTAAAGGGACTTAACACATATCGCAAATGCCACTTATTAGCACAAGAGCTGTCAGCACATAATGCTAGAATAGCCTTTTCAGGAAACACACTTGCAGAAATGACACGAGCATTCACTTTCCTTCCGGAATTATCCACATACGTTTTTGTCAGCCAGCTCCAAGGGAGTGAAGTATTCGGGGGTGGGCATTTTGATATCTTGTCACCTTATTCATGAAGTATTATCACAAGTTGCAGATCCTCAGGGTCACTATTTTCTTTTAAAATTGAGAGTGGAAAGGGATGTCTTTATTCTGGTTACCATCTATGCTCCCAACACTGATCAGGTGTCTTTTTTGCAAACTTTGGATATGGTTCTATTGAACCATGTAGAGGGTTTGCTGGTTATAGGCAGAGGTTTTAATTTCACCAGGAACTCTAACCTGGATAACTCCCAACACACCACTTGCAATTTATCAGGGGCAAGGATGACACATAGGAATTTATTCTTCGCTTCATGTCTCTTATTCCCGCATCAATTATTTTTTGGTGGATAAAATTTTTCAGAAAAGAGTAATTGCTGCGGGCATCAGACCATATTACATGGTCTGATCCCATGCCTATTTGGATTGATGTTCAGACTCAGGGCGTGGAAAATGGGCAACACTTTTGGCATTTAAATGAGGGTCTCTTGAAGGACAAATTATTTGTCAGGTAACTGGGGGGGGGGCACCTGAAAGAGTATTTTAATCTTCATGCACTTTCCACTCTTTCTAAGGGAGTGATCTGGGATTGCTCTAAAGCTGTGGTGAGGCCTCCTTATCTCTCATGCAACTTTTTGCAAGAAAGAGAGGAAGAAATCATAAAATGACTTCATAGCACGCATATCGTATTTGTCGCATTTATATATGGAGACCCAGTCTGTGACAGTCTTTAAGCACTTCACTGTGGCAAGATCTGAGCTTCAGGCACTGGATGCTGAATCTATTGCCCATAAACTAGAGTTCACTAAACAAGTGTATTATGAAGGGGAAAATAAGACTAGGCATTTTTTGGCTAGGCATTTAAAGGCCTTGGTGTCTCAGAGCCCCATCGCCAAAACAGAGTTCCATCGCCAAAATTAAAAATACTTCAGGTGGGGTACTTACCACATCTGCTGGAATAAAATAATGTTTTACCAATTTTTATGCCTCCCTGTATAGCACGAATGGAGCTGGGCAGGACTCTGCTATTGATGCATATTTAGCTTCAGTGTCTCTTCCCGCAATTTCAGCTGACCAACATCTTTTTCTTGTTAGCCCGATTAGCACCTGTGAAGTTTTAAACATTATCAAGTTGCTGAAATCAGGGAAGTCACTGGGCCTGGATGGGTTCTCCAGTGATTACTATAAGAAGCTGTCTCATGTTTTAGTGGTTCTTTTAATGGACATCTTTAATTTTGTTAGGGGGGTAGCTCTTTCTCTGTAAATTCTAATGTTTCTGGGATTATGGTGCTGGCAAAGTTGGATTCGGATCCTTCCTTTTGTGGATCCTATCGCCCAATTTCCTTGATTAATTTGGATCTTAAAATATTGGTAAGAGTTCTTGCCGAGCAGCTGAATAAAATTCTGACTTCCTTGGTATACTCTGATCAAGTGGGCTTTATACCTACTTGCATGGTGGCAGACAATGTTGGAAAGGTTGTTGACCTCCTTCATTGGATACAATATGAAAATATTCCATCTGCTTTGCTGTCAATTGATGCTGAAAAAGCATTTGACTTAGTGCATTGGTCCTTTTTATTTAAGACCTTAAAGAAAATGCACTTTGGGCCTTTTTTCTTTCAATGGACTGAAAAGCTTTATGAATCCCTGAGAGCTAGGGTTAAAGTTAATGGTGGCTATGAAGAAAGCCTAGGAAAGTCTAGGATGGGGAACGAGGCAGGGCTGCCCCTTATCCCCACTGTTGTTTATATTATTTTTGGAACCCTTTACTATGATGATTCGCATGTCTAAGCAAATTACGGGGATCAGGTTGGATAATTTGGATTTTAAATTATCTCTTTTCTCTGATAATATTCTTTTTATGCTCACGAATCCCTATCTGTCCTTAGAAGGTATGGTGGCTGAGCTGGATCAGTTTAGCAGAGTCTCTGGCTTCAAAGTCAACTTTGAAAAGTCTGAACTCTTGAATGTTAATCTCACAGTCATCGAAGTATGCAATATTAAGCAATGGTATCCCTTTAAGTGGGCCAAGCAATCTCTTAAATACTTAGGGGTTCACATAGGGACCCATGTAGCAGACGTATATGCTTTAAATTATGTTCCACTGCTGAAAGCTATTGAGTGAGATTTGGAGAAGTGGAATAGGGAGGGATAGCTTCTCCTGGTTGGGCCGCATAGCCAATGTTAAGATGATTATCCTTCCCCAATTTCTTTATTTTTTTCCCACTCTCCCAATTTTTATTTCCTCCTCTTTATTGCAGTTGTGGCAAAAGAGAATCTTTGGCTTTATTTGGAAGAACCGTCCGCCATGAGTGGCTAGCTCAGTTTTATTTCATCCCAAGCTTTGAGGCGGACTAGGAATACCTAACCTGCTGTGGTATTTTGCTGCTGCTCAGCTTCGGGCTTTGGTGGATGTGTATAGAAAGACCAAGGTGAAACAATGGGTTTTGCTGGAACAGGCTTTGGTGGGGATGATGCCTTTAGCTGTCCTGCCTTGGCAACCCCGATCCACTCAGTGACCAGTGAAGTATTAACCGATATCTATGCAGAATACTATGCGGGCATGGCGTCACTGGAAGTCTTATTGAGTTGGTAACAGTATCTATTTCTACTTATCCCATCTTTTTCACAATACTTTTTTTCCTGCTGGTTTACTTTCTAAGACGTTTACAAAGTGGTCTGATCATGGTATCACGTGTGGGCCACCTTATTACCCAAAGTGACCTATATAGCACAGGTGACTTAGCGGTTATCTATCATCTGGGATTGATGAACTTTTTAGCTTATGCTCAAATTAGACACTTTATAGACTTGCTGAAGTGAGCTGGATCTTTTCGGCTAACTAAATCCTTATTTGAGAACTATTGTGAGCAATCTGATAAATTACAGGGTCTCATCTCCAAAATGTATTGTATTCTTAATAGCTGCTCCAATGAACCTTTTTGGCATGTTCAAGCTTGGAATTTAGATCTGGGAAACCCACTGACGATGACTGGGATCTAGTATTTCTCCGCACTGCTAAATGTTCATAACTGCTAATTTGTTACAAGATTTTTTATCGATGGTGTTTGACCCCAAGTTACATAGTATTTTTTCTACAGCACTGGATAGATGCTAGAGAAACTGTGGACAACTGGGCACTTTTTATATTATCTGGTGGCAATGTACGGTGGTGGCCTCATTTTGGAAACAAGTTGCAGATTGGATATCCCAGTTATTGGGATAAGGTGAAGTTCTTGATCCACGCTTCATTTTGCTCAATCTACCAGTGGATGGTCTTAAACATTTGCAGTGTCTTTGCCTCCAGGTTTTTATTGCAGCCAGATGTGAATTGGCCAGAGTATGGAAACAAATTCATGTACCATCCTTACAGATGGTCATCCAACACCTGTATACCCACTATCACCTAGCACAGCGATTCTCAACCGGTGTGTTGCCACGCACCGGCAGGTGTGTCGCGTGCTACTCGCAGCCGGAGACCAGGCCGTCGAGGCCGAAGAAAAGAAGACCGGCACTGCTAGCCGCCACTGGAGACCAGGCCATCAAGGCCGAAGAAAGGAAGACTGGCACCACCGCCAGAGACCAGGCTGGCAGGGCTGAAGAAAGGAAGACGGGCACCGCCGGCAGAGACCAGGTCGCCACTGGAGCCCAGGCTAGCGGGGCCGAAGGAAGGAAGACTGATGCTGCTAGCCACCACCCAAGCTGGCAGGGCTGAAGAAAGGAAGACCGGTGCTGCTAGCCGCCGCCAGAAACCAGGCTGGCGGGCTGATGATGAGCTGTCAGCTGGGGGCCTTTATGTGTGTGCTGTGTATGTGTATGTATTTGAGATCAGAAGGGTGCTTCTGTGTGTGTGTATATATTTGAGATCAGAAGGGTGCTTCTGTGTGTGTGTGTGGTGAGTATGTGAAAAAGGAATGATGCTTCTCTGTGTGTGGTGAGTATGTGAGAAAGGGAGGGTGCTTCTGTGTGTTCTGTGTGGTGTGTATATGAGACAGGGAGGGTGCTTCTGTGTGGTATGTATATAAGACAGGGAGGGTGCTTCTGTGTGTGTGTGTGGCATTTATATGAGACAGGGAGGGTGCTTCTGTGTGTGTGTGTATATGTATGTGAGACAGGGAGGTGTTTCTGTGTGTGTGTGTATATAAGACAGGGAGGGTGCTTGTGTGTGTGTGTGTGTGACGTGTATATGAGACAGGGAGGGTGCTTCTTTGTGTGTGTGTAGCATGTATGTGAGACAGGGTGCTGTGTGGGTGTGTGGCGTGTATGTGAGACAGGGAAGGTATTGTGTATGTCACTGTGTGTGGCGAGAGAGAGATGGAGCATGTTTTTGGCTGGGTGTAAGAGAGAGAGGGGGGGGCATGTGTGTGATTGAGCCTGTTTGTAAGTGAGAGAGAGCGAGAGTATTGTGTGATTGAGAGAGATTGGCCAGAGAGGTGATGTGTGTATGTGTGAGAGAGACTGATCAGGGAGATGACCGGTATGTGTGTGCTTGTGTGTGTGAGAGAGAGAGAGAGAGAGAGAAAGAGACTGGTTAGGGAGATGATTGATGTGTGAGAGACAGAAACTGGTCTTGAGGGTGTGACTGGTGTGTGTGTGAGAGAGAGAGAGAAGAGACTGGTTGTGGTCCCTAAGGAAGAGGACTGTGAGGACAGCTTCTGCAGCTACTGCTGCTTCTGGTGTGGCCTGCAAGGGAAAGGAGTAGGAGAACTACTGGAGAGGGTAAGTAAAGGTGTCTTTTTAAGTTCATTTTTCTTGATTGACTGCCATTTTAATTATTGGGGAGTATGTGATGTGTCTGCTGTTTTGAAGTATGTTATTGATGTTTGAAGAATTTGTAATAATTTTTAAGAGTTTTTAATTGTTAGATGATGTTCTGTTCATCAACTGTTTTGAAACATTTTTCATATAGTTTTACAATTATTTCTGTGTGGGAATCTATAACAGCTTGGCTTTTTCTGTTTTCCTAATGGGAGGTGTATTGGTGTTTAGGGCCTGGTTTAATATTTGTAGAGTTGCCTTTTATAGGTAGGGTTGTTCCATTTGAGTGCTTGCCATAATGCAGGTGTAACTTTGTGTGGATTAGTTTGTGTGCATTATTCCAGATCCTGGGACTTTGTTAGGTGCTATATCTCAGCTTCCATTTCTCCATGTTTGCTCTGCATGCGGAGTGGCTTTTTTTGGGTTTTCATTCCAGTTTGTCTCCATATTTGTATTTATGGTCTTTCTGTATATGGTGAAGGTCGATCTTGTGTGTATGACCGAGGTGAGATATTTAACTAGCATGCGAAAACGGGGAGCAGGGGGGTGGGCCTACGAAAGCCTGCAGCCTTTGCACCATGGCGGAGCACCGGCTGCCAGCTTTCGCACCGAATAGCACCACCATGAAAGGTAGTGCTATTCGGCGCGCTACTGCCAACGATAATGTTAGTAACATTATCGCCGGCAGCGAAGCCACCGCCGACTCCACCCCTCCCCTCCCCGACTCCTCCCCTCCCCCTAATTTGCATTATATCGCATGCGAAAAGACCCTTTTCGCATGCGATATGGCCTTATCGCGTGTGTTGGGCCCTAAAGCATGCGATAAAGCTTTAGAAAATAACCCCCTTTATTTGTTGTGTTTTCTCAATTGGACATGCATTGGTGGTGAACTGCTGTCTTTTTATAAGTAGGGCTATTGCGTCTGGTAGTAGAGGCGGTTTGTGTTGCTGTTATTCAGATAACATCAGAATATCTTTTTTGTATGGTGAGTTGTACAGGGAATTTTATATTTCTGCTTTATACCCATTACTGAGGGCCAGGTGTGGTGGTGGGGTTAGCCCTGTGACTGTCATGTGTTCAGTGTGTCTCACATATGAGGACCATCTATCAGGTGTGTCCCGACAGATAAAAGGTTGAGAACCACTGACCTAGCACATATTACTAGTTTGAAACATGACAGCTTACCTGCCTTTGTAGCAATGTCAGGTCTGTTTAAAACTTGGTACACAGATCAGGGTCAGGGCACCTGATGTGCTGGGTTTTATAATGAATATATTTTTTAGATATGTTGATGTTTGCAGAAGTGTTTCATGTATGGTTATCTACTTATAATACCAATAACCATTCGGTAGCTTAGTATTGGATTCTCCAGGAGGGAGTGCTTTTATATTCTGTAGCCCTGGCCTATTGGTCTTTCTATTTTTGTTTATAGCACTATTCGATTTGTGTTGCTCAGTTTATTTTGCACTGGGGGGGGGGTTGGGGGGGATTGAAAACAAACTTGGCCATATACTCGTTACTTTTTCTCTTTGCTGTATCTGTTTTATTGTGTATTGTTTGTGGTGTCAGCCAATAAAATTTTCAAATATTAAAAAAAAATTACAACTCTATAATATTCAAACAACTTGTAACTGCAAAAAACATGTATCTATAAAAGTAAGATAGATATAGATATAAGGGACATAATGTGAATAGGATTATATCAATGTTGGAATAGGAACAGTAACCATATAGCACTATGTTTTGATATATTGTCCTTTTTATTATAAATCAGATATTCCTACGATACACTTTTTGACATTTCTTACAACAAATCTGCTAATGTAGGAATAGTAATTGATAGAGCTAAGATATGAAGTCAGATAAGCTGAAAGAAAATAGAGAAGAGTAAAATATATTGCAACAAAAGGCCTATATTTAGAATGTATGATTAAAGATAAAAAGTGTGTTTATGAAATTCGGAAGAATTATTATACCAAGTGCACAGAGTGTTCATTAAATATTCCTAAAGTATTGTTTAATCTAATACACAATTTATTAACCCCCACCTAGAAAGTTAGAAGCTGAAATGCCAGATAGTGAATTATTAGCTCAATTTTTTTAGAATAAAATTGTGGATCTGTATATCACTTTGGAAAGGGATAGGACAAAAGTAGAAGAGGAGAAAGTTAATTACTCTTGGGGGAATTCTGTGCTACTGTGGAGTGCAGAATTTCAATTTTTGGTGCAGAAGTTGAAGAGGCCCAGCAGGCTGCAAGCGGAACCTATCCTGCTTGATGAAGATTTCACAGGCCCGGCGTGCTGCAAGCAGAGTCCATCATGCTCGCAGTGAAGTTGAATGAGACCTGGCACGCTGCGAGTGGAGCCCATCCCTAAAGAGATACTTTTTTTTCCAGAAGAGGAGAAACAGCATAGGTATATGTGCAGAGGGAAGGCGAAGAAATAATTTTGGGGGACAGGGTTGGGGGGATGAGTACAGGGAGATCTGACAGGCAGGTGAGTGTGCAAGGGTGTGTGAGTGTGAGAGAGAGCCTCTGTGAGGATGCATGGATGTGTATGCAAGAGAGAGAGAGAGAGGAAGCCTGTGTGAGAGTGTATAGGTGTGTGTGAATGTGGAGAGATTGTGAGGAATTGTGTATATGAGTGAGAGACTGGGCACTGGTGTGTGTGTATTAGGGAGTGAGGGTGCATGTTTGTTTGTGATAGGAGCCTGTATCATGGTGTGTGGGTGTGAGTATGAGAGGGAGCCTGTATTATGGTGTGTGGGTGTGAGTATGAGAGGGAGCCTGTGTGCAGGGGTGGGTGGGTTAATGTGTGTGTGTGTCTGAGAGAGAAAGACAGCCTGCATGGGGATGTGTGTGCAAGAGGGTGTATGAAATAGGAGGGAGGGATGGAGCCTGTGTGAGGGCAGTATGACAGAGAGGGGTCAAACTCTGGGAGTGGAGGGCTGGGGCATGAAGATAGAGTGGAAGGGGTTAAGCCTGAAGGGGAGAGACAGAGGAAAGCGGAGGAGTTGGGGCTTGAGAGGCCACGGTGAAAGAGGTCTGGCCAGGGGAGTAAGGAGAGAAGCGGAAGGGATACTCTTACAGTGTTCTTCTAGGAAATTCTGCTCATAATATTTAAAACTCTGCATCTTTGAGTAATAACTTTTCTGCATTGCATTTTAAATTAATTATTCAGACTGATGTGTATTGTTTTGACTAATATGAAATATACAGAATTTTACATTTTTGTGCACAGAATTCCTCCAGGAGTAAATAATGTAGTAGAGGAATGGTCTGAATTTTCTCCAATTACAATGATTAGAATAAAAGAAATGTTTTCACAGTTAAAGTCCAAATTTAGCTCTTTAGACCTGTGGCCTTTTGGGATAGTTCGAATGTTAATGAAAGAGATGTAGAAGGTGTTAGTGTTAGTAATTATGCTTTTACAAGTTGATTTGATGAAGGCTAGGATGTGTCTGCTGGAATAAAACAAACCTTTACCTTCTTCAGAAATGTCAAATTACCATTCTATTTCAAATTTGCCTACTCTAACTAAAGTAATTGAAAAATAGTTTTTAATACAGCTGAATGAATTTTTAGAAGAAAAGAGAGCTTTTAACTACTATCAATTCACATTTAGAAAGGCCTGGGGCACAGAAGCATGTATGCGATCCTTGTTAGGTAGCTTGTATAAAGTAACAGATGAGAAGTCCAGTGCTGTAAGTCCAGCTTGATGTGTGAGTGCAGCCTTCGGTACTACTATATGTCACAAAATTTTATTAAGGAATTTGCAGGCCATTGGGGTTGGATCAACAGTATTGAAATAGTTTGCCTTTTTTTTTTTTTAACAAAAAGGAAACAGCAAGAACAAATTGTAAATAATTTGTCATCATGGAAACTTATAACCTGTAGTCCTATGGGAATTCTGTGCTACTGCAGAGCGCAGAATTTCCCTCCTGTGCCATTGCACAGAATTTGGCAGGCCCTGGCGTGCCACGAGCAGGATGGCCTTCACTCGCGGCAGTCCTGGGCTTGCTCCTTCACTGTGAGTGGGACAGCCTTCGTTCGTGGCATGCCTGGGCCTGCTTCATTTTCACCACAAGTGGGGCGGCCTCCACTCGTGGCAAGGATGGAGCAGGCCACTGTGAGAGAGTGTGTGTATGTGTGTGTGCGTGTAACAGTGCAAGCCTGAGGGGGGATGAGAGAGAGCATGTGTGAGGGTGTGTGAATGTGGGTGCCAGAGAGAGGGAGCCTTTGTGAGGAAATTGCGAAGGAGTGTGTGTGTGTGAGAGATTGGGAGCTGGTGTGTGTGAAAATGGGATTATGTGTATGTGAGGGTGCTTGTTTGTGAGAGAGGGAGCCTGTGTGAGGGTGTGTATATGTGTAAGAAAGAGAGTGTATGAAGGGATATGTGTGTGTGTGTGTGTGTGTGTGTGTGTGTGTGTGTGTGTGTGAGAAGAGAGAGGGAGCCTATGTGTAGGGTGGTGAGCGAGATGGAGCCAGTGTGCAGAGGTGTGTGAGAGAGAGAGAGACATAGGTATAGATAGCCTGTGTGAGGGTGTATGCGTGAGAGAGAGAGCGTGTGTGTGTGTGTGTGTGTGTGTGTGTGTGTGCAAGAGAAGAGAAAATCTGAATGAGAGTGTGTGTGTGTCTGCCAGAGAGAGAGAGGGAGCCTGTAATGTGAGGGAGAGAAAAGGAGCTTGTATGAGGGGGTGTGTATGTGCACTAGAGAGGAACCTGTGTGAGGGGCAGTATTGAGAGAGGGGTGAAACTCTGGGAGTGGAGGTAGAAATGAAGGGACTGAGCCTAAAGTGGGAGGGAGTGATAGTGGCAGGTGGAGGAGTTGGGGCCTAAGAGGGCAAAGTGAAAGGAGACTGGACAGGGGAATAGTGAAAAAGGGTGGAAGAGGCATTCTTACAGTGAATTTTTAGGGAAATTCTGCTCAGAATATTTAAAACTCTGCATCTTTAAGTAATTAGTTAAATTAGTAATTTAAATTAGTTACTTAGACTGACATAATATTGTGTTATTTTGACCCAATTTAAGTATGCAGAATTTTGCAGGATCTTAAGGTTTTTTTGTGCAGAATTCCCCCAGGTGAAAACTTGTGCTGTTCCACAAGGATCAACCTTGTCAGCTGTATTATTTAATATATATTTTCAGCCTTTGACTAATGTATTATAAACATTGGATGTAAAATATTATGTACACACCAATGATATTCAGTTATTAATTCCATGTCATACTGATGGCAGTGGGACAGAACATTTTTTTCCACAAGGTATGTCAATGATTAATAAATGGATGCTGCATAATGTGCTTGCACTAAACATTCAAAAGACAACATTTCTTTGGCTAGGAAGGAATGATAATTTACCCTCTGGTACCTTCCTACAAATAGAAAAAGATTCTAACAGACCTTTTTTTATCTGACCTTGGGAGCTCATTTGGACTCTTTGTTAACGTTACAGAATCAAATCAGAATGGTGGTAATAATTACTGCTTTTTATCAATTAAGGGCACTCCATGAAGTTAGCATGGGGCACATTTAAAACTAATCGGAGAAAGTTCTTTTTTGCTCAATGCACAATTAAACTCTGGAATTTGTTGCCAGAGGATGTGGTTAGTGCAGTTAGTATAGCTGTGTTTAAAAAAGGATTGGATAAGTTCTTGGAGGAGAAGTCCATTACCTGCTATTAAGTTCACTTAGAGAATAGCCACTTCCATTAGCAATGGTAACATGGAATAGACTTAGTATTTGGGTACTTGCCAGGTTCTTATGGCCTGGATTGGCCACAGTTGGAAACAGGATGCTGGGCTTGATGGACCTTTGGTCTGACCCAGTATGGCATTTTCTTATGTTCTTATGAGCTAGACTCTGGTCGCAAATCTGGCCGCTCAAACATTGAGAAAAATTGCCTAGGGAAGCACCAACCTAAGCTGGTCGTTCCGATGCCAAGAAAAGCGCCTAGCGATGCTGACCGCTCAGTCTTCCAGAAAAGTGCTTTGCTAGGCTGGCCACTCGGATGCTGACATTGGCGCTCAGGTAGGTGGTTTTCAGGAAGCTCGGACACCGACATAGGCCCCCCCGAGTCAGCACTGACACTTAACTCGTGCCCTGATTGTGGCGGTAAAAATCCCGCATTAAAAACCCCACACTAGCATTAGCGCAGCTTTCTGCATTGCCTATGATTAGCTAACTGCCTTCTTTGCATGCTGTTAGCATGCATTCGCGCAGTAAAAACCACGGGTCTGTAAGTGTTTTGGTACGCGTTTTTTTCCTGCGCACAAAACTGTTATTACATGCCCGTATAGGGCTTTGAGTGGGAAAATGCGCGTACAAACACGTGTACAGGCATGCACAAACCCACGGCAGCTTCAGCACACCTTATTACATCGGCCCCATTGAGACTACACTAAACAACTAAAAGAATAAATTTAGCACACACTATCAATATATTGAATCAAAAATACATAGAAGCTGATTTTAAAAAAATCCATTGCAGACCCGGTCTAATGAGGGCTGTGGTTTGTACTAAAGCAATACAATATTTCTGTATAACTGAAAAAGTTGCATACTCTAGCAACATTTAAAGAACAGTTAAATCCCAAAGGATTGTTTAAAAAGTCGTCTTTTTGCAGAGATTCCCTTCAAATCTCTCTCCAGGAGTCCAGTCCCATCTGTTTGTAATTTTACATTGAATTGGTTTGCCTTTGCTTCTGCAGTATTACTCTTATTGTTTGCTGGAATACGGTCCCATTGTTCATCGTGTACAGTATGTCTTCATTTATCTCCAGCTCCCACTGTCTTTGGTTTATTTTGCACCCACAGCAATAGATGCTGAACTTATCTCCATTTTCTGCAATGGGTGTGCTCCGAGAACACCTGCGCTTTCTGGTTCAACAGTTTTGTTTAACTATTGTAGTAATTACTAGTAATCAATTACTCATTTCAGTGGACTGTCAATTTCTGAATAAATTACATTGAAGACGTTTCACCTCTGTTGCCTTTTCTAGGCCTCTTCCAATGTTTTTCCTTCAGGGCATTTAAAATTTGCAAAGCCTTGCACTAAGCATCATAAAGACTGTCACCATCAGAAAATAAGATAAAATTCAAAACCTCTCTCAGGAATTCTTGAGTAGTTTGCATGGATGATTCAGCTACTCTTGCTGTGCTGAGAAAATGCCCATTGTAGCAGTTATACCATAACCACTGAGGCTAGTTAAAGCAGCTGCTGAACAATTTCTCTGGATGCAGTTGATTCAGGTGGAACCGGTTACATACATGCTTTCCTGTTTACCAATGGTCATGGGGTAAGGTGAGCCTTTACGCTGAATGATTATAAGCAATGCATTAAATGAGGATGTAATTCAAAAGTGGAAGCTACTTCAGTAAAAACAACAAAAAAAATACAGAACTAATATTTTATTTTGGGTTTTTTTTTTTTTTTGGACAGGTCTTCTCGATCCTATTCAGTTAAAAACCATTTTTTTTTCTCTTTATATAACCTTCAACCCTTTCTTGACTTTTATAAAACGAATCACTTTTATGCAGAGGAGTGGTCTTGTGGGCAAATTAAAAGACGCGACGCAGAAGACATAATTACAAACTCTGCCTCTGTCACAGATGTTCCTGCCATGTGAACCTTACTGGCATTGGTTCTTTCTTGGACATGCAGTTAAGCTACAAGATCTTTAAGTAGGACCTCGTTATGGGGTTGATTTTAAAAGGCGCGCGTCTGTGTGTGCGCCGCTCCTGGCGCGTGCACACGGACGCGCCAATTCTATAACATGCGTGCACCGGCACGCGCCATGTTGTAAAGTCTGATGGCCGCGCACAAATGCGTGCTGTATTTTAAAATCCGTCCACGCATGTGCGGGTGGCTTGCGACTTGCGCACGCAGGGGAGGAATTTTACAAAGCAACGTGCGGCAATGCCATTGGGTACTTTCCCAGTTCCCCCCAGTCCGCTCCAATTAAGAAGAGGACTGGGAGGGAGCTTTCTTACACCTGATTCTATCCTTCCTCCCTCTTCCCCTCTCCTCCCCGCCCCCTAAACCTACCCTAACTATCCCTCATTTTTTTATTTTAATACTTGCTGCTCCTACAGTGCAGAAGTAATTTGTACGCGCCGGCCGGCTGCCAGAACGCGCTTCTCCAGGACAGTGGTTAATGGTGCTGTCCCGGCCCGCCCACCTGCTCCCAGACCATACTTCCCGGCCCACCCCTTTTCCCTCACCGGCACTTCTGCGCGTACTGGGGCTTATGCGTCTGGCCGGTCGTAAAATGCATGCGGCGCACACAAGGTGCGGCCATGAGCGCAAACCCCGAAATTTACGCGCATAACCCTTTGAAAATGTACTTGTAAGTATGCAAGTGTGTATAATTTGTAAAGGAAAAAAAGGGCAAGTGCTACCAAAACATTTAAAAATAGAAAAGTTTTTTGAAAGTCTTTCTAAAAATATAACATTGAAAAAGCATCACCTTTAAATCTAAAGGCATCATGCCATTAACCTAGTTTTTCTAAATTCCCCTTTCTGGCATTTGTTGATTTCATGCTTTATATGTAAGATCTCTGCATGTTAAGATATAGACTTGCATTTATTGCAAATTTCAAATATCTATATAATACATAAAAAGATTTAGTTCTTTTTTTTTGTAATGTATATTTTCATCTTACATTATCATTTGAATCATGTGATTTAACTTAAATATTTTGTTGGCATGACATTTTTTCCATTGTATACATGGATCTCTGTTTTCTATTTCTAGTTGGTCCTTAAAACTTAAAAGAAGCAAGTTGAGAACTTGACTTTGGTGAACTATGAGTAACAGTGCATTCACAGATACACATTTGAAATGTGGGACTACGGCAGAATTCTGAAGATGAAATGGAAGGTCAGGACTTCAAGTGAAAGAGTGTAGGAAATGATAGAAGATGGAAGAGTTGGAATACATGCCTGAATGAACAGGTACTATATGTTAAGGATGGCATCCAGTCAAAGAAGATAAAAGTCCTGCAGGAGACAAAATGCAATGTGAAAACTCTATGAATGGAAATTTGACCTGGCCTATCATTGCAATATAAAATGTACCTTGGGATCACACTGTCCCATTGGTTACCCTCCTTCTAACATATCTATGAGATGCCAATTATAAGAACATAAGAAACTGCCATGCTGGGTCAGACCAAGGGTCCTTCAAGCCCAGCATCCTGTTTCCAACAGAGGCCAAACCAGGCCATAAGAACCTGGCAATTACCCAAAAACTAAGTAGATCCCATGCTACTGATGCCAGTAATAGCAGTGGCTATTCCCTAAGTAAACTTGATTAATAGCAGTAAATGAACTAATCCATTTTTTTAGACACAGCTACGCTAACTTCACTAAACACATCCTCTGGCAACAAATTCCAGAGTTTAATTGTGCGTTGAGTGAAAAAGAACTTTCTCCGATTAGTTTTAAATGTGTTACTTGCCTGGTCAGTGTTTAGCTTACATCTATGATAATTCTTGGTGGATTGGCCATATATGTGAAGTCTCAATTGAGGAACATGCTGTCTTGGTCAATTTCTTGCATCCCCAAGGTCCTGCCAGGTCATTTTATTGGTCGCCCCATAGAAACACCTGTTGGGTTTCAGAAGAGCACATTATTGCTACCCTTGATGCACCTTATCAACTTCATCAGGCAGGTAGTACATTTATTCACAAGCTACTTTGTCACACCTTGATGGGACACTCAAAAGCATGTGCAAGGCAGGAAAAAAGACTAAAGGCCTGATTTTTAATCCCCTGCGCGCGGGGAAAACGGGGGTTACGCACGCGGCCGGGCCTTGCGTGTGCTGTGCGCATTTTAGAAGAGGCCTGTACGCACACAAGAGCCAGGCCTCGTCCAAGGGGCGGTCCCGGGGGCGGGGAGGGACGGTCCAGGGGGCGGGGTGGGGTGAAGCTGGAGGTCGCCTGTACAGTGGCCATTTGCTGCTGTGCCAGGGGATCACGTGCCGGCAGCCTGCCAGCGCGCACAACTTATGCTAGCTCAAGAGCTGGTGTAAGTTCGAAAACAAGATAAAAACAAAAAGGTAGGACCTTCGAAGGGGTCGCGGAGGAGAGGGGAAAAGGGAGTGAGGGTAGATAGGGGGGTAGGAAAGTTCCCTTCCAGTCTGCTCCTTAATTGGAGCAGACTGGTGGGGAGGACCGATCTCGTCGCTGCCGTAAATTGCTATTTTCAAACCCTACCTTGTGCGCGACGTCCCGTATTTTATAACATGTGCGCGCCGGCAAGGCGCATGTTATAAAATTGCATATCCATGTGTGCACGCAAATGGACGCACACGTGTATGTTTTAAAAATCTACCCGTAAGTGGATTTTTGTGAAATCTGCAGTTTAAGCAATTCTCATATGTAGTGTCTTGCCTTTTCTTGTTTTGTGATTAAATAAAAGCTTGGAAATCTGTGGCTGGTACCTTGTCTGGCTGTCTGGAGTGGCCCCTAGGCAATGGGGTTGTCAATATTGCTGAATTGGCAGTGGTTCAGTCACATGAAGGACACCAAAAAAAGACAATCATAAAGATAAGCTGATCCTAATCAGCTAGTAAACACTGGGGCAGATTTTCCGAGGGGTACGTGTGTAAGATATGCATAAGATACGCATGTACCCCCCGAAAACCTGCCCCAAGCTCCCCCTGCGTGCGCCGAACCTATGTTGCATAGGCTGCCGGCGCGCGCAAAGCCCCGGGACGAGCGTAAGTCCCGGGGCTTTGCTAGAGGGCATGTTGGGGGCGTGTCACGGCCGGTGCATCATCGGAGGCATTCCGGGAGCATGGCCGCGGCCTCCGGACCAGCCCCCAGACTGGACCATGGCCAGCCGGCCCGGCGCACGCAAGTTACCCCTGCCTTGGGCAGGCGTAACTTTCGCAATAAAGGTAGGGGGGGGAATTAGTTAGAGCTGGGGGCGATTAGTTAGGGGAAGGGAGGGGAAGGTGTGGGGGGGGTGTAAGGAAAGTTCCTCTGAGGCCGCTCCGATTTCAGAGCAGCCTCGGAGGGAACGGAGGCAGGCTGTGCAGCTCAGCACGCGCAGGCTGCCGATTTTGGGCTGCCTTGCGCGCGCCGACCCCGGATTTTAAAGGATACGTGCAGCTAAGCGCGTATCTATTAAAATCCGGCGTACTTTTGTTTGCACCTGGTATGTGAACAAAAGTACGCGCGGGCGTACTTTTATAAAATCTACCCCTATATTTCTTTATTGATGAATTCCTGTTTTAATATGCTTGTCAAAATCTAAGAATTATGTATATCTATACTTATCAATTCCTCACTGCATTATACAAAAAGAGGAAAACACCTCTTGATCATTACTGTATAAAATTCTTACCTAACATAAAACAAAAAAACAAAACACAAAACATACATAACGACAGAAACATAAACCCCCAAGAAATAGAAAAATCTGTAGGGAAAAAATTATAAAAAGAAAGCAAAAACAACCAAAAAGAAAAAAGGCAAATCAAAACTTCCCAATACTATTTAAAATTTAAAAAATGAAAGTACAAATTGTAATATTCCTTAAGAACATAAGAACATAAGAAATTGCCATGCTGGGTTAGACCAAGGGTCCATCAAGCGCAGCATCCTGTTTCCAACAGAGGCCAAACCAGGCCACAAGAACCTGCCAATTACCCAAACACCTTCAGCAAGTAATAGTCCATTCAAACTGAAGGTTAATTCAGTTCACTCCACACTTCCGCTGCCGCAAAGCTGTTCAATGAATGCATTCTCAAGATTCAACTCCAAGCCTATCTTCATTCGCAGGTTCATCAACTTTGTATTTTTATATATTTATGAAGCTCCACTGTTCTAGAGACACAGCAGCTGAACAAAGCACCGGCTAAAACTTGAAACGCTTGTCTCAATGGACTCAAAAAAGAAGTGGCAGCTGAGGCATAGAGACTCAAACTCAAAGAAATAAATCACTCCTTCTGTACAGAAAAAACTTGCCCACTCTCAGGCACAATAGGGCACAAGTGCTAAGTACAGTTCGGCAGGGAACACTATCACAAACTGCCCACAAGCGCTGGATACAGTTCGGCAGGTATCATTATCATAGTGCCCAGTGGCTCAGACACCACTGACAAATGCAAGGTAACTAATCAGCATACAACATTTTGCACTGAATTTGATGACTAATTTATGAAAATATGTCTAAACAAATATGTGTCAAAAGCTAAAAGTGTGGTAAGCACAGTAAACTGAACTGCATTGTAAAATTTCACATCTCTAGCTCATTTGCATGTTTTTACAGTTGGGTGCCAAAAATGGCTCTTTTTAACATAATGCAGTCACGCATGCAAATGCTGTTTGTCTTTGGGACTGTAATTCTGACCAAAGCAAGGCTGGGTTCAAGATGAAACAGGGTGACTTTTGTAGCAAAAAAGGTGCTTTTTCAAATGACATTAGAAAAGAATTAAAAACTACAGAGATATTTGCACCCAAAAAATGGAAAAAATTTGCATGAAAAGGTGACATTTCTTTATGTAACTATATCTTTGCTTCCAGTTGGCTGCAAAGCCTCCTAGTGAAAATCCTAGATGTACGTCATGGGCCATGACTACTGATCCAGTTATGGCCTGAATCGAAGTATATACATCAGGAGCAATGAGGAGTCAAAGTAGGCCTTAAATTTCTTTTGTAAAATGTTTCACGTACTTTGCTGGCCAATAAAAAGGGTGACAAGCTCATGTTAGGTTCCAAACATTGCTTAGGAACTTAGCACCAGAGGTTGCAATAATCCACAAAATTTCAGGTCCCTAATAAGGGTTGTTTGGCTGCAGTGCCCGGACAAAGCGGCCATTTTGTGTTGCGTGAAGCACAGTACTCTGTGACCTTCATTCAGTTGCCTCTAGCTCTTGAACCAGTAGAGATCCAGCCGAAAAATTTTGCATAGTTTTGTTTGAGGCCCTAGCAAACATTTAGAGAAAATTGTATTCAATTTGAAGGAGGTCGAGTGTGGATGATTTTCTAAATTGGTCCACTTGACAAAGAATGTCCCAAATACTTATAGCAAGTTTGTGACTTCTTACAGTCTTTCTTAAATTCAGATATTAATCCAATTGATATTCTTTTAGTTACTTGAGCTCTTCCCTCCTGTTGGGTTCTGGGCAAAGCTTTGGTGCTTAGCCTTTTATCTCCTACCTCCTTCTGTACTATGAAGGGTGATAACTCTTTCTCCCAATCTTTAGTAGACAAATACTCAGGCTATGGTTGTAATCCATCTCTTCTCCTTCTCTCCCCTTTCCCCTTCCTTCTCTCAGGAATCCTGGAAGTCATCCTCTCTTTGGATCATGGTGATCTCCTCTTGCAGGAAGGGAACCTCTTCCATTAGGCAAAAGAGTAAAATGAAGTAAGCTTAACTGAGCCCAAAGGGATTTATAACTCCAAACTCAAATAAATGTAAATTTTGCCTGATCATGGCATGGATTTTATTATTGTATGTATGTTATATTGAAGTTGTCTGTTTTATTGCATTTTAATTATATATGTTATGGTAAATCACTTAGATTTTATTTGGAAAGGCGGTATAACAATTTATTAAACTAAACTTGAAAAGTCCGCCACTAGCACATCTCCTTCTCCTAGCACTGGGCTGTGTGCCGTGGTCCTAGTTTCTGGCATTACCTCGTAAACCTTAAATTCCCCAAGGCACCAGCTCCCTCCCAGCATGGCCTGGGTAAAATGTGTTTTATATAATAATTCCCCCTTCTCATGGCCCTCCCCTGGTAACCTCATCATAATCTGTGTAAACAATTATTCCTTCCGATGATGCTATCAATGGCCTTACTAATGCCATGTCGTTGCCACCTACAAGACCTACCTCTTGCTTCTGTTTTGAAAGAATAAATTTGGAAGTCAGAGTCCACATTCACTCTTGGAAAGAATGGGAATTAACACACTGCGGATCCTCACGGCCCCCTTAGCAGAATTTCTGCCACCCAACGTTAACCCAACAAAAAAAGATGGCAGCACCTTTGCCACTGCCTTGGTTGTGATCGGTTCCAGAGAGTCTCCTTTTAGTCCCTTTCTATCTTCCCCCTTCTTTTTATTGTTTTCTTAAGTGGGAAGAACTCTTTTATGTCTTACAGCCCCCGTAGTTATCGCAGGCATGGATTGTTAAACGTCAACCCTTCCGTACCTTAGAAGCTCCCTCCTATCGTCAGGGTACCAATACATTAACGATTGCTTTCTGATAACTTCAGGGTAAGTGTGGCCAAGTTATTGAAACTTATCCCAGACTGACTAAGAGTGGAGGCATAACCCACTGGCTAAAACTGGGATCAGACTAGACTGACCTGCCCCTGGGTGATTACCATTCCCTACGTGCAACCCAATAATTGGAATTTCTTCTAGACCCTCCAGTAGCCCTTCCATAAACTTTCCGCTCTACTCAGTCTTTAGAGCTCCTTGAACCCCTATCACAGTTCTCGGGGCTCATCCCTCTGCCTCAGATGTCAGTCAGTAACCTGCAACCAGACAACTGAAAAGTGAGGGCACAGCAGTAAAAGTTTGCTTTAAGCAATGCATTTATTTGTAAACAGGTCAATCCCATTTTTGCTAGCAGCTGCAGTGGCTTGCTGGAATGTGGGGAAGGGAATTTATGACCCTTTGTTTATCTCACATGTAGGATGCAGCTTACCACTGTGCACCGCTGCAAAAGGCCCTTAGCTTGAGCTCAGCTATGCTTGTAATTATCTGTGCCTGACTCTGAAAAAGACTGCTTTATTCCCCACCCATCTCCACCCCCACTATAGCTAGCTTGCAACCCCAACTCTGAAAAAACTGGATTATCCCAAACCCTTGTAAATTGATTATATATTAACTAGGTAGGAATACATGCAATTAAATACATATATATGCATATATGATGCACTCACCTCCCTCTTTGTACTTATAATTGGATATTTACAAAACTAGTAACTTTCAAAGTGACGTGCGCACATGCATATGGATGCAACGATTTTATAACATGCGTGTGTTTATGTGTGCATGTTATAAAACTGGCTACGTGCGCGTACATGCGTATGCATTAAGCCTATATCTCAATTCCCTCCCAATTCTCCCCAGTAAAGGAGAGGACTTCCTAAACCCCCTACCTAACTAGCCTCCCTTTTTACCCTACTAACCCAACCCTTAAAACCCTGCTAACTACCGCCTTTTTAAAAAAATTTACCTACTTTCACGCAGCCCATAGCAGAAGCAAGTTACACTGTTGTGGGATCCTGGTGCACGCTAGTGTGCCTAACTGACTGCCTGGTGCAATCCCCTCCCGCCCCCTTTTTGCCCAAAACCTTATCATCTGCGAACCAGAAGATACGCTTGTGGCCGCGGGCCTTTTAAAATCCGTATGACCTGCACGCATCCGAGTCATGTGCGCATCTCCCAGGTTTTCCATGCGCAACCTTTTTAAAATCTACCTCTTAGTGCCCATAGATAAGTTTACATATACTGTGTAACACCATTGTCCACTAGCAGTAGTTACTCCAACAACCTTGTGAGGCTTCCCTTTTCTCTGGAAGGAAAAGCTCCACCTAGAAAATTCACCAGAGAGAGGCCCGCTGAAAATCTGCCTGAGCTCTTGTTCTGTATAATCTTTTTACTACTTTTAACTTTCTAGTCAGAGTGGGCTTTGTGCAATAAGGTGTGTTCAGCAGAGCACACAGTTGTACCTATTGGGATGTGTACAGTTTTTATGCGCAAACGTTACTCCTGATGCAGCAAGGAATTTTGCCCACAAAAAAAATGTGCATGTAAAACTGGGCATTCTGTTTAGCGCCCTCACATGGAAATCCCATGCAAATCAAAGTGGTAACTATTATCCCCACTCCCCCACCCTTCCCCCGCAAATGCAGGGAGATGTGCTGGCCTAATTCATGTTTTCTTAGTGCTGGAAACTTTACTCTTGGTCAGAGGTGGAACAATGTTTTTGCTGTTAGCGTTAGTCTATAGGCAGAAGTTGCCGTTTCAGTGCTGGGACTTGCAATCTGGAGTTGTCTGCAGAAAACATGCTTTGCGCACACAGAGCATGTTTTCTGTACATTAATATGCTTTATGTGTAAAAAAAAAAATGCTTTCTGCTTTTCTGAGTTAAAATATGCAATCAGCCTGTGCTGAACGAACATTTAACTTGGGTTTCTGAGCACATTTTCCAGTCAGCACACTGTTTTAACTTCTGATGCATTAGTATACCATTAACTTGCGGCATCAGGATTTCAAAAACTTTTTTAATCTGTGCATTAAGAAACTGTGTGCCGAGTTTATTATATTAGGCCCAGGGTGTTCTCTGTCTGAACAATGATTAACTAATGGCGCAACTTGATTGCTCGCCTACATTAAGATTGAAAACAGAATTTAATTACTGCTATTACTACTACTTAGCACTTCTGTAGTGCTACTCAGTGAATGCGCAGCATTGTAGAAAACATATGAGACAGTCCCTGCTCAGAGCTTACAATCTAATCAAGACAAACACATACAGGCCAAAAGAGATTTTGGGAATTTCATATATTAGGAAAAAGGTTAAAGATTAATGAAACTGTAAGTGAAACAATTAAGGGTTAAGATTATAAGCAGCCTCAAATAGGTGGGCTTAAACAGCAACTAGAAGAGCCCTGACTTTTATGGTCTGGGAAACATATAAGCATGGGGTAACCTACACAGCACAGGCTTACTAGGCAGACTGGATGGACCATTTAGTCCTTTTCTGTCGCCATTTCTGTGTTTCTATCAGTTGATAGTGGGCTGGCAGTAGATGAGGATCTGACAGAGGAAACACTAAAAGGGTGATGGAAGAGGTAAGGAGAGAACAGGCAGGACAGAGCCCCGAAATCCAAATGAGGACAGAATATCAAGGAGCAAGTGATGATCAACAGTGTCAAAAGTAGCAGCTAGGTTAAGGTGGATAAGGATTGAATAAAGGCCTTTGGTTTTAACCAAAACAGATTGTTTCTCTGGAATGTAGAGAGCAAAAACCGTACTGGAGTGCATCAAGAATGGCTTGAGTTTAAATAAAGTCAAGACAGGGGTGGTGAACAGCACATTCAAGTAGTTTGGAAGCAAAAAGGAAAAGGGTTCCATGAGGTTTTTTTTTTTTCAGGAGTGGTGTGATCAGAGCATGTTTGAAGACAGCAGGAACAGCAGCAGTGGAAAGTGACAGACTGAGGATGTGACAGATGGATGGGATGTCTGCAGTGGAAATAGAGCTGAGTAGCTGGGTGGGAATGGGGTCACTGGACCAAGTAATGATTTTGGAGGTGGAGAGAAGATGGGCAGTTTCCTCCACTGTGACTTTAGAAAAGGAGGAAAGAGTGGCAGAGGCCAGGGAAAGAGGAGAGGAATGAAATAGAAGAGAGGGAACTGGAGGTAACCTGGCTGAGAACACAGGACTCATTTTGTGAATCTTGTCATGGAAGTAGTCAGCCATAGTCTGGGCAGAGGGTGAAGGGGAAAGAGAATCGAAGGAAGGAATTGCGTGGCAAATTGATGGTGAGGGTTGGATGCAAGAATATTTGCCAGATGGACGTAGTAAACATACTTGGCATGTGCAATAGCAGACTGGAAGGAGATTTGCATGAATTTGAAATGTATGAAGGGCACAGGAACATAGGAAGCAAATACTAGGGGTAAGCCAAGGCTGGGTTTTAGTGTGCTTGATAGGATGGGAACGGGGAGGGGAAAGAGTGTCTTTAGAACAAACTGCTTCATTAACTGATTCAGAAATGTAGTGGAGGAAAGGAGAGAAGAAACAGAAGTGGGAGGGGGTACAAGGATCTACAGTCTGAAGATTCCTGAATATGTAGGTGATGACTGGACAAGGCTATGGGGGAGGATGGTTTTTATTGTGAAACTTATCAAATGAAGGTCTTAGAGGAATAAATGAGGTGGAGAAGTCTGAGACAGCAGTTGAGGGAAAGGGCTAGGTCAAGGCAGTGGCCATGCTTGTGAGAAGGGGCAGTAGAGAAAAGTTGGAGATCAAATGAAGGGGTTAAGAAAAAATGTTTTGAGGTATAAGCATCAGAGGGATCATCATCATGGCGGTTAAAGTAGCCAAGGGAAGAGGAAGATGGGTCAAGGAAGAAGGAAAACCAGGATCAAACTTAGGGGGTTATTTTCTAAAGCTTTATCGTGTGCTTTAGAGCCCTAACGCACACGATAAGACCAAATCGCATGCGAAAAGCGCCTTTTCGCATGCAATATAATGCAAATTAGGGGGAGGGGAGGAGTCGGGGTGGGGAGGAGGTGGAGTCGGCGGTGTCTTCGCTGCTGGTGATAATGTTAGTAACGTTATCATCGGCAGTAGCGCGCCGAATAGCACCACCTTTCATGGTGGCGCTATTCAGTGTGAAAGGCAGCAGCCGGCGCACCGTTTTTGCAGGATTCATCATTCTGTGAAGGATGATGAATCCAGGCCTTAGTGAGAAAAGAGGAAGGGGATTTATCAAGGGGTTGATAAATGACATCTACTCAGAGAGGCAATAGGATGAATAGGTTGATGTAATGGGCCTCAAAGGAAGAAAGAGTGGGATTGATTTATTTATTTTTATTTATTTAACAGTTTTTTATACCGACCTTCATAGTAAATAACCATATCGGATCGGTTTACATTTAACCAGGGTATAACTGGAGTAACAATTCAAGTAAACGAAAGATAACAATAGGTAGGAATAGGTCAAAGTTACAATCAACAGGGAAAGAGAACTTGGAGGCTTGCGACAAGCTGGAAAGAAGATAAGGCAGGAAATAAGTATAAAGTGTTACCATAGAGCGTACGGGTTAAAAGCTTAAAAGGTGCTTTAACCTGGAAGTGTCAGAGTCCATTGTTCGTGAGTATAAATGCCAGACCGGGTTAGAGTGAAGGACAACTAGAGATTGTCTGGTGGATCGGTGAAGGCTTGGTGAAAGAGCCAGGTTTTAAGTCTTTTCTTCTACATCAGTCTTTTCTTCTACATCAGGATTGATGTAGAAGAAGGGGTTGAAAGCTACAGGAGGGGGAGAACAGCAGGCCAACACCATTACTATGGCCTACTGTGCAAGGTGTATGGGAGAAAAGGTAACTTACATGACAGAGTGCAGCAATTAAAACAGAGTCCTCAAGGGAAAGGCAGGTCTCAGTCAATGCAAGAAGATGAAGAATATGAGAAAGAGAGGTCATGAATATAGGCAAGTTTGTTGGGATTAGAGTGGGCATTCCACAAAGAGCACAAGAAAGAGAAGAGGGAGGAAGAAGGGGGAATAGTGATAAGATTGGAAAGGTAATGGTTTGATATCCACGAATGGGGTGAAATTTGCCTTGGAAGGCCAGGATTGAATTGATATCCCTGGCAGAGAGTGGGAGGAGGGGCAGGAGAATACATAGAAGAGAGGTAGAGGTGAGATGACAGTGACGAAGATGAGATGCTGTCAGGGAGAGTGGAGATGGCTGAATGAGAGGAAGAAAACTTTGAAGTTCAAGAATAGTGGACTGTGCAGATGACAGAAAAGCAAGTGAGGTAAAGAATATAGAGAATGGGGATGGTATATTTTGGTATTAGTAGTAGTTTTCAGCAGGGAATGGTTGGAAGAGAAATGTAATGGAGCCATAGAAAACAGAGAGGCCTACAAACTTCCCAATACCTGGCCAGCTGCTTAAGGAACAGCTTAGTCCCGAGGTAGGTTGCAGTGACTTCCAGAATCAAATACTGAGGCAGCTAGGTAAAGTAGGCAGATGGGCTGCAACCCATGTCTTCAAAATAGCTAACCAGAATGGATTGATTTTCTCCAAAAGCTTTTAAAATTGCAAATGTTGCCTTGCATTAAACTTCACAAGAAGAATAGCTTTCCCTATTGCATGAGAAATAATTTTCAATTTTTCATTATTCTATCCTTATATCCTCCTTATCTAGGTGGACTAGGCAGTCACCTAAATTGCCAAACATGAGGGGGGTGGCAAAAAGCAGCCATGTAGGCCACAAGCAGAGCCCCATCCCACTCATGATTTACATTAGGAAAGAGGCCCATTGGGGCTGCAAACAGAGCTCATTCTGCTCTCAGCCAAAATCAGGAAAGAGACCTATTGGGGCCATGAGCGGAGCCCATCTCACAGCCGAAGATGAGTCCAGACAGGGCCATGGGTGGAGCCCATTCCAACCACGGCAGAAGACAGCGAGAGGTCTAGCAAAGGCTGTGGGCGGAACCATCCTACCCATGACAGAAGAGGAGAAAGAGGCCAGGGAGAGCTGGGGACGGAAGAAAGAGAGGCCCAGAATGAGTGACCAAGAGAACCTGTGAGAGACAGTCTGGAATCATGGCGTGTTTGTTTGAGGGAACCTTTATGTGTGTGTGTGAGAGAGGGAGCTTGTATCAGGGAGTGAATGAGTGACATTGAGAACCTGTGTGAGGGAATGAGAGTGCATGTGTGGGTGTATATGCCAGAGAGAGAGGGAGCCTGTGTGAAGGAGAGTATGTGTGTATGCAAGAGACAGATAGTGTCTGAGTGAGGGGGTGTTTGAGAGAGACAGTGGAAGGGTGTGTGTGAAAGAGAGAGGGGGGGTCTCTATGAAGGAGTGTATGTGAGTGAGAGGGAGAGCTTGTTTGAGGGTGTAGGTGTATGAGGGAGCAAGGGTATGTGTGTGTGAGAGAGAGACAGAGCTTATGAAAGGGTGTGTATATGAGTGACAGATAGGGAGCCTGTAAAAGAAAGCAAGCGTATGTGTGTGAGTGTGTCTGTATGAGAGAGGGATCTTTGTGAGGATGTATGTGCCAGAGAGAGAAGGAGCCTGTATGAAGGGATGTGTGAATTCACAAGAGACAGTGTCTGTGGGAGGGGGTGTATGAAAGAGAGATAGAGGGAGTATGTGGGTGTGAGAGGGAGGGGGCGCCTTTATGAAGGAGTGGGTATGTAAGTAAGAGGGGAACTTATATAAAGGTGTGTATGTGAGTGAGAGGGATTCTGTGTGTATGAAGGAGCAAGGGTTTGTGTGTGGGAGAGAGAGAGGGAAGGAGCCTGTGTGAGGGTGTGTATGTGTGTCAAAAGCGAAGGGGCCTGTCTGAGTGAATGAGGGGGTGTGTATATGAGGGAGAGAGGGTGTGAGCAAGAGAGCATATGTTTGTGTATGCATAAGTGAGAGTGTGTGTGTGTGTGGTAGAGCATGCATGTGTAGGAGTGCCTGTGCATGTGTGAGAGAGAATGAACATGTGGTGTGCATATATATATGAGAAAGGAGAACGTTTGTTTGCAACAACCCGCGGTCTCCACCCACGACAATTTCAGGGCATCTGAAAATCAAAAGCTTCCAGGTATGGAAAGTGGTTGATTTTGTATCCTTGTTAGTTTTAATCATTGGGTGTTGTTTGATGTATGCACTGTTTCAAATATTTTGGGGGGAGTTGGAACTTTTCTCTTTTTTTAATGTTTATGAGGTTTTAATTATTGGATATCATTCTATTTGTCAGCTATTTTGAAATTATCTTTTTAATAGTATGGTTTTTCTATTATTTATTTTCTATTTCTTGATTTTATTGTTTGATATTTTACAAAGAATGGCAGTGTTTCTGTTTTCCCATTGATGCGCTGCGTACACAATCTAGTGTTTTCTGTACATGTTACATTTTTAATTTATGGTCTTTTTATTCTGTACACGATGAGGGTTTGTCTGTTTTATGTATGCATGACTGAGGCATTCTGCTAGCATTATTTTCTGTGTAGGGTTCTATAGTAGCTAGCCTTTTTCTGTTTTCCAATAGGAGGTGTGTTGGTGTTTTAGAGTCTGGTGTAAATATTACATCTTTTTCATAGGTAAGGTTGTTACTATTTGAGTGCTGGCAAATCATACTGTTTTTGGTAAGTAAGGTTTATTATATTGTAATTGTAATTCACTTTACTCATGGCTTTGAGTGTCTTGTCTACACCGAACACAAGTTACAATAAGACTAATATCATACAGATTCCAAGTGTATTTTTTTTTACCTTTTAGCAGGCTTTTCTGGTTGACATACAATAAGTATATTATATTTATGTGCATGGCTATAAATTATATTTTTGTCTCAGAAAACTGTACTTTGAATGCCCTTTTTCATGTAAAATCTATTATAAATGTAAAATGTGTGTGTATGTGGGGAGAGGTCAGGGCCATGGCCAGGGGGGTCGAGATGCAAGGCAGAAGGTTTGCCTAGGGTGCCTAATACCCTTGCGCCGGCCCCGATGCTAGAATGTGAGCTCCTTGATTATAGTTCTATTACTTCAGAAGTAGTTGTTAATAACAATTTTTGTCTGACCCTTCTTGTTCATCATTGCTCTGCGGACCTACTGTCTGACGCCCCACCCATTAAGTTGTTAAACTCCATGGTTTCCTCTTGTTTGCATATTCCTGAAATGGCCCTCTCAAATTATTTTCAACTTCTTCTATCCCATTTTACACTGCAGTTGGCTTCTTACCCTTGTGTCCATGCAGCATGTTCAAATTCAATTTGGAAGCCAGTTTAGTAAATACCGGATGTGCACAGTATATACTGCTCCACAGAATTACTCTGCTCTCACTACTGTATGAAGAAGCTGCCATTTCCAGTCTCATGTATATTAGCTCCTAATGCATATTGTGAGCCTCCCTTAGTTTAATATTCCTGCATCACAAACATCTTACGTGTTACCCTTTGCTGGGGTGGGGGTGGTGGTTCCTCTCGGGCCATAAAAGCATTTATAAGTTGGGGCTGCTCCATACGAACAAAAACAAAGGGAAAAATCCCACAAATCCAAAATATCTCACGCTGGGTAGTGCTGTCACTGGTTTTGCTTCCTCTAGGGAGTAGAGAGAGTTGCTCAGAGATTTCCAGCCCCTGCTTTCAGGATTAGAGGGGATTGATCCTTTCTCAAGACACGGGGTGTTTCCCAGAATAAGAAAAAATCTTATCAAATGCTACAAAAACCTTACTCTCTACAAAAGAGAGGCAGACCCTCTCAGACAGGGATCTCCTCTGAACGTAAGAAAAATACCAAGCTGGGTTAGTGGGCCCAACTCAGCAGGGAGAAAACAAAAACAGCTCCTTACTCCTCAACCTCTAACTCAAAGTGACCACCCTCTGTACTCCACTAACTCCGCCTTATGCCCCTGGGGTGGCCAATCAGAGTCAGCGGAATGGAGAGACTGAAAGAGAATGGAAAATCCCATCATGTTACTAGGGCCATCTAGTGACAAACTGAAGGGTTGTTCACATGAGTATTTCTTAATCTCAATCTTTTTTTTCCACCAGCGCTGACTTCCCACCTGTTCATTGTTACTGAAAGGAGATAGTGGTCAGTTCTGTTAATGAAATGACTGACTTATGGGTGCAGGAAACCATCCTTCAATTCATCTGTTAACTTCTTGGATGAATATTGCTGTAATTCATTAAGTCAGTTTCTTCTAGAGGTTTTTGAACTACAAATATTCACTTACATTCACCTTCAAATCATAACCTAGCATCAAAGTAATCTTATCCACAAGTTTAGCAAAAACTTAATTGAACTATTATTTTCCTGTACTGTATACCCTTGCCACTGAAGTTAACTCTTGTAGGAAAGCTTAGCAAAAGCTTATTTAAATATATATCTCTCATCCTTCCTATGCAAAATATGTATGCAGCATATAATGTTAACTAGTTATATATCTGTCTATACAATTCTCCATACACTTACAATCTCTTCTCCTGCCCCTTTACAAAAACCCCATGGTACCTGGAGGTAGATTCTTACAGCAACACATATCATCTGGTAAATTTGCTACTAGCCATATTTTATAGAAAGGTGCAGTTTGTTATTGCTGGAGAGCTCATTCACTACCATGCCCTCATATACTGTATCTAAAACAGCTTTGTACACAAATGACCTATTAGTAGTAACAAATTATCTCCCTTACTGCTCTTAGCTAGTTGCTGATGCCTATGCCACGTTACCACAGTTCACTATTAATTTAAGTGCATCTTTTGCTCATGCATTAAACAAACTGATAGAATTATCTTGTTTATAAAACCTTGTCATTAATATGGCTCTCCAGCATCATCTTTCAAAAGATGACAATCATCTTAAAAGTATCCCTCTCTCATCCCCTCCCCCAGCCTATGTGTGTGTGTCTGTGTGCGCGCGCACACAAGTACACACACACACACACACACACACACTCATTAAATGCACCTCCTCCATTCCTGAAGTCTACACGATGTCTAGGCCAGTGGAGGGCTCTCTACAATGCCACTCAGTAAATTTCGATCCCTTACTGCTCCTAGTCTGTCTGCATTTCTCTTGGGTCCTTTGCTGCTCCTCGTCTGTCTGCATCTCTCTCTCTTGCCGTTCTGCTGCATCCCGCATCTCTCTCTCAGTGCCTCGCTACTCCTAGGGTGTCTGCATATCTTTGCTCTGCCTTTGTCTACATCACTGTCTGGTTACTTGCCACTCTGTGCCATTCTCGCCCTTCTGATCTCTCTCTCTCTTTCTCTGGTCCCTTGCTGTCTTGTGTCTTTATCTTCCTCTGCATCCTCTTTATTCCATCACTGACTTTACCTCTCCACAGACTCTACTTCCACGTAAAAAAAAATTATAACTTCCGATGGTTACTGAGATGGTACACTCTATCCAGTTTATGCTGCCCTGCTGTAGCTCCATACATTTGTGTGCTACATATAAAATCACATTCTTCTAGATCCTGTTAATTTCTTAAAGCAAAGGCTTATTTTATATGACACCCCTTATACCTCTATCCATCTACTATGCATTTGCTGCCCTGTAGACCAATTTCCTCTCCCCTTTCCCCTGTTCTGGACCAGGTTGGCGCATTTTCCTCCTCAGTAATACTGGACTGGAAGGGCTGCTGTCCTGATCAAATGGCCCTGGCATGCTGCGTACTATTCCATCTTCTGTTCCTATCCCTTGGCACCTTATACCAACCTGCATTGTTCCTCTACCCATAGGTCCCAAGAGCTGGAAACTGGACCCCTTCAAACAAAATATTGAGCTGGGGGAGACCAAAGACAATGGCAGTGTTAAGTGCCTTTGGCCACTCATGGGGGGGCCATTGAAACTTAATAATCTTGGATCTCCAGCTGCACCGGAAACATGGATGACAAATCCAACAAGCTGCTGCTGGCCCTGGTGATGCTCTGCCTCTTCGCTGTGATCGTCCTGCAGTACGTGTGCCCGGGGACGGAATGCCAGTTTCTGAGACTGCAAGCCTTCAGCTCTTCCATGCAAGACCCTTACCGGGCGGAAGACGAAACTCCTGTCAAATTTGTCCCCAAATTCAATTTTTCAGAAGACGATCTCCTGAGGAAGTTGGATTTTAACATCAAGGGGGACGACCTGATCGTGTTCCTCCACATCCAGAAGACGGGGGGGGGACCACTTTCGGTCGCCATCTGGTCAGGAACATCCAGCTCGAGCAGCCCTGAGAGTGCAAAGCCGGACAGAAGAAATGCACTTGCCACCGACCGGGGAAAAAGGAGACCTGGCTCTTCTCCCGGTTTTCAATCCCTTGGAGCTGTGGATTGCTTGCAGCACCAGTGCTAGCTTTTTTGCTGCCTTGTGTGAACTATTACTGTGCTTCCCCCCAACCCCCCCCCCCCCCCCATTCATTTAGTCTCTGTCCCATCAAATAAAGCCCAGCTCCGTCCTGCAATCTATATTTTAAAAAATTGACAAACCCCACCCCCTCCCCAGAACCCATGGATAGGGAATGGTGTGAGGTACCCTAAGCAAATCTTACAGGCTTGCAGTCATGCCATCCCCCCACACCCCCACAGCATTTATAGACACACCAATTAAATTATGCACTTATAACACATTTTACATGACAAAGAACATTCAAAAGTACAGTCTTCTGAGGCTAAAATATCACTTACAACATGCATATTATATTTACATGCACTGCTGTGGTGCAAACCAGAAAATCCTGCAAAAAAGACACTTGGAACTCCTATGGAATTAGACCTTTTGTAATGCATGTTGGGTGTGAGTTTGGGCCTCAGAAAGCCATGAATAAACAGAATTACCATAGTAAACCTCCTATACCAAAACACCCCTAACAACCTTATGTATGAAAAGACAACACTGCACACATTATACCAGGTCCTAGAACACCAATAAAACTCTTATTAGGAAACCAGGCTGCTATAGATTCCTACACAGAAATTACATGCCAGCAAATACCTCACCTCAGTCACATATGCAGAACACAGAGAGACCTTGACCAAATACAGAATAAAGAGATCAGAAAGTATAAACAGAATGTGCTGAGAAGAACTGAACTGGAACCCACAACAAACCAGCCGCTATAAGCAGAACAACAATGGAAAAATAGAAACATTACCATTCTTCATAAAACATAAAATAATAAAATCAAGAAATATAAAACATCATAATATTAAAATCATATTCATAAAAAGAATATTTCAAACCAGTTGAATAAAATATCAAAAATTTCCTAAACACAAATAAAATATTTCAAAACATCTGATTAATAAAAATTCCAATAATTAAAAAATGTTCTATTCCCCTACAAAAATTAAAAATTTCAAAAAGTAGAAACTTAGAATTACACCCAATAATTAAAACTAATAAGGATTTAAAAATCTGCTCTCCATACCTGGGATCTTTTCATATCCATTCACCCTGAGATCGTTGGGGAAGTAGGGCTGCAAACATTTTATCGTCTTTCTCACACACACGCACAATAACACATTCATTCTCTTGCACACTCCCTTTCTCTCACAGATACATTATATGTTTGTTTGTTCATGTCTGTGAGAGCCTATATGTGACACATAGGCTCTCACAGGCACAAAAACATACACAAACACACACACAAGCACAAAGGCTCTCACACAGGCATGTTGACAGGCACACATACTCTCACACAGACACACACACACACGCTCTCACAGACACATACAAGCTCTCACTTGTTTACACACATGGCCTTCTGTTCTCTTCGGGCCATGGTGGGATGAGCTCCACCATGCCTTCGCGAGCCTTCTATTCTCTTCGGGTTGTGGTAAGATGAACTCCACCACAGCCCACCAGCCTTCCTGTTTGCGGGAGGGGGGGGGGGAGAGAGCGTAAGCTGTGTGCTCCCGTGGGTAAAGTTTGCTTGGGGCGCGTGCACGCATAGGAACACCGACCTCTCATTTTAAGCTGCTGAGCCTCCAGTGGGTTGACTTCCATTCTGCTGGCAGTCTCTCTCCTTCTTCTGCCACCAGCAGATTAGGCTCCACCGGTGGCCCCTCCTGTTGCTAATGGCGTGCCGCCCCGTGTAAATGCACGGTATGCACATCCAGTCATGCCGGGCCTGACTGCACGAGGACTGGACGGAGCTGACCAACTGTGTCCCCGCCGTGGTGGACAACAAGAAGGAAGCCAAGCTGAGACTCATGAGGTGAGTTAGACAGCGGCACTGTACATGCGCGAAGGCATCCTTTCCCAGCTCTGCAACTTTATGCAGCATGGTTAGGAAGGAGCTCTGCACTTTTCCTCACGTCTGGGATTGTGATTTATTAATGCCTTTGTAAAAAATCATTGCTGTCAGATTCAATATTGAGATCACTGGCTCGGGGCAGAGTCTGTTTGTTTCCAGTGTGCACATTTTATCTCTGTCTCTCCATCCCGCTCTCTAGTCTCTCATTCTTCCACCAATACAAACAAATCACAAAGATCCTCCTGGCTAGTGTCCAATGAAATCTTAAGAAAACCAGAGCTGATAAGAATTAACTGCTGAAAGGTTTCTTTATGAGAAGGTGTTTGAGAATGCTGTATTTGTTTAGCAAGATCACAGGTTTTTTCCTTCTTAGCTTGGATTTCAGCAGTGACTTATTGTTTAATGGCAGTGGCCAAGTGAAACCTTTTGTGGCTGATTTTACTGTTTACAGGTGTACTTTAAAATATGTATTCAATAAAAAAAAAATCCATTTGAGATTTTATGTTCTGCAAGTGGTCAAAAGAGTTTTATGTACAGATTTGGTTTGCTTATTTTATATGAAAATAGAAATTAGAATGGGAACTGCATGAAATAACATAGGCATGCAGGACTCGTAGCTTTCCTCCCAGTCGCCCTTAGCAAATACACACTGACACAAGCATTAACAAAGGCCACAGTTTATTTTTCACAATCATGAAACCTAAGCCTTACAACAGAAACAAGCCACCTGCCCCAATTCACACCTTCGTGGTGTTCTTCAGGACAGCTCATCAACGGCTTGTGACCTTCAGCCCACCAAGACCCCCAGCATACCTCCAGCGGACTCTGCCACCTGCTCGGCCCTCTCTCCACACCCAAACAGAGAACATCAGTGTTCCAGCTGCAGTTCTCGCCTACTGCCCATGGCCTCATGTAGCAGTCCCCCCAGCTACATGTGCCCCCTCCCCCCCAAGTCATGCACACATAAAAAGGCAGCGATATCACAATTAAACATAACTTTAACTCAGATTCACCACCACAGCCAAGGGCATTTCCAGAAATAGTCCCCAACACTGTGTCCGATAATTTAATATTAAATACTACCTCCAAAGCCGCCTGCCCCACGTCGAATAAATGGACCCCATCCGCCCTTTGAAGGCCAGGGTACCCATCCAATGCCCAATCATGTCTCACGTGGAAACTCCTTGGGCCATTACCCAATTACCAACCTGGCGATCAAACAACCCTTGACCATAAGGCCTATTGGGGTAGATTTTAAAAGAAGCACGCGCGGCCTACATGTGCGCGCGCTACCCGGCGCTGGCCCATGTACACCTGATTTTATAACTTGCGTGCGCAAGTTATAAAATCAGGGGTCGGCGCGCGCAAGCGCACAAGCCGTGCTGCCTTCCCCTGTTCTCCCCCCCCTAACCTGATCTTCCCACTCCTTCCCCTAACCTTTCCTCCCCCTAGCCCTACTCTAACCCCCCCCACATTTTTAATTTACCTTTTGCACCTGCCTCCGGGCAGGCGCAAGTTGCGCACGCCGGCCAACTGCCAGCGCGCGATCCCAAGTACAGCAGCATGGCCGCTGTGCCTGAAGCCTCTAACCCCACCCCTTCCCACCCCTTAGTAAAGCCCTGTGACTTACACGCGTCCCGGGGATTTATGCACGTCGCCGGGCCTTCTGAAAATAGGCCCAGCGTGCGTAGACCTGGTTACACGCGTAAATCTTTTAAAATCCGGCCCATTCTTTATACTTTGGTCTGACTAACATAACAGACCACACAAACTTAGATGAGGGCATAATATTCATTAACCTTCTCAAGTCCTTCCTGGCTACCGTTTAAAAACTCATGGTAGGACCAGGAACTAGGGATGTGAATCGTTTTTTAACAATTTAAATTATCATCCGATAATTTTAAAATCATCATTAATCGGTAAGGGACTCGATACAATAGGAATTCCACCGATTTATCGTGAAAAATCGGGTTTTTTGGTTAGTGCGCACTAACAGAAAATGATACAATTTGACACTTTTCAGGTCAAGTTAAGTCAGTTAGGAATGAATATGTATTCCTATTGGCTGGCTGCCCTCTTATTTATTGATGTTACCAAGGTTCCCACTGAGGTGATGGTTTAATATATGGGGGATGGGTGGAAACGGTTGGTAGCTTGACAAAAAAAGTAATGTGATCACTGATCAGTCAATGTGACTAGAACTTGTGCCCTATCCCTGATACCGGGAGTGTTGTGATCTTCATGCGTGCAGGAAGATCACAACACTCCCGGTATCAGGGATAGGGCACTGTGTGCAGGAAAATCACAAAACTCCCGGTATCAGGGATAGGGCACTGTGTGCAGGAAGATCACAAAACTCCCGGTATCAGGGATAGGGCACTGTGTGCAGGAAGATCACAACACTCCCGGTATCAGGGATAGGGCACTGTGTGCAGGAAGATCACAAAACTCCCGGTATCAGGGATAGGGCACTGCGTGCAGGAAGATCACAACACCCCCGGTAACTGGGATAGGGCACTGCGTGCAGGAAGATCACAACACTCCCAGTATCAGGGATAGGGCCTTGCCTCCTCTTCTTGCACTTCCCCCTCACTTAGAAGCAGGGTGCCCTGCCCTGCCCCACATGTTAAAAAGCATGCTGGAACTTACAATCTGGGAACATATAGGAGGACTTTTTAAAATGCCAACAAATGTCCTGACCTCCCCCAGCTCCCTTGGAGTGCACTCCCAACTTGCTCGCCCTGCTGGACTTCTAAGAAGCATGAAAGGAACCACCTGCAATACCAGCAAATCTGGCTTGTCTCCCCCATACCACACCCCTTGAGTGTCAGCTGCATCAGCCACAGATTAACATCTCAGGTACCCTCAAGACAAAGTGGTTCTTTTCCATCTTGTCTTGGAACCGCTTGTTGTAGTTGAGGCAAGCCCAACCCTTGTAGTCTTGATACACACCCAAAACGCTGTCCGGATGAGCCAGCAATGACACATATTGTGAAGGATCGTAATGCCCAACATTGCTCACCATCCTCAAAAAAAAGAAAAGTATTGCACCCAATTATATATATTACAGGCACCTTCCTAACCTCTCCCTACTTGTCCTTTTTCTTCCCCTTCTTCTTTCCCTTCCTCATCTTTTCTTTCCATTAATTTAAAAATATCTAAGTATACACACCTCTTGATCTTCCTCCACAATCTGTTGGGCACCCCCTCCCACAATTCAGTGTCATGACACGGCCCACCTGATAAATCACTACACGATCTAGATCAGAGGACCTTCATGAAGTGGAAGAGGACAATGAAGTCGAAGTCAAGCTCCGCCCTTTATCCCATCCGCAGACCCTACATTCTTCTCACCTGCTCCAAATCTTCCAATCACTCTTGCCCTAACCCCCAACTGTAGGCACCCCTTTCTAATGCCAAATTATTGTCCGTGTAAAAATATCCCTCACCTAACCCCCTCCCCTCTCCCCAACTGTATATCCCCAAACCCAACCCGTATTACCCTGCTGAAAGAAGCCACCCCACCCGAACTCCAAGGCTAACCCCAACCACCCCAGCCCATTGAGAATTCGCTGCTGCCAGTATCTGGGTCAACACCCATACCCCAAGCTCCAGAAAAATCGGGCCCCGCATCAGACAATTGTTCTTGCCCCTGTTCAGACTCCCTATCCTCCTCCTGTACACCCTCTGCCCCCTCAAAACCTCCCCCCTTTGCTTCCCTGTGATGCACTGACTGTCACAACTCCCTTGGCTTTACCATTTAACTCCGCTCCTCTTAGCCACTTTTCCTTTGCCGGAGCCCTTTTCATGCCTACCAATATTTCCCCTCCCCCTGCACCCACTGACCCAGCAGGAACCACGACTGCCCCAAAAATCGCCTCTCTTCCAACCCTGCAAACCCCACCCCCTTTAGCCATGCAGTCCTCAGCCCCAAATTTCGTAAGACGTATTGCCCTGGTCCCTATGCATGGAGCTCCACTTTGTATGTGTGTGCTCATAGCTTTGGGTATCACTTCCGCCCGTGGCCAGCCCTAGCTACCTGGTATGCACCAGGATGCCCTCCTCGCACTCCGGCTGCCTTATTGACCCAGAGTCTCCAGCACAATAATCACTGTCCCACCTCCCAATATCACCTGATCTGCATGCTCTTCCACGCACAATGCTGACTGCGGGCCTCCACTCGAATCGCTTCCTCCTTGATCAACCCCGCAGCCAATGCTGCTGCGCATCACCACTGTCGCAGCCTTCGTACTCAACCACTCAGCGCCGCTATCCTCTGTGACAGGACCTCCAACCCCACTACAAACCACAGACCTGCTTGACTTGCTCCAACACCCTTGCCAAGTGCACTGCCCGACATCCCAGCACCCGCGCTTTTCTTTACTGCAACCTCAGAGACACAAGTCCAGGGCTGAAACCACAACTGGATGAAGGATGAAGATGAGGACGACTTGAGCCCATAGGGAACAGAGTGAGGAAAAGGTAAACAACCTCAGCCTGAGCCCCCCTCCCCATCTATCCCCTCTCCCATCGACCAATTGAAGTGCCAGCTTTTCCCGCCTTTGCCCCATCTCCCATGAATGCCCTGGGGCACTGGCAGGAAAGTCAAGGAATAACACCACCATGGAACAGGAGGCCTGAGAAGGGGGATCCAATTAAATTCCAGTGCCTACACAGACTGTCTTCTTGCCGCCATGTTAAAGGCGGCAGGGTAGACTGCACTCCCCTTTCTTACACTTATCCTAAACCATAAAAAGGTTTAAGCTACTGTTTGTTTCCTAATGTTCACAAGAACAATGTGGTCCAAGCTTTTGTGTCTGTAGTGAATTTTAATTCACTAGAGCACTGGACCTCTGTGCAGGTTAAACTTAGAATTGTTACTATTTACATGACAGTGCCTGAAAGAAGGGATTGGGGGGTACACATGCAAACAGAGTGGGAAAACATTTTTAATGCCTGGGAAACCTATACTTCTTCTTAAAAGAAATATTCTAAAGTACAGAATACTCAACAGGAGCTTACAGATGTCTCTTCAACCATTTATTGCTCTTGGTGACTACCTTTTCTCTTCGTGGTCAAACAAAAACCTTAAAAATAATGTATTTGTTGTGATAACACTACACCTAAAGTGGTAGGCAATACCAGGAACACTAAACATAATAATTTCCAAAAAAACAAACAAAATCTATTAAATCTCATGTTAAAAATTTATTTTCCTCCTTCAAAGAGAAGCCACATCAATTTCCACATTTAATATCACACTTGATTATAGCAATTTTTCTGCTTTTCCTTTATCAGTGCAGCTGCAAATTGAGATAAATACATATAATTTATGCTAGAATGTTTAAAAACACAAATAATGGGGAACTTTCATATGTATGCCTTGATTAACCCCAAACAAAACCAGAAGGAGCCTTAGGCTAAGCATGTTTTCTGCAGATTCCCAAATTCTGTGTTCAGTTTTCTTTTTGATCTTGTTGACTAGTCACAAATGGATTAAAGTAGTCCAATAAAAAAAAAAAAAAAAGTCACTGGCAATTGCAGATTGACAGTTAACTGCAAAGCTTTACTGTAGTTCCTTCAGCCAGACCCTGAACATCTAGCCATCCAGTTCCAAACTGTGTTACATTTTATCGACTAATTTATCAGCTTATATATTTTTCATTTTTGTTAACCTTTGTTTCCATGCATTCAAGTGGACTAACACGGCAACCACCCTAAGGGGGGTTATTTACTAAAGGTTTTCTCCCAGTTTGTGTCTATGGGAAAAAATGCTTAGTAAATGAGGCTTTAAGTTTATTCATCTTATTTTGGTGCTACTCTGAAAGTGCATGTGTGAACTCTCCCTCTCTCTCTCTCTCTCTCTCTCTCTCGGGTGGGTCCTGAGTTGTCTCCCAGCCCAGCAGAAAGGCCGGCGAGGGAGTGGAATCCTGCTAATCCACAGACAGCTGTTGCAGCCAATTAAAAGCCGTATAACATGGGAGCTTTTTTTTTCTCTCTCTGTGCGTGTGTCTGACAGGACCCTTTTTCTGTCGGGAGGGGGGAAGAAACCTTCCTCGCTACCCCTTCTGCGATTCACTCCAACCAATGAGGCAAGAGCCCAGCAGCCCCCCCCCCCCAATCAGGAGCCGATATGCATGACCCAATCAAGAAGTTGTTTACAATGGGGCCTGGGAAAGATGTTGATTTTCTCTGTCAGGAGGAGGAGGAGGAGGAGGCGGGGGCAGGCAGAAAGGAAGGCAGCGAGCTGGAAGCACGAGCCGAGCTCAGCTGCCAGCATTACCTTCTTCCTCGTCCCGGCTTCGCGATCGGGAATAGTCGTAATGGTCCTGGTGCTCCAGCTGCACCGGGAACATGGATGACAAATCCAACAAGCTGCTGCTGGCCCTGGTGATGCTCTGCCTCTTCGCTGTGATCGTCCTGCAGTACGTGTGCCCGGGGACGGAATGCCAGTTTCTGAGACTGCAAGCCTTCAGCTCTTCCATGCAAGACCCTTACCGGGCGGAAGACGAAACTCCTGTCAAATTTGTCCCCAAATTCAATTTTTCAGAAGACGATCTCCTGAGGAAGGTGGATTTTAACATCAAGGGGGACGACCTGATCGTGTTCCTGCACATCCAGAAGACGGGGGGGACCACTTTCGGTCGCCATCTGGTCAGGAACATCCAGCTCGAGCAGCCCTGCGAGTGCAAAGCCGGACAGAAGAAATGCACTTGCCACCGACCGGGGAAGAAGGAGACCTGGCTCTTCTCCCGGTTTTCGACCGGTTGGAGCTGTGGATTGCACGCGGACTGGACCGAGCTGACCAACTGTGTCCCCGCCGTGGTGGACAACAAGAAAGAAGCCAAGCTGAGACCCACGAGGTGAGTTAGACAGCGGCAGCGTTCAGCGCGCTGACAAAGGCGTTCTTTCCCCAGCTCTGCAACTTTATGCAGCATGGTTAGGAAGGAGCTCTGCACTTTTTTCTTACGTCTGATTGTGATTTATTAAAGCCGTTGTAAAAAGAAAAAAAATATATATATATATATATATATATATCTTTGCTGTCAGATTCAATATTGAGATCACTGGCCCGGGGCTGAGTCTGTATGCTTTCCCTCGTTCTCTCTCTCTCTCTCTCTCTCTCGCTTCCACCGATATAAATAAAAAGAACCGCAAGGAACCTCCTGGCTGCTGTTCAGTGAAATCTTAAGAAAACCAGAGGTGCTAACGATTGATCATTGCAGCGTGTTTCTTTAGGAGAAAGAAGGTGCTTAAGAGATAATGCTGTATTTGTTTAGGGAGAGCACAGGGGTTTCTTTTCCTTAGCTTGAATTTCAGCAGTGACGTTATTGTGTGATCGCAGTAGTCAAAAACGTGCATGAAAAGTGCTGGAGGCTTTCAACGCTGTTTTTATGCAGCCTGGCTCGAATTTGTGCCCGTCTAAAGGCAAACTGATGTTTTAGAATATGTGTGTCTTTTGAAGATGATTATTTTAATTTCTTAATACAGCTGTCTTGGGCAGAATTGCATTTACTGGTGCATGGTTTTTGGGAACGCGAAGCCCGTGGAGTCCAGACTGAATCCTGTCAGTGTATCAGTTTATCTCAATGAGAGCTTGTACTATAGCTCGGTTAGGGAACCTTTTCAGCGATATGAAGTAACCACTGCATACTTGATGTGATATGGTGAGAATGGCTAGTTACCTATACAAGGATCAACTCTTAATGTG
Source organism: Rhinatrema bivittatum (assembly GCF_901001135.1). Taxonomy (NCBI): domain Eukaryota; kingdom Metazoa; phylum Chordata; class Amphibia; order Gymnophiona; family Rhinatrematidae; genus Rhinatrema; species Rhinatrema bivittatum. The sequence goes on from NC_042620.1 coordinate 240,904,467, forward strand.
AATTCACCGATTTATGCGCCAAGGGCCTGTTCACAAAGTCTCTATTCTCACATTTACTACACATGGCAAAAGATTTTTGGTTAATGAGGAAATCATGTTTTATTTTGGCTGACCAAGTTGAACGTTTGATAATAACTATAATGAAATTGTGCATCATTTTGATCCCTATAGCTAAACCTGTGTGGATGGGATTGACCCTCAAGAATTCCCAGCTACTGGGCCCTGAATTTCTGAGGCTCTTTTATGCTGTATGTCTAGGGTGGGGGCAGGGGAAAGCTTAATAAATCAGGCCCTAAGGATTTCATGTACAAATTAATTGTAGTTAAACACTAATGATTTTAGTTTGGCAATAAATATTGGTTTTTGGTCATTGAAGGAATGAACAGTTAATCTTGTATGTTTCTCTTCATTAATTGAAGTAGCTACATGTATGCAGTTTTGTTTTTATGTTTCTCTAAGCATCCAGGCTGCAAATGGTGCCATTGTAATGACAATGTGTCAGTGTTTCGTCTACAGTTTTTGAAAAGAAGTGAGCTGTGGTGCAATAGTAGACATTTTTGTATAATCCAAATATTTTTTTATTTTTGTAATTTAAAGTTTATTGTCAAATCAAATATATTTTCTGTGTCAGATCTCCCTTTTTTTTTTTTTTGCTTTACATTATTTTTCACAATTTTACAAAGCATCTTTTAATCTCGGGCACTTGAAGTGCACGATGAAATAGATTCTGCAAGCAGCATCTTGTTAAAAAAAAATAAACTTGTGCCTTTGGCAAAATGAGTGGTGATTATTTGTATTTTATTTTATTTTATTGCTCAATGTGCAGAGACTAGTATTTCAAATTCACTTGCTTCAGGTGATCAACTGAGGTTTAGTGGTTTAGGAAATTTAAATAAAACTGTGCCATTCACCTTATCTAGTTCCATAGCTGAGAGCAAGCATGTTAAACAAGTTGGACAGAGACCCAGAATAATGTCAGCTGCTGTATTCATTTTGTACTCATTTAGATTTTGGAGCCCTTTCTGCATGGGGCAAAATGTTTGCATTCACCTGTCCTGTTAAAAATGTAGATATGTGGAATCTGCATACTAGTGGGTCATGAAGTGTTTAGAATGAAACATGACTGTTATTGGTAGCCATTGTTGGTTGTCTGAATTAGCTTTTTGGTGTAGAATATTATAGAGTTTATTCTGTGTGTACTTAACTATCTGAAGGGTCACATTTTTAAGCAGTTATTTACTTAAGATAATAACATATTTGTAGGCTTCTTTTGTAAAAGACTGCCTACACTGCCATCTAGTAGAAACAATATTTTTTATATGTTTTTTTCATTTCTTAGAAAACCCATGTTATTGTAGAGATTCATGTTATAATTATATTGTTAAATGTGGGAAATACCTAATCCATAAGCTCTTTCATTAAAAGGCCACTTCTTATAGTATTAATGCTTATTGAGGTCAGCTTTCTCATGCTCACGCACTTTAGAATACCTTATGGTAGCCATAATGTAATAATTTTTATCTGTGGATAGCAAACTATTGTCTATTTTGTATTGAACAATATAAAAAGTGTGGGGGTTTTTTTTGGGGGGGTAAATATTTTTTTGTAAAAAGTCTATGGCATTTTCTTGGAAATAAAATGAATCTGTTCCTGTTCTAAGGATAAGCTTGCACAAAAGGTAACGTTAATAAAAGGCTGAGCCATTCTGAAATGCGGAGTTGCAGAGATAAGGACATTCGCTCTCTTGGCATTTTGCCTTCTTTTTTTCATGTAATATGTTAGAAAGCTTAAGGGGCAGGTACCTCTAGCACAGTTATGCACTGAGACTGAGTATCATCAACTTGACGGAAGCTTACAGTGAAACGATTGTGGGTTAGTAGGTGTATAAGACAACTTGTGTGTTTGCTCTCAGTTTTTGGGTGTGCACTGCAGCTGAAAGCGACAGTATATAGTCCGGGAGTGCGGTTTGACTCCCAGCTTACAATAATATCTCCTCATACTGCAAGCGGTACAACCAGCTTTTATGGCTCTGAGATACATTGGTCAGGAGCGACTTTTTCTTGATAAGAAAGATTTACTCATGACTTGATATTGGGGGAAAGTCGACTATTGTAATGCCCTCTATCAAGGGCTTCCTGCTGTGAGATTAAAGTGATTGATTGAATTTGCTTCTGGACATTGTTGCTGGCTTAGTTGAGAGGAAAAGAAGGTTGAACCATGTCCCTCCACTAGTGGAGGAGCAGCCTAGTGGTTAGCACAGCAGGCTACAAACCAGGGAAGGTGTTCACATCTTGTTAATACTCCTTGGGACCTTGGGCAAGTTACCTCAACCTCCATTGCCTCAGGTAAAAACTTAGAGAGTCATTTACTAAGCAGCGGAATTTCCCCTCTGGAGGAAAATACCGCAACTTGGTGAATGACCCTGTGGGGAAAATACCACAGGGGTTTACTATGCTGTGCTACTCTGCAGGTTAAAGGCCCCACAAGCTGCATGATGGCGACCCAGTCACCTGGAGTTACCAACTTGTTAAAGGACCGTATTGGTCCAATTTATTTACCCCTCCCCTCTGAGACGGGATGTGTGGTGGATGGACTGGGGAGATGGGAAGTGTGTGATCGGGAGACTGGGAAATCAGGTATTGTGAGGATGGGTGTGTGTGTGTGTGTGTGTGTGTATGGGCAGGTGGGATGGGGACAATTAAAGAACTGTTGGGGGAAAAAGGAAAGGGGAGAGTATTGGGAATGAGAAGAGTGACAGAGAGAGGGTAGGGCTTGGGAGTTGGAATGTGAGGGGGAGCAGAGCTGGGGCCTGGGGAGGGACAGATCCCTATCCTCTGCACGGATCTCAGATCTAGGGAATAGAGTAGGAAGGGAAGGAGATCCTGAGCTCAGGGGGGGGGGGGGGGGAGATGGAGATGGAAGTGTCCCTTGCCTGGCCCCAACACCCTCACAAGATCTCAGGACCTCCTTCCCCTCCTGTTCTTCTTCTCTTCCACCCGTATCCCCCATCCTTGCTCATCCCCTCTTCCCTCCCTTCCTCTCATCTTATCATTCCCTTTCTTAATCCTCCCTGATTCCCCCATCTTTTCCTTTCTTTCTACCTCTAGTCTCCTGCATCCTAGATTCCCCTACTCCTCATGTCTGACATTGCCTAGTCATTGCCCTCCTCAGAGAGATCCCCCCTTCCCTCTTTTGAGATTTCCTCTCTCCCCAGCCCCAATCACTAAGATCCCTTTCCCTCTGTTAAAGAACAAAATAAATGACCTGGACACACAAATGTCAGAAAATGACTTGTATTTTTATAACGTAAAGAAGAGAAGAACCCCCCCCCCCCCCAGCCTTATTTAAATTGTACATGTATGCAAATGCATGCAAATTTGCCACATAATTGCCAGGGTTTTAAAAAATCTGCCACAGAATTTGCTGTTTCTGCAAAATCTTGAAAAATCTGCCACAGGAAACTGGGGGCTGTGTGCATGGGTTTATTGTGTGTGTGTGTGTGGGGGGGGGGAATTAATATTGTGGGGTTGGCTTCTGAGATTTTTATTTTGTAAATTTAATTTATTGTAAGCTGCTCTGAGGTCTCTGATAAAGGGCAGGAAATCAAATGCAACAAATAAAAATAATGAAACCTGGAATCGCGATTTAAAAAAATATTCTGTCTTTAAATTGAAAACAATTGCTTGGAAGATCTAGGACTGGCATGTTGGTGACAGTTCTTCCTGGTTTAGACTCCCTATTCTTTTTTTTTTTTTTTTCATTTTGATTAAAAAGATGTCCTGGGGAGAGAAGCCAGGGGCAGGCTGGATAGAAGCCTTGCCCTCGAAGTAAACCACAAACATCAGGAGCACCAAGGGGTCATTGAATGGCCTCAGGCCCCCAAAGAATAAATGAATCGGCCTCACAAGGGGCTGGCTAAGGATCAGGGTTTGGTGGCCTCTTAGCCGAGGCTGGGGAAGCAGTCTGCATCCCCCAGGAGGGGAGAACACCTTGACCAGCCTGACCCTCAGAGGCAGAGCATTTATTTATTATTTATTTATTTAAAGTTTTTTATATACCGCCGCTCATCAAAGATATCACGTCGGTGTACAATGAACAGGAACTTACGCCGGATCCGATGGGAGAGAACAGCTTGGCCGCCCCTGATTCTTTGGGAGGGGATAATGTGGCTCCCCCTGATCGCCAGGGAGGGGAGGGGATGTATCTGCTGTCCCTAACCCTGGGGAGCGGGTGTCCTGGTTGCTGCTGATTCCCAGGAAGGGCACACCATAACCACCTGTGACTCCCAAAAAAAGAGAATATCTTCCTCCTCCTGAGGATTCTCCTCCGAATCGTTTGTTTAGCTCATGCCTTTCCATTGGTAGGCTCAATGCGAGTTACATTCAGGTATTTCCATATCCCCAAAGAGCAAGAAAGGGACTCGCTGGGTAGCCTTGCCTCATGTCGGCAGCACACTGTCAGGAGCGGGGGTGGAGATAGGACCCCGGGCAAGGAGGGAGGAGTCGGAAGGCAATAAAGAAAACCAAACATCTGGCCAGTGGAGGCCCAGCCATCAGTTGAGTCTGGGCAGAGACCAAGCCTGCCAGGCAGCGGGGGGCATAAGCTGGCAGCATATGCTATCATGTCATACACTGCCAGACCATAAAATCCATCACTACACCTCTGCTGTGGCCAATCTAGTGGGGCTGAAGGCTGTGCTGGTGGCCACGAAGGCAAGCAGGAGGGCAGTTGTACTCCTCACATCCATAGCTGCAGTAACATGAGCCCCCCCAGGAAGATATTAAGACCGCAGGCATAACCCAGTAGTTGGAGAAGCCAGGGACAAGAATGATGCTGTCAAATGCATCCTTCCTCCTGGAAGACCTTTTGCAGCCACACCTGCGTGCCCAAGGGTAGGCCAGCTTAGAGATTTCTGTGATTTCCCTGGGGCGCGGAGTTGTGACACCTAACGTCATTCAAGGGGCCAGGGTAACATGAGGGGCAGCAGGGGTGAGGGAGTGGTTCCACTGCCACAATCCAGAGCATACGGAGGTGCACCTGCATCCAGGGCCCCCACTCCCCAGAAAAGGAGCTGTGACGTCGCAGCCCAGAAGCACCAGGGATGTGGCTGAGGGTTCACCTGAGCCTGGTGGAGACCCAGAACACCTTAGCTCTCCAGCAGTGGTCCTGCTGACCCCCTAATGTCAGCGGTGAGGTGCCATAGAGGGTCATCTCTAATTCTCTCTCCCAGGGGTTGAGACCCGGAACAGCACAAGCAGGAGGGATGGTAGGAGGGTAACCTCCAGACTCGTGGGAGAAGGCAAAGGGGGGAAAAAAATCCTTTGTAGGATGACTTCCCATCCTGGGAGGGCTTTGAAAGCTCCCGGAGATGGAGGGACAGCTGATTTCCCAAGATGTCAGAAAGTCAGAGATGGATAAAGGCTGTCATGAAAGGGAAAGTCGTGAAAAATAGCCTCCCATTCCAGGGGGAGGGTCAAGGGACCTGGGGTGATCGTGCCCTCTGGAGTCCTCGCAGCTGTCATTACTGACGTCCTCAATGGGTTTTGCAGTGAGTGACCCTCCCCATCACACACCGAGCTGTATCTTCCCCTGGTGGAATGAGATCAGGAGTAAGGAAGAGCAGGTACAAGGCCCTTGGGGGCGGTAGGCAGCTCTGCGGCGCGTGTGCGGCATTAGATCCTCTCCTCCCTACTCTGAAGCAGAGGAGGTGGGAAAGAACTGGGTGCTCTTCTCTTTCCTTTTTTTTGTGGTGGGGGTGGCCCTGGATGGTAGGGGGTGCCCCAGGAGTTGTGTGTGAGGCTTGTTACCCACTCGATCTCTTTTAGGGGCCAGGATCCATGCCCACTCTTGAAGAGGACTTAATCATTCCTAGGCTATGTAACATCCTGCAGAAGTACAATGCGTTCCTTTTGTGCATGGGTCCTTGTAAATAATCCGTAGTAATGAGTTTGGCTTGTGTGGGTTTGAGGCGTCTGGCTCCCCCGCCACCCCTATCAAGGAGAGGTCGGTCTTCATTTCTCTTTTTTTTTTTTTTTTCTAATTGTTTATCAGGGCAAAGGGGCACCGTCAGGAAATATTTCTTCATGGAAAGGGTGATGGATGCAAGGAATGCCTTGCTAGAAGAGGTCGTGAAGGCAAGAACAGTAATGACATTCAAAAGGGCATGGAATAAAAGCAGAAGGGGATCCTAGTGGTTAAAGGATGGAAATAAAGAAAAGGGATAACCTATGTTAGCCCTGCATGGAGTGGCAGCTACTACTTAAAAAGAAAAAAAACCAACTTCACTGGGCAGACTGGATGGACCTTGCCTATCTTTTTCTGCTGGCATTTACTATGTGAGGGGGGCACCATCCTATTTATTTACTAATTTATCCTTCGCTTATAGTGGACCCACCGTGCTAAGTGGATTACATAGTGTTGTCCTACTTGAAGAGCGAAGCAAGCGTGGCTAGCATGCAAGAACTTCCCCTTGCTGGTACAATAAGGTCATGAGAAAGTAGGTTGTAGTTCCATTCTTGAGCTTGGGAACATCAATCATTCAGTTTTCTAGTCTCTCAGTTGGAGGAACCACATTTCAGGTGAGATTTTGTGGTCACTTCGCAGGATGCAGGGCCCAATTAGTTGACACACGTGATGGGGTTAACTAGGCAGTTCCCTGCCCTGTTAATGCTTGGGTTCTGTTGAAACGGATCCCAAGGAAAGCAGCTGTGGCAGGGGCTGCTACCTATGATGACAGGCCCTTGCCATGTTTATCAATGCTTGAAATAGGTCCCCAAGATAATTGGAACTACAGCTCCATGCATGCATTGGGGCAATCCTAGGCTTTGCTCAGCCTTTTCCTTTTGTCCTTGCTTCTACTACTTCTAGGCCTCTCTTTGCCCCCTGTTTCCCCTGGGGCTAGACCCTGAGCTGCAGAGGTGCTAGAAGAGAAGGGTTTCTTATGGTGGATTAATTTCTTTCCCCTTTTCAGTGCTGTCATCTCCCGCATTTGGCAGGCCATGTTCTGCACTCCTGCCAAAGGTGGCCAAACTCCTGTTTAGTCTGCTTAGAACCAGCCACTGAGAGGTCAATATTAAAAACTAAACATTTAGATGGCTAACCTGGAGAGCATATAGAATTGTCCATATAACTCCAAGTTATCCATCTGTCTGGGAGTTAGATGGAAATTGGCTATGGCTAGGAATATTGACCTCTGAGCGCCCATTAAATGCAGCAGGCTCACTGTATGGGAGAGCTCCTCCCTTCCCCAGCAGTGCTTCCTGACTAGAGAGGGAGGCAGGCAGTGCAGGCACTTCCAGATGCAGCACTGCATTGCCTCCTTCCCCAGCACTGATTGTGCTCCTCCTCCTCCTCTCCTCACTGCTGCCAGTCAGTGCTGGGCAAGGAGGCAGGGCAGCGCTGCAAGGGGACACAGCACAGCTCTCTCATACAGTTCTGGCTTTAGCAGCAAAGGCTCTTCTTGGTCCCCCTTCCCTCTGACTGTGTACTGGGCTGGGAAGTCCCAGAGCTGCAGAAGGGAGGGATGAAAGGGAAGAGGAGAGAGAGATGAGGAAGGGCCGGAGGGATATATGTATATGAGAGGGAAGATAGAAGGGGTCATAGAGGCACAGAGGAAGGAAGGGAGAGACAGGATAAGAAGTACACTAGAGGAAGAAGAGAGGAGAAGGGGAACACAAAAAAAGTGGGAAAGCAGGGGGTAGCTACTGGTGAAAGGGAGAAAGGAGGTGGAGACAGGTAGAGGCAGAGATATTGGTGAAGGGCAGTGGAACAGGCAGGGGGCAGATGCTGGAGGAGGGGGAAGGCAGGGGCAGCTATTGGTGAAAGGGATTGGGCCAGGCGGGGCAGATAGTGGTGAAGAAGATTGGGGCAGCTGCTGAGTGGGGACAGGCAGTTGCTCATAGGCAGGAGGAGAAAGGTGTCAATTAGGAGAGTGTGTGTGTGTTGCTTGAAAGGGGGTGGGGACATCAGTCACCTCAGGGAGGGGTCTGTATGTATGTGTGAGTTGCTCCTCCTCCTCCTACTACTACAACTTCACCCACCATTGCCTTAGTTACAAAACCTGGATTTTAAGTCCTCTGGGGCAGGGACTTACCAAATGTACCTTAACTTGTAATCTATCCAGAGCGTAGAGATTGTATTGTAAACTGGTGTTAAGAAATTCACTTTGAAGTGTCTGAAAGGTGAATTGTAAATAAATACATGGACATTTAAAAGCAGTTTCAGTTCTTGGACTGCATTTGAATAAGGCAGAGAGGGAATAGGTTGTTTCAGTTCGGGAAGTCTGTTCCAGACCTACACACACAGTGCAGCATAGTGGAAAGCACGGTTGAGAATTGGCAGTGGGGGTGGGGCAGGGGGGGCGTGGACTAAAAATCTCCTTAAAAATTCCTCCCCCTTGGCATTTCTGTAATTAAGCTTAAAGGAAAAACTGTACTAGCTGAAACTGCTGTGCAGCCTTAAACTCTTCCGCATCAGATGCCGATCAGTGAGCTTGGCAGCGGACTCCCATGGAGCATATCCTTCCATCTCCCTTTGCTGTACTGGCACGATACAGAAACCCCCATTGTGATGAGAAATGACGGGAAATAAAATGCCGCCTATCTAGAAATTCTAAAACTGCCTATAAAGGGGTGTTTGAGTCATGAAATTGTGACAGTGGAACAAAAAATATCAGATTGCAAATTGGGCAACTTTTTAAAGGTGTGTGTGTGTGTATTTAGAAAGAAACAAACTGAGAATACTTTTCCTATTCAGACAGTGACAATGTGCAATTAGATCAGTAAACTGAATGAGATACTTTTTTTTTTTCTTAAAGCAATCACTTATTTGAAACATGTCCTGGAAGCTGCCACATCAGCAATGCCTACCTAGGCTGCTTTGCCAATTAGCACAGCTGGTGCAGAGCCGTTTCGGTATCCGGTCTTTGAAAGTTGCCCTTTGTGGGCTCTGATAAACAGGGTTCCATGCAGTTATTCCCCTGTAAGGGCAGAGTCCTAGTAACCCAAGCTGGAGAGAAACAACAGCCCTGCAGATCATGATACCTATTATTTGATCAACAGCAAAGATGTTTGCAGCACTTGGATTTTCCAGGCCGAGCAGGCTCCTTCTGCTGATAGCACCGCCGGTAGTAACACTGCTACAGCGAGAGACGGTCTATTTGCACTTACTGCGCTGTGCTCCTTTTAAATCTATATAAGTCTGCAAAACCAACACAACAGTTATTGGAGATTCTGCTAGCATTGCTAGGTATTGTATGCATGTGGCTCAAATTTGTTTTAACCTGTCTGTTGTTCCACTTCACTAAATAAAGTAGTAGGCTTAGATACCACTAAAGATTTGATTGTGCAGTGTTATTGTGCATTGAATTGCTTTTGCTTTATTCAGAAGAATTTTAAAAAACATGGTTGCAAGTTACCATTTTAGTAAAAGGACACTGTGATTGTCTGTGTCCCATTTATAATAATAAGCAGCACTAATGCTGATCTTGAAAATGTTTCATTTAGATTTCTCCAGTATGCACAGATGTCAAGAGATTTCTCATCCAATGGATGTTAGGATAAAATATGGTCAGTTCTGAGTACCCAACTCAAACCTCAGCTCTGAGCTATATTAACTCGGATGTATTTGCCTCTCATTTATTTAAATCAGAATTGTCAAAAATCATGTTTGCCACCAATGTAAATGTCAGCAAAACAGACTTAGTAGATTTGATTGCTTTTTAAATTTGAGCTGCAGAGATGCACTGGGCATGCCTGGGAGAATCGCTTGGTTTCTTGTGAACAGTTCACTGCCTAATGAATCACTTCTATGTACTTTTCTGAAGGAAAGCAGAGCAATTTAAATGTGCAAAGCATTGATTTACATCAAATGGATTAGGCCTCTGTGCGCAGTCCCTGGCATTAATCTACTTTCTCCAGCAACTGTAATAATGAAGACAGTACAGTATCGGCTTAGGCTAACTCCTGTAGATGATTGCAGCATTACTAAAGTCTGGGAAAAAAGACTTACCTTTCCCCTGCAGGAAAGCAGAATAAGGAAATGACCAGGGGAAAAGCGTTCAGGTTTGCAAAGTTAATGCGAGAATATGTTAAGACAGCCTAGAAGTGCCCCTGGGTACCCCAAGGGAGCAGTGATTCAGTCTGTTCATTGCATTTGACGGGCCCGGGTTAGTATTCGGCACTGCTTCACAGAAACTAAAAAGAAGGGTGCTTTTCTCCCAGTAGCACTCACTAGCAGTTTCGGATTGTGGGGCGGTTTATTTCCCTTCGATTTGGTATCACTACTTACTGATTTTACTATAGACAAGGCATTTTACTATAGACAAGGTTTGGTACCTTATAACTCCTTTGATAGATTTTCTGTTCACTATTCAAGGGGGGCTAACTCGACAGCTTAGCAGCAGCGTGTATGGGTTTGAGTGCCGAGCTCTGTGGGCCGGTCGGAGCCGAGGGTGCGGCAAAGGCTGCATTCACAGCCCCCCTGGGGAGAAGGGCGTCCTCTTCTAGTGGTGACATTTTAGGGTGCATGCATGCTGGGTGTTGAGGGGGGGGGGTTCCACAGTTTGTGGCTGCTGGTCAAGGACAGCCCGTGCAACGGCTGGCTGGCTCATAGGCCGATGCAATAAAATGCACGTAAAACACGTGCGTCCAAACCGAGAGCCTGTTTCTGAGCGCGTGCACATCCACCTCTCCTGGGCGCGCCATGCGATTATACAAATGAGCTTCCGTGCTAAAATGGACACGCAAAGGATTAATTGTGCGTCCCTAGCGCATCTTTGGCATCTGGCGCCCAGGAGACGTGGCTGTGTGCGGGTTACCAAAATGGACGCTCAATTTACGAGCGTCCTTTTTTTTTTATCCCACAGCAGCGAATTTACTGGGACAATACACACTCACAATATTCATGACCTGGAGCATGCATATTATTGTGTGCCCAGAATTTTGGGTTTTTTTTCCATCAAGCCTTGTGTTTTCTTATTTCCAGGATGCAGCTTTCTCCTGTTCCTCCAACTTGTATCGCGACGATCCTAGGTTGGAGGAACCATGGAAAAGCAGTATTTTTTTTGTTTTTAAGTAGGCCCCTTGACGTGCAGCAAGACTTTACGCCTGCTCAGGGGCAGGTGTAAAATTTTGAGGGGTTAAAAAGTGCACCTTAGGCACATGGCGGGTTTTTTTTTTTTTTTTTTTTTTGCATCACGGGGTAATAGCTGATAGCCTCATCTATATGGCATTGACATGTGATGAGCGCTATTAGTTACGCCTTTTGTTTGGATGTGCATTTTGGATGCCCTGATCCCCGTATTGCATCGGGAGTTATGCACGTGCGTCCAAAACCCGCAGCTCGTTAAGCTGTGCCCTAGGCTGGTCGCGTTTCATTGCACCGGCCTGTAAGGGGGAGGGTGGCCCGGTGGCTTACCGACAGTGTTGCAGGTGTAGGACCCCAGTAGGATCCTTACGAAGGTTTAGCCTTGTAGAAAAGCTGTACATTTAGAGAAAGAGAGAGAGGAACATACATTCTGTGCCACAGCTCCCCCATGTTAGGCTGCTGCAGTGGCTATTTCTGTGTCTATATCAGACAGATAGAGGAGTTGTGGATTTTTCAGTTGAAAGTCTAAGGGAGAGGAGTTTTACTTTTAAGTTCCCTATTTCCTGAAAAAAAAAAAATAAAAAAAATCCTAGGTCCAAGTCAATGGGATATGGATTTTTGGATATTTGAGTCGTTCTGATTGGGTTTTATCTCTTGAGGTTAAAGAAGTCTCTTTTTATTGTGGATCCTCACTTGAAAGGAAGTTTTCCACTCTTCCTTTCACTTTTTTGTTTATTTCACACGGGATTCTCTCAGCCCAAGAGAGTCTGTGCCGACCAGGGCAGCAGTCGTGGAGAAAGTGAGGCCTCTTTCCTCACTGTCCAGAGAAAGCAGGAGAGAGAAGTGGCACCCACAGGGTATTCACAGCTTGTACCCGTCCGGTGTACACCAGAGAGGTAAGAAGGTACTAAACCGATACAAGAAAGAAACACTGGAGTGGAGTTAAAGAGAAGGCTCCAACCAGAGCTCCAGCATTACTCAGGTACTATTTATAGGGAATTGTAAATTAGAGGGAGTGTCTATCCTACAAAGGCCTGATAGTCCCTAAATTCCAGTTGGAATATCTGACAGAGGTCCAAAATTAAAAAAAAAAAGGACCGAGGGACCCCAGTAACAGAGGGGAACATCACAGTTGCTGATTCAAGTATTTTTTTTTTTTTCTGGATTGTGGATTTTACCAGAGGAAAAGTGTCAGATTCATTTTATTGCACCAGTGCTTCAGTAAAAACTTTATTTTGAACAGCAACCATGTGTCGTCCTAGTTCTTTTAAATAAACTATACTGTTTGCCTTTTTCAACACTTCTTTAGAATCAGGAGAGGGTTCAAAGGATGAGACAGGGGGATGTGGTTCTTCTTTATAAAAGTAGACGTAAGGCAGAGTCTGAAAAGCTGCAGAGAAATGTAGAAACGTGATGGCAGAAAAGGACCATACAGCCGCTCTAGTCTAGGCTTCCCATCCACGCCAACTATTCAGCTATGCAGGCCAGTTAGTTTGACCTCGGTGGTTAGTAAATGAATGGAATCGCAGTTACAATAGAGGATGATGCAGATTCTGGAAGCCAGTGGATTACAGAATCCATTGCAGCATGGTTTTACAAAAGGTAGGTCTTGTTAGATAAATCTGATCAGTTTCTTTGCCTGGGTGATCAGTGAGTTAGACCAGGGGAGAGCATTAGATGTAGTGTACTTGGATTTCAGCAAGGCCTTTGACACGGTTCTGCATAGGCGACTTATAAATGAACTAAGTGCCCTGGGTATGGACCCTAATGTGACTAACGGGGTTAGAAACTGGTTGAGCGAGAGGCAAGAAAGGGTTGTGGTAAACAACTTCACTCTGACGAAACGAGGATTACCAGGGGTGTGCCGCAGGGATCACTTCTCAGTCCAGTTCTGTTTAACATTTGTGAAAGTGATTTTGCAGAAGGGCTATTAAGAAAAGTTTGCCTTTTTGTGGATGATACCTACATCTTATTATTTATTTATTTTATTTATTTATTTATTTATTTATTTATTTATTTATTTAAAACATTTATTTCCCACCTATAACAAATCTGTGTTGGGTGGATTACAAAAATAAATCATTACAAAATCATACACAAAATCTGTAAAAGGATAGACACTCTGGAAGGTGTGGAAAACGTCAGAAGGAAACTTGAGGATGGCAGCTAAGATTTATAGAGTCTTGCATTTGGCAAAAACCTAAGGGAGCAGTACAATATAAGGGGTAAAGTTCTTCAAGAGTAGGGTTGCCAACTGTCTCCAGATGTTCAAGACAGGTTGATCCAGTCCTGGTTTTATCCCATTGCATGCTGGGATTTATTCTGCTTTCCCTATTGCATTTCCTAAGAAAAGCAAGACTATAAGTACCTGCATGCAGGGGCATAAAAACAGGACTGGATCAACCTGTCCTGAAAATCTGGAGCCGGTTGACAACCCTAATTAGGAGGCGGATCTAGCAGTGATCATATCTTAAGGTGGCCAAAGATGGAACTAAAGTGATGGCATAAACCTATGTCTGCATAGGATGAAGAATAAGTAGCAGGAAAAAAGGAGATGGTTTTGTTTCTGTATAAGTCTCTGGTGAGACCACATTTGAAGTACTGTGTACGGTTCTGGAGACTGGGCCTTCAAATGGCTAAAAACCAAATAGTAGGTCCAGAGAGCAGCTACTGAAATGGTCAACTGTTTCCTCACAAAGCATATGGGGATAGACTTAAAGAACTAAACATCTACACCTTGGAGGAAAAGGAGGGAAAGGGAGATAGGATAGAGGTATAAAAATACCTCCAAGGAATAAATGCCCAGGAGGTGGGGCTCCTTCAGCAGAAATGAGACTCTGGGATGAGGGTGACTGGGAATAAACTCAGCAGTAATCTGAGCAAATGTTTCCTTACGGAAAGGCGCTGGAGACTTGGAACGGCCTCCCAGTGGAGGTGCTAGAGATAAGGACAGTATGGAACAAGCATAGAGAAGAACCTCCGAGGGAGAGGAAAGGACTGCAGACGTACCTGGGAACTGCACAGATTTCATCCAGGGACACCGGGTCTCTCTGTTCGCTGCTCCAGTCGCTCCCCCCTTCAGGAAGCCTGCAGGGAACGCAGCAGAGGAGGAGGGAGCACACACTGCAGGCAGATGTGTGGGGAGAAAGTGAAGGAGAGCGGTTGCAACAGACGTTGCTCAGCCTGCAGCTGTGATTCCAGGGCTTAGGACTCGGCTGAAGGTAGAGGAATGGTGTAAAGTTAGGGAGCTTTGACTTATCGGGGAGTGGAAGAGAGAGAGCATATTGATATCCAGGTCGGAAGAATTCTGGGGTTATTCCTGGAGGGATGGGGTGAAAGAGAGAAGGCTGATAGGCACTCCTGCTCCTCCTTTCCATCCCCCCCTCCCTGCAATCTCAGGGTGAAAAGTTCCCAGAAACGACTATAAAGCTGAACTGGAAATGTAGATTGGCAGACTGAATGCACCATAAGGTCTTTTTTATCTGCCGTCATGTTCTGTGTTTAGATCCCAGTCCTGGCGTCGATTGAACTGGAGCAGGAATAAAATGCCAGGCCAAAAATATACAGAAAGAAAAGAAAGAGGAGGAGTCTGTGTTCTTTTCTGAAACGCACACAAAAAAAAGAAAAGTATTTGTTACAAACAGGAGAAGGTCTTAAATACTAAGTTTTCTCTTAAAAAAAAACCTGCTCGTGGCTGCCGAACTCTCGGCCGTCACCCGGGATGGGCCGCACCCCCCGTTAGTACGCCACTGTTCAGCGTTTCCTTTTCTGCTTTAAAACTCCAGCGTGAACAATGTTTATGTTCACTGTCCTGCACCGTGCCTCTTCTGATCACATCACTTGCTGGGCGTGCGTTAGCCCAGCTTACTTTTGAACCAGGTTGCCGTGATATCCTGCTACTAAGCTGTGCGACATTTGGAGATATATTTTTATATAACTTTATCTTAGGGTGATTTTTTTTTTTCACTCGTTTAATAGACTCCCCATGCCCGAGGCCATGCCTGGATGGCTTGGGAGCCCTCTGTGGACTGAATGCTGGGGGGGAAAGAGAGAAAGCTCCTCTGAGATCATGTCTCCGCTTTGGGAAGCATCGGAGAAAAATAGGAGAAAGAGACTAGCGAAAGAAAACGACGGACAAAATACCCCGGTGGTCTCATTGTAACATAGCGGATGACAGCAGTAAAAGGCCCAATTGGGCCATTCCAGTCTGCCCAGCAAGTTTATTTTTGTTTCAGAGTAGTAACTGCCACTCTGTGCAAGTTACCCCTGTTAATGCAGGTTATGCCTGTCTTCATTTCCAACCTTTAACCACTAGGAATCCTCTGTGTTTATCCCACGCTCTTGCCTTCACTGCTCTTTTTTTGGGAGGGCAGTCCATGCATCCAGCACCTTCTCCATGAAGAAATATTTCCTAATGTTCTTCCTGAGTGCACCCCCTTGGAGTCTCATTTCATGACCCCCACTTCTGCAGCTTTCTTTCCCATCGGCAGAGGTTTGATTCGTGCGCATCATTAATAGGTTTCAGGAATTTGAAAGTCTGCATCGTATCTCCCCTATCTGATCTCTCCTCCAGGGTATGTATGTTTAGGCCCTTCAGTCTCATAAGTCTTTCACTGCAACCACATCCATTCTGCCCCTATACTTTTTTGAGTTACAGTCTCCTGAACTGAACACAGTACTCCAGGCGATGCCTCACCAAGGGCTTGTCCTGGGGCATCATTGCCTCCTTTTGCCTGCTGGTTAGGCCTCTCTTCATGCAGCCTATAGGGATCGAGGCATAAAAGAACTTTTAAGGACGCTTGCATATGATCAAGTTTGCAAATCATCAAGTCATCATCAAACTCAATAGTTTGTAATCGGAAGTTCCCAATTTTTCAAAGTGCCAAAAATACAACAAAATGTGAAAGTGTAATTCATGCAAAACACTTTTAAATATATATATATATATATATATATATATATATATATATATATATATATATATATATATATACTTATTCGGTCCATTTAATAAAATGTAGTTATGTCTTTCTTTGCTTCTTCAAACATTCTTGGCAAGTCCACATCTGACACCCACTTCTGGTCTATGTTTCTACAGATTTGTGTCTGCATCAGTGAAAACGCGTATGGCAAAGAACAGCAATTCGGGCTGACCCTGCTGGGGGAGGGGTGCCTCTCACCCTACCCCCTGGCATCTCTTCTTTTTCACTTCGCTTCCCGGTGCGATCCCTTCCCGTTAGCAGGAAGAGTCGGAGAGCAGCGCTGCTTATCTGCAGGTGCAGGTGTGACGGGCTGCACCCCCATCTCCTCCTGCCAGCGGGAGAGGATCGTGCCATGGGCAGGAGTAAAGGGGAGGAGGAGGCGGAAGAAGCTGCTGGGGCTGCTATGGCTCTGGGGCACATTAAGGAAAGACTTTGCCACGGGCAGCACGCTGGAAGCTGCTGATGCATGGGGGGCCCGGGGCAGACTTTGTAACACGCCCCCCCTTTTCTGGATAGCTCTGCCAGTAGTAATTTCAAAGAGTGTATAAAAACCTGTCTCTTCTATTGATTGACAGTCAGCTGAGACTTGTTCATTGATGAAAAGATGCCGAAGGAAATTTAAACTACACCCACTTGTAATGTTATCTGTCATGCGAGACTCTGAGATCCAGGCACTTAATATTCATGTATTCATTGAGATACAAAAATAATTGGTGAAAAATTGCACATCTTCAGTAAAAACACACACATCAAATTCCCTTTTCACATATTTATCTTCAGTTCACAAGATGTGTTTTATATAGCAATTGAACATCATAACATTAACTCATTTAAGAGGACCCTCCCCAGCATACTGTACAGCCTAATTTATGCATCATCATCATCATCTCTGTAATCAGCAACAAACATCCACCAGACCTTTCACAATTTCTGCAGAACATAGAACGAATCATCTGAGCCCCACAAATTACATTCAGAATACCAAGAAGAGGAATCTGCTATTTAAGATTTTCCTCCCACAGCCCATGATGAGTCTTTACTTCTTCCCAGGCAGTCTAGTGCTACAGGCCTGACTCATACCAGGGTTCTTCTCCCATTCCGTGTCTACGGGGAAAAGACCTCGATAAATCAGGCCTTGGAGATTGGAAGCAGCCCTAAAGAAAACTAATCATCTCTTTCCTTGCTCACTCATTCACAGTCCAGTCTCACAATCTCACTTACTCTAGCCCTCTTTCTGCCCTCCTGTTCCCTTCCCTGTAAACACTCATCCTTTGATTTAATCCCATTCATTCATTTTAACAAGTGTACAATTTATCTGAACCGTTTCCCCTACCTACTTCACTGTTTCATCCTGATGGTCTCCATTTGTCTCCTTCGGCACATATGAATTATTGAGTCTCCCTTTTTTTGTTTTCTGAAAGAGAATCAATACACGGTAAGCTTGTTCTTCAGGATTCTCAAATGTTGGGTAGAACCAGCTGAGCCTTGCTTTTTTTATATACTAGTTGTTCTGGTATTATGGAAATAGTTTTCCTTTTTTTCTGCTGTGACTTAAAATAGATTCATCAGTTAAGGTGGCCTTCCGACCGCCTCTGAACTCTGCGTAGAAGCTGTACTACTATGTCTGTCTGGCCATCTCTTTCTTTTCTCTGTCTCCACTTCCTGTTGCAACTGACTGTCAAACATGAGTCTTGGCTCCCAGCATTCTTTGGGGCTTTCCTTGGTAAAATTCCTTCTGTCTTAGACCCCTTGCTCAACCAGCAGCTATCAATTCTCCCAGGCTTTTAGGCTTCATTCACTCTAGTCTTTCTCCCACTGAGCCACCTTGGCTGGCTTTTTCTAGGCCCCCAAAGGCATCAGCCCTTCTAAAGGGGTGAAGCTCAGTCCAAGCTCCTCCCAGGGGCTCTCATTTTCTCTTCCTATGTTTTTAGAAGCATTTTGCTGGTGTGAGAGCTCTTATTGTAAATGTTGAGGCCTTCTGTGTGTCTGTAAGTTGGAATTCAAAAACTAATGAATGGATATGGCTGAAATTTAGCATGGGGGATCAGAATTAAAAGTTGTAAGGGGATTGTGATTTTGTCATGAATCAGTACAAAATGCAATTGTCTGAAAAATTTGTCTCATCCCCAAGCCAACTTTCACTCACTCGGTGGAAGGGAAGCATGCCTTTGTCATGATTCTAGCATGTTTTAATTCAAGCTATCGTTATTGATCCGCTTTCTTTTTTGTCACTGAGCCTGGGACTGCAGTTCTGGTTCTATCTGTTATCTCGGTCATACCCTGACAATCAAAATTTACTTTCTTTTCACCGTCCAGGTACCCATGCCTTGACTTTCTTTTCATGATACCCAATTGTTGAGGGTATCTTAAGATACAAATCACCACTGATGTGCATTTTTATTGGTGGTATTCTGGGAAAGCACTCTTCATACTCTTTCAGTTTCAAAGTCCTTTAGAAAGTGAAATCCCAGTAGCTTTAGCAGAAATGTTTCCATGAATTTCACTGGATCCTCCTGGAATTGCCAAAATTCACAAGATTCCTGTTAATTGCATCTTTGAAGTCCCTTTTTAGTTCAGCTGTGATGTTGACTTTATCCTGCAGTGGGATAAAAAGAGGGAACAAAAATCCCCATACGTGAGGATTCATGGGGGCCAGGATCTCAGCCCTGGTTTTGATTGGGTTGGAAGCTCAAGGGAGTGGGAAGAAAATGCTGGGTCTAAAAACTCCAAAATATATTATTCACTTCCTTTTGGGGTTCACAAAATAATACTACCCTAAACCAATTAAGCCTGATACATCACTTTGATTACATATACAGTGCTGCTCTCTGCTTCTACGGCAGGAGGAAAAAAGTAGAAAACAGGATTTACATTCAGGCAACAACCAACAAGGACTGAACTTCACAATCTGGGTAAACAATCGTGGGGGTAGCTGCTTATTACGGCAGTTTTACCCTAAACCAATTAAGCCTGATACATCACTTTGAAAGCATACGCAGCGTTGCTATCTGCTTCAACGGTAGGGGGAAGTGAGGAAAACAGGATTTACATTCAGACAACATCCAACAAGGCATCGATCTGTGCATTCTGGGTGAACAAGCATCGGTGGTTACAACCCTTAAACATAAGCCTTATGCTCACCTTTGATGCAACTCCAACATTACTCTCTGCATCAATGGCAGGAGATGACAGGAAACTTGAATCAGTTACCAGCAAGAGCCCTGAAGTTGGTGGTTGGTGAAACAGATAAGTATGGGAAAATAAGAGTGGAAGCTTGCTGGGCAGACTGGATGGGCCGATTGGTCTTTTTCTGCCATCATTTCTATGTTTCTATATGTAAAACAGATTTCTTTTCAGGTTATAGTGAAACAATAATTACCTTAGCCCCCTGCCAAGCATCCTCTTGTGGTTCCTCCAGACAAGTATTCAGTCAATATGCACAAACTGGGTGATGATGATTATAGAGGAAGATTGACTCAAGAAGTGACACTTAGCACTGCCATCAGAATATTCCTAGTCAAGGAGCTGATGCTCCTTGACTAGGAATATTCTGATGGCAGATAACTATGACAATATGAGCTGATGCTCATATTGTCATAGTTATCTGACAAAGCCCCATGCTGCTGCTGCTGCTTTTTTTTTTTGCAGAAACTTGAAGGGATTGGACACAAAATTAGTGAAAATCTCCATTGTTGAAGAATAGAGGTGTACACTCTGAAAGAAAGAGATTGGTATAAGCTACTCAGAGGTGCCAGCTTGGCGGCTCACTTGTTAAGTGCCCTGCAGAAGGTCCCTGGTTCAATCCCTGCATTAGTAAAAAAATGACCCAGTTGCTGCAGGAGGCCGTGTGTCCTCTCAGAAGAGAAGTATTGGTAGCACTGATACAGCGTGCGGTTCCTCTTCCTTCCTGGAAAAAAAGCGTTGTTGGCAGTGCAGCGGTGCACACCCCTAGAACCCTTCACTCACCCATTCCTGTTATAAACCAGGTGGAGCCGGATGGGGGCCTGAATGGCAGTCCCTGAACCACACGGTTCAGAGTGTGAGGCTTGAACCCAGATGTGCAAGGCTGGCATCCGCCTCCACCTGCTTTACAATAGGAGTGATTTGGGGGGAGGCAAAGATAGGGGAAGGGAAGGGGAGGGGTGAGTGAATGAATTGGGGAACACGGGGGGGGGGGGAGGAAATAAATGAATTGGAGATCACCATAGGGGTGGGAGGGGGTGAATGAACCAGGAATTGCCATGGGGGAGAGGAGAAGGGGGGAGTGAATGAACTTGGGGGTTCATGGGATGGGGAAGGAGTGAACCAGGGTGAGTAAGGGATTTGTTGGGGGGTGAGAGGGCATGAACCAGGATTAGTGAAGAGGGAAAGAAGGGGAGGAAGTGAATGTGGGAGAGTGAGGAGATCAAAAGGGGCTTTGGAAGAGGGGGATAAGAGAGGGGATGGGCTGTGATTTGGGGGGGGGCCCCCTGTGACTTCGTCCTTTACCACTTCCCTGTCTTTCATCTTTGTCCTTTCTTTTCATCACAATCTTCCCTTCTTCTCTTCCACTCCGATCCCCAATCTTCCCTTTCTTCCCATCTCCCCACTACTGATCCCCCCTCACCCCTGCCTCTCCTCTCCCTCTCTTATCCTCTCTTCCCTCTGTGCTTCTGTCTGCCTCCATCTGTTATCCCTCAGCCTCTATTGTTGGCTGAGAAGTGAAGGCCTGTGAGCTGCAGTGAGCCTTACTTTTTACTTGATGTGCTCCTGCATTTGCACTTCATTCTGAGAGCGGAGAGAGTTCTGTGTTCCCGAGGCTCGTCTGCCCCGTTCCCCCACCACGGCAGCATCATTACTGAGCGACGTGTGTTTAGACATAGAGTGTCATGGTTTAATAAGAATTTGACTCGGTTAAAATAACGGATGTGAAGTGCTGGGCATTTTTGGAGAAAGCGCCATATCATCGAGGCAGCCAATAGATGCACTAGCTGCAGATCTGCATATAGGTCGGTGTTTATGAAATCTAGGAAAGTTTATTTTATTATGTGGTTAAAGGCATCCTTGAATCGCCCTATTGAGTTATCCTCCAAAGTAAATCAGTTCACCGAGTTTCCAGAGGGATTAGTTCAGGAAGGGATTGGTGTGGCCGATCTGGCACAGTTTTGGGAAGGAAAAAAACGTGAAGATTGCTATGGCTATGACAGCGCACTTTGCAGAAGCTAGTTTTTCTAATTTTGTTCTAGATAGGTTAAATGGGGCACTGTTGATATGGTAGCTGCCTCTTAAATGGAAATCTGGTTTGAGGAAATCTCATAGTCCATTGGATGCGTGTCCATTTTGGTTTTCATATTGGAATAGAAATCTATGTAAAGAAATTTTTTGATGCTAGTAAATATGTCTTTGATGGAAGGTCTCTTCCCTGAGATATTTAAACAGGCAATTGTGCACCCTGTTCTGAAGGGGTCAGGGGCTGCTTTATGCAGGTCTGGCCCAGGTAGCTATCGTCCACTTTCTAGCTTGCCTTCTGTAGGGAAAGTCATTGAAAAACTGGTGCTAAATCAGTTGACATCCTATTTAAAGGATAATAGTGGGCTTCATTCAAGACAGAGTGGGTTTCACAGTGCACTTGGTATTGAATCAGTTTTGGTTTCTGTAGCAGACTATGTTCTTTGAGAAATAGATAAGAATCATGCAGTAGTGATGGTGCTTTTAGATATCTCGTGTGTGTTTGATTCGCTGTCTCACCCTTTGGTATTATCCAGGCTGGCAGATATTGGGATAGACGGTTTGGTAGGAAAATGGTTTGCTTCTTATTTGATAGGTGGGTCGTTTCAGATTTGAGTAGGTGATGATAGTTCTGTGTGTATGAACCCAGATCGTGGGGTGCCTCAGGGATCCTGTCTATCGGCTATATTGTTTGATATTTTTTTACTGCCTTTATGCAAATTGTTGGAAGATATGAATGTGATTTTCCATCTGTATGCTGATGATCAGCAATTGTTGTATCTAGTTAGCACTGATATGCAGGAAAGGCTTTTGCATGTGAATAAGAACATAGATGAGATCATGCTATGGATGAAGAATAGTGATTTACTGATGAATGTGAAGAAAACCAAAATTTTACCGATTACTCGGATAAAGATACCAGTTCCTCCCATCTTTTGTCAGGTTGAGGGGGATGCTATCTCGGTAATAGAGGCGGTTCTTGGCCTCGTTTTTTAGCTAGACATGGAATTTTTCTTTGCATCCTCAATTGTGTGCTCTGGTACAAAGAGGCTTTTTTAAGTTGCGGAAGCTGCGTAGACTAAAATTCATCCTGCATCATGATGACTTTAGGATGGCTGTGCAAGCTTTTGTTTTAACTTGTTAGGATTATTGTAATGCCCTATAGATAGGGCTGCCTCAATGCTATGTGGAAACACTGCAAATATTGATGAAATTCTGTTGCTCCTGTGCTTTTGGGTTGTCTTCTCTGCTCATATTTCTCTGATTTTGCGGGATTTGCATTGGCTCCCTGTTGAGTTTCATGGGTGCTTTAACGCCCAAATTTTAAGAGCCTTGCGCGTGTAAAAAACGGAAATTACGCGTGTGGCTGAGCCATGTGCATGCTGCACGCATTTTGGAAAGGACCTGGCCACGTGTGTAACCTCCGTTATGCGCAGAAATGCTGGGCCAAGTAGAAGGGGTGGGCCGGGGTGTGTGGTCTGGGTGGGGCGAGGTCGGGCGGGGACGGGTTGGCCATTAGCCGCTGTCCCTGGGCACGCTGGCAGCTGGCCGGCGCCCCCGAACTAACCCCAAAAAAGGGGTTAGTTCGGGATAGTTCAGGGGTCGGGGTTGGGTTAGGGAAGTTCCCTCCCAGTCTGCTCCTTAATTGCATGAATGGGGCACCCGCACATGCATGCGGATTTCGCATTTTATAACGTGTGCGTCTTTGCACGCATGTTATAAAATCAGTTTGTCCATGTGCGTGCACCGGGAACTGCGTGCACATGGGCACATGCACGCGCTCCTTTTAAAATCAATCTCTAAGGTATTATCTTTAGTTCACAGAATAATTTATGGTGAGCTTTTCTAAAGCAGTTGATCAGTGCATAGCATTCGTTAATGTTTTTGCATTCAGAATTTCAACAGTTGCTAACGCTTCTGAGTGTTAGTGAGGTTCGTAGGCAACAAACTTTGAAATGGGCGTTTTCCTGTATACCGCCTAGATTGTGGAATGAGATCCTGTTAGAGGATTGATAAATGATTATAAAAAGCTTGGGAAGATGCTGAAAATTCATCTGTTTAGAGAAGCTTTTAAGTAATGTATTTTTAACTTGTATTTTATTTAGATGAACGAATTAATTCTGTTATTTTAAACTTTGCATGCACTTACTGTTGTAATCCGCCTCAAACATTTTGTTTGGTAATAAGTGCGGAATATTTTTTTTGCCAGATATGTATGGAATGTTGTTATCTGCCCTGAACAAGATATTTTTGGAAATTGCAGAATATTAGATTTTGTAAATAAATAAATAAACAATAAATATCAAGACTTTGTTAATAAATACTGCCTAAGATTTCTTCATGTCCCACCTCTGTGATCTCATCTTTTCCCATTCCCAGATCGCTTCCACTCCTTCCTCCTCAGCCCCAATCATTAAGATTCCATTTCCTCTAAAAAAAAAACAAACAAACAAAAAAAAAAACCCCAAATATATTTAACTCGTTACAGAAATGTCAGAAAAGAACTTAATTTTTATAAAGTAAAAATATATGCAAAAGTGTGCCCATTTGCCATATAATTGCCACAGAATTTGCCTGTTCTTGGTGTGGAATGTTTCATCTGCCTCAGGAAACCCAGGGGCTCTGCTTACGGGTCAGATCCAGAGCTCATGGTCACAGGGTTTTGGAGGTAGCCCTGGTGCATTGCCCCCAGCCCAGTGGACTAAACATAAATTGGGTGGGAATATAAAATAGGGGAAGAAAAAAATCTCCAGGTTGGTGCGATTGACGCTAGATCCCGGTTTTGTTTCTAATTGAGCAGAAAGTACAAAGAAGCAGGAGGAAACCGCTGGGCCCAAAAACAAGTGATTTGAGATTTTTGGAGTGTGATTGCAAACTCTGCCTATGATGTGGATATTTCCTGCTGGTAATCGCTATCCAGAATCACAGTGAGTCAGCAAACCCTCGGTCCGAATACAAAAGGTGCTGACACAGTATCTTCAGATAATCAGTGGTTTCCATGGCTCTGGAATATTTGCAGAATACAGGCCTCTATGTAGCAGGGTGGACCTTTATAACTCCATCTCCAGGGTGACAACTTGAGTCAGTCCTGATTTTACCCCATTATATGCATGGGAGATGTAGTTCTGATTTTCCTGTTGCGTTCCCCAAGAAAAGCCAGATCATATAAGTCACCCTGCTTATGTGTATCTGTACAGTGTTTTATTCTAGGGCAGTGATATTCACTTCCAGTCCTCGGGGGGGCCACAAACGAGTGGGATTATCAGGGCAAACCTAATGAATATGCATGAGAGAGATTTTTTTTTATGCACACTGCCCCAATTGTATGTAAATCTATGCCATGCATATTCATTATAGATATCATGGCAAGCAGACCCATTTGCTGCCCTCAAGGACTAGAAGTGAATGCCACTGTTCTGTTTGGAAACCTGTGCGACAGCAGTAAGATCTTTCTCTTACTATTTGCTTTCATTCTGATAGAAGAACGTTTGAATGTTTCGTTTTGGATGCATTGTATAATGCTGTTTTATTAATTCTTGTCCTACTCAAAGCCTAGGCACCCGTATTTCTTATCTAACCATGCATTAAGTATACAGTTTTGCTTCCTAATTATTATTTTTTAATTAAATTTAGTTCATTTAATAGTTAAACCTGTAGCTATTCTCTTTTCCAGTTAAGAATTGTTCATCTGTCTTTCTTCCCCCTGTGATTAGCAACACCAACATGGAAATGGGAAATGATAAAAACCGACCTGCAGAAATTAAATGTTTCTTTTAGACCAGTGGAATTGAAATCCTAGATTTTTTTTTTTTACTCCCCGTTTAATGGTCACGTCGAAAGCCTTGCACAAAGCCTTAAATGGAAACTTATTATGCAAGGTGTTTGGTGGTCGGCTGCTTCAGATTGTGTGTTTTTGTGATCGTTGGGACCCTGTAAGCCGTGGTTATTAACCAACTCTGACTCAAATATAGAATTGAAATTTCAGTATTCTCCCAGTCTCTTTCCCATTTGACTTAGGGAAGGAATGCTTAGAGGCGAGGGTTGGAAAACGCCAAGTACGGATTATTTTTCTGATTGGCCTGCTGATAGGAGCAGGTATATATTCAAAGTCAGAAATAATTTTATTAGTCTCAAAGTGAGCAATATATATTAGGCTGAGTAATAAATCTAGTAAAGTGTTATTTTGCTCTTAAATGGACAGAAGGAAGAACATTTTCATGGGAGTAAAGCAGTGTTTACCTGCATGAATGCTGTCTTCTAAAATTGATTCTCCCCTCCCTGATTTATGGGAGAAAGTACACATGATAGAAAAAAAATAAAAAATTCAAGATAAGACTTTCGACAACATTTTTTTCCAGAATTTTTTTTCTTTTTTGTTTTTTCTTTTCTTTCAAAATGGATGGTATCAGTTATATTGGTGCTTATTTTTTAATCTAGAGGCTCTTTCTTGCAATGAGCTTCAACCAATATCATAAATTTAGCACTCAAACTCATTTCATGTACCTTTCCCCACAATTTTCTTATACTGCTAAAAATGTTTTTATTGTTATGTATCCTTGAAAAATATTAAAAACCTGAATATCACTTAGCTTAGTATCCCACTCAGATTAAAGTATGTTTGAGCACTTTAATCTGAGCAGGATACTAAGCTAAGTGATATTCAAGTTTTTAATATTTTTCAAGGATATATAACAAAGTTTTTTAGCAGTATAAGAAAAATTGTATGGAAAGGTACATGACATGAGTTTGAGTGCTAAGTTTATGATATTGGTTGAAGCTCATTGCAGGAAAGAGCCTCTAGATTAAAAGATAAGCACCAATATAACTGATACCATGCCCTTTGAAAGAAAAGAAAAAAAAAGAAAAATGTTTTTGTGGTTAAAAGTCTTATATCAAATTTTTTATTTTTTATTTTGATAATTCAAGATTTTGCTTGTTTTTTTGTTTAGAAAATACACATGTATATCCTGTATATGCATATTGTGCCTTGCATATCAGAGAAGCATTCCAGGGGGTAGAGTCTGGGCAGAGATTGGTCTTACGTGCATACTTTTTAATTAAAAAAATTATGCATGCAAATTCTGGCAGGGAAACTACCAGCGCATGTTAGTAAGCATAAATGTTTTCCATGGATAATTTTCAAAGAGAGAAGATGCACAAGCTTTATTTCCATTGGCTGAGAATTCCCCCCCTTAGAAATTGTTTCTCTCCAAAGTGAATATTCATGTAGAATCAATAAAAGATAATTACATTAATAAATATGAATCCAAAGGAATATAGAGATGTCAAGGATGGTCCATCCCAGTGCATGAGATTTACCCTCCAATGAGATTGTATGCTAAGGAGTGAGATTTTTCAGGCAGCATGTCTGGGGTATAAATATGGGCTTTCTTGAACTCTCTGTGGGCTGCTCCTTGTACTATATGGAATGCATACAGACCCTCAACAAATATAGAATAGAGACCTTAAAATAGAAATACAAACATGCAGACAAAAGACTGAATTGGAAACCACAAGAAGTCAGACTCCGTATGCAGTACAACAATGGAAAAACAGGAACATCACCATTCCTTATAAAATATCAAACAATACAATCAAGAAATACAAAACATCAATTATAATAGTAAAAACATACTATGAAAAAGCGTGAGAACCTGAGTCTCCTTCTTGATGCCTCAAGTCTCCAGTGGCTGTTAAGCCATGAAAAAAAAGAGAGGCCCAGCAGGGCCAACGGCAGATCCCATCCCATAGGGGCCAAAGTAGAGGCCCAGTGGGGCCGCTGTGGATCCTATCCTGCTCAATTAGCCATCATAGACATAATCCCGGGGCAGCCAAAGAAGAGGCCTGACAGACCGTCATGGATCCCATCCCTTGATGGCAAAAGAAGAAGCCTGATAGGCCACTGTAGACCCTATCCCACAGCAGCCAAAGAAGAGGACTGACAGGCTGCTATGAACCTCATTCCTTGGCAACAAAAGCACAGGGGGGAGGACTAGAGTGTGTGACAGAGCTTATGTGAGAGGTGCAAGAGGAGACAGAGCCTATGTGAGTATGTGTGGCAGAGCCTATGGGATTGAGAGCATATATGTGTGTGTTTGTGAGGGAGCCTGTGTGTGGGTGAGAGAGAAAGGGAGTGTGTGTGAAAGCATTTATGTGGATGATGTGGGTGTGAGGGATAAATTTGGTGCAACCTATGCCCCCCACCACCCCATCCCACTAATTCAAGACATCGCAGGGTGACAGGAAATCAAAAGTTCCCAGTTATGAAGAGTGGGGGAGTTCTATCCTTATGAGTTTTAATTAGTGGGTGTTATTGTATTGGTGTATGGTAAATTATTTACATTTTGTAATGAGTTTTTAATTATTGGATGTTCTATTTGTCAGTTGTGTATTCTTTTTATTAGTATGGTTTACTGTTCTTGATATTTTATATTTCTTGATTTTATTATTTGAGGCTTTATGAGGACTGGTGATGTTTGTTTTTCTATTGTTGCATTGCATACAGAGTCTGGCTTCTTGCAATTTCCAGTTCAGTTTTTATCTGCACATTTATATTTCTTTTTTATGGTCTCTTTATTCTGTGTTTGGCAAGGGTATGTCTGTGTTCTGCATGTGTATTATTCTGCTGACTTGTAGTTTCTGTATAGGGATTTGTAGCAGCCTGGCTTGTTCTGTTTTCCTAATTGGGTGTATTGGGGTTTTAAGGTCCTGGTGTAATTGCACTGTTGTCTCTTCATAGTAGGGTTGTTACTGTTAGGGTGTTATGGTATGACAGGTTTCCTATAGGTTCCAAATATATTTTGTGACGGATTTTGTATCATTATGCAATATTCAATGGTAGCGGAGGAAGTTTGGGCCAGATTTTCAAAGGGGTATGCGTGTAAGGTATGCGCGTACCCCCCGAAAACCTGGCCCAAACACCCCCTGCGCGCGCCGAGCCTATGTTGCATAGGCTTCCGGCGTGTGCAAAGCCCTGGGACGCGCGCGCAAGTCCCGGGGATTTCCTGGGGGGGGGCGTTTCTGGGGGTGTGTCGCGATCTGCGCATCATTGGGGGCGTGTCGAGGGGCGTGATGCGTTCAGCGTGTCATCCGGGGGTGGTGCCGCGGGCGTGGTTTTCGCTCAAGGGTGTTCCGGGGGCGTGGCCGCGGCCTCTGGACCAGCCCCCGGACCGGAACGGAACATGGAGCGCGGTCCATGTTCCGGTCCGGGCGCTGGTCCAGAGGCCAGAGGTGGGGGGGGGGGATTTAGATAGGGCCAGGGGGGTGGGTAAGGGAGGGGAAGGTGGGGGGAGGGCGAAGGAAAGTTCCCTCCGAGACCGCTCCCCAGATTTTAATGGATACGCGAGGCTATTGAAATCCCGCGTACTCTTGTTTGCGCCTGGTGTGCGAACAAAAGTACGCATGTGCGCAGATTTATAAAATCTGCCCCAGCGTGTTGCTGTTTCTGTGGTGACATCAGAATCTGAATATTATTTTTGTATGATGAGTGGTAAGGGGAAATGTCCTTGTTTAGCTCTGCACCCTTTGTTGGGGGATTTTGGTGCAGGTTTTATATTTGGATCCTGTCCTAGTGCCAGACTTTGCTCCCGTATGGAAGAATTCTTATTGATTGATGCTCCTGAATAATTTTAGCGATAGTCTGTCTAGATGGTTGAGACTATCCAGAGGTTTCTTGGTTGCTTAGAAGGTCCTTCTGTGTAGAGACTGACATGCATGCCCCACACCTTGCGGCAGTGGTGCAAAATAATTGTAGCAGTGCTTCCTGCTTTATGAAAGGGGGCGTCCTTTCTCTGCATGGATGGAATTTGGTAGAAGACGGGTATGGAGAGAGCCAGTGGACCCTCACCAAGATTTAACGAGCAGGGTGATTTACCTGTCACAGGCTGATGGACGCAAGAGAATGTAGAACAGAGATTATTTGTGTGAGGTCCAGTTATGTGTTTTTATAGGATTTTTCTTGGAGCAAGCTTAAGCAGATGATTATGATGGGAGTTAATTGTCAAAATCTCAGGGGGAGGGAAAAGAAGGGTTTATGGGCCCAGGCCCTGGATTGTTTATGTGCCTAGCAATGCCTCTGGGGTGAGATTCTCCCCCCCCCCCTCCCCCAGACTTGGCGGATCTGGGAATATTATCTTCAATTTAAATTTAATGTGTTGTGAATGGACAAGTGAATGCAGGTTTGCCTGAAAGTGCCGCTCTTTATCTGTGAGAATATGCCATGTTTAACTTACGTTGTTTCGTGCGTGCCAGACGCACTGGAAATGACCTGCAAATTTGCCCAGGAAAAGGAGCACGGAGTGTTTCAGATTCCAAGCGCTGGTTTTAGCAGTACTTCGGAAAGGGGGAAAAAATAGCAGTGGCTGCTTGTGTTAATGGCAATTAGACAGAGACGCTTATTTAATGTAATTGTTCCTCTGCGTTTGAGTGATGCTGATTATAGGGAATCCATGTGAAGTATCATCTTCTGCAGGTATACAACCTTGAGAGAAATTTCCATTTATTCCAAAGTGCCTGGAAAAATCATTAAGTGCTTAGAGACCAGGATGTCACAAGATCTATTCGTCGAAGACTCAAATCACACTGCTTTTTTTTTTTTTTTTTTTTAATTTCCAGCAGCTCATCCTACCCAGGAGGAGGTGTACTTTTGATGTGATCTGGTTAAATTTATGCAGCTGAGATAGTGTTTAATGCAGCAGCAAGATTAGATCTTGCCACTGAAATGAGCTTGTGCTATGTAGGAAAAAAAAATCGGAGTCATTTTTGCTTATAATGGCAAACATTAATAATTTCCTAAAATCAAAAGAAACTGTTAGGTTGATGATAAGAAATATGCAGAATCTTGGAAAACCCGTATCATGCTGAAGGAATGCTAACAAGAATATCCCCTTCTCTGCCGACTGCAGCATGAGGTAGAAGAACACTTGCGTTGACTGGGGTTATCATGGCAAAATGACGGGCACACTATTACGCCAGCTGTCTGGTGTGCGTAATTTTGCCTAGAGAATTTACACGTTTACTTTATAAAGTCAAAATGTATACCGCCCTAACCAGACTCCATCCCCCCTGTCCGTGGAATGCCTCTCTCCTATGCGCGTTAAATCGCATACACCGCCATACGCACGGACTCTAGTTTACTCACATATTGGTAACCAATGGTTACACAGTTTTATAGAGGGTCATTTCTGCAGGTAAAGAACTACTTTATGTGCAGAAATCCCTTTCAAATTGTCCCTGTTTGAGTGAGTTTATATGCATAAGTTGTGCTTTGAACATTAGTGGTGGTCTGCCTAGAAAGCAGTGTTTCCCTCCGTGCCAGACTCGCCCCAGACAGCAGGGGTTTTAAGGCTTTGCCATCAAGACCAGAGATACTCTGAGCCCCACAGTAAACAGCCAGAATCCCATCCAGGTTCTAGCAGGCTTGGACTGTAACTCACTGCCTGCAGTTGGTTGCAGGATGCTCCTGGTTGCAGGATGCTCCTGAAGGGGACTTCCAAAGTGGGGGGATGACTCCTTTTGGATTTCCTTCAGGAGTGAAAGGGAGGGGATGGCAGGGTTCTGATTTATTTTTTTGTAGTGATTTAGATAGGGTATCTCTCCCTTCATATGGGATCAGGACAATTTATAAACACTCCTACCTAAATCACTACAAAAAAATAAATCAGAACCCTGCCACCCTCTCCCTTTCACTCCTGAAGGAAATCCAAAAGGGGTAATCCCCCACTTTGGAAGTCCCCTTCAGGAGCATCCTGCAACCAGGAGCATCCTGCAGCCAACTGCAGGCAGTGAGTTACAGTCCAAGCCTGCTAGAACCTGGATGGGATTCTGGCTGTTTACTGTGGGGCTCAGAGTATCTCTGGTCTTGATGGCAAAGCTTTAAAACCCCTGCTGTCTGGGGCGAGTATGGCACTGAGGGAAACACTGCTTTCTAGGCAGACCACCACTAATTTTCAAAGCACAACTTAAGCATATGAATTCACTTCGAAACTTCAGGATAAAGTCTGCATGTAAAAAAGGTAGATGCAGACTTTATATATATTTTTGTGTGTGTGTGTATATATATATATATATATATATATACACACACAATTTTAGATCTAATTCTCAGTGGAGCAAAGGACTTGGTGAGAGAGGTAACGGTGGAGAGGCCGCTTGGCAATAGTGATCATAATATGATCAAATTTGATTTAATGACTGGAAGAGGAACAGTGTGCAAATCCAAGGCTCTCGTGCTAAACTTTCAAAAGGGAAACTTTGATAAAATGAGAAAAATTGTTAGAAAAAAACTGAAAGGAGCAGCTACAAAAGTAAAAAATGTCCAAGAGGCGTGGTCATTGTTAAAAAATACCATTCTAGAAGCACAGTCCAGATGTATTCCACACATTAAGAAAGGTGGAAAAAAGGCAAAACGATTACCGGCATGGTTAAAAGGGGAGGTGAAAGAAGCTATTTTAGCCAAAAGATCTTCATTCAAAAATTGGAAGAAGGATCTAACAGAAGAAAATAGGATAAAGCATAAACGTTGGCAAGTTAAATGTAAGACATTGATAAGACAGGCTAAGAGAGAATTTGAAAAGAAGTTGGCTGTAGAGGCAAAAACTCACAGTAAAAACTTTTAAAAATATATCCGAAGCAGAAAGCCTAGGAGGGAGTCAGTTGGACCGTTAGATGATCGAGGGGTTAAAGGGGCAGTTAGAGAAGATAAGGCCATTGCGGAAAGATTAAATGATTTCTTTGCTTCGGTGTTTACTGAAGAGGATGTTGGGGAGGTACCCGTAATGGAGAAGGTTTTCATGGGTAATGATTCAGATGGACTGAATCAAATCACGGTGAACCTAGAAGATGTGGTAGGCCTGATTGACAAACTGAAGAGTAGTAAATCACCTGGACCGGACGGTATACACCCCAGAGTTCTGAAGGAACTAAAAAATGAAATTTCAGACCTATTAGTAAAAATTTGTAACTTATCATTAAAATCATCCATTGTACCTGAAGACTGGAGGATAGCAAATGTAACCCCAATATTTAAAAAGGGCTCCAGGGGCGATCCAGGAAACTACAGACCGGTTAGCCTGACTTCAGTGCCAGGAAAAATAGTGGAAA
Organism: Rhinatrema bivittatum; assembly: GCF_901001135.1. Lineage (NCBI taxonomy): Eukaryota > Metazoa > Chordata > Amphibia > Gymnophiona > Rhinatrematidae > Rhinatrema > Rhinatrema bivittatum. Next base: position 240,936,842 of record NC_042620.1, read on the forward strand.
GTGTTCTAAACATCAAAATCACAGAACATATAGAAAGACATGGTTTAATGGAAGAAAGTCAGCATGGCTTTACCCAGGGCAAGTCTTGCCTCACAAATCTGCTTCACTTTTTTGAAGGAGTTAATAAACATGTGGATAAAGGTGAACCGGTAGATGTAATATACTTGGATTTTCAGAAGGTGTTTGACAAAGTTCCTCATGAGAGGCTTCTAGGAAAAGTAAAAAGTCATGGGATAGGTGGCGATGTCCTTTACGTGGATTGCAAACTGGCTAAAAGACAGGAAACAGAGAGTAGGATTAAATGGACAATTTTCTCAGTGGAAGGGAGTGGACAGTGGAGTGCCTCAGGGATCTGTATTGGGACCCTTACTTTTCAATATATTTATAAATGATCTGGAAAGAAATATGACGAGTGAGATAATCAAATTTTCAGATGACACAAAATTGTTCAGAGTAGTTAAATCACAAGCAGATTGTGATAAATTGCAGGAAGACCTTGTGAGACTGGAAAATTGGGCATCCAAATGGCAGATGAAATTTAATGTGGATAAGTGCAAGGTGATGCATATAGGGAAAAATAACCCATGCTATAATTACACAATGTTGGGTTCCATATTAGGTGCTACAACCCAAGAAAGAGATCTAGGTGTCATAGTGGATAACACATTGAAATCGTCTGTTCAGTGTGCTGCGGCCGTCAAAAAAGCAAACAGAATGTTGGGAATTATTAGAAAGGGAATGGTGAATAAAACAGAAAATGTCATAATGCCTCTGTATCGCTCCATGATGAGACCGCACCTTGAATACTGTGTACAATTCTGGTCGCCGCATCTCAAAAAAGATATAATTGCGATGGAGAAGGTACAGAGAAGGGCTACCAAAATGATAAGGGGAATGGAACAACTCCTCTATGAGGAAAGACTAAAGAGGTTAGGACTTTTTAGCTTGGAGAAGAGACGACTGAGGGGGGGGATATGATAGAGATGTTTAAAATCATGAGAGGTTTAGAACGGGTAGATGTGAATCGGTTATTTACTCTTTCGGATAGTAGAAAGACTAGGGGGCACTCCATGAAGTTAGCATGGGGCACATTTAAAACTAATCGGAGAAAGTTCTTTTTTACTCAAAGCACAATTAAACTCTGGAATTTGTTGCCAGAGGATGTGGTTAGTGCAGTTAGTATAGCTGTGTTTAAAAAAGGATTGGATAAGTTCTTGGAGGAGAAGTCCATTACCTGCTATTAAGTTCACTTAGAGAATAGCCACTGCCATTAGCAATGGTAACATGGAATAGACTTAGTTTTTGGGTACTTGCCAGGTTCTTATGGCCTGGATTGGCCACTGTTGGAAACAGGATGCTAGGCTTGATGGACCCTTGGTCTGACCCAGTATGGCATTTTCTTATATTCTTATGCTATGGTTCTTTTCTATAAGAATATAGTCAACATATGATTTGCCATACTGGTTCATCAAGCCCAGAATCCTGTTTCCAACCGTGGCCAATCCAGGACACACTACCAAAAGGTTGATAGATTCCATGCTGCTTATTTCAGGGATAAGCAATGTCTATTCCCCAAGTTCACCTTAATAATAGTTTGTGGACATTTCTTCCAAGAACTTATCCATACCTTTTTTAGATCCAGCTACACTAACAGGTTTCACCACATCCTCCGGCAACAAATTCCAGAGATTAATTATGTCTTGAGAAAAAATATGTTCTATTTGTCTTAAATGTAATACCTAGTAACTTTATTGTGTCTCCCCTAGCTTTTGTACATTTTGAAAGAGTAAATAAACCCTTCATGTTTACTCGTTCCACTCCATTCATTATTTTATAGACCTCTGTCATATCTCCCCTCAGCCATCTCTTCTCCAAGCTGAAGGGTCCTAACCTCTTTAGCCTTTCCTCATAGGGGAATCAATCTATCCCCTTAATGATTTTAGTCACCCTTCTCTGTACACTAATTCCGCTGTATCTTTTTTGAGATGCAGTGACCAGAATTTCACACAATACTCAAGGTGCAGTCTCACCATGGAGCAATACAGAGGCATTATGACACCCCTTGTTTTATTCTCCATTCCTTTCCTAATAATTCCTTCATTCTATTTGCTTTCTTGGCTGCTGCTGAAGCACACTGAGCAGAGGAGTTCAACATATCCACAATGAGGTCTAAATCCTTTTCCTGGGTGGTGACTCTTAATTTGGATCTTTGCATCATGTAGCTATAATTTGGGTTGCTCTTCCCTACTTGCATCCCTTTTCACTTGTTCACAGTAAATGTTATCTGCCATTTGGATGCCCAGTCTACGTCTCACAATATCCTCCTGCAATTTTTCACAATCCTCTTGTGATTTAACAACTTTGAATAATTTTGTATCATTAGCAAATTTGAGCACCTCACTTGTTCCCATCTCTAGGTCATTTATAAATGTTAAAAAGCAACGGACCCATTACAGATCCCTGAGGCATTTTACTATTCCCCTTTCTCCATTGAGAATATTTGCCATTTAGCCTTACTCTATTTTCTATCTTTTAATCAGGTCTCAGTCCACAATAGAACATTGCCTTCTATCACATGACTTTGTAATTTCCTCAAGTCTCTCATGCAGTACTTTCTCAGACTCTTTCTGCAAATCCAGATACGATATATCAACTGGCTCACCCATGTCTCCATGCTTATTCACGCCTTCCAAAAATGTAGCAGTTTAGCGAGTCAAGACTTCCCTTGTGTAACATGCCACCAACCACAGAGTGACGCACTGCGGTTGCTTCTGTACCTCATGGTCCCCAGCGATCTGCTGGGACCTCCCAGCATAGCTCTTGGTATCCTGCTCCTGTGCTGCTCTGAATGAGAACCCGTAGCAACTCACCATCTTTATTGGCCCAGTGGCACGGACTGATGACATCAGCACTCCTTCGGCAAGCTCAGTCAGCGTCCCTCTGCCTGCTCCGCAGCCTGATTTTCCCCCTGACCCCGTCACAAAAGCTTCTTTGGCTTACAGTCTGCTTAAAAGGCGTAACAGCAAAAGTTTTTTTTCTTGGACTGACCTTGTCTGCCTCCCTTTAGAACTGGACTTTCTTCTATAAACACTTCTCGTAAAGCATTGTAATGAAATTTCCTTACATCTCTGCCTTGGGGACTCAGCTCACTCAACCTGTTACTCTCTTAGTTTAGAAGATTTTTCAACTCCTCACGAGTACCCTTCCGACGCAGTCTCTTTGAAACATGGCCCTTGTCGGGGATCATGAATCTATTGACATAACCTTTTTGGTTTGATGCTGACAATTAAACTCTCTGCTTGCTTGTACACAATATTATAAAAATCTTGTATTTGAACTCTGTGGACATTGCTGAACTTTCGTGTCCTTCCTCCTTGCATTGATCCCATCAGCACTGCTCTAACCTAAAAAGAAGCTTACTCCCCTGGACAGGTGCCTGAGAAACCACTTCTGATTCTTTGTTGCCTTGTGTCTCGCTATTCCTGATTCTGACTTTCTAATGAGACCTGGCCTGGTTCTTTCTGTCTGCTACCTGCCCTGATCCTTGCTTTGTCTTCTGCTCCTATACGGACTCCGCCTGCCTTGGCCTTGCGTGCCTGACCTCGTCTCTGCCTCACAATTTTGTGCCACGCCTTGGTTCTGTCAGTCAGTGGTCCCAGGGCCCACTCCTCCAAGCCCATAACCAAAAGTATCAAATCCATGTGGGTTTTGTTTCATTAAATTATGACTACCTATATGTTCAGTTATTTTGTATTTTATAATAGCTTCAACCATTTTTCCTGGCACTGACATAAGGCTCACCGGTCTGTAATTTCCTGGATCACCCCTTTAACACAATTTAAAAGCTGGGGTTATTCTGGCCACCTTCCAATCTTCAGGTACCATAGCTAATATTAATGATTTACAGATTACTAATATTAGGTCAGTTCTTTCAGCCATTGAACTGTATTTTTGATGATGTATTTTGTTGTTATGTCGTAAGCTGCCCTGAGTCATTTTTGGAGAAGGGTAGACAACTAAATCTAAAGTGTAATGTAATGTAGAAAAGATCTTCCTGTAGGGTGGGGGTAGAGACAGGAGGTTGAGCTTTTTGATAAGCTGTTGTCCCATTGCAGCCTCAGAGCTGAAACCTTCAGATCATAACAGAATGCAATAGATTATACCTGTTGGGAATCCCTCCAAATCATCCACATAGAAAAAGCACTAAAACTCAACACCAGGACTTGCTCAGGTTGGAAATCTCCTCCCACTTGCAGGTCAGAGTGGTTGAACCTATGCCACAGCACTAGTGAGGGAAGGGATTTTATAGCAGCTACAACCTTGTCCCTAAAGACAGGAGCCTTCCATCCCATCCTAGTCCGTAGAGCTTTGAACACATTTCTGAAAAAAGAACCATTCAAGATGGTTACTCTGGGCTCTCTGTCTCCCCTTTTAAATAAAGGAGACTTACCTTGTTCTCTGGGTCTACAAGAGGCTGACATCCAAGTCACAGGAGGTATCTTAGAATTGTAGTAGGAAAAAGACAGGTTTAGCGCGGTTTTCTGCCTTTTGGCCAAGCCTCAGCACTGTGGGTATTCATCCACAAGGAGGATAACTTTCCAACCAATGTAATAACCTCCAAGTTTATTACTGGTAAGCTTTGCTCAAAGATCTGGATCCTATTTGGCAGGATCCGCTTTTCTTTCCGGCATGAGCACGAGTAAGCACAGGAGCTGCAGCAAGTCTCTTTGCTTCTGTACCTACCCACGTCTGTGCTGGTAGTTTAAGCTAATCTGCATTACGCTTTTCCTCATTTGGCTCAAAATGAAGTTGTGGTATGTTGGTTGAATCAAAGAAGGAGAGAGATTTTTAGCCATGGTGCCTGTAATGACACTTTCAAAGATATAACAGATTTTTCTTCATCTGGATAAAGTGCTGCGGTGAATAACACATTTGTCTGCTAGAAATTCAGAAGAAGATTCTTGCATTTCGGAATCCTGTCCCCTGGCTATACTAAATGAGATCTGCAGTGGTGGCATTCGGTGAATTACATTAAGATTCAAATGTGAAGTGTGGGAGTGATTTTGTATTTTGCCAAGATTATCCATAAAGTTACTCAGTGATTGAAAACAACTCTCCAAATACAGTTCACACTGTTCAAGGCAAACTGAATAGCATCAAAATTGGTTTTGACAAAATGAGAAAAATGTAGATTCACTGAATTAACTTGCGTTATTTTGTTTAAGCACAATGAATAATGAAAAAACGTATTTAATAAGAACATCATGTTGACATTCACTTTAATTTAAAGCAGTGTAAATTGATTATAAAAGGCTGAAATTGTCTTGTCTGTCTTCGTGGCTGGTTCTAGAAGATTGGATAGTGTATATGCTTTCTGCTAAAGTTAACTCTTGCCTTTAATTATTCTACTCCTGCCTCTTAGCTTCTGCACAGACAATCTGGTAACTATAGCATAGCGGACTCCCTTCTGAAGTCTTTCGGGGGGGGGGGGGGGGGGGAAGGGGGTTATAGAATATGAGATGGTGGAGTTTATCTCTACCTTGTACTTAAATGCGTGATATCACTTTATTCAATATAGCTGTTGTTGATTTTCAAATGACTTGGGGAACTCGATGGCTTAAGAGAACAAAAGGATCATATGAATATTCTCATCATGATATGGGATTAGGTGAGTATCAGTGTCTTACCTCCAGGCACTCCACACCAAGCCTATACAGCTATTCTTTTGTTCAGCTGACTGAGAGTGGTAAACAGACCTTTAGGCGCATAGACTAGAGCATGAAAGCTGTAGGCAGAGACTTCTATTTTTTAATTAACAGCCATAAAAAAAAAAATCCTATTGAGCTCCAGAGTTTCATCTTAACATTTGACTCTACCTGGCAAGAAAGGTCTGCAGTAGATAGTTCATGTGTTGATTAATGTGTTAAAAATGTCTGCATATGCAGTATGGACATTAGAACACAATCGTAGGATAAGCTACAATTGTATCTTGCAAGGCTGAACTGTGAGATTTGCTGCTTTGAGCTCAACCATTAATTTTTCTTTATAAAAAAGTCAGATGTCAAATGCTGATAGACATATTAAACTGGACAAAACAGCATAGAAGATATCTGTCCCGAGTCATGCAGTGTTACTAGCCAACCAGATTGTGTTTAATAGTCAATATGAGTCAGTGTGCACACAGAATTTTAAAACAATCATTTCAATGTTCTTAATAAAATAATAAATTCCAATACAATTTCTTTAAAAAAAAAAAAGTTGTACTGTGTATGTAATAGGTGTTGATGTCTCAGTTTTAGTTTTTTTCGCTGTACAGACTTATGAATCCCACAAAAACAGAATGAGGTGAATCTTAAGACCCGTGCACGGGGGCACATGTGCGCATGTTTGCCGGTGCACGCATATGGACATGGCGATTGTATAACATATGCCTTGCACGCATAAATTGGGAAATTTTAGTAGCACTAGCTATTCGCACAGATGCAATAGCCCTTTTTTTCAGTTCACTACCCCAGTAAAGGAGAGGACTTCCTAATCCAGCTAGCTAACTTGACTCTCTTTTACCCTGTTATCTCAACCCTTAAAACCCCGCTGACTAGCCTAGTTTTTACAGACTCAGCCCATCCAGGCCCCGCCCCTTTTTTGCATTTTATGATTTGTGTGCGGAGTGGGAGATACGCGCACACCTGTATGGGTTTTAAAATCTGCGCAGTGCACGCTGTGCCGAGTCATGCACATATCTCCCAGCTTCGATGTGTAATAGCAACATTGATTAACAAGCCAGTCAGGGGCTAATTTTGTAACAGCCCGCATACATTTGATGGCAATTATGCATCAAATTTTCAAATCTATTTGTGATACTGTATTTGTGCATGTAAGTGGACATGCAGAGATTTATCCTAGCATTTTATAAACTGTGAGTGGGAGCTGTACAGTTTATAAAATGTCATGTAGTCCTGCTCTGAAAGTGCATACATATGTTTCAGTATGCATGCATTTTTGCAAAGCAATGAAAGCTCTTACTTTCTGTACCTAGTTTATGTACGTTTATTTTAGGTGGGAGTAAAAATATAATGGTACACACATTAACCTGGATTTATAGGTGGCCGCAGGTATTTTATACAGAATGTGTGTAAACAGAATGTGTGTAAACAGATCCCGGTGTCTCCTCCTCCTCCTAAACACGCGTCCCGCCTCCCCACCGGACAGCTACCAATAGGAAGGTGACTTAGGGGGCTTTAAACCCCAGCACTCCCTCCAGGCGCCCTCTTACCAGCGTGCCCCGGACCTGACGGACCCGCGAACAGACAACCGGACAGGGGTGGGAGCCAGGGCCTGCGCAGCTGGTGCGAGAGCCCATCGGGGTAAGGCCCGCAAATTGAAACACTTACCGCAGACGTCTCCCCCACCGGCCATGAGGCTCATCGATCCCGGCGTCTCCTCCTCCTCCTAAATACGCGTCCCGCCTCCCCACCGGACAGCTACCAATAGGAAGGCGACTTAGGGGGCTTTAAACCCCAGCGCTCCCTCCAGGCATCGCGTGCCGAAGGTGCACGACAAAGGGGCCTGCCCCTTTGTGCGCCCCTTCGTGCAGCCCCTGAAGGGCATCGCTGAACTTCCGTTGAAATCTTACCTCTTCAACCACCCGCCCTCAAAGCCAATTATTACAACATCTACCGGAATCCAGTGCGCTACTGCACAGAAACAGCCCAGACGCCCATCTACCATCGGTATCCTGCAACCTACCCCTGCAAGCCCCTCTGAGAATCCGTTCATCTTAAATAAGGACCACTAATATTCACCCAGCATCTTCCAACTTATCACCCTCCATTTCCTAGCACTCACCCAACATTATCCCAGACCTCTCCAGTATACATCAAGACCCCCCAGCAATCCTCCAGACGCCTTCAGCACTCATCCAGACCCCCCCAGCTCTCATCCAGAGCCCCCCCCAGCTCTCATCCAGAAGCCTCCAGCATTCTCCCAGACGCCCTCCATCACTCATCCAGACACCTCCATCACTCATCCAGAAGCCGCAAGCACTCATCCAGACGCCTCCAGCATTCCACCAGACTCCCCCAGTTTCTCATCCAGTTTTTCATCCAGACCTCTCCAGCATGCTTTCTGACTTCCCCAGCACTCATCCAGACAGTATCCTTCATGCACACCTTCACTATTCTGATCATTTACAACCAACAGAGAAACCTCGTAAAAAACCACACCACTCCCAACTTCATTCAAAAAAGAATTATCCCAATCATGACATCACCTCTGAACCAACTTCTGGGCCTAACGCTACTCTCCTTATCCCTGATTAATGCTCAATCTCTAAAAAAAAACTCATCTCCTATACGACTACCTAACAGACTCACAACCGGACTGCTGCGCAATTACCGAAACATGGCTAAAACCTGAAGACACGGTACTAATCAACCAACTCCCTACACATGCTTACGACATCTTCTCTATCCCCAGACTGAAAAAAAGAGGCGGCGGTCTATTACTAGCAGCAAAAAAAGAACCAGGGCTATCTCTACAGTTTTCAAACTCATCTACCTCTCTCAAACTCACAATATTCAAATCTAAAAACCTTCAAATCTGCCTTAACTACGCCCCACCAGGAAGTCTAGAATCTGACCCGTCTCCTTTAATTGAACTCTTAGCCAAACATGTCAACACAGATACGCCTGCTATATTAATGGGAGATTTCAACCTCCACGTGGATAAAAACCCCCAATCCACCAGTTGTGAAACCTTTCTCACTACTCTAAAGTATATGGGTTTCAAACAAATCATCAAAGGCCCGACGCACAAAGCGGGACACACACTGGATTTAATTTTCATAAATGAAAGCCTTACTCCTACCTCATCTACAACCTGCTCCCCAGTCCCCTGGTCGGACCACAGGTTGATTTCTACAACTCTGAAGCGCATCCAACCCATCCTCCTACCATTACAAAAAACAACTGTCCAATTCAGGAAGTTATGCAACCCAGAAACCCTTAGCCTTCATCTATCCTCTACATTAGACAAATTAGACCTCATGGATGCCAATTCAGCCACATCCTCCTGGATCAACATAACTAAGAACGTGGCAGACCTTATGTGCCCTTTAACCACTAAAGCCATCCACTCTAATTTGAACAACAGGAAACCCTAGTACACCCCTCAACTTAAAACTCTAAAACAAGAGCTTAGAAGATTCGAACATGCATGACGAAAAAATCCTTCCCCATCAAACATGGGTGCGTACAAATCTCTCATGCACCGCTACCGGATATCTGTCCTGCAAACAAAGAAGGATTTTTTCTCACAGAAAATGCACTACTTCTTCTTCGATTCTAAAGCTTTATTTTCTCTCGTCTCGTCTCTCACCAAATCTTCCCCCAGGACCATCCCGGACAATCAAGTGGCCAACAAAGCCTCAGAGATAGCAACTTACTTCAAGAAAAAAATTACCAACCTGATCCGACCTTTAACTGCCAATAACATCCCTCTTCCTCCACCAGTTTACTCTACACTTACTCAACAGAACACAAGTCTGGAAACCTTCGAGCTGACTTCCTCCTTAGAGATTGAAACAGTCCTAAAGAAGCTCAATCCTGTCTTGCACCCAACAGATGCGATCCTCTCCAACTTACTCATCGCCATCTCAAAAACCGTCGCCAAACCAATTGCTCACTAATGCAAGGTTTAGCCCCGGACCCTTTGAAACTAGCAATTCTAAAACCACTTCTGAAAAAACCCAACCTGTCTCCAGACGACCCCGCCAACTAACGCCTGCTTGCCAAACTTCCCTTCATTGCCAAAATCTTAGAGAAAATAGTTAACAAGCAACTTTCGGAGTTCTTAGACGATAACAAAATATTAGCCCCCTCTCAGTTCGGCTTCCAAAAAGCCCGAAACACAGAAGCTCTCTTAATCTCTTTAACAGACACTATACTTTTGAATCTTGACAAAAAACAACTCGGTCTACTCATTCTCGCATTTGACACGGTGAAGCACTCAACACTCTTGGATCGGCTATCTGACATCGGCATCAAAGGCACTTCTCTCAGCTGGTTCAAATCTTTTCTACATAACAGATTTTACAAGGTCAGAATCAACAATAACGAATCACACCCCATCCACTCTTCTCTGGGAGTCCCTCAAGGCTCATCCTTAACCCCACCCACTTCAACATTTATCTTTTACCACTCTGCCACCTCCTCACCAAACTAAAACTAATTCACTACATCTACGCAGACGATGTGCAAATATTCATCCCGGTTACCGAATCACTACAAAAATCTCTAGAATTCTGGAACAGCTGCCTTCAAGCCATCAACAACCTGCTCATTAGCCTTAATCCTTAACCCCAATAAAACTGAAATACTACTTGTCTCACAGGACGGCAGCTATGCAACGTCTAACTTACTCCCTAATTATCTACCATCCTTCTCTCCTCAAGTTAGAAACCTCGGAGTCATCATGGACAATCAACTAAACCTAAAGAGATTTATTAATAACACTACCAAGGATGGTTTCTATAAGTTACAAGTCCTAAAAAGGCTCAGACCGCTCCTCCACTTCCAAGACTTCCGTTCAATTCTCCAAGCAATCATTTTCTCAAAAATTGACTACTGTAATTCTCTTCTACTCTGCCTCCCAGCCAACACCATAAAACCCTTACAGATGCTGCAAAACGCCTCAACCAGGATTCTAACCAAGACCAACAAAAGAAACCATATTACCTCGATCCTGAGAAACCTACACTGGCTCCCAATTAAGTTCAGAATCACATACAAAGCTCTAACAATCATACACAAAGCTATTCACAACCTCATCACTCTGGAACTCAATATCCCTCTCCGACCACATATACCTTCCAGACCGGTGAGCACAGCTTATAGAGATACTCTCCTCGCCCCACCCATCAAAACCTCTTTAAATAAACGATCTCTATCCACAGCAGGCCCTGCGCTATGGAACTCTTTACCTCCAGTACTCCGGCAGGAACTATGCCCCATCACCTTTAAAAAGAGACTCAAAACCTGGCTATTCGAACAAGCTTTTAATTTAGGCCAATAATTCCCTCTACCTCACCTTACTATCCTACAAGCTATTCTATCAGATTCCCTCAGTTTATATATCAGTTTAGCTTTCCAGCTTTCCAACTCTACTTTCAACCAATCCAAATATATGCTCCATGTACAGTAATTTTAATTATACCAGTACGCACCTAGACCCTCTTCCAGTTTAGTAGTATCTACTAAAGAATTTTATTACCTTTATTTATTCATTAGTACTTTATTTCCCCAGTTCCGTTTTTGATCCAAGTTTATCTCCCTTGTTCAATGTAATCGCATTCTCACATGCTTGTTTAATGTTCTAATGTAAACCGAAGTGATTTGTAACTTTGCTACATGAACTGCGGTATATAAAAATGTTAAATAAACAAAATAAATAAACTGCTTTAAAAACACTTGTGTGCATACTTGCAACATCAGTTCGCCGATACTTCCGCCAGTTCAATATGTCTGTCTCCAGCTCACCTAGACCCTCTAGTACTTCACCCTGAACCCTCACAGTTCACCATGCTTCCCACCCAAAGATTACAGACAGCGGACAAGTCCAATTGCACCCGCGCTAGTCAATTGGGTGTAAAATTGGATGAATAAGTTCCATAATTTATATATGTGCATAACATAAAATAGCAACTAAAGCGTGGACTTCTTGACTCCTTACCCTAGACTGTCCCTTTTCTGCACCAGTAAAATATACACGCCAAACTGAAAAAACATGCTCTTTCACTGTTTATAAAATAGCATTTATGCAAATGCGTGCTACTTACAGGTGTATGTGCTATTCTTCTACATGGAACCCCTTTTAAAATGTACTCACTAGGTTGCTAGGGATGTGCTTTCATTTGAAACAAAACAGTAAATTTTAATGAGATTTCCTGTAGGTTTCATATACAAAATGAAATGAAAGAAAAACTAATTTGTTCATTTGTTCATTTCAGTTTCCTTCTAGTAAGCAGCCATCCGCTCCTGCCTGGGCTCCCTACAGCTCCGTTACCTTGCTGCAAAAAAAAGAAAAAAAAAACCAAAACAACAAAATTCAAGATCCCCTGTACTTGTGCTTATTCCTTTCAGATGCTTCTTACTCTGTCGGGGGTCTTCAGAGCCCAAGTGGGGCAGGCATATTCCCCAGTTGACCCTGCCTCCATTGGGTCAGCATTTCCAAAAGGCACCAACCAGTGCTGACACCAATACTGTATTATTCAGATGATCTGCTGGCTGACACCATTTTGAAATATCAACTTGGCAGGCAAGAGTGACTGAGGATCACTCCTGCCCCAATTGGACTTTGAAGATGTGTTTTGTTGTTGTTGTTGTTGCTGTTTTTTAATTTGTATTTAGTTTCAAACAAAACAAACCACAGACAAAACTTAAAACTTTTTAAGTGCATACCTTATAAGTTACACTAGTTTTCAAAGCAAATTATGCATTAAGTTCTTTTTTTAAAAATTATCCTACCAAAACTATGCAGGAATTTTTCAGGAAAATTTGCACACTAAAAGATGAATTTTAAAAGCCCAGCATGCGCATTAATTAGGGGATTTGCAAAAACATCAGGTTTTTCCTGTTGCGTGTCCCGGTTGCGCTGGCACTGCGCCCAGGCCTGCTCACCTTGTTCCAAGCTCTGCAGGTTCTGGCCCTTCCTCCTTCGCTGCCGCAGCTAGTTGCCTGCGTCCCCGGGTCAGGACGGCGGTGTCCCTGGCTCAGGACGGCGGCGTCCCCGGCTGCCTCAAGCGCTTTGGCATCCCAGGCCTCGCCCCTCGTCCCACACAGGGGCTCGGCGTCCTCCGCTGCCTCGACTCCGCCCATAGGTGTGCACGGATCGCCTGGCCCTTTAAAGGGCTAAGAGCGGGAAACTCCTCCGCAGCGCGTCCCGATGACGTTACTTGACTCAGTATTTAAGCGAGGGCCTGCTCCTCAGCCCCTTGCCTTGGCAATCGGGTCGACACCCTCGTGTGTAGCTAGTTGCCGTTCCTTGTTCCTGTGCTTGTTCCAGTGTTCCAGTTCCCGTGGTCCTTCCTGTGTTCCAGCGTCTGTTCAAGAGTTCCTTCGTTCCTGATTCCTGTTCCTCGTCTTGCTACCCAGGTAATACCTTCTCGGACTGATATCCGGTACTGACCTCTACCTGCCCTTGGCTTCGCCCAGACTGATTCCTGGAACTGACCTCTGCTCACCTTAGACTGACTACGCTCGGACTGATACCTGGAACTGACCTCTGCTTGTCTTTGACTACGCTCGGACTGATACCTGGAACCGACCTCTGCTTGTCTTTGAATGACTACGCTAGGACTGATACCTGGAACCGACCTCTGCTTGTCTTTGAATGACTACGCTAGGACTGATACCTGGAACCGACCTCTGCTTGTCTTTGACTGACTACGCTCGGACTGATACCTGGAACCGACCTCTGCTTGCCTGTGACCACGCCCGGATTGATACCTGGAACCGACCTCTGCTTGCCTGTGACCACGCCCGGACTGATACCTGGAACCGACTCTTGCTTTGGCTGACTATCCTCGGGCGGATACCCTGGCTTTGACCCTTGTGCTCCACTCGGACACTCTCTTCACTCCTCCTGTGATCACCAGGCTCACCTCGCCTGCGGCCTTCTTTGAGCTGGACCATTAGGTGCTGCCTATCCTTCCCGGAGGACCTTCAGTTCCTGCCTTGTTCCCGTGGTTTCCGGAACTCTCGGTTCCGGTCTAGCTCGCCTGTTCACTGACAGCCACGCACCCCTTCTCTTGGTGGGCACACTTCTCCATCATCTCTCCGGGAGATCCCCAGAGGCCCACCTAAGCCCAGGCGGTCCGGGAATCCAAGGGCTCAACCCGCGGAGCCCCTGGACCGTTATTGGTGAAGTTCCTGTCAGCCTCTGTCTCCCTGTGTGCTTCGCCTCCTGGCAGCAGTCGTCCTCTGGGATCCCTCAGAGGGCCGTACCAATCCTGCGCCAGGCCAAGGGTCCACCTCCAGTGCAACATTTCTATGCCGAGCGGATTTTAAAAGCTGCCTGGATATGTGCTTATCTCCCGCAGCGTGCACATCTCCAAAGTTTTCAAAAAGGGGCATGGTCCGGGTGGGGCATGGGTTTTTCGGGGCATGAACCAGAGATATGTGCGTAAATACTTACATGCCTGCGTATGCCCAGATCCCCTGCTGCATAAGTTTAATTCTGCTATGGAGGAGATGTAAGATATAAAGATGGCAGATCTGCAGGGTTTTAAGGGTCAAGGCTAACTGGGAGGAGTGAAGGCTATTAAACTAGGGGGTTTGGAGGACCTGTCTCTTAACTGGGCATGAACTGGTTTAACTGGCAATGGCGTCGGTGCCTGCCCCTGATTTGCGTGCATTGCATGCCCACTTAAAATTGGCACACGTTTGTGCAGCCAGACTATTTTATAACATGCGTCTGTATGTTACAAAATGGTCACGTCCCTCGTCGCGGACCAACATACATGTTCAAATGTGCACCCACACGCTGGTTTGATTTTCAAAGGGATTTACACAATACATATGTAAATATAACTACTATTGTAGCAGTTTTCAAAAGCCATTTCCTGTGTAAGTTAACTTATATGGGTAAATCCTATAGACAATTCAATAGCATATATTGTAGCAATTTTCAAAAGCCCGCTTATATGGGTAAAATACATTTACACATATAAAACCCATTTTTAAATGTGTAAATGCTTTTGAAAATTGGGCCCATATTTTTGAAAATGTTAAAGTATACATGTAAGTCTTATCCCCTCCCCAACTCTGGCCCTGTTAACACCTACACACACACACACATCATTTCCATGGGTAAAGCATTATTATATTCAAGGAAAAGGCTTTACTGGGGAAATGGCTCATTATAAAATTGCTTGCTCAGTGCGCAGGTAAACTTATGTGCGTGCGTCCTGTATGTGTGTACGTTTACCCAGAATGGCGGCATTCCTGGGGGTGGATTTGTGGAGGGCTATGGATTTGCATTTATACTTTTGAATTTTACACTTTAAATATCCTCAAAAATTTCCTGCACACAAATTAGCCAATGTAATTGTGTGGGGGTAATTTTTGGTTGAATAACTTTGAGCGTTCATACTTGCGTAAGTGTGGTTTGAAGATTGATGTAATGTATGTATGTATTTGACTATTTTCTCATGCGGGCTTTTACATAATTAACCCCTTAATATATAGCATTAACCCAAATCCCAGTTTTTTATGCCATCCTCTGATACACTCTGCTGTCAAGCTATGCAGAATTGCTGAATAAGGACCAAGGTTGTGGCTGTAATTTATAAAGGTCAAGTCTTCAGCTCTGATAAAGATTCTGGTGTTCCTGAATTTGGAATAAAAAAAATGTTTTTTTGTTTCCATTTAGCATTGCGTGTGACATACTTAAGTATTAAATTGCTTCCAGTATCTGCTATTTGCGAGATATTGTAGCTTTCAACAATGCGCATTTCCCTTGGTCCTGTAGCCACAATCGTAAATAGCTCATGTATTAGCAGAGACTGAGGACATCAAAGCTGCATTTTAGGTTGTTGCTCTCCAGAAAATGGTGGTATACATGAAATGCCAGCAGACTGTTTTCTCAGAGTCTGCAGTTTTACAGGGTAGATTTACTTCAGTAACAGTAATGATGCTCATGTCTTACAGGGTCATTCATCGAACTGCATTAGGGCCTTATTGCACGATAAATGTGTAATCTTTATCGCATCGCGTGCTAGCATGCAAATATGATGAGTATGCAGAACCAGGAAAATTATGCAAATGAGGGACTCCTACTGCATTTTGTGGTAAAATAACGCAAAATAACTCAGGCTTTAACGTGGGAAATAAAAAAAAAACCAAAAAACCCCCACTTTTTTGTGGTAGATGTGAAAAAAAAAAGTTTTTATCGCACCATAGCAGCCATTGTCATGGCTATTTTTGGGTGTGATAAAAAAAGGCCTTCTCACAGACATAACTACACAGCTCTGTTGGCCCAATAAAAACAGCTTTTGTTACTTGTCCTATTTTCCTAAAGCTACAATGTTAGAGAGAAGTGTACTAGTAGTGGGATACTGGCTCCTTCGGGCTGCTCAACATCAACTACAACAGGAAGGCAGGTTCAACTGCTTCCTTAGGGAAGTACCAGCACTGGAGTCAGAGCCGCAAGCCCTGCAGACATCAGCCTTAGCTAAACAGGTATGTATAGATTACCAACCCAAGGCAGTGCATGGGTGGGAGCCAATCTGTTCAAGTCTGCTTGGTCCCAAGCAACAGCAAGCCTCATCACTCTCTGCTCTTGGCCAGTGGGGAATCTTTATCCTCTTTTCCTCTGTGACTCATCCGCAGTGTTCATACAGCAGCCTCTGAGCTTTTCATAGAGGCCACTTTCAGGGATGACATGGTCTTCTAGCAGGCTGCAAGTAGATGACATCTTTTTTAAACTATCATATCCTAAAAGCTTTTTTATTGAGTATCTTTTAAGTGGAGTAAGTAATCTGTTGTGGGATGATGAGTGGTACATCACCTAACACCACACAAGATTTACATGTACACTATATCCTCTCAGTCTGGCACCTGCAGCTGCACATTTCTGCTCCCTAGAGAGGAATAAGACCTAGTGCTTAATGTACTTTTCAGGTAAGCTTCTGACTAAAGACTTATGAAAAGATAGCATTAGGTGCTAGACCCAGGGAGAAGGCCCATTGTTTGGTCAGAGGTGCTAGATCTTCACAATGGAAGAGGCCAATGGTGTGTTTTTAGCTGCACTATGACATTAGCATAGCTAGACAACCTATTGTTCACCAACAGAGTAAGATATTTGATTGCATAAAGTTTTATATTGTATTGTATTTCATATACCCCATTATCTGTATTTTAATTATGTATGTAATATTGTAAACTGTTATGAATATTACTGGAATCGCAATATATATAAAACTTTTTAAATAAAATAACATTAGTACTGCACTTCTAACCAAGCATTTCTACACCTCTTCCACTGGTCAGCGTATGGTGGTGACCACTAGCTAGATAGTGCCCATCTCACATACATGCCCATATACCCAAGAGTTACCTAAGAGTATGCTCTCTGGAGAAGACAACATGAGCCACTTGTGAAGCTCTACAGTAAGGAGTTTACCATTGGTTCTTGCTATCCTCCTTGGGAGCATACAATGAGCTTTAAATTTTAGGGCATAGTCCATATGGCTATACATGTGAGAAATGTGCCTGGTTGGAATGGCCAGTGGCACTCTCACATGCAAGATCATGTGTGTCCTAAACCTTTTACCTAGTGAGCCTTTAAAACAAAAACCATGCAATAAAAAGACACAACTAGAGAGTGAAGTTTCAAAGCATGTGACCACTTTATTTTAAAACTATAGCCACCAGATTCAAAGCAAGTCATCATCTTTGGTAATCACATGCTGCAAGGACAAGATATCAAATAGCACATGACACTGCAACTGAAAATACCAGTACATTTAATGATGATATGTACATACATTGTTACAAATGGCAACATGACACATACAGTATTATGATCGTATCCTTTTGCAAAATCATGATTATTGCAAAGAACCTAGAAAGTGGAAGTCACAACCCAATAGCTATAGTTCAGCTCTAAGGTTAGAGCTGATGCCAGCACAACTATGTGATGGCAAGAAAAGGCCCAGTCAGTCCATGTTGAAAGAATTCACTCAAAGGGGGACAGCCTAAGGGCCATGGCAGAAAAGTGCAGAGAAGGCCCAGACAGTCTAGATCTAGGCGTCATAGTGGACAATACATTGAAATCATTGACTAAGTGTGCTGTGGCAGTCAGAAAAGCAAATAATGTTTGGAATTATTAGGAAGGGAATTGCAAATAAAACAGTCGATGTCATAATGCCTCTGTATCACTCCATGATGAGACTGCACCTTGAATACTGTGTGCAAGTCTGGTCACCACATCTCAAAAATGGTATAGTTGCACTGGAGAATGTGCAGAGAACGGCGACCAAAATAAGGGGCATGGAACAGCTCTCCTATGAGGAAAGGCTAAAGAAGTTAGGGCTGTTCAGTTTGGAGAAGAGATGATTGAGGGTGGATATGATAGAAGTCTACAAAATCATTAAAGGACTTGAACAGGTTAATGTAAATCAGTTATTTAGTGTCAGAAACTAAAAAGACTAGGAGGTACTCCATGAAGTTAGCAAGTAATTCATTTAAAACAAATCAAAGAAAATTCTTTTTCACTCAGCACATATTTAAGCTCAGAAATTCATTGCTAGAGGATGTGGTTACAGCAGTTAGTGTAACTGGGTTTAAAAAAAGGTTTGGATAAGTTCCTAGAGGAAAAAATCCATAAACTGCTATTAATCAATTAAGAATAGTAGCTTGACATCTATTTAATGTTTGAGTATTTGCCAGGTACTTGTAGCCTGGATTGGCCTCTGTTGGAAACAGGATGCTGGGCTTGATGGACCCTTGGTCTGACCCAGTATGGCATTTTCTTATGTTCTTATGTCCATGTTGAGAGTGCACTCAAAGGGGACAGCCTTAGGGCCATGGCAATAAAGTTCAGGTAGCAGGCAGCGGAACCATGACCGGAGAGTTCAGCATGGAGGCAGCAAGACCAAGAAATGAGGCAGCAGCATTGAAGCAGGAGCCCCAGAAGATGAGACAGAAGCATGGAATTAGCAGCAGGATGAGCTGAGAAGAGACACTAGGAAGACTGTGACTGGAAACTGCATCAAGGAGGCAGAGCATAAAGGAGGGCATAACAAGTAAGTAGCAGGACAACACAGGCAGACAGTAGACCATTCCCAGCAGCAAGCCAGAATAGGAACTCTGTAGTCAGGATGGGCAAAGCAGGCATCTTCCATCTAGCCGAGTCAGGAACTCTGGACTCAGGACATGCCAGGCTTGTTTGGACAAGTCTTCTTTGATTGCTTTTTTTCTCTTTACTACTAGGGGTCCCATGGGCCTTTTCCTCGGAAGGGCTTTTCAGTTTGGGGTGGTATTTTTTTGGAGGACCTACCCCTGGCCTTTCTGCTAGCCAGGGACTACCACATGGAGTGAACTCCTGGGATGGTAGGGATGGCACAGGTGGAAACTCTGGCAATCTGTCAAGGATTTGTGTCGGTGCAGTTGTAAGATTGTTTATGGAGGTCCAGATTTATTTATTGTTTATTTATTTATTTAAATTTTTTATATTCTGCTTTTTGGCACTTCAAAGTGTACATCAAAGTGGATTACATTCATGTACTATAGGTATGGTGTTAGGCCCTGCATCAGGGCTGCTGTCTGTGCCTGCAGGGTTTGGGTGTGGCAGATCTGTGCCCTCATCAACAGCACCATCTCTACCTGTATGTGGTGGAAGTGGAACCCGTGCCTCCTTTTGATGCATTTGAGCGTATCTTGTATTGCCTGCTCTGGTGCTGCTGGTGGTGTGGTTGCTGGTGCTTGAGGTGCTGTCTGTCGCTCTAAAGCCGGCATGCCTGGGCTGGTAGGCTGTGTCTGGGTGTCTGATGAATCCTGCTGACGATGTAGCATGCTGAAGGCAGGTGAGGACTGGCAGCTTGCTCCCAGTGCAGGGATGTCCCTCTATGAAGCACAAGAGTGTAAGGCTCGTATCAAGGGGTAGAGGTGATACAAGGGGTGCCAGTATTTGGTGCTGTTCTGGTGGCAGCTGATGCTGTTCCTCCTCCTCCTCCCCTTCTTCATCAAGTTGCAAGATTGCAGTGATAACTGGAGCTGCGCTGCTGATCCCTGTGGCTTCACGGCTGGGATAGGCGGTTTCCTGGGCAAGAGCTGTGGAAACAAAGAAGACATAAGTATGAATGCTAAGAAGTACACATATATTATGTGGCATAAGATGAGCACTTTGCATCAATCAGTGTAAACATCTTATGCCAAAATATGTGAACATCTGTAGCAGACATGATATTTACAGGTGAGGAGAACTTACCGGCCCCAGTTCGTGTTGTGTCCATGTGCTCGTCCACCTCCTAAAAAACTTCTGGTCCCAAGCATTCGATCAGTGCAGTTCCATGGGGGTCAGGACTATGGAGCCGGCCCCCCCCCCCCCATCTGGCGCGGATACTTATTGCGGCTTGACACCTTGGTCTTCAGCTGGGCCTTGATGTCGTGGTAGCGGTGTGCCACCTGCTCTTAGGTCCTCTTTATCTCACTGTGCCGAGATATGGCCTGAACGATGGTGCGCCTTATCCGGCCCTTGGCTGTCCTGGACATATTTGCCGCATGGTTCCCAAACAGCCTGCTGTAGTTTTCAAGGACCTCGGTGAGGAGAATCGCATTGTCCTCAACAGTGAATTTGTGCGCACGAAGACAAGTCCACCCTGCTTGCCTGGCTGTCAGATGAATGAGGTGCCACTTCTGCTTCCGGAGAGGTGCCACTTTCCTCGCTCTCGCTCCTACTCCCTGCTCCCCTCCCTCCCCCCTTCTGCACCTGCGCTGGCACCTCCGCTCTGCCCTCTCTGTTTATCCCTACCCTGTTGTCCTCCTTCCGCCACACTCGCCAACCTATCCCCTTTCTCACGACCTCCTCCTGTCCCTCCTCCCTATCTCTACTCCTGTCCCTGTCCCTACTCCTACTCCTGCTCCTCATACCACTCCTGCCTCCTCCTCGCTTCCCTCCTGCCATCCTCCACCTCCTCTCCATGCCTCTCCTCTCTCCCTATGCCTTCTGCACTGCATCCTCTCCACCACTCCTCCAAAACACAAAGACAGACACACTTGACACACACAGAAAACTTCCACACGTAGATAAAGACAAGAGACAAAGGTAAAGAGAACACTAAACAGGACAACTAACTCAGAACTTGCTAAACTTCAAGAACTCACCCCTTCTCCTCTCCCTCCCATGCCTGACATATCCTCAGAGAGACAGCTGCAAGAAGCCAGTATATATAAAAAAAAAAAAAAGGACGCGACACGATAATGCATTACACAACGAGATTAATTGTTGCAAATTGCACAATTTACTTACATGATGCGGTAGATCAGAAATTCCCCTAGCCACGCCTATGTTTTTTTTAATCCCGGAACGCTATTGTGCCATATTTCTGCTTTATTTATAGCATTTTGATGAATCTAAGCCTTAGGCCTAGATTTTCTAACCTCCGCGGTGTGATCGCTGCCGTCTTTCACACCCAATAGCACCATCGTAAAAGGTGGTGCTATTGGGCGCGAAATTGTAAGCGAAAAGGCTCCTTACCTTTTCGCCGTCACGCTGTCTTCACGGCGTCTGCCCCGGTGCCGCCCCGACTCCTGTTCCGATCTTGACACTGCCCCTTTTTAGTGATCGTGTGCGATCGCTTTGAAAAATGACCCCCTTAGGCCTAGATTTTCTAAGACACCGTGGCGTGAATCGCACGGTACAGGGGAGCGGGGGAGGGGGGGGGGCGGGCCTGCGATAGCCGGCAGCGATCGCATCTCCGTGGTGCGATCACTGCCAGCTTTCGCATCCAATAGCGCCATCGTAAAAGGTGGTGCTATTGGGCACGAAATTGGAAGTGAAAAGGCTCCTTACCTTTTCGCCGTTCACACTGTCTTCGCAGCGTCCGCCCCGGTGCCGCCCCCGACTCCTCCTGTTCTGGTCTTGACACCGCCCCTTTTTAGTGATTGCACGCGAAAAATCCCTTTTTGCGTGCGATCGCTTTGAAAAATGACCCCCTTAGTTTGCTAAATGAAACTACTGCTCTTTCTACAACAGATTCTTTTCAACAGATATAGCTAAATTCACCCATTGTGCCTTCCAATTGGCAGGATTTGGGCTTTTTTTTTTTCCTATGATGTTTTTTGTTTCTTTTAAATAAATGAATTTATAATCTTTAATTACCATATCCCTTTGAAGTTTGATGTTATGTAGAAATTTGATTTTTTAAAAATAGAAATTACCTACCTTATCTAGAATAGACAGTTTTGTGTGTTTGGCATTCCTGAAACATAAGCAGTCCCGGCCCATGCCAGGAAATGGTGGGCTTGTACTGAGATTGGAACACACAGTAGATTGTTGAATGTGGCAGCTGTTGGCAGATTCAATAACTTTTGTAGTTTGTCAGAGAATTTGTGCATTGGGAAAAACCCAACATTTTAAAGTGAGGTTCTAAGAGGTCAAGATGGTACATTGAGTAATTGCAATAGCCTTGCACTGTTTACCTTTAGGTTTAATGTCCGGCTTGGGTTACTATTCTGAATCTTACTGAATCTTACTTTTAAGCCTATGCCAGTGGATATTTGTTCTCATTATAAAAGCAATGCCTAGTTGATAAGTGTTTGCTCTGGCAAGGTCTGTAAAAGCTGTGCAGTTTTGCAAGTCAGGTTGGACGTATATTACAAGAATTGTGCCCAGCTGTTTGCTCATCCTCCATTTGGCTTCCAGCTCAATTGAAAACCAAGGCTGAGATCTGGTGCTTTGAGCCTTTTTTTTCCCCCTTATTTTATCCTCTGGAGGAGGGGCATATATGTGTTCCAGGACATAATTTTAAGGGGCAATTTTTCACATTCCCTGTGGAGGTTACAGGCCTATAGGCCTTAGTTTTATTCTCAAAGGGAAACACCCCACAGAGTTTCCTTTCAAAATCCGACCTGCAAAGTCCGTGGGTACAAAGGTACTAACAGTCTTTGTACCTGCTGTCTGTGTTGGCCAGCTCACTGGGGAAAAGTACCTACAGGGCTCAAAATATTAAATCTGTTTATGTACTTTTACATTATTTATTATGTTTATATATTTTGTCATGTATATAGCTACTTGATAATAACTTTGTTTTGAATACTCCGGTAGCTGAGCAGGTAATAAATACTCGCAATCCTCTCCTCACTGTACGTTCCCTTACTGCCCCTTTCCCCAAGAATAAAAGACGAGTACTTTTATTCATACTGAGGCTGGATAATTTTCAAAACCCTAGTTTACATAGGTAAACCCATATTTATCCGTATAAAACATTTTGAAAATTGCCCTCCCCATGAGACCAGGTGAGTGGTTGTTAGTGTGGGCAAGCTATTTTAGCTTTTTGCCCTTAGTTTGTACTGGGGTTATACAGTGAGCAGCTGTCTGTACTTCCTCTCCCCATTCCAGATGTTTCTGACATCAGGAACATGAATTTACATGTCTGAAAAGTCATAATGAGCCACATGCTTATTTTAGTTATTTAAAAATATTCCTAGTCCATCTTCCCAGCCTTTCTAGGCTGCCCAAATCCGTGTACAAAGTATATAGTAAAGAGCCTAGTAATATGTTCTGGAACATCTTAGCTGGCCTGAGGACCCATAGAAAGGGGGCTTATTTAGCTTCAGCAGGATGTGTGGGCCTCTTTATCTTTTCCTGTGAAGAATTTGCTTGGTGAATGTTTCTGAAGGACATTTTTACAAGTTAAAAAAAAAAAATGAAGGCACAAGAATCCCTCAAGCTTCCCATTTTCTTAAGTGGCCATTGAGGGGATGAGTCCAGTGTCCTGAATGAATTGCAGAGACCCATTGACGGCCATCTTGGCTGAAAATTTCAGTTTTGTAGCTCATCTGCAGATTTGTATTTTGAAGAAGTGAATTGAAAAATGCTTGCCCCCCCAACCCAAACAGACCAATTAAGCCGATGATATACCTGTCTGACAATGGTAACGAGTGCAGTGGCAGAATAGTTTATGTGCTGGTGGTATGTTCAATACAGCTAAACAGAGCTCTGCTTTTATGGCATGATCATGACATAATGACGCTACTTGACCTATGGGAAGTTTGGTGTGCTTGCCTGAATTGAAACTATGAGATTTAAATTGTGGCTTATAGCACAACAGTGAGAAAAATAGACCCTACTTTTCTTTGCTAGTGTGGTTAAGCAAAATATTATATGATTGATGTTTCTATTAGCACACCCTTATCAACCCAGGAAAAAATGTGCTGTGCAGAAAATTACTCTTTTTCATAATAGTGAGTGCCTCACTGAGTTTGTAGGAAAAAGCATTTCAATGTTTTTTTTTTTCCCAAATTGTTATAATAGAATTTGTAGCCGTAAATGTTATGTTATAATAAGGCATTCTATTATAAGAGCTGAGTTATATTTTCTTGCCGTGTGTGTATGTGTGAGTGAGGGAGTGAGAGTGCAATTAATCCGTGGTTTTTTTGGAACTGCTATACAGATGACCCAACCCAAGAAGCAAAGAGAATCACTGGTGTAGAGAAAAAGAGGGATGGTGGAGGAAGCACCTCATTTATGAGGTGGTGGAAGGCAGGAGACTGAACGTGTCCAATTTTAAAACGGCTTTGCTGCCAAATTATTTTTTGCAGGCACATTTCGGTTGGCCTTCACAATAAATGGAATCATTAAACTGCTCTCCATTTTAACAACGCAAAAGGGGGTTTTCTGAAGTACTCCTCCATGATTGCATAGCATTATTTAAAATAGTGCCTATGCCTTGGGAGGGCTTTTTGGTATAAGTGAGTTTTTAATGGACTTCGTGTTAATGCAGCTTTTGATATCCTGTATACTTACTTTTCATTCAGAATTTATTTTCTTGGTCTGGCAGTTTCTTCCTGCTCCTTGGAACTAGAAGCCCAATTGGAAAAGATCTAGTCTAAGCTCTGGCTCCATGGGCCTTCATTCTCAATTATCTGGGGTTTTCTCTCTTTTTTTTCTTTTCTTTTTTTTTTTTTTTATAATCCCTACCTAATTCAGCCATTGCAGTGGCTCTTGGCTGGAGGCTCTGTCTGGACCCCCACTATGTCATCTCCTGCAGGTGGTGACAGTAACTGAGGCCCCTTCACCTCAGGGGCCATGAGCGCTACTTCTGTAGCATCCACCATCCCTGATCAGCCCAGGGAGCAGTAGTTGGCCGTAAACACGCTTGCCACTGAGGTACTCGGCTGGCCCTTTCATTCCGATATTTTAATTAGTATGAGGCAATCGAAGTGTGAGAGAGCTCCTCCTACATGCTCTATCGGTCTAATTAAATTGGAGAGCTTTCTCATGAAACAGTTTTGGGTGATTTCTATCGAGCTGAAATTACCCCAAGGAGGTAGGTTTTTAAAAACAAATTGTGTGATCATAATGAAAGGCATCTATATTTTTATTCTAAACAATATATAGAATATTTTTTGATAAAAAAGAAACCGAGAAGAAAAAATAAAAAGTAAGAAATGTTAGTTAATTTTATATTTTGATAAATATATGGTTAAAGTTGTTAGGATGCCAATTGTGAAAGCTCCAAACGTAATGTCTGCCGGTCAGCTGTAGTCTAAGCTTTTAGTATCACTTTCTAGTGGCCTTTTTCTTTCATCATTTTTAGTATAATTGTTTTCTATTTGTGCCTTAACTATTTGAATACTTGCTTTAATCATTGTCTTTGTATTGTATTTCATTGACTTTTCTTTTAACTTTAACTTCTGTTGCCTGCCATTTTGGTTATATTATTTTTATTAATAGCTTTATTTATTAATTATTTTTTGTTAGTGTAAATCAAAATGACGTACAAAATGAATGAACTGAACTGATTCAATTTTTTTAAGCACGAGATAGTTGCTAACTGAATAAAAAAAACCAAACAAACAAACCCCAAAACATTAAGACTGAGCCAACTTTTGGATCATGAGGATTGCATTTCAAAAACATGATGCCCAATGTGGGCACTTTGCAGGGGAGGCCTTTTTTTTTTTTTTTTAATTGGAATTTGCAATCAGACTGAGGAGAGCAGTTTTTCAAAAGCCATTTAGCTGGCTGTCTAAAAATTGCCCACCCTGCAGCAGGTAAAAGCATGTGTAGGGATCAACAACGCCTGTATTTTACCTGTAGAGAAAGGAGGGTAGGATCAGAAGCGGGATTAGGTCAGAGGAGATGACAACTCACAGTTTTGCATTTCCAGAATTTGCATGTTGAGTTTTTCTTTTAAGGGAACCGTACCTGCAGAAAAAGTAGGTGCAGATTTTTCCCCTGGGCAGCTTTCACAGGTAAAGCATGTGGGTGCTTTTCTCTTTGGGAATTGGTGCAAAGTCCATGGGGAAAAATTCCCATAGACTTGCAGCCATCTGCATAATTTTGAAAATTGTCCCCTTACTGATCCCCAAGAAAAGAAACTTATTTTTATAAGGGTTTGTCAAATTCTAGTCAAATTGCCAGCCTGAAAAGAAAGACCCTAGTTGGATCCAGAATATGTTTTTTACCCCGTTTTTTAGGTGGTATCCTTTCTCAAACTCAGAAATCAAACTAACTTAAACTCTTCCTCTATTTCTTCTGATTTTAATTAAATTCTTCAGAAAAGACCAATTCTGTTACAACACACAGGGAAGATAACTTTCAATTAACTCTGCATAGCTCCATATATGCATATATATGGCTGCACAGAGATCTTCTACATATTTTATAACCTGTGCATATTGGGTAAGTGCAGATTATAAAATACGTGCGTATCTACCTCGTAATATATGCGCACATGTATGGTTATATGTGGTACTGATACTCAGGCATAAGGGGAAAAGTACAGGACTGCTTCTGTGGCAAAGTCCATAAACAACACAGGTCAAGCAGCACTGTCTGAATTTTGGAGAAAGCTCATCACCCAGTAAAAATGTTGCTAGCTAAAATTTTTATGGGTTATCATAAAGTTTTTGGGATAACTGCATGCAGCGGCAGGTACGACCTAGGGAAGCTTGCCGGGCAGACTGGATGGACTATTTGGTCTTTTTCTGCTGTCATTACTATGATACTATATATTTATATATACTGAAAGTGTGCATTTCAATGCTTTGAAAGTGTGTATTTTTGCTTCGTATATTTTATGCACAAAGATCAAACTTGCTCACATAAAACCCTGATTTATGCACATAAGTCATATTTTAAAACATGTGCGCGAAATTGAAATCCCTAGTTTTCCAATCCCTCCACCAGTTCAACTAGTCCTCCTACAGGTTCTCGAGACCCTCCTGGTCCTTTAGCCTGAATTCCTCAGCAGTTCACCCAGACCTCCCACCCAACAAATATTTGACAACAGACCAGTCTGATAACAAATGTGCAAGATACTTAGGTGTAAAACTGTGGGAATAAGTTGCCAAATAGCAACTAGTGCATGTAACTCTTGGCCCCGCCCTGGAACACTCCTAGGCGGCCCCTTTTATATGCATGCATATGTGTGCACAAAAGCAAA
Organism: Rhinatrema bivittatum; assembly: GCF_901001135.1. Lineage (NCBI taxonomy): Eukaryota > Metazoa > Chordata > Amphibia > Gymnophiona > Rhinatrematidae > Rhinatrema > Rhinatrema bivittatum. The sequence goes on from NC_042620.1 coordinate 240,964,011, forward strand.
AATACGCAAACATTTTTGTGTTTGTAAAATAGTACGTACACGAGTACAGACGACATGTGTGCTTAGAAGTAGATTTTAAAAGCCTGGCGCGTGCATCAGTTGGGGATGCGCGAATTAGTCGGGCTTACTTGTGCTCAGCGAATTAAGTTGGAAGATGTGCGCCCGTCTTGTACTGTGCTCACATCTGAAGGAGATTCAGAAAGGGGCGGGGCATGGGTGTTCCGGGGCGGGCCTAAGAGAATCACACGTAGATACTTACTTGCCTGGGCGCGTGTCCAGGTCCAGTGCTGCGTAAATTGACTTCTCTTTGGAAGAGGTGTAACAATTTTTTTTAAGAAAGCCATTTCAGAGGGGTTTAAAGGGTTTGGGGTAAAGGGGGGCGGATTGCAGGGTATTAAACAAGGGGGGACTGGAATTTCCTGAGTTGGGTTTGCTCCTTCACCTTTTTGATGTCCATAATTGGTCAAACAAACAATTTTCCTTGCTGAGGGGCCTATTTAGCAAATTGTGCTAACAACCTTAATATGTGTTATTGTGCATTACTTGTAAATAGGCCCCATTAATCTCATTGGGGCCTATTTACTAATAACATGAGTTAATGCCTGACAACTCATGTTAGTGCAGTTTGATAAATAAACCCTTTAATTTGCTACCTGGGATAGTTTTACTCTTTTACTGAAAGATTGGTGGTCACAGAGAGAGAGAGAGAGAGAGAGAGTAATTCCTTTAGTGGGATTCGCTGTTTCCACTGGTTTTGTGATGCAGAAAAAAGTAATTTAGCTTAACGATGCAATCCAATCACTGTTTACTCTGCAGAGGGGTATTGTGCGATTCCTCTATGTTGGTTTTACTGTAGGCATTGTTGTAGAAATGGAAATTCACAAGGTTCTACAGATTACAGCGCTACAGAATGGGTAACCAGAAGGCATTCATAAAATTAGAACAAAAGGAGAAAAAAGCTCTTCAGTGCAGCCTTACATTTAAGTGGCAATGTGCATAAAAGATTGTTATGCAGTGAAGACTGAACTTGTGAACTGCTTTTCAAAAGAGGTCTTTTTTTTTTTCAAAGGAAATTGTATTCCACATCTACAACAAATTGTTCTTAATGAAGTCTTTTCTAGGATAATTGTACCTTTTAATTTCCTTATTTGATATCAGTGTTTGAAATTTCAGATAATGACTTTTTTCTTTGCATTCATACTGGGCAGCTTAACAGGAAGTGTTAGGAGATTTCTAGCAAGTTCACAATTATAAGGGATCTATGCACTAAAGCTTAATTTGCATGTACTGTGTACAAAAAATAGCATGTTATGCAATAATGGCCTAACATGTATACTAAACTGGTCCATGGCTATGTTAGTGGTAAAGCACTAAAATTAGTACTTACCCATTGTTATGTTTTAACTTGGTTTGTGGGCCCTTGGGTCGTGAAGAGAGCTGACTCCACCCACAGGGAGGAGCCCTGTGGGGACTCTCCACAATAGGCAGGGTCTCAGTAGTGATGGACACAGGAGTCAGAGAATATTTATTATACAGCAAAGAGAAACCCGAGGAGCGGGTTGTAAACTCAGTCCTGGAATTAGAAGACCTGGGATGGATTCTCCGGTAGTGGTCCGCAGAGCGGGGTAACCTGGGGATTCCTTGCTTCTTGATAATCTTGTGCGTGGTACCTCCAGTAGTAATCCGTCGTGCAGGGTAGGCCGGAGGCAGATGTGAGTAACTGATACAAGACAGGGTAAATCCGGTAGTGGTCCGCAAGGCAGCGTAACCCGGAAAGTACTTGCTTCAGATATAGCTTGTGCATTGTAGCTCTGGTAGTGGTCCGCAGCACGGGGTAAGCCAGAGGTAGGTGTTGGCAATTGGCCCAAGACAGCGTGGATCTGGTATTTGTCCACAGAGCGGGGTCACCCGAGGATCCCACAGAGCAAGATAGATGAGGAAACGAAGAGTAGGTCTTGTACTCACAATGCAGTAGAGAATATGTAGTAGCAGCAGCGGAGATCCAATGCAGGAGAACTCATTTAGCTGAAGAAGGTGAGACAGGAGAGGCTCTCCGAGAAGCGGATAGCCCTGAGTGCAGCAAAGCCCCCGAGGAGCGGGTACCTGAATCACTCAGCCAGGAACGCCAGTACAGCGATGCGAAGCGTCTCAGAGAAAGGAATAGCAAGATGGAATCCTTGCTAACTCGTAGGTAGGAAAGCCCAGTTAGCTTATATACACGTAGGCAGTGATGTCACGCGGAGGGGACGCCCCCGAGGTTCCCGCCATGACATGCACAAGAAGGAGGCAGGTGCGTTTGCGCGTGCCCTAGGTCACTCCGGGTTCAAGATGGCAACCGGGATCGCCCTCGCCGTCCCGGGAACGCCAAGGAGGACGGTGTGCAGAGGCAGAGATGGCCATCTTAGCCAGAATTGAGGCTACTGGGCAACATGAGGTGAGCAGCAAAGGTCGCAGCCGTCTGCGACCGGGTGCAACACCCATATGTAAGTGAGGGCAGGTCATATGCAAATTAGGCTTTAATGGACAGGTATAAAATATGTGGTATGCTGTCCTGAATGTGCTATTTCATGTGTGCACATTCAGGTTTAAAATACACCTGCCTCGTAGCAGATGTTAAATAGTTTGCTTGCACTCTAAATCTAAATGTGAATCGTTGCATTGTGAAATCTCCATGCTAATTGGACCAAAATGAAAGGGGCGTTTAGCATGAAGGATTTCACCTGCTAAGCTCGCCATCAAAATAAGCCTGATCCCCCTTCCCATTGTCTTGTCTCTCCCGTCCCCCTCAAAAAAAACAAAACAAAAAACAGGGCCATACCTCCTCATCAAGGAAACACCACCCCTCTTCAAAATGCCCCCCATGCCATACCCCAACATCAAGACCCCTTCATCAAGACCAGCCCCCTCCAAACTAAAAGTGGCCCAGCCATCCTCCCACCCTTCTTTGATAGTGATGAAATGCCATTAGGCAGCATTGTTGGGAGCTCTCATGCTCTTTCTAGCAGTGAACATTGGGGCCCTATAGAATTATGTACTCTGGAAGGTTGGCAGACTGGTCTTGATGTGGTGTGAGGGGAGGAGGGTGTTGATGTTGCAGGATGGGGAGAGGTCTTGGTTCAATGGGGTTGCATTGATGTGGAGGGAATCCTTTCATTTTGGGCCAGTTAGTATGGGGGATTTCAAAATGCAAGACCAACAGTACATAGGAGCAAAATCCTGCACTCCAAGCAATATCGCAGAAACCACAAGTGCAGGCACACAGTTCAATCCTGACAGAGTGCTCTGAATCGGTGTATATATTAAATGCTTTTAATTCTTCAATATGGCAACTCCTCTGGCTCATACAAACATCAGACTTAATGGCGTCCCCCGACACGGTACCCGTGTTTCGCCGATCCCGGCCCTGTTACCAAACCTATTCGCACGACTCGGTCCCGCGGCCGCAATCAACAATCTCAGCCTCCTCCTCGAGTGACCAGAGCGACCCATGCAGTTCCAGACCCATGGCTGTAGACCTGCCTTCGGTATTTAATTTATCCTCACGCGCCCTTACTGACTCTGAATTAGGGGTTTTATCTAAAGGACTTTCTTTTGTGCCCACTGCAAAATGTAATTTGTTTGATCTTCGAATACATCTATATCGTTTCTGTCGTTTGTTGAAGATTAAAATGTTTTTTGCAGATGTGCCTCCCAGCCCAGACCTATCCCTAGCCCGTCCAAAATCCAGATGGGTGCCTCCTGGCCCCGGAGATCCGCTCATTATGGCTTTTGAGCGGCTGGTGGATCAGGGTATGACTGAGTTGGTTTCAAGGCAGCATTATACCCAGTTCAATATATCAAAATCTGAACATCGGGCCGTTTTATCACTTGGGCAAGATCCTTCTATTATTATTAAACCCGCCGATAAGGGTGGAGGCATTGTTATCCAGGACAAACACCAATACATGTCTGAAGCATCTAGACAATTAAACGATACATCATTTTATCTTCCCTTAACTGAGGATCCCACCCCTCAGTTACGTCAGCAGGTTATACAAGTGGTGGAAGATGCATTGGACCGCCATATTTTGACCCCTCGTGAGGCCAAGTTCCTTACACCAGAACACCCGATTACCCCGGTTTTTTATACTTTACCAAAAGTACATAAGAATCTACAGAACCCACCAGGGCGACCCATTGTGGCAGGCATTGGTTCGCTGTTAGAACCCCTGTCCCAATTCGTGGACCTGTTCCTGAAACCATTCGTACCCCGTATTCGATCATACATAAGGGACTCCTCACATTTCATCACCCTTCTGGATATGACACCTGTTCCCAGTGAACCGTTTTTATTTGTCACATTGGATATTATCTCTCTGTACACGAGTATGCCCCAAACTGCTGCTTTACAAGTTATAGAAAAAACCTTGAACTCTCGCATTGGTCCCCAGCGTGTCCCCACTTCCTTGCTAGTTACGTTAGCCACTCTGGCACTCACGAAGAATTTTTTTAGATTTGGTGAGACGTTTTATCTCCAGATAAAGGGCACCGCTATGGGCTCGACTATGGCCCCCAGTTTGGCGTGTTTGTTTGTGGCGGAATTTGAGGATCTTTTTGTGTACCCTGGTGAATGGTTTCAATACATAACAGTGTGGCTCCGCTACATTGATGATATCTTCTTACTTTGGCAGGGTACGGAGATTCAATTTTATTTGTTCATTGATTGGCTTAACTCATGTGACTCTAATCTACAGTTTAATTTTTGTTTACATCGGTCTCATATAGCCTTTTTGGATGTACTTGTGTCTGTGGATGAGGGCCGTTTTTCGACCACCATCCACCGCAAGGAAACTGACAGGAACACTTTACTTGCCTTTCAAAGTTGTCATCCCAGTACATTACGAAGGAATATTCCCACTGGCCAATTCTTTCGGCTTCGTAGATTATGTACTACTAGATGTGAGTTTCTCAAACAGGCTCAAATCATGTCCTCTCGCTTTATTTCCCGGGGGTACCCGAGGCACGTTGTTAAAAAGGCGATGAAACGGGCTTTGTACACCAATCGTGACTTATTATTTTTACCATCATCCCATGATGATCAAACAGTTACAAATTGTATTTTGCCATACTCCACCCTGAGCCGCCAGATTACTGCGATGATTCGCAGACATTGGGAGGCCCTTTCCTTACACACTCTATTTCCGGGTCCCCTCAGATTTACTTTTCGACGGGGAAAAAATTTACGAGACAAACTCATTCACACTGATATTCCGGGGCCACGGAATTCCGATAGTGTACCTGGTCACCACCCGTGTGGACGCTGCACTGTATGTTCTCATACTTCACCCTCCACTAGTTTTATTCATCCAGTTTCTAAAAAAACTTTTAGGTTATGTTCGTACTCTGATTGTACTACGGCTGGCGTAATCTACGTGATTACATGCCCTTGTCCCCTGATCTACGTTGGGAAAACATCCCGCATGGTAAAAACTCGAATTATAGAGCATTGCTCTAATATTCGTCACTCCCGTGAAAACGAACCCCTCGTAGACCATTGGGTTAAAACATCACACACCTTGTCAGATCTTACATACAGTGTTCTTGAGGTATTCCCGCGGTGTCCACGAGGGGGTAACTATTCTGAACAACTGGGTCGTATCGAACAACGTTGGATTTTTATTTTGGATTCTGTATTTCCTAAGGGGTTAAATCGAGACATTGAATGGTTTCTGTTTACATAGAGCCCTCCCTTAGCGCCGGTCATTCACAAGCACTGTTTGGTTTACAACCCTGCTGAGGCGCGTCACAGGAACGGCAGCCAATGAATGGGACGTTGAAGTCCCACGTGGTCTGTCTTCCTGTTTTGGCGCCTTAATCAGATTTAAATACCTGTCAGTGGGAAAGGGTAGTGCGCTCCCTGTCACTTTGAAGTTCTCATGCTGTCAGGTATGTTATGATGTTGTATAATGCTGCACTTTATATTCGGTTATAAGTCCTGTCGTGTTGTCCTGATGTATATTTATCTTCTACAGCTTTCTTATGAATCCCTATTGGCGAGCCCTCCCGATGCAGCCCGCGGCGAAACACGGGTACCGTGTCGGGGGACGCCATTAAGTCTGATGTTTGTATGAGCCAGAGGAGTTGCCATATTGAAGAATTAAAAGCATTTAATATATACACCGATTCAGAGCACTCTGTCAGGATTGAACTGTGTGCCTGCACTTGGGATTTCAAAATGCACCATGTGTACACTGCACTTCTTTGTTTTAGTGTGCATGCTTCTTTTTGCCTGCATGAAATTGGTTTCATTTTAGTGGATGCATAAAAAATGAAGCTTTAAATGATTGCTAAAGGTAATGCTGGCAGCATAGGAGACAAAGAAGGAATCAGAATATGAAAACACAGTTTTCCTAGTGTCCTCCTTATACGCCACTTAGAGCAGGGGGTTGCCAACTCTTTCTTTTCTTTTTTTCTTTTAAAAATTTATTAATCGCCTCACACTACTGGCTGAGGTGATGTACAGAAAACATTCATAAAATTATAATATATGTACATAAAATAACATGATAGAGTAACCTAAACCATAGGTAAAACCTTCAGTACATTACTATTTTACACAGTAACATCATTTAACTACAGGAAACGGTCAAAAATTTAAAAGGCCTGGTCCTCAACAGCTCAAACAGAGCAGGTTTTCAGGATATCCAAAATGAATAGGCATGAGATAGATTTGCATGCACTGCCTCCATTGTAGGAAAACGTATACCTATTCAATATGGATATCCTGAAACCTAGGCCTGTTGTGTCTCTAGTGGACTAGAGTTGGCCACCCCGGACTTAGAGGCGCATGCACTAAAGCTTGCAATATACATTTTTTGTATGCACATTGGTAAAAGTATAACATGCACGCTAAAATGAAACTTATCCTGGAATGTACTGTGGGGTCAATGCAATATCAAGCACTCAAGGCCGTGATTAGACATACGTTTTGGATGTGCTAGGCTAACACCCGATGCAAAAAGGGGATTAGTATGTCCAAAATGCATGTCCAAACACGCTCGTAGCTAATAGACTCATCACATGTAAATGCCATGTAGATGAGGCTATTAGCTATTGCCCCGATGCAAAAACTCACCGTGCACACGACGTGCACGTTTTTACATGCAGGATTTAACGCCATCCCCCGGAGCTGGTGTTAAGTTTTGATGCACGTCAAGGGTTAAAAAAAAAAAAAAAAAAGCAGAAATTACTACTTTTCTTTGGCTCCTTCTACTTAGTGTTGTCCTGATACTAAGTAGGAGGAACCACAGGAAGCAGCATGAAAAAAAAACCATAATGGTTGTCAGGTTGGGTAAATGGACGCTCAATTTACAGGTATCCGTTTTCCTAACCCATGGCTCTGCGTGAGTTAGGAAAACGGACGCTCATAAATGGAGTGTCCATTTTCCTAACTGCGCACAGCCACATCTCCTGGGCGCCCGATACCATGGATGCACTAGAGATGCACAATTTATCCCTAGCGCATCCTTTTTAGTGCGATAGCTCATGTGTCTATTGCATCAGGCACCCAGGAGCGCCCAATATTTATAGAATGCGTCTTCATCAAAGTGCTCTAAGCATGAAACAATTTATAAAAACAAAATACAATAATTCAGAGAATAAGTTCAAGCAATAAAATCCACAACATATAAAAACCTATCTATATAATACTTACAATTTACCTTGTCTTAACAAATGTAATGCTAAATTAAAAAACAAAACAAAACAAAAAAAAACCTAGATATAGTCAATCTCAGGGAATTCCATAAAACAAACTAAACAGCTGAAACAACCCAGGTAAATAAATAAAATAACCCAACCACACAGCTATACTGAAGCTAATATCAATAAATGATGGTCGCCGCATCTCAAAAAAGATATAATTGCGATGGAGAAGGTACAGAGAAGGGCTACCAAAATGATAAGGGGAATGGAACAGCTCCCCTATGAGGAAAGACTAAAGAGGTTAGGACTTTTCAGCTTGGAGAAGAGACGGCTGAGGGGGGATATGATAGAGATGTTTAAAATTATGAGAGGTCTAGAACGGGTAGATGTGAATCGATTATTTTCTCTTTCGGATAATAGAAAGACTAGGGGGCACTCCATGAAGTTAGCATGGGGCATATTTAAAACTAATTGGAGAAAGTTCTTTTTTACTCAACGCACAATTAAACTCTGGAATTTGTTGCCAGAGCATGTGGTTAGTGCAGTTAGTATAGCTGTGTTTAAAAAAGGATTGGATAAGTTCTTGGAGGAGAAGTCCATTACCTGCTATTAAGTTCACTTAGAGAATAGCCACTGCCATTAGCAATCGTAACATGGAATAGACTTAGTATTTGGGTACTTGCCAGGTTCTTATGGCCTGGATTGGCCACTGTTGGAAACAGGATGCTGGGGTTGATGGACCCTTGGTCTGACCCAGTATGGCATGTTCTTACATTTTCTGATGATATCTCTAAAATAAAATAAACAGCATAAAAGAAGCTTCAGAAATTTAAAATCACTAAAGATTAAAAAAAAAAAAAAGACAAAGCCAAGTTTTTAACTGTTTAAAAACATACTTTTGTAGTACCTTTGTTTGCTTCCCCCATGTTGCCCCATGGTGCAGACATTTTATGCCGAAGGGCAAGCAGTTTGTTTTTCATGTCTTTCACTTTTTATTACAACTAAAAAAGTCACCTCCCTAAACAGAAGGCGAGAGGGTAACCTGTGGCAGTTACTGACCTAAACCCCTTGCTGGGCAGACTGGATGAGCCATTTCGGTCTTTATCTGCATCATTTACTCTGTTACTGTATTACATTTTAAACAATTTAAAACCAAAGTTAACTGTCTGGCAAGAGAAACAGCAGTGACAGGGATTCAGGTGTCGACAGGGTGCAAACAACAAAAGAGACTAATTAGCAGGCAGACCATGACTGAAGATGAGCGTCCTGTTGTCTGTTGATAAGAAGGCTAAAACAAAACCTACCTCTTTTTTTTTTTCTTTTTTGTGGCACTGTCAATAAAGTTCTTTTCACATTCTGTTGGTGCAGAATTCAAAGAACATTTTTTAGGCAACATGTTTTAAGAGGAGATAATTTTGCCATAGGGTAGGAACTGATGGTGTCGATATGACTAGAGTATCATGTTTTGTGGTTTGTCCAGGATTTTAGATAGTAGCAGCTTTTTGAAAAACTTACTCTTGATGCCTGTGCTCATAGAGGTTTGATGTCCTAACCAAACTAGGATTTTATGAATGATCTGGGTCAGAAAGGCAGCAGCTAGCAATAAAGCGACTGAATATTTCCTCAGCGTGGACCCGTTTAACATACAAACTTGAGCCCAGGGAGCTGACTGAGTGAGGAGCTGGGTGCACACAGATGGCACTGCTTAGATTCCACTGTGAAGTTAGTGGCTTGGTCTCAAAAGTATCGGTTGTATTACCAGAGCAAGTTTGAAAGCAATTTACACGCATAAAAGAGAGTTTTTATGTACAGAAATGGGATCCTTAGAAATTGCCTGCCCTATCTGCGTGCAAAGTTATACACAAACAGGCGATGTGGGAACAGGGCTGGGAGGAATTAGCATGTATTTTCCTGGAAAAAGTACTTACACAAATAACAAGTGCAGGTATATGTGCAAGTAATCTCCTAAAGGGTTAAAAAAAAGAATCTGGTCTTAAATGCTTATCAATTCATTTCCAACTGTCCTGTGTGAACAATTTCTTATCAGGAGGAAGTTATTTGGCCAAACGGGATACAGTAAATGGGGCTATTCAGGCAATACCACTGCAGAGAGCTCATTTCTAATCTTCTCACTGAAGGCTTACTGAGAAATTGTCCTTCATTAGCTGGAAGAAGATTCCAGAAGAAATAGTTTGGATATGTAACGCCTAAGTTCATTTTCTAGTCAGGCCTGAGAATATTTTATTAGGAAAGTACTGATCTGATGTACACAGTACCTGTTCCCTTCTACCTGTTCACTCTGGAGGGCATGGTCCTGATTTTATGTGTTGTGGTGGTGTTGTGAGATACTAGATTGTGGATGTTAATACTGCAAAATGACATCTTCCATTTTCTAGTCATTGGTTCAGAACTCACACCTGGCTAGGAAGTGACAGGCTGAGAATGTTTTCCTTAAAATGACATTTCAAACACGAGCTCGCTTTTCTCTTTGTAAGATTCAGAGCTCTTTCCAAAAGCTAACTTCCCTGTGGTGGGCACAGGTTATTAAACTTGTGAAACATGGATTTTTCAGGTTTCTCTTTGTTTATAGCATTGTAATGTATTACAGCCTTCCTAGAGCTGATACTTAAAGCAGCATTTCAACAAAGCCAACCTTCCATTCGTCTATATATAGCATAGTACACCTGCTTTAGCTAAAAATAGGACTGTAAAAATATTGATCATGTGTGCCTGGAATGAATTTCTTGCTTTTCTATTTTCTGCTAGACCCAACTAAAGATCTTCTCCATGAGCAGTCTCTCTGATTAACCCTAATTACACCAAAGGGTATTCAGTAATGAAGTCCTCAGCATTTGGCTAGAAGTTATAGCGTTAACAGCTCGGAGTCACAAGCAGGCACACCAACATAAATGACTTTCGATTGGAAATTCAACCCTAATTGTAAATACTGTTTCTATTTAAGTGCAATATTAAATTGGTAGCTTAGGTACCTAAACACTTTGACCCCTGCTGGACCATGGAGAAGCTGCCTGTCTTTGTGACCTGATGAAGCTAATACTACCAGGCCATGGAGAGGAAGGGTGTGCCCTGTGACCTAGTGAAGCCCATACTGCCCTGCCACCATGAAGAGGCGGAAGGGCTGGGGCATACCACTTGGCAACACAATGACTGTCTGGAAGTAGAATGGAAGAGTGGGGAGGGAAAGAAGGAACACAGGAATGGGAGGGGAAGAGATGGAGAAAGGGTGCTCATGGAGGTAAAAATTAGAAAATTATTAAACCACGGAAGATTGAACTCTCCCAAAAGTGAACAAAAAGAAAAACATAGATCGGAGAAAACTGAGCAAACCCCTTGCACAAAAAAAATAGAGCAGTCAAAAAAAAGAAGAAATCCCAAAAAGAAAACCATGCAAAGAAAAAACATAAAGGTAAATAAAATTGGAATATAAATAAAAGATAAATAAATAAAAAGGACCCTGGTTCTTAATATTTTTGTTATTGGAACCCAAGTTCTTTAATTCTCTTTTTTTACTCTCTAGCAAAGGCATATATGACAGCAACAGTGACATTGCTGGAGGTTGTACAGGACTTCATTAGAGGTCTGGCTGGGAAGGAACAAGCTGAGAGGCCTCATAGAACGCAAGCTATAAGATCTGTCCCTACAGAGATGCCTAGAGAATGTCCAGAAGGCCCTGTGTGACTTTGCTGTGCCATGCATTTACTTATGACAGGGAAAGCATCTCTAATGTCTGGGTGGATGCCCACCTGAGCACCAGTAATCATCAGGTGATGAGGTCTGATATAACAGCCAAGGTGCAGAGGAGTCACACGAAGTTCAAACTGCTGGATTTCAAAAATGCTGACTTTGATTAAGGAGATGCTGGCAGAGTGGGATGAGGCCAGTGAAGTGGAAGAACAGTGAGCTCAACTAAAAGAAGGGTACCAAACGTTTGTCAGGAAAGTAAATGTAAGTAAGAAGGAAAAGAAACTGCCGTGATTTTCCAAAGAGTTGACAGGGAAAAAATCGGGGCAGAAAGATTAGCCGTCAAAGTATAAAGGATCTCAAAAAGAGCACAGGAAAGAATATCTGGTAAAACGGAGAAGAATCAGGGAACGCTGGCAAGAATGCAAAGATAGCTAATGAGATAAAGCGAGGAAGCAAGATTTTTTTTTTCAAGTGTTTCGGTGCAGGGAGAAAGGCAAGAGATGGAATTGGGTGACTGAGAAGAGACAAGGCGCAATGTATGGAGGAGGTCAAGGACAAAGCAGAAATGCTAAACAGATGCTTCTGTGTGGTGTTCATCCAAGAAGGGCTTGGGGAAGAACTGCTGATCGCATGCAAGGGCACATTTGGGAGTGGGGTAGATACCGCACCATTCATGGAAGAGCAAGTAAGCAAAACTGAAGGGGCCAGCTGGGATACATCCTAGAATATTTACAGAGCCCAGAGTGGTTCTAGGGCATGTGCAGTAGATCTTTGGGAAGGGAATGGTCTCATGGAACTGGAGAAGGGCAGATTCTGGCCTTCTTCATAAAAGCAGAAACAGAGAGAAGAGATGGGAAACTACTGGCAGGTTAGTCTGGACCTCAGTAGTTGGAAAATTAAGGGAAACAATTGAAGGAAAGGATAGTACGTTATTTAGAATCTGAGGCAGCCTGATTATTTTGCCAGAAGGAGAATGTATTAAACACATCTGATTTCTCTGATTTGGTTGACTAGAAAAATTAGATCAAGGGCATGTACTGGATATGGCTTACATGGGCTCCAGCAAAGATATTGATACTGAATCTAATAGGTGGCTCAATAAACTGAGCAGTCCAGGGACGGATGCTAAGATGGTAGAATAGATTAGAAACGGAGTGAAGGAAAGGTGATTGGTGGAGTGTCTCAGTGAATGCTCCTGGGGCTGTATCTGCTCAGCATGTTTGTGAGCAATATTACGGAACAGTTAGGAGGAAACATTTGGCTTTTTGCAGATGATCCTAAGACCTTCAAAAGAGTGGATACCACTGAGGGAGTAAACAGAATGAGACATAATCTAAGAAAGCTCAAGGAGTGGTCCATTGCTTGGCAGTTAAGATTCACAGAAACATAGAACATAATGGCAAATAAAGACCATGCGGCTCATCCAATCTGCCCATTCACATCTTCTGATTAGCTTTTTAGTCTCTTCCTCATCCTTAGACATCTGCTGTTCTTGTTCCATGTTTTCTTGAATTCTGATTCTGTCCTTGTCTCCACCTCAATAGAAAAGCTGTTCCATGCATCCAACACCCTTCCTGTAAAGACCTATTTCCTTAGATTACTTCTGAGTCTACCCCCTTTCACCCTTATCCCATGACTCCTTGTCCTGGCACCTCTTTTCCGTTGAAAGAGGCCTGCTTCCTGTGCATTTATTCCTTAGAGATATTTAAATATCTCTATCATATTTCCCCTTTCCTCCAGCTATGCATGTTTATCTTTATCTGTTCCTATATGCTTTATGATGAAGACTGTTGATCATTTTAGTAGCTGCAATCTGGACTGACTCTATTTGGTTTATATCCTTTTGAAGGTGCAGTCTCCAAAATTATGCAAAGTACTCCAAATGTAGTCTCACAAGAGACTTACACATAACAATATCACTTCTTCATTCTTTTTTATCTTTTCTGTTCAGCTATTTCTGTCCCTACGCATCAAGCATCCTTCTGGCTTTTGCCTTTGCCGTATTAATTTGGCCACCTTAAGATCATCAGATACAATCACTCACAAGACCCTGCTCTTGTTTCATGCACAGAAAAATTCAGCCTCTATATTGTACTGTTCCCTTGGTTTTTTGCAAAAGTAACTCTTCATTTTTATTGGTCAAGAAAAAATTAACATAAAACTTTTTACAGTCTTGAAGCACCTGACTTACAAGAGAAATGGCAGTAAATTCCAAAAAGAAAAAATGTACATGTCAAAAGCAAAATTCAAGGCCTCTGGGGCCATACTTCCAATTTTGTAGTTTGTAAAACTTGATTCCATGGTGGCATCTGCAGAGCGCTTTTACCTGGTCCACCTGCTCAGATGGCAGCTATGGGTAGTCCGCACATGGGATGCCCTTCGAGGCTGCCATGGCAGTGGTTGTGGGGTGAGGGTTTAACTCTATGCCTAGTAGCATAATTATTAAAGGAACGGTTGCCAGTCTTTCCATGCTTAAGACGAACAGAAGAACGGGCAGGAAGAATCATTGAAAAGGAGGACTTGGAGAGGCAGACAGTACAATGATGCAACTTTTGGTTTCAGATTACTGGTCTCATTTAGTCTTATCTGATCAGTAATTTGCCACTTATCATAACTTTTGGGGAGTATAATGGAATTACATATTCAAAAGCAGCATGCAGTCCTCCCATCAAAATATATGAACTTCCTTAAAAAAAAAAGAAAAACAAGCATGCTTTCAATATGAGTGAGAGCTCCAGTCATTACTGAATACAAGTCAAACATTAGTCAATCAGGAGTTGCAAGATGTTGAGGCTTCTTGTGCTGCAGGCTTGATGCACTGCTCTTCAGCACCCTATTTCGTCTCTTTGGATTTTCATTACGCTGGCACATCACTCTAGACACTGGCTTCAATGACAGTTGCTCTAGGGGATGGACAGATGGCAGAAGCAGGGGCTAAAGACTGGCCTTATCAACAGAGTGCCGCCTCCGTGCAGCCATTGCAGCTTGTTAGATGAATTCTGTTAAAAGAAGTTTGCAGTGAACTAGAATAGCAATAAGATTGTAAAGATTTATTCTTTAATATAAACGGTCATAAATATCATGAACAAAATAAACACCACCACCTTCGGCATTCTACTCTTTAGATCTCTTCAGTACAAAAGCAGTTATTTTAAAAGGATAATTTTTCATTTTTGCTTTCTCGGAGAGCAGCATGCAGAACCATACTAAGGTCAATTGAAGGGGATTAAAATAATGAGCAGATGGCTGCCCGCCACCTATCATAATACCAATATAATTCGTTTTTTGATTGTATCATGAAATGAGTCCCTGGGATGCTTAAACTGTCTTTTCTCATCAATGAACAGTGTTAGTTGCCTTAATAGAAAATTCAGTGCTAGTGACCAATGAAGAAATAAAGAAATGTCCATGCAACGAATGACCCTGTATCCAACCTACAGTAACTGACCTATTATCAGATCACCTTGGCACCTGAGATAGGTCATATATGGGGAGAAGTAGATATTTGAACTAATAAGTATATAACTAATAAATGTTAGTTACTGGAGTCAGAAATTGGTGCATTTCCTTTTGACAATTGTCATGCAAGAACTGCAGCCTACTTGAAAATTGGCTTCTATATTTGTATGCACTTGGTGCAAGAGATGGAGGTAATTTACATGTAAGAAACCGTTGGTTTCCTTGCCAAAAGAAAAGTACTAACTAGCTAGGGAGGTTCAGAGAGATTTAGTGAAGAAACATTTGGGTTTTGACTCCCCCATATGGAAATTGCAGATGGTGTGCTCTAGCAGTTTATAAACCCATGCCACCATCTTAGGGTGTGGATTTTTTAGTTAACCTTTCAGACTGCAGGAGGTTTGAGTCTCTTGTTATTTTGTTAGTCTTTTGGGACTCCTGAGTTGCCCTATTGGGGGTTGGTGTTTTGTCTGATCTATTTTTAATTATTTATTCTTTTTGATCTATTTTTGGAAACCTTCGCTGCGAGAGCCTTGGTACCCCTTCACAGAGGATTTAGGGAGTCCCTGTGTAAAGTTAGACTGAGGGGTAGGGAAGACCTGCTGCTTTCTCACTTCCAGTGAATAGATCAAGTCAGTGACCTGATGCAGAGGAGGTCCTCTTTAAGTTGTTTTTCATCAGTGACTATAGGAGATACGGATATTTTATCCACCTTCCTGTCTCTTATTTGTTTTTCCCCTTTTAAGTAAATGTCTGTTTTGGGACTGAGTGCCATTGGTAGCAGGGGGCCTAGTTTCCAATCCATTGGGAAGAAGAGGTGTCTTTCACCTAGGAAAAGTCTTAGGACTGGAGGATTTATTAAGGGGAGTGGTCGGGCCCTGTGCCCGATGCCCGCATTTTCAAATGGGCCAGGCCACGTGCGCAAGTCCCGATACGTGCACAAGTGCCGGGCTCTGAAAAAGGGGTGAGCAGGGAGGCATGGTCTGGGCGGGACGGAGGCCATTATAATCTGTTCCGGGGAAGTGCATGCCGGCAGCTGGCTGGCACACAGAGCTTACTTCTGCTCCGACGGAGCAGTAAGTTAAAAAAAAAAAAATGGGGATAGTTAGGGTTAGGTTAGGGATTGGGGAGGAGAGGGGAAGAGGTAGGAAGGATAGGGTTAGGGACAGGAAAGTTTCCTCCCAGTCCGCTCCTTAATTGGAGCGGACTGGGAGGGAACTGGGGGAGGCCCGATTGCGTTGTCGTGCATAGTTTACTAAAATTCACCCCCCCATGCGAGCCGCCCGCACATGTGTGCGGCCATGATATTATATAATATGTGCGAGCCGGCGCTCGCTTGTATAAAATCGGTGCATCCATGTGCGTGCGCCGGAAATCGCACACACACGGACGCGCGCACACTCCTTTTAAAATCGAACCCTTTGTGTTGCAAAGAATCTTCAGTCAATTTATCAGCTATCCGCAGAGGAGTTGGAAACCACATTGCCTCTCAGTGCAATTATTGCTGCTGTAGATGGTGGACATTATCAGTGCTGTTTACGGGGAGTGGAAAAGGGCTGTGTGCTTTGGTTAATACAAAAGGACCTTGAAGCTTGTTTCCCCACACAGGCAGCCATGGGCCTCAGAAGTAAACGCTATCCTTAGACCCTATTTTCAACTAGTTGTCTATCTTATTTCTGTGTGCCTGTGAGTTCAATATTTGGGTCTTATCCCACCTGAGGTTACATACATATTTTGATTTACCCTGACCACCGGACCAGTTTGTGACCCTCGAGGACTGGAATTGCCTGCCACTTGTATAGCACGTAGCCTAATCTAGTACTAAAGAGCATCATCAAAATGTACATTTCAGGTAATGGATTACTTGAGAAGTGCTGAGAGTGAGCAAGAAGGACCACAGCAGGAGGGTTTGCTGGGAGGGGACGCATGATTCAGCATTAGGTTTGGAGCTGTGTGTCTGTTTTGCTCCCCAGCAGAACTGCTCACAGGCCCGGACTGCTGTGGAATTAACATAATAATATTAAGGAAAATTCCCATTCTAGGAGAGAGAATACTTTGCAGATTGGATGTTACTATACTGGCTGCATCGATGTACTGCTGTTAGCTTTAAGCATAAACCGAAATTGAGCAGAAGCTGACTGGTAATGTAATTTTGCTTAATTTTTCACCTGTTGCTTATAAATGATTCTGCAAAATGTTGTACTTTAATACTGTTTTGGAATTAGACAATTGATTCCCTTGGTTTTCAAAGGTGTCTTGCTGTGTTCCGTACTTTGTTCCTTTCACACTGCGATATCAGAATTGTTTTGGCTCTGCAAATATTTATTAGTGGTTGTGACTCCAGGCAGCAAGCTCAGTTGAAAAAAATCAAACTGGACATGTTCTAATGTATTCAAATAAGATGTCAAAACAAAAGAAAATCCCAAAAGGTGATTGAGACCTGTCCAGGGATTTTACCCCTAATTTTAATAGATAAAACCTCTCACTGTTCCTAGTATAGGAACATAAGAATTGCAATACTGGGTCAGACCAAGGATCCATCAAGCCCAGTATTCTGTTTCCATTAGGAGATAGTTCCCATGATGCTAATGCCCAAGGATGAGTAGTAGCTTTTCACAAGTCAATCTGGTTGACAAGTTTAGGGAATTTTCCTCCAAGAACTTGTCCAAACCTTTTTTTAAACCCAGCTACGACATCCTGCAGTAATTAATTTCAGAGATTAATTGTGCATTGCAAAATAATTATCTCCAATTTGTTTTAAATGTGCTACTTACTAACTTCATGGAAAGTCCTCTAGTTTTTGTATTATTCAAAATAATAATTGATTTACATTTACCTGTTCTGTTCCACTTATGATTTTCTAGACCTCTTTAATAATCCCCCTCGGCCATCTCTTCTCCAAGTTGAAGAGTCCTAACCTCTTTAGCCTTTCCTCACAGGGGATCAATTTCATATTCTTTATCATTTTGGTTGCCCTTCTCTGTATCTTTTCCAGTTCAGCTATATGTTGTTTGAGATGTGGCAACAAGAATTGCACACAGTACTCTAGGTGTGGTCTCACAATGGATTTATACAGAGGTATTATGATAGTCTCCTTTTCTTTCTCCATTCCTTTCTTAATAATTCCTAACATTCAGGCCGATACAGTAAAACCTGCAGGAGAGCTGGCGCTCTGAGGTGAGCGCCCGCTCTCCCGATGCGTGCAGAGGCTACTCTCCTGTGTGCGCGATTTAGTATGCAAATGAGGGCCCGCGGTAAAAAGAGCCGCTAGGGACACTAGCGTGTCCCTAGCCCCTCTTTTTTGACAGGAGCGGCAGCTGTCAGCGAGTTTGACAGCCGACGCTCAATTTTGCCGGCGTCTGTTCTCAAATCAGCTGACAGCCACGGGTTCAGAAAACAGATGCCGGCATAATTGAGCGTCCGTCTTCCGACCCGCGGGCCGCGAGCCTATTTTAAATTTTTATTTTTTTATATTTTTTATTTTTGGGGCCTCCGACTTAATATCATAGCGCCGGCGCCGGCAGAAATATCATACCCGGCGCCGGCAGAAATTAACGCCAGCCTTTGGGCAGGCGTTAATTTTTGAAAGTAAAATGTGCGGCTTTGTTGCACATTTTGTTTTCTGGATCGCGCGGGAATAACTAATAGGCCATCAACATGCATTTGCATGTTGCGGGCGCTATTAGTTTTGGGGGGGTTGGACGTGCGTTTTTGACGCGCTATTACCCCTTACTGTATAAGGGGTAAAGCTAGCACGTCAAAAACGCGCATCCAAACGCGAGCTAACAGTGCGCTCCACCACAGTGCACTGTACTGTATCTGTACTGTATCGGCCCGTTTGCTTTTCTCTCACAGTCTATTTGATATTTCACTAGGAATAACTGTCATCTGCAAATTTGTTCACCTCACTGGTTGTTCCCTTTTCCAGATGATTAATAAATACATTAAAAAACACTGGTCCCAGTACAGATCCCTGAGGCACTCCACTGTTTAATTTTTTTCACTGAGAACACTGCCATTTATTCTTACTCTGTTTTCTGTCTTTTTACCAGTTTGCAATCCACAATAGGACAACGCCTCCTATTCCATGACTTTTATTTTTCTCAGGAGTCTCTGATGTGCGCCGGTTAGGAAAATTCAGCGTCCATTTTTCTTAACCGATGGACAGCCGCTGACAGTGGACCTCTCTTGGGCGCACGCTGTCAAGGAGGTGCTAGGGGCGCGCAGCCCTAATTTAAATATTGCGTCACGCCCCCAGAAGAGGTGGCTGGGGGCGCTTTAGGAAAGCGGGTGCGGAACACTCAGCGCCCACTTTTTTTGCATCGGCCCCAAAGGCTCATGTACCATAGCAGAGGCTGGTTCTGTTTGAATTGGAAGAGCAAAAGAAACAGGAAGAAAGTGCTAGACCAATAAAATACATGAAGGTCCATCTTCAAAGTCCTGTTGAGGGGATATGTTTTGTTTTCTTCTAATAATCCCTTTTATCCAGTTAACCTTACCTAGCTATTCAGCAGCACTTATCAGGGTAAATGTGACACTGGATAATATACTTGGATAAAGTTATCTGGGAAATAGAGCATCAAGTTGTCTGATCAGAGTTACCTGGGTTACTTTGTCCAAGCAGCACTGGAGATTAGCGCTGTCTGGACAAAGTGAAGCCATGCCCCGATAATGCCCCCCGCGCCTCCTCTTTTCACCTGGGTAAATTCTATGCAGGCAATGATCAAAATTTTGCAAAGCAGTGGGGGTGGGGGATATTAAACCTTGGGGTTCCTCCAGCTAACTGCCAGAATTAGCCAGAAGGACCCTTTGAATATTGACCTCGGCTTGTGGCAACTGCATTTATTGAGCAATTTTCATAAATCATTTGCCTGTCTAACAAATTGCTTTGCCATTGCCTGTCTGAAAGTACGTAAGCTGATCAAAAAATTCCTACTTTTAATTGGGTGAAAAGTAGGCAAGGATGGGGAGTGCTAGGTGGAAATAATTCATGAAGATTTACATTTTTAAATACGCACAATTTCAGGTTAGCTTTAAAAGGAGCGCACGTGAACACATATATGCGTGTATGTCTTGGAAGTTTATATCGTGCGCGCTGTTATGCATGTACTATTGAAAATACATTTATGCTCCTAATTGTAAGTACTTTCTCGAGCAAGCCTTCTTTGCACATCTTCTGTAGAACTTTGCTGGCTTTAAAACACATATGTAAGTAGCTTGTAAAACATGCTTGCGCGAGGGGCTCCAGTTTGCCCTATCAAGGTCTTCCAGACTCCTCTGATGCTTGCAAGATGAGCTGGACCCCTCACCCAGTCCTAAAAGCCCTAAACCTCAAGATCTACAAACTTGCTGCTCATAAGCAGCAGCAATAAATATTATAAGAAAAGCCTACGCGCGCCACAGTCACCCATTTTAAAATATGGAGTTATGCTCGTAAGTCTAGACCC
Source organism: Rhinatrema bivittatum (assembly GCF_901001135.1). Taxonomy (NCBI): domain Eukaryota; kingdom Metazoa; phylum Chordata; class Amphibia; order Gymnophiona; family Rhinatrematidae; genus Rhinatrema; species Rhinatrema bivittatum. The sequence continues at coordinate 240,984,302 of NC_042620.1, forward strand.
CACCCTGGAAGGCTCCCCCCTCGCCCATACCACGCCCCTTTTCCACCCTTTTATTTTTTACGCACATCAGGGTATATACACATGTATTTTGCAGCTTTTTAAAATTTGGGTTACTCGCTCCCAGTCCACAAATGTGTGTATGTGGGGATTTTTTTGCACAAGTAACCTTTTGAAAATTCACCTGTTTATTTTCAAGGAAAAAAGTACATGCAGAAAGAAATCGGGTGTCTGTCTCTGTGGGTACTTTTTTCCCAGGTCAGTTTTGCAGAGGGAAAGCATGCTCATATTTTCATGGTGCAAAGTCCTTTTGCTTCTATGCAGGTACTTTTGAAAATTACTTAAAGGATTAAATAAAAATTCAGTAAGAAAAACCATTTTATATATCTATCTATCTGTAGATCTTATCGTTGGATAATCTGCCTCAAGTAAACTGACATTCAGCAGTGAGTGGTTGGAACAGAAGATACTACAGAGAGTGTTGAATGTTTTCTGCCAGTGGTTTGAGATCTACTTACAGTTCATCCATAACATCTTCATGCTGTATTTTAAACTGGACCCAAAATCAGAGGTCCTTAGGCAATTATCCATGCCATATTATCTTTTATTTTCAACAATTTGTTACCTCAAATTTTTCACAAATACTCTATTACATACATGGACCCTTCCCTATATTACCTGTTCTAATTATATCCAATTACTAAAAATCATTCAATCATGCTTTACCCTTCAATTACTCCAATCATACCATACATGTATCACACTCATTCCTCTGTCATCCTTCACATAAAATATGTAAATGCTAAAACTTACTGGGGCGGATTTTAAAAGGCGCGCGAATAGCCTACTTTTGTTTGCGCTCCAGGCGCAAACAAAAGTACGCTGGATTTTAGTAGATACGCGCGGAGCCGCGCGTATCTGCTAAAAACCTGGATCGGCGCGCGCAAGGCTATCGATTTTGTATAGCCGGCGCGCGCCGAGCCGCGCAGCCTACCCCCGTTCCCTCCAAGGCCGCTCCGAAATCGGAGCGGCCTTGGAGGGAATCCTCTAACGCCCTCCCCTCACCTTCCCCTCCCTTTCTCTACCTAACCCAATACCCCGGCCCTGTCTACACCCCCCCTTACCTTTCTCCGGGGATTTACGCCTCCCGGAGGGAGAAGTAAATCCCCGCGAGCGAGCGGGCCTCCTGCGCGCCGGGCCGCGACCTGGGGGCGGGTACGGAGGGCGTGGCCACGCCCCCGGACCGCCCCGGGCCGTAGCCATGCCCCCGTACCCGCCCCCAAAACGCTGCCGACACGCCCCCGAAACGCTGCGACGGCCGGGCCCGCCCCCCGACACGCCCCCGACACGCCCCCTCGGCGAACCCCGGGACTTACGCGAGTCCCGGGGCTCTGCGCGTGCCGGGAGGCCTATGTAAAATAGGCTTCCCGGCGCGCAGGGCCCTGCTCGCGTAAATCCGCCCGGTTTTGGGCGGATTTACGCGAGCAGGGCTCTGAAAATCCGCCCCACTTTGCACAAATACAGTTACACTTATTTAAACATTTGCAACACATTCGTTCCAAGAAGAAATTTTTTCTTTTTTCACAATGACTAGTATCAATTATCTTCATTTACTCCTATAATCATATTGTATTGTCCACATATATTCCTGAGGTCTTTGTCCAAACGAGAGCCTCGTTTCACCCTAACACTAAGGGCTTCTTCAGGGACATCATTCTTTTTAAATTTCCTGATCTTTTACTTCACTTATAGAACCTAGCACATGTGTTCACAAACAATTGGTCCACTGTATGACGTTGTCTCATTTCGTTATCTGTAATGAACTACTAATCTACATTCCTCATGTTCTTTTTTTTATATAAGCTGTATACTTCACACAAATACATAATGGGGTGGATTTTCAAAGGGTTACGCGCACCAAGCCCCGGGATGCGCATATGTCCCAGGGCTTGAAAAACGGGGCGGGGCGTGGCCAGAAGCCTCCGAAGGCCTGCTAGGCCGGGGAATCGCGCGCCGGCAGTTGGCCGGCGCCCGCAACCTATGCCTGCCCAGAAGCAGGTGCAACTTAAATAATAAAGGTGGGGGGGGGGGTGGAATTTAGATACGGCTGGGGGGCAGGTTAGATGGGGGAAGGGAGGGGGAAGGTTCGGTGGTGCGAAAGGAAAGTTCCATCTGAGGCCGCTTTGATTTCGGAGCGGCCTCAGAGGGAACGGGGAAAGCCATCGGGGCTCCCCTAGGGCTCGGCGTGCGCAAGGTGCACAAGTGCGCACCCCCTTGCGCGCGCCAACCCCGGATTTTATAACATGCGCGCGGCTGCACTCACATGTTATAAAATCGAGCGTAGATTTAAAACTCTGGCCCAATTTGTATATCCACACAATATCTAAGTAAACAAATACAAGTGTTAACTTTTATTTACCGACATTCGTGAAGCACATCATGCCGGTTTACAAAGAACTCAGATGAGATACAGTAAAACAATGTAGCAATATAACAATATAACATTATAAACAATATAATATAATATTACTAACCAAAAAGAATAAAAAACAAAATGATTTTTTATATGCTTTATATGCTTAATGCTTCCAGTTAATCATGTTTCTTTCTTGTATCTTGTGTTCAGACATCTCACCGTATACTCAGCTGCCTTCACACATCTGAAATAGATTGTTAAGTTCACCATTATCTGTTACGATTTGTAGATAGTGGATCCCCAAATATCCCTTAGCCTTACCTTGCCGCGGTCATCCCTGGTTTCTGCAACAAGGATAGTTGCCCAGTACTGCGTTACCGCAGTACTGCGAAGGCGGAGTCCTGTCCCAATTTCGGTCCGCGGGCAGCTAGCAGGCAGACAAGTCCGGTAGGTACTCCGGGTCAGAGGGCAGGCCGCAGGCAAGCAAGTCCAGGTAGTCCGGTTCAGAAGGCAGGCAGCAGGCAGGTCCAGTTGGCAATCCGGCTCAGAAGGCAGGCAGGCAGGTCCGATAGGCAATCCGGGTCAGAAGGTAGGCGGCAGGCAGGCAGGTCCGATAGGCAATCCGGGTCAGAAGGCAGGCGGCAGGCAGGCAGGCAGGTCCAAACACTCCGGGTCAAAAGTCAGGCAAAGGCAAAAAACGCAACTGAGCACCAGCACAGCAAGCCTGTAGCTGAGGCAATGCTGTGCTGGACTCAGCTCTTTAAATACTAGTTTTTCGCGTGCAAACGCGATCCTCAGGAGGGCGCCTGACGTCGGCTGGTGGGCGGAGCTTGCGCGCGAGATGCGTCGGCCCGCGCTGCCGCCGGCAGTCTCCGCTGATCAGCAGTGAGGACCTTCCCCGCCTGGCGCCGTGAAGTAACTTTATCACGACCAACACACTATAAACTGCCATGCCACTTACCGCTATTATCCATTTTGAAACCGCCACCTAAAACTATCTATTATCCATTTTGATACCACCGCAACCCAAACTTACTGTGTCTCTCACTGCATAGATACGCCACTTCAACACTACTTGTTACCACGATTTTCTCAATGATTTTTTCAATGTTTTTTTTCCGGATTGGCTGAACACAGCATTAAGAGTACACGTCCCACACAGAAACCCTCGATCAGCAAATAAAGCACTCTTAACCATTCCTTCAGTAAAAACGGCAAGACTAACCCAAGTGAGAGAAAGGGCCTTATCACTAGCAGGCCCCATACTTTGGAACACAATGCCTTTAGAGATCAGATTGCAAAGAGATCTCAAAACATTTAAGAAAAGTTTAAAAACATGGCTTTTCAAACAAGCATTTTATAAAGAGACGGGAGAATAGAAAATATTTAGGAACAGGCAGAAGAATGCCGGCGCACAGCACTTAGAATTGTACAGTAGAGTGGTCCACGAACTCTGCATCACTATAAACATAATTGTAACACTATGAATAGTGAATTTTACCCGTGAACCGTACCTTACTGGTACATTTGGTCATGACCTACTCCACTAAACAATTGATTGTCCTTAATGATATATTGTAACCGAACCTTTAGCGGCACCTGGCTTCTTTAAACTTCGGTTGTTAGCAAGTTTACGACACTTGCTTTATGACAGTGATTTCTTGACAGTGGTACGGGTGATCATATTTCCGCATATTGACTATTGCAATAGTCTTTATATTGGTTTACCTAAAGGTTTGATTTATTCAATTCAGCTTTATTGAATTCAGCCGCTAGGTTAGTTTCTCATTCTAAGAGTTTCGAGCGGATTTCTCCAATTTATGTAGGCTTAATTGGCTGCCAGCTACTGAGCGTATTGTGTTTAAAATTGGCATGATAGTCTATAAGCTTCTTGCTTCAGATTCTTCATATTGGCTTAATGCATTATTACGGATTTATAAACCTGTAAGATGTTTGAGATCTTCTGAATTGAATCTTTTAGAGATTCCTTCAGTTTGACATGCTAAGTTGTTTAGTACGAGGGAGACCTTTTTTTCCATAGCAGCTCCTACTCATTGGAATCTCATTCCTGTGGAATTGAGGTCTTTGGATGATGTTAAAAGATTTAAATTAGAATTTAAAGAGTTTTTACTCTGCCGTGCCTATAACATGTAACAGCCTGAAGTATGTGTAATTCAGTTTTCAGTGAAAAGAATGTGAGAATATGGTTATTAGAAAAATGAGAATAATGTGAGTAGAGTAATTGCTATGAGCTTTCGTTAATGTCAACTGACGAATAATAAATAACTTGATCTAGGGACATAGATACCATTATTTGGTAGTATTTTTCCCTTAGTTTCTGTGAAACTAAAAATTTTTGTCTGAAGTGTGTGTTTATTATTGTTTTTATTATGTATGTATTTTTGTTCATCGCCTAGCCGTATTCTGTGTTAGGTGATCAATACATTTTAATAAATGAAATGAATGTACTATTGTACGCCCTCACCTACATTAATTTATGTGCCTACATGTAAACCGCTGCGATGGTATATGACTTAGCGACTGCACAGAAAAGATTTTAAATAAATAAATAAATAGCTGGCCCAAGGCCCCTTATTTGCGTCTATGCACGTATCATGCGTTCTTTTAACTAACCTTAAGTCAATGAGCCATCGAACATGCATGATGTCAAAGCCACATCCGGATGCCTCAATTCTCAATACACTTTATTGATAGTCACATTAGTGATCGCTGTTATGCCTATGTACCTATATACATCCTGAGTTCAACTACGGGACCTTACTCACATACCCTACAATTCCTTCAAAGAGCTTGGTCATAATATTGGTTTGCCCTTCACTAAAACTTTCACAATTCATTTCAAGGAGTCCAATGGTCTAACTACTCCTATTGTTGAGCCTCATATATAAACAGAATAATGATCCTCCATATTGGTATGCTTCAGGTGATTAAATGAACAAATTTAAATATCCAATACAATGTTACTGATAATTGCCTAACACTTATCATATATACACATCCATCCGTATATTTATAACATGGCCAGATAATCTGAAATCCACCCCATCATAAAAAAAAATCCATGAACTACTCTTGCAGGATGTATATAGGTACATAGGCATAATAGTGATCGCAAATGTGACTATCAATAAAGTTTATTGAGAATTGAGGTTCCCGGATGTGGCTTTGACATCATGCATGTTCGATGGGTCATTGGCTTAAGGTTAGTTAAAAGAACGCATGATACGTGCATAGACGCAAATAAGGGGCCTTGGCCCAGCTAGAGGATGCCGGAAAAAAACCGTTGAGAAAATCATGGTAACGAGTAGTGTGGGTTGTGGTGGTATCAAAATGGATAATAGTGGTAAGCAGCATGGCAGTTGATAGTGTGATGGTCGTGATAATGGTGGACTTAATCTATTTCAGATGTGTGAATGCAGCTGAGTATACAGTGAGACATCTGAATATAAGATACAAGAAAGAAACATGATTAACTGGAAGCATTAAGCATATAAGACATCAGAGGAATGCAGTTTAGCCGGTATGAAGTTACGTGAAAGAATGAGAGGCTGGGTGTGTGAACGTCAATGGTATAATTAAACACTTGTATTTGTTTACTTAGATACTGTGTGGATATACATATTATGTATTTGTGTGAAGTATACAGTTTATATAAAAGAAGAACATGAATGTAGATTAGTAGTTATGATTATGTTTATTGCATTATAGATAACGAAATGAGACAACGTCATACAGTGGACCAATTGTTTGTGAACACATGTGCTAGGTTCTATAAGTGAAGTAACAAATCAGGAAATTTAAAAAGAATGATGTCCCTGAAGAAGCCCTAAGTGTTAGGGTGAAATGAGGCTCTCGGACAAAGACCTCAGGAATATATGTGGACAATACAATATGATTATAGGAGTAAATGAAGATAATTGATACTAGTCATTATGAAAAAAGAAAAAGTTTCTTCTTTGAACGAATGTGTTGCAAATGTTTAAATAATTGTAACTGTATCTGTGCAAAGTAAGTTTTAGCATTTACATATTTTATGTGAAGGATGACTGAGGAATGAGTGTGATACATGTATGGTATTATTTTAGTAATTGAAGGATAAAGCATGATTGGATGACTTTTAGTAATTGGATATAATTAGCACAGGTAATAATATAGGGAAGGGTCCATGTATGTAATAGAGTATTTGTGAAAAATTTGAGGTAACAAATTGTTGAAAATAAAAGATAATATGGCATGGATGGTTTCCTAAGGACCTCTGATTTTGGGTATAGTTTTTACTGAGTTTTCAGAGGACATGCAGTTTTGTGTTTACCATATAAGGTTACCCTACTTGTGCATGACTACACAGTATTAAAAACGTGACCAAAGGTAAATTGAATAAATTGTTTAAGTATAGTATTGGTACTTGAATTTAGATAAAGATGGATAATATGCATAGCTATACAGACCAGGCATCAGCTGAGATTCTCGCTGGCTTGCGTTTATTTGATACAGTAATTGCAGGTGGCGAAGGTGATTGGAATACTTTTGAAAAAGCCAAGAGAAAAGTTATACGAATGGAGTAGCATGCTGCAACTTTGGCTGAATACTGCCATGTAAAGAGAATCCCAAGAGGACTGAGGGTCTTTAAAGAATCCTGTCTATTTGCGACTGATGAGAAGTTTGTAGGATGTTGGAATTTTGTTTTGAATAAGTGCAGCCATGATCTCATGGTTCTCATTGTATCTACAATAAAGAATCAGATGGAGGACATTAATAAAGAGAGAGAAAATGAGGCATTAAAAATACAGCAGAATTTCTCCAAGGAAGCCTTTGATTTACAGCTCAGTGAACATCAGAAACAATTAGATTCATATCGTAATGACATTAAAAAGATTAAGCTGAATAAGTTTCATCGCGACATAAAAGATAATTTGGGTTAATTATATCCCTGGATGCAGGCCAAAAAGAACAGATATAAAGGCAAAGGGGATTTCTCCCCCTTCGTTGGATGATTCCTCCGAGAGGAAAAGAATAGTAAAAGCAAGGATAACGCCAGACAAGTTCATTTTAAAACTTCAGAAGGGCATAAATATGAAGATCATTTGCCCGATAAGGAATCCTTTGTAAATAGGAGTAGAGGGGCTCGAGGTGAATATAATCCTAGGACCAAAAAGCAGTTTGGTTATAGAGAACTGTATAATTTTCGCAGGTAATTGACATTGTAATAGTGATACACAACAGAATAACCAGCTTAATAATGTGGTTAATTTATCCTCTAAACACCTCTCTAACCCTGCAATGGAAGTCCTGAATAAAGGATTGTCATTTATCCCAAGCAGCAAGCATGATAGCTTCACTACCTGTATCGAACTAAAAATGTTTTTTCGCAGAATCAGACTAAAAGATTTTTTTGGCCCCCAACAAGTTGTTCCATTTAACAACATGGTAACAAAATCTACAGGCTGGATGCTTCGGAGTCCCCCAATACCCTCATAATAGCTTTTGAGACATTGGTCATACAAGATATGGAGGATTTAGAAGCTCAAAATGAGTGGATTAAATTTAATATTTCTAAAGATGAAAAGTCAGCTATACAACAATTGCGAGAGGATAGAGATATAGTGATTAAGGGAGCAGATAAAGTGGGTGCCTTGGCTGTTATGGATACAGTGATGTATGAGGAGGAGGCATGGCAACAGCTTAATAACACTATCTTTTATGAAAATATTGACAGTGATCCAGGGCAGCAGATTATGAGTCAGATCAATAATATTTTGGATAAAGCATTGAAGGATCACATTATATCAAAAAAAGAAAAAATATATTTGCAAATAGTGTTTTAAAATGCCCTATATCTACTTTGCACCAAAAATTCACAAGTCCTTAGATAAACCACCAGGGAGACCCATAGTATCAGGGAGAGGGTCGGTCTTTGAGACATCAGCAAAGTTTATTGATAACATGCTACAACCCTTAGTAAAAGATATTACATCTTATGTTCGAGATTCAACAGAATTTATTAACATGATTGAGGGGTTACAAGATATACCAGAGGGCAGTAGGCTGGTGACAGCAGATATTACATCACTTTATATGCACATCCCCCAAATAGAGGCCCTTGACATTATCAATATGTCCCTGACTAAATTACAAATTGGCAGCCGCAGAAAAGCATTCATCATACAGTTGGCTGAGATTGTTATCTCACAATTTTACTTCCAATTTCAAGGCAAGTTTATTTAAACAGATCAAAGGGATCCCCATGGGTTCGCCCCTTGCACCCTCAGTGGTATGCTTGTACGTCAGTGCATATGAAGATAAATTTTTGTATGCCTCTGATTTTTTTCAATATGTGGGATTCTACAAGAGGTATATAGACTAGCGGGTGTATTTTAAATGCCCTGCCCGCGAGCAGGGCCCTGGCGCGCGCGTAAGTCCCGGGGCTTTTTAAAAGGGGCGTGTCGGGGGCAGGCCTGGGGGCGTGGCGCCGGCCCGGGGGCGTTCCGGGGGCATGGCCGTGCCCTCCAGAACAGCCCCCGGGTCGGGTCTTGGCGCGCCAGCAGCCCGCTGGTGCGTGCGGATTTACGTCTGCCTCCAGTAGGCTTAAATCCATGAATAAAGTTAGGGGGGTTTAGATAGGGCCAGGGGGGGGGTTAGGTAGGGGAAGGGAGGGGAAGGTGAGGGGAGGGCGAAAGAAAGTTCCCTCCGAGGCAGGCTGCGCGGCTCAGCACGCGCAGGCTGCCCAAAATTGGCAGCCTTGTGCGCGTCGATCCCGGATTTTATAAGATACGCTCGGCTACGCGCGTATCTTATAAAATCCAGAGTACTTTTGTTTGCGCCTGGTGCGCGAACAAAAGTACGCGATCGCGCTATTTTTTAAATTGTACCCCTATCTATTTTGGGTATGGAACGGAGACATGGATAAATTGAATAGCTTTGAACGTTACATGAACTCTTGTGATGAAAATTTAACATTCATATTACAATCAAATCTTATACAGTTATCATATTTAGATATTAGTATACAATTGTTTAATAATAAACTACATAAGTCTATATATGTTAAACCAACAGATAGAAATACTACCCTACACTTTGGAAGTTTTCACCCTAAAAAAGCTTAAGGAAAGCATTCCTATAAGCCAGTTCCTCTGGTACAGACGAATTTGCTCATCTATTGAATATAAAAAATGTGCATCCATACTTATGGAGAAATTTAAGAAGAGGGGATATCCCAACAGATGCATAAGGCAGGCTTATAAGAGAGCCCTATATTCGAATAGGAAGAATCTATTATTAGTTTCATCATTCAATCAGATTATTAGGCCTATAAGTACCCTCCCATTTTCTTCAAAAGTAAGTACTATTAAACAAATCATTTTGAAGCATTGGGCCGTGGTAATAACATTACCTGGATTTGAGGAATCTCCTATATTTGCTATGAAAAGAGGTACTAATATTCGATCCATGTTAATATCTAGAGAAATATCTGTAGATGAAGGATCATGGGGACAATACACTTGTGGGGAGTGCTCTGTTTGTGGAAATGTCCTTGCTATTAAATCATTTAAGGTGTCCTCAGACAGACAGCCCCATGTCATCCAGCATGGTTATATATGCAATTATTTGCCCATGTGATTTAATATACATTGGCCATACCAAGAGACAAATAAAAACAAGAATTATCGAACATAAAAGTAGGTTGAGAACAGGGAAGATTGGAGCTCCGTTAGTATCTCATTGACAGGAAACATCACAATATTGAACAATTCAAATTTTTTTGTTATTCAACAATGTTATATCCAACAGCAAGGGGGAGAAAACAAGATAGTATTTTTATTTTATTTATTTATTTTTAATTTTTATAGACTGAAGTTCTTGTAGGAACTACAAATCAATCCGGTTTACATACAACTTTTAAATGCCCAAAAAGAGTAGTGGGCTTTACATAGAACAGTTGAACAATAAAACAGGTAACAATAGAACTAACAATAAATTATGGAACAAATAGAATAGATAACCAATTAAACATAGTAATGTAGTAATAAATATTATATAGAAAAAAAAAAAAAAAAAGTAAGAAGAATTTAGTAAGAAGAATTGAGCAAATATATATATATATATATATATATATGCAATTGGAACACGGTAACGCCATCGGGTCTCAATGAATCAGTGGAATGGGATGCATTTTATGCATCGTAATAACATCAATTATTCTGATGGCTCTTATGAAGTACCATTTACTTGGGTAGTAAGGAATGCAAGAGCAGTTCATGGTATTTTTTATGATGGGGTGGATTTCAGATTATCTGGCCGTTTTATAAATATACAGATGGATGTGTATATATGATAAGTGTTAGGCAATTATCAGTAACATCGTATTGGATGTTTAAATTTGTTCATTTAATCTCCTGAAGCATACCAATATGGAGGATCAATATTCTGTTCATATATGAGGCTCAACAATAGGGATAGTTAGACCATTGGACTTCTTGAAACGAATTGTGAAACAGTTTTAGTGAAGGGCGAGCCAATATATATATGCATAAATCTGAGTTTTACGCATGTAAATGCACTTTACTCGAGTAAGTGAGCTTTTGAAAATTGCTACAATATATGCCATTGAATCGTCCATAGGATTTATTCGCATAAGTTCACTTTACGTGAGTAAATGGCTTTTGAAAATTGCTACAATAGTAGTTACATTTATGCGCGTAACTCCTTTGAAAATTACCCCCATTATGTATTTGTGTGAAGTATACAGTTCATATAAAAAAGAACATGAATGTAGATTAGTAGTTATGATTGTTTATTGCATTATAGATAACAAAATGAGACAACGTCATACAGTGGACCAATTGTTTGTGAACACATGTGCTAGGTTCTATAAGTGAAGTAACAGATCAGGAAATTTAAAAAGAATGATGTCCCTGAAGAAGCCCTAAGTGTTAGGGTGAAACGAGGCTCTCGTTTGGACAAAGACCTCAGGAATATATGTGGACAATACAATATGATTATAGGAGTAAATGAAGATAATTGAAGCTAGTCATTATGAAAAAAGAAAACTTTACTTCTTTGAATGATATTTGAAGATAGCATTGAATGTGTTGCAAATGTTTAAATAATGTAACTGTATTTGTGCAAAGTAAGTTTTAGCATTTACATATTTTATGTGAAGGATGACTGAGGAATGAGTGTGATACATGTATGGCATGATTGGAGTAATTGAAGGGTAAAGCATGATTGGATGATTTTTAGTAATTGGATATAATTAGCACAGGTAATATAGGGAAGGGTCCATGTATGTAATAGAGTATTTGTGAAAAATTTGAGGTAACAAATTGTTGAAAATAAAAGATAATATGGCATGGATAATTGCCTAAGGACCTCTGATTTTGGGTATAGTGTTTACTTTCAGAGGTCATGCAGTTTTGAGTTTACTGTGTATTTTAAACTGGGCCTCAAGGAATGTCTTCAATATGAAATCCATCTTTTTCATCTCAGTGGATTCTTCCTGCCCCTTAAGATTTGTTATTTTCAGATGAGCTTATAACAGTTAATAGGGAGTGCAGCAGCATCTCCTGAATATAATTGCTAACCATCCCAAGTACTTTGCATTTAATCTGGAAAACAATTATCTTCAGGTGACGCTGCTGCACTCCCTATTAACTGTTGTAAACTCTTCTGATTCCTCTGCAGGGCTCTTCTATATATTCATCACTCCTACATAACTGGCCTTACCGCTCATCCTTTGGGCTCCTGTCCCTCCCGACGCAGCCCATGCGGTGAAACACGTTGAGGGACCAAAAATCTGTTCTCGTCAAACAACTGTGAATAAATAATGAATATGTTAAAATTAATTCTTTGTTAAGTTTCTTCGATTGAGCTCTGTAAGACAAGGTTCCATGAACGTAACCAGCGCTATACTACCATTCCTCGACCTTAACGTGAAATCGGGTAATTATTTACACACAGCTGGAGTCCCCTGCTATGTAACTTTACTACTCCTGTGGATGGCATGTAAGTAATAAAAAAAAAAATAGGCTAGTCAGCAGGGTTTTGAAGGTCCGGGCTAACGGGGGAAAGGGAGACTGTTAAGCTAGGGAGGTTGGGAAATCCTATTTCTTAACTGGGAAAACTCCCTATGGCGTTGGTACGCGATAGAGGTGGCATTTGCACGCATCCATATAAAATTGTGCGCACATGTACTTGCTTTTAGCCAATTTTATACCATGCGCGCATATCTGCGTGTGTTATAAAATGGCTGCATCCTTTGGAGCGAGCCGGCATATGTACATACATAGGATGCGGCTTGTGTGCCAACGAGCTGGTATCAAAGTTACCATCTTAGTATTTTATTAAAGATAAAAGTACAAATATACTTTACGTTTTACATGCACATATATGTGCATCAAAAAGGGCATTCTAGGGTGAGGCCAGTGTTTCTATGCACAAGTTGCATGTTTCAAAAGAATTATCTGCATAAATTTGACAACCTACTTATCTGCTATAATTGATATCAGACTTGTTTTTTGTGCACTATTGGCTGGGTGGGAGATTTGGGAACTGGGAGGAAGTTGAGGCTGAAGAACCAGGAGGGTCTCAATGACCTGAAAGGATTGGGTGAACTGGTGGAATAATTGGTAAACTGTTCAATTTAAATTACATGTGCATGTTTTAAAAAATGCCGACTTGTGTGCATAAATTGGGTTTTATGCGCTTAAGTCCTACTTTATTTTTGCATGCAAAATTTATGTGCGTATATTTTTAAAATAGGTAGGAAAAGAATCATACATTCAATGCATTGCATGTATTCACATGTAAGCATATCATACCCACATATATTCTGGGGTAAAGATGTGTGCATTTTATATGATGTGCATATATGATGTGTGTGGGTTATAAAATACTATCATAGACCTACACATGGTCATATACACGCATATGTGCTACAACGTGGTGTTTGAAGTTATCTTCTAAGTGTATCTTCAATCTGCTTTATTTCTGTCTCCATCTGCTGGAAAGCAGAGCAAGAAGACTTTGAGTCCCAAATTGGTGTAATAGACCTTGTAGTTTTTAGCTGGAATTTTTTTCTCTTCGTAAAATCTAGATTTTTTACTTAAATTAACTTGCGTTCCCAAATCTTGGAATCATCTCAGTGCTTCAGACTTGCTAAATAATTCTAAGCTTTGTTTCCTAAAACTCAAGTGACTACCTTCCTGAAGGTGTTACGGAGAATCACAGAAACTTCTCTGTGACATTTTTAATTGAACCGATCTAGGAAAGAGCGCATGAGTTAGTGATATATAGGCAGGCATGCACTTAGGGCCAGATCTTAAAAGATATGCGCGGGTGTAGATTTGTTCGCGCAACCTGGTGCGAACAAATCTACGCCCGATTTTATAACATGCGTGCGCTGCTGCGTGCATGTTATAAAATCCAGGCTCGGCGTGTGCAAGGGGGTGCACACATGTGCACCTTGCACGTGCCGAGCCTGAGGGGAGCCCCGATGGCTTTCCCCATTCCCTCTAAGGCTTTCCCCATTCCCTCTAAGGCCGCTCCGAAATCGGAGCGGCCTTAGAGGGAATGGGGAAAGCCAATGGGGAAAAGTTCCCTCCAAGGCCGCTCCGAAATCGGAGCGGCCTTGGAGGGAACTTTTTTTCCGGCTTCCCCTCCCTTCCCCTATCTAACCCACCCCCCATCCCTAACTAAATACCCCCCCTACATTTGCTCCAAAAGTTACGCCTGCCCGTGCCGGCCAGCTGCCGGCGCGCCATGCCCTGGCACAGGCCGCTGTGCTGGAGCACTCGACCCCGCCCCTGGACCGCCCATTTTGGAAAGCTCCGGGACATATGCGTGTCCTGGGGCTTGTGCGTGCCACCAAGCCTATGCAAGATAGGCTCGGCACGCGCAGGGGCAGCTTTTACGCGCATAACCCTTTGAAAATCTGCCCCTTAGTTTTGTAGCTTCTAGGAATCACTCCTTGATATATTTTCTGCCAGTAGAAATGTGGGTGTTCTTCAGTTAGTGCCAGTCACAGGGATGCTTCTAGCATAAGGCCATTTTATGTCTGTCAATTCATTTATTACTTTGCATTTTAATATAGAAAGATTTCATAGCATAAAATTTAAAAAAACCCCCTCTTTTCATTATTTCATTGTTTTATATGGAACTCAGTAGTTAACTGATAAATTTATCCTTTATGTGGTTGTCAAGAGTTAACATTTCCTGGCTGACAATGTTATTTCAGAAAAGATTAAAATTGGCTACAAATTGATTCAGAATGCTATAATTATGCCTGGTTCAGGCTATGATACAAATTATAATGTTTGAGAATGTTTGGCTTTGCTAGCTGAGATTTAGATTCTTGAATCTTGATGGTATTTTGGTAATTGAATTTGTACGTAAGGTTTGTTACCAGGGATGATAACTTTGATACTGGCGTGCGGGCGCACATGTACGCACTTATTCCAGCTCGCGCCAAAGGACGCGGCCAGTTTATAACATACATGCATATATGCGTGCAGGGTACAAAATAGGCTGTATGTGCAATTTTATATAGACACGCACATGTGCATGCAAATTCTGCCTCTACTGCATAAGTGGGGGGATTTTAGTAGACATGCACGCCGACACAATTACCAATTAAACCAGTTCATTCCTGGTTCACCCAGTTAAGGGATCAGATTTCCTACCCCCCCCCCCCCCCCCCGCCTGTTTATTAGCCTCCTTTTTATCCTGTGATCCCTGACCCTTAAAACCCCGCTCACCTCTTTAGGTATTTTTTGTTTTCTGACTTACACGCCATCCATAGCAGAAGGAAACGTTACGCTGTATGTGAGCCCGGCACAAACTAGTACGTGTAAGTATTTACGTGCTGCTTTCATTGAGAAATCCTGGAACACCCATGCCCCGCCCAGACCATGCCCATACCCCTCCCCTTTTTTGGAAAAAAATGTGTGCGCGTACCAGCAGATATCTGTGTACGCGCATGCTTTTTAAAATCTGAGCATGCGCGGCGGCCCGACTTTTCTGCATATCTCCCGTCTTTGGCATGTGTCGGGCTTTAAAATTCATCCATTAGTGCATATTGAAACATAGTGTAATCTTTAATTCTATAAAACATATTTTTGCTTTAGAACCTCTATTCTAACAACTATATCTCCTTAATGTACACATTTTAAAGTATTATATGGGCCATTTAAGAACATAAGAACATAAGAAATTGCCATGCGGGGTCAGACCAAGGGTCCATCAAGCCCAGCATCCTGTTTCCAACAGAGGCCAAACCAGGCCACAAGAACCTGGCAATTACCCAAACACTAAGAAGAACCCATGCTACTGATGCAATTAATAGCAGTGGCTATTCCCTAAGTAAACTTGATTAATAGCCGTTAATGGACTTCTCCTCCAAGAACTTATCCAAACCTTTTTTGAACCCAGCTACACTATCTGCACTAACCACATCCTCTGGCAACAAATTCCAGAGCTTAATTGTGCGTTGAGTGAAAAAGAATTTTCTCCGATTAGTCTTAAAGGTGCTACTTGCTAACTTCATGGAATGCTCCCTAGTCCTATTATCCAAAAGTGTAAATACCGATTCACATCTACTCGTTCAAGACCTCTCATGATCCTAAAGACCTCTATCATATCCCCCCTCAGCCTTCTCTTCTCCAAGCTGAACAGCCCTAACCTCTTCAGCCTTTCCTCATAGGGGAGCTATTCCATCCCCTTTATCATTTTGGTTGCCCTTTCTGTACCTTCTCCATCGCAACTACATCTTTTTTGAGATGCGGCGACTAGAATTGTACACAGTATTGAAGGTGCGGTCTCACCATGGAGCGATACAGAGGCATTATAACATTTTCCGTTTTATTAACCATTCCCTTCCTAATAATTCCTAACATTCTGTTTGCTTTTTTGACTGCTGGGTGGTAGTTCCTAATATGGAACCTAACATCGTGTAACTATAGCAAGGGTTATTTTTCCCTATGTGCAACATTTTGCACTTGTCCACATTAAATTTCATCTGCCATTTGGATGCCCAATCTTCCAGTCTTGCAAGGCCCTCCTGTAATGTATCACAGTTCGCTTGTGATTTAACTACTCTGAATAATTTTGTATAGTCCGCAAATTTGATAACCTTACTTGTCGTATTCCTTTCCAGATCATTTATATATATATATATATATATATATATATATATATATTGAAAAGCACCGGTCCAAGTACAGATCCCTAAGGCACTCCACTGTTTACCATTTTCCACTGAGAAAATTGACCATTTAATCCTACTCTCTGTTTCCAGTCTTTTAACCAGTTTGTAATCCATGAAAGGACATCACCTCTTTTCTCATGACTTTTTAATTTTTTTATGTCTCTCATGAGGGAATTTGTCAAATGCCTTCTGAAAATCCAAATACACTACATCTACCAGTTCACCTTTATCCACATGTTTATTAACCCCTTCAAAAAATGAAGCAGATTTGTTAGGCAAAACTTCCCTTACGTAAATCCATGTTGACTGTGTTCCATTAAACCATGTCTTTCTATATGCTCTATGATTTTGATCTTTAGAACAGTTTCTACTATTTTTCCCGGCACTGAAGTCAGGCTCACTGGTCTCTAGTTACCCGGATCACCCCTGGAGCC
The DNA here is from genome assembly GCF_901001135.1 of Rhinatrema bivittatum. Classification (NCBI taxonomy): domain Eukaryota; kingdom Metazoa; phylum Chordata; class Amphibia; order Gymnophiona; family Rhinatrematidae; genus Rhinatrema; species Rhinatrema bivittatum. The sequence goes on from NC_042620.1 coordinate 241,001,373, forward strand.
CTTTTCAAATATTGGGGTTACATTGGCCACCCTCCAGTCTTCATGTACAATGGATGATTTTAATGATAGGTTACAAATTTTAACTAATAGATCAGAAATTTCATTTTTGAGTTCCTTTAGTACCCTAGGATGCATACCATCTGATCCAGGTGATTTGCTACTCTTTAGTTTGTCAATCTGGCCTACTACATCTTCACAGTGATTTGGTTCAGTTCATCTGACTCATCACCCTTGAAAACCATCTACAGAACTAGTATCTTCCCAACATCCTCATTAGTAAACACGGAAGCAAAGAATTCATTTAGACCTTCTGCAATGGTCTTATCTTCCCTAAGAGCCCCTTTAACCCCTCGGTTATCTAATGGTCCAACCGACTCCCTCACAAGGTTTCTTGCTTCGGATATATTTTAAAAAGTTTTTATTATGAGTTTTTGCCTCTGGCCAACTTCCTTTCAAAGTCTCTCATAGAAACATAGAAATGACGGCAGAAGAAGACCAAACGGCCCATCCAGTCTGCCCAGCAAGCTTCGCACTTTTTTTTTTCTCATACTTATCTGTTACTCTTGGCTCTTAGTAACCCTTTGGTTCTATTTCCCTTCCACCCCCACCATTAATGCAAAGAGCAGTGTTGGAGCTGCATCTAAGTGTAATATCTAGCTTAATTAGTTAGGGGTAGTAACTGCCGCAATAAGCAAGCTACACCCATGCCCATTTGTCTATCCAGACTATGCGACTCAGTCCCTGTTGGTTGTTGTCTGTATATAGATCCACTTTTCTTCATTCCCCCTGCCGTTGAAGCAGAGAGCCATGCTGGATTTGCACATAGTATCAGACTTTCTCCCCTGCCGTTGAAGCAGAGAGCTATGCTGCATATGCACGTAGTATCAGACTTTCTCCCCTGCCGTAGAAGCAGAGAGCTATGCTGGATATGCATGTAGTATCAGACTTTCTCCCCTGCCGTAGAAGCAGAGAACTATGCTGGATATGCACGTAGAATCAGACTGTCTCCCCTGCCATTGAAGCAGAGAGCTATGCTGGATATGCACGTAGTATCGGACTTTTTCCCCTGCCGTTGAAGCAGAGAGCTATGCTGGTTATGCATTGAAAGTGAAGCTACTCCCCGCTTTTTGTGAATGCAAATCTTTTTCCACATTTCCTCTTGCCGTTGAAGCTTGGAGCAATGTTGGAGTCGCATTAATCGTGTGTATGTTTAATGAATAAGGGTAGTATCTCCAGGTAGTAGCCGTCATTCCCGCGAGCCACCTGCTCTTCATTCACGTCCTCTAGACTTTATAGATCCACAGTGTTTATCCTTCGCCCCTTTGAAGTCCTTCACAGTTCTGGTCTTCACCACTTCCTCCGGAAGGGCATTCCAGGCATCCATCACCCTCTCCGTGAAGAAATACTTCCTGACATTAGTTCTGAGTCTTCCTCCCTGGAGCTTCAAATCGTGACCCCTGGTTCTGCTGATTTTTTTCCGACGGAAAAGGTTTGTCGTTGTCTTTGGATCGTTGAAACCTTTCAAGTATCTGAAAGTCTGTATCATATCACCTCTGCTCCTCCAGGGTGTACATATTTAGATTCTTCAATCTCTCCTCATAAGTCATTCGATGAAGACCCTCCACCTTTTTGGTCGCCCTTCTCTGGACCGCCTCCATCCTGTCTCTGTCCCTTCGGAGATACGGTCTCCAGAACTGAACACAGTACTCCAGGTGAGGCCTCACCAAGGACCTGTACAAGGGGATAATCACTTCCCTTTTCTTACTCGATATTCCTCTCTCTATGCAGCCCAGCATTCTTCTGGCTTTAGCTATCACCTTGTCACATTGTTTCGCCTACTTCAGATCATTAGACACTATCACCCCAAGGTCTCTCTCCTGCTCAGTGCACATCAGCCCTTCACCCACCATCGAATACAGTTCATTCGGATTTCCATACCCCGTATGCATGACTCTGCACTTCTTGGCATTGAATCTCAGCTGCCATATCTTCGACCACTCTTCCAGCTTCCTTAGATCCCGTCTCATTCTCTCCACTCCTTCCGGCGTGTCCACTCTTGCAGATCTTAGTGTCATCCGCAAAAAGACAAACCTTACCTTCTATCCCTTCCGCAATGTCGCTTACAAAGATATTGACAGGACCGGTCCCAACACCGACCCCTGCGGCACTCCGCTCAACACCGCTCTCTCTTCAGAGTAAGTTCCATTTACCATCACACATTGTCTTCTGTCCGTCAACCAGTTTGCAATCCAGGCCACCACCTTGGCATTCACTCCTAAGCTTCTTATTTTATTCACCAGTCTCCTGTGTGGGACCTCTCTTCGCCTGTCTTATCAATGTTTTACACTTAACTTGACAATGCTTATGTTTTATCCTATTTTCTTCAGATGGATCCTTCTTCCAATTTTTGAAGGATTTTTTTTGGCTAAAATATGAACTTTCACCTCACCTTTTAACCATGACAGTAATCATTTTACCTTCCTTCCACCTTTCTTAATGCATGGAATACATCTGGACTGCACCTCTATGATTGTATTTTTAAACAATGTCCATGCCTGTTGAACAATTTTTAAACCTTTGCAGCTGCACATTTCAGTTGTTTTCTAACTATTTTCCACATTTTATCAAAGTTTCCCTTTTGAAAGTTTAGTGTTAGAGCTGTAGATTTACTTATTGTCCCTCTTCCAGTTATTAGTTTAAATTTGATCATGTTATGATCACTATTGCCAAGTGGCCCCACCACAGTTACCTCTCTCACCAAATCTTGCTTTCCACTAAGAATTAAATCTAAAATAGCTCCCTCTCTTGTTGGTTCCTGAACCAATTGCTCCATGAAGCAGTCATTTATTACATCCAGGAACTTTGTCTCTAGCAAGTCCTGATGTTACATTTACCCAGTCAATATTGGGGTAATTGAAATCTCCCATTATTATTGCACTGCCAAATTAGTTAGCTTCCCTGATTTCTCTTAGGATTTCATCATATGTCTGACCATTTTTTTACAGGTGGACGGTAGTATACTCCTATCACTATACTCTTACCCAACACACATGGGATTTCTACCCATATAGATGCTACTGAGCATTTAGTCTCTTGTATGATCTTTATCCTGTTGGACTCTATACCCTCTCGGACATAAAGTGCCACACCCCCACCAAGTTCATTGTGATATAATTTGATCCCTGATATAGAACTGTCCCATTGGTTATCCTCCTTCCACAAAGTCTCTGTGATCCCAATTATGTCAAACTCATCATTTACTGCTATACACTCTAACTCTCCCATCGTACTTCTTAGACTTTTAGCATTGGCATACAGACATTTCAAAGTGTGTTTTTTGTTTGTATTAACAACCTGCTTTTCAGTTGTTAGGGATAATTTGGAAATCATTAGCTTTGGTGATTTTTTACATATAGGCACATAGACTACGTTTGGTTTTATTGGAACCTCTCTGTTGGGATGCCCTAACTCTCCAGTTTCATTAGTATCCTTCAAGGATATATTGTTCCGAACCATGCACTGCTGAGTGACTGTCAGCTTTTCCCCTTGTTCTAGTTTAAAAAGCTGCTCTATCTTTTTTTTGAAAGTTAGTGGCAGCAGCTTGGTTCCACTCTGGTTAAGGTAGAGCTGAACCTTTCGGGAAAAGTCTCCCCCTTCCCCAAAAGTTTCCCCAGTTCCTTACAAAACTGAATCCTTCTTCCCTGCACCATCTCTGGAACTCTGCCTGCCTCTGGGGGCCAGCACATGGAACAGGAAGCATTTCAGAGAATGCCACCCTGGAGGTTCTGTATTTCAGCTTTCTACCTAAAATCCTAAATTTGGCTTCCAGAACCTCTCTCCCACATTTTCCTATGTCGTTGGTGCCCACACGACAGCCGGCTCCTCCCCTGCACTGTCTATAATCCTATCTAGGTGACGCGTGAGGTCTGCCATGTTCACACCAGGCAGGCAAGTTACCAGGCGGTCCTCATGTCCACCAGCCACCCTGCTATCTTCATTTCTAATATTGAATCACCAACTATGATGGCCGGCCTAACCCTTCCCTCCTGAGCAGTATCCCTGGGAGTCTTGTCCTCAGTGCAAGAGGACAGTACATCACGTGGAAATCAGGTCCTTGCTACAGGATCACTTCCTGCTACAACAGGGTGATGTTCTCCTACTGGGAGACCTTTCTGATCCAAGGCAGCACTGGGGCTGCAGACTGGGTTTGGGACTTGGCTACTTTATCCCTGAAGGTCTCATCAATGTATCTCTCTGTCTGCCTCATCTCCTCTAAGTCTGCTACTCTAGCCTCCAGATATCGGACTCATTCCCTGAGAGCCAGGAGCTCTTTGCACCGAGTGCACACACAATCTCTCACTGGCAGGTAAAAAAATCATACATGTGACACTCAATGCAAAAGACTGGAAAGCCCCCATCTTGCTGCTGGATTGCTGCCTTCATCTTAGTTTTATTGAGCTTCTAGTTAAGTTTAGGATACTAAGGGAGTTGGAATTAGTGTACTTTAAATTTACAGGTGAATTTACTAATTAATCAGCTAGTGTCCTACAAGGGGATGATTAAAATTTCAATAAGGGCTGGTACAATAGTATGATTTAGATAAGACCCTGATTGATTTTTATTGAGAACGTGTCTGTTGCCTAAACATCAAGGGTTGAGTGGGTGGGAAAGACAGACACTAGAATTAACTCTCTGACTTGCTTATTACCTCAGACACACACAAACTCTAAAGAGTATATCTCTCTATTTCACCTTTCACCAAATTTATATAAGTCCAAAGATTTCCCAAAGCTATACTTACCAATCCTCTTTAAGCATACCAAGAAATTATAGATACATTTTATACTATCAATATTAAATTTTTAAAAGAGGTGGAGAAGGGACCTTGAAAGCTGATGTATCTTAGCAGCTGTTTTATTTTTGCTTGAAAGCTACTCCTTGAGATTCCAACCCAGTTAGAGCCTGCCTCACTAAATCTACAGCACCATGGGCTTTTATTCTTGGCCACCCGGGCTCTTTTCCTCCCCTATTATTTTTAGTCCCTCAGCCTCTCTCATCTAGTCCAGTCATTTCAGCAAGAATAGTCTGACTGAGAACAGTAGATCATGGTTCCTTCTACTACCCTGATGAATCAGCCAGCAACAATTGTTGCAGTTGAATGATGGCTGGAACTCGCAAGGGCTGGAAGTGCTCTACTTGCAGCCACATCATCATCTTTGGAGAACCCTTACGTTGATTCAATAAAAGTTATCCCCATGTACAAAGAATCTAACGGAAGAAATGGTTCACTAGGTTTTACAGAACTGCATGCATGCAGGACTCGTACATTTCTCTAGGGGTCTGCATTTTTCCCCAACTTTTATTCCTGAACCAGGATATGCAAGTTAAATTTTACCACCATATCAAGCCTGTTCTTATGGTTGTGCTTGTATTGTTACAGTGCTTTTCATGGTCAGACATCTTGCATTAGCCCCATCTCAATAGATCTAAAACCTAAAAGGTGAATTTTAAAAGTCTGGTGCGCACCAAAACTGGGAGATACGCAGACAATTCAGGCCAGTACACCCTGAGCGGATTTTAAAAGCTGCCCAAGTACATGCGTACTTACCACTATGTACACAAATGAAAAGTTCCAAAGAAAGGGCGAGGAATGGTCTGGGCGGAGCATGGGCGTGCGCCGGGGTCCCGTGCAGTGTAACTTTACTTCTGTTGCGGATGATGTGCAAGTTATAAAATAACAATAAATAGATTGGTGGAGTTTTAAGGGTTGGGGTAACAGGGGAGAAGGGAGGCTATTAAACTAGAGTAGTTTGGAAGTCCTATTCCTTTCCTGGGTGAACTGGGAAAAAACTGCTAAAACTGGTAATGGCGTTGGTGCGCACGTCTTTTAAAATTCCCCTCCACTTGCGTGGTAGAAGCTGGATTTGCGTGCATAGGCACACATCCACTTAAAGTTGCGTGTAAGCCTTCCCGGATAACTTATAACCATCACTTGCTACTGTAACAATGCTACTGTAAATATTCACTAAGTTATTAAGCAATTATCCCTGTACAAATCTTTACGCCCCACCGTTCCTCTCTTTCTCTCTCCCAGTTATCTTACCCCTGTTTTTTTTAACTGCTTCCCCTTGCACTAGTTTAGTTCTACTGTTCTATGCACCCCTTGTTACTATGTAAACCAGCATGATGTGACTTGCTCATGAATGCCGGTATATAAAAAACTTAAATAAATAAATAACGTGCACATAAACGCATGTATGTTATAAAATGGCCGTGACCCTGGGTGCGGGCCGACAAATGTTTAAATGTTACCATCCCAGTACTTCAGAGAGCCTTATTTTAAAACTTGATTTTTATTGATTAAAAAAAAATGTTCAATATGCTATGAACATTGCATTAAAAATCAAAGCGTCAGGTTAAAGAATTGGCACACAAATCAAAAGAAAAAAGAAACTCATGGGGGCTGAAATACTCGGGCTTTTTTCCTATTCTGTGTCAATGTAACTTAGTCCCATGGAGGGCCTTTTAAAATGTGATGCAGAATTATTGACAAAAACATTAATGTTTTGAAACCATTTAACTGAATTAAAATGACCTGTGAAATGTAAAGAAGGAGGGCCAGCCCCTTTGCCCACTAATGGGTTTCTCTACGTTTGGGACTTGTGTTTGATTATTAATGAACATAAGTTGCTCCAGCTTTGCCAGAGCTGCTTTTCTTTTTTGGCAAGGCCTGGTTTTCAGCTGACCTCCCAGAGCATGGTGCTATTTGTAGTCCCTGATTCTACCCGTTGAATTCAGTGCTGCATTAGGATGCCGGGGTCAGAAAACCAGTCCTCGCCTACAATCTCCCTCCTGACACTGAGTAACGTGGCAGCTTCAGCTTTGCTGACTGGCTATGAAAATCAGTATTTACCATGAAGCCTCTCATCTCGAATCATTTCAAACTGAGATTGTATCATTGCATTGTTTTCTTTTCCAGTTCTTTCGCTTTTGTAGTTTCAATGTTTGTAAATACTGTAATTTCCATATATAATACACATTTTGTTTCTTTGAAATTAAAAGAAAAAAAAAGGTTAAAATGTGTGTGTGTGTATTATACACAGTAAGGACAATTTTCAAAGTGATTTTCACAATGTATGGCAGCAGAAAAAAAAATACCTGTGAAAATTGTTGCCGTCCCTTTACCTGCCATGTGGGGGAAAAAGGAGAGGGGCCAGAGTTAGGTGGGCTGGGTAAGTGCACACATGGATTTTGTTTTGAGATCCCTGAACATTCTTTATCTCACCTACTTTTCACCTCCAAAGTGTGTGGGGTAAAGGATCTCTGTGACGTCCAGCCTCCAAGAGACTTTAAAAGGGAAACTCGGCTTACAATGTAACTGTAACTGTAAAACCCCCCCCCCCCCCCATCATATTTGAATGTTTGCTAGAAATGTTGCACTTCTACAGAGGCCAACACTTGTAATGAAATCTGGGCATGCTTGGGTCAGATTATAGAAGGCAATGGTAGAAACAGGATTAAGTGAGAAAGTGAAGGCCATGGGTAGCTGGGTTGGTAGAAGCAGGCCAAGTCTCCTCAGAAACCAGCCAGGTAAGTGGCAGTTGGTTGGTGGTAACCAGATACTATCCAGAAAGGTGATAAGAAGAGAACAAGGGGTAGATAAAGGAAGCATGAGTGAGCAATACCATAGGTCATGAGGTAGGCAGGCTGGTATCGACAGACTAAACTCCCCAGAAACCAACCAGATTGGAGGTGGCCGGGTACCATCTAGCAAGGCCCTGGGAACCTAGGTAACTGGATGTTTGGGCAGCTACCTCTCTGGTTTTGTTGGTTGCTTGGATTGTTGCAGGGTTTGCAGGTGAGATTGAAGGAGGAGCTGATAGGATTTTGATTGAGTGTGGGAACTTGCGTACTCAGCTGTTTGGAATGGTGAAAATCCAAGGGGAAAGACGGTAAAATCTGACTTGGATAAGGATAAAGAGCAATATCTTACCAACAGTCAAGCTGCTATGGCTGGCAGCTGAGATATGTCTTTATCAATGTGACTTGGCATAACTGGGCAGACTGGAGGGTTCACTTAGTCTTTTGCTGCTGTCGTGTACTGTCTTACATATTACTGTGTTTATTTCCTTTGGTTTTCAAGGCATAGATGTGAATATTTTATTACATGCAGATGTGCAGTCTGAAATGTTAGAAAAGAAAAATAAATAGTTTTCGGTAAAACCTTCAATTTCAAACTCTGAATCACAGTTCTCAAAAAGTTTGTGGATCTCTATACCATGTCTGCATCTCTCTCTTCATCAATGTGGACTTAGTCTTTTTCATCTTCCTCCTTATTATCCACCTTGGTTTCATGATCGTCCTAGAGGATGTCATCTTCTGAACCGTCCAAGTTATTTATGAGGCAAAATTTCTTCTAGCCATTTTTAATCAGGTGCAGATCAATTGCAGCCCAGGCATCTGTTTCCTCTTTTTTACTGATGGTGTAAATGCATATGCTCCAGAATAAAACCACTTGCTCAAAGTTTGGCTTATTTTCTATTGATTGGGACAATTTGTATAGGGATTTCTATGGGTAAATGGATTTTTATGGGTTGCAGCTGACATCCATCAATTGCAGTTGGCTGAAAGCATCAGAATCAGTGCAAGATGTTCTCGAGAGGAATCTTTTCACCACATGCAATGCAATCACTCTTTGGTAAATCATTCATTTATTCATTCATCCATCCTTTTTTCATGTGCGTAATGATCACACCTCATGGCCATGTAATCATGGAAGATGTTGTTTTGAAATTTTATATGATGGCATCTTCTTCCCATCTCCATATGCTCTGAGCATGATAGAAAATATTTTTATTTTTGTGCTAGTAGATCTTAAGGTGAGAAATCTTTTCCTTTCAATGGGCATCGTACATGTCAAATTTGAGAGGTGTGTGAACCACACTGGAAATATGACAAGTATTGCAGTGATGCTTCTTTTGCAGCTTTATGATGAAATGCTGGTCCTCATACAAAATCATCAGGTAGATGTTAAGCACTTGCCTTACTGGGTCAGGAGAGAGAGTCTCTTTATAAGGCTCTCATATAAGTAAACTATATCACTGCAGGAGGGTCAGTTAGTAACTCGAGGTGAGGTTATGGTGGTAGTCTAGGAATTGGGGGGCAGTTTTACATTCACAATCATAGGTACGAACAGCACAGTCCACATCAGTGAAGATTTGATGTGATTTGGAATGAGGAAAGGTACACAAAGATGAGATTTGTTCATTGTCCTTGCGACCTAGTTTGATGCAATCTCTACCTAGTTGCTATCAAGCTAGGGTGAGAGTATGTTGCAGGTCATAGCGTGCGTAAAAAAGGTGTAGTTTATTTCCAGTGTTATTGCCCGTGACAGCATGTATAACACATGCGTTCTGCTATTGCATGCAGCGTTACCACATCTCATTTTCATTTACTCATAAGAACATAAGAACATAAGAAAATGCCATACTGGGTCAGACCAAGGGTCCATCAAGCCCAGCATCCTGTTTCCAACAGTGGCCAATCCAGGCCACAAGAACCTGGCAAGCACCCAAAAACCAAGTCCATTCCATGCAACCACTGCCAATGGCAGTGGCCACTCTCCAAGTGAACTCAATAGCAGGTAATGGACTTCTCCAAGAACTTATCCAATCCTTTTTTAAACACAGCTATACTAACTGCATGAACCACATTCTCTGGCAACAAATTCCAGAGTTTAATTGTGCGTTGAGTAAAAAAGAACTTTCTCTGATTAGTTTTAAATGTGCCCCATGCTAACTTCATGGAGTGTCCCCTAGTCTTTCTACTATCCGAAAGAGTAAATAACCGATTCACATCTACCCGTTCTAGACCTCTCATGATTTTAAACACCTCTATCATATCCCCCCTCAGTCGTCTCTTCTCCAAGCTGAAAAGTCCTAACCTCTTTAGTCTTTCCTCATAGGGGAGTTGTTCCATCCCCCTTATCATTTTGGTAGCCCTTCTCTGTACCTTCTCCATCGCAATTATATCTTTTTTGAGATGCGGCGACCAGAATTGTACACAGTATTCAAGGTCCAAACTCCTCCCAAAGTCCACCCACCTGAATAAATTTTGCAAATTTGCATACGCAGCATGCACTGCGATAACGCATGTGTTATAGTGTTATCATGGGTGTTAGGGCTCTAACACAATTTGATGAATGAACCTGTATATTTGAAATGCACATGTCGATGCTCTGTCATTTTATTCAGCAACCTCTATCATCTTAAATTTGAAGGCCACTATGTAACTCACTTGTTTCACTGACATTGGTTCTGCTTTACTGCTTATCCTGTATTTGCTTTGAGTTTGCCTCCCTGAGCTGCTCCACCAGCTCCTCTGTATGAGGTAGCTGTTGCTGATGCAGATTTCCACCCGTGAAACCTTTTTCTTCACCCATTATGGCACTATGCAGTTGGAAACTGTGATGCCATCAGGTACTGCAAGATTAAGGCAGCCTCATGAGTTCAAGTTCACAGTACCCTCTGGCACTATAATCTCCAACTGCACTGGAATGCTGCAGGTGGAGGAATAAGAAGACAAAAAAAATGGGGACCTTGTGACTCCAGCAAATACACGCTGAGAGACCTACAGAGACAGCTACAGAGCCGAGCGGTACTAAAATGAGGGTGTGAATTATACTTGCTAGTAGAAGTATTTTTTTTTAATAGGGATTTTGTGAGTGAAGTTTTGGGTGTGTATTAAACAAGGGTGTATTTCAAAAGTTACTATATATTTTATTGAATCTTAGCAAGGGGAATAATCAGCTGCTGAGAGCCATGTGTGGTTAGTTAATGGACAAAAGGTGCATGGAAGACTAGCTCATCAACAAATAAGTATACAAAAAGAAATGATCAATAATACTGTTTGAATCTTTGAGCCAGAAGGTTGGTCATCTTTATTCCTCATATGCAATCCTCTGCTTAATTGGGTACACTGTCTATTTTGCATAACAGTAATGCTAAGGACTCTTCAGGATTTCCTCCAGGAAACATTTTCTTGTTTATTTTCAGATCTTCAGTATTCCCAGCCTTGGATAGCCAGGAGATCAAAGACCTGGGATAGCTCTCATTGGACATTGGACCATTGATAGCTTCATAGTACTTTTTTGAATAGGGTTGTAGTCCTTTATTTTCCCTAGCACTCATAATCATCCTTTCATTTCAACAACTGCCCTTTGTTGCTGCTCTTATCTGTCCCATTGAATGTAATAAAGCTGTAGCGTGATGCTGTGCCACCCCTATAAAACCAGCAAATAATTGTCTTAGGAAAAGAAAGCCGATACGTTGGTACGTAGGCAGTGGCCAGATATGACGGGAAGACTGTGCTTTTCTGAAAAGGGATGGCTTGAAGGCAACATATGGGCCACAGAAGCTGGAAAGCTGCTAGACAGGTGTTTACTTTTCACAGAATTGTATTTTAACAAATTGCGCAAGTGCTCCAGGCTTGACACTTTATGAAATTACTTGGAGAAATAGAAGACTGCATTTCCCTGTAGCATTGGTTCAAGTTTGCAAAATGCCAGAAGGAATGAATGATTTACTTCTTAGGTGTCAGCAGAGGGGGAAAACGAAGAGTCAAGATCGTATTTGTCATTTAAAAATCTGTTCACCAGAGCTGGTACTTGTCAAAACAATTATTTTATCTTGTTAAATTTAAGGGGGTCTATGACTTAGAAGTAAATTAAAACTAACTATTGATGGCAGGCATTTCAAAATGAGTGCTTTGTTATGGAAATTTCAGTTGGAGGATTTTATTTCTGATGTGGTAAAGGCTAGCATATGCTTTTTACAGTAAAACAGTAAAAGTCTATGAGTTCTATCATGTGCTATCAAATGTAGCCTGAGATTTAGAGTGAAAACACTTTGACACTGACATTGACTTGATATGGCCCGTTCCTTTTCATTTTAATTCACCTAAGGTCAAAGATAATTATTGTGCATCTAATCTCTCATTAACATTAATGGGTTTGTGTTACATTCTTTTCAAATGACTATAAATAATTAAGAGCTATTTGAAGTACATTTTTAATTAACTTTAATGTAATAAATGACATTAGGACAGTGAAGATGGTTATCTATATCAATGCCTTGCAGCCTAGGCATATGCCTAAGATAATGTGGAAAGTTTTAAGCATTGTACCAAGGACAGAGCTTGTTCGCACTCATTACATAAATTTGGAATGATTTTAACTCCTGGACATATTGCACCTGATTTTTCCAGAGCATTTACATGCATAAATTGTGGTTTTAGGCATGTAATGGGTTTTTAGAAAACTGCCCTGGGGATTGTGCATGGAAAAGTGCACAGGGAAGTGATTTCTGCGTGTCCTTTTATACGTACTAGAAAGAGGTGTTCTTGGAGCACAGAGACACCACTTAACGCACACACAGACCTGCTCCCAAACAAGCATAAATGTGTGTGCATCTGCAGTGCTGGCTTCTGTATGTGCATGTCTGCTTTGAAAATGTGGTCTGAAATCTGTGTGTGCTTTCTCTGTGTGTTCAGCCTTGCGTGGGCTTTTTTAAAATTATCCCCCCTAAGCCCATTTATTTCTATTGGAACCATTGCAAAATAATGTTGTTGACTGCTTATCTAGTGAAAATGTATGTTAGAAAGACCTGCAGGTCTAGATGGCTTTCTTTTTGTCCTCTGACTGTTTTCTGTTTGTTTTATGAACCTGTAATATGTTTTTCCTCTGTGGCTGAATGTCCTGTTAGGTGCTACACATAGGGAGGATAACTTTCAAACAACTGTGTAAGGTAGCATGTACATGGCCGTGCGTAGATGTACTTCACTATTTTATAACACGCATGTGATGATATACGCTTTTGTTACAAAATACACATATCTCTACCTTGCGAAGTATAAGATTACTTTAAAAGCCAGGTGCGAGCCAAAATGGGGAGATGGGTGCGCATTTAGCATCTCCGCCTGTCCACCCGATTTTATAAGCCACCCACATGCGCGCACAAGTACTGATGTGTAAATATCTCGCATCGGGGGAAAAAAAGGGGTGGAATGTGGGTGGTGCGTGAGTTTCCGGAGTGGGGCCATGTGCCTAGGCGCACATCCATGTATATTTCAACACAAAGTTATGGAGAAGATGTGTTACTAAAACAATTTCCAGGCATATATGAAGTGTTTGAGGGGGTCTGGGTTAACTGCAGGGGATTGCAGGCTAAAGGACTAGGCGGGGTCTAGAGGACCTAGCTGTAGACTGGGCGAACTGGTGAAACTGGTCATGGGCTGGACGTGTACCTGTTATAAAACTCCCTCACTTGCGTCTCCCAAAACAGGCTTATGCTGCTGTGTATGCACAAGCTTAAAATTAGGAGCACACATACACGTGCCAGGGCTATTTTATAACATGCACATGTATGTGCATGCAGGATATAAAAACTGCTGCGTATCTGGCTGCACGCCCATATGCACATGTATATGTGTGCCCGTGTACTGTTTGAATGTTACTGTCCCTGAGGGTATTTATTTATTTATTTGTTTATTTAATGGTTTTTATATACCGATAACCTTTTGCACATCGTATCGGTTTACAAGGAACACTGAGATTACATAGTATAGGGTATGTAGACTTGTGCGCGAATACATGCAATGCATTGAGACCATGTGCTTTACCCACCTATTTTAAAAATATACGTGCAAATATTTTACGCGTGAAAATAAAATAGGACTTGCTCGTGTAAGTTGGAGTATCTTATAATATACGTGGGTCGATGAAATGACCAGTTTTACCAGTTAGTCCACCAGTTTGCCCAGTCCTTCTCCAGGTCATCGAGACCCTCCTGGTTCTTCAGCCTGAACGCCTCCCAGTTCTTCCAGACCTCTCACCCAGTCAGCAGTACTCAAGAAACACACTGAATATCACAGGTGTAAAAATACATAAGCTGTAAGTGTCTTTTCAGATATCAACATATGCACGTAACTGTTGGCCCTGCCAGAGAATGCCCCAGGCCACCTCTTTTTCACACACTTGTATATGCGTGCGAAAGTGAAAAAAACGTGCGTAGTTTGGACTTTTGTAAAAATACAAAATATGTGAGTAGAGGCTACTTACACACATATATGCTAATTCTTACGCACACAGCATTTTGAAAATTCACCTTTTAAGTTAAATTGAAGAAAATAAATGGTGCAAAAAACCCCAAATATATATATATATATATTATAGTTTTTTCCTGCCACCTTCATTTATCAATTGCTAACATAGATCCTTAAGATGCTTCAAGGGTGATCCAGGAAACTATAGACCGGTGAGTATTGATGTTGGTTCAGGGCAAAATGGAAGAAGCAATCCTTATAAATGGAATTACTGACGTGTGGTTTAACGATGGAGAATCAACATGGTTTCTGCAAAGGGAAGTCTTGCCTTACTAATTTACTGGATTTTTCTGAAGGTGTAAATAAGCATGAGGATAAAGATGGAGCAGGGTATGTAGTGCATTTGGCTTTTCAGAAGGCATTTGACAAAGTCCCTCATGAGAAACTCTTCAGGAAATTGGAAGGTCATGGGATTGCAGGCAGTGCCCTATTGTGGATTGTTAACTGGATAAAAGACAGGAAACAGAGGGAAGGACTAAAAAGTCAGTTTACCAAATGGAGAAAGGTCGTTAGTGGAGTGCCCCAGGGGTCTCTACTGGGACCTATTCTATTTAGCATATTCATAAATGATTGAGAAAAAGAGAATAATGAATAATGTGACCAAATTTGCACATGACACACAATTATTTTGTGCTAAAACAGCAGTGGACTATGAGGAGCTGCAGAGGGACCTTGTGAGACTAGGACACTGAGCATCTAAATGGCAGATGCAATTTAAGGTGGATAAGTGCAAAGTAATGCATGTAGGGAAAAAGAATCTTAACTACAGGTGCACAATCCTGGGTTCTGTGTTAGGAGTCACCACTCAGGAAAAGGACCGTGGAGTCCTTGTGGACAATCCATTGAAATCTTAAGAACATAAGAACATAAGAAATTGCCATGCTGGGTCAGACCAAGGGTCCATCAAGCCCAGCATCCTGTTTCCAACAGAGGCCAAACCAGGCCACAAGAACCTGGCAATTACCCAAACACCTAGAAGATCCCATGCTACTGATGCAATTAATAGCAGTGACTATTCCCTAAGTAAACTTGATTAATAGCAGTTAATGGACTTCTCTTCCAAGAACTTATCCAAACCTTTTTTGAACCCAGCTACACTAACTGCACTAACCACATCCTCTGGCAACAAATTCCAGAGATTTATTGTGCGTTGAGTGAAAAAGAATTTTCTCCGATTAGTCTTAAATGTGCTACTTGCTAACTTCATGGAATGCCCCCTAGTCCTTCTATTATTCGAAAGTGTAAATAACCGAGTCACATCTACTCGTTCAAGACCTCTCATGATCTTAAAGACCTCTATGATATCCCCCCTCAGCCGTCTCTTCTCCAAGCTGAACAGCCCTAACCTCTTCAGCCTTTCCTCATAGGGGAGCTGTTCCATCCCCTTTATCATTTTGGTTGCCCTTCTCTGTACCTTCTCCATTGCAACTATATCTTTTTTGAGATACGGCGACCAGAATTGTACACAGTATTCAAGGTGTGGTCTCACCATGGAGCGATATAGAGGCATTATGACATTTTCCGTTTTATTAACCATTCCCTTCCTAATAATTCCTAACATTTTATTTGCTTTTTTGACTGCTGCAGCACACTGAGCTGACGATTTCAATGTATTATCTACTATGACGCCTAGATCTCTTTCTTGGGTGGTAGCTCCTAATATGGAACCTAACATCGTGTAACTACAGCTAGGGTTATTTTTCCCTATATGCATCACCTTGCACTTGTCCACATTAAATTTCATCTGCCATTTGGATGCCCAATCTTCCAGTCTTGCAAGGTCCTCCTGTAATGTATCACAGTCTGCTTGTGATTTAACTACTCTGAATAATTTTGTATCATCTGCAAATTTGATAACGTCACTCATTGTATTCCTTTCCAGATCATTGATATATATATTGAAAAGCACCGGTCCAAGTACAGATCCCTGAGGCACTCCACTGTTTACCCTTTTCCACTGAGAAAATTGACCATTTAGTCCTACTCTCTGTTTCCTGTCTTTTAACCAGTTTGTAATCCACGAAAGGACATCGCCTCCTATCCCATGACTTTTTAGTTTTCGTAGAAGCCTCTCATGAGGGACTTTGTCAAACGCCTTCTGAAAATCCAAATACACTACATCTACCGGTTCACCTTTATCCACATGTTTATTAACCCCTTCAAAAAAATGAAGCAGGTTTGTTAGGCAAGACTTCCCTTGGGTAAATCCATGTTGACTGTGTCCCATTAAATCATGTCTTTCTATATGCTCTACAATTTTGATCTTGAGGATAGTTTCCACTATTTTTCCCGGCACTGAAGTTAGGCTCACTGGTCTATAGTTACCCGGATCACCCCTGGAGCCTTTTTTAAATATTGGGGTTACATTGGCCACCCTCCAGTCTTCAGGTACAATGGATGATTTTAATGATAGGTTACAAATTTTAACTAATAGGTCAGAAATTTCATTTTTGAGTTCCTTTAGTACCCTGGGATGCATACCATCCGGTCCAGGTGACTTGCTACTCTTTAGTTTGTCAATCTGGCCTACTACATCTTCCAGGTTGACAGTGATTTCGTTCAGTTCGTCTGACTCATCACCCCTGAAAACCAACTCCGGAACTGGTATCTCCCCAACATCCTCACTAGTAAACACGGAAGCAAAGAATTCATTTAGTCTTTCTGCAATGGCCTTATCTTCCCTAAGAGCCCCTTTAACCCCTCGGTCATCTAATGGTCCAACCGACTCCCTCACAGGTTTCTTGCTTTGGATATATTTAAAAAAGTTTTATTATGAGTTTTTGCCTCTATGGCCAACTTCATTTCAAATTCTCTCTTCGCTTGTTTTATCAATGTTTTACACTTAACTTGACAATGCTTATGTTTTATCCTATTTTCTTCAGATGGATCTTTCTTCCAATTTTTGAAGGATGATTTTTTGGCTAAAATAGCCTCTTTCACCTCACCTTTTAACCATGACGGTAATCGTTTTGCCTTCCTTCCACCTTTCTTAATGCGTGGAATACATATGGACTGCGCCTCTAGGATTGTATTTTTAAACAATGTCCAAGCCTGTTGAACACTTTTAACCTTTGCAGCTGCACCTTTCAGTTTTTTTCTGACTATTTTCCTCATTTTATCAAAGTTTCCCTTTTGAAAGTTTAGTGTTAGAGCTGCAGATTTACTTATTGTCCCCCTACCAGTTATTAGTTTAAATTTGATCATGTTATGATCACTGTTGCCAAGTGGCCCCACCACCGTTACCTCTCTCACCAAATCCTGTGTTCCACTAAGAATTAAATCTAAAATAGCTCCCTCTCTTGTTGGTTCCTGAACCAATTGCTCCATGAAACAATCATTTATTACATCCAGGAACTTTATATCTCTAGCAAGTCCTGATGTTACATTTACCCAGTCAATATTGGGGTAATTGAAATCTCCCATTATTATTGCACTGCCAAATTGGTTTGCTTCCCTGATTTCTCTTAGCATTTCATCATCTGTCTGACCATTTTGTCCAGGTGGACGGTAGTATACTCCTATCACTATACTCTTACCCAACACACATGGGATTTCTACCCATATAGATTCTACTGAGCATTTAGTCTCTTGTATGATCTTTAGCCTGTTGGACTCTATACCCTCCCGGACATAAAGTGCCACACCCCCACCAAGTTGATCCTCCCTATCATTGCGATATAATTTGTACCCTGATATAGCACTGTCCCATTGGTTATCCTCCTTCCACCAAGTTTCTGTGATGCCAATTATGTCAATCTCATCATTTGCTGCTATACACTCTAACTCTCCCATCTTACTTCTTAGACTTCTGGCATTGGCATATAGACATTTCAAAGTGTGTTTTTTGTTTGTTTTAACAACCTGCTTTTCAGTTGTTTGGGATAATTCGGAAATCATTAGTTTTGGTGATTTTTTACATATAGGCATATGGACTATATTTGCTTTTAATGGAACCTCTCTGTTGGGATGCCCTAACTCTCCTGTTTCATTAGTATCCTTCAAGGATACATTTCTCCGAACCATGCACTGCTGAGTGACTGTCGGCTTTCCCCTTTGTTCTAGTTTAAAAGCTGCTCTATCTCCTTTTTGAAAGTTAGTGCCAGCAGCTTGGTTCCACTCTGGTTAAGGTGGAGCCCATCCTTTCGGAAAAGTCTCCCCTTTCCCCAAAAGTTTCCCCAGTTCCTTACAAAGCTGAATCCCTCTTCCCTACACCATCGTCTCATCCACGCATTGAAACTCTGGAGCTCTGCCTGCCTCTGGGGTCCTGCACGTGGAACAGGAAGCATTTCAGAGAATGCCACCCTGGAGGTTCTGGATTTTAGCTTCCGACCTAATATCCTAAATTTGGCTTCCAGAACCTCTCTCCCACACTTTCCTATGTCGTTGGTGCCCACATGTACCACGACAGCCGGCTCCTCCCCAGCACTGTCTATAATCCTATCTAGGTGGCGCGTGAGGTCTGCCACCTTCGCACCAGGCAGGCAAGTTACCAGGCGGTCCTCACGTCCACCAGCCACCCTGCTATCTACATTTCTAATAATTGAATCGCCAACTATGATGGCAGGCCTAACCCTTCCCTCCTGGGCAGTAGCCCTGGGAGACTTGTCCTCGGTGCGAGAGGACAATACATCACCTGGAGAGCAGGTCCTTGCTACAGGATCACTTCCTGCTCAGTATGTGGCGGTGGTCAAAAAGACAAATAGAATGTTAGGAGTTATTTGTAAAGAAACAGAGAGTGTCATAATGCTTTTGTATAGATCTGTGGTCCGACCGCACCTTGAATATTGTGTGCAGTTCTGGCCACCACTTCTCAGAAAGGACCTAGCGGACATCGAAAAGGCACAGAAAAGGGTATTAAAATGATAAAGGGGATGGAAAAGCTCCATTGTGGAGGTTAAGGCTCTTTAGCTTGGAGAAGAAATGCCTGACAGGTGATACGACTGAGATTTATAAAATCGCGAGTAGGGTGCCACGCTGCGTACTTCTGACCCCCAGCGTGGCATGCCCCAATCCTCCTGTTAACATATATGCGTGACACCACGAATGGGCATGTACTCTTGATGTGTGCGTGCTATTTTGCAGCATCATGATTACGCGTGTACTTGTGATGTGTATGGTTTAAGGGCATTCCAGGTTGGTGTTCAGCAGTGTGTGTGCCCAGGTTGCTACTCTGCAGGCCACAAATGTGCATGTATTACCAAACTTATCTGTATGCTTTTCCACCTAATTAAGTTGCAGAAGTGAAATTGCATTCATTTTTTGTTTGCAGTTTTTGGGTGGGTAGTCTAATTTAAGTGGTGGTGATGGTGAGGGGAGTCGTCAGGGTAAAACTGCTGGAGAGTCTGGATGAGCCGGTGAAGGTGTTGGTGAACCAGGGAGGTATCGGTGAACTGGTGATTGCAAGTGCGTGCACAAGCATTTTCAGAAGCAGCGTGTACACAGTCTTTAAAAAGTCTCAGCATGTAACGTGCATATGTTACAATTATTATGTACAGAAAATATATGCATGCACCTTTATAAAACCTTTAGGGAAAGTGTGCATTTTCCTATATTAGAAATATATACGCATTCTTCTGGGGCTGAAATACACAGTATTTTATAAGCTGTGCAACTGCCACCACACAGTGTGTAAAATACTAGCATGAATCTCCACTGGCCCCACTTATGCATGTGTTTGACTGACGCATACTATTGGAAACTGGGTTCCATATTTATTGTGCCAAAAATGGAGTATATATAGTTTTAGCAGAAATTCTTCATTTTTTTATTTTTTACACTGGCATTGCCCTTCGAGGAGCTTCCATCTCAATCCAAACCAACACGTATTGGGGCTACGTAGCCATGAGCCTCCATCTGCAACTAGCTGGCAATTTTGCTGTATTGCTGTATTTGCAGCGGCAGCTGTCAGCCAGGGGTCCTAGACAGTGGTTTCCTCTGGAGCCCTCTATGCGCACCGTGCACCTAACCAGAAAGTTTCCCTTGTATGATCGTTCTGTTTCGATTCTGAACATCGCCAGCACTTAATGAAATTTGGATCTCCTGAATGAGAGCCCACGGCACTGCCATCAGGCCCCTCCCCTAAGGTCTTCCATTTTGGATTCCTGTTTTCTTCTGGTTTCTTGGCTTCTGCCAGCATGGCTTCCATATGATCCCCTTTGTTGTGGCAGCCCTTTTCTAAGACCACATCACCCCTGTACTCAACAGTCTACACTGGCTACCAGTAGAAAAACGAATTGAATTCAAAACACTGACAATCCTGCACAATGCAATATACAAAGCAGAAAACACTGCACTCAATAACATCATACAGATACACAGATCACAACGCACGACAAGAACCGCAAGTAAATTACATCTAGTCATACCATCACTGCGATTAGCTAAGCTGTCCAACACAAGAAACAGAGCCATCTCCATTGCAGGACCGAAACTATGGAACTCACTACCAGACTACCTGAGCTCCAAAGCAACATCAAATCCGTTAAAAAAGAGCTCAAAACATGGATCTTCAGTCAAACTTTCAAAGACGGTATCGGATAACCACACACAACTTATCAAACACATAACCCATTGTGGTTATGCAAGAACAATCCCAAGTCTGTTACATAGAACGTTTAAGCTTGTTTGTGCACTGACAAAAAGGAATAATATGATATAAACATCCAAAGACTTTAAAATTTAGTTCCCCATAGGTAAATCAACGTAGCCATCCACTTCTGCACGTTAAATTACACTCTCCCCTTCAAGGACAACACAATTCAATTATATAAATTAACCCACTCTAAGGTGTTTTTTAACTTACATAAGTTTCAATCAACCTGTGGATCATTACCCGGTTTGATCACTGTTATACCCTGTTTGCATCAGTTCTTGATATACCCTGTTTGGATCGGTTGTTGTATTACCCTGTGTGTATCAGCTGTTGACTATTGTACTAAGGTGTTGTATCTGTAAACCGGAGTGAAGGCATCTAGCTATGCGTCGGTATAGAAAAAAATTTAAATAAATAAATAATGTGATTGCTCTGTTTGCCAGTGCTGTCTTAGAAAAGTCTGCTTAGCATAAAATCTTAGTTTTATTATTTTTAAATAAATGGATTGGTATAGTGCAGATTATGTTGCCCTCTAGTAAAGAAAGCATTTCTTTTTGGCTATATTTCTGTATTAGAGTTTGAGCACTAGAGGCTGTTTGATTTGCCCAATGTGCTGCTCTTCGTGTTCTGGAATATGTGCGTATCCATTCTGTTGTTTAAAGCGGTGACACACACACATTTCAGCGGCGTGCTCTTGGAGTCCTCTGCCGCTCTCACATATTGAGATAAAGGTAACATTTGAAAAGAAATGACAGCATGTACTGTGTGTTAAGTAACAGAGGGTTCACTGCTCATATCTGCTCCTTCTTTGTGCAGCCTTCGCACCTGTGCTTTCTCTCACTGAATTACAGCTAGCAAGCCAACATCAAACTAGGGAAGAGAAAATAGCATGTTTAATATTCAACATCATATTCATCATTTTCTCCAGAGAACAATGACTTGAGAAACACTGGGGGGAGGGGACGATTTCCCTTGCATGTGTTTAAAGGCCAGCAAAAAAAAAAAAATCTTTCTACAAAAGGAAACTGGTAGAAATAATGAGGAATGATGAATGACTTTGTCGTATGTAGGCCGTATAGCAGTTGGATCACTAATCAGCATCTAGAGAGACGCTGTACTTGAAATGCAAAACTCAGTCAACCTTAGTTATCAGTGTGAGTTAATGCTGCGTTTCTGCATCCAGATTCTCTGCACGAAGAAGCGTATTAGCGTTAGGTTTGCACCAATCAGTGTTTCTGGCATACTTTTCAAAGATAGTGTAACATTTTGTTTTCATTGAGTGCTGCATGTGTCTTCTGCATTTTATTTCAAGCAGCTAAATGTCTGAAGATTATCTACTGATATTTGAACACTTCTCCTTGTACAAAATGTATAGAATGTAAGCTTTGTAGTCCCAGTTCATAATAGAAGTGAAGGGAGAAGGTTGCCCAGTGGAGCATTTGATGTATAGATAGTTTTTTAAGTAGGGATATTGAAAACTCAATATATGTTAGCTAGGGCCTATAACTACTATAGCCATATTAAGGGGCTGTTTTGATTTTTAGCATGTATAGGAAGATTACATACATATACTATACTCGAATATCATATTAGCAGTTTGTATTTAACCCCAGTTATTTATCTGCATGGATCCTAGTTCTGCGTAACCCCTGATCTGTGTAATGCTATTTTGCATCCATTGTTTCATTGTAAACCGATGTGATATGTATTTGATACACGAACACCGGTATAGAAAAATTCAAAATAAATAAATAAAATAAATATATTATGGTTATGATTTTTTTTTCTTGTATAGTGTAATATTGAGGTCCATATTCAACTGCCGTTTAGATGGATAATGTAAGTTATCCGTCTAAATGGCTACCTGACTATATTCAGCTTGTATGCAGCTAAATTGGAATTTAGCTGGATAAATCAGGGGCATTCCAGGGGCAGGCCAGAGGTGTTCCTGGGAGGAGCGGAGTTAATGTATTCAGTTAACTGCAGTAGCGCTGTCCTAAAGTTAGCCAGTTAAATATAACCAGCTTACTTTAAAATATCCAGGCATATTTAGCAGAGCGGCTGTGCCACTGAATATACATCACTAGTTAGCTGGTTATGTATAATTGGCTAACCAGCTCAGTTGCGCGGTGGCTGATTATGTACCTCATTGTGTGGTGTTGTTTGGGATTTTTTTTTTTAGTCAATCCTATACTGGACTTAATTATGGTGTAGGATTTAACTTTTATTTTAATGTCAATTTTAATATATTGAAAAATTGTTGTAATATGCATTGAAGGGGCCTTTAGCCTTGGAAGACTGAATATAAATTGCAAATTAAATTAAAGATTTAGAGAGATATTTATTATGGGACAAAAAGATACAGTCATATTCATGCAAGTCAGGAGCTGAGCAAACATCTCCATCGAGCTATGTCCATTTTGCATGTTTTCTTATATGAAGATCTTTCAAATTAACAAATTTTTAAGCAGCAGTGTCTCCTACCTGCTCAATTTTGAGCAAATTGGAGTGATATATACAGTGATTATCTTCCCATTTGGCAAAGTTATCTAGTTAGTTTCTCCAAATTAATAGGAATATACTTTTTATGAATAATTTCAGGATCCAATTAGAATATGATTTTGCTAAGCCGACCTCTTCATCTGCTTTATGGAAGGTAGGTACCTGTTAGGCTGAATAGTCTTGATAAGAGGCTTAAGCATCTGCACCAGAGTTTTTATAGCCTGAGAGAACGTTAAAAGGATCAACAAAAAAGATGAGGTTCGGAAACTTTCAAGACCTTACAGGGTCTCGGTTTTGTTGATTCTGTAAAAGGTATCTCAGCTTACAAATGCTCCAGTTTTCTCCAGGACTAACACAGCTACTAGAAATCTACGCTGCAGATACGGAATGAAACCAGTTATTATGGAGGCTTTGGACTGATGTTGGGACTGAATTGGATTGAGGGGTTTACCCAAGGGAAGTCTTGCCTCGCCATTTTTTGAAGGGGTTAATAAACATGTGCATAATGGTGATGTGGTGGATCCTGCATATAGTATATCTGGGTTTTCAGAAGGCTTTGACAAAGTCCCTCATGAGAGCCTCCTGAGAAAATAAAAAAGTTATGGAAGGGAGGCTTATAAGATTGTGGATTGTGAACTGGTTAGAAGATTAAACAGGAAGTAGGACAAAATGGTCGCTTTTCTCAGTGAAGGAAAGTAAATAGTAGAGTGCCCCAGGGATCTGTACTGGGACTGATGCTTTTTAATACATTTATAAATGATTTGGAAAAGGGAGGTGATCACATTTGCAGGTGACACCAAATTATTCCATGTTGATAAATAAGAAGCAGATTGTGAGACATTTCAGGAGGACCTTCAGAGCCTGGACGACTAGGCTTCCAAATGGCAGATGAAATGTAATATGGACAAGTAATCCACATTTACTAGGTTTTATATTAGGAGTCACTACTCAGGAAAAGGATCTAGGCATCATTGTGGACAGTACGTTCAGCTCAGTGTAGCGGCAGTCATAAAAGCAAACAGAATGGTAGGAATTATTAGAAAGGGATGGGGAATAAAATGGAGAACGTCATAAAGCCATCACTCCATGGTGCAATTGCACCTAGGGATAGATTTTACAAATTTACGCACATACGTACTTTTGTTCGCGCACCAGGCGCAAACAAGAGTACGCGGGATTTTAATAGATACGCGTGTAGCCGCGTGTATCTATTAAAATCTGGGATCGGTGCGCGCAAGGCTGCCCAAAATGCGCCGAGACGCACAGCCTGCCTCCGTTCCCTCCGAGGCCCCTCCGAAATCGGAGGGGCCTCGGAGGGAACTTTCCTTCCATCCCCCCTGCACCTTCCCCTCCCTTCCCCTAACTAACTCACCCCCCGGCCCTAACTAATTCCCCCCCCCACACCTTTATCGCGAAAGTTACGCCTGCTCGAGGCAGGTGTAACGTGCGCGCACCGGGCCAGCTGCCAGCGCGCCATGGTTCGGTCCGGGGGCTGGTCCGGAGGCCACGGCCATGCCCCCGGAATGCCCCCGATGACGCGCCGGCCGCGACGCCCCCCCTGACACCCCCTCCAGGAAAGCCCCGGGACTTGCGCGCATCCCGGGGCTTAAGTGCGCCGCTGAGCCTATGCAAGATAGGCTCGGCGCACGCAGGGGGGGCTTGGGGTAGGTTTTCAGGGGTTACGCGCATAACCCTTTGAAAATCTACCCTCTAGAGTACTGTGTGCAGTTCTGGTCCACGCATTTCACAAACGGAATAGCAGAACTGGAAAAGGTGCAGCGAAGGATGATCCCAATGATAAAGGGAATGGAATGGCGCCCCTAAGTGGAAATGCTAAAGAGAATAGGCCTCTTCAGCTTAGATAAAGGACAGCTGAGGGGATATATGATAGAGGTCTACAAAATCATGACTGGAGTGCACTGGGTAAATGCAAATTAGTCGTTTACTCTTTCAAAAAATAAAGACATTTCGTGAAGTTATTAAGTAGCACTTTTAAAACAAATCAGAGAAAGAATGTATTCACTCAGTGCACAATGAAGTTCTGGAATAGAGTTCCAGAGGAAAGGCAGTTAGCATAGCCGTGTTTAAAAAAAAAAAAAAAAAAAAAAAAAAAGAAGGTTTGGACAAGTTCCTGGAAGAAAAGTCAAGTTATTTTTTAGGTTCATGTACATGCTGCTGTCATGAACACACTATTCAGGCTAACTTTTAGGTTCTTCACATTAAAATGTATTGCATAACCCTTGAAATTCAGTGTTTTAGCATGCATGTTACATTTCTACCAACATGCCTGCTAACACTTTTTAGCACAAATTTTACCGTATAGAGATCTAAATATGATCAGTTTTCTTTATTTACCTATATGTTTTGTAAAAAAAAAAAAAAAAAAAGCATCCATTTATTTCATGCTACTTCATGCTGAAGAAGAGGAAACTGTGCATCTTAAGCCTTGGTGTCATCAATTTACAGAGGAGTTTTTATTACCCTTGCTAAATCTCAAAGGCATCTCTTCCCAGGCAACAAAGGGCTTAGTTTTCCTAAGGGACGGTACTATAAAAGCTAATGAAGACACCTTTGCTTCCCATGTGATCACTGTGACCTGATCCCTCAAGGGAAATCTATTACTTTACAAGAGGACTGCATTTTATCTTACATTCTGTTTTATTAATTTATTGCAATAACATAATCTAAGTTGGAGATCTTTGAAAACTCGCGCAGCGATCCAGATATGTAAAAATGAAAACGCAAGGAGAAACATCAGGGAAACATTTTTTCTTTCAATAAATATGGAATATTTTAGCAAACATAAAAGAAAAGCAATAGATACATAATTATAATTCTGTTAAGCTTGACTTCCACACATCATTGTAAGTGGAAAGAATGTCACCAATTATGCTTTTATGAGTATAGATTTTACACTTCATATTCTTGAGAGCACAGAAACACGATTAATGTAAAAAATATTGTGCAACAACATTCATCATTGTTGATTTCTTATTGAATTTTCTCAAGAACTAGGCTGTTGCTTGTACTGCAGTAGTGAACTTTCGTACCCGTAGTAAAACATTTCACTGGAGCTGGAGCGTTATAAATAGTTGGGTGGGAGGCCACAGGGAGATTAAATTTATGCTAGTTTCCCATTGTTTAGAGAAATGGTTGTCAGCAGTGCCAGCCTTTGGGTAGAGTGAGCTGGGCAGTCAACGGGGGGTGCTGTGAGAAGAGAGGCACTATTTAAAGCAAACACCTGCAGATACTTTCATCAAAGACATTAAAAACAGCACAGTGCACAGGAATAGTGCCTACAGTTTGTGGGGGGTTTTTTTGTTTTTTTTTTTTTGCTTTCCATTTTTGCTTCTTGCCATGCCCGTGAGAAGGCGCTGCTGGAGGGGGCAGTACAAGAGAGGCACTACGTTTTTTAGAACTGCGTTCTGTAACACGCCACCTTGTGCTGCCTGTGCTCACATGGATAGTCTGAGGTGCAGAGGGATAAAGCGCACTTTGGCATGTTGAGCAATCAGACAGGTGCACGCATTGCTTTCCATCTCAGTTTCATGTGTGTTGAACTGTTCATTGCAGCACCCGTGTTTTAAACTGGCTTTTATAAGAAGTTGCATCAAAATGCTGCCTCCAAACACTTCCTGGTGCCCAGTTACAAAAAGGTGCCGGTGTTATGGCAAAACATTTTTCAGTCAAAGTCAGCAGCAAATTCTTAAAACCATTTTATTCTGCTCTCCATTATTAGACTATAAGGTATACACATTTTTTTTTAATACCATTGTCATGGGAAGGGATCAGTTGGGGTGGGGGAGATCAATGCCACGAACTATGTTTGCCCAGGATGCCATTTACTCTAGAGCTGGTCCTCTTGGTCAGTGGTAAAGAGAACTGCTGTACTGCATGTTATGTGATTACGCCATAATGATAATATCTATGGTAGAAAAAGAAGACACGTACAAGGCAAGATATTTGTATTTTTTTAACCAGGTAAAAGACAAAGCAATATACAGGTGGGCAAACTACTTATTAGGGTTACACAATGAAGGCCTCATTTTCCAATGGATAAGAGCAATCCTTGTTGCGGGTGTCATTACCTCCCAGTATGGCGCGACCTCTGCATTGGTGGTGTTTTCAGAATTTGCCGACCATTCATGCTGTGCATACATATAACATCCCCCATTTTGAAGATTTTTAATCTTTATGTAACATTCTTGCACTGTCAAAGGATGTGCTTATTGTGGCTCAGTGCATCTGTAATTGCATTGAATAATTATGTACTGCCTTCAGCCTAAGGGGATGACTTCTTATGTGTGATGTAGCATAGACAGAATCACTACAGTAAAGAACTTCTAAGCTAATCAGGTGAAATGAACAATTGCCATTTTCATCCACTGAATAAAGATTTATATGCAATATGAAGATCCTGAGTGTATGTGTAGTGGATTAAAGATTATATGATGTTTCTCAAAGTGACCTCATATACCGTGCCCTAGAGGTCACAAGCTACGGAAGCTACAGGCTCCAAAAGAGCTTTCAGCAGCAGGAATCTTTTTAATCCTTGGTCACTGAGAGAGAGAGTTTATAGGTTGCTCCCAAGTCTGGAGCCAATGAAAGGTACACTTATCTTGTGACAGAAAAGAGTACAAAGTAACCCACATACAATTTCTGAAAAGTGGCGCCAGTGTTGGAGAAAACTTACATTTATGTGGTGCTCTTATGTCGCTGTGACAAACGTTTCGAAATTGCGCTGCAAAAAATAATGCATGTGAAAAATAAAGAAAGACAGTCATGTTGGCGTTGGCATGTTGTTGTATACCTGAAAAGCTTTGGCACTCATTTGCGCGATGTTGAAAAACAATCTGCTGCCCCGCTGTGAACAGTCTATCAGCAACAGCGATGAGACCAAAACGCTGACATTTAAAACACAAAGGCCCGCCAAAAACTCGGACCGATTAATTGGGAAAGTCCGTATATGGTTATCTGCGTCATCAAGACACCATCTTGGTTTATGTGCATAAGTATCGGGCTGCAAGGATGAAGATGGTCCAAATATGGGCACATACATCATCAGACGCCATCTTGGTTTGATGAAGTTGTCGATCAGCTGTGTTAGAAGTCTCTAAATAGTCCAAATAAGAACATGTGCATCATCGGGTGCTATCTTGGTTTGTGTGCTTTAGAATCGGAACTTGTTGAAACTCTATGAATAGTCCAGACAGAAGTGTGTGTGTCATCGCGTTGCGCGCGGCATCTGTTGGCCATGTTGAAAAGTCTGCATTTGAGAGAAGATGGAATGCTATGGTGGATAAGGTTTACATCAATGTAGCATTAAATTAAGGTGAACCATTCTACTTTTTCATTTAAGCCCATAGGTTCTACTGACTGGAGGCAGTGAATCCATTGGTTTTCTTTATAATTGAGTAGAGATAATCGGTCACCTCCCCTCCAGGATGGAGCAACATGTTCAACAATAAGCCATTTGAATTGTTCACATGTGTGCTGATGTGTAATGCAATGTTGAACAATGGGGGCTTTTAGATCTAAATTGTTAACCCTGCTTCTATGTTCAACTGAGCGAACACAGATTTTACGCTTGGTGCGGCCAATGTAAATTTTAGAGCATGGGCATATCAGCGCGTACACTACAAATTCTGAGTTGTGATCTACGGGTTGTTTGCGGGCAATTTTAACCCGATTGTTGGGATCATGCCACTCTATCCCGGTGATGGCTTGAGCACAAAAACTGCAGTTGCTGCATGTGGTTTGTCCAGGGGGATCATGAGAAAATCCAATAGATTGTGCTGCTCGTACCACATGTTGTTTAATGTTGATGCCTCGACTGTAAGCAAACATGGGCGGTGTTTGAAAAATAGAATGCGGACTTAATACATGCCAATTCCGACGGACAGACTGTTTAATGTGATGGGTAAGATCTGAATGTTCCAATATACACACTAAATTTGGTGTTTGTTTTCTGTTCCTGTATTGAAGAAGTCCTTCACGGTCAGAGTATTTAGCCCGTTTGAAGGCATGTTTGATCGATTGCAGAGGATGTCCTCTTTCGCGGAATCTGTCAATACTTTACTCTGTTGTAAAAAGTCTTGATAGTCCGAGCAGATTCTCTGTTTGCGGAAAAAATGCCTGACGGGAAGGACTTTGAACCGTCTGGGGTGATGGCTTTCGAATTTAAGGAAATTGTTCCTGTCTGTGGATTTCCTATAAAGTGAAGTGTGAATGCCACAGGTTTTTATGGAAATCAGAATATCCAGGAACGGAAGATGGTCTGTGTCATAAGTCATAATGAATTTCAAGTGAGGATGGGAAGCATTAAGCCACAGATGAAATTGTAGCAATTGACTCTCAGTGCCTGTCCAGATGAAAAAAATGTCATCAATGTATCTGGACCATTGCACTATGGATTTAAAGTACTCAGAGGGGTATATAAGTTTCCTCAAATTTGGCAACAAATAGGTTGGCTATGTCAGGGGCAACACCATGAATTTGTAGGAAATACTGTTGTTGATAGGCAAAGTAGTTATTGAATAGGACCAATTCCATCAGAGATACCAAAAACTCAGTGGGGATACATTGTGAACGTGCTCGATTGGTTAATACTTCCTTTGTGAGTTCCAAGGCCTCATCTTGAGGTACGTTTGTATAAAGAGCTTCAATATCAAGGGTGACAAGTATGGTCCCGGCTGGTATGTGAGGAATGTCGGTTAATTTTTGTAACATGTATGAGGTATCTTGTATGTATGACTTAGATTGACTCACAACCGGTTGAAGAAAATGATCAAGAAATTTAGCCAATGGTTTCAAAAGAGACCCATTGGCCGATACTATAGGATGGCAGGGGGGCTGTTCTAGAGTTTTATGCACTTTGGGTACCCCATATATAACAGAAATCCTAGGAAATTCTACATTGAGGAATCTCTGTTCGTTGGGAGTCAAAAAAAACCAGACATGGAAGCAATTTGTAGCAGTTGCTGAATTTGATTTTTAAAATTGGTAGTCGGATCCTCGGAAAGCTTACGGTAAAACTAGCAGTCGTCTAACTGCTGATAAATTTCTTGTTGGTATGCTGTATAATCCATGATGACTGTTGCGCCACCCTTATCAGCTGGTTTAATGATGATGTCTCTATTTGTGGATAAGGATTTTAACGCTTGATTCTCACGTTTGGATAAGTTAAAGAAAGTGTGGTGTTGACTTTCCTCAATTGTAGTAATGTCTTGTAAAATACCAAGGTCTGAAATGCCTTGATTTGCTGGTCAACGAGACCTGGTGGAAGCCATCGAGATTTAGGATGGACTATAGATGTGTCTTGCGCTACATCTGATGTGTTGGAAAAATAAAGTTTGATTATAAGAGACCGAAAGAACCTGTGTAATGCTATCCTGCACTTGAAGGGATTGTGCCTGTTGGTTGGGACAAATGATAACCCCCTGTTAAGGACAGAGTCTTCTTCTGGGGTTAAGATATGATGAGATAAGTTAATTATGGACGATTGCTTTGGGACCTGGTGAACGGCTTGTGCCATTGTGTGTCTTCGTCTTGGGATTGGGTGTATGTTGTCTTCTTGCCTCGAGATCGTCCAGGTTTGGGGGGGTACCTGCGTTTGCCTAAAAAAGGTTTGCCTTGTCTAGTTTCAAGCTGATCATCCGATCCATCTGAGGAGTCGTCAGATGTGGCAAAAGTAACCTTTTTTGGTTATTGGGCGCCTTCTTTATATTTATTTAACCATGCATATACATTGTCAGTGTTGTTATCATTTTTCTCTCTATTAAATTTTTGAGATTTTTCTACGTTTGATGTTGGCTTTCAACTTCTCAGTAGATCCTTGAAGTTCTTCAAGTGATGTTTGAACCACATCTTCAGTAAGGTTTTGCTTGTATTCATCTTCAATGACGACAATTTCGGCTTTGATTTCTTCAGTCACTAATTTAGTGTATTCGATGATGAATAGCATCAAGTCCAGAGAACATTTATTCAATATGGCCACCCATTTGGTCATGAAATCCGGGTGTTCTGTGAACATTAGGGGTTCATTGTTCATTCCTAAACCCCGGGGAATGTATTGCTGCTTGACATATTCTATTAATGAAATGCCATGTAATTCAGCACGAGCGCATCTCTTATATAGATTCGTGAGATCACCAAATAGATCTGTGTTAGCCGATGGAGTGACTGTGTCTGAGAATAATGAGACTTCCTGAGCAATGTGAGCTACATGATCAGCTGAATAGCTGAATGTGTTTCTCCAATCTGAGGCTGCCAAAGTGTGGTTATTGGTTTAAGGGCAAAAGAAGGGTTGGGGGGGACGACGACGGGACAGGTGTATCAGGGAGAGGAAATGGCATGCCGAGGTTAAAGAGGCTGGGGCAGTCATCTACTGAAAAAGGTTGCATTATTCTGGCTGAGCTGGGTTTTAGGTGTGCTGGATGCAGGAGAGAGAAAACAAGCGATCAGATGTTGACTGTAGGAAAACCTGGACTTTCCCTCTATCTTGATGACGATCTTCAACCTAAAGCTCCATTAAATTTTATTCAGGGGATGTAAGCAGATTTATAGTGGCCCGCAACTCATGGAAAAGACAATGGAAGCTTCTTGCCAGCTTAGCTGATTTGCTATCTTTCTTGGCTGAGTTTGGAAAGCATTGAGTTACACTCCTTTGCAGTGTGTTTGATACGGATCAGATGAGGAGAATAGCTGAGCACCAGGCATCCAACAGGTTGTCAAACTTGTCACTTTTCAGTCCTTTTTCCTCTGACAAGGTTAGCCACTGACTGACAAGGATACTGTTTCCCAGAACAGTAGGAAAAGGATCAAAAGCAAGGAGGAATGCTAGTCAAGGTGCATCCTGCAGAAAACAAATAACATAAGCATTCGACCCGTCTTCATAAACTAGTGACTGAGAAGCATTTCTTTTATAGCATTTCTTGCTGGCTCTCTGTATTTTCACATTCTTTTCCCATGTAATGCTTGCTCATCAAACTGCCTCTCTTTGTCTTTAGTACCTTACGCTTTTAAATAACAACCTTGGGCTAATGTGTTTATTTGCCCTGCCATCAATTAATTCACATGATTTTACAGAATGTTTGTATATAATTAATAGATCCATGACCTTTTAATATAATTGAATTGCAACTTGCTACAAGCAACTAAGAAGCAAGACTATTTAAGGGGGTATTTTAAATTCTTGAATTAACTTTTGATTAAAAATACATTTTAATTTATCTTGCTGTATGTATATACAGAAGATACATGATGAAAAGTTGGTCATACTGGTATAATTACTCTATTTTAAAGTTAGTGGATAAAGTAGTAGGGTTGCTGTGTTAATCCATTTCAATCCATAGAAAGGTCAATAAAAAAATATGTAGTTTCCTTTATTGGACTAACTACTTTTGGGAGCTGAAGCTACTACTACTCCTACTATTCAACATTTCTATAGCACTACTTGATATACATAGCACTGTCCCTGCTAGGCAATGAGAAGAAATCTGAGTATCAAAGGAAATAGTATACAAGGAGAAGAGAAGAGGACCCAGGACAGAACCCTGAGGCACACCAATTGATAGTGGAATGGCAATAGAGGAGAAACCACCAGAGGAAATGCTAAAAGTGCGATGGGAGAGATAAGAAGAGAACCAAGACAGGACAGAGTATCAAGGAGTAGGTAGTGATCAACAGTGTCAAAACTAGCAGACAGGTCAAGGAGGATAAGGACAGAGTAAAGACCTTTGGCTTTAGTCATAAACAGATCATTGGAAACTTTGGCAAGGGCTGTTTCAATTGAATGTTGAGGGCAAAAACTAGACGAATGGATCAGGAATGATTTGAGATGCAAGAAAGTCAAGACAGCAGTGGTGAACAGCATGTTCAAGTAGTTTGGAGGCAAAAGGGAGATGGGATGATAGTTGGCTGATCGGGGTCCAGCAACATTTTTTTTTTTTTAAGGAGCGGTATGATCACAGCATGTTTGAAGGCAGCAGAACAGTCACAGTGGTGAGTAATAGATTGAACTTGTGACAGAAAGGGATGATTGCAGTGGAGACAGCTGAAGAACTGGGTGGGAATAGGGTCTGACGAACAAGTAGTACGTTTGGAGAATGAGAGAAGATGGGTAATTTTCTCCACTGTGACTTCAGGAAAGGAGGAGAGAGTGGTGGCTGCCAGGGGAAGGATAGAGGAAAGAAGTGAGGGAGAGGGAGGTAGAGGTGTCCTGATTGGGAATGCAAGACTAATTTTGTGAATCTTGTCATGGAAATAGTCAGCCATAGTCTGGGCAGAGAGTGTAGGGGGGAGGGAGGTGAGGGAAGTTTGAGGAGGAAATTGAGTATGGCAAAGAGAGACGGCGAGGGTTGGATGCAAGAGAGTTTTTCAGATGGATATAGTAGTGTGCATGGACCCAGGAGTTTTTCCAGAGATGTAGGTAGTGAATTCTCGGGAGCGCCAAGACTGGGGTTTGATGTGCCTTACAGGACGGGCAAGCTAAGTTAGTCTAATAAAAAGATATCACCATATAGGTTTATTAGTTTATTGACCTTTTATTTTTGTACAAATAATGGGAAATATTTTTCTAGTCCTCAAGATTTTTTTCTTACAAGAAGTTTCAATATGCAGTCCATCTAAAACTATGAAAAATGAATGTATCTGCATTTTAAAATGTTTCCTAGGAGAATCATAAGTTCCTTGAGTTCCTACTTTCTTATGAAATATCTGTAAAGTAGTGATATGGCAGAGTAGGTCAATTTGAATAGTGATTAGTATATTCCTAAAAAATACATATATGTATACACGAATATTCATATATTCATTGTCAAATCTGTGTAGCCAAACAGCTTTTGGGCCAAGTTTCAAACTGGATCTAAGGGTCCTAGGCAAAGCGACTAAATATAGTCACATAGAAGCCCATTTTCAGAGGGTTTAGTCCCTAACTTTTGCAGTTAGGCTCTTAAATTGGTCGTTTAGAAAATTTGTAGGGCTGAGTCCCTAAATCTAGGCTCCTTTTTTCACTAGGACTCTAAATTTAGGGACCTAGAAAGTGGATGGCTACAGTAGCAGGGTTAGGGAAGGAGCCTTAGCACTGATTTTTAGCATTAGGCATCAAAATCTAGGAAAATGAATAGCAACACTAAATTTAGAACCTGTTTAGAGTCTAAATGTGAATTTTAGCTGAAAACTTAGGGCCTAAAACAGGCACCTAATTTAGGAGTGTAAATTTGGGAGCTTGGATTTTTTTTTTTTTTTTTTTTTAAATATTGGTCTCATGGTTTCACAACACAGCTATATTTTACCACTTTTCAAGTAGGTGTCCTGGAAGTATGTTTGGGTTTTGAGTTGTATGCACCTAGTTTGTCCTCCAGGACCTTAGTCGTATAAGAAGCAGGCACAATGCCTATGCACCTGTAGGAAATTTCTCAAAGAGAAACTACACATAGATTCTCTTTGAAAATTGCCTACAGGTATGTGGTTGCAAAAGTAACTCCTGTATTGTGCCACCATGCAGTTTATTGAAAACTTCTCCTTATGTTTTAGTCTGAAAAGCAAGTAGTTGCTGGTTAGGTGTCTTTTGGTTCCTATGCCTTATCAGCATGTCATTGCAGATGGGAGAAGTCATTGAAAGAAGAAGCATCACTTTAACCCCATCACAGATATACACTACCTGTAACAACTTTGACAAATTAGCTCACAGCTATACTTATTTTTATGGCTTTGTCAGGTATTTGTTGTAACAGCTTCAATACTACTGGCAAGTGTTTGTCAGGATCTTTGGCTGGAGTGTGGGCAGCCACTAAGGGTTGGAACCCCCGTTATGCTCACTGATAGCACAAATCTAATCACCAAGAACTGGAAACCAGATTTAGAAGTTCTGTACAATGCTTATCTATTGCTAATCAAGATTTACCATACCTTAGCAGCAAGCCTCAGTGGGCAGAAGCAGAACTTAAGAAGTTGCCAGTCCGAGGGTCCATTAAGTCCAGCTTCCGGTTTCCAACAGTGGTCAATCCAGGATACAAGCACCTGGCAAATATCCAAGCAGTAAATAAATCCCATGTTACTAATGCCAGTAATAAGCAATGGATATTCTCTAAATCAGTTTGATTAATTTTCTGTTAATGAACTTCTCCTCTAAGAACTTGTACAAATCTTTTTTAAATCCAGCTATACTAACTGCTTTAACCACATCCTCTGGCAATGAATTCCAGAGTTTAATTGTGCGTTGTATGAAAGAATTGTTTCTAATTTGTTTTAAATGTGCTACTTGCTAACTTCATGGAGTACCCCCTAATCTGAAAGAGTAAATACCCGATTCACATTTAACCATTCTAGTCCTCTCATGATTATATAGACCCCTCTCATATCCCGCCTCAGCCGTCTTTTCTCCAAGCTGCACAGCCCTAATCTCTTTAGCCTTTCCTCATAGGGAAGCCGTACCATCCCCTTTATCATTTTGGTTGCCCTTTTCTGAGCCTTTCCCAGTGCAAGTATATCTTTTTTTGAGATGCAGTGACCAGAATCGAACACAGTACTTAAAGTGCAGACTCACCATGGAGCGATACAGAGGTACTGTGGTGAAAATCAGGCTAAAGTCTGGCACCAAAACACCCAAATAGACCAGGGGACAGGCAAGAACACAGGTGTTGCATGGAAGATACAAGCCAATGAGGATATAGGCAGGAACATGAGTAACCCACAGTTCAGACCATGAGCCAGCCAGGAGCAGGGAAGAAATACCTCAATCAATCTGGACTAGCACCTGCTGAGACAATCCAGGGTCAGCAGACAGAACACAAATGCGGTGCAGCTTGTTGAGGACTCTCCTCCTATTTCCCTTGCTGTTGTTGAAGTCTCTAAAAGATTCCACCTTAGTGAGAGAAGCCACCCTGTCCTTTTTCTCCCACATGGAATGTGACTTAACCCCACCCTGCATATTTTTGTTTCTAACTTAAATTTCCTACTTATTGCACCTTGGAGGAGGGTAGCTGGACACCTCGGTATTCTGCTTTAGTATGCACGTCATCACATTTATACAGAGGACTATTTACTTCATCATAGCTGTCACAGTAAATAGTTCATGTCTAGAAGTGTTTAATGTACGGTAAATTTTGCATTGCACTTTAGTACATTGGCCCCTGAATGTTCTAGAAATTCTGCACAGGTCTATTTCATTGTACTGCTATGGAATCTAGTGTTATACAGTACTAGATGGGTATATCTTAGGGACATAATTGGAGCAGCAGTATTTATACTATAACCATTATTGTCTGTTTTATCTTCAGGTCCTGGCTTGTGCAATAAAATACATTATATTAGTTGAAAACTTTCTCTTAAAGTTTCTTGTTACTAGGGCAAGAAGAAAATTACTAATGCAATAGTATTGTGGATTCTTTTGCTTTGCAATTTCCTGTCTTTGACAGATTGTTAACTTAACTGTATTCTGTTCTTTGGTGAGTGTTGGGTCTTTCTTCTTATTATTTAAAGCCGATTTAAATGTGTCTGGATGCTTTGTTCATTTGGATTGAGGGTTTTCAGAAGCCCATGTAAAATAAGCAGAGCCATGCAAAGTTTAGCATGTTTGGTCTTGGAAGAAACTAAATGAAAGGAATAGGAGAGATGATACATAAAAGGGTAGATTTTAAAAAATTGCGCGATCGCGTACCTTTGTTTGTTACTAGGCGCAAACAAAAGTACGTTGGATTTTATAATATACGCGCGTAGCTTATAAAATCCGGGTCGGCGCGCGCAAGGGAGTGCACATTTGTGCAACCTGCACGCGCCGAGCCCAGCGCGCGCTGCCTGTTCCCCCACCTTCCCCTCCCTTCCCCTACCTAACCCACCCCCCCCGGCCCTATCTAAACCTCCCCTTACCTTTATTCCACGATTTACGCCTGTGAAAAGCAGACGTAAATCTGCGCGCGCCGGCCGGCTGCCCCGCTCCGTGTTCTGGTCCCGGGGGCTGGTCCGGAGGCCGCGGCCACGCCCCCGGGCCGAAACCATGCCCGTGTCGCCGCCTCCAAAACGCCACGTCATGCCCCTGAAACGCCGCGTCATTCTGCCACGCCCCCGACACGCCCCCTCCCGCTCCTTTTAAAAAACCCTGGGACTTACGCGCGTCCCG
The DNA here is from genome assembly GCF_901001135.1 of Rhinatrema bivittatum. Taxonomy (NCBI): domain Eukaryota; kingdom Metazoa; phylum Chordata; class Amphibia; order Gymnophiona; family Rhinatrematidae; genus Rhinatrema; species Rhinatrema bivittatum. The sequence goes on from NC_042620.1 coordinate 241,038,746, forward strand.
GGGCTCTGTGCGCGCCGGCGGCCTATGCAAAATAGGCGCGCCGGCACGCGAGGGCCCTGCACACGTAAATCCGTCCGGATTTACGCGCGCAGGGCATTTTAAATCCGCCCCAAAGAGAACTAAAGAGAGATACTCAAGAGGAGAGACGGAAACAGGAGGCATCCAGATGAGATAACCTCCACTCTCCCCCCCGCCCCACCCAAAGTGAATGACAGTTTGTGGTGATGTGAGGGAAGGATTTAGAGAGAAAAAAAGAGAGTAATGAGAAAAAAATGATGGAGAAGAGTGGTAGGGCTGAGGTGAAAGAGGCAATTTAGGCGAAAAGTGCATCTTTCAAAAATGGAAAGCATGCCCAACTGAGGAAAATAGGGAAGAGCATAAGCACTGGCAAGTTAGCCTTAAAAAAAAAAAAAAAAAAGTAATTAGGATATCACATCACGCGATGGAGGAGTAGGATGTGCTCCTGCACTGCTCCAGGAATAGAGAACAAAACTGAGAATATCCTAATACCTTTGCATAGTCCATGGTGTGACTACACCTTGAGTATGGTGTGCAGTTCTGTTAGCCCCATCTCAAGAAAGACATGGCGGACATAGAAATGGAAAATCTGAACGTAGGGAGGATAACTTTGAAAGAATTGTGCATGAGCCCATATTCATATGCATGTGGATTCGTGTGCACACGTGTGCAAATTTTATATCATGCGCACGATATAAAATACGTGTAATTTTTATGTGCAAATTGCATGTGGTTCATACGTGCATATACGTCTGCGATGCACAGCTTCCAGTTCTTCTGGTGCAGGATTATTCAGCTACCATGCTGCAACCATGTGGACAGCCCAAATTCATCATTAGGGACTTCGCTGAGAGGATTCTCTTCCCCCATCTGGGGAATTAGGAGGAACTTCCAGGAAAACAAACAGGCCTGGAAAGACCTGTAGTGAGAATTTAATCACCAGGCATCATACTCATGTGGGATAAACAGCAGATAGTAGGAGTGGGGGCAGTTAGGTGCATGGGTTCACTAGGGGGCTGCTTAAGGCGCGTGTGAATGGAGGTGGGAGCAGGTTCTAGTGTGCATTTGAGGATTCTATAACGAGCCTCTGCTGGGAGCTAAGGCCAAATATGTAACACTGGTAAACAAAGTTTTTGTTTCCTTCAGGCATTTTGGTGTTCCAAATAGAGGTTTTGATGCTGATCACAGATATTACTTTGAAATTGTACATCACATAAAGTTTTTGAGAAATGGCCAATTTTGTGTTACGATAATTGTGAAATTTTAAAACATAATCTCGCGTACATATATTTTCTTGCTGGACAGTAGTTTTTATGATTTTTAAAATTCATGTCGTATTTTTGATGGCCATAAGCAACGTAACATGTAACAGAGACTAACCTTTTTTAAAATACACCAAGAAACTGTGCCTGAGCATTCCAGAATTTGCTCGGGCAAGCCCCAGCTCGGCAGTAATATTCCAACAAATGATTCCATGCATAAGTGACACCAAGATAAAAGAAGGTGTTTTCATTGGTCCACAAATCTGAGCTGTGATGAAGGACAGCCACTTTGATGGTTTTCTGCAAGGTACAGAACGTGTTGCGTGGACAGCCTTCAAGAATGTCATTTGTAACTTTCAAGGCAACTATAAGGCATCAGACTATGTCAAACAGGTTGCAAATCTGCTTGAGGCATACAAATTGATGATGTGCAATATGTCATTGAAGATACATTTTCTTCATTCCCACTTGGACTTCTTCCCAGACAACCTTGGCACTGTGAGTGACAGTGAAAGGTTTCATCAAGACATTGTCAAAATGGAGAAAATTTATCAAGACAAGTGGAACCCCTCCATGCTGGGTGACTATTCTTGGACTCTCATCCGCGAAGCGTCAGACAGTGATTACAAACGAAAATCTGCGGCAAAACCTTTTTAGTTTTGTTTTCTGGTGCCAACATTGCCATTATAGCTTATGCCGCTACAGACATGTAACAATGCTTAATGTATATCACACTTTTCTGGCAAACGGTACGTGACGCAGACATAATAAATCATATTTGTGTTCAGCTTGTTAAAATCTACTTGTTTCACCGAAGGTTGTGGAGGAATCAAAATGTTCCCAGAAATTTGTTTACCAGTGTAATCGAATGGGAAAAAGACTGGGGGGAAGAACTGGTGGATCCAGTGTGGGAAGAGTGTTTCCTGGTAATAGCTAAAAATTCCATATCATCAGTCATTGTTGAATTAAATTACAAATTATTGTCTAGATGGTATTTGAGCCCTGCTAAGATTCATAAGATATATCTGAAATATCCTTCCAGTTGTTGGTGACAATGTAATGATGACTGAATGTTTTTCCATATTTGGTGGTCCTGTCCAAGAATGGTCTCTTTCTGGAAGAACATTGGGACAGTGGTAGAGAATATGGTTTCTATTTTAATAGATTGGGACCCCCAAGATTTTCTTACTATCACTTTACCCATCCTGTTGGTCCATGGACGTGAAGCTTCTGATTAATAATGTTCTCTGTGCAGCTAGAAGTGAAGTGGTGGCACACTGGAAATGTTTGCAGGCACAGAATATGCGCCTAGTTGTGTGTAGACCATGGAGAGTGCATTATATGAGTTATCTTACTGCAATTCAAAGAGATAAATTACCAAAACATATAAAAGTGTGGGAACCATTCTTGAAATGGTAATAACAATGTTGATCAGAGACTTTCTACTCAGCCATATACACCACACTGTGACTATCTGCGGGGAGGGGGGGGTAGTAAACTGGGGGAAAATTTGTCATGGTTGATTGAACATATAATTTTGGCAATATTTCAATTTGATATCTTGTAATATTGTTCCATGATTATATGTGCTCCTCATCCAGTAAAGGTCCCGGGCCCTAGGGCACACAATGAGGGCCATGCACCATCCCAGGCCTCATGACCTCCTTGGGGTCCTGGATATGGGGGGGAAATCAGAGTTATGTATTTGGCCTAATGCACTGGTAAACTCTGAGACTTTTCTCGCTCCTTTAACATTCTCTCTTATCAGTACTCCAGGCCTATTGGGTAGAATATAAAGTTTTATTGAATGCTGGTTTAGAATTGATTGTAAAACCTGGACAATTTTCTTTCTAGGATTGCCATGATCTCTGTACTCACACAGAAACAACAATATCCTTTCGTCTTGTCACCTCCAGACCCACTACACTGGTCAGGTCTTTGGGACAGGGCCCCCAGAGTAGATGATAGCTTTAATCATGAGCTGCTATGCTGTGTTCACACTCCTTACAGTCTAGGGCTGCTTGTAATTGAATCAGACTCCAAATCTGGTGATTGTTCCCAAGCATGTGTTGCGACCGTCACTTCCTAGCGGCTTCACTCCGCCTACCTTTCCTTTTTTGCGGCTCCTCCTGCTCTTCACGGATGCCTGGCTGCCGCAGTGTCCGCCTGCCGTCCTCTCCAGCGTCCCCGGACTGGCTTGGGCGCTGCCTTCCGCTATGTTCTACAGGTACCTTAGGGCGCGTGCTCCGCGCGGCCCTCATTCTTAGTTCCTCATTGGCGCGTTCCTCAGGGGCGTCCCCTTGTGATGATGTCATGCTGCTCGGATATTTAAGCCTATAGTTTATTGCTAGCTGTTGAGTTAGCAAGGGGAATTCCTACGGATGGGATTCGCTCTCCGTACCCAGCTACTCTGCCTCCAACTGCCATTGTTCTCTGCTAACTGGGTACCCACTCCTCAGGGGCCTCTCTGCTTCTTTCAGGTCGCTATCAGGAACTGGTACTCATTCCTCGAGAGCCCATGTTCCCTGACTCGCTGCCTGTGTCCATCTCCTCTTCTACTTGGAAGAATTCGCTACAGAGACCATCTGTGAGTACTACTACCATCTACTCCTCAGAGCTGTTTCCCTGGAACCAGGTTCTCGCTCCTCGAGGGCCTGCCCCCGTTCCAGCGCCAGTGCCATCTCCTACGTGGAACTGCTGCGTGAGTACTTGCCAACGAGTCTCTGCTCCCAGGGATCTGGTACTCGCTCCTCGAGGGCCAGCTCTCCCTATCTCAGGGCTTCTCCATACTGGGGACTCTGTGAATGTCTTATTGTACTCATTCTCTCAGTTCTTTTCACTACAGCACTGCTACCGGAGGAGCCGCTGTTCCAGCGCCCTGAGGAATACTAGCCCAGCCGGGCTCCATCTTCTACTCACTACCGCCACTTCTGGTGGCTTCACAAACTGTCTAAATAAAGATTAAACCTGTGTTTGTGTGTCCAGAGCTGAGCCTGACCTGTGGCCCCTCAAGGGACTTCCCCCCGTGGGCGTGGTCAGCTGCCACAGTGTCCAAGGGTCCACCCAAACCTTACAAAACATTACAGCATGGATGCCCTACCTGTAGCACCTCCCTGTGCTAGTCCTTACATATAAATCATCTTCTCAACTCTGCGCAGAGCCTGCTCTTAGAAGATACTGTCCCTATGCTGCCACTCAGTGAAGACATTCCACCCAATGGGGGAGTGCTGTACATCCTTTCAGTACTGCCACAATGCTGACAGCTGACAGGCTAGATCTAAAGAAACCTCTGTCCTACTAGGGGCACTCAGACCAGCAATAGGCATGTGGGAATGTGTTCTATACAGTTTGTGGTGCAGCTGGAGATGCTAGATATGGGCCCATGGAGTTGTTCTGGTAGGCAGAGAGACAGCTCTAGTGCCTGTGAAGAGAGCAAGCCACATTGCAGGTATATTGAAAATATGTACAACTCTTCCTTTTTGTCTGAGGATTCAGATGGATCAAGACACCACTCTCCGGTGCTGCTGCCTAGCCCTAAAGAGGACAGTGAGGAGGTTAAGTGAACCTGCAGAGGAGCATCTAGCGTCTGGGTAGCAATAGCTCATGATGAAGGAGGAGGACACAGATGAGACTCAAGCAACTACTACACTTCCATGCATGCCAGATGTCCAGCAGCTTGTAGGTGGCCTGGAAGAGCCCAGCTCTGTACAGGAGGACCTCGTCTCTCCTCAAGAAGAGGAGATGCAGGCCATACTGGTGAAGAGGTGCTTAATAGACCTAAATTCCAGACTGATGGGCAGGATGGCAAAACTGAGGACAGAGATGCAGGACATACTGTAGGAAATGCAGGATGTTTGGCAGGAGCCAGGGGGCATACGTAATGCAATTGAGGCTAAGATTTCAGTGTGGCGAGAGATGCCACAGAGGATGCTAGCCATAGCCCCCACCAGCCCCATGCTATGTTATGGCTCACTGAATGCACTCCCACCAGCATTTGCAGCACCACCAGGCTGGATGACCTGCTCAGACCAGAGTTCTACCTGCCCCCTTGGCTGCTCCATCCATGCCTCCACCACTGCCCATCATGGTACCACTTCCTCTACTGCCACCATTTCAATCACCACTTTTGCCCATGTAGCCTGCAGCATCACCACAGCCACTACCACAGAGTGATGCTCCTACCTTTCTGAGGGAACAGGTTGCAGAGGAGGAAAGGTCAGCAGCTGTGGTGGGTCTATCTTTTTAGCTGTCTTTGAGCCCTGCAGGCCCCTCCAACAGCTCCCATGCTGAGGGCAGCATCAGCTGTGACAGGACACTGCTGCTGCGGCATGCCAGAATTGGACAGTTGAAAGCACCAGAGGTGGCCAAGGAAGCACAAATTTAATTTATTACTCATCACATTGAGCACACTATGTAAATAAATGCATATTCACCTTCTAAAATGTATTTGTAGCAGTCTTCCTTTTCTCTATAGTTGCCTCTGGCGATGTATCTCCTGCAGTTCCTCCTGATTCAGCTCTTCCTGCTCTTCATCTAGATGATCTTGTAGTCTCTCTGGAGGAGTTAGGCTTCTGATTCTAGCCAGGTTATGAAACATGCAGCAGGCTAGAAAGATCTCACAGACCTTAGGGTGTTGTAGAGAAAGTATCCCACAAATCTGTCCAGGCAGCAGAAATGCATTTTAAGTAATGAAGATTCTCTTGTTGACTGCCCAGTCTCCCAGTGGGCCCTGTTGTAGTGGGTTAGCCAGCGGAATCATGAGCCAGGTTTTGAGTGGATATGATCTATCCCTTGTAGCTGAGAAGAGCAGATAGGTATGCCCTTGGGTTGGGTAGCAGGGTAGTTCACAGGGCAGGGTTAGACCAATCCTCCTAGGTCAAACTGTCAGTCTGTCCTAGATATGAGGGAGACAATAAAAAGAGGTTAGCTGGTGTGTTGTGGTAGTGATAAGTACATTCCTACCTAGAACCAGCTCCTGGTGATGTATGTTTCTTGGAAGCAGTCATGAATTCCTGACTGTGAGAGGTTGTAGACATTGTGAGTAGATTTTGGAAACTGGGCATGATGGCTATGATGATGCCCTTGGCATCGCAAACCACCTACATATTCATGGAATAGAAGCCCTTGAGGTTGCATTAGGTGGCCTCATCTCTTCCTGGTATCTTTATAGGAACATGAATGCAATCGATAGCCTCCAAAATAAGGGAGAAGCGTGCTACTTGATAGAAATCAGTTATGGTTCATTCTTTTTGTGTGCTCCATGGGAAGGATATATAGTGGTGTGTTTTCTGGATCAATGGTGCCAGGAACTGATCTGTAGATATGGAGTTGGCAAACTGGCTTATTCTAGTCGTGACCCCTGGAAGGTGCCAGTGGCCAAAAATGCCAGGGTGGTAGTGACCTTTATGTGACTGGCAAGGCATTGTCCCTTCAGGTGGTAGGTTGCAGGTCCTGCTTTAACTTCTGGCATAGGTATAGTAATGGTTTCCTTGATGAATCTGAACCTGCACATGACTTGCTCCTTTGTGAGATCCAAAAACTGTGCCCTAGTGCTTTAGAGTCTCTATAAGGTTACCTCCTCCTCTTCTCAGCCATTGTGCCATAAGTATTAATAAGGCAATTAGTCATTTTGAAAAGGTAATCACCAATGATTCCCACCCCCCACTAGGTCCAAATAGGACTCAGTAGCACACACTCCCACCCCCTGTATAGCCTTGTATATGCCACTTACCCCCACCCCCCCCAGTGTGTTCCAGTAACCTTCAGTATAAACCATTATGTCCCAGTTACCACCCCGTATCTATCCCAGGCACTTACATCCCCCTTTTTAACCCTGACTCCTCCCCCCCACATGTCCCTGTGTGTCCTGGTGAGCCCCCCCCCCCTGCCGTATGACCCAGGTGTGTCCCAGTTTGGCCCCTGTAAGTCCCAGTCTATCCCTGGTACACTCCCTCTCACCCCTTAGTCTGCTCCTGTGTCCACTCACCCAGATAGGCCAACCTGCCAAACACCAAGTCAAAAATCAAAAGGAAAGTTTACACTTGTGTGTGTAAATGAGCAGTAGTAAATGAGCTCACACACGTTGCTTTTAAAATATCTCATTGCATGTGGACTTTTGCTTGTGCTCGTGCATGTACACTAGTATATGTCCCCTTGTTAAAAATAATTTAAAATGAACATTATATGTGATCGGGTCACTTGCTTGCATACATGGCCTTTTTTTTACATGTGTAAGCCTTTTGAAAATGTGGAAGCAACGACCCTGCAGTAGAGTTTTATGGATGACTATGCTCCTGAAGCAGGACTCAGAAACATGCCACTGTCTGGTGCTGTAGGGAAATGCTGGCTTAATTCTTGAAATTATTAAGATTGTTTAAAATTCATGTATGGATTGCACTGCAATATAATGAAAAAGACTGGAACTATTGTAACCCAGTAAAGAAGGGGGAGGGTAACATTTCTTTTTTTTTGTTAAATATAATAGATGAGAAGATGCCCTATCCTATCCCCGGCTCTCAGTGGAAGTTGTCCGCTGATTGGGACTGTCATAGCCCATGCTGGAACCTAAGAGCTGCTGGAAACTGTTACTATACTTGTATCCATTGTAACCCAAGTGCTTCAAGCTAAGCTGACAGGAGAGTTCTTGCAGTTGGGATTCCAGTCAGAGAGGGGAAGTTGAGAGAGACAGAGCAGAAGGGGTTTTATGTCCCAGCTCTACCAGAGCCTGCTCAGAAACTTTAGAAAGTAGTAGAAAGCACAGAGAGGAAGGCACACACCAGAGAGTGTATGAGTATTGTGTGTGTGTGAGTGTATACAGAGAGTTTCAGTAGTGGTGGAGTCAGTATTTTCCAGGTAAGAGTCGGGATAAAGACAGTTAATCCTGCAAGATTAATAATTTTGGCTGCAGCGCATGAGATTTTAGCAGCTGTTTATAGAAAATTCATGTGCTATCTGAACCTGATAAGTGTGATTGTGAAGTGAATTTCTGTTCACACATCCAGTTATACATTGTGTATATTCCTGCTATATCTCTGTTTCTTTGCTGTCAAGGGGAAAAGGAGAAATTTAAGTACATGAGAGAAGTTTATCTTCTGAGAGAACCTCTGCTATATGATAACTGGATTCTTCGTGAATGGAAAACCAGACAGCCTCAGTAATCTGGGACAAGGTGTCTGGCAAACTAATATTGGTTTTAAGGATCAATTTCCCTAAACTGCTGGTCAAGTGGCTGGTAAGGTAAATGAGTACCAGAACTCTACTGTAAGAGCTGTACTGATAAAAAAAAAAAAAAGGATATAGAGTACAGTATTTCAAAACAGCATCTCTCACCCAGAGTGAGAACATTACTGTAATATTAGGGAAACAAATCAAACACTAGAAACAGATTATTCTGAGTGTTAAACCACTCAGAACTGTGAGTGTGCTAAGAAAAAACCAGATATAAGTGCAGTGGTGTGATATCATGTCTGTACTACAGAGCAGAGTGTAAAGCTATAATCTAATCCTAAAAGGGTTATAAGAACTGACTCAGTCTTATATTATTTAGATACCTGGTCTAGAAAACAGTGACCAGAAGTACCGTATTTTTAGCTCCATAAGATGCACCTGACCATAAGACACACCTAGGATTCAGAGCAGGAAAATAAAAAAAAAAAAAATAAAAATAATGGTGTGCTAAACTGGCTCTGTTCCTGGGCGTCTGTGCGTCTTATGGAGCAAATTAGGGGAGGGCATAACATTTTTTGGGTCCCCATTTCATTTTCGGGTCTGGGGAGGGCCATTTCTGTCCACTCCCCGGATCAGAAAACGTTTATCATTCTCTTTGTTGGGAAAAAAACCAAACCAAAACAAAAAACCCCATCCCAACCCTTTAAAGTTAATTAACTACGCGCCGGCCGGCCATTGCTCCTACCATGTGACAGGGGCTGACCAATGGCACCGGTAGCCCCTGTGACATAGTAAGGACAAAGGCTATCGGCGCCATTTTGAATACTGGCAGCCGACGGCCCGAGTGCAGGAGATCACTCCCGCACCCCCGCTGGACCACCAGGGACTTTTGGCAAGTCTTGGGGGGGGGGTCAGGAGGGTGGGGGGTTGTAGTTAATTAACTTTAAAGGGTTAGGATGGGGTGTTTTGGGTTGGTTTGTTTTTTTTATATTTGCTCCATAAGACGCACAAACATCCCCCCCCCCCCCTTTTTTGGGGAAAAAAAGTGTGTCTTATGGAGCGAAAAATACGGTAAATATGTGAGTACAAAGAGAGAGCGTTAGAGTGTGTAATTTCTGTATAATACACGTAAGAGACCGCTGAAGCAATTTCTCTGTGCATAAGTAGTGAGAGAGAAATTTAATTATTTTTTTATTTCACTTACTTAGCTAGCCGAGTTCAATAAGGCTTCTAGTCCACAGCTTGAAGGAACTCAACTAGAACACTTGCAGAAGAGACTGTCGGTCCCAGTGTAATTAGGAATACACTATTTCTGTTATTTAAAGTTCAGTTAGGCACAAAGTCAAGCCAGGAGACTATGCTCCCCAACTGTGAATCTGGTGACAGGGTCCATCCAGTTGCAAAAGCTGCGATCCCTAACAGCAATTTAGCTAGCTACGTTATCAAGCATCAGTGAAGGGGACAAAGATTGACTGCAAAGCAAAGGAAACAGCTACCATACTTTTCGCTCCATCTGACCATAAGACGCACCTAGGATTCAGAGGGGGAAAATGAAAAAAAAAAAAAAAAGGTGAGCTAAAACTGCTTTGTTCCCGGGCATCTGTGTGTCTTATGGAGCAAATTAGGGGAGTGTATAAAAACATTTTTTGTCCCCATTTCATTTTCAGGTCTGGGGAGGGCCATTTCGGTCCACTCCCCAGATCAGAAAACTTTTATCGTCCTCTTTCTGTGGGAACCCCCCCCCCCAAAAAAAAAAACCCACCCCATCCCAATTAATTTAATTAACTACAACCCCCCCACCCTCCTGACCCCCCGAAGACCTGCCAAGAGTCCCTGGTGGTCCAGCGGGGGTCCAGGAGCGATCTCCTGCACTCGGGGTGCCGGCGGCCCTTTGCCCTTATGTCACAGGGGCTGACCAATAGCACCGGTAGCCCCTGTGACATAGTAAGGGCAAAGGGCCGATGGCGCCATTTTGATTACTGGCAGCTGACGGCCCGAGTGCAGGAGATCGCTTCTGGACCCCAGCTGGACCACCAGGTACTTTTGGCAGGTCTTGGGGGGGGGGTCAGGAGGGTGAATTATTGCTGTCTAAAGACTCTGTCTTCCGTCTCTACCCCTGGGAGACTGCCTGGGTGGGTTCTGTCCCATATTTCTTTGGAGGAAGACCCAACAGGAAGAAGAGCAGTCACATTTTTCCTCTCTCAATTGGTGCTTTGATGACATCTGTTAGTGACCCTCTTATTAACATCCAAAACCCCTATCGTTTGAAATTTCTCACTCAGCCACCGAAGCGGGAGAGTCACCACCTCGAAGTGTCTGATTGGTGAGACTGTGATTATACATGAAGTGGTTTTTCAGCTGACGTTAGTCATAAGTGGAAAAACTCTGACAATCGCTAAAAATTAAAAAAAAATGTAGTCAAGTTGACTGGTGTAATGGGAGTGGGACATAGAAGAGCGACAAAAATGATAAAGGGGATGGAAAAGCTCTCTTACAGAAACAGAGTCACTAGATTAGGGCTTAAGCTTGGAGAAAAGATGACCGAGAGGTGATATGATTGAGATTTATAAAATCATCAGAGGGGTGAAATAAGTAAATAGGGAATGGTTATTTACTCTTTCAAACTACATGAAACACTCTATGAAACTAGCAACTGGCAGATTTAAAAACAAATTGCAGGAAGTATTCGTTTCCCCCAGTGCACAGTCAAGCAATGGAATCTGTTACCAGAGAATGTGGTCAAGGCAACTAACACAGAGGGGTTCAAAAGGGTTGGACAAGTTCCTAAAGGAAAAGTCCATAACGATTATTAGGCAAGTAGTGTTGGGAAAACCAACGCTTATCCCTGGAAGTGAGATGCAAGAAATAAATCACCTGTTTGGGATCTGACAGGTACTTTTGACATGGATTGATCACTGTTGGAGACAGGATGCTGGCCTCAGTGGACCTTGGTCTGACCCAGCATGGCACTTCTTATGTTTTCAAATGTAGGCAACTGACTACGTTTGACTGCAATATTTTAACATCATTTTCAGCAGTTTTCCAGAAGTAATAACCCTAATTTTCTCACTTTCATAAACTCCATGTTGATACTTTGTATAGTTTTTTGGTTCCAGTTATATGCATTCATTGGTGAGGATATGGAATAAGAATCCTAGGCCAGTAGTTTTCTACCTAGAAATGCATAATTTTTAAACAAATAAGAAAAAGTGATTAATTTCTATTCAGATGCAAGAAAAATATGTAATGAACTGTTCATCTTGCCAACTTGCAAACAAAAAAGGTATTTCCTTGGGGGCAGGCCTACCGGTGGCAGTATTCTCCTGATGATTGCTTCATTTCGCTTTTTAATATTTTGTTGTGCACAAAGCTGGTTCACCTGATAAAAAAAACAAACTGTTGCGGATCTCATTGAACTGATAAATCCAGCCGCATTTAATGAGACTAGCATTGTCAAATGCTGTTTCAGTCAGCTTAACTTGAAAATTAAGACTGATTATTCACCTAAGGGGAGATTCACTACAGTGCTAAATTTTACCGTGGGATGGGAGATATATTGCAAAGGATTCCTGCCATAATTTGCTCCTTCCCATGCTACATTTCCAAAACAACCCCCTCCTGCTGTTTCAAAATCTCCCCGGAGGTCTGGTTAAATTTCCCCCCATGCTTCGCTGCCTGTAGAGGTGGCCCAGCCTTAAAATAGATTTTTAAAAAATCATTTAAAGTCACATAGTGATGCCCCATCCATTTGCCAAACTCCTCCCCTTTACACAAAACCCCCAACCAAAGACCTCTCAGATTAAAACACCCCCCCCCCCAGTAATAGGCCCCCCCATCACTGGGCCCCCCCCCATACAACATATTCCCCTGGTATTAAGGTAGGTCCTCCATTCCTTATATAGGAGAGACATCCTTATGGTCTAGTGGCCTACTCCCAAGATTCTCCCCTTAAAAATGACTCCCTGTTAACCTAATGGTGACCTGGAGCTCCCACTAGGCCCAGGGCTACTCATCAATATATTCCAAAACAGCCTTGACCAGCTTGTGTCTCATCTCTTGACTACCAGGGGAGTTTTTCTTAGGTAAGGGGGGAGCCACTAGACTACCGGGGATTAGTAGAGATGTGAATCGTTTTTTGTGTTCGTGTCGTTCTTCGTTTTTCGGCCGCCACTGAAAATGTTGTTTTTTTGCGGTTCGGGTTTTTTTTTTTGTGAAAAATCGTTTTTTGAGTTAGCGCGCACTAACAAAAACAGATTTTGTTACTTTTTGTTTTTGTTAGTGCGCGCTAACGGGGAGTTAGTGCGCGTTAACTCCCGTTAGTGCGCACTAATCCAAAAAACGAATTTTCGTGAAAAAATGGGAAAATCCCAATCGTTTTTCGGGATCCCCGAAACATGCCGAATTGGACAATTTCGTTGAAATTGTCCAATTCGGAAAACACGAATGCACATCTCTAGGGATTAGGTTCTTTTATGAAGGGGGTGGGGTGGGGGGGGGTTAATTGGGGAGAGTTGCTTGTGGGGAATGTGACATCTTTGGGTTTGGGAAGAGGACAAGACATTGCACAGATGAAAATTGATTTTTTAAAATAACGTTTGGGCCGCCTTGACAAGTGGCGGGGGGAGAGTGGCTTCCCAGCCTCCGGGGCTCTTTAAATTTCAGTGCAGGAGTATTGGGATGTGCATTAGCATCCTGATGCTCCCTCAGAAAATTATATCTACAACTCCTGAGTTGTAGTTAAAATAATGCATCTTCCCTTATTTTTTTTATCTCATTATTTTATTTGCATAGGATTATCTTAGCATTAGCTGCTTTATATACATTTTAAAAATGCATGCATGCAGAGCAGCTAATTTCAATAGGGGTCCAATATATGGGTTAAATAATGCACAATATTCACGGTATTACACAATATTACCATGATATTCCATTATCGTACAATAAACAGTGTCCCATTGTAGTTTTTCCTTTTGTGATACACACAAGCCCTCCTGCAAACATTAGGGATGTGAATCATATTTCTGACGATTGAAAATATCGGTGCCATTTTTAAAGATGGTGCCGGCCATCCAGTGCTCCTACCATGTGACAGGGGCCGGCCAATGGCACAGATACCCTGTCACATGGTAAGAGCAAAGGGCCATCGGCACCATTTTTATTAGTGGCAACCGACGGCCCGAGAGCAGGAGATCGCTCCCGGGACCACCACTGGACCACCAGGTAATTTAAAATGTTTTGGGGGGGAGGGGGGTCGGGAGGGTGGGGGAAGCTAAGGGAGCTGTTTTGAAGGGTGGGTTTTTTGTTTATCAGCTCAGGTGCAGCCGATAAAAAAAAAAAACCAAACCCGATCAGGCCGCATGAAAAAAAATTCACGATGTGAATCAGAACCGGAATTGGAACCTATTCTGGTTCCGATTCACATCTCTAGTAAACATGTGTTGCATTTAGTTTGTCACTAAATATGTGGATTATTAGAAGGCAATTAAGGATGACAGATCTCAGGTATGTCACTTGCTTCTGTTCTTCATACGTGTAATGTGGTAATAGTTTATGCAAAGTTAATGGGCATTCTTAGCCGAAAATATAGTGTGTGACAATGCAGTGGACCACAAGCAGTTTCAGTTCTTGCAGAGAATTGTAGTTGGTTTGTTCAGTAAGAAGACTGGCAGACCAGCTACTGAAACATGCATGCGACTTTTCAACTACAGCTCTTTAAATACATCACCATCTTATTTAGAGGGAAATTTAAAAACTATTGCAGTTACTGATGTGTCATAATAATACATTGTCCAGAACATCCCAGCAGACAAGTAAAGTGAATTATGGTAGTATGCCTTTTTACTCGTTCCATTGGTATTCCTCTGTTTAGTATCTATTTATTTAATTGTTCTTCTATTCCACTTATATCAGACCTGTTGTGCTAAAGCAGATTACAGAACAAACATATATACAAATTAAAAGTTATAAAAGACCTACTAAAAATGCACAAAACATATAGGGGCAGATTTTAAAAGGGTTACGTGCTTAATATACTCGCGTAACCCTTTAAAACCCCTCCTGTGCGCGCCGAGCCTATTTTGCATAGGCTCGGCGATGCGCGTATGTCCCGGGGCTTGAGAAAATGGGCGGGGAGGGGGCGTGGCCAGAGGCAGGCATAAATAATAAAACAAAGGTGGGGGGATTTAGATAGGGCTGGGGGCAGGTTAGATAGGGAAGGGGGGGGGGGCAGAAAGAAAGTTCCCTCTGAGGCCGCTCCGATTTCGGAGTGGCCTCGGAGGGAATGGGGAAAGCCAATTGGGGCTCCCCTAGAGCTCGGCACGTGCAAGGTGCACAAGTGGTGCACCCCCTTGAGCGCGTCAGCCCCAGATTTTATAACGTGTGCGTGGCTGCGCGCGCATGTTATAAAATCAGGCATAGATTTGTGCACGCCAGGTTGCGCGCACAAATCTGCGCCCGCGCACAGGTTAGAAAATCTGGCCCGTAGGAAGTAATTTTAACAAGGATATGTGCACATAAAATTGGGTTTTACGTGTGTAAATAGGCTTTTTAAAATTGCTACAATGTATGCTACTTTTGGGGTAGATTTTTTAAAAAAGCGCGATCGCGTACTTTTGTTTGCACAGCAGGCGCAAACAAAAGTACGCTGGATTTTATAAGATACGCGCATAGCCTCTAAAATCCTGGATCGGCGCGCGCAAGGTTGCCGATTTTGGGCAGCCTGCGCGCGCCGAGCCGCACAGCCTGCCTCCGTTCCCTCCGAGGTCGCTCCGAAATCGGAGCGGCCTCGGAGGGAACTTCCTTTCGCCTTCCCCTCACCTTCCCCTCCCTTCCCCTACCTAACCCACCCCCCCGGCCCTATCTAAACCCCCACTTACCTTTGTCCCTAGATTTACGCCTGCGAGAAGCAGACGTAAATCTACGCGCGCCAGCGGACTGCTGGCGTGCCGTCTTCCGACCCGGGGGCTGGTCTGGAGGCCTGGACCACGCCTCCGGGCCGCGCCCCGCCCCCGAAACGCTGCATCATCCGGTCCCGCCCCGACACGCCCCCTTCGAAAAACCCCGGGACCTGCGCGCGTCCCAGGGCTCTGCGTGCGCCGGCGGCCTATGGAAAATAGGCGCACCGGCGCGCAAGGCCTTGCTTGCGTAAATCCGGGTGGATTTACGCGAGCAGTGCTTTTAAAATCCGCCCGTTTATGTGCATAACTCCTTTGAAAATTCACTTCAATGTGTTAAATGTTTAGGGTAGGGCAATCTTGGAAATGGGGGGAAAATCTACATTAAATCAGTGCAAAGGTTATTGGAGTGAAACAGGTTTTTATGGGCTGAGAAACATTCACTAGTCTATCAAGACATTTATGACTTACCATTTTATAGGTAAAATTGCTGAATTAGAATAAAATAATTCTTTAACACAACAGACAGAAAGACTATCCACAAATCTATTTCAGTTAAGGAATGAAAGGTTCCTACATTCTGTGCTGTGATCAAGAATTCATAAACATTGTTCATTATTCAGTCCTTAATGTCACAAAACATTTACAAGGTGATTTCCAAACTTTGCAGGAAGCTTGCAGGTGCCCATGGACCTGCGAACTAAATGTCACGGGGAAGTGCCCCAGGACATTTCTTGTTGTAATATCAGGACTAGCTTTTACCTGCAGAATTTGCAAATACTTCATAGCCGGTGGCAGATTACACTGAGGAATTGGATTTCAAAGTGAAATATCATAAGAACATAAGAACATAAGAAAATGCCATACTGGGTCAGACCAAGGGTCCATCAAGCCCAGCATCCTGTTTCCAACAGTGGCCAATCCAGGCCATAAGAACCTGGCAAGTACCCAAAAACTAAGTCTATTCCATGTAACCATTGCTAATGGCAGTGGCTATTCTCTAAGTGAACTTAATAGCAGGTAATGGACTTCTCCTCCAAGAACTTATCCAATCCTTTTTTAAACACAGCTATACTAACTGCACTAACCACATCCTCTGGCAACAAATTCCAGAGTTTAATTGTGCGTTGAGTAAAAAAGAACTTTCTCTGATTAGTTTTAAATGTGCCCCATGCTAACTTCATGGAGTGCCCCCTAGTCTTTCTACTATCCGAAAGAGTAAATAACAGATTCACATCTACCCGTTCTAGACCTCTCATGATTTTAAACACCTCTATCATATCCCTCCCTCAGCTGTTTCTTCTCCAAGCTGAACAGCCCTAACCTCTTTAGTCTTTCCTCATAGGGGAGCTGTTCCATTCCCCTTATCATTTTGGTAGCCCTTCTCTGTACCTTCTCCATCGCAATTATATCTTTTTTGAGATGCGGCGACCAGAATTGTACACAGTATTCATCAAAATGCATAGTTTTCGAAAAATTGCTCCCATAGGGGTAGATTTTAAAAGGTGCGCACGGGAGTAGATTTGTTCGCACAACCCGGCGCGAACAAATCTACTCCCGATTTAATAACATGCGCGTGCTGCCGCGCACATATTATAAAATACAGGGTCGGCACGCGCAAGGCTGCGCAAAATCGGCAGCCTGCGCGTGCCGAACCGCGCAGCCATCCTCCATTGCCTCCAAGGCCGCTCTGAAATCGGAGCGGCCTTGGAGGGAACTTTCCTTCCGGCCCCCCCCCCCACCTTCCTCTCCCTTCCCCTATCTAACCCACCCCCCAGCCCTAACTAATTCCCCACCCCCTACCTTTATTTTACAAGTTACGTCTGCCCGAGGCAGGCGTAACATGCGCCGGCCGGCTGCCCGGGCGCCATGTTCCCGTCCGGGGGCTGATCCGGAGGCTGAGGCCATGCCCCTGGGCCGGAACCACGCCCGCGGCCCAGCCCCCGGAACACCCCCCGATGACGTGCCGGCCGTGACACGCCCCGACACGCCCACCCCCAGGAAAGCCCCGGGACTTACACGCGTCCCGGGGCTTGCACGCGCTGCCGAGCCTATGCAAGATAGGCTCCGCACGCGCAGGGGGTGGAAGGGGCAGCTTTTCGGGGGTTACGTGCATATCTTACACCCCAAAGTGTCCCTTATAAACTTAATTAAAAACCAAGTGTATTTAGTAGAATAAACTGTCTAAAAAACTTAAAGCACTTGAAACATATCCCATAACCCACTTGCAAATATATCCCATAGCCCAGGTGTTCAGTTTACCATGACCCAGATGAAAATCTTTTACATTATTATCTAACCACGAAGCCTTGCAAAACGTGTGCCTGCTTTGAAATGTGAATTAAATAGCCCTTCCCTTTTGTAACAGGAGAGGGAAACAAAATATTGCAAACAAACAAAAAAAAAAATGCAAAAAAGGTTTGCAGCCAAAAACCTTCTTGAGTTTAAAACCACCAGTTTGCACAGTGTTCACGAACAGATTAAATTAACTGCTGGTCATGGTCTCCTCTTGCTTCCCATGTAAAGTTTGCTGATGTTAAACTCTCCCAGGTCATTGCTGTGCACCTCTGCAAACTGATCACAGATGAAGATCGCAGAAAATAACAGGGGAGCACCTAAAGGTGCTTGCGGTATAAAAGCAAGCCAAATGCTTCAGATTCTTCTTGGCCGGCTAAATAATGCCACCTAACAAAAAATGTAACCCGATAATTGTTAATAAATGTGTTGTGATTTACCGGTTTGGCTATATTCCTTTGCTGCCGCGTTGGGTTCCATTTTAGAACATAATTATGAAGTCAAGACTTCCTCTCTGTAGGCAGTCCTCCACATATTGGTTTAATTTCAAGTCCTTGTTCAACTCTGTGAAGAACTAATTGAGTTTCAGGACATATGGAGGGAACTGCAGTAAATTACGGGACTCAGTAATACCCAGACCGCAGTGAATTACACAACATAAATCCGTCTGGGACTGTGCTCTGTTATGAACCAAGAGAGTGAAGCTTAAGTAATTTGTGAAATGTCACAGAACCCCCAAGCTGGAGTTTTCTTGAAAATCACTTACTCTCGTGTGTTTGTTCCAAAGTACATAATTTCAAAATATGGCTTTCTGCTCTCCATCTGGCACAGCTGTTCTATTTCCTACCAACTAATGCTGTCTCTTAAAAATTACCTGCCCGAGTCTGTAATCCAGATACCTGTGGTTTTTGTCTTGATTGTCTCTTTATCCTCGGATGGAATTAATATTTATTTTGAGTTATTTCCTCTTCCTCTTTAGTTTAGAAGACTTCTTCCTTCGTCAAACATTTCACTATTTTTTCACTGCTTTCCATTTAAAACTCCTTTGGCTCCAATGTGTTTTAAAGGGAGAATAAGAGCTCTCTTTCAAGAGCTGCCAGATATGAGGATATATATTTCTCTCTTATTTGAAGATTTAGCTTCTCAATGTTGCATGTAACATTTTTTATTCTATGTTCGTTTTAGTTACAAAGATCCTTGTTAATGTTTTTACACATTTTTTGTGCATTTGTTACAAGTTTGTATAGGTCAGTGCACACTGATATCTTTGATTGCCAAATACCTATGGAAAGAAAACTTCTTATTGGCCACTGGTATTGTATAATTCCAAGCTATTGGTCACATGAATAAATTGTATATTAAATTTCGGGTGATTTTGTAAGGTGCACACACACACACACGTCCATGTGTGCGCGCTTCCTGAGCGTGCACACAAAATCGGCAGGCCATGCACACATGCGCAGCCAGATTTTATAATCCATGCGCACAAGGGGGGTAAAATTCAGCAAAATCACGTGGCGACGCATCGCAGCCTTCCCCAGGTTCTACCCTAACCTCCCTTCCCCTTCCCTCCCCAACCTCTAAATCTGACTGATTCTTTTTTTTTGTTTCAATACTTACTTCAGGGCCCAACCTGAAGTAAATTGCACGAACGAGGGTCCGGGACAGCAATGAATGACGCTGTCCTGGCCCGCCCCACCCCCCCAGACTGCCCCTCCCTACCACTGGGACCACCCCTTGGAAGAGGCCTGGCTCTTGTGCGTGTAACGGGGGTTACGCATTCGGCCGGGCCTTGTGCGCCGTGCGCATTTTAGGCCCGGCTGCGCACGTAACTCCCGTTTTCCCCACACGCAGGGGATTAAAATCAGGCCTTTTATGTTTGGAGGTTGGAGGGGGGAGTCTAAGTCATTACATAATGGCACTACTTAGAGATTGAATGGGCTCATAATTTTCAGAGCTCTGGGAGAATCCATGGTGCATGGTTATCAGGATGTGGTTGGGAGCATGGGGGGACTCCAGCACACTATCGGAGTGATTGGGAATGTGTTTGACTGTTCAGCAGGAAGTGTCCACCTACCTGCTTGGATGACATTCTTCCAAACAACCAGGCAGAGCTTGTGGCACTTCTCGATTAATATGGGCAAAGCTTGGTTGAGAGAGGTCCCGGCCCTGAATAGCTCAAGCACAGATTAGGTAAGAGTCCAAGAGCAATCTAGGAGGAAGGTCCAGGCTAAAAGTGCAAGCATGAAGTCCAGGCAATAGTTCAGGCAAAGGGACAGGTTTCACCGAGAGGTTCCAGGAATTCTTTTATGCCAGCATGGTGTCCCTGCTAGCTCTGGATTTAAATTTGGCAGTCCCTTCTCAGAACCAAATGCGTGCATATGAGGCAGTCCTAATCCTTCCTGGGCCAGGGAATGGTTTAATGCTGGCTTCATTCTGCTTCCACTGCTTCTCTGGCTTTCCCTGCTGTAGCCCTGGCAGACTGTCTGAGGCTGTGGGTTCAAGAGCTACTGACTGACGGTGGCCCTCGTCCATTGGTCTGTTGCTTCATAACAATGACTCTTGGCGAGGGGGAGTTGCTGCAATGAGTTGGAAGGGGAAAATAATCCCTATGTAGTTGCAATTAGAGGCTTATGGTACTAGTTCCTAGACCCAGTTCCAGTTGAGCTGGAAGTCCAAAAAAGAAACTGCTGGCACCAAAGAAAAAAAAGTTCTAGAAAAATGTGTCTCTCTATGTAGAGCTGGTACTGAACAGGTCCAAAAACTATGTGACATGAACCCTTTTCTAGATGTGAAAAGCAAAGTAAAGTGGACATGGATGGGGAAATTCATAATTGCTACTGCACTGTGTTGGTTTTTATTGGTAACCCGTTGTGATCTAGGAACTGCAACACTGAAATGAAAGAAAAACAATTCCTGGAATATTTTTGTCTGTTTTCTACTACTGACAGTGGGCAGGTAATTTTGTTTCACTGTGCCTAGGTTCACCAAATGTTATTCCTCCTGTACCTCTTTTTCAGGCTTTTATATAGTTCTCTGATCCAAAACCTGCTTCCAGGTAATCAGCCTCAGAGGTAACTGCATATACGTTTCCAAATATTAAACTGAAAAGCCCACTGGGATCCGTTTTTCAGGAAAAGCACTAAATACATTCAGATACCATTGTTGCTGTTTTTACTTTTTGATATCACCTGTTCTCTCAGATCACTTTTTTTTTTTTAAGTTTTCTAGGTTTTAAATGCAAAATGTAACGGAATCTTGGCTAAAAGTTATAATCCATACCCTTGTTACTTATTTTGGTTTATCTAATGAGAATGCTGCTTAGCATGCAATCACACGTTCCTTTTGTTTCCTGATCTGATTTAAATCATGCTGATCTGACTGGATCCTGAAAAAGAACAAAAAACCTTGCAGTCTCTAAAGGAAAGTTTTTTTTTGAATCCAAATAAAATTAAAAAAAAAATCTGGATTATTACTTGTGGAGGGTCATTTTCAAACAGCCCTCAGAGGCCAAAGGTTTGTACCCACAGAATGTTGAATGTGGCTTTATTCGCACAAATCGGCTTTGAAAGTCTGAGGCTTGTCTTGCCCCTTTCTGGAGCAGGTGTGCACAAATACTTTCCCTGCCCCCAACACCTCCAATGTTGTGGAGGGCAAAGTACACATGTATTCGAGTTACACGCGTACACACACATACGTTTCCCCGCACACTCCCCCCCCCGGGTAATTTTGAAGCCAATTGTCATGAATAACCAGAGTTTATGGGTGTGTATCCTTTGGCTAATTACCCCCTTAATTGGCCTGTTTGCGGGCTCACATTATGCATTTATAAAATTACAAATGAAATGTAATTAAGTACAGATCTTTGTAGGCAGAGTGTCGTAAGAGTTGCCTTTAGAGTTGCTTTCGTAGTATAATTGGAATTTTCTGGCAACAGAAATAATCCACATGTTAAAAATCTGATTCTGGTTCCAAGAAAACTTGACTTCCACTGCACAGCAGTTTTGAGCACTGACTGTAAGCTTAATTAGGCACATCTACATTTTTTATTTGTATAGGTATGGCTAAGGGCTTTTCACCTGTTCAGATATGGTTAACTACAGTCAAAGTCAAAGATGAAATGGCTCAAACTGTTTTGCAATGGGAGTCTTAAAATGTTCCTTATAAATTGTTATTGAAAGCTTTTTTTTCCTACCATGCCTAGGGGAAAGGTTTTAAACATGCTATATCAGGAATACAGTGGCAAATTGCCCGGCACCCTCCAGCTCCAGTAATCACTGGTGGAACAAATGGTTTTAGGCTGCCCTCGACCATCGAGATGAGAGCCTTCTCTTTTTTTTCGGGAAGGAATGCAGCAAGAGCAGCCCCAGAATTGCTAAGATTGTCAGTGTGGACAAACATCTGCACTTACTGGAGGAATGCACACCTGCTTTCAGCAAACCCAGCCAAAAATACAAGGCTCTTGTATTTTGTCAGCAGTCCTGAGCATTGACCTTTGACGTGATCTGCTGAGCAAAAACTGCAACAAAGCCCCCAGCTACCATGTACAGATTCAGCCCGATGTTCTTAGTCCTTCTTAGAGCAGCAAACTTTGAACTTATTTGCTAATCAGGTTTTCGAATTTGCCTAATGTACACTCGCTTACTGGTATATACATATATACTTGGGCAACTGAGAGTAAATTAGATAGCCATGCACTTATTTGCAACTCGGATTATGTTTGTGACAGTTGCTGTTGTAGACTTTTGTTGTTGTTAAAGTATGGGAACGAATTTTCCATGCTTAGGCTGAAAATAATTGTCCCCCAAAATAAACTGGGTGAGGATGGATAAAAGGCTGTTGATTAGAAATGCTAATACTTGGGGAATTTTGTATACTTGGGCCACAAAATAATATTGTGAGCTAGCGCTGGCCAGAAATTGCTTCTAAAATAATTGGCAGAAAATATCTGGTAATGAATGGATGAGATCATGAGAATATTCAAATGTGCAGCAGTGTAAACTATAGAATTTGTGCTGTATGAGTCAAAACAACTCTCTGGGTAGCCCAGTGATTTTTTTTCCCCATTGGTTAACCAAGAAAGATCCTTTTTTCTACTGTGGCAAAAAAAGAATGCCCAACAAAAAATGAAGACAAGACCTATATAGTGAAATAGCCAAGACAAAAATCCCTCCACGGGCGGAGTTTAGACGAGCAAGCCATATCAGTATAGCTGAAAATTGAATGCTACTTCAAAAAGGACTGCAAGGAAACCCAAACCACACGTTATACGAGAGAAAGCTGCTAGTAAATGCTGTGGATCAAGGGGGTCATTACTACAGTAAGCTAAAACGTATTCTTTTATGTCTTGTTTTCATCTCTTCAAGCATTGCGATGCTGGGAACTTCGGTGAAATGATGCTTCAGACGGCAAGCCAGTCAGACTGATTATGAAGCAATTTAACATTCTGCTTAGCTTAATTAAAAAAACAATGTGTGCAGTGCAGTTATTTGCTTAATTCAAAATATGCTCTTAAGTCATGAATTTAGCACATGCTTTATTTATTACCTAGTGGCAATTTTTTATGTTGTTAGGAGCCATCTGGCTCTTTTAATGAAGGGTCTAGAAAGGCAAATGCAAGGTATGATGATTGTCTTTGAGCAGTCCTGACTTTTTTGCCGCATACAGAGTTTTGATCATGTTTTTTGTAGAGTAATAGTGGTCTTCACGATTTATATCTGGGCTTATAACTGAATTAAGATTCTAGTGAAACGAATCATAAAACAAAGCGAGGTGCGAACGTTTCATGATGCCTGCTTAACTTCTACGATATTAGAGTGACTCCTAACCAAGGGCTAGGGCATGTTTCAAAATGGTCCATGACTTCACAGTGTGGCTCTGACCTACGTGAGATGTCAACTGAACTGGTCTTTATTTTCATTCTGACGAGTCACCCTTCCATCCATGATGCTCAGAGTGGTGTACAAGAATTAAATACAGTAAAAGCATTAAAGACACTAAAAATCCAGTAGCTCACATAATAATATTTAGGGAGGGTAATTTTCAAAGCTATTTCTGCTGGTAAAGCAGTGCTTTTTAAAAAATGTCCCTTCCTGCATGTGGGCAACCTTACCACTCTGCCAGTGGTGCGCCATGATAAAAGACCCCCTTAAGGGAGTCACTTTTAGACTGGCTACATAAATGCAGATACTTTTTACCTGCTGCGTCTGCGCTAATTTTCAAAGCGATAGGGAGCCTACATTTCAGACCTCTCCGTGGTCTGCTTTTTGCATGCGCAAATGAACGCGTGGAGATTAAGGCTAGTATTTTATAAAGAGTGCGGCGGGAGCTGCATAGTCTATAAAATACTGCATATCTGTGCTCCAAAAGTGCACGTATATGTTTCAGTAAAGGCAAATATTTGAAAAACAAGGAGCACATGCCTTCTCTACCCATTTTATAAACAAACATACACATATTTTAGGTGTATAAAAAAATATAACATGTATGTGTAATAATCAGGATTTATACACGGAGACAGATATTTTCTATTACATATAGAGGTAATTTTCAAAGGAAAATGTAAATGTAGCATACTATTGTAGTAGTTTTTAAAAGCCCATTTACTCACAATGGGGCGGATTTTAAGAGCCCTGCTTGTGTAAATCCACCCGGATTTACGTGAGCAGGGCCCTGCGAGCCGGTGCGCCTATTTTACATAGGCCTACCGGCACGCGCAGAGCCCCGGGACTCGCATAAGTCCCGGGGTTTTCCGAGGGGGCATGTCGGGGGGCAGGCCCGATCCACGCGGCGTTTTGGGGGCGGGACGTAGCGTTTCGGGGGAGGGTCCGGGGGCGTGGTTACATCCCGGGGCAGTCCGGGGGCGTGGCCGCGCCCTCCGGACCCGCCCCCAGGTTGTGTCCCGGCGCGTGGGGATTTACGTCTCCCTCCGGGAGGCGTAAATCCCCCGACAAAGGTAAGGGGGGGGGGGTTTAGACAGGGCCGGGGGGGTGGGTTAGGTAGGGGAAGGGAGGGGAAGGTGAGGGGAGGGAACGGAGGTAGGCTGCGCGGCTCGGCGCGCGCCGGCTATACGGAATCGATAGCCTTGCGCGCGCCGATCCAGGATTTTAGCGGCTACGCGCGTATCTACTAAAATCCCGCGTACTTTTGTTTGCGCCTGATGCGCCAACAAAAGTACGCCAAATCGCGCTGTTTGAAAATCTACCCGATTAAGTGCACTTAGGGCCTGATTTTAAAAAGCATTTACTTCAGTAAAACAGGGTTTCATTCCAGTAAATACACTTTACTCAAGTAAGCGGGCTTTTGAAAATTGCTACAATACATGCCATTGAATTGTCCATATGATTTACTTGAATAAGTGCACTTACTTTTGAAAAATGCTACGACAGTATGTTATATGTATGCATGTAACTCCTTTTGAAAATTACCCCATTAACGTGGGTAAAGCCTATTGACAATTCAATAGCATATATTGTAGGAATTTTCAAGAGCCTTTGACAATTGCTACAATATATGCTATTGAATTGTCAATAGGTTTTACCCACATCAAGTGCACTTAACATGGGTAAATCGGCTTTTGAAAATTGGTACGATAGAATATGCATATTTTTAGTTCATGTGTACATTTTATCAGGGGAAAAAAGGGGTGTTCCAGG
Source organism: Rhinatrema bivittatum (assembly GCF_901001135.1). Taxonomy (NCBI): domain Eukaryota; kingdom Metazoa; phylum Chordata; class Amphibia; order Gymnophiona; family Rhinatrematidae; genus Rhinatrema; species Rhinatrema bivittatum. The sequence continues at coordinate 241,064,036 of NC_042620.1, forward strand.
GGAAGGTTTAGAGCAGGTAGCTATTTTGTAAGTGAACTACGCAGATACATTACTGAACTTATTCCTACACTTCAAAAATTCAAAAAAATAAAAAATAAATTCAAAAAGAAACTCAAAACATGGCTCTTCCTACAAGCCTACCCCTCCTCATCCTCTCTTGCTAACTCTTCTCTCCCTGTGACTTACCGCTAAAAAATCTCATTGCTTAATTTCAGGCCTCCCAAATTTTCCCCTTCTCTTTCCCCCCAATAAGAATCAAAAAATCTCAACGAACGTATTATTTGAACCCTGTACATAGCCTTTTCTTATTGTTTTTGTTCATCCCCCTCTCCTAATTTGTTACCCCCAGTTGAATCCATCAACTAAATTATCTAGTTTTCTGTTTGTTATATGTTGATTGTTCATTGTTCTTTGTAAAGGCCATGCCTATCTATACCTTGGTTCTAAGTTATCTGTAAACCGACATGATGTGCAAACGGTTGTCGGTGGGTATATAAAACCTTTTAAATAAATAAATAAATAAATACACTTTTTCACCTGCTAATTGACTCGTGCAAGTGAAAACTGAACTTGTCTGTTGTCTGCAGTTTTTGAGTGGGAGGTGTGGATGAACAGGTAGGGGTTCAGGGTGAAGAGCTAGAGGGTCTAGGTAAACTGGAGAAGAATTGGGAGAACTGGTGCAGATATCGGTGAGTCCAAGTATGCACGCATGTATTTTCAAAACACAAGCAGGGTCAGTTTTTAAAGAAAAATGTAACATACTCTCGATGTTTATAAAATAGCATGTATTTCCTACCTAAAATGTAAACAAAATATTGTGAAGGGGAGATGGAAGAGAGACCATTGGATGTGCTACTGTTTGTGACAGAAATGTGAATGGTTCAAAAGGGGGGGGGGAACAGGTGATTGAGCTCATGTCCTCTTCCTTTGTAGGAATCTAGGCTGAAAGAAATCTCTTTACAACTTTTACAGTACATGTACTGTTGTGAGCTCAGGATTACTGTAGGAGTATTTGCATTAGGTTTCCAGAAGCGAAGGCGACTTGGCGTGGAGTTAAATAGCCAGGTCCTCTGTCTTTATGTAAAAAGCCTCCCTCAAATAATAATGACCATAAAAGAATTGACCTGTCTGTTTTGGCACAAACGAAATATGAAAATCATGCAGTCCTTCTGTCTTTCTAGATTAGGAATACCACCCAAAGAGCTTACGATAACCAAAGTCAACCATTTAATGTGTTGTTGACATCTGGATCCCAGGTGTCCTCAAAAACCTTTGTCCCACTGGGAGGTGCCTGTGGCACAATGACAGTTTGCTGAACATTTGGCACACGGTAAATAAAGCGCACAGAATGGGCATCGTAAATACTGCAGAGCAGGTTTACTTTCACTTTTATCTGTGGTGATAATGGGGGGTGTGCGTGTGTATGCATGTGTAGATTGAGCTTGGCACTGGAGGGAAACAGAAAGCTTAATAGCTGACTGGATCCCCTTTTACTGTTAGGTGCTACATGTCAGTTATTTCTCTTAATATTTTCTTCACACATCTTTCAAGACTAGAAGAGCAGTCTTGTGCCTGATTCAACGTGTGCCTCATTTATAAAATTGTTTAAATATCACGATGCGGCAGTATTAGTTAGCTTTGTTTGTCTGCTGTGTTGCCTTAAGGGTAGATTTTAAAATGTGCGCGCGTGCACATGGGCACAGCTATTTTATAACATGCGCATGTTATAAAATACCTTTACCGCGCACACATGCACGCTGAATTTTCATGTCTGCGTGCGCCTGTGTGGGTAGGTGGCCTGCTCTGCGCGTGGGGGGTGGGGGAATTTTAGAATAATAGGCGCGGCGACGTGCGTAGGGCTTCACCAGTTCCCTCCCAGGCCGCTCCAATAAAGGAGTGGACTGGGAGTTAACTTCCTTACTCCTAACCCTATCCTCCCTCCCTCTTCCCCTCTTCTCCACGACCCCTAAAGTAACTCTACCTATCCCCATTGTTTTTATTTTTGTACTTCCTGCTCCTCCGGAGCATAAGTAAACTCCGCGCGCCGGCTGGCTGCCAGTGCATGCTTTCCTGAGACAGCGTCTAATGACACTGTCCCGGCCCGCCCCTTTCAGCAGGCCCAGCACTTGTGTGCGTATCGGGGGGTTACGCGCGTGGCAGGACCCGTTCTAAAATGCGCACGGTATGCGCAAGGCCCGGTCACATGCGTAACCCCTGATTTTTCGCACCAAGGCCTTTTAAAATTTGGGCGTTAGTTTTTAAGTTTTAACCTTTTTCCTTTAAAAAAATTGTTTCCCCAAGATTTTGTTTTTATGTATCTGGTAGGGATGTGCATTTATTTGAATTGAATATACAAAATATTAGAAATGAGCCCATATTCCTGGTCCCCAGAAACGATTGGAGAGGTCCCACAGATGAAACGAATAATTGATGTCTCATTCGTTTGTTTCATATTCATTTCCCACTGCAGATCCCTACTTTTTTTTTTTTGCTTTTTATTCATTTTAATATGCTTTGAAATAATCCTTTCTGTCCCCAGTAAATACATTTCAGGAACTAACTGGTTACAATGTTTATCCTGTTCATATTTTGTGAAGTCACAGGATATCATGTTCCTTTGCTAGTGAGAGTAATTCACATCTCTCGGAAGCTAGCCAGATTTGAACCCATGTATAGCGTCGGCAGCAGTCCATTTTTGCCATTTCCTTCCAGTTCATCTGCCGTTTCTGGAGAGCCCTTGTCCTCTCTATTTCTCCGAACTTGTGCACTGACATGGAAAAGGATGTGGATTCATTTTATCAAGGTAGATGTGACTTTTGTTCCTTCAGTACATTTTCTTTTTTTTACTGCTGCAGTATATCTGAACAGTTTCATTATACCATTTTACGGCACATGCTGTGAAAAGAACATTAGAGGCATTTTCAATTTATTAGATTGGGTTATGACTTTTATAATTCATGCAGTTTCTTTTTTTTTTTTTAGTGTGTAATCTTTCACAATAGGGGTAGCAGTCTGTTGCTGTATTTGTGCCTGAAAAGGCTCCTATTGTATTGCTTTCTTGCTTCTGGGGTTTGGCTATAAATCTTTGTCAAAGCTGCAGATTGCATTCAACTGAAAATGGGATATTGTAGTGGCTGCATTAGTACAATTGGATACACAGAAATAACACTTAACAAACAAGTTGTGGGTGATGCTTTTTTATTGGACTAACTTGATACATTTGCCGCTAGCTTTAAGGAACTACGCACCCTTCATCAGGTCCATGCAGATGAGCTCATAGAGACAGAATGGGAAAAATATGTTAGTAAATCAGTCCTTACTTACTCCATTAAAAAGGTATCACCTATGGCATGTTTGTTGACTTTTAGTTGTATGTAACTGAAAATGGGAGTGTAAGCTGGAGGGCTGGATGCAGTCTTACGTTTCTCATCTGCATTGTTGTTTTCATTGTTTCATTTTCCCCTCGACCCAACAGTTCAGTTTCTTCATGCTCCTTTGTACTTCCAACTCACTTAGCAATTTATTTATTTATTTATTTCGACTTTTTATATACCGACATTCTCGATACAAATATCAAATCAGATCGGTTTCCATTATAACAAAACAGTCACGGTTAAGGCGTGACATTAAACAAGGTGTCAGAACAATAGAACGTAAATATTAAATAGTCGTAAATGAATCGTCGAACAGCGTTAATATACGTAACAAAATAAATAGACGTAACAAAATGAATAAAAAGAATTGAATGATACATGTAACAGCGAACAATGTTAATGGGCGTATCATGAACTAATGCATCTACTAGGGTGTCTTTCATAACATATGGACTGTCCATATGTTATGGGGCAATGGGGCTGAAATATTGTGTCATGAGTCTTCATTTGTAACTACCCAGAGAGTTATCCACTATTATATACCACCCCTCCATCTCCTCCCAACTTTACCTAACCTGGTCATTGCGGTGATGGTCCTGGGCAGAGGGGCCGTGCATCGGGGGTTCTTAGGGAACCCTGCAATCATGGGCCCTTGATCTGGCCACTAGGTTGTTACCTGTAAGCAGTGGCTAGGACTTGCTCTCCCCCCATGGATATGAATAATATGAATAATAATTCCTTAGCATCCCTAGCCCCAGTTGACATGGGGAGCAGAAGACCTGCCTTGGGGATCAAACTGGGGACCTACTGCATGGCATTGCCACTGAACGACTGGGCTTCTTGCCCTGTTTTGCTTGTTTTAATTACAGGCATTGGCGATATAATCCGTAAAGTGGGACTGGTTTGGGAAAAGATTCCCAATGCACCTGCAGAATTTATGCCTTTTTGAAGCTACCTAATTTTTTGTGCATGTGAAAGTGTGCGTGAAATCGGGATATGCACATACTTTTATGCATACAACCCCTATGCAATTTTATAACAAACCATTTACACATACACAAACAAGCCTGTGTTAAGAAAGTGATTTGAAAAGCGCTTCGCATGGGTATTACCGCAGAGTACGATAACTTTTTCGCCCATAACGCAGCTTGGAAAATAACCCCCTTAGCTGCTTAATGGCTTTATTTAGCCACTGTTAACGTAGGCGTTATGGATGGTCTATTTTTGAGCTGGGCATAAACTAAGTACATATGAGTGAATTTCCAAATCTACGCACTCTGTTTCTCCCACGTATCCCCCATCCCCAGAAATCGCAGTATTGACACATTCCATGGCCATGCAATTTTCTCATACTTTGCCACTACGCTGCTTTGTGAAAATTGCCCCTGTGAAGAGAGACGTTCCTGTTCCTCGGGTTTTCCCCTACCTGTGTGTGTGATTGAGACATTTATACAAAGAGCAATATAAAAGAGAACTAGCATGTTGTGTAAGTTGTCACTTGTAATATGTCAAGAGATTTTCCATGATATTCCATTTGACGTAGATCAGCAGCTGCATCCCTTTGAAGCAGCAGTACTTGCTGAGATGCAAAACCTTTTTTTTTTTTTCAGTGAAAACACCTTCTGTTTTTCAGAGTCAGGAAGTGAGGGTGAATTGTAATGCTCATCAGTTGTTTTTCTGATGCAATTACCTACCCCAAGGTTTCTGAAACTAGGTGGGGGAGGGAGTGTGTAAAAGGTACAAAGTGGAATGCAGGATGTTGGAGAAAAGTGGAAACAAAAAAATTTTCTTTTTAGAAAATCAGGCAAAAGGGTTTTCCGGCTTGCGCTCAAATTGCCCATATAGCCTTGTCTGGAGAGCTTTTCTTTCCTGTGCCAGTGTTCCGATCACTTGGGTGGTTTCATCAGAAGGGATTTCTGGTTCTGCGTGATGCTGATATCTCGCAAGCAGTTTTTATTAGAAAGGGTTTCCAGTTCTGTGTCCTAGCACTTTCAGATTTCTGAGGTGGCTTTCTGGCACTTGGATCAGTCAGGTAACTTCCTTGGACAGGAGTTTTCCTATTCTTTTCGCCTACATAAGCAACTTTAGGTTGGTTTGCTGCATAAATAAATAAATATTGCCCAAAATCCAGACTTTAGGAGTAGTGAATACATTTATTAGCCTATTAAGCATATCATGTCTCCCTGTTTTTGGTAAGTTTTGGAAAGCTAACATTTCTATATTCATTTCTGTATTCTGCTATTTCTGGTTAGCAGTGACACTTCCTTGTAAATATTATGCGTCAATTCTATATTTGTTTTTCATACCACATGGAAAGATACCATAGAACAACACCTGCAGATTTGTATGTCTACTATCAGACAGTGGTTACATCACAATAAATCATCACTCAACATGTCAAAAACAGAATTTCTATTGATCCAGAAGGGACATTCAATGATACATCATGCTCCTATTTCTTTTGAAAGCATGATGTTCCCAATCAATGATTCTATTAAAAGTTTAGGAGTTTGGATTGATCCACATCTCACATTTCGTACTCAAATTAAGTCTATAATTAAAAAAAAAAGTTTTTACAAATTGCATCTGCTTGCAGGCCTAAAACACCTCTTGCATGAAAGTGATTTTTGCACAGTCGTGCAAGCTTCTATTTTTCCCCTTGTTGACTATTGTAATAGTCTTTATCTTGGTCTTCCTGAGCTATCCTTGCAACCTCTTCAGCTTCTGTTGAATGCCACTGCACATTTGATTTCTGGAATCAAATGCAATCAACACATCACTCCTACCCTTATGAGTCTACATTGGCTTCCTATGCAACAGTGGCTAGCTTATAAAATCGGAACAATTATGTTTAAGTTAATAAACTCAAGTTCCTGGCCATGGGCTAATGCCCTTCTTAAACTATATCAACCTTCCCGCCAGTTAAGGTCATCGCAGTGTGGCATGCTTGGTATTCCATCAGTGAGAACTGCTCCTCTTACAGCTACCAGAGGATCTGCCTTTTCTGTAGCAGATTTTTTTTTTAATTCTCTTCCAGTGGAAGACAGATGAGCTTTGAAAACCTTCCTGTTCGAGCAGGCGTATTGCTAGGTTTGCAGGTCCTGCTGTTCAAGTTTAGTAGGTATTGTACATCAGTGAGTTTCCCTTTTTTAGGCAGGATACAGGGATGAGTCTTGGGATGCAGTCTACTAATGAGCGTGAATTTGTTGTTTTGCCTTGTTATATTTTCCGGTATTGTATATCAACTGTGCATTTGTATGTATGTGCTTCTGTACAACATATGAGTGTTTTATTTTGTACATTGCTTAGGCCATAAGTGTTAAGCAATAGATACATTTATTAAATGAAAATGAATGACATGAAGTGTACATGTGTCTCAATGTAGGATTTTATTGTGTATGAGAAATAGGCCTTCAAACTATCCAAGTCAAATGTTGACTACTTGACAAAGTTCCCAAAGGTATATTTACAGTACTGAGTCATTTTGTATCATATACTGCTTTGGTAAATGAAAATTACTTTCCTCATGATGCTGGGCACTCAGCTGCTCTTTGGTGCCATGCTGGTTCTTCGGTGGTAATTTCTGGGGAGAATGGATGCTCTCATAAGACCAGCAGGGGTTACAATGCCTTCTGGGCTGAAGCAAAAAATTGTTTTGGAGTCTAGTAGCCTTCAAATTGTTTTAAGACTGAAAGGGTGCATAATATGATATTTTACAGGTTGATATTCAGAGTGTTTGTCCAGCTAACTTTTGGAGTTAGCCAGACAAAACACAGTATTTAAATTATTTCCCCATTCACTGGCTGAATTTTAACCATGTAAGTTAATACCCAGCTAAGATTTATCCAATTAAAAAGAGGCTGTGTGTGTGTGTGTGGTGGTGGGAGGGTCATTCCAGGGGCATGGCTAAAATGTTATCTGTTTAGCACCGATATTCATCCCTAACCAGATAAAGTTATCAGGCTAACTGGTAAAAAAAGAAATGGCTGCTCTAAAGTTAGCCAGATAACTGAGAAACACCCCCCCCCCCCCCCCAAACAAGCAAACTAGCATGCCAAGCAGGTTCCAAAACCTTCTTCAAATTCCATACCTTAATAAAAAGGATTTAGACAAATTCTCAGTCCCTCCTTGTACCACCACAACCCTTAAAAATGGCCCTCTGTAAGCTGGAGTAGAGCTGACAGCTCCCATCACTTTAGGATTAATTTATTCACTTCATTCCAAGTGAAAATATCAATCTCCATTTAGAACTGAGACATTTTAAATTGCTAAAGTTAACTAGGCAACTTTATCCAGACATCCAGTTAATTCTAGCAAGTTAGCTTTAACTAGTTAAGTTAGCCATTTAACTTTACTTGATTAAGAGTACTTAGTTCTGAAAGCAGATTAGTCAGTGATGGGACCAGTGTTTTCACCTGGAGTGAAGTGAATACATTACTAACGTGCTGCCAGCTTTCAGCTCTATCACACTTCGCATTGAACCCAACAGGCGACTTTGGGAGTTCAAGAGTTAAGGATTTGGCCAACACTTTTTTTTAAGGTTGGGAATGGGGGGATTGGCACCCACTCTACATTCTAGTTTTTTCAACATTCAAAAGCCTGGTGAATGGTAAAGTTGCCCAGGTGATTTTATCAGAGTAATTTTAGCCAAGTATATTCTGGCTAAGTCCCGGTGAATATTCTGACCAACATTAGCTGGTTAACTTTAATCAGCTAACTTCTAACTCATTGCACCAATGACTGTTGACTTCTTTGTGGTGAACACCTGTGAGAGCCTTTCATGGTCTTTTAGTTTCCCTTTATCTTGGAAAATGAATTAAAAATCTGTTGACTCCTACTCATAAAATAAAATATCAAGTTATGCCTTTTGCATCTCGAAGATTGCTTATCTGAAGACTGTAGGCAGTGAATTTCTCTAACATTTAACCATGGATATTTATTAACATGCTAAACCCCACCACAGGGAAAAACAAAAAATATCAGAACACACCTCCATCAATAGAGCCTAAACCAGAATGTCAAAAAAGATGTTTGCACTTATTGATGTGGAATAATTTCTCTTTTGAGTAAATCCACTGGAGTAACAAAACCTTCTTTATGTATCTCTTTGTCATTACTTTGAAATTACAGAAATAGGTTGCTGTCTTTGGGCTATTGTGACATTGGATTTGAGGCAATTCAATTATCCTTTTCTTTGAAAGTTTTAGAAATCTTTTTGTTTATGCAAACTTTCCCACTAGTATTCTTTCTATTTTTCCCCAACCTCTCCAAGAGTTTATCATTTTCTTTCCATATCCTAAAGCGTCCCTTTAATTTGGCACATTTGAAAATGAGCATAGGAATCCTCGTGAACTTACACACACACAAAGGTATTTTTATGTTGATTTTTTTGTTTGTAGGAATTAGCACAACTCAGATCTTCCTCTGGAAGGTTTGTATTGAGGAGATTATTTGTAGTTCCTTTGTTTGATAGTTGTAACATGGGTATTGTTTTTTGTGTTTTTATTTCTTTATGTTTATTTGATGATAACTATATTACTGTTGAATGTATTTATTTATGTTGTAGTACTTCAACTTGGGCATCTTAGTGGGAAGTAAGTAAATGTTTTCAAATAAATAGAATCAAGAGTATACAAAGCTATGGGACCAGATGAGATGCAGCCTATGATTTTGACGGAGCTCAGAGATACTCTGGAAGGTCCTCTGATGTGCAATTGGAGATGGGAGTGGTTCCACAATTCAGGTGCAGGGCAGACGTTGCCCCTCTTCATTAGAGTGGTAGGTAGTCTCACTTCATTGATGGGTAAATTGAAGGAAATGCTACTAAAGGAAAGGATGCTGAAGTATCTCGAATCCAGCAGGATTCAGGATCCAAGGCATGATTTTTGCTAGAGGGATATTATGTCAGACCAGTCTGATCAATTTTCTTGATTAGGTGACATTAGAACTGGGTCAGACTGAGGGTCAATCAAACACAGCATCCTGTTCCCAAAATTGGCCAATCCAGGACACAAGTACCTGGCAAGAACCCAAACATTAAATAGATCCCATGTTGCTAATGCTGGTAATAAGCAGTAGCTATTCCCTAAATCAAATTAACTAATAGCAGTTTATGGACTTCTCCTCCTGGAATTCCTCCAAACCTTTTTTAAGGTGCATTGGATATAGCATTCTTGAATTTCAGCAAAGCTTTTGGTACTGGGTTGCATGGAAAGTTCATAAAAAAACTGAGCCGTTTGGGGGGTGGGTCGCATGCCGGGAGACTGAATTAGAAACTAGAGACGTGTCATAGTTGTTGCACTGGGAGTGGACCCTTGGCCTGGTGCAGGATTGGTACGGCCCTCCGGTCGGACCCTGAGAGCGCCTGCCACCAGGAGGCAGAGCACAGGAGGAGACAGAGGCTAGCTGGAGCTTCACCAATAGCAACCCGGGGATCCCTCAGGTTGAGCCCTTGGTTACCCAGGCCGCCTGGTCTTAGGTGAGCCTTGCAGGGTCTCCTAGAGAGAAAGTTCAAGGGAGTGCCCACCACGAACAAGGGTGCGCGGTCGGTGTTCAGACAAGGAAGTCCAGAGGTCGCAGGAGGCCAAAACAGAGTGTCTGAGTGTATAGCGAGAATCAAGGCCAGAGTCTTGGAGTAGAGTGGTCAGCCAGGCAGGGTCAGTAGCAGAGGTCAGATCAGACATGGTCAAGTCAAGGAGGAGGTCGGGTTCCAGGTGGCAGATGAGAGTAGACTGTGTTCCAGGCAGAGGTCAGGTCAGGCAGCGAGGTCAGGTCAGGCAGCGATCAAGGAGTAGTCAAGAACAAGCAGAGGTCAGTACCATGAGATCAGTCCGAAGGGTACTACCAGGGATGGAGAGACGAAGGAGCAGGAGACGCTGGAACTGGAGACACAGGAGATTCTGGAACAAAGAAACTGGAACAGGAGACACAGGAAACGCAGGAAGGCAAACTTGCTATCACAAAGTGATCGACCCAATTGCCAAGGCAAGGTCCTGGGAGACAGGGCCTCACGTAGATACTAGGCAGGGATGATGTCATCACTGAGCAACCCAACCGGGTTTCCTGTGCTTGGCCTTTTAAATTGAAGGAGATCGGCTGCGCGCGCGCCGAGGAGCAGGGCCGAGGAGACGCTGGACTCGGAGCCCTGGTGGGAGCTCCACTGTGAAGCCTGCGACGTTGCCGGAGTTGGAGCGGGCCGAGGAGAGTGACGGGAAAGGCCGGGACCAGCAGAGGAAGGGAGGCCTGAGCTCGTGAACGGTCGGGAGAGGTGAGCAGGCCTGGCCTCGGAGCGCTGAGGGCATTGGATTTGGCATTTACTTTAAAGGGACATGGTGCACAGTCCAGTGGCCAGCAGAGTGGGTACAGAGCAGGTTAACCAGGAATATCACCTTTCCTGAGCTCTTCCTCCTAGTGGCTGCAGTCCACAAATGGGGCAAGGTATTGAAAAGCCATCAGGTAATCCTGTGGTGTGACAACGTGGCTGAGGAATACTCGATAAACAAGCAGACATCTAAATGCTCCCTGGCATTGAGCTGCTAAGGGAATTTGTTCTATTCTGCCTGCGTAGAAATATTGTGGCGCAAGTGAAACAGTTTCCTGGGATGTGCAGTGAGATAGCGGTCTCTTTCTCATTGCAAGTGGTCCCTATTCAGGAGGCTGGCACCTCAGGCAGAGATGGTTGGATAGGAGGTCCCAGAGCAGTTATGGGCCTTTGGAACCAGACAGCACGCAAAATGCTGTGAAGATTACTCGCCACTTCCTCATGGAATGCCTATAGCAGAAACTATGACAAAGTCATGGCAGGTCCAGGGAGAAGGTTCCAGAGGATCTATTGATCAGTCACATAGTGCAGGCAAAACAACAAGGCTTATCAAGGAACTTGGTTCGCTCACACCCTAAAGCCTTAACATGCTTTATGAAACTCAAGTATGGTTTATGGTTTATTGTTTTTATATACCGTCACATCGGCATGGCCTTCACAACGGTTCACATTCAGTAACATAAAGGAAATACAAAACATTTATCAAATATAGTGGCATCTAAAATCTGTTAAAAAGTACATAAAATTATATTTTAGATGCTAAAACAATAAATACATTTTAAGTAGTCGTAATCTTAAAAGCCGAAATACATAACAGTCTACATACTATAACGTAAAATACCCTGTGATGGATAAAATAATAAAACTCATAAACAAATCAAGCGTACCTAACAATATAATAACAAACATTTTAAAACAATTTAAGCTAAAATAAAAATAGAGACTAAAAGTAACTAAAAGAAAAATCATGTTGTGCTGGTAAAGATTGCTATTCATTTTCTGCGTATGCGCATTTAAAAATCCAGGTTTTTCAGCTCGGTTTTAAATTTTTTCTTATCTGTTTGTAGCCGTAGGTGCATAGGGAGAAAGTTCCAAAGTTTTGATCCTGCTATTGATACTGCCTGCTCCCTTACTTGACTTAAGCAGGCTGATTTGATAGTAGGTATTGTCAAAAGGTCCTTGTTGGCCGATCTTAAGTTTCTTTGAGGAGCATGTACTCGTATTGCAGTTTTCAGACATTCTGCCTTTTCTCCATATGGTGGCACTGAGACTTAATATTTTGCTGTAAAAAGGATAATGCAGGGCTGGGCTAGGAAGAAGCTTCCACACCAACATGGAGGCCATTGACGTATGAGCTGCTGCATCTAATTTGGTGCGCGCTGCCAGAAGTCGCTGCTGATGTGTTCGAGACCACTCTGTTTAGAGCTGCTTTTTCCATGGCGATTTTCAGCGCAATGTGAGTGAGAGAATTCATCTAGAAGGGCAGTGGAGTTTAGGGGACTGCTTATATCTGATATAAGCATCAGTGAAGAAAAGAGTATTAAGGCAGTCGAAGACCAACCAAGCAGCATGGGGGCAGACCATCATGTTGACAATGGTGCCGGGTCTGACAATATGTCAGGTGAAAACCGTGATGAATTACCTAGCTATACGCCCCGCTGCAGACGGCCTGCTATTACTCCATTGTGACAGAACCCTTTTGACTAGACATTAGTTCACAGTTATGTTGATGAGGTTCATGATGGTGGTGGGTTTGCAGAATGAGTGCTTTGGCACTTATTTGTTCCGTATCAGAGCAGCATCCTGTACCAGCATTGTGGGTCTTCTGAAGGCAGCCATCCAAAACATGGGAAGGTGGTGATTCAGGGGATATTATGGCATGCGTTCAACATGGCAACAGTTCCTCCTGTGCTTGAGAAGAGCAGGATACCTGACAAAGCTTAACCTCTTTTGCTTAATTACAGCCACGATGGGTGGTTGTTCCGCATTGATTATCGGGCACTCTTTCGTCACGCACGCTCACAGAAGGGCCATCCAAGGGAGGTTCCACTCTGCTTTAGGACTCTCAGCAAAAGGATGGGCAGTTGAGTGGCTTGGGAGAGGGGGTGCATACATTGGAATCAACTATGTCCCCTTTTTCGATCAGGTGCAGCAGGACCAAATTAACTGACCCTGCTCATCATACATCTGGGTGGGAATGATTTGGGGAATAGGAAAGGTCTGATGTTATTGAATAACATCCAAGATGATCTAAGTCAGCTAGCCATAGAATGGCCAGAATTCAAAATTTGCTGTTCAGAAATCATACAGATGCATTCATATGGCTACGAATGATAGGCAGCGGTTGGTGGGGGCAGTACTGCACCAAGCTCAATCAGCAAGTGGCCAAGACTGTGCAGTGGTTTGGTGGCATACACTTGTGCCACAAATGAGTAGATGTCCATTGCCCCAAGTTCTATGCGTGGGATGGAGTTCATCTTTCTGATATGGGTAACAACCAATTTCTTCAAGCCATACGAAGGACGATCTGTAACTTGGATGCATGAGTTATAGCTTGTTTGGGGGGACTCCTCACATGCTGGTCAGTCTGTTGCACCCTGGGCCACAGGTGATGAGATCCCTATGGTGGGGGTGATTGAATCCAGGAGGGCTGATGTAGTGATAATGGGAGATAGTGGGGCGGGACGATGCTATTTAAAGGAATAGTGCCACCCTTGTATGGCAAGTTCACAATTAAGGGAGCCCTCTATATCAATATCAACTCACACAATATGTCATTCACTGACATATTGTGTGAGCTGATATGTCATTCACTGACATATTGTGTGAGTTGATATTGATATAGAGGGCTCCCTTAATTGTGACTTTGCATAGATATAGGGAACCTATTGAACTATATTTTTCCCTTAGTGCACTATACCCTTGTATGGCAGACAGCAAGAGGGGAGATGTGAGGCCCTGGGATTGGGCCTTGATGTATTTACGGCCTCAAATGTGACAGAGGAGGGCTCTTGGTAAGCTTGCTGCATGGTGGCATAAGTTCTCCCCACCACACCTATTGGGGCTCGCAGGACACACCGATCGTGGCACCTGCCCCCGCGGGAAAGCATAGATAGGTGCATAGGACTCTGCACTCCAATTAGATTTCCCTGTTAGGGCATCTAATAAATAGCTGTGGCCATTTGCATCCAACTCAGCGTTTAATGTGTTGTTTGTGTGGTTATTGTTATGGTAACTGTTCTTACATTTTGTGTTGTGATTATGGTTGGCTTAAAAGGAAAAGGAGGCGATGGGAGCCTCAGGTGTCCAGCCTGCTCCAGTTAAGTAGAAGGCAAATTGCTTATTAGTTATACCGATTTTCAAAGGGAAATTGTGTGTGTGTGTGTGTGTGTGTGTATGAATGTATTTGTTCCTTTTTGAAAATTATCCTACGGAAACTACCCACACATAATTTCACCTGCTAAACTGTACGCAGAGGATTTTCAGGAAATGTTACGTGCATACTTTTTGAAAATGCAAAATTATGCCCTTAAGCACAAACCCCCCTCCCTGACCCCACGCTTGGGAATGCCTCCGCTCAATCTGTGCAAACTTGCATTCGAACAGGACATATGTGCATAAGCTTACCTGCCCATTAGATGGGCAGTTTTATATTTCTGCAAATAAAACACCGTTTAGCTCTGGAAATGCCTTTTGAAATTACCTGCATTGCGTCCAGTTCTGGAGACAGGGTGGAGATGGTCCGGAGAAAAACTACCAGTATGGTGCAGGTCTACACCAAATGTCCTGTGGTGAACCTTAAGAAATGAAATATGTATATACTGGAAGAGAGATGGAGAATATGATAGAGATGTTTAAATACATCAAAGCTATCCATAACGCACAGGAAGCAGGACTTTTTATCTGATAGTACTTGAGGGTGCATAGAACTTGCACTTATTCCCACCCTCTGCATAAGTCCCTGATAAAATACCAGGAGGGGAGGGGCTGGATTAGAGGGCAAAGGAGCTCTACTCTGCTTCAGTCTGTTTTTAGCAGGCCAAGGACCAATAGTGTTGGGGCGCCAGCCCTATGCATTGACTAGGGATAATAGAAAACAGCACTAGAGTGTGGTAATTGTCTACATTATTAACCGTTTCGTACCCTGTAATTTTAATTACTGTTATGAGCAATATTATATATGTTTTCTTCTTTTTTCTACCTTTAACCTGTGGGAGGATGGGAAGAGAGGGAGAGGATCATGCAATGACTGAACCCTACCACCAGTTGCAGGAAGCTGGGCTACCTTGTGGGTGGGTGGGGCGCTGGACGGTTGCCCTCATTTCTCCTGCGCAGTATCCCGCCCAAAGGACGGCCCTGCATTTTTTAGTGCACTAGCACTAAAAAAAAAAAAAAAGAAAAGCAATGGTAGGAAACAAAGCTTTTTTTTTTTTTCCCAGAAGAAAAAATGCTCTAGAATAAGAGAGGGTTGAGGCTCAGCAGAAAATAAATTCTTCACAGAAAGAGTGATGGGTGCATGGAATGCTCTCCCCGGCGAGGTGGCAGAGATGGAAACAGTGACGACGAAAACATGGGATAAGTGCAGAGGATTACTGATTGTGACAAAGTGAAATCTAAAATTCAACCGTTGTCTATGGCACTGCACCAGCAATGAAATTAGTATTCTGTGTTTCTAGGTTTTGGCAAGTGAAATAATCCATACCACACCATTCTCACCAGAAGATCAAGCCTTGACTTTTTTGTTTCTCTTGCAGGCTGATGCAGAGAGGTGCGTTTGGCCTATCGCAGTTTTAGAAGCAGTTGTGCGCTTATTTTCTGCAGGTAAACTTTCTCACTGAAGCAGTAAGGAGTTTTACTCGCAGAAAATGTGCAAGTAAAACTGGGAGTACTTCTTAGTGCTGTCACATGGAAATCCCATGAAAAGGAGGGCATTAAGTAGCTGAGCTGGCCAAACTCACTCTTTCTTAGCGCTGGAAACTTAACTCTGGGTCAGAGATGGAATTAATGTTGTGTTTGGCAGACTGCGGGCTGCTTCCGCGAAGCGCTGCACTTACCTCTCCTGGCCGGACCAATCCCGCTGTTCAACAACGTGGCGAACGCCGCCAGCTAAGTCACACGGCAGAATGCTGCCAGCAGGACGTCATCAAGAGCACGTGCCGCACCTTCCCTTAGGTGCGTGCATGCACCACTGCCTGAAATTTAAAGGGATCATGGCAGGAAAGTCCCCACTGAGATGACATCATCAGTACTGCCCTATATAAGGACAGTTCTCCAGAAACAACCGTCCTCAACAAATGTCCAGCTACTCTATAGTAGTGGAAGTTGCTTCTCAGCGATTGTCTTCGACCAGCTTGTCTTCAGTCTTTGATCCAACCGTTCCATCCTCTGTTGCCAGTTTGTCCAGCCCTTGCCTGCCTGCCCCAGCCTATCCATCCCTCTTCCTCTCCTTCAGATGGATACGTGGTTCTGACCCCCCCACCTGGACTTTGGATACGCCTGATTTCCATCTGCCTCTGACCACTGCTTGGATTCTGGATACACCTGACAGCCTCTTGCCTATGATCTCTAGTTAACTATGGATCTTCCCCTCTGCCATCAGCAGAGATCCCCACCTAAGTCCTGCTGGCCCCGGCATCCAAAGGCTGAACCCGAGAGGAAGGTGGGATGGTATAGGTGAAGATCCTGACTGATCTCTGTTTCGCTTGGATCCGCTTAGCAACGGTGGGAACCTGCGGGGCTTCTCCCTGCAGGTAGCATCAATCTTACTTCAGCCCAAGGTTCCACAGACACAATAGTTAAGTTTCCAGCACTACTGCACTGGCGCTTAAGCCCCTTAAAATGGAGAAAAGAATTGGAAAAAAGTCCAGAACACTTAACTGGATAAGTACTGACTTATTTGGGTAAATGGCGGTAGCCGCTGCCATTTACTCAGATAAGTACTGATTTATCTGCTTATCTGGCAGCAGCAATCTTCTGCCACTTAGCTGAATAAGTACTGACTTATCTGGCTATCTATCCAGCTAACTAATGGTGAACTGCGCCACAAAGCCAGATAATTCTCCGTGAATGCGCCAAAACAACCCCACATACTGGGTGACATTACTAAAGGCGCTGATGGCGGACCAGTGAACTCTCTCCTAGCTCCTAAGACTCTAGAAGAATCTTAAAAGCATGCGCAATAGTATACGATGACCGTTAGCATTCGATTATCTCAATTCAACGTTTTCCACTGGCCAACAGTGGGCGCATCGTTCAACTCTGCATTTAAAAGAAAAAAAAACCACAATTATTTTTCTTAATAAAGAGATTCATACAGGAGAAATTCTTTGTTGAAAGATAGAGACTAAAGGTAAGGCTTTCTTCAAATTATGCCAGAAATGTCCTAAGTGCATGAGGGCATTGGATCTGCATTCTGTTTGCATATGTTGTTTAGGAACAGAACATGATCCTATGAATTGTGCGCCCTAGGGGAGAATGTCTCCTAGAGTGCTAAAATATAGCGCTCTAGGAGACATTCAAAAGGAATTAGGAGAGAATATTCCTTCTAAAAGGAAGAAGGATAGTATCTCCCATGAATCTGAAGCACCAAAGGCTAAGAAAGGGAAAACTAATAACTGTATAACACCTTTGAAACAATTGAAGAATTTAACAGATTCTTCAATAGAAGAGGCATGCGTTGATTTATCTGTTAATGAATGCAACAAAGACATACAAGCCGTTAACATTATACCTTGATTAAAGAAACGTGCGGATCCACAGGCAAATGTCAATAAGAGACTTCCTTCTTTAATGAAAGATTGTGAACTGCATTCATTCAGTCGTGAGCACCAGACATCTATAAGTTGCTCAAATAATGAATTATCAGTATCGCGCCAGAAAAGTAGTTCACGGTCATCATGCCAAGGCAGGAATTCCCCGAGCCGACAACACATTGCACATTCACAGGGATGCCACGATCAATCACTGTCACCGTGCCGTAAGAGTCACACCTCTTTACTGGGCCAGCATCAACAAATAGAAACTTTGCGCCGAACGCTGTCACCACCTCCTCAGCAGGCACGGCGCCAGACGTTGTCGCCTTTTCCTGAGCAGGCATGGCGCCAGACACGATCACCACACCGAGAAAAGAAAACAAGCTCACCGCATTAAACATCTTCATCGCACTGTGAGCACACAGAAATCCCACCGTGCTGGCAGCATAAGGCCACAGTGCTGTGCCGAGAACAGAGTCCAGATTTATCGCGCCGAGGAGGTGAGGGTTTAGTGGTTCACTAGTCCCTAGTACAAGTCGGCCACATGTTACTGATTCTAGACTCCCTTCATTGTGCCATGCACAAGATTCAGATTTAATTGAAAAAATGTTTGGGACTTCTGCGACAAGTAATGAAACCCATAAAGATTCATTGTGGCATTATTCTAAAAAACACCATAAAAAGAGAGCAAAGAAAATTGATAGAAACTATAAGAAGCACATAGTTTATATAGCATCTTCAGACAAAAGTCATAATGTGGAGGTTTTAATTCACAGTCTGAAGGTTCTAACCCTAATTCTAATAATCAATCAAAAAGGAATCAAATTCTTCTATAATTTCAGTCATAACTCTGCAGTGTTCTCCAAAAAGGAATTTAAAGAGAAGAAGGATGTTATCACCATCTCCTACAAAATCAGTTACATAGCTGGAAGAGGAAATTCCTGTACAGGAAAATCTCCCTATTCCAAGGAAAGTTATAGAGTTTATGGCATAAATTCCTAAAGGCTCAATTTAAAGGTATAGATATTTTGAATCTGCATAAATCAGATGTTTCTGTACCTGATCCACCTTCTGATAAGAAAAGTCAGAATAGTACTATATTAAATAATCAAGATACATAGCAAAATAATAGTTCAGAATCGGATATTGGTATTTGCCTAATTCACCATCATTGGATAAGTCTGATTCCCTGTCACCTGATGTGTCCTACCCAAATTTTGTTGATAAAATGGCAGCGAAAGTCCCGTTTCCAATTCAACCTCAGGAACCAGTTCAAGAGGAATTGTCAGGAATTCTTAAGAGTATTCAACTGAAATCAAAGGCCAGAACAGTTCCTATTCATAAAACTTTGAAAAATTTACAGGAAAAATTGTGGTCAACACCTTACACAATTCCGGCAGTACCTAAGTCAACAGATTTAAAATACAAGGTGCGTGACAGTCCTCGTCATCAGAGAATGCAGCTCCCTCATGATTCGGATATGGTTGAATCTGCTCTTAAAAAATATAAAGTCAAAGGCTTTTGCATTGGTTCCTTCTTCAAAAGATATGAGAATACTGGATAGAAGACTTTTCAATCTTCAATGCTAACAGCAAGAATATCTGATAGGAATTATTAGGAAGGGAATGGTGAATAAAACAGAAAATGTCATAATGCCTCTGCATTGCTCCATTGTGAGACCGCACCTTGAGTACTGTGTATAGTTCTGGTAACCGCATCTCAAAAAAAAGATAGAGTTGCACTGAAGAAGGTACAGAGAAAATGATAAAGGGGGGATGTATTGCAACAGTGGACCCCTGAGCCGAGATGAGCAAGGCCTACCTGAGAGGAGACTTCCTAGGCTTTCGTCATTGGGGAGGTGGATCTCAGTACCAGTCCGGGCAATGATCAGCAGTGGAATCCAGTACACAGTCCAAGAGTCGAGGCAGGCAGCAAACAACAGAATCCAGTAACAATCCAAGGGCTGAGGCAGGTAGCGAGCAGTGGAATCCAGTACTTGGTCCAAGGGTCGAGGCAGGCAGCAAACAACAGAATCCAGTAACAATCCAAGGGTCGAGCAGGCAGCAAACAGCAGAAACCAGTAACAATCCAAGGGGTCGAGACCAAGAGGCAATCCAAAAGGAAGGGAGCAGGAACAGAGAGGAACAGGAACCAGGACGAGGAGCAATAATGCAGCCAGCAGCTTCAGAAGTTCTGTTGCAGAGGCAAGGCTGGAGAGCAGGGACTAGGTTTAAATAGTCCCTGTTGGATGACCTCAGGGAGGAATCGCGGGAACATTTCCCGCCACAGTTCCTTTAAGACCCGACAAGGGGTGCTCCTAGGTTGCAGCTGGCCTTGGAGGATTGGTGGTGTTGCCGATGGGCCTGGGGAATCGTGGCGGCGTCTTCCCGCCACAGCAAGAGAGGATGATTCAGCTCCGGGGTCCCGATGGGTAAGTGAGGCCGGCCATGTGTTGCTGCAGCTGGCGAATGTAATAGGATGGAACAGCCTAGGGGGCACTCCATGAAGTTAGCAAGTAGCACATTTAAACTAATTGGAGAAAATTCTTTTTCACTCAACGCACAGTTAAGCTCTGGAATTTGTTACCAGAAGATGTGGTTAGTGCAATTAATGTAGCTGGGTTTAAAAAAGATTTGGATAAGTTCCGGGAGGAGAAGTCCATTAACTAATATTAATCAAGTTGACTTAGGGAATGGCGTCTGCTACTATTGGCATCAGTAACATAGGATCTTCTTAGTGTTTTGGGTATTTGCCAGGTTCTTATGACCTGGATTGGCCACTGTTGGGAAGAGGATGCAGGGCTTGATGGACCCTTGGTCTGACCCAGTATGGCAATTTCTTATGTTTTTATGTTCAGATGGTGCAATGTATTTTTAATAAAATGCAGGATATAAAAAAATATCTTCAGCATTTATTAAAAGAGGATAGGAAAATTTTGTTAAATCACATAACTTTACTAGAAGAAGCTACAGGTCATCTAAAGCTGGCAGCATATAATATCTTTGACTCTGTGACAAGAACATCAACTACTTCTATTGCTGCTAGATATAGCCTGGTTAAAATCTTCGAGCAAAGGAGAAGATTTGTTTGATAGAATTGATAATGCTCCGTGTACTGGTGATAATTTATTTGGACAAAAGGTACAAGAAGCTGTACTAAAAATGAATGAATCTGTACAGCACTACAGTCAAATAACAACTCCATCATTTGATCCTTTTCAGTCAAGAATATCTACAACTCGTTATAGAGGAAAGAATTACAATTTCTATAACAAAAGGAAATACCAATAATCCTTATCCTTAAAGACAGTGATCCTATTCTCAACCTAGATTACAACAACTTCATAATTCTACTTCCAGAGGAGGTAGAGGAAAGTCTGTTCAGAGAGCAACTTCCCAGAATTTAGAGTAGTTGCAACAGTAATTTAGACAATTTAAATGTGCAAATTCCAGTGGCGGGGGGCAGATTAACTTTTTTTCATCAACAATTGGAGATTGGTTACAAAAGATTCCTGTGTACTCTTGATTGTTCAAAAGGGATTTTTTCTAAAATTTCATTCTTCTCTAATTCAGAAAGTACCACTAAAGATTTATTTGTCACACCACCATTCTCAGCTTCTAAAGAGGGAAATTCAAGATCTTCTTCACAAAGAAGCGATACAACTAATGCCCTCTTCATGTCAACATATGGGATTCTATTCCCGTGATTTCCTTGTTCCAAAGAAAGCAGGAGAAATGAGACCAATTCTAGATTTACGAAATCTAAGCAAATATATAGTGAAAGAAAAGTTCAAAATGATCTACCTAGGCACAATACTTCACTTTATAAACTAGGGGGATTGGTTAACCTCTATAGACCTAAAGGATGCTTACGTGCATATTCCCATAAGATGTGATAACAGGAAGTTCTTGCATTTCCAATTTCAGAACAAGAGCGACCAAGTCAAAGTTCTCCCATTCGGCTTATCAACAGCGCTGAGAGTTTTTTTTTACAAAATGTCTGGTAGTAGTAGCAGCTTTTTTTGTGGAATCGGAATTTCCATTTTTCCATATCTAGATGACCTGTTAATTGCCAGTCCATCATACAGTGGTACGCTTTCAGATCTATTTTTTGTAATCACTTTGTTGGTTAATAAATTAGAAAACATTTTTCTCATCCCATCTCAAAAGTTGGAATTTATTGGAGCAAAACTGGACACAGTTTTACAGAAAGTTACCTACCGACAGGCAGAATTGTATCTTGAGACTTACTCTGGGTAATAGAGGAATAGGTGGTGGTGGTCCAGGGTCGGGCTCGCCAAGTATGGTTCTCATCGCTTTAAGCACTAGCAAAGCAGAATATGGTGACATTGCCGTTAATACCGAATCTGTTAACACACGACCACGGGACGATGTTGTATCCCAATCTCAAATCTCTCAACCTCACTGCATGGAAAATCGGGCATTAAAATACCCTGAAGAGATTAAACAAGTAATACAAGCTTCAAGAAAACCGAATACTTGGAAGGCTTATGAACAGCAGAAGAGGTACATGTATTGAATTAACTTTTGCATTTGTTGAACTCTGGTTTAAAAACAAATTCAGTACAAAATCATTTAAGTGCTATTTCAGCTTTTCATATACTTATTAATGATAAATCTTTAACATTACATCCGGATGTCTCAAGGTTTATGAAAGGACTCTACAAACTTAAACTTCCTATAAAGAAATCAATTCCATAATGGGATCTTTCTGTGGTTTTATCTTCATTAAGAAAGCCTCCGTTTGAACCTAATGAAGAGATCAGTTTACAACATCTCACCTGTGGAAATTTTATTAGTGATCATGTTGGCAAGACAGATTAGTGATTTGCAAGCATTAGTTACATACCATGAAACAAAGGATATGCTTTTATTTGAAACAGCATAGGAAAGTCAATAACATTGTCTGTTATTTCAAACAAAGCACATCCCTAGTTTGTATTTTGGATGGTAGCTCACTGAACCACGGATTAGCTTCAGTAGGTGTGCCATCTTCAGCTGTTCATACTGCCAGGCAGCTGTCCCTCACTAGATGAGCAGTCCAAAACGTAACACTAGTAGTCACTCCTAATAGTCATTCTGAACTAATAGTCTTGTCAGTCATCTGCTAGGACCTGCAGTGTCTCATTGTGTGTGTGTGTGGGGGGGGGGGGGGGGGAGGGGGAAGGGCTCAGGCAAAGTGGCAGGCACATGGACGGGGATGATGGCTGACACAGCATCTGTTACTTTTTCTGATTTTCTTTATGTAACCTTATAATGTTTTTGCTGCCTTTTCTCACCATAAAGACTTTTGCTTTCTTTTGTATAGGTTTATATAGCTTTCAAAATGTAAGGTAATCTTAAATCTGCTTCTATGTTAGTTCACTTGAATGCATAGAAAAAGTCAATAAATTATAAGGTGATACTTTTTCTTAAAATAGGCCAACTATATTTCTTGACTGTCTTTCAGGAGCTTCCAAGAGCTATTCAGGAAATGTTCTTAGTCTGATAAAAAGGTTTATATTTATTGACCTTGATTTCGGTACAAAATGTGAAGTGAAACCATCTTTAACTTATATTTGAACAAGATGCGTGCATTATTTTATGCTATAGATCTGGTCACTTTTCTGCATACTTACAATGCTTGAGATGAGGTAGACCAACTTCCATATATACAAATGGTAAATGAAGAACAACAGTTTATCAACTTCTAGGAAAAAGCAGAGATATGGTCTGGGTGAGAACAAGAGGTCTGTCATCCATCCATCTGTCAGCACAATAACTGTCCCTAAAAGGGATGGAAATATACCAAATATGGTGCTTGAAATGCACCCACCTCCTCCTCCCCATACCACCCCCTAACACACACACAGACATATTTCCCAGACACACACACCCACACACACCTCACATCCACTCTACACACACACACACACACACACACCAAGCCACACCCACTCACACCCGCATTCCTCCCACAGAACCTTCAGTCATCCCTGTGCATCCTCACATACAATCTCCCCCTACACACTTACAACCCTCACACACACACACACACACACACAGGTGCATGCCCTGTGTCTCACTCCCACACACATCCTACATATTCCTATACCCCAAAAATCCTCCACTGCTCCCTCACACACATCACATCTCCCAACAGAACTGGGAAAATAAATGGCACAGCTTCTCACTTCTCCCCCCACAAATCGTAATCACACAAACACACTTGCCCCAACCACATTCTCTCTTGCATACACACAACTATGCCCCAAAATATACTATAGATTCCCGTACACACACACACACACACACACACACAAACGTGTCGTACATTAACCCCCCACAAAACCCACCACTGCAAACCTACCCACACTCGTCCATTCCTAAACATGTAAGCACATCCACTTTCATTATCCCCACATATACACATTCACCACAACCCCTCTGCTCATTTACAACTTACACACAGACCCCAAACACTCCCTCATAAGCACATCTGCTATCTACAAACAAACATCCATACCTCCCATAAACACACAACTCCTCCATAAATGTTTCCTACCTATAGAACCCTTACTCACCCAAAAATGCATACACGTATCCCACATGTCTGCATATCCACCCCCAGAATGCCCCCACATCCACTCTAAATACAGCCCTGTACCCCACATACATATCTCTACATCCCCAAACACATCCCTCCACCACCCCCGTCCATCCAGCCATGCACATATAGAGACAATCTTCCATACAACCCCATCCATTACGAAACACCCCCCTCCCAACACACCTTAAGTATACCCCCTCATACACGGGCACCGTCCAACCACCCCCCCCACACACACAGCACAGCCAGCCCATAACCCCCCCCCCCCCCCCACACACACACACACATTATTTCTACAAATCTATGTTGGAAAGCGTTCCCAAAGCCATGCCTCTGCATGCTTTCCCTGTTTGTTTAAATTTTGCAAAGCTGGATCAGTGGGTATTCTGACATTTTAGATATCTAGAGCCCCTCGTTCCTCATTTCTAAATGAGGAGAAAGAGAAGGCTGTGAGATGCCCACTATACATTTTAAAATGAACTTCAACTTGTGATTGTAAAGTAGGTATTGTTTACCTGCTTTGATATTAATTAAGCTTTAAAATCCATACAAATATTTGCTTTCAAAGCAGTATTTACCTATGATTCAGCTGTTGGCTTAGTTCATGATTCAACAGACTTGTTATTTACCATGCTTTACAACTCGGTAAATTATTTATTTGCACTTCTCTTTGTCTATACATGACTTTCCCTTAAGAGAGGAAAAATGTTTAGCATCTCCCATGGAGGGGAGGTTGTTCAGTCAGAAGGAGGATATGAAGACATTGGAGGTTACACCTAAGCTTTCTTCCTATTGCACCTTAGCACGTTATCCAAAACGTACTATGACTTGCTTGCAATGATACAGATATCCCATAGGATTCCTACTCTGCAAGTACAAGTATACTCTTGAGGTTTATAAAATAGCATGTATGCATGTACATGCTTCTTATGACTCTTTGAAAATTCCTCCAAATTGGGCATACTTTCTCTTTGAAAATTGCTGCACAGTCCATAGGCAATTGAATTTAAATGTGCGCAGGCTGTTACAATGTTACCCCTATAGTAACATGTTCTAGCACTATTAATTTTTTTTAACTACTCTTTTCTATTTGAAACTATTCCATTTATTTATTTATTTACTTATTTATTAAGATTTCTATGCCGCTAATGCCTAAGCTCAAAGCGGCTCACAACAGAACATATGCAATATTATCACATACATGAAAGAAGAGTACAATTTCATATGAAAAAACATATCTCATGTCAAAAAATGTTTCTCAGCCTCCTAGTCCATCATACTGCCAATCAAGGGTGCCTGACTAAATAGGTTAACCCTTCCTTGGAAATTGAGTCTGACATTATTTTAAAAATATATTTGCATCTTGAAATTTAGTTTACAGATGTTATGTCTTTACTTCAGACTTTTTTTCCATGCATTGATTTACTTTAATTTATATCCCACATGATCCAAATAACTTAGTGGGTGGCAATTGTATACATACATAAAAGTAAAAGATAAAATGATAATAAATATAAAAAGACATAAACATAAAATATAATGGAATAATTAATCCAACTGCAGTAAAATGCCAGCTATATGGTAAAGCTGATTTGTTCATAACAACAAAGAATAGTCTAGGTCTCACAGCAATAAGCTAATTTTAAAAAAGTGAGATTTCATCTTCTTCCTAAATGGCAAATAGTCATCAATTTGCATCAACTTGCCAGGAAGCTCACACCAACATGAAGTTCTTTCACGTATCTCATCAAGCCTTACCTGCTGAGCTGAGGGGATCTCCAACAAATTACAACCCACAGATCTTAGTCCCCTAGGGGGTTTAAAGATTTTTAATAGAGAACTGATTAAATAGAAGTGTCTGCACTCAGACCCTGATGAACCAGGTATGCTATCTTAAACTTGATGTGCAAAAAGATCAGAAATCAGTGAAGGGATTGTAACACCGGGGTAATACGATGATATATCTGTGCATCTGTGATTAGCCTCACAGCAGCATTTTGTACTGTTTCGAGACTCTTTAGAATAAAGGCAAACCAGTGTACAAAGAATTACAGTAATCATTTAGATAGATAACACTAATGCCTGTAACAAAAAGTGAAAAGCATCCAAGGCCAGATACACCCTAGCTTGATGCACCCTCTACCTGGTTGCTATCAAGCTAGGTCAAGAGTACATTGTAGAAATCTCATCTTTGTGTATCTTTCCTCATTCCAAATTACGTCAAATCTTCACTGATGTGTACTGTGCTGTCGTATATCTGCCTGTGCATGTAAAACTGGCCCCCAAACCCTAGAGCATCATCAAAACCCCACCTTGAGTTACTAGATGACCCTCCTATAGTGGTATACTATGAGAGCCCTATAAGGAATCTCTCTCTCTCTCTCTCAAAATGAGATTTGTGATAAATATCACAAATCTTGTTTTGGGTATATCACACAGCTTAATGCCAGGAAAAAAGGTGTGGTTGTTTCTGGTATTATAACATGCGTTATGCTATTGTATGCTATGTTAAACACCCATCATTTTCATAAACTCCTCCGCTTTGGCTAAAATTTAAAAATTTGCATTTGCATCTCGTGATGCAATAAATAACGCATGCGTTATCGCGGGTGTTAGGGCCCTAACGCCTGTGAGAATGCCCTAATGCATTTTGATGAATGACCCTGATAGTTTGTAAAAAGTACTCTGCATAAATGCAAGGCAATGTCAGGCACTTAATAACCCCAAGAATCTGCACTTTACATGACACCAGAATTGTCCATTCCTCAAAAGAAAATGACAAGTTGGAGGATCTACAACTGGAAATCTGCTTAAAATCATCCTTTCAGTTTTCCAACATTCAACATTTGTTTGTTGCCATCTATGATTTAATAGCACACAAGCATGTTGAGACTGTCAAGAAGGCCTCATTTATCGTGGTAAAGACAGGAAAAAAAAATGGAATGTTATCACCATAAAAGTCTGTAGCCTATACCCCAAATGGCTAATAGGACACAGATTAGATGGAGATAAATGTCGAGCCCTGGGGGACCCCAGTTTTCACAGATGCCCCGCTGAGTTCTTAACTTGCTGAACACAGTTGGAAAGAGAGGAGGTAAACCAATTTAATACAGTCCCAGAGATACCAATTTCCATCAGACAACTTAATAGAGTGCAGTGATTCACAGTATCAAAAGTGGCACAAACATCAAGAAGGACCAAAATAAACTTGGTTGACATTTCAAAGTTATCTAATAACAAAACCTCTATGCTGTGACCAGGTCTTTAAGAATGTAGTAATATTTGAAGCTGAAAGACACGAGCCCTTCATGACTACCATTTCTTGCTGAAAAAATGTAGATTACATACAACATAGTAGTTTATGTATCAAAATCAATTTTCAAAAGCCATTTATCTGGGTAAATTGGCTCTGAAAATTACCCAGCCCTTTCCTGCTTAAAAGTACATGGGGGATCAACAATGCACATATTTTTAGGTAGGAAAGATGTAGACATTTCCGGGGTGTGTTTAGGGTGGTGGTAGGGGGAAGTAACATGCGTAGATTACATTTTGAAATGTATACAGGTTTTGTCCTGGGGAAAAAGCAAGTGGAAATCTCTGCAGGTACTTTTTCCTGGAACAGTTTTTGAAGGGAAAGTACTTAGGCAGCAGATGGGTAATACATTATCAATAGACCTACTGAGCGAAAGATCATGGATCAACAGTGGTTTTACCCACAGAAAAGGGCTTTTAAAAAAGTGCCTGCCCAATATGGGGGTAAACTTATGTGTGAAGGTTGTCTTTGTGCATAAGTTTACCTGGACTGAGTGGAGGTGGTTCTCACGGTGAAGTTGGGAAGGGGTTTGAACTTAGGTGCATATGTCAAACATACCCGTTTTCGTTTTCTCCCAAGGTTTCCATGCAGTAAATTGCAGGTGTAAATGTGCATGGCTAGATTTGATGGGATAATTTTCCGAGTAAACTTACTGTACCTGCTTTGAAAAGTGGTGTAATTTTTGGACACATTTGCTGG
This sequence comes from Rhinatrema bivittatum, assembly GCF_901001135.1. Classification (NCBI taxonomy): domain Eukaryota; kingdom Metazoa; phylum Chordata; class Amphibia; order Gymnophiona; family Rhinatrematidae; genus Rhinatrema; species Rhinatrema bivittatum. The sequence continues at coordinate 241,092,104 of NC_042620.1, forward strand.
CTAACTTATGCGCTATGTTGCCACTTCACCCCCTACATTTTAGTAGGGTTGCCAACTAATGTCAAGTTGATTTGCAGGCTGATGCAGTTCTGGGTTTTCCCCATGTATGGTGTTATAGTTCTGATTGTCCCTTTGATTTGCCTTAGATAATCAGATCTAGAACTCCGTGCATGCAATGGGAAAAAAAAAATAGGATTGGATCAGCCTGTTTGATCGACCCGGGATGATGACCCCTTTCTCACAGGACAAGCAGGATGGTAGTCTTCACATATGGGTGACATCATCAGGATGGAGCCCAATCACGGAAAACTTCTGTCAAAGTTTCCAGAACTTTGACTGGCCCCTACTGGGCATGCCCAGCATGGCACTAACCCTGCAGCCAGCAGGGGTCCCCCTTCAGTCTTCTTTTTTCCGCGCAGCAGTAGCCTCGCGGTTTAGGAGCTCTGAAGAGATTCCTGACAGGAATTTTCCTCACGGAGTTAATTAAACTTAAATTGCCCTACAGGGGTCCCTCCTCTAACTTTTCTCAGGCCGCGGTACTCCGGTAAGTTTTTGACCGTCTTTCGTCGATTACCGTCGAGTTTGGCCCTTGCGGCCTACTGGCCATCGACCGTACTGCGGCTCGATTTTTTTCTATGGCCATGGCGTCGGGGTTTCGTCGGTGCCCAGACTGTACTTGTACCATGTCTATCACAGACCCTCATGGAGTCTGTGTACTGTGTTTAGGCCGTGAGCATGATGTCCTGACTTGCACCAAATGTGCCCTCATGACACCAAAAGGTCGCAAAGCCAGAATGGAGAAGATGGGACTCCTCTTCTGTGCTCACACCCCGACGTCTTCATGGCCATCGACTCCCGTTACTCCCCCTCAAGATCGAGGGGATCGTAGGGAGAAACATCGCCATCGGCATCGTAAGTCTTGGGCCGTCGAGGGAGCGAAATCATCGACCGAGCCACCGTCCGAGCCACCATCCAAGAAGCCCCGTCCAGAAATGGCACCGACCATTCCTGCGACTGGGACATCGAGGCCACCCTCACCCAATCGGGGTTTGGGAGTCACGATTCCACCTGTAAAGGTGGTCCCTCCGACTGTGCCTCCGCCTCCCTCTTCTGTCACGGAGCCAGGGCTGTTTGCTCCAGGTCTCCGGGAAGAACTGGATCGGCTGGTCCAGGAGGCCATCGACAAGGTGATGCAACGGCTCCAGGTTCCTCCGGCACCGACACCGGCACCAAGAGTGGAACCGGTCACTGACCCGATGGCAGCAGCGCTGGCACCGCTGCTATCCCGGATGGAGGCGCTAATGACCGCCCTTCCACCGGTGATTCCCGGGTCTCCGATGGCTCCGGTGCGCTCCCCGTTGACAACTTCATCGGGAGGAGAAACACCGTTCCGCATTCCTCCTTCGGGAGTATTGCCTCAGCCATCGATGCAAATTCGTCCCTCGCCACCGATTCATTCATCGGGGGCGATACGCACATCGGCGCCATCGATGCCTTCGATACCAGCACCGATGCCTTCTAGGCCGTCTACAGTGCCCCCGGCAATTCCTTCGATTTTCTCGGAGCCTCAGCCGGGGCCTTCAGGTATCCAACCCCCTTCTCATCCTACAGGTCAGTCTGCTGATCCTTATGACACCTGGGGTGATGATACTTCCACAGACACCGATGACTTACCTTCACCTCCCTCTCCCACTGAAAGTAGAAAGCGTTCTCCTCCAGGAAGAAGGAAATGTCTGAGTTTGTCCCTTTTCAGCTTCAGACGGAGCAGGATGATAGGCACCAGATGAGAGAGCTCCTCCATTTCCTGGATGCCCCTAAAGTGATCACTTCTATTCCCGTTCATCAAGTTCTTCTTGACCTCCTCAAAAAGATCTGGGAAAACCCAGGATCCATTGCCCCAGTTCATAGAAAAGCTGATACTACCTATTTAGTACAGTCAGCCCTCGGCTTTCAAAAATCTCAGTTTGACCACCACTCAGTTGTGGTGGAATCGGCTCAAAAGAAAGCAAAAAGGACGAAGCCTCACTCATCTACCCCTCCTGTTAAGGAACACAAGTTCCTAGACAATATTGTCGACGAGTGTTCCAAGGGGCCATGCTCATCTCCAGAATTGCTGCTTACCAGCTGTATATGACCCAATACAATAGGGTCATTTTCAAGCAGATACAGGACTTCTCTGAAACCCTGCCTGACCAATTCCAACAACAGCTTCAAATCCTTGTCAACAAAGGGTTTGAGGCTGGAAAGCAGGAGATAAGAACAGCTTATGATATCTTCGACACCTCTACTAGAGTGTCTGCAGCTGCCATTTCGGCAAGACGATGGGCCTGGCTTAAATCTTCTGACTTTCGGCCAGAAGTACAAGACAGGCTATCTGACCTACCATGTGCAGGAGACAGTCTGTTCGGTGAACAGATCCAGCAAATAGTGGCTGAATTAAAGGACCATCATGAGACCCTTAAACAGCTCTCGATACCTTCCAACTTCCACTCAAGACAGCCCTTTAGGAAGGACTCTAAGAAGTCATTCTTCCGTCCAAGGAAGTATTATCCTCCACCAGCAAGGTCCCGGACTATGAGGCCTTCCCAAAAAACTCAGCCTAGCCAGGCCCGGAAGCAAAAGCCGCAAGCAGCTCCCCAGCCGGGGCCTGCTTCAGGTTTTTGACTTTCACTTGGAGAGCAACAGCCTGATTCCTCTGCCAAGCATACCAGTGGGAGGTCGATTGTGCCACTTTCACAACATGTGGCAGTCAATCACAACCGACCAATGGGTATTAGCAATCATTGCTCAGGGTTACCATCTAAACTTTCTCGCCCTGCCACCGGACTCCCCACCTCTGCAAGCATGGAGAGTATCTGACCATTCTGTCCTTCTGGAGCAGGAGGTTTCCCTTCTTCTCCAGTTAAGAGCAATAGAACCCGTCCCTCTCTCGCAGCAAGGCCTAGGGTTCTATTCCTGGTACTTTTTGATCCCCAGAAAATCCGGGGGAGTTCATCCAATTCTGGACCTTCGTGCTTTCAATAAGTACCTACAGCGAGAAAAGTTCAAGGTGGTAACCTTGGGCTCGCTTCTTCCTCTTCTGCAAAGAGGAAACTGGCTCTGCTCTCTGGACCTTCAGGACGCATACACTCACATTGCGATAGCTCCAGCTCATCGCAAGTACCTCAGGTTTTTAGTAGGCACAAAGCACTATCAATACCGTGAGCTTCCGTTCGGCCTAGCATCAGCACCACGAGTCTTTACCAAATGTCTCGTGGTTGTCGCAGCTTTTCTCAGGAAAGAAGGTGTTCACGTCTACCCCTATCTGGATGACTGGTTAATCAGGGCTCCAACCCAGCAAGCCGCTCTGTCGTTGCTCGAATTGACCCTACACACTCTAATTTCTCTAGGATTTCTCGTCAATTACGAAAAATCCTATTTAGTCCCATCTCAAACCTTGTCGTTCATTGGCGCAGATTTGGACACCTTGCAGGCAAAAGCCTTTCTACCTCAACAACGAGCACTAACCCTCGTGTCTCTCGCTCACCAGTTGCAGTCTCAGCATTCAGCAACAGCTCGCCAATTCCTCATCCTTTTGGGACACATGGCGTCCTCAGTCCATGTCACACCAATGGCCCGCCTGGCCATGAGGCTCATGCATTGGACTCTGAGGTCACAATGGATTCAAGCTGTTCAGCCTCTGTCGACCATTGTCCACATCACCGACTCACCGACTCACTCCGTCTGTCTCTCGTCTGGTGGAAAGATCACAACAATCTCCTCCAGGGACTACCCTTTCAAGTGCCAGATCCTCAACTCATTCTCACCTCGGGTGGGGAGCCCACATGGACAATCTACAGACACAAGGGTCTTGGTCTCCAGGGGAAGCCAAATATCAAATAAACTTCCTAGAACTTCGAGCAATGCGATATGCTCTCAGGGCTTTTCAGGAATGCCTGTCAAATCACGTCATCCTGATTCAGACAGACAACCAGGTGGCCATGTGGTACATCAACAAGCAGGGAGGCACAGGCTCCTTCCTTCTGTGTCAGGAAGCTGCGCAGATTTGGTCGGAAGCACTCTCCCACTCGAGGTACCTCAGGGCCACCTACTTGCAGGGAGTGGACAATGTCTTGGCAGACAAACTGAGTCGTCTCTTCCAACTGCATGAGTGGTCTCTCAACCCCTCGGCAGCGAACTTCATCTTCCAACAATGGGGATATCCCCAGACAGACTTCTTTGCGTCCCCTCAGAACCACAAAGTCGACAATTTCTGCTCCCTCATTCGGAGCGAGCGCTCTCTGCCCAGAGATGCATTCTCCCTCTCGTGGGCAACCGGTCTGCTCTATGCATTCCCTCCACTTCCTCTTCTCTTGAAGACTCTCGTGAAGTTATGTCAGGATAAGGGAACCATGATCCTGATAGCACCTCACTGGCCACCCCAAGTGTGGTTTCCAATACTTCAGGATCTCTCCATCCGCAGGCACATTCCCTTGGGAACGGACCCGCATCTGATCACTCAAAACGATGGGTGCCTACGCCACCCCAATCTTCGGTCCTTGTCCCTGATGGCATGGATGTTGAAAGGTTAATCCTTCAACCACTTAACCTTTCAGATTCGGTTTCTCATGTCCTGATTGCTTCACGGAAGCCTTCCACAAGAAAATCTTATTCCTATAAATGGAAAAGGTACACATCATGGTGCACTTCGCAGTCCCTTGATCCTTTTTCCTGTCCAATCCCAAGGTTTTTGGACTATCTCTGGCATTTAGAGTCAGGTCTAAAAACCTCTTCCATCAGAATGCATGTCAGTGTGGTAGCCGCCTTCCATAAAGGTGTCGGGGATGTCCCTATATCAGTACAATCCCTCGTAACACAATTTTTAAAGGGCTTGCTCCATATCAAGCCACCTTTACGTCCTCTGGCCCTTTCTTGGGACCTTAATCTCGTTCTCGGTCCGCTCATGAAAACGCCATTCGAGCCTCTTCACTCCTGTGACCTAAAATATCTCACATGGAAAGTGATTTTCCTTTTAGCTATCACTTCAGCTCGCAGGGTTAGTGAGTTACAGGCCCTAGTTACCTATCCGCCTTACACTAAACTCCTGCAGGACCGGGCAGTACTCCGCACTCACCCTAAGTTTTTACCCAAGGTAGTTTCAGAGTTTCACATTAATCAATCCATCATACTACCTACCTTTTTTCCCAGGCCCCATTCCAATCCAGGGGAACAGGCTCTGCATACCCTTGACTGTAAATGGGCTCTAGCTTTCTATCTAGACCGTACACTTGCCCACAGGAAGAGCACTCAGTTATTCTTCTCTTTCCATCCCAACAAATTAGGGCAACCTGTGGGTAAGCAGACTCTCTCCTCCTGGTTGGCCAACTGCATATCTTTTTGCTACCAGCAAGCAGGCATTCCTTTTCAAGACCGTGTTAAAGTACACTCTGTGAGGGCCATGGCGACTTCAGTAGCACACCTAAGATCGGTGCCGCTTCCTGACATTTGCAGGGCTGCCACCTTGAGCTCTCTCCATACCTTCGCAGCCCACTATTGCTTGGACAAAGCCGGAAGACAAGATTCCATCTTCGGCCAGTCTGTCCTGCGTAACTTATTTCCAACGTGACGTACCTACACCCTACCGCCTGCCCGGTGGGGTTCAGGATGCTCTCTACCAAATTCCACCCCAGTTGTTGTGCCTGTTGCATGCCGTTGGGTACATTTGGTGCATGTTCGGACATCCTCAGCTCGGTACTTACCCATATGTGAGGACTACCATCCTGCTTGTCCTGTGAAAAAGCAAATGTTGCTTACCTGTAACAGGTGTTCTCACAGGACAGCAGGATGTTAGTCCTCAGGAAACCCACTCGCCGCCCCGCGGTGTTGGGTTCATAACGTTTTGTTATTTTATTTTTCGGCACTGCCTGTAGCTTTCAAATAAGACTGAAGGGGGACCCCTGCTGGCTGCAGGGTTAGTGCCATGCTGGGCATGCCTAGTAGGGGCCAGTCAAAGTTCTGGAAACTTTGACAGAAGTTTTCCGTGATTGGGCTCCATCCTGATGATGTCACCCATATGTGAGGACTAACATCCTGCTGTCCTGTGAGAACACCTGTTACAGGTAGGCAACATTTGCTATATCTCAGACCAGAGTTAAGTGAATTAAAGATCACCTACTTGAGACCACTGTAAAACACTGTGCTTAGCATTTAAGCATGACTGAAGAGAAATAATTTCCTTTTATGTTAATGTGCTGGTAAATAGTGAGTTGTTGGAACACATGTAACAGTGAAGTACTTCCTTAAGTGTGCTGCAAAGCTTTGCATCCTCAGCACTCTAGAAAAGAAATGGATAGAAATGATCTTTGGATGTTGTTGTCTTTCTAAATCACAGTTTTGTTCCTGCTTTAGCACTCTGCTGCATGCTGATATGATTGCATGGAGGAATATTAAACACACAGCAGGCAATCCAGAAGGTGACATTTTTGCTTTATTTTTTAAATATACATTAAACACTCGCTGCAGCAGAATACCTTTTAAAATTATTTACATTTGAGAACTTGGTTTGCAAGCTTCTGGTTTGTGTAAAGCTCATTTTGCTAACCTCCTGCTACATAGTATCATAGTAAATAGAAGTGAAATAGTCTATTTTCACTTTGCCAGCTTGTCCATCACGTTCATTGACCTGATGACTGACGGACTACTTCTCGCCAAGGTGACCTGCTTCCCAAAGTTGCTGCCAAGACACATTAGTGACTTCCTTGATCCCATCCATCCACCTTGTTTTCTTTCTTCTCGTTTTCCGTTTTACAGAGTAATATCTTTTCTCTTCCACTGTTTGGCCACATCACATGGCCAAAGAATGCCAGTTGCTGCTCTAGCATCAATACTTCAAGAGAAGAATTGGGGGTTCATTTGCCCCAAGATTAGTTGATCCTCCTTACTGTCCGTGGAATCGTTTCCAAAATCCTATTTCAGATGTGTTGGTTCGTTTCCTCACATTCCTTCATAATATCCAGTTTTCATAACTATATATCATTACTGGGGAAAACCACAGATGTAATTCTAATTTTTGTTGATGTATTAACATATTTACCTTAAGTGGTGCAACTGCTCACATTTCAAACTTTTACTAATTCAGGCTCTTTATGTGTCATCTTTGTTTTTTTTTCCTAGCATAAGCTTTCTTTTGATATTTTTCACTGCATCCTCCCCCCCCCCCCCATTTCTGTCTATTGTAGAAGTGCAGTAAGACGAAGCTCTCACCTCCACTTAGTCATTACCTTCTTTCACTTCTTTACAAGTTAAGGGGTCGTTTCAAAGGGATTCGGCTCTTAAATTGACCTTTCTGAATATTTAGGAGGTGGCTAGGATGAAGGGGGGGCGGGGGGTGGGAAACAAAAGAAGTGCTCTGCATTGATTTTTCAGAACTAAGCCTGTTTTTGATTTTTAGCCCTTAATTATCTAAATTGGCCCATTTTCAAAACTGACTATGGCTGAACTTCCAAATGTAGGTGCTGCTATGGATGTGAATCGGAACCAGAATCGGATCCGATTTCAGTTCCGATTCACATCTCTAATGGAGATGGAGTTAGGGGTGGGGAGTGGGAAAGGCACAGATTTTCAGCATTGGGCACCTAAGCTAGGCAAATGAATTTCAGGCCTAAATTTGGATAACTAGGTTTTAGGGGCTTAAATGTAGGTACATTTTCAGCTGAAAACTTAGGGACCTAAACAAGGTTAAAAATGTCATCTAAAACATAGAGACCTAAGTAGAGCACTAAGTGATTTTTTTTAATTGACTCCTAAAGTGAGTTAAACTTGATGTAGTAGATAGTGTTACATAAAGAGAGATTATCAGGTCTTCTTTTAGGCATAAAAGCAACATTTTTAAAAATGTATTTCAGATAGATTTTTGGGTTTCTGGAAGAAGCAGTGTAAATTAGTTTTTTCTGGCTCCTTGGGAAATTTTAGTGTGGTTGTACAGATGCTGTATTGCCTGTTGACTTTCTAGACTAGCAATGTCCCTCTAGCATAAGACAGGCATGTACACATATAAGAAATGTATTGGCTTAGCCCTTCACCTTGTGTAATTGTGTACGAAATACTGAAAATATTGCAGCACTCTATTATGTTCCAATTAAGCCAGCTGCCACTACTGTGTGCTACACCTGCTTTCACTGGAGGCTGGAACATTATTTAACATAGAAACATGATGGCAGAAAAAGACCATCCACATTTAAAACGGATCCTATAAGTTATTCAAATTTATGGTTTATCTTTGAAAATATTTTAGATTTTTCTAGTGACATAGCTTTGACTGACTTGTCCTAGAAGCAGAGAGCAATATTAACTTGGTTGTAGTTCTGTCTTGCGCAGTGGGAAATTATCACAATCATTGAGGCTAGCAAAGAGAATTGTTTTTCACTGACATCCTTCCAGTTTGTAGGTCACTGATTCTAAAATTGTGGCTGGGACCCAAGGGTGAACTGTAGAAGATTACGTGCATCAGAAGACGAAGCATTGTTTGGAAAAATAAGAGGAAAACACTGGACAGCCAGTTGCAATTTGTAGTATTATATGCTTTGTGAACTTAAGGTTGGTTGTCAGCTCTGGTAGAGTTCCTCCCTCTGAAACTCTTACAGGCCGATACAGTACACTGCACTGTTAACCGGCATTTGGACGCGCGTTTTCAATGCGCTAGCTTTACCCCTTATTCAGTAAGGGGTAATAGCGTGTCGAAAACGCGCGTCCAACCCCCCCGAGACTAATAGCGCCCGCAACATGCAAATGCATGTTGATGGCCCTATTAGTCATTCCCGCGTGATACAGAAAGTAAAATGTGCAGCCAAGCCGCACATTTTACTTTAAGAAATTAGCGCCTACCCAAAGGTCCCGCAAATTAAAAAAAAAATAAAAAAATAAAAAATAAAATTTAAAAGCAGCCCGCAGGTTGAAAACCGGACGCTCAATTTTGCCGGTGTCTGGTTTCCAAACCCGTGGTTGTCAGTGGGCTCGAGAACCGACGCCGGCAAAATTGAGCGTCGGTTGTCAAACCTGCTGACAGCCGCCGCTTCTGTCGAAAAAGAGGCGCTAGGGACGCACTAGGGTCCCTAGCGCCTCTTTTTACCACCGGCCCTAATTTAAATATATTAGTTTACTGAATTGCGCGCACAGGACAGCAGGCGCTCACCTGCTCTCCCGCGAACTTTACAGTATCGGCAGAGTTAGGCATTTTGGGGCTCCTTTTCTAGCAGGCTGCTATGCACCCAACTTACACCAATTTTCAAGGCAGACTTCTGCCTGCAAGTTTCTTTGCAAAAATATCCCGACATTACCATGCTCACACAGTAACAGCAGCTATTTGGTGTGCACGGTTTTGCCGAGAGAATTTACGTTCATGCCTTTTAAAATCAAAACGTATACATGTTAGTTGAAACCTGCCCAGACTCCTCTCCCTGGAATGCCCCTCCCCATGCACGTAAAAGCACATGCATTTATTTATTTAATGTTAATATGATATACAGAAACATAATACTAAAGATTATCATCTCTTTGAAACAAACATTAAAGAAAGGCAAAAAGACAAAAAAGAAACAACTTTGTTAGACAATTATTCCTTTCCTTCTCCCCTATCATATTTAATTATTTAAGCGGAAAACTGGGAGATCCAAGAGTTTACGGGACATCATCTTGCAAACACAAATGTAAGGAATTAAGGAGGCATTATTAACTCATCACTAGCTCGAGACGTTTTTAGGCAGCACTCCCCCCCATTCTTATGACTATCCAGAAATACACGCATTTGGTCTGGTTCAAAGAAAACATAGCGAGCATTATTCCAAAATAAAATACATTTACAAGGATATCTAATTGTGACTCTGGCCCCCAACAACCTTGCTTCCTGGTGCATCTCCAACCATTTTTTTCCTTCTAATTTGCATTGTTTTTGTAATGTCAGGGAAGATCCAAATCTTTTGTCCATAGAATTCTTTCTCCCTATTTCTCAGAAATAATTTTAAAACCATATCTCTGTCTGTTGGAAAAACAAATGAGACGGAGACAGTTCCATGAGACTCGACTTGTTCCTCCAAGGAAGTTTTAAGAAATGCTGTTAGGTTGTTACCATCATTCAAGGGTGGGTTAGACAAATTCACTTTTGCGGAGTAGAATATATTTGCTATTGGGGGAATAGCTTCAGCAGGTACAAGCAGAATCTCTGTAAGATACTTTTTAAATTGATCCCTCAAGGGGATCAGTCTCACCTGAGGGAAGTTCAAAACCCTCAGGTTTAGATATCTTTGAGAATTCTCCATATTTTCTATCTTTCTAGTCATTATCATATCAGATTTCACCAAATTTATTTGTATTTCTTGAAATAGTCATTTTAGTATCCATTTCTTTAATTTTGGCTTCATGCTGGGCTACACAAGGTTCAATCTTTTTAAAAGCCTCTTGATTGTTAACTAGTGTCTGTGTTAGCTTTGCAATAGATTTTTCTAATGTTATTAAGGCACTCCACACCGTCTCCAAAGTTACCAATTTTTGAACGGGGATTGTGCCTACCTTATCCCCTCGGCAAACTTCTGAAACCTTAGCGATTTCGTTTGTCGAGTCCTCTTCCTCCGTTAGGTCTACTGGGAAAGCACTCGGTCTCAGATCAGCCCGCAACTGCATTTTCGCCCTCTGATCTTGCCGTCTTCTTACCACCTCAGTGCTGTCCGCCATTGCACACGCAGCCAAAGTACCCTTCTCTGCCTCAGTGGCCAATTCTCTCTCCACTTCTCGCCGAGAGATGATCCGGCCCGGGTCCGGGTTATGGCTGTGGGCCGGAGGCGATGGCTTCTCGGGCGCTCCGGGACTCAACGATGTCTGTGTGTCCTGGGGTGAATCAGCGTGTCCCTCGCCCAACTCCCCTGCGGACTTCTCTCCCGGAGTTGAAGTTAAATTCGGAGTGAAGAAGCCCACTATCGTAGGCTGGGAGGGGGTCATCACAGCAGGTATGGAGGATTCCTGCCGAATTCGCCCCTTCCTCTTAGTGTGGGGCATTAGTATCGCGGGAAATTTTTAAAGAGAGCGGAGCCAACTTCACTACGACCTCTCCTTATAGCGCCATCTTGAAATCTCCCTAGTACATGCATTTATACATATATTTTATATATCGGTCACTCAATTTTCTGAAGGACCATATTTGCGGGTAAAGCACTACTTTACACAAAGAAGTCCCTTTGAAAATTATGCTCCTAAAGTAGATCATCCTGGTCACAAATTTTGGTATATTTATTTATTTATTTATTTATTTGTGATATACTGATGCTCAAGACCAAGTCTTATCGTATCGGTTTACAGCAGAACCAGGGGAAACCATTTAACTGGATGAAAGAAAGAAAGTTACAATGAACAAGGGAGTACAATTCAGGATTATTTAAGAGAGAGAAGAAGTTTGAGATATAGTGATTTGACTTTGATGGATCTTTTTTTTATTATTTCCATGGCTTTTATATTGGTTATCATCAAGTGAAGAGTTGTCACTAGAAAGAAGAAACACTACAGCAATTGGAAAAATTACACTCAGGCTGTTGGCACGTTATAGACAAACAGATGTATTAAGACATAAGCTTTCAAGGGCAAGAGTCCATTTATCAGATGAAAGTTAGGTGATTGGCATCTTGAAGTGTTGGCTTGAATGTGGATGCATACTGAAGATAACTTGTAAATCTTCTAGACAGTCACATAGAAAGATGCTGTCTATGAAAAGATAGTGCTGGGCAAAGCACTGGTGAAGGAGGTAGTCAACAGAATGCCCATCATGTAATAATCAGCCGGATTATCAAGGGGTTTCTCTTGTGCTGTGCCTGTTGGGGAAAAACAATTCAGACATCTGTTTCTACATATCTTAGCACTAAAGTCCATCTTTATTCAAAAAGTATGCTTGTGAAAAGCTTTGTGATAGTGCTACAGTTAGGGGAAAAAAAATGTGGCAAAGCTAGCTGCAAACCCATACTATGGAGCTGAATTCGCTGCTGCCCAAAAGCTGCAGTAAGATGGATGTAGTCAAAATGCCACCTTATAAACAACAGGGGCACCGCTGCCATGAGGACACTGAACAGTGGTTGCAGAAGGTACTGTTTAGGCTACTGGCAGACAAGAAGTAACGTTTTTCAGATTTAATAATGTGCAGTTAAGCTATGGTTCAGTTATAGAATATTACTGCACTCTGTCATCTCTCTGAGCAAAGTCAACTAAGTTGCATTGTTATGATGAACTGACACAATCATTACCCGCAGTAATGCTGACTTGAAGCTCAGCTAACTTTCTTAATTTGCTTCATTGGAATCTCAGAAATACTTCAGCAGCACTGGATTATAACTGAGCCCTAACCATAAGAAGAAGAAAACGTCTTAATCTTTTTTTCTCTTAATTCTTAAATATATTCTTCCATAACTAATATTAATAGTACTTGAAAATAATACTCCAAATGTATTAAAAAAAAACAAAACTCTGAGCTAGATTCCTGATGGCAGAAATACGTACTTTTTAAGGTCCCATGTCCAGTCCCTGGTTGGCTGTGGCTAGGGACACTACAGAGACAGCAGACACCAGGTGGGGAAGGGGCGGGGAGGGAGTCATAATCATTGCTGAAGGGTGACACCTGGTGGCAGGATTCAGGGCCAATGATTGCAAGGCCCTAGAAGGAGCTTTGGTGCATGGGCCCTTGGCCCAGCACAGTCTGTACAAGGACCAGATTGGGTATGTTGTGGGGAGGGGAGTGGCCTGTGATTTTATGAAATGAGGGAGAAATCTCTGGGTAGTTGCAAATGCTGTTAAGATGATCCCAGCCCTGATTCCAGCTGAGCCGAAGTACAAAGGGGCAGGAAGAGACTGCCCTGGACAAAAGAAATTGAAAGAAAGGAATACATATCTTTTGGCCATGGTTTTGCGTGACGGCATGCACAGTGGCGTCCGAGTTTAAAAAGCACCTCTACAACAATGCACAGCACACAAAGCAGCATTTCACGGGGCTGTTAGATGATAGTACTGTGTCCATTTTTGGATAACCTTTTTCCTAAGCTTTGTCTCTGGTTTCTTTACATGTCATCCATTTAAAAACTGGTGCCACTTGGGAGGCATTTGGCTTAGAAGGTTGTGAAACCTAAGATATTGTGCTCTTTCTCTATCACCTGTCTGTCAGTGTGCCCCATGGAATTCTCTCACTATTCAGTGGCATATTCAATTAATCGACCTATCAGCTCAGTGCTGTGTGGATTGGTTGACAGTGCTTTCACTGCCCATTATTTGGGTGACAAATGATACGGTATATTTTAGAAGCCTGAGAGAACAAAGGAAAATGCTAATTACTACACAGATTTCTTTTAGAGTGCTATTACTGTTAGTTTAACATGCTATTCTGTTACATCTCTGCCACTGTTCACCATGCAAGTAAAACACCCAGCTTGGCAGACCAAAGCCAGTCTTATTAGGAAGAGTTCCCATGATACGGCCTTCCTCCCAGGATCCCTTCTGCTGCTCCTCTTCATCCTCCCCCAAGTCCTGCATGTAGATATGCCAGGCTTCCCGCAGTGCAAGCTGAAGAGCCGTGGTGACTGCATTGGTGAGTCTGTAGAAAAGGAACTGCATCGGAGCTGGAAAGGGACTATGTTACTGCAGTTCCATGAAGTGTGAGCACAGCCACTTTCATTCTCGGGACACCCCCCCCCCCCCCCAATGGTTATGGGAACACTGAAGGGCCATGAGCTGAGGCTTCAGGCATGAAGTAACAGGCACTAACTAGCTTGACCATCCCAGGTTGTTCATGGAAGGGAAAAGAGTCACTGGGTCAAGAAAGAGAATTGTCGTGACTAAATTGTAAACATCATTGAGCAGGGGCTGTTTCAGTTGTGTATCTGTACAGCACTGAGTGGGCCGATTTTTAAATCCTACGCGCGGGGGGTACATTTGTGCGCGCTACCCGGCGCGCACAAATGTACACCCGATGTTATAACATGTGCACGCTACCGCGCGCATGTTATAAAATCCAGGGTTGGCGCGCGCAAGAGGGTGCACACTTGTGCACTTTGCGCGCGCGCCGAACCCAAGAGGAGCCCCAATGGCTTTCGCTGTTCCCTCCAAGGCCGCTCCGAAATTGGAGCGGCCTTGGAAGGAACTTTTCTTTCGCTCCCCTCCCACCTTTCCCTCCCTTCCCCTATCTAACCCACCCCCCAGCCCTACCTAAAACCCCCCCTACCTTATTCCATGGAGTTATGCCTGACTCTGGCCGCTGTGCCGGAGGCCTTGGTCCTGCCCCTTTCACAATGCCCCGGGACATACACGCGTCCCGGGGCTTGCGTGTGTCACCAGGCCTGTGCAAAATAGGCTCGGCGCGCGCAGGAGCGGTTACGCACGTAATTCCTGAGGATTTACGTGCATAACCCTTTGAAAATCTGGCCCAAAATGAGCAATTTTCTCAAACCTGTCTTCACTGATTTTAGTTAGACTTTTTGAAGATCTCTTTACTGGCTGATAAATCTGTTATATAATATATGCTTCAAAAATGGCAATCTGCAGTCAGCAAACAGGAAACGAGGTATGCCAGAAGCTTTCATTCTAAAAAGAGAGAAAAAGACAAAAGAAACTTACATATTAAGGAATATCCACTCTTATTTCTGTTATTCTACAAGATTGCTGGGTCGCTGGGCAAATGGGGGAATCTCTTCTAAAGCAGCCTCAGAAGAGGAAGTCGCATTGCATTGGCCCACATGGGAGGGAGGGAAGGAGGTGGAGGGCGAGGAGGAGGAGGAGCCCCTAGGTGTTCCAGCATGGCCCAAAAAGGAACAGTAGCAAAGCTGGCCTGTGTGGTCGGAAGAAAGAGGAGGAGTCCCATTAGCTACACAGGCCAAAGAAAGAGGCAGCCACTACTGGTGGGGGCGAGCCTGAGGGGGAGGGGATGGGAAGAGAATGAGCGAGTGCATTAGAGACAGAGTGTGTATGTATGTGTATGTGTGTGTGTGATAAGCACATATATATATATATATATATATATATATATATATATATATATATATATACCGTATGTTATGTGTGTTAGAGAGAGAGAGAGAGATGGTGTATATGAGTGTGAGAGAGATTGGGGATGGGGATGTGCAAACACCCCTCCCCCTCTCTAATCCACTGTTCTGCCTCTGCAGTGTGTATATATATATCTCTGTGTGTGTGTACACTAATGGCATGTACTTAATTCAAAATTGTATATATATATATATATATATATATACACACAGAATTAATAACCAAAAAACCTAATATTCTCTACAGTATCCTTTCAATACAAAACAATTTTTAAACACTTCATTCATATAGTAAAACTCTTTACAATTAAACCACATAGGGAGGGTATTAATACGTGGTTTAATTGGAAAGATGTTTACTATATAAATGAATAAAGTATTTAAAAATTGTTTTGTATTGAAAGGATGCTGTGGGTTATATTTGGGTTTTTTTGTTTTGTATATGTATGTTTCTTTGTTACACTGCCACTCTGTGTCATCGTGTGGTATTGCTTAGCTTAGAGTCTCTACAGACTGGAGTTTTTTTTCCTGATTGGTTATTGTTTGAATGTTTCTGAGCTCCCTATTGGATCTATTCATGTTTGCTGTCTCACTGTGTTTTCTCCTCTTCCTATTGGTCCCATGACCCAAGGAATGCCTGGGACAGTTTATTTCCTGCAGAGACTTTCAGTTGGAAGTAGGCTCTTGGCAGGCATACAGCTTGTTCTCATTCTCTTTTGGGCTCTGATAGACATCATCTTTCACCTCTTTCCTATTAACCCGTAACTACTTTCAACTTTCAGAGAATCCTTTTTCAGCTGTATCAGTCTCATCAATCTGTTTGGCTACTCTTGAACCTGCTCATCTGCTCTGAGTGTTGAATTGTTCTTCATTCAAGTACATGTTTTTTGGTAACCAAGAACTGAGTTTATCTGATATCTGCAGCTGGGGAAGAGATTTAGCTGATTGATCTAGGACAGTGGTTCTCAACTGGAATGTGTCACAAAGCACAGGGAAGTGTTGCTGGCCTGGCTGCGATACACTCCTCCGGGCCGATGCAATAAAAGTGCACAGAAAATGGGCGCTCATATCGAGTGTCCGTTTTCCTAAACGTGTGCACATTTTATTTATTTATTTATTTATTTATTTAGAATTTTTATATACCGGCAATCATGAAAACATATCTTGCTGGTTTACATAAAACAGGGGTGCATTATATACATAAAAACTAGAACTGTGGTGACCGAAGGTACAGTTACATTTAACAAGGGTAGCCGAACTTGGAGAGGAAGAAATAGGAGAGAATAGAAATAGTTAAACAATATACAATTTAAGTATGGTATACAAAATAAATGTTATATACAAGAGGCATGGTGTTTTAGGAGTCATTGGATTGTGTCAATGGGTTGTGTCCGGAAAAGCTTGCTTGAATAACCAAGTCTTAAGATTTTTCCTAAAAGTTGGGAGGCAGGGCTCCTGTCTGAGGTCTGTAGGAATGGAATTCCATAGAAGAGGGCCAGCTGTGGAGGTGGCGCGATCTCTTATGGTAACGTGTCTGGTCGTTTTTGCTGGGGGAACTTGGAGGGAGCCTCTGTGAGCATCTCTGGTAGGTCTGGTAGAGTTATGTGCTTGGAGAGGGAATTGGAGATCGAGGGTGGTGAGTTGATGTATAGTTTTGTAGGTGATAGTTATGGCTTTATACATGATGCGGAAGTATACAGGTAACCAGTGAAGCTCTTTCAGGACGGGGGATATGTGGTCTCTTTTCCTTGCGCCTGTCAAGATTCGGGCTGCTGAATTTTGAACCATCTGTAGAGGTTTGGAGTAGGATGAAGGTAGACCTAGCAATAGGGAATTGCAATAGTCTAGTTTCGAAAAAATGACTGCTTGGATGATCGTTCTGAAGTCTTGAGCGTGGAAAAGAGGTCTTATCCTTTTCAGGACCTGGAGTTTATAGAAGCAATCTTTGGTTGTTTTGTTGATGTGTGCCTTGAAGTTTAGCCAGTTGTCTATTATTACTCCTAGGTCTCTAGCTTGTGTGGTAGGCAGATTGGTAGGAAGAGTACTGTTGGAGGTGTTGTTCTCAGGAGAGATGAGTAGGATTTCAGTCTTGGAGGAATTTAAGATGAGGTGTAGGCTGTTGAGTAGTTGTTTGATTTTTTGGTGGCATGATTCCCAGTAGTCAAGAGTATTAGAGTATGTGTCTTTGATGGGGATGATGATTTGAATATCATCTGCGTAAAGGAAAAACTTTAGATTGAGGTCGGTGAGAAGTTGGCAGAGAGGAAGAACCTCTCCTGGGCCCAATGCAACATGTTAATGAGGTGCCGCGCTAAAAAGGGTGCGCTAGGGATAAATTGTGCATCCCTAGTGCATCCTTGGCATCGGGCGCCCAGGAGACGTGGCTTTGCGGGTTAGGAGAAGGGATGCTCCATTTACGACCATCCACTTTCCTAACCCGTGCATGGTCACGGAGTAGGTAAACGGATGCTGGTAAATTGAGCGCCTATTTCCCTAACCTGACCTCTGTCAAGATTTTTTTTTTTTTTTTTCATGATACTGCTTTCTGTGATTCCTCCTACTTACTATCACAGTATTATTAAGTCGGAGGAACCACAGAATAGCAGTATTTTTTGCATTTTGGTTGAGGCTTGGGGAGCATCAAGACTTAACGCCAGCTCCGGGGATGGCGTTATCTTTTATATGTTAAAACATGCACATGATTTTTTTGCATCGAGGAATAGCTACTAGCCTCATCTACATGGTATTTACATGTGATGAGCGCTAATTGCTACATGCTGGTTTGGATGCCTTTTTTTTTGGACGCGCTATTCCCATTATTGCATCGGGAGTTATTCTAGTGTGTCCAACTGAGCATCGAGCTGTGTACTAGCTGAGCACACTATATTGCATCGGCCCCATCATTAGGCCGGCTGACAATTGGTTAATGGTGCAGTGTTGCTGGCTGCGGTTAGAGAGCTTTGTTCCTGTATTTGCAAACAAATTACTCTTGGCATGGTTGGATGCAGTTATTCTTTCTCAGTAGTGGAGAGAAAGTGATCACTTGCTGTGAGAGGTGGACTACCAGCCAATCCTCCACTGGAGGGAGGATTTGACTTTTTCAATCATTGGTTTTTCATCAGAGATGCGGTAGCAGTCCCTGAAAAACTAAGGAGCTCCTTATAGATTTCCACTTTTATGAGGCTGCTTAGTCCATTCTTATGGTGTCACACAACTTTTAATTTCAGAATCCATTGTTGAAATAATCCCCTGATGCAGGCATTGCCGAAACATGATCATGTTGGGATTTTTGTATTTGTATTTGTATTCTTAGTTTGTGATTATTTATATTGTTTATATATATTTATTCACAAGTAACATTGTAGCTATTTAATTTTGTGGATGGGTATTCTGTTTTATTTTGTTAACATCCCTTTCTTTTACAGTAGTGTTTATTATTATTCCTTTTTCATATTTGGCTTAGTAGTGCATTACTCTTTCATTCTTAACCCTAATGGTAGCCCAAATCTAGACTGTTCACTATCAGTGGCTCATTCTGCTTGAGTAGAAGGCTCTTGCAGGGAGACTTCAATTTATATTACCTGGTAGGCCTCAGCCCCACCTACAGCCTATGTATATAGTTCCTAGGTTTCTTTTCATGTGCTTAACTGAAGCAGAAACTCATTTGAAAAACAATCTTTTCTTGGTTTTTAATCATTTTTATTGCATGTTACTGGGTTTTACTTTTCATGTTTCTCATGGCTTTTTTTATTTACTAATTTGACACCCTGGGACCTTATTTTACATTTCATTTCAGTCTCTAATCACTAAAACTTATTGCTGGCGGTACATGCTAGCTTTGCATTCTTGCATCTTCTTTATGCTCATTTGTCCAGAAGTACAGCACTCATCGAGTCTGTCCAATTTGTTTTTCTCTACAGCAGCACGAATTTTCAATGCTCTAGGGTTTCATTACTCTGGTTAGAAGCTAAATTCAAGGTTGTTTACTGTGAACTTTAGGAAGTTAAAGTTATAAAACATTTTAATTTTTAGCTCTAAGTTCTGGGGTTTTTTTGTATAGCAGGGAGAATTCCTCACCTAAGTATTTTCTTATCAACCTGCTCTAATTTCAGATTTTGAGAGCTCAAAGATGTTAAATTTAAGATTCATGGTAGGGACTGAGAATGGTAGGTGGAAGGGAGGGTAAGTTTATAATTGTGCAAATAAGAAGTAAAGTCTGCAAGTACTTTTGACTTTACCCTGAATTTTCAAAGACAACTTATGCACATAAGTTCATTTGGAAACTTCCTGCAAACGTGGGCAGGTATGTGTGCACGTGTTACTCCTGTGGTATCGAAGTCATTACTTATGCAGGTGAACTTATATGCATATGTGTGAATTTTCAGAGGAGTTATGCATGGAAATGTAACTTGCTACGTAGCAATAGTCAAAAGACATTTACCCATGTTAAGCATAATTAACATGGGTAAAACCTATTGACAATTCAATGACTTTTATAGTCTGATTTTCAAAAGCATTTACACGCTTAAAATTGGGTTTTACACATGTAAATGCACTTTACCCATGTAAGTGGGCTTTTGAAAATTGCTATAATATATGCTATTGAATTGTCCATAGGATTTACCTGCATAATTGCATGTTATGAGGGTAAATGGCTTTTGAAAATTGCTGCAATAATAGTTACATTTACATATGTAAATACTTTTGAAAATTACCCCCATTTTGTAGCAATCTTCAAAAAGCCCACTTAAATGGGTAAAGTGCATTTACAGACAAAATCCAGATTTAAGCACGTAACTGATTTTAAAAATCAGGCCCATACTTTTAAAATACAAAAGTGTGTGCTTAACTTCTAATTCTGCTGATGGAATAGCTGGTGCACATAAAAATGTGTTTAAAATTGGGTTTTGCGTAAAATTTTCTGTGCACTGAGCCCCGATCGATGGCTTGGAGAATTCAGCTCTACCCACACTACTGGCAATCCTCATTTGGAAAATGCTTTTGAAATTTGATTTATCTATGTGCAAACTAGGGATACACATTCATTTAAAACAAAAATGCAAAATGTGACAAATTAGGCTAATTTGTTTCATTTTGGGCCCCCCCTGAATGAAACTAACTTTATTCATCATTTTATTTTCAACAAATGCATCGGGCCTAGGTGACCTACCATGGCCTCAGCCTACACAAGTCTGAGGCTTTGGCCTAATTGCCACCAGTGATTCCCCACCGGACCGAGTAAATTGGGGCTGGGGAGGGGAAATCCTGGCCCTGGCATTTTTCCCGGGGGGGGGGGGAGGGTGGTAAGGAGTCCTAATTTTTTATTTTTGGTTGTTTTGGGTTTTTTTTTTAATTGCTTGATTTGTTTAATTCACACGAATCACTATCTTTCTCTCTCCCCTCTCCAGTCCAGATCCCAAAAATCTTTCCCCACTCTCCCAACCTCCTCCCAGCCAGACCACTCTACCTTGTCTCCCACAAGATGGCCCCACCACTCTATCTCTCCCCTCCTAAGCCATTTGATTGATTGGATGACACCCCTTTAAATGCTGGGCCCTAAAAGTAAATCCCTATCAGGTCTATCCAGTAACGAGCGGTAGGAAGAGCTGCGTTAGTGCCCGGCACACCCGCGGTTGCTGCACGCACAGTGCAGCTCACCTACCTACCGCTCGATCCTGTATGTAAATAGCTTGCAAATGCAAGCTGCGTCTAAGAAGCGACCGTGAAGCGTTAGGCCCGCGCAACCCATTTTACTGTATAGAGCGCCTATACAGTATCCTGGGTGCGCGGGCCTAACGCTTCACGGCCACACTGGTATCTGTCATTTCAAATGTCATTTGAATTGACAGATACCAGGAAGTCGGGATTGCCAGCTCCCCTCCGGACATCGTGGCTTCCCCCGTGCCAGTCCCCTCTCCCCTCCTCCCGAAGCAGGGCGTGAAAAGCAGCCTTGCTCCGGGAGGAGGGAAGAAGGGATTGGCAGTACGAAGCGGCGAAGCGACTTACTTTTTGCACCCCCCTCCGGACATCGGACGACCTCTCCTGCCTCCAGCTGCTCGCGAAGATGGGCGCCTGCACGGCTGCTGAAGACGTGACGTCACGACGTTTGGCGTCACGGCATGTGATGTCACATCTTCAGCGGCCGTGCAGGCGTCCATCTTCACGAGCAGCTGGAGTCAGGAGAGGTCGCCCTGCTTCGGGAGGAGGGGAGAGGGGGACTGGCACGTGGGAAGCCACGATGTCCGGAGGGGGCTGCAAAAAGTAAGTCGCTTCGCTGCTTTACACTGTCGCCGAGCGTAGGATTGCCCGTCCTCTCCCCTCTCTCTCTTGCAACTTTTTTTTTCGCTTCGGGAGGAGGGGAGAGGACTGGGGCTGCCCCGGAGACCAGTATCCATGGACGCGGCCAGGGCAGGTGAGCGGGGGCTGGGGGAAAGCTTGCCGCCTACCCTTACCCCTGCCTCTAACACAGGGGTAAGGGTAGGCGGTAAGTTAGCAGGTTAAACGCGCGGCAAAACGGCAGGGTAAAATAGCGATAGTCGGGGCGCGGGTTACTGGATGCTAGGGAATAGCTAATTCGCTCGTTTGCATGCAATATACATGCCGTGTGCGGAAGGGGTTGCCCGGGGATTTTAGGACGCGGTAAGGGTAGGTTAAAGGGGGTTGTGGATCGCAGGAAGGGCTAACGTGGCCGGAAAGTGAGTAGAACGCGGGTTAGGAGCGGGGTAAACGCGGCCGCACTTTACTGGATAGACCTGTATGTTTGGCTAATAACATTTTATCGACTTTTCCAGCAAGAACTTGTCCATACCTCTCTTAAAGCCTGCTAAGTTGACCACGTATTCTGCCAATAGATCCCACAGCTTGGATATGCTTTGAGTAAAAATACTTTCTGTGATTTGTTTGAATCTGCTGGTTGCTAGTTTCATGGAGTGTCTCCCTTGTTTTAGTATTATTTGAAAGATTTATATACCCGTTCCACCCCACCCATGATTTTATGAACTTCTATCATGTCCCCCCATCAGCTGTCTCATTTCCATCCTGAAGAGCTCTAATCTGTGTAGCCTCTCACCGTAGAGGAGCTTTTCTACCCTTTATCATTCTTGTTGCCCTTCTCTGAACCTTTTCTAGTTCTGCTATGTCTTTTTTTCAGATGAGGTGTCCAGAACTGCACCTAATACTCAAGGTTCTGTCATCATATGGACCATTGCGGAGGCAGTATGATATTTTCCATTTTATTCTCCATTCCTTTTGTAATTGTACCTAACATCTATTGGTTATTTTTTTACCTCCACAGCACATTGAGCTGAGGATTTCAATGTATGGTCCACATGGTCTCCAAAGTCCTTTTCTTAGCTGGTGAGTCCTAATATGGAATCCAGCATTATGTGCCTGTAGTTGGGATTCATTTTCCCTGTGTGCATCACTTTGAACTTTTCCAAATTAAATTTCATCTGCCATTCAGATGCTTAGTCTCTCAGTCTTTCAAGGTCCATCTGCAATTCTTCACAATCTGCTGCTGTTTTAACAACTTTGAATAATTTTGTGTCATCTGCAAATTTGATCTCCTCACTTATTGTTCGCTTTCCCAGATCATTTATGAATATGTTAAACAGCACATTTCCCAGTAGAGATCCTTTCAAATTACCTATATCAACTCCTAATAATAAGCAGGCTTTGAATAGGAAAAAAAAACCCATACTCATAGTTGCCTGTTTGCAAATGTCAGAAGTCTACAAAAATAAGATTGGAGAATTAGAATGTTTAACACTAACTGCCTAGCTTTCAAAACTGTTTGTGGTACACCATTTGCGCAATTTAAGTGGGTGCATGAAGATCTATGCTAGCATTTTATAAACTCTGTGGCAGGGGCTGCAAAGTTGGTAACATACCATGTACTTCTTCCCTGAAAGTACATGCGTATGTTTCAGTATATTCATTTTTGCAATAGAGGAACATGCATAATCTCACTAAACATTTTAGAAAAATACACATGTATTTATTACGTGTGCAATAATTGTAACAATTTGTGAGTATTAACCCAGAATTAAATGTGGAAGTTGGTAATTTTCTAAAGTATGCGCATACTCATTTTCTGAAAAGTCATACTTGTGCTCTTACTTGGAATCCCAGTTCACCGATAACCTCCACCAGTTCACCTACCACTTAAAAATTGCATACAAAAGAGCAGTCCAGTTTCAATTACATAAGTCTATTAACAAGTGTTCAGACAATCTGGTAACACATGCATGCATACCTCTTACAAAATTGCAACCTGGGCATGTACTTAGCAATTCCTCCCTGGAACATACCAGATTGTCCCGATTTTTCCCATTAAAAGATATGCATGTACTCATGAGGCTTATAAAATATAAAAGCATGTACATGCTACTTAATGCAGAGGGAAGACTAAGGAACAATGCCAAGAAATATTTCTTTACAGAAAGGGTGGTAGATGTATGGAATGCCCTTCTAGAAGAGGTGAAAACAAGAACGGTAATGGAATTCTAAAAGGCAAGGGACAAGCTCAGAGGATACCTGCTGGTTAAAGAATGGAAATGAAGAAATGGAGTAACTTTTCTATTACATATAAGATTTACATTTCTGCTTTGGGGGTAGCTTGCATGGAGCACGAGAGCAATAGTTGCTTTTGCTCTTAACAGAAGGGTTGCTGGGCAGACTAGATGGAATATTTTGTTCTTTATATGCCATCGTTCACTTTGTTACTATGCATGTACATGCTATGGGGCAGATTTTCAAAGCGTTACGCACGCCGAAACCGGCACATATGCGCGTAAGTGGCAGGGGCGCACACAACCCAAATGTTGCATAGGAGTATTTGTGCGCGTAAATGACCCTGTGCGCACAACCTTACACGAATGGCAAAGGGGCGTGTCGGGGGGAGGCGTGTCGGGGCGGATACCCGACATACGCACGTAAAACGTATTTTATAAGCGACATGCATAAATCCACCGGCGCGCGCTGCCAAGGTCACGCACATATATTTACTACTGCTTGCCTGTGTGCACAAGAGACGAGTGAAGGGTCTGCGGCTGATGGCTCTCATCGCTCAAGGACCAGACAGTCTGGAGAAGGGCAGAAGTTGGGAAAGTAATTGGGAAAGTAGAAACGTTTTCCATAGCCACCGTTAATGTGTGTATAACGGTAGCTGACTGCCTCAGGAGCGTCTAAAGTCAACAGCTATTCTTTGGTTATTCCTTTTCTATACATGTTTACAGCAGCAATATGGCTCCTGCAATCAGTATGGCTCAGAAGAGAAAGAGAGAGGAGGAGGAGGAGAAGAAGAATGCTGAGACAGAGGCGGGACCCTTTACACAGAGTTTATAGGACTCGCAAACAATTTCTGGATATGTCTGAGGAAGAAGTAATGCACCGTTTCAGATTTAATAAGGAGACCATACTGTCCCTCTGCCAAATGTTAGAGGCTGACCTGCAACCTCTCACCCAAAGGGGCCATGCCTTGCCTGTACATATCAAGGTGACTACATTCCTGGCATTTTTGGCTACTGGCACCTTCCGAACACCACTTGCCGTGACTTCTGGAATCACTCAGGCTGCGACATCAAGGTGTCTGGAGCAGGCCCTGGCTGCCTTGCTGTGACACACACACACCACTTTATCTCCTTCCCCTTCAGAAGAGAGGAACAGCATGAAACCATGAGACTTTTACCAAATAGCACACTTCCCCTCAGTCTTGGGAACTATTGATTGCACTCATGTGGCCCTAAGGGCACCAGGAGATGAGGCCATCTACCGCAACCGCAAGGGTTTCCACTCACTAAACATGCGGTGTGTGCAACGCCAAGGGCCTCATCACCAGTGTGGTGGCCTGCTTTCCTGGATCCACTCATGACACCTACATTCTCACTCAATCCAGGATCTATCAACAGTCCCAGCTGCAACACATCACTGGGGGCTGGCTCGTAGGTAGTACGCTAATCAACTGCTCACATGAGCCCCCACCTATATTAGTAGAACCCTTATATTTAGGGTGCCACAGTAAGCATTCTATTTGTAAGCCCTGTGAGCTGTACCCCAATGAAGCACAGACGGAATATAACCTTCATTTTTTTCTCTTATGCTACATGTGACAGAGGCTATCCACTGAAATCCTGGCTCATGATTCCCATGGCCTGCCCCAACACTGCAGCTGAGACTCGCTACAACAGGGCACACCGTAGGACCACGGCTGTCATAGAGAGAACATTTGGCATCCTGAAATCAAGCTTCTGCTGTCTGGAAAGATCTGGTGGATGTCTCTTGTACTCCCCCCCCTAAAGTCTGTGAGATATTCCTAGCCTGCTGTATGCTACATAACCTTGCACTTAACAGACACATCCCTGTACCAGAGGAGGACCCTGAAGAGAATGAGGAGGATGAGGACGTGCAGCTGACTGTGAAGGAATTGGCAGAAATCCATTGCTTGAGCCAAAGGCGGGCAATACGAGAAAGGAACACTCATAGAAAGCCATTTCAGTAGGTGATAGTGCATTTATTAACAAGTGTGTCAAAAAAGTGCTAATCAAATAAAAGTAAAAAGCAAGAACAAAAATATAGCAACAGTTCACCTCCTCGGCCATCCTCTCCTACGGCCATCAGGAAGCTTAGACTGCCCCAACTGGGTGCTCCGGCGCAGTGGACTCCTCCCACTGCTTACACTACCCTCAGAGGACAGAGGAGGTTGGGGCAGTTCCAGGTCATGGCTGCAGGACGGTACAGCCAGGGGTAACAGCAGTTCTGGTGCTGGTGGGGGAAGCATCACAGGAGGTGCAGGCGGAGGTGGTGGTGCCATCCACGGATAGCCTGAAACAGGCTGAGGTGCAGGTGACGGTACCACACCGGGCGCCTCTGCACGGGCAGGTGCCATCCATGGATATGGAGGCCCATAAGGTGGAGGGTAATGCATCCAGGGCCCCATGAAAGCCCATGGAGCCGCTGGTGGCTGCAGCTGCACAGGAGGCAACCGCTGCAGCATCTCCCTCCAAACCTCCGTTTGTTCCTCAGTAGCCCGGCAAAAGTCTCGGAAGCACGCCTGAATCCCCTGACACTCCTCCCTGATGGTATCATGGAGGGAACTCGCTTCCTGCTGCACCACATCAGACAGGCCAGAGATAGCGTCCAAGAGCCTGGCACCCTGCTGTAATGGTCTCTCTGCCTGACTGGCATCTAGGTCGGGTTCGGGCTGGTCCGACGCACTGCTGTCCTGCTGCCGATCATGCAGCAGTTCAGCCAGTGGTCCTCCGGCTCCTCTCCCTGCCGCTGCTGCTCCTCCTCCGCAGGCTGTTCCATGTGTTCACGGGCTTCCACTTCCTCCTGTGGCGACGAGTCAGGGATCACCCGTAGACGCCGGTACAGCCTTTGGGGTCATCTAGGTGCAGGTCCAGGTTGCTCATCATCTGGCTCCCCTAAATTCAAAAGCATATAGACATTAGCCCACTGGCAATAGGGGTGTTATGTACTTGGCTCCATATGTGATACATGGTACAGTAGCCGACCTGACTACTAATCCAGTGGTAGAGACATGGGACTCGGCATTCTAAGTAGGCCCACATCCTGATGTACACCCCTGGGGGTATCATGTGTGGCATAGTGGGGCCGTCAACCAAACCATCCAGCACTTTCCCAACAACCCCTTCTGGATAGAGAGGGTTGTCAGTGTGCTGCAGTTACCAGGCTGAGTTAGGACAGAAAGCCCTAACCTTCAACCTAATCGAGCCCTACTGTTATATGCATTCTAGGGACACATGACCTGTGCAACATGCTATGGAACCTTTGAATTAGGCATGCCTGCTAGAGGAGGGGAGGAAGGGAAATCATAGGGGAAGGGTAGGAAGGGGCTGAAGGGGAACATGGGGAAAGGGGGGGGGGAAGAGTTAAAAATCCCTTTGCAAGGTGGAACATCCAATAATGAGCAGGTGACACTACCAACTGTAATGGACACATCGTTCATATGCCGCTCATCAGTTCCCATACAAAAACTGCCCCCTCTCATTGCAGACAGTGTGGAAAGCTAGCATTGTGTGGCTGCTTACCCATGTGGACCAGCAGATACCCTGACAGTCTACCTTGCCCCTAAGAAATAACATCCACAAAATATTGTAAGACAGTCCCTACGCTATAATGCCGTATACGGCCTGCTGTATGACCACATATATAAAGCATTGCCATACACACACATACCTACGAGACAAGTGCACGCTGTACTGCTGGTCTAGTACCTAAGCTGGAGCAGTGCAATCCTCTGTGCTGGTTTGGTACATATATCTATACAGCAGCCCTGCCTGGAATCCTGGATACTGACTGCTCTACATGCAATGGCCACTGTGTTGGTTATACAGGTTAACAGTAATCAGTTCAGAAAAAGTACAGCTGCCCAGGTAGTAGAGATATATGAAGACTTATGCTGCTATAATATGGAGGTACATGGATAGGATTACAGAGGGGTTGAAAATGTTGTAGTTCTGCTTACCTTCCTGCCCTACACGGCACATGGTGTCAAGCTGGCCAACTCCACCCACAGTTGCCTCAGAAATGGTACCCAGTATCAGCTGCTCAGAGGAAGAGAAGGTGATGTGGCTCCATTCTCCCTCTGCAAGGCGCCTGGCCTGCTTGCGCTTCACGAGTCTCCTCATGTCCCTCCACTTGTGCATGAGTTCAGCAATACTCCGATTGTGGTGGAACATGGAGTTGACAGCGTGCCTGATCCCTCTCCAGATCTCTTCCTTCCTGTATGCACCCACCGTACGAGACTGTGGACCATACAGCAGATCCTGGTGCCATATGACATGCTCCACCAGCATATCAACCTCCGCTGGCAAGAAGTTCGGCTTCCGAATCAGAACAGCACGTGCCTGAGACATGGTGAAGGTGCCCAGTGAGTGGACCAGTGATCGTTTTGAAGGGAGCCCAATTTGTGCGTTTCCCACCCCACTGCCGTGTAAGTAACGCGCACAGCTGATCCTATCAGCGCGAATTGCAATTATGCACGCCGACAATTAAAATTGATGCGGAACTTGTGCGCTCTGGATGAGTTGTGCACGCCGCCTATTGATTTTCATGAAGATGTGCGCGCCGCCTATGTACTTCAACAGAGCTGTGCGCGCCGCATAGACTTGCGGAGTTGTGCGCCCCATAGACTTTAATGGAGATGTGCGCGCCCCATAGACTTTAATGGACATGTGCGCGCCGCATAGACTTTAATGGAGTTGTGCGCCCCATAGACTTTAATGGAGATGTGCGCGCCCCATAGACTTTA
Source organism: Rhinatrema bivittatum (assembly GCF_901001135.1). Lineage (NCBI taxonomy): Eukaryota > Metazoa > Chordata > Amphibia > Gymnophiona > Rhinatrematidae > Rhinatrema > Rhinatrema bivittatum. The sequence goes on from NC_042620.1 coordinate 241,120,418, forward strand.
ATGGAGATGTGCGCGCCGCATAGATTTTAATGGAGATGTGTGCGCTGCATAGACTTTAATGGAGTTGTGCGCCCCATAGACTTTAATGGAGATGTGCGCGCCCCATAGACTTTAATGGAGATGTGCGCGCCGCATAGACTTTAATGGAGATGTGCGCGCTAAAGTCTATGGGGCGCGCACATCTCCATTAAAGTCTATGGGGCGCGCACATCTCCATTAAAGTCTATGGGCGACGCACATCTCCATTAAAGTCTATGGGGCGCGCACATCTCCATTAAAGTCTATGGGGTGCGCACAACTCCATTAAAGTCTATGGGGTGCGCACAACTCCATTAAAGTCTATGCGGCGCGCACATCTCCATTAAAGTCTATGGGGCGCGCACATCTCCATTAAAGTCTATGGGGCGCGCACATCTCCATTAAAGTCTATGCGGCGCGCACATCTCCATTAAAGTCTATGCGGCGCGCACATCTCCATTAAAGTCTGTGGGTGACACACATATGTTGCCTGTAATCCATACCATACTACAGAACAGATGATACAATATCATCGGCAATCCAGGCTGTTTGGTGGGCTGCTATAGTGGGACAAGATTCTAGTCCATTGACTTTAATGGAGCTCTGTTGGCAGGTTATGAGTGAGAGGAGAGCTGTATAACATACCTATGATAACTAACTTTGGTGTGCAGGCTTTGCACACCCTTTCTGGGTGTCCTTAATTACTATGACCATGTGTTTCAGTATGTATGTGCCGTGATATGTACAGAGGGTGGTGTTAATAGGAAGGTGGGGCCCTGTGGCTGCCCCCATCCATGACTTCATGGTGTGTATAGCAATGCAGAATTATACTGCCGATAGACGTGGTACCTACAAAAGTCTTTAGCCCGTCAGCTGTTCCTCCTTCACCATATTAGGATCCCTATCTGCACTACTCCTCATGTTTTCTTTCTAAGCCTACATGTCTCCATTTACCTTGATGCCTACACTGCCCTGCCTCCCTGTGCACCTCAGCTTTACAGTACTATAGACATTGTTATGAAGAGAGATGACAACGGTATTTGTATGTGTGTTGCATGTCCAGGTGACTGAACATCCCAGCTGTATGTGGTGCAGGAGATGTTGCTGGTGATCCTCTGGGATCATACAGATGATACCACTTCTTGACCTCCAAGATGGTTCTTCCTTCTTGACCACTGGATGATAATTTGCAGTCTTACTGTACCTATATCTTCCTTCCCCCACCTTCCCTCCCCCACCTTCCTTCCCTCCCCCACCTTCCTTCCCTCCCCCACATTCCTTCCTTCCTTCCTTCCCTCCCTCCCCCACCTTCCTTCCCCCTCTGGGACAGTACATGAGCCCCTTCCACACTTACCTGAAATGAACACACCAGTTTAGAAAATCAAACTTGTATTGATATGAAACAATATTTACAATATTTACAATGAAAAAAAAAAAAGGATGGGAAGAGGAGAACTAAGGAGCAAAACGTTTTACATAAAAAAAAATACCCGGGAAGTTAGGGAGGCAGGGACCAGAGAGGATGATCACGGACGACAGATCAGATTCCCCAGGACCCATACAGCTGCGCCAAGCAGCTGTACAACCCTGAGGATCTGATCCATGTTCCGGATCATCCTCTCTTGGAAGGCATTCACAGCCCTCAGTCCCTCTCGGACCCCCCTCACGAAAGCCATAAACTGCCTTTGCGTCAGAGGCTCATCTTTGGGAGGATGAGGATGAGCCTCTGTGCTGCTGCCATGAGGGGGGGCGGTGAGGCACAAGAGGGCCATGAATGCCTCCCTGGGCCAGCAAAGGCTGGCCCCTGGGTGCCCCCGTGTCCCTAACTCTCCGGGCAAAACGGGGAGGATGCCGTACCGGGGGGGGGGGCTAGGGGGAGGCCCAGGGTGCGCCTCCACCCGGGGAGGTGGGCACCTCGCCGGGGGGAGGGAGGGGAGAATCCAGCTCTCCCCCGGAGCGGCTGTGGCTACTTCCCGTGGAGCTGGGCCTGGCCTGGCCTCTTTAGCATCTGTCAAACAAAAGGAGAAGTCTGAATAAACAGTACATTCAGGTTCAGAAAGGAAATAGAACATTCCAGTAGCTTGGAAGGATCACTTACCACCAGGCCCAGCCCGCTCTGCCCACAGCCGCTCCAGCCACCTCCACTCTTGAGGCACAGCCACCGGGTTTTCTTCTTCAGGTCCTCTATCTATTAGAAGGAAAGGAAGAGAGAACCATTAGTATACTCTGATAGTAATAATAGGAATTGCATACTTGAATGTGAGTGTTATAACATTAACGAATCTTGAAGAACTATGATAATCTTGAATAATCATGTAGTTAGATCAGCTTTGCCAATTATCTTTTAACATTACAGTAAACTATAACACTACAATACTCTGACTGATTCCTCCTCTGAGGCCTAACTTGACATTCACACTCCCACATTAACCCCATCAGCTGTAGTACAGTCTACTTACTCCACGGGAGTGGGAAGCTTGCTCATTATAGCGGCCCTGCAACTGCCTCCAGGACCGCTGAAGGTGAGGGAAGTCGGTCCTATGTCCACGGACTGGAAAAAGCAAACTTTCCCTCGCCACAACCAGGGATGCCAGAAGTTAGACGTCCCTGGTGGTGAAATTTGGCAGCCTTCCACGTTCTGCCATTTTGGGGTGTGGGCGAAACGGGAAGTCCCGCCCTTGCATTCGCTTGCTCACGGGCGCACGATTGCGGGAGGTGCACAGATATACCGGCGCGCACAAGTTTACTTGCGCGCATAGGCCGCGTGCGCGGCAACTTGAGTTACACGCACAAATCAGAGTCCGCATATGCGCAGATTTTGTGTAGTGCATGCACAAGTGCGCAAACTGTGCAAAATTTATGTGACCCACTGTGTGCGCAGCAGCGCGCGCTGTTCTACAGCCACGCGTGCTTCTTTTAAAATCTTCCCCTATGTGTACATGTGCAACCCCTGCATAACACTTGGAAAATTCACCCATAAATGAAGATATCAACATAGTAGGCATCTCAAAAACCTGGTGGAAAGAGGACAACCAATGGGACTGTAAATTCACAGAAACTTTATCAAAGTGAGAGGGCAGACCAAATTGGTGAAGGATTGGCACTAAGGGTGGCCTAGAGTCCAGTAGAATAAAACTTCTATTGGAAACAAACTGCACTCCAGCATCTCTATGGATAGAATATAACTATGGGGGTTTACCACTGCTCTCCTGGCCAGGAAGAAAAAAAAAATTCTGAAATGCTAACAGATTAGATGGGATAATAAAATTGGCAACACAATGATAATAGAAGATGTTAGTTACCCAAATATTGGTTGGATAAAGTCTTATTGGAACATGCTAGGGAGGTAAGCTTCCTAGATGCCGTTAATAGCTTGTATAATGGAACAGCAGGTCCTGGAACTGACTAGATGAGGAGCTACTTTATATCTATTTCTCAGTGAAATGCAGGACCTGGTGAAAGGGATAAAAGTGGTGGAGTCGCTTGACAATAATGATCACAATACAGTCAAATTTGGCATAATCACTGGAGGGAGGATATCAAGTATTTTATTCATTTAAAATCACTTATTACCCACTCCCTCCAAAGTTCGGGTGGGATACATTCAAAGAAAGAGTACATAATAACATCAAAATAAAATGACAATATAGACAGATGCATAGATCAGCCTGGTAAAGACCCTAGCATGGCATTGTGTTGATAATGCTTAGGGATAGTTACTACATAAGTTGTACTGGTCATGGAGCAAATCTTTAAAGTTGATGTTAAAGAAAAAAATTTTCAGTGTCTTTTTAAATTCTTTAAATTCTTCAATTTTACACAGATATACAAGGGTAGAGAGTTCCATAGGGTAGGAGCGCAATGGAAAAAGCCCTTTCCTTTGTGGAGTCAAAATTACTGTAGTAGCATTTGACTTTGAAAAAGGAGACTATGATATAATAAGGAAGTTGGGGAAAAAAACAACTCAAAGTGATTTGAAGGTTGAATTTGCACAAGGTGTAGAAATACCATCTTGGAAGCCCAGATAAATGTATTCCATGCATTAGAAAAGGTCAAAGGCAGACCAAACAAATGCCAGCATAGTTAAATGATGAGATGAAAGAGGCATCTTTTATCAATGAAGGCAAATTCAGATGAGATTAGGAAATAATATAAGCACTGACAAGTTAGATATTAAGCATCCATAAGACATAATTTGAGAAGACATTTTCCATAGACACCAAAACTAATTGTGGCCCTCTCTTGGTCCAGACTATGAATTACCCCTATGCTTAGGGTGGGGAGTACCACATGAGAAATACTTACTAATATGATGTATCTTTGGGTTTGTAGCCTGGGTCCCAGTCACCCAGATAACCACAATTCTGTGCCCTTTCCAAATACTCTCTCACTTGTGGCACCACAGACCAGATAAAATCATCACACCAGAATAAAATGGTAATTAACCCTTTTACTAGTATTTTGTAAGTAGACAGTAAATCCAACTAGAGCATTAAATGGGAAAAGTACAGTAGTAAAGTAAAATATAAACTTGCTATTTTCTTATTTTAAATCAAGCATTGCAAAAATAACACTGGTTATGGCCTATTAGCCAGGGCAACTAACATACTTATATGGATAGTAAAAAAGCAAAACAAAACAATAATAGAGAAAGGTTGGGGGAAAAGCAGTGAAGTACACAACTTTCAAAAATTGTCTTTACCCCTAAGTGCTCAACTCTTTTTGAGCACTTAGGGGTAAATGTCACCAGTTTGTAAAGGGTGCACCCTGTCCCAAATGCAGAACTGTGTAGAAATAAACAATCAAGAAAAATGAAGAAGTCCTCTTGATGATGGAGCTGGCTAGATGTCAAACCAAATAGATGAGCACTGTAGTGTGTAAAAGGTCTCTTTCTCCTGGGGAGTTTCCCCAGATGGTTTACTAAACAGAAAGCGGGTCTGGTTTCAGTCTCTTACAGAAAGACCACAGTCCACCAGTTTCTCTTTCTGAACAAGGGTTTATTCTTGACTTTGACTGAAAGGCTGAAATAATTAAGATGAGATACTGAATTTGTGACAAAAGGCAAGGAAATAAATTGTCTCCCTCCTCTGCTAAGATACTCTGTACAAAAGTTTACATTACTTAACTTTGTCTCTTAGGAGGGTGATCCAGCTATGTGCTCCTGGGCCTGGATATCTCTGGAAAGGAAATCTCTCAGCTCCTGGCTCCTCTGTCCCTTGTTGGGATTTTACATGAAGCTCAGCTATGAAGCAAGAACAGCAGTCTCTCTCTATTTCCTCATAGCACAGACTTCTGTCTCTCCCTCTTGATAATTATCTCCAGGAGAAGAACTGAGAAGTATTTGTTGTACTGTTAACCAACTTGATATCTTGTGAGGAAAGTCGGTGTACAAAAATGATCAATAAATAAATAAATACATAAACTGATTGCAGGGTTGCCAGATGCACTCCTCTCTTCCTGATTCCAACTCCTGGCCGTCCCTTGCCCGCACACAGACAGAGCCAGCCAAATTGTGCATTTTTACTTTAATAGGTCTCCCAGCATTCCTTTGGCTTCCTTTTCTGCTGGTTATGTAGTGCTGTTTTCTGGGTAGGAGAACAGCACTACATTGTATCATTCACAAGAGAGTACACAGGGCTTTTGACGTATTTTCATATTCTTTCACCTTGGCTGCAGTGGCTAGCATTCTGTGGAGAATTGAAAATCCCTTTTTGACAGGTCCAAAATACATCATTCAGATCTAGATAAAGCTCAGTTCACATTGTAAGGTTCCAGTACACGATAAGCTCGTGGGGGCAGGAATCTGGTTTATAGTAGCTTGCTATATAATGCTAAAAGTTTTTCCCAAATATGCTGTATCAAAGGCAAGAAGGCTGTGCGAGAATCAGTTGACCCACTAGATGACCGGGGGTGAAAAGAGTGCTCAGGAAGGACAGGGCCATAGCAGAAAATCTAAATACATTCTTTGGTCTTTACTGAGGAACATGGTGCGGAGATACGCCGGTAAGAATCTTTGAATGTGATGAATCAGGGGAACTATAGCTAATATCTGAGACTGGAAGATGTAATAGAGTAACTTGACAAATTAAAGATTAACAAATCGCCAAGACTGGATGGTAATCTCCCCAGAGATCTAAAAGAACTCACATATGAAATTGCAGATCCGCTATTAGCAATCTGTAACCTATCATTAAAATCAGCCACTGTACCTGAAGGCTGGAGAGTGGCCAATTTTTCCAAAGAGCTTCAAGAAACCATAGGTGAGTCTGATGTCGGTACCAAGCAAAATAGTAGAAGAGATTCTTAAGAAAAGAAATACCGAGCATATGGATAGAAATTTCATTGGAAAAAGCCAACATAGATTTAGCAAAGGGAAGTTATTCCTTACTAATCTATTAGAATATTTTGAAGGTGTAAACAAATGTAGATAAGGGAGAGCCAGTTGATACCGTGCAATTGGATCTTCAGAAGGCATTTAATAATGTCTCTAATGAGAGACTCTTTAGGACATTAAAATACCATAGAATAGGAAGCAATGGCCTACTGTAGTTGGTAACTGGTTTAAAGATACAAAACAGAGTTGGACTTTGGTCAGTTTTCACAATAGAGAGAGGTGAATAGTAATGTGTCCTAGGGCTTACTGCTGAGACCTGTGATGTTTAAGATTTGATAACTGATCTGGGAAAAAATGTGATCAAATTTGCAGATGACACAAAATTATTCAAAATTGTTAAAACATGAGCAAATTGTGTTTAGGTTTAGTTTAGATTTGTCATTTTCTTAATGTATTGCTTTTCTGTATTAATGAAAGCAGTTTGCAATAAATACTTAAAATAAATGAGTCGATCATAATAGTAGAGGGGGGAGTCAGAGGAGACCTGGGAGATCCCATTATTTTTTTTATGTTAATTTTGGTTCTGCAAACGACCTGATCAGAAATATACATTAAACGAGCTGAAACCTGAAACTCCCCTCAAATGGAAAAAAAAAAAACCAAAAACATTTTTTGGGGGGGCTGCATATCCTAAGTATATTCTTAGTAGGAGTCACTACCCAAGAAAATGATTTTGGAGTCATTGTGGATAATATAGTGAAATCTTCTGCTCGGTGTGCAGTGACCACCAGAAAGGCAAATAGAATGTTAGGAATAATTTAGAAAGGAATGGAGAATAAAATGGAGTTTATCCTAATGTCCTTGTATTGATCCATGGTGTGATCTCACTTTGAGTATGTGGATCAGGGTGGCATGGGACCTATCTCTTTAAGTGTTATTCAGTACTTACCACCCCCTCACCCTGTCTTTCTTACCCACGGGGCTGTGGGGGTTCTCTTGTGCATATTACCCCCTCCTAGCCTGGGTTTCTGATGAAATTGTCTGGCTGCCAGAGCATTTTGTTGGAGTACTTTTATGTCATGTAGTGGAACAGGTTGCAGATTACCTCATGTAATTAGAATAAGATGGATATGGTAATGAACCAGTGGTTGCAGAAAATCATGATCATCTTTATATTTACAATCAATCAAAACTGTTAAGTGATTTTTTTTTTTTTTTACATCTTTAGAGGCTTCCCTGGACTGAACTGTAAATAAAGAACTTGGCATGTTTAATTTAGCTTTCTTTTTCATCCCATGTAAGGACTATTCAAGTTATACAAGATTTTGGACCACAAAAAGCCAAATGCAATGCAAACATACAACAACTGTATACAGTTACATCATAGGATGCAGAAGGCTGACAACTCGTGGAAGTTAATATAAAATGTATATTTGTGCAAAAATATGAAAACATGGAATCTGACAAAAATATCTTACATAGCAAATGACAGCAAATAAAGACCAAAAGGCCCAGCTTGATCTGCCCATCATCCTCCCAGAGTAGATCAAATTCCCTCATGGAATCCACTCCAGTTCCTGCTGTGTTTTTAGGCGCTAACCTAACTCTGGTATGTAACAGAGGCTTTAGCGCCAGACAGATCTGTGGCAAGATTAGCGTATCTCATACTAATTGCAGGGTAAGCAGCCTCATTAGTTATTAGCCTGCAGTGCGAGGAGGTGTGTTAGAGGGCAGTCTGCCAAAGCGCGCTGCCTCCTGCCATGGGAAATGTAAACTTTCCACAGTAGGAAGGAGGGCACAAAATCCCACTCGGGTGGGCAGGTTGGGTCGGTCTGGCAAGTTCTCTCCTCCCAAGCGTGCCAACTGCTCTTACCTTCAAAATAAAAAGGGGATCAGGTCGGGCCTCCCTCCCCTGCGGGCGTCTCCCTCTCACCGTACAAAAATAAATAGGGCCAGCACCAGTAGGAAAAGAGCTTAACCTCTTCCAGCCAGCTAGCCTGCTGCAACTCTCACTGTCCCAGTACTGTTCATTATTCCCCAATGGGACTGATCTTGTTACTGTCAGTGAAAGGAGGACATGAATTCATTCATAGTAATCCTACTGTTGTGGGCTGCCAAGTGGGAGATGTAAGCTCCTCCTCCTCCTCCTCCTCCTCATGCTGGAGTTTAGGTGTGAGGAGGAAACTTGTGCCGAGGCTACTACTGTTGAGGGAGGTAGACTCTTCCCCTCGTGCTGGGGTCTGGGTGTATTTACCACAACAGGGCCCTCCATTCTCTCACTTACACTGAGGCTTGCGTTTGCCCAAAAGGTCCCAGACTGGCATAGCAATAATTAGGTCTCTCTCCCCTCCTCTTTGGACAACTCCTAAAGTGACATTCCTTTGCAGAAAGAAAGTCAGTTGTGCTGTTTGTGCGAGGACATCTTACAGGAGGAAATGTGTGCCCTGGCCACCACGGGGTGGGCTGTGGTAGGAGGGAGGTTCACTGCTCAGCTGGGCTGCCTGCTCTTTCGCTTGGCTGTCATTCCTCTGCTTTTAGTGAGGGTTTGCAGATCTGTGGGCATGCAGATTGCCTCTGGGTAAATAAAAGAGTGTTTTTATTTAATTTTTTTGTATACTGCACTCTTCATGAGGGCTTGAAACAGTTACTTTTAGCATAAATACCTACAGTACCTGAATGTAATCCACTTTGAAGCGCTGAAAAAGTGCAAAAAGCGGAATATAAATCTAAATAACCAACTAAATAAATAAGTATCATGCTTTTTTGATTCATGGGGCATGTGCATGCCATTAGTTTACTGCATCCCACAGGAACCTTGTTTTTTGCTGCCAGCACTAATCAAAACTTGTGCTAAAATGTAACTCCTGTTTTAGCATGGGTTTTATTACATCAGCCCCTAAAGTTGCAGCTACTGCTCTGTGAAGGTTACCCCATGCCTTCCAGGATGACCAATGCAGCCATATCACTGCTGCCTTGGACTCTGCAACTGTTAAAGCTGGCAACACAACCAAGCCTTTCGGTTCCTATACTATGAACAGGCAATACTTCTGAAAATTCCTCTGTTCTTGCCGGAGGCTTGAACCCAGTCACTAAAGTCTGGAAATCAGTAGACTTCATTTCTTGCCAAGTCAATGGTATCTGAATGGATATAAGATGAGTGTCAGATTCTTTCTGCAATCACAGAAGAATGACATTCTGTTTTCTTTTGTATTCCTGCTAGCTGAGTATCCTGCCAGGCTTTTGGTAAGTTTGATACTTTCTAAGCTTGTCCCCAAGTTAGTATCTTTAACAGTGAAGTCTCCCAAGAGAAGGATTTTTCTATTTTGGGATCTTTTAACAGTGTATTTGGGTTTCTGTGAACAGTGTGTAACCCCTGCTTTGGTTTAGTGCCAGAATAAAGGGAAGGGGGGGGGGGGGGCCTCACAGTCCCCAGGGCCAATCTCACTGTCTGGGACCTCTCACTTTTCTCTCCATTTCCCACACTGTTAGCACTGGGGAGCCAGGCTTCCATTGGTGGGGGGAGGACAAGCCTCTGGGGCCCTAGATGCACGCTAGGTGGAAATCGGTGCACAGTCTCTCAGATTCAGTCTTTCTCCAATGGTACTCCAGCAGTCATGTCCTCCAATGCAAGATAACGTGAAGTGATGAGGATGTTGATTTTGATGACCTGTTGAAAACCTGTGATATTGGAATTGTGAGCATGTTTTTAATTTGAGAGATATGTTGGCCTGCCTGTGATTTCGAAGTTGGTTAAACCAGCTTGGGTTGTTTTCCTACTTACATGGTAGCGCAGTTGGAAAGATTTACAGACTTTGATTTGCAGATTGCTGTCTTCTCCCATGATGGATTGAGAATATTGTACATATTCTATATTCTTCTCTGCCATAGTGTCTGAAAATAAAGGACTTGTTCCAGTTGCATAAAATTCCAAAGCATCAAATTTCAGGTCCAAGTACAGTAGGCAACCCCATCCCCACCCCCCCAAAAAAACCCCATATACTCACCAGTCTTGCAGACATGAGATTGAGGGAGGGAGAAAGACTGGGATTTAATCATGTGTTTTAGGATTTCGCAGGATTTCTATTTTGTGGGGATTGATCCAAAAACTGTGGAAGTCACTGTGCTAATGCAGCTTCTGGTAACAGAAGAAAATCTGCATTATTGGCAGTTCGGTGCCTTCATTGGGCTCCGAGCCATACTTATCTAGCAGATATAAGAGTACGTTCACCACCCAGGTATGCAGAATGTATAATGAGTTCAAACAAGCTTTGTTGTTGTGCTGCTTAATTATCCTATTGAACTCTTTGAGGGGGAAAAGGTTGGAACTTCATGAGGAGTTCATGGCCAGTCAAGCATTTTGTAGTCTTACTCCTTAAGTTTTGAACTGGGGATCTCTGGAACTGAACTTGCAAGCCCTTTAGTCTTATTGTTGAAGGCTTTGTCATTCAGCTGAAGGACCAGGTCCCCTATCCAAGCCAGGGGGTATCGCTTATTCACAAAGAGGGCCATTTTCAAAGTTATTTCTGTGGGTACATGGCGATTTATCATGAAAATTGCCCTCCTTCAGTGCCGCTGAAGATATGCATGTCGTCGCACAAAGTGTGTACTTTTAGCCACATTTAGAGGAGGTGTTCTCGAGGGTGTGTTTAGATCGGGGGAGGAAAATAACATGCGTAGATGACATTTTCAACTCTACCTGCATTTTCCATGGAAAAAGAACCTGCCCAAAAACAACAGGTGAAAATGTCCGTGGTCAGTTTGTACCCACAGGAAGTTTCAAAGGGAAAGTATTTTCATACTTTCTTTTAAGGATGTACTCTCATTTGTAACAACATAGGAAATGTCAGCAATATCTTGTATCATTTTTGAAACAAAACAAAAGAAACCAAATTTAAATTTAGTTCATTTTTTATTTCATTTCTTTATTGTTCTCTGCCCCATCCGCCATTTTAAATTAAATCTTGGGTCAACTGATTACAAAAAAAAACCCTCTGGGCTTTCTTCAAACCTGACCTTCCTAGATCCCTTCCAGGCCTCCCCTGGCTTACCTGCAGTAATAATACCCAAAGCAATGCAGTATGAGGTGCGTCCATTCACATGTGCATCAATGCATGAACAAGGATACGCTGGAATTTTTAATAGTGCGTGCACTTACATATGCCCCAACCGTGCGTAAGTATGCTAATTTTAAGAGGCTACGCGAGCACAGCTAGCGTGTGGGTGTCTTCCATAGGACCTTGTTGGATTTTACACATGGATGTCAGCGAATTTTAAAACAGGCTCACATGAGGCATATTCTCAGTTTTGCAATTAGTCCACCATTTTAAACAGTTAATGTCGAGGACTTTTAGACCCCTCTGGTTCTTCGTCCTGCCTGCCACGTAGTTGACCCAGACACCCTCACCTCGTCCTATATGACCTAAAACCCGAGATCTATAGACTTGCTCCTCATCAGGAGCAGCAGTAAAGTTACGTGGTTATCTCACATAAGCGGGCTGCGTTTTTAAAGTTCATAGTTATGCGCTTGTCTTGGCCCTGCCCCACAATTTCTATGCCCCGCCCGTTCCCTGCTCCTTTTCCGCCCCCTTATTCCTTATGCGCACACAGGTACATACACGCATGTTTTGTGGCTTTTTAAAATCTGTGTGGCTCCCGCACAGTGCACATACACGCATATGTGGCCATTTTTGCATGAGCAATGCTTCTAAAATCGACCTACCTGTATGTATTTATTTAAAAATTGTATTCATTTCCTAGAACCTTCAAGGCAGAGAACAAGAGTTCCATGCATAATTAATAAGACAGCAACAAAGTTGCAAATTAAAAGCTAAATAACACCAAAAAGAAGAAAACAACAAAAGGGAGCTGCAGAACATAAGCTGACAAAGGCCACCTCCGGCAGGAATTTAAGTGCAATCACTACCCAGAGACCTGTAGAAAAACGAAGGTAGCGAGTCAGGTAACTAAAAATGGCACTGGTGGACCTAAGCCTGGTGCCATTTTGTTGTATGGATTGTACTTCACAAATGACACCAGCCTCGGGTCATCCAGCACAACCTTTTAATTCTGTACCGGCAAGGCACGATTGACTTCTGTCTCTTTATGATTTACTATCATTGTGGGTAAGTTTGGGTGAAGGCCTGGTGGGCATCCAAGGGGTTTGAGGGGAGAGCTCATGAGAAGGAGGCGGTTTGTAATTGGATGATGCGGGATTGAATTTAAAATGGTGGCCGTGCGGGGGGGACGAAACGGGTTATGGTTTTATAGTACATACCGGAGCCTTTGATGTACACTAAAACATTGTCAAGTAGCACACATTAGAAACAAAATGCAATAAAAATGAAATGAACCCCCCCACCCCCCCCCCCCCCCCCCCCGTGACACAAAATGAAGCTAAAATGAAAATGGTAGCCACCTACTTTCCTTTTGAATATTGGTGCACATCCAAGGCTAAAATGAGATTGCCCTAATGCCAGCAGTCTGAAAATTGCACATTAACACTTGATTTTTCATTTCTTTCCTCTTGCCATTCCATACCCTGCCTTTCTTTGCTGCTGACCCACATTTCTTTTTCTCTTCCTCTATGAAACATTGATAGACCTCGGCACCGAAATGAGTGACTGATTTAACAGCCTAAATCCCCTCTGGAAATGTCCATTGTAACTTTGAGGGAAGATAAGCACATTTTATAGCATCTGGCAAACCAGTCTCGAGTTCCTTCGGAGAGCTGAATGAGTAGCTGCTGTGCGTGGGATATAAATTCCAACCATAAGATGGCCAGGTCCCATTTACATTTTGTAATGAGTTTTCCTTTTATCATCATGCAGTTTGTATGTTTTATATGTATTGCTAACCTATCTTATTATACAAATGTAAAAAAAAAAGATGTGAACTTACACAGTGAAACCTCCAGTCTGCTTTCATTGTCAAGACGTCTTGAAGAAATCGCTGACTCACATCTCCCTGCTTTTTGTTGCCCTTCAGTATTTATTTGTAGAGCCGGAGAGGAATTTTGCATAAGCGGAACAGTGTATTCCAGCTCATCCTTTTTGCTGTCCACAGTACTTTCTGCAAGGGTAAATGCCTAGTTTGTTTCAGCAGTTTTAGGGATGCTTCTGTTGCTTTTATTAATTGATCTTTCAAGGATGTGCTCTGAGCTTGTAAAAAAGCAGTATAAGCTCCAAAAGGGAAGGAAATCCTACATTATCTTCAGAAGTTGGAATCCAAGGATAGAGGCAGCTGAAAGCAAGCATGTAAGCTGTTGTCTGCCACTGCTAAAAACATCCAAGGCTAAAATGTCTGCATGCCCCTGCCTGGCTTGCCAAAAGTGGCAACATCATTGGAAGGGGACATGCTGACAACTCAGACTGTACAAATCATTTCAACTTGCATTTAAGAAGTAAGGTCCCACCCTCAAAGAAATTATGACACGGCTGAATAGCCGAGTGTAGATCAGAAGTGGCAAACTCCATCCACAAAGAGGCCTGGTTTTCAGGAGATCCACAATGAATAAGCACGAGACAGAAATATATGCATTGCCCCCCATTGTATGTAGATCTATCGCTTGCATATTCTTTGTGGATATCTTGAAAACAAGGCCTGTTTCTGTCTCTGTACCCTTGGTATAGATGGCTATGTGGCATGCACGTGGTCATGGCAGGGCCCTGAACATACTAGGTTTCTAGGATAAATATGCGTGGGCAACCCTGCTTGCAATCTGTTTCTCTGACTTCTTACCGATTGAGAGATGATGTTCTATTTTTCATGCTCTGAGCAGGACAGGATTTGGCATAACTTCTCGGCTAAAGATATAATGGGATATATTTATAAGAGATAGAAAGTAATGCAATGCAGGAAAAGAAGCCAGCCTTTAAGGGATGCAGTTTTGTTTTGTTTTTAACAAAGGATTGACCGTGCTTTCCACTAAAACATCTCAAGGTAATATAAATGAATGGACGAGTTAGAGATGTACTCACATTCTGCATGTTTTAGGAACTTTCACAACTCTGTTCAAAAGACATCAACAGACCACATTTTGATTACAGAGGCAATTGTCAAATTGTCCACATTAGAAGAAAGATCACATGTACTTTTTTCCAAAGAAAAAAAGCAGGCTTACATTGGCTTTCAGGTTTGCCATGGGCACGTAGTGCATGCTGCTGCTTGCACTTGCTTTTTCTGTGGCTAGGTTTCTGTTGGAAATGTATTTACAAACAGGTGAAATTTCAAAGGAATTATGCATGTAAATGTGACCTGTTTTCATAGCAATTTTCAAAAGCCATTTACCTACATTAAGCGCACTTAACAGAGGTAAAACCTTTGGACAATTCAATGGCATATATTGTAGCAATTTTGAAAAGCCCACTCACACAAGTAAACCGCACGTACATGTGTAAACCCCAGTTTGAAGCATGTAAATGCTTTTGAAAATCGGGGCCTATAGTTGGAGAATGCCATCCGCGTGTGTAATTTGTTCCCTTCCTCGATCCAAGCACTCTGCCTGGGAATGTCTTTTCTCAGTGCGGCTAAAAATGCGCCTGCTGTGGAGGGCAATTTTAGCACAGGTAAAACGCTTTTTGCTCACATAAATCACTTTGAAACTTGGTTTCTCCATGCCTTGGAAATTAAAGTAGGTTTGAAAGCAGCTTTGCGCATGCAGTGACATTGGCCTCGATCATCTAGGCATTGCACAATTCTGTTTTGGTACTCAGTCAGCAAGAAACCGTCTGGGCAAAGGCTTTACAATATCCATTTTGGTTGGTAGCTTACATTTCATATGTTGACACCGAGGCTTGTGGCATCTTTTGGGCAAACAGATTTATGATGGCATAAACTTTCGAGGACCAGGGCCCACTTTGTCAGATGCATCGGATGTTACTTCATATGTTCCAAGTGGTATTTACTCCAGTTCATGGGGTGATTTTGTTTTTGCACACTGTCTTGCATGTGGCTCTCTTTCAGAATTTGTTTTAATTAGCTTTGTTTTATATCAACCACATCAATATCCAATTTGAAAAAACCATCTCCCTTCAAAAATACATTTTTCACGTTGTTGTGTGCAGTGACCCTTTGGGATTCATGACGAACATGGCCCTAGTTCTGAATCCTGATTGAGCGAGGGTAGGAAGCGGTAGCAGGGGGAGGGGTACGCTGTTTTGGAACTGCTCCTCCAGCCCCCTGCTATTTATAAAAGCAGCCTGCAGCATTGCAAAATGTGGCTTGAGTGGAGGCAAGTAAGAGAGGTTTCTTGAGTTACAGTTGTGCTTCCTTGCTCTTTGTGCTAGGCCTGATGGCCCAGAATTCCACCTGCAGTAGGAAGGGTTCCAGTACCTTGTGATGCCGGTTCCAGTGCTTTGATTAAGGATTTTTGGACTTACTTTTGAGGTTTCTTTCTTGGGAGAGCCCTGGCTGGAGGATTTGGGGGAGTCCAATAGCTAGGCTAGGCCAGAAGGTACGGACAATTCTGCTGCTCTCCACCCCACAAACTGTGTATTGGACCAGGGGTGATTCGATGCAGGAGAATTCCAGATTTTCCCATTTTTGTGTACCAGGAAGGAAGTTTGTAGTCATCCTTCCTACACTGAAGAAGAGACATCTGAAAGAGCTGCTATGTTCCCCTCTATCTGGATCTTTCCCAAGAAATATCCTATGTTGTCTGAACAGGAGAATTGTGTATAAAATAGTTTTGATACATCTGAGGACCCCCATCCGGAGTGTTCGTCATGGGAAGAGGTCACTTTAAGAACTGTGCAAAGACCGAGATCTTATATTTTTGGATGCCAGTATTTTTTCTGCCCACCTAGGAGAAGCCTTGTTTTTTCATGTCCTGTAGGGTAAGAGTTTTCCTGGCCCAGATATTCTCTTGCAGAGATAGAGAAAAGGTTAGAGAGCTGTGATTTTCAGTGGTCGTGCCAAGAACTGATGTGAACTATGCCATTTTGCCATTTAAGAGCTGCTATAGTAAAGATGTTATTTTGGATGCTCAATCAGAGCCTCCATAATATTTTGTTGGCCCTCTTATCTGTGGTGAAAGTGAACTGATACCCTCCCCAGACAGTAGACTTGAGTCAACCCTGGTACCTTGGGTCTTGAAGGATCTATTCCCCCCCCCCCCCCCCCCAACTAGAAACGAAACATCCCGGGTTTCCCTGGACTGTGCCAGAGTGGGAGAGAAGTAGAAAAACAGCCTCAGGAGCCTCATGTGTCCCTGCCCTTTTGGTTCACAGATCTGAACCAGGGGTTGCATTTGTTTTCTTTCTTCTTTTGATTTTGTTTCATTATTTTTTCTCTTTCTGTAGGACATTTTTTGTTTTCTGATTTTGTTTTACCTTTCATTTCTCTTTATTATAATTTTCTTTTCTTTTTTTTCACTTCCTTTATTACATATATTCCAAGACTTGCATTTTGCTAGTTTGTGATGTTTTTTCAACTGAAAAGTCATTTTGATTTTCGCAAAAAAAAAAAAAAAAAATCAGCAAAGCTCCACAAAACTCCTCTCTGCTGTCCGCTCTTCTCTCCCCATCTGTCTCAGCCTTTCTGATTTATATATGGCCACCTAGCTCTTTTTCCTCTTCTTCTCTATATCGCTGTAGCTGTCTTCACCCCCTTACCCATTGTGCCATTTTGTTTCTCCCTCTCTACTCAACGAGCCTGTCTCCCATCTGTCCCTCTTTCTCCAGAATTAGCTCTTCCTCTCAGCTTACCACATGGCTTGGACTCGCCTTTCCTCTCTTCCCTTGGTTCCTTCCCCTGTGGCCTGTACTTCCTTCGGTCCTCCGTGGTCTGCCTCCCTTCCATCATCTCTGTTAGCACTCTCTCTTGCCGCCATCTTTATAGGCCCTGTGTAAAACAGCTTTACTTCCTGCTTGCTGAGAGGCACTGGGAAATAAAAAAAAAATAGACCAGTAATGTTAAAACAGAGCCCCCAGTTAATGAACTGAGTAACAAGAAAGCACCGGTTCCCTGCCACCCTTCAATTCCTCTCTGGTACGTTATCCGAAGGCCAAGCCACCATTTCAGATGACATCCATTTGCTGTGTTCTTGGAGCTCATTTCACTGCTCAGCTGGAGTTCTGTTTTCATGTTTACCAGTCTGGGGGGTTTTCATCACCTGTACCTGGTTTTGTAGTCTGAGGCACTGCTGCAATTTAATGAGGATCTTTCCATAGCAACAGAATGGGAGAGAGCATTCAGTAAATTAGTTCTCCTCTTATTTTGTCTCCTAATTGGGCAACATCCTTGCTCGCCTTCCTTGGTTTGATAAGCAGAAGAGCTGGCAGTTCTGCCCAGGTGCCTATACATAGGAGATATCAATCCTTGTTTAAGGACATGTTGCCAGAATTAAATGCGTGGAGCCAAGGCTAGCACTTCCATACCGCATGCAAGGTTTTTTTTTTTTTGGTGCGACCTAGTCACCTAACATTTTATTTGTCAGTGTACAAAACCGGGAAAATGAAGGGCTCGGGGGAAAGCTCTCGTGGCATTTTCAGTCCTCATCACGCTGTTTAATGTCAAGTTTCTATTTCCCTATGAAATCCCAGTTTGATTCCCTGCCGGTTCGTGGCCGTTACAATCTTCCCTGTCTGAGGAAAGGCAGCAGTCCTGTGGAGAGGTTCATAGCACGCGCTGTATTTAAAGATCTTTAGTTTTATCTTGAATTAATTTGCTGTTTATGCGGAGGAGGTGGGATTTGCTACTTTACCATTTTTATTTTAGGATTGGTATATGAAATGCTCTGTTTTGTGTGAAATAGGAGTCCATAGTAAAGCATCTTTTCATAGCTCATGCGCGCTTATTCCCTTGATAGGAATTTATTTTGTTAAACTGCTGAGGGCGTGAAGATGTTGTTTTTTTCGGTACCAAGATCGTTTCCTCATGTATGGGAAGAATCCTCTTTTTATTCAGTGATATATGAAATGTAAACTTTTGTTTCCTTAAAAACGAATCCAGGGAAATTTCAATGCCACATATGAAACCTGCCAAATTTAAACCAGCTCTAAGTAAAGCAGTCATACTCTATTTTATATATTTATTATTTTCGGAGAAAGCCCATTTAACAATTGTTTTTCCTTTCTCGTAAAGAATAAAACTGCAATCTGGTGAATGCGCTGTTCCTTTGAAGCAGCAAATGATCCTTTTCTGTCAATGCTTATATGGCCTCACACTTCACTAGCTGCATGCCGGCTTATTTAGGCGAATAGCTGATCCTGAGGGGAATTCTTGAGTAGTCCTTTGGCGGAGTCGTAGATGAGGTAAAGTGGGAGAAGATCTACATCGATTTAATTATTAAATAATCAAGTAATTAAATATTTTTATTTTCCACCCCTACCCCAGCATTGTGGGGGTAATTTTCAAACTAAGAAAGTCAGCAAAAATGTGAGTAGGTTTCGACAATTTTCAAAGTGGACTTACGCACTAGGGGGAAGATTTTCAAAGGGTTACGAGCGTAACATACGTGCGTAACCCCCGAAAAGCTGCCCCTGCGCGTGCCGCTGAGCCTATCTTGCATAGGCTCAGCGGCACGCGCGTATGTCCCGGGGCTTGAAAAAGGGGGCGGGGCAGGGACGGAGCCTCCAGGCACAGCGGGCCGGCCATTGCCGGCGTGTGTATCCTGCGCCTGCCCAGAGGCAGGCGCAACTTCGCGAACAAAGGTAAGGGGTGGTTTTAGATAAGGCTGGGGGGCGGGTTAGGGAGGGGAATGTGGGGGGTGACGGGAGGGAACAGGGAAAGCCATCGGGGCTCCCCTAGGGCTCAGCATGCCCTTGGGTGCGCAGACCCCGGATTTTATAACATGCGCGCAGTTAGTCCCAGTTCTTCCCAGTTCACCCAGTTAAGAGAGAGATTCTGCAAACCCCACTAGATTAATAGCCTTCACTCCTCCCAGTTATCCCCAATCCTTAAAACCCCGCTGATCTGCCTGTTTATCTTTGTTATAACTTTGTTATAACCCATAGTAGAAGTAAAGTTTCGTGGCAGGGAGCATTGGTTTGCCGGATCGTGTAAGTATTTTATGTGTGCACCTCAGCTTCATGCCAGAAAACGCCTGTGCTCTGCCCAGCATGCAGTGAGGTAAAACCAGGACTGGATTAACCTGTCCTGAAAATCGAGCCAGTTGGCAACCCTAGTGGCAACACTATTTTGTGCTTAAAACTTAAACCATTATAATAAGAAACTCGTTGACTTTGGAAGTTAAACAGAACACTGAAATAATGGGATGAGACCGAGGTAAGGTAGACTAAGTAACCATCAGATAAATTAATCAGAATGACTCTTGTTCAGAGCAGTTTCATATTTTCGGAATCACAGCAGAGTATTGCTTCAAATTGTTCGACATTAAATTGATTCCAGTTTTGGGGTTAATTTTCTAACAGCCCACCCAAGGACCTGATTCACTAAGGGTTTTTCCTATAGACACAAAATAGGAGAAAAGCTTTAATGAATCTGGCCCTAAATTAGGTGGCCAAAACACACACAAGTTACACCAGACTTCAAAGCCAGCTTATATGCATGTTTCTGTTGCATTTATTCTTGCGCAGTTATACCTGCTATTATGTTCCCCAAAAATCTCCACACATACTTTTGAAAATCCAAAACAAAATAAGCGTAGACCCCCAGCTTGGCTCTGTCCCTGGGAACGCTCCATGCAATCCAGGTAAACTAACACGTGAACAGGCAGTATGTTAAGTGTATCGGGCAGGCAGTTTTATAAAAGGCTGTCTCTGTGGGCAAAATACTGTTTTACCTATAGAAATGGCTTTTAAAATTGCCTTCCCTTTGTGCAGTTATAGTTTTGATTTCTTTGCCTTCTTGATAGAGATTGGAAAGGTTTCTGATATCATGAATGAGGGCATTAACTTTTTCAAGTTATTTGAAGAGTTGTCGAAGCAATTTTTGTACGTGTGACATCTTGGGCCTGATTTATTATACTTTTTCTCCATAGACACAGAATGGGGAAAATCTTAGTATAAATTAGACTCTAACATGGTGTCTAACTTACTAAAGGACAACAGAAGAGCAAATGGCCTACCCAGTCCTCTCACTTGCCTTCCTCTCTGGTTCTCTACCACTATGGATATATACGCATGTAAATTCTTATAAATCAACCAACACCAGCTCTGCCCAGGTGTTTTACATGAATTCTCATATTTGTTTCCCTTCTTGAGAATTGACTTGGCGGTTTTCGAACTCCTAGATGGTGCTAACATGCAGATAGATCACATTGGAAAAAAGAACCAATAGGGAGAGTTTATTAGAATGCAATAAGAAATGAAAAACCAATCAGGATGCCTTTTTGGGCAATTTATGCGTGTAAGTGATTTTTTGAAAATTGCCCGGGGGGAGTCGGGGGTGCCGTGCATAAAGTATGTGCAAAAGCAATTTCAGGTGTACTTTTATGCACATTAGAAAGAGGCGCTCTGAAGGCACAGTTGGGGAGGGGAAACCATTTATATTGTGATGGCTCACCGTCCGTGAGGCCTCGAGCGCCACTCTTCGGTCTCCAGTCCTGAGTCGCCACCAGTTGCCCCGGTCCCTGGAGTTCACGGTGTTCACGTAACTCCCTGAGTCCGTGCCTCTGCTGGCCCTGGTTTTGCTGGGCTTCTGAGTTCCCTTCAGGCAGGGTTGGGGGTAAGCAGTTCCCCCAATCCCCAAAGACAACACAGAGAGAGGAATAGTTCCTTCAAAGCAGTTTAATAAGTAACAACTGGCTGCATTACATGGGGTTTGTCCCCTCCCCCTCAGCCCTCTGGTTTCCTTACAAGCAGTGCTAGTTCAGAGCCATCATTTACCTCCTCTGCTCAGCACTATTACCAGCCCCCAACACCACAGGCCCTTTTAGAGTAAAGATTATACTTCCCCCTCCACCTGGATTACTCCGTATCCATGCATGAACTGGAGGACTCCTCTATCCCTGAACCTACCTCCATCTCCTCCTCCTCTGACTCTGAAGAGCTGGCTTTTTGTGGCCAGTCCCACCAAGGGGGCACGCCCTCTTCCTCCACCTCCATGGACTCATCGGTGTCTGCCTCATTAACCTCTATGCTTGCCACCTGTTCGCCTTCAGGCTTTCCTTCCCTGTCTGGTGGTGTTTCAGGGAAGCTGGGATTCGTAGTTCTTCTCTTCCCCTGCGCCCCCTGCTGTCTGGCTCTGGTACTCTTGTTGCACTTATGGTAGCTTGTCAGCTCCTGCCTGCGGCCGGGCTGCGCTACATCACAATATGCATAGTTTCAGTTTCTTAGATATGTACATAAATCTACACATACATTTACACTTGCTAAGTTGCAGCTATAAATGCATGTGTGTGTGTGTGTGTGTATGCTGCTGGGGTACTACACATACCCGCTAATTTTCAAAGCAGACTTACGCATCTAAGTCAGTTATGAAAATTCGGGCTGAAGTCAGTGCATACTTTCTGAGTGTACAGTTTAGCCTGACATGAGCTGTTAAAAAATACCCTCCTAATGTCATGAGTTACTATGTTAATCTTGTGCTGTAGGCTGTGTCTGAACAATTATTAAATCCAGCAAATTCATCTTTAAAAAGCCATATTTATATCTAAATATAATAGGGATAATTTTCAAAAGCAACATGCATGAAAGAGCTTTTTGAAAATTACCCTGGGGATTGTATGGATAAAGTATGTACAGTACTGATTTGCCTGTACTTTTATGTGTACTTGAAAGAGGTATACATTTACTGTACTCCTGCTTCCAAGCAGGTGCATTGTGTAGAGGTGCCTGTGTATTCACTAATTATTCAAAGCGGATTTATGCGCATTAGTCCACTTTTAAAATTAAGAGCTGAAGCCCACATGCACTTTCTATATGCGGACCAGCCCTATACAGGCTGTCTTAAAATTGCCCTCAATGTATTTGTGGGTGTTCTCCATAGCCTCACAGTAAAATACGAAGGACAGGATGATTTCACAATGAATTAAATATGCAGCTTGCCTTCCACTAGCAAAACACAACGAGCGTCAGTAAAAATATAATAATAATGCTCTTATATAATCTGATAAATCATTTGAAAATAAACCGAGAAAAGGATGCAGTAGGGCACATCATTTAAAAGCTAAGGAAAACTGTCAATGTTTAACATAGTTATTTTGACTTAGCGATGGCGCTCAGCACTCTGGTGTGGAGACCCATGTTGGAGTCTACTGTTTATTGGAGAGTATGGCAGCCTTTCAGCAGCAAATTACTTGTGGTCTAGAATGCGTTCAGAGGGGAGGGCAAGAAAGTTGATTGCTGCTTTAGGAGTGCGACTCCCTACTTGTTCAAGAGTGTAGCTGGAGTGTTTGATCTTAGAGGAGACTTCCTTTCTTAGCCCTAGGACAGGAAGGTGAACGAGGTCTGCAAAAGGCAATGGTCCATGGAAGAAGATCAGA
Source organism: Rhinatrema bivittatum (assembly GCF_901001135.1). Lineage (NCBI taxonomy): Eukaryota > Metazoa > Chordata > Amphibia > Gymnophiona > Rhinatrematidae > Rhinatrema > Rhinatrema bivittatum. The sequence goes on from NC_042620.1 coordinate 241,143,154, forward strand.
GTTTGCCCTCCCAGTGCAGCGTAGCAAAAACGATTGATGTTAAATAATCCCTGTATAAGATATCTGTAGTCTCAAAATAAAGAAAGATGAAATGTTAATTGAGTAAAGGAATGGGTGGCTTTCTGTGTTTTCTAAGGACAATTTCCTGAATGTTGACTTGTCATAGTGTAATGGTAGTAAATTAATCTTAATCTGCATATTCATTCGAAAAACAGCATTGTCTGTAGATGAACAGAAAAGTGTTAAAAAAATAAATTGGAATACTCCTCATTGTCACTATGACAACAAGCTTTTATCAGACATAAATTGAAGGCTGCAGTTTCACAATCTTCAGTTCTGCTTTTCTAATATTTCATTTAAACAGTCATAAAGGTTTAATGGTAGCTAGCTTACTTATATTAATATTTTTTTCAGATGTGCTCTGTAGAAGTTAATATCATTCTATTCTGTACTTATGTTTTTCTGAAAAAGTGCAATATCTCTTAAGAACACCTTAAATCAATCTGTCAATCATAGGAAGTTCTGTAGGAATTAGTAGAAAGAAGGTCAGCAAAAAAAGTTGTAGGTGAGATCTTTTTATTGAACTAATTTCATTTATATCTTGACTAGCTTTTCAGAGCTACATATCCTTCATCCGGACAAAGCAGACTGAGCAGGAATTAGGAATGTGTCAAGAATCTCTGCAAGAAACAGGCAGCAGTTCCAACTGTTATAGATCTGGCTATGTACGCAAAAAAAAAAAATTGTAGAATATCTACAATTCTATGGCAATTTGTAGAAAAATCGTTTATGACGTGTCTCATGGAACATGAAAACGTAAGTGATTTTCAATGCAAATTTGGGCTCGCGACCTTTGTAACAGAACGTGTGTAGGATTATACAACCTGACATCCAATTATTGCTGAAATGATTAATTAATGCAAAATTATTTATCACAACTTGATGCAGCTGTTTATGCAGCATTCTTTCCAGCTGTTCCTTTTTCTTTGAATGAAGGAACTCAAATTGCTGATGCGCATGATGCCAGGAGTAATTAGTCAAAATCTTGCGAGTCGTAAATTCTGCTAGAAAAGAAAAAAGGCTTTTATGCAAGTAACTTTTGCCCCATAAATCTCTCTAATGTTGTAGAATCTCATAAAGATTCCCTTTGTGCTTCACATACTCCTTTGAATACCCCTTCCCCCCCCACTATTTGAAACAAAGTCCATTTTTTTCTACCTTTGCAACCCATATGTTTTTAGTCACTTGTGAATGCCAGAGCTGCTGCTTAAATGCTAGAGGGGCTTCCAACAAAACCACTCACACCCTCTAACAGCCAATGGTTTGATCAAAGGAGTAAATCTTTTAATGTGAATCAAAGGAACCATAAAACCAAATATGAAATATTGACTATTTTATAAGAATTGATTTGTTTGTTAGGAAAACTGACTTGTCATTCTCCTTTTTAGTTGTGATTAATACAGTTCTTTTATGTAAAATGCCAGACAGTTTTTAATGCACTAAGGCTGCCCACGCCTGACAAAATTACATTTTGACGTGATGTGAGTATTAGGTTTGGGGAGGATGTGAAATGAGTACTTTCCCCAGTCTGTTTTCTAATACAGGGAATTAACTGAGCTTTGATGAAGCCTGCTGTGTCAGTAGGGAAATCAGAATAACATTTCCATGCATACCATAGAGTAAAACTAGGACTGGCTTAATCTGTCCCTCCAGATATGGAGCTCTACCGTCACTCATACCGTCTTCCCATACCATTTTTCAACTGCTTTTGTTTGATTTGGAGTACCAGTTGGGCGAAATAAAAATGTCAATTTAACCTCAAATGCAGCAACACTATAGGGTATATGCTATTTCATAATCCTCAAAATACCCATGTAAGTAAGGGTACGTGTATAAATTTGCATGTTTAAAAAAGGGACGGCTAGGGAGTGCTCTGGGGCAGGGCCAACATTTCTGTGAGAAAGTTGCAATTTTATCAGCAATTTATGTATATCTAGGTAATTTTTAAAAGGATTTACACACTTCAGACTGGGTTTTACACATGTAAATGCATTTTACACATGTAAGTGTGCTTTTCAAAATAGCTATAGTATGTGCCATTTAATTTTCAATACGTTTTATGTGCATAAATGCACTGTAAAAGGTGAATTTTAAAAGCCTAGCGTGCGACGAAATTAGGGGATGCACGAAGAAGTCAGGCTTGCGCGCACCAACCGTATTTTGAAAAGCACCCATATTCATGTGTAAATGCTGCGGCGCGCACATCTCAGAAATTTCCAAAAAGGAGTAGGGTGCGAGTGTTTTGGAGCCTGGCCAAGAGATGTGCATATAAATACTTATGCGCCCCGGGGCGTGCCAAGGTCCCCCTGCTGTGTAACTTTACTTCTGCTATGGAGGACATGTAAGTTATAAAATAATTGGATCAAACCATTTCTAAGGGTTTTAAAAGGTCTGGGGTATCTGGGGTGAGTGTAGACTATAAAACCAGGGGGTGGGAGTGGGGGGTTGGAGGACCTAGCTGTTAACTGGGCGAACTGGTGAATGAACTGATAAACTGCGAAAGGTGTGGGCGCACATCCCTTTAGAAATCCCATGACTTACATGGTAGAAGCGGGATTTAAGCACCCACGTAAAATTAGGAGCATATGTGTGCATGGCCAGGCTATTTTATAACTTGAGTTGTTTTTTTTTCTTTATAATTTTTTTTTTATTGCGTTTACAATAAGACAACCAAAAATTACATCTTGTATGATATCAAGAAATAGGAATATACAATTACCATTAAATATACATATTTCACAGGGAATAATATCCAGCAGAAAAAAAAAGAAGATCATCTTCTATGCCAAACTAAGGGAAAAAGGGGGGAGGGGAAGATTATAAATAAATAATAAAGCTCTGGAATTTGTTACCAGAAGATGTGGTTAGTGCATTTAGTGTAGATGGGTTCAAAAAAGGTTTGGATAAGTTCTTGGAGGAGAAGTCCATTAACGGCTATTAATCAAGTTTACTTTTGGAATAGCCACTGCTATTAATTGCATCAGTAGCATGGGATCTTCTTAGTGTTTGGGTAATTACCAGATTCTTGTGGCCTGGTTTGGCCTCTGTTGGAAACATGGGCTTGATGGACCCTTGGTCTGACCCAGCATGGCAATTTCTTATGTTCTTAAGAGCAACAAACATTGAAATATGTAAAAAGAAATAGGTGAGGAGACACCCCATTAATCATATAGGGCTGGATTTTCAAAGCTCTACGCACATAAATTGGGTTACGCGCGCTGGGCCTATTTTATAAAAAAGGCCTGGCAATGTGCATAAAGCTGCGGGATGCGTCTAAGTCCCAGAGCTTCGAAAAAGGGGCGGGGCGGGTCAGAGGCTCCCGGCATAGAGGCCATTTGCCGCTGTGCTGGGGGATTGCGTGCCGGCAGGCTGCCAGCACACGCAAACTGCACCTGCCCAGAGGCAGGCGCAGAAGGTAAAATAAAAGTCAGGGGGGGTTAGGATAGGGCTAAGGGGTGGGCTAGATTAGGGGAAGGGGTGGGAAGATTAGATTAGGGGGAGGTTCCCTCCCAGGCCGCTTTGAAATCGTAGCGGTCTGGGAGGGAACGAGTGAAGGCCACAGGCATTGGTGCGCGCAGGTTGCACAATTGTGCACGCCCTTGCACGCGCCGACCCCCGATTTTATAACATGCCCGCACACTTCTTCGAAAATCTACTCCATATTGCCTAACATTCAGAGCCTTATTAGGTGTGCGTATCTAGAAAAACCTGTAATTGTGAAGGCTCAAAAAAAGATATTTAACATTCCCTAGTTTGACACAACATTTACATGGGTACTGTAATAGAAAATAAGACCCCCTTGAAAGAACCTCTTCACACATTGATAGGAATTTTATCCGATGTTGTGTTGACCTTGTCTCGTCTGGAAAAATCCATAACTTCTGACCATAAAACATAGATTCCCGGTTCTGGAAAAAGAATCGAAGAATAGTATTTCAATCAGCAAGGAAGGCAAATCAGACCAATAAAGTTCCTTGTCGAGAAACTACCATCTCATTCGGCTGTTTCAAAAGTTGAGTTAAATTCAATGAGACTTCTTCAAGAGAGTCAGTCGATGCCAATCTCTCAGATTTAGGAAAAAAATATATTTTAGTAATCACCAACATAGCTGATTCAGGTATTTTCAGAACATAGGAAAGATAGCTTTTGAATAAATCAATAATAGGCAAAGATTTTATAACCGGAAAGTTTACAATATGCAGATTACAGCTCCTCAGGGTATTCTCAATATTTTCCAACCTCTTTGATGTAATTAAGTCAGATTGAACCATAATTGATTAGGTTTGCTCCACTACAGTAAACCATGATTCCAACACTTCTAACTTAGACCCAAACTGAGAAATGGAATTCACATTAGCTGAAACCTTAGAGTTTGTATCCATGAAAATCTTTGCAAGGTTAGAAAAAGAGGATTCTAAAGACATGATAGGTTGCCACAAGACTTCCAGCGTTATTTCTGGGGGTTTAACTAAACCCAAGTTAGGGAATATAGCAGTCAGGTCTGCACCACCTCTGCTCCTTATTCCGCCCTCGAGTTGTACTAGCGGGGTAGATGTTTTACTTACAGATGAGGAAATGGCCCCTTCCACAACTTTTCCATCGGGGCTCACTCCTCCTGTAGCGCCCAGAATAGATTCAGGCTCCTTGGTGCTCATAACCCAATCAGGGTTAGCCTCCATTTGCCCCACCTTCAAATCAACTCGGTTCATCACCTTCATGAACAGATGATCAAAAGATTCACTTTTAGGAGGAGAAGGCATTTTAGGCGCTCTGGGAGTCAACGATATTTCCTCGATCAAAGGAGACGGCGTTTTCTCAGCATCGTTCCCACATGCAATCACTTCCGGAGCCATTCTTGGGATGGGAGAGAAAAAGCCCTCAATCCGCAGCTGTAAATTACCCGGTGACAGGGAGCTTACACTAGCACTCCACAGCTTGGCCTTATGCTTTGTATGCGGCATCAAAAGCTCTGTGAGGTAAAAAAAAAGAGGAATATCGTGGCAGAGAAGCTCTTCTCAGAGTTCTTCACCGTCGGCCATCTTGACTCCCCTCTGATATGACTTGAGTTTTCTGTACACTCCCTCACACTACCCTTAACAGAAACATGGGGGTAACCTGCATAGAGCGACAGTTCCTACCATACGAAGCTTGTTGGGCAGACTGGATGGACTATTTGGTCTTTTTCTGCCTTCATTACTATGTTACTCTGTTACTATGTATATGCAGGCAAGTTATAAAATAGCTGCGTCCCTGGGTGCTGGCCGATGCAGATACACAAACATGTGCCCTCAATCCGGTTTGAAAGTTACTGTTGCGCTCAGCATTGCAGAACGAGGTGTGTGTGCCCTTGCGGTGAGACGGAACCTCATCTGGGAGTGGAGTGAAAACCGAGGCCCTGCCAACCTGCACAGCCTCAGTGAGGCCAACCACGCAAGGTTGGCCTCTGAGTAGTCCTCCGAGCACTCCAAGCCCTTTCGGACCTGCCGCTGGGTAATGGCAGAGGCAGCAGACTGGACAGGAGGCAAGGGTGGACTGGAACCGAAGTTGAAGACTCTGGTGCTGATGAAGACGGACTCAGACGAAGATCAGACTCAGATGTCGTGAGGATGAGACAAGTTAAAATCAGGATAAAACTCAGGATGGAGAAGACTCTGGATAAGGCTCTAACACCCTCAGCTGGGGAGAAGGCTGCAGTGGCCAGAATGTCCCTCAGGCTATCCCCTGGAGCACTGCCCGCCAGAGGCTAGGCGTAGTTGGAGTCCAGAACATCGGAGGAATGATTAAGAGACGAGCCTCCAAGGTGAAGATCCAGGACGGAGTCCCCGGGCACACAGTGAAGGGCAGCCGGGATGAACGAACCTTGAATCCCTTATAAAGGAGTCTATGTTAAGCATGTTTTTCTTTCTAATTAGATTTTGTGATTAATTTTTTTCATGTTTGTTCTGGATTTATTTTGTATGTGTATTTATTTTAAGATAATTCTTAATGTAAATTTGTTAAATCTTAATAAATAGAAACTTCCAAACATTCTTTGTTGTATTTTTTTGTGGAGCACCTTTTGCAGTTTAAGAAGTCTGTATTTAGAGCGGTGGTGAATAAATAAATTATCGAATTAAAGATTATACATGTAACTTTATCTAGCTATTTAGCAGGACTTACCTGGTTAAGGGGGTCATTCTCTAACGCTATCGCGTGCGATAGCTAGCTTGGGGCGGAGTCGGCCTCGGAAGAGGAGGAGTTGGGGCGGCACCGGGGCCGACGCTGCGGACACATCGCTGGCGGCGAAAGGTAAGATCCCTTATCACCGCCAGTTTCGCGCTGTAGTTATTCGGCGCAAAAGCCGGCAGCGATTGCACCGCGGAGGTGCGATTGCTGCCGGCTGTCACAGGACCGCCCCCCGTTACCGCCGGATTCTCTAAGGTCTGCGACCTTAGAGAATCCAGGCCTAAGTCTGCTGCTGAATATACACAGATACTTATACACATAAATTTACCAATACAACTTTAGGACAGATATTTTTTCTACTAGATTTTTACATGTAACTTTAACTGGATAGCATTCAATATTGCACAGTGGCTAAAGTTTAGCCCTCCCCCAGGACATGTCCAGCACATTTAATGTGCATGAGTTATGTGCACAAAATGTGTCCGCTCGGTGAGAAACATTCAAATCTTAGCATTTTTCTAGTTTCCTCCAAAAGTTAGCTGGACACATTCTTTGAGTATCCATTTCTAAATCTTTAGGTTGAGCTTTAATAGGTGATAGTAGTGCTTTTTGAAGACCTAAAATACTATTATGTCATCTTTCTTACTTGAGCTCTTTCACAGGATGACAAAGTATTAATAATCTGTCACTGGAAAGCACTACAACACAGATTGGGAAATATACTAGCCATTTATTTTTTTCCACTGAAAGTTATAGTAAATATTTTGTTTTTGTTATTTTTGTTCTGTGTTTCAGGGCATACTATTAGCTTGGCCTATATTAGTTTTGCTCCTCATAAAATGCCTTGTGGGTAACTGAAAATACATAGTGATCTCTAGAGCAGATGAAGTTATGAAAAACAATGCTACAGATCAAATTTTGGAGAAATTTTATAGACCTGCTTGTCAGTAGTTTTGGAGACTATTTGATCTTGAAGAAAAACAGAGCTTCACTTCATCATTTTAAACCAATTTCATGCTTCAGCAATTCTTCCCAGTTCTGTCAGCTTGACACCACAGGTCCTGAGTGGGCCCATGTGACAGACTGAAGCTGGAATATAATTGAGAAACTGTTCTTTCTTTATTCAATGGGGGTTATTTAGAGGGCTGAGAATTCAGAAGACTGTTTGCTTTGAACTTCATAATGGCAAGTGGTGTGTTGTTTGCGTTTCCGTTCAGGGCATACATTTAGTTGTGTTTACAAATTTTGCATTGACAGATCACACCCTGTCGATTGGTTTCCTGTCCAGTTACATGAGTAAAGACCGATAGAAATCTAGAAGCATTTATTAGCTGTAGTTGAAAGCATGAGGAGGTTTGTTGATTTCTTTACAATTACATTTTGTTTAACTCATATGCAGTGACCCTATTTGCAATGATATATAATGCTTATAGATATTCATTTTCACAGTAACAAGATCATCACAAAATATTCATGGTTATTGTGGTGAATGCACAAGAGATCTGAGGCTCCAGAACAGTTTCCTTCCCACCAAAAAAGACCCAACGTATGTTTTATCCAGGCCTCATCAGGTACACCTTGAATCGGGAAAGAGTCATGGACAGAGTTTAGAGTAAATAAATTGAACATGGAAACCTTGAAAAGCTATAAACAAACAAAATGTACTAAACGATGATCAACAACCAAAAAACAAAAAATAGCTACCTATGTGTAAACATTGATTGCTCTGATGACAGAGTATCAAAAAAGCTTTTTCAACATTATAAATCCACTTTTCAGAAACACATAATAGAAAATATATAAAGAAACTTTTAATTACAGAGAAATCAGCCATCCCAGTTGCTCAGTGGCAGTGCTGTACACCATCTTGTAGAGAGAGCTGAGCTCAGTTCTCAGGTCAGGTCAGCTGAAGCTGGGCTTGCTGCAGAGACAGTATTCATAGTCATAGTGCACTGGGGACACCAAGTGGGATGGATTTTAGTGCTCCTGATTGTAGAGTTGCAGAAGGAGCCCTGGTTCATGGGCCCCCACTGAGGGCCTGTTATTTCAAATGACTGGATCAGCAATTCTCAGCCGGTGTGTCGCGACACGCCAGTGTGTCACCAAGCACCGGCAAGTGTGTTGCGCACGCCCACTGGCCCGGCTGCTCTTCTCTTCCCCTCCATTCACCCCAATGAGAGACTGCAGACATCCTTGCACTGCTGCTGATGCCGCCCAGCCTGTCAGCATGCTCAAGCCCAGATGGAAACGGTATCACCAATGACCTATACAGAGCATTATCATCTTCTTTTTCCTGCTGGTTATTCCTCTCTCTATGCAGCTCAGCATTCCTCTAGTCCAAATCACTGTCTTGTAATATTGCTTTACTGCCTTTAGATCATCAAATACTATCACCCTGAGATCTCTCTGCCCCCCCCCCCCACCCCATCACAAATATGTAGAGCTCCTTTAGATTACTACACCACAAATGTATGACTGTATTTTTGGGATACAATAGTTTGGCTGCTGTGTCAGTCCACTTGAATGCACGGATCCAGTAAAAACCTAGGTTTCCTATCACATTTTGAGCCATAAAATTAAACTGCCTGTCACCAGTTGATCACCCATCAAACTCCCTTCACCCTTTCCCCACCCTTTCCCCTTCATCCTATCATTAAAATGCCTTTTATGATTCCTGTATGACAGCCACACTGCTTTATTGTCAAGGGTGCCCTGCTGGGGTTAGGATACAGCCCCCACAGGGGTGGTACAGGACCGCAGGGCTGGACAAGGAATGGTCATCTCCCTAGCCAGCCCCCTCCTCTGCAGGTTGGGTCCATGTGTTCTGGGGACCAGTAGGGCTTAAGCCGGATAAGGCTGGACAAGGTGGGACAGGCAGGGCAGGCACAAGCCACAGACTGGACTTTGTGGGCAGAGACCACTTCTCTTATTCTTTACTCCTTCAGAGGTTGCAAGTTCTAGTGTCATCCACAAAAAGACAAGTCTTTCCTTGTGAACTGTTCACAATACCATTCACAAAGATATCGAACGGACTCAATCCTTTAGGCCCTCCACTTACCACTTTTCTTTCCTCAGAGTGAGTTCCATTTACTACCATGTGCTGGCGTCTGTCAGTCAGCCAATTTTTAATCCATTCCACCACCTTGGTACCACCTCCCAAGTTACTGATTTTATTCATGAGCCTCTTATGTGGGACTGTGTCAAAACCATTTGCTGAAATCCAAGTAAATCATACCAAGTGTTCTTCCTTGATCTAATTCCATAGTTACCCAATTAAAAATATCAGTCAGATTTGTCTGTCAAGTCTTTCCTTTGGTAAACCATGTTGCCTCAGAATCTCATTTTCCTACCACCGAGGCAAAGCTAACCAGCCTGTAATTTCCAAATTCCTCTCTGCTACCACTTTTGAGAAGCAGGACCACAGCTGCTCTTATCTAATCTTGCGGCACCACTTCTGAGTTCAGGGATCTATTGAGCAGGTCCTTCAGTGGATCTCTTAGTATTCTGGAATTCATCTCATCCAGCCCCATGGCCTTCTCCACTTTCAGTTTCGTTAGCTCAACCAAAAAACTCTCTTCTGTAATTGAGAGAGAATCTACCCCATGACCATTCATACTCATTTCAACTAGTAGTGATCATTTCTCCAACTGAAGTATTTGTTAATATTTCTACTTTTTCCTCATTTTTCTCTACACATTTACTCTTGTTATTTGGTAGGAATGATAGGCCTAGTCTGGCCCCAGTCAGCAAGGTAACCGGTGTTATGTTTTTCCTTCTTTCCTAATCTTTTATTGCAACTTTATCCCTTTTTTCTACTGCACAGAGGCATTGTGAGTAAATCTTCCCTAGCAAATGAATATTTCTGTGCCCTATTTTACTAAGCAAAACCAGTGCTAACATCTTGAACAGGCCAGAAAGGACCAGCCAGACCTTGGCGCATTACATTGACCTTTGAAGTTTCCTAAAATTAAAGGTTGAAAATAATTAGTACCAGCATATATCAAATTATTGTCTTGTTCTTATGAAAATACTGGGTAGAATGTCAAATCTGGAAAAATGATCTTTGTAACACTGTGAAGCATTAAAATGTTGTGGGGCAAAATTCAAAAGTTTATGTGGATAAATGTGTGTTTACTCGCTTAAAATTATGGTTTAAAAATTGCTTCTCTCCGTAGCTGGGTAGAAGTATACGTGCTGGAGAGGGAAAGTATGTTTCAATGCAGCTGCAAAGTTTGCAGGTACAGAAGCACTCGAAGTGTGGGCATCACCTGCATTTTGAAAGGGAAGCACCATAGGCAGTAGCAAAATTGCCCTCCCCATATTAAAATCATTGTCATTAAGCTCTAAAACAAATAGCTTCTTTGTTGGAGCAATGTTATACCTGATGTACAAAATGTCACCAGTGTAGTTGAGGCAAAAGACAATATTAGACAAAGAACAGAGAAAAGCAACCAAAATGATAAAGTGGATGAACAAAGCCCCAATGAAGAAAGGCTAAAGAGGTTGGGACTCTTTAGCTTGGAGAAGAGACGGCTCAGAGGAGATATGATAGACTTCTATAAATTGAGTGGAGTGGAACTGGTAAACACGAATCGGTTGTTTCTTCTTTCAAAAATTACACTAGAGGATATTCAGTGAAGTTACTAGGTGATACATTTAAGACAAATAGGAGGTACATAGAAGGGCAATCAAAATGATACAGAGGATCGAAGGACCAGAGGGCACTCCATGAAGTTAGCAAGTAACACATTTAAAACAAATCAGAGAAAATTATATTTCACTCAATGTGCAATTAAGCTCTGGAATTCATGCCAGAGGATGTGGTTAAGCCAGTTAGCTTAGCTTGGTTTAAAAAAAAGCTTTAACCAAAAAATACACACCTCAAAAATATAATTCCCCTCTTCTTGAACAAACAACAAACAAAATAAGGGGAAAATGCAAATCCTTATGGGTAGACTTTTAATGTCCGGTATCTTTACAGGTAATTCCCAAAAGGGAGTACCTCAGTGTTAGAATATACCGTTTTTGCTTTAAATTTTTAAGTGAGCTTTAGTACTCATGTTTGTGCAGCATTGAATCCACACCTCTCCGGCCCCTGAAGCAGGCAATTATTGCTGAAACACTGGCAGTGTCGGGTGGCTTCACAGGACCTAAGAGAAATTGGTTACAATGCGGTTAAGGTATTCATTACCAATGCGGTGAAAAGCAGCTCAGCTCATGATAGTGGCTGCTCAAGTATGGGTGGCTTCATTTCTTTTTTTTGTGTAATAATTACCTTTCAAAGCTTCTCTTAAGGACTGTGGTTATTAAGGAGAGTTTGCGAATAAGATAAAATATATTATCTCATAGAACACAAAATGCTGCACAAACACGAGTACTAAAGCTCACTTAAAAATTTAAAGCAAAAACAGTATATTCTAACATTGAGGTATTCCCTTTTTGGGAGTCACCTTTAAAGATACCGGACATTAAAAGTCTATGCATAAGGATTTGCATTTTCCACGTATTTTGTTTGTTAAATAAAGTTTTAACAAGTTCCAGGAGGAGAAGTCCATAAATTACTATTAGTCAAGTTGACTTGGGGAATAGCCACTGCTTATTACCGGCATTAGTAGTTTTGGGTACTTGCCAGGAACTTGTACCGTCTATTGGCTAGTGTTGGAAACAGGATGCTGGGCTTGATGGACTTTGGCCTGACCCAGTATGGCAACTTCTTGCCATACTGGGTCAGGCCAAAGTCTGGAATTCAATGCCGTAAGATGTGAAAATTGTTAATGTAGCTGCATTTAAAAAAGGTTTTAGACAAGTTCCTGGAAGAAAAGTCCATAAATCTTTATTAAATTGGACTTGGTGAAATCCACGGTTTAACCCTGGAATAAGCAGCATGGAATTTATCAACCTTTTGGGATCCTGCCAAGTACTTGTCACCTGGATTGGCCACTGTTGGAGAAAGGATCCAACAGTGGCCTGACCCACACACACACATCTGAACACTTTTGGTCTGATCCAGTATGGCAAATCTTATGTTCTTATGTTATTCTCTTATGGCACCATGGAAGATTGAACAACCACAGGGTCTTCCCATGAGCAAAAGATGGAATGCAAGCTGTCCTTACTGCCATACTAAGAAACTGAAAGTTGAATTTTAAAAGTCCTATGTGTGCCAAAGCCAGGAGATATGTACAGATGTTGGGCCAGCGTGTGCCGTGCGGATCCTAAAAAGCATGCTGGTACACAAACAAAAATATTTTTTCAAAAAAGGGGCAGGGTCTGGGCATTCTTAGATTTCTTAATGAAGTCTGCGTGTAAATATTTACGCACATAAGTGCATACCGGGTCCTCTTTCGCATAACTTTTCATCTGCTATGGATAACGTGTAAGTCCTGAAATAAAAAAAAAAATAGAGGTTAGTGAGATTTTAAGGGTTGGAGCTAACAGGATAAAAGATAGGCTAGTTAACTAGGGGGGTTAGGAAGGCCTCTCCTTTACTTGGGTGAACTGGGAACGAACTGGTAATTGTGTTGGCGCACGCGTCTATTAAAATCCCCTCACTTGCGCACTAGAGGTGGCATTTGCACACACATGTGCGCATCTATATAAAATTGTGTGCACATGTACGCACGTACAGCCTATTTTATACCATGCGCACATATACACGCGTATGTTATAAAATAGCCATGTCCATTGGCGTGAGCCTACATATGCACGTACATGTGCACCTGGGTGGCTATTTAAAAGTTACTGTCCCCATGCACATCCCTCTATTGTGAATGATTATAATTGTGTGTTAAACTGAAATTGAGAGCTGAGTAAGAGGCTCTCTCTCGATAATATTCACACCCCAAGAATTTCATTTTAAAATCCCATTAGCAAAAATGTAATTTTGCTGCACGTAGGAGGCTGAGGGGAATGGGGAAGCAAGTACATATCCCCTGGTGCATTAGTTAGAAACAGACACGCAAAACTAAAAACAGAGCCCAAGTTAAAGAAAAATTGGATTGAACCTGTGACACTGCCTTAAGACTGGCTGCAGCAGCTCCATTCTTCCTCTTACTCCTTCCGTCAGCTGTCACAGGATGCCACTCCTTTCGGGGGAGGGGGGGGGTTTACAACCAGGAGGGGGATGAGAGGGAGCATCAGGTTTTTGCAACTGGCTAGCCAGTCTAGTTAATTGATTTACCGGAGGTTTGTAATTACTTTTACCTATCCAATTAAAAAAAATTAAAAAAAAGACTGCTGGAAACATTCTCATTTCTATTGTCCCCCTAGCCTCCCCTTCACAACAAAATGATTTCAGCTTAAAGAAGGCATTGCTCTTTTTTAAAGGGTCTTTATTTTTCAGGTAGATTTGTATTATACAAGACCTGAAGAAAGTCTCAACGTCTAAAATTAAAGATTTCTGATCAAATGTTTTTCCCAGGTAAAATTGTTGGCACATTTCGGTATTTTGCATCGGCTAAGACCAAGTGCAGTGTTATCAAGGCCTTAGAAATTCCACCCAGCTCTTTGTTTCATTTGACACCAGCATGCATGCAGTTTCTAAGGGAAAATGCACCATCTCTATCTGATCAGGAGACTGCAGTTCTCTTTGTTGTGCCGTTGAGAGCTCCCTGTAGACTGACATGTCAGAACCCATGCTGTTTGGCTGATGGCTGCATGAGTTGCCAATTTAAGATCTGCCTTCTTAGAAGAGATTTGCAATGCTGGGCCATGGATTGCAGCTCTATATATATTCATGAAACTTTATTGTTTTGTAACTGCTTCTCGGCAGGGTTCCCGATCAGGCCTATTGTTGCTTCAAGGTCTTTTCTGAGGATAAATCCCATTGGTTGTAGGGCCTTTATCTGTTAAGTGGCCAGGATTGTCTTCTGATATTTGTTTTGTGTTTAACTTGAACCCCCTTCTCCCCACAATAAGGGAAAAAAAGGATGAGAAAGAGGGACTTCTACCCAAAAGTTTTAGTGCTCACTTTACCCAACAATTTTTTGGTCTCTAAAAGGATGAATAGTAAGAAATGGTTCAATTTTGCCAAATGTCAACTCTCATAAGAGGAGCTGCTCATATTATAATCAGCAAATAAAAAGAAAATACTTGTGATGGCCTGAAAAAAATATATATTTGGTGTGTGGAAAAGGATGAGCCTCCATAGATGCTCCATTAATTCCTTCCATTCCTCCCACAGATCTGCTTACAACCACCATTCACCCAAATACATATCCACCTCTTATTTATCTCTAGCAACCCTCAGATCTCAGTCTATTTATTCCTGCTTGAAGGTAGCAAACTCTGGGCCAGAGCACTGTCAGTCACACAACTCCCACTGCCTTCTTTAGGAGCAGTATTGACTTATTTAAAATGTGCCTACCCTTCTGCTAAAATAAGTAAAATAAGTAACTTATCTTAAATGTATAGTCAAATAATACCCCCTCCCCCCAAGTTTTTAGCTTTATTTTCTAAACACTGGCTAAGGCTTGTTGCACAAGAACCCCTTTTAAAGTGCCACTCATGTTTTGATGTTATGGTGCTCACATTTATAAAAAGCACTCTGGCCTACCCAGGTGCCTCTGCTGGCCTATATTATTATGAGCCTTTTAAAAAATTAGCATTCACAGATTATTACCCATTCTCTCAATCATACTTTCTACATGCATGCAAACCTTATTTACACATATACGTCTGTCATGTACTCAGATACATGGTATGCATTCATGAGACTACAGATATTAAACCACATGTACAGCTGGCGTACTACATTACTGTGTTGACAAGGAAGATTTATTATATTATGAGTTTACAATACTATCCAGTATTACTATATAGTCATTTCTTAGAAACACAAGCTAATATACATACAGATAACTCATAAGCTTCCTTCACTTCACACATACAATACCTGGTAACAACTGTGGTAGCTGGGTTTTGTGGGATTGCCATGGTGCCCCATGTATTTAAAGCAGAGTGCCATGTACAACTGCATGTGTGATCAGAATCCTCAGGACTGGGTTCTGCTGCATAGCATGGACGAGAATGAATACTTGTGTGATGAAAGTATGAAGGGAATATTGTCAGTGGAGTTGTATCCTTCTTGTTGAGTGTTTGTAGATGATCATGGGTGTCCCCTCTTTTCCTGGTTGTTAATTTTTATACTCATCTGCTGGTTCAGAAGAGCATTATAGTTGTGCCCATCAGTCAACCAGGGACGTTATTAAGCAAATGTTTAGCCTTCTGAAAACCTACTTTCACTGTGTGATTCATGACTTTCTGCTGCTGATTCCTGCCAAAGTGTTAAATATGCATGATGATTTTTTTTTTAACTTCAGAATACGTGACACACTTCCTTAATTTCTGTGAATCACTATTTCCTTATATATGTAGAAGGCAATTCTTAAAGCAGTTTACAAGGGTGAAAACTGCTTTAAACCCCTACCCTCTGCCCTGTTTTTTGTAATTTCCTTCCTTTTCATTTTTGATGTAAACTGATGTGATGTTTCGACTAATGTCGGTATAGAAAACTCTTTAAATAAATAAATAAATAAGTACATAAATAAATAAATAAACGTGTTTATATGTTCTCATTGGCTGTCTGAAAGTGACTCTCAATGTGACAGAAAGTTAGCCTTGTGTTCCAGAATGTGCATGCTTTAAGCCGCATTGAGCAGAGTTGCTCCTGGGGGCATGTTTAGGTCAGCGGAGTGAAATAAGGCGTGTAGACTGCATTTTCCTCTCTTTGGGGCAGATGCAATAAAAGTGTGCCGAAAGCGGGCGCACAGTGTTGAGTGCGCGTTTTTCTAACGTGCGCCCAGGCACCTCTCCTGGGGGCGCCTTGCAATATTTAAATTAGGGGTCACCTGCTAAGGAGGTTCTAGGGTCGATTGCATGCCCCTAGTGCCTCCTTGGCAGCGGGCGTCCAGGTGGGGGTCGGCTGTCAACGGGTTAGGAAAGTGGACACTCAATTTTATGAGTGTCCAGTTTCCTAACCGATGCACAGCCACGGGTTAGAAAAAAGGATGCTTGTTAACTGAGCATCTGTTTACCTAACTTGACCACCAGCACTTTTTTTTTTTCCAAAATAATTTTTATTGGGATAAAACATGAACAGACATTGAATCCCGCACTGCAGCAGGCACAACCAATATATTTAGAAGCCCATACAGCGCAAAATTATCCAACACAAAATAACAACAACAAAACCTCCATCATGTCTCTATCCCATCTTATTTTGCCGTTTTCCCCCCCACAGGCTCCTTCCCGGCCATACTTCCAACGCCTTCAACCCACTCATCCCCAAACTTTTGGTTCCTCTGACTATATATTGCGATGATATTAAGTTGGAGGATGCACAGAAAAGCAGTATTTTCTGTTTTTCTGTGCAACCTTTTGGGGTGCTCAGAAATTAATGCCTGCTCTGGGCGTAAAAATGTGCGGGTCCGGCACACATTTTTTTTTTCCCATGTGGGGTGAATAACTAATAGTCTCATTGACATGCATTTGCACGTTATGAGCGCTATTAGTTTTGCGTCTCGTTGGACGCGCGTTGTGGTTGCGCTAATCCCTTAGGGCCGGATTTTTAAAAGATTATGCGCGCCGGGCCTATTTTCAAAAGGCCCAGTGACGCGCGTAAGTCCCGGGGTTTGCTAAAGGGGTGGGGATCAGGCTCCCGGCACAGTGGCCATATTTGCTGCTGTGCTGGGGATCACGGGCCGGAAATTGGCCAGCGCGTGCAACGCAAAAGGTAAAATAAAGTTCAGGGGGGTTTAGAGTTAGGGGGCTAGGGGAAGGGGTGGGAAGGTCAGGCTAGGGGGAAGGGAAGTTCCCCCTCAGGCCGCTCCGATTTCGCGCACGCATGTTATAAAATTGGGCGTACATGTGCGCGTGCGCTTCTTTTAAAATCTACCCCTTATAGCATAAGGGGCTGTGGACGCGCCTTCAAAACGCGCGTCCAATCACGGGTTAAAACAGTGCTCTCAGCTGAGTGCACAGTTTTGCATCGGCCCCTTTGTATCTACTTTTCCAGCACAGTTCTCCCAGCAGAAAATGCAGGTGCAAAGGATTGCACAAACTTTGTACCCACTGCAGATTTCAGAGCACTAAGACATGCATACTTTTGCTTTGAGAATTGGTACTAATGCTGCTGGTAAAAAAAAAAAAAAAAGCATGCTCTGTATCACAGTGTGGACAGTTTGAAAAAGTGCTTGTTTGCACAATAAAATGAAGGATTTTTCTTTTATTTACCCTAGTTTCCTAATTTTTTTCTATGGAGTAGATCTGCATAAATGATTTTAGCGTATCTGAATTATTTGGTGTTCTAACTTTGAGTTAACCTCATAGCTGGAATGTGCTCAGAGCCCTTCCTCTGGTGTCAGAAGTGTGACTGCATTTTGAAAAGGAGATGAGTTTCATACTTATAGCGAAGCGAATAATGCATTTTGTGGTGCCGTGTGGGAGCTAGTTTAAAACCTATGTATAGGGGGGTTTATTTGGTTTTCCTTAATTATATTAGTCATTTGAGGGTTTTAATAGGATCCAAATGTTTATTCACTTTTTCTTCTTTATTTTTCAATTGTTTGTATTTAGGCATTTTCATTTATAGAAAAAAATCATCCACAGTAGTAAACAATGCAAGAGTCCCTATATGATGAGAAGGTGTATAAGGAACAGACGTAATGTATTTTACAATTGCTGGATAGGGAGACATGAACAGGGATTGTGGGCGGTGACAGACAAATCAGATCTTCCTGCAGATCCTTTACTCCAGAGATTTTGATGCTATCACGCCTCTAGATGGCAAGGATACAATTATTTCCGAGTCCTGAATTTTGGTGATTGAAGTGTTGGTATTTTTGCTGCTGTTTTCACCTCTGTTTTGTTTGAAGGCAGTCCTTAGCTATCTAGTCCCATCCGTGTGCTTCCATTGAGGCTCTTTTGTCATCAGAGAATGTGAAATTTGCCAGAAGAGGAAGCAGAAACAGCAAGAGGCGATAGCTCAGTTTTGCAGCCTCAAAAAAAAAAATGTATAAAAGGAATTTTATGAATGCCATCCATGAAGTTGCTCTTACAGTTTAATTATGAAATAATACCAAAGGAAAAAAATTATTAAATTTGGTGACCATAAAAACCCTGAAGGATTTATAGCTGAGGATGTTTATAGTATGTTTTGTAATTCCATACCCCTCAAGATAAGAGTCCCTATGGAAAATGAACTAGCAAGCCATGGGGACCTAATTAACTAACAAACTAACAGAACAAGACTGTGGGGTTTTTTTTTAATTTGGGGGAATTGTACATCAGATCTTGCAGCCCAGCTGAATTTCTGGCAGAAATAGGTGATGAATATGCTATAAAATGGAAGCGCTGTTATTTTAAATGTCCCTTATCAGCACTTATGTTTGAAGTCTCGCAGTAATTTTAAATAGGAATCCATTAAATATTTACATATGTTTTCAGTAGCATGTAGTACTTAGTTAATTTTAAGTTTCCACTGAACTTCTTATCTATCCTAACAGAATCTCATTGCCCTTGATTCTGTAAGACTCCTTAGACTAGGAAATGACAATATCTGGAGATAATTTGTCCACAGAATTGTGCCTATACTAAGATATTCAGGTTGGTTTAGAGGAAATGAATCTCTCCTATGGAGATTTATTTGTGCTAGAGAAGCTATCACATATACTCCATGACATGTCAAATTCTGCCACCTGACATGATCAAGAAAGTTATTCTTTGAAAGTCCCTGGAGCCTCCAGCCAGCCTCATAGGTTCTTGCAGAACAAATATATTTACTCCTGTCTCAGGCAGAAGTAAATCCACTTGGCAGGAGTATGCAGCAAAGCAGCTGCACTGAATTCAGCTGGGACTTCTGTCATACACCCCAGACTTTTACATATTTGCACTTTGTGGGGTGCAATAATCAAAAGTGCATTAGTGCAAACTCCACAGCAGTGACAGCACCACGGGTGGGCCGTGGCCCACTCACTTTGGGCTCAGGGGCACCCAAACAGCATTGCCCGGTGGCCCAAGAAGAAGCCCTGTTACAGGGCTGCAGCAGACACGCTGGCCGAGAAGAGGGAAGAGACCGAGCAGCCGAGAAGAGGAGCAGGCCCGTGAGGTTGCCGTTGGACCCCATCTCACCAGTGGCTGAGAAGTGGAGCAGGCTTGCAAGGCCACCGGTAGACCAATCCCACCGGCCGCCGAGAAGAGGATTAGGCCCGCGAGGCCACCGGTAGACCCCATTTCACCGGTGGACGAGAGGAGGGTTAGGACCGGGAGGCTGGTGGTTGAGGAAAAAAATAACCCTCACTGGAAGGCATCCATTCTCCTGCTCTTCCACGTGGGCCGGCCCTGTAGCATTCAAAACACGCGTGTCCAATGTTTGCTGATCTCATGTATTGCTAGATCAGCATAGAGGACATGCTAGCCCCTGTGAGTTTTTATTGTCACGGGCATGCACATGAGGAGCAGCAGCATCAGAACAGGCTCCCCCTTTTGCCTGTTTTTTGTGTTTGTTTGTGTGTGTGTGTGTGTGTATGTGAATGATAGCCTGCCCAGAGGAGGAGAGGGGGGGGGGGGGGAATGGGAGCTTGCTTGGATGTGAGTGTGTATGTGGATGGTAGCCTGCCTGGGGGTGTATGAATAGTAGCCTGCCTGGGGGGGTCTGTGTGTGAATGGTAGCCTGCCAGGGGAGTGGAGGTATATGTGTGAATGTTAGCCTGCCTGAGTGTGTGTGTGTGTGTGAATGGTAGCCTGTCTGGGAGGGATGGGGAGGAGTGAATGGGAGCCTGCCTGTGCATGTGTGTGTTTGAATGGAAGCATGGAAGCTTACTTGGGTGGGGGGATGTGAATGTGAGCCTATCTGGGGGGGGGGGGGGGTTTGAGAGACAGCATATGAGAGTAGGAGCCTGCATATGAGTGAGAGCGTGCATGTGTTCGTATGTATGGAAGTGGGAGCAGGCGTGAGAGCCTGAGTGTTTCGTTTGTGGGAATGGGGGCATATGTGTAAGAGGTTGTGAAAATGAGAGCCTGTGTATGTGTTTGTGGGAGCCTGTGTGTGAGAGAGCATGTAAGATTATTATGATTATTGCTGTTTATTGTAGTTCTATGCATTTTTGGAAAGAGGATTCAGAAAAGAATGTATTGATATTTGTTTTATTACATGATTGGAGCTGATGTTCTGTTAAGTGTTCTTTGTTTACTTTTTACATGATATTGTGCTTTATAAACTGCATTAAATATCAAATAAAACAGGTTAATAAGGCATTTTTAATGTTGGTAAGTGCTTGAAATAATAGAATTAAAATATTTAAAAAGTAACTCATGATGCATGATGGCTGTTGCAGACAACTCAAAAATCCATTGTAGGGTGCATGCTAAGGCATTATTCATCGATAAGAGTACAACTAGTAGGGCCTAGATCTGTATGTCTACTGCCCACCCATGTTAACCTTGGGCCCCCCAAAAAATTCAGTTCTGGCTACGCCACTGCTCCATGAGTTCTTTTACCCAAAGGGTGTGCACCAGTAATCAAAGTGAAACTATGCCACTAGTTTTCTTTTGATTATTACTTAAGGAAAAATTACCTGCAGGGACCTGCACCTGCTTTTTCTGCAGGCAATTTTTCGAAACACAACAATGGGCATCGATTTGTTTGATGAAAACTATGTGCGTTATTCCATTCTGCACCTTCTTCCTGCCCTCAGGACTGTGCGTTATTCCATTCTGCACCTTCTTCCTGCCCTCAGCAATGTCTATGTAGTACGCGGCTATAAGTACACACGTTGAAAATGTGTGCACTTTTATCCAAATGCAGGGTAGGTAATAATCAACGGGCCCTTTTCCACAAATAAAACAGTATTTTACACATGGAAATACCTTTGATTATTGCCCTCCCTATACCTACTTTCTAGATTTTGTTTCCCTGTATCACTGTACCTCTTCTAAGTCACAATCAAGGAGAAGATGACCAACGCAGATGCACAATTTAGAACAGCACTTCTCAACCGGTGTGTTGCGACACACTAGTGTGTCGCCAAGCACACGCAGGTGTGTTGCCACACTTCCCGGTCCCCCTGCTGGCCCGGCTGCTCCCTCTGCCCCAGCAAAGTAGAAAAGTATCTTCCACCCGGGCTTAAAATGATGATAGCCCGGGTGGAACGTGGCAGGGAGAGCCATGGTTTCTTCTTCCTGCTCCCCTGCGGCCCGGAAGAGGAAGTGGTATGCAGTGGCCGCGCGCGTGGGAAGAAGAGACCATGCTAGTGCGGGCAGCATCGGCCTGAGGAAGAGAAGCGTGGCCTGAAGAATGAGCAGCGCAGCACGGAGCAAAGGAGGAGCAACGTCAGCCCCCCGCGGCTGACGGGACTCCCTTCTAGAGGCCGCGAGGGCTGTAGGTGGAGGAGGCTGCTGCTGCCGCTAGTTCGGTGGGGGGAAAGAGTGAGTGAGTGTGCAAGCAAGCATGTGTGTTTGAGATGTTGTGAGTGTGTATGTGTGAGACAGCATGTATGTAAGTGTGTGATTGAAAACCAGTTTGTGTGAAAGAGTCTTGTGTGTGACTGAGGTCCTGTGTGTAAAAGAGATAGCATGAATGTAAGTGTTTGATTGAGAACCTGTATGTGTAAGTAAGAGAGTATGTGTATGTGTGATTAAGAACCTGTATATATAAGTGAGAGGAGAATATGTATGTCTGTGTGTGATTGAGAGCCGGTGTAAGTGAGAGAGCATGTGAGTATGTGATTGAGAGCCTGTGTGTAAGTGAGAGAAAGAGAGAGAGCATGTATGTAAGTGTGTGAATGAGAATCTATATGTGTGAGAGAAAGAGACAGCATGTATCCAAGTGTGTGATTGAAAGCCTGTGTGTATGTGTGAAAAGACAGACAGCATGTGTGTAAATGTGTGATTAAGAGCCTAAATAAGTGAGAGAGCAAAAGCATGTGAATATGTGCATGACTGAGAGCCTATGTAAGTGAGAGTGCATGTGTATATGTGGTGATTGAGAGCCAGCGTGAGAGAGAGAGCTTGTGTGTGACTGAGAGAGAGAGAAAGCTGCAAGCAAACCATCCCTCCTCCTGCTAATTCAAGACAATCCCAGGGCACCTGGATATCAAACATTCCCAGGTATGCAGAGCAAAGCATTTTTTATCCTTATTTTTCATTATTGGGTCTTTGTGTCTGCTATTTTGAAATATTTTATTGGTATCTAGAAATTTTTGATACGAGTTTTTATTTATTGGATATTCCATTCATCAGCTGTTTCGAAATAATCTGTTCTTTTTATTATTATGGTTTTACTGCTGTTAATTTTATATTTCTTGATTTATTTTATGAGGACTGGTGACGTATCTCTTTTTCCTTTGTTACTCTGCATACAGTCTCTCTGGCATGTTGAGTTTTCCAGTTGTTTTTATCCGCATGATTCCAGTTGTGCTTTACGGTCTCTTTATTCTTTGTTAGGTGAGGGTCAGCACATGTGATTCAGGTGAGGTTTTCTGCTGGCGTGTAGTTTCTGTGTAGGGCTCTATAGCAGCCTGGCTTGGTCCATTTTCCTCATAGGAGGTGTATTGGTGTCTTAAGGCCTGGTGTAATATTTTCAGTGTCGCCTTTTCTTAGGTAAAGTGATTACTATTTGTGCGCTGGAAATTGGTGCTGTTTTGGTATGGGATGTTTACTATTTATGCAATTTCTGTTCAGACAGAGTACTTGTCTTTCACTTGTGTCATTCTTAACAATAAAAGTAATACTGGGCCTTTATTTTTTATTTCCGCCATGAATTATATTGAGCAGTGTGTCACATGTGTGAGTGTGGTCTGTCAGGTGTGTCAAGATGGGAAAAAGGTTGAGAACCACTGGTTTAGAAGAAGCAGGATGGGGATCGTTCCGGAAGAAACAGAAGCTTTCTGGCAAGCAGACTCAACTGAGGACAGGCCGAGGTTGAAGCTGCAAAACCAACATCAGGGGGAAGTGGGTTCAGGGCTTACAGATTAGTAAACAAGCAAGATGAAGACCAGAAAAGGGGAGAGTCCAAGGAAACAGGAGCTCCGGAATGGATCCAGGCAGCGTGATTGTACCAACAGTAAGCCAAGGCTGAAGATGAAGTTATATACGCCAGCAAATAATAGCTGGCTTGTGCCGTCCAGTAGGCCAATGGTTGGTGAAGTTCATGCAAATCTCAAGGGAAGTGGTGAGCTGACAGAAAAACATCAAGCTTTAGGCAGGCGAATAGTTCACTAGGTAAGGCTCCAGGATGAGAAGTTGTAGGGTGCCGTTCAAGACAATCCAGGCTCGCCTTTTCTATGGATTCTGGTTATCTTGTAGTCCACCTGTGAGTGCAGATTGCACCATTTGTACTTTGGATTCCTCTAGTTCTCGAAAAGCCATCGCAGTACTGTTTGAAGCAGTCTGGATGTGATTGCATTGATGGTGGTCGTGTAGTGTGCAGGCAGTAACAATGGAAAAAATTTGTGGTCACTTCCTGGACCAAGATCTGATCTCCTAAAGAAAGAAATATATATGTTTTCATATAGGGTAGGACTTAAATACTGAATTATGGTAAAATATAATCATATCTTAGCAGTTTACTAGGATCATGTGAGTGAAGGTGGAAATCATAATCTGGAAGGGATGTTTTCAGGGAGATGCCTGTAGAGGATTGAGTGACCCTAGAATTCTGAGAGCTTTTGTTGTGTCAAGAATGTTCCTTTGACATTTTATATTTCTATATATATTGAAACTCTGAATTGCTATTCTTTGACTAATTGAGTAGATGAGGAGCAGAAGGTTTACTTTATATTTGAAATAATTGCTGTGTGTGAGCTGAAGTGCCATGAGTTCATCTTGTCTTATCTAATTTGTCACTTATGCATCTATATTTCAGGCAGAAAATCAGAAAAATCCATCTGTATATCTGCAGATTATTTGAGCTTCATACCCGCACCATAGTGATTTGAACAGTTGTGGTATGCTCAGTTACTCCCTCTGCCCTTTTCCAGATGGGCATGATGTTACTGGGCAAAGGAGAGCATATCCTAAAAGTGATAATGAAAAGAGGAGACAGGGTAACATAGTCGATGATAACAGAAAAAGACCAACTAGCCCATCCAGTCTGCCCATTTATTTTGGTCCACAGTGCTAATGATATATCCCAGCTGCCAGCCACAGAGTGTTACCATTGTAAGATCTCTCTCCTTATCCAAGGCAGTCTTTTTTCTTCATTTGTACTCTACCATCTTGGAGAGATAAGCATACAATATTTCTACTAAGTTCCCTTCCGGCAACTCACCTTTCCCAATGTCTAAGTATAACGTTTTATAATAATCCAAATAGCCAATGCCTACACATCAGGCCTCCTAGGTTATCTGTATAGCCTGACAGATGGACCCAGCTACGTGAGTGCCTGCAGTTCTGCTAGGTTTTTAATTCTAGTTATTCCTGGCCTTGCAGCCTGTCAGACAGACCCAGCTACTAATAAACTTGTGCATTTTCTTTTCACTGTTTTCCAACTAAGGAACCTTTGGGGCAGATTTTCAAAGGCTATGCGCGTAACCTAAGGAAATCTGCCCCTGCACGAGCCGAACCTATTTTGCATAGGTTCGGCGGCGAGCGCAAGCCCCGGGACGCGCGTATGTCCCAGGGCTTTCCTGGAGGGGGCGTGTCGGGGGCGTGTCTCGATCCACGCGTCATCGGGGGCATGTCGGGGGCATGACGCGGCCGGCACATCATCCGGGGGCGGCGCTGCGGGTGTGGTTTCGGCCCGGGGGCGAGCCCGCAGCCTCCGAACCAGCCCCCGGACCAGACCATGGAGTGCGGCAGCCGGCCCGGCGCACGCAATGTTACTCCTGCCTCGAGCAGGCGTAACTTTGTCAACAAAGGTAGGGGGGGAGTGTAGATAGGGCTGGGGGGGGGGTTTAGGTAGGGGAAGGGAGGGTAAGGTGGGAGGAGGCCAAAGGAAAGTTCCCTCCGAGGCCGCTCCAATAAAGGGCAGTGCGCGCAGGGCTCGGCGCGCGCAAGTTGCACAAATGTGCACACCCTTGCGCGCGCCAACCCCAGATTTTATAAGATACGCGCGGCTACGCCGGCGTATCTTATAAAATCCGCACTTATAAAATCCGGGCTTTACGCACGCGCGGCTACGCCGGCGTGCGTAAAGCCCCGGGACGCGAGTAAGTCCCGGGGCTTCCTGTCGGGGGTGTGTCGGGGGGCGTATTGGGATGGCGCGGCATTTGGGGGGCGGGGCACGGCGTTTCGGGGGCGTGGTTTCGGCCCGGGGGTGTTCCGGGGGCGTGGCCGCAGCCTCCGGAGCAGCCCCCGGGACCGGACCATGGAGCGGGGCAGCCGGCCAACGCGCGCAAAGTTAAGGGGGGGTTAGATAGGGCCGGGGGGGTGGGTTAGGTAGGGGAAGGTGGGGGGAGGGCGAAAGAAAGTTCCCTCCGAGGCCGCTCTGAATCGGAGCGGCCTCGGAGGGAACAGGCAGCGCGCGCTGGGCTCGGCGCGCGCAGGTTGCACAAATGTGCACCCCCTTGCGCGCGCCGACCCCTGATTTTATAAGATACGCGCGTATCTTATAAAATCCAGCATACTTTTGTTCGGGCCTGCTGCGCGAACAAAAGTACGCGCTCGCGCAAGTTTTTAAAATCTGCCCCTATGTGTTAGTATCATGGATTCTAAGAAAAACGCTTAAAGTTACCTATATAGTGAATGTCATAGCAACTGAATTTATTACTTGTAAATCCTGTGACGTTATGATTTGGAAAGAGCTTTGATGGAACAGTCAACATTAGAACCAAATAATCCTGATTTGCATACCATTATCCAATAAGTGAACTGCTCTTCCTTCTCTAAGACATTTTCAGACTGATACTCAAATGATCTAGCAAGGAGTTTTCACTTGCAGTAACACCTAGTATTTCTTTATTTTACTTGTAAAGAAAATTTCAGACTAAGGGCTTGATTTACTAAGCTTTTTCCAATAGACACAGAATGGGAACAAAAGCCTTAATAAATCAGATCCTATATCCAAAGTGCTGCAACTGGACAAAAATATGTGGTGAGAAAACCAATGGAATCTCTGCTAAAACAGAGGATATTATAATTTTTTAACTCCAATGCATTGCAAGATCGGAGGCAGCATGGTTTTACCAAATGTAAATCTTGTCAGACAAATCTGATCAATTGCTTTGATTGGGTGACCAGATACTTGGATCAAGGGAGATCGCTAGACATTATGGGCCAGATTTTTAAACTTATGCGTGGGTGTAGATTTGTTCGCACAACCCGGCGCGAACAAATTTATGCCCGATTTTATAACATGCATGCACAGCCGCACCCATGTTATAAAATCCGAGGTCGGCGCGCGCAAGGGGGTGCACGCCGAGCCCAAGGGGAGCCCTGAAGGCTTTCTCCGTTCCCTCCAAGGCTGCTCTGAAATAGGAGCGGCCTTGGAGGGAACTTTTTTTGCGATTTTCCCCCCCACCTTCCCCTCCCTTCCCCTATCTAGCCCACCCCCCAGCCCTAACTAAATCCTCCTCCTACCTTTTATTTCTGAAGTTACTTGCGCGCGCCAGCTCGCCATCCCCCGGCACAGGCCGCTGTGCCAGAGGACTCGGGACCGTCCCCGAACCTCTGCTACACCCCCGGACCGCCCCTGACCCCTGGACCCGCCCCTTATTCAAAGCCCCGGGACATACATGCATCCCGGGGCTTGCTCAGTGCGTGCAGGGGCAGCTTTTCGGGGGTTACATGCGTATCTTACGCGCATAACCCTTTGAAAATCTGCCCCATATGTACTTGGATTTCAGCAAGGATTTTGACATGGTTCCACAATGAAGACATAAATAAATAGTGCGACCTTGGTATGGCTAGAGTGACTGACTGGATTAGAAACTGGCTGAGCGGGAGGCAACAAAGGGTCGTGGTAAATGGAGTATTCTCTGAGGAGTGAGTTGTTACTAGCAGTGTGCCTCGGGGATTGGTCCTGGGAATGGTTCTTTTCAACATTTTTGTGAGCAACATATTTGGGGATGGGTAATTGTGATGGCTATTTCCTTGTGATTTAATATTTTATTATACCCTACTTTGCTGTAAAATAACTACAATTAAACAAGGTTTGGGATTTGGCAACATGAACATTTAGTCACAACTACCTGAAAAAAATGTCCCCTATTTTAATATCCACTTCCAGCTCATCTAGCCCAGTCATCCCAGTGATAGTCCTTGGCCAGGAGCATGCACCAGTGCTCCTTCCTGCACTCTACAATAATGGCCCCTAAATTTGGTTACTAGATATTGCTATTGCATAGTGACTAGGGCTTCCGCACCAAGGGGGTGTGTAATGCTGACTTTGCAGCCTCTCCAGCACAGGCCAGCCCAGAGCATGAAAGATCTGACCTGGGAATTGATCCCATATCCTCTCCATGGAAGTGCACAGCACTACCATTGAGCCACCAAACAAGCCGCATACTGATATTACAGTTCTCTAGTTAACGAGCTGTGCCATCCAGGATCCTTGTTCCTGCCTATTAAAAGTTGATTAGAATGGGTTATAGAAAAATTAACCTTTTCTTTAGCAAAATAGTTTTGTTCTGAGTCCATATAATAGAGCATTTAAAGCATTTTAGTCTAACCATATGTTTTTAGTTAGGCTTTAATTAAATAAACATACAGCAAACTGATCAGTATACTGTATCTGGATTTTCAGAAGGCACTTGACAAAGTCTTTTATGAGAGACTAGTAGCAGAACTAGGGATCACTCCATGAAACTATCAGCTAGCAGATTTAAAACAAATCAGAGAGAGAGAGAGCGAGCATTTTTTTCACTCATTGCCCAATCAAGCTGTGGAATTTGTTGTCAGAGGATGTGAGCAAGATATCTTGCATAGCTGGTTTTAAAAGGGGTTTGGATGAAGTCCTAGAGAAGAAGTCCATAAGCAATTATTAGCCAGGTAGAATTGGGAAAGCCACTACTTATCCCTGGGAGTGAGCAATAAGAAATGGATCTACATTTTGGGATTTGCCAGGTACCTCCTTGTGATGCAGATTGGACATTTCTGGAGACAGCATGCTGGGTTTCATGGACTTTCCCCGTGACCAATAAAGTCAAGTGGAAAGTTTCAACAGGGTGTTTAACTGTCAATGTAAGCATGTACTTTTCAGCTCACTAAAAACTAGTCGATTTCAAGTACAAGTTATCTACATACATTGTATTTGAATATCGTCTTGTTATGCGAATAAAAGCATGCATGTATCCTTAGGATGATGTAAAGTATGTGCATTAGTGACTTGCCTCCTATACCTGTTGTAGTAGGCAAGTCACTAATGCACCTGTCGTAGTAGGCAAGTCACTAATGCCCTCAAAAAATATTGCAGATTGGTAAAGCAAGACTTCCCTTGGCTAAATCCATGTTGGCTTTGTCCTGTCTATATGTTCATCAACTACTAACCATCAAGGGAACACCCTGATGTGTGGTTATGTGCGGTAGCTATATCCGAGATGACCACTCTGTAATCATCTCTTTGTATAGCCACTGTCTTTATTCTCAAAATATATTTTAAGTTTTCACTTTTTTGTATTTTTATCAATTATTCCATATCTAGTCCTTGATTTAGACTCTCCCTGATGGTCAGCTCGACCCTCTTAGAGTGCTTACACTTCTTGTCATCAATACGTATCGTTCTTTATGCTGTGAATGAGTGCCTGCAACTTCTATTGGCTTTCTCTGGGTCAAAGCCACCTGCGGCCATGTTTCGACAATTGCTTGCCTGCTTCAGGGACCTCGGAGAGATTTTTTGTTGTGACCACCCCGTGGTTTCAAGGACTCTAAAACACACTTATTTTTTCTTTCAGAATCATTCTTGTACGCGACGCCTTTCCCGCATACAAGAATGATTCTGAAAGAAAAAATAAATGTGTTTTAGAGTCCTTGAAACCACGGTGTGGTCACAACAAAAAATCTCTTCGAGGTCCCTGAAGCAGGCAAGCAATTGTTGAAACATGGCCGATTTCGTGCAGGCGGCTTCGACTCAGAGAAAGCCAATACGGTAGAAGTGGCAGGCACTCATTCACAGCATAAAGAACGATAAGTGTTGATGACAAGAAGGTTAAGCACTCTAAGAGGGTCGAGCTGACCACCAGGGAGAGTCTAAATCAAGGACTAGATATGGAATAATTGATAAAAATACAAAAAAGTAAAAACTTAAAAAATATTTTGAGAATAAAGACTGTGACTATACAAAGAGATGATTACAGAGTGGTCATCTCGGATATAGCTACCGCACATAATCCTTTAAAAAAAAAAAAAAAAGAGGGGGGGGGGGGGGGGAACAGAGGTTTGGTTGTTGATAGGTCTATCTATATGTTAAGCAATTTTGTTCTTTATAATATTTTCCACCATTTTGCCTGGCACAGATGTCAGACTCACTGGTCTGAAGTTTCCTGGATCACCCCTTGTTCCCTTTTTAAAAATTGGTGTTACCTTGGCAACCCTCCAGTCTTCAGGTAGCAAAAATAATTATAATGAGTTTAGTAATAGCAGATCTGCAATTTTATTTTTCAGTTCTTTCATCACTACGAGATGTATACCATCTGATCCAGGTGATTTGCTACTCTTTAGTTTGGCAATTTGTCCTATTACATCCTCCAGGTACACTGAGATTTGTTTCAGTTCTGCTGAATCATCACCTTTGAATATCATTTTTGGCCATTAGATTAGCAAAAGGTAAAAAGGGCACTTAAGGCCATAGAAAAAAGACTAAATGAATTCTTTGCTTCGGTCTTCACTGAGGAAGATGTAAGAGACATAACCATGCCAAAAATGATATTCAAAGGTGATGATTCAGCAAAACTGAATCAAATCTCCATGTTCCTGGAAGATGTAATAGGGCAAGTTGACAAACGAAAGGTCAGCAAATAACCTGGAGCAGATGGTATATATACCAGAATGCTGCTAGAACTGAAAAATGAAATTGTAGACTTGCTATTAGTAATTTATAAACTATCATTACAATTTATAGACCTGAAGACGGGAAGATTGCCAATGTAACGCTAATTTTTAAAAAGGGATCAAGGCGTGATCCAGGAAACTACAGACCAGTGAGTTTGACGTCTGTGCCAGGCAAAGAACAAAATTGCTGAACGTATAGATAGACATGGTTTAATGGGACAAAGTCAACATGGATTTAGCTAAGGGAAGTATTGCCTCACCAGTCTGCTACATTTTTTGAGAATGTAAATAAATGTGGATAAAGGTGAGCCAGTTCGTATAGGGGGTAATTTTCAAAGGAGTTACGTGCATAAATGTAACTACTATTGTAGCAATTTTCAAAAGCCATTTACTCACGTAAAGTGCACTTATGCGAATAAATCCTATGGACGATTCAATGGCATATATTGTAGCAATTTTCAAAAGCCCACTTACTCGAGTAAAGTGCATTTACATGCGTAAAACCCAGATTTACGCATGTAAATGCTTTTTAAAATCCGCCCCATAGTGTATCTGGATTTCCAGAAAGCATTTGACAAAGTTTCTCATCAGGGACTTCATAGGAAATTAAAAAGTCTTGGGATAGGGGCTAGTGTCCTATTGTAGCTTGTGAACTAGTTAAAAGAAAAAGAGTAGAGCTGAATGGTAAATTTTTCCAATGGAGAAAGTTGAATAGTGGAGTGCCCTGGGGATCTGTTTTGGGACTACTTCTTTTTAATATATTTATAAACAACCTTGAAATGAGAATAAGTGAGGTGATCAGATTTGCCGATAACACCAAATTATTCAAAGTTGTTAAATTGCAGGAGGATTGTGAGAAATTGCAAGAGGACCTTGCAACACTGGGAGACTGGGCATACCAATGGCACATGAAATTTAATGTAGACAACTGCAAAGATTAACTCAGATTATAGCTACACAATGTTAGGCTCCACATTAGGAGTAACCATTCAGGAAAAGGATCTGGGCGTCATCGTTGATAATACTCTGAAATCTTCTGCTCAGTGTGCACCAGCAGCCAAGAAAGCAAATAGAATGCTAGGAATTATTAGGAAAGGAATGGAGAATAAAACAGAGAAATCATTATGTCTCTGTGTCTCTCCTTGGTGCGACCTCATTTTGAGTATTGTGTGCAGTTCTGGTCATCACATCTCATGAAAGATATAGCAGAATTAGAAAAGGTACAGAGGGCAATCAAAATGATAAAGGGGATGGCATGAGTCCTTTATGAGGAAAGGCTAAAGAGGTTAGGACTCTTCAGCCTGGACAAGAGATGGCTGAGGGGGAGATATGATAAAGGTCTGTAAAATAATGAGTGGAGTGGTACAGGTAAACGCGAATCGGTTGTTTAATCTTTCAAAGAGAACAAAGACTAGGGGACACAGAATGAAGTTACTAGGTGATACATTTAAAACTAATAAGAGGAAATATTTTTTAACTCCATGCATAATTATGGTCTGGAATTTGTTACCAGAGGATGTGGTGAAAGCTATTAGTGTAGCTGCATTTAAAAAAGGTTTGGCCAAGTTCCTGGAGGAAAAGTCTATTAACCATTATTAAGGTAGAGTTGCAGAAATCCACTGCATATCCTTGGGATAAGCAGCATGGAATCTATTTACCCCTTGGGATCCTGCAAATCTCATGTACTTATTTCTTTTTAATATTAAATTCACACAAGTAGTTTCCAATCATGCTTCCCAAAATATCTCTTTTTTTTAATGTGGCTACAAGTATGCGCATTGTGAAAGTCTGCACGTGCTGATAATCAACTAGAGCAGATGCAGCAAAGCTACCTAGACTGCTTTTTATTTTAAAGATGGAGCTACTAACCAAGCCTATGAAAATATACCTGCTTGCTTTTTGGCATGCCATCCCTAGTGATATTTCAAGAGAAAATACTTGTGACCACCAATGCAGAAATAATTACGATTGATTAACCTATTAAGGGATCAGCATTGAATGTCCTAATTTGAGCGTAAGGTAGAAATGGTTAGTGAGAAGAATATATTTAGTAATGAATAAATATTCTCAGGGCTCTACCTTTCTAGTGCAAGAAGTGAATGGGTGAACAGGAGGAAATCTCTGGGCAATCGTATCTCTTATGAGCAGGCATTGTTGTGCAGGGGAGAAGGATGGGTAGCATGCTGTACTCCCTGTTTGTTCTTTTAATGAGAAACAATTCCATGGAGAATGTCAGCCTTGAGACATCAGTGAGCTCTGAACCAAAGCCTTCATTACAGGCTTTTCCATGATTTGATTTACTGTTTATCCATCTCCTGCTCCCTGAGTAACGGTACCATGTGACGTCTGTGAGGGTTTGAGAGTATGGTTCAAGTTACAGCTGCACTTGTTTAATTAACAATTCGATCTCTTCTAAGTAGGTATTAGTGAGTCTTCCTGTCTTATTCAGATTGTAATCAAAGGCCACATTTGCAATGCTGAAACAGAGAACAGCCCTGTAATAGTGTTTCTTTGTGTTTTATCTTTTAGAATGATATTTCATGTTCTATTCATACAATATCTGCTGATTATAGAACAATATTTTGCTTGTTTGTTATTTCTTTTATTGTAAACGAGAGCATTCTTAGATGAATTGCATGCCAGCCTGTGGAGGATGCTAGCTCCATTTGAGCTCACAAATATTTGCAGACTAGCTGTTGTGTATCTTGGTTGAAGGTTAAATGCAAGAAGATGTTGTTTTAGTGGTGTTTGCCCGGGTGTCGTAGTGGCTGAGTGAAGACATTATCAGAGGGTTTAGATTTTATTCATGAAAGGAACAATCAGTCTTCTTTGTGTGGCAGATAAGTGACTGCACATCTTGACTTTAGTCTCTGAAAAACGGCCCAAACAGTCATTCTGATGAAACAAATAGTTTAAATTCTCCTCTAAATTACTTTTTTTAAAATCTTCATTAAGATAGTGACCCAGCAGCACACAGGGGAAGGTTTTCCACTTTTTTCCATGTCACAGCAGTGGTTCAAATTTTTTGTTTCCTTTTGGAGCTTGTGCGAGTGTCATCTGGTATTTGGATAATGTGACTTGTGTATTGTGAAATCTCAGTAGTGGTATTCATAGTGGGGATGTGCTGTTATTTGTTTCATTTCAGTTAATACATGCTAAATTTTTTATGGTGTCTGCTAAGTTTTAAGTGTGTAGTAAAAATGTTAGCATGCAGAAAATGGAAATAGCACATTAAAAGGGATTTTGGGGCGGATTTTAAAAAGGTTACGTGCGTATATTACACGCGTAACCCCGAAAACCCGCTCCTGCACGCGCTGAGCCTATTTCGCATAGGCCCGGCGACGCGCGCAAGCCCTGGGACGCGCATATGTCCCGGGGCTTGAAAAAAAGGGGCAGGGAGTGGGCGGGGGCGGGACCGAGGCCTCAGGCACAGCGGCCGGGCCAGGGGATCGTGCGCCGGCACTTGGCCGGCGCACACAACCTCCACCTGCCCAGAGGCAGGCGCAACTTTGTCAACAAAGGTCAGGGTGGGGTTTAGATAGGGCTGGGGTTGTCTGGTTAGGTAGGGGAAAGGAGGGGAAAGTGGAGGGGGGGGGGGCGAAAGGAAAGTTCCCTCCGAGGCCACTCTGATTTCGGAACGGCCTCGGGGGGAACGAGGAAGCCATTGGGGCTCTCCTAGGGCTCGGAGCGCGCAAGGTGTACAAGTGTGCACCCCCTTGTGTGCACCGACCCCGGATTTGATAACATGTGCGTGGCTGCGCGCGCATGTTATAAAATCGGGCGTAGATTTGTGCGCGCCGGGTTCCTGTCTTACTACTACTATTAGGTAGCACCACAAGTTGTTCACAGTGCTGTACAGATACGTGTAAAACTTGTTCTTCTCTTTGCTGAAAGTTAATATTGCTAGGAAGGGCAAAATATCCACTGAAATGCAGAATTTCCAGGCCACCCTGCAGGCTTAGTTGATAAATGGTTGCACAGCCATGCAGAAAGTATCAGAATCAAAACATAAGAAATGCTATACTGAGTCGTACCAAAGGTCTATCAAGCCCAGCATCCTGTCTCCAATAGTGACCAATCCAGGTCACAAGCCCTCACAGAATTCCAAAGAAAAAGCCCAGTCCTTCTTGCTTATAACCGCGGATAAGCAATGGCTTTCCCAAATTTATATGTCTAATAATAGTTTATGGACTTTTCCCTCAAAGAACCTGTCTAAACCCTTTTAAAACCCAGCTACACTAACTACTTGCATCTTCTGGCAACAAATTCAACAGTTTAATTATGCGCTGGGTGAAAAAATACTTTCTCCGATTTGTTTTAAATGTACTATATCTTCTTTCAGCTGCTTTTTATCCAGGCTGGAGAGCCCTAACCTATTTAACCTTTCCTCATCGGGAAGCTGTTCCATCCTCTTTATCATTCTGGTCACCCTTCTCTCTACCTTTCCTAGTTTCGCTATATATTTTTTTAAGACGTGGCAACCAGAACTGCAAACAAAATTCTCAATGTATGGTGACACCATGGATCCATATGATAGTCTCTATTTTATTTTCCTTTCTTTTCTTAATAATGCCTAATATTCCACTTGGTTTTTTTTTTTACTGCTGTCGCACAGTGGGTCGAGGGTTTCAATATATTGTCCGCAATGACTCGGAGGTCCATTTCCTAGCTAGTGTCACATAATATAGAACCGAGCATTGTTTACCTATAATCTGAATTATTCTTCCCTATACGGATCACTTTACACTTGCCCACATTAAATTTCTTCTGCCATTTGGATGCCTAGTCCCCCAGTCTTTCAAGGTTCCCTTTTCCAGATTATTTATACTAAAAGGTACTGGTCCCAGTACAAATCACTGAGACACTCCTCTATTTACCTTTCTCCAGTGAGAGAAATGAAATGACCATTGAATCCTACATTCTGTTTTTCCATCCTTTAGACCACAACAGGACATTGCCTCCTACCCCGTGGCTCCTTAATTTCCTGACGAACACTTTCTGAAGATCCAATTCACTATATTAAGCAGATCACCCTTATCAACATTTTTGTTAATTCCTTCAAATAAAATATAACATTTGTAAGGCAAGATTTTTCTTTGATAAATCCATGTTGGCTCTGCTCCATTCATCTGTGTCTATCTAGTTGAGCAGTAATGATTTTCTTCAGAATAGCTTCTACTGTTTTGCTTGGTACCAGTGTTAGGCTTAATAAGCTGTAGGGATGTGCATTTGCTTCAAACAAATTTTAAAAACACGACAAATAAGGGCAATTTGTTTCTTTCAGGGACACCCCCCCCCGAATGAAACAAACCTTATTCTTGCATTTGTTTGAAATTAATGCAGTGGGCCTAAATCTAGGCCCGAAGCCAGGACCTTGTGTAAAGGGTAGGCTGAGGCCCAAAATAAGGGCCGTGGCCTAAGCCCTAGTGTGACACCGGTGCCTAGACCTAAGTCTAGGCCCGAAGCCGGGGCCTTGCCTATGGCATAGACCAAGGCCCAAAGTAGAGGCTGCGGCCTAGGTCTGAGTACAATGCCGGGGTATCTTACCTGATCTGTCGGCGGGTATCCGATGGCAAGGCTGGATCTTGGGTCCTGAAGTCTGGACCTAAGCCGGAGCCTGGGCTCAGATCTGATGCTGTGCCGGCCCAGAGGGAAGGTCCCGATGCCAGGGCCTCAGCCTAGGCCACAGCCCGGAACCAGACCCTACACCATGACCTGGCCCAGAGGCTGGGTCCTGCCGCTGGGCCTCAGCCTGGACTCAGGCCCAATGCCATGACCCGACCCAGAGGCCAGGTCCTGATGTTGGGGCCTCGGCCTAGGCTGGAGCCCAGACCTAGGTCTGATGCCACGACTCGGCCCAAAGGTCAGGTCCTGATACCGCGATCCGGCCCGGAGGTCAGGTCTCGATGCAGAGGCCTCAGCCTGGACCCAGGCCGACGCTGCAACCCTACCTGGAGACCGGTTCTCGACATCTAAGCCTTGGCCTAGGCTGGAGCCTGGTCCCAGGCCTAACATCACAACCTGGCCTGGAGGTTGGATCCCGATGCCAGGGCCTGGCCTGGAAGCTGGGTCCTGCTGCCTGGGCCTCGGCCGTGGGACAGGCCAAGGCTTCTGCCTAGGCTTAGGTCTCACCTGCAAATCATCTCCGGACTGGGTAATTGGGGACTGGCAGGGATCCTTGCCCTAGCATTTTTCCGGGCAGGCAGGAGCCCCCTTTTATGATTTTTGGCCGTTTTTCAATTTTTTTTTTCTTGATTCATTTTTTTCTCACGAATTAAACAAATCAAGCAATCCATGAACCAAAATTCAAGGGATAAAACTCCCAAAACAAAATGAAAAAGAATATTTTTCCCCTGCACATCTGTAGTTTTCTGGATCACTCTTAGAGCTCTTTATAAAAAAAATAATGGATGCTCTCCACTCCTCAGGTACCATAGTTGATTTGAATGAAACTTAGAGATTATTAGTAATAGGCCTGCACTTTCATTTTTTAGTTATTTCAGAACTCTGGGGTGTATGCCAGCTGGTCCTGGTGACTGTTGCTCTTTAGTTTATCAGTTTGCTCTATTACACCTTTCTCCTAGGACAAGCAGGATGGCAGTCCTCACATGTGGGTGACATCATCGCATGGACGCGTGGATAGTGGCATGCTGGGCATGCTCAGTGTGCCAGTCAAAGTTTCTAGAAATGCCGACATAAGTTTTCCGTGCCAGGTTCCATCCAATGATGTCACCCGCATGTGAGGACTAACATCCTGCTGTCCTAGGTAAGCAACTCTGCTTTCCACTTCACCATGATTTTATTCAGTTTCTTAGAATCATCAGAAAAATATCTGGGGTATGGCCTCCGGCTCAGGACAATCACTGCAGTGACTAGACTAAACATGAGTTGGGAGGGATATAAACTAAAGAAAAAAAAAATCACCTTGTAGTTGCAAATGAAGTCACCTGGTGCTGGAAGTTCCAAGGAACAGGAGGAAACTGCTGGGTCAAAAAAAAACAAAACAAGAAAAAGAAATGTAGTTTCCATCTTATATAATATGAAAGTGGATAAAACCACATTTATTGAGAAAAATAGCTCATTAAGTGCTAAACCTTTCCATGAAATTACTACTTTGTTTCCTAAATATCTTTTGTTTTTGTCATTGTATTTAAATGACTGGAAAATATTTACATTAGTTATCTATTGTATTTCCCAGGTGGATTGGGGTAATTTCCTTAGTCCTATATCTCATCTATGGGACATGCACTTAACTAGTAACCACAAAAGCAACAGATATTCTTCTACGGAATAGAGATGTATTTGAGAGAAATGATAGTGACATAGTAAATGATGGCAGATACACAAGGTGTTCAGGGTTGTAATTGCCTCTCCATGCAGGTTACCCCTTTTCCTTCAAGTTCAGGGTTGTAACTGCTGCTTTGTGTGAGTAGCCATACAGAAGAGTTACACCTGCTACCCAATGCTTAGTTTTCATCCGCTTGCCACTAGGAGTTCTCTATGTTTATCCCACACCCTTTTGATTTCTGTCATCATTTTGTCTTCACCACCACCTCTGGGAGGGTATTGCAGACATCCCTGCTTTTTCCATGAAAAAATATATACTGATGTTGTTCCTTCTTCTACTCCCCTAAAGTTTCATATCATGACCTTAGGGTATTTTTTTGTCATCTGTGACCTGTTGCTTAACTTTCCAAAGTTTTTTTTTGTTAATGATTGTACAAAGAAAGGAGGAAGAGTATATTTTAAAAGCAATGTCTTTGACTAAAATTCAGTTTGACATTCCAGATGACATTACCATTGCTGAATTCACAAGCCACATAAACACAATACTGGAATGTACATGCCGATTAAGACCTATGCTGGAGAAATGCATCCTGTGGTACTGAAATGAAAAGGTATTGATTTTTTCCCATCGGATGAGCTTGCTTTTTGTGTTTGATGGATGACAACTTGAAGTGTAACATAATCTCCTAGCTGTGTGGGGATCACGCTTTCAGCTGATGCAGTGGTGCCTCCATTCCCTTTTCCCGTCCGCCCTCCCTCCCTGCCGGTCTCTCTTAACCATTAGTTCTGACAAGGCCTCTCTTATCCCTTAATGGTGCTGTCCTAGCTCTGTAAGAGCAAAGGTGCGATAGATGTGTCACAGCATCAGGGAGAGATTTGTTTGTTTTTAAAAAAATTTTATTAGAGCAAAAGGAATCATTGCAAGAATCTAAGACCAAAGATACATAACATTGCAGAAAATACAATATAAAGGTACCCATAACGAGGCTATATGCAGTACATCAAACAGGAATGACCCTCTAGGTAAACATAAAGGAATCAAAAGAGTTTGAACAAGAACAAACAAAAAGAGAACATGTGACCTGCTAAAAGGGTCATAAAGACATGAATTCCAAAAGTAAAGAAAGGCAAATGTGTAGCATATACGTGCATTAAGTAAAATAGGTAAGGAAAATAAACAGCTGGCTAACAAGGGGCTACAAAGCCCCCAGGCGTTTGCTCCTCTCTTCTTTACCCATCATATCCAAAAAGGGTTTCCAGATTTTTACAACATCCACGTATGAATTTCTAACTTGCTGAGTCAGGTGCCCCATGGCATAAGTACGTTACAAATTTTGGAACCACAAGGATAATGAAGGCTTAGAAGGGGAGCTCCAGTATAAGCAACAAGGCACCTTGCAGCTATTAGCATGTGAATCACCAAGGAACGGTGTTGAATAGCACCAACAGGGTCTTAAGGTTATAACCCAGCAAAATTAAGGCAGGATTCTGGTTCTTCCTCCTCCTTGGATCTAAAGAGCATTGGGTCTGGCACTTCCCAGAGTCCTCCCACCAAAATCGAACATGGCCTAAACCATCAGCACACACCACGGGACTTGTTCAACGAAGGCGGCAATCGGCATTGTAGGCCCAGTTCGCATTGCAATTCCCCCAGAGCTCCAGTGCCTAAAACTGAGCTGATTCAAATGCCCCACAGTGAGGAGACAGCCCCTCGGCACCCAGGATGAGTAAATAAAGCAGGGGATATGGCCATTTGAGGGACAGCCAGCAAGAAAAAGGCTGGGAAACAGAAAAGAGGCCCGGATAGTGGGTGAGAGAAAATATTAAGCTGCCATCACTGGTACACTCCTCTAGTGTCCCAGAGAGCATTTTAAATGGATTATTTAATTAGCAGAAGATTTGCATTGAACTGGCAGATTAGAAATAGCAGAAATTTGATGAAAGTTGTATCTTGGAAAATATATTGTATAGCGGACCATTTATATGATGATATTCCCTGGAACAATCAAAAGTTAGCTTAGATATTTGGGATATGGCTCTGACATATTTGGCAATTTAATAGATTTATTTTTATTTTGGTTGTACAAATCTGAGATTTTTTTCCTCTGCCTTGTAATTCACCAGAAAACTTGACTTTCTAATTGACATTCTTAATTTTAATGCACTCTCAGTGGTATAAATAGGATGGCATTCTCTCCAGTTGGTTATGTGCTGTCTGAGTATCATGATAGATCATTCTGCTGCTAATTTAAATTCTAGTCCACAAAGGTACAAAATATGTAATTCCTTTTCAATCACTCATCAGTTGTAAGGGACTTTTTGTCTTGATGCATATTAAAAGCTACTGTGTAAGCTTAAAGTAATTCCTTCCAGTTTCCTATAATCAAGGGCTCAAGAGTAATATTCTGCATTTATAGTTTTGCTCATTATTAAGGATCATTCTAAAGGTTAGGAGGGAATGAAAGTCTCTTTAATTATAATTAATATAGATTTTGTGTGTCTTTCTACTCAGTGGGAAGTAGGTTTTCATGATAATTTATAGAAACAGAAACAGAGAATATGAAAGCGGCAAGAAATCACAGGGCCCATCTCATTTACCCAGTTCCCAAAGTTCCATTTTTCCATTTGTTGCAACCCCACAGTACCTTCTCCATTGGATTTTGGTTGCTTTAATATTTGCTTATTTTTTAAGTAAATTGCTATATATTTCTTTTTCATGCCAGTTCTTATTCTCATTCAAAGGGCTTTGTCTGGCTAAATTTAGGACTAATTTCCTGTACTGCTGAATAGCTAAGACCAGCAGTTCAACCAATCACATAATGTCTTGTGTGACTGAACTCAATTTTGAACATATGGCTACTTTCAGAGCTTTCTGGAAAGGGTAAGAACCCTTCACTACTAATGCATGTAGCTCCATAGAGGCTTCCTCAGCTCACTTCCACTTGTTTTTTTTTTTTCAACTGAGAATGTTGGATATGTTCTGCAATTCTATAAATTTCAATAAATGTACTTTTAATAAAGTTTTCTTGTATACCCTTCTTCCCCTCAGATTGTCCTAATTAGATTTTTTTTGAAAGTTTCTTTCATTATTGATCCACTGAACAAATCAGTAGGGTTTTATTCCTTCAGAGCAACCATATTTCATCTCTAGATTGTTTTTTGTGGAAAGAAAATTTCTCCTAGGATATGCAGGATGGTAGTCCTCACACATGGGTAACATCATCAGAAGGAGCCCGGCACAGAAAACTTCTCAATCACACTGAGCATGCCCAGCATGTCACTATCTACGCATCCACGCAGGGTCCCCCTTTAGTCTCTTTTTTTCCGCAAAGCTGTTTGCCCTGCAGTTATTTGGAGCTCTGCTCTTTAGAGTCTTTTCTTGGTACTTTCATCAGTTCTTTCATCAGTATTTTTCTGGGCTGGGTCCCTCTTTCCCCATTGGTGCTTCAGGGCGGCATGGTAAGTTTTTTGTACCTTCTGTGCAGTTGATTCCTGACTGTGCCATGCTTGGTATCCACCGGTCATCAACTTTTCATGGCGTTGTCAGGTTTTCGCCAATGCCCCCAGTATCCGTGGACCATGTCCATCATGGATCCATTTGACGTTTGCAATCTCTGCCTGGGGGCATTGCATGATGTCCAGGGGTATCATTTTTACGACCAAATGAACCCCAAGGATCATATAGCTCGTCTTGATAAAATGGAAAAACTCTTTGGGTAAAAAAAAATCTGACCCTTAGATTCCAGCGTCGGGCACCTCTACTCCCAAGGACCGTGGGGAACTCATGATTCCCTAGGTGCCCACTCCCCTTCTGGCACCCTCTTGTGAGTGCAGGGCCGGAGATAGACCTTATTCAGTGTCGTTGCACTCCAGGACCTCAGGATCATCTCCATCCTCGGTGGCGGGGAAAGACCGGGCTGAACACTGTGGGAAACCTCAGAAATATCGGCACCGGTCACCATCATGACATGGTACCATCCTTGGGGCAGCACCAGGGTCCTCCGTGCTACCCCCAAAGCATCCCCGCGGAGAAGAGGCATCGACCTCCATCGTACCCAGGAGTCCTGGGCGTTCCCCACCGACATTGGTGCCGGGTACCGAGCCTCCCCTGAGCTATGGGGAGGCTTTGATGACGCCTCGTCCTGCTCCTCCTTTCTCCATCCTCAATTTGGAGAACTTCCAGGAGGAGGTGGCCGCAGGGTGAAACAGGTGGTGTCTCAAGCCCTTCGGGGCATCAAGCCGCCAATTCTGCTGGTGCCCCTGGCATCCAAGCCTGCCCTTTCAATGATGGCGCCCCTACTAGATCAACTCTACATCCTCTTGGGCATTCTGCCTACGCAGCCGCCACCGATGCCCAGGGGTCTCTCAATGCCTCAGCGGCCGCCGAGTCCTCCTCCATCTGGAGTCATCCCCATTATTGGTTCCTCAGAGAAGGACAACGCCTCCTGTCTGGGGGCAACATGAGTGCCAGTGCCGCATGCTATTTTGCCCACTCCAGTTCCTGGTGCCTTGGGGCCTGCGGTGCCTTCGAGGTCATTGGTGCCCCCGATTCCATCGGTGCTGTCAGTGTCTTTGGCTCTGAGGCTGGGGGGTCTCAGGCAGGGACCCTCCTCAGGAAGCCCCAGGGGACTTCAGTGAGGTGGAAGCCCTGTATGATCCCTGGGGAGATGATACCCTCTGAGTCTTCCTCGCAGGACTCGGAAGACATCCCCTCGGATCCATCTCCTCCGAATGAGAGGCATAGATCCTCCCCGGAGGATCTGATCTTTGCGGGCTTTGTGCAGACTATGGGTTAGTCTGTCCCCTTCCAGTTCATGGATGCCCCAAAGGAGGTGCTTGCTATCCCCATCCATGATATTTTCAAGGAATTACTCCTCAGGATGTGGGAACACCCAGTCTCCGTACTGCCGGTGAACTGTAAGGCAAACACACTCTACCTCGTCCAGCCGGCCTTACATTTTGAGAGGCACCAGCTCCCACATCAGTCAGTGGTAGTGGAGTTGGCCTTCAAAAAAACCAAACGCTGCCGTACCCATGATTTGGAACTTCTGGGATGGGAACACCAGGCTGCAGATGCTCTGGGTAGAAAGGTGTATCAGGGCATGATGTTGATTGCTCGCATCGCCTCTTACCAGCTTTATATGACCCAGTACACTTGCAACCTCTGGAAGCAGGACCAGGAGGTAGCCAAACGCCTTCCCCAGCAACAGTAGGAAGCCCTTCTGGCCATTGCTCAGCAGGGCCTCAAGTGTGGCAAACATGAGGTGTGTTCCACTTATGATGCTTTCAAGACTGTGGCTTGGGAAGTGGCGGCAGGCATTTCGGCCTGTAGGCTAGCATGACTCCGAGCATTGTACCTCCGGCGAGAGGTCCAAAACAAGCTCATTGACCTGTCCCTTTACTGGGGAGAACTTGTTTGGGGACATAATGAGGGATGCTGTGGCTCAGCTGATGGGCCACCATGAGACCCTCCAGCATCTCTCTGCCAGCACTTTGGACCCTCCATCTGCATGGAAGTCCTCACATCAGGGCAGCAGAAGATCATTTTATCGCCAGAGGAAATACTATCCTCTGGCCCCGCATATCTGACTGCCGCGAGGAAATTCTAGGGGCCGCTCTCGTCTCGACAACAGCAGACCCCCAAATCTCAGCCGGCTCCCCAGCAAAGCCCCGCCACGGGGTTTTGACTGGCCCCAAGGGAGCATAAGCCCACTACCCATACCCTTGTTCTTGCCATCCCTGGTCGGAGATTGGCTACAGTCCTTCCAGGACCAATGGCCACAGATCACCTTGGATCATTGGGTCCTGTCCATCATCCTTCGAGGGTATCAGTTGATTTTCCTGAGTGTCCCGGAGGACTCTCCTCCCTGTTCATCATGGGGCCAGAGATTCTTTGGACAGAACTCTCCGCCCTGTTAATGGCAGGAGCAGTAGAACCCGTTCCGCAGTGTCAACAAGGATGGAATTTCTACTCCAAATACTTCCTGATTCCAAAGAAAACAGCGGAGGTTACACCCCATCTTAGACCTGAGGACCTTGAACAAATATCCACAAAGAAAAAAGTTCAAGATGGTCTCACTAGGCACCCTGATTCCCCTCCTGCAAAGAGGGATACTGGCTTTGCTCCCTCGACCTAAAGGACCCGTATGCCCATGTAGGAATCTCTCCCGGTCACAGGAGGTACTTATGATTCCTGGTGGGCGACAATTACTTCCAGTACAAGGTGTTGCCATTTGGCCTGGTCTTGGCACCCTCGTATCTTCACCAAGTGCTTGGTAGTCGTGGGGGCACACCTTCGTTGTCTAGGGGTACATGTCTTCCTCTACTTGGACGACTGACTAGTCAACGCGGCCACACACGAAGGGGCGCTTCATTCCCTGAACTTGACCATATGGCTGCTGGAATCCCTCGGGTTTGTTGTCAACTACCCGAAGTCCCGCCTTGTTCCAACTACCCAGTTGGACTTCATCAGGGCCCACCTGGATATGACCCAAGGCTGGGCTTTCCTTCCTCAGGACGAGTGCTTGCTCTAGCGTCTCAGGCGAGGCTGGTCCGCTGCAGCTGACCGGTGCCGGCCCAACTTATGCTTTGTTGTTGGGTCACAGGGCTGCCTCCGTCAATGTCACCCCCCTTGGTCTGCTTGCACATGCGGAGAACCCAATGGACTTTGCAGTCACAAAGGTGCCAGGCCTCCCAGGACCTCAGTGTGTGGGTGCGCATCACGCCTCCCCTCCAGGTCTCCCTGTCCTGGTGGGAAATTCTCCCCAACCTGGAGCGGGGGGTTCCCTTTCAGACCCCTCCATGCCAGGTTGTGCTCACTATGGAGGCTTATACCCTGGGCTGGGGGATGCATGTCGATGGCCTCCGCACACAAGGTTGATTGTCGGCCCAGGAGGCCTCGTGTCAGATCAACTTCTTGGAACTTCAGGCGATCAGGTATGCATTCTGGGCATTCTGGGATCTCCTGTCCAATCGAGTGGTCCAGACCGACAACCAGGGAGCGATGTGGTACATCAACAAGCAAGGAGGGACTGGACCATTCCTCTTCTGCCAAGAAGCTGTCCAAATTTGGTCCTGGGCCCAGTCCCAGGGAATTCTGCTCTGGGTGGCACACTTGGCAGGGTTGGCGAATGTGGTGGCGGATCACCTGAGCCAAGCATTCCACCCCCACGAGGACATAGATCTCTTTGCCTCCCCCTACAACAGCAAAGTGAGCAACTTCTGCACCCTTCACTGGGGAACCAGAAGACCAGCCTCAGATGCCTTTGCCTGCCATTGGGGTAAAGGCCTTCTGTATGCATATCCTCAGCTTCCACTGGTGTTGAAAAACTCTCCTGAAGCTTGTGGCCTCCCGAAGGCCAAGACAGGCTTGGGTCCCGATTCTTCGGGACCTCTCTGTCTCTGATCAGTCTAGGGAGCTCCTCCAACCTGATCACGCAGAATTGAGGCAGGCTGCACATCCCAATCTCCGGGCACTGTCTCTGACAGCCTG
This sequence comes from Rhinatrema bivittatum, assembly GCF_901001135.1. Taxonomy (NCBI): domain Eukaryota; kingdom Metazoa; phylum Chordata; class Amphibia; order Gymnophiona; family Rhinatrematidae; genus Rhinatrema; species Rhinatrema bivittatum. The sequence continues at coordinate 241,188,080 of NC_042620.1, forward strand.
GATGTTGAAAGGTTAGTCCTAGGGTCCCTTGACCTCTCAGAGGACATATCTCTGGTCCTGGTAGCTTCACGAAAGCCATCCACCAGGAAGTCATACACTTTAAAGTGGAGGAGGTGTGAGAGACATGGCTTGGATCCATTCACTTATCCTACTCCCTTTCTAATGCTGGTCTGAAAACCAACTTGGTCAGGGTGCACCTCCGTGCTCTCGGGGCCTACCATCACGAGTTGGATAATTCGCTGATTTCCATGCTTCCTGTGGTAAGCTGGTTCATGCAGGGTTTGCTTCAGCTGAACCCCCCCCCCCCCTATGGTGTCCTGGGATCTTAACGTAGTTTTGGCTCGTCTCATGCAAGATCCCTTTGAGCTACTGTGTTCCTGTGAGTTGAAGTACATGACATGGAAGGTTATCTTCCTGATTGCAGTTACTTCAGCACGCAGAATTAGTGAGCTTCAGGCATTTGTAACATATCCACCTTACACAAAGTTTTTCCATGACAGGGTGGTACTTCGCACCCACCCTAAGTTCCTGCCCAAGGTGGTGACTGATTTTTGTCTCAACCAGTCAATTGTCCTGCCTACCTTTTTTCCCAGGCCATATTCTCACAATAGTGAGCGGGCTGTACACAGCCTGGACTGAAAAGAGCCTTGGCTTTCTATCTAGAGATAACAGCAGACCACCGACAGTCCACGCACTCTTCGTCTCCTTTGATAAAAACAGATTGGGAGTTGAGGTCACCAAGTACACGTTATCCAACTGTCTGGTGGATTGTATTTCCTTCTGCTATTCACAGGCAGGCCTTCAGCTTGGAGACTCGTCAAGGCTTATTCTCCTCAGACAAGCAGGTTGGTAGTCCTCACAGATAGGTGACATCATCAGATGGAGCCTGACATGGAAACTTTGACTGGCACCACTGAGCATTCCCAGCTTGCCACTATCCGCACATCCACGTGGAGTCCCTCTTCACTCTCTTTTTTTCAGCGAAGTAATTGTCTCGCGGTGGTGGAGCTCTGCTCTTTAGAGTTTCTCAAACTTCTTTTTCCCGGTTTTTCAGCTTGTCACAGTTGGGTCCCTCTTCTCCGGTCGGTGCCCTGTCCAGCGGCATGGTAAGATTTTTGCGTTTCCCTTCATTACGGTCAATTCCTAGCGTGTCGCTTCTCGGTGGCTGCCGGCCATTGACCGCTCGCCGGCTGCTTTTCATGGTGTCGTCCGATTTTCGACGATGCCCGCGGACCATGTTGATTACTGATCTGCATGAGATTTGTATCCTCTGCTTGAGGGCATCGAATGACATCCGCAGGTGTCATCTGTGCTATCAGATGACACCCAAAGATCGTTGTGCCCAGCTGGATTAACTGGAGAAACATTTTGAGCCTAAAAAGTCTGCTCCATCTACTTTGGCATCAGAGGTGTTGACAACTAGGAGCTGAGGGGAGTCATTAGATTTGCCGTCTCTTTCCTTGCCCCCAGTGGGCCCGTCTCTCTCTCTTGAGGAGCCGGTGATAGACCGTCTCCGCTGTTGTCGCACTCCAAGACATCGGGCTTTTCAGCCTCCTCGGCACCAGGGAAAGACCAGGCCGAGCATTGTGAAAAGTCCCATAAGCATTGCCACTGGTCGCCATTGGCGCTCGGCTCTGAAACTGGTGTGGCATCGGTGCCATGATGCCACCAAAGCAACTCCGTAGTGAAGAAGTGTCGTCCTCTATCAGACCTGGGAGTCCTAGGCGTTCCCCACCAATGTCTGTGCTGGGCACCGAGCCTCCTTGGGGCTCCAAGGAGACTCCGGTGATGCCTCTTCCTCCTCCTTCATCTGTCCTAACTTCACCAGACGTTTAGGGGAAATTGTACCACAGTATTCAGATGGCGGTGCTCTGAGCCCTGTGGCGTATTGAGCTGCTCCCGACACCAGCCCCCATGCCGGAGCCTGCACCGTCTCTCTTGACGCCCCTGCTAGAGCATCTGGATGTTCTGTTAGATGTCCTTCTGCTGCAGCCGATGCCCTTAGGACCATTGGGTCCCCACCGATGCCCTCCTCTGGAGCAATTCCCATTATTGGGTCCTCCAAGGAGGAGGACTTGCAACAGCCATTGGTGCCTTCGGGACCACTGTCCCGCGGCCAGAGTTTCCCAATCCCGTTCCTGGTCTGTTGTGGATCTCGGTGCCATCAATGCCACTACTGCCCTTGGGGCAGTCGAAGCCCTCAGGGCCATCAATGCCCCCAGTGCCCTCAATGCCATTGGTGCCCAAACCAAAGAGCTTGGACAGGGGCCATCCACGCCAGCCCCCAGGGGACCTTAGCGAGGAAATGGCCCTGTATGACCCCTGGGGAGATGTTACCTTGGAGTCCTCTTATGAAGACTCAGGAGCCTTCTCCACCAGGTGAGAGGCATAGATCTCCCTCAGAGGATCTTTCCTTTGCAAGCTTTGTCCGGGCTATGGCTGAGGCCATCCCGTTTCAGCTCCTCACATAAGAGGACGCTCAACATAAAATGCTGGAAATCCTCCAGTTCATAGATGCTCCAAAGGAGATAGTGGCTGCCGCTGTCCATGATATCTTTAAGGGACTCCTTAGGATCTGGAACATCCTGTGTCCATTCTTCCTGTTAATAGGAAGGCAAATGGCATCTACCTGGTCCAACAGGCACTGGGTTTTGAGAGGCGCTATCTCCCATACCAGTCTGTGGTAGTGATTCTGCACCCATGCCTCTGCTCCTTCGGGCCAAGATCACAGGGCACTAGATGCCCTAGGTAGGAAGATGTATCAGAGCGCTATACTGATCTCCTGTATCACCTCCTACCAAATATATATGACCCAGTACAATTGGAACCTATGGAAGCAGGTCCAGGAGCTGTCAGAACGCCTGCCTAAACAGCAGCAAGATGCATTTGCAGGGTGGTACAACAAGGTCTGGAGGCAGGAAAACACGAGGTGAGGTCCACTTACGATGTTTTCAAAATAGCGGCGAGGGTGGCTGCAGCGAGCATTGGTGCCCGCAGGATGGCCTGGCTTTGCGCTTCGGACCTCTGGCCAGAATTCCAGGGGAAAGCTGGCAGACCTGCCCTATATGGGAGAGAATCTCTTCGGGGATGTGGACCAGTTGAAGGACCACCATGAGACCCTTCAATAGCTGTCGACTAGTGATTCCAACCTGCCATCCTCTGTCAGGAAATCCTCACGAAAAGGCTTGAGGAAGTCCTTCTATCGTCAGAGGAAGTATTATCCTCTGGCTTCACAAGCTCGCACCCCTGCACTGTTTCCAGGGGTCAATCCCACCAGCAGCGGACCCCCAGGCCTCAGCCAGCCCCCAGGTAGGGCCCCACCGCGAGGTTTCGACTGGGTGCGAGGGAACGCGAGTCAGTTTTCCATACCGTTAGTGTCCTGCTCTCAGGTCAGGGGCAGGTTGTGCCATTTTGCCGACCATTGGCTCCTTGTTATTTCGGACCAGTGGGTTCTCACAATCGTTCGCTGAGGGTACCGGCTGAATTTCAGGGTCGATCCTGTGGACTTTTCCCCATGTCCTTCATGGGTTTCATCCACTCCTCCGGAAATACTTTTGACAGAGTCTCCGCCCTTCTAATGGCAGGAGCAGTAGAAAACATTCCCCCCTCCCAGCAGGGCCGAGGGTTCTATTCTCGGTATTTCCTAATACCAAAGAGAACTGGGGGGTCTTCGCCCTATTCTCGATCTGAGAGCCTTGACAAATTCCTTCAAAGAGAGAAGTTCAAGATGGTCTCCTTGGCATCCTGATCCTGCTTCTCAGAAGAGGAGATTGCTCTGGTTCCTTGACCTGACAGATACCTACACCCACATTGCAATCTTCCCGGGTCACAGGATGTATATTCGCTTTGGGCCAGATTTTAGTAGCTACGCGCGGGCATAGAATTGTGCGCACAACTCTATGCCCGATTTTATAACACGCACGTGCAGCCGTGCGTATGTTATAAAATCCGGGGTTGGAGCATGCAAGGGGGTGCACACTTGTGCACCTTGCGCACGCCGAGCCCTAGGGGAGCCCCGATGGCTTTCCCTGTTCCCTCCGATGCCAGTCCGAAATCGGAGCGGCCTCAGAGGGAACTTTCCTTCTGCCCCCCCCCCCCACCTTCCCCTCCCTTCCCTTCCCCAGCCCTACCTAAAACCCCCCCATACCTTTATTTTAGAAGTTGTGCCTGCCTCCGGGCAGGCGTAGGTTGAACGCGCCGGCTAAGTTCCGGCAAGCGATCCCCCAGCCTAGCGGCCCTACAAAGGCCTCTGGCCACGCCCCCGCCCCACCCACACACCACACCCCTTTTTTCAAGCCCGGGACATATGCGCGTCGCTGGGCCTATGCAAAATAGGCTTGGCGCGCGTATCCCCCCTGCGCGCTTAAGGCTTTAAAAATCTGCCCCTTTGTGGTGGGAAAGGATCCCTTTCAGTATCAGGTGTTACCATTTGGCCTTGGTCAGCCCCTCAAGTCTTCAACAAGTGCCTGGCAGTGGTGGGGATGCACCTCTGGTGTCAGGGGGTGCATGTCTTCCTCTACTTGGATGACTAGCTGGTGTAAAGCGCCTTTCAGCAGGAGGTGCTTCGCTGCTTGCATTTGACCATCCAGGTGCTGCAATTTCTGGGGTTTGTCACAATTACCCCAAGTCCCACCTCTGCCCCTCACCCTGCCTGGACTTCATAGGTGCCAGACTAGACACGGTTCAGGCTAAGGCGTTTCTGCCCCACAATTGGGCGCTTGCCCTATCTTCGCTGGCGTGCTTGGTCTGCAGCCGTCAACAGGTTTCTGCTCATCTGTTTCTTCATCTTTTGGGTCACATGGCTGTTTCTGTCCATGTCACCCCATTGGTCCGCCTGTGCATGCACAGGATGCAATGGACCTTGCGGTCACAGTGGCAGCAGGCTTCCCAGGACTTCGAGGCGCGTGTCTACAACACGCTGCCTCTCCAGGTCTCCTTGTGCTGGTGGGACAATCTATCCAACCTGAAGCAGGGTGTCCCTTTTCAGGCTGCCCTGTCTCAGGTGGTGCATACAACCAATGCATCCCCCCGCAGCTGGGGCGGGGGGGGGGGGCGTATGTGGACGACCTCCACACACAGGGGCGGTGAATGGCTCAAGAATCTCTGTCATATCAACTTCCTGGAATTTCGTGCGATTCATTATGCCCTTTGCACATTTCTATACTGCTTATCCTACAAGGCAGTCCTGAACCAGATGGACAATCAGGTAGCAATATGTTACATCAACAAGCAGGGAGGCACTGGCTCGTTCCTCCTCTGTTAAGAGATGGTGCAGATTTGGTCCTGGGCACTGTCGCAGGGCATGCTTCTGAGGACAATGTACCTAGCCGGAGCAGAGAATGTGGTAGCAGACCATCTGAGGCATGCGTTTCAACCACACAAGTGGTCGCAGGATCCAGCAGTGGCAGCCTGGATCTTCTGCCAGTGGGGAACTCCAGATGTGAATCCCTTTGCCTCCTCCTACAACTTCAAGGTGAGCACATTCTGCTTCCTCTTCAGAACAGATGGACTTCCAGCCTCAGACACCTTTGCCCGACATTGGGGCACAGGTCTCCTGTACTCATATCCTCCTCTGCCACTGGTCATAAAGACTCTCTTGAAGCTCCAGCAGGACCAGGGGACCATGATTCTCGTGGCCCCTTACTGGCCCAGATAGGTCTGGTTCCTGCTCCTTCGGTACCTGTCAGTCAGGGAGCCCATCCGTCTGGGGACCTCGCCCAACCTGGTCACGCAGGATCGGGGATAGGCTGTGTCAACCAAACCTCCAACCATTAGCATTGACAGCCTGGATGTTGAGCACTTAATCCTGCAGCCCCTGGACGTCTCTGACGACATATCTCAGTTGTTGGTAACTTCCAGGAAGCTTTCCACCAAGAAGTCTTACCAGCTAAAATGGAGGAAGTTCTGGTACGAGGGGCATAGCTTTGATCCCTTTGCCTGTCCCACTCCGAAATTACTGGAATATCTGTGGCACCTGTCAGAGGCTGGGTTAAAAAACCACCTCGGTCAGGGTACACCTGAGTGCCATCACCACTTACCATCAGGGTGTTGCTGGTACACCCATCTCTGAGCAGCCCATAGTGGGGCACTTTTTGCGGGGTCTGCTTCCACTGAAGCCTCCCTCTGGCTTCCTGTTGTGTCCTGGAACCTCAACATGGTATTGGTGTGGCTCACACAAGATCCTTTCAAGCCTATGTTCTCTTGCGATCTGAAGTTCCTGACCAGGAAGGTTCTCTTCCTGATGACGGTCACTTTGGCTTGTAGAGTCAGTGAGCTTCAGGCTTTGGTTACGTATCCACCCTACACAAAATTCTTTCATGATAGGGTGGGTCTGCATTTGCATCCCAAGTTCCTACCTAAGGTGGTGACTGGTTTTCATCTCAATCAGTCAATCATTCTGCCCACCTTTTTTCTGAGGCCTCATTCACACCAGGGTGAACAGGCTCTGCACACTTTGGATAGCTTTCCATCTGGAAGGCACAGCAGGCCACGCAGCAGGCCACAGGCAGTTCACACAGCTCTTCATATCTTTTGACAAGAATAGATAGGGAGTTGCGGTGGGCAAGCAAATCTGTGCAGTTGGCTAGCGGATTCTATTTCCTTCTGCTATGCGCAAGTCGGCCTTGGAGGCTGTGTCAAGGCTCATTCTGTGAGGGCTATGGCAGCATCAGTTGCCCACTTGTGGGCAGTTCCCGTTGCCAAAAACTGCAGGGCTGTGATGTGGAGCATGTTTGCTGCCCACTACTACTTGGACAAGGATGGTTGGCACGACAGTAGCTTTGGCCAATATGTCCTTCGCAATCTCTTCCAGCTTTGAACCCAACTCTCCCTGCCTAGTGCCCATTGTTAGGGTCCAGGCTGCCTCCCTCTGTTACCAACAGTACCATAGTTTATTGTGCCTGTTGGCACCCAATTACGGGCTGTTGGTTGTTATTGCATCCGAGAGCAGCCTGTAGCTTGGTATTCACCCATCTGTGAGGACTACCATACTGCTTGTCCTAGGAGAAAGCAGAGTTGCTTTCCTGTACAGGAGTTCTATTAGGACAGCAGGATGTCAGTCCTCAGGAAACCCACTCACCACTCCGCGGAGTTGGGTTTCTACTATGTTTGTTATTTTATTTTTTCATAATTCTGTTTTACGAGACTGAAGGGGGACCCCGTGTGGATGCATGGATAGTGGCATGCTGGGCATGCTCAGTGTGCCTAGTCAAAGATGATGTCACCCATGTGAGAGGACTGTTGTCCTAGGAGAACACCTGTTACAGGTATGTATCTCTGCTTTTTTATTTATTTTTTTCTTGTTTTCCTTACCATTCTGAGAATCAGGTCAGTGGCTGCAGGTTCTGTCCCAGGTACAAACAGATGTCCTTTATTGACCATTTCAAGGTTTGTTATACATTTCTGGGAAAAGATCATGACACTTCCAACTGTAATATCTCTGCAAATATGTCACCTGGAAGGACAGGCTTCTTGCCTTTCTTACTGGTGAGCTAAAGGCAATTTCTTTGAAGCTGGCATCAAGGACCTGATCCAAAGATGAAGTAGTCACACCAACCACTGGTGGCTAGGCAATATTGAAGAGTCCCTCTACCTCATCAACTCCTCAGTCTGAGCGCAAACACAGGAGTCAAGCAAAATTCCACTCACCCAACTTGGGTTGAGGCCAGAGACATTTGTGCTCAAGCATGGAGCAAGAGAGCCTTAAGCAGACATATTGAAACTTAAATATATCTCTTTGTAGCACAGCTCTGAGAACTGGAAGGTATTAGAGGATCCATATAATTCAGAGAAGCCCCATCTGATGGTCAGTTTCCCAGACATTAAAAATGCTATGCTGGTCTACAGATGTCCAATTTAGAGATTTGGACAGTGACTTTCAGAAAGCTGTGGAGGATGTTCCCTCCCTTATGAGGCTGACTTTGGTGTTGTCATTGACACTCTTTAAGGTGGAATTGGTGAATAGAATAATTTATGTGTTTACTTAACATGTTAGTCATGTTGAGGTCCTGATATCAAGCACCTCGACTCTCCCAGATGTGTTGAACAGTCCTCCTCCCAGTGCCACCCCTTTGGCAATAAACAGAACTCCTAAAAATGGCCCGCACCATTTTTAAAGATGGCGCCGGCCATCCAGTGCTCCTACCATGTGACAGGGGCCGGCCAATGGCACGGATACCCTGTCACATGGTAAGGGCAAAGGCCATCGGCGCTATTTTGATTAGTGGCAGCCGATGGCCCGGGAGCGGGAGATCGCTCCCGGGACCCCCACTGGACCACCAGGTACCTGTAAAATGTTTTTTGGGGGGTCGGGAGGGTGGGGGGAAGCTAAGGGATTAGTTTTAAAGGGTCGGGGTGGGTTTAGGGGTTATTTTTGTGTGCCGTTTTTCCCGCCCTCCCCCAAAATGATAAGAGAACCCCCACGAACAATATCGTGGGGTTTTCCTATCGTTTTGGGGGATATTTTCAATCGTCCGAAGCCCGATTCACATCCCTACTATCAACTTCATTTTCAGCCTCAGGGGGTTGCTGCTGTACTTACCTCAAGGCAGTGTCCACAGCACTATCTAAGACTTTATTTACCAATGCCAGTGAATATTCAGAGGCAGATGTTGCACTTAGACTGGACGAGTAGGAAAAAAATGTGACATTGAGGACAAAGATGTGACCAGATCTTGAGCTAGTTGTTGGTCGAATATTAGTAGTAACCTTAAAAAAATAAAATAGTGTTTGTACTCATATTTCTCTGAAGTGACTGTGGGCTGAGGTTAATACTATTGCCTGAAGAAAACTAAGCTCACTGCTTTTGGAGCTTGGGCTTCATGGTTTTGTGGTCACTAATCAAATAAACTATTCTACCCATTTTGCTTCAGAAATTGAATAAATTTAAAAGATTAAAAACCCAGGAGATGTCCAATCTTATTTGCTGCTCAGCATGGCTTATGTAATTCTCTGTATTTATGTTTCCAAATAAATTATTTAGCCATTTGATTTTAATCTGTTAGAGTTTGGCCAATAAAAACTTGCTTAAGGCAAATGAGATTCCATGTTCTGCTTACGTTTTCACATAGGACGAGAGTTACCAGCTAATATCATGCTGGGAACTCTTAGTAATGGATTCTGTGGTGCTTATCTATATACACTGAAGTTAACATTCAGCGAGCAGCAAAAAAATATTTGGGGAAAGTTATGTGTTACATTTTCCTGAATATTCAGTGGCACTTACATGCAGGTCTGCCATTGAATTTATTTGATGAGTTATGTGTGAACTTTATCCAGGTATAGTTAGGACAGTGTTATTATTTATGGATTATCAGAAGACAATATATTTCTAACACAGTTTTCGTAAGTGGTAATTAAAGGGTCACCAAAGTTCAGATGTTAGATCAATTTCAAGCCTTGGGATATATCAAACCAAAGCATTGTGTAGCACAAGGGCTCACAATTCTGGTCCCGAAAGGGTCAAAAACAGGTCCCGTGTTCAGTGTATCCAAAATGAATATTCATTAGATGAACTAAGAACAATGCTAATGTGCATAGCTTAGTTACTCTGAAAACCAGACTTGTTTGCAGCCTTTGAAGAACAGAACGGTGTCCTCCTGCTGTTAATATGCTCACATTCTGGCTGCTAGCTGCCTTACTTTCAGTGCCCTCTGCCAGTTTAGCCTTGGGGCAATAATACCCCTGGCTTCTGAGGCAGAATTTCTCACTCTGTGTTTGGGGTAAAATTAATGCACAGTATTAGCAGCAAGTAGAAGAGATATTGAGTGCACCAAAATAAACTCACTAAGTAAAAGAACAAAAAATTGGAGCCATGTACCATAGCATGAGGTTTATGTAAAGTATTTCAGGTGAGATCATGAGAAACATAACCGTTTGTATGTGTTCTTTGTGAGTCAGTGAATGCATTATGGGGAAATCGTCTCCATCTGTCCATCCATCCTCGTATGTGTTCCAGTGTGCGACTGTCTATCCATCTGTCTGCATTGCTAAGCAGCAAAGCAAAATACACATCCTGCCGGCGTCCGGCTGTCTGTTCATCTACACACCTATTAAACTGTGAAATAGACTGAGGAGTATGCAAGGCACAAGGAATGCATTTGGAACGTCTGTATATTCCAAATAGGAGTACACAGTTCCAGACTTATCTCCCCTTATCCTTCTTATTTACCAAGCTGTGTTACTGCCCAGTAAACATTGAATTCAGTAGTTCCTGCAACTTGCTTTGAAGTTTCCCAAAGTGAAAGGCAGGAAATAAAAAGAGAATAATAAGCAAATAAATAAATAAACAGATGTGTTAATATGCTTATACAGCACCAAAAATACGAAAAATCTCTACCTCACGTGTGGCAAATGTTAATGAGCTGTGCTTCATACCAAGAAGCTCATTAATATTAAAGTAGATTAACGCCATTTGCATTGAACTACGTGATCCATGTTCAGCCCCGTCAAGTTCACCACCCTCTAAAAGGGGTAGTTAAATTTGGCTGAGAGCATTGGTAGCTTTCCCGCCTTTTAGTAAATCCCCTGTTCATCCTGGGAAACTGATGTGCAGTTTTTGCACAGTTTAGTAAGATGGAATCTTAATGATTCCTGCATAGATACCTTTTTTTAATTGTAGAAACAGAGCAAAAGAAAAATTGAAAGATTTACAAAGGACACAAAGACATTTTTTAATAGTCTGTACAGTATTAGAAGATACTTCACCTTTATAACTGCAGAGGTCTTGTTTCACCTGTTAGGAAACCATATTTGATTCCCATCTTTTTAAGCAATATTGAATTACAACTAATTGAAATCCTTTGTAAGGCGACTGTTGCTGAGAGGAACGAGTGGAAAGTATTCCAGTTGCTGGAATAAAAGGATACAAAAAGCAAAAAGGTCTCTGATATCTAATATAGTAATTACTGTTAGCAAAAAAGTTTATAAAAGAATCTTTGCTCTTCAAAATTACCCTTCTTGTAACCAAGATAAGCCTCAGGAACCAGACTGTAATTCTATCGTTTCTTTTTGGATCCCAAGAGGTTCCTTTGAGTCTGGTCAAGAAGGGAGATTGTTCTAGAGCAGGAGACAGAGATCTGCAAATTAGGATTTATAAACTAGAAAATGATGTGACTAGTTGATGCTGCTTTTCTGGCACAACAAATAAGCCACAACTCCATCATTGCTGTCTGCTTCAATGGCAGGGAGAAAGGAGGAAAAGGGAATTAATTATAGACAGCAAATAACTAGGACATTGAATTTTGCGGTCTGGGAAAAATAAGTATAGGGGTAACTTGCTGATGCAGCTGTTACTACCCTTAACCAATAAGCCTGAAACTCTTGATGCAACTCCAACATTACTCTCAATTCCAACATTACTCTCTGCTTCTACGGCAGACGGTAATAGAGAATTGGACTCAAACAGCAACCAACAAGGGCCCTGGCTTTGACGGCCTGAGAAACTGATAAGAATGGGGGACTTGTATGGCTCAGCAGAAACTACCATAAACTTGCTGGGCAGACTAGATGGACTATTGGTCCTTTTCTGCCGTCATTTCTATGTTTCCTTGTTCTAGATTAATTTCCCTTATGTGAGAGATGCATAGGAGAAGGAAATGCTTGGAATGGATCCCAGTGTTGCGATCAGGGTCACAGGCCCTGAACGATGGGTAAGTGTGAGCCCTTGGACCACAGCATAACCCCAGGGCAAGGCTCCAAGGTATGTGCTGTGGGTAGGCAAGCGCATCTGTGCACAGGATGGACAGAAGCTTGGAAACACTTGGAACACCTGAAGACTAAGAACACTTGGAACAATCTGCTAAACCTGCATGCACAGGAGTGAGACCCAGCAATGCAATGCTGGTCTCTGGGGTAGCCCTCCAGCCACTCGAAAACCTTTTCAGACCTGCCTCTTGGAAGCAGCCTGTTTGTCAGGACAGACAGAGGCCGAGGACGGAAGATGACCCTGGAGACTAGGACTCAGATGAAGGCTGTGAAGAGTTGGATAAGATGAAGGCTCTAAGGGTGTCTGTCACCGCTGCAGAGCCTACACAACCCAGAGGCTGGTCGCGGACCACACAATAGCAGTGAAGGCACTGGGCTCAGGATCCAGGTAGGAGCTGGGTCAAGACTCTGAAGACCAGGGGACTGGACTCAGGAATTCGGACTCAGGTTCAGGAACTCAGACTCAGGCTCAGACTTTAAAATCAAGGGTGGACTTCCAGAAATTTGATCCAACAGCGAAGACTCTGAAGACTCTGGACAGGATGAAGACTGGGAGCAAGCAAGGACTTGACATCAAGAACAAAAGGTGCAGGGACCATCGAGAGACCAGGAACATGGAAAGAAGAACATAGAGGAGCTCCCACAAAGAAACATGGAACATGGAGATCTTGAAGGAGTGAAGAACTGGAACTGCGAAGACTCCTGGAGCGAGAGATGGTTCAGACTCCAGAGCCGAAGCAACTCCTTGCGAAGGCAACGAGGGACAGACCGAAGAGCCCTTTTATAGGACAAGCAGGCTGACATCATTGGGAAGCACCGCAAAGCTTTTCCCACCACGGGCCCTTTAAATCTTGGAGATGCACGCGTGCACACCTAGGGAGGCAGCGCACTGCAAAGAGGAATGTCAGCGGCTTTTTTAGGCCACAAACATCAGCGGCAGCCCTTCAAGCTATGCAGAAGGTGGTGGAACAGCAGCGCGGGTCTGCGATGACGGTGGTGTTTCAAGGCAGCGCAGAGCGGCGGAACAAGGCCACGCCAGGAGGTTGGCAGCACTCTGCAGTCCCGCAGTGGCATTCACAACACCCAGGTCTTTAGGCCTCACCTTCCTTTTCTCTATACTTTGATTCTCTGGCCATAGAGATTAGTCTTAACTCATTTTTTTTCTGCATGGGCTGTAAACTATTTACATTCATCACACTACTTATCTACTTATCATTTTTAAAGTGCCACTTGACATATGCAGCACAGTACAGCTCATCAATAAAAGAGTGGAAAGAATAGTCTGATCAGTAACAACATCCATAACCAGAGTTCTCCTTAATTATTTACAGCCCCAGCATCACATTTGATGATACTCAATCAAAACCTTCCATTGATCTGCACCTATAATCACCTATCGTAAATAGGCTTAATCATGGTCTTGCTCTCTTAACGCAAAACCTGTTAATGGTTTTTTGTAGTGTGTCCTTTCTGTCTTGATGAGATTGTAAACTCCAAGGAATGTCAGTTATGTGTATATGTACAGTGCTGCGTACATTTGGTATGCATTATACCTGGGAGGGTCAAACAATATCTTTGCCCCCCCCCCCTCCAGCCAGCTGGGTTTTCAAGATATCCTTAATAAATAGAAATATTGGCCTACATTGGAGGCAGTGCATGTAAATAAATTGTACGCATATTCATTAGAAATATCCTGAAAACGGGGGGGTGCAGGAGCCCAGAGACCTATTTCAGCACTTCTGCATTATACAAATCATGATGATAATAATAATCGTGTTTGAGTTTAACTTTAATATATTTATTACTTGCTCTGTTTCATCTTGGTGAGTTATAAACACAACATACAAATAACAGACAACATCAGTCGATAACATAAGTAATCTCCAGCATACGCTCTAGACTTGCCCCCCTTGTAGCATAGATAGTATAACTAATAATTAGCAATCACCCATTTTGTTACTGTAAATTATTCCTGTTCCATCTCCACCCATTCTAAACTAATTACTTCTGACTATAAATGGAGCACCATATGTTATGGAATGAGAGGTCCATCGTGAGTCTTGTCTATGACCCTCCCAAATAGCTCTGAATTGTGTTGTCACCAACCTAAATATCTGCGCTATGTTTTTCTAAAATAGCTTAGTTCTATATGATACAACATTTCTGAGGGAGAGCTTATTGAGTAGATAATCTATTAGGATATTTGTAACACATTTAATAAATGAGCACAGGTGGAAAAACACCTAAAAGTAGTGAAATATCTGTATGCTGAATTTTAATTATGCATTCAGCAAGGATGGTTGAAAGTAATTGCTGAGCAGGATCTCTGCTAAAAACCTGGCACAGAAAATAATACTAATTATGTAGATTATGCAGATATTTGGATGTTTCTTTTAGTTATACACAATGAATAAATATGTTGGAATTTCAGTGCATCATCGGTGTTTTAAAGTAAAACAAGTTTCTTGAATCTAAAAAGGAAGCGTAGACAAAGGACTCAATTTACCTAGAATCTTTTGGGTTTTTGGAGGACAAATAGATCCAATTATATTTACTCCTGCTCCAGGTTGCAGTTCTGCTGCTGCTAGGCAGCTCACATTACTTTTCTATGGAGCATGTTAATGTTTGAAAAATGTTTATACATGCATAAAAATAGCAAAGATTCTCTTAGATTCATCAAAATGCTATAATTTCACATGTATAACGCCTGCAAAAAAGAAAAAGGGGCATGTCTATGATAATTTTAGTTACTGCTCCATGCACTGTGTTAGCCCTTCGCATAGGTAATATCCCAGGGTGCCTAAACCCCATGCCAATCACGCCCCTATGAAAAATTTGCATTCGCGCAATGTGATACCATTACTGTTGCATGCGTTATGGCGTTAACGCATGCATTATGGCATTATCATGGGCATTACCGCCATAACACATTTTGATGAATGACCCTATTAGTTGGAGGAAACCCCTATCTATCTTTATGCTATCAGATAACAGCCCTGATAAATGTTTAATTACCTTCCCTTTTTTTAAACACTGACTACTATGTGTCATGCAAAAGCTGCTTTTAAAAGGCTAGGGCGGTTTTCCTACACAGGGATTGTGGCGCTTGCTTTCCACAAACTGCTTATACCAATTCTGCTTACTTTAATCTATATAACATTCACTCTGTCTCTCTTATCCTGTAGTCACTGTTTATATCTTCTTGCTCATTCTTTTACCTTATTTGCTCATCCTTGTATTTCTACATTTTTTGCATGCATACAGACTTTTTTTTCAACTGTATTCATTTTTGTTCGATCTTGCTATATATCAGCTTCTTTTCACTCTGGGGCATTCTTTCCTAGGTCCTTCCATTTATGTATTTATTTAGTTATGTTTTATTTGGAATCAACATTCTCTATCATCTTTTAAATCTAAACTAAAAACCTTCCTTTTTTTGTATGGTTGTCGCATAAACTCGTCAGTATTAATGCATCGAATGCACATACTTTTCCTACCTATATTAAAAAGGTATGCGCAAATATTTTACGTGCGAAAGTAAAATAGGACTTAACGTAAGTCGTCCAATTTCAAAACATGTACTTGTGATTGAAATTAACCAGTTTACCAGTTAGCCACCAGTTTGCCCAGTCCTTCTCCAGGTTATTGAGACCTTTTCCTGGTTCTTCAGCCTGACCTCCTTCCATTTCTCCTAGACCTCACATTCAGTCAGTAATACAAAATAATCAAGTTTAATATTACTTATGCCAGATAATTAGCAGGTATAAAAATATGAGAGTAACTTGGTAAATTTATAGGTGAGTCTTTTACAATAGCAACTTGTGTGTGTTGGCCCTTCCCTTGAATTCTTCTAGATCACCCCAGTTTTGTGTGCAAAAGGGAAAATATGAATGTATTTATGATTTTTATAAAATATGGAAAATGCCAGTAGAGGTTACTTATGCACATATGTGCTAATTTTTATGTGTGTAAAGTTTTGAAAATGTATCCCATACTTTAGAAAATACCTGCTTCCATGTTTACTTCTGGGTTATTAGTCATGTAAATTTTAACGTGTATTTTTATAAAATAGGTAAGGTATGCATAATGAAAATATGTGCAGACTTTCAGGGAAGCAGTGCAAGGTATTTTATAAACTGTGTGGCTCCTGCCAAAACAATTTCTAAAATACATGCTTAAATCTCTATGGGCCCACTTATGCATGCAAATGGCGCAGTGCAGACTGTTTTGAAAGTTGGGCTCATGTTTTCAAAGGATCTGTCATTACCCTTAGAAATTTGTTAGGTGATGAAAGAATGCCTTTCTAGCTGCTTGGCAGGACAATATGTTTAAAGAAAGAGACATTTTTTTCCTGTTATGTGTAGAAATTATTACATGAACAGACTATTAGTTTTAGATCTGGGCCATCTACAGTACGTGCTTTGCTGTAGTGTGCAGCTGACATTACTAAGGTACAAAGCTAGCAAGTTCTGAGCTTTCAGAGAGAAATAAACCCAGAGACATCCTTGATTCAAGGCAGCAGTTATCAACTTTGCCATTATGCTGGTTTTATGTTCGGAGATTTATTTTCATAAAGTGTTTCCTGCACATAATGTTACTGGCATTTATATTCTATTTCTAATTTCTGGTGGGACCGCTTCAGAGCTGAAGCCTTTATTCTCCAGGAGATGACATGTGCATGGCTTTTTATTTTTATCATTTCAGAGATAGCTTTTGGAATATTCTCTTCAAACAACTGTAAATCTCAAGTGGATTTCTTTTCCCCTCTTTTATTTGGTGATGGAAAACATTACATAAATACCAGAGGTATCATTTAATTTGACTTTGTTGGGCAGCCAAGGTTTACTGTTTGATTGCCTATATACACAGCTAGGATAATGTACTTGCAATTCTGATAGTGATTGAGTATAATCATATTGATAATCTGCTAATGGTTTCAGTCAATTCAGTTCAAGAGCCTTCAAAATCCATTTTAACTGGCACTGGGTTAAACGCTTGTTCTGGGCTTGAAGATCATCTTGAATAAGTGAATTTGCTGTAAGACTTCAGTGTGCCAGCATTAAGGCGCTCATGTTCACACAGCTATTGTTAGGAAACCTGGATGCTAATTTACAAGAAGGAGCTTAAACATATAAGATGGCTTTGAAAACTGATGTATCTTATGTTCATAGATAACGCATAACTTTCACAGATTGTTATAAAATTACCCTCTAACTCTCTAAAAGATAATGTAGTGGTTTGGGGGAACTTTTCAGAAAGTTCATCAAGTTGTGGTGGAACGTGCCGCGCGGTGTATTAGGTGAGCAGTGTCGTGTATATGAACATCCTAGGACGGTGCAGAGAGGCTCCTGCTTACTTGAAATTCTACACCCAATTTTTAATTTGTGAACTGAAGAACTATCTCTTGGATTTTCTAGGACCATTTCTTTGCCTTTTTAAACTGTACCAGTTAAAGGCTAACAAAGTCAAAATAGACCTTTAAATAAATGGCTTCTCAGTCACTGCTCCCATTATTTTAGGTTTTGATAATGGAGATGGGGAGGAGGGGATAAAGGGATGAGAAAAAAGAAGGTAAAGGGGAATAATTGACTGACTAGACCACCAATAAAAAAAGCTTTCTTTCATTTTTTTGACTGCTAGCTACTTCAAAGCTCACTTTGTTCTTTTAGCCGTCTTATTAATGGCTCAATCAGGATTCTATAAATACCGGTAAATGGGTATCAAACCAGGCTTTAGCTCATGAAAGACTAGATGATGCTAATGACTCTGTGGGTTCCTTCAGGTGCTGCTAGGACATGTGGAGAAGGATCCATTTTGAGATCTGTTGCAGTGAATTTTTTTTTTTAATCTCTGTGGTAGCTCATATTTGCTGCTGAATGAGAAATGAAAAATAACTGGGAAGCCATTGGATTGCTCTTCTGGGAATACTGGAATAGACAGTATAAAATTGTTGATTTATCACGTTGTTAGCAGTTGGTGGTTTTGAGAGCGGATGCCTTGGGGGAGAGAATGCTTCTAGTGCTTTTCATCCTGTGTTTACTGAGAAGGGGGAACTTGCAATTCAAAAAGAAATAAATCTCTCTTGTTGAAAATGGTTTCATTGTAGGGACTTGCAAAACCTTATTCAGAATTCATTGAGTAATTGATTGAAATATTTCAGTACTGTGCTGTATAGTAAGATACTCCTTACCACATTTGGCTTTTGGCATTAGGATATGACATTGTAGTAACAAAAATGGATTGTAAAGAAATGTAACAGTATTTAAAATAAAAAAATGGACAAATAAACTTAATGTATATATTTACCTGTGTGTATTAACTATGTACATCTCAATATACATTACATAAGTGATACAAATATAACTATCACGGTTTCTGGAATCGGGGAAACCCACTCGGAGAGTGACACAAGACTGCAAGACAGGACTCCAGACTAGACAAGGGCTGATCTTCTACCTAGCCAGCTCCCTCCCCCACAGGTTGAGACCTTGGGCTCTGGGGGCCAGTAGGTCTTTGTGAGTCTCTACAGGCTGGAACCAGACTAGACAAGGCGTGGCTGGGCAGGCAAGGCTGAGCAGGCCAGGCTGGAGCAAAGCTTGAACCATATGGTAAGACTTGGACATGGAGTGCAGGCAAGGCAAGATATTGGGCAGGACCTGGAACTAGAAGAACACTGAATGAGCAAAGGCAAGGCAATGATAGGACACAGGTACAGACAAGAGCCAGGTAAGGCACGAATACAAAAGCTGGAGTGGGCAGGGCACAACAAGCCCAGACAAGGACAGGACTTGGACAAGACAGGAACAGACAAGGACAGGACTAAACAAGGCAAACTAGGGCAAGAATTAGACAAGGCAAACAAGGGTAACGCAGAGCAGAGAACGTAGAAGCAACAAGGCAAGGGCCCCAAAGTTACTAGTTCACAGGAAGGCCTGAAAAGCCACAAGCCAGGGTATAAGACAGAGCAGGCCCGAAGGCCTCAAAGCAAGATAGAGCAAGCTCGAAAGCCTCAAAACAAGGCAAGGTGAACATAACATAAGAACATAAGATATGCCATACTGGGTCAGACCAAGAGTCCATCAAGCCAGTATCCTGTTTCCAACAGTGTCCAATCCAAGTCACAAGTACCTGGCAAGTATCCAAACATTAGATACATCACAAGCTACTATTATTTATTAATTACCGTAATAGCAGTTTATGAATTTTTCCTATAGACTTATCCAAACCTTTTTTAAACCCAGTTACACTAACTGCTGTAACCACATTCTCTGGCAATGAATTCCAATGAATTTCACTGAGTGAAAAAATATTCTTCAGTTTGTTTTAAATGAGCTACTTGCTAACTTTATAGAGTGTCCCCTGGTCCTTCTATTATCTGAGAGAGTAAATAACTGATTTACAATAACTTGTTCAAGTCCTTTCATGATTTTGTAGACCTGTCATATCCCCCCCATCAGTCGCCTCTTCTCCAAACTGAACAGCTCTAACTTCTTTAGCCTTTCTCCATAGGGCAGCCATTCCATGCCCCTTATCATTTTGATTGCCCTTCTCTCCATGTTCTCCAGTGTAGCTATATCCTTTTTGAGATACGGTGACCAGAATTGCACACAGTATTCAAGGTGTGGTCTCATAATTTTGTGTCATCCACAAATTTGATCACCTTACTCGTCGTACTCCTTTCCAGATCATTTATAAATATATTAAAAAGCACCCAGACCAAGATGGCCACCGAAGAATGAATGGCAAACTTTGAGCTCCGGTGGCGATTTACTTCGTTTTTCCCTAAATTTACCTTAAATTAAAATTTTTTTCCTCTGGATTACATGGTATACCATGCAACATACGAAACACAAGGCAAAAATTAAAGAACTTACTTCAATGCCGATTCAAACTACAAGGCAGCCCCGGATCGAGGAGGTTTTTGCCGGACTAATGCAGCCATTGGAGAGCTCAGTAATAATGGGCTCCAGGGGCCTGGATATCGAAGCACGGTATCGAGCAGGGGAAAGAGCTGAACCCTTGGAGGAAGGTGTGGGCGAAGGAGAAATACAAGTAGTTTGCGAAACTCCAATATTAAAATCGTCAAAAATAACGTTAGAAGAAATATGGAGAGCAATATCATCTATGGAAAAATCGATAACATCTTTAACTTTATTGGTGAAAGAAAGTATTACAAAAAATCAGACTTTGGAGAACAGAGTTGTGAAAATTGAATCATCTATGACGGGAATTGAACAGAAGTTAGTAGAGATGGAAAAAGTTCAAGAAATTTGGTTAAATCTGAAAGTTTCCAGATGAATAAAATGGAAAACCTTGAAAATCATTTAAGGAGAAATAACTTAAGAATTCTCAATTTCCCTAGGATTAGATTGCTAGCACATCATGAATTGTTTAAGAGTTATCTTCTAAATATATATTTAAGATTTCAGAGCAAGCAATGCCAGCTACTGTAAAGATGTATTATTTACCCCAAGGTGAGAGAGGAAAGAATCAGGAGCAAGATTACAAGGAGGAAACATTGATTAATCTAACATCAATATTTGAAAAATCTCATGAAATGGTAGTAGAAGAAAGAGCTAAGCTGTTTGTACAGTTTGCTCTTGCATCAGAAAGAGACAATATTGAAACTTTTCTTCGTAATCAATGTCATAAATTCTATGGATACCAATTAAGAATATTTCCTGATATAACTAAAATCACTCAGATTAAGAGAAAAAATGTATTTTTATGAGAGAAGAAGTTGTAGCGAGAGGAGCTAAGTATATACTTCGCTTTCCATGTAAATGTATTGTAGTATATCAGAATTCTAGGTATATTTGTAGAGAACCTGAATAACTAAGGGTATATCTTGACTCCCACTCCAATTAAGCTCCAAGGGCGAGTTGGCAGTAAAATTAAAATAAGGCATGGGTTAATTCTGAGGCAATTTTGTATAAAATACATTTGTATGTGCTTTTCTTAGTAAGTCTGCTTTAAGCTACATTTTGGTCCTCTTAATTTCCTATAATAGTAGACATAAATGTGAGGAAAAAATGTTATTTCTGTGTTTACATTTGTCTTTTAATCTTAATCCTAACATGATGTCATTATTCTGAGAACTTTTGTTCTGTATATATATTGAAAAATTCAATAAACAAATAATTAAAAAAAAAAAAAAAAAAAAAAAAAAAAGCTCTGGTCCAAGTACAGATCCCTGAGGCACTCTACTGTTTAACTTTTTTCCACTGCAAGAAGGCCCAAAGGCCACAAGACAAGGAATGAGGGTTAGGTCACGGAGCCAAGAGTGACACCATGAGAAGGCAAGGAGGTTCTGACAAGACAGGGTTAAATGGTGCTGGAGCATGGTTGTGGTGCAGACATAGAGGGGAAACTTGGCAAGGCTGGAAGCCAAGCTCACTGCGAATTCCTGGTGGAGAGGAGGCTGCACCATAGGCATAGTCAGACTGGCCGCGAGGAAATGGCTCCAGTGGCTGGAAACAGAGCTCATTAGAGGCCTCCGCAGATGGGGAGGTATCACTGTAGGAATCAGCAGGGTAAGATGAGGCTGTGTAGCAGGTGAAATTCTTACAATAACATAAAAATATAAAACCACTCAAATTAGATACATGTCATTTCTGCCCCATTTTGTGTGATATCTGGCTGATTTCAGATTGTGCAGTTTAAAGCAAAATCTCAACATAATAGTTCATATCTTCTGCAAGTGTATATTGAGAATGCACAGTTCTACACTCCTCCAGAAATTTGTTTTGTTTCAGTTTTTGAGGTTTGCTCTAGTCTTTCATCTGATTTTCTTAGAGTTTCTTGGGGAGAGGAGAAGGGGGTAAAACACTCTTATAAGGCCTGCAGGAAGAGAATGGATTTAATGTTCTGTCTTTTTGTGCAAACTACAAAGCAGATACAAACCAAATACATGAAATGACAAATACAATAATGCACAATAAAACTCTGAGCACAGGACTGGACAAGAAAAATAAAACTAAACATATTAAAAATGTGCAATCCCTTCCCTCTAGCATTCCTACCAACCTCATCTAATTATGGTAGAAAACAGAAAATCATAACCCTATAACAATATTTAGCTTCATCAGAGTCAGCCCCTTAATCTATTGTTACACTCGCCACCCATGGCAGCCCCGTGGTGCGGCCCGCTCACCTTTCTACACAAGCTTCAGGCTCCAGCTCCTTGTTGCTGGCGGCAGTGGGCTGCCAGTCCTGACCTCGGACTTCCACCAGCACCTCCGGCCCTGCTTCACTTCCCGGGTCCTTCAGCCAGGATGCCTCCATCCATTGGGCCTCTTCGCGGGGTTCACAGAGAGACACCTCCGGCAACTCCACGTCCCTCTCTAGGCGCGCGCGCACATGTGAAACCTTTAAAGGGCCCGCGGCGGGAACCTGGCCGTGGACCCAGATGCTGATGTCAGTTCCCTCAGCACTTAAATGCTCAGGCCTCACACTGAAGTGTTGCCTTTGCAACAGATCTCCTGTTCCAGGTTTCCTCGTACTCGTTGCTTCTCCGTGAGTTTGCCTTGTGTTCCTGTTTCGCCAAGTTCCTGGTTCCTGTTCAGTGTTCGTCTCATCTGTGTGCTGATTGACTACCCGGTTCTGACCATCGCTTCACCTGACCTCGCCTGCCTTCTCCAAGCCTGACCATTGCTACACCTGACCTCGCCTGCCTTCTCCAAGCCTGACCACTGCTTTGCCTGAACTCGTCTGCCTTCTCCATGCCTTGCCTATTGCTACATCTGACTACACCTGCCTTCTCCATGCCTTGGCCATTGATATGCCTGACCATGTCTACCTTCTTCGTGCCTTGACCATTCCTACGGCTGACCATGCCTGCCTTCTCCATGCCTTGACCATTGCTACGATCGACTTTGCCTCAGACTTTCTTGAGTCCAGAGTTCCACGTTGCTTGCTACAGCTTCCAAGTGCTGCCAGCTTCCAGTCGAGCTTTACAGTGATGTCTCTGTCCCTATCCTCTGGATACAGACTATTAAGGCTTTGGCCTTCCTTTGCTCAAGCACCTTCAGCTCCTTCTTGTTCCTTGGTGCTTGAGTTCCTGTTCCACATCCTGTCCGGGATAGGACCACACCACCTGCTGGCTGCTGTCTCTGGACTGAACCAGCTACTACCTGTCCCTTACCTAGAGGCCCGCCTACGTCCTGCCGGCCCTGGCACCCAAAGGATCAACCTGAGGGGAACATGGGCTAGTACAGGTGAAGCTCCAGTGGCCTCCAGCTTCAGCCCACTCCACCTGCTAATGGTGGGGACCCGTAGGCCCTCGCCTACTGGTTGCATCAACCCCACCTCAGCCCAAGGATCCACTTCCAACGCAACATCTATAGCTAATTTCTAGTTACCAATGTAAATAAGCATGACTTAATACAAGCCAGTTCAACTATTCAGTTCAACTATTCAGGAAAATATTTTTAACATTTTACGAAAAGTAAGATAACGTGATTCTTCCTAAATGTCAGACAGAAACAAATTCATTAAAAATGGTGCATATGAGCTAAAGGCAATACTCCTAGTGACTGACAATTTTGTTGCAGGAAGAGATGAAGAATGACCAAAGAGCTCTTAGTATATGTGTCAATAATTCAGTCAAATGGAGTAGAGCTATATAATGGTAACACTTGAACACAACTGACAATACTTTGAATTTGATTCTCCAAAGAATAGGTAACAAATGTAAGTTTGGAGTATTATGATCATGAGTCCTCACTCTCACTAAAATCCTAGCAGCCATATTTTGGAGCAGTTGGAGAGACTTAACAGCCCTGACGGTAAACCCTGGTATAAGAAATTAATTGATTCTTCTCATTATAAGGGCACAACTGCCTGACCGTGATAAATGATTAAAGTGTGTTTAATCATTGATGACACTTGTGATTCTATTTCCAGTTGGGAACCCATTTGAATACCCAAGCTGTGGACCATTTTCTTAGGCTTCAGTTCTGTTCCTGAGATTTGAGGAAAATAAGTGTGAACTTTGTTCCTTCTATTGAGGCAAAGTAACTCTGATTTTGCTGGATTTGTTTTTAACCAGTGGAGTTCCAGCCAATCAGCTTCTGCCTGTAGGCAGGCATTCATTGTTCCACATCAATATTGATATAGAATTGAACATAGTCAGCAAAGAGCTGACAAGCCACACTGTGGCTCAGAATCATCTCTATTAGGGGCTGCATGCACAGATTAAATAAAACGGGAGAATACTGAGCTTTGCATAATTGAAGTAGAGCACTATTGGCCCATCTTACCAATTACATCCTAGTAGCAATGATTAACTCAAACTATTGTAACACAAAAAAAAAAACACAGTTGCTAATGAATCTGAACCCCCAGAACAGAAGATTATAATCCTGTGTGACGAAGGCTGCAGAAACCACAACACTAGAACAGTGCCAATGCCCTATCCGTATGCCTCCAGATCTCATCTATTGGCATTAGCAATACCAATTCTGTCCCATATCTCCTCCTAAACTCATAGTGACGCAGATGAAAAGTCTGTGTATTCTCCAAGAATCTATTCAATTAGTCATACACCGGTTTTCAACTAACTTTCCTCACTTAAAGGTGAATTTTAAAAGCTTGGCGCACCAAAATCGGGAGATGCATGCATAAGTCGGGCTTGTGTGCGTGCCCACTAAATTTTAAAAGCTGCCCAGATGCGTTCTCCTGCTGTGCGCATATCCCACTTGATTTCAAAAATAGGCGTGGTCTGGGCAGGACATGGGCATATTGGGGCGTGGCCAAGAGAGGTGCACATAAATACTTATGCACCCCCAGGCCCACTGCTATGGAACGTTCCTTCTGCTATGGAGGAAGTATAACTTAAAATTTAAAATAACTTTCTACCAGGTTTTAAAGGGTGTGGGGTAACTGGGAGGCGTGCAGGTCATCAAACCAGGGGGGTTTGGATGACCTAGCTCTTAACAGGGCGAACTGGTGGACGAACTGATGAAACTGTCAATGGCGTGGACACGCGCCCGTTATAAAATAGCCTGACGTGCAGTACAGTCGGGTTTTGCATGCACGTCCTATTTTTTACGTCCACATCTTTTTTAAAATTTTCCACTTGCTTTTCACTCTTTCCAAAAATGCAGGCAAAATATATATATTTTTTCAAAGCAATCATTTCTTTCAAAACATTCTAGAGTTTGATAATGTTAAACATTCTGGTGATGCTGCTGGTGAGCCTCTTTCATCCACAGGCCCTAAGTAATTACATGGAGAATAGTAGATGTGTACATAACTTGCAGTTCAGTTTACTAATGTTTTAATATTAGAGTAATCGGTTTTCAGTTTAATAATGTATCCTAGAAAAAGTCATTTGCTTTCATGCACAGAACCATCAATCAGGTAAAAGGTAACAATAACAGTAAAACTGGGTGGGTTATAATGAGAAGAAAAAATGTTGAAAATGTGTGCTGCATTTTCTTAAAGTAACCATCAGCAGCCAGAATTGAAGAATAGTCTCGTCTTGTTTATAATTTGATAAACAACCGTGTGGTAAATTAAGTCTGGATTGTATTTTGTGCTGATAAAACCAGGCAGTAAGAAGGTCTGGAGATAGAGCAGTCATGCTTTTCTTGTTACAGTTTTCTCAGGTGCATATCCTGGAAGATGTGATAGAAAATGCTTTTTTTTCCTTACCCTGTACCTAAAAGCGGCATAAGAATTCTGACCCCTGTGTTCCTGTTGTCATTTTACTAGGCTGAATGTTCATTAACCAGTTTGCTCCATTAATCAAGCATTTTCTAATTATAATTTGATAACAGTGCATGTGACAGATTAATACATCTGGCTTGTCTGGCTTTGGAATTGGTGTATAGAGACAGTGAGGCTGAAAATCCAAGTAGTGATCAGAATTTGTGAAGCTTGGATTTCTGTTGATAGTTGCACTGCTTTTTCTGCAGGTAGCTTCAATTCTTTTCTTCCTTTTGATTTCAAGTTGATTCAAGTGCTTAGCACTAATAGTCAAATCAATGCTAAGAAAAAACTGGTCTCATAAGAATGTAAGAAGTTACCATACTGGGTCAGACCTAGGATCCATCAAGCCCAGCATCCTGTTTCCAACAGTGGCCAATCCAGGCCATAAGAACCTGGCAAATACCCAAACAGTAAATAAATCCCATGCTACAAATGCCGGAAATAAGCAGTGGCTATTCCCTAAGTTAGTTTGACTAATAACAGTTTATGGACTTTTCCAGGAGCTTGTCTAAACCTTTTTTAAGCCCTGCTACACTAACTGCACTAACCACAACCTCCCACAATGAATTCCAGAGCTTCATTGTGCATTGAGTGAAAAAGAACTTTCTCCAATTTGTTTAAAATGTGCTACTTGTTAACTTCAAGGAGTGCCCCTTAGTCCTTTAATTATTTCTGCAAGTTGTGATACCTCCTTTTGTTCCAGTGTAAAGAATTATCCAAAGATGATGATTATGAGCTTTTGAGACCACATAGGTTCCTTATTCAGATGTGGGATGCATTTCATTGGACTACATCATATAATATATATGACATAAAGAAACAATTTCCGGCCGGTGTGAAGTCTGTGGGTACTTTTTACCCGCAGGCTTTACACTGGTTTTTTAAAGTGAAAGTGCATGCAATCTTTTGCTTTGAGAATTATCCCAGCAAAACTACACAGACTCAAATACACCTATTTGGTGCATACAATCTTGCCAAGAGAATTAATGCCCATACTTTTTAAAATAAACAGTATGCACATCCCAACACAACCCGGGCTTCACCCCTGGACTGCCTTTCCCCTGGGGGAGTAAAAGTGCATGTACTTAGCGTGTGTGCATGTACTTTTACTTGGGTATCAGTTGTGCAGATTTTCTAAAGGACGATTTTAGTGGACGATGCACCACTTTACCCACAGAAATCCCTTTGAAAATTACCCTAAAGAAAAGCGATGGGCAGACTCACCCCGTGACTTAGGTTATAGTGCTATATGCCACGATGCAGGTCCTAATGCCCCATCCAGTGGAGTTGCATGAGTTTGGGAGCATCATGAAGCCGATGTGCTCAGATATAGGAGGAGGGAGGATGAGTTGCTGCTGCTGCTGTGGGGGCCTCTGCAGGTGAAAGAGCAGCGCTGAGGGTGCAGCTGGGAGTAAGTAAGCGGTCCTCTGGCCACCAAGGGTTTCCGAGAGCTGCCTGCCCTTTGAGGAGGGAAGTTCAAAGTTGGAGGGTGAAAAATGGGGAAAAATTATAAAATCCCTAAAAAAACCCAATGAATTTGTTTAACTACGTTTTTGGAAACGTTCTATTTACCAGTTGCTTTAACATGAACTTGTCATAAAATATAAACAGTGCTTGCCTTTGTGATGGCATGCAGTTCTTGTGAGATGGTGATAGTCTTGCTGCTTGCTCAGCTGTAGCAGGGCTGTGAAAAAAAATACGCGGCTACATCTGCTAAGGCTGCCACACTAATGGAGGGAAGCCCCCTTCCCCCTCCTCCCCCCCAAGTGGTCTGCATCTGTACCATCAGAGGAGGGCCCCCATGATTGCCTAGGGCACCATTCAGCCCAATGCTGGTCCTGAATTATAATTTGAATCGCTGTAGCAATGAAACATTTTCTCTTTTTTTTTTTTTTTTTTCTTCTCTTTGAAGGTTTTAGGCCTATGTAGTTCTTCCTTGGCTGCATGATTAATTTCTGCTCTGTTCTCTTGAGAAACAACTATTTCGTTTAGGAGAAGCTGAATTCTAAGTCTTGCTGTTCCTTGACGAATATATTTTCAGACTGGCTTTCCCTGGTGACTTAGGCTACGGCTGACAGATCAATATGAAGTCTGCCTTTTCATCATGCTAACTTTGGTAAACAATGCTGCCTGTTCTCCCAAATAGGCCTAGCAGAGATCTTCCAGCTATCCTCACTGGGACAAAATCTGTGAGTGCTTATTCCATGCAGAGTTTTTCACCGATCTTCAAGCAGGAAAGTATGCACGGATAGCAAAGTTAGCCGGATAAACTTTATGAGGCTAACTTTGAAGGTATATTCAAAAGGGTGGCTGCACTATTGAATATAGCCAGCTAACTCCTGCTAACTTTATCTGGCTAACTTTAGGACTGCTCTTTCACCTGACCAGATTTAGCTGGTTAAGTTATCCGGCTAACTCTTAATATCGGAGTTAGCCCAATAATTTAGTTGGCTAAGTTATCTGGCTAACTCTGAATTATTGGAGTTAGCCGGATAACTTACAGGGTCATTCATCAAAATGCATTATGGTGTTAACGCGCACGATAACGCATGCGTTAACACCATAACACATGCGTTATAAACAATAATGCACGGCGCAAATGCACATTTTTTGGAGGCTTGGGATCAGGGAGGAGTTTGGGAGGGATTTAGTTAAATGAGGTGCAATATTACATGGTTTTAACACTGGAAATAAGTACATCTTTTTTCCTGGTGTTAGGCTGTGCAAACTGCTTGAAATGGCCATACCACAATTCATGATACATTTTCCGTATTGCATTTTGGCCATTTCTGGGCTTGGAGGGGGAGAAGAAGAGGAGAGGAGTGGAGTGTGTGTTTGGGGAGAGAGAGAGAGAGCACCTCTGGGGAGGGCTTCACTGTGTGCACCTATTTATATCTCTATAGGAGGGCCATCAAATAGGTCGAGATGAGGTGTTGGTGGTGGTGTAGGGGCCAGTTTCGCATGTAGAGTGAGATGTACAAACATAACATAAGAACATGCCATACTGGGTCAGACCAAGGGTCCATCAAGCCCAGCATCCTGTTTCCAACAGTGGCCAATCCAGGCCATAAGAACCTGGCAAGTACCCAAAAACTAAGTCTGTTCCATGTTATTACTGTTGCTAGTAATAGCAGGTAATGGACTTCTCCTCCAATAACTTATCCAATCCTTTTTTAAACACAGCTACTACACTAACTGCACTAAACACATCCTCTGGCAACAAATTCCAGAGTTTAATTATGCGTTGAGTGAAAAAGAACTTTCTCCGATTAGTTTTAAATGTGCCACATGCTAACTTCATGGAGTGCCCCCTAGTCTTTCTATTATTTGAAAGAGTAAATAACCAATTCACATTTACCCATTCTAGATCCCTCATGATTTTAAACACCTCTATAATATGTAGAGATGTGAATCGGTAGCGGACTCGTTTCCGGTACCGTGTTCGTAGAACCACCTGAGCGCTTTTGTTTGGCTGTCCCGAGCCGAAGGAAAAAAAATCCCCACCCCGACCCTTTAAATTTAATTATTTAGAATCCCCCACCCTCCCAACTCCCCCCCCCAAAAAAAACCTTTTCTAAAGTACCTGGTGGTCCAGCGGAGGTCCCGGGAGCGATCTCCCGCTCTCAGGCTGTCTGTTGCCAGTAAACAAAATGGTGCCGATGGCCCTTTGCCCTTACCATGTGACGGGGCTATCGCTGCCACCACCACCAATACCTCACCTCGACCTATTAGATGACGCTCCTATAGAGATATAAATAGGTGCACACAGTGAGGCCCTCCCCAGAGGTGCTCTCTCTCTATCTCTCTCCCCCCCACACACACTCTACTCCTCTCCTATTCTTCCCCCCCTCCAAGCCCAGAAATTGCCAAAATGCAATTCAAAACATTTATCGTGAATTGCGCTATGGCCATTTCGGGCATATTGCACTGCCTAACGCCAGGAAAAAAGGTGTAGTTATTGTTATGACTTTGTTGGAAATAGTGAACCCTGGGCCGAGATGAGCGATGTCTCTGCCCACAGGGAGGAGCCCTGTGGGCCTCAACTTCGGTGCGCACGGTCTCAGTAACGAAGGACACAACTGTAAAGAGCTTTTATTAGGGAGAAAAGATAATGCATAACCCGAGGAGCGGGAAATGCAATAAGACAGACAATTCTTGAGCAGGAAATACTCAGGGTAGTACTGTAGATGTGAAGGTCCGGTAGTGGCCCACAGCACAGGGTAAGCCGAGGATAGCTGGTCAGTAGATGAAGTAGCAGAGGTCTGAAGATACAGGAACCAGGTAGAGGATCTTGAGTAGTGGTACGATACCCTGTAGCTCAGGATAGGTAGAAGAGGTATGCTGACGAACGGTAGTGGCCCGAGGTACGGGGTACACTGTGGAATCCCAGCAATGTAGACAGCATAGGAAACTGACGAAGGTACTCACAGAAGGAAGTTCTAGGAGCTGAACCCGAGGTTTGGGTTAGGCAAAGTCCAAGGCAGAAAGGCCCTACGAGGAGCAGATAGCCGAGACACGGAAGGGCCCCTATGGAGCGGGTACCCAGAGCGTCCCAATGCCACGAGTAGAACTAGAAGAGAAGATCCCAATGTGGAGCGGATTTAACAACAAGAGAACTCCTTGCTAACTTGTCTTAGCAGTGGGCCGGTTGGCTTAAGTATACCAGCGGGTTGACGTCATCGGGAGGGGATGCCCCCGAGGTTCCCGCCATGAAGTAAATGAAAGGAGGCCCTGCGCGCCTAGGTGATTCCAGAAGTAAGATGGCAGTCGGCAGCGCCCATGCCATCCCGGGGAATGATTGAAGGTGCAGGGAAAAAAGAGGTGAGCATGAGAGGTCGCAGCCATCTGTGACTGTCGGGCGCAACAGTTATTTCCGGTGTTAAAACCGTGTGATATTGCCCCTCATTTATCTAAATCCTGCCCAATCGTGCAATTTGTATTGTATGTATGTGCTCTTTTTAGATCACTTTTTGTAGTACATGTGCTGAAAAAGAGGTGCTGATTTTTTGTTCATGCTTATTACATAGACCCTGAGAGAATTTATGTTGTAAAGCAGAGATGCCATTCTTAAAATGCCGCATGCAGATTCTTGCATGATATTCAAAAAACCTTGGACATTATACTCAGGAGCCAAACAAATAATACCTATGATTATTCCATCCTCAGGCTATGCTAAGCTTAAAGCTTATATTGAGAATGGGTGAGCGTCCTTCAACCTGGCTTGCATCAAAGTTCAAATCTACAAATATAAATGAAATTTACTTGGATTTTAGGTTATATTACTCAACCTTTCCAAGCCCAAGCTAAGTTGCATATAGGTATTGGAGTATGTCCCTGCCTAAAAGGACTTAGAATCTATATTTGTACCTGAAGCAATGGAAGGTAAAGTAACTTA
Organism: Rhinatrema bivittatum; assembly: GCF_901001135.1. Lineage (NCBI taxonomy): Eukaryota > Metazoa > Chordata > Amphibia > Gymnophiona > Rhinatrematidae > Rhinatrema > Rhinatrema bivittatum. The sequence goes on from NC_042620.1 coordinate 241,218,891, forward strand.
AACCCTGGCTTCTCAGGCTTTTAGTCTGCTGCTCTAACTACTAGACTACTTCTCTACTCTCAGTAATAATTTCAGCTTGCTTTGAATCCAACATAGATTTTTTTTTAATTTGTTTAGTTAGATCATTCCTTTCTATATGAATATTTACAGATTTTAAACAATTTTAATTTTCTAAAGATAGTGTGAGTCTGAATACTTTGACGGTAGCTTTCAAGCCGGTGCAGGGGTGCAAATAGGCACGATTCGTCATCCTGCACCCAGAGACACGGCTATTTTATAGCATAGGCACATATATGCATGCATGTTATAAAATAGCCTGGCCGCACGCACAAGTGCACCCAATTTTAAGCAGACATGCACCTGTGCATGTAAAAGCGGCTTCTATTACATAAGTGGGAACATTTTAATAGGTACATGTGTCGACGCCATTGCCTGTTTTACCAGTTCGCCCAGTTACCAGCTAGGTCCTCCAAACCCCACCCACCCCTGGTTTGATAGCCTGCACACCCCGCAGGTACCCCAGACCATTTACACCTCTCATATATGGCACATTATTTATTTATTTACAAGCCGTTAAGCCCGTTAACGGGCTACATCCCTCTGTCTCTCACCTCCCCCTCATTCTCTCTCCCCTCACTCTTCACCACCCCTACTTCCCTCCCTCTCCTCTCACTCAGTCCCTCCCTCCCACTCAGTCTCACTCACTCACTCCCCCCTCTCTCCCTCCCTCTCACTCACACTCAGTCCCACTCCCTCCCCCTCCCCCTCAGTCCCACTCCCTCTCTCCCCCCCTCTCTCTCCCCCCCTCTCTCTCTCTCCCCCCTCACTCTCTTCCCCCCTCACTCTCTCTCCCCCCTCACTCTCTCTCCCCCCCTCACTCTCTCTCCCCCCTCACTCAGTCCCCCCTCTCACTCAGTCCCACTCCCTCCCTCCCTCTCACTCAGTCCCACTCCCTCTCTCTCCTCCCCTCTCACTCAGTCCCTCCCTCTCTCTGTCAGTCCCTCCCTCTCTCTCTCCTCCCTCGCCGCCGCCGCTGCTGCCACCGCCGCTGCCATCTGACGCCGCCGCCGCTGCTGTCACTCAACGCTGCCGCCGCCGCTGCCTCCCGACGCCGCCGCTGCCACTGGACACCGCTGCCACTCGACGCCGCCATTTTTTTTCTGGCTCAGACCGACGTGCTCGCCCGCACATGCGCGGTAGAGCTGGTCTCTACTGCGCATTTGCGGCACGTCGGTCATCCTTCGTTTATTAGGTAGGATTTATTTTGCTTGCACGTCAACGGTAGCAGCAGTAAAAATATCCTCCGCAGGTGTCGGACCATGTAAGTAAGCACAAACTTCTAGTTAAAGTCTCAAACTGCCCATGTACCGCCCATGCCCCGCCCTTTTTTGAGAAGTTCCGAGATGTGCTCGCTGCGGGAGATACGCACGTATCCAGGCAGCTTCTAAAATCCATTAGCGTGCGCCAGCCCAACATATTCGTGCATCCACCAATTGATGTACACGTTGGCGCTTTTAAAATTCATTTTTCCGAGTACAAATGTGAATCTGTTAATTTTTATCTGAACCAAATAAAAAAAAAAATTGAAGTGTCTTAATATTCATGTTGAGCTGCAATTGGTCCAGAATTATCACAGTTAATTAGCAAATGTCTCAGATTTATCCAATCTATTCATAACATGTCCCCGTTTGTCTTTAATTATCCGAGTACCTCATCCCTCTCTGGCTTTTACCAAAGGTGTCTCACCCAGTCCTGATGTTTGTTATGGTAACATTTGCATTACACAAGAAGAAATGCAGGGTTCCTCAGAGAAACCATGAGGTTTTTACATCACTACATCTTATTTATCAAATCGACATCACATTGCATACCAAGACTTTTTGACTTACCAAATAAGTATCCCTTACCTATGCAGGAACTGTGGGAGTCTAACATTTTCTATGCACATTTTTTTTTTTTAATGCAGTGATTCTAAGTGTGTTTGATATAACTGAGAGCCAAGAGAATTAGATTGTACCCTCACGTGTGTCCTAACAGAAGTCCCAATAAGGGTGGAATAAATCATTAACATTTGACCTCTCTTTACATAAAAATCCATGACTGTGCTAATAAGCCTTTGGTTCTTTCATTTCTGCGGATTAGGGGTAACCTTATTACAGTTCTCTATCTGCTTTCCAGCTGTGACATTCATTAGACTTGAAGGTGAATTTCCAAAACGTTATGGGCCAGATTTTAGTAGCTACGCGCAGACGTAGATTTGTGCGTGCAACCCGGTGCGCACAAATCTTCGCCTGATTTTATAACATGTGCACGCAGCCGCGTGCATGTTATAAAATCCAGGGTCGGCGCGCGCAAGGGGGTGCACACTTGTGCACCTTGCGCGCGCCGAGCCCTAGGGGCGTTCCCTGTTCCCTCCATGGCCGCTCTGAAATCGGAGCGACCTCGGAGGGAACTTTCTTTCCGCCCCCCTACCTTCCCCTCCCTTCCCCTGCCTAACCCGCCCCCCAGCCCTACCTAAATCACCCCCCCCCCGACCTTTATTTTAAAAGTTGCGCCTGCGTCTAGGCAGGTTTGGGTTGCACGCGCCGGCCAAGTGCCAGCGCGCGATCCCCCAGCACGGCCTCTGTGCCAGAGGCCTCGGTCCTGTCCTGTCCCCGGACTCCCCGCCCCTTTTTTCAAGCCCCGGGACATACGCGCGTCCTGGGGCTTGCGCGCGTCGCCGGGCCTATGCAAAATAGGCTCGGCACGTGCAGGAGTGAGTTTTCGGGGTTACGCGCGTAACCCTTTTAAAATCCACCCCTATGAGTGTAAATTTGCGTACTCCGTATTTTATAAAAGTCAAAAATACGTGTGTATTTACACTTTCACGCGCACATACGCGTGTAAAAAAAAAATGGGGGGGGAGGGAGCACTCTGGGGCAGGGCTGATACTTACGTAGGTTGCTACATGGGCGCACATGTTCCGAGTTCCTTGTGTATTTATGCTCCTGCTTATTATCTGGCCTAAGTGATATTAAATGTGTTTATTGCGTTTAATGACTGGGTAGGAGGTCTGGGTAGGCTGGGGGGAGTGTAGGTTGAAGAACCAGGAAGGTCTTGATGATCTGAAGAAGGTGTGGGCAAACTGGTGGATTAACTGGTAAACTGGTTAATTTCCTCAGCACGCAGGTTTTAAAATTAGCAGAATTAAGCATGTAAATCGGGACTTGGGCGAGTAAGTCCTAGTTTTCTTTCTCGTGTAAAATATGTGACTACATTTTAAAAATGTTTTTGCATGTTGGCTTCTATGCTCAAGTATGTTGTGGAGTAAGCATAACCGTTATTTTATAATATGTGCTTGATATATATGTTTATGTAATAAAATACTATAGTAAAGCTATGCACGGCCACATACATGTGTATAGCCATTGCACACAGTTGTTTTCGAAGTTATCCACATAATAGGGTAAAACCAAGGGGAGTAGGACCAAGCCTTTTTGGTTGCAAAAAATACATTTTCACATATTTCAAATAAGCAATTTCTAAAAAGCAAAAAAAAAGCATGTAGAGCTCATGTCTAATTTTGAAGGTTGTTGGCGGGGAACTATTGCTGTAACCAGCAACCTCTTTCTTCTTATGCTGCCAGCTAATTTTTGGTTGCTCTGCTGCAGCAGATGGGGCCCAAGTTAAGGCTGCCAATTGGCTTCTTGTCTTAAGGAACAAGTTAAACCAGACCTGTTTTTTCCCTGTTGCATTCATAGATTTGTAATTCTGATTTTTCCATTGATTTCTCTAGAATCGGAACAACAAATCCATACATGCACTGGGAGGAAAAATTAGCTATGACAGTTTCCCAATCCCTCCTGGGGGCATACCTAAACAGTCAGGTTGTCAGGATATCGGTAATGAATATACTTGATAGAATGCATACATTGGACACTCAGTGTATGCAAGCCTATCACATCATATTCATTGTGAAATATAGAAACATAGAAATGACGGCAGAAAAGGACCAAATGGCCTATCCAGTCTGCCCAGCAAGCTTATGGTAGCATCAGCTGCGCCATACAGGTCTTCCTCATAATGGTAGCATCGGGGAATAGCATCTGCCATGCCATACATGTTACCCCCATAATTAGTTTCCCAAACCATCAAAGTCAGTGCCTTTGTTGGTTGCTGTCTGAATCCAATTCCCCGTTACTTCTTGCCGTTGAGGCAGAGAGCAATGTTGGAGTTGTATCACAAGTTTTAGGCTTATTGGCTAAGGGAAGTAACAACCACACCAGCAAGTTACCCCCATGTGCTCTCTTCCTCATTTCCATCCTCTAGCCTTTAAGGATCCACAATGTTTATCCCATGCCCCTTTGAAATCTTTCACTGTTTTGGTTTTCACCACCTCCTCCAGAAGGGCATTCCAGGCATCTACCACCCTCTCCTTGAAGAAATATTTCCTGACGTTGGTTCTGAGTCACCCCCTAGTTCCACTGATTTTTTCAACAGAAGAGGTTAGTCAAATATGCATCGGTAAACCTTTCAGGTATCTGAAGATCTGTATCATATCTCCCCTGCATCTCCTCTCCTCCAGGGTATACATATTTAGGTCCTTCAACCTCTCCTCATAAGTCATTTGATGGAGACCCTCCATCATTTTTGTCACTCTTCTCTGGACTGCCTCCATCCTGTCTCTGTCCCTTTTGAGATATGGTCTCCAGAACTGAACACAATACTCCAGATGAGGCCTCACCAAGTACCTGTACAAGGGGTGTTATGTTTTTGTAAGGATGTGAACCCTGGGCCAAGATGAGAGGTGTCTCTGCCCACAGGGAGGAGCCCTGTGAGCCTCACCGTCGGTAGGCGCGGTCTTAGCGGTGTAGGACACAGCTGTATGATAGAAGTAGAGGTTGACGTCCATAGACGAGTTGAAAAAGTGACGATCCTATTGAAGCTGACTGATGGAAATTCAGTGCGAATTCGGTCCAGGGGAGCAGCTCGGACCATTCGCTTTGTTTGAAATTGACATAAGCCCAGAGAAACTGTTTTAGCGTACGGTTCGTCCTCTCTGTCTGTCTGTTGGCTTGCGGATGGTATGCTGATGTAAGATTCAAGGATATGTCAAACTTTTTGCAGAGGGATCTCCAGAATTTCACTGTGAATTGAACCCCTCGGTCAGAGAGGATGTGCTTTGGCATACCATGCAGACGGAAGACGTGATGGATGAATAACTTCGCTAATTCTGGAGCTGATGGTAACCCGGGTAATGTCACAAAATGAGCCATTTTAGAAAAGCGGTCTACCGTGACCCAGATGGTGTTGTTGCCATTGGACATGGGTAAATTGACAATAAAATCCGTGGCTATATGTGTCCATGGTTCGCTAGGAGTGGACAGAGGCTGGAGAAGTCCCCAGGGATGACTGGCCGGTGGTTTCTGTCTTGCGCAGATAGGACATGACTCCACATAGGCCCATACGTCTTCTTTCATGGAGGGCCACCAGTAATATCTTTGCAGGGTGGTCAGTGTTCTGGATTGTCTAGGATGACCTGCAAGCAGAGAGTCATGGGCCCATCTGAGGATCTTCTTCCTGAGTGTCGTCTGGGGAACCACTGTCTTCCCGGCTGGAACTGTGTGGGTAGCTGAGAGAAGTACCCTAGTAGGGTACATGGAGTATCAGGGACATGGAGTATCAGGGACGTCCTATGGAGAGAGCATCTGCGTGGGTGTTCTTGTCCGCTGGGCAATACCTCAAGAGGAAATCAAATCGGTTAAAAAAATAAGGACCAGCGGGCTTGTCTGTGGTTCAAGCATTGCGCATGACATAAGTATTCGAGGTTTTTGTGGTCGGTGTAAACCGTTATCTGATGTTGTGCACCCTCGAGCCATGGGCACCATTCCTAAAATGCCAATTTGATTGCTAGTTGCTCCTTGTCTCCTATCCTGTAGTTTTGCTCGGCAGGGGCGAAGCGCCGAGAGAAAAAGGAACAGGGATGTAAGGTGTGGGTGTCACTATGTTGACTAAGGACAGCACCAACTCCGATGTTTGAAGCATGCACCTTGACGATGAGAGGTCATCAGGGATCTGGGTGGCGTAGACATGGCTCTTGAAGAAACGCCTTTTTGAGTTCCTGAAAGGCAATCACAGCTTCTGGAGACCACTGAGAGGGATTGGCTCCCTTTCGCGTCATTGCTGTAAGAGGCGCTGTCAAGATAGAGTAGTGATGAATGAATGGTCTGTAGTAGTTAGTGAATCTGAGGAATCTTCGCAGAGCTTTAAAACCAGTAGGTTGGGGCCAGTCCTCAATACTCTTGGTTTTTTGCGGATCCATCTGGAACCCCTGACTGGATACTACATAGCTTAAAAAGGGAACGGACTCCTGGTGAAATGAGCATTTCTCTAATTTGGCATACAGGTGGTTATTTCTTAGTCTCTGTAGAACATTGGCGACGTCCAATTGATGGCTGTGGAGGTTTTGAGAAAAAAACATTATGTCGTCTAGATATACTACTACACAGCTATACAGCATGTCCCTGAAGATTTCATTCATCATGTTTTGAAATACGGCCAGGGCATTGCAAAGGCCAAAGAGCATGACTAAATATTCAAAATGGCCGTCACGGGTATTAAATGCTGTCTTCCATTCATCGCCCTGGTGTATTCGGACCAAATTATATGCCCCTCTGAGGTCCAGCTTCGTGAATATTTTGGCTCCTTGGAGCCTATCAAAGAGTTCAGAAATCAATGGCAATGGATAGCGGTCTTTCATGGTGATCTCATTTAAGCCGCAGTAGTCTATACATGGGCGAAGGGATCCATCCTTCTTACCCACAAAAAAGAATTCGGCCTTTCACCAAGTTCTCTTGAATATAGGCAGACATAGCCTTGGTCTCTGACAGCGAAAGTGGGTACACCCTTCCTCTTGGAGGCTCGGAATTAGGTACTAAATTTATGGCGCAGTCAAAAGATCGGTGAGGTGGTACAGTGTCTGCTGCTTTCTTACGGCCGGATTTTAAAAGGGTTACGCGCATAAGTTATGTGTGTAACCCTTTTAAACCCCCCCCCTGTGCGCGCCAAGCCTATTTTGCATAGGCTCGGCGGCGCGCGCAAGTCCCGGGGCTTCGCAAGGGGGGCGTGCCAGGTGGGCGGTGTGATTTTTGGGGCATGTCGGGGGCGTGGCGCCGGCCCGGGGGCATGGTCGAGGCCTCCGGACCAGCCTCCGGGTCGGGTGATGGCACATCAGCAGCCCGCTGGCGTGTGCAGAGTTACGCCTGCCTCTGGCTGGCGTAACTTTACCAACAAAGGTAGGGGGAAGGGTTAGATAGGGCCAGGGGGTGGGTTAGGTAGGGAAGGGAGGGGAAGGTGCGGGGGGTAGAAGGAAAGTTCCCTCCGAGGCCGCTCCAATTTCGGAGCGGCCTCGGAGGGAACGGGCAGCGTGCGCAGGGCTCGGCGCATGCAAGTTGCACAAATGTGCACCCCCTGGTGCGCGAACAAAAGTATGCGCGCACGTAGATTTAGAAAATCTACCCCTTAGAGAATACATCTTGATACGCAGAGTACTGCTGAGGTAGGCCCGGAAGGGAGGTGGTAGTGGTCAGGTATTTTTTTTTTAATTTTCAAATTTTAACATATTATAACAAGCATGTATCTTGCTAGGGTAATACAGTACATCTTAAGCAATGCATAGGAAATACAATTCACTTATTCATTCCTTGTACCTAAATAGAGGAAATATGGGAGAGGACTAGAAAGTCTGAACGAATCAGTCCAAAGAAAAAGATAATCATACTAATAAGGTTGCCAAGTATTTAACATGACCTTTTCTCTATTGCGAACCACAAGTGTGCTATGTCTGGGTATGGGCTTCCAAAAAAGTTCTCAAATGTTCTATCTCATAGAAGACACAGTTGGCATTATTATAATTATAGAGCATTTACATGGGTAACATAATACAAACTTCGCTCCTAGTTTCAATATTTCTGATCTCAACATTAGGAAATGTTTTCTCTTTATTTGTCTAGGTCTAGTCAAATCTGGATAAATCCAGATCTTATGACCATAGAACAAAGATTGCCTGTTGCGAAAAAACATTTTCAGAATATTATTACATTCAGATATAAATGCAAATGTCACCAAAACTGGCCTCCTCTGGGTAACTTCTGTCTCACTAGAAAGTTCCAATATTTCAGAAATATCCAGCGATACAGGTTAATTTCTCTCTTCTTAATCTCTAGAAGCAACTTGTGGAAGATAGTAAATCTTTGTAATTACCAGTAATACCAATTTTGGAATTTTTAATACCTTTTGCATATATGTTTTATAGAGTTCCATAGGAGAGATCATATTAATCACAGGGAAGTTTAACACCCTTAAATTGCACATTCTCAAAGCATTCTCCAGATTTTCTAATCTTCTGTTTACTATAATTTCTGATTTTACCAAGTTCTGAGAGATGTTTTCTGTTTCAATAACTCTTTTATCCATATCTTCTAATTTTTGATTGTATGTTGATAATAAGCTGGTATTTATCATAACTTGATTTTTTGCAGAGCCAGAAAGGACTCAATAGATTTCAATGCTCTACATATGCCTTCCATAGTGGTAGGTGATGAATTAAATTTTATACTCTCTGATTCAAGAGCCTTTGGATTTTTCCCCAGCACTCACTTGTGCCCGTTCCCCTACCTTGTTCTGATGTTCCGGGAGTAGCTGACTCCCTCTCTTCGCAGGGATTTTGATCTTCCTCGCTTTCTTTTCCCATTCTCGTGTCGCCAGAATTTCAGGGCCCTGTCTTCTCTCCCAGGGTCACCCGATACTGCAGCGCTTCCAAATTCTCCTGTAAAATTACAGGAGAAGATGCTGCCGATTCCACGAGCCTCTGTGTTATTTGGTCTGGGGGAACGGGTCTGTTCAGCGCTCCGGGGCTTAAAGTTGTATCAAGGGTCAGAGGGAAGAGGTTTCGCTACTCAACTCTCCCTTCAGCAACAATGCCTCCCGGCATCTGTGTCATGTCGCCTGTAAAGAAACCCTTGATGCGTGGCTGAAGATGATCGCTTGAGGATCAACTTGTTGTTGCCCCTCAATTTCACTTTTCATTTGTGTGTGGCATGTTTAGAATGAAGGAAATCCAGTAACAGGATAAAAACGCCATGAGAGGTTTTTACAGCGTCTTTACCTGGGGGCCATCTTGAGTCCTCTCAGGAGTTACTACCTCTAAGCATTTTCCATGGCAAGCTTTTCCCCATTGGGACAGTTCCAGGGTACTCCAATCGAATTGGGGTGAGTGCATTTGTAGCCATGGCAGTTCGAGTACCACTGGATGTATTGCCTTATCCAGGACTAGGAAAGAAATGGTCTCTGAGTGTAGAGACCCCATGCGGAGACGAATAGGTTGAGTAGAATAAGAGACCTCACCAGGTAATGGCTCGCCATGTATAGATGACAATAGCAGTGAAGTAGGTGTCTGAATAGTGGGGATTCGTAGGTGCTCTACGAGTTGTCTTGAGTATGAAGTTCCCACCGGCACCGGAGTCCACTAGGGCTAGTGTGTGGAATTCAAGGGCATCTGAGTTAATGGAGACTGGAAGTGTTAGTGGCGGAGATAGAGAAGTTATTGGAGGAGTCCTCCAGCGGATCCTAGGTCTGTGATTTTCCCGGACAGATAGGACAGGAGGGAACAGCGTAGCTAGATTGTCCGCAGTACATGCAGAGACCTAATCTCTTTTGGTGATGCCTCTCCTTAGTTGATAGGTGGCTGCGGCCTAGTTGCATGGGTTCTTCCTCCTTGATACTGGGTGTGGGAGTAGTCTGAGTAACAGGCGCTGGACGAGATCGAGGAACCCCTGGTGGCATCTTTTGAGGACCCTTTACCTCTTGGACCGCTCACGCAGACGACAATCAATTCATCCTGCAAGGTCAGTGAGAGAGTCCAGAGTATCGGGGAGTTCACATGCTGCTAATTCATCTTTGATGTGAGAGTTAAGACCTTCCAGGAAAATAGCCCTCAGGCAACCCAGGTCCCAATGTAGCTCCGAGGACAAGGTTTTAAACTCAATAACATAATCAGTAAAAGGTCTGGTACCTTGTTGTAGATGCAGGAGTGCAGATCCAGCAACAGTCTTGTGAGCGGTGTCGTCAAATACAGAACGAAAGAGAACAGGAAGCCTTTCAAATCATTGAGAATTGAATCATTACGCTCCCAGACAGGTGAAGCCCAGGACAGGACTTTCCCGTCTAAAAGAGACAGTATGTACGTAGTTTTGGACACTACGTCTGGGAAATAGGTAGGTTGTAGTGAAAAGTGCATACATCACTGATTCAGAAAGCCCCTACATAACAGGGGATCACCTGTAAAACGAGTGGGTGCAGGGAAGGGCACAGAGAGCCGTACAGGCAACACATGTGGAGAGGAAGTGGCCTTGTCAGGCGTTGATGTTGATTGAAGGCATTAGCCAAAGTCTCTAATGTCCTTTGTTGCTCGGCAAGACATTGGGCCAGGCTAGGGGTGGCCTGAATGGCTGAGACCTGAGCCGGGTCCATGGAGTTAGCAATATGTTATGTTTTTGTAAGGATGTGAACCCTGGGCCGAGATGAGAGGTGTCTCCGCCCACAGGGAGGAGCCCTGTGAGCCTCGCCATTGGTAGGCGTGGTCTCAGTGGCATAGGACACAGCTGTATGATAGAGACTTTATTATGAAGGAAGGAAAGGCAGAGCCTGCATAGCAGGAGATGCAAAAGGACAGTTCTGAGCAGTGGGGTATACCCAGAGAGATACCACTGATGAGAAGATCCGGTAGTGGCCCGCAGAGTAGGATACACCAGGAAGTCCCTTCAGACGAGTAGAGATTACCTCAGAAGTGCAGATCCAATAGTGGCCCGCAGAGTGGGGTACACCGATGATGACTGTACTGAAGATGGTGATGATGAGAAGTCTGAGGTGCAGGAACCCGGAAGTGGATCTTGTAGCTGGTGTGGCAATACCCTGCAGCACAGGGTATACTGGAACAACTTCTATTGAAGAGGAAACGGTAGTGGCTCGAGGCACGGGGTACACCGCAGAGAAGCTTCAGTAAAACTGGTATCATTGAAGTCTGTAGTAAAGTACTCACAAGTGGTAGTTCCAGGAGAGTGTCCCAAGAAGTGGGTCAGATAGTAGTCCAAGGCAGGAAGGCTCTCTGAGGAGCGGATAGCCAAGAACGCAGAAGGACCCCCAAGGAGCAGATACACAGAGCGTCCACACGCCAAGAGAGGAATCTGGAACTGGAAGTCCAAGAATGGAGCGGATTCAGCAACGAGGGAACTCCTTGCTAACTTGTTGAAGCAAAGGGCCGGTCAGCTTAAGTACAGCATTGAGTTAATGTCATCTGGAGGGGATGCCCCCAAGGTTCCCTCCATGACGTGTACAAAGGAGGCCCTTGTGCATGCGCGCCTTAGGTGATTCCGTAGATAAGATGGCTGTCGGCAGTGCCCATTTATTTATTTATTTATTTAATATATATTTCTATACCGGACTTCACGAATAGAATTCACATCAGGCCGGTTTACATGGAACTTAGGGGAAAAAAACAAGAGTAACCAAAAAACAAGAAGGCTGAATCAAGCAAAGTTACATAAAACAAGGGCATAGAACTTGGGGGCTAAAGTAGCCAGGAAGAAAGGTAGAGCGGAAATTAGCAACAAATAAATAATATATAACTGGTTATGAGATAAATTATCTCATAACCAGTTATATCTCATAATCCCCATGTCGTCCCGGGGACACCGGGGAGGTCGGCGTTGGTTGGCGGAGGCCGCCATTCTTCCTAGGATTGACGGTGCAGGGAAAAAAGAGGTGAGCATGAGTGGTCGCAGCCGTCTGCGACCGGGCATAACAAGGGGATTATCACCTCCTTTTTCTACTGGTTATTCCTCTCGCTATGCAGCCCAGCATTCTTATGGCTTTAGCTATCTCTTTGTCACATTGCTTTGCCATCTTTAGATCACTAGACACTATCATCCCAAGGTCCTTCTCTTGCTCGGTGCACAACAGCCCTTCACCCCCCCCCCCCCCCCCCCAATCACATACAGCTCTTTCGGATTACCACACCCCAGATGCATGACTCCACACTTCTTAGCGTTGAATCCCAGCTGCTATATCTCCGACCACTGTTCACGTCTCATTCTCTCTGCTCCTTCCAGCATTTCCACTCTGTTGCAGATCTTAGTATCATCTGCAAAAAGAAAAACTTTTCCTTCTATCCCTTCCACATTGTCACGCATAAAGATATTGAACAGGATTGGTCCCAACACCGATCCTTGCGGCACTCTTCTTAACACCCCTCTCTCTTCAGAGTAGGTTCCATTTATCATCACACGCTGTCTTCTATCTGTCAACCAGTTTGTAATCCACACCACCACTTTGGTGCTCATTCCCAAGCTTCTCATTTTATTCACAAGCCTCCTATGTGGGACCGTATCAAAAGCTTTGCTGAAATCCAAGTAGATCACATCGAGCGCTCTTCCTCATTCCAATTCTTTAGTCACCCAATCAAAAAAAAAAAAATCATATTTGTCAGACAGGACCTTCCCCTGCTGAATCCATGCTGCCTCGGGTTCAGCATTCCACCTGCGTGTAGATAGTTCACTATCCTTTCCTTCAGCAGAGTCCCCATTACTTTTCCCGCCACCGAGATGATGCTAACCGGCCTGTAGTTTCCAGCCTCCTCTCTGCTCCCACTCTTGTGAAGCGGGACCATTACTTCTCCAATTACTCGGTGCCACTCCCGTTTCCAGGGGTTTATTGAATAGGTCGTGCAGCACACCTGCCAGCACATCTCTGAACTCCCTCAGTATCCTGAGATGAACCTCATCAGGCCCCATGGCTTTGTCCACTTTCTAGTTGAAAACCCAGCTGGATTAGGTGTGTGTCCAGGAGAGGGCTGGGAAACACTGCCCTATGACATGTAGCTAATTGGCAACACTGCCACCAGCATGTTGGAACTCCAGTTAACACACATCCCACATTGGACTGGGAGCAGGATTGATGTTTTGTGAACAGATCAGTTAAAGGGGAGGTGCAGAGCTTCCTATTTAGTTAACACTGCATTGAATAAATGTAGTACTAATATTGTATAGCAACATTTTGAATAAAAGGCATTTTTAAACAATTGTTGCCAGGAGTAACACAACATGAAAAAGCAATATAAAACAGAGTTTCTAAAAATGTACCTGCTGAATCGTATAAATATACTTTTAAAACAGAGACTTTAAGATACAGTAATTAGCTGAGATGGGAGATGAGGGTGCTAGAACTTCTTGTTTTGTCATGCTGTCTTATGTTTTGTTTGTTTGTTTTGTTTTCTATGCTCAAAAAGAAGCAACCCCCCTAGCTTTCTCACCAATCTTGGATGTAGCAAAATAGCTTACAATTGACTTGAAGAAGCAATCAAGCTGAGAACAAAAAAGAAAGAACCTTTTAAAGGCAATAACATATATAAGTGGTATAGGTTTTTGAGTAGCATTTTTACTGATTGGCAGCATTTAATTGTGTGATTTCATGCTGTACTTTAGGAAAGTTTTCTTTTCTTTTTTTTTTTTTACTTTAATACCTGTAGAGAAGTTTTGCACTGTTTCCTTTTCATTGTTAATATCTTCTACAAATTAATATGATTTATTGCAGAAAATCAGATTTTCTTCTATGTGTTTTCTGTTAGACCATCACCAGATGATAGCTTATGAACTTGGATGGAGAGGTTAGCACTTATATTGTTCATGATGGTGGCATCTTTATTCAATCAACATTACACTTACCTTCTAGAATTTAATGTTTGAAAGCAGATTATGACAGAATATTTTTTTGCTGTTACTTTGACCCAGGCTGAAATGCTGCTGCAATTTTACTTGTGAATCAGCTTGCAAAAGTACTGGCTTTTTTTTTTTTCTCTCTCCTTGTCTTGCCCTCCATTACATCAGAAACAAGCAAACTGTATCCTGTGGGTGAAGTGATCAGCATCTGGCTTATCATAAGGTTGAAAGAACATATAGAAGGATATGAGCTTGTTGGGGGTTTCACTGGCAAGCTGCTGCTGGCTGCCGCTGCACCGCTCATGCTGAGCTCTATTTGTCTTAATCAGTGACTCCGTTTAAGTTGTGTCATGGTGCTGTCACACCAAATTCTGGGCTTTGCAATAACATAAAGATTCTTATTGATTCACTTTGTTATGCCCAGGAGATAAGATGCCGACTTTGGGCCTTTTGTGTAGGGAAAGCCTTGTTAATAGGCAATGGAAAAGTAAGGTCACAGAAAAACCTGACATCAGGATGGGTTTTAATTTACTAAAGCATTTGTTGTCACATATATCTTAAAAGTTGAATAGAAGCTTGAGAATAAATGATCCAGCCTTGATTAAGAAAGTGGTTTTCAAAATAAGTGCTTAAGATTATTGTATGTTCACCAGGGGAGAAATTAGAGGTTTAACTGTTCTTCACTTGCAGCATAGTACTTTCTCAGGTTGGCTGCTTTCCCAGCTTTGGACCTTTTGGATTTTAAAGGGTATGTATCTGAAAGAACATTAAGGGAGAAAATCTAGCACCTCAAAAACCCAAAGCCAATATCTAGTCAGGAGAGAAGGACTTCCTGGCCGGTACCCTAGCTTTAATATCATCCCTCAGTGACTGAGTGCATTTGTGTTTTGCCCTAGCAGCCGGGGGCAGTCTTTGATTCAGGTAGAATACATGACTTTGACATCGTAGACTGATTTGAGTGCAGGGCTTAAAATGGATGCTCCTAGCAGCTTCAGAATTGGTGTTTATTTGTAAACTTCATAGCTTCTAGGATGTTGCCTGCCAGTGGAAAGAGTTAGCTTTGGTTTGTATTGGTGGGTTGGAGTCTAAATGCAGGATGAGAGTCACACTCCTGGAGAAGCACAGATGCACAAAATGACAGTATTAGGGCATCAGCCTGGGTCTGGCAGAGGGTGTTTCGGTGTTTATTAGCATATTTTTATTGGAATAATGGACTAAAGAAATCAGATTTTATAAACGTACAGTGACTTTAGTTTGTGCTGTTTAGTGCACTCCTGGTTTTTTTTGGTTTTTTTTAAATGATTGTTGTACCTGGCTCTCATAGTTTACATATTAATAGATTAGTTTTCCTGACCATGATTAAATTTCATGATTCAGAGACCAGCTGGACTACTGATCATATTTCACTTCACAATAAAGTCCCAATTATGTTAAAAAAAAAAAATTGCAAACAGGGGGAGCTAGCATGGTGACTGTGTACTAGTACTGTACACTGCCATGCAGAGAGACATGGGTTTGATTACCAGCTCAAGGCTTTAG
This sequence comes from Rhinatrema bivittatum, assembly GCF_901001135.1. Classification (NCBI taxonomy): domain Eukaryota; kingdom Metazoa; phylum Chordata; class Amphibia; order Gymnophiona; family Rhinatrematidae; genus Rhinatrema; species Rhinatrema bivittatum. Next base: position 241,234,181 of record NC_042620.1, read on the forward strand.
CTACCCACGCAAGCTGAGGCTCTGGATGTTGTGGAGACAGCATTCACAGTCCCAGGGAGGGGGAGGGAATCAATAGTCATTGTGCAATGGTGACACCTAGTGGCCAGATTTAGGACCCATGATTGCAGGCGTGGTGCACTCATTGCAGGCGTGGTGCACTGTCATTGCAGTGACTGGAATTAAGTAAACTGAGAGGGGATATAACAGGGGGAAGTCCCCGGGTAGTTGCGAATGAAGGCTGGTGGATCCAGATCCCACCCCTGGATTTGAATGAGCTGGAACCCCAAAAGAAGTAGAAGGAAACTACTAGGTAAAAAAATAATAATAATAATAATTTAAAAGAAAAATTGCTAACAGTACTAAAAAAAAATAAAATAACGTTCAATGAGACAGAAATTAAAAGGGTTATGGATGAAATGCTGCACCCTACCCACACGTAGTACTTTGGGGGTTCTCATCAATAGTGACCTGATTTTAGAGACTGGGTGAAGGGGTAATTTACAAAGTGATTTACGTGCACAATCCATGATTTATGCACAGAAATCGGCTTGTGAAAAATCATCTGGGGGGCTGTATGGGGGGAAGTTCACGTCTAACTCTATTGCATGTGGATTTTTCTTCGCACTGATGGAAGGCGCAAAAGTTATGCCCTGCTTAGAGCAGGCACAATTTTGCAAGGTCATTTTTGTGCGCACGCAACCAAATTACCCACTGGTTTTCAAAGCGAACTCGTGTGCGTAATTCCACCTTGAAAATGCTTTAGAAATCTGTATGTATAGTGTACATCCAGGTATTAACCGCTATATGGGCTGCTGTTACATTGCACCGGGGAGGGTAACTTTATAATTGTGGGCAGTCAGACAGTACGTGCGTACCTTTTAGTCAGGACTTTACTCCGGCCTTTATCAAACTTACGTACATGAATTTGCTTTGAAACTCTGGGGGCAGTTGGTCCAGTATATGCACAGATTAACTTGCACAAAGTTACAGCCAGCTCTTCAGAGGGCGGGTAAACTTATGCAGATCCCTTTCTAAAATCAAAGGAATGAATGTAAGTTTCAGCGCCGCCTTCCGGAACGCCTCTCCCCGGTTTGTGTAAAAGCTTGTACATACATTGAGACCTGGGCTATTTTCTAACGGCCATTTCCATGCGTAATACACAGTTTTATGCATGTAAATGGCTTTGAAAACTCAGCCCTAAATTACAAGAGGATCTCTCAGTTTCCTTGTCTCTCTTTATCTCCTGATGTAGGTATTTTCTGGAAAACATCCAGTCTAGAAATGTGTACCGTGGATTAGTTTCATTGCGAACCCTTTGGGGGGGGGGGGGGAGGATTTGTTTTTAAAAACAATGCCAAACTTTGCTTTTACAGTAAAAGCTTTTTTTTAGATCTTAGAATTCCCATGTTTTCCTCCACCTGTCTCTCCTACATGTGGGAGCATCAGGAGAAAGGTCAGTTTGTGCCTTCCCTGTCCTCTCCTCGGTTACGGGCCATTAATCTTTATGGTTCCTCAACTGCTGTTTTGGAAGTTTCTACAGAAACAGACCCGCAGCTTGCTCTCAGCTGCATATATGGAGAGGAAATGAATGTATGGGAAAATTTGGATGAAATTGGATGAAAAAGTCTTGCAAGATTGTCCCAAACAATTCATTAAGGCTGCCACAGACATAACAATTTGAAATCTGTCATTTGCTATTTTACAGGCACAAAGAACAAGAGGAAATTCACTTTAAATAATCTTAGGTTCATTTACTAAGGTGTGATAGTGCTAATGCCAGCATTAACACCTATTAACTACCTGGTTAGTTGACACTGGCATCCAATGTGCATTAAATGTGTTAATACACTTGAGTTTTCCTTAATGCTACAATTTATAATGAGATGAGAAGCAAACTATGCAAATTACCTCATCTAGTACCATGGGAAACAGGAACTGTATTAAATGGCACAAAAGGTAAAGGGAGCATATTAACGGAAAAACTGAGGTGTGAATTTTAAAAGTTCTACGAGTCACTAAAGCAGGGATAGACTCGCAGAAGTCGGGTAGGTGCGCGCCATGCAGATTTTAAAAAGCAGGCGAGTACACGCGTACAAAAATGTTTTTGCAAAAAAAGGGAGGGGGTGGGCGTGGTCTGGGTGGGGCATGGGCGTTCTTAGAATTCTCAATGAAATTCTTACAGCGGTATTTACGTGTACAAGCGTGCGCCGAGGTCTCCTTTTATGCAAGGTCTCCATTTATGCAAGCTTTACAATTGGGGTCTCTCACTCAACCCAAGTTAGTGACCCTCAACTTTAACTTTATCATTCAGGCTTTGTGAAACATGTACCATATCTAGTAAGATCAGCTTACGAACCTTTAGAACTGCTTTTTAAAGCAACTCAACCTAAAAATGTAACTCTACTATTTTTGATTAGGAGTATCAAACGTTAAGTTGTACTCTTTGATCACGCACTGTTAGTGAGCGTTTCCAAGAACAACATTGGGAGGTTAGACTAGGAAGGGGGGGGGGGGAGGAGATGGGAGGGGTGGGGAGGTATTTTTCCTGTCCTAAGTTCTTCCAGTTTTGTATTTACTATAGCATGTAAATCTTACATGTAAAAATTGTTTCACGGGAGACCAGTTTTTCTGTTTGGATCTCTCTGTTATGCCTCAACTATGCTCTGTTACACGTGTGGCTGTATTTTTCATTTATGTTTCTATGGTGAAAAACAAAAAACTCTCAATAAAAATGATTTAAAAAAATAGTAAAAATACATGCATACTTTTCATCTATTTAGCAACTCAATCTTCAGGCACATATTTTGCAGGAAGTTGTCTTTGAAGAGCAGGTGGAGTTGTGCAGACTGAAATGTATGCATGTCCTTTGTTTATTTGATGCCTTTTTGAAAATATACATGCTCATGGTTGTGAATGTATTTAAAACAATATTCATGAGCCTAACTGTAAATGAGAAATCTACAGCACAGTCCATGCATAAGTGGCTAGCTTCAGTTTAAATTATAATATTTGAAGTGGAAGAATTGCACTTTAAAATTGTCAAAAAGTATCTGTAATTCCATATTTTTATTTGGTCTTGTTGGCATAAGTGATGTCAGGTTTAATTAAGAAATTTGATGGCCAAAAGTTTCAAATCATTAAAATAAAGTACTTTTTGCAAAAAAATGATGCTAATGAAATTGGCACAGTGTCCTTCTTTATGCATAGAAATCTGTTTTTTACTGACACAAATCAAGCAACAAAGAGAGAGAATCTCATAAACAAAAATGAAAAATTGCAGTTGGAGAAATGTATTTGTCTAGAGTATTTCTGAATCCATTGGTATGTGAACAGATTAGTTTTAGATGAATAAAACTAGCCAACCCGCTTAAAATGGCCAGTGAGGATGCAGTCACCCGGTACATCTTTTCTTGATGTTGACTTTAATTTAGCATGCGAGAATGATAAGTGTAGTAACTCTGCAAAGATATCATATAATCTTAAAATGTGCCCATGTACTTTTAAAACACTAAGCCAAAGAGTATTGAATATTACTGCGAATTGTATTTATATATTTCTCACTTGGGCATAATAGTGGCTGCCTGTTAAAGAGCGCAGCACTGTTTTAGAGGCTAGTTTGACAATTTCATGAGGATAATCTGTGTCTAAAAACCTACTTACTACTTTTTTCGCTCTCAGTGGACTATTTTGATAGCAATTTAGGCATGTAAATTGGCAGTCTGAAGACTGCTTTCCCTCAGTATGGCTAACAGTATAGGCAGACAATGTATGTACTTGTAGCCGCATTTAGGGGAAATGTTCCTCGGGGAACGTTTTGAGCAGGATCAAAAAACAAGCATGTAGATTATATTGTCAGAAAATCTACCCACACAGGAAGCAGGTACAAATATCTACAGGTACTTGGTATCCACAGCATAGTAACATAGTAATGACAGCAGAAAAAGACCAAAATGATTCATCTAGTCTGCCCAGCAAGCTTCCCAAGGTAGTAACTGCCGCTCCGTGCAGGTTACACCCATGTTTCTCTTAAGGGTAGTAACTGCCGCTCCTTGCAGGTTACCCCATGTTTCCCTTAAGGGTAGTAACTGCCGCTCCGTGCAGGTTACCCCATTTTTCCCTTAAGGGTAGTAACTGCCGCTCCGTGCAGGTTACCCCCATGTTTCTCTTAAGGGTAGTAACTGCCACTCCGTGCAGGTTACCCCATGTTACTCTTAGATTTAGCTTTTTTATTTATTCCCATCCTCTCTAGCCTTTTAGGGATCCACAGAGTTTATCCCATGCCCCTTTGAAATCCTTCACAGTATTAGCCTTCACCACTTCCTCCGGAAGGGCATTCCAGGCATCCACCACCCTCTCAGTGAAGAAATATTTCCTGATATTGGTTCTAAGTCTTCCTCCTTGGAGTTTCAAATCGTGACCCCTAGTTCTACTAAATTGTTTCCAATGGAAAAGATTTGTTGACGACCATGGATCATTAAAACCTTTCATGTTTCAGCACAAAGTCCATGGGTAAAAAATACCCTTTATCCCACAGTGGACAGTTTGAAAATTGCCCCACATTCTAAATTTTTGTGTTAGTATATAATTCATGGATTCTACAGAATTAAAAAAAAAAATGGGGAGATTGTTTCTTATGGTGTTATTATATAAAGATGGGTGGATTAACAGGTATAGATTGATTAATGTAGATAATAGAGACGAATTTTAAAAAATCAGTCTCTTTCTGGGCAAGTATAAAATGCCCGTTTCTCTGTCATCACAAAATCTGCTGAATACCAAGAAAAAGAACAGAATGGATTGGTTTGTCTTTGTAAACTATATCTGGTCTTTACACCAGGTAATGGGAAGAAGCGAGTTGCTTAACTGGTCAATGAAATGAAAAGCTGTTGTTTCAGATAGGTATCTTAGAGCAGTGCTCGTTATCACAAACCAACCACTGGTTTGCAAAATGGAAAGCTGCAAAGGAAGATGGAATATCTTACAATGATTTTGTCATGAGGTCATCAATATATGGAAGAGGGTGCACTCCCTCTACTGACCATTTGGCTCAATTATTGTGAAGCATAAGATTTAAAATGAAAGAAGCAATCAATGTTCATCTTTTCTGCATTTAATGACTAAAGAGCAAATGATATATCAAATATGGTCATGCAGTTCTTATAAATATCTGTTAGTGACAGCATCAGAACTTTCACATTCAGAACTTTCAAGAACTCTTATCAGAACTATCAGAACTCTTTTGCGCGCACACGTGCACACACACAAAAAAGCGTGTGTGCACGTGTGCGCGCGCATGTGCATTAAATGGAACTCTGGCCGAAGTAACAAGAGTTAGGACTGACTGATTTTGGGTGAGATAATTCCTTTTTATTTGATTGGATAGCTAGCTAAAGATTTATGCATGTCCAAGCAGGCTGTTCCACAGTACTTAGTATAATTGGATATTTGTATAAAACTAATACAATTGTTATTCCTAGAATTTTTCTCTCTGCTATCACTCCACAGTAGGCTTCCTATGTTCTGCAGCAATGGTTTTCACATGGAAATTAGTACCAGTTTACTGTTAGTCATTTTGTGTATATTTGTATAGTATAATACTGATTCTCTTTCTTAGATATGTGGACCATCACCTTTATATTTAAGACAAGTAACTACAGATTTGGATTCTATTGTTTAAACCATATAATTTGATGAGGGATTCCTTCAGAGTTTTAGAGGAAAACGGAGGGCTTTTTTCAACACATAATTATAGACATTCTTAACACTAAGCACTTATTCAGAGCTGTATGATATTTAAATATCAAGTTCCAAAGGGATCACAAAGAAACATGTGTGCAGATCTTGGACATCTGCTCTCCTTTCTGCTGCTTTTATTACTAGAGTAAAAATAGACGTCTGCTAAATTTATGACTTTGTTGAGCAAATTTTTGACAGACTAAAATTACTAGCAGTTTTTGTTTAGCCACTTCTCTAGGCCATTTTGATTTATTATTAATATAACACTGTAGTATAAAAATGAGTAAATGTTTTGCAGAGCACAAAAAAGAATATTGAAGTCTTAGATAACCATGAAACCTGTCTAATAGCAATAAGGACTTTAAAGAGAGTGAAGCAATGATATTGAGTCTGATCTGCTGCTCATTAAATCCATCACTACATTGCAACAATCTTTAATTGGGAAAAGTTTATTAATAGTGGGTACACTTGGTAGTCATCATTTTGGGGGTTAGGTTAAACTTCTAGCAGAGGCTGAATGAGTTTCTGACATTTTAGTAGTGTTTAACTGCATGAATTTTATTTAACCTAATTTGAGCTTCAGGGTAAACTACTTTCTATTTATTTATTTAGAATATTTGATTAATCGCCTTACCCACAAGCTCCAGGTGATGAACAAAACCATGTAAAAAAAAACAAAAACAGGCTAGCGCAACTGGCCACATATGTGATAAAATCATAATCAAAGCAGCATAAATTATTACCCACTATGTAATAAATGTATAAAATAAATAGGCAGGGATGGTAACTTTCAAACTGGCTTGCAGGTGTACAATTGTGTACATATGTTGGCCTGCTCCCAGGGCCGCATACACATATGCACCAAAGTTTAAGAAGGTACCCAAATCCTGTTTCTACCGCATAAGTTGGGGGCATTTTAAAAGGGGTGCGCACCCACACTATTCCCAGTTTACCAGTTCATCCACCAGTTCACTCAGTTAACAGCTAGGTCATCCCACCCCCCCTGGTTTGATAGTCTACACTCCCCCCTAGTTACCCCAGACCCTTTAAAACCCCTCAGAAATGACTTTATTCTTTTGTTTTATGACTTACATAACATCCATAGCAGAAGTAAAGTTATGTAGCAGGGGACACTGGCACGCACCAGGGGTGCAGAAGTATTTACGTGTGCATCTCTTGACTAGGCCCCAAAATGCCACCAGCAGCTTTGTTGGAACAAGCTGCGGGAATGACGATAGCTAGGGTGTCTCTCTCGTTAAACAACGCAAGAGTGGACACAAGATGTTTGATGGAAGCTGCTACATTGCCAACGGAATATCGGGCTGTATTGGAGGTAGGAGAAGGGGGCAGCCCTCAAATCTTGACTTCTGCTCCTTTAGTCGGTGACGACCACGCTGGGAGTAAGAGCGCAATGGAGGGGCCCAGTGTTGCACTTTCAGGACTCTGCTTAAGACTGGTAAGACCTGAAACTATTACACTAGTGGTTTGGGTGGCACGTGTTTCCCTCAGGAAATCTATATCTCAGTTAATGTCAGTGACCTCTGATACTCATCACCAAATTTATTTATTTATTTATTTATTTATTTAACATTTTTCTATACCGATCTTCATGACAGGCGTCATATCAGGCCGGTTTACATCGAACTTAGGGGTTAAATTAGTAAAAAAACTGTATAACAAGAAGGCCGAGGCGCAGTTACAAATAACAGGGAAAATGAACTTGGAGGCTAGAGTAGCCAGGAAATGCGGGTATCTGAGAATTTAAATGCTATACAGAGAGAAAAATTGGAAGCTATGGACAAACAAATCACTGGAATCCAAAATATTCAGTCAAATTTGGTTCAAGGGGGTTTGATTCACGCCAAGAAGTTGGAAAACTTGGAAAATTCTTTTTGATATCTAAATATTAGAGTCTTGAACATTTCAATAATTGAGCGCATGTTCCATAGGAACAATTTAAAAAATGGTTAAAATTTTAAAAACATCTTGTTGAGGCAACCTCGTCTATTGCAAAAGTGGGGTTTTTTGGCCTGTAGTGAAGGGGGGTCTGACTGGAATGGCCCCAGGAACTGCCCACACAGATGGAATTGCCTCAGATTTGACAGATCTTTTGGAAAGCTTAGATCCCATACAGATAATGAATAGAAATATTCTTCTGGTAGCCTCAGGATCGTGCCACAATATTGAGATTATTTCTTCGAAACAGATCTGTTCTATATTATGGTAAAAAATCTGGATTTATCCAGATGTTGCTAGATCTACACAAGATCGTAGAAAAACATTTTTGGCTATGAGCCAGGAGACTTACTATTTGTTATCCATGTAAATGTATTTTGAGATTCTATGATGCCAGATATGTGAACTTTTCAGCCTTCGCAACTAAGATATTTTCTTGATTCTTAAAGGCCAGCAGCATTCTAATGCTATTTAGAACTGTCATATATTGTAGTGCTGGATTTGTCCTTACATTTATTTGTTTAATATTTTCTTACTTTTCTTGGGTAAAGTTTGCTTCCTTGTTCTTGGTTCTCCCTCCATTTCCTTTGACGATGGGTTTATCGTACTGAGGATAGTATATATTTTTTCTTTTTTCTATATTTGATTTGTTTTTGTAATTGTATGTAAACCCAAAATTTCTGTTGCAAGTTATGTTGCTTGAGTTTATTATGAATTGGAGTAAAATAAGATATTGAAATATGTCTGAAAGATATTTGTAAGCTTAACTGACATTATACTAATGAATACTGTATTTGGCACAAGTGTGGTGATTTTTTTTTCTAATCAACCTTGTGAGGTATAATCCTGTTTTGTTTTGTTGTATTGATGCAATATTTCTTGTGTGACTAGAATTCTGGGTGCACTTCTCCCCAGCTCCTTTAGTTAGCACTTATAAATCCATTAGGAGGTATGTAGCAACGTGGGGCAATAATCACATCTGCCTGTGTTAGTGCAACCCTGCAGGTACTTTTACCCACAAGCAGGCCGATACTGTAAGGAGCGGTAGGAAGAGCTGCGTTAGTGCCGGGCGCACCCGCGGTTGCCGCACGCACAGTCCGGCTCACCTACCGCTCGATACTGTATGTAAATACCTTGCAAATGCAAGCTGCGTCCAAGAAGCGTCCGTGAAGCGTTAGGCCTGCGCAACCCATTTTACTGTATAGAGTGCTATACAGTATCCTGGGTGCGCTGGCCTAACGCTTCATGGACACGCTGGTATATGTCATTTCAAATGTCATTTCAAATGACATTTGAAATGACAGGTACCAGGAAGTGGACGGTTCTCCTACGCTCGGGATTGCCAGTCCTCTCTCCCCTCCTCCCGAAGCAAGGCGTGTAAAGCAGCCTTGCTTCGGGAGGAGGGGAGAGAGGACTGGCAGTGTAAAGCAACGAAGCGACTTACTCTTCTTGCAGCCCCCCGGCGGAGACGAACATCGGCGGAGACGGACATTGGCGGAGACGGACCGCGGCTCCCCTGCCTCCAGCTGCCGGCGAAGATGGATCCCTGCATGGGCAAAAGCGGCCCCTGTGCGTGCAATTGGGCCGCTCAAGATGTGACGTCACATGCCGTGACGCCAAACGTCGTGACGTCACGCCTTGAGCGGCCCAATTGCACGCACAGGAGCCGCTTTCGCCCGTGCAGGCATCCATCTTCGCCGGCAGCTGGAGGCAGGGGAGCCGCGGTCCGTCTCTGCCGATGTCTGTCTCCGGAGGGGGGCTGCAAGAAGAGTAAGTCACTTCGTTGCTTTACACTGCCAGTCCTCTCTCCCCTCCTCCCAAAGCAAGGCTGCTTTACGTGCCTTGCTTCGGGAGGAGGGGAGAGAGGACTGGCAATCCCGAGCGTAGGAGAACCATCCACTTCGTTGCTTTTTTTTTCGCTTTTTCCCGCTTTCGTTGCTTCGGGAGGAGGGGAGGAGGGGAGAGGACTGGGGCTGCCCCGGAGACCAGCACCCATGGATGCGGCCAGGGCAGGTGAGCGGGGGCTGGGGGAAAGTTTGCCGCCTACCCTTACCCCTGCCTCTAATGCAGGGGTAAGGGTAGGTGGTAAGTTAGCAGGTTAAACGAGCGGCAAAACGGCAGGTTAAAAAAGCGATAGTCGGGGCGCGCGTTACTGTATGGGAGGGAATAGCTAATTCGATCGTTTACATCTGATATACATGCCGCGGGCGGAAGGGGTTACCCGGTGATTTAAAGAGGCGGTAAGAATGGGTTAAAGGGGATAGTGTATCGCGGGTTGGACTAACGCGGCCGAAAAGTGAGTAGAAAGCGGGTTAGGAGCAGGGTAACCGCGGCCGCACTGTATTGACCTGAAGGTTTGCACCAGTAAACAAAGTAAACGTTTTACTTTGATTTTTGCTGCCAGAAAATTAGCCACAGAGTTCAGAAACCATGCACATGTGTTTCAGTAATCAAACCTAAATGCATTTGCCTCCTACAAATACCTCCAGAATCTGCAGATAAGAGTGCATTTTGAACATGTATACATTTTTCTGTGGTCAAGAAGGGTAATATCAGACACACAAGTGGGTGACATCATCCAATAGACAAAGAACTTTCATTCAAAACCCACATAACCAACAAAATAAAGGAAGGATACCACAAACTACTAACGCTCAGATGTCTCAAACCCTTCCTTGCACAGGATGACTTCAGAACAGTTTTGCAACTACTCATCTTCTCCAACCTAGACTACTGCAACGCGCTACTCCTTGGCCTACCACTTACCACCATCCACCCTCTACAGATCCTACAGAACACTGCCGCAAGAATTCTGACTGGATCAAAAAAACATGAGCACATTACACCAACCCTCATCTCTTTACACTGGCTCCCAATAAAATACCGTATAGAATACAAAGTACTTACAATCCTGCATAAAATAATCCAAGCTCATCAAAACAACTGGCTAAGCAAATCCATCGTAATCCATGCTCCAAAACGGAACTTACGCTCAATGAACAAAGGCCTCCTCAAAATCGCTCACGTCAGAACCACAAAATTAAACGCAACCCACGAGAGAGCCATATCCATCACTAGCCCCATGATATGGAATACAATACCAATGGAAATAAATCAACCAAGCACCAAAATTTTCAAAAAAGACCTGAAAACCTGGCTTTTCACCAGAGCCTACTCAAACTTACTCATTCAACAAGACCACCAAGCAACCAAGCAACACAACACCAAGAAAAACGCTCCGTCCCTCAATCAATTAAATAACTCCCACCATTTGAACACCTAAGACAATGTGCAACTGACCTCACTTACTACCCCTAGCCTATATCTATCAACAGTTTCTTTTTTAGTTATATAAACATTACCACATATATGAACATCTCTGTGATAGTAGATTGTTAATATGTAATACTTATTGTATTTGTACTCAACTAAGAATCAAACCCCAAAACTTTCCGTCCAGATGACTTTTTGCTGCGTTGATTTTTGTAACCATGATTATTTCATGAGCACTGTAAACTGTTCTGATGGTGAAACTTAATGACGGTATACAAAACACGTTAAATAAATAAATTAATAATAAATTAATAAATAAATAGATAAATAGTGCTGAACTGGAAAAGCTCTCTCAAAGCTTTAGAACAAATTGGCGAAGAGGTTTTCTGATTATGTGCGGATATTCTGCGCACATACTCACTGCACAAGTATCCTCATTTCTTTAAGAACATAAGAAATTGCCATGCTGGGTCAGACCAAGGGTCCATCAAGCCCAGCATCCTGTTTCCAACAGAGGCCAAACCAGGCCACAAGAACCTGGCAATTACCCAAATACTAAGAAGATCCCATGCTACTGATGCAATTAATAGTAGTGGCTATTCCCTAAGGGCCGGATTTTAAAAGGGTTACGCGCATAAAGTATGCGCGTAACCCTCTTAAAACCCCCCTGCGCACGCCGAGCCTATATTGCATAGTCTTCCGATGCGTGTAAGTCCCGGGGCTTTCTTGGGGTGAGCGTGTCGGGGGGCGTGACGCGGACGGCACGTCATCGGGGGGCATGTCGGGGGCGTGACGCGGTCGGTGCGTCATCCGAGGGCAGTGCCGCGGGGGAGGTTTCAGCCCGGGGCATTCCGGGAGCGTGGCCGCGGACTCCAGACAGCCCCCGGACCAGAACATGGCGTGCGGCAGCCGGCCCGGCGCGCACAAAGTTATGCCTGCTTTGAGCAGGCGTAACTTGTGAAACAGAGGTAGGGGGGGTTTAGATAGGGCCGGGGAGTGGGTTAGGGAGGGGAAGGTGGGGGGAGGCGGAAGGAAAGTTCCCTCTGAGGCTGCTCCGATTTCGGAGCGGCCTCGGAGGGAACAGGCAGCGCGCGCAGGACTCGGTGTGCACAAGTTGCACAAATGTGCACCCCATTGCGTGCGCCGACCCCGGATTTTATAAGATACGTGCGGCTACGCACGTATCTTATAAAATCCAGCATACTTTTGTTCGCGCCTGATGCACGAACAAAAGTACGCGCGCGCGCTGTTTTTTAAAATGTACACCTAAGTAAACTTGATTAATAGCCGTTAATGGATTTCTCCTCCAAGAACTTATCCAAACCTTTTTTGAACCCAGCTACACTAACTGCACTAACCACATCCTCTGGCAACAAATTCCACAGCTTTATTGTGCATTGAGTGAAAAAGAATTTTCTCTGATTAGATGTGTTACTTGCTAACTTCATGGAGTGCCCCCTAGTCCTTCTATTATTCGAAAATGTAAATATCCGATTCACATCTACTCGTTCAAGACCTCTCATGATCTTAAAGACCTCTATCATATCACCCCTCAGCCATCTCTTCTTCAAGCTGAACAGCCCTAACCTCTTCAGCCTTTCCTCATAGGGGAGCTGTTCCATCCCCTTTATCATTTTGGTTGCCCTTCTTTGTACTTTCTCCATCGCAACTATATCTGTTTTGAGATGCGGTGACCAGAATTGTACAGTATTCAAGGTGCGGTCTCACCATGGAGCAATACAGAGGCATTATGACATTTTCCGTTCTATTAACCATTCCCTTCCTAATAATTCCTAACATTCTATTTGCTTTTTTAACTGCTGCAGCACACTGAGCCGACGATTTTAATGTTACGCTTGGGCTCCGGACAGGAGTCGTGCACACCACCCCGCAGGGTGGCTCCAGGTGGAGAGAGACAGGAAGCTCGAACAGAGTCAGGTACCAGGCTGGGTCAGGGCAGGCAGCAAGAAACAGAGTCTGGGTTCAGGCTGGGTCAGGGCAGGCGGCAAGTGGCAGTGTCTAAGTACAGGCTGGGTCAGGGCAGGCGGCAAGTGGCAGTGTCAAGTACAGGCTGGGTCAGGGCAGGCGGCAGTCAGCAGTGTCTGGGTCCAGGCTGGGTCAGGGCACAGTAAGCAGGGCAGGGCAGGTCAGAAGGCCCGTAGGCCACACACACACACACACGGAAGGCCCGTAGGCCACACACCAATAGCGGGGCAAGGCAGGTCAGAAGGCCCGTAGGCCACACACACACACACGGAAGGCCCGTAGGCCACACACCAATAGCGGGGCAAGGCAGGTCAGAAGGCCCGTAGGCCACACACACACACACACGGAAGGCCCGTAGGCCAGGTATGGAAATCAAGGAAGAAGGCCAAAAGGCCGCACAAGGCAAGGCAAGGAAAGGAAAGGCCCGAAGGCCACGCAAGGCAAGGCAAGGATAGGCCCAAAGGCCGCGCAAGGCAAGGCAAGGCAAGGATAGGCCCGAAGGCCACGCAAGGCAAGGCAAGGCAAGGATAGGCCCGAAGGCCGCGCAAGGCAAGGCAAGGCAAGGATAGGCCCGAAGGCCACGCAAGGCAAGGCAAGGCAAGGATAGGCCCGAAGGCCGCGCAAGGCAGGCTAGAGCAGGGAGCCCAGGTGAGCTCGATGCCGAAGCACCGAGGCAACTGTCAGGCAGGGTTAAGAGGGCACACCCAGAGCATAGAGTGGACATAGGAGATGGACTGGGCCTGTCAGGAAAGCCAGCCCTAGAGGGACCCCTGGTGGTGAGGCGGTAGCACAGCAGCCACAGCCGTAACAGTACCCCCCCCTCAAGGCCTCCCCCTCCTCCTGGATCCCATCTGTGCAGGAGGTAATCAAGAATAACGGGAGACCACTCCGGGGGTGATGCGGCAGGGTCAACTCCGTCCCGAGGAAATAAGGCAGTCCATAACCCCACCTGGGGTGATAAGGCAGACACAACCCCAACCTGGGGCAGAAAAATAGTCCATAACCCCTCCTGGGACAAGGCGGCAGGGTTAGACCCCTCCTGGGGTAGCAGAGGCGGTGCAGATTTCCATAACCCCTCCTGGGGTGACAAGGGGAACACAAACCCCACCTGGGGCAGAGAAATAGTCCGTAACCCTTCTTGAGGCGATAGTAGGACCGGTCCGGACCCTTCCAAGGTCGGCATTAAGACCGGTACAGGCCCCTCCAGGGGCGGCAGCTGGGCCAGTACAGCAGGCTCGGATCCTACTCGGGCAATTGTAGCAGGCTCGGACCCCTCTCGGGGCGTTGTAGCAGGCTCGGACCCCTCTCGGGGCGATGAAGCAGGCTCGGACCCCTCTCGGGGCATTGTAGCAGGCTCGGACCCCTCTCGGGGCGTTGTAGCAGGCTCGGACCCCTCTCGGGGCGATGAAGCAGGCTCGAACCCCTCTCGGGGCGATGAAGCAGGCTCGGACCCCTCTCGGGGCATTGTAGCAGGCTCGGACCCCTCTCGGGGCGTTGTAGCAGGCTCGGACCCCTCTCGGGGCGATGTAGCCGGCTCGGACCCCTCTCGGGGCGTTGTAGCAGGCTCGGCCCCCTCTCGGGGCGATGAAGCAGGCTCGGACCCCTCTCGGGGCATTGTAGCAGGCTCGGACCCCTCTCGGGGCGTTGTAACAGGCTCGGACCCCTCTCGGGGCGATGAAGCAGGCTCGGACCCCTCTCGGGGCATTGTAGCAGGCTCGGACCCCTCTCGGGGCGTTGTAGCAGGCTCGGACCCCTCTCGGGGCGTTGAAGCAGGCTCGGACCCCTCTCGGGGCATTGTAGCAGGCTCGGACCCCTCTCGGAGCGATGAAGCAGGCTCGAACCCCTCTCGGGGCGTTGTAGCAAGCTCGGACCCCTCTCGGGGCGATGAAGCAGGCTCGGACCCCTCTCGGGGCGATGAAGCAGGCTCGGACCCCTCTCGGGGCATTGTAGCAGGCTCGGACCCCTCTCGGGGCGTTGTAGCAGGCTCGGACCCCTCTCGGGGCGATGAAGCAGGCTCGGACCCCTCTCGGGGCGATGAAGCAGGCTCGGACCCCTCTCGGGGGCGTTGTAACAGGCTCGGACCCCTCTCGGGGCGATGAAGCAGGCTCGAACCCCTCTCGGGGCGTCAGCAGGGCCGGTATGGACCCCTCCAGGGGTGGCAGCAGGACCGGTATGGACCCCTCCCGGGGTGGCAGCAGGACCAGTTCAGCAGACTCCGATGGCTGACTCAGGAAGTCTGTCAGTAGGACTGGTTCGGACCCCTCTGAAGACGGCAGCAGGGCCGGTTCGGCAGGCTCAGATG
Source organism: Rhinatrema bivittatum (assembly GCF_901001135.1). Classification (NCBI taxonomy): domain Eukaryota; kingdom Metazoa; phylum Chordata; class Amphibia; order Gymnophiona; family Rhinatrematidae; genus Rhinatrema; species Rhinatrema bivittatum. The sequence continues at coordinate 241,249,434 of NC_042620.1, forward strand.
GCAGAGTTAGAAAGTCTGTCAGCAGGGCTGGTGCGGACCCCTCCGAGGACGGCAGCAGGGCCGGTTCAGCAGACTCAGGCTCTTCTCGGGGTAGTGCAGCAGGTTCAGATGGCAGAGTAGCATGGTTAAAGGTAGTGTGCATGGAAGACACAGATTGTACTGCCGTGGGCTTGATACCTCGAGCCAAAGTCTGATGCTCCTGATTTTGTTTCTGGAGGAGCAGTTTAGAGAAGGCACAGGCAGTTCTAGGACGTCTAGGGAAGGTGCTCGTTAGTGTCCACTTGGCAGCTGTGGGAAGCTGAGCCCTGCTAGAGTTAATCAGCTCTCTCCGTTGTAGAGAAACCTGTTCCCGAGGCTCTAGCACTGGTCTCACAGAAGCCTTCTTGGCCAGGTAAGTCCTGGGTTTTTCTACCCACAAACTGCCAGCAAAAATGTCTGTTTTAGTTGAGCCAGAAACAGAATACTGGTTAGGAGAGCTGATAGCTTTTTCTAATTGCACAGCTGGTCCTAGAGCAGAACAACAGGGGCAGGGTTTGCCTGGAGGTAACAAACACGGGAGACAGGAGCATTTCCACCACCCTGGTTTAGGAGCCAGACAGTTCAAACACTCCTGATAGACAGAAACATTTTTCTTGTTGCAGTTATTGCATGACCAGTGTTCCTGACCAACAAGTTCACAGGCTAGACAGTTCTGATAGCTAGGATAGTTCAAAGTTTGACAGGAATTGCAGGTATAAAACTTTAAAGAAGGAGGCATCTTGAATTAGTGAAAAGTTGACTCACCGGCAGGACACAGACCTATCTCTTCCCCTGGAAAATGTGATGTCTTCGGCATACTGTTACGCTTGGGCTCCGGACAGGAGTCGTGCACACCACCCCGCAGGGTGGCTCCAGGTGGAGAGAGACAGGAAGCTCGAACAGAGTCAGGTACCAGGCTGGGTCAGGGCAGGCAGCAAGAAACAGAGTCTGGGTTCAGGCTGGGTCAGGGCAGGCGGCAAGTGGCAGTGTCTAAGTACAGGCTGGGTCAGGGCAGGCGGCAAGTGGCAGTGTCAAGTACAGGCTGGGTCAGGGCAGGCGGCAGTCAGCAGTGTCTGGGTCCAGGCTGGGTCAGGGCACAGTAAGCAGGGCAGGGCAGGTCAGAAGGCCCGTAGGCCACACACACACACACACGGAAGGCCCGTAGGCCACACACCAATAGCGGGGCAAGGCAGGTCAGAAGGCCCGTAGGCCACACACACACACACGGAAGGCCCGTAGGCCACACACCAATAGCGGGGCAAGGCAGGTCAGAAGGCCCGTAGGCCACACACACACACACGGAAGGCCCGTAGGCCAGGTATGGAAATCAAGGAAGAAGGCCAAAAGGCCGCACAAGGCAAGGCAAGGAAAGGAAAGGCCCGAAGGCCACGCAAGGCAAGGCAAGGCAAGGATAGGCCCGAAGGCCGCGCAAGGCAAGGCAAGGCAAGGATAGGCCCGAAGGCCACGCAAGGCAAGGCAAGGCAAGGATAGGCCCGAAGGCCACGCAAGGCAAGGCAAGGATAGGCCCGAAGGCCGCGCAAGGCAGGCTAGAGCAGGGAGCCCAGGTGAGCTCGATGCCGAAGCACCGAGGCAACTGTCAGGCAGGGTTAAGAGGGCACACCCAGAGCATAGAGTGGACATAGGAGATGGACTGGGCCTGTCAGGAAAGCCAGCCCTAGAGGGACCCCTGGTGGTGAGGCGGTAGCACAGCAGCCACAGCCGTAACATTTAAAGTATTATCCACTATGGTCTAGATCTTTTTCCTGGGTGGTAGTTCCTAATATGGAACCTAAATTCGTGTAACTACAGCAAGGGTTATTTTTCCCAATATGCATCACCTTGCACTTGTCCACATTAAATTTCATCTGCCATTTGGATGCCCAATCTTCCAGTCTCACAAGGTCTTCCTGCAATTTATCACAATCTGCTTGTGATTTAACTACTCTGAACAATTTTGTGTCATCTGCAAATTTGATTATCTCACTTGTATTTCTTTCCAGATCATTTATAAATATATTGAAAAGTAAGGTGTCCATAATTTCTGTACTCAGGGCCAGGCAAGCAAGAACACTTAGACTCAGTAAAAGGTATAAAGTAAATTTTATTTGGCTTTTTTTTAAAGTGTTCCTGGGAGATGCTGTATATTGGGTGCCCTTTGTCTTTCAAAATAACAAGCATCTCCCAGAATATAGGACGTGCCCTTACTTTTATAGTCAAACATACAGCACCGCCAAAGTTTCCAGAATGGCGTGACTGCCCAAAGACTCATTTACAGAGACACATTATGCTGTTCTCATGACAATCTATCATGTATAGAAAATGCTTGTGAGGATCACTCCCCCACCCTGAGAATTCTTCACCAACTAAACCTGTCCATCCTCCCACCATAAAAGTTCCTTTATCAACATGGCTTTGATGCCCTTTGTTTCTTCTGATCTTCTCTTGATCCGCTGTGTTGTGTAAACAGATAGCAAATCTGTGTTCTGAATAGAAAATAGGCCTGAATTCCGTTTGCTGGCGCCAGGACTTTAATTAACACTGTAACCTTAAAAGAATCTTCTTTTCACCTGGCTCCTGTCGTTGAGATAGGCATCTGTAAGACAAAAGCTTGCATCTTGGCTTCATGCGAACCAAGCTTCCCTGTATTGTAGTGCAAATATTGTCATTGATGCCCACCTGGCTTTTAATTATAGGCTTTGCAGAGCCACAAGTTTCCCAACTCTTCTACATTCTTTGAATCTGTGATAGTCAGAAAGTCACTATATTTCAGCAGTGTCAGTGTGAATCAGCCCTCTGAGGATTCTGGGAATGGCTGAATGAGCCGAAGTTCTGAACCAGAATTATGAATTATATCAAAGGGTCCCAATACAGATCCCTGAGGCACTCCACTGTCCACTCCCTTCCACTGAGAAAATTGTACATTTAATCCTTCACTCTGTTTCCTGTCTTTTAGCCAGTTTGTAGTCCATGAAAGGACATCGCCACCTATCCATTGACTTTTTACTTTTCCTAGAAGCCTCTCATGAGGAACTTTGTCAAATGCCTTCTAAAAATCCAAGTATACTACATCTACCGGTTCACCTTTATCCACATGTTTATTACCTTCTTCAAAAATGTGAAGCAGATTTGTGAGGCAAAACTTGCCCTGGGTAAAGCCATGCTGATTTTGTTCCATTAAACCATGTCTTTCTATATGTTCTGTGATTTTGATGTTTAGAACACTTTCCACTATTTTTCCTGGCACTGAAGTAAGGCTAACCTGTCTGTAGTTTCCCGGATCGCCTCTGGAGCCCTTTTTAAATATTGGGGTTACATTTGCTATCCTCCAGTCTTCAGGTACAATGGATGATTTTAATGATAGGTTACAAATTTTTACTAATAGGTCTGAAATTTCATTTTTAGTTCCTTCAGAACTCTGGGGTGTATACCATCCGGTCCAGGTGATTTACTACTCTTCAGTTTGTCAATCAGGCCTACCACATCTTCTAGGTTCACCGTGATTTGATTCCTGGTTTTATTTGTCCAAATATTTTGATGTCTTCTACCTCTTCACTGGAGTTCAACATTGTTTCAGCGATTTTTTGTCCTGCCGACAAAATCAGGGTTTAAGCATTATGGGTTTTGAGCTCCCTGACTGATTTGCATGATTGATGTGTTAAGTGCTTAGGCTGTGATCATAATGTTCCAACTGTACTGCCTGTGCTTGTATGTCTCTCAGAGCCATCGGATTGAGGGGTTATATTCTTTCTGATTTTCTGGTCTCCCCTCTGCCTACTTATTCCAAAAAAAAAGATGTCAGAAGGGGCTCAGCCAGCCGCAAAAAAAGTTAAAAGTGAAATTTTCCCAGATGACAGGGTGATTGCAGTGTCTCCATGAAATCCCTGTGCCAGCTCACAGTAGTGTTGCTTTGGATTCTCGGTGCCAGGGCCCTGAACAAGCTCAATTACAGATGCCTGAGCAAGCAGCAAGGCACTGTAACTGTGAGCAGTCCGAGCACTAGAACTTGTCCTCTTAACTGAACTTTCTGGATGCCAAAAATGATTAGCATAGAAAAGCATGCTTATTCTTTGTTGCTGACGCAGTCAGACATCCACCCATACCACTGAGGCAAAGAAATATGACACCATAATCCAACATCCAGCCACCTCTGACACCGAAGGCTATTGCTCTAGTTTAGGACCCCAACACTCTTTGGACCCACGGATATTCATGCTGCAGCATGGCATGGAGCATTTCTTGGCACTGAGAAGGATCACACCGCCACATGGTGCCCAAGAATGGCAGGCATAGCCCTTATACAGTATGGTGCCAAAGAAGCATCCATGCAAGGAAAATTGTCCCTACCTTATGGTATAGAGCAACCTTATTCTACACAACATCACCAAACAGCTTCTTGGTGCTGATCAGTCAAGGTCAACAGGTGATTCACCACCCATTTTGATTCCTAAATTAGACAATTCAAATCCATCATGACCTGGGGAAGATTTTGTCTCAAAATATTATTACCTCATGGGGATACCAGTGGATAAAATTGGCTTCCAAATGCATATCAAATGACAGAGGTCTCAACCTCTGTTCTATAACAATTAAAGGTTTTGGTTGTTTAAGCAAGCATTTTAGGAAGAATGTTTCTGCTATTGTATTGTATTTATTTGCTGTATTATGTTACACCTTGTTACAGGTTCAGGTTGTGCACACTGCTCTCCTGCCCAGGGGCTCTGACCTGGGGGATAATCTCATATAAACATACAATTACTGGGATTATACATGGGGGCTTGAACCCAGGGGCTTATCCTCCACAAAAATGGCCACACACAGTTACTGGGATTATACCTGGGGGCTTGAACCCAGGGACTTATGCCCTATACAGAGAGCCACACACAAACTTGGATTCAGTACGTCATGGTTCCAGGTAAGGAAGTAAGTTTATTTGAGCAATAGAAGGATAGAACAAATAAAATCAGATCTTATAGAAAAAGTAATGGTAACAATTGCTACATAGATATAAAAAGCTTACATTTCCAAAGGATCAGCCATACATTCACGCCCAGGGCTCTCTGCCCTCTCTTGCTGTCTCTCCTTATACACTACAAACACTTGTGAGAACAGCCCCATTTCCTCCCTCTGAGTTCTTATCAGTTTTCAGACACAGCTGTGGCCTTCATTCTCTCTCTCAGGCTTTAGTATAAGCTAATTGCTTGCTTTCTCATCATAGACTTAGTGCAGACTCTTGCCTGTTCATAAACATTTCATAGCGTAAGACAATAAACAGGAGTTAACTCAGAGATTGGTCTTTGACCTTCAAACTAGTCTGTGTCTGGGTGAAAACTCTGAATCCATACAGCCTGTCCTCTATGTACATCCTCAGCAAAAAGTAACAAAAAATGACTCAAGCACACCTATATATTTGTATTATATATCTTCTTTTGGTAATCTACCTTGAGATATATTTGAGTGAGAGAAAATTTGAAAATAAAATAAAGATGATGCCTGTATTTTCACTATGATCCCTAGGTTAGATAGCCAATCACCTATTTCACCTAATCAGTGAACAGATCACTCTAATAAATCATAGAAACATAGAAACATAGAAATGATGGCAGAAGAAGACCAATCGGTCCATCCTGTCTGCCCAGCAAGCTTCACACTTCTTTTTTCTCATACTTATCTGTTTCTCTTGGCTCTTAGTAACCTTAGGTTCTATTTCCCTTTCACCCCCACTATTTTTTCTCATACTTATCTCTTTCTCTTGGCTCTTAGTAACCTTAGGTTCTATTTCCCTTTCACCCCCACCATTAATGTAGAGAGCAGTGATGGAGCTGCTTCCAAGTGAAATATTAAGTTTGATTAGTTGGGTAAGCGGCAGCATAGCTCTCTGCCGTTGAAGCAGATAGCAATGCTGGATATGCGTGAAATCTCAAGATCATTTAGAATTTGTGGGCCAGATTTTCGATCCTAGGTGTGGGCGTAGATTTGTGCGCGCAACCCGGCGCACACAAATCTAAGCCCGATTTTATAACATGCACACGCATCCGCGCATGTTATAAAATCCAGAGTCGGCGCGCGCAAGGAGGTGCACCTTGCGCACATCAAGCCCTAGGGGAGCCCCGATGGCTTTCCCCGTTCCATCCGAGGCCACTCCGAAATCGGAGCGGCCTCGGAGGGAACTTTCCTTTCGTCCCCCAACTTCCCTCCCTTCCCCTATCTAACCCGCCCTGCAGCCTTACCTAAATCCCCCCCCCCCCTTTATTATTTAAGTTGCGTCTGCCTCCAGGCAGGCGTAGGTTGCACACGCCGGCCAAGTGCAGGAGCGCGATCCCCCGGCCCAGCAGACCTTCGGAGGCCTCTGGCCACGTCCCCGCCCTGCCCCTTTTTTCAAGCCCCGGGGCATACGTGCGTCCCGGGGTTTGCGTGTCCTCACTTCCTGTGCAACCTATAGAAATATCTGACTCGGAAGCAAGCCTCAATTTTGCTCAGTCTCTTTTTCTTATCTGAGGAGCACTATTCTGCAAGCTTTCTATTGTTATTGTCTCCTGAAAAGCTAGAAGTGCATCCCTTCCAGAGGATTTGTCCTATCTAGCTTTCCTCTAAAATATGGTAAAGGAAATCCCCTTCAAGCTACAGCAGGATCTGTAGCTTGAAGGGGATCTGTAGCTTGAAATAAATCAACACTCCAAAATAGATACTCATGGTGCCAAGCCACATACTACTCCAAGAGCTTCAGTCCATGATTTGACAAACATCTTTGTCTGTCAGCTAGTATCAAAAGAATAGACCTCAAGTACAGAGTCTAACCTTCTCCAAGTCATGAGAAAGTTCAGCTACAACAAACACTCAGTAGTAGTAGAATTTTGCTCAAATAATGCTCATGGAAAAATGCCAAAACACTTGATAACAGCAAAAATAAGATATTTCAGAGCTCTATGTTGTTCCAGAATAGTAGCTCATTAATTGCATATGATTTAATATGTGCACTCTAGCTTACAAAATCTGCAGTATCTGTTGAATCTCTTCTGTCAGCAGTTATGAATCAATTTGTCCTGTAGTTCAGTTCGGAGAGAGGTATCTTCAAAGGATACTAATGACGCATTAGAATTAGGGCATCCCAACAGCGAGATTCCAATAATAAGAAAAGTAGTCCAAGTACTTGTAATTAAAAAGTCACCTGAGCTAAAAGATTCCAATTTATCCCTAACAATTAGAAGCAGAATGAAAATACAAACAAAAAACACACTTTGAAATGTTTGTATGCTAATGCCAGAAGTCTAAGAAGTAAGAAGGGAGAATTAGAATGTAAGCAGTGAATGATGATATTTATTTATTTATTTATTTATTTGTTTGTTTGTTTGTTTGTTTTTATACGCCGGTGTTCGTTTTTCACATCACATCGGTTTACATTCCAACAAAAAATGCAGGAAATCAAGCATTTCCTTTGTCAAATACATTGAACAATAAAAACATGGAAAATGTTAACAAGGGAAATAACATGGAAAATGGTTAACACTACGGGTTGCACGAAGGGGTGCACAAAGGGGGCATCTCAGAGACATTGTAGAAGGAAAATAACCAATGGGACAGTGCTATACCGGGGTACAAATTATATCGCAATCTTGTGCTCCTACCATGTGACAGGGGCCGACCAATGGCACCGGTAGCCCCTGTGACATAGTAAGGGCAAAGGCTATCGGCGCCATTTTGAATACCGGCAGCTGACGGCCCAGGTGCAGGAGATCGCTCCAGGACCCCCGCTGGACCACCAGGGACTTTTGGCAAGTCTTGGAGGGTCAGGACGGTGGGGGGTTGTAGTTAATTAAATTTAAAGGGTTGGGATGGGGGGGGGGTTTCAACTTTATTGGGAAATGAATACCATATGTAACTAATGGACGAATCAGGTTCCCCGAAAACGGATGCAACGGATTTGGATCCCTACGAATACCGACTCGGATGAATCCTTCTCTTCTGCAAATCCCTAACGATGAGTAAGGTCATCCAATTTGCAGATGATACAAAATTATTCAGAGTAGTTAAATCACAAGCAGATTGTGATAAATTACAGGAAGACTTGTGAGACTGGAAAATTGGGCATCCAAATGGCAGATGAAATTTAATGTGGATAAGTGCATGTAGGGAAAAATAACCATTGCTGTAGTTATACTATGTTAGGTTCCATATTAGGAGCTACCACCCAGGAAAGAAATCTAGGCGTCATAGTGGATAATACTTTGAAATCGTCAGCTTAGTGTGCTGTGGCAGTCAAAAAGGCAAACTATGGGCTGGATTCTTCATTCTTCGCAGAATGATGAATCCAGAAAAAAAGGGGGCGGGGGTGGGCCTGCGAAACGCCGCAGCCGTTTGGACCACGGTGGTGCAATTTCACCAGCCGCAATGCGGCCAGCTGCAGCCTTTCACACAAATAGCGCCACCAGAAAAGGTGGTGCTATTTGCCGCGCTACTGCCAGCAATAATCTCTCACATTATCGCCTGCAGCTGTGCCGCGGCCAACTCCTCCTCGCCCCGACTCCTCCCCTCCAGCTTATTTGCATCTTATCACACGCGATAAACCCCCCTATGTTAGGAATTATTAGGAAGGGAATGGTGAATAAAACAAAGGATCTCATAATGCCTCTGTATCGCTCCATGGTGAGACTGCACCTTGAATACTGTGTACAATTCTGGTATCCTCATCTCAAGAAAAATATAGTTGCAATGGTGAAGGTACAGAGAAGGGCGACCAAAATGATAAAGGGGATGGAACAGCTCCCCAGTGAGAAAAGACTAAAGAGGTTAGGGCTGTTCAGCTTGGAGAAGACTGAGGGGGGATATGATAGAGGTCTTTAAAATCTTGAGAAGTCTAGAACGGGTAAATGTGAATCTGTTATTTACTCTTTCAGATAATAGACGGGACTAGGAGGCACTCCATGACGTTAGCATGTAGCACATTTAAAACTGCACAGGGGGAGGGTGGGGGGTTAGGGGAAGGCCCTCAGGGGGCTGTGGGGGAGGAAATTATGACCATAGAGGTTTACAACTGTATGGTGTGTAACAGACCACATTATGTACCATATGTTATGCTTTGTTGATGTTCATTGTTTTATCCAAAACAATAAAAACAGATTTACCATAAAACTAATCAGAGAAAATTCTTTTTCACTCAATGCACAATTAAACTCTGGAATTTGTTGCCAGCAGATGTGATTAGTGCAGCAGCCCATGGATCTTGCAGGAATAACCCATTTCAGCTCCTCCACTACAGGAAACCTGAGTGGGTGGACCTTGCCTTTAAATAGAGATTAGATCAATAGTGTGCATGGCATTTGAGTTGAGATTTTGTAGAGAGGAGCTCTGTTAGAGTGGTTTCCTTTTAGTGAGGTCTACATTCTTCACTCCTTTCTGTGCCAGGTTATACACCTTAAGTTAGAGAAAGAGACTTTGTTAGGATTGTGACTACTTTGAGAGTGTTATTTGCTGGGTTGCAGCCTGGTACTCCTGGAGATGGCCTTTCCTTGGATCCAGAGATCATGAAACTGAAGATCTGCTAGTACCCTTCTAGAAAAGAGAAGAGTTGCAGTGATAGCGTCATCCTGGAAGTTTTTGGACATTTTAGAATAAATCATTCTCTTTTTGTTGAGAGGAAGTATTTGTCACCCCTCCTTTCATGTCTACCAAGGTTGGTAGAACCATGTCTACCAACCTTCAGAAAAAGACTTAAAACATGGCTGTTCAAGAAAGCCTTTCCGGACCCTTACTGATTCTCCTACACTAAATACAACAAGACTGATCATCTTCCGTTAAACTAATATAGTCATTAACAACCACCGCAAAGTTCTACCTCTTGTTAAACTTCTATCTTCCTCTTCTTTTACTCCCAGTTAGAATCATCCCTGTTTTATTGTAACTTCTTCTTCTGAACACTTGTTATAATTTGTTATAAGTTGTAATGTATACATTCAAGTTATAGTTATGTATTGCTCACCCCTTGTTTTATGTAAATCGACATGATACGAACTCCGTGAATGCCGGTATAGAAAAATCACAAATAAATAAATACATTTGCTGATGGGGCACTGTGTGCCTGATCTTTCTCCGTCAGTATCTTTCCTTCGGAGAGGGTCCCATAAAGCAGGGAAGGAAAAAGAAGAGCAGAATTGAAGACCATGCTCAAGATCTTCACCCCGGGATACAGGCACAGGTTGGGAATTTTTTTCAGATCAACTGGTGGACTCAGGTAGGACTGTATATTTCTAAAGGGGATCTTGTGCAGAATAGGATTACCCCAGAGCCTGGGCCTCTCACACACTCAACATGTACACAGAGAGAAAAGAACACGCAACATGATTACTTTTGAAAAAATCAGTAAACTTTTATTATTTGAACACCCAGATCTGTGTCCTGCTTCGTGTGTCCGAGCCAGGCATCAGCACCACACTAATCAGCTACACACTAATAAAGGAATCCACTTTACCCCCTGGGCCAGAAGCAATAGCTTTCCCCCTACAGAAAGGACTCATCCAGAGGGGGATAAGTGGCAAGAGAGACAGCCCCAATTTATAAATTGTTTGTGTTCCCTGAAAGAACCTACCACTTTCAAGGCAAGAGTTTGTTAGGATTCGTGGGTTTCGTGGACCACCTGTGGGGTCTTCACCGTTGGGAGGCGAAGCCAGTTGTAGCAGGAGATCAGTGAGTAGTAGCAGAGAGATGGAATGTCCTGCGACACAGCTATGTGATCCCAGGAGCTAGTAGATACTGTGAGGAGCCCCCAGGAGCGGGGTGCAGACACAGTTCGGAGGGAACCTACAGTATTCGGGCTGGGCAGGATATGTGAGAGCAAGAGCCCCCGACAGAGGATCGCTGGGCAGGCTCCAAGGAGCGGGGAGCGCAAGGCAGGCACTGTAGGTGAAATGCTGCAGAGACTGTCCCGAGGGGGCGGGACAGCTTAGCAAGCGGGGTTCTGGTATGATGACGTAGGCAAACCCAAGGAGCGAGGAAGCCCAGAACACAGTCTCTTGAAGAATGCAGGCACTGCCCAGAGGAGCAGGAAGCACGGAGAGTAGTCTTAAGTAGAATGTAGGTACTACCCCAAGGAGCAGGGAAGCACAGAGCACAGTCTGTAGTAGAATGCAGGCACTGCCCTGAGGAGCAGGGAAGCGCAGTGACCTGACTTCTAGGCAGGAAGGTGGTCCAAGAGACAACCCTGAGAAGCAGGGAAGCCGGCAGGCAGGAACTCTGAAAGCGCAGGGCTAACCCGAGGAGCGGGGAAGCTTGGAGATGGAGTCCCCAACTTGAGCGCGAGCAGGCCCCTGAGGAGCGGGTACCCAGGTTAGAGTCCAGAGCCAAGGCAGGTCCGAAGCAGGAACAGAAGCAAGCACTAGCGAAGGAACTCGTTGCCAAGTCAGTTAGCAAGGGGCGAAGGAGGTCCTTAAGAATCCCAACCTCGTGATGTCATCAGTCAGGGACACCCTCAAGGTTCCTGTCATTTGGCCTTTAAAGAGAGGCCTGGTGATGCACACGCACCTAGGAAGGCCCAGAGTCAGCGTGGGTGGTGGTGGCGTCCCGGCCACCACGAGGAGCCTTGTACAGTCGGAGATGTGCGGCAGTGGCCACGAGCTGACCCGCAGAGAGCAGACCTACACATGTCGTGAGTTGGATCGGTCGCAGCCGTCTGCGACCGACCGTCATAACAGAGTTACACTTGCTTATGCATAGCCCCAGTCTCCTGGTCCATAAGGAGGCCTCACTGGTGTTTACAGTGTATATGCATTCATCTCCCTTTTGTGCTATGTAAGTCCTTCTTTGTTCTTCTATGCTTTGCTTCATCAATGACTTTATGCAAGGATTTCATTTTTTCCCTGTGGTCATATAGTACAATTTCCATAACTAAAAATTATTAAACTTAGCACTAATTCTCCCCCTCCTTCCTTTCCCTCCACTGAATTATCTATTTAAAAAAGAGAGAGAGAGATTATAACAATAGTCCATCGATTCAGTTTGTATTTAATTTCTCCCATGATTTACTATCAGGGCAAAACATTTGACCCTAGATTCATCAAAATGCTATAATAATGCATGGATAACGTCCGCGGTAAGAAAAGAGTGGGAGGGAGAGCGAGAGAGATCCTATTTATCAGGATAGACTCTATAACAGGGTACTATCAAGCTAGGGTGAGGGAATACAGTAGAAATCTCAGCTTTGTGAGACTTTCCTCACTCCAAATGACGTCAATCTTCACCTCGGTGTACTGTGCTGTTCGTATATCTCACTCTGCATATAAAACTGGCCCCTAAACCACCACCACCACTTCACCTCGAGCTAGTAACTGGCCCTCCTATAGAGATATAAATAGTTGAATACTGTGACGGCTTCCCCAGAGGTGCTCTCTCTCTCTCTCTCCCACTCCAATTTACAATCTTTAACACAAATTGCATTACTATTTCTGGTGTTAAAAACATTTGATATTGCCCCTCATTTTCATTAATCCCCCGCCCCTTCAAAAAATTTGCATTCGCTCCATGCGGTAATATGATTATCACATGTGTTATGGCGTCAACATATTATCGCATGTGTTAATGCCATAATGCATTTTGTTGAATGACCCTACAAATTGATTTGCCTCAAAAAGGCCTATATCCCATATTAGCACACAAGCAATATGTCAAACTTTGGTTCTGGGATTTCTCTATAGATGATTTATAGATCATCTGTTAACATGTTAAAGGAATCCTAAAATAATATCGCCCATTTTTTCCTGTGGCATGGTTTCTAAGTCTGTTCTGTCTTTGAGCACAACCCTTAACTTAAAATAAAATACTTTGACCTGATATTTAAAATCTGACACAAATCATGATAGCATCCTGTTGATCAGTGTCATATAGTTATACTTTTATAAGTTTTTTTCTTTTTCATAAGCTTCAGAATAATGCAATCACCATTTGAGAGAAACATTAATAATCTATAAAATACAGCAATTAAACCTCTTGATAGATTAAACTGTTATACACAATTCCATAAAATTAAACTTTTACTCTATCTCTGGGGCCAAGGGGTGGGAAAAACCTCCACAGTAACCATGACGGTACTAACATTTTTAATAAGCAGCGAGCATTCATTATAAATAATTATACAACTTTCCTCTAGAGCAGGAAGAAGGATATGTAACCAGTTTATAATCCCTATCCTGGAAACAACAGTTGATGTCATTTTCCAAATTAAGCAAAGCTCATTAAGCCTTTATGAACAGATTAGCAATTGTAAAAAATAAAGGAATGATATTTTAAGTGTTTCACATTATGAACTGGTAAAAACTCAGAGATTAATTCTTTTATGGTTTCACAACTTGTGTTTTGTTAGCCATTAATTTTTGGCAATTAATTGTTAAGGAAAGATCTTGAGTTGTCATAGTCAAAGAATGTATCAAAAACATAAGTCCAAGGTAGGAAATTCCAATCAATAAAAAGACAACAAACCTAACCCCCAAAAATAGTAAATATATCAACTATGAATTTTTTACAACAAATATTTAAGTGGAGAAGACGTCAGATGCTATGGTAATACAATGAGCGTCAAGAATGTGATGGTGAGATGAATTTCACGGAGTGTCTTCATGGAATATGATCACAAAAAATTTTTAAGGTTTTGTCCAGTTTGTATTTGAAAGAAGAAAGAAGCTGTTCCCTGAAGTAGGAAGTGGTTGCTTCTAAAATGTGGACCGCATTGGCTCAATCCTCTTCTTTTAAATTGTTAAGATATCAGAGACTGGCGTACTCTTCATTCCTTTCAAGATAAGTGTGCTTTTTAGAAGATTTTTTTCACTAAGGGGGTCATTTTCAAAGGAGTTACGCGCATAAATGTAACTACTATTGTAGCAATTTTCAAAAGCCCACTTACTCGAGTAAAGTGCATTTACATGCGTAAAACCCAGATTTACGCATGTAAATGCTTAAAATCAGGCCCTAAATGTACTTGTTCACAAAAATTGAATTTCAATTTTAAGGTGGTTTGTGGCATAAGCTCGATGATTACAAATATATGTATAGGCTTTATGGAAGTTGCAAAATAATAGTGCAACGGTTTGAGGGTTATGCCTTCTCCGCTTATTGTAAAAAAAATTCCTAGTTCATACATTTACTATTTTTGGGGGTCAGGTTTGTAGTCTTTTTATTTTTTATTTTATAGTCAAAGAATGTACATTTGAATATACCTAGAAGGGTTCTAAATTCCGTGTGGAATACCATTTACTGTTTAGTATTTATTGTCAGAAATCTTTACATATAAAAGGTTCTCACGTCTGTCTTATTTACGCAGCTTTAGAGAGATCTTGAAATATGTGCATCCTATGGTTTTGGCCGTACTCCAGGTGTAAAGATGCCATGTTTTGAATGTAGCTATGCTCTGTGGCCCTTGGCTGAGGAATGTTGCTTCATGGCTGAGCTAGATAGGAGGAAAGAAGAGGGTTAAAAATGGGGAAAATCAGTCCTGGCTTGGATGTTCAGTGACAGGTGCTATGTGCGCCTCTATGAGGAAAATCTCAGGTTCAATTCCTGAATTGGACCTTTTGCCCCCAAGAATGGCAGCATGGACTGCGTCTCAGTGAGGGAGTCCTGGTCAATCGACAAGGGCAATGTCTGCTAATCAGATTTTAGAGCCCATGACACAGGGTTCTGAAAGGAGCCCCAGTGCATGGCTCCCAACTTCAGGACTCTTGCTGCAATTACCAGATGCAGAGCAGTAGAATGATCTAGTCCAGTGGGAAAAACAATTATCAAGTAGTTGCAAACAAAGGCTGGAAGGCGAGAGGAAGAACTTCCTAGCCGAAAAAAAAAAAGAGATAATGTCTAGCTAGCTGTAAATGAAGGTGCCATAGTTCTTACTGAGTTGGAAGTCTAATCAGGCTTAGGAGGAAACTGACAGGTTAAGAAAAACAAAATTGCTCCAGATTTTGAGCTAATAAAGTTGTCAAAATCAATGCTTCTTTTCCTTGAGTTTGGCAAATTGTATGTAGAAATTACATTCACAGAAGAAAGTGCTTTCACTTAAGCAGTTTAAATTCTAGTTAAGCTTTGTCCACTTTTAATAAATATCGGAATTGTCTAAACATGATTTCTTCCCTTACTGAGCCAGGAAAGTTGTCATCTGTTCCTTCTAAAGGGCACGTTTATTAACTAGAGCCTTGCTTTGTCTCAAGATATGTTGCATTTTCCTTTATTAAAGCTGAGATTACTGTTTTATTTGCATGGTTGCCATATTTCACCCAACTTCAATGTCATAATCTTTGTCAACTGTAAAGCACATCATAATTATTTTTTAACTTTTTTTGACACATGATTGAATCTTGAATCTCATCTATTTTTGTCACTAATACCTACAAAATAGATATAAAAATTTTACCACCATGCATTCAGTGGATAAAGCCTCATCAGAAGACACATTAGCTGGCATTTCAGGCCCTTTATGAGAATAAAACTATTCTTTTTGGTTGAATTGCTTTTGAGAGACCAAGATGATCAGGATTCTCTTCCACCAAAACACGAATAGGATCAATGTCGGTTTGATAGCTCAAAATCTCAGAGAGTTCTTATTACTTCCCGGTGAGGGTCAATGTTGTTTCACCAATGGGTGAGCTCAGCCAATACTGCTTTCCTCTGTGGTACCGCAGCTGCCTTTGTAACGACTGCTACTCCCTGGGCACTGGAGGTGTTTGAGTCAAGAGATACAATAATCATTTTTTTTTCTGTCTGCATAACACCAGGTTTTTTAAGGATAAAATCTGGTAAACCTTTCTTCTGAGAAAAACTGCTGTCAACATTGGAATGACAGCTAAGAATTTTTTTTTTTTAGCATTAAGCCAGCATTTCTCAGATATGGTTACCAATGAAATATTTTGCAGCTACTACAGATGAAGGAGTTGGGTAAAAAAGACCGAGTGTTAGGGAGACGTGTCAGTGTGGCCATAAGTAAGAACTGGTGGCTGCACTCGGAAGCTGCCCAGACATTAAACTTTAGAGGCCTTACTGCTTCTGCAGAATGCCATCGTCTTGCACGTTACCAGATTTTTGTTTTATGTGTTATGGCTTTCCCTAAATCATTTCCATTCTCTGAAAAATTTTTGCTTGCTTGTTTATGATGGGGGATGGGGTATTTTTACTGCATTTACTTTGTAAATAATTTTCAAAGAGAAAAACTAGCTTGGCATTTGCCATCAGAGAGGTTAATTTTCAAAGGTAATTCCCATGGAAAGAGGTGTTTAGAAAATTGTCCACCCAATAAGCAGATAAAACCACCTAGAATGATTTGATTTAAAATAGGTGGTTTGCAAGAATTTTTAATAAAATTACACATGTAGGACGTCTATGCTCATGTTTTACCCACAGCAGGGGGAGGCAGAATTGGGGAGGCCTTGAATTTACCCACATAATTTAGCAGGTGTAAATTTCTGTGGGTAGTTTTTATGGAATATTTTTCTAATGGAACGTACACTCTGGCTGCAGCTATCATAGGGACCCCCCCTGCCTGCCATAAAAGAAGTGGCTTAGAGAGATTTCCTTAGAGAAGACATCCCTCCAGGCTTCAGGGGCTCCAAGGATTTCTGGTGCTATTTGGGCATGTGTGTGTGGGGTATCTATAAAATCAGAGAATAAGGGGAATCCTGTTGCCCCCCCGCCCCCCCAGCAGTAGCACCCAAATGAGCATAGAGGTCCTACCAAATAGGGATCTGAATTTCCAAAGATGACGGTCTCATTTCCTTATATTTACCGTGCTGCACCTCTCGCCTTGTGAGGGACTGAATGCATGATGACTTGAGATTACTTGGTTTGTACAAGGACAAAGATCTCTGTTGGTGATAAACCTTATGGCAGTTTGTGGTGCTGCTATTGCACCATTGTGCACATCTCTAGAAGGAAAAAATATTCCTAAAGAAGAAAAGAATGGTTGAGGTAATTCATCATGATCTTTAATTACAAGATATTTTGGTCATTAATAGTTCCCACCCCCTAATCTTGAGTTTGACATGTCTAATGCCAAATGCTATACTGATAAGATAGTTGAAAAGTTTCCAGCACAGTTTTAAATAATTTCAAGTAGTAAGCTGAATCCCCTTATTGGGTGCCTCTATTAAATTTAAAGACGCAGTTAAGAACCTGGTATTTGATAGTAGAATGCCTTTAAGTCCCAAATCCAGCTAGCATAATATACATACAGTATATTATAACTTACGTTTACTCCGCCATTTGAAACTAGGCCTTCATACTTACCACTTCTGATTATTGTTACTCACTTTTTGTTGGAGTTCCAGGTTCCTACCTTAAAATGCTGCAGGTTTTGCAGTATTCTCCGAGGATGACAGTCCTTGCTTATGAGTAACATCATTGGATGGAGCCCGGCATGGAAAACTTATGGCAAAGTTTCTAGAACTTTGACAGAGCCTCATTGAGCATGCTCACACATGCAATAAACCATGCGTCCACTCGGAGTCCCCTCAGTCTCTTCTTTTCTGTGGAGCCTTGCGTCTCGTGGTTGGGTGAGCCTCAAAAATTTTCAACCGTTTGGCACAGTTTTAAAGTGCTTTTTTCTCAGCGATTCCTTTTTGTATTCCGTGCACCGTTGATGTGGGATTCCCCTGGTTCTCCCATTAATGTCCTAGATAGATTTCTCGTTGTTTTTGGGTATTTTTGTTGTCAATCTCCTGGGGCAGCAATGCGCTCGGTGCCCACCGGCCATCGACGACCGCTGCCATTGATTTTGATCTGGCGTCCTTTTTGTTTCGCAATGACATGTCCACTTCTAGTTTCATGCGATACCTCAGATTTACGAGGACCATATCTATCACGGATCTCCATGACAGATGTGTTCTCTGCCTTGGGGCATTGTACAATGTCCAGGGTTGCAGTAAGTGTGCCAAGATGACCCTGAAGGGGATGTAAGATTTGGCTCAATAAGATGGAACATTGCTTTGGGCCAGAGAAGACCGATCCATCACCATCGGAGGTAGAGGCGTAGCAAGGGTTTCCGGGGGCCAATACATGTTATGTCTCCAGAGCAGGCCCCCTTCCCCACCCATCTTCCAGTGCATCACCACATGGCACTACCATGTGTGGTCTCTTCACTGGGGAGGGATGGGAATCCTGCCAGTGCAGCACCACAGGGTGCTGCCCTACAGAGCCAATGCTAACTTCTCTGCAGCCCTATGCAAACAATTACTGAGCTTGCCCCTCCTCATTCTGGTTTTTTTTTTTTATTTAACATTTAATTTATATTCTTTTACCAATCAGGGTTAGTACAAGGGTATTTGGCATGTTAAGTGAATCTTACAGCTTTGTGCCCAGCCTTCCCCCTTCTACGACCCTCTCCACACACAATTTCAAATTATGCATTTTATAATAAAAAATTTGACATGAAAAAAACACACTCAAAGTATATTATATTTACATGCACAGCTGTGGTATCAACCAGAAAACACTACGTGGAAGCCCAAAAGACCATTGTAACACATATGGTATTAGTACTATTGTAGCATGTTGAGTGTGGGCTTGGTCCTCAGATTTTTTTTGTGGTAATTATATTTTTATTTTTATATTAAAAGGAGTTTATTGTTTGTCATACATAGTAAAGGTTCATTTATTATGTTTATTGTAGAATGTCCCCCTGAAGAAGCCCGGTAGGGTGAAACAAGGGTCCCTTGTAGGGGGAGATCGTTTTTGAAGTGAGAGACATCGTTTTGAGATATTTGGATGAGTGGTGGATCGTTTTTGATATGAGAGACATTGTTTCGAGATATTTGGATGATATAGTGCATCACTTTTAATATGAGAAGATTTTGACATAGTGAGGAGGGATCGTTTCTGACGTGAGAGATACTATCTTGAGACACCCGGATGATATAGCGCATCATGTTGAATATGAGAAGATTTTCACATAGTGGGGAGGTGAATAGGGTAAATTGTTTACAACAGGTGTGTGAATAATTTTGTAATATTGATAGAGAATTTTTGTAAAAAATGTGTGTGATTTGTTTTTAAACTTTGAAACACAATTTAGATGTTTTGATTTTTATGATATGAATGAGACAATTGGGATAATGCCACTTGTGTAAAATTATGCTGCTATTTCAATAAAATTTGTATTAATTTTGTATTTTTTTGTATTTGTATATATATTTCCCATTAGTTAAATGTTTGCATATGAGTGTATATTGGGAATAACGTGCAATTTCACCCATTAACATTTTTTTACCTATCTTGGTCCTCAGAAATCCATGAACAAACTAAATTGCTATTACATTATAATAAATTTCCCTTTCCAAAACAGCACTAACACAAGCACTCAAACAGTTACAACCCTATAAAAAGGAGACTCTGCAAATATTACATTAGGCTAAAACACCTATATACCTCCTATTAGGTTAACAGAACAAACTAAGCTTCTATAGATCCTCCATAGAAATGACACACTGGCAGAATACTTAACCTCAATCACACATGCAGAACACACAGACCCTCACCAAATAAAGAATAAAGTAACCAAAAGTAGTAATACAAACGTGCAGACAAAAACTGAACTGTAAATCATAACAGTCCAGACTATGCATGGAAGCAAGCAAGTGATGCATGGAGGATGCGCTGTTTTTTCTCTGGCCATGACTGCATGGCTGCTTCTTCCTGCCCAATCAGACCACCACATCCTCCTCCAGGCTGCGTGGGCATGAAGGAAAGACCATGCCTCCAGACTGATGGCACAAGCCTCCTCTTCTTCTGCTGCCGGTTGGGATGGGCTCTGGCGGCTGCGGGCCTTCTCTTCTTCTGCTGCAGTGTGGGATGGGCTTCCCCGATGGTCACAGACATCCTCTTCTTCTACCACTGGGTGGGATGGGTTTCCATGGCAACCGCTGGCCTCTTGTTCTTCTGCCGCCGGAAGGGATGGGCTCTCCCATGGCTGCAGACCATTTATTTGCCTGGGCAGGATGAGACCTCACTGCCCCGGGTGCCCCCTACAACCTGGCACCAGGGGCCTTGGCCCCCCTGGCCCCCCATTGCTATGTCACTGATTGGAGACATTGTCATTGAGGGATGCCGGAGCCACTCTGGACACCAAGCTATCGACATTGGCGGGGCTGCAGGTTCCGTCAAGGTCGGCTGAGAGGGATGCCAGAAATCAGCCATTGTCAGGCTTCTCCAGTCAAGGATGTTGGGTTTGTCGTCCTTGGAACTGGGGAGGACCAATCTGAGCATCGAAGGAAGCTGAAGAAGCATTGGAATTGGTCCCGGTCGATGCACAGTGCCAGGTTCGGGAACGCACCCGCTTCTGCTGTGATGCCCCTAAAGTGACCCCCATGGAAAGGAGAGGCAGTCCTACATCAATGCCAGAGGTGCCCCACGATCTCTACTGGTCCCAATCCCCACTACCAGTCCTCCTGTCAGTTCTGAAGAGGATCTGGTTACACCTTCTGGGTCTCATCCTCTCCTGGCATTGGTGATTTTCGAGGAGGAATTGGAGAGGTGAATGCAGCTGGCCACGGAGAGGGGGATGCGAGGCCTTGGCATCGGAGCACCAGCGATGTTTCTTCTTGAGCCACTGCTTGAATCCCTGCACGCACTTATCGGCATGTTTCTGACTCAGTCCCCAGTGTCAGTTCCTGTGGTAGTATTGATGCCTTGCAGGGCACAGATGCCACCACCAGCCAATCTGCTTGTCATCCTCAGTTCCTTGGAGAAGGAAGCCTCCCCCCCCAATACTGGAGGTGGCACTGGGGCATGGACCAGAAAGGCCAGTTGAATTGGTGCCTATGTCGCTGGCTGGGGGCTTAGCACCTAGGGCCTCATCACCAGTCAATGACAGCAGAGACGAGAGTATCAATGACCTCTGTGGGGATGACTCCTCCATGGCTTCCAATGATGCTTCGCATGGTGTCCCCTCAGAACCATCTCTTCCAGATGACTGAAGGAAATCCCCACCAGACGACCTCTCCTTCGCAGGTTTTGTTCGGGTGATGGCTGAGGCTGACTGAAGAGGAAATCAGGCACAAAATGCCAGATATCCTCCAATATTTGAAGCCTCCCAAGGAAATAGTGGCACTCCCAGTGCACAACATCCTTTTGGAGTTATTGATGAGGATGTGGGAACACCCCATCATAGTGCCTCTCGTGAACAGGAAGGCAGACGCAATTTATATCGTCCAAAAGACTGTTAGATTCAATATGTGTCGGCTGCCTCCCCAATCAGTGGTCATCGAATCCGCTCTCAAGAAGGCCAAGCGCTCTCAGACACATTCTTCGGCATCCCCAGGGAAGAATCAGAGAGGGATGGATTTCTTGGGAGGAAGATGTTCCAGGGTGCTATGCTGATTGCCCACATAGCAGCCTACCAGTTCTACATGAGCCAGTGCATTCGCAACATCCTGAAGCAGGTGAAGGGGGTTGCCAAGCAATTGCCTCAGCAGCAGCAAGACACCCTGCAGTTGCTGGTGCATAAGGGTATGGAGTATGGAAACACGGCATCCAATCAACCTACAATGCTTTTGAAAGGGCATCAAGTGTTTCTGCAGTGGAAATCAGCTCCCGCAGGCTTGCACAGCTTCAACCTCAGATCTGAGATCAGAGGTGTAGGAGCGACTCGCTGATATGCCTTATATAGGAGAGAATCTCTTTGAAGATAAAGTGAAGGGTGTGGTGGCCCATATCCGGGACTGCCATGCAACACACCAGCAGCTCTCCACTGGAACTCACGACCCGCTCTCCTCAGCCAGGAGCCCATCAAGGTTTGGGCCCAGGAAGTCCTTTCACCCAAAGAAATACTACCCTTGCCACCTTGCTCCCGTCAGCAGCACCAGGGCCCTTGTGGCAATTCTAGGCAACAGAGGGCATTGAAGCCCCAGCAGGCACCTCCAGTCAATTCCAGATTTTGACTGGATTGCAGGGAACATAGCAAATTGCCCCTATCTGGAGTGATGTGCCTGCCGATTGGGGAAAGGCTTCTGTTCTTTGTGAACCAGTGGCCCAGTATAACCTTGGACCAGTGGGTTCTCTCCATCGTTTGTGAGTACTACAAATTGAACCTATTGAGTACCCCACATAATTGCCCCCAAGCCCATTCTGAGGCCTGATAGCACATCAGAAAGTACTAGTAGCAGAGCTCTCCTCTCTCTTAATAGCCCGAGTGGTCGAACCACTTCACTAGCGCAAAAAGAGTAGGGGTTTTTCCTCCCAGTACTTCCTTATACCAAAGAAAACAGGGGGACTCCTTCCCATCCTGGACCTAAAGGCCTTGAACAATTTCATCAAAAGAGAAAAATAAAGATGGTTTGTCTGGGCATCCTGATCCCCTTCTTGCATAAAGGGGACTAGCTGTGCTCCCTGGATCTAAAAGACACATTCACATTGAGAGATTCGCAGAACACCAGAAGTATCTCAGATTTGTGGTAGGAAAGCTGCACCTCCAGTATCATGTTCTGCTGTTTGGGCTCACGTCAGCCACATGTGTCTTTATAAAATGCCTAGCTATGATGGTGGTGTACCTTTGCAGATTGGGTGTTCACATTTTCCCATATCTGGACAATTGACTGGTCAAGAGCACCTCTTGGGCGGGAGCTCACGAGCCCATGCGCTCAATCATCCGGGTGCTGGAGACATTAGGGTTTGTTGTCAATTACCCCAAATCCCATCTCAGCCCGTCACCACAGTTGGAATTTATTGGAGCCCTGTTAGACATGGCTCAGGTCAACACGTTCCTGTCCCAGCAACAGGCCATCAATCTGATGACCTTTGGCGGGGATTCAACAGAGTCAACAAGTGTCAGCATGGCACATATTAAGGTTATTGGGCCATATGACTGCAACAGTACACATCCCTCCCTTGGCAAGTTTGCACATGTGAAAAGCCCAATGGACCTTGAGGTCACAGTGGTGACAAGCCACTCAAACCTCCAGGATTACATCTGAGTCATGCCATCTCTCTGGGACTCTTTGTCTTGGTGGTGGGAAATTTTGAATCTGGGAAAGGGGCTGTTCTTCCAACGTCCTCCCACCAAAATTGTCCTAACTATTGATGTGTCCACCCTGGGCTGGAGAGCTCATGTAGATAGACTCAGCACCCATGGTCTATGGTCTGCCCAGGAACGTCTCTATCAAATCCATTTCCTTGAGCTCCGGGCAATCAGGTATGCTTTGTGGACTTTCAGAGATCCAACAAAATTGTTCTGATACAGATAGACAACCAAGTGGCAGTGTGGTATGTCAACAGCAGGGAGGGTCGGGATCGTATGTCCTGTGTCAGAAAGTGGCCCACATCTGGTTGTGGGCCCTCTCCCATGGGTGGTGCTCAGGGTTGTGTACCTGGCTGAAACAGGGAATGTAACAGTGGGCAGTCTGAGTCGTATCTTCAGACCCCATGAATGGTCTCTGGACTAAGGGGTTGTGAATCTGATCTTCTGCCTCTGGGGAAGCTTGGATTTGGATCTCTTCACAGCACCTTGGAACAGGAAGTTTCCTTAGTCCTGGGCCCTGTACAGGACACACAGCAAACCAGCCTCAGATGCCTTTACCCACCATTGGGGTGAGGGTCTCCTGTGTGGACATCCTCTAGCTCCACTGGTAGCAAAGACTCTCTTGAAGCTTCACGAGGACAAAGGGACTATGATCCTCATAGTCTCTCATTGGCTGAGGCAGGTCTGATTCCCACTCCTCGGGGAGATGTCCATCCAAAAAATAATCAGGCTGGGTCTTCCTCACATCTCATCACCTAGGATTGAGGTAGATTGCACCATCCCAGTCTCCAGGGCCTGTCACTCAAAGCCTGTAAGATGAGAAGTTAATATTACAACCACTTGATCTCTCAGAAGATGTGTCTTAGGTCCTGGTGGCTTCCAGAAAGCATTCCACTAAAAAGTCCTACAGACTGAAGTAGAGGAGGTTTTCTGTGTGGTGTGAGCAGAAGGTCCTAGATCCTTTCTCCTGCTCAACACAAAAGCTACTTGATTATCTTCTACACCTATCGAAAGCTGGTTTGAAAACCAACTCTGTTAGAGTTCATCTGAATGCAACTAGGACATATCACCATGGTGTAGATGGTATGCCCATCGCTGTACAGCCTATAGTTGTATGTTTCATGAAGGCCTGCTTCAGTTGAAGCCTCCACTAAGGCCTCCCGCTGTGTCTTCGGACCTCAACGTGGTGTTAGCTAAGCTGATAAAAGCTCCCTTTGAGCCGCTGCGCTCTTGTGACCTGAAGTACCTGACCTGGAAGGTCATATTTTTGGTGGCGATCACTTCAGCACATAGAGTCAGTGAGCTCCAGGCCTTAGTGACTTATCTACCTTATTCTACGTTTTTCATAACAGGGTGGTCATACGTATGCACCCTAAGTTCCTGCCTAAGGTAGTGTCTTACTTCAATATTAACCAGTCCATCGTCCTGCCAGCATTCTTTCCCAAGCCCCATTCGCATCAAGGTGAACAAGCCCTGCACAGTTTAGATTGCAAAAGAATCTTAGCCTTCTGTCTGGAGCAGACAGAAGCCCATAGACAGTCCACCCAACTCTTTGTTTCTTTTGATAGAAATAAGTAGGGCAGCGCTGTTGCCAAGCAGATGCTTTCTAATTGGCTAGCAGACTGCATCTCCTTCTATTATGCCAAGGCAGGACTGCATCTTGAGGGCATGTCAAAGCTCACTCTGTTTAAGACATGGCAGTATTGGTGGCCCACTTACGAGCTGTTTCCATGGAGGAGATCTGCAGAGCTGTCACGTGGAGTTGTCTCCATGCAGTCACATTGCATTATTGTTTGGATAAGGATGGCAAACGCAACAGCAGATTTGGCCAATCTGTACTTTGGAACTTGTTTGAAGTGTAGAACCCAACTCTGTTCCTGCCTAGGGCCCTTTGTTTTTGTTCAGGCTGCCCCACCTTTTACAAACAAAACTAGTTGTTGTGCCTGATGGCACTTATTTTGGTATTTTGTTGTTCCCCTTTTAAATTGGGGGCAATCTGTAGCTAGGGATTCACCCATGCATGAAGACTGCCATCCTGCTTGACCTCAGAGAAAGCAGAGTTGCTTGCCTGTAACAGGTGTTCTCCAAGGACAGCGGGATGTCAGTTCTCACGAAATCTGCCCACCACCCTGCGAAGTCGGGTTTCCAACATATGGGTTTTTTCATTATTTTATGTTATTATTATTCTGAATTCTATGTTATAAGACCAAAGGGAATCTTCATGGATGCATGGTATATTTCTTACACAAGCATGCTCAAAGAGGCTCAGTCAAAGTTTAACATTAAGGGGTAGATCTTTAAAAAATACGCGATCGCATACTTTTGTTCGCGCACCAGGCACAAACAAAAGTACGCTGGATTTTATAAGATACGCGCGGCTACGCGCGTATCTTATAAAATCCGGGGTCGGTGCGCACAAGGGGGTGCACATTTGTGCAACCTGCACGCGCTGCCTGTTCCCTCCGAGGCCGCTCCGATTTCGGAGCGGCCTCGTAGGGGAACTTTCCTTCGCCCTCTCCCCACCTTCCCCTCCCTTCCCCTACCTAACCCCCCTTCCCCCCCCCCCCCCGGCCCTATCTAACCCCCCCCTACCTTTGTCGGCAAAGTTACGCCTGCTGAAAAGCAGGCGTAACTTTGCGCACGCCGGCCAGCAGCCCCGCTCCGTCCTCCGGTCCCGGGGGCTGGTCCGGAGGCCTCGACCACGCCCCCAGGCCGGCGCCACGCCCCCAGGCCCGCCCCGAAATGCCGCGTCGTTTCGGGAACGCCCCCGGACACGCCCCCTCCCGCCCCTTTTCGAAAGCCCCGGGACTTACGCGCGTCCCGGGGCTTTACGCGCCGGCGGCCTATGCAAAATAGGCACGCCGGCGCGCGCAAATCCAGAAGGATTTACGCGCGCAGGCCTTTTAAAATCCACCCCTAAGTTTTCCATGCCAAGCCCCATCCAATGATGTCACCCATGTGTGAGGACTGACATCCTGCTGTCCTCAGAGAATACCTGTTACAGGTAGGCAACTCTGCTTTCTGCAGTGCTCCTGGTGGCCGGCTATAGCATCATGTGACCTGCAAGAATTGCATTGGCTCCCCATCCCCCAGCAAGTGTAATTCAAGGATCTAGTCCTGAATTTAAGGCACTTAAAGGACCATTACGATCCTCCAGCAAAATTCTTTTAGTCCAGCCTTCAGCTCAGGCCGCACATTTCACCGAGGCCAGACAAGCTTTTTTTTTATATTGGCCTTTCATTTTGGAATGCCTTGCCGGAGCCTCTACAGTTAATGGAAAGTGTTGCAAAGTTTTGTAACACTTTTTTATTTAAAGAGGCCTTTGGCAGCTTTTAATTAGATGTTGTGGTGTGACAGGAAATAGAGGCAGAGAGGGGTAACAAAATGTCTTCTGTTGATGTTTATTGTTGGATATCTGCTTTGATTATTTTATGTTTCTACCCTGTTATTTTATGAATTGTGTTATAATTTGCTTAGCACATTTTGGTTTAGGTGAAAAATAAATACATATTTTTAATAAAAAATAAATGAATGAAATAATGAATTGACACGTTTTCAGTCATCAAATTAAAAATAATGAATTTAGGACGGTCCTGTGCTACCAAAGATTTTTGCCGTATAGATATATGTCATGCATCTTGGGGCCTTTTGAGTACTGTAGTCCCTGCACCACAGAATATATGTTGGACTTGTCCTGTTGAGAGTGGGAGACTAGCAAAGCTGATCCTTTTTTTTCTACTTGTATAAATGCTTCATATTTTCACTGAGAAGCCTGGCATGCTAAGATTTGTGAAACTTTGGTTTCATAAACTGCAAGATGTTCAATAAGGCAGAAAACTTCAACTATAAGATAGCTATTTGCGCTAGAAAGTCATTTTGCTACCCAGGTCCAATTTCACAGCAGTTACTGCTTTTCACTTAGTTTTTTGAGGGAATGTGACACAGTAGATTAACTATTGATATCGAAATGTGAAGTTTCCCTTACGGCTATTGTTTATCTTGTTCCATTTTTCCCCTCTCCATGTATTAAAGTAATAGAAAAGAGAAGCGCCCATAATAACTTCTATTTACCTGTACATCTATGATTATGAACTTCACTTTGATGTGGCTATAAGACCTTTCTCAATAACTTCCTACATGTCTGTGAGTTGATATAAAAGCAACCATAATCTTTAATGCAAGTGAAGTTTTGTGTTCTGATTTGGGGGCCTGTGCACTGAATCTTAGATGGTAATTTTAAAATGAACATGTGTGGGTCCATCTACCTACCTATGTGAGCACGAGCACACATGCACTTGAATTTTAAATGGTTCTCACAAGTGTGTGGCGGCTTTTAAACACTCAAATGAACACATTTTATAACATGCATGGGTGAAGGAAATAACCAATGTTATCAATTAGTTGACCAGTTTGCCCAGTCTATTCTAGGTCATCCAGACTCCTGGTTCTTCACTCTGTACGCCATCCAGTTTACCCAGACCCCTCACCCAGCCAATTTTTGGCTATAAAGAGTTCTATTCTGACTTACATCTGATAAAGAGGAAAGGCTAAAGAGGTTAGGGCTGTTCAGCTTGGAGAAGAAACGACCGAGGGGGGATAAGATAGAAGTCTATAAAATCATGAAAGAACTTGAATGGGTAAATGAGAATTGGTTATTTACTCTTTCAATAATAAAAGGTCTAGGGGAACACTCCATGAAGTTAGCAAGTAGCACATTTAAAACAAATCTGAGAACATTCTTTTTTCACTCAACGCACAATTAGGCTCTGGAATTCATTGCCAGAGTATGTGATTAAGGCATTTAGTGTAGATGGGTTTAAAAAAGATTTGGATAAATTCTTGGAGGAGAAGTCCATAAGCTGCTATTAGTTAAGATGACTTCGGGATTAGCCACTGCTATTACTAGCATTAGTTCATTAACAAAGTGGTGAAGACCAAAACTGTAAAGGACTTCAAAGGGGCGTGGGATAAACTCTGTGGATCCATAAAGTCTAGAGGATGTGAATGAAGAGTGGGTGGCTCACAGGACGATGGCTACTACCTGGTGATAATACCCTTATTCAATAAACATACACACAGTTAATGCGACTCCAACATTGCTCTGAGCTTCAGCGGCAATGAGGAAATGTGGAAAAAAGGATTTGCATTCACAAAAAAGCGGGGAGTAGCTTGCTTGTTACGGCAGTTGCTACCCCAAACCAAATAAGCTGATATTTCACTTTCAATGCATATCAGCATAGCTTTCTGCTTCAATGGCAGGGGAGAAAGTCTGACACTTCACACATATCCAGCATAGCCCTCTGCTTCAACGGCAGGGGAGCAAAACTGATACTTCACTTTCAATGCAAAGCCAGCATAACTCTCTGCTTCAACGGCAGGGGGGAATGAATAAAGGTGGATCTATATTCAGTAAACAATCAACAAGGACTGAATTACATAGTCTGGATAAACAGATAAGCATGGGTATAGCTTACTTATTGCGGTGGTTAATACCCCTAACTAATTAAGCTATTTCAGTTAGATGCAGTTCCAACACTGATTTCTACATTAATGGCGGGGGTGGAAGGGAAATAGAATAAAAAAGGTTACTAAGAGCCAAGAGAAACATAAGTATGTGAGAGAAAAAAAAAAGTGCGAAAGCTTGCTGGGCAGACTGGATGGTCTTCTTCTGCCATCATTTCTATGTTTCTATATAAGTGATTACTAGCATTAGTGGCATGGGATCTAGTCAGTGTTTGGGTACTTGCCAGATACTTGTAACCTGGATTGGCCAGTGTTGGAAACAGTATGCTGGGCTTGATGGACCCTTTGCACAGTATGGCAAGTTCTTATGTGATTAAAGAGCAGAAGTAAATATGCGCAGGTAACAGCCCTATGCGCATTGCCCCATTTTTACACAAGCAAAGTTATTCATGCACCAGTACTTACCTGCCTATATGCAAGGTTTATAAAACAGCAGGCGAACAAATAAGTGCTTCTTGTGCATCCATCTGTTATTTTATGGGTGTGCATCTGTTTTAAACCTCACCTTTTAGCATGCACCAAGAATAGCAGGCTATACACTAAGAC
The DNA here is from genome assembly GCF_901001135.1 of Rhinatrema bivittatum. Lineage (NCBI taxonomy): Eukaryota > Metazoa > Chordata > Amphibia > Gymnophiona > Rhinatrematidae > Rhinatrema > Rhinatrema bivittatum. The sequence continues at coordinate 241,278,490 of NC_042620.1, forward strand.
CCTAGCATGCATGTGGTCAGGGGACATTAATGGGTTCATGCTAAAATTAGCATGCATGTATCCATGTGTAAACGAGGGAATGACATATGCAAATGAAAGCCACTAAAATATAAAATGTCAAACTTACCTTGAACCAGGTGTTAACTTTTTAGCTTATAGGTTGTGGTTTAAAGTTGGAGCAGATGTGCAAGTGATAACACTGTAACCCATAGGCCCCTGAGCTGGAACACATCTTCTCTTACTTGTGTTTGGAAAAGTAAAAGACACCAATGCACATAGGCTTCTGGCGGTTCATATTCAGAAGCATTTAGCTGGATAATTCCGAAGTTAGTCGGCTAAATTAATATTTAAACTAAACTAAATTCTAGCCAACTAAAACATTAGTAGGCTAACCCCTAGATTCATTAAAAATGCGTTATTAACAACTTATTGCTTTGCATTGGTAGTATCAAGTGCTGCGGTAAACTTAGTACAATACCTGCAATAATCCCTATTTCTTGTGGAGGGAGAGCGAGAGAGAGAGAGGGAGAGAGACAGACTCTATCTACAAGACTCTCATAGTAGTGAAGTATTTTATCTCTATAGGAGGGCCATCTAATAGGTTGAGGTGAGGTGTTGGTTTAGGGTTTAGGGGCCAGTTTTCATGTAGAGTGAGACATACGAACAGCACCGTATACCTTGATGCCCAAGCTAGAGTGAGAGAACATAGTAAAAGTTTCATCTTTGTGAGACTTTCCTCACTCCAAATGACATCAAATCTTCACCAAGGTGTACTGTGCTATTCGTACGTCTCACTCTACATGCAAAACTGGCCCCTAAACCACCACCACCACCACCTCACTTCGACCTATTAGATTGCCCGCCTGTAGAGATATAAATAGTTGCCCACTGTGAGGCTCTCTCTCTCTGTCCCTCTTTCGCGCCCAGAAATGGCTAAAATGCAATTCAAAAAAGTTATTGTGAATTGCGTTATGGCCATTTCGCCATATTGCACTGCCTAATCTAATGCCAGGAAAAAAGGTGTAGTTATTTCCCATGTTAAAACCGTGCGATAGCATGTGCTATGCTATCACATGGTGCGATATTGTCCCTCATTTTATTAAATCCTGCCCAAAGTCCTCCCTGATCCCGCCCTTCCAAAAAATTTGCATTTGCGCCGTTGTTATTGTTCTTAACGCATGTGTTATGGTGTTAACGCATGCGCTGATGTGTTATCACTTTCATTAATGCCAAAACGCATTTTGATGAAGGACCTTATAAGTGAGGGTGTTCCAGAGGCATAATTGAGAGGAGTGGAGTTAGCTAAATTAACCAGCTAATTCTGATATTCAGAGGATAACTTAGCTAAGTCTGATCAACCTGTAGACCTGTCGTAAAGTTAGCCGGCTACCTTTAAGATAGCCGGCTATATTCAATTGTATGTACTCCTGGGGAAATTCTGCGCAAAAAAGTTTAAATTTCTTCGCACAAAAACTTAAAATTCTGCAAAATTCTGCAAACTTTATATTGGTCAAAATGACACAATTTACATGACAGTCTTTAAGTAATTATATTTTAAATTAATACAGAAAAAAGTTATTACTTAAAGATGCAGAATTTTAAATATTTTGAGCAGAATTTCCCTAGAAATTCACTGTAAGAGTGTCCCTTCCACTCGCTCTCCCTACTCCCCTGGCCACTTTGCCCTCTGAGGTCCCAACTTCTCCACCTGCCAGTATCTTTCCCCTCCACCTCTAGGCTCAACCCCTTCCACTCTATTGCCAGTCCCAGAGATTGACCCCCGTTCTCACTATTGCCCCTCACACAGGCTCCCTCTGTCCCTCCCTCTCTCACACACATGCTCCCTCTCTCTAATATACATATACACCCCCTTATACAGGCTCCCACACTCTCTCGCATACACACACATCCTTTCATACAAGGTCCCTCTCTCTCTTGCATACACACCCACAGGCTACCTGTGTCTCTCTCTCACATACCTGTTCACACAGGCTCTGTCTCACACATACACAATCCCTTCCCACAGGCTAGCACCCTCACATACACACGATCCCTTTTTCATACACACGAGCTCCCAATCTCTCACACACATACACATTCCTTCACAATCTCCTCATATAGGCTCCCTCTCTCTGAAACCCACACTCAAGCATGCCAACCCCTCGTACCTCCTGTGCTCTCTCTCACACCCTCCTACCCTCTCTCACCCCTCCCCTCCCCCCACAACCCCTCCCCTCATATAGGCTCCCTCTCTCTGAAACCCACACTCAAGCGTTCCCCCCCGCTCTCTTACCTTCCATGCTCTCTCTCACACCCTCCTGCTCTCTCTCATCCTCCCCTCCCCATCTCCTCTCACACACACACACACACACACACACACACACACACACATATCTCTCACCGGGGGCCTTCCATTTCGCCGCGAACGGCACAAATCCCACGGCACACGCGGGATGCGCACCGTTCGCAGCATGCCGGGGGTCTCCTCTGCAATTCTGCGCAGAAAATGGCAATTCTGCACAGGGGGGAATTTCCGCGCAAATTCTGCGCTCCGCTATCCGGACTGTCTGAATATGAACCTCCTGGTCACTCACTCGTCTGAGACGCTAAAGGAGAGCAGTGAGGGTGCTTTGACTCACCTGGAAAATTCAGAGGGTTGCAGCGGGGAGGGGGTGCACGCTTTGTTTTTTAGACTGAGGCTATAATTGTCTTCCATCATTTAGGGATATAGAGTAACAGAAAGCTATAGGTAATGCTTATTTAGATTTTATATATTTGATATAAACAAAACAAATTTAATAGAGCAGATCTACAATCATGAGCAAAGAACAGAGAAGCATATATAATCCGTGCTTGGAGCTTGCAGCTTCCAACCACGCTCCAGTTCTTCCTCTGAGCCTTCTCTTTTCTTATTAGACATCTGAGGTGCATATTTTTGGTCAGGTATTTCCTTTCTTTTCTTTTTTTTTTCACTTCCTCTTCTGAAGTTCAAATGCTCTTTCTCTCTCTCTCTCCCCTGCCCTTTGCACTGACAACCAGTTCCATATGCAAAGCTTTCTTTTATACAGTTTAACAGCAAAGGGACAGAGAAGCATGAAGAACAGAGAATCGCATATCCTTCCTTTAGTGTGCGCAGCCTATTTGGTGTCGTCTTTAGATGCCTTCTACCGCTTTGCCAGAAGTAGCATGTAGATGCCATACTTTTTGGTGTACAAAACTAATTACAACACACACTCAAGGCACGCTGTAAATTTGAACTAATCCTCATACAAAACAGCACCAAAGCCTTATAGCGACTAAATAATCAAAGACACAATTCCTCAAACCTTGCACCTCAACAGCCGGATCCGCCGTGGGGAAACACTATCATAACACTGTTGTAAAAAGTTCAATGATTTTTGTGTTATTTTTTATGTTGCAAATAAAATCTTTCAATTCTTCTTTTATATCAAAATCTTTCAATTCTTCTTTTATATCAAAAAGTACTTAGCTTATATAAGCGAGGAATACAGTCAACACTTAACGCTGACAGCGTTTCTAGAGCGTACTCAACTGCTCTCTGCTTCAGGAGAACTTGCCATCTTGTCCGATCAAATCCTTGTTTCTGAGAGAAAAAAATGTTTATAGTCAATTTATTCACTGCTTCAAGATTCTCAATAACCAATCAGAGTTGCATTGGGCATCAAGTGAGGTTTGACATTCTGTGTGAATAGCAACTCTGGTTATTGAGAAGAAGCAGTGAATAAATTGACTATAAAACATTTTTTCTCTCAGAAACAAGGATTTGATCGGACAAGATGGGAGTTCCCCTGAAGCAGAGAGCAGTTGAGTACGTTCTAGAAACGCTGTCAGTGTCTGGTGTCGCCTGTATTCCTCGCTTATACAGGGTGGCCCATGGAAAAGTAGCCCGCCTCCAATACTTGTGCCACCAGGCTAGCTACTTTCCCATGGGCCACCCTGGGTAAGCTAAGTATATATGTATATATACTGTTCCATTCCTGACCCTTTCTCCTTCATTCCCGCTCCACTTTGTTCCCCACCCCGTTTTGCCCTGATACTAGATAAAGTTGTGCATTCACAGTTATTTTTTACACTATTTTATCATCTATTATTAGCTAAATAAGTTGTTCTTGATACCATATGTAACTGTTCTAATGTTTTATGGAATTCAGCTATTATTATATTGTTATATGTACACGCAACTGCGTATTTTTGTTCTATGTGCACCGACGTGATATCTTTGATGAGCGGTGGTATATAAAAACCAATAAATAAATAAATAAATAAATACTTTTTGATATAAAAGAAGAATTGAAAGATTTTAATATAAAAGAAGACATGAAAGATTTTATTTGCAACATAAAAAAATAACACAAAAATCATTGAACTTTTTATGACACAATTCCAGTGATGATAGTGTTTCCCCGCAGCAGGTCCGGCTGTTGAGGTGCAAGGTTTGAGGATTTGTGTCTTTGATTATGTAGTTGATATAAGGCTTTGGTCTGTTTTGTATGAGGATTAATACTTTTTGGTGTGGCATCTACATGCCACTTCTAATAGCATTCACACCCTGTTGAGGCTATGTTTTAATGGGGGCCTTCTAAAACTTAAAGGTGAATTTTAAAAGCCCGGCATGCACATCAGTCAGAGGATGCGTGAATAAGTCAGGCTTATGCGCAGCAACCCTGTTTTAAAAAGCACTCAGATACGTGTGTAAAACTGGCCGCACGCACATCTGAAAAGTTTCCGGGTGTGGAAGTGGTCTGTGCGGGGCATGAGCGTCTTGGGGCTGGCCAAAAGATGTGGCCGCAAATATTTATGCGCCCCGCCGCGTGCCATGGTCCCCTTGTCGCGTAACTTTACTTCTGCTATGGAGGACATCTAAGTAATAAAAGGATCAAGCCATTTCTGAGGGGTTTAAAGGGTCTGGGGTAACTGGGGGGAGTGTAGACTATCAAACCAGGGGGGTTTAGAGGACCTAGATGTTAACTGGACGAACTGGTTAAACTGGCAATGGGGTGGATGCGCCCCTCTTTTAAAATTCCCCGACGTGCGCAGAAGAAGCAGGATTTACACCCGTCCACTTAAAATTTGGCACACGTGTGTGCGTGTGTTATAAAATGGCCACTTATTTTGGCACGCGCCAGCATGCGCTGGTTTGAAAGTTACTGTCCCTATATACTGCCTGTTAAGTGATATTTTAGTGTGCACCTACAATTTTATTTTTTATCTGGTTATTTTCTCTGCTCCTGTGGCTGTTCAGCTCAGTCTGAACCAGATCCGGCACCCTGGGTTTTTTTGTGCGAACTTACTATGGTCCAGTCATCACAGCGACAGGCCTTCCTCGGAAACCCTGCAATCACGGGCCCTAACTCAGCCAGTGGGTGTCGCTGATGCATGATGACTTATGACTCCCCTCCCCTAGGGGTTGTGAATGCTGCCTGCACAGTATCCCCAGCTCTGGCTGACCCGGAGTGCAGAGGACCCGAGCCAAGAGTTGAACCCAGGGTCCCTCTGCTTGGCAGTGCATAGCAGTGTTCTCTTTGGCGTTTTATTCCTAATGACTCCATAACATACGGAATTACCCCGGCTCCCAAAATATTGCAGCCATCTACAGAACTTGGATTGCTTAAAATCAATGGAGCATAATTAGTAGTGTGGCAAATAATCGATTTACAGTGTAGTTGAGCAGGCGAAAACATTCATACCCCAGAGAGAAAGTCAGTTCAAAGGAATTGGATCCTTCCCCTCTCCACTACCATGAAAGAGTGTTTTAAGTAATATTTTTGATTAGCAGATGAAAGGAGGTTTGTTTGAATCCTTCAAGCTCCACATCCTCACTTGGCTGTGTTTGCCCATAGTCTGGTATGCAGCAGTATGCCCTCAGTGGAATATTCTGTTGTATGCCTGTGGCCCTATTTATTAATAAAAGAGTGACTCATTCTAATTCATTCATATGAATATTAAGAGAAGGCAAATCCTTGCCAGAAGTAGTTAAAAGTTGTTCATAACAACATTAATGGCATATGACATGGATCGTGCAGGGCAAGGTTCTCATCCTTTGATTTGTTGCAGTGCCAGGCATAACTCTGGGCCCCCTGCAACTCCAGTTTACATAATTGGCTCATACAAGACAGACCACATAACCCTTGATAGCATCAGGAACGGATCTCTGTTTGCTCATTAATTCCAGTAAAGCAAAATCTGGTAAACATGTTGGGTATGTATGTGTTGCCTTTGTGGAAAGTTTTATATGATGCAAAAGAAAACTTGGCTTGCTGTTTGTTTTGGCTTTTCTGCCAGTTTATAGAATCCCAGCACAGTGATGGAGCTCACAGTCTTGTTCTCGGAAGTCTCCTGCCAGGGATTCGGTGGCTAGTGCAGCTATTACTGGTTTGGCAATTATGTTAGCTGATGTTGTAAAATATAGGAAGATATTATCCTCTGTAAAAGAGCACCATTGTCTGTGAATTCTGCCTGATTGACAGGGTGTTTTGGAGTAATGTTCTTATGGGAAGTAGTAGTTCACTGGCAGACTTGTATGACGAGTTAGAACTGCATGTGTCTGATGCCAGCTAGAGGTACCAGTCTTAGTTTCATAATTGTTGATGTGACTTTTCTCGGAAGTTTCCAAAACCTGTCCTGTTAACTTCACAGCCGGTTGGGCTTTCAGAGATATATATATATATATAGTGAATATGTGTGAGAAATTTCCATATTCCAGGTCTCCAGTTCATTCAAGTTTACGTCATGTATATTTATTGTGGACAACCTGAAAGCCCCACTATTTGTAGGGTTACCAGGACAGATTTGGGAAGCCCTGGCTTAACTGGCATTACCTTTATCTCTCCGCCACAGGTCACTGGTTGATTTCTTATATCGGAACTAGAATCATATTGCCAGTAGTACCTCACTATTGAGAGCATTGTTCGTCAGATGGCAATACTTATGCTAAGCTTCTGTCTAATCTGTAACCACTGGCTTTGTTTACACAAATGTAAGGGTATGCACCTTAACTAGCTGACACCCACAAAATATTTGCAGGACAGCGAGTATGTTTGTCTGTTATAGTATTAAGAAGTACATTCTTGTGTCTTTCAATTGTGATGAGTGTTATTTATTGTGCATGTGGGTTTTGTTTTATAGAATTCGCTGTGAACTATGGAACTAGTGGAATATAAATCCTTGTTAAATGAATAAATATCTGTATGACCCTCCCTCTCTCTGCCTGATCGCACTGGTGTCCTGTGTCCCTCCTCTGGCTGATTTAGCTGCCCCAGTTGTTTGCCTTTGCCAATGGCCCATGCTAGCCTTCTGGCTGTGCTGCGACTCTCCCCAGGCCTTCTGGCCACGTGAGCTGGAGGCAAGTGCCTGAGCCTCCTTCCAGCCTGTGCAGCCACCAGAGCCACACGGGTGCATACGGCGGCTGGCGAGGGCACACGCACACACACTCACACCTAGTCCCTGATAGATGCCTGTGCACCATACCTATGCATTTTATATATAGAGATGCCCTTTCTTACCCTGGCTCTTGTGAAGTGCATCAGTGCTTAAATCACAGCGCCATTCATATACCTGCAGATCTTACTTGAATGATAGAACAAATAAGTGCAGATGTGATATCATTGTTCTGGGGCTAGTCCTGCGTCTCAGAGGCAGTACCTTGGACAGCATTACAGAGGAAACGGAATCCGATGCCCTGGTGCCTGGATTGGCCAGAGAATGGGGATGGCTGCTGGGGAGAATTGGGGGGGGGGGGGGGGGGGAAGGGTTCCGGCCATCACAAAGCAGACCCCTGCTGGCTGGATTTAGGCACCTCGATTGCAGGGTTCTGAAAGTCTCCCTGGTGCGTGGCTCCCCGCCACAGCCTGCCACTGCAGTGACTGGACTCAAGGACGCTGGGAGGAGAAAGAGAAAAGGGGACAGGTTGCCAGATCCCAGCCCTGGTTCCAAATGATGAGCTGAGAGTATAGAGGAGCAGGAGGTCCCTGTAGGATCCGCCCCCCCCCCCACACACACACACCAAAAAAAAAATATTCTTTTTGAGTATCATCTAAGAGATGAAAAGGAAAAAAAAAAAAGGAAGCTCAGTCCCTCCCTCCTTCCCATGGCTAGTCAGGCATGGGACGTCACCTTAGTTTTCAGAATGCTGCTCCCATTATCTCCGTTTTCCCTAAACCGAAGGAATGTTTTCACCCGTAGAGTGACTTCTCACCTACTTAATTTGTCTTCAGTAAGGAGAATTTTCCTTGCTTCCATGAAATAAAAAAAAGTGACAGATTGCAAGAGAGAAATGCCAAGAGGCTGCTGGTGTTACTTGTAGCATTAACACATTGCTCAGTTAACTGGGATATCACCTCGGAAGAAGACATGTAGAAGAATGGTGTGGAACACAAAATATCATCTAGCAGAGAAAGAGGTTTGCCCAACAAATGCCTTTGTTTCCGCATTCCTAGACTACAATTATTATTATTTTTTAAATGATAGGCTGTTTTATTATTATTATTATTATTATTATTATTATTATTTTTGGGCGGGGGTGGCGGTTATCGAATGAAATCGCAATTACAAAACCTGGAGCGTGCAATGGGGAAGCTGGTGTATTTTACGTTTATTTCAGTTTAATTACCTCGACTCTGGATCACGCACAGTGTCACTTTCAATGACCTCTAGAGGTTGTAATTAGAAGCCCGAGACAGATTGCCCCTTCATGTGATGCATGAAGTTCATTAGGCAGCTTCTAGAGCCCATATTGACACGAAGGGAGCAGAGACTGGTTGTGATTGTGCATATAACTCAGGCGTAATTGACTTGGAGAATTAAGGGGCCTGCGCAGTCAATGTGAAAGAAAATCAAAAGTTTGATTTTTGTCCTTCCAGGCCAGCGAAACTGCATTCTGAGGTCTTGTCGCAGTTGGCTTTGATAAAGGAAACCTTGTTTCATGATGTACGAGCTTGGTTCTTTCAAACCTATAAGAAAGGGTTTGTTCATTGAACATACAAACAAATTACTTTCTGTGGACTGAAATTTAAAGTGACATTAAGCACTGAGAACATCTATATTTAATTATGTTTAAGGGCCAGAAAACAATTTGTACCTTTAAAAGTGTAATTAAAAGTGAAGTTCATCCTGTAGAAAGAATGTAGTTGATTGGAGTTTAAGCTCACAGTTTCCATCTTTGCTTGTATGTTGTGACGCACTTTGTTTAATTGTTAAGAAAAAGCACCCCCGAGAACTAAACTTATTTATATGTTAAAAAAAAAACAAAAAACATTTACAGGTAGAAGGCACAGATATTTTATGAACATGGCTTGCACTTTAGTTTTTTTCCTCTTCAAAGGCATTGGTTTTGTGCTCTGAAAAAAAGAAAGTATTATTTGCAGTTAAAAATCTGTTTAGAAAGATTAAAGTTACAGGGTTTAATAATTGGTTTATTTTATTTAAAAGATCCTTATATACCGCATATACACACATTGGTGGATACTAGTCGGTTTACAATTAACACACATAAAATCAATAAAAATAAACAAAATTAAAACAAGCAAAGAAAAATAGCAAAAGGTACAAGTTACTTAATGCTTTTCTAAGAAAAATTAACTCTGGGAATTTAGAAAGACCATAGAGAATAAGTATGTTTTTATTGCCTTTTTTGAAGTCGTTTTTGGTAGTAAGTTGACGGATATAGTTTGGTATGGAGTTCCATATTACATATTTAGCTGACTTTATTTTCTGGTTTTTACCACAATGCATTGGAATAGTCTGTTCCAGGTCTGGTGACTTGTGAATCCTCCTTTCAAGCGAAAGGGTGCTTGCTGGGCATATGGCCCCCAGGGCAAGGGTGGCTTTCTCTGCCTCTCTTCCCCTTTCATACTCGAATGCTTACAGACTGGCGCAAAAAAGGTGATATGCTTGGCGCCCGGGGTGGTCTCCATTCCTGCCCACTCATTGTGATAACCATGGGTGGCAAGTCAATTGCACGCACTCTGTGGTATACTGAGGACAAAGACGACATTCAAATTCAAGAATGCAAGGGAGTGACACAAGGATGCCAAGTATTTGAAAAATAAGGCTAAAGTCAGAGATGAAGTAGGATTTGCAGTACTGTAGTAGCTAGGGAAAATGGGCAGGCTGGCAAGGCTCTTCGGTGATGCAGTCTATAACGTAGTTTGGACTCCACCCAGCTGGGAACAGAGCGGGGATATGGTGCAGTTAGCCCACCAGAGAAGCAGAAGGCATTACAACGAGGAAAATGAAAGGGGGCAAGAAAGCCAGGAGATTGTTGCCTTAATATACTCCTAATGGGGCAGGAGCCATGGAGAGGGATGTGGCCTATTACAGGGTGCTCCAAATAGACTGGAAAGTCCCTTGGGAAAGCTGAAAAAAGGTAGCTGATGAGCAGAGGGCCAAAGAGCTGCCATGTAGAGCCTGCAAGGGCCAAGAGTCTGCCAGAGAAGCAAAGGCCAGTTGGAGAAACATCCTGGGAAGCCCAAAGTTACCACGTGCAAGAAACCTGGCGAGTCTGAGGCTTAAAGTCTGTCTTAAAGAGTAGCAGGTACAGTCTTAAAGGGAGCTATAGGTTGTTGCATGTACCTGCCTGTACATAAATGCCTACCATATATATATATATATATATATATATATATATATATATATATATATATATATATATGGAACACTACAGTCTGAAGGAAGGACCTGCTTATCGATGAAATAACAGACCCAGAAAAAGAATAAAAAGCACTGGGGCCAACATTTATTTATTTTTTTACTTATTGAAAGGTTTTATATTCGAAATCAGACAATAAAATTGTTCAAAGCTAATTACAACCATTATTAATTTAAAAAAAAAAAAAGCTGAACTAAATTTTGGAACATAAGTTAGGAGTTTTAGAAGTCATTGAGCTTAAATTTAGGACCTAAATTTAGGGCTGTTCTTCATTTGCCTAGATTTAGTCTCAAGTTATCTTCCTAGTTCTGAAAATCAGTGCTAAATACTGACTTTTTCCCCACCCTAACTCCACACCCATAGCCACCCACGTTTTAGGTTCCTTAATTTAAGAGGCTAGTAAAACTAGGAGCCTAAATTTAGGGGCTCAGCTCTAGTAAATATTCAAAGGGCCAATTTAGGGGCCTATCCCTCAAATTCTGGAATCTAAAGCCTTTGAAAATTGACCCGTTTGCCTGGCTGGCTTGCTTGTTTTGGGCTATCTGGCAGTGGTCCAGGCCAGGGTGTGAGCAGTGCCTGTCACACATATGTAAGGTAACTTTCTTATGGATTTTGATTTCTTTACTCGCCTTTCCAAACCCATATGCAGGGCAAGTTAGAATTTCTGTAACAGTTGGTAAGGCCCTGCCCCAGAGAGGGTCTACAATGGATGCCCCCAGCAATGGAAGGCAAATGCATTGCCCAAGGAGCATCAGTGAGATTGATTGTGGAATCGGTTTACCTTTCAGGATCCTGCCAGCTACTAGTAACCTGGATCGGAAACAGCATAACCGGACTTGACGGACCTCTGGTCTGACCCAGAATGGCAAATCGTGTTTTCTTCTGATTAGCAGGATATAAACGTAACAGAAGATTGAGCCCCGGCGTTCCTGGTTCTAAGCTCACTGCTTTAACCTCTCCTCCACGCCAGTCTGTTAATCAGTTTCCCAGCTTGGACTCGCGTTATCCTGATGCATCCAGTGACTTTATGTAAATATACATATATTCATTTTCAGTAGGTATAGTTAGGATTTCCGAGGGAGTGAGCAGATTTCCTCAGCTGACCAAGCGGCCTCGTTGTCCCTAAGTGGTGTCGTCTTTGGTTCCTGGAGGAAGGAGCGCTTTCTTTCAGGCCCAGGAAGCAGGAGGGGGTAGAAGAAGAGCGTGAGAGGGCAGGGGGTGAGAGAGAGAGAGGAGAATAAGGTTGATGGGGGAAAAAAAAATGAAAGGACTGGGGAGGTGGGAGAGAGGACTGGGGAGAGGGCTGCACCTGGGTGGGGGATTCAGGGAGGGAATGGGAATGGAGAAGGAGAATGAAAAGGTTGAACTGGAAAAGGAGAGCGTGCAGTTACTGGGGCACAAATGCAGTCAACATGGACTCCCGCTGATGCTTCCCCCCCCCTCCCCATCAAAACAAATTCTTGGGGGTGGGGGCAGGGCAGTGCTTAGTGATTTACATTTCGTTTCTGGCAGGCAATTCCTTAAGGAATTCTTTTATCTCTGGTTACAATCCCTTACCTAGTTGTCAGAATACATTTTAAATTTGAGCTGAATAAATTGAGAGTATTTAATCATCAGGTACCTTATTCTGAGAGAAGGGAACCAGGGAAAGAAAAAGCATTTAAAGCAATAAAGTGGTTCCTGTATAATGCCTGCCTGGTATCAGAGATTTATGCAAAGCAAAAGATGTAAAGATGAGGCTCACTGTATTTTATTTTCTAATATTTAAGCTGAAGAATCATGGCTGGTGGATTTACGTACTGACGGGGACAAAGCAATTTACTCAGGCAAAAGGCATTTTAATCATACATCCTCTGTGCAGCTAAAAGCTTATACATTCCCAGGGGCATGTTTAGGTCGCTGGAGGCCACGCACGCGTGCACTTTTCAAGCAGGTTTCCACCCGCACAAAAAAGCAAGACCAAGTGACTGTACTTTCCTTGAGCCTGATTTACTCAGCCTTTTTTTACATAGCATGGAGCAAAAAAACCCCTAGTAAATAAGGCTGTTTGTACCCATCACAATTTTCAGAATGGGTCCTTGCATAGTTTCCCTTTGACGACCAGTGCAGTGTTGGCAGGTAGGAAGTGCATGGATTTTGCGCCAGTGTGCACATTTTGAAAATTTTCATAAACACCATCACATTTCAGAAATTTAGCAAAACTGGCTTTCGTGAACAAAACATAAGTTTTTATACTTCAGTCAACAAAGAAAAAAAAGGAGGTCAAAGTTGCTTTCCTTAATGAATGGAAGATGAAAACATAGTTCACACCCACATTTCTTGTTTAGAATGGGGGATATATTTGTACTATTCAAAGTACTGGGGAAGTTTATTTTTATATAGCAGAGGCATTGCTAGGTACTTACAAGATCTGGTGCATGGTCCCATAAGCCCTCCCCCCCTCCCCATTTCCCTCCTCCCCTGAGATTTTGATAATTAACTCAATCATGATCAGCAGTTTTCCTCCCCTCCCCCCCCACCAAGAACAATCCTTTAAAAACACATAATGGGACCTGACATCAGTGATTTCTGTTCTACATTCCCATGCAGCTGTCTTCAGGGAGTTATCGTATATGATATGTGACAGGGGAAACTAGCCTGGCGGGGATCCAATGGCTCTCTTCTTACCCACCTCTTATCAAATTCTATCCAAGCAGAGGCAGGACACCCCACTCATAAGGATTGCAAACCCTCTGAGGATAGGGAAATACGTACAATACCTGAATGTAATCCATTTTGAAGTATCAAAAGGCGGAATAAAAATAATAAAAAAAAAAAAAGCAGGAGGCACTGCTACAAATATTTTGCACCATTGTCTCAAGGTGCAGAGCATTCATGTCAGTGGCGTATTTAGGCAGAAGGACCTTCTATGAACAACAAAAAAAACCCTGGCCAGTTGCAGCCATCTAGTAAGACTGCCACAAAATTATTCAAGAGCATCAATCAATCAAAATCCTATGTGAGAGTGAAATCTGGGATCTATACAAGATGGGACAGAATCCCAATATAAACTCTGCACCTCAAGGTAAAGAGTACAGAGCAGAGCAAGGACATTTCTCTTACCACTCACCATAGGAAAATAATATTCAAATTCAGGTGTTACCTCAGTAACCGAAACACACAAATATTGTAATAATTCAAAACCCTGCAAAAAATGTACTCAGAACTTATAGTAAACCTGCCAGACCATAAAAAAATAACTGCCAAACAGGAACAACCCTACCTATGAAGAAGCAATACTGCAAATATTACACCAGGCCCTAAAACTCAATACATCTAATAGGAAAACTACAAATTAGATTGCTGCAGATCCCTACACAGAAACCACATGCTAGCAGAATACCTCAATTCAATTACATATGCAGAACACACAGACACAAACCAAATTCAGAATAAAGAGATCAATCATACAGTATAAACAGAAACGTGCAGTCAAAACCTGGAAACTGCAACAAGCCAGACTTTGTATGCAATGAAACAATGGAAAAGCAGAAACATTACCATGCTCATAAAACATCAAACAACTAAATAAAGAAATATAAAACATCAATCATAATATTAAAACCATACTAATAAAATAGTACATATTTCAAAATCACTGACAAAAAGAATAACATTCAATAATTAAAACTCATATAAAACTTTTTTAAAAGTTCCCAAATATCAATAAAATATTTCAAAAGAGAACACACATCAAATAACACTCATAATTAAAACTAATAAAGATAAACCAATCCTTTGCTTTCCATACCTGACAACTTTTGATTTCTAGCACCCTGCGATTGCAGTGGATAAGCGGAGGGTGGAGGACCACACAAAATTTATCCTCTGCCATATACAAACATGCCTGTTCTCATACACACTCACACACACACTCCCTCTCTCACACACATGCTCTCTCTCTCACACTCATACTATAATTAATTGTGATTAATCAAGCAGCAATAAACATACACACACTCTCTTTCTCACAAACACAAACATAATGCTCTGACGTGTATTCTCTCTAACACACACACACTCTGTCATATACACACACATGCTCTCACATACTCTCCCACACGCACACATGCTGACATACACATGAGCTCAGTTTCACACACACACATACACATGCTGTCACACACACACTTGCATACACACCTACACACACACATGCTCTCACACATACACATGATCTCACACATTCTTTCACGCCCACTATCTGTCTCACACATACACACACACACATGTTCTTTCTCTGACCCTCTCTTTCTCATTCACACACATTCACAGGCTGTCATACATGCTCTCTTGCTCTTACACATGCTCCCACTCTCTTGTCTTTCTCCCTCACACACACACAGACATGTATGCTGTCACATAAACTTCCTTATTCTCTCTCTTTCTCTCTCTCTCTCAGTCACACTAGGCCTTTTCCTGGTGCTGCTGCATGATGGGGTCTGCAGCCAACCTGCTGGGTCTGTTCTTGGGCCACTGTAGGTTGGGATCCAGGTTGGGATGGGCCTTTCCTTTTCATCGCCTGACAGCCACCAGAGACCCGTGGCACTGAGGAAGAGAGTTGCTGCATGGTTCCCATGTGCACACACTAATGACGCCCCTATAAGACTAGAAATATGTCAGCTCCCTGCTGATATTGTCTGAAGTATTTAAAAAATAAAACCATCTGTGGAATAATTTATATATGTTGTCTTAATGATTCCAGAACTCATATATGTTTCTCACAAATTTGATATTAAGAATAGAGTCACAAAATATACTTCATATTTGGGAGGCTAGATGTAGATTTTTGTAGATTTGTTATTACAAAGCTTGGTGGTAAGATATAGAGGGCCCCAGCCCTGTTTAGATAGCAACATTATAGGCATGCCATTCAGTTCTGCTCCTCCCCCAGAGGCTTGCAGGAATAGATAGTCTGTTAGGTGCAAGGGGGGGGAGGGGGGGTTAGACCAGTGGCATAGTTACAGGTGGGCCTGGATGGGCCATGGCCCACCCATTTTGAAGCCAGGCCCACCCAATTTCGGCCTCTGCCTGGTCATGCAAGGCCAAAAGTAGAGGCAGATCAGTTTCTGCAGCCCTATGCCAGTGGAAAAGAGGCAACATAAGCATCAGGAGCTATGCTGAGGTGCCAGAGAAAGGGCCATTGCTAGGCCAATGTGACCTGCCAATGCTGTGATCATGTATCTAACCGGGCAGCTTCTAGCTGCTAGTGCTGCTCCTACCACCTGTTCAGTTCAATGGTCTGCTTTTTGAACCACTCACACTTCTGTAAATACTGAGCACCCCATGAACATAAGAACATGCCATACTGGGTCAGACCAAGGGTCCATCAAGCCTAGTATCCTGTTTCCAACAGTGGCCAATCCAGGCCATAAGAACCTGGCAAGTACCCGAAAACTAAGTCTATTCCATGTTACTGTTGTTAGTAATAGCAGTGGCTATTTTCTGAGTCAACTTAATTAATAGCAGGTAATGGACTACTCCTCCAAGAACTTATCCAATCCTTTTTTAACACAGCTATACTAACTGTACTAACTACATCCTCTGGCAACAAATTCCAGAGTTTAATTGTGCATTGAGTGAAAAAGAACTTTCTCCGATTAGTTTTAAATGTGCCACATGCTATCTTCATGGAGTGCCCCCTAGTCTTTCTATTATCTGAAAGAGTAAATAACTAGAGATGTGAATCGGAACCGGAATCGGTTTGGATTCCGGTTCCGATTCACATGTGGGGTTTTTTTCATCGGGCCCGATCGCGGTTTTGTTTATCAGCTGCGCCCGAGCCAATAAACAAAAAACCTACCCCGACCCTTTAAAACTAATCCCTTTGCTTCTCCCACCCTCCTGACCCTCCCCCAAAAACATTTTACAGGTACCTGGTGGTCCATTCCCCTTATCATTTTGGTAGCCCTTCTCTGTACCTTCTCCATCGCAGTTATATATTTTTTGAGATACGGCGACCATAATTGTACACAGTATTCAAGGTGCGGTCTCACCATGGAGCGATACAGAGGCATTATGACATTTTCCGTTTTATTCACCATTCCCTTTCTAATAATTCCCAACATTCTGTTTGCTTTTTTGACTGCCGCAGCACACTGAACCGACAGTTTCAATGTGTTATCCTCTATGACGCCTAGATCTCTTTCTTGGGTGGTAGCAGCTAATATGGAATCTAACATTGTGTAACTATAGCATGAGTTATTTTTCCCTATTTGCATCACCTTGCACTTATCCACATTAAATTTTATCTGCCATTTTGATGCCCAATTTTCCAGTCTCGCAAGGTCTTCCTGCAATTTATCACAATCTGCTTGAGATTTTAACTACTCTGAACAATTTTGTATTATCTGCAAATTTGATTACCTCACTCGTCGTAATTCTTTCCAGATCATTTATAAATATATTGAAAAGTAAGGGTCCCAATACAGATCCCTGAGGTACTCCACTGCCCACTCCCTTCCACTGAGAAAATTGTCCATTTAATTCTACTCTCTGTTTCCTGTCTTTTAGCCAGTTTGTAGTCCACGAAAGGACATCGCCACCTATCCATTGACTTTTTACTTTTCTTAGAAGCCTCTCATGAGGAACTTTGTCAAACGCCTTCTGAAAATCCAAGTATGCTACATCTACCAGTTCACCTTGATCCACATGTTTATTAACTCCTTCAAAAAAAGTGAAGCAGATTTGTGAGGCAAGACTTGCCTTGGGTAAATACATGCTGACTTTGTTCCATTAAACCATGTCTTTCTATATGTTTTGTGATTTTGATGTTTAGAACACTTTCCACTATTTTTTCTGGCACTGAAATCAGGCTAATTGGTCTGTAGTTTCCCGGATCGCCCCTGGAGCCCTTTTTAAATATTGGGGTTACATTAGCTATCCTGCATCTTCAGGTACAGTGATTGATTTTAATGATAGGTTACAGATTTTTACTAATAGGTCTGAAATTTCATTTTTTAGTTCCTTCAGAACTCTGGGTTGTATACCATCCGGTCCAGGTGATTTACTACAAAAAGCAGATCATTGTACCAAATGGGAGGGGGGAGAAATGAAGTCAACAACTAGAAGTTGGAGGGTTTGAGCAATTGCTCGTTTATGCTGGAGCACAGAAGAGGGTGGAGAAGGATATAAGGTGCAAGCTCTGAGAAGTGAGGACTCCATGGAAAGAAGGAACTCTGGGGAAGAACTAAGTGAAAGCTTAGGGACTAGGGAGTGGAGACTTCGGGGGGAGAATGGAAATTCCGGAGTGGGGTGCGTTGGATGTTAGAGGCTCTGGGGAATGGTGTGAAAGTGGATATCTGGATTAGGTGAGGTGCATGGGGAGGAGAGACTGGGAACTTGAAAGGTGAGTAGGAGGTTAATGAGAGCTCAGGGACTGGTTGTGGATTGTGAAGAAAGAATAAGACTGAGGAAGGTTTTGGGGAAGAGTGGGTACTGAATGAGGAATTGGGGAACAGTAGGATTGGGTGGGAGAATGGGGAGTCAGTGAGAGCTGAGGGACTGGGTATGCATTAGGAGAGGTGGGAACTCAAGAGATTGAAAAGGGACTAAGAAAAGTGGTGGGGAAGTAGGGACTCTGGGATGGGGGAGAACAAGGACAAGAGACTGAGTGGGGAATGGGAAGGTAATGGGTACTTGGCATGTGGAAGGAAGCTTATGGGTTGTTAATTGGGCAGGGAGAGTATGAGTGGGGAATTTGAGGTGGTGCTATGAATGTGAGATGGGTGTAAGAAAGGGGGCTTAAGGGTGGGGAGGAGCTGAAAGGTGGCATGAATGACCTGGGGTGAAAGATAGTGGAAAAGGATGGGAAGAGGGGGCTGGAGAGGGGTGAGAGACATTGGAAAGGTAGGGTCTCTGAAGGGAGTGAGAGAAGATGGAAATGGGGCTGGAAAGGAAGTAAATAGGGTGTAATAGAAGGCTAAGTAGAGGATAAGAGATAGATGAAAGGAACTGGAGGCAGGGAAGGGAAACAGCAGCAGGGAAGGGACTGGGGCTGGTGAGAATATGAAAGGCAGAGGAAAATAGATGAGGGCTAAGAAAAGAATGAGTATAGACTAGAAGTGGCAGACTAGAGAATGAGTGAAAGGCAGGGGGCTAAGAGTCTGGGGAAGAGAGAGAGACAGAGGGGGAAATGGAAGGGGGGGAAGATAGGGAGATAAGTCTGATAGGTAGGTGAAGTGAAAAGAGGGATATTAAGGACTACAGTAATGAGAGGTAAATAAGAGAAAATGGATGAAAGAGACATGAAAGATCAATGTCCGAGACAGATGATGAAGAAGAAATGAAGAAGACAGGAGGAGAGAAAAGAAATGCACCATAGAAAGAAGACCCTGGAAAAAGAGTTAAAAGAAGATAGAGGAAAGTGGGAGAGAAATTGGGTCCAATGCAATAAGAAAACTAAGATGCTCAAACAATAAAGGTAGAAAAAAGCATTTTATTGTCAATTTAATGACTGGAATATGTTAATTTTGGGAATGTGCAACTTTGATATCTTTATATTTTGTTTAGTTCAGGAAAAAAAAAGCATTTCTGTTTGTTTCCAGTGTACTGCATGCAAAAATGGCTCCTTGGGGTTTCATGTTGAATTTTTGTCTACATATTTCTGTTTCTAGTTTGTGGTCCCTTTCTCTGTATTAGGTAAAGGTCGGTTTGTTCTGTGTAGGAATCTGTAGCAGTTCAGCTTGTTCAGCAGTATATTAGTGTTCCAGGACCTGGTGTAATATGTTTGCAGTGCTGTTACCTATCCTGTCCCTAGCAGTCTTGTGCACTCTCAGTGCCCCTCCTCCATCAGCCTGTCTCTCACGTATCGAGGGGAGAAGGAGCATTGAGAGAGGAAGAGAGAGACCAGAGTGACTGCTTCGGGGGGTGTGGATAAATGTATAAACAGCATGGTCATATTTGTATGTCTAGTGCCCTGCCAAAATATGAATTCTGGCTACACCACTGGGGTTAGACCATGTGATTAGGAGGTAGGGTAGTTTTGATTTCAAGAAGGAAGGACGTGTTTCAGTGTGCTGTCCAGAGTTAGGCTCTCAGTTTAGCAAAAGAAGGCAGAGGCACTGCCCTGCCAGTTCTTGGCGATAGGCTGAAGGGAAAGAGAGGGAAACAGGGTGATTTTTTAAATTTTTCCTAGACTGAAAGTGAGGATTTTGGCTGGTTTGACCTGCACCTTCTGGGAGGCTGTAAGGACCTTGTACACCCCTTCAATCCATTAAGAGGAGGCTGCAGTGCCCAGCAAGGGAAACTCCTGTTTGGTATTTTTTTCTAATTTGTGGGAAGGAAAGTGTTTTTGCTGCCCTCATCCCCTTCTTTGCCCAGCAAGAGAGCTATTTTTGAAAGAGTGAGAGAGAGGGAGGGAGCCTGTGAAGGAACCTGTGTGTGTGTAAGAGAGGGGGCCTCTCTGAGTGAATGAGGTTGGAGCCAGAGCCGGGCCCTGGATCGAGGAGGGGGGGGGGGGGGAGGTCGGCGGGTGCAAGGCAGAAAGTTTGCCTAGGGTGCCTAATACCCTTGCGCCTGCCCTGGACTCAAGCAGCTGAAGATCAGGAGTGCCCTTCTGGAGTCAGGTACTGTTGGGAAAAGGGACATCTGCCCTGGTTAGGATACCCCAGCCCCTCGGGACAGACATTCATTCCACACTGTTAGGAATGAGGTAAGCAAGAACAAGGTAAAAGTAAAAATAATATGTTTATTGATATACAATCTTAGTAAAAGTATTGATATTGATATACAATCTTAACAATTCTAAGCATTAAAGATATACAGTTCTAAGCATTGAAATAGTGCTAAGCATATACATATGTGTGTACACTTTATCTCAGCCAATACTCACAACACCCTTTTAGTCATCAGCCTGGAAAGGAGAGAGCGCATCACAGACGAAGGGGTCTCATCACTTTGCACGTCTGCAAAGGAGAAGCATCACTTTGCATGTCTGCAAAGGAAGAGCAGGTTTCTCTCTCTCTCTCTCTCTCGGCCATAGCTGTTTGTCTTTTATAGCCTAATGTAAACAAGTGTGCGTGTCAAACTAAACTGTGTGTATGTGGGCAGGATTACTCAATATCCTAGAATCAGGCCTGTGTCAGCAGTCCCAGTCTAAACAATGCATTCCAGACTCAAGGATGGATGGTCATCTTTTCTCTGGGCCAAAAAACATGCTGTGCTTAGCTGATTCTGCAGTTTCCCTTACACACACCATGGATGGATTACAAGTTCCAAGTTTCAGTAAAAAGGGACACTTCCACAGAGGGGTACATCATTTCAACTGGTACTATATCAAAGACAAGGAATCTGGATGTATTTGGACATTTTATTTATACACTTTATTGATTTTCATATAATCAATATCCGTAAAATTATTATTTTAAACACCCATCCTTTGAGTCCTGCCTGTTTTGTCCAGGTACCTGTCCTGGAGAGTAAGGGTAACACACACACAAGATTTCCATTGCTGAGGCCATGAAGGTTATCCTTTACCCCCACAGAAAGAATCCCTCCCTGAGAGAAAGAAGAGCTGGGGGAAAAAAACAGAAGAGCTAGCCCACGGAAAGAAATTCTTTTATGGCCCTTTGGGATCAGCACTATTCTCCGAAAAAGGTTTGCACTCATTTGACCCAGCATGGTGTAGAACCAAAAGTTTAGAAAATAAAACCTGACTAGGATAAGGAATAATATTTTACAATTGGCTATGCTTCTACATTTGGCAGTTGGACTATATCTGGAATAATTGGGCAGACTAGCTGGGCAAATGATTTTTTTCTGCTGCCATCTACTATGTTACTGTGTCATCTTCACCATCTTTTATAGACTGCCTGTCTGAATTTTGCAATTCCTCCAAAGCAGTGCACAATTATTTAAAAATCTGAATACATTTCTTAATATAACAAACATGACAACATTCATATACATAACATTAACCTTTGCCTCCTAATAATCAACCTCATCAAGCTCTCTCACCTTCCCCATTCATCCTGCTCAAAAACAATGCCCCAGCCCACCATAATAGCCTAATTCCCTCCATCTTTTCTCAGCCTAAACTATCTTCTAGCCATTATTACTTAATACTAATACCCCCAAAAGAGCCAGTTATTCCGTTATCTCTAATTGATTCTCACGCCTATTGTATCAACTCTCTAAATTCCCAATTCCTATTTCTTCTATAACATTATGAATCTTATCTATAATCATTCTCATCTGTTATATATACCAACTGACCTCTAACCCTTCTCATGAGGAGACGTGCCAAAGAAGTCACTCAGCATCCTCAGCATGTCCTATGCTGATGTCTGCTGACTCATCTAGATCCTTTCCACTGCAGATATCATGGTGACAGCGTTCTGTTGGTGAAGGAAGGCTCTTGCTTGAGTTGTGTCTAGCAAACCGCCTATAAATTCCAGTTGAGATGATGGGCTCAAGTAGGACTTCAGGTAGTTGATGATAAACCCTAACATCTCCAACATGATGTACTCTA
Source organism: Rhinatrema bivittatum (assembly GCF_901001135.1). Classification (NCBI taxonomy): domain Eukaryota; kingdom Metazoa; phylum Chordata; class Amphibia; order Gymnophiona; family Rhinatrematidae; genus Rhinatrema; species Rhinatrema bivittatum. The sequence continues at coordinate 241,300,665 of NC_042620.1, forward strand.
GACCAGATAGGGAAACACATACACCCCCAGTTTATGCAGATGTACTGCCACCACAGCAAAACATTTGGTGAAGACACGTGGGGCTGACCATAGGCCAAAAGGCAGCATGTGATACTGGGGGTGATGATCTCCCCACAACAAATCTGAGATCCTTCCTGTGGCAGGATGATATCTCTATGTGGGTGTAAGCATCCTTGAGTTCAAGAAAGCATAGCCAGTCTTCTTTTTTAAGTAAAAGAACCAAGGTGTCCAGGGAAACCATCTTGAATTTTTCTCTTTTAAAAAAATGTGTTTAAGGCCCTTAGATCTAGGATGGGATGGAGTCCCCCTGTTTTCTTGGAATCAGGAAATGCCTGGAGTAGAATCCTCTTTCCCCTGCTGGAACGGGTTCAGTGGCCTTGGTCTCCAAAAGGGAGGAAAGCGCATTTTGAAGCAGTTCCTGATATGGTGAATGACCCTGACTTGGGTCCGGGGGCAGATATGGCAGGAGACCCAATAGATGTAATTTGATCCCCACATGTAATTTGATCCCCACATTTCTGAAGTTACACTGGGCCAATGGTTTGTTAAACCTCAGCCTGCCTCCGATGGGGAAAATACTCTGACATCAATACTGAGATGCAGGTTATTCTCTCCGCAATTCAGTCAAAACCTCATCCCAAGGTATTGACTGGAGTGCTGGCTGGACTTAGGGGCGTGCTGCTGCCTCAGATGGACACGTGGGGTCTGCTGTGTACAGAACCAAGGAGGAGAAGGATAACACCTCCTTGGCTGGAAAACGTCCTGTGTTTGAGCTACAGATCTGTTTCAGAATTGCCATTTAGTGTTAGGTTGATAGAAAGGGTGATCCTGACTCAATTGACATTGTTTCTGGACATTTCACAAAGCCTGCACAGTCAGGCAGGACATAGTACAGAGGCATTCTTAGTCTCTGCCATGGATAGGACCCTTGGTATTCTTAATAAGAATGATTTGGTACTAGTGCTCCTCCTGGACCTATCTAGTCCATTTGATTTAGTTAATCATATCGTACTGTTGTACAAAGGTCAAGAACTGGCTCTGGAAGGCATGGTGATTGGATTTAGGCATTCCTTAGGGAAAGAACATAATCAATTAGTGCTAAGGAAATGTTATTACCCAGTGGCATTCCAGATGGAGTGCCTCAGAGGATCAGCCCTATCCCTGCTCCTTTTTAATATGTATGTCTCTCCGTTATTTATTTATAAAGATTTATACTCTCCTTATTCATTATCCAAGACAAGGAACAATAAAGAGACGCATATTAATAACAATCAACAAAACAAACTGGACCATGAGAAAACCTGCAATAAAAGTCCCCAAAATAAAAATGCAGCGACTATAAGGAAGAAATAATATCATGACAAAACCTCAAATGCTTGTGAAAGGAAAACACTTTCAGCTGCTTTCTGAACATCTTTGGGAGAAATAATGAGGTGGGGGTTTATGACACATTTCTATGCAGATGTCATTCAGTTAGTGTGACCTTTAAAAATGACCCTGCAAAAACAATTGAGCCATTGAACTCTTGTTTGCAGGTTTCTAGCTGGCTAATTTGGAATAACAGTGATAAGACCAAGATCTTGAAGATGGGCTCTATGAGTTCTGTTAGGATTCTGCCTGCGGGTCACCACCAACACTGACTTTCACACGGCCCAGAGGCCACCCCTGTTGCTGGTGCCTCCATGGTCCTAGTGCCGCCGCCCGGACTGCTGCTCCTGCTTCTTTGCGGATACTAGCCGCCGCCAGGATTCCCTCTTCGCGGCATGGGGTGCCACTGCCATTGCTGCCTGAGCAGCAGGGAAGTCGCTGTCCATCCTCTTCACGGCAGGAACGCCGCCAACATGGCCTCTCGACTGTTTCCTGCCTCCTGCCCTTTTTAGGCCTGGGCACGCGCCTCTTCTGTTGTTTTAAAGGGCCAGCAGCGGGAAAAGCTCCGCGGCCCTCACTGATGACATCATCCAGTCTTCGCCCGATCAGCCTTATAAAAGGGCCCAGCCTCAGTTCCTGAGGGCCTTCGGATCCGGTCTTCACAGTATCTGTGGTCTTCGTTCCGGATCCAGGTCCTCCGTGGTCTTCCTGTGCCTTGATGGATCTTCGTTCTGTGTTCTTTGTGTTCCTGAACTTCGTCACCTTGATGTTCCTGGTATCGTCCCTCATTGGAGCTCCCTCGTCACTTGTTCCATGTTCCTGATGTTCCAGATGTCCAGTTCTCCTGATGTCCAGATGTTCCATGTCTTGATGTCCCGTGTCCAGAGGTACCATGTTCCACGTTCCTGATGTCCGATGTTCCTGTCCTGACTTTGTCCGTCTCATCTTCAGCTCTTCGTCCAGTTCCCAGGTCCCTCATCTGTCCACCTTTCCTGGTGTGTGTTGTGTCCCTCGCTGTCCAACGTCTCTGCTCCGCCCACCTTACCTCATTGGCGACTCCCTTCGGGGTTGATGGAAGGCTTGCTGCTGCGGTGTCTCCAGGCCGTCGTCTTCTGGTGTTCCCGGACCAGCTCGACGCTGCAAGCTGCCATGTTGACTAGATGCCTAAGGGTGCGCACGTGCACGCGGCCTGACTAATGTACCAGGGTTGGCGCAAACCTCAGGGGCGTCCCCCTGAGATGATATCATCAGCTCCAGATATTTAAGGTCTCAGTTTTCGTTAACAAGATGAGTTAGCAAGGGATTGGTTGCCTAGGTTCCTCCTGGTTGCTGTGGATGGGATTCACTCTCCGCAACCCTAGCTACTCTGCCTCCTCGGACTTTACTAGAGGTACTTGCTTCTCGGGGGCCTCGCTTTTTTTTTTTTCTTTTCAGGTCACAGTCTGGAACTGGTACTTGCTCCTCGAGGGCCCACATCCTGGACTTGCTCCTGGATACCACCTCTGCTAAGAAGTCATCGCTGCTTACAACATTGTGAGTTTCCATCTACCTCTCAGAACTTTCCCTGGGTCCAGGTACTCGCTCCTCGAGGGCCTAATGCATACCAACTCCTGGGCTGCCTTAAGAGACTATTGTGTGAGTTTTACCATCAAGGACTTGTTCCAGAACTCTGCATATACTGCCTACTCACTGTCTTAGTTTCTCTACAGCTCAGCCACCCTGGGATTGCTGTTCCAATACCTGAGGGACTACAGCCCAGCCAGGCGCTTCCAGCTCACTACTGCCACCTCTGGTGGTTTACTATATTGTCTAATAAAAGAACTAGTGTGTGTCTGTCTCCTACACTAAGCCTGACCAGTGGTCCCTCTCGGGATTTCCCCCGAGGGCGTGGTCATCTGCCACTGGTCCAAGGATCCACCCACAACTATTCTAAATAACTACAGATTGCTAAATACCAGCTTTAACAACAGAGCTTTCTGACAGATTGCTAACTCCCAGCTTTCTCTACAGAGCTTTGACAACAGATTGTTATCTCCTCACGGAGATCACATCAGATTCACATCAGCGTGCCACTGTTGTGGTCCATGACCAGCCTATGGGGGGCTGTGTAGGGCGCCTCGTAGTACAAGGTCTTCTTCTCATCTGCAGTGCAAGCCTCCGAAAGACTTCTGGTTTTAATGCCTTGCTTCTGAGAATCCTGAGTCCTGAATTCTGTCCCGGTCTTCGGAGTTCCTTGTGCTTACTTCCATCCATGCCTAAGTCTCTGCCAGAATCTGCTCCACTTCAGCATGGTCCGCGACCAGCCATAGTTGGCTGTGTAGGGCGTGCCCCGGTGCAGGCCTCTCCTGAATCTTCATCATGTCCTGCTTTCAAATTCCATTGCCTCGTCTGGAGTCTGCTTTGTTTTCAGCATGGTCCGCGACCAGCCATCGGCAGCTGTGTAGGGCATGCTGTGATGCTGTCCTCACCCAGTACTTTCATCTGAATCCTGAATCCTTGCATGAGACCCTCTGAGTAACCTGAATCCTTGTCTGAGTCTTCCGAGCAACCTGAGTCTTTGTCTGAGTCCTCAGAGTATCCAAGTCTTCATCTGAGTCCTCAGAGTATCCTGAGTATCCAAGTCTTTGTCTGAGTCTCCTGAGTATCCTTCGTCTGAGTCTTATTGTTCCTGCCCTCAGCCTCAGTCTGGCCTCACGCACTCGTCGTTCCCAAGCGGCGAGTCCGGAAGGGCTATCGAGTGGCCGGAGGGCTACTCTCGAGACCAGCATTGCGTTGCTGGGTCTCATTGGTACATATAGGTCCTATATATACATGAGCCTGCCTTGTTCCTGTTCCAGATATTCCTCACTTTGTCTTCAGTCCAACATTTCTCCTGCTCTGCCCGTGCTCGTACCTGCTCACCTCTTGCGGTGTGTCTTGGGGCTCCTCCCTGAGCTGTGCCGTGATCCAAGGGCTCACACCTCCCTTGAAATAGGACCGCGCCTCCGCGCTCCTAACAAGTTCAAAAGATCTACTGATATTACTTGTAGTTGAAGGCACTCTACTCATTGGCCATAGAGATTAGAGATCTGTGGTCATGTTGGATCTTATATTGTCCTTAGACTATCATATCGGTCGAAACCAGGAGACCTTTAAAAAGGTGGTACTTACCAGCCTGATGGCTCAAGTGGTAAGTTCTGTGCACTGATCAGCATGAAATATAATATAGTACCAACATCACCCTATAATTAAGAATATTTTTTAAAGGGCGGAAAAGGTGTCAGAATGTTGATGCCACAGCTATTAAAAGCTCAAAAAAAGAGCATCGTTCATTCAATCATAGGTCACATAAACCTCCAGCCTCCAATATTTATTTTATTTTGAAAGCTAAATTTTCTTTACTAATAAGCACTTTTTTCTTTTTTTCTTTATATCTTATTTTTTTTATCTGTTTATCTTTTTCTAAAATGTGAGATAACAAATATATAACTATGATCATTAGAAACACCAGTGTTCATAGGATGCTTTCTTCAACCAGCCAGTGTCTGTTTAATGCTTCCTAGAGGCATAAAACACCTATTGATTCTCTTTTGTACTATCCCTTTAAAAAAAAGATACAACAGAAAATATGCCATTTGAAAATCCAATCCTTACAGGAACATTGAGATTATCAACCTTCAACGGCTTTCATTCAAAATTTATAATGAAAGGAAACTCATCTGATTCTTTTTAAAGTTGTTTTTTTTTTTTTTGATAATCCACTTATTTTTGTGAAGGCAGAAATGATTAAATGCCAATGCCGACGGTGGCCATCATCTTGCGGGATACCTGCTTCAGGGCAATCTCTACGACACATAATAAATGTTTAATTAATTTTAAATTATCAATAGATCTAGCTTAAAAGCTTTTTCACTTACTTATTTTCCCTCCAAAAATTGTGCCGAAGCTTCCGTACACTTATGCATGTGCAGTATGAGCTCAATGCTAGAAACATCATACAGCCAATCAGTTTTCGTCAAAACATTCATTCTTTGTTTTCTTTGGTTTAAAACAGAAAACCTCCTTCAGTGCTCTCCAGGCTGTTTTAATCTTTTATGCACATTCATCGTATATTATTCAAATTTTCTTTCAGCAAAAATTCAATTGACAAATTCATTCCTTGCGGTTCAATAGATTTAAGCCTATATATGCACCTCTGATGTAATTTAAACAGTTTTTTCTCCCAATCACCTCACCAACGTCTGTTGCTTTTGTTTTAGGCTACCACTCATAGGTAAGATATAAAATGTAAAAAAGACTTGTTGCCAACAAAAATAGTTTGTTGTGCTCATTGGCAATTGGTGGGGGGGGGTTCTTCCTTTTTACATTCAAGGCAGTCTCTAGCTAAGGATTCCCTATACGTGAGGACTGACATCCTGCCTGTCCTCAGAGAATACCTGTTACAGGTAAGCAACTCTGCTATTAATTTGACACCATGATAAAGACAGATTTCCTTGTTTTGTTTACCTATTAGATTTATGTACCACTTTTATAGACGCTTCAAAATACATTACATTCAGGTACTGTTTGATAATATCCCTAAAAACACAATGATCTGATCAAGGAACTTCTCGCATGCTTATACCATATATTCCCCTTTCTCTCACATCTTCAGAGCAAAATGCCAAATCAAATAGGTGGCCTTCCTTATGAGTAGGGGTTGTTTTTTTTTTACCACTTTCTCCAATTCACAAATTCATACAGCTGAGATAAAATGCTAAGCATTTCTACAACTCTTGTCATCAATATCATGATTAAAATGTCTTGACAGTAGTAGAGAGGAAAATCTCAAACTTACCTGTGAAATTGCTTCCAACGTAGCCTCCAAATATTCAGATGTAACCCTAGGGGCGGTAACGTTTAAGCTGGTGCATGGGCACACAATGGCGCATGTGTGCTGGCGCACGCTGGGGACGCAACAATTTTTTAACTTGTGCGCACATATGTGTGCATGTTATAAGATACAGTTGACATGTAAATGCTGCTTCTATCTTGTAAATCAGAGAATTTTAAAAGGGGAACACGTCCACGCCATTTCCAGTTCATTCACCAGTTCACCCCACTTATGAGCTAGGTCCTCCAAACCCCCCTCCAGTTACTCCAGACCCTTTAAATAGGGATGTGAATCATTTTTCTGACGACTGAAAATATCGTACAATATTTTCAAGCTCGTCAAAAATCAGGGGGTCCCCGAAAGCGATGGGGGGGTGAGAAGAAAGGGCACACAAAAATAACCCCCAAACCCACCCCGACCCTTTAAATCTAATTCTTTAGAATCCCCCACCCTTCCGACTCCCCCCCCCCCCCAAAGCTTTCTTAAAGTACCTGGTGGTCCAGCAGGGGTCCGGGAGCGATTTTTAAAGATGGCGCCGTCCGTCCATTGCTCCTACCATGTGACAGGAGCCGGCCAATGGCACCAATAGCCCCTGTCACATGGTAAGGGCAAAGGGCCATCAGCGCCATTTTGTTTACTGGCAGCCGACGGCCCGAGAGCGGGAGATCACTCCCGGGACCCTCGCTGGACCACCAGGTACATTAAGAAAGTTTTGGGGGGGGTCAAGAGGGTGGGGGATTCTAAAGAATTAGATTTAAAGGGTCGGGGTGGGTTTTTTGTTTATCGGCTCGGGCGCAGCTGATTAAAAAAAAACAAAAAACGTTCGGACCGCGGGAAACAGAATTTCCCGATGGTCCATGAAACTGGAACTGATTCCGGTTCCAATTCATATCTCTACCTTTAAACCCCCTCCAAAGAAAGGCTGGTTTTTTTTTTTCTGACGTACCGCTTTTCCATAGCAGAAAACAATGTACACTGTAGGGGACCTGGATTCGCCCCCAGGCACGTAGATAAGTTCGACACATCTCTCGGCTCTGCCCCAGAATGCCCGTGTCCTGCTCACACCACGCCCCTTTTTGAACTACGTGAAATGTGCGTGCATCTCCAGGTTTTGGAAAAAGGGTGGGAACATGCAAGTCCGATTTGTGCAAGCGTCCCCTAATTGATGGGCACACCAGGCTTTTAGAATTCATCTTTAAATGACTAGGGCTGATGATTTACCTAAATTATTGGATGCATCTAATTCTATGTAACGTCAGTTTGAGCCCTACACATCAACACAACTCTCCCCCTCCCCCCCCCCCCCCCCCGACTTTCATGTCCTAGGCTGGTGTTCAAGAAAGTATTCTAATGGACACATTTAGGATATAACCACTCCTTCCCTTCGCCTTTAACCATGACTCTGTTATGACCATCAGTTCCAGCTCCTTTTCTTTACTTAAATAATGAATAATAAATCCTTTATCACCAGTCTCCCTTTTGATAACATATGTGTTGAATTCATTTCCTTTTCTGTCTCCCCTTGGTTATAATACCTGGCTCTATAATCAAAGTGGGCAAAATAAACCTCTGTATTGTCAACCCTGTTGTACCCTTTTTTCTTATACCCATTTAGTCTATATCATCCTTACCCCTTCTGGACTCTGAGTAGGTTATCCAATTACAGTCTCTAGAAAGAGATTGTAAATGTCATTGTCTTAATAGGGAAGAAAGTTTGAATATTACTCATCTCACTAGCCCCTAAAATTCCTTTAAGAACCAAAGTGAAATGAATCAAAAATCAGTAGCCAGCAGGATAAACAGTTAATTTGATTAATATACAATAACAAAATACATGTTAAAGGGGCAGTGCTGCTATGTAAGTAGCAAACCTCCAGAAATTTTATACCAGAGAGTGAAGTAAAGCAGAGATTTAGCCACAGAAAGGATTCTCAGAGTATGCATCCTTACTGCAAGCTGAATTGATCCCTGGACATCTTAAGGTTAATCACTGGTAGCGGCAGTGCTTCTTAAGGTGCCTGCAGAGGGGAGAGCAGCTTTGGATTGCCCTTTTGGAGGTGACTTGCAGCCAGCGCTCGGAGGGTAGCTCATGAGGCCTGTGGAGGGTGGCGTCATTAGAACCTAAGAAGTTGCCATGCTGGGCCAGATCAAGAGAACATGAAGCCCAGTATCCTGTTTCTGACAGTGGCCAATCCAGGGCACAAGTCAGAATAGAGGATGGAATTCTCAGGCCAACAGCCCACAGGTTCTCCAGGCCAGGTGAGGAGGCAAGGACAGGTGATCCCCTCTTTTAGCTTGAAAAGGCTGCAGAATATGGCTTCCCTGGAAGCTAGGCCCTTTTTTTTTTTTTTTTTTTACTTTTTTGCCCCCACCCCACCCTCCCTCCATATCGGGGCTATAATTCTGAATTGACTTGGAATCTACAGGGATAAAGTTTCATCCATATGTGATACTCTCCTCAGTTGGTAGCTGTAGGTGAATTTGTTCCGTATTTCAAACTGATGATCAATTTATGATCTCCCATTGTATTTATGATTTGATATAAAAAGCCTTGGCAGAAAAATACATCAGCCTTGCATATTTCTCATCACTGTCTTCTTTAAGAAATAAGTGAGGCAAAAATAGCTGAGTTCTGCTTATGAATTAACAAGCACCTGTCTGGAAAAGGCAGGTGTTACAGATAATAATTTCATGAAGCTTGTAAATCCTCTTCAAGAGGTATTTTTTCAGCAGTAACTTAGATAAATTGCTGCTTGGTTCCCTAGTTGTGTTTGCAGAATTGCAGTTTCCTGAGAGTTTATTCCTTCCAATAGTACTAGAAAAGAAATAAAAATGTGTTTCCTTAAATGCTAGGAATATGTAGTTAGGCAGTTTCAAACATCCCACATAATGTATAACACAAATATGCAAATAAATTGTACCAGTTTTTAGAGCAGACTTAGGGGGTTATTTTCCAAGCTGCGTTAAGGTGTTTTTCGCATGCGAAAAGCACCATAATGCTTGGTGCAATGCTAATTTAGAAAAGGGGTGGAGTTTGGGGCGGGATTTCAGACCAGTTTTAATGTGGCAAATAACTACACCTTTCACATGGCTTTATCATACTTTGCGATGTTTTCGCACATAGCATTTTTAGTGTTGTAAGCTACCTACCACCACAGGGAAGAGAGAGAGAGCTTGTTGTTGCCCAAGAAGAGAGTCCATCAAGCTAGGTTGAGTCCATCAGGCTAGGTTGAGAGAACATTATACAAATCTCATCTTGTGAGAGTTTCCTCACTCTGAAGGACATCAAATCTTCACAAGAGACCATTGTTCTGTTCGTACATCTCACTCTGAATGTCAAAGTGGCCCCCTAACCCCTACACTAATACCTAAATACACTAATACCTAAATACCTCGAGTCACTAGGTGGGCCTCCTATAGAGGTATAAAACCTACTTAGTATGAGGGTCTTATAGCTAGTTTCTCTCTCATAATACCAGTGCTAAAATAGTGCACTTTGCAATAAATAAGCTATTACCATAAAACACACCCCTCTTCCTATCACATGCAATAGTTTTATGAATCTAGCCCTTAGACACATAAGTCCACTTTAAAAATTATCCCACACAAATCATACCTGCTGTTTGATGCTCATTTACATGTATGCATGCAGTCACATTTTCTAAAGCATACAAGGAGATCCAAACCCCTTTCCAATGCTGCCCCCAGGAACAATTTTTATCTTGCATTAAAATATCCACCAAGTCAGTATAACAAAAGACAACCAAAAATCACTACTTATCATTAACACAGCTGCTGAGTTGGGGTAAATGTGAACATGCCATATATCTGTAATTTACTTATATTCCTCCTTTCAGGTGCGTTAAAAACAGATTACATGCTGGTGTTTCCCTGTCCCTAGAGGGCTCACAATCTGAGGCCTGGATTCATCATTCCGCTATAAATATATTGCGAATGATGAGCCGTGAGAAAAAAAAGGGGTGAGGGGGGCGATAGTGAGCAGTGGCCACATCATGGTGGTGCGTTTTTGCCCGCTGTGCTGCACACTATCGCCCCGTAGTGCCAGTGAAATATCTGTAGCTATTTCCAGTGCTACTGTAGGCGATAATGCGTGATACATTATCTCCCGCAGTGCGATAGGCCCCTAATTTCCCTAAACACTGCCCAACCCCTCCCCTTTCCCTAATTTAAATGTTCAAATCGTGATAACGGTCCATCGCAATTTGATGACTGACTCTGTAAGCTTGTACCTCAGGCATTGGAGGGTGAAAGGCCTTGCCCAAAGTTATAAGGAGTAGCAGTGGGATTTGATCACTTGTATCCCTGGTTTGTAGCTTGCAGCTCTAGCCAATGAATTTTTTATTGAAGAGAAGCAGTTATTTTTGTTATATTGACTTGGTGGATATTTTAATGCAAGATAAAAATTGTGAAATCACAAGTAAAACTTGGACTAAGACTGATGATTATAATGGTGATGTAGGCACCAGACAAACATTAACCCGCACAGGTTCACATCTGTGTATGAAGGTCTCTAATTTTCAATCTAATGTAATTTCATATTTAGATTGTTTTTGCAGGTTATTTTAGAACTTAAGTTATCTGTTGTATATTTTTAGGTCTTATTATTGACTTTTGGTGTTTGTTTTTTGTGAGTGTCAAAAAACATTTCATGTAAAAAAAACAAAAAACTCTGAGGCTATGTAGAGTATATATTGAGAAAAGTGAATGAATCCCTTCTCTATGAGATTTTTGACTGGCTCCCTCTTGGAACTGTTCAATTATATTTTCATGACCTTTTGAAATATGCAAAGTTGCTCTCCTGGTGTCACTGATATCTAGAATTAGGTGAAGGAACCCCAGTGAGCGTGATTTCCCCATGAAGTGACTAATAGGCACACATGTGTGAGAGAACAGGTGTTTGTGGCCAAGTCTGGGGGCAAAGTGAAGGATGTTAATGGAGCTTCTTTGATGGCTTTTCCTTCTCTGAGCCTTGAATATATTTTTTTCATGTGCTTTTGTTTTTTTAATCTTTTTTTTTTTTTTTTGCTTACTATTGTGTGTCTATTTCCTTTTTCGACCATTGCTGTTCCACTCAACCTGAATACTTCCTGATATTCTCTCTCCAGAGGCCAATAAGAGTTTTTGTGTAAATTAAGCCTTTTCTGAAATATTCTAAACCTTTACTGTTACACACAGTGCCAGGACTCAAACAAAAGCATGGTTTTCATAAATACAAATATTTGCACACATTCAATTTTGAATGAATGGAACCAAAAGTGAAACAGAAGAATTGTCTTTCCTGCCAGCGTTGTTCTGTCAGAGTCCGTTTTAATTACTTACGGAAGCCATCATCTGTCATCCAAAAGCAAAGGGAAATGAATTGTGAAGGAGTGGCCTAGTCATTAGCGCAGCAGGTTGTGAACAAGAGAAACCAGGTTCAAATCCTGCTGACACTCCTTGTGACCATGGGCACTATCTAAGGCAGGGATGTGCAAACTGGAGGCCATGAATGATCTTGAAGGGGGGGCATGCTGGCTGCTCAATTAGGAAAGAAAACAATGACTACAAATAGTCGCAGTGCCGTGGAGGTACTGCAAGCTAAGAAGGGAGGGAGCTGCAAGAGTCTAGTGACATCATGGTTGGTAGAATGGCTACTCTTTATATATTATAATATTCCAAAGCTATTTATAGGGATTACAAAGTTATCCATCCAAATGACACGTTTTGGTATATTCAGCCCTTATCCAGTTAGATTTTAACCAGGTAAGTCGTTATCTGGCTAAAATCAGGCTGGCTATAAATGAGGAGCTCAAGGGCATAAACTAGGAGGAGCTACTTATCCAGCTAACTTAGCCGGAAAAGTAGTGATATTCAGACTTAGTCAGCTTATTTATATGGCTAATATTAGATTGGCTGGATAACTTATCTGGCTAACCTTAAACTTATCCAGGTATATTCAGCAGCATGGCCGCTCTTACTTAGCCAATTATGTCTGAATATTGATCCCATGAATATTGATCTCTCTCTCTCTCTCTCTATATATATATATATATAGACCAATCTTGGGGGCCTCCAATTAATTGCATAAATGTAAGGGGAGAGCCAAGCTCAAAAGGTTTGCTCACCTTGGTCTAAGATACAAACTTAGAGGGTGATTTACTAAGCCGCCATAGAGCTTTAATGCATGGTAAATGTCCAAATGCAGAGAACTTGTGATATTTGAGATAGTGTGTTAGCCACCCCACCCCAGCAAAACTGGCACAATGCAGGCATGATGAGCTGATTTGCAGATATCATGGACAGCCCTTCCTTCCAGGGATGAAAGATAGGCCCCTAGTGATGAGCACTGGGTTCTCCTGTCCTCCTCTGGTGTTCTCAGGGCCCTCTCTAATAGTGAGACCCAGAAAAAACAATGCCCTCTCAACCTCACGTCTGAGAACATAACATAAGAACATAAGATATGTCATACTTGGTCAGACCAAGTGTCCATCAAGCCCCTGTCTCCAACAGTGGCTATTCCAAGTCACAAGTTCCTGGCAAGTGCTGAAACATTAAATAGATCCCATGCTTCTAATGCTGGCAACAAGCAATAACAGTTTATGGACTGCTCCTCCAGGTACTTATCCAAACTTTTTTTAAATCCAGCTACACTAGTTGCTTTATCGACATCCTCTGGCAATGAATTCCAGAGCTTAATTTTGCATCGAGTGAAAAATAATTTTCTCTAATTTAAATGTGCTACTTGCTAACTTCATGGAGTGCCCTCTAGTCCTGTATTATCCGAAAGAGTAAATGACCGTTTCACTTTTATCTGTTCAAGACCTTCCATGATTTTGTAGACTTCTATCATCATATCCCCCCTTAGCCATCTCTTCTCCAAGCTAAACAGCCCTAACCTCTTTAGCCTTTCCTCACAGGAAAGCCATTCCATCACCTTTATCATTTTGGTCACCCTTCTCTGTACTTTCTTCAGTGCAATTATATCTTTTTTGAGATGCAGTGACCAGAATTGCACACAGTATTCAATACAGAGACATTATAACATCCTCCATTTTATTTGCCATTCCCTTCCTAATAATTCCTAACATTCTGTTTGCTTTTTTGACTGTCGCAGCACACTAAGATGACTATTTCAGTGTAATATCAACTGACACCCAGATCTTTTTCAATAGTGGTAACTCTTACAATGGAACCTAACATCGTGTAGCTACAGTATGTTATTTTTCCCTATCTGCATTACCTTGTACTTTGTTCACATTATATTTCATCTGCCTTATGGATGTCCAATCTTCCAGTCTCATAAGGTCCTCCTGCAATTTATCACAGTCAACTTGTAATTTAAGTACCGGTACTCTGAATAATTTTGTATCATCTGCAAATCTGATAACCTCACTTGTCTTATTCCTTTCCAGATCATTTATAAATAAATTGAAAAGCACCGGTCCAAGTACAGATCCCTGAGGCACTCCACTGTTTACCTTTTTCCACTGTGAATACAGACCATTTAATCTTGCTCTCTGTTTCCTGTCTTTTAACCAGTTGGCAATCCAAAAACAGGACATCGCCACCTATCCCATGACTTTTTAGTTTTCTTAGAAGCCTTTCATGCGGGACTTTGTCAAATGCCTTCTGAAAATCCAAATACACCACAGATTTGTGAGGCAAGACTTCCCTTGGATAAATCCATGCTGGCTGTGTCCCATTAAATCATGTCTGTCTATATGTTCTGTGATTTTATTCTTTATAATAGTTTCCATCTGATTTGCCATCATTCTTGTCTCTAGGGCAAGAATGATGGCATAAAATTTCTTCCCAACCAATAATAGGAGCAAAATCTTCTCAAAATTCCAGAAAAAGTATCTTCTGTGGCAAGAACTGCTTCCCCTTAAGATGGGAGCCACCAATTTCTTTTCCCTTGTCCTTCTCCAAGCCGGGGATAAAGTCCTCCTAAAGGCAGAATCAGGGTGTCTCCATGACACAATAAGAAAAACAATTCCTCACCTGATGTTTCTCTACCAAGACAAACCCTTCCAGACCAGTTGGGTGCTGGGCCAGGAATCTGACTCTGCATCTTGCTTTCTCTGATATCAAGCTATAATGCCTGAAATTGAGAGCCACTCCAACACACTCCATTTCCAAAATCCAAACCAAAATGGCCACACTTCTTTTCTGCTCTGTCTGCATTTCAGCAGGCAGGCTAACCAATGCAAACAGCCTCACTGGAGGTGCTTGTCAGCAGGGCCAGTGCAAGGGTATTAGGCACCCTAGGCAAACTTTACAGTCTGGCGCCCCCTCCCCATACACAATTTTAAATTATGCATTTATAACATATTTTACATGAAAAATGACATTCTGAGGTAAAACTAATATACAAGTTGTTGTGATAATTTCATGCACTGTTGTGATGCCAACAAGAAAACTTTGCATCTTGGAATTCATATGGCCTCATACCTATTGTGATATGTTTCGGCATGGTCCTCCCGTATCAACACAGTACTATCTGCCAACACTCATGAAAAAGAGTACCACAAATATTACACCAGAATCTAAAATATCAATACACCTCCTATCAGGAAAACAGAACAGGCCAAGCTACTACAGATCCCTACAGAAAAACACATGCTAAAAGAATGCTTCATCTCCGTCTTTGCATGCAGAACACAAACCCTCACCAAATACAGAATAAAGCCACATAAAGTATAAATAGAAATGTGCAGACAAAAACTGAACTGTAAAACGCATCACGCCAGACTCTATACAGTGTAACAATGGAAAAACAAAAATTTCACCATTCCTCGTGAAACAAATCAATAAAATCAAGATATATAAATCATTAATCATAATTATAAAATCATACAAATAAAATAATTTCAAAACAGCTGATGAATAGAACATCCAATAATTAAAGAATCATATAAATTTTGAAAGCTTTACCAAACACTAATAAAATATTTCAAACAGCAGACACATCACATACTACCCGATTATTAAAATGGTAGACAATCAAGAAAAATGGACTTAAAAAGCCACCTTTACTTACCTTCTCCAGCAGTTCTCCTACTCCTTTCCCTTGCAGGCCACACCAGAAGCAGCAGTAGCTGCTGAAGCTGTCCTCACAATCCTCTTCCTTAGGGACCACAACCAGTCTCTTCTCTCTCTCACACATACACACACACACCAGTCACACCCTCAGGACCAGTTTCTGTCTCTCACACACCAGTCATCTCCCCAACCAGTCTCTCACACACACACACAAGCACACACATACTAGTCATCTCCCTGATCAGTCTCTCTCACACATACACACGTCACCTCTCTGGTCAGTCTCTCTCAATCACACAATGCTCTCGCTCTCTCTTACTTACACACAGGCTTTCAATCACACACATGCTCTCTCTATTTCACTTACACACAAGCTCTCAATCACATACATGCCCTCTCTCACAGCCACAAGCCAGCCAAAAACATGCTCCATCTCTCTCACGCACACACATTGACACACACAAGCACCCTCCCTGACTCACATGTACACCACACACATATAGAAGCACCCTCCCTGTCTCACATACACATTACATTCTCACAGAAGCACCTTGCTTTCAGACTTGTAGCATTTTTCACTTTTACTATTTATTTATTTAGTTAGTACTTTTTTATACCGACATTAAAAGTGAAAGTGATGCTCCCAACCGTTAAATAAGAAAACCACATTCCTATCAAAGGCGAAATGACACCCTTCCTTCAGGTTCTGTCCTCCCAAGGGACAGCCACCCACACCGTACAGCTTCTCTTGTTTTACGCTTTCAAGCAATAAAGCAAGTGTCTTCAAACTATCAGTCGTATGATTATTCATGTGGGAGATATGGAACAAAAAGACATCCTTAGTCAGCTTCCCTTTTAAATGGGAAGATTCCAGTCTTAGTCATTTAAAAATATACATTTTTTAAAGGCTAAAAAGAAAAAAAAAAGCAAAACTGTTTCAGATTGGAACTATTCTAGTCTTCATGCTTAAATTATGCTTCAAAAAAAAACAAACCCCAAACCCCACCTGGCATAAGTATCTTAAATTTGTGATTTTGCTGAGATGAACATTTTGAATACTTTAATTTTTTTTTTTTTTGCTTTAGTATTTGTCTCTACCCACTTTGTTAAATTTTATTTTCCAGAAGAGGGATGCTTAAAATTCAGTAATTTCATTTTTCATCCAACTTTTCAAAAGTTGCGCTACCAGCACAAAAGTTGAGGTATATGTATTATCACATTTCATTTTTTTAAACTGGCAGATTCCTTTTTCACATACATACCACATACACACACAGAAGCACCATTCCTTTCTCACATACTCACACATACAGAAGCTCCATTCCTTTCTCACATACACACCACATACACACACACACACACACACACACACACACACAGAAGCTCCATTCCTTTCTCACATACATACCACATACTCACACATACACACACAGAAGCACCATTCCTTTCTCACATACTCACACATACAGAAGCTCCATTCCTTTCTCACATACACACCACATACACACACACACACACACACACACACACACACACAGAAGCTCCATTCCTTTCTCACATACATACCACATACACACACAGAAGCACCGTTCCTTTCTCACACACTCACACATACAGAAGCTCCATTCCTTTCTCACATACACACCACATACACACACACACTCACACACACAGAAGCTCCATTCCTTTCTCACATACATACCACATACTCACACATACACACACAGAAGTACCATTCCTTTCTCACATACACACCACATACACACACACAGAAGCTCCATTCCTTTCTCACATACACCCACACAGAAGCTCCATTCCTTTCTCACATACATACCACATACTCACACATACACACACAGAAGTACCATTCCTTTCTCACATATCCATCACATACACCCACACAGAAGCTCCATTCCTTTCTCACATACACACACACAGAAAGAAGATCGGCGCAGCAGGTCTAGCTGATCACGTGGCCGAAGAAAGGAAGATCGTGCAGCCGGAGACCAGGCATCGAGACTTAGGGGGCGCCGTGGCAGGCAGCCAGCCCCTGACTCGCCCTGCCTCCCCCCCACAGTGCTCCCTCCCGACGCCCCCCATGGTGGTCCAGCGAAGGGCCCGGGAGCAATCTGCCGCTCCCGGGGCCTCAGCTGCCACTAACCAAATTGGCGCCGGTGACCTTCAGCCCCTACCATGTGACAGGGGCTACCGGTGCCATTGGTTAGCCTCTAT
Source organism: Rhinatrema bivittatum (assembly GCF_901001135.1). Lineage (NCBI taxonomy): Eukaryota > Metazoa > Chordata > Amphibia > Gymnophiona > Rhinatrematidae > Rhinatrema > Rhinatrema bivittatum. The sequence goes on from NC_042620.1 coordinate 241,318,180, forward strand.
CACATGGTAGGGGCTAAAGGTCACCGGCGCCATTTTGCTTAGTGGCAGCCGAGGCCCCGGGAGCAGCAGATCGCTCCCAGGCCCTCCGCTGGACCACCAGTGGGGGCGTCAGGAGGGTGGCACTGGGGGGGAGGCAGGGCGAGTCGGGGGCTGGCTGCCTGCCGTGGCGCCCCCTAAGTCTCGGTGCCCTAGGCACAGGCCTTTCTCGCCTAGTGGTTCCTCCAGCCCTGCTTGTCAGGGATGGTCTGCCAACTCACCTCTCCTAAATCCTAACGCAAAGCCTCAACTAGAGATGACATGGAATGTGGACCTAGGGGTCCCGACAAAAAAAAATCTTATCTTTTTTTTTTTAAGAGGGAAAGGAAGAACAATGTTTTTTTTTTTCTCTCTTTTAACCTGAATAACTGAAATCCTAGTTGACCTTGGAAAACGTTCAAATTCTTATATACAGTGAATGTTTAGATTGCGTTCATTTACTAGGTCAGTTTTATATTGCTCTAGAAGCAACATGATTATATAATCTTTCTTCATTATGTGTTCTTTTTCTTTTTTCCAGATTATCACAGCAGCAACTCTTAAGTTGCAAGCTCATTCACTGAATCCATTCTCTGACCAATCACCTTCTTCCATTCTAGCATCCTTATAACTTTTAATAATAGTCCCATTTTCTCATCAATTCAAAATAGACTTTCATTAAATAACACTAGACCCAATGTTTGAGGGTAGCTGGAAAAGTCAGACTTTCCATATTTCTTACTAAAGCACCAGCGTTTTCTAGTCCTCATTTACATTCTACAAGATGTATTGATTAGAACGATTTGGAACAGTCTTCCATTGCCTTGTAGCATTAATTAAGTTGGAGTAAGTTATTACCTTGGTAACACATAAAGACAGACAGTTTTCAGATGAATAAACTCATACTATGTCTTAATTTGACTGCAACAGCTACACATTAATTACAATAGGGCGTCCTGCAGGATTCTCACAGTAACCCCGGTGGTAGAGGCATTGAATGTTCAGAATCCAGAAATGTTTCCTTCTGCTATAGATTTTAAGGAGTTTTAGCTGCTGCTAGTCCCTGAATTCAGAAACTGAAAGCACTAAAGGACATTTTTATAAAAACTGTTGGCACCAGCTAGAGAGCTGTGCAGGTTTTGACTTGCTCGCGATTGTACCTGCGGACCTGCCCCGTTTCCAGGGCCCTGTGTCATCTTGTTTCCCTTGGTACTTTTCCTCCCCCCTGCTGGGGGAAACAGGAGGAAGGTAATAGCCTGTATGCTAGGTAGCAACTCAAGACACAAGTAGTTATTTAACAGCATGCGCCACCTTTTTCACGGTTACTTGTTTCCATCTTATACATTTTTTTTTTAAACTTAACATTTATTTATTTATTTATTTTTAGATTTTTATATACCGGTGTTCCTGTATTAAAATACAGATCACATCAGTTTACAATGAAACCTAAAAATTACGCCAAGAGGCGGTACATATAACAAGGTTATAGAACTTGGAAAACAGGGAAAACAGATTCGAAAAATAACATTGAGAAAATTGTAAAGTCTCTTTGAGAAACCAAATCATAAAATAAGGCGTAATTGTCTAAGTTAAATGTGATCTGCAGAAGGGATTGCGATGGTGAGAAAATCTTGATAGCTGCAAATATATATATATATATATATATATATATATATATATATATATATATATATATATATATATATAGGGCTTGAAATATAAGCCCTACTCCAAAAGTTAGCCCTAGCTTTTAAGAGGACGAGCAGTTCCACCCCAAGAATTGCCCGCCCCCCCCCCCCCCGCAAGACTTACTGAAAGTCCCGGGGGGGGTCTGAAACCCGGGGGGGGGGGGGGGCAGACGGAGAGTTGTAAAAAACAAAAAAAACCCAAACCCACCCCAACCCTTCAAATGTAATTCATTTCAAACCCCCACCCCTCCAAGGCATTGCTCCTTCCATGTGCCAGAGGCCGGCCAATGGCGCCGATAGCCTGTCACAATGAAAGGGCAAAGGGCCATCGGCGCCATTTTGCGTGCTGGCAGCCGACGGCCCAAGAGCGGGAGATCGCTCCTGGGACCCCGTTGGACCACCAGCGAGTTTCGGCAAGTTTTGGGGGGGTTCGGGAGGGTGGGGGGGGTTTGAAATGAATTACGTTTGAAGGGTTGGGGTGGGTTTGGGGGTTTTTTGATTTTTACAACCCTTTGTCTGCACCCCCCCCCCCCCAGGTTTCGGGCTTTGTTTCGGGGGTGGGGGCAGATTAAATAAAATCGGCCCGACCCTCGGGAAAAAGACATTTCCTGCGGCAGGCAGATAATGAAGGCCAAACTAAAAGGTTCGGCTGAAAATTGAATCTGATTGGTGAATGAAAGAGGAGGCGAGCTTAGCCTTGTCCTCATTCACCAATCTCTGCTGCTGATGGTGTTGTTCTGCTCCTGGCTGTCTGTGTGTGGGGCTTGACTGCAGTGTGAGGAGAGGACAGTTACTGTATGGTAGCAGTGCAGGGAGCTGGGGAAGTTGGGTTGTGTTTTGGGCAGGGGAGACTGCTGTATGGGACACATGAAACTGTATTACCGGTATTAAGGTTCTTATTATGCCACTGCAGTATACTGTACTACTGGTACCACCAGTACATTTTGCCCCCTCCGCCCCTCAGACAACATGACTTCAAGAAGAAAGACCTATACTGTGGAGTACAAGAAAGGAATCGTGGAGGACTCCCAAGGAAAAAATCTTACTGCTTTCTGCAAAGAGAAGATGTTGGATATTCGAATGGTCAGAAAATGGCGAGCAGAGTATGATAACCTCTGTCAACAGGTGTGCAAGGGAAATGCTAAGAAGCGCAAGTGTGGATCAGGTCGGCATCCATTATTTTCTGAGCTGGAAGACATGATCTGTGAATGGGTTGCTGACAAGAGAGCAAACGCTTTGGTTGTGCGCAGGGCTGATATTCAAGAATTTGCTCTTGTAATGGTACCACAATTATACATATCCCTAGAAGATTTCAAAGCATCACATCGCTGGCTAGATGGCTTCCTTCAGCGATGTGAACTGTCTCTAAGAAGATCCATAACATTGTTTAAGCTGGACGATGCAGAATGTCGGTATATAAAAAAATAATAAATAAATACGTTATTAAACGTGCACTTGCATTCAAATCTTTTGTTGATGGCATCGACTTTTCTCAATTCCAGCTTTTAAGTACGATTGCCAAGGATGAAACTGCAGTGTTTATGGGCCAAGGCTCACAAACTACAATTGATCACCAGGGTGTCTCTTCAGTCTATGTTCCCTCCTCTGGTTACGAAAGTGCACGTGTTACCTGTATTTTGGCAATTCATCTGGATGGAACTAAAGCCCCACCTCTAATCATTAACAAGAGCAAGAAGGATAAGATTGAACGTGTTTCAGGCAGGCATTTATATTCTTGAATCCAAAAAAGTTTGGTGCACACAGGCAGTTATAAGAAAGTGGGTCGATTTAATGGTGCCGCTTGTTTTGTGAGGTGGCAAAAGAGGCCTACTAATGTGGGATTCAGCCAGTACACCCCATGCTAAAGACATGAACTTTTTTCATGAGAGAAAAATAGATCAAATAATGATTCCCGCAGGAATGACAGCCTATCTCCAGACTCTTGATATTGCAATAAACAAGCCATTTAAGGACCATTTGCGCATGGAAATGAATGAGTACATTGAAAATAGAATGGAGAGAAATCAGCGTGGAAACTTTGTGAAGCCTAAACTGCAGGAGATTGTGACTTGGGTAAAGAATTAATGGGAGAAAGTCACTGACAGTTGCGTTGGCAACATACTAAAAGCAGGCTACATGGACAAGAAGTGCTCATTTAAGGAAAGTGCTATTGCTAGACATGAGAAATTGGGGCCAATGATTCTAAAGGAAATAGAATCACAAGAAATTCACTCTGGAAATCAGGGTTTGGAGAATTATGATGATGTTTCAGAAGATGACGACATGACTGTGTTTGAATAAATATTGGTTTTTGTTCATGAATACCGGTTAATGCAGATTGTTGTACATGGAAAAATAGGTTTGGAGAGTTATGATGATGGAATTCAGGGTTTGGAGAGTTATGATGATGTTTCAGAATTTGATGACATGGTTATATTTGAATAAATGTTGATTTTTTGTTCAAGAATAAATGTGTGATTGTTGTTCATGGAAAACAAATAAGACATCCCCTGAAAATAAGCCCTAACCGTTTTTCGGAGCTAAAAAAAGAGTATAAGAACTGTCTTATTATCGGAGAAACACGGTACCACTTAAAATCTTAAAACCCAGAAAATAAACCCAGAGGGGAAATCCTAACCAGCCAGTGAGTGGACTGGAAAAGGAAACCCCTCCCAAGCCTGGTCAGGGCTACCAAGCTGGGCTTGCCTTGCTCCTCTGACTGGGCCTGAAAAAATAACTTAATTCTAAGCAAACCTAAAGGGACTGCCTCCCAAGTTCTCTGTAGGGAGCTGCTATACAGACTCTCAAAAGGAAGGGCTGGACTTGAAAGGTAACCTCCTCCTCACACTAACCTGCACCTTCTCTAGCTGAACTAAAGGCTCTCTCAGGTCTTAATGGGGACGTGTCACAAATAGTGATCCAAAAAGGCAGAATGCACCCAACTCAAAAAAGGTTGCTAAAGCAAGGCTTCCCAAACCAGTCCTGGGGACCCCTCAGCCCAGAGCTTTCCAAACTTTTCATGTTGGTGACACACTTTTTAGACAAACATAATTTCACGACACAGTAATTGTCTACTAGTAAACCAGAGGTTAAAGGTTAAACGAATGAAACATATTTCGACAATTTATGTATGTTTCCTTAAATATATACATAAATAAAATGTTTCATGACACAACCTATCTCATGAAAACCTTAAATTTATATTAAAAATATATATTCCAAGATTCATGTTATTGTTATAATTTATGAGAAACAATAATAAAACAAATTGTCTGTCCCCCACACACTCATCTCTCTCCTCCCCCCCAGCACATGTCTGGCCCCCACACACTCATATCTCTCCCCCTCAAGCACATGTCTGTCCCCCCACTCACTCATCTCTCTCCCCCCAGCACATGTCTGGCCCCCACACTCATGTACCTCGTCTTTTTGATTGTTGCCAGTTAAGTGCTTCACTCCCTTCCATGATCACCAGACACTGCTGCTTGCAGTCAGTACTCCTCATGGCCAGGCCTCATCGGCAGCAGCAGCCAATGCAAGGATGGCTGGGCTCGTTCCACCCACCAAGCGCACCAAAAAAACGCGATTGACAGCAAAAATCACCCAATAATAAGCAACCCATAAACTGAAAAAAAAAAGTGAATCTCTAGAAAAAAAAAAGCCCAAACTCGCATCAGAGTTGACCGGGCTTGTGCGACACACCTGCACACTGCAGGCGACACACTAACGTGTCCCGACACACAGTTTGGAAAGCTCTGCCTCAGCCAGTCGGGTTTTCAGGATTCCCACAATGAATATGCCTGAGATAAATTTGCATATATTGAGGCTCCATGGTATGCAAATTTATCTCATGCATTTTCATCGTGGCTATCTTGAAAACCTGACTGGCTATGTGGTCCCCAGAACGGGTTTGGGAAGCCCTGAGCTGGAGCTTTCTGATTATACAGTTTCATTATATATAAATATGTAACTGAAGATCTTATAGTGGGGCTAACAAAACAAGGAGCAACTTCTGAAACTAGATGTGCAGGTTTCTTCACCTTCCCCAAACGAAGGCATGATTTGTACTTTGAGAGTGATAAATCTCTTATGTAGTCCTAGCTCCTGTGAAATGTTAAAGAAGCTAGATAGGCTCCCAATGGCTAAAACGATCAGCAGTTGTGCTGATCTGCTTAATATTAAGTGCTGATGACGACTTTTTTGGCATCATGAAGGCATTTTGTCCTCTGGGTTTGGCTGTGACAAACCTAGTTTCTTTCTGCCTTCCCCGAATCATCATAAAGAAATGCCCAGGAGGTAGCTAAAGAAGACTGACCACCGTGCAATTTATTCTTCCTCTCCAGCAGCTAGCCTTCCATACTTACGCATAATCTTTACTGAAACAGAGAGGTAAGGCTGCCTATTGAAAACCTAAAGAGAGAGCTTCCAAGCTTCTGTTTTTTTCATGATAAAGCACCAAATAGGGGATTTTTTATTGTGTTTCATGTTTGTTAATGGGAGTAAATAATTTCAGTAGCAATGTGATGCTTATGTCCTTGCAGTAATACCAACTTGGGGGCTAGAGGGAATCATTGTAAGTAGTTTTCATGGGAAGCGCATCCTGCTCATTCAGGCATAGAAGGTCATTACCATACTTGACTTATACACTGACTGGAGGGTATATGGGAGAGAATGGGAAATTTCAGGAGGCTATAAACCATGCTTCTCTGATGAGAGTGGCCGAGTATATCCAGATAATTGGCCATTTACACGGCTCAGAAATTTTGCAGCATAGAGGTTTGTGTCGAGGACCACCCAGATGGCTCTCACCTTAGGGGATGAAGTCTTAAGATCTAATAAATGAAAATTGTATGGTGAAGAGGTGCCTGTGCATTAAATTGGGAGGACATAGAAAAAAATAACTACATATAGATTTGTAGGCTGTACAGTAAATGAAACTAGATGTTAAAGTTAATATTTACTTGTAGGCGCTGAGCTTGATATACACATGTAGGGAGTCATTTTCAAAAAGGTTTATGTATGTGCTTAACACTGGGTTTTATGCAAGTAAATGCACTTTATACACATAATGGGGCTTTTGAAAATTGTTCTGAAATATACTACTGAATTGCCAATAGGTTTTACGTGCATAAGTGCACTTTAGGCGCATAAATGGCCTTTTGAAAATTACTACGATATATGCTGCTTGTACACATGTAAATTCTTTAGAAAATTACCCTCTTGGGGTAAATTTTAAAAGAGTTGCTCGCATTAAGTCCCATATAATGTGAGTATATGGGCCAAGCCTGAGCTTCAGATCAGCAAATTGCGTGCGTGTGTGTGCGTGCGCACAACTGAACACACAAAAAAGAAGAGGAGGAGCAGGGATATTCCGGGACCAACATTTACACGCATAAGTCGTGATTTTAAATCCAAGCTGTTACCTGCGCGTGTTTTCTTCTGCTCTTTTTCAGGTGTAAGTCGGAATAAAACTCATTCTAGCCAACAGCTCACTGGGTGAGGGATCTGGGTAAACTTGGGGGGGGGGGGGGTGTGGCAGGTTGATGACCTAGAGATAGACTGGGCAAACCGGTGGATTAAGTGGTCAAGCTGGTTATTTCTTTCACCCGCACATGTTTTAAAATGTGCTTCCTTGCACGTGTACAAGTCGACAAGCCCTAAGGAATAACATTTCCTCGCGTAGTAGCTTAAAATTAGAGCCACCCTTACATGTGCCAGGCATATTTTCAATAGTGCACCTGCACTTGCACAGGCGGTTTCACCTTCCAGCGTGTGTGTGCTCGCGTCCACATAGGCGCTTATGTGGGCGCACGTGCACTCATTTTAAAGTTACCATCTGCTATGTGTGTGTTACGTATTACCTAATGCCCGTTTCACTAAACCGGTTAACGCTCTACATTCACCGTCCAGTGTGAAAATCTAACAGGTGTAACATGGGCCGCATAAAGCTAGAAAGTAAGTACATCTCAGAAGGAGCACTAAACTGTACAGCCATGCATGGCCCATTTTAGTAAGAGCTACCCAAGGGTAGGCCTGCCCTCCCCAGCAATTCTAACCAGCATTCCCCCCCCATCTGCCGGCCACTGAAGATCCCAGCAGAGCGAGATTCCTCTCTCCCAGCAGTCAACACCCCACTTCCAGAAACTCACACCACGGAAGCCTCCAAGGACCGCAATCTTCCCCAAACCGCCAAGTTTTGGAATCTGTGCCCTCTGAATCTTTTGCAGCAGGAGGAAGCCAGTCTTTCTCCTGATGGCTCAAGCACAATTAACAATATGTCACCTGTCACCCGCTGACCCAGATGTCGAAGCATGGGAACTTGGTGCCTAGGCCAGCAGGAGGGAGACTGACTCTGTCCTGCTGTGGAAGACTTAGAGGACACTGATTCTGGTACGGGGGATATGGGGGGATTTTGGGACCTCTTGGGGGCTCTTCCACTTTGAGGAGGGAGGCATAGGTTGCTGTGCCGAGGGGGAGTGCTCACTGCTGGGGGGCGGGGGGTTGTCTTGTGCTGCTGTTGTGCTTTCTTACAGTTCTGAGGGGAATGTTGATGCCAGAGAGGGTCTTGTGCTGCCGGGGAGTGCTGATACCTTTGTTGGTTGGGAATGGGGAGGCAAAGTCTTCTCCATCTCAACTGGCCATCCCTTCTACTTTGGACTGGTTAACATGGGGGTATCTGAACTGCAATACATGGTAGCTTTCTTTGAATTCTGTTGTCTTTAAAGAAGCCATGGGGAGTGCAGACGCATTTTGTATATCATGAACTTTAAAGCTTGATCTAACACACATGTTAGAAGAGAGCCATCACCTATGTTACTGTGTTGGTTCTAACACTGGTTAGTAAATAGACTAAGTGAGTAGCTAAAGAGCATGGATGATGATACTTTAGTTTTATTGACACAACATTTTTGCAGTAATTACAGGGTTGTACTTAGCAGTGTGTTTGTGTCTATTATAAGGCCATTTTCCCATTATTCGTATGGAGAAATGACGGTTTATATCACATAGTAAGTGCTGATGAATAGAGCCATTAATGCTGAGAACTGTTTGAAATTTTTTTAAACGAATCCATTTTTATTCAAGAGCTTACAAAGCAGAGGGTCTTGAAACCATGTGAATATATTTATATTTGTCCCTCTCTCATTTAAAATAATCTGAAGAATTAGGATTTGGATCCCTTGTACAAAGGAAAAAAAGAAGTCAAGAAGAATGAAAATTTGACAGCAGCAAGTTTCTGCCTAATGAGATCTTAGCCTCTTACCCCCTCGTCCACCCAAAGGGCTTTAGGATGGGATTTAATATTTGCCTTTCTAAACCTGCGCTCAAGATGAAGGCGAGTCTTAAATCTAAATTGGTACCTGAGGCAACGGATAGCGAAGTGACTTGTGCAGGATCACAAGAAGCATTAGTGGGAGAAGCCACTCCTCTAACAATTAGGCCACTCCGCCACTCCTAGTGGTTCATATACTTATTTAGTTGTCATGGCATTTCTGTAGAAAAAAATGTAGCTTTATTATGTTAGCAAAACTGAGAGAAAATACAATGCTTTCACATTTCCTGAAATAATTATATACATTTTTATTTGGCCCTATTTACTATCAGGCCGATACAGTACAGTGCGCTCCAGTGGAGCGCACTGTTAGCCCGCGTTTGGCCGTGCGTTTTCAGCGCACTATTTTTACCTCTTATACAGTAAGGGGTAATAGCGCGTCGAAAACGCGCGGCCAACCCCCCCCCCCCCCCGAAACTAATAGCGCCCGCAACATGCAAATGCATGTTGATGGCCCTATTAGTTATTCCCGCGCGATACAGAAAGTAAAATGTGCAGCCAAGCCGCACATTTGACTTTCAGAAATTAATGCCTGCCCAAAGGCTGGCGTTAATTTCTGCCGGCACCGGGAAAGTGTACAGAAAAGCAGAAAAAACTGCTTTTCTGTACACCCTCCGACTTAAAAGCCTCTTTTCTGTACACCCTCCGACTTAATATCATAGCGATATTAAGTCGGAGGCCACAAAATTTAAAAAAAATCAAAAATTAAAAAAATAATAAATTTAAATCGGCTGGCAGTCCACAGGTCGGAAGACGGACGCTCAATTATGCCGGCGTCTGTTTTCCGAACCCGTGGCTGTCAGCGGGTTTGAGAACCGACGCCAATAAAATTGAGCGTCGGCTGTCAAACCCGCTGACAACCGCCGCTCCTGTCAAAAAGGAGGCACTAGGGACGCGCTAGTGTCCCTAACGCCTCCTTTTACCGTGGGCCCTCATTTGCATACTCGATTGCGCACCCAGGAGAGTGGCCTGGGCGTGCGTTGGGAGAGCGGGTGCTCACCTCAGAGCGCCGGCTCTCCCGCGAATTTTACTGTATCGGCCCGTATGTTTTTACGTACTTTTCTACACATGATGGAAAGCACATTTGTAGTGATTCAAGCCATCTGTTTAGAGGCATAATGATAATAACTTCCCCTCAAGAAGGATAAACCACAGTCAAATTTGGGGTGAAGGCCAACAAGGGGCTAGGAATTTACGCTACTAAAAATGACCTCAGCCTAATAAGATTGAAATGCCTGGATGCCTGGATGCCTGGTTTTACTTCCTTGCTTGTTTACAGAACTATATTTCAGTATTGTCAGCATAAAAGTTATGGATGAAATCTGGGTTGGCTCACCCCTAGCTGGCCCCCTGTGCAGAAACTGAAGTTGATGCTCCCATTCCCCTTTGGCAGTGGTTGCTCCAGCACAGTGTTGCCTCCTTTGGTAGTGGTGTTGGTGCCACTGCAGCATCCCCATTTCTCCCTCCCCCTCTCTTATTTCTCCCCACTCTCTGCCCATACATCCCCTCTCCTCCCCAATCCCCTCTCTTTCCCTCACCCACATGATGGGGGAGAGGGAGTTGGTGTAGGAACACCCTCTCTCATGTTTGGTGCCCTCTGCAGGTTGCACAGCCTAAAAGCCGGCCCTGGATGGAGTCGTCTAGTAGATGCTTGCAAAACCATGTTAAAAACCACACGAAAAGCCTTCCTTTCATTGCCGAGGCAAACCTTGAGCTCTGCAAATAGAAATGGCCAGGTTTTAATGAACCAAATCATAGGAGCCAGTGCAATAAAGTGGGCCCAGCCTAATGCACAGGTCTACCCATGGAGGTGCGTTTTGGATGTGCTAGACTAGCACACAATGCAATAAAGAGATTAGCTTCTCCAGAACGTGCACCCAAACAAATGTGTAGCCGATAGCACCCGTCACATGTAAATTCCACGTAGATGAGGCTATTAGCTATTACCCCCCAATGCAAAAAATCACTAGGCGTCCAACGCACACTTTTCAACGCAGCAAATTTAACTCCAGCCCCGGAGATGGCATAAAGTCAATCTGCAAGTCACGAGAAATTAAAAAATATGGTCCTCTGTCTTAGCATCATTGTGACACAAATTTACTGCCCGCAGTGTTGAAAAATAAATATATATTGGCTTGATTGTTAAAAAAATATATTATTCTGGACTCACAATGTGGATGCCCATAGCAAGGGGTGCTTAGCTCTGGGCGTCTTCTGCAACCACGAGCAAAACCGGCTAGAAGAAGTGGGATAAAAACCGGATGCTCATATTGAACCCTCGTTGCAATTGTGTGGTGCCTGATGTATTTGAGCGCTAGGACACAGTTCTCCCCTAGCGTGTCCTTTTTTTTTTTTTTTTTTTTTACACAGCCCATTTGCATACTGCATTTGGGCACCCAGGGGATGTGGCCGCGTGCGCATTAGGAGAAAGTGCACTCAATATGAGCGCCCGTTTTCAACGCGCATCTTACTGCATCGGCCCTATAGTTCGGGCTACGTGGAGTAAATACTGCACATACCCGTTCCATGGTAGAAGATTGCATGCCATGCAGTACCATCTGGATTTCCTAATATTTACTTAGGTAATACATATCATTTTGCAAAAGATTATTCAACAGCTCTTCTGATTAGGCATGTTTCTTTTCAGAGGGTAATGTCTTTATGCTCTTTTGTAAACCCAGAATGCAGAATATACAGCAAAATCACTGATGTTTGCCAGACACAAGTGTTAAAGTAATATGTGAACCCTCCCCCCCAACAGCTGTTCAATGCAGTTTATACATTTTAGATCTGTGATGCAATTAATCTCTCCCTTTTCTGTATCTCTGTCCTTTTAGTTAAGTTGAACCTAAAGTTGTCATAGTTACAACTTGAGAGAATTGTGCCTAGGATGAAAAGAGCATAATAGGACTTGTGGAGGGCTCACTGCCATCACACATCCAGAAACCATCCACAGCTACTTGTGTGACAAGAGGGTGCTGATCCTTTAATATTTGTCACTCTGCCCATTTTATTCTTTCTCTCAACACCTCCGTTCTTTTAATGAGACCTACGGGTTGGGGGTTTTTTTTTTTTCTTTTTTTTTAATTTGGTGCACAAGCCTCTTGCTGTGCGAGGTCAGCTCGAAGGAAGGAAGGAACTGCTAGAGGTGAAGTCCGCTTTTTTTCCAGCCTTTCTCTGCCGAACGCAGCCAGTTTACAAGGGCTTAGCTTCCATCTGAAGGGTTTTGTCTCTGGCTCCGCTGATTTATACTCATTAAAGAAGATGTTGAGTATGACATTGATTTTTCTATTGTTGCTAGTCCAGTTGAAATGACCCTCTGGGGAGGATAAAGCAGTGTGCAGTCATCAGAAACCTGTCAGTTTTTGAGGAATGTGAAGTTCCACAGAAAGCAAAAGAAGCTGTGTTTATTAACAGAATCATTGAGTGTTCTGTGCATTTTGGTGTAATTAATAAGTAAGAATGAAGTATATGCTCTAAAAACTACCTTGTCATTTATTTGCTTTTTCAATGCTTGACCTAGATTCTATTTCTAGGGAACCCTTTATAGAGCATACAGAATATTCTAAAAGTGCATTAAAATTAATGTGCTATGTACAAAGGTCTTGATGCTGATGAAAATGTTTATCTCATAGGTGGGTTCTTCAGATTTTCATGCACTCACAAATCCTAAACAGATGCATAACTTGCTAATGACTTTAATAGTCATTAGCATGATATTTTTCTAAGGCTTCCTGTGCTAGAGCTAAATTTAACACACACTTTTAGCAAATTAAATTTAATCTGGACAACAAGGAAAGAGTTATTTTTTTTCTGTTCAGAATTTAGGTGGTGTTGATGTCAGGGTAAAAGAGCCTAATCCGGTCTTGAACCAGCAGATTACTGGGGGAGGGGCTAGCGCCTTCTCTGTGAGCCACTGTGTATCGTGGATAAACAGAATCAGAGCAACCCAGAAGGATCTTAGACCTGTGACTACACAATTGGACAATCCAGATTGGTTCTCAATACAAAGAGAGTTGCTGGGAATGACTGGTAGCCCGGGGAGTTTTGATTTTAAGCAACTTATGGGTTGTTGTTTGTGTTATATTTTCATGTTGTGAGAGTGCAATTTTTTATTTTATTTGTTGTGATGATTTAAATGTGTTATGGTGTTTTTCAATTGGGAGAGTATTTTCTATGTGGTTTTGGGGTGGAGACTTTGATATATAGTATCAATTTCTATATCTCTCTATATATCTGTATATATCTGTATATATATCTCTCTATATATCTGTATATATCTGTATATATGTGCCAGACAGGGCACATAAAATGCAAGAGGATCTGGCACCTGAGTGAACCAAATACCAGTCTCTTTGATGGGTTCAAGAAAAGCTAGGTCAAACAGATGTTATAGTGGACCCAAGCCAGAGGCAAGGTTTTCCTTCTGAGCTGGACAGGAAAACCATCCATCTGGTTCTCCCCCCTCTATGAACCCCCTTGACTGCTTGCTTGACGTTATCCCCAGATACAGTAGCAGATAAAGTAAGAACTCATTCCAAGGTATATCCAAACTAATAACATTTATTTTCAGCAGTCAAAGTTTACAGAAGGGTTTTAAATGCACTGATAAAATCAGGAGTTAATAGGATTCCACAAACGGCTATAGCAACGTCAATTTTAATAAGGACTTGATGTTCATTTTTAGTATTACAACTATTTCTTTCCATTGGGTATAGAATATCTGTCTCCCATCCCGTTTTCCCTCATTGCTCCAATCACTTGCCAAACTGTATTACTCTCACAGTGGCTTTACAGCTTTTTCTAAACTACTAATCTGAAATGAAATCTTCAAGTCATCTTACCACATTTGAGTTATCACCTTATTTTCCCAAACCAACACAGGAATGCACCTGTAGACTTGGGCAGCTGAAGCCTGTCACACCCTCTTCTCCAGGTCTTCCATGAATGGTGGGACCCATAATTACTCCTCCTTTCTTCAGGACTCAGGACAAGTCACCTGGATATTTCTCTGTGGGAGAAACACCTCTCCAACCTTGGGCCTTTCCCTTCGAGGAGGAAAGCCCCGGCAAAGCCCTTTCCTTGGGGAGAGATGCTCCATCCAGGCTGCCCAATCCCAAGTGAGTCCCTGAAATCTACCCAACTCCTACTTCTCCTGCCAAACTTCAACTCAGGATTATATACCCCACCACTACTCCCTCTACAGAATCCTCTTCCCCAACCCTCCTAAAAGAAGCCTAGATTCAACCTTCTCCCCTTATAGGCTCTCAATCACAAACATCATGTAATAGTACCAAACACAGTGCCATCTAGTGGCAGTTCAATTAAATTTCTTCACAACACTCAACCATAATAAAACCATATGCAACTACATAGGCAGAGTTTACATGAACTCTTCCCACCCAAACTGTCTACAACTGTACCCTTTTAGCTGTGTGCATGCATAGAAGTCGTGAACCCCAAGCACACAGCAAAACATAGCGCACACAGAATACCCTGATATTATTTGCATTATACTGGCTCATAGTGCATAAATTTGAACTTGTCTTATAAAAGGTTGCACAAAAGGAACATTTTTGTGCACCCAGTCTTTCAACAATTTAAAGGAACATTGCACTCTAACCAACAAGATCACAGTGCTACAGGCTCCGATTAGAGGCCTTGTCACACACACACACATGATTATATAGTATGTGTGTGTTTATATATATATATATATATATATATATATATATAAATTGCAGTTAATGAGAGTTGTCATATCCGTCTGTCAATCAGTGTTATTCTGGCGCTGATTGCTAGGGGGTGCTCCATGCTCTAAAATGCATGTACTTTACTGAGCAATGCTGCATGGGACCACAAATTTGAAAATACATTTGCTTTGTGTAAAGAAAGGTGGATTTATTTTTGAACTGTTCACATGTATGTCAGCGTCTCCTGTCACATCCTTCTCTTTCTCTTTCATCTCCTTTGTCTCCCTATTCAGGTGGTACCCTGTGAAAGCCTTCCGGGTCTTTGCTATCATTACTTAGTTGTGTGTAAATTATGCATGTTGTATTGTACACCACTTTGAACTATTTGTTAGAATTTGGGAAATGGTTAATAAGAACTTTTCATAAATAAAAAAACTGACATTGAAATTGTGTCCAAAGACCACTGTAGGAGTTAAGAGGCTTAAGGCTGAAAAGCAGGGTGGGTTTTTTTTTTCTTCAGCTGACCAATTGTTTTGGGTTGAGTGAAGAGCTCATTTCTATGTGCTTTGAGGCAGTAGCAGACTGTGGTGCAGCCTTTGTTGTGCCTAAACTCTAGTGTAGTTAAAGAGGGGGAAATGGTCAGATGCTAATGCCCTCATGAGTTAAGGCAGCCAGATTCCTCTTGGGGTCTCCCTCTTGTACACAGCTATTTATTTTCACACCACTCTTTAACTGACACACAAGTCAGAGAGTTCCAAACAGTCATGGCAATATTCTCCTTTCTTGGAACTCTCTGCTCTCCTCTGACCTCCTCGAGTGTACTCTTCCACTTCTTTTCTGTCTACTGACAAGCAACCTCCATATGCCAGGCTTAGTTGTATACCTCTTAGAAACCAACAGGAGGAGTTGAGAGGAAAAGAGAACTGAATATGCTCAGTTTAATATTCTCATGCTATTAGCATGCCTTCAGTAAGTTACCTGCTCATGATATTTAGGCATTGTAGGCCGGATTTTAAAGGCCCTGCGCGCGTAAATCCGGCCGGATTTACGCGCGCACAGCCCCAGGACGCGTGTAAGTCCCGGGGCTTCGTGGAGGGGGCGTGTCTGGGGGTCAGGGGGCGGTTTGGGGTGGGACCGGGGGCATGGTTGAGGCCCGGGGCGAGGTCGAGGCCTCCGGACCAGCCCCTGGGTCGGGTGATGGCTCCCCAGCAGCCCGCTGGCGCGTGCCAACAAAGGTAGGGGGGGGGTTTAGATAGGGCCGGGGGGGTGGGTTAGGGAGGGGAAGGTACGGGGGGTGGAACAGGCACCGCGCGCCGGGCTCGGCGCACGCAAGTTGCACAAATGTGCACCCCCTTGCGCGCACCGTCCCTGGATTTTATAAGATACGCGCGGCTACGCGCGTATGTTATAAAATCCAGCGTACTTTTGTTCGCGCTCGCGCAAAATTATAAAATCTACCCCTGTATTTTCAGGTTTTCGAGCATGCGGATAGCATGATCACACCATATCAGACATTTTTTACTTTGAGCATGCTAAGATTTTTGCATGCTTAAGTGTTGTGTTTTTTTTTAATGTGCCCATATTTTTTTGCAAGCTCACATTTAAAATGATTTTGCATGAGTTTTATTGCATAGGCCCTTAAATGTTGACTGTTGCTAATGATTGCTAAGCACATTACTCAAAATTCAATAGCAACCATTTCTTGTAACTGCATTCTGAGAAATTAGGGTCCTTGATTGCATTTTATCTGCCCATGCTTTGATGAAAATAATCCAACAACATTATGCCATGAAGCTGTGGAAATCTTTCTAATGTGATTGAACAGACGTTTAATCTTTATTTGTTTAACATTTATATGCCGCTTTCCTGGTCATGAGGCCATTCAAAGCAGTGCACAGAAGTAGACTAGCTGAAGCAATGATGCACAAATCATATGCAAAATTATGCAGGTTTCAAAACTCTGATCCTCATTAGAACACATGTGCAGTAGATATTTTTCAATTTTACAGCCAGATCAAAGGTCACATGTGAATGTGAATATGATTTTGCATATCTACACGTCAAAATCTGTAATTTGGTACCTCATGTATCTATGGGGTTTTTATTCATGTAGTTCAAGGATGGAAGATGTCACTTTGATTTGCGATTTATTATGCAACATAATCTAATTTAGCTCATTTGTTTTAATAATTTCTATGCCGCTTTCCCTACAGAGCCATCCAAAGTGGTGTGTAACAGTAAGATAAAATCCAATTTCAGCCTAAGCAGACTTAAAATATATCTGTCCAAATCAATATGTTTTATAAAAATCATTAAAAAAAAGGTTTAAAAAGATTTTGGACCATTCCACCCCATTTTCATCAATTGCAATCACCCATGCTTCGTCCACCCCCAACTAACTATACTGACCATCAGTCATAGGTCTAATCAACTTATCAATACAGATATCCCAGTGATAGACCATCAACCCTAAATGCATATTCTAGTTCCAAACTTCCATACATTACAAGTGTCAGACTAGTACCAGTAAACCAGTGAAGCAAATATTAACTTTTAGAACCCCCCACATCTTTAGGTATTTTTTTTAAAAATAGGTGTTACTGTGTTATACAGTAACAAATGAAAATACATTAGAATAAACTTTTCCCGCCTTTTAAATACCTTCCACATTCTCCCAGCCTCCCCAAGAATGCATGCCCAGCTATTTTCACAGACCCTTGCCAGCCCAAGTGCTGTTTTTCTCGGGCAGGGACTAACATACAGGCCGATACAGTAAAGAAGTGTGGAAAACGAGTTCTCAGGGTTGAGCGCCCGGTTTCCTAATGCGCGTTCAGCAACCTTTCCTGGACGTGCGACACAATATTTAAATGAGGGGGTCGCGCTAGGGACAGTTGCACGCCCCTAGCATCTCCTTGGCGGTGGATGCCCAGGAGAGGTAGCTATCAGCGGGTGAGGAAAGTAGATGCTCAATTTTACAGGTGTCAGTTTACCTAACCTGTGCACAGCTATGAGTTAGGAAAAGGGACGTTCATTAATTGAACGTCCCTTTTCCTAACCTGACCGTCTGCATCCTTTTTTTTTTAACGTTTTTGTTCCTCTGACTTCATATCGCCATGTTATTAAGTTGGAGGACGTACAGAAAAGCAGTATTTTGTGCATTTCTGTTCATTTTTTTGGGCTGCTCAGAAATTAACGCCTGCTTTAGGGCAGGCGTTAATTTCTGAGCGTAAAAATGTGCAGGTTGGGTGCACTTTTTTTTATGTATCTGGGGCGCATTGCTAATAGCCTCATCATCGTGCATTTGCATGTGATGAGCGCTGTTAGTTTCAGGGGATGGTGGATGCACATTTTGGATGTGCTAAATCCCTTATGGTATAAGGGGTTGTGGATGCTGAGCTGAGCGCACTATGGGGCAGATCTTTAAACCTGCGCGTGGGCGGATTTGTTCACGCAACCCGGCGCGAACAAATCTACACTCGATTTTATAACATGTGCGCGCTGCAGTGCGCACATGTTATAAAATCCAGGGTCGGCACGCGCAAGGGGGTGCACAATTGTGCAACTTGCGCGTGCCGAGCCGCGCAACCTTCCTCCGTTCCCTCCGAGGCCGTTCCAAAATCAGAGCAGCCTCAGAGGGAACTTTCCTTCTGCCCCCCACACCTTCCCCTCCCTTCCCCTATCTAACCCGCCCCCCAGCCCTATCTAAAGCCCCCTCCTTACCTTTATCGGGAAAGTTACGCCTGCCTCTGGGCAGGCGTAACTTGCACGCACCGGCTGGCTGCCGGGGCGCCATCCCCCAGTTCGGAGGCCTCGGTCCCGCCCACAGAACACCCCTGGGCCAGCGCCCCGCCCATGACCCCTCCCCTGGAACGCCCCTTTTTCGAAGCCCGGGACATACGCGCGTCTTGGGACTTGCGCGCGCCGCCGAACCTATGCAAGATAGGCTCAGCACGCGCAGGGGCAGCTTAGGGCAGCCCCTGCGCGTGCTGAGCTCTACCTTCCCACCCAACTGGCCCTGAAGGACAGGGAGTCCTAACATGGTCTGCTTTTGCCTCAGTGCACAATGCTGTGGCCTAAGACAAAAACTGCCTTTAACAAGTGAAATACTTTTGGCTCATACAGGATTGATATGTACCGGTAATTTAATATCTGGAAAACTAAGTTTCATATTGCATATAAAATAAAGTAAATTAAACCGCCAGGAAATTGCCAAAAAAAGAGAAAATTTAGAAAACGAGGAGATGTAACAATAAATGCCACATTTCCTGGTTTTCCAAATTCATTACAAAATAAAAGGCAGACCTAGGAATGTGAACAAAAGCAGACATACTAAACCCAAGAGGCTTGTATGCTGAAACTTTGAAGTCACTAATTAGTACTTCTGTTCCCATTAAAATATATTAGAATAAAGTACACATTGAGGAGAGGGGTGGTGAAAATGTGAAGATTTTAAATGGATGCATTCTTGCATGCAAATGCTGTAGCTACTGCATAAGTGGGAGAATTTTATAAGGCACGTGCGCCGACGCCATAGCCATTTTTCCCATTTCATTTCCAGTTCATCCAATTTAGGGATATGATTTCCAAACTCACCTAATTTATTAGCCTCCCTCCCTCACAGTTAGCCCCAGCCCTTAAAACCCCGCAGACTAGCCTAGATTTGTTTTGTTTCTTTACTTACATGCCATCCTTAGCAGTAGTAAAAATACGTGGCAGGGGACCCGGTGCCTAGGCGCGTAAGTATTTACACGCACATCCCTTGGCCTTCCTTTGACACGCCCATGCCCACCCAGACCACAACCTGCCCCTTGTGTGCATAGCAGGAGATGCGTGCGTACATGGGCGGCTTATAAAATCTGCTCGGCGCATGCCAGCCCAACTTGTGCGTGTGTATCCCGGCTTTGGCGCGCCTAGGATTTTCAAAATTCACCTACAGTGTGATTTTGCATGTACTTTTATACACGCAGAAAGAGGCATTTTGGGAAGGGGAGGGAGTTGGGGGCTGGGAAACCATTTTAACCATGCTTTAAATCTTTGAAAATATGCCTGCAGTTCTACTTGCACACATGTGTACCGCCAGGGTTCCGGGTACACCCGCTCATTTTCAAAGCAGATTTATGCGTATGTGTCCACTTTGACTATTTGTGCTAATGTCTGCGTGTATTTTCTACTTGTAAACTGTAGCCTGACATGGGCTATTATAAAATTGCATTCTCATTGCCAAACCTATTTAGCTTCAGTTGGAAGAAGCTTTTGCTTATCCAGTTCCACTGAGATATCTCATTGAAATGTCCTTTTCTTCTGCTAATAAAGAGAATTTTGTATTTTCAACTAGAGTGAATACCTCTTCTGATTTCCCTCCAGTACTCTCAATATTCTAGACAGACCCCATTGTGGTGCAATATTAACCTTCAAGTTAAGAAGCATCCCATTTCCTGGAGTCATTGGTGTATAGTAAGGGCATATGGTCTTTAGAGCATGTGCTTTCTAATAATCATTTAAAGTCCTTTGCATGCGTGTGTCAAGAATATGGTTTGCCTGCTCACCAGCACTTCTCATGGCTCTAACTCTTGTATTTTAGCCCCTGACTGACTTTTTGGTTTTGCCCCTGACTCTCCTTCTTATCAGTCGACATGTAATGTGGGTTTTGCCTCAATTAAGCCTGCATCTGGTTTCCATACATTTTTGAAACTTAAACTTAGTTCCATATGTGTGGGCACTGAAAAGATGTGGGAGAATGATGCCAGTGTAGAGCAGGCGCCTGTTCAGTAGTCCACATTCTGGGATAAAATGATTCATATAATCACTTTCTGCCTGGTTAATCCATGGTTTTTCTAGCACATCGAGTTCCATGCACTCCTATTATAATTGCTAAGTTTGCTCACTCTCTGTGTTGGTCTTATAGTGGCTCTGCAGGTTCATTTTCCTATTTGCTATTTTATTGTCCTAATCTACAGAGTTATCTGGATTAGATCTGGGAGCGTATTTGCAACGTATTACAAGATACTTCTTTCCTACAAATTACTTGGAAATTTTTGGCTTTGTACATTTGATTATCACATCAGGATAAAAGGCTTTTAGACTTTCTGCTTTCAGTTGCGCTTCAACTTATTTTACATCACTGGAAGGACTGTTCTGTTTTGAATATTAACATGTGGTGGAACAGTATGTGCCTGTATTCTAAATATTAGTTGACTGCTTTGGAGAAATGCTGCCTTTGTCCCGCACGAAGGAAAATGTGGGATATGATTCTTTCTTTTCCATTATTTGACTCTTGTATCTCTGGTAATCCTATATTCTTAACTTGTTCCTTGAAGTATAGTGTTGTTGGATGTTTGTTTTGGGGGTTTGTTGTGTTGTATTGTATTGTTTTGTTTTTCGGTATATGCTTCTAATAAACAATTTGAACTAAAAAAAAAAAATAAAATTGCCCTCTTCATATCCCTTCCCAGCTTACTTTTGCCAAGTCATCACAGGAACAATCCTTGGCTGGGGCCATAAACCAGAGCTATCATACAGGTCGATACATTACAGTGCTCTCCGGTGAAGCGCACTGTTAACCTGCATTTGGACACACGTTTTGGATGCGCTAGCTTTACCCCTTTTTCAGTAAGGGTTAATAGCGCATTGAAAACGCGCGTCCAACTCCCCCAAGACTAATAGCGCCTGCAACATGCAAATGCATGTTGATGACCCTATTAGTCATTCCCGCGCGATACAAAAAGTAAAATGTGCAGCCAAGCCGCACATTTTACTTTCAGAAATTAGCGTCTACCCAAAGGTAGGCACTAATTTCTGCCGGCACCGGGAAAGTGCACAGAAAAGCAGTAAAAACTGCTTTTCTGTGCACCCTCCGACTTAATATCATGGCGATATTAAGTCGGAGATCCCGAAAGTTAAAAAAATAAATAAATTTGAAATCGGCCGTGGCTTGCGGGTTGAAAACCGGACGCTCAATTTTGCCGGCGTCCGGTTTCTGAACCCATGGCTGTCAGCGGCCTTGAGAACCGACGCCAGCAAAATTGAGCGTCGGCTGTCAAACCCACTGACAGCTGCTGCTCCTGTCCAAAAAGAGGTGCTAGGGACACGCTAGTGTCCCTAGCGCCTCTTTTTACCGCCGGCCCTAATTTAAATATTTTAGTTTACTGAATCGCGCACACAGGACACTGGCCTGTGCGTGCACCGGGAGAGCAGGCGAGCGCCCGCTCTCCCGCAAACTTTACTGTATCGGCCTGTTAACCCCTAAAGCTGGCCACTGGGTGTCACCGTTGCACAATGACTGGCTCCCTCTGCATTGGTCCTCTTTCTTTCTTTTCAAGTTAACTGTTCTTTTGGTATTATTAAAAATGTGCTTTATATGTATTAGTATGCTTCCTTTGTGGGATTATTTCTGGTGAGAATCTGTTTATTTAGTTTTATATTGCTGGGCAGCTAAGAAGGAGGAGCTTAAAAGCTGAAAAACAGTAGTATCTTATGTGGGACTTGAGTGCATAAAGTTATGTGAGCAACAAGTACAAAGTGATTGCTTCAAAGCATAAAGTTCTTTGTTTAAAAAATATATGGATTGGACATTTATTGCTCTATTTTGTATGTCAACTGTGATTCTGAAATCCCACCAACATTTAGGGGCAAATGCCATGTGTTTTATTACTGAAAGTGTGAACCCCCAAAGCTGAATAATAATATAATATCAAAAAGCAAATCCTCCATAAAGGAAACTGAGACACGTACAGGATATGATGTAGATCAAAGATGTGTATTATGACTTTCCTATATCTGGAGATGCTGACTGCACTCATAGGTTGTGGCTGAAGTCTTGTTGCATAGCATATTGTGGTATAATCTTAGGTCATACACATACATACTTTTTTTGGTCCTTTTAGGTATGTGTTTGACCTATGATTATGCCACAAGACTTCAGCCACTGGACCTATGAATACAGTTAGCGTCTCGAGATACAGGAAGGTCATCATGCACATCTCTGATCTATAATATATCCTGTGGTATTTGTTTTTTGATATGTATTTTATTACAGCTTTCTGTAAGTACTGAAGTGTATATACATTTCATTTAAAGGCTTTAGCTAAAGTTCTGCATTTAAAACCTGCTAATGTGTATTTTTTTTTCTTTTTACTTCCAATGATCATCCTTTCGATTGTTCCGTCTGTGGTTCCTTGATGTTTCTTCAAAACTGCAACATTTCTACAAACATCTGTTAATAGGTAAGATGCAAATTTTACCTTTTCCTTTAATTTTCGCTGTCTCTGTGATGAGCAGAATACAAGATAAATGTGAACAGTTTTCGTATCCTGTACTGTCGTATAGCAGATAATTCAGAATCACATTACTGAGGTCATGTATTATGAGTGTCGGCGGGAGCTTTTGAAAACGTGATCAGTTTTAAATGTTTGAACAAACATACATCCATGTAGGTCTTTTAGAAATAGAAGTACACTCAAAATGAATGCAGCACCTTTTGTCTCACAGCCTTCTAAGTTTATTGTTACGCTGCCTCTTCTGGTACCTCTTTGGCACTCTAGAGATAAAGTACTTTACTATTTCAGTCATGTGGATGGTTGTTTGAAATGAAACTGGTCAAGTGCTTTTAAGGATTTATTTAACCAGTTACTTACAGTATGGGGTAGATTTTAAAAGGAGCACACACACGTCCATGTGCGTGCGGTTCCCAGCGTGCGCACATGGACATGCTGATTTCATAACATACGAGCTGGATTTTAAAATCCGCACGCGTACGTGCGAGCGGCGCGCACAGAGGTGGTGAATTTTAGCAAACTATGCACGGCGACACAATCGGACCTCCCCAGTTCCCTCCCAGTCCGCTCCAATTAAGGAGTTAACTGGGAGGGATCTTTCCTATCCCTAACCCTACCCTTCCTAACTCTTCCTCTCTCCTCCCCAACCTAACCCTAACTATCCCCATTTTTTTTTTGTTTTTTTTTTTTTTACTTACTGTTCTGTTGGAGCAGAAGCAACTTCGGTGCTGTCCAAGCCCGCCCCATGCCCTTCCCCGCCCCTTCTGACAGGCCCGGCACTTGTGCACGTATCAGGGTTTACGCGTGTGGCTGGGCCAGTTGTAAAATGTGCACAAGGCCCAGCCACACGCGTAAACCCCAAAATTTACACACGTGGGCCTTTGAAAATGTACCTGTCTGTGTATATCTGGAGTTCCCGTGTAGATTTTGGACCTTGCCATTTTGGTGAAATGCTGGTGTCTACTAGAGGAGCTAGATAAGGAGCCGAGCATCTTCTTGTCCAGTTGTCTGCAAGAGCGGCAATTTTCAAAACCCCTGGTAGTTTACAGGCCCACAGGTACTTTTGTGTCCACAGGTATGCAGGCTCATTTTCCAAGGGAAATTCCCCATGAGGTTGGTTGACACACTTTGTGCCTTGGCACTTTTCTTCTCCTTTGAAGCAGGTTCAATAGATGTGCTGGAAAGTAGGTTCAGTGATTTCAAAAGGAAATCGTCGTGCATACTCCCCCCACCCCTGCTCCTTTAATCACGCAAGTAAAAACATTTACCTGCATGTTAGGAGCACAATTACCCGAGGGCATTTTATGGGGGTTTATCCATGTAAAATTTGGAATATTACCCCCAAGGCGTGTTTGATAAAATGCAACATGAAATGGATACCACTACTGTTAACGGTGCAGATGGTGTCTCAGGATATAGAACGTATGGCCTTGAAACAGTAGATGTTTCCAATGGATACTTATCACTAAGGGCCTGGATCAGTAAGGCTTTTCTCCCTTCTGTGTCCATTGGGAAGGACCTTGGCACAACGGGCCCGTTATGTATCTAGTTATGTGTATATATAGGAAAGCTAAATCCCTAAACGTAGAAAAACTGATTTTATTATTGTAGCTTGAAATCATAAATATGGAATGCTAGCCTATCGGTTTTGCTGCCTATATATTCTATTCTGAGTTCCAGCGGGCTGTTAGAGAGGGGATAGCAGGTCTGCACTAGCTGTATTTCTTTATTTTTGTCTGTGTTTAATATCCCACTGACAGGGTGAGAAATTTCCTGGCAGTTTTGCCTTGGTTTTTTCAATCAGTCTTCTCTATTTCCATGATGCAGCATTTTTTTTTCCAGAAGAACACAGATTGTAGTTCTTCTTTTGTGAAAGGAGATTTAATTACAGCAAGAGTGAGCAGCATCCATCATTTCCAGTTCATGGCCCATTCAGAGCTTTCTTTTTTTTTTGTAGTGTGGGGACACATTCTCAGTACCGGTTCAGTCTCTTTTGCTGAATCCATGAGCTGAACACATTGAATCGGCAAAACACGGACCCTGTCTGAGTTGTGTGTCTGTAGCATTTTACACTGCTTTTGTACCTGCAAAACTAAATGGGGTGAAGGGTTTGGTCTTGGCCTCCCTAACACTGCTATCTGTAGCGAAAAGGAAGTCCTACTAACAGCAACTTCCAATCTCCATGAAGATATTTGATACACTTTAAAAAGGGGGTCTGGCACTTCTGTCTACACAGTGGTGATCTTTAAATATTCAGTGCAGGTGAATAAGCTGGACAGAGTACTAGTCAAAGACATCCATAAGATTACAATGAAAGGGGGAAATGTTGGTGAGAGACTTTTATCTGACAGATGTTGATGGGAGCATCCTTCCTGCACTCCTTATTATTTACACTCCTTGTTATTTACACTTATTATTTACACTTATTATTTACACTCCTTGTTATTTGTAAACCGGGTTGATGTGATGCCTATCATGAAACTCGGTATAACAAAAACAATAAATAAATAAATAAATAAATAAATAAGAAGCGTTCCTCAGGCAGCTGCTAACAGATCCGAAAAGTCGGAGGTAATATCAGAATTGGTACTATCAAGTAAGAAAAGTATTGATCGTTTGTATTTTGCCAGTTTTATTATGCGTGTTATTCTTACGGCTAAGATTTTCAGTTTAGCGGACTGCAAAATTTTTAAATAAATAACGTAGAGGCCTGTACATTAAAACACGTACTATTTTCATTTTTAGCATGAGCTTGCAAAACTGTTAGCATGCGTGCTCAAACATCACTCAACATGTGATGCACATTAACCCACAAAACTATAACATCTGTGCATTAAATAGTATGTGGACACTGCACACATTTAACCTGCACACACTGAACTGAATATGTTCAGTTCTCTTTTCCTCTTGTCGGGGATCTCTTTCTACAGATGTATACATAAGTAAACCCGACTCATGGAACTGAATGGAAGAAACAAGAGCTACTGGACTGCAGGAGAGGAGGCTAGGGAAGAACAAAAACAAATGAATGCACCTCGAATGTCTCAAGAGCAGGCAAGAAGGAGGCCAAGGACTGCAGGAGGAAAAGGAAAGTGATGAAGAACAGCCAGAAAAAGAAGAGATGGAGGCTAGAGAGAGTACCATAGAGTTAGAGGCATGACACCACCAACAGATATATAGATATCGATACAGTATATGTTTATATATAAAATACAGGGATTAGACTGAGGAGTCACATGAGGCAATATGTCTTCACAGAACGGTTTGTGAATCTATGAAACAGCCTCCCAGTGGACATGGTGGACGCCAAAACACTAACATATCGAAAAGCACAGGATAAGCACAGAGGATCATTGGCTGTGACAAAGGGAGGGTAAATCCTGAGATAGTGTAGGTTATGATGTATTTCATTAGGAACTGGTGGACCAGATGAACGCTGCAGCGTTTATCTGCTGTCATATTCTGGTTTGGTTTGCTGGAGGTTTCCTGGTTTGGTACTTAGAACATCGATTTATTCTGAAAATCAAAAATCAAAACTTTCTCGTGTATCCTCACATGAGCTACTTTATCTTCCTGTGCTTCAGTCTGTGTAGCTGAAAATGGCTAACAGTAATAGCACAGTTTCATTTTTCTTTCATTGATTTGGAAGGTTTTATGAATTTAAGGTGACCAAAATATGCAGTAAGGCTATCTGCTCTAGTTACTGACGTACTGCATTGGGATGACCAATGCTGTTTGAATTCAAAGTATTAGTTGTAGTAGCAGCAACAGTAGTGATGTTATACAATAAACTTTTCTGATGGGAATGTTTTAGATTGGTTACAGGGCTCTATTGACTTTTTAAGATTTAATTATTGTTGCTTTCTGCTGTAACAATGAAAGATTATGCAAATCATACTATTCTTGCACCACGGGGCCAATGCAATAACGCTTAATGTTCATGTTAAGGCCTTTTGGCATGCATTAAAAAATAGAGTGCTATTTAGTAAGGCCGCATGTTAAAACATGAATGGGATATTAATGAAGGATCCTAGTGGCATCATTCATGACAACTATGGTGTGGCAATTGAACCCTGATACCCGCTCCGGCCCCTGAAAGTCTTACACTGCCAGGATGGTAAGACCTATTTGAAGTGATGGGTGGGGGTTCCTGATATATGAGAGTGGTTGGCTTTTGGGAGTGTATATGTCTACAGGGGAGAGCCAATTGTGTGGTGGCCCTGATATAAGCTGGGGGAGGAAGCCTTTCTTGGGAGGGGCCATTCCTGATATGGGTCACAAAGATGCCTCTAGAAGGATTTGGGGTTCCTGCTATGCTGGAGGGAATGGTGTTTGGAAGGTGGTGTTTCATCCTGCCAGTTTCTGTTTGCTGAGTACAGAGAGAGAAGGTATCCCCTAAGTTAGCTGCCCCAAAGTGAAAAGGCCAGATGACATGGGAGATTTCAGGCTGCAACTTTACGTGGATGTAGAAATCTTGTCAGATCTTTGACAGAGCCCTTCAGAATATTCCATATGTGTGGGGGAGGAAACATACTAAATCATCGGTGCTGTTGTCATCACTGCTGTGTACTAGAACTGTAAACTGGGATTTAAGTGTTTTGCAATGCATAGGGCCTTGGACTTTATCTTTCCTCGCACTTGGGGAATCCTGGTTAATAACATTTTTGACATAGCAGGGAAGTTTACTGTCAGTGACTGTGTTTGAGATATGGCCTCTGGATCCACTGTTTGGGATAAACCAACCCATGGGTTACAGGGACATTAAACATTTTTGTGATAACGTACATGCTAGTCCTGCATCTGCAGAACTGAGGGCAATTTTTACAGTATCCTTAGTAAATATTGTTGCATAGCATAAGGACCATTTTAACATACACACCCAAACTTTACCACTGTGCATGATAACAATTTTTAGCAAGAGTTTTATTGCATAGGCCCTCATTTTGATACAGCTGTTAAGATAAGCAAAGTACTTTAACAGCAGTAACCTTGTTAGTATGGCACGATCAGATTACAACCTAAAGAAAAGCCCCCAGCTGAAATGAGGATAACGCCAGGAAAGTGGCCTCACTACTTTTAAAACCTGCTGCTGACACAGTGTCCCAGTATCGACTTCTTTCTAAATGGGTGTAAAGCGATCAAGACAAACTAATGGGTGTTGACTTTTATAAAATAAGACTTTAAGGGAAAGATGCTGATCTAATAATTAGGTACACTATGGACTTTTGTCCTGGAAAAGCTGTCCTCTTTTGGATGACTGCCATTAGAAAGTTAAAATTGTATTGGTGCTTCTGAGCATCCAGTGAAGAAGGAATTACTTTGCAAATGAAATGGTCTTATGTGTCAATGTACAGTTCCTAGATTGTTGTAACCTATAGAATGTGATTAGAAAATAAATAATGGTAGGATAGACCAGAAAGAAAAGGATACTGAAAGCAAGGAATGTAATCTTCATGCTTACAGTTCCTTGCTTTTTTATTAGTTTTTATTTGCATTGGTAGGTTGGCTTGTTTCCAAAATGCAAAACTTTGTATTCATGTAAATCTGTTATATTGGTTCTACCAAGCTGCGACTAATGACTTTTGCAAAGGGGCCAAGAAAGCACAGCTAGGCAAGCATGAATCAATATAAAACCAAACACAAGCTAGAGTAAATGTTATCAGAATGCTGAATAAATGCATTTTCCACATCCTTTTGTATTCTCTTATAGCTTTGATTTTTCTGTAAACCTTTGTGGCTCACTGCAGCTTTATAAGGAAACTCCATGGTCTTGTCTCAAAAAAAAACCGAAATTAATTAATTATCTTTTTATTACTTTTACAAATATAGAGTGAGATTTATTAGGTCAGATGTCTTAGGAAAATCCTGCACTAATGCACAAAGGTGTGCAAATTATAGGCTTAATTTGTTAAGAGCCTTAGGCATTGTGCTCCTCGGTGAACTTCCATTTGAGCTGTGCCAGTTATGAAATGGGTGACTCAGTTTTGATGGTTAGTTCAGCTGAGTTTGTTTTTATCCACAATGCATGGTGGTGATTGAGCCTTTTCAATAGCATGCTTGCTAAAAAAAAAAAAATAAAATAAAATTAAAAAAGGAACACCTAGTCCAAAACAGGCATAAAATGTTAGGACATAGTGAATGCACAGGAAATACTTCTTGTATGCCCAATAAAGCCAAATTTGCATGTAATGTTACTTCATTTACATGTAAATAAGGACTATTTTTAGCACATACCCACTAATGTCTTCTGAACCTGGTTTAGCATGCATGATAATAAATAAATAAAAAATAAATAAATGATAGGGCCTTAGGGCAGAACACATTTTTTGTGTATGCTAAATGGCCTTAGCAAAAATGCTAACCTTATTATTAATCTTCCTATTGAAGCAAACTGAATTGAAAGAATTTAAGACTTCAGAATCTAACACAACTAAAGCCAGGCAAATATATAAGCAAACCCAACTGAACCAGCCATAAAATCTGAGTTACCTGTTTCATTTTTCCTACACAGGGAAGCATGGTTGCTATGGCTGGCCCAAGCTCCAACACTATAGGGTGGTTGTTGAGGGTGGATGATTGGGTGTTGGTGCCCTCTGGAGTTAGGATTGGTAGATTTTCTTCCTTGACGTCAATGGGATGGACAGGCTTTTTAAAGATCTAAACATGTATACTGTAGAGAATGGCGAGGTAAGAAAGATATGATAAAGACAATCTTTGAGGTATCAATGCACAGAAGGCAGGTCTCTTTCAGCAGAAGAAAAACTCTGGTACAAAGGGTCTTGGGTTGAGGGTGAAAGGGGTAGACTGAGGAGTAATATAAGGAAGTTTTTATTTACAAAAATGGTGGTGGATTCATGGAACAGCTCCCATTGGAAGTGGTGGAGACAAGGACAGTATCTGAATTCAGGACTTGTGCAAGGGGATTAATCACCCTAGGCACCTTCTGCCTGGCACCGCACCCCCCCCCCCACCCCGATCGTGCCGACACCCCCCTGCCCCGCCCCGCCCCTGGTCGCAGCCCTGACTCCAGGGTTAGGGACCACATGCCCCTGCTTCCCCATCCCCTGCACCGCCAACCCAAATTTAAATAAAATAACCCCTCCACCTCCCCCCCAAGACTCACAAAAACCCTGGTGGTCCAGTGGGGGGTCTGGGAGCAATCTGCCGCTCCCAGGGCATCGGCTGCCACCAACCAAAATGATGCCAGTGGCCTTTAGCCCCTACCATGTGACAAGGGCTACTGGTGCCATTGGCTGGCTTGTGTCACATGGTATTTATTATTTTTATTTAAGGCTTTTATATTCCGACTTTCTTGATACAAATCAAATCAACTCAGTTTACATCGAACTAAGCGGTTAACCATAACCAAATAACCAGAGACAATTTGATGAAGCATAAAGTTACATTATAACAAGGGTACCTAAACTGGGAATAGGAAATAAAGAGGGGAGAACACAGATAGAATACTATATACAAGAGGGTGTGGGAGGGAGGCAGAGAGCCAACCTCATTATGACGTGTTTGTGGGATTTAGAGCTTGTTTATTTACAGAGGTGATGGAACAATTCTGAGTCAAGCTGTAGGGCTAGGATTAGGGAAGACTCGACCGAACAGCCATGTCTTGAGTTTCTTTTTAAAAGTTAGTAGACAAGTTTCCTGCCTGAGGTCCGGAGGCATGGCGTTCCAGATGGAGGGCCCTATTATTGAGAATGTCCAGTCTCTGATGTTTGAGTGGTGCACCACTTTGATTGGAGGAACGTGTAAGGATCCCTTGTAGGCTTCCCTTAAGGATCTGGTCGTAGAGTGAAGTTTGAGAGGGTGTAGCAGATCAAGAGGGGTCTGATGGTGAATGTTTTTGTGAATAATTGTGAGTGATTTATGGAGAATCGTAAAGTTTACTGGGAGCCAATAAAGATCTTTTAATATGGGAGAGATGTGCTCTCTCCGATTGGTATTCGTCAAAATTCTCGCCGCCGCATTTTGGAGCAACTGGAGGGGTTTTATTGTAGTAGCCGGAAGACCTTGCAAGATGGAATTGCCGTAATCGACCTTGGAGAACAGAATGGCTTGGAGGACAGATCTGAAATCATAATGGAAAAGGAGCAGCTTGAGTTTTTTGAGTACTTGTAGCTTGTAGAAGCACTCCTTTGTAATGTGTTTTATAAATCGCTTTAGGTTCAGGTGACTATCTATTATAACTCCAAGGTCTCTTGCATGGGATACTTGTGTGTTAGCGTGCAGTTGGTGATGGAAGGGACTGCCTTCTGGTGTGATGAGCAATAGTTCTGTCTTGGTAGTGTTGAGCACCAGATTGAGGCTTGAGAGGTGAAGGTTGATGGTTTGCATGGGAGAGTCCCATAGTTTGAGTGCTGAGTCCAGTGAGTTAGATATGGGGATTAAAATTTGAATGTCATCTGCGTATATATAGAACTTCAGTTTTAGTTTTCAGAGTAAGTGGCAGAGAGGGAGTAGGTAAATATTAAACAGAGTGGGCAATAAGGAGTAGCCCTGGGGGACTCCGACTGGGGCGTTAGTGTGAGGGGATTCCTTGTTGTTGTTGATTTTAACCTTGTAGCCTCTGTTGCTAAGGAATGAGTCGAACCATCTGAGGGCGGATCCTGCGATTCCTATGTCTGATAGCTGGTTTAGAAGGGTATTATGATTTAGGGTGTCGAAAGCCGCAGAGATATCGAGAAGTGCTAAGAGGAAGGACTGTCCTTTGTCAAAGCCAATGTATACCTGATCTAGGAGTGAGATGAGGAGGGTTTTGGTATTGTGTTCTTTTCGGAATCCATATTGTGACGGGTGTAGGATGTTCTTCCAGGTAATTTGAAAGTTGCTTATTTAAGATTTTCTCCATGATCTTAGCTACAAACGGCAGATTTGATATAGGGCGGTAGTTGTTGAGGTCATCTGGGTCCAGGTTCGGTTTTTTGAGTATGGGTTTAAGTGTGGCCAATTTGAGAGCATCCGGGAATATTCCTTGTGAGAGGGAACAGTTGATAATATCTGCTAGATGTTTAGAGAAAGATTCTGGTATGAGAATCAGAAATTTGGATGGTATTTGGTCTAGAGGGTGGGTAGAAGGTTTCATTCTTTTATCAGGGTTTCCACCTCTATAGTGTAAGTGGGATCAAAGGATTCCAACCTTATATCTGGATTCAGGAGGTGGGGGGGATCCGGAGACAGCGTGGTAGGGGCAATGGATGACCGGCTCCTTTTTAAAAAATGATGAAGTGGGAGACAGAAGTGAGATACCAACACACAATTGAGCAGTTCAAAAGTAAATCCACATTTATGTACATAATTCAAAGGAATTTCCAAGCAAAAGGTTCACAGGGGACAATGTTGTACACTTCAAAATGTGTAAGACCCAATGGCGTTATGAATGAAAAAAAAAGGGTCATCCCATCAGGTTTTTGCCACTGCCATGATGGTACACAAACATTTCTCCATATGTGATTAATGTCCTGCATGGTCTCATAGGTTTCCCCCAGTCTGCAGGACAGAAACTGCAGCGGAGAAGAAGCACCAGCAGATCAGGAGTAGAAAGCATGGACGGGGAACCAGGGAGGGCTGTTCAGGGAGCATCCCTTTCCTACCACAGCTTGGATGTCTCTTTGCAACCTCTGGTCTGGGAAGTTCAGAGACAGATGTTCTTGCATGGGATGGATGGAGTGGAGGCCTCAGATGAGTTGGGATGAGGGGGTGTAGCTTTGGGTGATGGGGTACACAGTGGTGGTGTCGGTCATTTGAGCTTCCTTTGCTAATATATGGTAATGGTCTTTGCTCTCTTTGCTATGGTTAACTGGAAAGTGAATTTGGGACCTGGATTATTTTTACAATTGTTCTTACTATGATTGCTACTTTTATTATTAATACAGAGCCAACTGCAGAACAGTTGACCGTGCCCTGCCCCAAACCTACAGGGTACTCATAGAGGGAAATGGTTAAATGCTGATGCAATCGGGATGGATGTGCTGGGGCTGGCCAAGGCATCTTCTGATGCCAGTCCTTCTCCTCCTGGGCAGACACCTGAGATGCATGTTTTCGGTCTGGTTTTCCTCTCCTGGAAGTCTTCCCCCCCCCCCCTCCACTCCTGGCATCCAGATGTGTTCTTGCTTCTGTCCTCAGTACTGACAAGCAGCCCCCAAGGCTTTTATACAGGTTTGCAAGGAGGGGAGTTGAGTTATAAGGAAAAGAGGACTCTCTTTGCTCATTTTAGAGTATACATCCAATTTGTTATGGCCTAATACTATTTAGTAATTAGTGCATAAATGGCTATTTGTGCAATATTGACGCTGGGTTTTTTTGCATGTAAAAATATAGAGATCTATATTCACTTTTCGAGTTTCTAAAATACAAGCTCTTAATGAAAAACAAAAAAAAAACCCAACCCTTTCTTTCTTTCTTTCTTTCTCTCTCCTTTCTCCCCCCATCTCAGCCAGTCATCAGTTGGTAATAAAATAAAAATAAATCTACCCTTCACTCTCTTTTCCCCTCCCTTCTCTCAGTTCTGTTTTCAAAAGGAAAAAGAAGACAATGAACTCCTCCCTCTCAGCCAGGCACTCGGCAGTTGGACATTAAAAAAAATAAAAAAAATCCCTCCCTCTCTCTTTCCTTTTCTCCACCCAGCCTGCAAGCAGTTGTTCATTTTGGAAAAAAAAAAAAATTGCCTCCCTCTGGCCCTCATGCCACCCAGCCACCAATCACTGCCCGTCCCTTGCCCTGCCCTGCATACCTTTCAGTTAGTTGGGGGCCGTTCCTGAGGCCCGATCGCTGGGAGGGCAACACCGGTTTCCCCCCCTGAACGTTAAGGAGCCGGCTGGTGGCTGAGGCAGCGTCCACTCGGAGCTAAGTGGATGCTGACTCCGTCTCCTGCTGACTCCTTAACACTGAGCTGCAGCCACTGCTGCCCTCCCAGCGTTCGGGCCTTGGGGGGGTTAGGAGAAGTCTCTGCTGGTGGGAAGCAGTGCAGCGGAACAGCTGCAGACATGGCACGGGTCTCGTTTCCTCCTGCAATCACTGCTGCTTTTACGGACTAGCAGAAATGCTGCTGCGGGCTGGGGCTGGATTGCAGACCAGTGGGAAGAGTCCAGCTAATGTTGTTGCCTTTAAGATTTGGGGTGTATGCTTTTCTATGCACTATGGTGAAAGCACGGTCCTAAAGAAACACAAGGGATGTATAGCTTCCAATAGCTACTATCTAATAGCAAGGAAAATGCTTATTAAAATTTAAAAATAAATTATTTTTTATATCAAAACTCATACTACAGCTTTGTTTTAATGCCTTTATCCAAATTAGAATATGAGATTAGTTATCAAATTTTGGCTTTAATTTGAGATGGTGAGGGTTGATAGGTGCACAAACTTAGGACTTTTCTCCAATTCTGTGTGCATGGGAAAAATGCTTAGTAAATTAGGCACTGAGGGGCGGATTTTAAAAGGGTTACGCACAGAATATACGCACGTAACCCTTTTAAACCCACTCCTGCGCGTGCCGAGCCTATTTTGCATAGGCCCGGAGACGCACGCAAGCCCCAGGATGCGCGTATGCCCGGGGCTTGAATAAAGGAGTGGGGAGTGGGCGGGGCGAGGGTGGGACCGAGGCCTCCGGCACAGCGGTTATGCCGGAGGATCATGCGCTGGCACTCAGCCGGCGCGCGCAACCTACGCCTGCCCAGAGGCAAGCGTAAATAAGAAAACAAAGGTAGGGGGGGATTTAGGTAGGGCTGGGGGGCGGGTTAGATAGGAGAAGGGAGGGGAAGGTGCAGGGGGGCGGAAGGGAAGTTCCCTCCGAGGCCGCTCCGATTTCGGAGGGAACGGGGAAAGCCATCGGGGCTCCCCTAGGGCTCGGCGCAAGGGGGTGCACACTTGTGCACCTTGCGTGCCGACCCCGGATTTTATAACATGCGTGCGGCTGCGCGCGCATGTTATAAAATCGGGCGTAGATTTGTACGCACCGGGTTGTGCGCACAAATCTACGCCCGCGCGTAATTCTTAAAATCCGGCCCTTGGATTGTAAG
The DNA here is from genome assembly GCF_901001135.1 of Rhinatrema bivittatum. NCBI lineage: Eukaryota > Metazoa > Chordata > Amphibia > Gymnophiona > Rhinatrematidae > Rhinatrema > Rhinatrema bivittatum. The sequence continues at coordinate 241,353,205 of NC_042620.1, forward strand.
CCCCCTGGGGAGAAGGAAATATCTACTGTATTTCAATTTGTGAACTATGGAAAATGTGGAATATAAGAGTTCCAAATAAATAAATAAATCTACAATACGTAGAACCTACTTTTCATTAGGTTTACACAGCTATCTTCAGAGGATGGTTGACTACACCTCTAACTTTGAAAAATGTTCCCCGCTGACTGGATAAACTACCCAAATGTACAGGGCACATATGCTTAGCCATTGTAACACTCTGGAGATATTCACAGGGCGGGTTTGCAGTTTAGCCAGTCAGCATGGATTTTCAGCACTAACAGACTAAATTTAGCTGGATCACACTGGTTGTACAAACAGCTGCTCTAAATCTAACCTGCTAAGTTTATCTTTATCAGCTAACTGACTAAGTTTAAGGCAGGCTATCCCAGTTACAAAAATGAGTGATCAAATTTTGACCTGCTAGGTGTAAGTGAAATTTCAGCTGATAATTGAGCTGGTTAGTTTGATTGAAAATTTTACTAAAGAAACCTCGTAAATAAAATTATCCGGCTATCTTACCTGCTTAGCAGATTGTTGAAAGTTTACCCCATAAAGCAGTGGTTCCTAAGCTTTCATGACTAATGTATGTCTTTCAAGCATTCCAGGTGTTTTGTGTTCTCCCTGGTTTCTGGATTCCTTAGCAAATAATACCATACTTTTGTTTTTTCCGCCCCTTGATTATAAGAGGTTTTTCTCTTTGGTCTTTTCTCTGCTTTCATATTGTCCATTTTCTAACTTTGGGGCCTGGTTCTCCTTTCCATTTGCTCTTCTATGCTTGTCTCCTGTTTTCACCCCTCTCTCTCACCTGTCTCTCAGATCTTTCTTCCACCTCCTTTCTCTCCATCTTTCTTCTCCAAATATTTCTCTCTGCTTTACCTCTTTCTCCCATTTCCTTGCCTCTTACCCTTTTGAGCCCTCTGGGCTGTCCATCTCTTCTTTACTGGCTCTCGTGCTTTCCATCTCCCTCTCCCTGGCTCTTTCCTCACACTTACCAGCCCTCCATCTTCCTCTCTACAATTCATTTCCCTAGACCTCCCACTCTCATTTCCCTTTCTTCTTACCTTTCCCCCCATATATCCACAGCCTTCATCTCCCCTTCTCCTGACCTATTAATCTTTCATGTCCCTTAATTAATCTCTCCCAACCAGCTAGCCTTCCGCATCTCTTCTCTCGCTCTTTCTTCCTACCTCAGCCTGTTTGCTTTCTCTAACTCCCAGCCTCCATTTCTTCTCCTCTTTCTCCATCTCACTAATCTTGGCATCTGGAAAGCAGCAACAAAGCAACCACCACAAGCAGGGAACAGGGGTCGCAGAAGAAGCAGCCATCAGGCATTGTGGGAGACAGTGAAATGCTGAACTTCCTGTCTCTGTGGCTGCTTCCTCCTCTTCCTCTTACTCGTATGAAGGCTTCATTTTCAATCAGGAAGCCCATGTGGTAGGGAGGCAGGAGGAAGAAGAGACAGCGGTGGGAGCTAGAAGGACAGTGCTTTCACTGCCCCTCACAGTGCCTGCTGTCTGTGCTTTAGTTCGGCAGCCAGTTGCCTTTCCTGCTCCTCTTGTGCTAGCGATGGCAACCTCAGGCTCCCCCCTCTCCTGTGTAGCAGCAGCGATGCTGCACATCTGCATTTTACTTCTCTAGGCCAGACCATGGCAGCTGGATAGAGCTCAGGATCTTCCACTTGAGGTTGCCACTTTTCTGCAACTGGGGCTGATGGTTGCTTTCCACAGTTTGGGATCCTGTGTGTGTGTGTGTGTGTGTGTGTGTGTGGTTGTGTACCCCCCCTGACAGGCTTCCACATACCTCTGGTTGAGGATCACTGCCATAGAGTATGGGGGATTTGCAGAAAAGGACCATTTGGTACCACCCAGTCTTCCATTTGTACTTGAATGCCCAACTAAAGTTTCTGATTGGCACAATCAGTGTTAATTTCTTCAGTGTTGCAAGTGCCTGTAAACTGGGCTCCTTTTTATACATTTCTGGATTCCTGTGCTGCAGGAGTAGATGATTAATAATAGATACTGAAATATAACATTTCTGCTTTTATGCTGTTGGTGCTTTTAGCACTTGTCCAACCCAAGAATGGTATCGCTTTCACCAAGAAAATAGAAAGTCCACCGATGAACACCATTTTTTTAAAACAATATCAGTCCATTTCTTTCTTTTGTACAATAAGGAACAGAGAGTGCCTACAGGCAGAATCATTGCTGATTTAAGAGAATGGCAACCAGAGGCAGTAAAGTGCAGCAGATTGAAAGAAACTTATTTTGGGGGTCAGGGTTGGGGGAAGGTTACTGCTGTTTAAAATTAGTGTTTTGTGCTACTATGCTGAGAACTGGAAATATTTTACACCAAAGATTTTGCCACAGTAGTGGGAGAAGATTATATGGCAAATAGAAAGTTACAGGCAACATTTAAATATCTTTCCATCCTTTCTATGTTTTCCCCTTTCCACTAGTCTGTGGTTCACTTCTGTTTTCTTTTTCTGTTTTCATACTTTTCCCCCTTCAGTTCTCTCACTTTATTTTTCCCAGTTTTACATTTTCTCTGTCATCTAAAATGGAGCGACACCACCTAATCAAACCCACACTAGGACAGGGTATATGTGGGAACCTAAGAAACAACCAAAGAAAGAAATCTAAGACAGTCTTCTGCACTATATGCAACAACACTCCCAATATACTCCTCTTACCTAACATTTGCACTACTATTACTGAATGTTTAGGCTCTATCAAAAAAAAATGCCACTGATAAATCTAATAGAGGAATTAAATCCTACTATCTTTTGCATTACTGAAACCTGGCTGAATGACAAAGCAGTGTACTCCTAAATGAAATTGCACATCCCAGTTATGATGTCTCACTTCCCCAGACCTAAACATAAAGGTGGGGGTCTATTAATAATCAGTAAAAACAAACTCAAACTGAAACCTTATAAAATAGAGATTAACCCACCTTATGAGGTAGCAATACTAAACTACTAACATAGGACTGGTCTACTGCCTCCCCCAGATTACTCCAAAATGACTGTTCACCACTAATCAAATTATTTACAAATACATTTCCATCACTTGACTCTGCCATTATAGTAGGAGACTTCAACCTACATGTAGATAGAACACCAAAAACTACAGCATGTGAAACCTTCCTAGACACAATGGAAGCAATGGGATGGTCGTAATTTGTAACTAACCCCACTCATAAAGCAGGACACATCCTTGATCTAATATTTGCCAGTTACAACAATTGTCTCATCAGTACTTCCAACACTATACTGCCCTGGTCTGATCACCAACTAATCAAAGCAGAAATAACCTTCCTCAACATAACGCAAAAAAAACATAAATAATAATCAAACATTCACCTTCAGAAAAAGATAGAAACAGATATACTTGCAGAAGCAATTAAAAACAAACTAACTGCCTTCAATCAAGCAAATGCCTACTCAGCATTTGACTCCTGAGATAAAATCATCAATGAAATAGCTGACAACCTAAGCCCAGTCCAGACAAAAATGCTACAAAAAGCACAAAACTTGACTGAACAGAAGAAGCCATGGTACAATGAAGAGCTAAGGTTCACGAAATAGACACTGAGAAAATTTGAGAAACAATGGTGGAAATGCTCTTCCACAGATTCCCTAGGAAAATACAGATCCCTCCTAACAAAATACCACATACTAATCAATAAAGCAAAAAAAGAATACTATGCAAAACAGATTCACGGAGTCATATTTAACTCCTAATTACTCTTTGAAGTTGTAAAACACTTAATACAAGACCTGTCTTCCTCAATCTCAAAGAACAATAACTTCTCAGAGAAACAATTATGCAACCTCTTTGTTAGACAAAATCAATAGATTAAAAATACAAATCACCACCAGCTTGCCAAGAAAATCATGAACAAGCTAAATGGACCATATTTGACAAAGTAACTGAACTTGAAATCAGTCAAATCATTACTAAAATTAATCCGGCAACTGATCCACATGACCCAATCCCAGCAAGTTCCTTGAAGCTAATACACAACATAATCACTCTGACAATCACAACTATAATCAGTCATTCGCTCTCAAAAGGATTGGTCCCAGATGGGGCAAAACAAGCAGTGATAAAACCAATCCCAAAAAATAAAGCTGATAGAATTGACGATTGGGACACTTATCATCCAATATCCAACCTATCTTGCCTCTCAAAAATCCTGGAAAAAGCAGTGTTTAAAATCATGAGAGGTCTAGAACAGGTAGATGTGAATCGGTTATTTACTCTTTCAGATAATAGAAAGACTAGGGGGCACTCCTTGAAGTTAGCATGTGACACATTTAAAACTAATCGGAGAAAGTTCTTTTTCACTCAGTGTACAATTAAACTCTGTAATTTGTTGCCAGAGGTTGTGGTTAGTGCAGTTAGTGTAGCTGTGTTTAAAAAAGGATTGGATAAGTTCTTGGAGGAGAAGTCCATTACCTGCTATTAATTAAGTTGACTAAGAAAATAGCCACTGCTCTCGCACTTTAGTACAACATGAACAAAAGTGGATATGCACACTCTTAAAACTGTGATTCCCGTTGAGCTCAATATTAATATTGAATGATCTGTGTTCTTCTAAACTATTACTTTCACTATTTCTTTGTCTTGCATTGATTCATCAATATTTGTTGTATTTTGCTCATATATTTGATATTTGTACACATTACTGTATCATATCATTATATCCAAATAATATGCTAGCCTTGCTTTTTTGATTGACAGAGTATGTCAAATGACCTTTCTTTTGTCATGCTTTCTTCACTCACTACTTATTTAACCTTATCTCACCGGAAGTTCCGTTTGATGTGCCATTCAATTGTGCATTGTGAATCACTGAAACTATTGGTAAGTGTTTAGCTGTCCCTTTATCTGATCTAGTTATGCCGGTTGTGTTTTTTGTTTTTTGCTACGCCCTTTTGTACAGCTATTTCTAAATATTTATATTCTGTTTCTGAATTGTAGCTTGAGGTCCCTCCTAAAGCAGTCAATCAAAACATGGTGTGTGTCGGGGAACCGCAAAAACAATTACAAATGTATTATTTCTTCTTGACACATCTTTGAAGCTCAATAAACTCTTGTTCTAATTTGCATTAGCTTATGGACTCCCTACCTTTTAACCACTCCTCTCTGCTTATTGCATTTCCAAGATTTAGGCAATATTGAAGGTAACACAGAGACTACATATTTCTTCCTTGTGATGTGGTGCAAAGGTTCTTAGGTTTTAGAAGGGGTCTGGAGGACATAACAGTCTAGATTCTAGCCTTTCTACACACAAAATGCTTTATTCCCAGGGAATCAGATCAATACAGAAATAGTCTGCTTACCTCAGCAGCATAAATCAAAATTCCCAAATAAATCAAAAGTCTTGGCAGGATATCTATCTCCCTCAACCCCAGGGCCTCTTTTTTCCCTCCTGGGCCTGCTTTCTTAATATACTACTCAGGGAAATGCCCGGAGACCAGGCTTCCCTTCTGGGCTGTATCTTAAGGTGGACCAGGTAAAATGTTTAGATTTGGTTTGTTTTTTTAAGTGGAACTTGATATACACGCCTTTATATACCCTCACCCTCATATTAACTTTCCCAGGTCAAGTCTCTTCCCCTACCATGGTTACCTGCCTGGAAATGGAAATAGTCTCTGGATTTCCCCTGTTTGCTCAATGCTTTACCTCTTTCTTCATTACGAATAAGAGGGATGTTGGATTATGACCTTCAGACCCAGGGACTTACTTCCTGGGCAGACCTGACTGGCTCATCTTCCCTTTGGTACTTCTAAAACTATCTGGGTTACTTTCCCTGTCCCCATCTGGTGGAGCTACAGGATCATGGAGTGTTTGGGGAACCTCCTGTACCCCAGGTGGAACTCTATCCATAGCTATTTCTAAACTCTAGAACTAATTGAATTTTCTTCTCTGGTATTACCATCATGGTCTGAACATCTTATATTTCCTGATATATAGATTTGGCTGTTTTGATGGGAAGACCTCCAGGAGAGATGCCTCATTATGTAGTCTGAACTGGTTGAACTAGTCGTAAGCTGGGTTCAGAGAGCTTCAAACTCTAATAATTGCATCCCAAAAAATCAGGATATGGGAGCCTGGGAAGTACTCCCATTTCTATGCTGGCTTGTCCAGCTGGGGTAGGCAGTAGGACCTGCTGGTCAGTATTGTCATTGGTCACCATTTATATAGGCGAGAGTCATGCTTTTCTCATAGTTAATCTGTGCTTTCTTTACTTGCTTCCCAAGTCCACCACAAACTTACATGTCAGAGCTATCCAGCTCCACAGAATCACAAAGGTGGAGAAACTTGATCAGAGACTGTTTATAAAGTTGCAAACATGTGGGGTTCTTCTATTAACATCTATATAGTCGGTGCTTGCTCTAGGAGAGTTGCAGGTAAAGTGCTCTTTCTCTCTATTTAACCGAAGCATTGTGGCAGACCTGGATCCCATGACTGTGTCTTGCTTTCAGACTGCGGCATCTTGGTCCCCTGGTGGTAGTTTTTCAGGCAGCCTAGGGCACTCTGGCACCAAGTGTACCTGATAGAAAGCATAAGCTGCTTCTATGCTAATATTTGGGTGCTGGCACACCCCCACTGTCACACAGGTGAGTCCAAGTGATCCACAAACTGCTCAGGTAATATCAGTTTGGCTACTTCAGTGCTAGTCTTCCCCTGATGCTGTGGCCATTTCCCACCTACATCTTTTAACTGGTAGAAAACGTTTTGTGGATTCTCCCCAGATTGAGGGATGTCCTGCTGAAAATGTTGTTAATACTCTTCTGGGTGCCTCAGCTCTCCCAAGTAAGGTGGCTTTAATTTCTGCATAGCTGACCTGTCCATCAGGGTTTGCAGTTTGAAAGGCAACCTAGCTGTTGCCTGTCAGTATATTCCCAAGGTATGTAGCCTAAGTGAACTCTGGCCATCCTGGCAGCCAGGTGGTTTCCTCAAAATTGACCAAAATGCAATCTGGATCCTTGCTTAGAGCCATCTTAAATACCATGGGAGATAGTAGGGTAGGCTGTGCTATAGTAGCTTGTAGACTTGTGCAATCTGCATCAGTAACAACTGTTGCTGACTGATTTGTTCTTGTAGCACCTTCTGCTTAATATACTGGTTCTGTACTACTGTTTTAGCTGCTGTTGTCTCTCTTTGAAGAGCTCAAGTGGTTTCTCCATTTTGATTTAATCTGCTCTGTTGTCGCACAAGTTTCTTTCTTCAGCGTCGGTGAAGGGAAACGAAACAACCTAGCCTGTCTGCCTCTAACTCACTACCCTTCCCTATCTGTCCAGGCAGGCTTAGCCTGCTATAAACTCCTGGCTGCCGCTGCAGCGAGGCTCCAGGAAAAAAAAAAAGTTCTCCTTTTATTTTTTTACTTCATTGTGGGTCTTCGCTGAGGGCAGAAATCCCACTTCAAATACCATATGTGATACCGTGCAAGCTGTCTCTGGCTTTAGAATGGGGCTGAAGGTCAGAACGGTCTGGACTCCTACCTTTCTCTACATAAAATGCTTTATTCATAGTGAAGCAAAACAATAACATAAACAGCCTGTTTACGTTGGCAACATAAATTAAGATTCTCAGCAGGATATCTATCTTCTGCCACCACAGAGTCCTTCCTGGGCCTGCTCTCTTAATCTCCTGCTCAGGGAAATGCTCTGGGACCAGGATTCCCTTCTGGGCTGTACCTTAAGGTGGACCAGGCTAAATGTCTGGCTCTGGTCTTTTAAGGGGATCTTGATATTCACTCTTTTACACTCTTCAAAGAAAAAGGCTAGCCATTCAAAGTCAAACCCAGAGCAGATGGCTGGGATACAGACTTTATTATCCACAATATCTCGTTTTTTTCCAGGATTCAGCTTTAATTGATTCGGGCTCATCCAGTCTAATATAACAATTCCAAGACATTTTTCCCTAAGGAGGATAAACAGCTGAATATCATCAGCATACATTAAATAAATAATCCCATGTCCCTTTAGCAGCTGTCCAAGATAGATTTTTAAAAGCATTAGTAATAATAAAGACTTGAGGGACACCACAAATTGAAGGCCAGGACTCCAAAATACTATCAGCAACCTTAACTCTTTGAGAAGGAATGTACAGAAGAGAACCAATCCACCACCTTATCACAAAGTCCCAGCCCTGATAATCTCTGCAGGAATTAACAGAAAAGTCTTTGATAAAGATTCATTTAGAATATGAAGTGCAGAGCACGGAGTTTATCGCCTCAGTACCAGGAGGATCAGAGCTGGTGCATTGCAAACTTGAAAATGTGCCTCCCTATATATTTTCCTAACACAGTGCTGCTAAGATCTCACAGCGTAATTCAGACAAGAACAAAACTTGGAGATAATGCAAAGTAAAATTTAGAGAAGCCCAAGAAATGGTAGTCTTAGGTTTATATCTATCCACAGCTCAACAGGGGCATTACACTGCTATTGAGCACTATTGTGTGGAGAGCTCCTGTGCACAGTGACTGATAGATGCCCAATTCAAAATGAATAGCAGTTTTCAAATTTTTGAAGCGAGGTTGAAAAGTGAAGTTTTGCAGTAAAAGCCTAAACTAGAGGGTGTGTTAAAATAGCAATGATTTATCTCTCCCCAAATCATACTGCCCAAATAATTTCCAGAATTTAAAAAAATACATATTTTTGTTGCTGATTGTGTTTGGAAGCGTTAATTCAGTAATAAGTTAGAAGTTCAAGATGTTAACGTACATAGGGGTAGATTTTAAAAGGTGCGTGCATGTGTCCATGTGCACGTGTTTCCCGGCGCACGCACATGGATGCGCTGATTTTATAACATGCGCGCGCCAGCGCATGCATATTATAAAATCCCATGGCCGCATGCATGTCTGGGCGGAGTGCACAAGGGGGGCCAATTTTATAAGATTATGTGCGGTGACGCAATCGGGCCTCCCCATACTCCTTCCCTCTCCTCTCCTCTCCTCCCCACCCTCTAAACCCTTTCTCCTACTTTTCCTTTTTTTTGTTTTGTTGCTTACTGCTGGCCACCTCTAACCCCACCCTTCCCCGGACCACCCCTTTCTCTGGGCCCGGCACTTCTGCGTATAAAGGGGGTTACGCGTGTGGCTGGGCCCTTTTGAAAATGCGCGCAAGGCCAGGCCACGTGCGTAAGCCCCGTTTTTTTACGCGCTTGGCCGATTTAAAATTTGTCCGCAAGTCATTTACTTTCTGTTTTTCTTCTGGGATCCTATGAGTTTCCATGATCTCCTTCACTGACACTTCACTTGTACTTCCTTAGATGTGACATTTGTTTGGGGACTTTGAGGGCCAATACTTACAGATGACACCTTTGCTCCTCATCACCCTGCCTTGCCCTTAGCTACCCAGTGCCCTGAAATTATTGTCTTGAGTTGTGCAGCCCTGTACTGCATGCAGAGCCTTCCAACTCATTTAAGAAAAGATATGAAATGAGAGAGAGAAGATGAAGGCGTAAAAGTCTGAGATCAGATCTTCCGTTAACAAATCCGTGAATCTAATCTTTGGGGAAAAGGAAGGGACACATTAGTATTTTCATTGTCAGAATGTCATTTTTAATAGTAATCAATGAACAGTAATTAAGAAATGATTTAAAAGTAATTGGCTACGATTAGAATAATCTAAAGTAGCCTCACCTTTTATAGCATTCTGATCCTGTCATTGCATTGCGTAGCTCATTTTTGCTGTGGGATATCCATTCCAGACACTGTACTGCAATGTTAGATCATAATGTTCCCTTCGTTACGGTCCATTAACAAATAGGTATCATGCCATAATTTTTTTTTAATTCTAATGTAACAATAAAGTAACTATTGCTGTGGCTATCCCTCTTGTATATGTGGTTGCACAAATGTGCAAGATTATCATTCTCTGCCTTGTAATTACCAATTTGCATAACTGCTTGCTATGAAGAAGTCCCATCAGTATTATGAAGAATTTATTTAGCTGTCTGAATATATTTTGTTATCTAGAACAGGAGGAGAACAATTGAAATGGAAGCAGTCCCAAAGCCCTGATGTTGTTCCTAATGCATATACATAATTAACAGGAATACTAATTGTTTGGGATCAGGAACTTGTTTGTTTTTCTGTGGGATGGAAGAGCATGAATTCTCTGAGTGATTGTCTTATATTTTTTGAGATAGCCAACACTATCACAGCTTCTGCAGCTGATGGTAAGCAAATTTCTATTCTGGGAAAGCATCTTCTAAATAGTCAAGCTCAGTTTTTATAATTTCAGAACTGTAGATTTTTCTATATTTTTGTCATTCTAAGTGCTAGATAATGGAGCACTGGCATGCTAACTAGCTCTAATGTCGGTCTTTATATGTATGATAACATATCTGACACACTTCTTTGCCATTTTAAATGCAAATAATGCATAACGTAATGTGAGTGCTTTCTAAATTTACCACAAATAATTCACTGTGTAGAAAAGATTGGGCTTATCTTGTATTTTGTATGTAATTTTTTTTAAAGCAGCTTTCTGCTAGGTTTTGAACTCCATCAGTGAAGAATGGAAGTTATTTTCTGTTATGGGAATATTGTTCGAGCACAAGGGACTGCTGTAGAAATCTACTGAAAATGTGTGTAACTTTGAACCATAGGCACTATAAATTACAGAAAGGTTTTAGCCCAACTAATGAAATCTCGTGTCAAAAAATAAAAAAAGGGGTAATCATTTTAAACTTCAATAACTAACTTATCTCTACTTACACCAATTATTATTATAATTAGAAAAATTCTTTAGTGAAAAAGACGCAATCATTCCAAAAATGTGTTCCTGTTGTAAGTGACAGCTTTTTTTATTTTTTAAAGAATAAACATATTGGGTCAAAACCACTCGATTTGCAAAAATCCCTTATAGAACTTATAATGTGCATCTAAATTTCAAACTTCTTATTGAAATATCTCAAAAATGTTTAAGTAGCATGAGAACACCAGAGTTCCTTATTTAAAAATCAAAGCTCCAGTTTGCTGGTGGAAATAATAAATAGCATCAAGCTCCTTATTTCAAAACCAAAACTCTGATTCTTGCTGGTAAAAATAGTAAATAACATCAAGCCCTGACAAACGACCTCTGTTTCTCTAAAAACATAGGGGCAGATTTTCAAAGCCCTACGCACGTAAATCCAGGAGGATTTACGCGCATAGGGGGGGGTTACATGCGCCGGGCCTATTTTCAAAAGGCCTGGCGGCACGCATAAAGCCCCGGGATGCATGTAAGTCCCGGGGCTTGAAAAAATGGGCGGGGCAGGCCGGGGGCGTGGCCAGATGCCTCTCCACGGCCACTGGGCCGGGGGATCGCGTAACTTACACAACAAAGGTACGGGGGGAGGGAGGTTTGGGCTGGGGGGCGGGACAGGTAGGGGAAGGGAGGGGAAGGTGGGGGGAGAAAGAAAAATTCCCTCCGAGGCCGCTCTGAGGCCGATTTCGGAGCAGCCTCGGAGGGAACGGGGAAAGCCAGCTGGTCTCCCCGAGGGCTCGGCACGCGCAAGGTGCACTAGTGTGCACCCCCTTGTGTGCGCCGACCCCTGATTTTATAACATATGCGCGGCTGCGCGCACATGTTAAAAAATCAGGTGTACATTTGTGCACGCCGGGGTAGCGCGCCCAAATGTAGGGCGCACGTACCTTTTAAAATCTGCCCCATGGCTTCTTTAAGTGGACTTGTAACCAAAATCCACTTTTCTGATGCATTTGCAAATGCTTAGTGAGCCACACAAAGAATCGGAGCTTCAGGCTTAAGTCAAATCACATCATCACATTTTAAATGCTGAGAGTTGAATTTTTGCACATGGAGGGCTGAATTTTCAAAATGTTGCATGCATTAAAATTAGCATATATGTACATAAGTAGCATCTACTTGTGTTTTCTATATTTTATAAAAGTTGAAAATACATGCGTTTTTTCACTTTCGAGGTCTAGGGGCATTCCAGAGTTGGGCCAACAATTATGTCGTAAGATGCTATTTTAAAAGACCACTTATGCTCATAAAGGTGACTTTGGAAAGCCCAGCGCATGTCAAAAATCGAGAGGTACGCTGACAAGCTGGGCACGTGTGCACCCACTGAATTTTAAAGGCCATCCAGATTCACTGTATCTCCCGCTGCACGTACATCTCAAGTTTTCAAAAAGGGTTGGGGTGTGGGCTAGGTGGGGCATGGTTGTTTCAGGGCACGGCCAAGAGATGTGCAGATCCCGTGCTGCATAAGTTTACTTCTGCCTTGGAGGAGGTGTAAGTTAAAAAAATAAAATAAAAAGAAAGACCCATTTCTGATGGGTTTAAAGAAGTGGTCCCCAAACCTGTCCTGGGGGACCCACCAGGCAGTCGGGTTTTCAGGATATCCACAATGAATATGCATGAGAGAAAATGTATATGCACTGCCTCCATAACATGCAAATTTTCTCTCATGCATATTCATTGTGGATATCCTGAAAACCCGACTGGCTGGTGGGTCCCCAGGACAGGGTTGGGAACCACTAGTTTAAAGGATCTGGGGGGGGGGGGGTAAATGGGTGGGGGGAATTCAGACGATCAAACCAGGGGGGTTTGGAGGATCTAGCTGTTAATTGGGCAAACTGGTGAAATTGGGAATGGCGAGGCAGTGCGCCCCTTTCAAAATTCCTCATCTTCTGCGGTAGAATCGTGATTTACGTGGCTAGCTGCACACCTTCTTAAGATTAGGGGCACATGTGCACATGCCCAGTGTATTTTATAACGTGTGCAAGTTATAAAATCGCCTTGTTCCTGGGTATGCACCGAGGCACACGCACCAAAGTGTGCCCACATGCTGGTTTGAAAGTAAACATCATAGATTTGCCAGCTTGCATAATTTTACATTTGCCAATTATCTGATGTGATATTAAATGTGTTTATTGCATACCATTGGCTGGGTGGGAGGTCTGGCTGAACTAAGGGGAGTTCAAGCTGAAGAACCAGGAAGGTCTCAGTGACCTGGAGGACTGGGTGAACTGGTGGATTAATTGGTAAAACTGGTAATTTCCTCGACATGCACATATTCTAAAATACACTGCTCACCACGCATAAATCCCAATATACATAAGTCCTATTTTATTTTCACACCTAAAATATACATGTGTATATTTTTATAACAGGTAGGAAAAATATGTGCATTCTTTCAAAGCATTGCACGTATTCACGCATAAGCTGAGGGAAAATGTGTGAGAGCAGGTAGCACTGTTCAAGTTGATAGAAGAATACTCATATAAATCTTCAGAGCTTGCAACAAGCCTGGAATTTGGATATCACCTTCCTATACAAAGTGTACTTTGCAATAAGCTTTAAAAATAAATAGCCTTGTTGCATCCTCTGAAGATTTATGAGTATTCTTCTATCAGCTTGAACAGTGCTACCTGCTCTCACACATTTTCTCTTGCCAGATTGTTTTACTCCACATCCATTGTGTGCGTTTGCACTTAAGCTGACATATGCGGAAATGTTGCAAGGGAGAGATATGCATATTTTTTTTAAATGCACGTATATCATATGCGTGGGTTAATAAATACTAGGATAGATCTGCTCACAGCTATAGACATCTGAATATACTACTGCATGCATTTGTTTGAAAGTTATCCTCAGAGTGTTTTTTGAACTAGTATGATTATTCTTAAAAAAAAGCGATCACTCACAACAGGAACATTTTTTTAGAATGATTGGATCTTTCTTACTCACTTATTTTTCTATTTATAATATCTGGAGTAGAGATAAGTTAGTTATTGAAATCTAAAAAGGTTATCCCCTTTTTTGACAGGAGGTAGAACCATCATTTAAAACAAATGGTATAGGAATTTATAGCATTACTGTGTCTATATCTCCTTTTTGTCCCATTGCCAAAATATAGTATAGGAAGGTGATATCCAGAGTCAAGTTGCAACTCCAGCACAATGTTGGATCACTGAGTCTAGTTCTGGGTTGTTGGGTTTTTTTTTGTGCCTTGTCCAAGTACAGTCTGTGTTTGTTTTTATGCCATATTGAAAGCATAGAAAATATTATAGTAACATCTACTAAAACATGCATCACTGTCATCTGATGGCATTTACTATGCATAAAATTTGAATACACTCTACTGAAGTAGTCAGTAGACTTTGTTAAACATTTCCGGCATATCACATGCAAATGTGAAAAAAAAATATGGAATTTGATTGATTTAGCAGTCTTTTTCTGTTACCTAGTTTTTTCATTTTCCCTACCTACAGCAGCAAATCAGACTACACATAATCCTAGCTTTACCCTTACATTTGCCATGGCTACAGTTCTTTATCTGCCATAATATTGTGTGGTTATATATAGATATACTGTATATAATATGTATCTGCCATAATATTGTAACATAGTAATGATGAAAAAAAAAAACAAAAAACAAATGGTTCATCCAGTCTGCCCCAACAAGTTTCCTATGGTAGCAACTTGTCGCTCCATGCAGTTTACCCCCAAGCCTTGTATATTAACAAAGTAAGATTATTACTGGGTGAGGAGCTGTCTTGAAAATTCAGACAATGCTGCTTGACATGCTTTGCTTTTGAACTTGGCCATAGAAGCCAAATTCTATGTCTGTATATCAGAACCCAAGAGCTTAAAAGTTGGGGCCCGTGTTCGTAATCCTCTGAAGCCAATTCCCCTTTTCCCCACATTCCGTCAGTGCAGAGCAATATCAAAGTGGAGAACAATTGCATCAAAAACATCAAGGCTTATTGGTTAAGGGTAGTAATCCCCATGCAGATTGTTAAGGAAGGTAACTGCCAACGAGCAGGTTACACCCCATGCACTCTTTTCTTCATTTCCGTCCTTCAGCCTTTAGGGGTCAACAGGGTCCCATGCCCCTTTGAATTTTTTTGACTGTTCTTGTGTTCACCACCTTTTCCAGAAGGACATTCCAGGCATCCACCATCCTTTCAGTGAAGAAATATTTCTTTACATTGGTTCTGAGTTGTCCCCACTAGAGTTTCATTTTGTGACTCCTGCTTCTAATGTTTCCTTTCCAACAGAAAAGGTTTGAAGTACATGCATCATTAAAATCTTTCAGTTAACTGAAGGTCTGTATCATATCTCCCCTGCACCTCCTCTCTTCCAGAGTGTACATATGCAGATCATTCAGCCTCTCCTCATGTCTTCCGATACAGACGCCATAACATTTTTGTTGCTCTTCTTTGGACAGCCTCCATCCTGTCTCTATCCTTTTTAAGATATGGGCTCCAGTACTGAACGCAGTACTCTAGGTGAGCCCTCACTAAGGACCTGTACAAGGGCATCACCACTTCCTTTTTCTTACTGGTTATTCCTCTTTCTCCTAGGACAAGCAGGATGGTAGTCCTCACATGTGGGTGACATCATCCAATGGAGCCCAGCATGGAAAAAATTTGTCAACGTTTCTACAAGCTTTGATCAACACACTGAGCATGCTGCTATCCGCGCGTCCACACAAAGTCCCCCTTCAGTCTCTTTTTTCCACAGTGCAGTTCCCTCGCGGTTTGTGGAACTCCTCTATTTCTTATTTTGCTTGACAGTATCGGGTCTTCTCACGGTTTTCCTCGTCGGGTCCCACTTCACGGTTGGTGCTTCCTCGGTGTGGTAGGTTTTTTTTTTTTGCCTTTTCAATTTTGCGGTCAATTCCCAACTCTTCACCTCATGGTGACCGCCGGTCATTGACTGCACACCAGGTATTTTTTCATGTCACTGACTGGTTTTCATTGGTGTCCCCAGTGCCCATGGACCATATCTATCACGGATCCGCATGGGGGCCTCACACGACGTCCGTGGGTGTCATCTGTGTGACCAGGTGACTCCCAAAGGCCATCAGGTGCGCCTTGATAAGATGGAGAAAATGTTTGGTTCCTCAAAGTCTGCTCCTCCCACTCCTGCGTCGGAACTATCAATGCTGAGAGGTTGCGGGGAGCCTCTTGATATGCTCCTGCTCACCATTCCTCTCGCTAGCTCTTCAAAGGATTGCAGGAACGGTGACAGATCCTCGATGATTTCACTGCTGTCTCGGACATCGGGATTCTCTGCTTTCTCGGCACCGGGGAAAGAGTGGGCCGAGCACCGTGGAATATCCTGCAAGAATAGCCACCGGTTGCTGTCGGTGCATAGCTCCGGTTCTGGTGTGGCACCAGCAGCTGCCGGGCCACCATCGAAGCAACGCCAGCTATCGGAGGTGTTACGCTCACCGCCCATGGCAACCCCACGGTGCAGCCCTGGTACCTTGCTGCGCAGCCCACGGGACCCAGTTCTGCTTCCATGGCAGTGGTAGGCCGCCGGCTCCAACCGCGGACCTCCGAAAGTACCTCTGATTCTGCACCTCGTCCCGGGCCCTCTGGCCGGGATGCCTTCGCCAGCACCTCGGGTCTTGCATTGTGTCCTGGGCCCTCCATCTGGGACGCCTCCATCAGTCGAGTAAGTAGTGCGGTGCCTCCCTCTAGGCATGTGCACGTGCCATTCTGAGACCTTTAAAGGGCCCGCAGCGGGAACTAGGCCGCTGACCCCGGATGTTGACGTCATGTCCTGCTCAGTATAAATTCCCTGGTTTACTCTGAAGCCTTTGCCATTGCAACAGTTGTCCTTGGTTCCAAGCGTTCATTGCCTCATTGTGTCTTCGTTCCTGTTCCAGTGTCTCCGGTTCCCAGTTCCTGTGTTCTTTTGTCTCCTCGTATTGACTGACTTCTGGTGCCAACTTCTGCTTCGCTCTGACTATGCTCCCTTCTGCTTGCCTGACCAAGTCGCCTCTCTCCAAGCCTGACCTCTGCCTGCCTGACCACGTCGCCTCTCTCCAAGCCTGACCTCTGCCTGCCTGACCACGTCGCCTCTCTCCAAGCCTGCCCTACCACATCGCCTCTCTCCAAGCCTGACCTCTGCCTGCCTGACAACGTCGCCTCTCTCCAAGCCTGACCTGCACCTGCCTGACTACGCTTGCCTTCTCCGTGCCTTGACCATTGCTACGCCTGACCATGCGTGCCTTCTCCGCATCCGGACCAATGCTACATATGACCTTGCTATAGACTCTGATACGTTCCGAGTTCCTTGTTGCCTGCTACAGCTTCCTTTGGTTGCCAGCCTCAGCTCAAGTTCTTCAGTGACTCTTTGGACTCTGTCCTTAGGACGTGGACTCCTAGGGCTTCGGCCCCTCTGTGCTCAAGCACCCTCAGTCTGTTCCATTTCCTCGGTGCTTGGGTTTCCATTCCGCAACACATCCTGGATAGAGCTACGCCATCTGCTGGCTGCTGTCTCTGGGCTGAACTACCTACTAGCATTGTTCTATCTCAAGGCCCGCCTAAGTCCTGCTGGCCCTGGCACCCAAAGGCTCAATCTGAGGGGAACATGGGCTGGTATAGATGAAGCTCCAGTAGCCTCTAGCTTCAGCACGCTCCACCTGCTGACAGTGGGGACCCATGGGCCCCTTGCCTACGGGTTGCGCCAACTCCACCTCAGCCCAGGAATCCCCCTCCAATGCAGCAGGAGGCCCCATCCTTCGATGCCCTTGGGAGTCCCAGGTGTTCCCCACCAATATCAGTGCCGGGCATCGTACCACCTCATCCCCCTCCCTCAGTCCTGGCCATTCTGGACTTTCAGGGGAGTTGGACTGCAGGGTGCAGTCCTAAGTGCTCAAGGCACTTCAGAGCTTTGAGCTGCCAGTGCCACTGGCCCCCATACCAGTGCCGAGCCTCCACCATTGATTTTAACACCTCTGCTGGAGCATCTGGACATCTTTTTAGGTGCCCTACCAATGCAACCGGTGACCGAGGGGCCTTCGGTTCTCCAATGACCACTGATGCCCCCCACTGGAGCGATCCCGATCCTTGGGTCCTCCGAGGAGGAAGATATGGCTGGTGCCATGGTTCCCCGAGCCCCTGCCGGGTCCTTCTGGACTTCCATGGCCTCCAGTCTCCTTGATGCCAGAGGAACCGTCAATTCCCGTGGTGTCCTTGAGGCCTCTGAAGACTTCGTATCCCAGGGCTGATGCCCCTCACGGACCTTGCCCGCCTTACGACCCTTGGGGAGATGAATCCACTGAGTTGTCCTCCAATTACTCAGATAACCCCCTCTTGAATCCCTTCCCACTGGAGGAACAATGCCATTCGCCCCCTGAGGATTTGTCCTTTGCGGGGTTTGTCAGGGCCATGGCTGAAGCCATTCCCTTTTAGTTGCTCATGGAGGAGGATGCGCAACATAAAATGCTGTAGATACTCCAGTTTGTCGACGCTCCTAAGGAGACCGTGGTGGTTCCCATCCATGACATCTTCAAGGACCTTCTCCTTCAGATGTGGGAGCACCCTATTTCTATCTCCCTTGTAAACAGAAAGGCTGATGCCACCTATTTGGTGCAGCAGGCCATGGGATTTGAGAGATGGCATCTCCCCCAGTCATGGTCATGGAGTCCACCCTGAAGAAGGTCTGGTGCTCATGCATGCACGCCTCTGCCCCCCCCCCCCCGCCCCCCGGGGCGAGAGCACATGGAGCTTGATGCCTCTGCCCCCCCCCCCGGCCCCCTGGGGGCGAGAGCACAGGGAGCTTGATGCTTTGGGCAGGAAGGTCTTCTAGGGCGCTATGCTGGTTACCTGTATTGTCTTCTACCAGCTCTACATGACCCAGTACAACAGGAACCTCTGGAAACGGGTCCAGGACCTCGCAGAGGGCTTGCCTCAATAGCAACAAGAGGCACTCTTGGCCATCGTCCTGGGTCTAGAAGCTGGCAAGCATGAGGTGCATTCCACCTATGATGTCTTTGAGACAGCAGCCCACGTGGCCGCGGTGGGCATCAGCGCCCGAAGAATGGCCTGGCTCAGGGCCCCTGACCTCTGTCCAGAGGTGCAAAAAAGGCTAACGGACCTCCCCTACACAGGTGAAAACCTCTTTAGGGATAAGGTCCGGATGTGGTAGCACAACTGAAGGACCACCATGACACCCTTCAACGACTTTCCGCCAGCGCCTACGACACCCCATCCTTGGCCAGGAAATCCTCCAGGCTGGGATCTCGGAAGCCTTTCTACAGGCAGAGGAAGTATTATCCTCCCGCCTCCTGGGCTCGTCCACTATGCATCAGCTCCAGGGGCCACACTCACCAGCAGTGAGTGCCCAGACCCCAGCCGGTAACCCAGCAAGCCCCAGCTATGAGCTTTTGAATGGCGGCTAGGGAGTGAAAGTCAATGCCACATCCTCCTAAGCTTCGCCCATCACTAGGAGGATATCACATTGGACCACTGGGTCCTTGCCATCATTTGTCAGGAGTATCGTCTCAACTTCAGTCATCTCCCAGAGAACTCTCCCCAATGTCCATCGTGGGGTTCGTCCGCCCAACAGGTTGTCCTTCTTGTAGCAGGTGCGATAGAGCCAGGCCCTCGCACCCAGGAGGGCCGAGGGTTCTATTCAAGGTACTTCCTCATTCCCAAAAGGAGTGGCAGCTTACGCCCCCATCCTCGACCTCAGGGCGTTGAACAAGTTTCTCACAAGATGCTACAGACCTTGAGGTTTGTTATCAACTACCCCAAGTCTCACCTTTGCCCATCTACTCAGCTGGACTTCATAGGGGCCAGGCTGGACACAGCACAGGCAAAAGCGTTTCTGCCCCGGGATCAGGCTCTCACCCTTGCCTCACTGGCGGCTTTGTCCGCAACAGCTGGCATGTATCCACCTGCCTTCTGCTCTGTCTGCTAGGCCAAATGGCAGCTTCTGTCCATGTCACCCCTCTCACCCACCTGTGCATGCAGAGGGCTCAATGGACCTTGAGATCGCAATGGCGACAGGCCTCCCAGGACCTCAAGACTCATGCCATAGTCACAGCACCTCTGTGAGTGCCTCTGTCCTGGTGGGAAGGCCTCTCCAACTTGGAGAGGGGACTTCCCTTTCAAACTGCTCTGCCTCAGGTGATCCTTACCACCGATGCCTCTTCTCAGGGCTGGGAAGCCCATGTTAATGGCATCCACATGGAGGGTCTCTGGACCGCCTCCGAAGCCCGCTGTCAGATAAACTTTCTGGAGCTTCAGGCAATCCATTATGTTTTGTGGGCTTTCAGAGACCAGTTGTTGCACAAGGAAGTCCTGATCCGGACGGACAACCAAGTAGCAATGTGGTATATCAACAAGAGGGTAGCATGGGCTCATTCCTTCTCTGTCACGAGGTGTTGCAAGTATGGACCTGGGCCCTGACACAGGGGTTGTCTCTGCGGGCGACATACCTTCCCGGTCATCTGAATGTGCTGGCGGACCTCTTAAGTCGCTCCTTCCATCTACACGAGTGGTCCCTCAACCTGGTGGTAGCGACCGAGCTATTTCGCCGGTGGGGTACGCTGTATGTAGACCTCTTCACCTCCCCTCACAACTACATAGTGAGTAGGTTCTGCTCCCTGCAGTCAGGGGATGGACATCTGGCCTGCGATGCCTTCTCCCTCCACTGGGGGAGAGGCCTCTACAAGAAACAGCTGAAGCTTCAACAGGACAGAGGGACCATGATCCTTGTGATGCCCTTTTGGCCCCAACAGGTCTGGTTCCCGCTTCTGCAGGACCTGTCGGTTTGGGCTCCCATCCAGCTGGGGATGGTGCCCAATCTCATCTCACAGAATCAGGGCACCCTGTGCCATCCAAACCTCCGAGTGATGGCTCTGACGGCTTGGATGTTGAGCACATAGTCCTTCAGCCCTTCGTGCTTTTGGACTGTGTCTCCCTAGGTACAGGTGGTGCCTCAGAAACCTTCCATCAGGAAGTACTACAGCTTAAAGTGGAAAAGATTTTCCATCTGAGGTGCAGGGCATGACTTGGATCCTTTCTCATGTTCCCTTCCCCAGCTGTTGGACTACCTGTGGCACCTCTCCGAGTGTGGGCTCCAAACCATCTCGGTCAGGTTTCACCCTAGCGCTGTCAGTGTGTACCAACGGGGTGTTGCTGGCATGCCTGTTTTGGTACAGCCTTTAGTAGGCCGTTTCATGAGGGGCCTCCTCCAGCCCAAATGCCCCTCTTCGGCCTCCTCTTGCATCCTGGGACCTCAACATTGTCCTGGCATGGCTCATACAACCCACCCTTTGAGCCGCTACAATGCTACGATCTGAAGTTCCTCACCTGGTGGCATTTACTTCAGCTCGTAAATTCAGTGAGCTTCAGGTCCTGGTTACATATCCGCCATACACAAATTTCTTCGACGATCGTGTGGTCTTTCTCACATGCTAAGTTTCTGCCCAAGGTTGTGACCGATTTCCACCTTAAGCAGATCTTAATATTATCCTTGAATAGACAAACTTTACCTTCTATCCCTTCCGCAATGTCGCTCACAAAGATAGTGAACAAAACTGTTCCCAAACCTGATCTCTCTTCAAAGTAGGTTCCATTTATCATTACATGCTGTCTCCTGTCAGTTAACCAGTTTGCAATCCACGCCACTACCTTGGCACCCACTCCCAAGCTTCTCATTTTGTTCACGAGTCTCCTATGCATGACTATATCAAAAGCTTTACTAAAAATCCATGTAAATCACATTGAGTGCTCTTCCCTGATCCAATTGTCTAGTCACCAAATCAAAAAAAATAAATCTGATTTCTCTGAAAGGACCTTCCCCTAGTGAATCCATGCTGCCTCGGGTTCAGCAACCCACCTGATTGTAAATAGTTCACTATTCTTTCCTTTAATAAGTCTCCATTAATTTTTAAAGCCAGGGTTATATGTGGTCTGTAATACTGCAGTAGGCAGGGAAAATAAAAAGACTAGAGAGAACACTCATGCAGTGTGATTTTGAGATACATATAGGTTTCTATTTAGATATATATTTATATATATATATATATATATATTAGATATATATTTATATATATATCTCACTCTGCATGAACTCTTAAATTATTATACAATACTGAATTCAAAATGTACTGACCACCAGAGCAGAATATATTCAGGACTTAATTTCACATTATAAATTCCATCAAGTGCCAGCTCTGTATTTCTTAATTTTCTACACTTTGTTCATCCAAAACATTCTTTTAGTTTAGTCCATTTCAGTGGGAGAGTTCGGCATGCCCCTCATTTCCAACTAAAATATCGGCATATCATATTATTCAAAATTGACTCTATTTAGTATTGGACAAAACATTTCATCTGTTTTCTGAAGATATTCTTGCGGTCCATATCTTGAGGGAAAATCTGTTGGAAACAGGAGCCTTTGTGAGACAAAAGTTAATTAAAAATGTTCTAAGCCTGAAGATTTACAGCCACACAATAAAGAGAGGTTCTGTACAGAGTAATTGTTACAACTAATGAACTTGTATTTCTCAATTAACAAGTTAGATGGATTGGCTACAGAAGTGGGTGATGTCATCCAATGGTATCGATACAGAGGGATTCTTGCACAACTATAGAAAAACCTAGATGGGACAATAACAATGGTCTGAAGATTTCCAGCACAAGAAAGACTATTTTGCTAAAGAATGAAGTAAACTGAATCATGTCCAGCAGTAGGTGTGCAGATGAAAAAGGACTGAAAGGGCGCCATGCAATTCCATGGCTGAACGTCTGTGCTGACTGCACCAAGTCATAGTCAATTGACCTTGGAGAGGGAAGCCTTACCTGCAGCTTAATGGCCATTGTTCCCTAGGCCTCAACAGCCTCATGGTAAACCTTCATAGGGTCAGACTGTCGGGTCAGTGCCATCTCAGCTTTCTAAGACTCTTGTTAGACTGGAGTCAGAGTGTGAGGAATCCTGGGATTTGTCCTTCAAGTTTGCAGACTATAACTCTGAAGAGAGGAAATATCCAAACCTCCCTTCATATTCCTCCCCACCACAGGCTAGCAGTATCTCCCCACCAGAATATCTCTCCTACTCAGCTTTTGTGCAAGAAATGGCTGAAGCCATTCCTTTTAATTCAGAGGTAGATAGTTTGCCTAAGGCACCTTTTTCATTTTTCTTCACAATTTCAATGCCCTAAGAAACTAGAGGCAGTACCCCTCCACCAGCTTCTTCAGGATGTGCAATTTGGCTGTGAGAGACCCCACTCAACTGTACGTCCTATTGAAAAGAAAGCAGTCACCAAGTGTCATGTCCAAGAGGCTCCTGATTCAATAAGGTCTAGCTACCGCACTAGTTTCTGCTTGTTGAATCCACTCTGAAAAGGTCCAAGAAGTCTAGAAATCTTTTCTCAGAGCCATCAGGGAATGAGTACAAGAACTTGAACCTTATTGGGAGGGAATTTTTTCATAAAGATTTGCTTAGCTTCTACATAGCATCTCATTAGATCTACTTGATTGAAAAATGTATGTCATTCTGCAAAAGTTGAGATTTACTGAATTTTTCCCTCTAAAGAATCAGGTCTTCATTCACTCAATGAAGCAAGGAGAGGAGTGTTGAAAGCAGTTGATCTGTGTGACCTATGCTGCTTTCGACACGACTCCACCATGGCTTTCGGAGCATGAAGACTTTCATCACTGGAAGCTTCAGGCTTTAGAATATGTGCATGAGGGGTAACGTGCCATGCTGTGGAGAGAATCTTATTGATGAAAAGATCAAGAAAATACTGGATCTCATAAAGGATCACTGCTCAACACTTCAGATGCTCTCCACTGCCATTTTTCATCTACCCTCCTCCTTGTCTAGCAGGCTTTAAAGTGGTACAACAAGAAGGCAGTTTTTTCCTTCTGAAAAAGCATTATCTACTAGAGATATGCTTTGTTTAAAGATATCAGTATGGGCTTCGGATCAGGTGCTCCGAGGAAAATTTTGTTTTCCCACGGTTTGTTTGTTTTATCCAGCAATTTTTGACGAAGTGCGTTAGTACGCACTAACGGGCAATACTGTGCACTAACAACCAGTTAGTGCGCACTATCTCAGCATTAGTGCGCAGTACACCGAACGAGATAGTGCGCACTAGCTAGATGTTAATGCGTATTAAGGCCCGTTAGTGCACACTAACAGGTTAGTTAGTGCGCCCTAATAGAACTTACCGCGCACTAAGTATGTAGTAGTGCGCTGTAACTAATGTTAGTGCGCACTAAAAAAATGCAACTTAAAAATTAAAAAATATCAATTCAGAGGAGTTCATTAGCTAGAAAAACAGTGCGCACTAATTAGCATTACTGCGCACTAAGAGATATGCAGTGCGCAGTAACTCCATTGGTGTGCAGAAATACAAATTTTGCCGAAATTTTGGCAAAAATCGCTTCATAAATCAACGCTACCAAACCATGACGAATTAGACAATATCATTGACATTATCTAATTCATGAAAAACAAATGCACATCCCTATTATCTACCATATGCTTGACCCCAGCAACAGAACTCAAGGCCTCACCAGCGTTATTGCAGAAGCTCAAAACACCACTAAGCAAACCAGGCAAAACCAGAGTCAGTGTCTCCCAGTCTCCTTCTCAGAGAATCTGCCTGTTGAAGGAAGGCTGAGGTTTTATATGAACTCTAATAGTCGCAGACAGTTGGGATCTCCAGACAGTAAAGGAAAGCTAAAGATTAAGACTGAAAAATCCATCAACTCACCCTCCAAAGGGATAGGTTCCTTCCCCTTCTCACCAAGAAAATGATAAAGGAGGAGCTCTCTTCCCTCTGGCACACCAAAGTAGATGAACCTGTTTTAACCTGATGAAGGGAATATCCTCCCTGAAAGCTTGTCAAGTAATGTGGTAAGTTAGTCCAATAAAAAGATATTACCTAATATTTGAACTTTATAGGCATATGTTCAAAAGGATTTACATGGCAAACTCACTACTTAATTACAAACTTGTTAAAGCAAAAAAACAAGTTTATTTGGAATTTTTTTTGTGAGAAAAGTTCATTTGAGGGTAAGGCATTGACATTTCTTTATATATTTTATTCATTATTGCCACTGCATATTCCAAAGATTAACATGAAGATAGATTGAATGTTTTTGTTTCATGATATCCCTAGTAGACCTAGTTAAAAAAAAAAAAAAAGAACTAAGTTGCACTAACAAATGCTTAGTAATCCTAAAAGTTTCTATCATTGTCCTGTATCATTACTCAAGCAAGGCCCTAATTTATCCTAATAAAGATATTGTTTCCACTGAACTGCTTTACGGATTTTCTATAACTTTTATTTTTGACGGGATAACATGATAGTGTTTGTCTTAGTATTAGTCACAAAGATTTCCTTTCTGTAGATGACAAAGCGCTATATTGTTTTAGGTTTTTAAAAAACATACTAAAGTGGCTGTATTTGTAAATAAATAAATTCTAATATCTGTTTTTATTGATAGAACCTTTCCAGTCTATTTCTCCAAATATTTACACATTTACTTGCATTAGAGAGGGCAATTTTCAAATATTTTTCCACAGGTAAAAGTCTTACTGAAATATGCCCGTCCCCCCGTCCCCCCCCAATGTGGGTAATTTTTCCCTCGTGGCAGGAAAGGGAGGTGGGGGAGGGGAAGGGTACATGTGGGGTTTTTAGTTTGAAAGCCCATACTTTCAGCAGGTTGATTTGCACCTGCTCCAAAACTGGGTACCAATATAGGCACCAAATTTGGGCCCCATTCCCGTGACTTACGCATTTTCAGAAGGGGAATCCCACACGGGATTTCCCCTTTTAAAAGAGCTTGTGGTCCAGGGGTCACATGACCCCTGGACCGCAAGCTCATGTGATGCTGTGCAGAGAGTAGTACACACGTTCCATCTCTCCCGAGCCGGCCCTCTGTTTTCCACCCCTAAAAGAACCCCAAATTGATTTCATTTTATATCTTCAGGAGGATCATTTTTCGGGGAGTATGTAAAGTTTCTTCTTACTCGCGGTGGGAATGTCAGCGTGCCTCGCGAAAAAGAAAAGGACAAAGACAAGTACAAGCCGCCCTCTCCTAAGGCAGCCACCAGCAGTGTGGAAGGCACACGGGATGTCCAGACAACACTCTCCGTGGCTGACCTTAAATTGGGCAAAATAGAGGCCCTTGAACCTGAATTAAAGCGCATTACTAATAATTTGGAGGAGGTATCAGCAAAAATGTCCACTTTTGAGCGACGCATGGGGGAAACAGAGCAAAAAATCTCTACCAGCCAAGACGGCCTGCACTTTGTGCAAACCTCGGTAACTGCCTTACACACGCTCTCGATAAACAAGAAGAACGCCTGGAGGACCTGGAAAACAGGTCCCGATGAAACAATTTGCGATTTGTCGGTATCCCGGAGGCACTGGAAGATCAGGACATTGCTACATTCTTAGAAGAATGGCTGCCCCAGGAACTGAGTTTTACAGAGAGCTGTGGGGACCTGCGAGTTGAGCGAGCTAACCGGCTGGGTACAAAAAAAGAAAGTAACATCAAACCAAGGGTGATAATCGCCCGCCTATTTGGATTTTTGACATAAAACTGAGGTACTGAGAGCAGTGCGTGCTGGAAAACAGCTAACTTAAGAAGGTAAAAAAAATGTTGATATTCCAAGATTATTCTGCGAAACTAGCTGTGCAACGCCGTGAATTTTCCCCAATATGCACCAAACTGTACCAACTGGGAATGCATTTTGCACTAACAATTGCCCTGATAATGCAATACACTGGCACATTGTCAGTAGTTGTAATCACTTCAGGACAATATGAACAACTTTGATTGTAATATTTCACGCTCTTGACTGCAAGCTTTGGAAAGCAAGCACCCTGTGCCTTGTAAGAGGACAGCTTTGCGGGTAAATGGGGAGTTGCACACGAAGGTTGGCTGGCTGAATATTGCCCTCCTTCAGCACATTCACACGTGCGTGCTTTTAGCCGCATGGAGAGGAGGCATGCCCAGGGGACGTATTGAGGTCGGGGCAAGAAACGTATGTGCATAGATAGCATTTTCAGCCCTCCCTGTGTTATTTTCCACTTTTACCTTCGCAAAAAGGAGGTGCCGATATTCCCCGTGGCATGATTCAGAGTGAAAGGACAGGTATAGGTTTTTATTTTGAAACTCTGTGCAAAGGCACTGGGCAAAAAGTTCCCAGCATGGAATGCTTAAAACATTTCCCCAAAATGCATCATGCAGTAGGAAGTTGGAGATAAGAAGCCAAGGAGAATGTCTATGTTTTTATATAGCTTGATTTCAAACAGCAGTGCAGCTCAGGAGAAAACCTGAACTCTATGGTTGGCATTAGATGGTGCTACTAAATAAAACTATGTCCATTGCCATGAAAAAAAAGGTATTCAAATGGATAAAAAAAACATTCAGAAGGCTTTTTGAAGGTGCAGACGCCACCACTGGATCTTGTACAGGATAAGGGAATGTAAAGAACTTATACGAAGGAGCACAGCAGCGCTCAGCTTTATCGGTGAGTGTTTAAAATATATCCAGGACCAGAACTCCTGGCAAAGTTAAAAAGGATTATGCCTGCAATGCTGCTTTAAGAAAACCATGCAAAAGCTTGCCTCTCCGCTGTCTGCTCCATCAGTATTCGTAGCACACAAGAGTGCAGTCCGGATTCTAATGGGGGTCCAGTAGAGGACTGACTTGATATAGAGCATCTCGCTTTCAAATCCGCTCTCACCGGAGCTATCCCAGTCATTGCTGTAGGTGCCATATTTTCCTACCCTGGCATGGACAAATATTTGGAAGAAAAGGTTATAGAAATGGTTAAAGTTCAGACACTGATTCATTTAACCCACTCCTCCAGGGGTCAGTCTGGAGAAGAGGACTGCTCATTGCGATGGCTGATACCTGGGATGGCTTAACATTTTTGTGGGATAGATGTGACTTGCTGTTCCTGTGGCTGATAGGTATTATTGGAAAGTGGGAATGAGAGACACAAGGCTCTTTTCTCATGAAAGGTTCCCTTCTTTTCAGATTAAACTGAAGTCTTGATGTAAAGGCCAGCTTTTCAACCTCTGGAAATGTCATATGGATTAGAATGTTGCTTGTTGTTTTAACCTTTGCCAACTTCGGCGGCAGTACTGGACTGTTACTTTGCAGGGAAAAAAAAGGTTTGGGCAGTGTGCCAATCTTTAATCAGGCAGAAGAGGATCTTTCAAAATAAGAGTAATTGTTGATGTTTTTCTTGATTACTTTTTTTTTCCCAGATAATATTTTAAGCCACTGCCACTGAAAATATTTTTGTCATAGTAGGAATCACTTGTAATGAGTAGGGAAGATCTGGATAATAAAAACTAGATTGATAGATTTTGAAAGAAACATGAAAGAAGCACAGAAGATTACAGACAGCATGCCCATCATGGATTAAAGAACCTTCTACAGGCTTATGGTGGCAATATTAGCAAAACACTTACTAGTTAATAATGGGGGAGTGGAGTTATTACTGCAGTAGGCTGAGAATCAGAAAAGCCAGGGTCCAAATGCTCCTCCTTCCACTGATGTGCCTTGTGACCTTGGGCAAGTCACATCACTCTCTCTGCCTTAAATACAAACATAGGGCATAGATATAGAATGGGGTAAAAGCTTTAGTAAACAAAGCACTTAGTTGTTGAGCCCTCTGGGGCAGAGAAATGCTTGCTGTACTGGAATGTAATTTGCCTTGAGCTCAGGTTTGGATCGGCAAGTAATTGAATCCAAATCTATTGAAATGGCAATAAATCAGGTTATCGGAAGCCCATGCAGATGTCACACCGAAACACACGAAGAGATGAACAACAGAATCTGCAGAAGAGACTTTTAAAATAGAGAGATCAATGCTTTTTGTTTAGAAACCAGTGGCCCATCAATAGTAGTGGTTGAAAAAGCAGGCGCACGCATAAACTCGCTGCTCCAACCTGTCCCCACCCCCAGTTCTGCACCATCTCTCAAGCTCACCTTGAGGACACGTGTACGCATGCTGTTATAGAGCACCCAAAGAAGTCATTTTTAAAAGCATTGATCGTGCAAAAATGCCCAATACACGCATATGTGAGCCCCGCGTGAGGAATGCGGTTTAAAACAGCTGCAAAGTATGCACATATAGACCGGTGCGTGTGTTAAAAATAAGAGGGCAGGGTATGGGCAGAGGATGGGCATTCCAGGATGAGGCCAACATTTAGACGTGCAATTTAGTATTTTAAAACTGGAGCCAGCGGCACATGGTGGCTTGTTATCCGCGTAACTTTCCTGCTGCTCCAGATGGGGAGCAACTCTGTGGATCTCGAGTTTTAGGACTTAGGGTAAGGGGTCTGGGTCAACTGGGAGGCGTGCAGGATGAAAATCCAGAGGGGGTCTTGAAGACCTTGCTATTAACTGGGCAAACTGGTGAGCTCATTGGAAACACTGCGTTGTCCCTCATGCCGGCATATTTTAAAATCCACCTAAATAAAAGAGTAAGAGCCGGCAAAGTCCTAGGAAAGCAATGTCCTAAGATTAGGTGTATACTTGTGCCAGGAGGTATATTGTAAAACATGTGTGCAAGTGTGTGCACGATTTAATATTGTAGCGTATCTCCGCTTACTTGCTGATTCGCGTGCGTAAGGGCACATGCGTGCTCATTTTAATACTAGCCTGAAAGTTGCTTTGCAGCAGGGAAAAAGCGTGCACAGTCTTAGAAAGCCATGCGTATTTGTACCTGCTGAGAGGCTGGACTGTCTTCTGGTTTACACGCATACATTTCCACCCATGAGAAACAATGAGGCAACACTTATTTTAATTGTATTTTTTCTTTAGACCTGGCTTACTAAGGCTTTTTGCTCTTAGATAGATAGAATGGGGAAAAAGCTTTACTATTGAGGCAGTAATGCTGTATGTGACATTCAAAAATGTAATCTGTGATGCTCTTTTGCCCTTTTAAGGTCTGCCCCACTGAAAATTGTCTCTTAGAAATCATAATTAAGGTCCTTATTGAGAGAAAAACCAAAGAAACCGGAATCAAGCATGAAATGGCCCAGAAAGACTGCCCTACTATCTGTTTTTGAGCAGAATGTACAGAGCGACTGAAATGCAAATGATGCAAATTATACATAGACAGATAAGCAAAAGTAAAATATATTAAGGCAAACAAAAAATAACTAAATTACATTAAAAGAAAAATGTGGCTAGTATTTCTGTTTTTAATAACATTATAGTTAATGTGATTATTTCTGAAAACAGTGTAGTGCTAAAATAGATCTTTTCTAAAGATCTGAGATAATAGATTTAGAAGCTTGGTGCAGGAATATGTAAAAGTTTATTTGCATTTACTGTCTACTACAGTAGGGTTTATTATGTACCTAGTGGCAGTAGGTAAGTCAAAATGTAAGTGGTGCAATGAGCAGCATGGCCATTATCCTTCCTCATCCATCCGCATCTTGTCCCCCCTCTCCATTCTTCCCCCCACCTGCTCTCTTCTCATCCATACCCTCCCCACACTGTCCTCTCCTACTTTCTCATCCCCTGCCTCCTTCCCTCTGTTCTACTTGCTTCCTTTCCCTTTGTTGAAACTACAGCCTCTGCAGAATTCAAGTTTACCATCTGTGCTCACTCTCTTCATTCCCAGTTTCTGTCCTCTGGTCCCTCCTCGGTGTGCCGCTACCTCTTTCAGTCCATCGCTGATGGGTTCTCTGCACAGTCATTACTTATCCACTATGCACATTTTCTTCCAGGCACCCCAGCAGGTCCCCCACATTCTCCCTCACCCCTCTTGATTTTCTTTCTCAATCCCCTGTTGTCATAGCTGCCGCTTCTACCAATCTGACTTTGCATAGTTCTTTGGATACGGTTAAACTGTGAAGTGCAGTGCTTGGATTACCATGTCATTCTTTGGGACCTTACTCAGCACCGTGGAGTGTGCAGTTCCAGGAGCACTATACAGTTCAATCCTACTGAAAGAACAACATGGAGATAGTTTAGTGGAAGTGGTCACAGCAACATGGAGGTGGAGAAGTAAGAGTTCCAGGGTTGGGGGGCTGGGGTTAAGGTGAGAAAGCAAATGTCAGGGGCTAGGCTAAAGAGTGCTGGAGTTGGGTTGGGGAGACCAAATGGGAGAGAGAGAGAGCAAGGGGGGCTACAGGAGAAAGATCACAGGGAATGGGTTGTGTAGGGGGTACTGGAGAGAGCATGAATGCTGAAAATGTGGTTGGGGACAGACATGGAGAAAGAATGCTTGCACAGATGATCTCCTGAAACATCTCCAAGATGTTCTCCAACATTTCCACTTTATTATGAATTAGAGTATTATTTTTAGAGTCTGTATTTGCTGCTGTACTGTCTCCATAGTAACCTCCAAATTTTTCAAATTTATTATCCTAAACTTCCAACTGGAGCTCTTTAACTTTCCCAGGAATATCCTGTAATTGTTGGAAAAGTCCCTGTAACTGGATAGTCATAGATTGTTCCACTTTGGCAACTGCATCAGAGATCCCCTCTAACATGAAAGCAGATGGTCTTACCAAGGTCAATAGAGGGAAAAAACTGACCAGAGAGCTGTCTCGCTGAGGACTTCCATACAGGTTTCCAGATTCCAATTGATTGCTTCCTCACTGTGTTACAACTCCTATAGCTTCCCTTGTATCTCAACTATCTCCAGAGGTTATTGTAGTTTCCACAGGTCCTGGCATCTGATGGCACAGGTCCTGGCATCTGATGATATCTGGCATCTGATGTTATCAGTAGGCACCTCACATATGCTGTTCTCCAAGATCTCCTTGTGATTCAGCATCAGAGGACAGAGCTATTCCACCAGAGTGAGCGATGTCTCAATATCCATAGGAGCAGAGAGAGATGTGTCAAGTGTTTGCCCCTCCAAGGACAAGATTCCGGAGATCAAAGTAAGGGACTCTTTACCATATGCCAGTCCATGGGCTCTACTGTTCTCACCTGAATCTTCCCCTTTCTGTTCACCATTGCCAGAAGAATCGGAGTAGGATTCCATAGAACATGTGGAGCTCAAAGCCATGCATCCAACATCTTGGACACACCTCCCTCCCATTACATGATTTTTAATGTTTGTTTCTGGGGGGTTTTGTATTTTAAAAGCTTTAGTTCCTTTCACTAGCCTGTTCTTTCCTAAACACCTTTGCCTTTGCCTTGAACATTCTCATCTTTGGCTTAAGGAAGCTGTAGTAACTTGCATTATGGGTGGTTATCCACTAGTACAGGAGCTAGTGCGCCAATAGATGAGATCATAAGATTTTTGGAGGCTTTTGCCAACTGCCAGGATGTTTCAGGCAACAGGGCTACAGCTGTGTTTCAGTAACGGTTAATGAAAGCAGTATTTTACTTTACCCCCAAATTCTTGTCTGTCTCCAACATGCAGAAGGCAAAGTCAGATAAGAGAGTTATGAATTTTCCTTTAACATGATGATAAGTCTTTACAGCAATAAATGTTTACTCTAAAAGAAAAACAAAGCTTGCTTCTGACAATTCTTTTGAAATATAGGGTAACACAATTTAGGTGTGAGATGGTTTAATGTTTAGTGAACATGAAGTCTAATTTAAAAGGGTGAGATAGCAGGACTGCATAAACATAATTTATGGATTTTATGTCCATATCTTAAAACCCCTGTTGTTGTACTTATAAAATATGAACTATTAAGGGTTTTTAAAAATCCTGTTCACATTTTTATTACAAGTCGAGTTTGAAGTCATAAATTGTTCTGGTGTGTGTATGTTGTGTTTGTCAAATCTAGTAGTGCCAGCAAATAAGACCATTTTTTTCTCGAAATAAGCAGATGCTTGGTCACAATAGATTGTAACTATGCCGTGAGTAAGGAGCACTGCTGCTTTAAAACGTAAAGACCATGTATCCTGGCTACAGAAACATCACAAACTTAAGAAGAAAAATTTTTCAAAAGGAGTCCTTTTCTATGCATCTGTATAGTTATAGCTCAATCATAATTTCAAACATTTGAAAAGTGCTATTAAATTCAGTATGGCCTGCTGTCAGAGGAGCTCTCCAGCCCATGGTGCTGAACAGCAGTGAACGGACGCTTTAACAAACTCTTGCATTGGTCGCTAGCTGAAACCTGCAAACCATTTGTGGTCAAATTAATATCTTTATTCCAGTGTATTCGTATGTAAATCCAGGATTTCTAGTTATTCTGTTACCAAAGGCTAGCATAATCCAGAGGAGAGAGGAGCAGTATTGGAGGGTGAGGACGTGACCCTCAGCTTTACTCCCGCTCCCCCATGCATCACCTCACTACCCCCAATCATTTTTCTCTCCCTTCCAAATCCTAACCTTGCTGCCCTCTCTCAATCTCCCATCCCTGGTATCCTCTCAAAAACGCACTCATCACTGGCACCCACCCCCTTTCTCACACATATCACTAGTGCTGATCCCCTTTCTCTCTCTTACACACATACACCGAGCCAATCCCCTTTCACTCTGCAAGCCGATCCCTCTGTCAATACCCAGTGCCCCCCTCCCCCCCCAGTGGATACCACTACCAATCCCCTCTCTTGCCCCTCTGATGCCTCCTCCTGCTGTCAAACACATGTGGTCTGTGCACCGATTCCATGACTCGCTGCCCTCTAAAGCACAATGTAGCCATGACCCCCACTGCTTCTGCTGCATCAGTATCCCATTACCACCACCCTTTGCCGGTATACCTGATGTGGCCTGCCTGGTGCCAACAATGCTGCAGTCGGTTCTGCATCACTTTCTCTTCCCATCATCCATTACTGGCATGCCTTCCTGCAGTGTGACCCACTCTGGACCCATGCCCAACATGGCCCAAAGCTGCAGCCTCATAGTCAGACTCTACATGCATGTTCAAGACGAAGAAAAGCTTCCTAAAATAATAGTTTTTATCTGTTCGGGAAACATGGGAGGCTGCAATGCCAACAGTGACCACAAGGTGTCAATTTTTCTTGGTCAGATGAAAAATATTGTAGTACGTTTTTGTTTATATTTAGAAACTAGCGGTACCCGGCCACGCGTTGCAGTGGCAGAGTCAGGTTCTTTACCCTCCCTCCCCCTTCCCCATTTACTTCAGTCACTCATCCTCCTCCCCCTTGGTCACTCACCCCCCCCTTCCCTCCCCTGTCCCCACTCCAACTCTCTCCCCTCACACTCACCTCCCCCCTCATTCTCCCTCCCCTCACTGTCACCTCCCCCCGCCTACTGCCTACCCTTCAGATCAGAAAACCTTTGTCTTTCTATTTCTGTGGGAACCCCCCCCCAATCGCAACCCTTTAAATCAAATAATAACCCCCCACCCTCTTGCCCCCTCCCAAGACCTGGGAAATTAAAATTGTTGGTGCTACATGTGGTCTGTCCCTGGGCATCTCTGCGCGTTATGTAGCCAAATAGGGGAGTGCCTAACCAAATTTGCACTTCCAAATTTGTTTTGTGGTCTGGGGAGGGCTATTTTGGTGCGTTCCCGAGATCGTGCAAGTTTAGTGTATGTATTTGTGTGTGAACCTCCCCCTTCCCCCAAAAAAACAACCCTATGAGAAAAGTTCTCTTAAACTAACCACCCCACACTCTCCTGCCCCCTCCCCCAGCCCTGCGAAAAACAGTAGCCCACCCCCTGCCCCCCCCCCAGAGTTGCTGAATGAATGAAACCTGCCCCTCCTCATGACCCCTCCCCAAGATGTTCGCAATAAATTCATTACCACCCCCCACCCTCCAGACCCCCCCGAGACCTGATAAAAATGTCAGTCGGTGGAGCGGGCGTTCAGGAGCGGTCTGGGAGCAATGTATTGGCGTTGGTCCGTCAGCTGCGAGCACTGAAACGGGTTCCAACGGCCCTTTGCCCTTACTATGTCAGTGGGGTGGAGCCATGGCAGCGGTAGGTCCTCTGACATAGTAAGGGCAAAGGTCCGCCGGCTGCCAGTCCTGAAAATGGCACCGAGGGGCCCTCGCCCTTACTAATGTCACATGGGCTACTGCTGCCATTGGTGTCCCCGAGTGGCATAGTAAGGGAAAGGGCCGTCGGCGCCATGTTGATTGCTGGCAGCGGATGGCCGTAGTGCAGGAGATGTGTCCCGGACCGGTCCTGGCCCCCCGCTGGAGCCACCCAGACTTCTGTCAGGTTTTGTGTGTGTTGTGAGGGCCTGGGAAGTAAATAAATTTGGCATGTGTGTGGGGGGTGTGAGGAGGGTGGTTTTGTGTGTGTTGGGAGGCTGTGGGAAGTAAATCAATTTGGCATGTGTGTGGGGGGTGTGAGGAGGGTGGGGGGTGTATTTTATCTGTAAAGGAAATAGTTATCTTCCGGCGAAAAAAGTGCGCAAATGTGTTAAAATGGAAGTGAAACGTGGACCTGGACTGGCGAAATGATTAGTGTAGCGTGTGTTAGTGTAAGGTGTAACAGATGGCGTTTACGTCCAGCAGATGTTGCTGTTTTCTTGAAAACATCTTTAAACCTATTTTACCTGCCACAGGTGTGACATATCTGTAATGTAAGTACAGAAGAACCTTCCTGTATGCGAAATGAAGGTTGTGTCCAAATTTGAAAGCAATCGGTTCAGTGGTTTCTGAGATTAGCGATTTTGTCCAAACTATTTAACATTTTTATTTATATAGATGTAAGTGTCATCAGTGAGTTAATGCACTAGACTGATAGTCAGACTGACATTACCAGAGGCATGATCAGTGTATACTGGACTGTCACAAGGATTATTGGAGCCCAACAACAATATTGGAAGAGCTGTCTCCTTTTCAATTGAAAGGAAATACAGATTTTAATCACTTGTAATCCAGGCTTTCAAAATCAGAATAGTTTGGGATGTGAAAGAAACATCTTTAAAAAAAAAAAAAAAAAACACTGTACCATCTGGTTTTAAATAAGTTGGAATTGCCTGAAGTTTTAGGTTCCAATCGGCTGCTCGAGTCAGAATTTATCTTTGTCAAGGTTGTGTTTTAATTTATCCAATTAGGGGAGCAAGAGCTCCACAGAGGAGTTCAAAATAATTTTAAGTGCTAGTAAAATAATGTCAGGCAAATAACTTTTGCAGTCTTCCTTCCTTAGCTGCCCTTTTTTCCTCCAAGGACTTAGATGGGGTCATTGAGCAGCTGGGGAGGAAGGAAGCCAAGAAAGATGCCTTGCTGGTCTTTATTTTCATTTGCCATGTTCTGTTAATTAAAAGCCATGATCTTTTTCTCCCTGTTATTGCAGTGCTATTAAGCCTATCATATTAATATAGGCAAGGAGACAATTTTAAGTTAGACTCCATCTGCAAATCAGAATTTCTTCTTTGCAGAAAGTATTATGATAAAAACCCAGGTACGTTGACACAGTATTTCTAAAGACTGTAATGGTATTTATGCTTTCCATCATGTGTGGAATGTTGGAAAAAATTTTGTAAAAGGGGTCTGTGTCTGTCCATCCATCTAGGGACAGGAGGTCACCAAATTCAGCTTGCTGGAAGATAATGGGAATTAGGTCAGTGTTTTCAGAGAACAGATCCTCCCAAAATATCACCATTGCATTACTACGGGAGGCACATTCTGCCTCCGCCACACACAGCTCCCACCCGGCACACACATACACAACACTCCATACACACACACATACATATGAGATTTATTACTGTATATATCTATGTGTGCATATGTCTGTGTGCCCGTGTCTACTTCTCCTCCAAATGTAATACCCTCCTCCTTCAGTTTGCAAATAAAGAGAGAGCCGTTTTGTTTGGTCTACTCTTCCTTGCTGGCATTCTAAAGTTTGAATGTACAAGCTTTGGGGTAGATTTTAAAAGAAGCGCGATCAGCCTACTTTTGCTTGCGCATCAGACTCAAGCAAAAGTACGCTGGATTTTAGTAGATACGCGCGGAGCCGCGCGTATCCACTAAAATCCTGGATCGGCGCGCGCAAGGCTATCGATTTTGTATAGCCTGCGCGCGCCGAGCCGCGCTGCCTCCCCCCGTTCCCTCCAAGGCCGCTCCGAAATCGGAGCGGCCTCGGAGGGAACTTTCCTTTGCCCTCCCCTCACCTTACCCTCCCTTCCCCTACCTAACCCACCCGCCCGGCCCTGTCTACACCCCCCCCTTACCTTTGTCGGGGGATTTACGCCTCCCGGAGGGAGACGTAAATCCCCGCGCGCCAGCGGGCCTGCTGCGCGCCGGGCCGCGACCTGGGGGCGGGTACGGAGGGCGCGGCCACGCCCCCGGGCCGTAGCCACGCCCCGTACCCGCCCCCAAAACGCTGCCGACACGCCCCCGCAACGCCGCGCGCTCCGGCCCCGCCCCCCGACACGCCCCCCTCCGAGAACCCCGGGACGTACGCGAGTCCCGGGGCTCTGCGCGCGCCGGGAGGCCTATGTAAAATAGGCTTCCCGGCGCGCAGGGCCCTGCTCGCGTAAATCCGCCCGGTTTTGGGCGGATTTACGCGAGCAGGGCTCTGAAAATCCGCCCCTCTGTGTTTAGAAGTAGGAAGGAATGGGTCCTGTGGGGTTAACTAAATAATGAATCTTGATTTATCTGTACCTAAGATAGTGGAATATATAGGAGAAAGATGGTAAATACTGTCTTGGATAAAGAGTGCTGTCCTGCAAACTCTCTATGGCTGGAAGTTGGGAATACATCCTTGGCAGTGTGGACAGGAATAACTAGGCAGGCTGGATGAGCCAAATGATTTTTTTCAGCCATCATCTACTATGCTACACAGATGCATGTGCACACAGACCCAAACACATGAACGGTCTTAAATAAAATAGTATTTCCTATCACTTTTTTCCAGAAGTTTTCTTTTCTTTGTAGTCATGACACGAAACGTTTGAACATATTGAGCAAGTAGAAAAATCATGCTGAGACATCACATGTGCTCAGTTTGTTGATATGGGCATTGGTTTTAGGAGAAATAAAACTGAGGATGGCAACATCTGAAATGGCCTATTAGAAGCAGATATGAATGACCATCCATTTGGCAGATTTTGGGCATGCTCAGGATAGTGGTGAGAAAAGGATTGAAAGGACAGGTGAATGGCTTGGTGAGAGGAAGAAGATGGTGTTGGGTTGCATAAGGGATGTTGTGTGTGCATATACCTAAATTGGATGAATGCTGGGCAGACTGGATGGATCATTTTGGAGTTTATCTGCTGTCATATACCATGTACGTTACTACGTTCTACTAGTCTGGGTTGGAAAGCATTCCTGAAGTCATTCCTCAGCATGCTTTCCTACTTGCTAAAAAAAAAATATATAGATAGATAGATATAGAAGTCTATATTCAAAGGTTTTGTCCAGCTACGTTTGGGACTTAGCTGGACAAACCCCACGTTTTCAATTTCCTGCCCCTCACAGCAGATACGTTTTAGCCGAGTAAGTCATAGCTCAGCTAAAACTTACCCAGATAAAAAGAGGTGGATGGAGGTGTTCCGGGATGGGACTTAAATTTAGCTGGGTAGCACTGATATTCAGCTAAGTTTAACTGGGTAAGACTGGTCATTGTGGAGAGCAGGTAAGCATAGCCACTTAACTTTAATCCTAACCAAGTATATTCAGCAAGTTACATTTCCCACTGAATATCCCAGCTAACTTGCCACTGCCCACTCCGTACCATATCAACCTCATGAGAATCAAGAAAATAGATGGTTAATATTACAATTCTTAGTCATCCCATTGTTGTAACCTTTTCCTTTCTGTAAATGTTATAATCCTGGAGAAGAATTCAGCAATAAAACAAGGACCCCTTGCTCCCTGACCTATTGAGCTACTGAGTGATGACACTTTACTGTGGGGGTCAG
This sequence comes from Rhinatrema bivittatum, assembly GCF_901001135.1. Lineage (NCBI taxonomy): Eukaryota > Metazoa > Chordata > Amphibia > Gymnophiona > Rhinatrematidae > Rhinatrema > Rhinatrema bivittatum. The sequence continues at coordinate 241,391,749 of NC_042620.1, forward strand.
AAATCAAATTGAAATGGAAACTCTTGAAACTAAGATTTACTGTATTTGAAAAATGTAAGTTTCTGCAATAACCTGCATGCACTGGCCATATGTGATTCAGCCATAGACCAGCTGATGCTATATTTAAAGCCCCCCTACCATACCTAAGTCATTCGCTGTAAGATACAGAGCAGCGTGTACTGCAAGGCTGCAGATTCACACAAAGACGCTCAATCAGCAATGAGATGTGACATGAAAATCCTCTGTACATGGAGCATAAACTTAAAGATATGAGAACCCAGCACCTAGGGCTAGATTTTCAAAGCCATCTAGTTAGACTTCTGCCTATAGGTAGGCTACAAATTTAGGCACCTGACTAGCTGGCAAACTTTAGGAAAAAATGTTAAAAATTGGCCTACCCATATCATAGCTGAATATTTGGCTGCTGAGCAGCTTTGTATTTGATGTTATATGTTTTATAGAGCACATTGGGCCCTCAGGGAAAAACGGTGTACAAATGTGCTACTCCTAATTGCTTTACCTAAAGGAATAGGAATATAGGTAAAGGTCCATATAGAGGGAAGCCTAGATAACTGCATTTGTAGAAAGTTGAGTGTAAATAATTTTCTTTTGATCTAGTTTTAAAAATCTGTATTTATTCATCTGCTGTCATCAAAGTGCATTATACATTATCCTGAAGGTTATTCCCACTAATTTGTAACTGCCAAAACAATTAGCAAGTTTAAATAGGTTAAGGCTTAATTCAATTGATTAAAGATATATTTGGACAACATTCCATTTTTTTCACTTCTATTGGACAACGTTTTATATTCCCCGAGGAACCTAATAATAAATGTAAATTTCTTAAGGCATTTTATATAGAGAATTTAATTTATTAATTCTTCTTCCTACAAAAAGTGTCTCTTGGGCTGTACATTATTGAATTCTAACAATTCATTCATTAGATAGCACCTCACTTTATAACAGCCAGCTGTTATGGTTGCAAGAATTATGCTGGCTCTGGTGCAAATAAATATTGATTTATGTTACCTCTTGATGACTGGTCTAATATGAGGTAATTGAAATTGAATCCACAGATGACATTTGCACTGATTTTATTAATCCCTTGTGGTAGAAATTTTCTATCTTAGTCATTAAGTACGAGTCAGCACAAGTCATTGTGGGTAGGTAGGGAGTTTAGTAATTGCAGTTAACCCGCTCAGACCTCTGCAGAGATTTCTACTGGGATTAGGTGCAGGAGGGGAGCGACCAACGGACACAACAGACCAATTTGTACCTCATGACAAAGGAAGCAGCTCACCGTATCAAGCAGTACGTAGGCAAATCTGGCAGTAATGAAAGGGCTATATTCCTGGATATGCAGTGTGCAAAACTCAAATATAGCACAGAATCACAAATTTGCAAGTGAGTTTAGCATATTCAGCCATTGCTGAATTTGTACTTTATAAAATGTTCTCACCTGATCAACTTCGCTTCTACTAGCCTTATTGGATTGATGAATGCTATTGTCAACAGTTCCTTACAAGCCAGCATAAGTTTTTGGGGGTTTTTTTGTTTTTTTTGCAGACTATAAGGTATTTATTGAGACAGAATCACAGGGAAGAAATGCTAAGAATTCCTGACAGCCAGGTGGTCACTTGGCTTTGTGAAGCCAATAGTAGCTCCACCTGAAAGAAAAGAAAGAAATCTATAATTACCATGTAGAATAGGGAATCGTGAAATATAAAAATGTCAGAATCCAGATCATTAGAGAACTGTAAAATGAGTCTGATAATCAATAAATACCTCAGTGGTTTTAGAAGAGAGATGAGCAATACCAGCTGCAGTTAAAAAAAAAAAAAAAAAAAGCGAGGATATAGCATAACTGGGAGCAACAATTGTAAACTTGTTATTAAGGCCGTCTTGAAAGATGATGGCAAGAAAAAGATGGCAAGAAAGTGTCGAAGTTTCTCAGTTTGAATAGATGTCACTTGTTCTCAGCTAACCTGTGTTTAACAGTTGAAGCAAGGTCAAACAGCTGTGTTAAGAGTGCTTCTCCAGCAATGTCTAATTATTTACCCTCTCTCTCTGCTTTTTTCCCCATTGCAAGTTTGTGACCCCTTAACCAGGAAGAAACAACTGGAGCGTTTTTATCAGAACTTCTTATTTCCTGTTCTCATGGACACGTGACCATTTAAGAAAATAATCTGATTAAACTTTTAGATCCAGAACCAATGTGACATTATCATTCTGCCACTTAGTAGGGCTCCTTAAAGAGCTGTTTCATTGTTTTGCTCTTCGCAGATCACAAAGTAGGTGTTACTAGGTCTGGGAATTGCCATACAACCCACCACCTGGCATTTTCTCACAGCTGAGGAAAAACGCTTTCTTTTAGATTTGCTGGCTTTCAGGCCGCTGCCGCAATCTGCATGTTAAAATGCTGTGCCCTGGATTTCAGCACCCAATGTGAACGCTCAAGAGAAAAATGTTCTTAACTCTCAAAGTAGCAAGCTAATGATACGCTAATGCATTGGGAGTTTAAGAAAAAAAAGCTGGTTGCCTTTAAAATGTGGGTTAGGCACAAGCTGAACTGACTTATATTGTCCTGGGGGAATTCTGCGCTACTGCGGAGTGCAGAATTTGCACACAATTACCCCCCCCCCCCCCCCCCCGCGTAGAATTGCCATTTTCTGCACAGAATTGCCAAATTATGTGCAGAAAATAGCAGAGAAGACCCCGGCATGCCACGAACGGACTGCGCGAAGACAAAGGCCTGCGTGTGCCGCGGGACACATTCCGCTCGTGGCGAAGATGAAGGCCCGGCGCACCGTTCGTGGCAAAAATGAAAGGCCCCCATGTGCCGTGAGCGGAGTGTGCTCTGCTCGCAGCAAAGATAAAGAACCCAGTGAGAGAGGATGTGTGTGTGTGTGTGTGAGAGAGAGGAGAAGGAGAGGAGTGTGAGAGAGCAGAGGGGGTGTGAGGGAGGGGGGAGGGGTGTGAGAGAGGGGAGGGGGTGTGAGAGAGGAGAAGGGAGAGGGGGGTGTGAGGGAGGGGAGGGATGTGGGGAGGGGAGGGTGAGAGCAGGGAGAGGGGTGTGAGAGGGGAAGATGAGAGAGAACATGGAAGGTAAGAGCGGGGGGGATGCTTGAGTGTGGGTTTCAGAGAGAGGGAGCCTGTTTGAGGAGATTGTGAAGGAGTGTGTGTGTGTGTGTGTGTGAGAGAGAGATTGGGAGCTCGTGTGTATGAAAAGGGGATCGTGTGTATGTGAGGGTGCTAGCCTGTGTGAAGGGATTGTGTATGTGTGAGAGACAGCCTGTGTGAAGGGGTGCATGAGAGAGAGACATAGGTAGCCTGTGTGAGGATGTATGTGTGAGAGAGAAAGGGAGCTTGTGTGGGTGTGTATAGAAGAGAGAGGGCCCTGTATGAGGGGATGTGTGTGTGTGTGTGTGCAAGAGTGTGAGAGAGCCTGTATGAGGGTGTGTGTATGTGTACTAGAGAGAGGGAGGGACAGAGGGAGCCTGTGTGAGGGGCAGTACTGAGAACGGGGTCAAATTCTAGGACTGGCGATAGAGTGGAAGGGGTTGAGCCTAGAGGTGGAGGGAAGAGATACTGGCAGGTGAAGGGGCCTGAGAGGGCAAAGTGGCCAGGGGAGTAGGGAGAGCGAGTGGAAGGGACACTCTTACAGTGAATTTCTAGGGAATTTCTGCTCAAAATATTTACAATTCTGCATCTTTAAGTAATAACTATTTAAAATGTAATTACTTAAAGACTGTCATGTAAATTGTGTTATTTTGACCAATATAAAGTTTGCAGAATTTTGCAAAATTTTAAAGTTTTGTGCACATAATTCACATTTTTTTTGCGCAGAATTCTCCCAGGTACATTATATGGTTATCTGATGAGGTTTGCCACTTAGCCGTATAAATCAGCACTTCCCTGGGTATCTGCTACTTATCCAGATAAGTACTTAAACCTCACCAGATAGCAAGTTAAGTCTTCTTATACAGATAAGTAGTGTCTGTTGCCACCACTTACCCAGATGAGTAGCTATTGGCAAAGTGTATTTGCCAATTTAAAAAAAAAAATTCAGTTCTTTTATGGGTTTTAAGTGCCAGCACAGTAGCGCTGGAAACTTAACTCCTTCTCTAACCCTGGAGTTAAGTTTCCAGCGTTAAGAAAATTCTGGTCAGCCAACTCACCTCTTTGCATCGGGAAGTAATACTTGGTGCCCTCATTTGCATGGGATTTGCATGCATGGGGGCTAAGCAGTACTTCCATTTTAGAATGCTCATTTCATCAGCGTTAAATTCCTTGCTGCTTTGGCAGTAAAGTTTATGCTCACAAAATGAGTGTTCCAGTGCAGGCAAAGCTACACTTTTCTGCATCAGGCTGTCTATTTGTTGTTAGTCTCCTGCTAACTGCACATCTCAGTTTTGCAGCTAGAAAGAAGCATTTTTGCTTTAAATATCTGCAGGTAGCCTCAGTTAAATCAGATGGGCTATTCTGGAGGCTTAATGTTTGTACTATAAAAACAATATGTTCGTGTTAATTAGGTGTTTTGGTTTTCAGTTATGAAAAGCAAAGGTACAACTTCACCTGACATATCAGTTTCACTTATGTTTGGTTTGTTACTAATAAAATAGTGAAAAATCAAATGTTGATGACAAACTTACTGCTACTTTCATGAATACTTAACAACATAATTTTTTTTTTTTTAATTCTGCAGATTCAGGTACTGTAGGTATTTCCCAATCCCCAGTAAGCTTACAGTCTAATTTTATACCTGAGGCAATAGAAGGTAGAGTGACTTACCCACAGTCACAAGGAGCAGCAGTGGGATTTGAATCGTGGTTCTCTGGGTCATAGCCCTCAGCTCTAACCATTAGGCTACTCCTCCTGCACATAAAACACTTAATCATGTTACTAGTTACCACGAGGATGGCTCCTTGCCCCTCACATATTCTCTTGTATATTGCACTTTATCTTCGTTCCTCCTTTCTTGTTTCCTACTCCCAGTTAAGGCACCCTTGTTATAATATAACTTTTTACTCCTCTTTTTACTCCTTCAAACTGTCTCTTGTTGTTTGGTTGGTTATATTTATTGCCTAGTTCGATGTAAACCGAGTTGATTTGATTTGTATCAAGAAAGTCGGTATATAAAAGCCTTCAATAAATAAATAAATAAGGTTTACCATACTGGGTCAGACCAAAAGTCCATCAAGCCCAGGATCCTGTTCAAACAGTGGCTAAGCCAGGCCGCAAGTACTTGGATGGTTCTGCCTTTCCCCTCTGCTCCAAAACAAGAGGGAGAGAAATAGACAGCAATGGCACATGCTCTCCACATTTCTTCTGCCTTTAACTGCTTTCCATTCTTATAATATATCAAATAAACGAAAAAAAGGAACCAGCTAGTATCCAATTCAATTATACTCAAAAACTAACTGTAACAACTTGCATAAGTTATCATTTGTTCTGAAACTCTGTTAAAATTAAACTTTATTGAACTTTATTGAAGATTATTAATACCAATTATTCTTGTTTTATTATTTTTTATTTAAGAGACAAAGACCTCAGAACTGGCAAAAAAAGGTCTGACTGACCATGGATTTTGTAACCAGTAAGTTCAATCATAGGTCTCTATTATGTCTCTTTTGTTCTTTTTTTATAAAAACATGTTTGACTCTTTATAATTAAGCAGCTTTTCAATTCCCGTTGTGTATAAACAACTGGTATCGCTTGTTTTGTTGTAACAAACTTTATCAATGTTGCAGCATACTGAATAGCACAATGTATTGGTTAACGTCCCAGCAATCCAAAAGCCTTATATGCTGACTGCTTTCAATGGCATATTTTCTTCTCGCCGTTTATTGCCACACTGACGGCATGTATATTCTCGCTGTTTGCTGCCACGATAACTTATGTTTGCTATAAGCCCATCAATTTAGTGTCTTTTTTTCTTCTAAAACAGAATTAACATGTCTCCAATTTCAGTAATTCTTTGCCCGACATCATAGTAAAGCACTTATCTTAAAACTTGTTATAATTTTCCTTCATGTTGAACAAGTTTGTACTGCACGCCACTGCCAACGTTAACGTTTCGCCTAACGCTTCGTCAGGGCGGATTATAACTCTCTTAGTCTTTCAATTTACGGGCTTCATAATCATTATGAAGTACTGCTACTAAGCTGGACTAGCTCTGTAGCAAACCCTTTACCCCTGCCAAGGCTTCCATTCTTTCCTCTGCTTTTCCCTCTCAGTGGCATGATGGAATTTGAAGTGCCTACTGGGGGTTTGGATACACAAAGGAATTTATTTATTGATATTGTACCATCATTCACAATACTACATGTTACGATTCTGCTCGCGGCTAGGGCCGCAAGCAGACTCTCACCTCTGCTGCCTCTCCCGATGCCACCTCGTGGCTTGTGACCGCTGTTTGTGCTCCGCAGCGGGCGGAGCCGCCACTGTGTAGACTGGAGGCCGTCCTTGTCTTTCTCCTGCATGGCAGGCTGTGCCGCCATGCTTCCACGCAGCCTAGAGCCACCGCGTTCCACCTTTACAGCCAGGAGGCTGCTGACGTTGTCCTGTCCCAAGGCCCAGAGGCCACCGACGCCAGCTTCCTTTGATGCTGTTTGTAGCCGCCCCAACCTCCTTTCTGTGGCCTGGAAGCCGCTGCTAACACTGGGACTGGTCCTGCGGCCTAGTGCCATTTCTGCTCCTCTTCGCAGCATGGATGCCGCTCTCCAGCGTCCTGCCCCTAGGCGCGAGGCCGCGCCTCTCCTGCCTTCTTAAAGGCCCGCGGTGGGAATAATCCCAAGGCCCTTCCTGATGATGTCATCCTGGGTGTTCCTCTTCAGCCCTATAAGAAGGGCCTTTCATCAGTTCTTCGTTGCCTTTGAAAGGAGCCAGTCTGCTCCTGGACTCCTCGTCATCTCAGCTTCTCTTAGGTTGTTCTTCATGGGAATTCCTTATCTTCATCTACGGTTCCATGTCCTGGTCTCTCGTCGAATCCTGCGTGTCCATCTTGTCAGTTCCTGATGTCGTTGCCTTGATGTTCCAGATGTCCTGTTTCTCCAGATGTCCATTTGTTCCATCTCTCAGTGCCTCCTTGATGCTCTTGATTGAGTCTCTTGGGGGTCCGAAGTCCTGATGTCCTGTTTTCCAGATGTCCTGATGCCCAGATGTTCTGTCTCTCAGTGCCTCCTTGATGCTCTTGATTGAGTGCCCTGGGAGTTTGAAGTTCTGATGTCCTGAAGTTCCAGACATCCCCTGATGTCCTTGTATCCAGATGTCCTTTTCCTCGGCAGCGCAAGCCTCTGGAAGACCCTTGCTTTTAATATTCAAAGTTCCGAGTCTTGAATCCGGAGTTTTGTATCCCGTTCCCAGTCTTCAGAGTACCTTGTGCCTGCTTCTGTCCTTGACCTAGATCCTGAGTCCTTGTCCTTGTCTGAGTATCCGAAGTCCACGCCTAACTTTCCTGAGTCCACGTCTGAACATCCTGCATCCATGTTCTAAGCATCTCATCTCGTCTGTGTTCCAGGTTCCAGTACCATCGCCTGTCCTCAACCTCTGTCCGTTCTGTCGCATCTGCCATTCCCAAGCAGCAGATCCGAAAGGGCTATCGAGTGGCCGGAGGGCTAACCCAGAGACCAACATTGCGTTGTTGGGTCTCTTTGATGCGTTCAGGTTCGGCAGAGATCAGAGTTCCTGGTCTTCAGCCTGTCTGCCCATGCTTAGACATGTCTCGCCTGCCTCAGCGCTTCCCCGGAGCCCCTCTGCGGTCACGCCGTGGTCCAAGGGCACACAACCTCTTCGGAATTGGGACTGCTTCCCAGCGTCCCCTTAACACTACGCCATGTGCAGAAATGTCTGTTGTACACATGCAGACACATACAGTGTGTATGTGTGTGTGTGTGTGTGTGTGCTCTCCAGTACACTAGTGAATGACTCCATTTCCACACACGCAAAAACTGTTAGAAAGTTAAACAGAACCAACAAGGCTGGCAGCTTGGCAAAACTCTTTTTAATCTTCACTTGTTAGTGTGCCAACCTTATTACACTGTACTAGACACTCAGACACAGACAAAAGCACTGCTTGAATCTCTATACTCCTACCTTCCCCAGTGAACAGAGGAAGCACAATGCTACTTCCTTTGTCTTTCTGATACAGTGAGTCAAGACTGCTGCAGAACCGGAGATCAGAAACATCCCTTTGCTTGTGCCAAAGCCAACTTTTGTAGAGTTGTTTTTTTTTTTTTTAACTCTCAGGGAGCTTCTTAAAACTAGAGCCTTTTCTACCAATTTCTAAAGAGGAAATAGAGATTTTCTTGCACCTGCTTCAACCTTTCAGTGTGTGTGTGTGGGGGGGGGGGGCATCAGTGTTACTTGATCCAGATGACAGTTATAGGCTAGTTGTTGCGCCAGGACATAAGAACATAAGAAAATGCCATACTGGGTCAGACCAAGGGTCCATCAAGCCCAGCATCCTGTTTCCAACAGTGGCCAATCCAGGCCATATGAACCTGGCAAGTACCCAAAAACTATCTATTAGGAGGTGGACCCTTGGCCTACTGCAGGATTGGTAGGCTCCCTGGTCGGACCCAGAGAGCGCCTGCCACCAGGAGGCGTAGCACAAGAGGACACAGAAGTTAGCTGGAGCTTTGCCACTAGCAACCTTAGGTACCCCCGGGTTGAGCCCTTGGGTACCCGGGCCTCCTGGTCTTAGGTGGGCCTCGCAGGATCTCCTTGATAGGAAGTTCAGAGGTGTGCCCACCACGATCAAGGGTGCGCGGTCGATACTCAGGCCGGAAGTCCTGGGTGCCTGAGAAGACCAGAAGAGAGTCTCTGATTGTATAGCAAGGATCAAGGCCAGATTCAAGGAAGCATGATCAGCCAATGCAAGGGTCAGAGCCAGTAATCAGTCCGTGGATAGTCAGGCAAAGCAGAGTTCAGTTACCAGTAGTCAGTCCGTGGGAAGTCAGCCAAAGCAGAGGTCAGGTTCCAGAAGGCAGTCAGACATCAGGCAGAGATCAGTTCCAGGCAGCGTGCAGACATGGTCGGTAATCAAGCAGAGGTCAGTTCCAGGCAGTGTGCAGACGTAGTTGGTAATCAGGCAGAGGTCAGTTCCAGGCAGCGTGCAGACGTCGGTAATCAGGCAGAGGTCAGTTCCAGGCAGCGTGCAGACGTGGTCGGTAATCAGGCAGAGGTCAGTTCCAGGCAGCGTGCAGACGTGGCCGGTAATCAGGCAGAGGTCAGTTCCAGGCAGCGTGCAGACGTGGTCGGTAATCAGGCAGAGGTCAGTTCCAGGCAGTGTGCAGATGTGGTCGGTAATCAGGCAGAGGTCAGTTCCAGGCAGCGTGCAGACATGGTCGGTAATCAGGCAGAGGTCAGTTCCAGGCAGTGTGCAGACATGGTCGGTAATCAGGCAGAGGTCAGTTCCAGGCAGTGTGCAGACGTCGGTAATCAGGCAGAGGTCAGTTCCAGGCAGCGTGCAGACGTGGCCGGTAATCAGGCAGAGGTCAGTTCCAGGCAGTGTGCAGACATGGTCGGTAATCAGGCAGAGGTCAGTTCCAGGCAGTGTGCAGACGTCGGTAATCAGGCAGAGGTCAGTTCCAGGCAGCGTGCAGACATGGTCGGTAATCAGGCAGAGGTCAGTTCCAGGCAGTGTGCAGACGTGGCCGGTAATCAGGCAGAGGTCAGTTCCAGGCAACGTGCAGACATGGTCGGTAATCAGGCAGAGGTCAGTTCCAGGCAGTGTGCAGATGTGGTCGGTAATCAGGCAGAGGTCAGTTCCAGGCAGCGTGCAGACATGGTCGGTAATCAGGCAGAGGTCAGTTCCAGGCAGTGTGCAGATGTGGTTGGTAATCAGGCAGAGGTCAGTTCCAGGCAGTGAGCAGACGTGGTCGGTAATCAGGCAGAGGTCTGTTCCAGGCAGCGTGCAGACATGGTCGGTAATCAGGCAGAGGTCAGTTCCAGGCAGTGTGCAGACGTGGCCGGTAATCAGGCAGAGGTCAGTTCCAGGCAGCGTGCAGATGTGGTCGGTAATCAGGCAGAGGTCAGTTCCAGGCAGTGTGCAGATGTGGTCGGTAATCAGGCAGAGGTCATTTCCAGGCAGCATGCAGACATGGTCATAGAAACAGGCAGAAGGTCAGAGGCAGGCATCAATCAAATGTAGTCAAGGGAAGCTGAGGTCAGTATCGAGAAGACAGTCCGAAAGGTACTACCTGGGGAGATGAGGAGATAGGAGGACTCTGGAACAGAAGGACGCTGGAGCAGGACTGGAACAAAGGCTGGAACGAGACTGGAACGCAGAGGCAAACTAGAAATCACAAGGATCGACCCGATTGCTAAGGCAAGGAAGTCAGGACAGGAGCTTCCTGATATAGGTCCCTCAATCAGAACGCGCCGCGGAGCTGGGACCCGCCCCTGGCCCTATGAGGTGCCAGGCGGTCCGTGTGCGCGTGCCTAGGGGCGGGGCCGACGCCACGGAGGATGCCGAGCCCAGCCGTGAGGCCTGGCTGGAGGATGAAGGCCCGGGGACCGCCGCCGCGGGACGCCAAGGCCTAGCCATGCTAGCCACCGCTGCAGGGGAGGACGACCCGGGACCCCCGGAGGAGCTGGAGAGGTGAGCAGGCCCATGCGCGGGCTGAGCGCAGATGGGACGCGCAACACTAGTTAAAAAGATGATTTGTCCTCAGTCTAGTCTCCTTGCCAACTTGTCCTGCCGCGGCTACCAGAAGGTTTTGACATCATACAAACAATAATTGGTTGCTATAGTAACCTGCACTTGTTTGTTCAGTGCTCACTTGATAGAGCCATGGACCGGAATGGGTTACAGCAAATGAGATGAAAGTTTTTATTTAAATTTGTTTCGAGGGGGTCCACAAATGAAAATGTACTCATTCGTTGTATTTTACTGATTTGTTTAAAATTAATACACATCCGTAATTCATATATTTCTTTTTTTAAAATACTGAACCGCATGTAAACATTTCCTTTAAAACTACTTTTAATGCAAATGTGTCCTTGATCACGTTCAACCTGCATCCCTGAGTTTGACTATTTCTGTGTATCCTCATCTGTCTTTCACATGAATATCTAAGGAACTTCTTACTTGCAGTATATAAAATTACCATAGTCTCCCAGTCCTGAATTTTTACAGAATATACTTTTTGTCTTTTTTTTTTTAATGTGTCTGTATAGAAAAAATGCCCCATTTCTCTTCTAAGGTATTTAGAGGTCCATCTGGATAGCAAAGTTAGCTGGATAAACCTATCCAAATAACTTTGGAGGTAGTTTCTATAGTGCATCCACACTATTGAACATAGCCAGCTAGCTTAAAGTTAGATGGCTAACTATATCCAGCTAAATTTAGGGCAGCTCTTTTGCCCAACCAGACTTAGGGCTGGATTTACTAATGCCACAAGGCATAGTGAATCCAGCGGTAATGGGGAACAGGGGGGTGAAACGGCGGGGGGGGGGGGGGGCCATCCTGCGATAGCCGGCAGCGTCGTGCCAAATAACTACACCATAAAAGATGTAGTTATTCCGTACGAAACTGATAGTGATAAAGGTGCTTACCTTTCACTGTCGGCACAGTCTTCGTGGCGTCAGCCCCGGTGCCACCCCGACTCCGCCCCATCTTGGTATCGCACGCGATAAGGGACTTTTCGCATGCGAAATGTCCCTTATCGTGTGCGATCCGCTTGGTAAATGACCCCCTTAGCCGACTAACTGTGAATATTGGAGTTAGGAGGGTTACTTAACTGGTTAATTTAGCGCCTCCCAGTTATGCCACCGGAATACCCCTAACTTATCCAACTAAATTCTGGCCACCTAATTATTAACCAGCTAAATAATTTTTAATATGGACCTCTTGCTGTTCTTCATAGAACATTCTTAGTCTTGTCAACATTTTCAGTAATACATGTATTTATTTATTTATTTATTTATTTATGAACTTTTAATATACCCACATTCGTAGAACACATCACGCTGGTTTACAATTAACTCAAAGAAAGGAAAATTACATGTAACGGGGGTTGGGCGAGGGGAGCAGGCAAGAAAAGGAGAGAAAAGGGCTGGGAACGAGAGGGACTAGGAGTAGAGTACTGAAACGAAGTAAAGAGGAGAGAGTGGAGAGGAACCAAAATAGCTATAAAAACTTACTATATTTACATCATTGGGAGAGTACATAAAGTAACTGGGCTAGCTATATACATAAATATGCTGTAAGGCGAGTTCTGCGAGGCAGGATGGGCTATGCCTAGGATTGGTTAGTATCTGGGTAGGCCTGTTTGAAAAGCCATGTCTTGATGCCTTTTTTAAAATTGCGTAAGGATGGTTCTAGACGGAGATCAGTGGGAAGGGAGTTCCTGTGTGTACTTACATTGAACAAGAACATCTCAGATTACAAATCAGGCCTAGACAGAGTTAATATAACCACTTTTCCCATATTGCAGTGTTACAAGTACTTTTTAGTGAAATAATGCAATATCATCTGAGTGAAAATAGTCTCAATAATTCTTTATGTTGTTAAAATAACATTCTAGTAACAAGAGGATGGTTTTGCAACTATTCAAAAGTTTATTTTAGCTGGTGGTCTTCGTTTTCTATGAACACACCTTTTCAAAATTTGACTTTGTTTCACATTATTCTGGATCTAGTTTCCCTCTATAATTATTCCTCTAAACTCTACCAGGAACCAATCTGTTCAGGGTCAAAAGATTTGGCTGACTGGGTATCATTTCTGTGTTTATAATTAAAGTATATGGCATGGGTAATTGTTTTGTCACCATCTTATTGCTTCTTCTTTGGCTAGAAATCAAAGATATTTCAAGGGTATCAACACAGCTAGGAGACAAGAGGTTTCTTCTTATGTCCACCAAAAATACTCTGTCTGAATGTCCTTTAATGCATTGAGAGAGAAAGAGAATATACGGACTTTCCTTAGCGTTGACATGGTTTAAATCTGTGCTAGTTATAAAACCATGTATTAACAATTTTAATTTAAAAATTGTTGTAGCGTGTGACTTCTAATGGCTTTTTGCTTTTCTAGCTGCTACTATTATCTGCAGTATGTTTTAATTTTTATTTAACTTTCTTTTTCTTCCAAATTAATTTCAATAAGCCAAAGTTGAATAAAAAAACAGGATACAATGAAAAAGGAAATATATCTAAATACATTGCATAAGAAGCAATTACTTCAGCATTCCCTATTAGCCCACAATGAGTCCAACTTTCAAAACTGCTCACATCCGCTCATTTACCTGTATATATGGGTGCACACAAAGTTGTTACTTATTTTATAACCAGCGTAGAAAGGATATGTACAGGTTGTAAAATACATGTACATATGCGCACACTAATGCTTGCATATGTAAAAATTTCAAGTCACCAAATTTGGACTTACACAGATAAATGCTGATTTATCCAGTTAAGTAGCGGTATGAAGCCGGATAAGTCCAAAAAGTGCTACTTAGACAAATAGTGCTTTTCAGATTTATCTGGCTACAGTATAGAAGCTTGCTGCTACTTAGCTAGATAAATTGGAATATAGCCAGTTAAGTGTCATTATTTATCCAAGTAAGTTCAAATTTGGCCATCTAAGTAGCAGGAAAGGTGCTGCTTAGCCAAATAAGTTGGAAATTAGCCAGATAAGTGTGCACATCTCATATGCCCGCGTATTTGTATTTTCAGTTTTACAAAGATACGAGTGTAGATTTTTATCACATTACTTTGATGCTTTTATCCCACGTAAGTTGGCTTTTACACACATAAATCAGAATATTTTATAACATGCGTGAGAAAATGAAATAACTGGTCTAAAGTTTGCCCAGTCCATCTGCAGCTCGTGAAGGCCCTCTTGGTTCTTCATCCTAACATTTGCCCATTACACCCAGACCCTCTACCCAGTCATTTTTTTCAATCGTTGTTTAAAATCACTTACACCAGATATTAAGCAGAAGTAATTACCGTATTTTTCGCTCCATAAGACGCACCTGACTATAAGACGCACCTAGGATTCAGAGGGGGAAAATAAAAAAAAAAAATTTGTGCTAAACCGGCTCTGCGTCTGGGCGTCTTATGGAACAAATTAGGGGAGTGCATAGCTTTTTTTTTCCTCCCCATTTTGTTTTCGGGTCTGGGGAGGGCCATTTCGGTCCACTCCCCAGATCAGAAAACTTTTCTTTCTCTGGGAACCCCTCCCCCCCCAAAAAAAACCCCATCCCAACCCTTTAAATTAACAACCCCCACCCTCCTGACCCCCCAAGACCTGCCGACTTAATTTACTACAACCCCCACCCTCCTGACCCCCCCAAGACCTGCCGACTTAATTTACTACAACCCCCCACCCTCCTGACCACCCCAAGACCTGCCGACTTAATTTACTACAACCCCCACCCTCCTGACCCCCCCCCAAAGACCTGCCGACTTAATTTCCTGCAACCCCCCACCCTCCTGACCCCCCCAAGACCTGTCGACTTAATTTACTACAACCCCCACCCTCCTGACCCCCCAAGACCTGCCGACTTAATTTACTACAACCCCCCACCCTCCTGACCACCCCAAGACCTGCCGACTTAATTTACTGCAACCCCCCACCCTCCTGACTCCCCCAAGACCTGCTGACTTAATTTCCTGCAACCCCCCACCCTACTGACCCCCCAAGACCTGCCGACTTAATTTACTACAACCCCCACCCTCCTGACCCCCCCCCCAAAGACCTGCCGACTTAATTTCCTGCAACCCCCCACCCTCCTGACCCCCCAAGACCTGCCGACTTAATTTACTACAACCCCCACCCTCCTGACCCCCCCCAAAGACCTGCCGACTTAATTTCCTGCAACCCCCCCACCCTCCTGACCCCCCCAAGACCTGTCGACTTAATTTACTGCAACCCCCCACCCTCCTGACTCCCCCAAGACCTGCCGACTTAATTTCCTGCAACCCCCCACCCTCCTGACCCCCCAAGACCTGCCGACTTAATTTACTACAACCCCACCCTCCTGACCACCCCAAGACCTGCCGACTTAATTTACTACAACCCCCACCCTCCTGACCCCCCCCAAAGACCTGCCGACTTAATTTCCTGCAACCCCCCACCCTCCTGACCCCCCCAAGACCTGTCGACTTAATTTACTGCAACCCCCCACCCTCCTGACTCCCCCAAGACCTGCCGACTTAATTTACTGCAACCCCCCACCCTCCTGACTCCCCCAAGACCTGCCGACTTAATTTACTGCAACCCCCCACCCTCCTGACTCCCCCAGACCTGCCGACTTAATTTACTGCAACCCCCCACCCTCCTGACTCCCCCAAGACCTGCCGACTTAATTTCCTGCAACTCCCCCCCAAGACCTGCCGACTTAATTTACTGCAACCCCCCCAAGACCTGCCAAACGTCCCTGGTGGTCCAGCTGGGGTCCAGGAGCGGTCCGGGAACGATCTCCTGGGCTTCGGTCGTCGGCTGCCAGTAAACAAAATGGCGCCGACGGCCCTTTGCCCTCACTATGTCACTGAGACCGACCAATAGCAGCGGTCGGTCCCAGTGACATAGTGAGGGCAAAGGGCCGTCGGCGCCATTTTGTTTACTGGCAGCCGACGGCCCACGCCCAGGAGATCGTTTCCGGACCTCTCCTGGACCCCAGCTGGACCACCAGGGACGTTTGGCAGGTCTTGGGGGGGTCAGGAGGGTGGGGGGGTTTGTTAGATTTTTTTTTTTTTTTTAATATTCGCTCCATGAGACGCACATACATTTTCCCCCCACTTTTGGGGGGGAAAAAAGTGCGTCTTATGGAGCGAAAAATACGGTACATGCAAGTAAAAGATGTATGCATGTCACTTTGGCAGGTTTTAAAATAGCAACTTAAGCACATAAATGTTGGCCCTGCCCCTGGCATGCCCCTTTCTTATATGAGCAGTCACTTGTTGACCCCAATTTACGCGTGTATATTTGTTTTGAAAATAGCATGTATTCGCATAAGTGTTATTTTCACATGCAAATGCTAATTTTTATGTGCCCAACATTTGAAAATTCAACTGTATATAGGGGAGATCCAAGCATACATCACCATAGAGGGATTGGCATTAATGAAAAATGGAAAATAGAAAATTAACACAAGTCAACCTACAACCATGAATATGTGAAGATATGTCAAGGCCTTTTCTCACAGGACAAGCAGGATGGTAGTCCTCACATGTGGGTGACATCACAGGATGGAGCCCAATCACGGAACACTTTTGTTTCTAGAACTTTGACTGGCACCTACTGGGCATGCCCACCTACTGGGCATGCCCAGCATGGCACTAAACCTGCAGCCATCAGGGGTCCCCTTCAGTCTTCTTTTTTCCGAGCAGCAGTAGCCACGCGGGTTAAGGAGCTCCACAGAGATTCCTGACAGGAATTTTCCTCACGGAATTACTAAAAACTTTCATACACCACAGAGGTCCCTCCTTCGAAATTTTGACTCCGCGGTACTCCGGTAAGTTTTTTACCCGGTTTTGATTGATTCCCGTCGAGTATGGCCCTTGCGACCTACTGGCCATCGACCGTACCACGGCTAAATTTTTCAAAGGCCATGGAGTCAGGGTTTCGTCGGTGCCCAGACTGTACTCGCACCATGTCCATTACAGATGCCCATAAAGTCTGTGTAATGTGTCTCGGGTGTGAGCATGATGTCCTGACTTGCACCATATGTGCCTTAATGACACCAAAAGGTCACAAGGCCAGAATGGAGAAAATGGAACTTTTCTTCCGTTCTCAAACTCTGACGCCGTCTATTGCATCAACGTCGTCTGAACCGGCACCGTCCACTTTGCGCCAGTATTGGCCACCGGCCGGTGACCGTCCGGCGTCGACGACTTCTCGGCCATCGACTACCTCTACTCCCCCCGTCAGGACCGAGGGGATTGTAGAGAGAAACATCGGCATCAACACCGCAATTCTCGGACCATCGAGGAAGGAAAATCTTCGACCTCGCCATCGTCCAAGCCGCCATCAAAAAAGCCCCGTCCAGAAAAGGCACCGACCCTTTCTGTGACCGGGTCACCGAGGCAACCCTCACCCGGACGGGTATCGGGAGCCGTGACTCCGCCTTTAACGGTGGTCCCTCCGGCTATGCCTCTGCCTCCTTCTTCCCTTCCGGAGCCGGGGCTGCTTGCTCCAGGTCTCCATGAAGAACTGGACCGGATGGTTCAGGAGGCCATCGAGAAGGCGATGCACAGATTCCAAGTTCCTCCGACACCGAAACCGGTGCCGATTGTGGAACCGACCACGATCCAATTCCGGCAGCACTGACACCGCTGTTCTCAAAGATGGAAGCGCTAATAGCTGCTTTTCCAGCAATGGATCCTGGGTCACCGATGGCTCCGGTGCCCTCTCCGCTTACTCTGTCATCGGGGGGGGGGGGGGGAACACTGTTCAGCATTCCTCCATCAGGAGTCCTTCCGATGCCTCAACCATCGATGCCAATGCGCCCTTCGGCGCCACCGATCCATCCATCGATGCCCTCGATGCCTTCATCGGTGCCTCCAGCACTTCTCTCGATGCCTTCGGAACCTAGACTGGGACCTTCAGGAATACCATCGTCCCGTCCTTATCAGGCTCCTAGAGTGGCAGGCCCTGATCCCTATGACACCTGGACCGATGATTCTTCTCAAGAAACCGATGACGTGCCATCACCATTTTCTCCTACTGAAAGCAGGAAGCGTTCTCCTCCAGAGGACCTATCCTTCATAACTTTTCTGAAGGAAATGTCTGAATTGGTTCCCTTCCAATTGCAGACTGAACAAGATGACAGACATCAAATGATGGAGTTGTTACAATTCTTGATTGCTCCCAAGAAAATAACCTCCATCCCTATTCACCAAGTTCTTTTGGATCTACTCAAAAAGAACTGGGAACACCCTGGTTCTGTTGCTCCAGTCAACAGAAAAGCTAATACCACTTATTTGGTCCAGTCAGTCCCAAGTTTCCAGAAACCTCAGCTGGATCACCAATCTGTGGTTGTAGAATCTGCCCAAAAAAGGGCAAAAAGATCAAAACCCCACTCTTCCTTTCCCCCAGGTAAGGAATAGAAATTCCTGGATGCCATTGGCCGGCGTGTCTTCCAGGGATCAATGCTTATCTCTCGAATCACCTCCTACCAGCTGTATATGACCCAGTACAACAGGGTCTTATTCAAGCAGATACAGGACTTTGCAGAGTCCCTGCCTCAGCAATTCCAGGAACAACGTCTAACCCTAGTACACAAGGGTTTTGAGGCAGGGAAGCATGAAATAAAATCTTCTTATGATATCTTCGACACCACTTCCAGGGTATCTGCAACTGCTATTTCGGCAAGAAGATGGGCCTAGCTTAAGTCTTCGGACTTGCGCCCTGAAGTACAGGACAGATTATCTGATCTGCCCTGCATAGGAGACAATCTGTTTGGGGAACAGATTCAGCGGACGGTGGCGGAACTCAAGGACCATCATGAGACCCTTCACCAGCTCTCTCTGATGCCCTCTGAGTATTCCTCCAAAAACAGCCTTTCAGGAAGGATACTAAAAAGTAATTCTTCCATCCAAAGAAGTCCTATCCACCACAGTCTAGGACTTGTTCCACGAGACCTTTCCAAAAAGCCCAGTCTCGTCAACCTCGTAAACAAAAGCCGCAAGCAGCTCCTCAGCCGGGCCCTGTTTCCGGTTTTTGACTCCTGCTTAGAGAGCAGCATCCAGTTTCCACTGCCTCAGATACCAGTGGGAGGTCGATTATGCTATTTGAACAACAGGTGGCACACAATCACAGTTGGCCATGTTACCACAAGAGGCTTCAGACACAGGGCATTTGGTCTACTCATAAAAAGCTTTATCATATATATTTTCTAGAACTACAGGCAATACTATAGTCTCTAAAGGCTTTCAGAAATCAATTGGCCAATGAAATTGTCTCTTTCATACAGACAAGCAAGTAACAATGTTCTACATGAACAAATAGGAAGGAAAAGCCTCACACTTTCTTTGTCAGGAAGCTGTCCAGTTGTGAGCCTGGACGATTTCTCAAGGAATAGTCCTGTGGGTTAGGCCAGGAGAATGTTCTGGCAAACAAACTGAGTTAGATTAAAGAACCACACAAATGATCCTTGAAAGAGGAGTAGGAAATCAGATATTCTGCAAGTGGGAAACACCCGTGGTGGATCTGTTTATGCCTCTTCTGAACAGAAAGGTCCCGATCTTCTTCTCTGGAAGACGGACTTAAGTCAAACTAACTTGGACACCTTCTCCCTAGATTGGGGAGAGAGTGTTCTTTACGCTTATCCTCCAATTCTTCTCTGACTTTTAGCAAAACTCAGACACTGGGGAACCATGATCCTCATAGCCCCCTATTGGTCGAGACAGATTTGGGGAACACTCAGAACCAGGGAACATTGTGTCATCCCAACATCAGATCCCTAGCCCTCACAGTCTGGATGTTGAAAGGTTAGCTTTGGTTTCCCTTAATCTCTCTGAGGTATCTCTCAGATTCTTCAGGCTTCTGGAAAGGATTCCACAAAGAAATTGTATGGTTTTAAATGGAGGAGGTTTGCCTTCTGGTGTGAGGGAAAGGCTCTAGATTCTTGCTTCGGTCCCATACAGAAACCGCTTGAACACCTTCTACATCTTTCAGAGTCTTGTCTAAAGACTAACTCTGTTAGAGTTCATCTCACTGTAATCAGCAGCCTTTCATGTGGGTCTTGCTTCAGTTGAAGCCTCACATCAAGGCCTCTTGCTGTGTCTTGGGACCTCAATGCAGTACTCACCCAGCTGAGTCACTAGACTGCTCTGAGCTGAAGTACCTGACCTGGAAGGTCATAGTTTTGGGGGCAGTCACATCTGCATGCATAGTTAGTGAACTCCAGGTCCTAGTGAAGTATCCATCTTATACTAAGTTTTTTTCATAATAGTATGGCTCTATGCACACACCCTAAATTACTGCCTAAAGTTGTGTCAGACTTCTAACTTAACCAGTCAATTGTCCTTCCAACATTTTTCCCCAGGCCACATATCTAGAAAGGTGAACAAGCCTTGCACATTTGGATTGTTAGAGAATCTTAGCTTTCTATCTGGAGCAGACTGAAGCCCTTAGAATGCTTATTCAGCTTTTTCTTTCTTTTGACCCCAGTAAACCTGGAACTGCCATTGTCACTGCACCCTTTCTAATTAGATAGCAGATTGCATCTCTCCCTGTTAGGCCTAGGCTGATCTGACTTTGGATGCTGTTACAGGTACACTCTGTGGGTATGGTAAGACACAGTATATCCACTGTCCTGATCAATGGGGCTTATATTCTGTAGGCTCCCTTCCTGACAGGATCTGCGACACAAAGTACTTCATGCCATGCTCACACCCTGGATCAGCACAACTGCAGGTTCCAGGATAAGCAGTGCTTCATTATTAATGCTAGGTTACACTCCAGAAAGCACTGCAGCAAAGGTAATGTAGATACATATAGCAAAAGCAGTGGGTAATGTACAGATCTCACAAAGAAGAAGGAGGCAAATGTGTGATAACGCTAACAATGTCCACCAACTTAATTAAGAAGATGCAGTGAAGTAGTTAATGCAGATTTATTCAAGAGCTTCATAAAGGGTAAGTTTAAAGGCAGTAGGCAACCGGTAGCAAAGACCATAGTTGCAATAATATAGTACAAATACTTTTCTTACAATTATTAAGAGGGTGGCTGAAAGTTAGATATTCTCTCTTTCTCTCTGTCTGTCCTTCCCCCCACTCCCTCTTATGCTTCTGTTAATTATACCCCTTTCATCTGCACACCTGAAAGCATGTTTTGAGAGATTTCATGTGATTTCCAAAACATGGTCCAGGGAAAGAAAACAACTGGTGTTCTCTTGTGACTCTTAACTCCCTCACCACAGAGCTTGTGCATCTGTCATATCTTCCTTTCCCACACTTGCACAGTCACATGATGCAGGGGCCAGTGGTGAAAACACGGATTCCAATGAGGTCTAACTTCGGAATGCATCCTAAGTCAAGCTTGTGAGGCTTAGGCCAAACAATCCTCTTATGTTTGAGAATATCAAGGCTGATAGTATTAAGAGCCATGACAGTCGCCTACCTGAGATCAGCCTCCATGGAAGAGATCTACAAAGTTGTGACATGGAGTTCACTTCAGGAACTGCAGAAGAACCTTGTGAGACTGGAAAAGTTCACAGTAATGCACATAGGGAAAGCTAATCCCAACTACAGGAGCACAATGCTGAGTTCCATAATAGAAGTCACTACCCAGGAAAAGGACTTGGAGTCATTATCATATCAGGGAACTTCTGAGAGGTGGTCACCATGAGATTGCTATGGATTAGCACGGGGCTGGGAGGAAGAAATAATGCATACCAACTTTCTCTATTCCACTTCTTCCCTGCTAATCCACACTCTCCGCCACCACCCCCTCCAGCATTCTTTCTCTTCCATCCTCATCCAGCACTCTCTGCTTCCAGCACCTGTAAGGCACACTTCCCTGACTTGTGCATCCTCACTCAATCCTCAGCTGAGTCTCAAATCCTGGAATCACAACTGCAGGCTAAGCTTTGTGTGTTGCAGCTCCTTTCCAGTTTCTCCATATGCTGCCTGCAGTGTGTGCTCTAGGCTGACTCCCCTCCTCTTCTGTTCTCTGCAAGCTTCCTTGGCTGGAGTGGGAGGCTTGGGGATTTATAGTGTTTTCCTGGAGACCTGGTAATTTGATGCAAATTCCGTGAATCTCTGGGTGAAATCTGGAGAGTTCCCAGATATGTTCATTGCGGACCATACATTGAAATCCTCCACTTGGTGTGCAGCGACAGTCATAAAAGCAAATAGAATGTTTGAAATTTAGAAAGGAATGAAGAATAAAGCATATTGCCTCTGTAGCAAACCATGGTGTGACTGCACCTTGAGTATCGTGTGCAGTTTTGCTAGCCCATCTCAGAAAAGACATAGCAGAACTAGAAAAAATGCAGGGAAGGGCAACAAAAATTATCAGAACAGGAGGCTGGACTTGATGGACCTTGGTCTGACCCAGCATGGCAATTCTTATGAGCCCAGCATCCTGTCTCGGACAGTGGGCAGTCCAAGTTTCAAGTACGTGGTAGATCCCCAAAAGTAGATCTACAGTATTTCTTATGATTCCCTCCCAGGGATAGCAATGGTTTTCCCTAGTCTACCTCACTAACAGTGTTTTATGGACTTTTCCTCCATGAACCTGTCCAAACTTCTTTAAGCTCAGCTATACTATCGTTGCGCCGGAGGTGGACCCTTGGGCCGAAGTGGGGTTGACGCTACCCGTAGGAGGGACCCTATGGGTCCCCACCGTCAGCAAGTGGAGTGGGCTGAAGGATGGAGGCCAGCTGGCGCTTCACCAAACCCAGCCCTCGTTCCCTGCGGGTTGAGCCTTTGGGTACCAGGGCCGGCTTGACTTAGGTGGGCCTAAGTATATCGTCATCGAGAGGTCAGCCCAGAGGCAGCAATGGAAACGCTGGGAAGCCAGAACTGGATGAGGTGGAGTCCTGGAGACCTGGACGCCAATAGAACCAAAGTCAGAAAGGGGGCGCCCAAGCAAGAGCAGGCCGAAGCCTGAATAGGCCAAGTCCAAGATGTAGACTGAAGAGGCGTCGTAGAGCAAGCTAGAGTCAGGGCTGGCAACAAACAAGAAGCAGCGGCGTCTCCACCATGCCACGAGGCTGAGGGCAGCAGACAGGGCCGCAGTGAGGAGGGCAGCGCTGGAGGCGTTCCCTCCGCATCACATAGGGGCCAGAGCTCGTTCCCAGGAAGGCAGCGGCAGAGAGTAAGGAAGGCTGGCATGGGTTCCGTGACCGGCCGATGCAACATCTATTTGGCATGACCACATCCTTCGGCAACAGATTCCACAGCTTGACTGTGCCTTGAGTGAAAAAGTACTTTCTATGATTTGTTTTAAATTTGGTGTTAATTTAATGGAGTGCCCTCTTCTTTTAGTATTATTTGAAAGTGCAAAACTCTCCTTTATTTACTTGTTCCACCCCATTCATGATTTTACAAACATCCGTCTTGTCTCCTTTCCAAGCTGAAAAGCCCTAACCAATTTGTCCTTTCTTCACATGGGAGCTGTTCCATCCCCTTGATAATTTTTGTTGCCTTTCCCTTCATTTTTTCTATTTGCGCTAAATCTTTTTTGAGATGGGGCAACTAGAACTGCACACGATACTCAAGGTGCAGTCACACCATGGATTGATACGTTTTATTCTCCATTCCTTTCAGCCGTTTTGAATTACTGTCAACAAAAGTTTATCCACAGCCTTGTTACCTCATCTTTATATCAACCCTGTTTCCTTCCTCTTCAATCGCTATGATGATTTCAGATTGCCAACCCCCTTTTTATTAGATCTGTACCCATCTTTACATGCATAACTATTTTCCTTTTGGAATGGTACAATGAACATGGCATAACCATAACAGCTCTCATTTGGAATTCACTTTCAACCCTATAGAGATTTCTACTCTCATGTAAACTGTCCCTACCGATGCAGCCGATGCGAAACATGGTTCCGTGTCGGGGGACCGATTCCATAATAAATATTGTTATATACAAACCCTAAAAAAAAGGGGGATTAATTACATAATAGATTATTGTTATGCACAAACCTTGAAGGCTCTTATTGCTTGTTCATTCTGAGTTTGTCGGACCATTTGTGAACACTATTGCAACATACCTGTACCTTTTGATAGTACCATCTTCGCAGAAGGCAGAGTATGCTTTCACTCTAAAGAAAATGTTGGTGAAGTCTCTATGGTTGTTTCAGCAGAGGTGTTCTAGATAAAACAGGAGCTACAGAATTCCTGCAGATCACAATTACCAATTTTTTTAAAAAGTGATTTGCCTGTTATAAAATGTTCTAAGTATGTGGAGGGTAAAAAAGAGAAAAATCAAATATCCCAAGGGGTTTCGTTTCTTCTTCTCTGTTGCTCCCTCTCTCTGGCCCTACTTTTTGAGTTTCTTTGCCAGTACAAAAGTTGCGGATAAGGTTGGCCTTCCTTACAGTTGTTTCATTACCCTGTTGACATGAGCAGTAAATCCTGCTTTCCTTTGCTGCATGCTGAAGGTCACAACTGCAGTATGATCATAATGAGCCTCATAAGCTAGTGTCTCATCTCAGCAGGCTCACCCTAGATTGCCAAAATAAATACCATTAATTCTTTAACCTTATCAGTCTACAAATGCCAAAGGCATCATGTGGATGTTAGGGACTGCTTTGATCTTGGGGTATCTACAGAAGTAGTAGTCTAGGGGAAACAATTTCGACTTTGCTCTGTTTTAAAACTAAGGTTAAAAAACTCTGAGGAATTTTGTTTTATGAAATAAGCCCCACATTTGTACATTATGTTTAATTTTAGCTGCAGCCTCTGCAGTTAGGAGAACAAGAAGCAAAGATGTAATTATGCACACCTACAACAAGGGAAACAAATCAATTTAATACTAAGTGCATTTAAGAAAGGTGCAGGAGTAAGGTACAGAAATGTTCTATCAAATGTAGGCTCTGAGTATCTTGTGGGATGCTGTTGCCTATATTCTGTACTCCCAGCTTTTAATAAATTAAAGTTTGCTTGAAAACTCCTAGACCACATTTGTGGAAAAAGTACAAAGCCTTCTGATCAACTAAATGACTGACCTGGAAACCTTCTCCATCCCCAGCCATTCTGTGCAGTTTGTAAATATAATTCTGTACATTTACAATATAAGCTATTAAAATAATAATTTCATGGTTGAAGAACTCTATACACGTCACAGTCCTACTAATATATCTTGGGAATTCCCCAGCAGTTGCTTGTTTGATCCAAGTGTCAATGTGCTGCAGAGTGAAGTCTAGAACAGGCAGTTTTTGTAGTTTTCATTATGTTTGCTCCTAATCACAGGGACACTGTCAGGGTTGTTGGAACTGGAATTCAAAAATTTCACAATAATATCCTTATGCTAAAATTGTGTGTTGATACATCTAATGGAGCCCAGCCCTGAACTTTTATGTTAAAGTTTCTACAACTTTGACTTTGTCTCACTGGGATGCCAAGAATTGGCACTATACCATGCATCCGTGCAGGGGGCCCGTTCAGTCTCTTCTTTTCCATGGAGCCCACCAGACACAGTTCCTCACTCTCCTGCTAGGGTTGTGGGTATTTCAGCAAAAAAGATGCAGGTCATTTGTTGCACGACCCTGTAGTCTTCTTTCACCCCTTCTAGAAACCCAGGTACATTTTTTGTTCATCTTTTCCTGAGTTTCTGTTTCATTCCCTATGCCTGACCAATGCACCATTAGTGCACTGATAGGCATTAACCGTCTCGCAATCATCAAGTTTAATTTTGTTTCCCTTTTTTCCGTCTGACCATGGATAAGCAAACCAGCAGCTTCTAATAAGCCCCCCCTCCCTGTGCACTACGGTTATATTTATCACAGATCATCATGACAGATTTATTCTGTGCACAGAGGGCATCGCATGATGTCTGGAAGAGTTGTCTGTACCTGACCATCACCCCAAAAGAACAACGATCTGGGTTGGAAATGATGAGAGAAGCACTTTGGGCACTGAAAGACCAATCCATAAGCATTGGAGGCATTGATCTGGGACCTGGGAGCTGTGCCAGATGCTGGTGATGCATTTGCATTGGGGGAGCATTCCACGCTCTCAACATCAAGCATTGGTTAGGGACAGAGATACAAGCCATTGCCTGCTTATTCCCATTCAAAGAAGGTATCGAGTTTATCCTCTTTGACCCTGCCATCAAAGAGTTCTGATGCCAATTACAGAGCGAAGGCAAAGAAGCATCAACATCAGTCTGTGTCTGTGCAAAATGCCGGGAGCAGGGATGGTCCAGCTGTGGCTGAGAACCCCCCCAAACTGGATCTGTGGAGAGTAGAGTTCATCGTCACTGAAGTACCAGGTACTATGCCAGTCTCCAAGGGTCCAGGTGTCAGCCACTTCTATACCTCTCAGTTCCTAGGAAGATGTGGCCATCCCTCCTGCTTCCCAGTCAGTTTTGGCATCAATTATCTTTGAGGAGAAGCTGCACAGTAAGATACAGTAGGCCTTGGACATTGTGCATTGTGAGGCCTCACTGCTCCATCATCGAGGGCACTGGGACTAGTGCACTCTGCAGTCCAACAATTGTTCAAGTCCCTTCAGCTGCCCAGCAGCCTAACATTGATGCTAGTCTACCCCAACCCCCCCCTGCGCGCGCCGAGCCTATTTTGCATAGGCTCGGAGGCGCGCGCAAGCCCCGGGATGCGCGTAAGTCCCAGGGCTTGCATGGAGGGGGCGTTCAGGGGGGGGCGTGTCGGGGGGGGCATGCCAGGAGTGACGCGGCGTGTCCGGGGGCGTGTCCAGGGTGTGGTTCCGGTCCGGGGGCGTGACAGCGGCCCCTGGACCAGCCCCCGGACCGGAACATGGAGCGCAGCAGCCGGCCTGGCGCGCGTAAAGTTACGCCTGCTTCCAGCAGGCGTAACTTTCGGGATAGAGGTAGGGGGAGGTTTAGATAGGGCCAGGGGGGTGGGTTAGGTAGGGGAAGGGAGGGGAAGGTGAGGGGAGGGCGAAGGAAAGTTCCCTCCGAGGCCGCTCCGATTTCGGAGCGGCCTCGGAGGGAACGGAGGCAGGCTGCGCGGCTCGGCGCGCGCAGGCTGCCAATTTTGGGCAGCCTTGCGCACGCCGACCCTGGATTTTAATGGATACGCACGGCTACGCGCGTATCTATTGAAATCCCGCGTACTCTTGTTCGCGCCTGGTGCACGAACAAAAGTACGCGTGTGCGCAGATTTATAAAATCTGCCCTTAAGAGTAGTAAATTAGCTCAATCTTCAGAATTTCCCACAAGTTTCTTAATTATATATGAGCCTGGTCCTGGTGAGGTTCAGCAACCACAGATTCCTTGCCCTGGCCAAATACTGTGTAGCCTCAGCTTTATTGTATAGCAGCAACGAGTCCTTAATAAAGGCTGCATTAGAAGCCTGCAGACCAGAGACCTAACCTCCCAGAGTGATTACCTTCCAGTTTCATATCTGATCTTGAAACTTGATTTCTGCTTGAGATATGAAAATTGATGTAACTTGGAAACCAGTTCAGAAAGAGTACCTGGTAATCACTTGCCATACAGCTAGTACACCTGCTGCTCTAGCACCTCCAACTCCTGCCTCCAGGCTGTAGGAATCGGAACGCCTCCGAGCTGTAGGAATCGGAACGCCTCCGAGCTGTAGGAATCGGAACGCCTCCGAGCTGTAGGAATCGGAACGCCTCCAAGCTCTTGCAGATTACATTAGCACACTAGGGCCTTGGGCTGCAGCTGAACCCCCACCTACCCAAAGAAATGCTGGTGACTGCAGGAACAAACATTCTGCTCTCTTCAATCAACTCCACTGAAGAGACTGGCTGGAGATCCAATCTCGATTGCCACTGAAATCAAGTGGGTGAGGAATAGGGGACCTACTACTGTCAAAAGTCAAAAAGATATCCAGCTCCAAGGGGCCAGCAGACTTCATATCTTCCCCAACAGCAACTTCGCCTCCACTATAGGTGGATGAAAAGTAAAGAAATAAAGACATAAATAAATATTGGAGGTCTAGGTCACAAAGCTATCTATTGGACCGCATACAGTCACCACCAGCTCCATCGGATAAGCTCTTACTTTCCCCTTTCACCATGATCTCAAGGGACTCTAATTTTCCTGGACAGAGCAGCAGCATAACCAGGAGCTCCTTTCTGTATTTACCTATGGTGATCATGTTGGAAACACTTGTTTTCCTCCTCCCCCCCCCCCCCCCCCCCCACTCAATATCACCCCCTCAGTCAGTTCTGTGGCAGTTCCCTTCGGGGAGTCTGTCCCAATTTTGTATGTCTGTTGTCAAGGATTTTGGGGGTCCTGCTGCTGTTTTATGAATTGGGCCTTTTGCATCAAGGACAATGATTCCTTGAGACTGGTGTACACTGCTCTTTCATTGGTGGACATCCTCTGTGGATGCTATTCCTCTGTCCCCATAGTGATCTGATTCTCTGCTCCTTGAGGACAGGTTTTTCTTTAATTCTGTGTACCAAACTGTGGTCCCTGGGCCTCCCTACCTATTCCCTAAGCTCAGTCATTGCACTGCCACATCTTCCAGGAAGAACATATGCATCACCACCTTCTTTCTTTTTTCCCTGTTGTGTCTCTCAAGCTACTCTTCTCACTGGAGACTCCAGTCCTCGGGTACAGCCCTCTCCTTCCATGTTCTACAATCTGTCCCTCACATCTAGCTTCTGATTCCCCAGCTGTTGTCCAGTCTTACTGACCCCATTCTCCATCACTGTGGCCACATTTCATGGCTCTGAGTGTGCTGTTCCATAGCCCTATGATATGGCTCATCAGCCTCCACCCCCAGGCCTGGCGCTACCAGGTGAGCAAACCATGCAATTGCACGGAGCAGCACACCTGGGAAGGTGGCAGCTGCAAACCTGGAAGAGGGGTCCAAGGACAAGGAGCAGTGAGAGGCCTATGTAGCTGCCGGTGGACCCCCATCCCACCTGCGGCAGAAAAATGCAGAGGCTCGTGCGGTCAGCAGCAGCATCAGAAGGAACGGGAGCTCTTTCTGCGATTTCCTTCTTGTGTGCTGCAGGCCCCGCGTTATTCAATACTGATGGTGCTAGCACTTCCTTTATGGTCATCTCACGATGCACGAGATGATTATACAGGAAGTGCCAGCAGTGCGAGTGTTGAATACCATGGGCTGGCCTGCACACGAGGAGGAATCTCAGGAAGGATGTTCACAGCTCTGCCGCGAATCCTGCGCTCTCCCAAGGAAAGAGGCACTGGATGGCAACAGCAGCAAGAGAGACCCGTGGACCCTGCCAGCATAGAAGTTTGTGTGTATAATTGTGAATGAAGCGTGCCTGGGGGGGAATGAGTGTATGTGTGTGAATGGAAGCTACCTGGGATGCATGAGTGAATGAGAACCTGCGGTGGGTGGGTGTCAATGGGAGCCTGCCTTGAGGGGGTGAAAAAATTTTGACACCCCCACTAATCCACGACAAACTCAAGTTTATTTTTATTTATTTATTTAAATCTTTTCTATACCGTCGTTTGGAAGATACCGTCACAACGGTTTACATCAAGGCACATAAAATTAATGATACTGTGACTGGAAATCAAACATTTTCAGAAATTGGAGATGAGGTATTTTTTCCTTCTTCTTTTAATTATTCAGTGTTTGATGTGTCTGCTAACTTGAAATATTTTACTGCTGTCTGGAAATTTTTAATATTAAGAAAATGCCATACTGGGTCAGACCAAGGGTCCATCAAGCCCAGCATCCTGTTTCCAACAGTGGCCAATCCAGGCCACTGTTTATATGAGTTTTTAATTATTGGATGATGTTCTATTTGTCAACTTTTTGGCAATATTCTTTATATTAGTATGGCTTA
The DNA here is from genome assembly GCF_901001135.1 of Rhinatrema bivittatum. NCBI lineage: Eukaryota > Metazoa > Chordata > Amphibia > Gymnophiona > Rhinatrematidae > Rhinatrema > Rhinatrema bivittatum. Next base: position 241,421,152 of record NC_042620.1, read on the forward strand.
TTATGATTGATTTATATTTCTTGATTTATTGTTTGATTTATGAGGATTGGCGATATTTCTGTTCTTCCATTGCTTCATAATATACAGAGTCTAGTTTGTTGGAGTTTCCAGTTCAGTTTCTGTCTACACATTTCTATTTCTATTTTATGGTATCTTTATTCTGTATTTGGTCGGGTTCTGTCTGTGATCTGCATGTGTAAGCAAGGTGAGGTATTCTGCTAGCATGTATAATTTTTATGAAGGAATTTAGATCAGACTGGTTTGTTTTGCTTTAATAATAGGAGGTGTTTTAGAGCCTGGTGTAATATTTGCCTTTTCATAGACAGGGTTGTTCCTGTTTGAGTGCTTGCAGTTAGTACTGTTTTGATATGGGATTTTTGCTATATTGTTGGCTGTCCAAGGGCCAAAACCACATCTAAGATGCTTTACAATAGTACTATATGGGTTCCAAGTGTCTTTTTTGCAGGGTTTTCTGGTTGGCAGCACAGCAGTGCATGCTTTTCTGTACAATAAACTGGTGCAGGCTACACGGCCCAGCCGGCAACAATTTTATATACTGGTAGGTGGGTGGAGATGGAGCACTTGGGGATCATTCCTGCACAATTTTGAAATTTTAGACCTCTGGATGGAGTAAATTAGGTTGGGGGGATTATGTTAATTTTCATAGTTTCAATTACCGGAGGGAGCAGGGCTTTTTTTGGAGGCAGAAGGGGGATTGGGACAGAGTGTGAGACTGACAATTTCTATTGTGTGTTGAAATGACAGGAGTTGAGTGGAACCTTATAGACTAATTTATTAAAGCATGAGCTTTCGAGGATAGTCCACTTTGTCAAATGCATTGTGTGTTGGTTATTGGGGAAAATAACAAAAATTTTATGTTAAAAAAAAAAACAAAAACACAGAATGGGGGTGGGAGGTGCAGCATGGCAATTGTTTGCACAGGGCAGCAAAAATGCTAATACCGGCCCTGTCCACCCCAAAAGCATTCAGCCTTCCTTCTTACACAATCCACTGGATTTTACATGTTACTAGTATATCCTGTTGCCTGCTTTCTAAAGCTCCCATGTTTTCTGTGTTCCCACATTGTGCTCAGCTGTTCTCTCTGTGTGTGTGTCTCCCCTTTGTTGTCAAAAGTGTGTATCACTGGGACAGGGGAAGATGCTGAAAAGATTTCTGGACTATCGGCTATAGTCATTTGACCAAAACCAGATTTTATCTCCGAGTACCAGAGTTCACATTAGTGCATCTTTCCTTATTAACAATTTTCCTCTCTCCCGCTTGCAAAAAAAAAAAATCATCATTCATGTTCTCTCTTTAATTATTTAATCCTAGCTGCTCTCGAGACGGCAGCTGTCTGATATCAGATACACTGCATAGAAATTCTTATACCAAAATCATTAGGTAACTGGTTCTTGGGGTTGTTAATTGGGAATAGCTTTGTTCTACATACAAGCCATAAAGCAGATGGCTTCTTGCTCAGTTTAATGCCCAACACTCAATTAATCCAGCTCTGTAGAGACCAACAATCATTATAAAATGTTGTGGGTTCTTTTCAACAATAATTTTTGAAAATATAAAGTTTTACATGGCAAGGGCAGCCTGGCAGAAAAATGAAAATGATTAATTGAATAAGTGTAAAACATTATCTCATTCCTTGTAGCAGGAACAGGTTCCAAACTGCCAGCTACTGTGTAAGTATTTTTTGTACTTACCACTGTGATTAATTATTAGCCATTAATTTGTCACATTGTGATTGGTTATCTGCAGTGTTTGCTCTGTTAGGTGTGTCAAGCCCATGCCAAGTGTGCACTTAAATCAAAAGCAAACAATGAAAAGATGCATAGTTCTTAGTCTCCAAGGAAAATGCTGTGTGAAGATTTCAGTAAAGTCTGTCTTTTGTGATTTCTTACTACTGACAATGTGTTTTCTGCCCCCCCCCCCCCCCCAGGAAATACGGTTACATTTTGAGGAGAATTGGTTTCTCTGTATCTTTAGGTCCAACACATAATGTTAATTTTATCCTTTGTATTTCCTGTAACGATTTACATTCCCACAGATTCTCAAAAAGATGTAAAATCATTTGCACCACCCCCAAGAGAGTAACTTTGGGGGTGAAATGAACCAGCAGTCTTTTTGGACCAGCACAATGCCCTAGAATTGCTGAATGATGGGAGAAGTCAAGTTTGAAGATGAACACAAAATGGCAATCAAACTTAAATAGGCAACCCATAAAATGATGAGGTCAATAACTTAGTTATCTGTCTAAATGGCAAGGTTTTGGATATTCAGCCCATTATCCCGCTAGACATCCGGCTAAAATCCAGGCAGATAATAAGAGGCCTTCCAGGGAAGAATAAAGTTAACCAGCTGACTTAGCCAATTTTCAGATCTAACTGGCTAAGTTAGCCGGACAATTTTAGACCTGCTTCAGAACACACATAAAGTTTTCCGACCTCGTGTGGCTGGATAACTGACTCTTACCTGGATATCTTCAGAGACAGCCGGGTAAGTAGTGCTCCTGTAAAATGAAAGAAAAAACAGTTGCTGTCCTCCCAGCCCAATTCCCGCCCCTCACCACAAGTTGCAAGCCCACCACTGGCTAGGAAACCCCCCCTCCCCAAACCCTAGAAATGTTTTCAATACAGAGGTATTAGCGCTGCTGGGCCAGGGCCTCCAGCCCTCCCACCAACCTTTCCACCAAAAGTACCAAAAAATTGCACCTTTTCCTCCCCAAACATTTCCCCCCCCCCCCCCAAGACTAACACCCTTCCCAAGAAGCCCTCCCCTCCACCTGCTACCTGGCCCTCTCTTTGTATGACTGGACCATTGAGCTATGCGATCCCGGCAGCTTCCAGCGTTATTCTTACCCTAGAAGTGTACTGTATCAGTATGAATGTATGCGTCCAGCATTATTACCAGAGTAACCCTGGAAGCCACCAGGATCGTATTGCACAGCGATCCCGGCGTACGAAGCAGGGACCCCGATGGGGGTACTGGGTGGGTGGGAGGGTATCTGGGGAAAGGATGTCGCTCTGGAGGGGGGAGGTGCTTCGGGGAAGAGAATGTGATTTCTTGGTATCTTTAACGAGGGAAGTGAGGACTGGGGGGCCCTGGCCTGAGAGCACTAGTATTTCTGTATTAAACATTTCTAGGGGTTGCGGGGATCCTGACCAGTAGAAAGCTGCAACTTATGGTGGGGCATTGGTAATTAGGCCAGGAGGCTCACAACTTGGTTTTTTAAGTTTTTTTTTTTGTTTGTTTTACAGGAATTCTACCCAGACATCTTTGATGGTATCTAGGTAAATAGCTAGCTATCTGGCCACACAAGGCTGGATAACTTTAATCTTAACTGGCCATATCTGGCTGTATGTAGCCGGATAACTTTAAACAGGTATATTCAGCGGGATGTTTAGCTGGATAATTTGTCCACTTACAGGTAGATTTTGAAACTGGCCTACGGGCTTCCAGGTGCACGTGGTTCCCAACGTACGCATGTTATAATATCTACTACCCGCGTGCACATGTGTGCCCGATTTTATATCGGCGTGCGCAGGGGTGCAAACTTGCGCGCGCAAGGGGAGGGAATATTCTTACAAGCACGCGGCGACGCGAGAGGGTCTTCCCCATTTCCCTCCCAGTCCGCTGCAATAAAGGAGCGGACTGGGAGAGAACTTCCTTAACCCCCTACCTACCCTGCCTCCCCCTCACCGTCCTGACCCCTCAAACCTACCTAACTACCCTATTTTGTTTTGTTTTTAAACGTACCTGCACGATGGAGCAGCAGTAAGTTGCGCGTGTTGGCTGGCTGCTGGTGCCCGCTTGACTGGGACAGAGCCTGATGACGCTTCCCGGCTGGCCGGCCGCTGCCCCACCCCTGCCCCGCCCAGTCCCTGGCCTTCCCCCTTTTACCAACCCGGCTCTTCCATGCATACCGGGAAAAACACGTGTGGCCGGGTCGCTTGGAAAATGCACGCGGCCTAGCCACGCTTGTATCTCCAGCTTTTGCACGCACCGGTGATTATCAAGAGAAAAGAAATTACCCAATATTTACACAAATAAACTTAAATATTTAATTAATACAAATCTGAATAGTCAACTCAAAAAAATGACTGAAAAAATGGCTGGTTCATGCCGGCATTACAAGTCAAATGGTAATGTAGACAGTAGTGGCTTAAAAATAATCATAATAAAGCCATTAAAAAACACTCAAAACACATAAATAATCCATATAAGCCATCACTTGTCTCATGAATTAGGAAAGTCAGCCGGAAATCTTATCTCTGGAAATATATGCAGCAGAAACCCCAACAGAGTTCAGGCTTCACCAGTGTAACTGGCTTCTTCATGGGGACCTTTCAAAATGGCAGATCAATACTTATCTGGTAGTAGGGAGGTGGTGTCATTTGAAACTATCATTTCAAGTCATTTTTTACATTTAAATGATAGAAAAACATGAAATTTATGTTTTAATTTATATCGCTTTTTTTTTTTTTTTGTTCGCACTGTTTTGCCGATAGTGCGCATCGGCTCCTCGGACAAACAAAATAACCTGAGGGACCCCCTATCCCATATCCAGCCCTGGAGGCAGCCAAAGTTCCCCCCAAAAATGTATTAGAAAAAAGCTCCCCTTCTCATGTCCTGCTGCCAGCCCCTTCCTTGTGTTTAAAAAAATAGCCCCCAGCTGCCAGACCCCACTGTCGGTGTTTTTGTATTGCAGCTACTTTCAGGGAGGCTGCCAAGAATCATCCCCAGCAGTTTGTTTAGATTGGGGGAGGAATAAAGCGCACACCGATGACATTTTCACAAATGTGTGTGCAATTCTCGGCTGCCCACCCAAAAAAAAAAAACAGGTGCAAAGTGGTCGGCCACATTTAGCACACGTACTTCACGCTAAATTTGAAAGAGAGCATTAAGCCTGCACCCTAAAAGTGCCGGCGTGCTTTGCAAGTACACGGGCTGTGTAAAAAGCCCTCCACCCCTCCCCCAATCTTTACAAATAGCAAATTAAACTCCTTCCTTGTAGGCAGCTTGAGGATGATATGGAATAAATGGTGCGGTTGATTTGTTCCCCAATTTTGCAACGTTACTTGTGTTCTGGTGGTAAAAGGGCAGGTAAAGTAGATACCCGGTTGTTTCCTGTCAGATGAACATTGTGTACGGTTTAATGACAAAAGATTTTTTTTTTCTGCCAGCCCTTCTGTCAACTTGTTTCCGTATGAATGCTTGGCTTTTAGCTGTTTTGTTCTACGATTTGATTTTGTTGAGGGGGAAAAAAAAAAAGAAAGAAAAAGGGAGCTATTTGTGTGAGTGCTGTTCAGAGGACAGTGGAGCGTCATGTTAAATGTGTATCACCTGAAGAAGGAATTCCTCTTACCTTAACTACCAAGCTCTTGAAATTCTTGCGTTAGAAATACTTGTACCGTACTTGCAATCAAAAGTGTGATTCTGTCGGTTGTGTATTATGTTACCGCAGAAGCATGAAATGGGCATCGCTCTAGTCTAGACAGAAACGCTCTGCAGGAATGGTTTTCCCAACCATGAGCGTTTCTGCCCCAGTCATTAGTCGAACAGAAGCATCTTTGTACCACCTCCTGCCTACCTTTCACATTCTAATCCAGATGTCTCTGTAAGCACCATAAAGTTACAGAGAGCTATGTGTCACCTTACCAAAGAAGTTAATCCGAGCTCGTTTTGCCTTGCCAAGGTTGCAGTAGATTGCGTATGCTCTAATGAACCAAAATTAGACCATGGCGCTCCCACTGGGTGGATTGGTGACCCAAGGCAAACATCAGAATGCTGTTCTGGACTCATCCACTGCACCGTATTTGCTGCTCGGCATACTGCGAAACAGATCAATATAAAGATGTGGAAGGGGGCACTCACCTGTGATACAGAGATTGAGTGTGTCAGCTGATTCAGCTGCAGTGGGGCAGCCGAGCGTGCAAGGAGGCAATAGGATTATACATCTTGTTCTTAACGCCATCACAACTACAGAATCTTTAAATAAATGCCTCTTACTGTTTATCCACATATCTCAGCAAGAGATGAACAGTAGCCATGAAGCAAATGCAAAAAGACTTTATCGGGCTTTTTTGTATAAAGCACGATACATTAGACTCCGTTCAGCAAACGCCTTGAACAAGAAAACTAGGGGCTTGTAGAATATGTCTCTTAACACTGCGTTTTTTGCACCGGGATTACACAGCACATTCGGTGCCCTGCCCGTTCTGCATTCTCATCATCAGCCCATTTGCTCGGCACGTACCAGACGTACGCAGCAGTGTATATATACCCTCAGGAGATCCTTTTTTAACTGCCCACATTGCTGCAAAGTCTGTGGATACGTTTTACCTGGGAACTTTGCAAAACATACTTTCCCTTTGAAAATTATCCCAGGAAAATTACGCGCCCACGCCTGTTAATTTGTGCAGGTTAGTTTTTCTTAGAAAAATCATGTGCATCCTTTTGGCTTTCCAAAACTATGTACATAAGTGCAAACCCATCCCTGTTCCCGCCCCCCCGGTAACACCTCTTCTCATGTGGGTAGATGTGGTGGGATGGTTGTCAAAGTGGATTTATGCACGTAAATCCGCTTTGAAAATTGGTGTAATTTATGCGAGTATTTGCCGAAAAACGTATGCGTGATCTTACCAAACTGTCCCCTCGAATGTCAAAATTAATGCATTATTTTTGTAGCCATGCCCTTTCTTTTTCTGTTGAAAGAAAACCCATAATCTGATGAACTGTAGCAAGGACATTGGTCTGTTTGACATGGATCAATGATTGATAATCTGCAGAAAGAGAGACTACAAAGGTGGAGTATTAGATATATCTGTGTTAAACAATTGTACATAAAGCCTTTCAGAGCTGTCATGAGGGCCAAGAAGCTCCGTATTCCATCTTGGACTTTATTGTTGCTGACATAGTGTTCTTTTAAGCGTAGGTTTTTAACATAATGCAGATTACCGTTTCTAAAAGTTCTGTGTTTCTGCTTATCTCATTTGCAAGGCAGGCTGAATTCTTTGACAGGAGCAAAGCTTTCCGTATTTTGTGCAAAAATGCAGCTCGAAGCTCATGTAAACCTGAGAAATATTTCTGAACAGGAAATGTATAAGGTGTTTTTGTTCACTGTCTTGTATCTGTAGTGGTTGTCAGGCTTGAAAGGCCAAACATGGCCAGCACAGCTCACAGACTTGGATTTTTCAGTAACCCCTATCTGAATCAATCTCTATTGTAACTGGAATGCAAGAATGAGCAATTTTATTGCTTGCCATTGAAAAGGCAGATTTCAAAGTGGTTTGTGGTCTGAATATTGCCCTCCTCAGCCCAGCTAAAAATACCCACAGGCTTTCATGGCACGGCTTGTAAAAAGGTGGTCCCAGTTAACATGTTTAAATGGGGGGGAGGGAAGAAGGAAAACTATCTACAGAATTTTCAAAAGTGCACTTGCAGTTTTTCATCCCCTCCTCATCATTCAGCTGCCCACACAAAGAGCTGATGCAAAGTCCGCAGGCCATTGTAGCGCCTTGACTTTATGCTGGCTGATTGCAAGGAGCATCACAACCCAGGCATTTTGGGGGAATTTTCTGCAGATCCCGCATGATGAAAGTGTCTGCGGACTTTGCAGATATGTGGGCCACTTGAAAATTGCCTCTTTGATGGTAGTGTTGTGACACCATGCAGAAATGAAACCGATTTTCACAGCGGACCTAAGTGCACTCCACATTGAAAGTCATCCCACCACGCTTATCCCTGCTGCACAAGGCACAGAAAGTTTTCGGGGAAAATGAATGTACATATACATCCAAACCCCTCCCCAGTTTCAGCACCAGCAACGCCTCCACTCAGTCTGATTACGTTTATGCGCAAGCAGGACATAGGTGCATATAAATTTACCCATAATATCGGGCAGGGCAATTTTATCAAAGCCCAATTCTGCGGTGAAACACTGCGTCACCCATGGAAATGCTTAGGAAAATGACCATCTTAGTGCTGACTTTCCAAGGCCATTTACCTTTGTAAAACACGGCTTTGATAAAATTGCCCAAGGTTCTGTGCACATGAAAGTACTTTTATGTGCACTGGGGACAGCTGTTCTGGGTGGCGGAGTTAGAAGTTCTCTGCATACTTTTTTTTTTTAATTTTTAAAAGCATGTGTGCAAGTTTACCCACATGTTACACCTTCCAAAGAGCAGGTATAGCCCGTACAGGTTATTTTGTGTGTGGTAAAGGGTAATTTTCCCGGGCATTCTCACTGCAAACCTAAGCATATATGCAGGTTTGCTTTGAAAATGTGTGGGTAAAGTCTGCGCGTCTACATTACCCTCCCTATGTGTATGTGGGACTGTGGGATGGACCCAAAAAGCAAAGCGGAAGCCGATCCAGTTGGCTGTATTAGAGTAAAAACACTAGGAATCGGATGATCAAAAGTAGCGTTATAATAAAGGGCTACTTTTGATCATCCGATTCCTAGTGTTTTTACTCTGTGGGACTGTGGGTCCTGATGTCAGATTTTAATTTCCTGTAAAATTCTTGCATGAACGAAATTTAAGCTTGTTTCACATTCAGATGGGTTAGCTGCCATCTGTATATAGTTAAAAATAGTTATAAGCCTTTCAGTTATATGTCTGTGGAATGTAAAGTAACTTGGCCTTTTTTTATATATATTTAGACTAAATTTGTGTTCAGTTAGTGCAGGAGCTGAATTTTAGGCAAGATGAATTAGTGTACAATTTTAAACCATGGTAGATGGTAACTAAGGAGCCGTCCAGTAAATTCCTGGCAATCGAAATCACCTTCTCTTAAGCAGCTAAATCTGGCCACAGTTTCACAGGACAGGTAGCTTTAACTGGGGTGGGGGAAATGAACATCCCCAAGGAAAGGGGGAGGCGAGAGGAGATTTGATCTTTAAACCCCCTGTGTAGTTTCCTGCATGGCCCATGCATGCAGCAGGTGCCAAACAATTTTGCTGAAATCAGTTTTCAAAGGTTAACCACCCTTTTAAAAATGAGCTGAAAGGTACAAAGATACTCATAGACCTTTGAACTACCTGCTTTGCTGAAATTTGCCTCTTAAATGAAGGAAAATGCAGTATTTGGGGGGGGTGGGGGAAGGGTGAGATGTTTAATAAAAAATTCAAAGTGAAATGTGGAGACCATTGTGTTGTGTCCTTCAGAATGACCTTGGTATGCAGGAGGTGGTCAAGAGTGAACTGGACACAGGCTGTTTAATAGTACATTTGGTATTGATTAAATGTACTTAATGTTTTAAATCAGTAAGTTTGTGATCTGAAAATAAAAACATGCTGTAGGCACTAATTTATGTTATTTTGTGGATGATCAAAAGTACAGTTTTAAAATGGTTCACATATAATTAAATTTCCATTGACTTTTGTGGAATTATATTTCAGTGTACGACCTTATCATCTTAAACATGATTAGATCGCTTTTATATGTAACATTTTGTTGGTAACCTTGAAAGAGCTACAGCTCACCCTATCCTTCTAAAATGTTTAACAGAGGAATACACCTGGAAGAAAATATTGATTCTGTGTTGTTTCAATTCTGTAATCCATTGCCAGTACTTTGCCCAGAAACATAGCAGTAAAAATGTACCACCTACTGTTTAAATGTTCATCCTATTTCTAGTTATTACTATTGTTTATTCCGTAATGCCACTCATTATACTCCCATGTATCATGTTCTTTCCCAGTAGTAAAAAATAATAACAGTATTTCACACATCTGAAATGACAGATGGACCAAGCTATGCAAGCCCCATGCTTACACATAATACAGACTCGTAATGCAAACCTCTTTTCAACAATGGATAGCTCTGCTGGTGAAGCCTAAAAATAAATATATGTAGCTGCCATAACATCAAAAGGATATATGTCTGAAATCTGTGCCTTGCATGAAACAATAGACTTAGGTTTGCCAAGGGAAATTTTCAAAGCTTCTTATGTGCATAAAACCTGGTTTTCTGCATTGTAAGTGGCGTTTTGAAAAAAATTTTTTTTCATTTAAAAAATTTATTAATCGCTTAACACAAAAGGCCTAAGCGATATACAAAATGAACATACATAATAAAAACAAGAAAATTAACAAAAACCAAAACAAACAAACATTATAAATTATATAAAATAATAAAAATACAATAATAACACATCTGAATAAAAATAAACATTTTTACTTCAATAAAATAATCATAAACACAGAAGCAAAATGAGAATCGAACAATGCATTACAACCTGAACGCACGGGCAAGGAGAAATTCTTTATAGGATGATTTAAATTTCTTAACATCATCAATAGATCTCAATTCTATAGGGATTGAATTCCATTGAGAGGGTGCCGCAATTGAAAAAAGAGGTCTCTCGGGTACTAAACAGACGAGCTTGACGAATAGAAGGGACTTCGAGATTATTCAATTGTGAAGATCTCAGGCATCTCACTGGCTTATATAATATTCTCAATAAAGCATTAAACCAATGTGACGAGTTGGAGTTACATAGTTTAAAGACAATTAAACCAATTTTAAAGGAAATCCGGTCGCAAACAGGTAACCAATTAAGGTGACAGAGCACTGGTGAAATTCTCTCAAAACATTTTAGATTGGAAACCAACCGAGCAGCTGAATTTAATAACAACTGAATAGAATGAATTTGACATTTTGGTAACCCAATGTAAGTCCATTACAGTAATCGATATGCGGAAATATGAGCGCACGAACAACGGTCAAAAAATCCCTCTCATAGAGCAAATGACGTAATCCAACAAGTAAACGCAATTTGAAAAAACCAGTTTTGATAAGCATTCTAATTTGAGGTTTAAAGGATAGGTTGGAGTCCAACAAGAAACCCAAACTCTTAATCGGAGACAGAAGAGGATATGAAATATTATTGATAGACAAAGAATTCTGAATAGGAATGGATAATGATCGATGAATTAACAACATAGTCGTCTTATTAATATTGAGAAGTAATTTATTATGTTTCAGCCAGCGATTCATTGTGTCTAAACATAAGGTGAGAGAATCTACTGTTTCCTGCCAGGACTTCTTTACTTTGACATAAAATTGTATGTCATCTGCATATAACTTAAAGCCATCAGTGATGATGGCTAAAAGTTTAGTTATTGGGGCCAGATAAATGTTAAACAACATAGCAGAAAGAGCAGAGCCTTGTGGGACCCCAACCTTCAAAGCCTGAGCGTCAGAGGCATAGTTGTTAAATTTAATCGTCTGAGACCGATCTGAAAGATAATTCTGAAACCAGCTAAGCACTGTTCCTGTAATGCCACACTCCCTCAAACGAAACAACAGAATTTCATGATCTATAGAATCAAAAGCAGAAGTAATATCTAATGAGACTAATATAAATTGTTCACCACGATCGAGACCTCTTTTAAAGGAGTCGACCAAAGAGATCAAGAGAAGCTCTGTATTAAGGCCTCGCCGAAAACCAAATTGATGGGGGCTTAAGATGTCATATTTCTCAAGGAAATTAGTAAGTTGTTGAAGCACAATCCCTTCAATAACTTTAGCTGGTAAAGGAAGCGAAGAAATTGGTCTATAATTTTCAACCTTTGATGCCAGGGCGAATATGTGTGTACAAGTACTATTATTATGCACACTTGTAAGACGTATTCTGGGTGAGTTGGGGCAGGGTGAGGACTTACACGCAGATTATGGGATTTTCAAAAGTCTATGCCTAAGCTTACAAGCAGACATTACAGGCTTCTAGGAGCAGATGTAACTTCTTACATGTAATTAGTGCATATTCTAGGGGACTTTACCCGTCTATGCACATAAAATCATTTTGAATATTAGTGGTAAAATCTGGGAATAAAGGTACATATAGATTTTACTGCTGTGCATAGTGTTATAAAATTATCCTCAACATATTTAGGAGCTCCTAGGTTTGGATGTAACTTGGCTGCCATTTTGTCCAGCCTTGCCCACTATCTTCCTAGTGTCTGATAAGTTTGTGCCTGGGACTGTAGAGCCTAGGAAGAATTATATACTAAGGTGAAATTTAAACATATCCATTAATTTCTTTTCCTTGAATCTGACAGACCAGCACAGACGGGTAGGTTATGTTCACCAACCAGCAGATGGAGGCAGAGAATTCTTAATACTGATGTCATTGTGGCTATATAGTCTGCTGTAGCAGGAGAGCTTGTCAGTAGTCCATTGTTTAAGCTTTCAATACCTAAGGACTATACCAGCCAAATTAAACAAATATTTTCTCTTGTAGAAATAGCAGATCTTTCTGCTCTATCTTCTCCAGAAAGATACCTGTAGGGAGCCCTGGTCGTCTCTTTTGAGTCCATTATCTACATATATACCAACATCGATCTCCCCTAAAATTATCAGCAAAACATTCCTCCTTTAGTCCATCATTCTGGCTTTCAGGTGGGTTCTGGATTGGTTTGTCAGAACTCAAGGAAAGGAAATTAACAGGTATGCTTAAATTTCACCTTACTTATTATCCTGCCAGTCTGGATGTATGGGATATACCAAAGCAGCATTTAACCCGAGTGGGGAGAAGCCAGAGTGGCCTCAAGGATGCCAGCACCAAAGACCTTGCCTGGAAATTCAGCCTGTAATGTTTCACGAATGAGCGCATTGAAGCCCATGTCTCTGTCTTACAAATCTCCTCTGGAGAAACTAGTCTGCACTCTGCCCAGGATGAGGTCTGCATTTTAATGGAGCGGCCCTTCAATCCTTAGGGTACATGCCTACCTTTCCCAATGTATGCTGAGGCCATTTCCTTCTTGAACCAGCAAGCAGTGGAAGATTTAGATGCCTCTTTCTTCCTTTCCTTGATCACCAAACTAAACAAACAATGTAACTAACCTCTGGAATCAATTCATAACCTTTAGGTAAGGTAGAAGTATCCAAGAAGTGTAAACCTGGCTTCTATTGCATGCTCTCCAATGGCCTGAATGATGGTGGCAAGATGGCTTGATTGAGGTGAACTCTGACACCACTTAGGCAAAAAGGATAGCATTGGACAAATTGAGATTTTCTCCTTTGAGTGCATCAAGTAGGAAGCCCTGTACTGCTTGCATTTCCAAAATTCTCCTAGCTGAATAGACGGTTACTAGGAACACCGCCTTCAAGGTCAGATCCTTCAGAGATGCTTTTTTCAGCAGCTCAAAGGGTGCTGCCACCATGAATCTGAGTACCACGTTCATATTCTATGGGGAAACCAGTGGGCAGATTGGAGGTTGCAAATTTCACTCCCCTGAACATCAGGATATGAGGCCAATGAGATCCCCTTGATCTGACTTCTATAGTAGGCCAGTGCTGCCACTTCAACTTTCAGAGAGTTTAAGTCCAGTTCCTTGTCTAGTCCTTCTTGCAGAAATTCCAGCACATTTGATTTCTGCCCTTTAAAGGGAGAATATCCTTTCTTCTTGCACCAGGTGTCAAAAATTCTCCAGACCCTGACACACAATAGGAATGTGGACTTTTTTCTTGCTTTCAAAAATATCAAGATCACTGCTTCTGAGTAACCTTTCTTCCACAGTCTTGTCCTCTCCATGCCATAAGACAGAATGGACATGGATCCTCCATCTCCATTGGACCTTGATGAAGTAGGCCTCTGCCCAAAGACAGTTTGACCAGCAACCCCCTTCAGAGTCTGATCAGATCCACATACCACGGTCATCTGGGCCAATCTGGCGTGACCAGGATGACCCAGCTTAGGTTATCTGCAATCCTTTGAAGTACCACTCTATCAGGGGCCAAGGGGGGAAACATATACACAACTCATCCTGTAGCCAAGGTTGAACCAATACATCCAACCTCTTGGATTCTTGTTCTCTCCATCGGCTAAAAAACTTCATGACTTTGGCATTCTGATAAGTTGTCATTAGTTCCCACTGAAGAAGGCCTTGTGCTGACTCTATTTATGCAAATGTCTCCTGTATCAATTCCCATTCCACTGAGTCTAGGGTATGCCTTCTCAGGAAGCCTACTAACATAGATGGGGGAATGTCTGGGCACTGGAGAAGGCCCAGAGCTGATGGATACAGTGGCTGGAGACAGTGTAAATCTGCTCCAATGGTGAAGGGAAAATCCTGTGGTCACAGAATGGTGGGGCTTAGGTTGCAGAGGCCAAGCTGCTTGTACTGGGTTTGTGAAAGAATCCAGGGCCTGGTGTAGGCCTGAAAGAGGACTGTTAGGGAGACCTGCAGCAACAGCTGAAAGCCACAAATAGACAATGAGAAGCTTCATTAGTGGGGTCCGAGGAACAAAGACACAAGTTAGGGCAACCGGGAGATGAAAGGCCTACAAGAGGAGGGGAGCCTTGTCGAGTCTCAGAGTGCTGGCAACAGCTGTCTGCTGTAGGAGGAAAGAGAAGCTACCCAGAGTTGAAGAGAAGGCAGCCCTGTAGCGGAAGGCCTGGTGAGAGAGGAGTGGCAATGAGCCACTGCTGCTTCTCCCGATGTCAGCCTGGCCAAGACAATGAATGGGGAAGGCCTGGAGCGGTGGCAAGAAGCCACAGGGAGTGCCAGAGCAGGAAACATCTGATAGGAGGCAGGCCATAGCTAATAGCTGAGCATAAAGCTGCTGTCGCTCCCAGCTGACTGTACTGCTGATGTCCTGAGCTGTAGCAGTGAGTCCAGAAGTTCTATATTGCTGCGGTTTGAAAGAGGGAGAATGCAGGAGGGATTGGGGTCCTTGAGGAGGCCCCTGGCACAGCGAACCGAGTCAGGTTGCAATCCTGCTGCTGATAGTAATGATGTCAGCAGGAATCCAGGGCTCCAGAGTTGGGGGCTATTAAATTTAACTAAAAATAAGGCAAACAGAAGTAAAATTAAAATAAAATAAAGATTGAGTTCAGGTGGGGAGACCCTCAAGACGACGAGGACACCACCACTTTGTCTCCAAAGTGCCTTGTAAAAGTACCATGAGAACCTCATTGTAGCCCTGCTGATTTTGAGATCAAAAACCCTTAAAAACCACTAGAGAGGTTATGATTGTAGTCATCAGGGACCATGAGGACTCCTACCCAAGGATTACTGGAATTATTTATTTTATTTTTTTTTAAATATGAATGTTAATGCCAACGAACAGCTTAGGGAATGTTTAGGGGTTCATGGTGTCATGGATGGAGGGGAGTTGGCTCTTAGAATAATTTTATTGTATGGGAAAACACTTTTTGGAAGACTTTAGATACAAAAAATTAATATTTTTGAACTATGGTAGTTCCCTTTTTACCCTGTTCTAATGGATTAGTCCAGTCACTACCTGAGGAAAATTAGGACTGCCATGGCAACACAGGGAGATTCTGAAGCTGTAGCCGAGGCTCCATGGCAATGGCTTCCCTAGTTACAGAGAAAGGGCTAGCGTAATAACAAAAATTACAGTCAAAGCACCAAAAATTACAGAAAACCAGAGACAGTGTTACATTTTAAAGTCACCAAAAATTCTCCAACATAGATGACAGTAACAACAAACAAGGAAAGAGCACATAGCAGATCATTTAATAGGTATAAAATCTAAACCTAAAGACTATTTAAGATCATGACATCAGCCAGGGCAATCATTTTAGACTCTAAGAAGAGGGATGACAGTTTAGAATTTGTGCCAGTGATCCAGAGAATAAAAAGTGCAGAAAATATTTCTAAATATCAAGGTCAGTGGTTAGGCTTGGAGTGGATGTATATGAAAGAGTGAGTGAGTGGTTTTAATTTATTTATTTATTTATTTAACTGTTTTATATACCGAAGTTCTAGCAACAAAGTTGCTAATCAATTCGGTTTACATTGTAACAATAAAATTGACAGAATGTAGAATAATGTCTTACAGAGAACAGGGAAGATTTAACTTGGAAATAAATAAAATAACTTAATGAGAGCAATAAATAACTTCAACGGAGCAAGGAAAGTACAATTTAAATACAATATAATATAGGAGAATATATATTCGGAATTGACAGAGTCGGGCCTGAGGTCGAATATTGAAAAGTTCAGAATAGTTATTGGGATTAGGAGAATGCTTGATTAAACAACCAAGTCTTGAGTCTCTTTTTAAAGGTGGGAGTCGATTGTTCCAATCTCAGGTCAGGAGGGAGAGAGTTCCAGAGTTTAGGTCCAGCGGTGGAAAGAGCTCTTTTACTAAGTGAAGTTTTGAGCGGATGGGCCTTTAATAAAGGTATCCAGATCAGATAAGGGCAGGAATAGAAAAATTTACAAGTAAATTAAGCGGACTCACGGGATCTAGAGTCAGCATTTGATAGGCATTGAAGAGATTACTTTTGATGATTGTTGGGAATTGTTACAGAGTTACCAGAGTGTGAGTGATAACTTGTATAACTAAGGAATAGAAACACTTGTAGCAAATACAGTGCCTTATTATTATTCACCGTGATATAAAGTGTGAATTTCCTAGTGGATCCTAAACTCCATTTTACCACTGTCAGGAAGCGGCATGGTCTTATTCAAAGTTGAAAAGTAAGGAAAGCAAAGGGAAATAAATTCCAACCATATATACTATAAGGTGACTGAAATAAGAAAGACAATTCTTAACTTTCTAGGATAAAACACTCCTAGCAAATATGGAGGAGTTTATGTGATGCATAAAAGTTCATCTGAATTGTCTAAAGTTACCAAGTGTGAAAGTGTAAGCAAGTCTGGGGACTCCCTGTCCTTGTTTGGTGTAAGGCAGAATTAATTATCTTTTAATTTTTAATAGCTAGTATCACAGTAACACCAAGCTTTTTTGTTTATTGTATGCTGCCTGTCCCATTATGTTATTATTTTGTTTTATGATTTGCTAAGCTGTTGCCATTCTTTGTGTGCTGCCTGTTTTTATTCTGTTATTGTAAACTGCCCAGCATGGAGCTCACATATGGGTGTTATATAAGAATCTTTAAATAAATAAATAAATAAATGGAGATAGCCACAGTAAAGAACTCTTACACCAGATTCCGGAAGATTTGCGTTAAAAGGGAGCCCAACATTTTTTCAAGTTAAGTGTATATACACACCATCATTGCAATAATCATCATTACAATAGATTGAGAAAGGGAGAGTGCACGCAAAAGAAACAAGACAGGAAACAGAGAAAAAGGCAAAAATAAACATAAAGGCACAACAAAGAAAAAAAGAGGAGAAACAGGGAGCAAGAAAGAAAATGCAAACTCAACATAAACAGGGACAGACACAAGAGAAAAGGTCAGAATAATAAAACGTCCTTTCGATAGAATGAACACCCTTCCTCTGTAAGACAAAAGTAGAGCAAAAGACTCACTTTCTAAGGAAAGGAGATATATAGCAAAATAAACTGAAGTTAAGAAAAGTTAAAACAATATTACTTAGCTGAGTATTGTTCTTTAAGTTCTTGAACTGGTTCTTCCTAGATGTTAAGCTAGAAAAGAAAAGTACATTGTTGATAAAAGTTTATTTTGAGAAATTGAATAAAATTGTTAAAGCCAATATTTAAAAGGGAAAGTATATTCCTTTAACACATTCTTGCCTCCCCTTAATTCCCTGGGAGACTGTGCTGGGTGGGTTGTGTGGCCCTATTCTCATTGGGGAGAATGGGTTGGAAGGATGGCATTGAACCAAGTACCCTGTGGGACAACATTGAGGGACCCGCCACTGTAGCAGACATGACTACAAATGCTGATCACACCAACATCCTCGGCTATAACGGAGATCCCCCCCCCCCCCCCCACGGAGGTAGTAGTTACACTTGAACATTGTCCATCCCAGAGGTATGCAGCCCCGATAACTCTTTTGAGATGACTTTCTGTCCAGAATAACATGAGCTTTGCCTCTGCTGCTAGCTACAGACTCTTGGTCCCTCCCTGGTGGTTCACATAACTACTACTGAAGCATTGCCTAACAAGACCTTGAATGCTTTCCCCTTTATTACTGGAAGGAAACAGATTATGACCCTGGTTTCCAGCCAATTTTATTGGCCAGGATGATTTTCTTGGATGCCCTACACCACTTGTGATCCACAATGCACTGTCCAGGCCTCTTGGCTTACATCTGTAGTAACCATGACTCACTCTGGGAGCTCTAGATTTACACCCTTCAGCAGATTGGCTTCTGTTAGTCACCATCTCAAATTCTTCCTGGCCTCCCTCTGTACCATGATAGTCCTTTCATAACTTTGCTCTTTCAGGGACCAGCAGGATAAAAGCACTCACTAGAGGGGATGCATATGGACTCTGTCAAAGGGGACCAGGTCTTTGACTGCTGGCATCAAGCCCAGCACCTGGAGATATACATATACCAGGGGCTTCCTGACCACCATTAGTTCCTTTATCTGTACCTGAAGCTTGCAGATGCTCTCTAGAGTCATGAAAACCTTTCCTGCTGTGGAGTCAGACCAGTTACCTGATATTCTAGGGACTTAGAGAGCTCTAAATCAGGGTTGGGCCAACTATAGCCCGCAGGCCAAAGCTGGACTGACAGATTTTTTATGGCCCTCCTCTTTCTTAATTTGCTCCATTAGATCCAGCCCACCAGCACCTTCAATGTAATCAACAATTGTTAAGAACTTGGATGTCAGCGGTCGGAGGTGACATCCTCCTCAGAGGGATCAGCAGGGCAGGAAGAGGAGAAGCATTGCCCAGCTATAAAGAGGCCCTTGCGACCGACAGTGGACCCCATTCCACTGGTGGTGAAGAAAAGAAGAGGCCAGCGGTGGACCCCATCCCACCGGTGGCGAAGAGAAGCAGCCCATGCGGCACCAAAGAAAGGAAGTGGCTACCAGTGGATCCCATCCCACCAGCATGAGGAGAAGAGACCCATCTCTTCAGTTTGTCTGGCATTGCAGAAGATGTGCATCTGCACCACCAGGCAAACTGAGCCTGTCATCTCAGCAGACCTCACAGTATTAAAAGCTCCCAAGGGCAGCACTTTCTCATGCTGATCTTGCGATACATGAGATCGGCATGGAGAAAATACAATAACTTTGATTTTTCAATACTGAGTGGCCTGCAGAGCAGTTTCGACGATGGATCGTTCCATTCCGGCACGTGGCGGCGGTGCCGACATTAGAGGAGCAAGAGAGACTCAAGCCTCAGGCAGGTACCCGTTCAAAGAGAGAATGAATGGGAGTCTGTGCGTGTGTGAGGGAGAGAATGAATGGCTGCCTGCCTGGGTGTGGGTGGGTGTGTGTGTTTGTGTATGTAAGAATGAATGCTGCCTGCCTGGGGGGTCTGTGTGTGTGAGAATGAATGGGAGCTTGCCTGGGTTATGTATGTGAGGGAGCCAGTGAGAGTGAGTGCATATGTGTGTGTCAGGGAGTCAGTGAGGGTGAGTGCATGTGCAGGTCAAGGAGCCAGAGTGAGGTTTGCATGTATGTGTGGTAGAGATGTGCATCGTTTTTGTGTTCGTGTCGTTCTTCGTTTTTCAGCCGCCATGGAAAATGTCAGGTTTTTTCGGTTCGGGTCTTTTCTTTTCGCGAAAAATCAATTTTTAGTTAGTGTGCGCTAACTCCCCGTTAGCGCGCGCTAACAAAAACCGTTAGATTTTGTTTCTTTTTGTTATTTTGTTAGCGCGCGCTAACGGAAGTTAGAGCGTACTAACAGGGAGTTAGCGTGCACTGACTCCCGTTAGTGCGCACTAATCATAAAAATGAATTTTTGCGAAAAAACGGGAAAATCCTGATTTTTTTCGGGCTCCCTGAAACATGCCGAATTGGACAATTTCATTGCAATTTTCCAATTCAGCAAAAACGAATGCACATCTCTAATGTGTGGGAGTCAGTGAGAGTGAATGCATGTTTGTGTGAAGGGGCATGGGAGAAAGAGCAATGTGTGTGTCTGTGTGAGAGCACATTGTGTGTCTGGGTAAGGGAGATCATGTGTATATGTGTGTGGGTGAGAAAAAGAAAGTACAGCTGTGTGCAACAACCCCCCAACTTCCTCTCTGCCTGCTAATCCATGACATTCTCGGGGCATCTGGAAATCAAAAGTTTCCAGGTATGGAGAGTGGGTAATTTTTGTAAATTACTGGGTATTACTTGATGTGTCTGTTTTGAATTATTTTATGGGTGTTTGGAACATTTTTATATGAGTTTTTAACTATTTGATAGTTGAATTATTTTTATTGGTACAGTCGCTGCTCATGGAGTTCTAAGGAGGATCCCCCCACTGAAACGTTTTAAGGGGGACTCTGGCCCTCAGCTCCAATAAGCACCAGTAACGTGGCCCTCTTTAAAAAAAAAAAAAAAAAAAAGCTATAAATGGCTCTTGGGATGGTTGATCACCTATTTCATTGAACTGACTACATAAATTCATTCATTCCATTCTTCTAATCAAACTCTGTTGTTTTCATTTTGTAATAACATACAGACAACACATAAAGACAGACACCAATTATCAAAAATTTAAGCTCAACATGTAGACCAAAGAAAAGCATTTGGATAGATCCAAAATTAAATCAAAAGTCAGAAATTTAAAAGAAAAAACAAACTGGGGAAAATAACCCTTTCGTTTCTGCATCTGGCAGATCAAACATTTTGTTAACCTGTAGAAATAAAATCTCATATACAAAGAAAAATGGATTCATCTTTAATATCTAATCACATAGCAAGACAAAAATAGCTATAGGATACATTTTCATTTCTGAATAATTAAAGTAGAAAACTACTGTGATTATTTTACACAACTTAAAAAAGAAGGAAAGAAAGAAATCCCATTCTGTTCTAACTACATTTATTAAACAAAGAAAACAAAAAGCAGAAAATTAAAAGGAAGCTTATCTCATCATTTATATCAAATCTCTGTATAAACAGCTACAAACATTTGATTTATTCAAAGATCAAAGCACTCCAAAAATTAGTTGCATTTTTAACTCATTCTGCGATGCATGTTGTAATGTATAGGGTCCCTTCACTGAATAAATAGTATCTATAATATTTCATTACATATAATAGGGATAAAAAAAACATATAAACACAATTAGTGACATGACAGGCATTCCGGTCTGTTAATTCAGAACCAAAACATACATTTTATTCAGGGAAAATAGACAAGACATTGCTCTCTCTCTATTTCCTGACCAGGCCCATTCACCTTCCTTATGTAACTCAAATACAAGTATTTATCCAGCCTTTAAAGAAACCATAAGTTATTAGTTTCTGTAGAAATTCACTGCTAGCCATTAAGACAGGTAAACATTCTTTGCTGTCACTTTGACAAGTTACAGATCACACTTCACTGCAAGTAAAACTAAACTTTCCTAAACAATCTACTAAATTAAATTCATTTTCTGTAAAAATTAATGTCTCCATATTTTTTATTCCCCATCAGTCTGTTTATAACTTTTAAACAGAAAAATCAATTCATTTAAACAATTTTTCTCCTTTATTTGTGTTTGCGGATGAGAAGCACTTTCAGTTTTACATATCCCCCAATTCTCCTTATCTGCCAACTCATTTAACTGTTCAGATCCCTGTGTCCTTTCAAGTTCTAAAACTTCCACGGCAAGTGTAAATTGAGACTGAGCTGTGATTCCTGAAGCATATCCCTACTCTGTGATTTGGGCAGACAGCAGCTCTTCACTGTGATGTGCTAACACAGTTACACCATAGCAGCAATCAGACATAAACATAAAACCCGATTCCAAACAATTTTTAGGGGATTATCTTTTTTGCCCTCCCTAGTCTGATGATAGTTTTCCCACAAGTCCAAATCCTGCAAATGCTTTTCAAGAGACTTTCCCTTCTAATGCTCCTGTAAGTAATCTTGGAGCCCTGCAAGTGAGGCTGCCATCAAGGATCCTTTCTGTAGCCAATATAAACAAGGGCTAGATTTTGCTGCCTTGAACCACTTTCTATTATGTTCCAGTACAAGCTTCTTATTAAATGGAAATGCTATGCAAAACAAATCTACAGGCAAACTAGAACCAAAATCAGTCATGATAAGCTTTCATTTAGTATGCTAGAAAGAACCTAAAAATGAGTGGGCGTGTGCATGGCAAATCAAAGTAAATAGTGCACCTTTACCTACAAGTAAGTAAGCAAATCTTATACTTACAAAAAAGCAGGAAATAATTATACTTACAATCTCCTATAGAGTTGTCATCTTACGGTATCCCTTCACTTACTTTCAAACTCGTCTCAAAAACAACTTTTGCTAGCCTTCCAGGCCATGCCTGGCAATCACGTCGAGGTCACCAAATTGTATGGTTTTTGCCCCAATGTACCAGACACAAGATTCTGAGATATTTTAGTAATTTAGTAAAAGCTTTATTATAGGAAATAAATGATTGCCAATCACAATATGTGTCTGGAAAGGAAAAGTTCAGGTTGAGCAAATCGCTGGACACCCTAGGCTTGTCCTTGCCTATGTCACAACCTTACAAGGCTTATATACATTTTTTCCTGATTTCTGTTGCCAAGTATTGGGCTTTTCTAAATGCATCATTCTGGCCTGGCTTCCTTTCCCCAGACCACTTGCACCCAAACATTCATTCTCTTTCTTTCATGTCCAAATGTTTATTCTCCTTCTGTACTGTCTCCCCACGGCTTGTAGGAAGACATTGATCATCTCTTATCACTATCTGTACTTTCCTTTGTAGCTGATTTCCACACAGATGACACATATATCCTATGTGGCCCATTCCAATGTCCTTTACTTTCTGCTGACCAGATACTAGTCAGCTGTCCTTACTGTTCATATGTACTGACATATATTGGCACACAAGCTTAGTAGGACAAAGTTCAGTAAGCAGCTTTATACAGTTATAATCAGCAGGCTACAGCTCCCCATAAACCAAGTGAATCGATGTCAGTAGGTTGGTATTGGTCAGATACTGTATAGCAAGGGTATTAGGAGAAAACAAGGGGAATATTTAAAAAATACTGTAGTGACACAGCAGGTCATTGTTACGAATATGCTAGGAGAGCCCTGGGAAGGGCGTAGAGGCGTGATCCCTTGCTCCTGAGAGAGAGTGTGAGCCCTTGGGCCCGAGGTGGCTCAGGGAAGTGCCCCAAGACACACCTCGAGTAAGGTAAGCAAGTACAAGCATGGGCAGAGTAAGAACACAGGAGAAGGATGAAGTGGGTCAATCCTCTGCTGAACCAACACATACTGGAGATGACTGAGAGCTGGGACTCTGAGGCAAGGACTGGCGTAGGAGATTCCGGACCTGAGAGAGTCAATGAGTCATGGGGAGATGAGGACTCCTGGACTAGATGAGACGAGACTCTCGAAGATGTGGAGACTTGAACAAGACAATACCCTTGAAGACTTGGACGAGGGGAGACACTTAAAGACTTGGAAAAGACGATACTCTTGAAGACCTGGACAAGGGGATTCACTTGAAGACTTGAATGAGGGAAGACACTCGAAGACTTGAACAAGATGATACTCTTGAAGACTTAGACAAGGGGATTAATTTGAAGATGAAGAAGAGATGAGGCTCTTGGAGACTTGGGAGAGTGCTGTCCCTCAGGGCACCCTACACAGCCTGACATGGACTGGTCATGGACTACCCTGTTCCGCTGCGCACCCTACACAACCTGGAAGGCTGGTCGTGGACCACGCTGAGAGCGGGACGTGCACAGAACGGAGAAAAGAATCCAGACAGCACTTGAGAGAAGTCCAACCAGAGACGATTCCGGTCACCTGAAGACTGATACCGGGAACACCAGATGCTTCTGCGAAGTACGACTGGAGGAGAAGTCCGGAGGACAGCAAGGCTGTTTGGCGGATTCTCCAGGAATGCAAGAGGGAATGCCTCAAGCACAGGTCATCTAGACATCTGGACACCTGGACGTCTGGATCTTGGAATGAGAAGACAACTGGAAATCAGGGTCTCTGGACATCTGGATGAGTAGAGATCAGAAGGTCATAGAAAAGAGGATGATGGACATCAGGACGAAGGACGTCTGGATGAAGGACATCTGGATTACTGGAACCATGGAACCAGAGGACATCTGGACATTTAGACATCTGGACATCAGGACATCAGGGATATCAGAGACAATCTGGGACAGACAAGGAGCCCCGAGGCTATGGAAGGAGAAAGCCAAGGGCTGGAACATACCACTAGGATGATCCGACGAGGGATGAATCTGGAGCGTCGGACGGACGTCGGGAAGAAGAAGACACAGAACATGAAGTCTTCCAGACAGGAGCAGCAAGACAGACCACGTTGGAAGCAGTGGAACTCCGAAGATGGAAAGCAAGGGGATTTCCCCGAAGGGAAGAGTCGTCAGCGTGACTCCAGCAGCGTGGAGAAGTGGCAGCAGGCCTCTAAGGAGAAAGGAGGCGTGGCTCGGCAGCAGTCTGGGCCGCGGTGAAAAGGCAGCGCTGGAGAGAGAGGTGGGCCCTGTCCGCGGATGAAGTCCGCGGACAGGGGTGTAACAGTCATGGGTTAGCTGAGTTGGTACCAGCAGGTGGCAATTCTCCAGAAAGTAACCAGGTCGGTACCGGCAGTTTGATAGTAATTAGGTATTGTCTAGTACAGTAATAAGGAGAAAAAAAGGGCCAATAAAGAAAAAACATCCTAGTAAATTGCAAACCATGGGTTAATTAGGTTGGTACTTATAGGCTACAATTTCTCAGAAACCAACACAGTCAGTACTGGGAGGTTGGCGCTAACCAGATATTGCCAGGAAGATGACAAGGAGAAAATGAGAGGTAGATAAAGATACCATATCCAGGAAGGTGAAGGGGACCTAGGATGCCAAATGTTTGGGCAACAGTCTCACTAGTTTTGGAAACTGTTTAGGTTATTGCAAAGCTTGCTGGTAAGATATGGAGTGCTACTGGGTATTGCAATAAATATTGAATCTTGTATGCTTATGCCTATGTTCTCTGGATCGAAGAGCCAATAAGAAAGTAAACAAAACCTAACTTGGATAAGGAAGAGGTCAAACTGCCAGCTGGGATAACAGTATGGACAGACTGAATGGGCCAATTAAGACTTTTCTTCTGTCATTTACTATGTTACTATTCCTACAACACTAGTGCACATATTATGGTTTTCAGCATATTGAAATAAGGCAACATGGGCAAGCAGTTTTTACTTTTTTTTCTTAGTTAATGGGAGCACATTCATGGCAATTTCTTTACCTAATTCCAGATTGTCATTGTCAATGATTGTTTAATTCATTTTATTTTGTATGTTGACTTGTAAATCACCTAGAGCCTAATGCATCAGTTGATTTATACATGTTAATAAAGATAAAGACAAATGTTATGATGTCACTGAAGTGACTCTGCGTGTTGGGAATGGGACAGTGAGAGCCATATATATTGTACTGAAGCCTCTATGCTTGATGGTGGCTTGTCTAAATAGGCACATAAAGCACTTTGCATAGCCTTTTTCCAAGGCAGACAGGGCTTCTAAACTGTTTTCTTTTTTTTTTTTTTTTTAAATAAGATTGGCAAACAAAATTATTCAAAAGTCAAAAAATAACTTGTAAATTTGTCTCAGCCTAAATCTGCCATCCTCAGTCTGCCCTCCCCTCCAAGGCTTGTGAGTGCTACTTCAATAGTTTTCCCTGCCCTCGCAGACCTATCATGGTAAAGGAACCAAACCCAGCTCTTCTATTTCACAGCAGACTGTGCTCTCTATTGATTACAGGTAGGGCCACTGGGGAAGTGTGGACAATTTTCATAGTAAGGAGAATTGGAAGAATTCACTTAGACTCATTTGTACTATCTGTTTCCCCACATTTTGGGGTTTCAGTTTCTCCAAATGTCTAATAAGCTTCAGGGAGAGTGGAGAAAAGATTACCTGAATCTATGTTCAATACACACAGAATGAAACTTCCTATAAAAGAAAAATGTAAAAAGTGCAAATCAAGATTGCAGAAAAACCTGAAAATAAATAGAATTTGTAATGCTATTGCACCTGCACTTTTGCTGTGGCTAAGGATGATACCTTCCTCTCCCCCTGTGATTGCCATTTCAAAATTCTTTTAATAATATTATAAGTTGGCATGACTATTAAAACAGCAGTTCCTCTCAAGACATATTAAAAAAAAATTCTTAGAGCTTTTCTTTTTCTTATTTTACTTTATTTTTTTAAATGTCACAGTAATGAGCATTGTTTTAAAAAATACATGGCAAATGTAAACAAGCCCAATAAACCTGCTATTGGGGCTATTATTTCCTCACAATGTATGCCTATACTCAGTATTAAAAACAAATGAGGACTACCAAGTTTCTCACTCCATTTTTCAAAATTTTTCCTAACTCAGGGAATTAGTATCAGAATGTTTTGTGCTCATTCGTTTAGGCTCTTGCCCTTACAGGGCTGCAACCATATTCGTGGCAAAAACAGCACTTAGTTGTTAACCTCATTTACCAATTCCCATTAGACCACAATTTTTATTTATTATTATTTTAAAAATTACTCATTCATTTACTAAATCACTTATCTTTTAAAAATGCTCCATGAAAACTCCAATTACTTCCATCACCTCCTCTCGTGGCTCAAAACCTGATGTGCTCATTACCACCCGTTCAGTGTATCTGTTTTTGTGGCTGTTAAAAACTTTTCAACCTCCCAACATTGCAATGTTTCGGTGGCTCATCTCGCCTGCTTCAGGGGATTCTTCCTAATAATGAAAAACAACACGCACACTGTCACACTATTCCCTTACAGAAAATTTTTTATATTTACAAATTTGCCTGGCATTTTAACACACGGGACTCACTCATTTATTTGGCCGCTCACGGCTCCACCCTGCAGCACAAAAAACCGAACGGCGTCTCCACGCTCAAAGAGTTTCTTCTGGACTTCCTGATATTTAAACAACCCACCTTTCTAAAACTCTCAGCAATCAAAACGCTCACTGGGGATAGGGAAACACTTCCAGTACCTGAATGTAAACCGATGTGATACTTCTGATTAAATGTCGGTATATAAAAATTATAAATAAATAAACCCCAAAGAAACAATTTTAGCAGTCAAATAGTATACTTTAATAACATCAGATATAATTTCCTTGGATATCCTGAGGAAGAAGTTATAATAGAACCTCCTCAGCATCTCCAAGGGAGAAATCACCGCACATCGAGGAAAGTTAAGATATCTTAAATTGCACCTTCTTAACAAATTACCCATATTCTTCAACTTTCGATGGAGAAATTGAGAACTTTTGGCATCATCAACTTCAAATTCTTAAAATAGGACACTTAGGGCCTCATTTTCCAATATCGCATTGGTAACGCATTAGGGGGCGTTACCAATGCAAATGAGGCTTCTTTCGTGCAGTGGGGAAACATCGCGTGCGGCGATGTTTTCGCCATTCTCTCTCTCTCTCTCTCCGGAACTATCGTGGACCGCGATAACCCTTTACTGGCCCGTAGCGCAGTCCGAATGCGAAAGTGGCCCCCAACCCCCGACGCTCATACCTAATCCCCACCCCGAGTTAGTAGGTGGCCCTCCCATAGGGATTAAAATACCTCTCTCTCTCTCTTCCCGCGATAACCCTTTACTGGCCTGTAGCGCACTCCGTAATGCAAATTTGAGGGTTGTAGTTATTAGCCGCGCTAACACTGCGGCTGTTAACAGCTGTTAACGCGATTTGCGAATTTATCGCACGCGGTAAACTGCTTGGAAAATGAGGCCCTTAGTGGCCAGTCCCTCTGTTCCAACCATTTCTGTGAAGCCAAGGAATCAAATTTTGTGGAGACGGACTGATCCGGCTTGGAAATTGCAAACCATAAAGTGTCCAACGTTGTTATAGCTGGCTTCTCAGTTGGAAGACTTAAACCAGCTTGATAGCCTGAGGAGCTTATCAAAGCCCTATTCCTGGGGATCAATAACTCCCCACCCCCAGAGGGAAGAGGGGATGACGTAATTAACCCTTTCACTTCCTCTGGAAATTCCACTTTCCACTGGTACTGAAGCCAGAGGGGGTATAGGCCCAGCAGGACTCCGGGAGATGAAAGAGTCATCCGGAACGGAGTTTGGAACACCAAGTTCACCAGAACTTGGTGAATAAAACGCTTCTATCATCAGTTGTAAGGAACTGGGCGAGTTTGAATGCTCCCTTTTCTTTTCTTCCCCTTTGCGGCAAAAGATGAAAATGGCATGGTACTCGATCAAATTTCCTCCCGGGGTGCACCCGTTAGGTGTGCCTGTGACAGCACACCTCTGTGTAAGGGTTCCAGCCACTCAATGATGACATGTGGAGCCAGCTCAGCGTCGTAGGCAGAGAGGAACAGGCCAAGATGGAACCACCGCTCCTCCCCAAGATAGCTTTTCTTATCTCTGTGGTTTTTACCATGTCATCTCTAACATCTGTGGTAGTGGTTCTTTCTTTTCTGTTTCCTTCCAGTCATCATTTGTTACTGTTTAGCCACTAGAAAGTAGCATTCCATGGTGTCTGTGCATAGATGAGGCTAAAACTTGAATAAACTCTGGAAAGTGCATCACTGCATGATTTTAAATTGAATTATTAAAAATGGTCCTTAAAAATTATGTTCTACTAAATCCGAGAAACTCGGAAGTAAAAGAATTGGCAAGATAGTTCAGCCCAGAATAGGGGTGCCAGCTGTTTGTTTGGGGTTTTTTTTCCAGGGCTGGTTGATCCACTCCTGGCTCTGCCCCTCACTATGCAGGGACTTGTAGTCCTGCTTTTTTTTTTTTTGGGGGGGGGGGTGTACAGAGATTGAGAACTATAGGTCTATATGTACAATAGAAGTAAAACCAGGACTGGCTCACCCGTGTCTTAAAAAATAGAGCCATTTGGCACACCCAAGCCTAAAGGATAATAGATCACTGAATGTCTCACTCAGATTTGACCAAAACAGAGCAAGCACGTGGCACTGCTGTTTTAGATCATGCCTCATCTCTTGACTGAGGAAAATGATATTCTTTAAATAGCTCTAACAAAGCATCAGCGGTAAGTGATTTAGCGCCATACCGTAAATGAAGAAAGAAGAGGAACAGCAGTGTCCACTTCTGCTTAGACAGGCAGTGCATACAACAAACACTGGGAAGATCATCAAAAGTAGATTAGTTGTTGCTTTGGGAAATTATGTTTCATGTTTATGCAAATCCTGTTATATTTGACTGCATCTAGTTTATGTGCCAAAATATATTTTCTTATTTTATTGTCTTTTGTTGCAGTAAATAAGCCTTCACTATGAAATATATCTCAAATTCGTAACTATGGATTCGTTGGGGGCAAGATGCTTCCTGAGCAACCTTAGAAGCATCATTGCTGGTAATTTATGAGGTTGGGTTGCACAGAATCCTGAGAGGCTTTTCTGCTACCAACGGTTCAGTGCAGGGATAAGGGAAAGCAGCAGCCCTGAAACAAGGGCAGGAATAGCCATGCTTAGGAGAAGGAACAGGTAAGCTGGCAGACTGCTTCTGAAAATAACAGGCCTGCCACCTAACAATATGTATCTGTAACAATCATGTTCTTTATTTTGTCAATATTTGCGTCCATATAGAGATGATCTGCTTTGAACCCTAAAACTAGTAGAGATTTATTGCTGGGCTCTAACTGAGCTAAGGTCAAATTTGGATATGGATATGCATCCCTTTATATCTGGTGCATAAGTAAATTCATATTCCTAATAAAGAAAAAGCATTTTCAGAGCTTTAGGGGCACAGGTGGCAGGAGGGAGATGAAAGAGAGAGAGACTGAGAAGGGCAAACAGAGACAGGGAAAGGTAGGGAGGAACTGAAGGAAAAGATGGAGAGAGATGGAAAATAGACATCCCTGGGAACTTTTGATTTCCTGTCACCCTGAGATCATCATGGGGGAGGGGGGCCTAGTAGCAGTAATTGTGCACAAACTTTCTGTCTCACACTCTAGCACACTCACATGTTCATTCACACTCTGTCACACACACACAGAAGCTCATTCTCTTACACACACACACTTCTCTTCCTCACACATGCACACTCACTTTCTCCCTTTTCTACATACACAGTCGCACACTCATTCATTTCTCAATTTCTTTCATACCCATTCATGCACTCACATACAAATGCACACTCACTCCTTTCCCTTTTCCACACATACTCATTCACCTCCCTCCTGCCACACAAATATGTGCACTCTCCCACACACACACATGCACTCTCACACACACACACACATGCACTCTCATACACATACGTGCATGCTCACATCTTGATCCCCATTTAGCCACAGGAGCCACCTCTTTCCTCAGGCTCATGAGACAAATGTGCCACTTCCTCCTCTTCTGCAGCATCAGGCCTGCGCTGCCCTTATTTCCTGCGCACGGCCCAACTTTTCTGCTCATCCTACATCTGCAGTTTCTTTTTCCTCACGGTTGGGGGGGGGGGGGTAGACGGGCGCTATCTCACTCCTCCTGCGCAGCCCCGCACTTCATTTCATCCTCCTGCAGCACGGGTGCCACTGCTGACTCTCCTCCTCCTCCTTCAGGCCTGTGCTGTTCCAGCCGGTTTTTCTTCTGCTCTTATGCAGCAGGGGACCCGGAATTTTTGGGTGTTGGCCCGGAGACCCGGTAATGTGTTCAGAATTCCAGAGTCTCCAGGCCAGATCCAGAGAGTTCCTAGGTATGAAGGTAGAGGGCTCAGAGGCAGACAAGAGCCAGAGAGGGGTAGGAAAGACAGGCAAGCATGAGAAGAAAGTGAGAAAGTGAGGGGAGAGAGAAAGGCTAGGACACAAGGAGATGGGAGAGAACAAGAAGGGAGGTGCAGGGCTGGCGGCAGCGCAAGGCAGACTAGGCAGCCCCCTACAGCGCCACTGTTGTAGCTGGTGCAGATTTGCAGCGGTTGCTCCTCCTCGTTCTTCATGCCGATGTGTGGATCTGGGAGAGAGAGCTATATTGCCCCATGCAAGTGGGAAGAAGGAGGCGCAGGCTGCATGCCCACAAGGAGCAGGCAGGAGGTGGAGCAGCCTAGGCCCGTACAGCCTGAAGAAAGAGGAGGCATACTGTCCGCTATGCGGCTCCAGGGAGGAGGTTGCTGCTGCAGCATGTACCTTTCAGAGGGAGAGAAAAGTGAGTGAGCATCTGTGTGAGAGAGAGTATGTACATGAGTATGCATGCAACTGGCTTCAAGCATTCTTCTATGTGCACTAAGGAGTATTCCAGGGGGCAGAGTTGCAACTAATGCAAATGCATTAGCGTAAGCTACCCCACAAAACTTAATGCTCTGCTTGGAGCAAGTATAACTTTTTGTAAGGTAATTTGTGTGTATACTCAGTCAATTAACCAAGGATTTTCAAAGTGAATTTAGGTGCACAAATAAGCTTAGAAAATACAGAGTTGGCACCAGTATAGCCTCAAAAAAACAATCATGCCATGTTCATGTAGAACCAAAACATAACTTTATTTCTGGTTTTATAGCCCGCCACTATATTGTAGGAAGGGC
Organism: Rhinatrema bivittatum; assembly: GCF_901001135.1. Classification (NCBI taxonomy): domain Eukaryota; kingdom Metazoa; phylum Chordata; class Amphibia; order Gymnophiona; family Rhinatrematidae; genus Rhinatrema; species Rhinatrema bivittatum. Next base: position 241,452,470 of record NC_042620.1, read on the forward strand.
CAAATATTAAAATAAGCTGTAAGTGCACAAGTCAAGAAACTAGATCATAATCAACTGCCTGGCTCCTAAACCGGAAGGTAGCCAGGATTGGACAGTCTGAGCAGAGCATCCCAGAGGCAAGGTTATGTGCTGGTATGACTGACTGTCAAAGAACCCATCTGACATGCTGACTGACACGAAGACTCTTCCTTGCAGGGCATACAGGGGCATGGAATTAAGTGTTTCATCAAAATTCCCACATCAGAGGAGTATGGTCTCCTATTCTTTCTTCTTTGGAGGAGGAACTGCCTCTCATTCCACTCCTTCTCCTTAAGCAATTCCTCAAGGGAAGGAATGGCCAACTCTCCACTCCACGGCCTCAGGTATCTTCCCTTGAGGGAAGGACTCACTCCATACTGGAGGAGGTCTCCAGACCCCACCAGTCCATAGGCAGGCTACTGTAGGTAGCCTGCCTATGAACCTTTGAACCTGTAGGTAGCCTGCCTATGAACCTTTGAACCTGTAGTACTGCTAAGTGTCCACAGGATGGCATTTGGGTGTGGTAGCTGGGGTATGTTAATGCCTTTTAAGTTAAGGGTCTTTTTTTTTAGGGAGTTGTCCCCTTAAATGGATAGGGTCAGGTTCTGATTGACTGGGGAGAGTCCAAGGAAGGTATAAATTCTGGGCAAATTGGCAGGAGTTGCCTTTCTAGGCTGGAGTTTGAGAGAGAGGAACCTCTAGGACAGGGCTTCCCAAACCTGTCCTGGGGACCCCACAGCCAGTCGGGTTTTCAGGATATCCACCATGAATATGCATGAGATACATTTGCATACCTTGGGAGACTCGGTATATGCAAATTTATCTCATGCATATTCATGGTGGATATCCTGAAACCCCGACTGGCTGTGGGGTCCCCAGGACAGGTTTGGGAAGCCCTGTCCTAGAGGTTCCTCTCTCTCAAACTCCAGCCTAGAAAGGCAACTCCTGCCAATTTGCCAAGAATTTATACCTTCCTTGGACTCTCCCCAGTCAATCAGAACCTGACCCTATCCATTTAAGGGGACAACTCCCTAAAAAAAAAGACCCTTAACTTAAAAGGCATTAACATACCCCAGCTACCACACCCAAATGCCATCCTGTGGACACTTAGCAGTACTACAGGTTCAAAGGTTCAAAACTTTTCTAGAACACTTTGAACAATGAAAGTCCCAGGGCCTCCCCCACCCACAATTATACCAGAAACATACTATTTTGGGGGTCTCCCCACACAAGTAGCTGCAACTTTTTGGAGGGGACATTCCTTCGCTCCCCATCCTACTGTAAAGAACACCATTTGCATAGCATTACATCTGAGCATGAGTCCCATATCTATTAAGTACTCAGTAATGCCTTTGATTATAAATATACTTGAATTAAAAATTATGCATGGTTGAAAATTACCCTTCCTTCAGTGACTAAAAATATTTGCGCGGTTTCCCAGTGCATGTTCTTCTAGCTGTGGATAAAATGGAAATGCCCAGAGTGAGGGAGGGAAAGTACAAGCAGGGGGTTTCATTTTTAAATCCCTGCATGTTCCTTACACCTGCAATGAAGCAGATGCAAGCTCAGGCCAGCAGCCCATGGATACTAAAGAGCCCATGAATTTTCAATGTGACACTCTCCATAGAATCACTCTTTCAAAATTAACTTGCAGGTCCGTGGATACAAAAGACCTGCAGACTACCCAGGCTGTTTAAAAATTGCTACAATAATATTATATCCTGATCCCCAGAGGATCCAAGTTCTTTTAGTCCTCAGGAACATTCAACACACCTGACAGTGCCAGGACAGACTATTTTGTAGCGCTCTTTCCTTGCCATAGACTTCCTAAATTATTTCTCTTGGGCTAAACATTTTTTCCAGACACAAGATAGGGAAAAATTATTTTGTTCCTCTGGCTGTCATTGTTATTTAGGTAGCATACACAACTCTGGGAATACCCATGGTGTCCTCCTGGCCATTGAGGACAGCAGGTCCCAGAAGGGGTTATGACAGTGCACCCAATGTTGTTTGAGTGCAAGCTATTACAGTAAAAAGGGCAAGTGAGGAAAGGGATAGAAATCTGCAGAGGTTAAGAATCAAACCTCAGCGTCACAGATACAATAGAGCTTACAATGTGGTAGATTTTGATAAGTCCCCGTCTGCCGCTCTGAACCACTGCTTTTCCCATAGAACCAGTTCTGTGTGGTTATGAATGCTGAAGACTAAATAGTAGCAAAGCCAAATACTAAAACTGGTAAAACTCTAAAGACTAAAATAAGCTATAAAAGCACAAGTCAAGAAACTAAATCATACTGAATTGCTTGTTCCTAAAGCAGAAAGTAGCCAGGATTGGACAGAGTCTGAGTAGAGCATCCCAGAGGCAAGGTTATGTGCTGGTATGAGTGCCTGGCAGAGGTTTCTGCTTCTGACATGCTGACTGACAGGGCATACAGGGGCATGTAAATTAAGTGAGGAATTAAGTGTTTTGTCAAAAATGCCCAATTCAGAGGAGTACTGTATCCTAATCTTTTTTTTTTTTATTCATTCATACATATTTATATACCGCCTTCCAGATAAAATGGCCTGAAGTGGTGAACAACGTAATAAACGCAATCAAAATATCATAGTAAAATGCATAAGACTTATAAATCAACACAAAATAGACCAAACTCTTCTTGATCTTATAAAGCTGCTGCCAACACCAAAATAGACTCCCCCAAATTAATCGTTATCCCATATTTTCCCCTCCACTATCACCATATTACCCACTATGTACCCTCCTGAAGCAGCAAGGTATTTAATTTTTTTTCCTAAATGCTAATAGATTCCTCTGTGATCTCAGCTCACATGGTAGAGCTCATTAAGTATATAGATGTTAGCATACTAATTTAATTTACAGTGTACTGCACTAGCAAGCATAGGGCCCAAGAATCACAAATGCATCTTGTGATCAGCACATGCGAACAGTAATTTCCCTCCTTGTGGGGTAGGGATCATTGCACAATTCATCTTTTAAACTATCTATGTATCTGATTCACTAAGGGCTTTTCCTATAGACAAAAAAAATGGGAGAAAAGCCTTCATGAATCTGGTGCTATATTTGTTGAGTGCAGAAGTTTTGTTCATTACATGGAAAGTTCCAATGCCATGGCGGTCACTGCAGATTGCAAACAGTGTCATGAGCAACTAGATGTTGGGGGTTTTTGCCTTCTAGAGGAGTCATACTGTCATCCTAGAACTGACTGTTTGGGCTGTGTATCTGAGTTCAATGATGTATCTTTCGTGGTGCATTTCAGAGAGCCCATACTATATAGCATTCACCATAACCAGTCTCCTCCAGTCGTGAATTTTTAATTATGCCAGATCACTTTCAGTAAATGGGACTTCAGGCTCAATTAGTGCTGTCATATTCAATTTTTCACTCACCTGCTATTCAGCCCTGTCCTGTGTTTGCAGTAATTGCCAAATCCACAGGAAGATGAAACCTGTGAAAGATGAATGTCTGCGGCATTTCCCAATCTCCAGTCTGTATTTAGCAGAGTAATAGAGGCACTTAATCCTGTTGGAATTAGTCGCTGAGAAAAGCATTTAATATTTAGTCATCTGAAAATATTTTCTGTGACGTGACTGTAGTGAAATATTGGTTGATTCTTTTGCACATTCCCAGCTTTCACGGTTTTTCTATAAATGAACATGTTCATTAAAATGATTAATGCTTGCCTTATGAATATTTGGTTGTGGCTGAATGCACCTGAAATCCTTTTGGCCTCCAGAAGGCAAACAGCAGGAGATATATGGGTTTTACCGAATAGCAGCTATTGTGAAAAGAGACATTCACCGGATGGTCACCAAAGACTTTATTCATTAGGGCCTGAAGAAAAGATGTGTGAAACCTACAGAGATGCCCACAAACCTCTTCACACAAATGCATGTGCATTTTTAGATTATTACAGACCTTATGTGGTAAGACCTGAGAGACTATATATAGGAACTGGTGTGTTCCTACACACACGAGTTCTACTGAAAGTTCGCCATCCTTGCTGAAAGAAATGATAGTGAACGATCTACAGTCTGGTACGTTGCTGGACACAAGGCAGCATGGATTCACCAGGGGAAAATGATGTCAGACAAACCTGATAGATTTTTTCGATTGGGTAACTAGAGAATTGGATCAAGGAAGAGCACGCAATGTGATTTACTTGGATTTCAGCAAAACTTTTCAGATGGTCCCACATGGAAGGCTTGTGAATAAAATGAAAAGCTTGGGAGTGGGCGACAAGGTGGTTGAGTGGTTTATAAACTGGTTGACTGGCAGGAGACAGAAGGTAATAGTAAATGAAACCTACTCTGATGTAATGTTTGGCCAGTTGCGGAACAGTCCCGGTACTAGCCGCACTCACCATGCACATCATTACTCCACTGGCTGGAATTGCACCATGCTTTGATCCCAGCTCTCCTGGCCTAATCCCCTAGGCACACGCACTGATCGTTATAGGCCCTGTGGCGAGAAAACCTGAGAAGGACGTCTGCAGCAGGGTATTTAAACCCCTGCCATGCTCAGTTCCCTGTCTTGGCAACGACCCCTGCCTAGCCAGCAGTGTACGCTGCTATCTTCATGTCTCCTTTCTACTTTGCTTTGAGTCTTGTCCTGCCTTGACTCCGTATCTTTCTGATTGCCTTGCCTCCTTGCCCCTTCTTAGTCTGCCTCTCTGTTCCCTTGACTGAGCCCATTTCATCCTGTCTTGGTCCTGTGTCTGTCTCTCCTTGTACTGCCTGCCACCTGGTACTGACCTCTGCTATGGACTTTGACCATGCTCTTGCCTGCTGCCTGCCCTGACCAGTGGCCTGAACCCTGTTATTGTCTGCCTGCTGCCATCCCTGATCACTGCCTGTACCTGGACTCTATGTTCAAGCTTTAAAGGGTACTCATTTAAGTTTTGCTGGCCCCTGGAACCTAAGAGCTCAACTTGCGGGGAATGGAGCTGGTATTGGTGAAGCTTCTGTTCCGTCCCAATATGGGCATGTTCATCAGCAGTTGGTGTGGGCCTAGTAGGTTCGCCAGTAGGCTGTATCAACCATGCCACAGCACAAGGGCTCACGACTGTGACATCTGAAGAGAGAACAGTGTTAAGTGGAGTACCACAAGGATTGGTTTTGGGACCGGCTCTGTTCAATATGTTTGTAAGCAACATTGCAGAAGGGATGGAAGGTAAAGTTTGTCTGTTTGCGGATGAATACGCCTGAAGGAGTAGAGAATTAAAAGTGATTTAAGAAAGCTTGAAGAGTGGTTGAAGATTTGGCAGCTGGGGTTCAGTGCCAAGAAGTGCAGAGTCATGCATCTGGGGAGCAGTAATCCAAAAGAGCTTTATGTGATGGGGGTAAAAGACCAACATCCATGGACTGCGAGCAGGACATTGAGGTGATAGTGTCTGGCAATCTGAAGTTGGCAACGCATTGTGACAAGGTGATAGCCAAAGCCAGAAAAATGCTGGCTGCATAGAGAGAGGAATAACCAGCAGGAAAAAGGAGATGATAATGCCCTTGTACAGGTCTTCACCTAGAGTATTATTTTCAGTTCTGGAGCCCGTATCTGATAAAGGATAGAGACAGAATGGAGACTGTCCAGAGAAAGGCGACCAAAATGGTATAGGATATGTAGCAAAAATTTTATGACGAGGCTGGAGGATCTAAACATGGAAGAGAGTAGGTGCAGGGAAGATATGATGAATGAATTTTGAACCTTTTCCATTGGAAAGGAAACTGTAGAACTAGGGGTCACAAAATGAAACTTCAGGGGGAACAACTCAGAACCAAAATCAGGAAATATTTCTTCACGGAGAAAATGGTGGATGCCTGGAATGCCCTTCCAGAAGAGGTGGTGAAGATGAAAATAGTAAATGAATTCAAAAGGGCATGGGATAAACACTGTGGATCCTTAAATGCTAGAGGTTAGAAATGAAGAAAAGGGTACATGGGGGTAACCTGCACATGGCAGCAGTTACTACCCTTAACAGAAGGCATGGTGATTACTACCCTTAACCAGTTAACCTTGATGCTTTTGAAGCAACTGTAACATTGCTCTTCGATTCAACAGTAGGGGCAAAAAGAGGAATTGGATTCATACAACAGCCAACACTGGGCCCTGACTTTTACATTCCAGAGTACTGAAATGCAGACATTAGAGAAAAAAGCACAGGACTACATCTATGGCCAAGACCAAAAGCAAAGCACATTCAAGCAGCATTGTCTGAATTATCATGAAGGCTGCTCACCCCATATGTTGCTTGCAGTAATTTTGTTATGGGTTTGATAGTTGCTTGATTTTGATTGTAAATTTTACTGCCCTTAACGTAAGGCTTGGGTGTAACCTGCACGAAGCAGCAATTACTATCATTAATGGAAACATGGGTGCAATCTGTATGGAATGGTAGTTACTACCCTTATCGTAACATGGGGGGCAACCTACACAGAGAAGTAGTTACTACCATAAGAAACTTGCTGGGCAGACTGGATGGACCATTTGGCTTTTTTCTGCCATCATTACTATCAGACCCATTCAGTAAAGTCCGCGGGAGAGTTGGCGCTCCGAGGCTCCTGGGTGCGCGATTCTATATTTAAATTAGGGCCCGCGCTAATAAGGAGGTGCTAGGGACACTAGCGCGTCCCTAGCACCTCCATATTGGCGGAGGTGGAGGCTGTCAGTGGGTCTGACAGCCGACACTTAATTTTACCGGCGTTTGGCAGGCGTTAATTTCTGAGAGTAAAATGTGCAGCTTGGCCACACATTTTACTTTCTGTATTGCAGGTGACTAACTAATAGGCTCATCAACATGCATTTGCATGTGATGAGTGCTATTAGTTTCGGGGGAGGGGGGGGTTGGCCGTGCGATTTCCATTCACTATTACCCCTTACAGTATAAGGGGTAATAATAGCGCATTAAAAACGCGCGGCCAAACGGGCTAAATGGTGCGCTCGGCTGAGCGCACCATTCTGTATCGGCCTGTATGTTATTATGTTACCCAGGACTTGACTTGATTAAAGAGCAATATTCTACAAGTGGTCAAGTTTCTAATGCTAGCAACTGGGATATATCTTTAGCAATGTAGACCAGAATAAATGGGCCGACTGGATAGGCCACTTGGTCTTTACTTGCCACCATCATCTACTATATTACTTTTCAACTTTTGTATCACACAGAACACATCCATAGCACAATGGATCCGTGAGACTATAGGAAAATCAGATGTCATATATTATTAGCGATTGAAAAAATCAAAAAGGAAAAACTCCAGAACCGCCTCTCTTGTGCACTGCACCACTCACAAACCTTTGTCCAAATTTAAAAAAAAATTTTGTTGTTATTTAATCCACATCAGCAAGCCTGATGGCATGCTTACCCACCACTTTCAAAGGGAAGCCGCCCGGTCTTCTAATCCTTTGCGGTTAAAGTCTGTTTCAAAATGTGTGTAATTTTTCAATTTTTTCAAATTTTTTAATTTTATATTCCCATAGACAGAAAAGTATTAGCTCGACACCCGGCCGATGTTTTGCTGTGCTTCATCAGGAGCTTTTGATATTGAAACCTTTCCCGCCCCGTGAGAAGGTTGGAGTGTGCCCTACCAACACAAGATAAGTGTTCACTTGGTTTAAATACATATTGATTGAAGTATTTTTTATGTAGGATGTCGGCAAGCGAACAGTAAATGCAAGTGAGAAATGTTTTGAAGATGGGTTCCCTTTAAAAAATGGCGGGAAAGGTTTCAATATCAAAAGCTACTGATGAAGCATAGCGACACATCGGCCGGGTGTCGAGCTAATCCTTTTCTGGCTATGGGAATATAAAATTAAAACATTTGAAAAAGGGGGGTGGAGTCAAGATGGCCGCTTGCATGTAGCGTTGACGCTGAGCTCCCGCATAGAAATTCTTTCTAAACGTAAATTTCCTGACAAACATGCCTCCAAAGAGAAAGGGGAAACTGAGGACTTACCCCTCCAGCTCCTCAGTACCCTCGGGACAAAAAACCATCGAAGAGTGTGCTACCGTTCACCAGAAGCGGAAGGGGCCGTGCCCCACTGACGAAACTGGTGGGGAAGCAGCCGCTTCGTCTGGGGAACTATCCTTAAGCCCCCCCACACCTAGGACTCCACAAGCGACGCTGTTCAGCCAGCCGGTGAAAGCTGTGACGGAGATATCCAGAGCAATTAGCTCAGGGGAGCCCATGGAGGGCACAGAAGCTGGCGGTTTGAACGGAGGGAAAACCAACTTACAGGGAGAAGAGACAGCTCTAATGTTGGTGGCCATTTTGCAGCCTGAAGAAGCCAGTAATGGTAAGGCTGTTTTGATCCCTACTTCTAATGTTTCTTTGTTATTATCGCCGACAATGGAACAACATGGTGAGCTAATTCCTCCTAGTAAACCCGTGGTGGTAACAATGGACTCCCTATGGGAATTGATGGCCCAGCAAAATGTAGCCCTCCAGGGCTGTATGAATCAAATTTCACAAATTTCTGCTAAACTGGAAATGGTAACTCAAGATCACGATATAAGAATCGAAAATCAATCAGATAAAATGCAATCATTTGAAACGCAGATGAAAGAAATGCAGAAAGTACAAGCGGTCACAATCCAGGACTGTATTGCCTTAAATAAAAAAACAGAGCTACTGAAAAATAGGCTGAGAAGGCTTAATTTAAGGCTATTGAACTTCCCCGGAATACTGGGAGAGCAACCAAGACTAACACTGCGAAGATATTTGAATGAAATATTAAAAATCCCTTTTGAAAACATTCCAGCATTTATCAAGGTTTATTTCTTGCCGTTTAAACAGAGAAGAGAAGGGATGAGACAGAATCAAATGGATTTGGAAAATTTCACTGACTTTTTAGAGTCATCAGTGGCAGAGATCATTGAGAGAGCAACGTTATTGATTTCCTTTATCTACGAACAAGATATGAGTGTGATAATGAAGAACTATTTCCAGAATATGGGGGAAAAATTCGTGGGCCAATTTGTTCAGATCTTTCCTGATCTGGCAAGAAGCACACAAGAAAGGAGAAAGGATTTCCTGACACTCCGAAAGGAAACTAGAGACATGGGGGCTACATACCAACTTAGATATCCATGTAAATGTGTCATTAAATATAGTAGTAATATATATATGTGTTTACGACTCCTGAACAACTGAAATTGTGGCTCAATTCCCATAAAAGGGCGATGGTAACATCTTCGCCTGTTGAAGGTCCAATAACCTAGTAAAAAAAAATTGGTGTTTTTGTTGCAAGTTAAGGGTAGTTTCCTTTATGTCTATTTCTTTAAAATGTAAAGAAGATCGTAGCTTCCTTAGTTTCTAAGTACCCGCCCCCCCAATTGTATAGGGGACTATAGAAATAAGTATTTTTCTTTGAAATTCTATTCTGATTGGATAAAAAATGGTTGTTTTCCTTTCTTTTCTGTACAAAGATGATTATGCTTTGTAATTATAAAAAATTGCAATAAATAAAAAATTGGAAAAAAAAATTTGAAAAAATTGAAAAATTACACACATTTTGATATAGACTTTAACCACAAATGATTAGAAGACCGGGCGGCTTCCCTTTGAAAGTGGTGGGTAAGCATGCCGTCAGGCTTGCTGATGTGGATTAAATAGCAACAAAAAATTTTTTGAAATTTGGACAAAGGTTTGTGAGTGGTGCAGTGCACAAGAGAGGCGGTTCTGGAGTTTTTCCTTTTTGATTTTTTTCATTTGGGATTGGATGGAAAAACATTAAGCTCCTCTATTTTTTCTATATATTATTAGCGTACAACAGCAATGCTATATTAGCAGCATAAGTTACTCTTACTGATTATAGCATTACTTCATACAGGCATTTCTGTATCATAAAAGCTAATGTACACATGTATCACTCATACCCTGATTTCACGCAACATAAAGACAACACATCAATTTCAATTTCACTTACCATATTTTTCTTTCCATACACAACACTTCTGAACATATGGCTTAGAAATGTAACATGTACAAAAATTATACAAAATCTAACAGATTTATTTATTGAGAACATTTAATCTAAAAGCTGTAGACAGTTGAATGTAGGCTCTTCATTAGGTTTATGAGATGTGTAGTTGCCCACTTTGTAATAAAGTTATCCTGTATTTTTGTGCATTTTACATCATGGAGTGCCAAAGGCTGTTAATGCCGGAATTGTGTAAGGCAGATGAGTATCTCCACACAATTAGTTCTGCGCTGCCAAAGTATTCTGTCCTAGTGTGATGTGTATATTCTGTCTTTTCTGTCAGGTTGTTTGTTATAATAAACCCGCATGCGATAGTGAACAAATTGTTTTTCCTTGATATGCGCTGAAGGGAATGAAAAGGGGATGGAACAGTCTGCCACATTTCCCAGTAGTCAGGACATGTGAGCACCACTGCTACTGCTTGGAGGAGTGTGATTGAGATCAGAAGCCTCAAAATTGGAGCTGCATCATCACTTTTCCTGTTTGCTTCCTCCTCTTTGTGCTCAAGGAGATCTTGTTCAGCCATCTAACCTTGGTCAGGAAAGGACTGCAGCTGCTTCTGGACTCCAAAGGAAAGCTACTGTCTTAAGCCCCTGAGACTGCTAGTGCAACAGTGGTGATGAAACATAAGAACATGCCATGCTGGGTCAGACCAAGGGTCCATCAAGCCCAGCATCCTGTTTCCAACAGTGGTCAATCCAGGCCATAAGAACCTGGAAAGTACCCAAACACTAAAACCTGTTCCATGTTACTGTTCCTAGTAATAGAAGACCTCAGCATGGGTGGTTCCTGCATCCACCATTTCAAAAGATATACTGTGTGGCTGGGCCCTGCATTTTGAATGAGGATTGGTCCATTCACAGACAGTGCAGTGAATAAATGAATACTAAATGCCAGTAGGCTCTGAGCGCTACCTGCACTTAGTATTCAGCTGAAGCAGGAGGAATTAAGACTGTGTTCATTTCCCGCTCAGCTTGGGGAATACTTTTGGGACCTCTGATTGGGGAAGTCATGCAATGGTGGAACACGAGTATTTCTAGGGAAAGAAGAGGGCTTTGGGGCACAATCACTTTGTATATTTTTAAAATGTCAGGAGGGAAATCCAGGTGGCAGATCGGGACAGGGATGGGGGGTTTGCAACACTATTTTAGGAAGCCAGGAAGGGGGATTGTGAGAGGGATGGGGGGTTTAAGAAAGCCGGGAAGGGATCAGAAGAGAGACTGTGTAAAGGGGGGAGGGGGGAGACCTTGGCCTTCATGGTGTTTTGGTACTTTTAACTTAATTGATTAGAGCTGATTTTTAGTGCTAACCAGAAAACCTTAGCCAAAGAACCCAGCTGCATTAAAGCTAGACAATCAAATTCTGCATAGCTAGATTTCGATGACTATTTATTTGAAAACTTAACCAGTCAGGTTCAGCTGTATATTCGCCTAAGTAAAACCAGATAGACTTTGCCAGTTATCTTGCCCTTTCAGCAGATTTTTGAATATTTACCTTGTATCTTCTACCTGGACGTACATTCACTCAGCTAACACATAGTTTCCAAGCTGTCAGCTGACTTTCCCTGAGAAACATAGAAACATTACAGCAGAGAAAGTCTGTATGGCTCATCCAGTCTGCCCATCCGCCCAATTAATTTAGCATTATAATTTCCATCCCTTCCTTAGAGATCCCCTGTATTTATCCCATGTTTTCTTGAATTCAGATGCTGTTTTTGTCTCCACCACCTCCACTGGGAGGTAGAGGTGGTGGACAAAAATAGCCTCCACCCTCTCTGTAAAGAAATATTTCCTAAGATTACTCCTGAGTCTACCCCATTTCAACCTTATCACATGACCCCTATCCTACAGCTTCTTGTCCACTGAAAGAGGTTCACTCCCATGCATGGAAACCTTTGAGATATTTAAATATCTCCCCTCTCTCCCCTTTCCTCTAGGGTATACATGTTTAAATCTTTCAGGCTATCCCCATATGCTTTAAAATGAAGACCACTGACCATTTTAGTAACCACCCTCTTGACTGACTCCATCCTATTTGTATCCTTTTGAAGGTGCAGTCTCTAGACTTGCACACAGAATTCCTAATAAGGTCTCATCAGGGACCTGTAGAGATGCAATATTGCCTCCCTTTTTCTGACCATTCCTCCTCCTATGCAGCCAAGCATCTTTCTGGCTTTCCCATCACTTTATTATCACAGCTCCAAGTGTAAACAGTTGAGGAAATGATTTAATGATTTTTCATTACTACAGAACTATAGCTTTTTTTTTTACTTCTCTTATGTTTTCTCCATATTGATCATTAAATTTCATAAGTAAATATAGATTGTATGTGTCATGACTTTCTGCATGGGAAATAAATATTTTCTATTTCACTGAGTTTACACTGTAGTCTTTCTGTAGTTTAAATCAATATATTTTTAAATCAACACATGCACTTTAATAAATCTAAAATTGCAAGAGCAAGTATGCCCAAAACTGGAAAGCATTTCTTCTGTACTCTGTTTCTTGTATTGCTGATGGTGGAGATCAGCAATCTAATTTATAACCAGTGTTAATGATGTCAGCTGCAGTATGCTTGGCCAATGGGTGGGGAAAAGGAAGAGAAACAGAAGCTACTGAGACATGATACACTGTGTGTTAAAAGAGGATCATCTCTGGGCATTTTTCATGTATGCCTACATGTGCTCTCACCTCTGTGTTCTTCTTTTTCTTTTCCCTCCTCCCCACTCTTTTGTCTTCTCTGCCCCCCTCCCCCCAACAGGAAACAGGTAAGGGCCAGTAGAGGCATAAGGTGACTGCCAAAGATGGTGGTGCACAAAAAAAAAGAAAATCCCCTCAGTAATACCCCCCCCCCCCTGACAAATATGCCAAGGCGGGAACCACCCCAGCCCCCACTTAACCATCTAATGGGGGTCCTGGAGCAAGAGGGATGCCAACTTGGCTTCTGCCCCACTGACATCCCTTAAAATAGGCATTAGTCAACTGTGAAATCAATGCAATAGTGACATCAAAATAGTAGCGATCTCAGGGCTGGGCCTGGGAAAGCCCAGATGAGGCCTCGGATTGGACCCAGAGATGGTGGTGGTACATTGCACACCTCTTTTCTTAGTTGGTAGAAGGGATGTACAAAGGTAAAAATTTAATTTTGTTTTTTGATTTTGTTATTGAGATATTTTCCCCAAGGATTTCCTGTAGTTTTAACGAAATAAACGTTAAAAAAAAAACCCAAAAAGCAATACAAAGAAGAAGCAGGGCCTTTCAAGGCCACCTGTCCCCTCCACCCATCCCTCTCAACCACAAAAATGCCAGGACTAGGAACTTCCCCAACCTCCCACTTATCCAGTACGGGGGGGGGATCCCCTGAGGAGGCCTAGGTTCAGCCTTCCGAAGGACTAAGCCATGGTAGGTTGCTGCAACCTTGGCCTAGGCACTTTGCAAAGCCCAGGACACCTGGACCTCAGTCTATGCCCAGGCCCAACACCTGGGCCTCAGCCTAGGTCAGAGCCTGGGCACAGGCCAGACCCCATCATTTTAAGTAAGAAGAAATAAAATGTCACAAGAGGACTTCCGAGGCCTGGGCTCTGGGCCTAGCCTGGGCTGAGGCCCAGGTGTTGGTCCTGGGTCCAGACCGAGGCCCAGGCATTGAAACCCAGTCTTCGGACCGGGCCCCATTATCAGGCTTGGACCCTTGGCCTAGGCCAAGGCTCAGAGAACAGGACCCAGCCTCCATGTCATGCCCCAGCATTGGGCATGGGCCCAGACTGAGGCCTAGGCGTCAGGATCCAGTCTCTAGACCAGACCTGTGTCAGGCCTAAGCCAAGGTCCATGTTTCAGAACTCAGGCTCCATGTCAGACCCCTGGGTAGGGGCCATTGCCCAGTCATCGGGACTCAGTCTTCGGAGTGGGCCCTGGCCTAGGCCAAGGTCCAGGCATCAGGACCTGGCCTCTGGACTGGGCCAGCACATTGGATCAGGGAAGTGTGCAAAATTTTGAGACCTGGTCCTTTGTTTGGGTCTTGGCCATGGCCCCAGCATTGGACCAGGGCCTAGGCAAAGACTCCGGCAATGCGCTCGGGCATAGGCCATGGTCCCTCTTCTCATAGACCGTACCAGATGCAAGTATTCCCATTCCTCTCCTCTTGCAGCCAGTACTAGCCATTAGTACTCCTGGCACTGAAGAGTGGCATATCCTATCCAAGTCCATCCCCTTAAAGGTTCAAGGCATGGTGCAGGGGCTGGTGGTGATTCCAGTGCCTTTAAGGGGGCGACCTCAGGTGGAACATAATGCTGCCCACATTGCCTTATTTATTTATTTATCTATATGCCACCTAGGCGAAGGCATATAAGAACAGACTGAGAATAACATACATAGACGCTCTCATATTCTGCAGGTCAATGTAAGTTCAAAGTACAAGGGCTTGTTATCTATAAGATTACCAGCTTTGAAAGAAAAGTCATCACCATCTTTTTAAATGTCTTGGGTCAGTCCAGCAGTCACAGCTCCTGAGTCAAGGTGTGCCAAAGAGTCGGAGTAGTGATTGAGAAAGCCCACTCGCTTGAGTCAGCAAGCCTAGCTTGTCACCCTGAGGGCACATCTAGTAATCCCTTCTGTGAAGACCCCAATGTCCAACTACTATTATAAATCTGAAGCCAAGCATTTGACCATGGCAAGGCATCTAGGGCTAGAAGTTTATGAACCAAAATGACAGTTTTATATTTGATCCTCCACTGCACAGGTAGCCAACTGGCAAGATGTAATGTCTCATTTTACAATCAGAAATTAACCGAGCAGAGGCATTCTGTAGTAACTGAAAGACCCTCATAGTAGTAGATGGTATACCAAGAATAAGTTGCATTGTAGTATTCAATGACAGGGAAAATCAGAGCCTGGACAACTGTCCAGTGCACCAGGGGATGCTCAGTCCTCGGACAGAGCAATTAACCAATGGCAGTCTCAATTGACTTAGCACATGACCACAACGACAGACCCTATATCTACCTTGGTTAATATCCTGGGAACCCCCCACAAATAAATAAATACTATAAATGAAATTGCCCTCTCTTTTTTCTTCTTTATTTATTCTCTGAATTAATCAAGCTGTACTTGCACTTTATTTTATAAATCATACAGTAATCATATAGTACTTGGGTCACGCTAGTGTACAGTAGATGGAATCCATAACCCTACAGTGAAAGTGAGGTACTAGATTTTTATCTATACATAAATTTCAGTCATCTTGTATCTACTCTTCAAAGCTCTTAAGGCTCTTTTCTTACACATCTAGAGGCCAATACTGTAAGGTGCCCTTGGGCTGAGCGCACTGTTTAACATGTGCTTGGACACGTGTTTAACACGTTAAAAATGCGTGGCCAATCCCCCCAGGAACTAATAGTGCAAATGTATGTTGATGAGGCTATTAGTTATTCACCCGGGATACTGAAAGTAAAATGTGCGGCCAATCCCATGGGCAGGCGTTAATTTCTGAGCAGCCCGAAAAAGTGTACAGAAAAGATTTTCTGTACATTCTCTGACTTAATATCCTAGTGACATTGTCGGAGGAACCAAAAATGTTAAAAAAAAAAAATAATAATAATAATAATTTTAAAAATGTGCTGGCCGATCAGGTTAGGAATGCTCAATTTTACCGGCATCCGTTTTCCTAATCTATGGCTGTCAGTGGATTTGGAAGCCCGTAAAATTGAGCATCGGTTTCCTGAACCAGCCACCTCTCCTGGGTTGCTGCTAATAAGGAGGCAATAGGAATGCACTCTCGTCCCTAGCACTTCCTCTTTAGCGCGACCCCTGATTTAAATACAGGGTCACGCACCCAGGAGAGGTGGCTAGGCACGCGTTGGGAGAGTGGGCACTCAGCACGGAGCGCTCGTTCGCCTGTACTTCTTATTGAATCAGCCTGTGTATATATATGCTAGAGACCATTTAGAAAATGTTAAAAAAGGTGTATAAAAATGTGTAAAGATTTTCTGAAGAAAGCACCAGATGTGTACAGTAGAAATGAGCTCAAAGAACAAAATATAATGTAAAAAATGTATACATCCCAGAAATAATCATTGTAGTAACTTTTATATTCACATCTCCAGCATCATACTCAGTTGACACTAGGTTGAAGAGAAGAATAGTTATGATTCCAGTTTTCAGGAATAGCATAAAAAATGTGCCATCAGCAGATAAGGCCTTCCTAGTCAACTCTATTGTCCATGCCTACAGTGAGTGCTCTAGCTACAGATATCTACAGCTGCCAGCTGCAGACATCTTATATGAAAAATCAGTCAGTGTGTGTGTGTGCATGTATATATTTATACTTATATGTATGTGTTTATATATTAGGGGTGTGCAGCCCCCAAATATTTTGTTTTGTGTTATTTTGGAGGGAGGGAAAGTCTTTTTTTTTTTTTTTTCAATTTTTTATTTCCAGTGTAGTGTGTAAAATGAAAACAAAATTCTAACATTTCCTTTTGTTTTTAAATTAAATGAAACAGCTTGTTTCATTTTCTTGTTTTCTGAAAATAAAAACATCCCTAAATGTGTATATATGTGTATCTCTCTCTCTCTCTCTCTCTCTCTCTCTCTCTCTCTCTCTCTCTCTCTCTCTCTATGTATATATATATATATATATATATATATATATATATATATATATATATATATATAAATGTATATGTAGAATGCTCTGGGTACACTGAGACCTATAGGAAAAGTAGCAGCTGAGTACAGAACCTGCCACCCTGTAGAATATTTCATGGCAACGCTGGTGATATTCGATATTTCTCCTCATTACACAGACCTCATTACTCATGAGTAGTGCAACCCACATGTGGGACATGAGATGCTTAGGCAAGAAGAATGATCCTGTGCTGACAGCATCAAGTCAGGAAAGGAGGGGTAGAAAGGGATTTCTCTGACGTGTTCCATTAAATGGAGTGGGAAACACAATTAAAATGTTTTCCTAGGTTTGCAAAAATGCTAGGACTAGCATCAGCAATAAAATAAATGTCTTTTGGGAATAAAGCTTAGAGGATTATTTGCAGGGGTGGGGGACTGCATGTGAGAAATAATAAATCAGGACCCTCTATTTTGCTTCATGGACCTGACTGAAGACTTTTGTGTTTTTTATCTGTCCTATATAGTCAGCTTTCTAATTGTGGCAGAGCCCTTGAATCATTCCACCATCTAAACCCCCAAGTCACAATAAATGGAAAAAAGGATTATGTGAGAGACTAGGAACCATAGCATCAGCATCACTGGACAAATTGAGCATGAATGTTAGGCTGGTTTATACATTGTGCTTTTTACACACATGCCTCCAATTAACAGTATGCCCAATTGAAAAGTGCAAGGAAAAATAATAAACTACAGCTTTTCAAATAGAAGACGTACTGAAAATAGTGGATAAAGTGTAAGGTAAAATAAATGCATTTCATTGTAGGGGCATTTCCTATCCATGGGAAGACTGAACAGTGACTTAAAATGTGTGACCTTGGGAAGATACAGGAGGTCACTTTGGGAGAACTTTCCACTGTCCTGTCTGACCTCTGGGGTTGTGGGTAGGGCCCTGCTAGAGCCACTTCTGATGTTTCAGGGAGAAGGAGAGAAGGGGAATAATGAAGCAGCAAACTCCTGTGGGCTTTCTAGCTGCTGCCAAGTTAATAGGAATAGTGAGAGAATCTGGAATTATCAAAAACTGAGAAAAAGGTGTGAGCAAACAAAATATGGTTCCTGTATTCTCTTTATATATTTAGGGCATTGGTCAGCTGAGGCGATAAAGATATAAGTAATATTCAGAAATCTTATATATATATATATATATATATATATATATATATATATTGTCACGATCAGGTCCCTCCGCTCAGCATGCTGTGGGGCTTTGCTGGGCTTCAGGCCCCTGGCTTCGCTCCTATGACACGTCCTGTCCCCTTGCACAGCTCATGCACAGCGCTGCTATGGACTCCTCACAGCCTCTAGTCAGAGTGCCAGGCCCAGTCCTGGCACTCCCAAGCAGTACACAGAAAAAGGATCTTAATCAATAAGGAGTTTAATGTGGTGCTGTAGCTCAGCGGCTGCAGCCTTATACTAATGCGGGGTTGTCCTTACAAGCCCCAGGGTAAACAGCATTTAAAACACAATTCCCTTCCCGCCTTTCTCATACATCCATACAGCAATACAGGATTTACCATCCCCCAACCTCCTGGTTATTCCACCTCCATAGAGGAACAGCTGGAACTTTCCTCTCCCCAGCTTACCTCCATCTCCTCCTCCAGAGACTCTGAGGAGCCGGGCTTTTGTGGCCAGGTCCACCACGGGGGCACGCCCTCTTCCTCAGCCTCCATAGATTCTGCTGAGTCATAGGGATCAGTCCCAATTTCCTCCACCTGTTCCTGCTCAGGCTCCAGCCAGGGGTCAGGTGTTGGTTCAGGGAACCTGGGATGTGTAGTCTTTGCTATCTTCCTCAGCGCCCTCCGGTGGCTAAGTTTGGTACCACTAGCTTCTGCTTGGCTGTGTCTCGGCTGTTTCTGCCCCGGGCCAGGTCGCACTGCATCACAATATATATATATATATATATATATATAAAATCATATTTATACAGTTGATATTTTTTAGCCATTTGCAGTGGACCTTGCAAGACTGGAAGATTGGGCATCCAAATGGCAGATGAAATTTAATGTGGACAAGTGCAAGGTGTTGCATATAAGGAAAAATAACCCTTGCTGTAGTTACACGATGTTAGGTTCAATATTAGGAGCTACCACCCAGGAAAAAGATCTAGGCATCATAGTGGATAATACTTTAAAATTGTCGGCTCAGTGTGCTGCAGCAGTCAAAAAAGCAAGCAGAATGTTAGGAATTATTAGGAAGGGAATGGTTAATAAAACAGAAAATGTCATAATGCCTCTATATCGCTCAATGGTGAGACCGCACCTTGAATACTGTGTACAATTCTGTTCGCCGCATCTCAAAAAAGATAGTTGCGATGGAGAAGGTACAGAGAAGGGCAACCAAAATGATAAAGAGGATGGAATAGCTCCCCTATGAGGAAGGGCTGAAGAGGTTCAGCTTGGAGAGGAGACGGCTGAGGGGGGACGTGATGGAGGTCTTTAGGATCGTGAGAGGTCTTGAACGAGTGGATGTGAATCGGTTTTTTGCACTTTCGGATGGTAGAGGAACTAGGGGCATTCCATGAAGATAGCAAGTGGCACATTTGAGACTAATTGGAGAGAATTATTTTTCATTCAGCGCATGATGGAGCTCTGGAATTTGTTGCCAGAGGATCTGGTTAGTGCAGTTGGTGTGGGTGGGTTCGAAGAGGGTTTGGATGAGTTCTTGGAGGAGAGGTCCATTAACGGCTGTTAATTGGGTTTACTTGGGAAATAGCCATTGCTATTGATTGCATCGGTGGCGTGGGATCTTCTTGGTGTTTGGGTAATTGCCAGGTTCTTTTGGTCTGGTTTGGCCTCTGTTGGAGGCAGGATGCTGGGCTTGATGGACCCTTGGTCTGACCCAGCATGCAGTTTCTTATGTTCTTATGATGGTAAGAACTCTGTTTTCATTAAGTAGAGTTTTGATAACTTAAGGCCTGTACTGTTGTTAAATCATATTCAGATTTTAAAAATAAAAAATGCATTCTCAAGCCTTAGTGCCCAATAAAGGGAGGGAGCTGTCAAGTAGCCGATGACTCAATCAGATGAATCTGTGACTGGTTCTCAAGTCCAACTATGATCTCATCAGTTACACATAAAAGCTCTGTTTATAATGAGAGTACAATATTTCAGCTTGTAACAATAAAGAACTCAGTTCCAATCTTTTAAAGTGCTAAAGTTTGGAATAGTCATGACCTATCAGTCTTCTGACTTATTATGCCAAAAATCTGTCTGATTCTAAAACCCAATTTGGGTTGTTGCAAACAAGAGAATGTTCTTCCTAATGTCTTCTAATTTAGAGGTTTATTTTATTTTATTTATTTATTTAACAGATTTATATGCTGCCTACTTCCACAGCTCTAGGGAGTGATTTCCTGGATGAACAAGTACAAAATTTGAATCATCTACACAATCTCATTCACGACAATAATAGCCCCTTGCTCTCTGCAATTCTTCACCTCTACACCCTTTCACGAACCCTTCAATCTCAAAGCCAATCACTCCTTCAGATCCCATCCCCCAACGCAATGAGACTCGACATACCAAGAGAGCGGGGCTTTTCCATTGCTGGCCCCATTTTATGGAACTCCACACCCAACTCCATAAGAATTCTAAATAACAAGCGAGATTTTAAGAAAGCCCTAAACATCACCTGTTTAAAAAGTCTTTCAAAGACTTTTTATGATCTTACCTGTCTACGTCCACAGATATGACCTTCTAGCTGACTCTGTCTGTAGTTCCCCATTACTCTGTTTGATGTCTGCTCATTTTGATTTTATGTTAATGTAACTTTATTTTATATGTATATAATGTTCTATAAACTAATTTATTATGCCCGTTTTATTGTAAACTGCCCCAAAATGTTCTGTGAGCGCTAGGAGAGTGGTCCCATCTTGAGGGGATTGTGTGCCCTTGGGCCTTGGCACGACCCCAAAAGACTCCAGAGCAGCATCGAGGTAGGCGAGGCGTGTCCAAGCATGGGTGAAGACTGAAGGTCTGACCCTCTACCGGACCTGCATGCTTCTGGAAGGCCAACAACGCAATGTTGGATATTGAACAGTGCTCCGACCGTTCCCAGCCCTTTCGGACCTGCCGCTAGGTATCGGCAAGAAGCAGCAGGCCGGACTGAGGATAAGGGCAGATGAAGGCCTTGTGACATAGAAGACTCTAGAGGAGACGAGGAACTTGGAAGACTGTGGACGAGATGAGGAACTTGGGAGACTCTGGATGAGATGAGGAACTTGGAAGGTTCAGCATAAGCACTGTCTCTCAGGGCACCCTACACAACCGACATGGGCGGACCCAATAGGCTGGTCACGGACCACCCTGTCCCACTGCGCGCCCTACACAACCTGGAGAGGCTGGTCACGCGGAGAGCGTGACAAGCGCAGGAAGGGAATCCAGCCGAGACGAAACTCCAATGACGAGAACAGGAACCGACGAGACGGATTTACCCCAACAAGGTGTCATCTGGAGAACCAAAGGAGCTTGGAGGGTCAAGAGGGCTCGGAACAAGCGAAGGAGGAATGGAACCTCAGAACATCAGGAAGTGGAACATCAGGAAGCCTGGACTAGGAACTTCGGTACATGAAGACATGGAACATCAGGAAGCAATGAAGACTCAGGACATGGAGCTCCAACAAAAAACAAGGAACGAAGACCTGACGGAGCGCTGGAAGACAGGAACCTCCAGGGACGAAGAACTCCGATGCAAGGCAAAGCAGGACTGTTGAAGAAGCCCTTATATAGGGCTAGCAGGAAGACGCCCAGGATGAAGTCATCAGGTGGGGCCCGGGGCATATCCGGCCGTGGGCCCTTTAAATCCAGAAGAGAGGTGCGCGCCGGCGCCTAGGAGCAGGAAAGCAACAGAGACAGCTGATGGCGGTGTCTGTGCCGCAAGAGAAGGCTCAGGGGCGACCCCTGGCCGCAAAGCAGGCCTCAGAAGTGGCGGCTCCATGCCGCTTGTAACAGAAGGCTGACTCGCAGCTCCCTGCCATGAGTGAAGGCCCCGAGGGCGGCGTCAGGAGCAGCCTCCAGGCCGCGAAGAGGACCGAAGTCCGCGGCTCCCTGCCACAAGGAAGAACAAGACTAGGGGCGGCCACCGGGCTGCTTAGGAAGTCAGAAGTGCGGCGGTCCAGGCTGCGTAGACATGGCAGCGGCAGAAGGTAGGTGGAGAAGCCTGCTCACGGGATGAGCACCGCGAGCAGGAATCGTACACAAAATTTGGAGGGAGCGGTCAACAAATCTTTTCAAATAAATAAATAACATTAAAAACATTTATAAAAAAATAATGTACATATAATACATCACAAAATGTCACGCACCATAATATAACTCTTAACTTTGTTTGCGTGTAGTAAAAATTGAAGATACAAACTAATGGCCTACTTAATATAGGGTGTACTGAAAAGTTTTGAGTGCCTCTTTAGCAGACATGTAGATAAAGCAGGCAAACTAAAACAAAAGTCTTGTATGCACTTGCTGCATATTGAAATCCCTCATGATAAACTGTCCCAAAGTTAAAGGACCAGTTAATATGGAGAGTTTCATCTCCTGAGCCTACCCAAGCCTGGTTGTCCTTCCCCAACCTGGAGTTGTGACTATCCCATCAAATCTCATGCCTTCCCCATACTAGACCAAATCCCACCTTAAGGAAGACTTCTCCCTCCTTAAGAAAATGACCCGCCCCCCTTTCATGGAATACCCCTAAAGGCCAGACCTCTTATTCCAGTCACATACACGCCCGAAAGGCTCTCTACCACCCCTACCATTCTGGAGTCCTGACATTCACTGGCAGAAGGGACATGAGTGCTCTTTTGCCAGCAGTGCTGCAGCTGCTGAATTACACTAGGTATCATATGGAGGTAGTCAGTCAAGAAGGCAAGCATGGCCTCCAAAAAAGAGTAGGGATATCTGGAGACAGAAGACTAACTGATGCCAGTCATGCCTCTTTCCAACCTCTAGAAAGAACCAGTAGTCAGATATTGCAGACCTGTCATCGATTTCACCTCATCAGACAAGCTGTTAAGGCAATCTGCATATGATACCGGGTACGAATACAACTGGGAAATGGAGTTCTGGCCAGCCTGAATTTACGCAGGCTTTCTCATTCAGTCATCAGCTCTGGGGTAAAAGATTCTGCTGCAGGGGGGACTCTGCATCTCCTACAATGTGCATAAAAGATTATATGTACCCTTAGGAGTTACACTTCAAAGAGTTAGTCAGGGTTTATTAAGTGGCCTTTAGTATGAACCAAGTGAATTTTCCAAAGGTTGGCAAAATGTGTGTTCTGCCAATGTTGTGTGCAAATGTATGCACAAATAGGGCATTCTGGGGTATTTTATACGTGAAACACATGCATACTTCATCAGATATGTGTGCATGCTTTTAAACTTGCTATTTAAATCATGGAATTTGACCCTCACGTCATTAGGGGCCCAATGGTTGGATTGGTGTGGTTAGTATTGGAGATTATTGTGAGTTTGTTGTTGTTGGGGAGAGCTTGGAAAAGTAGCCACTGAAATGCAGCGGTGTTTCTAAAGGTGCACTCTAATTATGCATTCCCTAAATATGCATGTGTATATTTAGCTCCATAACAACTTGATTTTAGGATTCATATTAAGTGGGTACCTTGTGTTTGAAAATTGTTCTGTATAAGCTTCAAAGTATTCGTCTAAGTTTGCCATAGTAATCCTCTCACTTGACTTTTGAAAGCAGCTATGATTCCCACCAATGGAAAAAAGTAATTTCACTGTAAATAGGAGACACAGGTTGTTGTAAAATAGGTACATTTCCCACTTCATAGTTTCAGTTCAGATCTTCAGTTAATGAATTTACTGGCCTCTAATCAAGTGCAGGTCTGCTGCTCACAACCTCCTCATCCCTTTGCCATTCTTCAATCGCCTACAAAAGTGGAGTCACCCTTATTATTATTTGTACAACACATATCATATGTATATAACGCTGTACAGCAACACTGGGAGAGGAATTTTCAAAAGCTTTTCTTCAGGTAAAGCATTTCTCGTGTACAGAAATGTTCTTTTACACAATTACCTGCCCAAAATGCGGATAAACTTACACACGTATACCATGTTCACGTGGAATAGAGGCTGAACTGAGGCATTGCAGATAGCTAGGGAGGGGTTTTCCCTTGTATGCATACTTTTTGATTTTATAAAGTAAGTATACAAAAGTTTCCCAAGAAATGTGGGCAGGTGTTTTTAGCAGGTGGAACTGCATGGGGTAGTTTCAATGGGATAATTTTCAAAGCGCCTATTTGCTGGCTAATTTATGCATCATGTTACAAAATTACACCCACAGCTCCTCCAGGTCTGCCACTGTAGCCTCCAGAGATCAGACTCGTTCTCTGAGAGCCAGGAGCTCTCTGCATCGGATGTACACATACAACCTCTCACTGGCGGGTAACAAATCATATATGTGACACTCGATGCAAAAGACTGGAAGGCTCCCCCTCTTGCTGCTGGACGCTGTCTTCATCTTAATTTTGTTGAGCTCCTAGTTATGTTTAGGTTGAAAGAATAGAGTAGTGAACATATACAAGGCTGTGGGATCAAGCTTATGTCAAGAAGGAATAAATGACTGCAGAAAAATGTATTTTGAAAGCTGATAAATTACATATACACCATAATATATGCATCATCAGTTATTCTCTGATGAAACACAATTTTGGCAAGCTTTTAAAACACTTATACAATTATACATAGCTGTGTCATAAATATCCCTTTCTGAGTCATTTAGAATAATCAGTTTAATAAAAGACATCTAAGCCATTCATCCTGAGTTCTTACTATACCTCCACGTGCCAGTTTCTCTGACACTTCTGAGACTTCTAAAAAGTAGAAACACCAAATAAATTCGAAAAGCAATCTCTTTTGGAGATGATTTTATTCATGCATACAAATATCCAGTGTAAGTTTGTTAAGTCTCTTTTCTGTACTGTAGTCCTAGTAATGCCAAAAGATGCCAGTCTTGTCTTTTCATGCTGTCCAAACAGGGGATTAATTCCATATAAAAGTGTGAGGATGCCAAAGTCTCTCATCTGAAGTACCTATCATTGCTGCCTATACTTTGCCCTTCTGCCTCCTTCATTTCATACCAACACCACTTTCATGAATAGAAACTATAGTGCTGCTCCTTTGTTTGGACTTTTCAAGCAATTAAACTCATCAAGTCTGTCCCATGAGCTAGGAAAATGTGCTTTAGCATACCACCAATTGTTGCACCCACACATTTATCCAATGAGTGTTAAATTTGAGCCACAAATTAACTCCATCTAGAGCTTGATAAATAAGAGACCTCTAATGCACATGTAAACCCTACACTAAAAATGTGGTAAATACTTTTAGTTTTAGTATGAAATTATTTGGGATTATAGAAACACAAATTATACAGTTTTATTTATAGAAATTAGTTCTTCGCTAACACCATCTATCTTGTTTTGCAAGTCACACATGCAAAATCTTTTAGAAAATGTGATAAAAATTGCAGCATGTATACTAAAAACATCTTATAACAGCAATTCACTAAATATTTTTAGCACCCATCAAAATGTAGCATCTATAATATGAGCACAGTTAGCTTGCACACTATCACTAAAAGTGTAACATCAACATAACATAATAATGATGGCAGAAAAGGACCAAATGGTCTGTAATATCTGTCATGCCATGCAGGTTACCCCTTGTTTCTCTTAAGGGTAGCAACTGCCGATCCATGCAGTTACCCACTGAGCCTTCTTGAAAATTCAGACAGTGCTAATATGTTTTGCTTATGGAGTTGGCCTTAGAAGCAGTCCTATACTTTTTCACTTATGTCTGCGTATCAGTACCCCAGACCGTAAAAAGTCGGGTCCCATGTTGATGGTTATATTATTTCAATTCCTCTTCTACACTCCCCTCCCCCCAACACCATCAAAATGGAGAGAGATGTTGTAGTTGTGTCAAAAGTATCAAGGCTTATTGGTTGACGGTAGTAATCTCTTGCCTTCTGTTAAGGGTAGTAATTGCTGCTCTGAGCAGGTTACCCCCATACTTAATTCTCCAGATTGTAAAAGTCAGGGCTTTCATTGGTTGTTGTCAGAATCCATCTCTCCTTTTCCTCTGTCGTTGAAGCAGAGAGCAATGTTACAGTTGCATCAGAAGTATCAAGGCTTATTGGTTAAGGGTAGTAACTACCACACCAGCAAGTTACCCCCATGCCATCTTTTATTGATTTCCATCTTCTAGCCTTTAGGGCTCTACAGTGTTTATCCCACGCCACTTTGAATTCTTTAACTGTTTTCATCTTCACCACATCTTCCGGAAGAACATTCCAGGAATCCACCACCTTCTCCGTGAAGAAATATTTTCTGGTGTTGGTTCTGGAGATTCATTTTGTGACCCCTAGTTCTACTGATTTCTTTCCAATGGAAAAGGTTTGAAGTTCGTGCATCATTAAAACCTTTTAGGTATCTGAAGTTCTGTATCATATCTCCCCTGCACCTCCTCTCTTCCAGGGTATACATATTTAGATCCTTCAGCCTCTCCTCATAAGTTTTCCGATAATGACCCCATACCATTTTGGTTGCCCTTCTCTGGATGGCCTCCATCCTTTCTCTATCCTTTTTGAGATATGGGCTCCAGAACTGAATACACTACTCCAGGTAAGGCCTCATCAAGGACCTGTCCAAAGGCATTATTATCACCTCCTTTTTCTTACTGGTTATTCCTCTCTCTGTGCAGCCGAGCATTCTGGCTTTAGCTATCACCTTATCACATTGCTTCACCGCCCCCAGATTGGTAGATACTGTCACCCCAAGATCCCTCTCTTGGTCCAGTCACATCGGTCTTTCACCCCCATCACATATAGCTCTTTTGGAGTACTGCATCCCAGATGCACAACTCTGCACTTCTTGTTGTTGAATCCCAGCTGCCAAATCTTCATTCACTGTTCAAGCTTTCTTAAATCACTTTTCATTCTCTCTGCTCCTTCAGGCATGTCCACTCTGTTGCAGATCTTAGTATCATCCGCAAATAGATAAACTTTACCTTCTATCCCTTCTGCAATGTCGCTCACAAATATATTGAACAGAACCAGTCCCAATACCGATCCTTGTGGCAGTCCACTTAACACCATTTTCTCTTCACATTAGGTTCCATTTACCATTACCCACTGTCTCCTATCAGTCAGCCAGTTTGTAATCCACTTTACCACCTTGGCACCAACTCCCAAACTTCTCTTTTTATTCACAAGCCTCCTATGCGGGACCATATCAAAGGTTTTGCTGAAATCCAAGGAAATCCTATCAAGTGCTCTTCCTTTATCCAATTCTCTAGTCATCTAATCAAAAAAATAAATCTGATTTGTCTGACAGGACTTTCTCCTGGTGAATCCATGTTGCCATGGATCCTGCAACTTACTGGACTGTATATAGTTCACTATTCTTTCTTTCAGTAGAGTCTCCATTAATTTTCCCACCACTGAGGTGAGGCCTAACCGGCCTGTAGTTTCCAGCCTCCTCTCTGCTCCCACTCTTGTGAAGCGGGACCACCACCACTCTTCTCCAATCTTGTGGCACCACTCCCATTTCCAGGGATCTATTGAACAGGTCCTTAAGTGGACCCGTCAACACATCTCTCAGCTCCTTCAGTATCGTGAGATGTACCTCGTCTGGCCCCATGGTCTTGTCCACGTTCAGTTTTCCCAGCTCTTCCCATACATCCCTTCTGTAAAAGAAGTCGTCTATCCCATTCCATTTACATCTATTTAACCAGCAACAGTCCTTTTCCAGAGTCGTCTTTAGTGAACACAGAACTGAAGTACTTGTTCAATGTGTGGGGTAGTTACAACATTGTGCCTCATACATTATAAAGTATTTATTTTAATTTCATTTATTTATTATTAAGATATAATAGGTATTTCCCTGTCGCCAGTGTTGCGGTCCCGACCGCTCCTCTCATGTTCGGGGTCAGGCCCGCTTACCGTCTCTTCAGCTCTTTCAGGAATTCACTTGAATCCAGGCTCGACAGGGCCTCCGCCCGAGGAGTTCCCACAAGGAGGACGCCATTGCAGGCCTTGCGCGCACGCGCGAGGAGGGCTCTCTTGAGCGCACAGCACCTGGAAGCCCGGCTCTGCCTCGCCTGCTGACGTCACGCCTCGCTCCAGATTTAACCGGCGTCCAGTCCTCCACTAGACGCCTTGCAACGAGGTTTCCTGCTGACTAGTTGCTTCCTGTTCCTGTCCTTGCTTGCTGACTCTCGTTGTCTCCTGGTTCCTGATCCCGGTTTGCCTAACGGACTTCTCGCTAGCCTGCTGCCTGCCTTGATCCCGGTTTGCCTGACGGACTTCTCGCTAGCCTGCTGCCTGCCTTGATCCCGGTTGCCTAACGGACTTCCTTGCTAGCCAGCCGCCTGTCTTGACCCCGGTCTGCCACGGACTCCTGTGCTAGCCTGCCGCCACTCCTGATCCCGGGTTGCCTCGCGGCCTTCTCTGCTAACCCGCCGCCTGCTGTGACTCTGGTTTGCTTCGCGGCCTGGTCTCCTACCCGCTGCTGGTTCAGACCCCACCGCCTTCTGTGACCTGCTTGCCAGCCAGCCATCTGCCTCTCCACCGGCAGCTATCTCTGGACTATATCGAACTGCTCCAGTCCCCAGGGCCTGGGTCCCTACGGGCCCCTCCCGGGGGGATTCCAGGCTCCGGGTATCCTTGCCAAGCACTGACTCCGCCTCCCGGCCTGCTCTGTGTAGTACCTGCAGGCCGGCCCAAGGGTCCACTCTTCGCTTTACCACCGCCCAGTCATAACAGCCAGTGTATAGCAATGTTTGAAAAGGAGTTACCATCTGTTAATCTTTTATTTGTTTTCTAAATAAAAAGTCAATTTGGAAGAGATCAGCTGTGTGTTGATGTCTCTCCTCTCTGGCCTCTTTATTCCTCTCTCCTTTCTACTCTCCTCCTCATCTCCCATAATTCTACCTATCACCACAGTCCCATCTTCTCCATCATTATTCCTTGAATGCATACTGTTAGCTGAGCCCTTTAAATAGTGTGTGAGCTAAGAAGTAAACTCCCAGCCTGAAGCAGATGTTTAATTTTAGGTGCTAGGGTACGGACATAAATAGTGTATGAAAGAGCATGTTCCATACTGTTTACTGTGTGCTCACTAAAGCTTAATTTGCATGTGATATACTTCACATTTTAACACTTATATGTGAACATCTTTTCAGAGTGGTTTAGCATGATTGATAGGGGCTTTAGAGAGTAATTGTCAAAATGATTTATACATGTAAAAAAAACATTTTTACCCACATTAATCAACTGTTTGAAAACTTACCTCCTCAATATGGCTAAAAGTACTTTCAGAATTGTATAACATGGGTACATTTGGGGGGAAGATTTCCTGTGATCATGTTTTGAGGATGTGCAGAATATATCATGTGTAAATTTCTATTTTCAAATCTATGCATGTTATTTTCCATAAAAATTCTACTCATACAAAAGGAAGTGCAAAAAGAAAAGTACTTGTGAACTTTCCTTTTGAAAAAGCTGTAAAGTCTGTGGGTAAAATGTACTTGCAGATTTTGCATCAAATCCGACAGTTGAAAATTCCCCTCTGTAATGTTTTGGTATTCTTTGTTTCCTACATCCTAATCAAGTGTTATGGCATAATAAAAAAAGGCTGCAGCTTTATTTGTATATGGCAAAGAAATCATCCCCTTTGCATGTACCTGAGTCATAAAAAAACACTTGTGTCCAACTGGCCACTGTGGAAATAGCCAGAAAGCTCCTCCTCCATCACGCCCATCATAGGACCAGTTTGGCCAGCCTCAAGAATCTGTTGACCGAGTCCTGCCATGTTTCCCAACTAGACTGCCTTCCTCCTCCATGGCTATACCCAACTCAACCCCACATAGCCTTTTAGGGGCCCCAGCTCTGCAACATCTATGAGCCAGGAATGTTTGCAAATTGCCACCCAAGCCACATGACTGCCCAGGAGACGTTTCTTCCTCTCTGCAGTGACAGCAGCCCCTCAGGGATGAGTTCTTCATTATTGGCATTGGGCTCCTTTCAAAATCCTTGGCTTTCCAAACTGTAACAATATAAATCTAGGAGAGTGTGATGCTTGTTAGGTATGGCCTGGCATCTTCTATCATTCAGTAAATTGAAACAGGTAGATAAGGAGCTGAAACTAAATCTCACTATGTAATATATTGATGGTATCACTTGTACAAGAGAGCCTATACCACCAGAAAAAATTAGTGAACCAGAATTTATTTATTTTTTTAAACTGTTTATTTTAACAGGAACATACAATGTGAAAAATAATACATTTCACTTGGTGTGCACAATTGTGACATAAAACATTTAGGTTAACTGAACCCCTAATAATCCCCCAATCAATCAACTCCACTGCAAACAGAAATGCCTTATTAATTGGGCTTGGGCATTTGTCTTTTGACAAAGCATGCAAGAGTATTTAAGGGCATGCAGGGTAGACTGTAGATTGTTATGATTCCGGTGCTGTGTTCTGAAACACACAGAAAGGTAATCGGTTGCGTCTGCAGCTTTTCTCGGACCACCGAGCCACTCTGCCTCAAGCACCTCCTTCATTGAAGATAAAAGTATAGATTAATGTGGACTTGATTACAGCCTTTCAGTTTAAACACACCAAATACTATTTATGTTAAAAAGCATTGCTTTAAAAACCATTTGAAAACGTAGCGATTTACAGTTTCCCACCTGAATACAATATGCTTAATGGTACTGCAGTGCCTCTGGCTCACTTTTACACCAGATGTGGAAGAAGGCTTTTGCAGAGGATTCAAAAAGAGCTATGCTTAACATACTGTGGTAGACTGACAGCTGAAAAACCTGGAGAAAAGCACTCTGGTATTAATTAACTCATTCTGCCAAGTCTAGATATTGATTTGTTTTTACAGAACT
This sequence comes from Rhinatrema bivittatum, assembly GCF_901001135.1. NCBI lineage: Eukaryota > Metazoa > Chordata > Amphibia > Gymnophiona > Rhinatrematidae > Rhinatrema > Rhinatrema bivittatum. The sequence continues at coordinate 241,483,078 of NC_042620.1, forward strand.
TTGATGAACCTTGATTATGATTCTGTGGCGGTACAGCAGGCCCTCTGAGGGCCACAACAGTAATAATTATGAAATAATTTACCTTTACTTACATTCAGAACAATATTTTGTTATATGATGAATGTGGTGTTTGCAGATGGAAGGCAATGTGATTTTGTAAATCAGCTTTTAACTATTTTTAGGGTATGCACTGTAAATTAATATTAAAAGCCATCTCCCTGCCACATAGTAACTTACCAGTGCTGTTCTCTGCCCCATGCCAATATGCATACAATAAAGATATTTTTCTGTGCTACATTCAATTTACTTTAGTACATGATTTTGAATTTTTTTTTTCTGTCTTGATTCTTCCCTCTGTTCAATAAGAACTCTATTCTCTAACCTGTGGAAATATTTGTGCTCTCAGTTGCCTATAATCCTCAAGAATCACAAATATACCTAGGGAGTTTCAGAATTGCCTTTTTAATAAAGTGGGCACATTTGTTTTGTTAACATCAAAAAAATACAGGGCCAGATTTTAAAAGGGTTATGCGCATAAGTTATACGCGTAACCCTTTTAAAAGCCCCCTCCGTGCGCCGAGCCTATTTTGCATAGGCTCGGCGGCGCGCACAAGCCCCGGGACGCGTGCCGGGTGGGCGGCGCAAATTTCGGGGTGGGGCTAGAGGCGTGTCGGGGGCGTGATGCCGGCCCGGGGGCGTGGTCGAGGCCTCCAGACCAGCCCCTGGGTCGGGTGATGGCGCGCCAGCAGCCCGCTAGCACGCGCAAAGTTACGTCTGCCTCCGGCCGGCGTAACTTTGCCAACAAAGGTAGGGGGAAGGGTTAGATAGGGAAGGGAGGGGAAGGTGCGGGGGGTAGAAGGAAAGTTCCCTCCGAGGCTGCTCCAATTTCAGAGCGGCCTCGGAGGGAACGGGCACCGCGCAGGGCTCGGTGCACGCAAAGGGGTAGATTTTCAAAGGGGTACACGCGTAGGATATGCGCTTACCCCCTGAAAACCTACCCCAAACCCCCCCTGCGTGCACCGAGCCTATTTTGCATAGGCTCGGCGGCGCGCACAAGCCCCGGGACGAGCGTAAGTCCCGGGGCTTGCATGAAGAGGCGTGCCGGGGGCGTGTCATGGGGCGTGGCGGTCGTGACACGGCGTTTCGGGGGTGTGGCGCGGGTGACGTGACGTTTCGGGGGCGGCGGCGCGGGCGTGGTTTCGGCCCGGGGGCATTCCGGGGGCGTGGCCGCGCCCTCCGGAACAGTCCCCGGGTCGGGTGATGGTGCGCCAGCAGCCCGCTGGCGCGCGCAGATTTACACCTGCCTCCGGCAGGTGTAAATCCAGCGCTAAAGGTAGGGGGGGGTTTAGATAGGGCCGGGGGGTGGGTTAGGGAGGGGAAGGTGAGGGGAGGGCGAAGAAAAGTTCCCTCCGAGGCCGCTCCGATTTCGGAGCGGCCTCGGAGGGAACAGAGGCAGGCTGCGCGGCTCGGCGCGCTCAGGCTGCCCAAAATCGGCAGCCTTGCGCACGCCGATCCTGGATTTTAATGGATATGCGCGGCTACGCGCGTATCTATTGAAATCCCGCGTACTCTTGTTCGTGCTCGCACAAAATTATAAAATCTACCCCAAATTGCACAAATGTGCACCCCCTTTCGTGCGCTGACCCCGGATTTTATAAGATACGCGCGTAGCCGTATAAAATCCGGCGTACTTTTGTTCGCGCGCGTAGATTTAGAAAATCTACCCCACAGTTTCTTTAGCTATAGGTGAATATTTTTTGGGTCCAAACCACTTATGATCAGGATAAGAAAAGAGAAATTCAGACCTATCTGAGAACTAAAACATCAAAAGGATAATGATCACACACTTCAACACAAACATAAAAGCACTGCCTCCTGAATCTCACTTGTCTGCTGCCTGCCCTGCCCTTCAGCCTGCCTCCTGGATCTCACTTGTCTGCTGTTTGCCCCAAACTTGTCTGGACCTGGACTCTCGTCTTGCCACTACCCCAGGGACCCTCCTAAGACCTGCCTGCTGTAAAACCAAAGGACTCAACCTGTGGAGATAACGTGGGTAAATTGCTTTTGACAATTGCTATGATAGGGTACTTTGCATGCGTAGCTCCTTTGAAAATTCACAGCAGATGTTTGAAACAGCCGTGCGGGCACACATGTACGCGCATATGCCAGCTCACGCCTGGCCATTTTCTTACATATGCACACATGGTATAAAATAAGCTGTATGCGTGTACATGGGTGCACAATTATATATGGGCGCATGCATGTGCACACAAATGCCGTCTCAGTCACATACGTGAGGGGATTTTAAGAGACGTGCCGATGCAATTTCCAATTTCCCAAGTTTGTTCCCAGTTAACCCAGGTAAAGGATAGGTCTTCCTAACCCTCCTAGTTAATTAGCCTCCCTTTTACCCTGTTAGCCCCGACCCTTAAAGCCCTGCTGACTAGCCTAGTTATTTTTTGTTTTATGACTTAACACGTCATCCGTAGCAGAAGTAAAGTTATGCGGTAGGGGACCCCAGCACGTGCTTGTGCTTGTAAGTACATGCTGGTTTCATTCATAAACCCAGGAATGCCCATGCCCTGCACAAACCCCGTCCATGACCCAGCCCTTCTTTTAGAATCTGTGCGGTGCATGCCAGCCCGACTTCTGCACGTATCTCCCGGCTTTGGCGCACGTAGAACTTTTAAAATTTGCATTTAAGGCAGTAAATTCTCTCAACAAAACTACATACATCAATCAGATAAATGAGTGTGTGTGTGTAGTTTTGTTAGGATAATGTTCAAAGTAACTTTATGCAATTAGTCCTCTTTGAAAATGAGTGTAACTTATGCACATATTTGTCAGCTAACTTATGAACAATGTTACATAATTATCCCACAAAGGTAAACAGTTGATCTAAGTGAAGTTTAATATTTCCCTAATCATGCCAGGCTCAAATCATCTGTATTATTTTTGATTAGATAAAAATGAATAAATTTGGATATTCAGGTTTTGAATAACATAAACTGTCATAAAAATATATTCAAATAAGAAAACTTGGTTTAAACATACAACTATTATTTATAAAGAAATCAACAATAAGACATACAAAAATATACAATAAATTAATGAAATTCTACAAATTATATTAAATGTTCATAATGCAACAAAAATATCACACATTCTTAACAAAACTCACAGTATTCAGGAAAAAAAATGTTAAACCACCATCTAAATAAACAAGACTAAATCTAATCACACTGCTGAGGGCCCAGTTCAAAAATCATATATACATTTATTTATTTATTTATTTATTTGGAGTTTCTTGTATACCGATAGCCGTTTGCACATCGTATCGGTTTACATCAACTAATAACCTGTGGGCATAGCCCTTACAACGAACAGTAAAAAGAATGTGGAAAACAAATATACAAGAGATATATGTGTAATTAATCGCTCTATGCAACAATATACAAGGGATATATATGTATATACTAACAGGGAGTATGGAAGAGGGATTCTTAGACAACAATAGTAATAAATATATCTTAAAGAGAATAATTATGATGAAGGTGTCATGTTACTAGCAAAACAATAATCTTAAACTATACAAGGTTATCATAATAAAGTTTAGAAACAGCAGTGTTGAGCAGAGTAAATCAGAGGTTCAAATGGTGTGTCGTGGGGAAAACAGCATAACGGAGGTAAAAGGGTGTGGGAGAGAAAAGGAGGGTGAGGGAAAATAAAAAGGAGGGCATACGGGGTAGGAGCGAGGGGTGGGTCATGAGTTACAGGGAGGTGGCCAAAGGGTTTAGGGAGTAGCAGAAACGCTAAGGGGGGGTGAGAGCCAGAAGCATGGGTTATCCTATCGATATCCTGTTGTAGGGTCTTCTTCATTGGGAATTCCTGTTGTAGGGTCTTCTTCATTAGGAGGGGGGAGCATGTGGGTAGGCCTGTATAAACAACCAGGTTTTTAGTTTTTTTTTTAATTTAGGAGTGGAGGTCTCAGTGCGTATATCAGGGGGTAGGGAGTTCCATAGGGTGGGGCCAGCAAGTGAGAATGCTCTGTTCATGGTAAAGGTAAGTTTGATAGTTTTGATAGTCGGCGTGCAGAGGGTTCCTTGTAGGGTGGGGCGGGTGGGTCTGATGGAGGTGCGCGGATGTAGGGGAGGGGAGATCCAGTTGAGGTTTTAGGCAAAACATGCTTTATTTATATATACATATAAATAAAGCATAAAAACCACAAATAACTACTCACAAAGACCACCAAAAAACACAAAACAGAAAAGAAAAAACTCCTTTGTATGTGCTCTTTTTAAAAAAAAATGCTGAAAAAAATACCAAAAAAGCTAATGGAAATCAATTTTCAACCATCAAAAGCTCCACATTCACAAAAACTGGCCACAGCTAGATGGTGCGTAAAATAAAAGACGAGTCAATGGGATATGGAGAACACATATAGATCTTCATCTTGAACAAATAAACAATCACTGCTGAATCACTGGACAAGCACAGTAATATCAATCGCTATACAGGGATAATATCACCTCCCTTTTTTCTGATGACCATTTCTAGTGACGGTGCTGATGGGGGTCAATAACAAGAAGTTATTAAAAAGTTCAGCCATGCAATATGATTACCCCCGATGAAAGCCTTAGGCAAAACATGTTGGGTTTTGAGATGAGACTGCCCGACCATTATCATCTAACTATTTTATTAGTAATCGCCCTAGTTTGATAGTACCCTGTAATAGAGTCCATCAAGCTAGGGTGAGAGAACATTGTAGAAATCTCATACTTGGGAGACTTTCCACATTCCAAATGACGTCAAATCTTCACTGAGGTATACTGTGCTGAGCTCCCATAAATTAATATGAGATCCTGCTGCCTTTTTGTTGACCCTAGAAGTAGTTGGAGCCTTATACCAAGCCAGAATGTTCATCTCACTCTGCATGTCAGACTGGCCCCAAAACCTCACCTTGAGTTGTTAGCTGGCCCTCCTATGGTGATATAAATAGTTGAATACTGTGAAGGCCTCCCCAGAGGCTCTCTCTCTCTACTTCACTCCACTCTCCCCTCTCCAGCCCAGAAATGGCTGAAATGCAATTTGCAACCTTTATTGCAAATCGTGTTACAGCCATTTCGCGCATATTGCACAGCTTAACACCAGGAAAAAAGGTGTAGTTATTTCCAGCGTTAAAAACGTGCAATAGCATGCGTTATGCTATCGCACCATGCGATATTGCCCCTCATTTTCATTAATCCCGCCCCAACCTCTCCCCAATCCCGCTCCTATGAAAAGTCTGCATTTGTGCAATGAGATACCATTAATATCGCATGTGTTAGGCCATTAATGCCGTTAATGACCGTGAAAATTTGAAGAATTTCATTAATTTATTGTATATTTTTTATGCTTATTTGCTGATTTCTTTATAAAAATATATTCATGCAAAATCAATTTTACTGTAGCTCAAAATAAATTTGTGTATAGGTTGGGCAACCATCGACACTCCGTTCAACTCCAGCAATGGGTCTTCCTCCCAGTGGCTGTTCATCCAAATACATATAGAAAATTTGCAAGGCACAAGTATATCCAGCTTGTACAGATGCCACAGCCGCCACACATACATTCATTTCTCTATTTAAAAAAAATATATTGTATTTGGTAGTTTTCAGTTAACAAACCCAGAGAACATTACAGAACATATTTCTAAGAAATAGGAAGAACTTATGAAAGATTTGGGATCCTCTACATGAGTGGGCATCCTCATCTCCTTCCAAGCATAAGACATACAAAGCAATGCCCTACTCTGAGCTTTATTGTGGGAAATTAGTAGCTTATATATATTGGCAGTCTTCAGAAAACTCAGTGTCTGTTGTTCCTTGAGCCTTTAAAGGTGTGAATTCCCTATAGAAGGCAGGTAAGCCCCTTTTTGAAATGTAGTGAATAATATTCTGGCCATAGACCAACTAGGGGGAACCAAGAATGCTTCTGATTTTACAAGATTTAGAAAAAGAACTTTCTGTTCCCTTGCTATAAGGTATTTGTTTTGACCTAGGCCTGTATCTACTAAGCAGGAAAGGCCCAACTATCATAGCATAGGGGAGAGTTCAAAGTTATCCTGCTGCCTTTTTGTTGACCCTAGAAATAGTTGGAGCCTTATACCAAGCCTGCAGTGTAAAATGAGCCAGAGGATGGTTCTTAACTGTGTGCAGCATGCATTTTGCAGGCACCAAAATCATGTTTTTGAGTTTATAAAGGGAGACAGCTGAGCCTTCCAGAGCAATCCACTCAATCCCATTATCATTCAACAGCCATTTCCGGAGACAGAGGAATTTTGCACCAGAAGATAAATATGCAAGTCCATCAGTGCCAGCCGCCATGCTATTAAGGAGCCTGGTTAAGCTGGAGTCATCCACACAGCTTCTTATACCTCCAGATACATTTAAAAAAGCTATTCAGATCTTTGACCCTATTAGGGACAGGCACTGAGATCATTAGTAATAAATAAAGCAATTTGGACGTGCTGTTCATTTTGACTGTTCTGCTACTGCATCCTGAGAGCTTCAAAGGCAAAGTATGCCATCCTGATAGGTCTGTTTTAATAGAATTCTTACCCTTGGGTAATTAGGCTTGTACAGGCTCTCAGGGCAGGTTAAAATGTTAATGACTAGGTATTTAAATGTGGAAGTAGTCTAGTTAAACAAATGGTGGCTAAACAGTTATTTATCAACTCTGGAGGACAAGGGCATCACCTCAGATTTGCAGAAATTGATCTTGTAACTTGAGATCTTACCAAACAGCCTTCAGTATACCTAGCAGGTATAGCAGTGAATCCCTAGGACATGATATGTATTGTCAGACATATAGTAACAAGCAAAATCATTCCAATCCATTCAGGTGCTGTGAGGAGACTAAGGAGTGTGAGAGGAGAACAAGGAGAGGAAGGAGATAAATGACAGTGTAAGATTGGATTTCATCCGTAATATTTCACCTCCATTGGAAGGGAAGCAATAACCTTGCCCCATGCCAATAGGATGGGAGAAACCTCAGATTTACAACTGAATTAATTGGCTTTACCATCTTAAACTTTAAACAAGACTTTGAGAAGTCACAAATTTATTGAGCAAATAGCTGTAAAGATGATTTTCATCATTTCACAGTATCTCAGTAAAAGTAATGTTGGAAACCATGTCAGCTTCCAATGTGTTTCTTGCTGCATAGTGACTGATTAAATCATTAGTGCTGTTATCATCACTGCTGTCTACCATCACTTTGAACTAGGACTTAAGTATTTGCAATGACCCAGGGTCTTGAAAGTTATCTCTCCTCCCCCTCCCCCGCTCCGGGAATCCTAGAGATTAAAGTAATTTACTATCAAGGGACATTTACCATCAGTGTCTGTATTGGAGATGTGGTCTCTGGATCCACTATCCAGGGTAAACCAGCCCAAGGGTTATAGCTTCTTTTACTGTACATAGTTTATGAAGCTGAGAAACTTTATTAAATGCTATGTTTCCGAATATAAATGAATACAGATATGCATTGTTGGGGGAGATCGTGGAGGTGAGAGCAGCCAGTGGCCCTCTCTTCAGTCCGTGCTGTGGGAATTGTGTGTGACTGGCCTTGGAAGCGCCTGATGTAATCTTTTGGTGCCTGCTCCCCCCTGCTTAAATTGCGGACCTGAGGCATGCCGCCACCAGTGCACCTATAGAGTGTGCCCCTGGGTTCTGTTTTGATTTCTTTTGGATTTGGGCCAATGTGAGTATTTGCTCTCAATTTAAGATGAATTTTAAAAGCTGGATGCATGCCAAAATCGATAGATATACATGCATCTAGCACATATGTATGTTCAACCAATTTTATAAACCACCCACAAGCATGCACAAGTACTGAAGTATGAATATCTCGCATTGTGGGGAAAAGGGGCGGAATGTGGGTGGGGCATGGGCATTCCAGGGTGGGACCAAGTGATATGCATGCAAGTAGCTATGTGCCTGGGCATGCATCCAGGTATATTTGAGCACAAATTTACTTCTGCAATAGAGGAGCTATAAGTCTTTATAAAACTATGACCAGACATCTTTCGAATAATAGAAGGACTAGGGGGCATTCCATGAAGTTAGCAAGTAGCACATTTAAGACTAATCGGAGAAATTCTTTTTCACTCAACACACAATAAAGCTCTGGAATTTGTTGCCAGAGGATGTGGTTAGTGCAGTTAGTGTAGCTGGGTTCAAAAAAGGTTTGGATAAATTCTTAGAGCAGAAGTCCATTAACGGCTATTAATCAAGTTGACTTAGGGAATAGCCACTGTTATTAATTGCATCAGTACCATGGGATCTTCTTGGTGTTTGGGTAATTGCCAGGTTCTTGTGGCCTGGTTTGGCCTCTGTTGGAAACAGGATGCTGGGCTTGATGGACCCTTGGTCTGACCCAGCATGGCAGTTTCTTATGTTGTTATGTTCTTAAATGTTTGAAGGAGTCTGGGTTAACTGGGGGAAGTACAGGCTAAAGAACCAGGAGAGTTTGGAGGACCTAGCTCTAGACTGGGCAAACTGGTGGATGAACAAGTGAAACTGGTCATGGCCTGGACACATGTCTATAATAAAATTCCCTCACCTGTGCGTCCCAAAGCTGGTTTATGCAACTTCACACACAAGCTTACAATTAGTAGGGGGAGGAGCACACATATGCGCGTCAGAGCTATTTTATAACATGCCAGTATATGCGCACGCAGGATATACAATTGCAACGTATCTGGCCATGAGGATAATATAATATAATCAGGGTAGAACCAGGCTGCTGGCACTAAATTTTTAAAAGGAGATAGAGCAGCTTTTAAACTAGAGCAAGGGGGAAAGCCGACAGTCACTCAGCAGTGCATGGTTCGGAGGAAGGTATCTTCAAAGGATACTAATGAAGCAGGAGAGTTTGGGCATCCCAACAGAGGGGTTCCAATAAAAGCAAAAGTAGTCTATGTGCCTATATGTAAAAAATCACCTGAGTTAAGGATTCCAAATTATCCCTATCAACTGAAAAGCAGATTATTAATACAAACAAAACACACACTTTGAAATGTCTGTATGCCAATGCCAGAAGTGTAGAAGTAAAATGGAAGAGTTAGAGTATATAGCAATGAATGATGAGATAGACATAACTGACATTTCAGAGACCTGGTGGAAGGAAGATTACCAATGAGACTGTTATATCAGGGTATAAATTATATCACAATCAGGCCAATACAGTAAAGTTCACGGGAGAGCGCATAGGCCACTCTCCTGTGCGTGCGATTCACTAAAACAAAATATTTAAATTAGGGCCCGCAGTAAAAAGAGGCGCTAGGGATACTAGCGCATCCCTAGCGCCTCTTTTTGGACAGGAGCGGCGGCTGTCAGCGAGTTTGACAGCCGACGCTCAATTTTGCCAGCGTCGGTTCTCAAACCCGCTGACAACCACGGATTCGGAAACCGATGCTGGCAACTTTTTTTTTTTAATTTTTGATTATTTTTAACTTTTGGGACCTCCGACTTAATATCGCCATGATATTAAGTCGGAGGGTGCACAGAAAATCAGTTTTTACTGCTTTTCTGTGCACTTTCCCCGTGCCGGCAGAAATTAATGCCTACCTTTGGGAAGATTGTTGAGACACTGTGTCCATCTTGAAACGGCAAGGACTCATGTGATAATAATTTCACACGCCCCTGAGGAAGCATGTTTTGTGAAACACCGGCCGTGTAGGGCTGCGTTTATTATTCTACAGAGAGATTGCTGGTCATACTTCTCCTAAGGATTACAGTTGATTTTTATAAAAAAAGACTAAAACGAAAAATATAAAAGTTTTCCTTTTTGACAGTGATGGTGAATGATTAGAAGACCGGTTGGGTTCTTTTTAAAAAAAATCACAACGTCAGGCTTGCTGACACCGTCACTTAGGCTTCTCTATAAATATATTTTTGGTTTCCCTCATTATTTATAGATTTCATTTACCCCAATATTGACTGTGTAAATGTAACATCAGGACATGCTAGAGACATAAAGTTCCTAGATGGAATAAATGACAGCTTCATGGAGCAATTGGTTCAGGAACCGACGAGAGAGTGATCTATTTTAGATCTAATTCTTAGTGGAATGCAGGATTTGGTGAGAGAGGTAACAATAGTGGGGCCACTTGGCAATAGTGATCATAACATAACAGAGAGGGTGGTTGATGCCTGGAATGCGGAGAGGGTGGTTGATGCCAGGAATACCCTTCCAGAGGAGGTGGTGAAGTCAAAAGCGGTGAAGGATTTCAAAGGGGCATGGGATAAACAATGGATCCCTAAAGGCTAGAGGATGGAAAAGATCACATGGGAGTAACTTGCTGGTGTGGCAGTTACTACCCTTAAAAAAACAAGCCTTCCTACTGTTGATGCAACTTACTGGGTGTCACTTGGAACAGCACATAACTGTGGATTTGTGCAACATTTCCAAGATTTGTACTATTTCAAACTATTTGTTTTAAACATAGGATCTGATTAGTTTCCTTCACCAAGTTCTGTTGGAAATGTTTCTAAAGTTCTGGATTTGGGTGAATCAATACCTCTGTAAGAAAAAAACGTAAGATTCAAATAGATCTCCATGGAAATTCAGAGATGAGAAAAGGTAGCTATTTTATAAAATAGCTGAAGTTAAAAGCTAATACCTAAATATTGCCATAAAACAAAAAGCACAAATTCTCAAAGGCTCAAAGCTTGATCAATTATTCTTTTTTGTTTACATTACATTGATTAATTCTGCTGTGATCTTATCAACCTGATGAGATTAAGCAGACCTTCTTTGTGATTTATTAGTAATTGCTTTAGAGGACTGACATAAATTGTAGAATTATAAAAGGAGAGATTTAAATTCAATTAGTTATAAAGCCATTGTGCTTTTAAAGGAAAAATATCTGAATGCTTGGCCATCCCGTATTAATATTATGTGTTAAAAATATTAATCCAGCTGATAACATCTCTCAAAGGCTTTTAAAGGTCAATTGGCTTCCTCTCAGTTCAGCAAAAGTCAGCAGGCTCTTAAACTGAGAGGTACAAATGGGTGGAAGGCAATGGGGTTTCACATGAAATGCTTGCTATTGTAGTCCTGTTACCCTTATGCTCATTTCACACAATAGTTTTAACATTAATCATTTGAAGCTTAAAGTGCTGAGAAATACATTTCCTTAAGATTTTATTATAATTCTTCACTGCATCAGAAAGTATGCATATACAATTTTATGTCAACATATACATATATATAGAATATAAAATGGATATACATTATGTAGGATAAATAAAGGCAAACACTCTTACATAGGAAAGTAAAGCCTCAAAAATTCCACTGAGTGTGCAAGGATCTCAGGACACAGCTCAGGTTCCCCCACTCTCTGCTTTTCTCAAATTCTAGAAACCTTGTGTCAACTGAAACATTGTATAACTGTTTCTTTGTATCACCATTTTGCAAAAAATGCAGAGTTTGAAAAGATATTTTCCTTATGGTTCATGGGGAAAAGCTTTCGGAATTTACCTGAAAAGAGGTACGCATTTTAAGGTTATCAACAATGTTCTGATGAGGTTGTAAGTCATCGTACTGCACTTGGTGGTTAGTTTAAAAAAAAACAAGTTTGTCCCTTTACCACAGTTTTCATTTGTAAAATATGTATGAGACATGTGCATCTTCTTAGAAATGGGAGGATAACTTTCAAACCAATGCATGCAGCAGCATATATGCGCATATATGGCCACCTATACATATGACATGCACGCATTTTATAAAATACGTATTACCCTGCAGCATACGTGTGTATGTATGCTTACACGCAGATACATGCAATGCATTTAAACTTTTCCTACCTATTTTAAAAATATATGCACTTATTTTTACATGCAAAAGTAAAGCAGGACTTATTGCTTAAGTCTCGTTTTACGCAAGTAAGTTGGCCAGTTTTAAAACATTTGCGCATCAAGGAAGTGACCAGTTTTACCAATGAATCCACCAGTTCGCCCAGTCCTTCTCCAGGACATTGAGACCCTCTCGGTTCTTCAGCCTGAACTCTCCCCTAGTTACCCAGACCTCCCATCCAGCCAATAGTACACAATAACACAATTAATGTCACTTATGCCAGATAATTAGCAGGTGCAAAATACACAAGCTGGCAGATTTATATGCATAAATGTAAATGTTAGCCTCCCCTCCCCCCCAATCCAGGAATGCCCTCAGACCGCCCCCTTTCTTCTGCAGATATATGTGCGCATGAAAATGTAAATGCAGGCTTTTTGGACTTTCATAAAATAAGGAATATGCCAGCAGAGGCTACTTACATGCATATATGCTAATGTTTATGTGCATAACGTTTTGAAAATTCTCCTCATACTACTTAAGGACACTTTTTACTCTGGATGTCTTTAATTAGTGTAATAACTACCAGGGATGTGCATTCGTTTTACCATAAATGAGTGAGTTGATTTTCAGTTTGTTTTGAATGAAACAAAATGAAAATAGACTCATCTGAAAATTTTTGGAAATTTCTGAAATGTTTCAGATGTTTCACGTTTGGACATCCCCAGTTAAAAAAACTCCCTGGGTTCCATTGACCCCTCCCCCCCCCCCCCCAAAAGCCAATACATAAAAATCCCTGGAGACTAGTACTCCCACCTCCCAAAGCTTATCCTAGTATCCTGTGCTGCAGATGTAAGAGAAGTGATCCCCATTCACTCCCGCAGTACCCACCACATCCACATCATTTTTCAGAATGGTGCTCACTGATGTGATAATGCTGCTTTGACCCCATGTGGCAGGTTAAAATTAGCACATGACATTAGATGGCAGTGACCCCAGACATGCAGGCACTCAAGCACCCTGGTTCAGCCAGTACCGGTTGATATCATTCGCTACTTTGACCCTCTGCACTGCATCCAAGTAGCAGATCCCATCATCTGCTACCATTTTGAAAAGTGACATGGGCATGGTGGAAGCAAATGGGAATTGTTCCTGTCCACACTTGAGCCCAGGGATACTAACGTAGAGCTCAGATGGGATTCAGGGGTTGAGGGCCCTAAACTCCGTGAATCTTTTGTATCAGGTTAGTTTGGGTGGGGGAGGGGGACACTAAACCATGGAGAGGCTTTATTTCTGGGGTTGTGCTGTGTTGAGGTTTTGCTTTGGCTGTAAGTCCTCTTTAACCAAGAGGTAAATAGTGCACCTATTTTGTAACAAGTGAACTATTTACTTTCTCAAACATTAGGAACCTATTTTCTAATAGGTGCACTATTTACTGAACGCAAGCAGGTCGATTCAGTAAAAGGTGCGGGAGAGCCAGCGCTCCGAGCTGAGCGCCCGCTCTCCCGACGCGCGCCTGGGCACCTCTCCTGGGTGTGTGATTCTGTATTTAAATAAGTCCTGGCACTAACAAGGAGGTGCTAGGGACAATAACGCGTCCCTAGCACATCCTTATTAGCGGAAGAGGCAGCTGTCAGCGGGTCTGACAGCCGACGCTTAATTTTACCGGCATCGGTTTTCAAACCTGCTGACAGCCACGGGTTCGGAAACCGGACGCCGGCAAAATTGAGCGTCCGGTTTTCAACCCGCGGGTCTATTTCAATTTTTTTTTCCTATTTTTTTTTTCCTTTTTTTAACTTTCGGGACCTCCGACTTAATATCGCCATGATATTAAATCGGAGGGTGCACAGAAAAGCAGTTTTTACTGCTTTTCTGTGCACTTTCCCGGTGCCAGCAGAAACTAGTGCCTACCTTTGGGTAGGCGCTAATTTCTTAAAGTAAAATGTGTGGCTTGGCTGCACATTTTACTTTCTATATCCCGCGGGCATACCTAATAGGGCCATCAACATGCATTTGCATGTTGAGGGCGCAATTAGGTGCCGCGGGTTGGACGCTCGTTTTCCGCCCCTTACTGAATAAGGGGTAAAGGAAAACGTGCTTCCAAGGGCAGGTAAACAGTGCGCTCCGGAGTGCACTGTACTGTATCGGCCTGAGTATAAGGGGTAATAATAGCACGTCTAAAACGCGCAGCCAAATGAGGGCTAAACAGTGCACTCGGCCAAGCACACCGTTCTGTATTGGCCTGAAAGTAAGCTAAAGAAGCAAAACAAAAGGGCCTTCCTGAATGAAATGAATAATTGCATTCCCAACCCCCCCCAAAAAAAAACAAATCAAATGAAATGAAAATGTTGAGTGCACATTCCTATTTACATTACTGGATAATCAGAAATGTTTTTTTGTTTTTGAGAGAGAAAATGCCTACATAAGTATATATATAGGCATTTTTAGTTGGCTGGGTTGATTGTCAATATACTTTCAGTAAGCATTTCTTTTAACGTATTTGTTTCTTTTTAACTCTGCACTGGGATTAGAATGCAATGATACATCAGACTGTGTCTGCCCAATCAGATGTGATAAATGTATATTCTGGTGGTTTCTCCATGGTTGATGAAACCACAAAAGGCCTTGTATAGCACCCCCAAAAAAGTCCTGAAAGACCTACACCAAAGAAAAAGCATTCATACATGGCATAAATAGAAAATATTACAGCTCTGCATTAGCTGAAAGACTTATTCTTAGTGCTTCTTGTAAATGAGATTGAATTAAGTACAGGGAAAGATTTTTTATGAAGGTGCAAATGCCCTATAGATAAGCATTTTTTTTGTCTGCACTTGCCCTTAGAATTAGTAAGATAATATATTTATTTATTTATTTTTAATTTTTATATACCGAGATTCCTATATGGGATACAGATCATCCCTGTTTACAGTGAACAGCAACTTTGCTCAAAGGCAATACATAGAACAAGTGAATACAAGACGGCGATACATAGAACAAGTGAATACCAGAAGGATGCCCTGAAATAGTACCACTGTTAAAAGAGAAAACAGTGGGTATGGCTGGTACAACTGGTGCAACTGGTACAACTGGTACGGCTAAAACAAGTAATACATCTGGTACAGGTGAGCAAGTGGATACAGGAATGGTTCAAGGAAAGTGAAAGAAATATTCTATAATATGAATTGGTCCAGGAGACCGCCAAAGTGAGCTTAATGGGAGCGCTTAAAGACTGGGTATAAACTGAGTGGGGAGTACATTGGGAAATGGGAGAGAGTATTATTAAACCAAGGCTAATAGTTAAGAGAGAGAACATTGTGAACAGGACCAAGCTTTTAGTAAACCCAGGCCGAACGGTTACGTTTCGGGGAAGGCTTGGATGAAAAGCCAAGTCTTTAACTTTTTTTTGAAAGCCGAGGGGCATGGTTCAAGTCTTAGGTCCGGGGGGAGAGCATTCCATTGATGGGGGTGCCTGCTGTAGATAGGGCCCGCTTCCTCAGTGATGTTTTCGCTGGAGGAGCATACAGCGTGCCTTTGTATGCACTTCTTATGGGTCTGGATGAGGTGAATGGTCTCAATTAAGAACTTAGTATGAGAGGAGAGAGGTTGTGATATATAGGAATGTAGTAACATTTTTATAGAATGACAATGGGGAACATTTTCACACACCTAGAGGGTAACAGCTTGCATAGAACTGAACTTCGCATGCACTTGACTTCCATCCTGATTTTCAGAGTGAACTTATACACCCCCAACTCCACCCTCTGGAATGTCTCTCCTCAATGCAAGGAAAAGTATGTGTGAAACCAGCTTACACATGAACTTGTAAATGCACTGAGCCTGGGCCAGTTTTAGAATGGCTGTATGGATGCATAAAACTGGGTTTTGTGAGGATGATTTTCAAATGCATTTTTTGTGCAAAAAAACTAGTGAATTTTAAAAGGAGTTAATGTATGTGTTGTGAAACAGGGGAGTTGCATGTCTTGTAGATTATTTTTCTGCCTTGTGACACTTTTCCCCAGTGAGTTCATTTCCTGTATGCTGGCCTGCAGGTAGTGTTTGACCACTGCCTGTAGTTCAAGCAGAGGCTTTGTATTCTGCCCTGATTGAAAGTGGTTTAATCAGCATACACATCCCGGCAGCCCTGAGCACATGTGACACCAAAACACCCTGCAGTGACATTGGCCAAAAAGCTCACTGTTAACGCGTGCCCTGATTGGCCCTGGAGACAGAGAACTCGCCCTGAAGGTTCTGGAATTCTTTAGTCTCAGCTGGGAGTGCAGAGGGAACAGACCTTTCTACTGAGACCCTATTGTGGACAGCCTTTTCCTGACCTTCCCAGGCACTAGTAAGATAGTGAAAAGTGTTTAGCTACTTTCTATTGTTTAATCCTTGTTGTGTTACCTGTTTCTGTTTGCAATTTAAAACTTTTATCCATTCACTATTCAGCCTTTTCCATAAAAAAAACTTATTAGTTTGTTTGCTCTGCCTGTCTTGGTTTGTGGGTGTATTTCTAGAAACTGTGTGACCCTTGGTTGTGAGGGGTCTCAATATCTCTAGAAACCACCAGGAGATAACTTGCGGGCAGGGAACTTGCCCAGAGGCAAGCAGAAACCCAGTTAGTGGGGTGGGAGGTTGCCAGTGTAGAAGCATGTGTGTAGGTGTAGGCAGACTTGTGCAGTGCTTGACAGGACCCTCCAAGTAGCCACAGGGTTATCCTGCGTGGGTATTAGCGGTAGTGTTGTGGCATTACGAGACAGTATGTAAATGTACCTTACTATCATAGCAATTTTCAAAAGCTGTTTACCCTTGTTGATTGCACTTATTGACAATTCAATAGCATATTTTGTAGCAGTTTTCAAAAGCCCACTTACATAGGTAAAGTGCATTTGCACATGTTATCCCTGTTTTAGGTGCGTAAATCCTTTTGAAAATTACCCTTGGACCATGGATTTTGAAAATTCCCCTGTGGATTGTATGCATAAAAGTATGCATGGAAGAAGTTTCATGTGCACTGTTCTAAGTATTGCAAAGAGTAACAGGGCTGAAGTTGAGCTGGAGAGATCATTTATACGTGCTGTAGGGAGATACCAGAAGTTTCACTACTGTATGTGGCAAATATGAATACTGACTTTACAGAATGGACACCAACTTCATAAGATGGACACTGACCTGTATTTCAGCAGAAATACAGAGATGATTAACTTTGGCCAAAATAGTAATATGTGACTGAATTATCTGATCTGCCTGTTTAACAAGGCCCCTCTGAGGTAATAATAATTTCTCTCTATAAACAGAGGTCCTGAGACTAACAGGCCAGATGTTTGTGTATAAGGACAGGTTAAGCCTGCAGCAGAGCCCAAATCTGCCTGGAGACCAGAAACCACCAATCCAAGAAGGTGGGCTTAAAAGGCGGGGAGCTCTATCACATCCAGGTCAGAGCTCTGCTCAAGACATCATAAGAACAGATGTCACATGTCCGGAGATCACAAGATCGGGGGGGGGGGGGGGGGGGGGGAGTGTCCAGCAGTCCAAAATGAAGAAGACACCCCATTTTGTGCTCCTGTTTATTATGTATGAGCTCCTATATATGAATATCCTGGCTTAGAAAAGCAGCAGAGGAGAGGGTTCAGTGGAGGTGGCAGGCAGAAGAAAACCCATTAACACCTGAAAATGATACCTGAGTATGCCCCCTTCCTATAGCCCAGTGGAGCAGCTTCAGCATACTGGAGGTCCCTGCATGTAAGAAAGTCTCCTGTCTGCTGCATTGCTGCCTGAGACAATGGAGACTAACATGGGTGGCCATTCCAGAGGGACTCCCATGGCTCTGCAAACCAGGCATCTGTAATGGTGAGACTGCAATCTTCTAAAGTTATGGGGCTAGTTAGCTATCTTTATTAATTAACTTCCTAAGCAAGTCAAGAATTCTGATGTTTGCTGCTCTGAGTTTACTTACAGTATGCTAAACTGTTGACATTATAAGTATTTGCTGTGTTAAAAATTGTACTATAAGTTTCTTACCTAGCATAAAGTGTTATTTTATTCTAATTGGTAAATCTGAAATGTCAGAAAATAAATAGGTCTGATTCTGAGATAAACAGGTATCCTTTCCTGGGTTTTTCATATCGCATATAAGATAAATAAAGCAGTAGTGCTTCCCCTCCCCAGAGGCAGAAAGATACAAAAAGGCAGGGAGTAAGTGGGCTGTCTGGCATTGGCTAAAGAAGTCCCTTATATTTCTACAGTGCACTTTTGATTTTCGAAAGTATGCAAATAAATGTTTGCATGGGGATTTTCGTCTGCTCTCTAACAGACGTAATGTGTATGCCTATGCTGTGTTAAGGTGTGTGGACTGTTTGAAAATTACCTTCCCCCAAGTATATATTAAGGGCTCTGATGAGCAATAAATATAACATCATGTAGCACTATGTACATCTAATAACATTATAGAAAGAATAAGTATTATATCAGGAAATCAGCTTGGCTGATTCATGGATTCTGTACACATAAGGTCCCTCTTGCACTCATTAGGCACACAAAAGGTTTTCTATACTGATGATTATAAAGAAAGAACTGACTATATGAACAGTGCTGCATTTCAGTTCAATCCATTGCCACATGATTGCATAACTAATGTTGTTTTACATTTTCAAATTCAGCTGTTTTGTTTTTACCACCAGTTGTGCCTTGTGCACCAAACAGTTAAAGCCCACTTAGCCCAACCCCTTTCATTATGGTACTGTAAATATTGTCATGCATTGAATTATGAAAATAGCAGTGAGACCGAAGGTGCCTTGTTTGGCTTCCCAAAGATAGCAGCATTGAATACTCTTTTCATTTTGATTCAATAGTGCATGTCAAGTGAATCCAATTTGTTCAGATTTAGATGACATACCTCCAATTATGTAATTCCATTAGGAGGTGCCTGCAGCCATGCCCGCGCTCTCACAATCTCTGCAGACACAACTATAATGGGACGTGTTGCTGTATCGCTGGGTGGTAAGCACAAACACTGATAGAGAGCATGACCTGTCTTTCTAAGTCGTGTTTTGTGGGAATAGAGAAGATGAAAAATGGTTTAGCTGTGTTAAGGGCCCTAATCTGGCAATAAGATATGTCTCTACAAGAACAAGGCTTTGCAATGAGAGGGGAATTTGCAACAGCTACATACTTTTACATTCAGAATTAGACGGTGAATGCTGCAGTTTGACCGTGTTCCAATTCTCATTTCCAGAAACAAAAAAATATATTATTTGCATTTTATTTTATTTTAAGAGGCTTTGTTTCCCTCCATGATGCCATTTCAGATTCTTACGTAGCATGAAATGTTAGGTATTTACGTGAATATAAAAAAAAATCTGAGATGAAAGCCAAAGATTACATCCCCAAAGCAGATTACAACTCGTTTTGACTTTTACAAGCACCATGAAAAATCTCCGTTAAAACTTTGGAATGAAATTGATATGCGCATGAATAAGCACCTGCTTCAACAGTGCTTCCAAGCTGAATCTTAGAATTCAGCTCACAAAGATTGTTTAATATGTGAAAATAAATTCTATCAAAATGTTTTGTTAAGCGCGCTGTTAGCTTATCTGCAAACCACAGTGAGTGAAGCACCTTGACATGCATCTAATTGGAGATTGTCTTGCATTCTTCATTGCTCATTATGAACGGAGTGCATCCGCTCCAGATATAATATGAACAAAGCGTGCTTTTGATGGAACGAGAGATTTATGAGAAATTGGAGCTTAATATGCGCCTCTGCAATTCTTTTGATTACATTAGGTTTCTAGAAGAATGCACAGAATGATGAAAAGCTTTTGTATTAAAGGACAAGGGGCGCCATAACTGAACATAATGACCAGGTTGTAAAACAGATTCTGCATCACACCTTGTTTTTGTGTATGTGCGTGGGTCATAAACCATCTGTTTGAAGTTTCCTACCTAGAATGGATCTTGGGATTTTATGTAACGCTCTTTTGAAATATTGATTCTTGAAGAGACTAGCAACTGACTCTTCATTCTTTTTACAATGGGATATAAATACCAGGAAGGAAAGCTGCTCTCATGACTGTTTTAGCCAGGAACAAGTGATTTGACCGATATTCTATCTTGCTATAGGACAAGCTGCTGAGATTTTTCGCTTTCCAACCTAGGCAATTAAAATACTGCAACGCGCAGCAGATCCCGTTTTGCCTGTTTGTTTGAAAAATATCTTGTCATTTTATTACTGCAGCTGTAGCAGCAGGGTTCATTTACCTGCGTAGCACAGGTGTAGTTCAGGTTGTAATAGTAAAAAAAAAAAAAAATGTAGCAATAAAATGTTGGATTTACACTAAATTGCAACCTTGCTGTGATGTAATGTAACTGAACCTGCAGAGTTTCCACCACTAATGCCCCATTACTTTTCTAGTAATACTATTTCACATCAATTTATCTGCATTGCAGCGTATCCTCCTTGGACAATTAGGTAGAAATAATATTCAAGCAAACCACATATTGTGTATTTTGTTGTTATTTAACCAACTTTCTGTTTTGGATAGAAGCAAACATCTAGTCCAATGTGTTGATTTCATTTCCCAGTCCAAAGAAAAGTGACTTCCATATTAATTAAAGTGAAACATCTTCGTCACATCTTCTCATGTTTGGTACAGTAGTAGCTGTCACTGTCCCTCAGCTCTTGTTAGACTTAAGATTATTTAAGTTGGACTTCTGCTGGAGGAAGTCTAGAAAGAAATCTTAAAGATGAATTTTAAAATTCTTACACCAGCAAAAACTAGCATAAATGCTTAAGTAGCTGCTACACGTTTATTCCATGTTTATAAATGCCATAATTACACGCACATATTCACTTTCGCACACAAATATATGCATTTAGAAAAGGAGCATTCCGTGGTGGAACCAACATGTACACATGTAAATGCTATTTTAAAAGACGCGTATGTGTGTACGTTTTCCAACTTTCTTGCCTAATTTTACACCTGCTCTTTATATTATCTGGCATAGCTGGCAATAATAAACATGTGGTGTAATGCTGACTGGGGGATAGGTCTGGGTAAATTGCGGGGAGTTCAGGCTGAAGACCCAGGAGGGTCTCGATGGACTGGGCAAACTCGTGGACTAATTGGTACAACATAATTTCCTCCGTGCACGCATGTTATAAATTTGGCTGAGGTAAGCGTGCAAATCGGGACTAAGTCCTCATTTGCTTTCGTGAGTAAATATATGCATGTATATTTTTAAAATAGGTGGATAAAGTACACGTGTTCAATGTATTCACGCATAGGCTTACATACATGCACCTGTTGTGTAGCAAACATATGTGTCTTTTATATTATGCGCATATGTGAAAGATGCATATTATAAAATACTATAGTAAAATTGTACACACCCATATACACATGTATATAGGCGCACGCACCCCCATGTTTCAAAGTGATCCTATGCAATCAAAGAGTTTATTTATGGGTTGCTAATTTGTGAGATTAAAATTTCTGGGGGTAATTTTCTAATGATTCACACTGGTACAAAATCCACAGGTAGTTTTAACCTACAGACTTTGTATCGGTTTTTAAAGAAAAAGTATGCACATACTTTTGCTTTGAAAGTTGCCTCAAAGTAGTTGTTGAAGAAGTGATAGTTTATTAGTCCAGTGAATGATGCAAACATTTTTAGGCTTCTGCAGTCCCCTCCTCAGGCAATGAAGCTGAAATTCCTTATGTGGAGAACAAAAGGACAGGTTGTGAATACAGAGCTGTTGCATTTAATTTCTAGATTATTCAAGGGATTTACAAAAACAGTGTGGGGTGCTATGTTATCAAGATATAGAGATACTAAGTAGGCACTATAGTCAGTACAGTTGAGAGTTGTAAATAATAGATTCCAAACATATGTATGTAAATTATTAATTGGAGGGGGTTTTTTTAACTTTTTATTTTAAAGAAAATATCACATCCATGTGCGCGCGGTTCCCGGCACGCGCACATGGATGTGCCGATTTTATAACATGCGCGCATTGACGCGTGCATGTTATAAAATCGGCTACCTGTGCACCCGATTTTATATCAGCGTGTGCGCGAGTGCCAACTCGTGCACGACGATGCGATAGGGCCTTCCCCCAGTTCCCTCCCAGTTTGCTCCAATAAATGAGCAGACTGGGAGGGAACTTCCTAAACCCCCTGCCTGCCTTATCCCATATCCTCCCCGACAACTAAAAACCCCCCAATTAACCTTTATTTTTCTGTTCTGCAACTTACCAGCTCTCCTGAGCAGCAGTGACTTGCATGTGTCCGGCGTTCCCAGTGCACGCGGCAATGGGACAATACCTTAATGGTGCTGTCCCACCCTGCCCCGCCCCTTTCTCTTCTAGCCGGTCTTCGGCATGTATCGGGAGATACACACGTGGCCGTAGGCCTTTAAAAATTCATGTGGCACATGTAATTAAAACTTTCATTGAATCCATATTTGACAATTGTAGGAAATACCAAGAGCGTCCTTTCTTCTTAGAGTAAGTTACTATGCAGCAATAAGGTCTGTTGATAAGTAGTTCTTTTACATCCAAAGCAGGTGTAGTTTTATATGTTCACAGCTGAGTATTTCAGCATGATTGACTTTTGATCATTTATTGTGAAATGCTGCTTTAAGTAATAACCCAATTAGCGAAGATGCTTAATGAACAGCACAGCTTGGAAAGCAGAACAGGAAGACTACGGGCATTTTTATTTTTTATTAACAAGGAATTTAGCTAATTTCCCTACTGAAGTCCTAAATTTCCCAAAGGCCTGCAGTTTTTATTTTGCTATTGAATTTTCTTTGTTTGTGCGCCATATAAGTGGGACGCACAGGCATTCTGAAATGTACATAACATTATGGGTGTTACTTGCTAATTCTTTGATTCCTTGCACCAGAATCTAATTTATGTTTTATTTCCACTGGCAAAATTGCTCTTCTCTATCTTTGGCTGTTACTATAATTCAAGCTAAAAAAAAAAAAAAAAAAAGGCATGGCAGACCTCAAAGCTCACTGATGAGTAAACAGTAAATTTTGTCTGGAAAATGCTGGCTCTGCTGTAAAATTCAGGACACCATCTGTTTGATTTCTTGCTTGCAGTAGCATTTGTACTTGATAATTAAAATGTCACAGGTTTTTAACCAGAATAATCTGTACACAAGTAGCACATGATGAGTTTCTATCCTGGTTTGTTTACATTGCAGAGATCATCGATAACTACTGTTTGTTGGTAATATCTTTTTTTGGAACAATTTTTACTTTTAAGTGTAAGGGTGGAATAGTGAAAAAGCATAATACAAATGTTACATTTTAAATTCTGAGGATGACCAAAAGGAGGCGACATATTATTAAGGGCCTTCTGTCCTGTTTTCATTACATGCGCTTGGTAATAAGGACAGAAGGAGGTGGCAGGTGTACTATATGTTTCCAGATCTAAACATTTCTAGACGCAGCATCAACAACAAATCTGCAGATACCAATCGAATTTGAACATAATTCATCCTTAGGAATGTGCTGACAGATAAAGACTGCACGGCCATGCAATGCTGTCTGCCCATTCCTAATGCAACAGAGTTTATTCAGTCTCAGACTTTATCCTTATATGCTCTCATCTCACCCTGGACTTTCTTATCTAGTACTGTTTTGGCCTCCAGTAACTCCACCGGGAGGCTCTATATTATATTTCCTTACATTACTCCTGACTCTAGCACCACTGGGACTAGTTCTAGAACCTCCTTTCCACTGGGAGAATAATTGCTTTTTGTTCTGAAATATTTGAATCTCTCTATCATACCTCCCTCCCCCCATCATTTAGAGCATATGTTCACTTGTCCGCTTTGTTTTGCAAGGACCACACAAACCCTATGCTCTGTAAATTGAATGGTTGCATTTCTTCTGCCATATATGTATCTGCTATCTATCTGAGGCCCTTTTCCAACCCCTTCTTTAGTGATCACTGAACAGAATATTCAGTATTTGTGTTTGTTTCATTACCCTTGCACATTCCTCCTTTTCTCCTTTGTCTCACGGTCCCACCGGCACATCCTCCCTTCACTTGCACATCTAAAAATAAAACAGCATTGCCACCTTAGCTATTTCTTTTTTGTGTGTCTTTGCTGTCCTGACTCCTTCAGCTTTTCCAGACAATGTTTCCTGTCCTCTTTCTGAGATATCTTCTACATTGTGCTTTGGCCCTCTCCATTTAAGCCTCTTCTGTTGAAAATTGTACTTTCCTGTTGTAAGGACCTCTTGTCTTTATATTGGCTCCTTTTAGGTTTAAACCACTGCGCTTCTATTTTGTCTAGATCCTCCCAGTTTGCCTAGATCTTCATTAAGATACACCCTATTTTAACTAACTTGATGCTGTTGAAATCCAGGTCCCTGAAGTTAGTGTGGCTTCTCTCTCTTCTTAAACCACACTGCCTGTTGATCTCTGCACCTCAGATGACTATTTTCGGTGACATTTAAGGCGCTTCCAGCTCAGGATCTCCATGCTTCTAAAGGTATCTGCAGCAGGGGTGCTCCAATTGATGTCTGCTAGATTAAAGTCTACAAAATGCAGCAGCAAGACTTTTAACTGGAGCCAGGAAATTTGATCACATCACACCCTCGCTAATAGCACTGCACTGGCTACCGATACAATACTGAATCTATTTCAAGGTTTTAACTTTAATTTGTAAAATCATCCACAATGATAACCCAAGACTAATAGGCGTGATGCTTCAACTATACACATCACAACGAACCCTAAGGTCCCAAAACAAAGGACTACTAACTGTACCTACAATCACCTGAAGCAAATAAGTGATCGCGTGGTCTCCATAGCAGGCCCTAAACTGTGGAATTCACTACCATAGACAATATGATTGATCCCAGAAAGAAAAACATTGAAACATGAATTAAAAACTTGGCTATTTAAAAATAGAGATGTGCATCGTTTAAGGTTTTCGGGTCGGGCTGCGGTTCGGGCGCCTCGTGGAAAATGTCATTTTCCTGTGGCTCGTTTGGTTTTTTTTTTCGCCGATTTTCCATGAAAAAAAGAAACCCACCCCAACCCTTCAAATTTACTTAATTACAACCTCCAACTATCCCAATCCCCCCCAAGACTTACTGAAAGCCCTGGTGGTCCAGCGGGCTCCTGTGAGCGATCTCTCCCTATCGGGCCATCGGCTGCCACTAAGGTGGCCCTTTACCCTTACCACGTGACAGGGGCTACTGGTGCCATTGGTCGGCCCCTGTCACATGGAAGGAGCAATGGATGGCCCGCGCCATTTTCTAAGATGGTGCCGGCTGTCCATTGCTCCTACCATGTGACAGGGCCAACCAATGGCACCAGTAGCCCCTGTCACGTTGTAAG
Organism: Rhinatrema bivittatum; assembly: GCF_901001135.1. Taxonomy (NCBI): domain Eukaryota; kingdom Metazoa; phylum Chordata; class Amphibia; order Gymnophiona; family Rhinatrematidae; genus Rhinatrema; species Rhinatrema bivittatum. Next base: position 241,508,279 of record NC_042620.1, read on the forward strand.
GGCAAAGGGCCATCGGCGCCATTTTGAATCCTGGCAGAACCCGATGGCCCAAGAGCAGAAGATCGCTCCCGGGGCCCCTGCTAGACCAGGGCTTTCAGTAAGTCTTGGGGGGGAAAACAGGATGGTGGGGGGGTTGTAATTAAGTAAATTTGAAAGGTTTGGTTGGTTTTGGGTTTTTTTAAATAAATGTGCCCCTCCCTCCCCCCCCCCCCCCCCCCCCCCACGCTAACCCGAAAAACAAATTTTTCCTGAATTTCGGGAAAAATCCGTTTGGGATTCAGGTCCCCGAACCACAACGAATTAGGCAATTTCGCTGAAATGTCCATTTGACTGAGGCTTCACATGCTGCTGCTTCTGATGTTTTGAATTACCTGTTTCACTTTCCCTGAACCTTTGGATAATGCAGCCCACATCGCTCCGAAGGAAAAGGCTCAGAAGGTTAAAAAAGTGATAGTCACGCAAACTCATTTAGAGCCTTTAGTGGAGGCTATCCATCTCAGCATGGCCGTCTTCTAAGAAGAAAGGTAGGTGCGTGGGTGAGATTGCATTGATGAAAGATTTGCCTGGATCTTCCAGTACATTATCTATTCAAGGAGAAACTCTTATGCTACTGATCCTGATGGTTTAGATAAAATTATGACTAAGGTTTGTGAATAGACAAAGCAGTATGGGGCTGAATGGGTTCAGCAATCCTCAATATAAGTGAACCATTGGCTATTCCATCATCTGGAAGCAAGAGGCAGCAGTCAGATGAGCAAGGGAGCAACAAGCAGAATATCCATGCAGATTCATCACATAATGTTTCGAAGGTACATTCCAACTTGGATTCAAGTGAGTAAAGTTTGGTGTCCAGCTCTTCAACCTCTGAACTAGATTCAGATTTAGGATATATTTTTTTTATTGATAACTGATCATGATAAAAAAGAAAATTGATGCAAGGATAAGGAAAAACAGGCATGATGAAAATGAAGAAAAGCTAAGGTGCATAATCAGAGACCTTATTTGCTGAGATATCTTGACACAATCATGAAAGCTCACAGGAAGCATGGTGGTGGGCCTGGCTAAATTATGACATAAAATTATAGAAAGACTATGGCCAGTGATTCATCTGTTTCCTGAAAGTATAGGGACATTGATCTGTGGTTGAAAAAGATGACTCCTCAGAGGCCAAACACTCCAGACTGGAACTGGAAACTATATATATTTAATATTTAATGCAGGGCAATGTACATGGATGCATGGATGCATTGCAAGTTCTGATATCCTTGTTCTGGCTGTAAGGGGAAGAGCTTGGAGAAGAGACGGCTGAGGTTTAGAATCATGAGAGGTCTTGAACGAGTAGATGTGAATTGGCAATTTACACTTTTGGATAATAGAAAGACTAGGGGGCAATCCCATGAAGTTAGCAAGCAGCACATTTAAGACTAATCAGAGAAAACTATTTTTCACTCAACGCACAATTAAGCTCTGGAATTTGTTGCCAGAGGATGTGGTTAGTACAGTTAGTGTAGCTGGATTTAAAAAAGGTTTGGATAAGTTCTTGGAGGAGAAGTCCATTAACAGCTATTAATCAAGTTGACTTAGGGAATGGCCTCTGCTATTACTAGCATTAGTAACATGGGATACTCTTGGTGTTTGGGTACTTGCCAGGTTCTTGTGGCCTGGTTTGGTCTCTGTTGGAAACAGGATGCTGGGCTTGATGGACCCTTGGTCTGACCCAGCATGGCAATTTCTTATGTTCTTAAGGATAGAGAATCCACCCATTATCTCAGTGCTTTGGATGGAGTAGAGATTTCACATCATGCACCTTTCCATCCTGTACTTCAGAGAGGCGTGATGGCCCAGGCCCCATTTCCAGTTAAGATTGAGTCTATGGCTACTTGGTTGAAATGTTTTTTTCAGGTATAGATGTTGCTAGATTGATTTTCCTTTGGTTTCCTCTTATTCTGTCAAGGCCCTGTATTAACACCTCTTCCTTAAAGAAATACTGTGAGGTGGCTGAGGCAAAAATAGAGAAGGAGCTTTCCTTAAGAAGACTAGCTGACCCTTTTTGTGTGGCCTCTTTTAACATTATGATAGTCTTCCCATTGGGCATTTTGCTCAAGAGGAAACCCCACAAGTTCCAGTAAATTCATAACCTTTCTTATTCCCTGGGTATGTTGGTAAGGAATTTCCTGACCCTGACTATGTGTTCTGTCCCATATTCCTCTTTTGACCGAGCCATTGAGTTAGTGAAGAAAGTTGGCTCATCAGTTTTCATAGCAAAGGCTGACAGAGAATCAGTATTTTGCCTTTTTCAAGTTCATCCTTCTAGTTTTCCTGTATTAAGTTTTTGCTTTGAAGATAATTTTTATTTTGGCAAATGTATGCTTACAGGCTGCTCGATATCCTTTGCTAATTTTGAAAATTTAGATCCCTTTATACATTGTGTGGATATACCAAATGAAATTAATTATCTAGAAAATGATTTGTTTGTAGGAAAAGATGGGCAGCAGTGTCTTTATTTCTGGTCTTTTTGCTATCCCACTGACAGAGGGGAAAAAACTCAGGGTCCAGTGTCATCTTTGGTTTTTCAAAGTATTGAAACAGATGTGAGAACCAGGGTCTTCAGACTTCCTAACAGTATTTTGTTTTATTGAGGTTTTTGTTAGCTGCAAAGAAGGACACTCTACATCAGTTCCAATCCCTGTTAAGTCAATTAAACTTTGCTTATACCTATGGGACAGGTTTTTATTTGGTACCTGGAACTGGCCACAGTGGGCATATACAGAAAGCATTTTATTACAGATACCTGTCCAATAAGTGATAACATGACAGTTTGAGGTTGATTCCTCTATTATTTTAATGATAGAATATTGTGGGGGGAGCATCTTTATTAGTGATATTCAGCTATTTATGGATGCCTCTGGGAGGAAGGATTTTGGTGTTTATTTCATGGATGCTTGGTGTGCAGAAGCCTGGCTGGAGGCCTGACATCATGCCTATGGCCAAGCTGGCCTGAATGTGCTGATCTTGTCTCATCTTGGAAGCTAAGCACGGTTGGGCCTGGTTAGTACTTGGATGAAGGGATAACTTGGGATGTGACTTTTGTAGAGCTTTTCCCAATTGTAGTAGCTCTACATTTCTGACAAAAAAAAAGCAACCAGCACCCTGGTTTTTCATATTGATAATATCGCAATGCATTCCATTAACCATTTGTCTGCCTGGTCCGAGGGAATCATTAGTTTACTAAGGGAGCTTTTGTTCTGCTGCCATAAGATGAATGTCTTTTAGTGCTTCATATTTTTTGGGCTTGCAAAATCATATTGCTGATGCAATTTTTTGCTTTAAGTGGTCTGTTTTCAGATCATTAGCCCTGGAAGCAGATGCACTGGGAACACCTGTCCCTGAGGTCGTGTGGCAGTTTGTTCTGTGGAGGTCTGGGATAGGATACCGGATGCACTCTCTGTGAGCACATACCTGCATTTCACTAGAGCTATCTCCCCTTTCCAGTCTTTTGGTAAAAATAAGGAGTATATGCAGCAGCATATACTCGTGTTTATGGCCATGAGCAGATCTATACAAGTACTTTATAGCAGTTTTATAAATGTGCGTTTCTCTATCCCACAACACACGCGCATTTGCAGGCATATGCATGAATACATGTAGTGCATTGAAAGAGCATATAGCAATGTACTGAACGTGCATACTTTTCCTACCTATTTTAAAAATATGCACACATATATTTTAGGAGTTACTAATAGACTTGCGCAAGTGAAATTGAACTTGTCTGCAGTTTTGGATGGGAGGTCTGGGTAACCTGGTGCGGGTTCAGGGTGAAATGCTGGAGGAATCTGAGTGAACTGGTGGAGGTATTGGCAAACTGGTGATTCCAAGTATGCAAACAAGTATTTTCAAAATGGTATCTGCACATACTTTATAAAATACCAGCTTCCACGTTTAATTCTGGGTGTTCATGCAGTATCATGATTATTTCACACGCAAAATATATGCACATACATTTATGAAATGGGTAGAGAAAGCGTGCATTTTCTTGTTTTGGAAATACACGCACATACTAAAAGATGCACGTGTACTTTCAGAGCAGTATTTTATAAGCTGTGCAGCTCCCGCAGCACAGTTTACAAATCTCAGCATTAATCTACACACGCCTACTTACGTACACAAATGCTGCACCGCAGACACGTTTTAAAGTTGGGCTCCATGCAGGTAGATGGTAAATAGTGGGATAAGGAGAACATGACACCTATCAGCACACGCCTGCAAAATCCTAATTTGCATCTGATGCTCTTTCAATTACTGGGATCAGTTTAGTGCACGCACTAGAGCTAAGTGCATAGTATGGTATTTCGCGTGCACATTAAACAGCCTTAGCCTGCAGGCTGAGTTTATTGCATAGGTTCCTATATGGTGATACATAGCAGCTTGGGAGGTAGGGTTGGCTTTTCAGAGCTTCTGAATAATAATCTCTTGACTCAGTCAGCCACGCTCTCCTCAGTTCCCGCCTAAAATCGTAAACACCAAAATATTATTCCAATAAGCTCTCCTCCCCAATCTTGCCCTCTATTGTATAAAATCAACACACACAAGATTTTACAGAAATATAACATTTATAAAGGAATTGCATTGCCACAACAAAAACAGATTTTCATAAAGGAATATATATATATATATGTGGAGGGTAATGTATCCGCGTAGATCTCTTACACAATAGCAACTGCTCATGTACTTCTAACTCCCAGCCCTTTTTCCTCCCTGGCTAAAATGTATGTGTGAAACTGAAAATGTGCGCATGCTCTCATAATTTATAAAGTAACAGATACGTGCGTATGTGTACTTGCGCCCACAAACGCTTATTTTTCTGCACTGACCCCCCCACCCTTTGAAAACTCCTTGAAGGTCGATTTTTAGACCTGTGCGCTGGCGCCCATGTGCACGCATTGCCGGCGCACGTACATGGCCGCTCCGATTTTATATCATCTGTGTGCTGACGCGTGCACATTTATAAAATCCGCTGCCCGCGCGCACGATTTTATATCGGCACACACATCTGCGTACAAGTGCCGAATCGCGCGCGTAAGTGGGGGGAGAGATTTTATAACTTGCATGCGGCAAAGCAATCGGCAGTATTCCCTGTTCCCTTCCAGTCCGCTCCAGTAAAGGGCTTCCTAAACCCCTACCTAACCTGCCTCCCCTTTACCCTATCCGCCCCGACCCCTAAATCCCCGCTGACTACCCTTTTCTTTTTTTGTTTTTGTACTTACTCCCTCTCCTCAGCAGCAGCAACTTGGGCGGCCCGGTCGGCTCCTGGGGTGCGCTTCAGCGGGAATAGTGCCTAATGGCGTTGTCCCGGTCCACCCACGCCCCGCCCCCTTTCCCGAAAGCCTTTCTTGTGCCCGTAAGGCAGATACGCACGTGGCTGCGGGCGTTTTAAAATCCCCTCAGCTCACGCATGTCCCATCCACTCGCGTATCTGCCCGTTTCAGTGCTCACCGACCTTTTAAAATTCAGCCTTTACTGCGCATGGGCTATGGATTCTACATTTTAGCAGGTGTACTACAGATTTAGGAGATCATTTTCAAAAGGATTTACATGTGTTAAAGGACTTTTGAAAATTAATTTTATGTGTGCAACCCCTTTGAAAATTTACTCCATAGGGCTGAATTTTCAAAACGTTTTATGCAAGTAAATGGACTGAATGTACGCAAATGGGCTTTTGAAAATGGCTACGATATATGCCAAAGTACAATGCCCACTAAATGCTGTTTTAGTATAGTATGCTAAAAAACCTTTAAGCTTGAGTTTTAGTTCATAGGTCACATAATGTGTAATATAAAATACCAAGTTTAATCCCTGAAGGAAAAGAAATTATTTTAAATCATTAACACTATGAATCTCTGTGATCATTATAGAATGTTTGCAAGTACCTTAATCAGTACAGATTGTCTGAGTGCTGCATTTTAATTTTATTACACTGATTAAGTTTCTTTAGCTAATATAGGCTGCATTTCCATTTCAATTAAATGAAAGTCCCCTTTCATTACTTAGATATGACCAAAGTGCCCTAGTGGGTAAGGACTATTTTATTTTCAATTGAGACTGACTTCTTGATTATGTGATCTCAGTGCATTAAATAAAATCAATGAAAGCCAAAATTAAAATTGTAACTTGCTGATATAAATGTTTCTGTGTTTCAGGCTCTTCTCACCAAAAGACTTAAGAGAGAAAGTAGGCACTCTAGATAAATGATTACTATTGTAAATGTATTTATTTGTTTATTTATTCATTTGCTTACTTCTTTTATACTTCTCGATCAAATACCAGATCTGGCCAAAACGGGTACACAACAATAATACAAACAATACGTTAAAATAAAAACACCCAAATATAAAAATAAATTAAAACATCGTCACAAAACACCCAGCCACCCCCAACCCCTTAAATAAAAACCACATTACTACCCTCATCAGGATAAAGTCCCACTGTGACTATAACTGCTACAACACCAAATTAGGTTAGAAAAAGCCAAGCCTCCTCCTTCTTTCTAAATAATAAATAATTCAATTCCATGCTTACCTCCAAAGGTGCCAAGTTCCCCAGCTCTTGACCATGCAAGAAAACATTCCCATCCTGTGGGCTACTTTACATACTTCCTGTCTTGTAGGTACATGAGCCATGGCTGCATCCATAAATTGTCGACTTTGATTAGGAATTCAACTCCTTATCCTATCCTGAAAATACTGGGCCCTCAACCCACATAATGCCTTATACATCAGTTATAAGCTTAAATTGTGCTCTTTTCTAAATTGGCAACCAGTGCAGTTAATATAACATTGGTGTTGTGCTTACCCATATTAAAAAAAACTAAAAATTTGATGGGCTGCCATATTCTGTACTACCTCTAAATGCTGAATGCTCTTTTAGGGAAGACCTACCAATAAATTGTAACAATAATCAGAGGACATATCAGGGCATGAACTATCAAATACGGGGTTATCCAAATATAGATGCAACCTTCTCAGTTGCCTAAGTCTAATAAAGACCTTCTATGCCACAATAGAGATATGGAGATCCAAATTCAAAGATGCATCCAATAGCACCCCCAAATTCCTAACCTTTAAACATTTAGTTATTATCATATCCTTTATACTCAAGGAAAAAGTTTCATAGAGACCTCCAGCCTCTCCCACATACATTTATTCTGTTTTTCCCATATTCAGTAACAGTCTATGTACCTCAAACCACTTTAGTCTCAAACCCAATCCTTCAATAGCCGACCTCGTTGACTCACTAGGCTCCTTACCCACTGGAAGCAACAGTTGAACATCATCCGTATAAATACAATCTTTAAAACCCAACTTTTGGATGATTAATCCTAACTGTTGCAAAAATAAAATTAAAAAGGGGATAAAAGGGATTCCTGACGAACCCCACAATCCATACTAAAAGGATTAGAAAACTCACCCTTCACTTGAACTACAGCAGTCAAAAATGACAGCTAATTCATAACCATCCTACCTAACCCCTTCATCTTGCATCTCTCCAATAAGATCCCATGATTCACCAAATCAAAGACACTTGACAAATCCAATAATATCAAGAACAGTGATTTACTCTTATCTCTATATCTCAAAATATCATCCTTTCCTGCTGCTAAAACTGTCTCCATACCATACCCCCTCTTAAAATCAGATCGACACACATCCAAGCCCCAATTTCATCTAAATAGAAGGTTAACTGTAAACACACCACTCTCTCAATTACATAGCTAAAATAGGACTGTCTGCCACTGGGTGATAACTGGTACAATCCTCTTTGTCCAAATTGTCTCATTTCAATATGGCTGGTAAACTCCCAACAGCAAGAGAGGTATTAACAACTTGTTGCAGTCTAGGCAATAGGTCCTCCAGAAGGGATTTAATCAGCAATATAGGCCACATTTGTTGCCCAACAAAATGTAAAAAAAATCCCTCCCTTCCTTTTCTCCAACTAAAGAAAACTCCATTCCCATCCCAAACTCAATCATTCTGCCTCATCTCCCCAACTTCAATCAACTGACTCAGTTCCCCTTATCCATTGAAACTTGTCCAATAGATCTACAACTATTTCCATTCAACAGCTGAGGAATCATCACGACTAGTTTAGAACTCCCCTCCAACAGGGATTGTATTACCTAGTATGCCAGTTACAAAGGTTTAAAGAAAGAGATTCATGATATTAACTAAGGTAAATGCATATCAGGCTAGTTCAAGGGTGATCAGAACACGGTGCTATGAATGTACTTTTGAGACCATATCGGTCCTTTCTTGTATTCTGCAGAAGGGACTTTTGTGATTTCAGAAGTTTATGTTCAACAAATAGGGATCATGTATAAGTTGGTCCAGAGCAGAGATTCTCAACCGGTGTGTCACGTCACACCAGTGTGTCGCCAAGCACCGGCAGGTGTGTCGCGACTCCTGGTGTCCCACTGCCCCGGTTGTGCTTCCCCATTCCCTGCCCCCGCGGGCCAATGGCAAGCCTCCTCCATTCTTCCTGCCCCCGCACAGGCCAATCAGAACCCTCCTCCCTTCTACCTGCCAGTGGGAGTAGGAAGCTTCTGATTGGCCAGTGAGGCAGGAAGAAGGGACATAGCATAGGCCATAGCATAGGGGATTGGGAGGAGTGGCAGTGTCAAAGCGAGGCTGCCATGGGAGCTCATCCCCATGGCGGTGAAAAGGAAGCCTGACCCGATGAAGCAAGGCCACCACGGGAGCTCATCCCTGTGGCGGTGAAGAGGAAACCCAACCCCGATGAATCAAGGCCGCCACGGGATCCCATCCCCATGGTGGTGAAGAGGAAGCCTTACCCTGGCCAAGCAAGACCGCCATGGGAGCCCATCCCCATGGTGGCGAATAAGAAGTCCCGCTGGAGTAAACCCATGGCGGAACTTGTGCCCATCCCTGCAGCAAAGGAAGAAGAGGTTTGGCGGTGAGGCCCGGTACATGCATGTGAGATTGGGAGCCTGGGTGTGGGTGTGAATGGGTGGCTGGGTGAGAGCTGGTGTGAGTGTGGGTGTGAATGGGTGCCTGGGTGAAGGCTGGTGTGTGTGTGTGGGTGTGAATGGGTGCCTGGGTGAGGGCTGGTGTGTGGGTGTGGGTGTGAATGGATGCCTGGGTGAAGGCTGGTGTGTGAATAGGTGCCTGGGTGGGGGCTGGTGTGTGTGTGGGTGTGAATGGGTGCCTGGGTGAGGGCTGGTGGGTGTGAATGGGTGCCTGCGTGAGTGCTGGTATGTGTGTGTGAATGGGTGCGGGCTGGTGTGTGGGTGTGAGTGGGTGCAGGCTGGTGTGTGTGCGTGTGAATGGGTGCAGGCTGGTCTTTGTGGGTGTGAATGGGTGCGAGAGCATTTGTGTGTGATTTTGAGCTTGTATATAAGAGAGAGCATGTGTGTGTGATTGAGAGAGAGAGAGAGACTGGTCAGGGAGCTGATGTGTTTCTGGGTGAGAGAGAGACTGGTCAGGAAGATGACTGGTGTGTGCGTGAGAGACCAAGACTGGTCATGGGGTCTAATTTGGGGTATGCATGTGTGAGTGGGTCCTAAGAAGAGGATCGTGAGGACGAAGTTTCAGCAGCTGCTGCTGCTTTGGCCTGCAAGAGAAAGGAGTAAGAGAATTGCTGGAGATGGGAAGTAAAGGTGTCTTTTAAAGTTTATTTTTCTTGATTAACTGCCATTTTAACTATTGGGTATTAAGTAATCTGTCTGTTTTGAAATATTTAATTGGTATTTGGACAATTTTTAAACAATTTTTATGAATTTTTAATTATGGGATGTTATTCTTTTCAGCTGTTTTGAAACATTTATTAGAATAGTTTTACAATTATTTCTGCGTGGGGTTCTATAGCAGCTTGGCTTATTCTGTTTTTCTAATAGGAGTGTATTGGTGTTTAGGGCCTGGTTTAATATTTGTAGTGTTGCCTTTTCATAGATAAGATTGTATTGTTTGAGTGTGTTCCATAATGCAGGTGTAACTTTGTGAGGATTAGTTTATGCGCATTTTTGTAGATCCTGGGACTATGTTAGGTGCTATATTTCTCTTTCCATTTCTCCAGGTTCACACTGCATGCAGAGTGGCTTTTTTGGTTTTCCATTCCAGTTTCTGTCCCAAATTTATAATTTGTGGTCTTTTTGTCATTGGTGAAGGTTGGCTTTGTATGTGACCGAGGTGAAATATTTTACTAGCATGTAGGCATTTGTATCAATCTTATTTGTTGTGTTTTCTCAATAGGATATGCATTAGTGGTAAATTACTGTCTTTTCATAATGAAGGCTATTGTGCCTGGTAGTAAAGGGCATTTGTTTTGCTTTTACTAAGATGTCACCAGAACCAGAATATCTTTTTTGTATGGTGAGTTGTATGGGTAAAGACCTAGTTCTGTTCTGACCCAGTGTCGGGGGTCGAGGGGGTTCCCATGGATGCATAGTGTATGTTTACATTTAGCCTCGTGACGGTCAAATGTTCAGTGTGTCACTCATGTGAGAACCATCTGTCAGGTGTGTCCTGGTCGAAAACAGGTTGCAAACCACTGGTCCAGAGAATGGTATCATGCACACTGCATATATTTGATCCAAAGTTTAGTTAACTACATATACTCATCAATGATTCCATGTCTGAAAGAGAGTTCAAAATCTTTCATTTCTTGCCTCATGTTAGGAAATATGTTGGCAGTTATTTCTAAACTTTGGTAGCTAGCATGCTCTTCTGGGCCATGCCCCTAGAAACGGGGTCATGTCCCATCTGATTCAGGCCCTTAAAATTGCAGGAGTTAAAAGGTCTGGAGGTATTAAAATCACTACCAGTTAATGATCTCATGCACACTACTCCTGGGGGAATTCTGTGCACAAAATTTTAAAAATCTGCACATAGAATTTTATAATTCTGTGCATAACTATTTAAAATTCTGCAAAATTCTGCATACTTTATATTGGTCAAAATAACACAGTCTTTGAGTAATTGACTTAAAATGTAATACAGAAAATTTGTTGTTCAAAGATACAGTTTTTTAAATATTTTGAGCAGAATTCCCCTAGAAGAACATTGGAGTGTCCCTTCCACCCTCTCTCCCCACTCCCCTGGCTAGACCCCCTTTTACTCTGCCCTCTCAGGCTCTAACTTCTATGCTCTTCACTATCTCTACCATCCCCTTCCAGACTCAACCCCTAGAATTTGACCACTCTCTCATAAAGCCTTTCATCCAGGCTCCCTCTGTCCCACTCACACACACACACCCCTTCACACAGGCTCCCTCCCTCTTTCACACACATCCTGACACAGGCTCCCTTTCTCTCTCACATACACATATACACTCACACAGGCTCCTTCTCTCTTGTGCACACACATACACCCTCATATAGACTGCCTTGCTCTATCACACACACCCCTCCCCCCTCACACAGGTTCCATCTCTCCCTGGCAAACACGCACTCACACAGGCTCCTCCTCTCTCTTGCACAATCATACACCCCTGCACATAGGCGCTTTCTCTCTCTCACACATTCAACCATTCACATGGGCTCCTTCTCAGACACAAACATACACCCTCACAAAATCCCTCTCTCACACACACTCTCAGGCGCACAGGCTCCAAATCACATGCACACCCTCCTAGGCCTGTCATTCTATACACACACACACACAGAATCACAGGCCATGTTCATTACTCCTCAGCCACGAGCGGGATGGGCTCCACTCGTGACTCACCAGGGCCTCCCTCATCTTCAGCCGCTAGTGGGATGGGCTCCATTCACAGCCCACTGGGGCCTTCTTCGTCTTCAGCAGCAAGTAGGATGGGCTCTGCTCGTGGCCCACCGGGCCTCCCTCAACTTCAGCCGCAAGCGGGACTCCGCTCACTTTCCACCAATGCCTCCCTCATCTTCAGCAGTGGGAGGGATGGGCTCCGTTCATGACCTGCCAGGCATCTTAAAATTCTGCGCAAACAAAGAAAATTCTGCGCAGGAGAGGAATTCTGTGGAAGTTCTGCGCCCTGCAGGAGAGCAGAATTCCCCTGGGAGTAAACGTTAAAGAGGCTAACTTCAGTGAGAAACACCACTGCCCTTTGGGCTAGACATGTAAAAGTCTGAGGTCATCAAAGTCTCTGTTTACTTGTGGCAGGTAATTAGTTATCCCCCCCTCCTTTCTCAGGCCCTTCAAAGTTCAGGATGCCTAGGTTTTGTGGAAGCCTGTTTACAGCAGACCAAGAGATTGACGTTTATTTAAAGAGCTGCCTTAACTGCAGAAGGAGAGTGAGAAACAGCAGAGATAGACTGGGCAGACAGTGAAGAGACAGGATGTCGTGTTACTAGGAATGAAAAGATTTTTGTAGCCCCTGCCGTGAAGACCCACATAGGATGAGGTAAGGGCTGGGGTTGGGGGCAACTGGCCACTGTGCCCATCCATTTTAACCTTAGGAGCCCCCCCAAAAATAAATCTAGTTTGGACTACATTACTGTTTCTGAGTGGTTCATGATGATTAGTTTTGAAAAATGTCTCGCTTGGAGTGTGGGAGTCCAAGCAAGAACCGAAGCTCAAGTGCACTCTGCACAAGTGAATTGTAAGCACCAAAAGCGCACACAGACTTTTACTTGGTCACAGTTTCAGTATTTTATTTTTTATTCAAGACGGTGACTCCTTGCATTAACACCACAGAATTCAGCCACAAATGTTAGCAGCGATCCCCGACATGGACCCGTGTCTCGCCAGTCCGGCTGCTTCGGGGGGAATTTTTAACAATATCCGTGTTATAACCAGTGACTGGTTATAACACGGATATTGTTAAAAATTCCCCCCCGAAGCAGCCGGACTGGAGAAACACGGGTCCATGTCGGGGATCGCTGCTAACATTTGTGGCTGAATTCTGTGGTGTTAATGCAAGGAGTCACTGTCTTGAATAAAAAATAAAATACTGAAACTGTGACCAAGTAAAAGTCTGTGTGCGCTTTTGGTGCTTACAGTGCTTATAGTGGGAGCAATTTTGAAAGGGATTTCTGCAGGAATCTGCAAAAAAACAAAAAAAAAAAACCCCTTTCAAAATTGCCTGTCGTCCTTCCCTCCTTTCCCCCTGGGGGAAGGACGTCGTTCCCTCTGCATGCGTACTTTTTCCCTGCAGGTCAAAGGAATGGGGGAGGAGATAGTGTAAGCCCAGTAAGGTGCACACAGAGATTTCATTTTGAAATACCCACATATTCTTTATCCCATGTATTCTGTCCCACGGTGTTTGGCTGTGAGATAAAAGAACGCGCCGTACAACCGGGATTCTTTTTGGGGGGGAGGGGCCCCTCCCCCCCGTGACCGCTCCCACGATAAAACATCGAGGCTTAGTGCATTCAGGAATAAGTTTGGCTGAAACTTCACCTAAATCTGCGGAGCCAGTGAATCGCTGAACATTTTTTTGAAAACTGACCCCATGGTTCTAGGTACATGCAATAAGCTTTTAAACTAAGGAGCAGGGCTTCTAAGATCATCACTTTCATTAAGTTATGAGCTCTGGTGTGATTTATATTGTTTGGAGCATTTGTTTACAGTACAGAGTATTAAAGCAACTTTTTAGTTTGCTTAATGTGTTTCTTCAGAAGGAAGGTTTATATGGGATAATAAATATTTGAGCATAGTTACTTAGGTTCCATGGCTACAATGAAAATGTTAACCTTGGCATATCAGTCGTATTTTACAGATGACTGTAATTTCCTGAATGTCAAAATTCCCAAGTATTTCTGCAAAGCAAACTTTTCAGTGGCAAAATAGATTGCTTCCATAATATATCACTGTGAGCAGAAAAAAAATGGAATCTTTATGCACTGTATTATGAATCAATGAGGCATTTAGATGCTTGGAGCAGGGTGAGCGGACCCTGGAAAATGAAAAACTAGCACTATTCCGTTTCTGTAAAGCACTGCTTATGGAGTGTAATCCTTTGAAGGTTACATCATGTACACCACAGAGCTATCAGCTGCAAGAGAAAAACAATTCCTAGAGCTGCATTTAGATGCACTAAATATTGCTGGATATCAGTTGATATTTATGAGATTTTGTTTGCACTGAGCACTGACTTTTGCGGATTCACCCAACAGTGATATTACCCTCTGTAAAATTTCATAAAAAATTTACTTTTGTTGAGATTTTGCAACAGTTAATTTTTTTAATTCCCATTCAAGAGTTGCTTTCAGCATAGAAATATCTAATTCTGTAGCAAGAATATTTTCCCAAACTTTGTGTGTGCGTGTGTGTGTGCGTGCATGTGTACCTTCTTCTAGATTATGGAAAAATGATGTGATAAGTTGAAGAATGCTTAGTTCTTATAATAGTTCGTTGAATTCTATATACATTGAGGATAACTTTCAAATAACTGCGCAGCCACATGTACCCATGTAGATGGCTGCACAGAGATCTATGATAGTAATTTTATTTCCCATGCTAATAAGATACGTGCATATTATAAAATATGCATATGTCCACCCCGCAACATATATGCCTATGTATGCTTATGCACAAATATATGCAATACATTGTAAGCGAGTATTTCAATGCACGTACTTTTTCAACCAATTTCAAAAATGTGTGTATATATTTTGCACACAAAAATAATGTAGGACTTGCTTGCATAAAACCTGATTTACACATTCAAGTTGGCATATTTTAAAACATTTGATGATAACTTTTAAACAGTCACGCAGGAGTGTGTTGGCTGGCGCCATAGGATGCAGCCATTTTATAACATACATGCACATATGCACAAATGGTATAAAATAGGCTGTTTACACGTACATGTGCACACAGTTTTATATGGCTGCGCATGTGCGCGCAAATGCCACCTCTTCTACATCAGTGGGATTTTAGTAGACATGCACACCAACACAATTTCCCCAGTTCGTTCCAAGTTTACCCAGATAAGGGATAGGACTTCCTAACCCCCCTTGTTAAATAGCCTCCCTTTTATCCTGTTAGCCCGAACCTTTAAAACTCCGCTGACTAGCCTAGATTTTTTTTTATTACTTACATGCCATCCACAGCAGTAGGAAAGTTACAGCCATGGAATCTGGCGTGCACTTGGAGCATAAATACTTACACGCACATTTCATTTTAAAGTCCCGGAGCATCCATGCCCTGCCCAGATCATGCCCACACCCCGCCTCTTTTTGGGCTGTCTCACTTGTGCGCGTACTGGGAGATACGCGTATACATGGGCGTCTTTTAAAATCCACACGGCACATGATGGCCGGACATACTCGCATATCTCCCGATTTTGGCACGTGCCAGGCTTTTAAATTTCACCCCTTTGTATGTAATTTTAATTACCAGTTTTTCAGTTCCTCTACCAGTTCATCCAGTCATCAACATCCTCCTAGTTCTTCATCCTGAACTCCCCCCAGTTCATCCATACCGCCCTCTCAATAACAAGTCTGATATCAAACAAGATAATTAGCAGGGATAAAATTCTATAATTTGCCAAATGTACATGCATAAGTCTTTTATAAAATAGCAGCTTCTGCATGTAACTGTTAGCTTCATCCCAGATCGACCCTCGACCCCCTGTTTTCTCACATGTATATGTGTGCAGGAAACCTAAGGAACGTGCTTCCTTTTGGTGTTCATAAAATAGTGATTGGGTAAATACAGTCTTCTTGTGTGCAAATATTTACATGCACAGTTCTTTGAAAATTGACCCCATTCAATTGAGAAAAGAAATCTGGGAAAGAGTCAGATTTTGATTTTAGGAAAAATGAAGTGTGCAAGGCACATAAGCCATTTCTTTAGCCCGGTTTTGAAATTGAGCATCTTATGTCCCAGAATTACATTTCATGCAACTTCAGGAAGACAAAAATTATATACAGAAAAAATTCTTAAAGCAAAGACTACACCTACTGCATTATGACACTTTTGCACAATTCTACATTTAGCGTTATTGGGCAAATGTATGACAGTGCTTTATGGACAAGTGTTTGCACGATATTTTCTACTGTAAATGCCTAGTAATGAACAATTGAGGATTAGTGCTGGTATCTCAATCTCCTGTTTCTTGATAACATTTTCTGTGCAGTAATGTCCATTGGGCTAATGACATAGAAAGGTACCCTTTCAACCAGATGCTTAACTTCAGAAGTACATGCATATATTTCACCCCACGCAAAACACAGACAATTTTCAAGCACTGGGTACTTGCAAACATTGGGCCTGATTTTCAAAAGCATTTGCATGCTTAAAACTGGGTTCTACATGTGTAAATGTACTTTATCCACATCAGTGGCCTTTTGAAAATTGCTACAATATATGCCATTGAATTGTCCATAGGTTTTACTTGTGTTAAGCGCACTTAACACAGGCAAATGGCTTTTGAAGATTGCTATAATAACCAATTACATTTGCATGCATAATTCCTTTGAAAATTCATGTGAGATTGGCTTGTTATGTGGCTTAGAGTTTGCATGAACACTTGAACAGAGTTGAATACTGGTTAAAGGAACCATGTTAGCAGCATGCCTGCTGCGAGCATACATTTTTTAAACTTTAATGCACGCATATACTTTCTAAATCACCCACAAAAAAAAGCATACCATGAATGCACAACAAATTGCAAAAAAAGAGACCATTCACAGAAAACTCTAATTTTACCATATGGCAGCTTACTTCAATGTAATTTTATCTGTTCACTCTTTTAAAGGGACTGCCTTAAATAGAGCTAAGGGATATTAATTTTGCAGCTAGTATATGCTCTGAGATATCTTAGATCCAATACACTTTTTTTTTTTTTTTTTTTTAAATCCTTGTACATAAATAAATATTTATTTTAAAAACAACTTTCTAACCATTCTAGGTCTAGAACGGGTTAATGTAGGTCTAGAACTGGTTAATGTGAATCACTTATTTACTCTTTCGGATAATAGAAAGACTAAGGGGGCACTCCTTGAAGTTAGCGTGTGGCACATTTAAAACTAATCGGAGAAAGTTCTTTTTCACTCAACGCACAATTAAACTCTGGAATTTGTTGCCAGAGGATGTGGTTAGTGCAGTTAGTGTAGCTGTGTTTAAAAAAGGATTGGATAAGTTCTTGGAGGAGAATTCCATTACCTGCTATTAATTAAGTAGACTTAGGGAATAGCCACTGCTATTATTAGCAACAGTAGCATGGGATAGACTTAGTTTTTGGGTACTTGCCAGGTTCTTATGGCCTGGATTGGCCATTGTTGGAAACAGGATGCTGGGCTTGATGGACCCTTGGTCTGACCCAGTATGGCATGTTCTTATGTTCATTCCCTCCCAAATACCCCCATAACACCTCTTTTTAATGTGAATAAAAATATATGTTGTGAAACTACACACATGCTTTCAGGCAAATCATAATCCACTTACATGGATTCCGCAAATCTACTTGTGTTACTCCTGCGTAAATCACAACTAAGCATTTAAAAATATACCGTAGAATATGGTTTGATTCTCCAAAAATATATATTTCTAGAAATAATATTTTTTTCCTTTCTCTTGCATTTTTATTCCTCCTAGAATATAAGCACTCTTGCATGTCCTAATAGCCTGACTCCTACTAGTTTCACCCTATCAAGCCTGCATGAAATATAAAAATGCTATGAAAAACTGATTTTCAGCTATGAGATCCTGAGTTTGCACAAACCCATCATAAGGAAGCAAAGTTTAGCATAGTTTTAGTAATTGTAACCTTGATGTAGGCTTGATAGACAAAACACAGAAGTCGGGCTGTTTGGACACAGGGAGCCCAACTTTCAAACCTCTCTGTGGTATAAAATATGCATGTATAATTGGACATGCAGAAATTCATATTTTATAAACTTTGTGGCAGGTGCCACACATTTTATAAAATCCAACTTATTTCTGCCCCAAATGTACACGTGTATGTCGTAGAAACCATGTATACTTCCAATGCTTCCAAACATTTTATTTTTCTACCCATTTTATAAATGTGCACACGTATATTTTAAGCATGTAAAAATACTTAATATGTTCAGCTACTAACTCTGATTTGAACGCGGAGGTGGGCATTTTATAAAGTATATGTATGCATCATTCTGAAAATACTGCCTCACGCGTGACTTAGACTCCCCAATTTGCTAATACCACCACCAGTTCTTTCACTCTTTCTCCGGTTCATCTCAGCATTTCACACTTAACTCCCACCACTTAACCCAGACTGCCAACTCAAAAGCTGCAGACAAAAGACAAGTCCAATTTCAATTGTGTGAGTCCTGTAGCAGGTATAAAAATATTTGGTAAAGTTTGGTAATATATGAACCTATACCTCTTACAAAATAGCCACTTGTAGACGTCCTTCTGAACCACGTCCCAAAATGCCTCGAGACCATACTTTTCCGCCCCCGTGAAATGTATGCACCCTACTCCTCGTATGCTCATATTCTCGAGGTTAATAGCAAGTTCTTGTGCACATTCTATTTACACGTGTTTATGCTATTTTAACATGCAAAACCCCTTTTAGATTATACTTCACACAGGGTCATTTTAGAATGCTGCTCATAGCAGTAAAGTCTGCACAAAAGGCCGAATTTTAAAAGGCCTAGCCATACCTGTTCCAGGAGATACGCACGTAGCCAGGACATGTGCACACCGCGCGGATTTTCAAACACATGCAGCCACACGCTTATCTCCCAGTACACGCAGAAGAACGGGTTTGGGGAAAAGGGGCGGGCCAGAGACGGGGTCTGGGTGGGGCATGGGCAGGGCCATAAGGCACTGTCCCACTGAAGGGCACGCCGGGAACCAACCAGCGCACTCAAGTAGCTGCTGCTCCGGAGAGGGAGTAAGTACAAACACAAAACAATGTAGGGCAGTTAGCGGGGTTTTAGGGGTCAGGGCTAGTAGGTAGGTTAGGTAGGGGGTTTAGGAAGTTCCCTCCCAGTCTGCTCGAATAGGTGTCACCGCGCGCAGGTTGTAAAATCCCCCCACTCACGCACACAGATATAAAATAGTGTGCACGGGTAGCGGATTTTATAACATGCGTGCTTCGATGCACGCATGTTATCAGTCCATCTCATGTGCCAGTAGAATATGAGCATATGTCTAGATGCCAGCATGCAGGTCTAGAAATCTACCTTATAGGCTTTACTGCTGCTTTTCAAAGCAGTTTTATGTGCATAAAATACTGGCATAAAGTCTTCTAATACCCAGGAAATTGCACCTATTGCTAATTGTGCGTAACTTCTGCATGTAAACTTATGTGCAGATTATTAAAATTTCAAAAGTTAGCAAATAAGTATCCCTGCCCCAGCTCTGCCTTCTCTGAGTGCAAGTAAAATGAGACTATGCATGTACAGAACTACAGAAAGACGAGAAGAACAAAAGATAAAAATCGAATCGTGAAGAATAAATCAAACGAGAGAATGAAAGATTCTCAAAACAACCCACTAACAAAGATGTGGAAACTCTCATTTCATTATCATTTTCTGTACTCTTTGCCTTAAGTACTAGATCAGCTATATTAATATGTACTCGAAACAATTTACTCGATAGATATTAATGCCTGTCTAGGAATACCACCTCTGTAACCAGTCATTGTTTGGCTGTTGAGTTTTACCTATGAATGTCAGTTTGTAAGCCGTTGTGATTTATCCATGGAATGCCGGTTTATAAAATGTCTAAATAAATAAATAAAATGCTCTTCCATGCTCATCCAGCAGGGCTAATTATCAAAGAGCCACTTACGTGCATAAAACTGATTTTATGCGTGAAAGTGGCTTTGAAATTACTCTCTTAAGAATGTTTTTTCAGTAGACAAATGTTTAAACAAATCCCATGACCTGGCATGGCTGCACGATGTGTTTTTCTCTCTTTTTCACTCTGGTGTGATTAGCACTTTCATGATTAATGTAATAAATTCTTGATTAAGTGATATTTTTAAATAGTTCTTTTTCCATTGGGTTATTTTTTTGTCATCATCATTGTTTGTTTATGACATGCTTTTCCAACCCTTGCGTTCAAAGCGAGTTACAAGTAGAGCCATTTTATACGTACAGAACAGTAGAATACATAGGCTGGTGCTATAGGAGTATGAGTAAATCCGATAGTTATTTACAGATATATAATAGCTCCTTCTAGGGTGAATAGTGCCTTCTAAGTTGGTTTAGAATTCAGTTCAGTATAGGTAGAAATTAGAATTGATCTACAATTCAGACGCTAGTTAGAATCCAACCTAGCATAGTGCACTGGTTATATGTCAGCAATAATAGGTTCCATTCAGTTAAGTCAGGTTAAAAAATGAGGTTCTTTGTGGTTGAGGGGTCAATAGGTTTTGAAGGGTTAGTATTGTGCAAGGGGATAAGGGTGGCTGTGTGCAGAGTTTAGTTTCTTTTTGTATGTATTTTAGCTGTTCGAGTGATTATTTTTCTTTCATTTGTTGTCTCAAAAAAAACCCAAAAAACTGTTGGTGTTTGTAAAGCACCTTCTCTGATCCCCTTTTTCCTTTTCCCTCCTCCTGTCCCACCTTACTTTCCAGGAAAAAAACATCTATTTTTGATGCTTTAAAGAAAGTTAAAGAAATAGACCTACAGGATATAATAATTGCTGCGTCTTGTTGGGCTCTTAGAGAAATGGTGACTGGCTATGTAATATATGCTGCAAGATAATAATATTATATTCTCAGGGAATAACTACTGTAAAGTGTATAATGTAATTTAGATATAATTGTGACTATAGAGATAAGACCTCAGTATTGGCAAGAGATCTGAATTAACAGAAACTTCTGATGGCCAATTGGTCCAATCATCGGTCTTATAATCTCTAATTTTGATTTTATGTATTTTATTTAAAATTACTTTTATTATAACTTGTGCACACTTACTTTTTATTTTATTAAATTTTTTTATAAAATTAATGTCTGTTAACACCAGTGAAGCAACATTGTGATTGGGTATTCTAAATTTACATTAAAGTTTAACTAGGTTCACTTTCAGTTTCCTAAATGTTAATGAGGTTAATATTAATCTTTCATTGTTGAAATCTTATATACTGTGTTGCCTCTTATCTGGAAAGCTATTTAAATGGACAAATACGTCTCCAAGAGGCAAACATAGTGTTGCTGTTCAGCAAGTTGATGACATTGATGAAACAAAGTGACAAAAACTTTCACTCAGCCAGACAATTGGCTGTGTTGTGCTGATGAATTCAATTGTCTTGAAAAGTAACAATGTTAATGTTCAAACAACTTAGTAACAGTAAGTTAACCACTCGATGATTTGGTATGAATAAACCACAATGTTGACTGATGAAACTGTTTAAGACTGGTTCAATGGCTTTGTGCCACAAAATTTGGTGCAAAATTCTCTGCAGCCGTATATGTGATGCAACTTAAGCAATGAAATTTCAGTCTTGCAATTGATTGCGGGACGGGTGGTATAATTCACTCCGTCTCTCATGGAATCTTGTGTCCCGACAATATTTATAAGCGGCAGAACACTTATCTTAAATTTGGTGAGTTTGATGATCACAGACGCTTACAGATTGTTCATTCACTCTGTTCTGCCATGACTGGGACCCAGAGGGTCTAACAGCCGCCACCAACGCGGCCGGCGTTTCGCAAAAAACGCTGCTTCAGGGCGGACTGATTTGTAGAGAAAAAACTCCTTCTACTGTGGTCGGGTTCAGACTGAAATTGTTTTCAAAAATGGCCGCGCTAGATTTAAACTGTTGATTGGCTGCCAATCTAACAGCCGCGTTGGCGGCGGCTGTTAGACCCTCTGGGTCCCAGTCACGGCAGAACAGAGTGAACAGAGTGAATGAACAATCTGTAAGCGTCTGTGATCATCAAACTCACCAAATTTAAGATAAGTGTTCTGCTGCTTATAAATATTGTCGGGACACAAGATTCCATGAGAGACGGAGTGAATTATACCACCTGTCCCGCAATCAATTGCAAGACTGAAATTTCATTGCTTAAGTTGCATCACATATACGGCTGCAGAGAATTTTGCACCAAATTTTGTGGCACAAAGCCATTGAACCAGTCTTAAACAGTTTCATCAGTCAACATTGTCGTTTATTCATACCAAATCATCGAGTGGTTAACTTACTGTTACTAAGTTGTTTGAACATTAACATTGTTACTTTTCGAGACAATTGAATTCATCAGCACAACACAGCCAATCGTCTGGCTGAGTGAAAGTTTTTGTCACTTTGTTTCATCAATGTCATCAACTTGCTGAACAGCAACACTATGTTTGCCTCTTGGAGACGTATTTGTCCATTTAAATAGCTTTCCAGATAAGAGGCAACACAGTATATAAGATTTCAACAATGAAAGATTAATATTAACCTCATTAACATTTAGGAAACTGAAAGTGAACCTAGTTAAACTTTAATGTAAATTTAGAATACCCAATCACAATGTTGCTTCACTGGTGTTAACAGACATTAATTTTATAAAAAATTTAATAAAATAAAAAGTAAGTGTGCACAAGTTATAATAAAAGTAATTTTAAATAAAATACATAAAATCAAAATTAGAGATTATAAGACCGATGATTGGACCAATTGGCCATCAGAAGTTTCTGTTAATTCAGATCTCTTACCAATACTGAGGTCTTATCTCTATAGTCACAATTATATCTAAATTACATTATACACTTTACAGTAGTTATTCCCTGAGAATATAATATTATTATCTTGCAGCATATATTACATAGCCAGTCATTGTTTTGTCTTTATTGTATACTAGCTATATCCCTTGATTTTGTTGCTCTTAGAGAAATGGGCCATAGCAGTATTTCTTGCTCAACTTTTGCCCTGGAACACTTAGATTTGACCTTGTAAATAGCATTAAATAGGAGCAAGATCACTCTGACGCTGTTTCCTCTGGGTATAGTAACAAATGGAGTATTATATTAATTATGAATTGCAGGAACACAATACAGATTGGCTTGGTCTCCTTTGCCAGACCTGCACATTCAGTAACATCTCCCATACTTTCCTGTTAAAAGTAGTTCTGATTGAGGAACTGGATTAGACTGTGCTGTTGAAGTTAATTTAATAACAAAAGTATAGCAGTAGTAATATATACTATAATATCGTGGCATACATAGACAAATTCATGCCTCACCCCCCCCCCCCCCCCATCCCCGACTCTATAAACTCAATGTAAGTGCACTACCTCTTCACTAACCTAATGAAAGGAGCATAACTTTTGAAAGCTACTCATGAATGGGCTGAGCTAGTCCAATAAAAAAGTATCTCCTACAACTGGTTTGACCCTTATTTCTACATGTTCAAGTGGACCTCCATGGCAACCACAGTATTTTGCTCAAGCACCAGTTTTATAATTCATGCACATGGGTATCTGTTATACAGGGATACATTTTCACTGAGGCACCTAACAACAATCTTATGTGCATACTTGAAAGCCCGTACAGAATAAGGCAGTTTTCAAATACTAGCTACCTATGTGCATTGAGTTTCAAAATTGTGTTGTCATGAGGTCTGTATGCGCATACATTTAGGAAAACTAAAACAATAATGTAAGGTATGCACATAGATTTCATATACACCCACAAAATATCCCCCTGGATTTCCCTTTTTTTATGTAGACTAGTTTGTGTGCATTATGGAGTGAATTTTCCAAATGTTCCGTGCGTAAATATTAGCATACCTGTACATAAGTAGTGTCTACTTTTGTATTCCACATTTTATAAAAGTAAAAAAATACACATTTATTTTCCCTTTTGTGCGTATATATGTGCTTAAAAAAAGGAGGGTCTAGGGATATTCTGGGACAGGGCCAACATTTATATGCCTAAGTTGCTATTTTTAAAGAACACGCACGTAGATTTTCCAACTTAGGGGGTCATTTTCTATGCGGATTGCACGCGAAAAGGGACCTTTCGCGTGCGATAGCTAAATCAGGGCAGGTTCTGGGCGGCGTCCGCACCAGAAGGGGAGGAGTCGGGGCAGCATCGCAAAGACACCGCTGATGGCGAAAAGGTAAGGACCCTTTTCGCCGCCAGTTTTGCGCCCATCTTTTACGATGGTGCTATTGGGTGCGAAAGCTGGCCCGCCCCCTGCTTCGCCACCCCACCCCCCGTTACTGCCGGATTTTCTAAGATCTGCGACCTTAGAAAATCCAGGTCTTAGTTATGTAATTTTACACCTTTTAATTATCTGGTGCTTAAGTGATATTAAATATACTTATTGGGTAGTATTGACCAGATGGGAGCTTTGGCAGAACTGGGGGGAGTTGAGGGTGAAGAACCAGGTGGGTCTCAATAACCTGGAGAAGGACTGGGTTAACTGGTGGACTAATTAGAAAAACTGGTAATATTCCTTGCACACGTGTTTTAAAATACGTGTGCACATTTTAAAACATGCTCGCATCAAGGATATTACCAGTTTTTCCAATTAGTCCACCAGTTCACCCAGTCCTTCCCCAGGTAAATACAAGTTAGTTCTACTTTATTGTCATGCATAAAATATATGCGCATATATTTTTTTTAAATGTAGGAAAAGTACGCATTTTCATTTTTATTTCATGTATTGGGTATTTCTTACTTGCACCCTCTTATGCTCAGAGCAGTTTACAAAACAATGTTCAATACACTGATATATATGTTCTTTCAATATATTGCACATATTCATGCACAAGCCTACATATACACATATGTTGCAGGGTAGAGATGTATATTTTATAAAACGCACGTGTATAAAACTCATGGGTTATAAAATACTAGCATACATCTGCTCATGGCCACATATGCTGCCACGTATTTTGTTTGAATGCTGTCCTCCCTAAAATGTGTGCTTACATATAGGAGTCTGAGAACACTCTTACCCACATATGAGCGACTTATGTTGCTTAACTTTATTTTTCCATTGTGTAATAGGTGAACATCAAATTGCATCAGTAGAATGGGATCTTCTTGGTGTTTGGGTACTTGCCAGGTTCTTATGGTTGGATTGGCCACTGTTGGAAACAGGATGCTGGGCTTGATGGACCCTTGGTCTGACCCAGCATGGCATGTTCTTATGTTCTTTCTTATGTACCCAAAAGAGTTTATTGTAAGCTCTTTCTGAGCATATTACTGAGATGTATTCTATACTTTGGGCACCAGCAACTTCTTCCTGTACCTTTGCACTTGTAGCTAAGTAAGAAGCAGTGCCTACTGGAGCTCCAGTGCCATGGGATTTTATGTTCAGCTACCCGAAATTTCCCCACGCCTCTCCCCATTTGTTTTGGTCTTTTTCATTGTCTCATACAAGCATCTCTCTGGATTTCTGAGAACTCCATCCTGATGCTTTCTGGTATTGACAACACTGCTTTCAATAGGTAGACGTAAGGACTACCAATACCACTGTACACTGGGATGTCAGTTCAGAACCAGAACTGGCTAAAAAATCTTCCTTGTGGATTAGAGTAACTTGGCAGTTTTGTCCATGGATTCATCAAAGCTGCTTTACAAATCAAATATAAGCATCCTCAGAGATAAAAAAAAATAAACAAGAATGTAAGTGTATGGAATTTAAAGTATGGTTTATCTAACAATGGCATTGGAAATTTGATAAAATGAGGAAAATAGAAAAAACTGAAAGGTGCAGCTACAAAGGTTAAGAGTATACAACAGGCATGGACATTGTTTAAAAATACAATCCTAGATGCGCAGTCCAGATGTATTCCACGCATTAAGAAAGGTAGAGGGAAAGCGAAACAATTTCTGGCAAGGTGAAAGAGGCTATTTTAGGGAAAAAAAAAAAGTCCTTCAAAAATTGTAAGAAGGCTCTATCTGAAGAAAATGGGAAAAAGCATAAGCATTGGCAAGTTAAATGTAAAATATTGATAAGACAGGTTAAGAGAGAATTTGAAATGAAGTTGGCCGTAGAGGCAAAAACTCATCATAAAATTTTTTAAAAATATATTCAAAGCAGGAAACCTGTAACAGAGTCAGTTGGACCGTTAGATGATCTAGGAGTTAAAGGGGCTCTTAGGGAAGATAAGGTCATCGCAGAAAGACAAAATGAATTATTTGCTTCATTGTTTACTAATTAGGTTGGGGAGATACCGGTTCTAAAGACAGTTTTAAAGGGTGATATTTCAGATAAACTGAATCAAATCACGATGAACCCTGAAGATGTAATAGGCCAGGTTGACAAACTAAAGAATAGCAAATCACTTGGGCCGGATGGTATGCACCCCAGGGTTCTGAAAGAACTAAAAAATTAAATTTCAGATCTATTAGTAAAAATGTGTAACCTATCATTAAATCCTCCTTTGAACCTGAATACTGGTGTAACCCCAATATTTGAAAAGGGCTCCAAGGGTAACCCCGATATTTAAAAAATCATCCAAGGGTGATACGGGAAACTATAGACTGGTGAGCCTGAATTCTGTACCAGGAAAAACAATGGAAATTATTCTAAATAACAAAATCACAGAATAGAAAGACACAGTTTAATGGAACGCAACCAGCATGGATTTACCCAAGGGAAGTCTTACCTCACAAATCTGCTCAAATTTACCTCACAAATTTGAAGGGGTTAATAAACATGTGGATAATGATGAACCGGTAGATGTAGGGTATTTGGATTTTCAGAAGGTGTTTGACAAAGTCCCTCATGAGAGGTTTCTAAGAAAACTAAAAAGTCATGAGATAGGAGGTGATGTTCTTTCATGGATTGCAAACTGGATAAAAGACAGGAAACAGAGAGTAGAATTAAATAGTCAGTTATCTTAGTGGAGAAAGGTAAACTGTGGAGTGCCTCAGGGATCTGTACTTGGACCGATGCTTTTCAATATATTTATAAATGATCTGGAAAGGACCAAGATGAGTGAGATGATCACAGATGTCACAAAAATTTTCAGGGTAGTTAAATCACATGCAGATTGTGATAAATGGCAGGAGAAACTTGCGAGACTGGAAGATTGGGTATCCAAATGGCAGTGAAATTTAATGTGGACAAGTGCAACATGATGCATATAAGGAAAAATAGCCCATGCTGTAGTTACACAATGTTAGGTGTCAAATTAGGAGTTGCTATCCAGGAAAAAGACTTAGGTGTCATAGTGGATAATACAGGGTGGCCCATGGAAAAGTAGCCACCTCCAATACCAGTACATTGAAATTGTCGGCTCAGTGTGCTGCGGCGGTCAAAAAAGCTAATAGAATGTTGGGAATTATTAGGAAGGGAATGTTTAATAAAATGGAAAATGTCATAATGCCTCTGTGGTGAGACAGCACCAAGAGTACTGTGTACAATTCTGGTTGCTGCAATTCAAAAAAGATAGTTACACTGGAGAAGGTACAGAGAAGGGTGACCAAAATGATAAAGGGGATGGAAAGGCTCCCCTATGAGGAAAGGCTAAAGAGGTTAGGGCTGTTCAGCTTGGAGAAGAGACAGCTGAGGGGGGATATGATAGAGGTCTTTAAAATCATGAGAGGACTAGAGGGCACTCCATGAAGTTAGCAAGTAACACTTTTAAGACAAATTGAAGAAAATTATTTTTCACTCAGTGCACAATTAAGCTCTGGAATTTGTTGCTTGAGGATGTGGTTACGGCAGTTGTGTAGCTGGGTGTAAAAAAGGTTTGGATAAGTTCCTGAAGGAGATGTCCATAAACTTCTATTAATCAAGTTGACTTAGGGAATAGCCACTGCTGTTACTGCCATTAGTAGCATGGGATCTATTTAATGTTTCTGTATTTGCCAGGACTTGTAACCTGGATAGGCTACTGTTGGAAACAGGATGCTGGGCTTGTTGGACCCTCGGTATGACCCAGTATGGCAACTTCTTAATTTCTTAATATCCAGTTTGTATCTACTATCCTGAGGATTAAGCAAGTAAAATAAACTGTATTATTATAATGTCAGAGTAGCACAACTGGAGCTATCTGTAGCCTTATCTTGATGTCAATAAAAACTTCATTTATTTACAAAAATGGGAAGGGGGAATGGGAGAATAAGAGACCAAATCTTGTCTGCTATCCACAGAAATGAAAAATTGGGTTGAACAATTTAGACCATACCATTGGCCAAACCAGTTTGGATTAAATCCAGATTTCATCCAGACGTGGAAAGGGTGGATAGTCAGAGTCAAACTGGGATAGGTTATAAACGAGATTAGATGAATTTGAGCCATTCATGGCTTAACTGTCATCAACATTATTGGGTGAATTTTAAAAGACCTACGTGCGCCAAAGCCGGGAGACACGAGCGTGCATCGGCTCAACGCACACTGCACGGATTTTAAGAGGTGCCCGGGTACGCGCATATCTCCTGGTGCGCGAGTACAATTTTTTTCAGAAGTGGGTGTGGTCTGGGTAGGGCATGGGCATTCTAGGAAATATGAAAGAAACGAGTGCGGAAGTATTTACACATACCAGTGCACGCCGGGGTCCCTCTCCACGTAACTGTACTTCTACTGTAGACGGTGTGTAAGTCATGAAACAAAAAATACTAGGCTAGTCAGCGGGGTTTTAAGGGTCGGGCCTAATAGCGTAAAAGGGAGGCAAGTTAGGGGGTTTAGGAAGGCCTCTCCTTGACTGGGGTGAACTGGGAACGAACTGGGGAAACAGGTAATTGAATCGGCACCCGTACATCAATGTAAAATTGTGCGTATATGTACGCGTCTATAGATGATTTTATAACAGGCATGCATCTATGTGCATATGTTATAAAATCGCCGCATCCGTGTGCTCATGCAGGCAAATGCGGGCATGTGTACTCCCGCACGTAGGTCTTAAAATGTGCCTTTATGTTTATTGTAGTTGATATACTGCATATTTTTATTTGGTTTAGATCACAAATTGGATTCATGAATTTGCACTTATATTTGGTTAAAATACTGTGGCAGCTGTGTCAGTCTACTTGAATGTGCAGAAATAAAGGTCAATACATTGAACAATTATGTATTGGACTAATGTAATCTATGTCGTGACTAGCTTTAAGGAGCTACACACCTTTCTTCAGGTTTCAATAAAATGAGCCAGTGCAATCAAAAAATGTAGTAAATTAATCCAAATGAAAAGGGATCACTTTACATAATTTTTATTAATTTTTCCTTCTGTACTTATATTTGAAGATTAACACCATCTGCAAGTGCGTAAGTGTGAGCAAATTCAAGTAAATCCTGATTTAGAAAAACATTGAGTCACATTCAAATTGAGCAGAAGCTAACTCTGATTATCCAAGGCAAACATTTAATGATCCAAACTCTAATTTGAACAGATGAGATAGATTTCCCATATCTCTACTGTAAAGCACCTGTCTCCTTTTTGGGACACATCTGACTTATTGTACTTCTTTTGTGTTATTATTTTGATTGTGTTTGACAGAGGGGGAAGAGAAGCCTTATCATTTGAATGTGTTGGAAATAGGCAGTTGTATTCATGGAGAGAGCTGAATGAATGAACAGATAAGGATCTCATGGAAAGCAGAGATGAAATAAGATTAACTGGAGCTCTCAGGTACCTGAGATTGCAAACCTGCAATGAGTCAATGGCTATTCCCCCATCATAATAGAGAAAACATTTTGTATTGCCTCTGTCCTAATTAGATTGTATGCACTAGTGGTGTCATGTGTCCTAAAGATGATGAAGCATGTCCTGTATTTTGGGGCATGTAATCAGTGTTTAGATAAACTTTGCACCTTCCTACCAACATACACAACTGTCTGATATTTATGGGAACAGCATGCTGCAGGTCCATTTAAGAAAAATGTTATCCAGAAAGAAAAAATATTTTGACCACAAATATCTAAAAAAAAAGTGAACTGCAATGTTTGTCCTACCCTAAATGACATAGCACACAAAAATATTTTCCTAAGCTGATGTTAGTAATAATTTTTATAACATCCTTTAAAAAGTCTCCTTTTATTCTGGCCTTGCTGTGTTTCTAACATCCTTCAAAGAGTCCTTGACATGCTAACATCTAAAATGTATCTTTATTTTTCCTGGAATTTTCACCAATCAGCTGTTCTCATCATCTCCTAAAATTACTATTGACTCTGAGGCAGAACTGTGGGTGTTGTCCTTGTTAATGGACTCAAACTGATGAAATCAGAGAGGCTGATTCACCCTTCATCCTGGTGGTTTTGACCTTCAGGAGGAAAGTATTGGGCAAACATTGAGTTCTCATGAATACCTAGGGTCATAAAGGGCATATTCTGATGTTAGAACATAAGAAATTGCCATGCTGGGTCAGACCAAGGGTCCATCAAGCCCAACATCCTGTTTCCAACAGAGGCCAAACCAGGCCACAAGAACCTGGCAATTACCCAAACACTTAGAAGATAATCCCAGGAAAAAGAATGAAAGAAACTTTCCTGAAAGGAACAGCCAAAAGGAAGATTGGCGAGGAATGGGAATGAAGGAGGCAGACCCACTGACTATCAGATCCTCCTCATTGCCAGGGCTAAAGCTCACCAAGGGACACTGATCCACTGCTCATCCCTACGTGAGTAGGCTAATAGTCTCAAACCAGGACCTAAGACCCTTGGGAGTAAATCATCTCCAAAGTCTGATGGCACACTGTCTTATATTCACCGAAGGTATACATTACAGATTCCCAATGCTCAAATATACCAATATAAAAGGAGTCACTATTATCATCATAACAAAATTATACAAAGTTGTTAAATTCAATTTTCCAGTTTAATTTTCCACAAGTTTATTACAACATCTCATATCAAAGAGCATTGATAAATGATTAATATAAACAAATGAATAATACAATTATTTTATAAATACCACACAATTACATTCACTGTATTTATACCATTCAAACACTCATTAAAATTAGACATCTACCAACGAACAGTACAGTTAAGACTTTTCTTCTGTCTCCATCTGCTGCCAGGGAGGAAAACCCACTCATCCGGACCTATCCGTGGGATGATAAATAAATTCAGCTTCTTCATTCATTAGTGATCTAGAAAGGAGCAATGAGTAATGTAATCAGAAGGACCCAAACCAAGATGTTTGGAGTGTGCAGAAAATGGAGCCAGTCTGTACTCTCCAGTTTTGAACTGCACTTCTGCCGACATATAATGATTCACCCCCATAGATACATAACTTTCATTCACCTCCCCAAAGCTTCTACCCCCAAAAGGATTTTCTCTAGCTCAGAGCAGGAGTAAGTCTTGCCAGCCTTCCATTTGCCCATGCAGCTCTCACCATTTTACTGTTCTTTTCCTCCCATGGAAACTCATGGTAGCCCACCCAGTGCCATACTATTTCCTTTTAATCGTTCCAGTTCCATTGACATGGGATCAGTAAAATGGCTCAGGGAAAAGCTGTCAAAAACTACTGTTTGGCACCACTTCTCACTGCTTTTAAAGAGCACATTATGGCACTTCTCAGGTGAAAAGCAGGTTTTACAGTTCCTACTTGCTACAAATCTGCCCTCCACCTTAATACTTCTCTTCAGAGTCACTCTCACAAGTAGATAGTATGCATAGGGCACTCGCACTTTTGCATTCATCTTCATCATCACATTAAGCCTAGAAAACAACCACAACCGACATCCAATCTCAAACACAATTATTGTATATTATTATGTAAAAACATGCTTTTATTAAAATGTTATCTCACTTCCCAGAGGGGCAAGTGGAAAAGAGGGTGCTAGGTTTCAGGAGCTTCTGGCTGGGGTGAGGGTTCTTCCTTGGTCTCCCTAGGGCCTTTCCTCCCCTTTTTGTTGCTCTTAGAGGCAGAGTATAAGCATGACCAGTCAAGGTGGCAAGAGAAGAGAAATTACAGTCACTTAGTATGTTCCCCAGACAAGTCAGAAAGGAGCAGGTGCAAAGCAGGAAAGAGGACATCACACACATCTGCACCCTGAGTAGGGTCATTCTTTTCCCCTTCAGAGTAAAGCCCTAGGGAATGCATTCAGCCACTGTGGGATGCCTGTCTGCAGGACACCTGCCCTTTTGAGAAGCTGCTGCATACTCTGGGTAGTTAGGAGTGGGGGCGGTTCTGTCATGAGGCAGGGTGGGCAGATGCCTCTGGCGGCAAAATGTGTCTCTCTAAACTCTCCGTCCACGGCCACTTCCTTTAGGAGCAGCTCTGCCAACAAGCTTGAGGGGTTCCCATCCCCTGTGGGCAGGAAGGAAAAAAACAGCTGTGGTGCGAATTTGATGAAGGACCCATGGGTCCCCCCCACCCCCAATGGGCAGGAAGAAAGGTATCGTGGCCAGCGATGGCCACTTTTAATGACGTGTCCACGGGGTCCCCACTCCTTGTGGGCAGGAAGAAGGAACCAGAGAGACAGCAGTGGTGGCACAGTTTAAACTGACATGCCCGTGGGCCCCCCCTCCCCCCCGTGGGCAAGAAGAAAGTGACCACAGTAGCAGTAGCGTGCTATTGGTCATGTGCCCCTGGGCCAAAGTAGAGTTGTGATGCGCCAAAGATTCCCACCCTCCCGCGGGCAGTTAGAAGGTCATGGGGAGAAGGAGATGCGATGCACTGGCAGCGAAGAGAAGGGAAGGTGAAAGACTACTTCTCATGCTTCCCTTTCCCATCACTTAGCTCAGCTCAGCTCCCCTTCCCTTCTCAGTGAAAGGGGAGGGAGCTGAGCTGAATGAGTGAAAGGAGAGGGAATAGAGAGAGAAGGGAATGGAAGGTGAGTTAGTGAGTGAGAAGGAAGGAAGAAGATTGCCTAAGAGGGAAGGAGTGAGGAAGGGGGAAAGAGAGAGAGGGAAGGCATGAGTGAGAGGGGGAAGAGGTAGGCTGAGTGAGAAGGGGAAGAGGGGGAGAGAAAGAGATGGAAGGGGTAATGGGTGAGTGAGAGTAGGAAGAGGAAAAGGAGGTAGGGGTGAGTGAATGGGGAAAAGAGGGGAAGAGCAAGAATGTATTATGAGGGATGTGAATGAGAGAGAGAGAGTATAGGGCCAGTAGAAGTAGGTAGCTGCCTAGAATGCCACAATTTTGGGGGTGGTACAGCAGGGGCAGGACTGCAATGATTGCAGCTCCTTACTCTTCCCGCCCATGTGGGCCTAGCATAGGAAGTTGTTGCAAGGGCCCACATGGGTGGGAAGAAGAAAGTACAACCACTGCAGCCAGAAGGATCAGGAGTAGCATTGGCCCATGGTCTCTTTATTCTGTATTTGGTGAGGGTCTAGCCGTGTTATGCATGTGTGACCAAGGTGAGGTATCTGCTAATGTGTAGTTTCTATGCAGGGATGTACAGCAGCCTGGCTTGTTCTGTTTTCCTAATAGGAGGTTATTGGTGTTTTAGGACCCAACAAAATATTTGCAGTGTTGCTTTTCATAGGTAGGGTTGAAACTGTTGGAGTGCTCGCAGTTAGTGCTGTTTTGGTATGGAAGGTTTACTATATTATAATTAGTAATTCAGTTTACTTATGGCTTTCTGAGGGCCAAGATCACATGTAACACACTGTATAATAGGATTAATACCATATGTGTTGCAAGTGTCTTGCTTTCTTGCAGGATTTTGTGGTTGATACCACAATAGTGGAGGTTAATATAATATAAGTGATGAAAGTGAGGAGATAGATATTCAAAAGCCTTTTAGATGGATAACTGAAAAATTATCCATGTAAATGGCTAATATGGCAATTTCAGCCAATTATCTGGGTAAATTATAACCGGATATGTTGTTATCTGGCTATAATTTAGCCGGATATAAAAGGGGCGTTGTGGGGCGGAGTTCCATTATCTGGCTAACTTAAGCCAAATATTAAGTATATCTGGCTAAGTAAGCCGCATAACTTTAGACTTGCTCAGAAGTCCTGTTAGTGCACACTAACTCTGAAATTAGGGAAACCCAAAATAAACACTCCCTGAACCATTTTAAAAACAAAATCAAACAGATAATGACCCAAAATGAAAATGACATGAAAAAAAAACCACACCCCTAATAAATGCAATAAATAATACCTGTAGTACCTTAATGTAATCCGCTTTGAAGCGATTGAAATAGCAGAATATAAATCAAATCAAATAAATATGATTGAAATTTATAAAAATTTGAGTGGTGTGTTTTTGCCCTTTCAAACAATACTAGGATTAGGGGACACTCCATGAAACCTAGCAGCCAGCACATTTAAAAAAATTGTTGGAAGTATTTTTTCACTCAGCACACAGTCAAGCTATGGAATCTGTTGCTGGAGGACGTGGTCAAGGCAACAAACACAGTGGGGTTCAAAAGAGGATTGGACAAGTTCTTGAAGGAAAAGTCTATAACCAGTCGTTAGCCAGATAAGCATGGGAAAGCCTGGGAGTGAAATGTAAGAAATAGATCAACTATTTTGGTTCTGACGGGTACTTGTGACCCAGAATGGCCACTGTTGGAGACAGAATGCTGGCTCGATGGACCTTGGTCTGACCCAGAATGGCGCTTCTTATTATGTGCATCCATAGGGCCACAAATCAAAGTTGAATCCATCAGAGGCTTAACCTCCCTTTTTTCCTCTTATTGAGGGCAAATGGAAGAAAAATCTCTCGATCTTCCCCTCAAAACATCAAGCAAAGGGCCATGCCTTGGGGCATGTTCTTAAACAGGCAGATTTTGGTGCTGTTAGATGACATTGAGACAGTGCTCGCTGGGAGGTGGGGAGGAGCAAATTGCAAAGTGGCAAAATATCCATCCAGAGAAAACAGCAGTGATGGTCAGTCTCCTTGACTGAGTCCCCCTACTCCCACACTGGAGCTGTTCTTAGGCGGAATTTGGCATCATTAGATGACCTCAAGACAATGCTTGCTGAGAGAGGGGGGGGGGGGGGGGGGAGAAACAAACCGCAATGTGGCAAAACATTGAGCCAGAGAGAACAGCTAGCAGAGAACATAATAACCGGGCAGTCCAGACACCCGTGGGCTCTTATCCATCCCAGCCCCACTGGGCTTCCCCACTTACACACAAGGAAAACTTGACACAGAACTTGGATGCAAAGCCTGCAGCCGTTTATTAGAATCCCTAACATGGGAGTCTAAATAAGCGCCAAATCATTCAATAATGTTTACAAAATCGCGGCCGAGCAGGTGCCGGTACTCTAATATCCACGCAAGCAGCACCGCAGGGTCTCGCGTCCAGCGAGCCCCCGGAACAGTTATTGTGACCGCCAAGAACTGGATGGAATCCGGCTTAGACCACCACAAAGCAAGCTCTGCCAGAGTCCCTTCCCCACGTAACAGCCTTGATCTGTCAAAGCCACAAGCGCGGGCCCAACATTGATCTTTCGTGGCAAGCGAGTGAGGGCCCCTAGGCCTCTTACGTACATATTGGCACCTCCCAGCTTCCTTCTAATGCTTCTGCATTAGACAGATTAACAGAAAAGTTTAACCCACTATCTAACAGCATTCTCGAACTACACAAGGTGGGGGGGGGGAATGGGTGGGGAAACAGCTCCGCTCGGGGGTCAAAAAGGATGAGGGTGCCAGCAGTATTTAAACCGGCCACCTCCTCCGATGTCAGCCATAGGTGCTTCCCTCAGGCCAATCAAGTGGCCCGGTGTCAAGGTGCACTTGGATGACATCACCGCCCCCGACGTCGAACGAATCGGAATTTGTTGCCAGAGGATGTGATTAGTGCAGTTAGTATAGCTGTGTTTAAAAAAGGATTGGATAAGTTCTTAGAGGAGAAGTTCATTACCTGCTATTAAGTTCACTTAGAGAATAGCCACTGCCATTAGCAATGGTAACATGGAATAGACTTACTTTTTGGGTACTTGCCAGGTTCTTATGGCCTGGATTGGCCACTGTTGGAAACAGGATGCTGGGCTTGATGGACTCTTGGTCTGACCCAGTATGGCATTTTCTTATATTCTTATGTCATCAACGCCTGCTGCATCGATGACATGAGACCGGCGCCATTGATGCCGGCATATAGAGGGGAAGGGAGTCGGACCCCTCCCCTCCTGCCGTGCTCAGGTACATCACAGGGTGTGGTGAGGGGGGGCGGCCGCCAGCACGGGTGCATCAGGCGCCCGGTTATTAGCGGCACCCGCACATCCATGCTGGGGTGACTGCCATTGTCTCCACAATCGAGCCGGAAAAAGCAGCTAACAGCAATGGTCGGTCTCCGTGATTGAATCACCCCCTTCATTGCTCCTTAATATTACATTTTTTGGTCAACCACACCCACAGATTATCAAAATATGTGTGTGACCACAAATAGAGGCTTTTTATATAGATGCTTTGTTATATGATAGTGCATCTCTTTAAATACATCTCTGATGAGGTTTTTTTTTGTTACTATGGCACAAATTAATTCTACTCACTAGAAAGTAACAAGATATTCAGCCTGTAAGTCATAAAATGGAATATAGCACTGAAAAAAGTGAACCTGAAAGTAAAGATAAATGCTATGCCTTGGGACAGAGCACTAAAAATTAAGAATAGACACAAGGACCTTAAAAAGATAGAATATGGTACTTACAAAATCTTTCTTCCTATAAATCACAGCTACTAATTGCCTAGTAAAAAGAAAACATTATAGTAGATTTAAATAGGTCACATTCCTTACAAATAGGTCACATTCCAGAAAATGGAGTGCAATCCCCAGACATGGGAAATCCCATGTCCTATGTTCTGGCACCTTCTGCAAAACAGTGGTCACTGGTCTGGGCAGAGGGTCAATAATGTAACAAGAATATTTTTCATTTAGCCTCTGCGTAACCCTATGCACCTGATTACCCTTCCTTGCGTACAGTATATGGACATGTTAATACTATTTTTGCCCGCCGGATGATAAACTTCAAACATAAGATTCACTTTAATTATAACTAATTTAGAATATGGCCTCCTTGCACGAAAAGAGGGCATTTAAAAAAAAAAAAAAAAAGCATTCCTGCATGTAACCTGCCTCATATGTGGGTAAACTTGAGTACGTACTGCCTGTTCGCTCACAGAGGCATTCCTAGGGAGAGAGCTGGAGAGGGGCTCAGATTTAACATGAATAATTTTGGTATTTTGAAAAGTATGCATGTTACTTTTCTGCACACATAAATTTGATGAGAAAATTTTCAACGCAGACTTATACATGTAAGTGCACTTAGAAAATCAGTGTAACTTACATGCATATTTGACACTTAATATACGCAGAGCGGTTATAAAAATGACCCCCCCACCAGGGAGCGAAATTCCAACTGCCTGCCTAGTGTAGAGTTCATAGGATGCCTTTGAAAACTTCCCATGGGTACACAGACTTTGCATCTGCTTAAACCTCTAAGAAAAAGGACATGCATGCATGTATGTAAAAATGAAATCTGTACATTTTCCATTCCCTCCCAGAAGACCCCTCTAGAAATGCCTCCCCTAAATGCAACTAAAAGTACATTTTATTTATTTAGCATTTTTTTATATACCGAGGTATAGCAGAGTTTCCTTCACTCCGGTTTACATACAGAAACAACA
Organism: Rhinatrema bivittatum; assembly: GCF_901001135.1. Lineage (NCBI taxonomy): Eukaryota > Metazoa > Chordata > Amphibia > Gymnophiona > Rhinatrematidae > Rhinatrema > Rhinatrema bivittatum. The sequence goes on from NC_042620.1 coordinate 241,545,632, forward strand.
TGTTACATTGAACGATGTATGAAGTTAACAATTTAAAATTAGCGATAAATAAAGACATAACAAGAATGAATAACAAGATAGCACAGGATAGAACCCTGAATAGATGAACATAGAACTCGTAAAGCATTGAAGGGCATCTGTATCATTGAAACAGGGAGATTGAAAAAATAGCAGAATAAATAAAAGTATTTTCTAGTCATTGAGTGCTATCTTTAAAAGATTGGCTGAGTAACCGGGATTTTAGGTCGTTTTTGAAGGATTTTAAGTTTTCTTGATTGGTGAGGGAATGAGGTAATGAATTCCAGAGCTTTGGGCCGATGATGGAAAAGGCTCTGTTTCTGGTGGAGGATAATTTAGCCTGTGGAAGTGAGGGAATCACTAGATTAATACATGCATGGCAAAACTAGATACGTGCTTTAGGACACTTAGGGGTAGATTTCTTTTTTTAAAACGTGCAAGCGTCCATGCGCACGCAGTTCCCGGCATGTTATAAAATCAGATACCCGCTCGCACATGTGCGCCCGATTTTATATCAGCGCACGCATGTGTGTGCGGGTTCCAACTTGTGCGCGGAACCATGGGGGATTTTATTTTAAAGACGCGCGGCGACACAATCGGGCCTTCCCTTTCTTAAGTCCCTACCTTTGCTCCCTCCCTTTTCCCCTCTCTCCCTGACCCCTAAAAACCCTTCTACCTAAGTTTTTTTTTTTTTGTTTTGTTTTTATACTTACCTGCTCCCCCGAGCAGTAGTGAGTAGCGCGTGCCGGCCAGCTGCTGGTGCCCTTCCCTGGGACAGGGCCTAATGGCCTCTGTCCTGGCCGGCCTTCGCCCTTCCCGCCTCCCAGCCTACCACTTTCACATAGCCCGGCACTTTGGCGTGTGGCCGGGCCGTTTGTAAAATTCGCTCAGTGCACGCACAGCTTGGCCACACGCATATCCCCCAGTTTTTGTGCACGTGGGCTTTTGAAAATTTGGGCTTTACTGGTGAGCAATTTTCAAAACTGTCATTTTACCCGGAAAATCGATTTTTACCCACATAAATGCCTTGAAAATTGTCCTCCACATATATTTCTAAAAACTGTGCAGTGCGGTAGATAATGTAATACTTGTATACATAAGGTAAATATGTAGAATATGATCTCACGCCAATCGATAAGGGATCACTTTAATCATAAAAAGATGATCATCATATTTGCGCATGACTAACACACAGACATATACTGTTCTATAGTCCTTTTTGTGCTGGAATTACACTCATCCTTCATCGGTCGGTTATATAATTTTCAACACTTTTCTTTCAGTGTTTTTTTTTTTTTGATCAAACATGAGTGGTATATATTTTTAAAGCATATTTTCTTTTGCATATAAAAGATGCTGCAAACTCCACATATATATATCAAAATCGCACTTATCTGAGTACTTATGCTGGTGTGTCTGGGAGCAGTCCTGGGGAATGTTTTGACTCTTACAGTCCAACCCGAGACTGCAGTGTTTCGGTCGGAGTCTTCCTTCTGCAGGGGTCGCCCAGCACACTGGGGTTCTACTTTCGCTTGAATCCCAGGTTTGACATCAGACTCCCTGAATGAGTAAGAGGCTGTCGTTATTGTCAGCCACGTCTGCGTTGTGTGTGCTGAGTAACCCCCTAAGAAGGAAGACTCCGACCGAAATACTGCAGTGTCAGGTTGGGTTGAAAAAGTCATAACATTATCCACGACTGTTCTTGGAGACACGAGCATGGGCATTCACATAAGTGAGATTTTGATATATATGTGGAGTTTGCAGCAAAAGAAAATATGGTTTAAAAATATATACCACTCACGCTTGATAAAAATAAAAATTGAAAGAAAAGTGTTGAAAATTATATAGCCGACCGATGGTTAGAATTCCAGCACAAAAAGAAGGACTATAAAACCCTACGTCTGTGTGTTAGTCGTGTGCAAATAATGATGGTCATCCTTTTCTGATTAATGTGATCCCTTATCGATTGAGTGAGATCACATTCTGTATATACCTTGTGTATTCTTACACTTCCTGGGTTTTTTGGTTTTGGTATACTTGTATTCACAGCATGCATAAAAAATGTCATTTTTATTACATGGTGTCTTCGTACTAAAGAGCCATAAAAGTTAGTATTAGATTAGCCCACATTAATTAAGCATTGCTGTTCACCCCAGAACAAGTCCTGTGTTCTGCCACCTTTCTCTTAACAAAGTAGCAGGGATACTTCTCAAGGAAAGAAAATCCATAACCTTAACAAATCAAATTCTCTGTGGGTCACTGTCTTTGAGAATTAACTTCTCCTACTGGGAAGAACTATGGTCAATAAGAAGAAACACTGTGGGTGGTTTGTGTGGTATAATTGAATTTGACTTCTCATTGACATTTTGTGAGAATGATTGATTAATGTGAAAGCTGGATGGAAATGTTGGCCTTAAGCATTTCACTGCTTTTGGCTTAAATTGTTCAAACCTCTGGTCAGGCACATGTGAAGGCTAATGTTCTCAGTATGTAATAGAATAAAGCATCCGTAACATTGGTTATTGTTAAAGAACCAGTACTAAAAAGGAATGACAGCAAATGCCGTCTCATTTTAGAGAGAATATCACCTAGCACCAATTTTCTTTTATTATTTTTGCATGGATTATTCCAGAAATCACTTGCTTTCTTCAGACATGCAATATCAGCCATGTCCATGCAGAGCCTGTGAAATTGTCTACAAACCTAAGTAAGAAAAAATGGACAACACCCAATTTTGGAGGAAATGAGATTTTATTCTGAAAACTGGGTTAAACTGACAACATTTTTATGTAAATAAATTTCAGAGAAATGTACCGGTTTCTTTTTTTATCCCTGCAGTGATTACATACAGTGCTGCTTATAGTATAAAGGGAATGCTATGGTGTGGGAACAGAGAACTAGCAAGTCTAAATATGAAATTGAGATGTCACAGGAATACAGGGCCTAATTTATCATTCTCTGCAAATCATATAGGCTTTGTTTAGGTTAATAAAATAATTCCCAGATAGAGAAAAACACATTTCTAATGGAACAGTATCTCTGCTCTGCCTGTTCAGTACTCAGTTTTGAGACGCACCAAGTTCCAGATGTTGTAGTTAGAAACTTAAGTAAAGCAAGATTTGCAGATTTAGTTTTAGCCCACAAAAGAGATGTTTTTATTTACTTCCTCAGGATCACATCACACCTTACTCATGATGTTCCCATGTTAGGGAGTACAAAACATATACCGAGCCATTTCGCCAAACAAGCATCACTGCTATCACAGCTCTCTAAAGGAAATTCGAATAAGTAATTCCAAACTTCTACTAGACCTCTTCAAGAAAATCAGCATTCTTTTTAATTTGTTCATTACTGAGTGAATATGACTTTAAAAAAAAAAAGAGATAAGTGACTACCTCAGGTAGTTGAAAAAACAAGGTTTTTAACTATCCACAAGCAGGCTTGAATCAGCCATACGGTGTGGGTGATGTCATCTGATGGCGCTGACACAGACCCAGTGCTCAGTGCTCAGAAAGTCTTTCTAAGCATGTTCCCACATGCAGACAATGCTTTCTAAGCACCGCGGTCTTTCTTCATCTGAACTACCACATGGACATGGGCCCAGTCTCTCTCTCTCTCCTTTGACCTTTTTTTTGGCCTAGTCTTTTTATGCATTGAGTTCACAAATTACATCCTTGGGAATTATGCGCCAAAAAAATGGAAAATTATGCATAAAAATAGTGAAAATTATGCACTGAAAAACTCAAAATTATGGAAAAGTAAATACTTTTACTTTTTGTTCAGTGCATTAAACAGAACAGTATAGAATATTGTTAGAGCATGCTTACAAATATATGCAGGTAAGTTTGCATTCCACAATTATGAGAACATATGTTTCTGGAAACAGATGCCAGACCACTTTGGGTGTTTACTTCTCACGTGCACATGCCAAAAGCTATCACATATATGCAGCTGCTGTGGGAATTCAGCATCCAATGGGGTGGTGACCAGGGTAGGCGGCAGAGAGAAGTAAGTGGCTGCTGCAGGGCTACAGACAGTAGACAGACTGCAAATTCAAGAATGGATACAAGTCAGGGTCCGCCAGTGACAGAAGATCACAGGAGGAGTTACTTTGCCAGGAAAAGAAGAGGACTTTCAAGGCTTGCTCGCTTCAGCTGAATGTGTTCATTTGGCAGAGATGGACTCTGTGAACCAGCAGGGTCCAATGAGTTGGCATCTTTTCAATCCTTGATGCACTGAAATTTGTATCTTTAATCCTTGTTGAGGTAGTTTGACCAAGGAAAGGAAGATAGGTCCAGCTGTATACAAAGCAGAATTTGCATCTTTAGTTGAGCAGCTGGATCTTGTTTTCCTTGCTAAACTGATTCAAACAAAGATTCAGACTCTGCTTTCAACAGTTGGACCTCCTTCCTTCCTTGGCCAAACTGGATCAAGGATTAATTAAGACGCAAACCCTGCCTTGAACAGCTGGATCACCTTTCCTTCCTTGCTAAAGGTAGAATTTGCATCTTTTCATTAATCTTTCAGCCAGTTTGGTCAAGGAAGGAATTAAAGCAGCTGCTGAAAGTTTGCATCTTCTTGATCCTAAATTCCAAGGTTTAAATAAAGGAAGACCAGCTCTTACAGTTCATTTTTTGAAAGAGAAAGCTTGTGAGCAGAGAAGATAAGGTTGTACAGTGAGTTGCTGCGCTCTGCCTTAGCTGTGTTTGTTATAGAATTTATATATCTGTCAGCTAATGTTTTTAGTTTTGGAAGGTGATCAGTTGTTGATAACCAAACTGTGGCAATGTCAGTTTCCCCTTGTGGAGTACTTTGGATTGCATCAGGCACCACCTACCCAGTATACAAAGCAAATTCCTCAGCCCAGATGTCATCAGAGGCGGGAAATGAAGAGTAGTCCTCCTTGTTATGAGAACTCTTCTAGGGTTCCAAATCCTGATGCATTTCAGAAATGTAATTGTAGGCTGCCCACTAACATTATCACTTATAGACTTTTTCAGGTTTTCAGGCGGACGGAATTTCCTTTTTGGCTCTGTTACACAGTTCACATCTTCAGCCCTAAGAAACCTTTGAGTGCTTTCTTCTGTAAACTGGGCATGTGTGTCAAGGAAAAACAGCAGTTCCTCCATTTTCTCAAAAGCGAAGAGAGGCTTTCAACTACATCCATTAGTTCCATGATTGACTTGCACATTTCACTAATTAAGCCCAAGACAGTTTTCAGCATTAAACACTGGTTTTTATCTGATAGCCCTTTTTTAAAGTTCACACAATGAATTCGGTGCTGTTAGACACACACACACACACACACACATTTCTTCTTCAACAACCTAATGATAGAATTCAAGCCGACTGTGCATGCGCCCATAGATATGCACTATTTTAAAATACTCTTCATGTGCATATGGCCTGTACATGCACATCTGAGAGAGAGAGAGAGAGAGAGAGAAAGCGAGCCTGACACTCATTATGTGCACCATTTTAAGGAAACACTTTGATTCAGGGTGAGTTTTCAGGAGGCGGGCTGGGGTTTGGAGGCTGGCGTTACAGAAACATTCAGAGGTGTTCATTGTAAAATTGACATTCGCATAGAATTTTAGCCCTTATAAGTGATGAAAATTCTAACAAGAGGAGTTGCTTTTTACACTGCAGTCTCTGCTAGCTGCATTGTACAAATCAACTCCTTTTCATTGCCTAAAAGGATTAAAATTCTTTACTGATGTCAATTTCACAATGAATACCTCTGAATGTTTCTGTAACACCACCCTCCAAACCCCAGCCCACCTTCTGAAAACTCACCCTGAATCAAAGTGCCCCTTACAATGGTGCATATATTGTATCAGGATGAGCCCTAAAAAGAGTTTCTCTCTCTCTCTCTCTCTCTCTCTCTCTCTCTCTCTCTCTCTCTCCTCTCCCTCTCCCTCTCCCTCCCTCCCTCCCTCCCACCCACCCACCCACTGAGAGCTGTAGCAAAGTTACACTGGATGAAGAAAATCAGGTGTTAATGGGCATCAGTGCTGGCCTGTGCCCTGCTCCACTTTTTCTGGACATGAATACACACATCCTTCACGACCCACATATGTAGCCATTTTTGTGTGAGCAAGGCTTTTAAAATCTACCTCAGAGTGCTTAGCATTGTTACTCTACGGCAGCATTCCATCTGCTTCTGGTGCTCTGGACACTTTTTGCCTGAGGTAATCTTCCTATCCCCCTGCCATATAGAACATTTGTGAGAAAAAACTTTATCACTACATTGACATCCTGAAATGGCTTTCAAACTCTTTCCTCCGCTAGATTGATGATGTGAATATGGTATGTTACATGGATGCTATTAGGAAACAGTCCAGACAATACTGTTTTGTATGCTTTTTTCACGTAGGCCGGGTTATCTGTGTCAAAAACAACCATGTTGTAGTTAGCAATTTTGTAGCTTTCTATAGCCTGAATGACTGAGAAACTGTGTTATGATCTGTTTTTCCCATGAAGTTTGTATCAGCAAGTTAGGAGGACACCTTTCCTGTAGAGTCTGTGTGGTCCAGTGTTGCAAGTAAAATATTGAGTGCATAGCAGCCTTCGTCATCAGACATTTCATCAAATAAAACTAATATGTACTTATTCTTCAGTTTGTCCTTAAATTTATTTCTCTCCATGTTGAGGACACCTGTAAGATATCATCTTGAGGCTGGTAACCTCCTGATATTGCATCACCATTCTTGACTTGAGAGAATACTGTGTACAATTCTGGTCGCCGCATCTCAAAAAAGATATAGTTGCAATGGAGAAGGTACAGAGAAGAGCAACCAAAATGTTAAAGGGGATAGAACAGCTCCCCTAAGAGAAAAGGCTAAAGAGGTTAGGGCTGTTCAGCTTGGAGAAGAGACGGCTGAGGGGGGATATGATAGAGGTCTTTAAGATCATGAGAGGTCTTGAACGAGTAGATCTGAATCCGTTATTTACACTTTCGGATAATAGAAGGACTAGGGGGCATTCCATGAAGTTAGCAAGTAGCACATTTAAGACTAATCGGAGAAATGTTTTTTCACTCAACGCACAATTAAGCTCTGGAATTTGTTGCCAGAGGATGTGGTTAGTGCAGTTAGTATAGCTGGATTCAAAAAAGGTTTGGATAAGTTCTTGGAGGAGAAGGCCATTAACTGCTATTAATCGTTTACTTAGGGAATAGCCACTGCTATTAATTGCATCAGTAGCATGGGATCTTCTTGGTGTTTGGGTAATTGCCAGGTTCTTGTGACCTGGTTTGGCCTCTTTTGGAAACAGGATGCTGGGCTTGATGGACCCTTGGTCTGACCCAGCATGGCAATTTTTTATGTTCTTATGTTTAGAAAACGAGTGATTTTTAGATAATGGTACGTTTACTGCAGCACAAGTTAAGACCCAGTCATAAGCAACATTCACTCGCCCAAGTTGTGCTACTGTGGTTTGTATAAAGCACATTAAAATTGTCAGCTAGACTTTCAGGGCTCTGTCTGATGCAGCTTTGCTCCGCTTGTGTTTCTGTGATTTGAGGTGGTTTGCAACTGTTGACTTCCTTTCCAGAACAATGTTGCTCATTTTGTAAAAGAGTTTTCCACGGTTTCCAAATGCTTGTCCTGGAAAATCGGTCACACTCTCTTTTGCTGATATATTTGTGACTTTTCTAGTGGTGTTTTCTCACAAAATCGAGCAGAGATTCTTTGTCGACCCTCTGAGTCAGTGTGATGATCTGACACCAACATTTGAGCAGCTGTTTGTAATGATGCAAAGCAAATACTGTGTGTGCCAAAACTTTAGCCTGGGCACAGCAGTCACTAGACAGACTCTCTGTGCTCTGTAACTGTCTTCTCACTCCACCGCCACATTCCCTCTTTCCCTGCAGCCACCCACGCAACTCTCTCTCCTTATCACTGCGGTAAAAGGATAAAATCATTTTATGTTGTAGTGACTGAGGGAAAAATTGTGCAGAAAACTATGGATGCAGGCATTAAACAGTTTTCTCAAATCTCAGTGTCTGATATGGATGGTGTAACACTGTTTCTTTGCAGGTGACTTTCTCTGTCTCCCTCTACAGCTATCAACATGCTTTCACCACAACAAAAATGCGTTGCACTGAGTGATAAATTTAAGACCAAATTCAGTGAATACTGCAACAGCTAACAATTTGCCATATTTTATACTGTTTATATCATATCAAAAGTTTACCAAGAGCACCAAAAGGTTATTTAAGCTGCATAATATTATCAAATTAAAAACAAAGGTATAATTTAAAACCCTGTAGTAAGTAAAAAAAAATAACAAGTAAAAAAAACACAGAATACCCATATTCAATTAATCCAACAAAACCCTCCCCCAGGAAATTTGTGGTTAACTGATTATATACACACACAATTAAAAAAAAAAAAAACCTACTAAAATGTGACAATGAAAGCTCGATCCTCTCCCATGAGTTCCCCCTTAAGGTACCCTATTCTTCCATCAGGTCCTTACCCTCCCTCTTCCATCAGCTATGTCTCCTCTGACCACCCTTCTATCCCCCCTTAAGTCTCCCCTTACTCCACCGAGGCACCCTCCCCTTCCCATCAGGTCCCTCCCCTTCCCATCAGGTCCTCCTCTTCTAACCACCCTCCTCAGCGGACAGGCCAGTGAGCAGCACATGCAGGACCCCCCTGGCATTGACATGCAAAAGAGGGATACTCAAGACCCACGAACCAAGTATTGCAGCACAGGCAAAGGTACAATGGCTGGAATTACAACATCATGCAGGTGCTCATTAATTATTGCCACACAACATATTGCAAATTCTTCTTTTGCCACTGTCTTGACAGCCCTTCAACAGAAATGTTTGTTTACCAAAAAAAATGGAGAAACCAAAGTTTAAAAAGCCTGTTGTAAGTGGGTTTAAGGCCTGTGAGTGTGGGCATTGCATATCCATCTCAGACACACACTCTGTCTGCTGTTGCCGATTGCACTTGGACTACGATGATTACCAGCTGTTCCAGTTGTAGTAGGATATCCTCACGAGCACAGCAGTATTGCATTTGGAAGACGGAAGCTTTGTGAAAGGTGCCGTCGGATAAGACCCCGAAGTCTCGGTGTGAAGGCAGGCACCGGAGCCATTTCACCTCCCAGAAGAAGATCTGTTTCAACTTCCAGTGTCAAAAGAAATATCACTCGTACCAAGACTCTACTTCTTCATACTCCCTCAACTCAGAAAAGGATCCCCCCTCCTACCCCTGTAGTGCCAGCTTCTGGACCTGCTACAGTCCAGGGATTGAGTGAGGCATGGAATCGGAAGGCACTGGATGAGATGCTGAGAAGAGTACCTAAACATGGAAACATGATGGCAGAAAAAGACGATTCGGCCTATCTATTCTGCCATTCCATACCAACTACTCAGCTCTAAAATCCCTACCACTCCTTCAGAGATGCTTTCTTGGATTCAGCTAGTATCCTTGTCTCCATCATCTCCACTGAAAGGCTGTTCCATGCATCCACCATCCTCTCTGTGAAGAAATATTGCCTTAGGTTGCACCTGTGTCTGTACCCTTCCACCCTCATCCCATGACCTCTCATTGCAGAGCCTCCTTTCCTATGAAAGATGCCTGCCTTTTGTAGACTTCATGATGAGTCAACCATTCTTAATACCCGGAGAATCAACCGAGGGGCTCAAGAGACAGCACACATGCGAAACTTTCCATGTATGCTCAGAAAGACTTTTTGTGAGCTGAGCGCTGGGTCCATGTCTGTTGCTATCGGATGACATCACCCACGCGTTATGGCTGATTTAGCCTGCTATCTAAGGAAAGCCCTGTTTACAGGTAAGCAAGCTTGCTTTACCCTATTTCCTCTCTTTGCTTGGAGCAAAAAGGAAATAAACCTCAAAGATGAAAAAGATTGCAGTTCAGTCTGTTGAGGAGAGACCATTGGCTAGATAATGGGACTGGTATAAAAAAAATCACATAAATTTCCCTACAGTCTGATAAAACTTTAAAAATTCTGTTCTACCAAGTCTCCATGTAGCAGGCATATATGTTTTCTATTATTTCCCTTATTTATTTATTTATTTATTTGCAATATTTCTTGACCGCCTATAAAAAGTTCCCAAGTGGTTTACATGAAGTAATACTGATTGATTATTGAGAAGATTTTTAGATGGCAGCTTTCCATTTTGCATAGAAGAGATCAGAGTGGGAGACCTGGTAGAGGTGCTTTCATTAAGGAAGCTGGACACAGAGTCTGGAGAGCATGGGGAAACCAGAGTTCAGCAGTAGATCAGAAAACTCATACTGGGGCCACCAGGCTGTTCTCATTGGGGAAATCATTTGGGTAATGATAGATGATTCCAGGAAATCTTTGCTATCTTTCTGGAAAAAATGGTACCAGTAGTCACATGCAGGATGCATGTAGGTTTTCTATTATTTATTTATTTGGGGGGGGGGGGGAGATTAGGGACCACAGTACAAATCAAGAAGGTGGAAGAAAAAGGTTTTAGTACTGGCAAGTACCCCCTGAAAAATAAAGCCCCGTTGAAATCAATGTGATTCTCAGAACAGCAGGAGTAGGAGTAGCAAAGTGAATTATATATTTCATAGATATACTGCATACCCCCTTCCAATGGCTGTCTCATAGCAGTGTCTGCCTTATCATGGGGGGGGGTCTGCGTTTTGGGAAGTGCTCGTGGATAGGACCTCATGAAGGTTTGTGAGCTCCCAAAAGTACGACTCGAAAGTCATGGTGAAAATAACATTTTATTAATTTGACGGGTTAAAGAGCAATATGTGATGACATTGTACAACTGAAACTAAGCATGCAATATATTTATCTTATTGAACCTAGGTGCAGGATAGCATTGTAATATTTCTTATAGATTGCCAATTTTGGGTATAAGTTAGCAGTAATGTAATAGGCAAAGTGAAGGACACGCAGTTTAATAGAAATTTAGAAAACTTATTCTAATAATAAATTGTCAGCTGTTTTTCCTATCTACGCCATAGGAATATTTCATCAGTTCCATGTCCTGAGGGACTTGGGGTGGGAGAGAAACAGCTGAAAAATGCTGAGAATATGCATAGCATTCCTGATGTTCCCCTGAACTCGTTTAATCATGCCCTTTGTAACAAATATGCTTTTGTTCCAAACTTATAAAATGTGTGACTGCTTCTCCACAGGCTGTTCCATGTAGGGTACAGTGCCACCTGCTGGCTCATCAAAGCAATGCAAGCCTTTAGGAAACAGCTTCCATTATGCCTTCTTCCTTTCAGGATTTATCTTGCTGCACAGGGCCGGTTTGTGTGCCGGCAAGGGATCCACATACAATCCTGTTTTCTGCATGTGTTGGGCCAATATCTCATGATGCAGCTGAAGCCCTCTCTAAGTGCTAGCAGTGCAGACTTATAGTGAGATTATCAACATCAGAGGACCAAAGAGGGTGTGGGACTGTGTTCCCAGAGCTGAATCAGACACATTTCCCTGGAGAGCTTTCCAACCACGGAACCAGGAAAGCAACCCAGAATGGCAGACGATGTGTATCCTGGGTCACTCTGTTAAGGGAAAAACCTACCGGGCTTATTGCAGCAACTGTAATTCTTCTGCTGAGAGTCCTTCTGAACAGCTGTGGGATGCAAGGTTGCCCAATTGCCTGTAATTTCATGGGCTGCCTGTAAAAACAGAAAAATGGATGTGTCTGCAAGCTCTGTAAATATCTTTATGTAGATTTCCAGGTGGTTGGCAGTAGAGGAGCAGCCTAGGAGTTAGAGCAGAGGACTGAGAGTCAGAGAAGCCAGTGTCCTGCAGATACTCCTTGTGACCCTGGGCAAGTCACCTCACCCTCCATTGCCTCAGGTATAACTTAGATTGGGAGATAACTTACAGTACCTGAATTATAACTCACCTTGAGCTTAGGTGTGGAAAAGGCCAAGTAATCTTAAAATCCAAATCCAACACTGGCCGTGTTTCTCTCCCAGCTTGCTCTAATGATGGAAGGAGTCAGAAGTGACAGCATGTCTGCACATGCTGCTGCATGGCCAGAGGAGAGGAGGAATCTCAGCGAGAGCGTGTGTGAGAGAGAGACTAGGTGTGTGTATATGAGAGAGAGAAGAAAGTCTGCATGACATATCACCCTCCCCTTGTTAATTCACAGCAATCTCAGGGCATCTCAAAATCCAAAGTTCTAAGGTATGGCGAGCAGGGGATTGTTTATCCTAGTTTGTTTTAATTATTGAGAGTTGTTTGTGTATGCTGTTTCAAAATATTTTATTGGTATGTGGAATTTCTTTTTCCTTTATGATTATTTTATTATTGGTGTTGTTCTATTCATCAGCTGTTTTGAAATATTTATTCTTTTTATTAATATGGATTTCCTGTTGTTGCTTTATATTTCTTGAATTTATTATTTGATGTTTTATAAGGAATGGAGATGTTTCTGTTTTTCAGTTGTTGCACTGCATACAGAGTCTGATTCCCTGCTGTTTCTAGTTCAGTTTTTGTCTGCACGTTTCTGTTTATACTCATGGTCTCTTTCTTCTGTTTTAAGTAAGGATCAGTGTATGTTCTCTGTGTGTTGCCAGGATAAGGTATTCTTCTAGCTAGTTTCTATATAGGAATATATAGCATCCTGGCTCGTTCTGTTTTCCTAATAGGACATATATTGGTGTTTTAGGGCCTGGTATAATATTTGAAATATTGCCTTTCAGTAGGTAGGATTGTTACTGTTTGAATGCTGGTAGTTAGTGCTGTTTTTGTAAGGGAAGTTTGCTATAATTTATTTGTATTTCCGTTTACTCATGACTTTCTGAGGGTCGTGCCCTCACCCAACTTGCATTACAATACCATATGAGTTGCAGGTGTCTCTTGTTTTTCTGCACACTTTTCTGGTTTGCACCAAAGCAGTGCTTATAATATAATGTGCATGTTGTTTTAAGTGATATTTTTACCTCAGATTAGTGTCCATTTTTCATGAAAAATCTGTTATTGTAAATGTACAATTTTTAATTGCATGTGGGGAGGGCCAGTGATGTACACTGTAAGGTTTGCCTAGGGCGCCTAATACTCCCGCACCAGCCCTGAGTTTGGGACACACCAGAAAGGTAGGTCTGCATTTAAGGCATCAATTTCAAGATTAGATAAAGATCAGGGGAGGAGGGGGTTAGCTCTGTCAAGCAAGTTTATGAAGGCTGTCTTTATTGCTAGATAAGAGAAATATGGTATTTCATTCTTTCCTGATGGATGAAATATTTTCAAAATAGGACTATTAAAGTATTTTTAGATCAAGCTTGAGTTCCTTTTTGTATATATTGAGAGTAAAGAAATGTACGAAATGCTATGTTGGTTCAGACCAAGGTCCGTTCTGTCTCCATCAGTAAGCACTCTGTGACACAAGAACTCTTGTGTTACGCTCGCCCGCCCGCGGCAGCCCGATGGTGCGGCCCTCTCACCTCTCTACAAAAGCTTCAGGCTCCAGCTCCTTGTCGCTGGCGGCAGTGGGCCGCCCGCACCTCCGGCCCTGCTCCGCTTCCCGGGACCTCCAGCCAGGATGCCTCCATCTGTCGGGCCTCTCCGTCAACCCCACCTCAGCCCAAGGATCCACCTCCTACGCCACTTCTTGTTGCTCACTCCCGGGAATAACAGTTGCTTTCTTTAGTCTGCCTGGCTAATAATGTTTTATGGACTTTTCCTCCAGGAAATTATCTATACCTCTTTTAAACCCCACAGTGCTAGTCATGAGGACCAAGTCCATTGGCAGCAGATTCCACAACTTGATTGTGCGCTGAGTGAAAAAGTACTTTCTGTGATTTCTTTGAAATTTGCTGGCTGCTAATTTCATGGAGGGTCCCCCTTGTTTTAGTATTAATTAAAAGGGTAAATAAGCATCCTTTATTTAGTTGTTCCACCCCACTCATGATTTTAAAAACTTCCACGTGACCTCTCTCAACCTTCTCTTTTCCAAAGTGGAGCGCCCTAACCTGTATAGCTTCTCCTCATAATGGAGCTGTTTCACTCCCTTTATCATTTTTGTCACATTCCTGTGCAGCTTTTCTATTTCCACTATGTCTTTTTTGAGATGGGGCAAACAGAATTACACATGATAGTCTAGGTACAATCAATCCATAGATTGATACAGAGACAATATTATTTTGGCATCTTGTTCTCCATTCCTTTTTGTATCATTCCTAACATTCTGTTTGCTTCTTTGACTGCCTCAGCATATTCAGTTGAGGATTTCAATGCGTTGTCCACAATGATACCAAGGTCCTAGTACTGGCTCATGGCTCCTCATACAGAACCCTGTATTGTGTAGCTATAGTTGGGATTATTTTCCCTATATGCATCAATTTGTATTTTTCAACATTAAATTTTATCTGCCATTCAGAGGCCCAGTATCCTAGTCTCATGAGATCCTTTTGCAGTTCACCACAATCCGCTACTGTTTTAACAACTTTTACCTTTTCCAAATCATTTATAAATTTGTTAAACAGCACAGGTCTAAGTACTAGTCTATGTGCTACTCCACTAATGACCTGTCTCCATTTGGAAAACGGACCATTTAGTCCTACCTATTTTCTCTCTTTTAACCAGTTACCAGTCCAAAAATAGGACACTGCCTCTGATCTCATGACTGCACTTTGAATACTGTGTGCAATTCCAGTTGCCACATCTCAAGATATAGTTGCACTGGAGAAGATACAGAGAAGGGCAACCAAAATGATAAAGGGGATTGAACAGCTACCCTATGAGGAAAAGCTAAAGAGGTTAGGGCTGATCAGCTTGGAGAAGAGAGGGGGGAATATGATAGAGGTCTATAAAATCATGACAAGACTTGAACAGGTAAATGTAAATCGGTTATTTACTCTTTCAGATAATTCAAGGACTAGGGCAATGATTGTGAATTCCAGTTCTCAAGTGCCACAAATAGGCCAGGTTTTCAGGATATCTACAATGAATATGCATGAGAATGATTTGCATGCACTGCCTCCATTGTATGCAAATTGATCATGTATATTCATTGTGGACATTCTGAAAACCTGGCCTGTTTGTGGCACTCGAGGATTGGAGTTTGCCATCACTGGACTAGGGGACACTCCAGGAAGTTAGCAAGTAGCACATTTAAAACAAATTGGAGAAAATTATTTTTTACTCAATGCACAATTAAGCTCTGGTATTCATTGTCAGTGGATGTGGTTAAGGCAGTTTTAAAAAGGTTTGGATAAGTTCTAGGAGGAGAAGTTCATAAGCTATTAATCCTGTTGACTTAGGGAATAACCACTGCTTATTACCAGCATCAGTAGCAGGAGATCTATTTAATGTTTGGGTACTTTCCAGGTACTTGTAGCCTGGAATGGCCTTTGTTGGAAACAGGATGCTGGGTTTGATGGACTCTCGATCTTATCCAGTAAAGCAATTTATGTTCTTATGACTTTTTTAATTCCTGAGGAGTCTTTAATGGGGGACTTTATCAAATGCCTTCTGAAAATACACATGCACTGTATCAATTGGTTCCCCTTTGTAATACATGTTTATTTACATCTTCAAAAAAAATCTAAAAGATTGGCAAGCAAAGACTTTGCTTTGCCAGAACCATGTTGGCTGTTCCCCATTAAGCCTTGTCTATCTATATGGTCAATAATTTCACATATTTATATTCCACCTTTATAACACCATGAATAAATCTGGTGGATTAAGTAATAAAACATAATATACATACAATATACAATTATTAAAACAAACAAAAACAATTTAGAATCAATTTAATAATCAACCAGACCAACCCAAACACAATAGTAAAACATAACCACCTACAATATAGCAAACATATACGTGACATCCACACCTTAAGAAAGACAAAACACAAAAACTCAAAAAACAAGTCTACTAGGAGCCCTTTATCCTCACTTATTTTATTTGAGGACCCTCCAAAGATTAAAATAAAATCAAGTGATTAAAATACAATAAAAACAGCAGGAAAGCAATAAGGTGCCATAATCCTATTATTTACAACAATTTTGAAGGTCCTCAAACCCCAAATGTAATCCTCCAACCACAACAAGGAAGAACCGGCAGATAGAAGCTAGTAGATATCATGCAGCTGTAGTGAAAGCTAAGAAACAGGGAATAATTCCCAAGTTATTATTCTTGGTAGTCTCTGACTACTGGGCAAGGATTTAATGGGGAGGCAGACTGATCTGCTTATGCCAGATTGTGGTTCCTTTGTCCAGTTTTCTAGTAAAAAGAAGGTTAATTTGAGGAAGAGTTTAGAAAAGAGGGGAGTAACATTGTATAGGGATGTCAGCGCTGAAAGTGGATGTGTTTGATGAAGTAATCTCAGGGATTTTGAGAATGTTGATCTGCTGTCTGTTAAAAACGAAGGAGTTATTACCCAGCACTAGAGCTACATCATGTATTGTTGATCCGTGCCTTGTTCAGTTATTAAAAGGCTTGCCAGACTCAGTTTTAGCTTCCTCAAAGAGAATTGCGAATGATTCACTTGAAGGATGGTGGTTTGTTTTCAGCTATGTAATTCTGCTGCGACCCCCTTATTTAAAAAAAATCAGCTCTTGATGACTCTGTGCCAATTATGGACAAGAGGCAAACATCCTGTTCTTGGCTAAGCTGATCAAGTGTATGGTCACCGCTCAGTTGCCATCTTTTTTGAAAGAAAATGTAGCAGGCTGATTTTCATTCAGGGCATAACACAGAGGCAATTTTAATATCTGTGAATGATGAGGTGTTTGGTTATATTGATGCAGGAGAACGGGTTTTACTCATGTTATTGGATTTAACATCTGCATTCGATTTAGTGCACCACTGGTGGAATAGTCCAAACAAACAAAGCGGAAGACGATCTCCTATAGCCAGAAAGAGACAAAAGTAAAAGAGGCGAGTCACCGAAAATGAAAGGAAATCCTTTATTAATATTACAAAAATTGGTACGCCCGACTCAGGCCGAGTTTCGCCCTAATATTGGGCTGCGTCAGGGGCTTGCAAGTCTAAATAAATGATGGGAAAACTAAAATCGGCATGCTCCAGTGATTTCTATTAGTAGTAAATCATTCTTCAGGAGCAGGGAGGGTGAATGAGGGGACTGCGGTAGCACCGCGGGAGTGAGCAGCGTTAAGGAAATCATGCACTGGCCACTTGCGAGTAAAGAATTGTGAATTAATTCCCTCACTATAAGTGTTTGCTGAATGATTACTCGCATATTACTTGTAAGCTAGAGACAATCACGATATACCAAGCAATTTACTACTAATAGAAATCACTGGAGCATTCTGATTTTAGTTTTCCCATCATGCATTTAGACTTGCAAGCCCCTGACGCAGCCCAATATTTGGGCAAAACTCGGCCTGAGTCGGGCATATCAATTTTTGTAATATTAATAAAGGATTTCCCTTCATTTTCAGCGACTTTTACTTTTACTTTTGTCACTACTGGTGGAATAAGCAGTGGCTCACCACTGTTTTGTGTGACCAGATAATGTCAATTAATATTAATGTAGATTGCCTTGTGACGTTCCCCAGGGATTATTATTGTCACCTGGGTATTGTCTTTCTGCAACCATTTGTGGGAGTGTTGAGATCAACAGGTCTCTAAGGCTATATTTATGCAGATGATATACAAATCATTGTTCCAATGGGTGCAAGAGCTCCTTTGGTTCTTAATCAGGATCTTTTGACTATATCAGTTGGTTATCTGACAATATGTTTAACTTGAATACCCAAAAAACATAGATTATAAGCACTGGGACTTGTCACCCCAAAGATTGCATCAGAGGACATTACATCTGCCCCACTAGTTTAAGATCTAGGGGTCTGGCTGGCGTCGATGTTTTCTTTGGAGTCACAGTTAGCTCAGATATTCCATAGGCTTTCCTAATATGAAAACTCCATCCTTTTTTTAGGTTTAAATTCCTTTAGGACTGTAGTTCAGGCTCTTGCTCTGTCTCACCTGACTTACTGTAATGGGCTGTGCATTGGTCTCCCTGAGAGACTAATTCACAGGCTGCAAGTGTTCCAGAATGCGGAAGGGAAAGCTAATTTAGGGTAACCTAGGGGTACTTCATCTTTATCTCTACCTCATGCATGCACTGGTTTCCGGTAGGCTCCGGATACATTTTAAGATTTTATCATGTATGTTTTGAGCTTTACAAAGTAATGGGCCAATGTATTTGAGGAAGAAATTATGGTGGTACACACCCGGCTGTCAGTCATGCTTTAATCAGGTTAAGTCAGCTAAAGAAGTTAGGATACGCAATAGGGCTTTCTCAGTAGTGGCTCCCTCATTAGGGAGGAAACTTCCTGTGGTTATTACACAGAATCAAAATTACCTTCACTTCCACAAGCTAGTAAAAGCCTGGAGGTCCATATTCAAAAGCATTTAGCCAGCTAACTCAGCAGATAACTGACTAAAAGAATATCTGGGCACATATTCAGCTAAATTCTAGCTGGCTAATAAGTTAGGAGGCTAGAATTTAGCTGGATAAGTTAGGGGTGTTTGGGGGGCATAAGTAGGAGGAGTTCAGTTAACCGACTAAGGGGGGTCATTTATCAAAGTGCTATATGGCATTTTCACATGCAAAAAATGCCTTTAATGCATGCGAAAATGCCATAACGCATGGCACGATGCAAATTAGGAAAAGGGGCCTAATTTGTGGCCAAGTGGGCTGGCTTTGTAATTTGTGAAGCCATATCGCACGGCTTTAATTCAGATTTTAACTACACCTTTTAAATTAAGCCGTGCGATATGGCTTTATTGCACTTTACGATGTTTTCACAAACAGCGTTTTTAGTATTTTAAGCTGCTGGAGAGCCAGCATAGCTATCAGGGCCAGAGAGAGAGAGACTAGCGATAAGGCCCTCATACTAGGTAGGTATTTATACCTCTATATGAGGCCACCTAGTTACTCGAAGTGAGGTTTAGGTAGGAGTGTGTGTGGGTTAGGGGCCACTTTGACATTCAAAGTGAGATGTACGAACAAAACAGTGCTCTCTTCTGAAGATTTGCTGACCTTCGAAGTGAGGAAACTCAACCAAAGATGAGATTTGTGCAGTGTTCTCTCAACGTAGCTTGATGTTACCCAAGTAGAGAGTCCATCAAGCTAGGTTGAGAGAACATTGCACAAATCTCATCTTTGGGTGAGTTTCCTCTCTCCGAAGGTCAGCAAATCTTCAGAAGAGAGCACTGTTCTATTCATACGTCTCACTTTGAATGTCAAAGTGGCCCCTAACCTCTACACTCCTACCTAAACCTCACCTCGAGTAACTAGGTGGGCCTCATATAGAGGTATAAATACCTACCTAGTATGAGGGCCTTATAGCTAGTCTCTCTCTCTATCACTTATCGCAAAAATGTTATTGTAGTTTGTGCTAATACCTATGCGAAGGCTAAGATTTTGCAATAAGTAGCCTATTACCATAAAACACACCCCTTTTCCTATCGCATGCGATATTTACTGTATTTTGATAAATCCAGGCCTAAGTTAATTGACTAACTCCATTAACGGCTATTAATCAAATTTACTTAAGGAACAGCCACTGCTGTTAATTGCATCAGTGGCATGGTATCTTCTTAGTGTTTGGGTAATTGCCAGGTTCTTGTGGCCTGGTTTTGGCCTCTGTTGGAAACGGGTGGCTGGGCTTGATGGACCCTTGGTCTGACCCAGCATGGCAATTTCTTATGTTCTTATGTTCTTAACTCCATATTCAGAGTTAGCCGGCTGACTTAGGTAGCTAAGTCTGGTTGGGCCAAAGAACCGTCCTAAAATTAGCAAGCTATAGTTAGCCAGCTAACTTTAAGATGGTCGGTTATAATCAATGATTGGCTGCACTATTGAAAATACCTCTAAAGTAGCCGAATACATTTATCTAGCTAACTTTGCTATCCAAACTGTATCTGTACGTGGACCTCCTGGTTATTTCCTTGAAGATTTATTTATTTTTATTTATTTAAAGGCTTTTATATACTGGAGTTCATGTACTAGTACATACCACTTCGGTTTACACAGAACCAATATTGGAAAATTACATCAAACAAGTGGGTATAAAATAACAAGGCTAACTTTGTAGGAACTTAGAACTTGAGGTAAAGGAGAGAACAGGACCAAGTGGTAACAGATTTATTTATTTATTTATTTATTTATTTAAAAGTTTTATATACCGACATTCATCAATGATATCACATCGGTTCACAGCGTAACATGAAACTAGTGCCTGTGGTGGCGCTTTACATCGAACATGTTTAACAGAATACAATTGAAACATATTGAAGCAATATAACTAGAGAGTAAAGGAACGGAAGGGGAAATAAAGATTTAAACTAAAATTAAAATAACATATTTACAAGAGGGTAAAAGAGGAAAAAAGGAGGGGGGGAAAAGTGACAGAAGAAAAAAGTTAGGTTAATAAATTATAGTAGGCAAAGTTTGCAGGTATATACAATCAATGTAAATAGCTAAATAATAAATACAAATTCTTACAATAAATACAAATGCTTACAGATTACAGTCTTCAAAATCTAAGTTTACATCTTCAGAAAATGTTTAAATCTACAAGAACTAACGGTATGCGGTGTAATCAGTTTTACTTTGGTACATTTAACCAAATATGTCTGGCAATGCATTAAAGGCTGGTTCGTTATATGTTTAGGTCTATTGCTTTTTTGATTTATTATATTAGTTTGTTATGTTTTGTTTCTAATTTGTCTGATGAATTTTATGAATATTATGTTGACTTTTATTTTGTTTAATGTATGTGTTCAGCTGTGTTTTTTGTACACCACTTTGGATGGCCAATTTATGGCTGGAAGACAGTCTACAAATGTTTTAAATAGAGAAATAATCCTAAGCCCAAAAAAACTAATTCAAAGAAAATAATCATGCTTTCAAGAGTTTTCAGAACTTAACATAATCAGTAATGAGTCACAAATCTAAAGGCAATTCTAGTGAGCATATTCCAATCTAAACCACATATAGGGGTAGATTTTTAAAAAGTGCGCCTTCGCGTACTTTTGTTGGCGCACCAGGCACAAACAAAAGTACGCTGGATTTTAGTAGATACACGCGTAGCCGCTAAAATCCAGGATCGGCGCGCGCAAGGCTGCTGATTTTGTGCAGCCGGCGCACGCCGAGCCGCGCAGCCTGCCTCCGTTCCCTCCAAGGCCGCTCCGAAATCGGAGCGGCCTCGGAGGGAACTTGCTTTCGCCCTCCCCTCACCTTCCCCTCCCTTCCTCTATCTAACCCACCCCCCGGCCCTATCTAAACCCCCCCCCCCCACCTTTGTCGGGGGATTTACGCCTCCCGGAGGGAGAAGTAAATCCCCGCGCGCCAGCGGGTCACTAGCGCGCCGAGACGCGACCCGGGGGCGGTTCCGGAGGGCGCGGCCACGCCCCCGGGCCCGCCCCCGAAACGCCGCGTCCCGCCCCCAAAACGCCGCGCCGATCTGCCCCACCCCAGACACGCCCCGACACGCCCCCTCGAAAAACCCCGGGACTTACGCGAGTCCCGGGGCTCTGCGCGCGCCGGCAGGCCTATGGAAAATAGGCGCGCCGGCGCGCAAGGCCCTGCTCGCGTAAATCTGGGCGGATTTACGCGAGCAGGGCTCTTAAAATCCGCCCCATATTGTGGTCTCAAACTTCAAAGGGCTTTACAAGTCTCTTAAAACTAAGCTGGTGCCTTACAGGAAACCAATGTAATTCCCTCAACAGAAGAGAGATACTTTCCCAAAGGGGGATTTTAAAGATAGCCCTTGTAGTGGCGTTTTGAACTAGCTGCATCTTATAAACTGTCTTCTTTGAGAAACCATAGTAAACTGTTACAGTAGTCAATTTGACTAATAACCAAAGCATGAATCACCATCTTAAACAAAGACAAAGGGAGTTAGGGTCATAACTGATGAGCAAGTTGCAATTACCAAAAGTGTCTCTTCACCACTGATATAATATGAAGCTAAAAACTGAGAGTAGAATCCATAGTAATCCCCAAATTTCTAATTGCTGACAGGATGACATAAGAGACAAAGACTATTTCTATATCCTTGGTACAACAAGCCATAAAATCCTCCATTTTACCTGTTCATTGCAAGATAACTCAACCTCATCTACACGGCAATATTGTTCAGACAATTATTTAAGGCTAATACCGCCAAGGAATGAGAAGAACAAAGAATCTGAATATTTTCTGTGTAAATGTGAAGTATAGGGAAGGGGGGTCATGTGATATGCTTAAAGAGTGGAGACGTGAGACTTGACAGCTGCTAGACTTCCAGTCCATAATTCTTTGACATCTACATTGCCGGCCCAACCCTTTAAAATCCACTTCCCTCACAGATACACAGCATCCATGGTCCGAAAGAGTCAATCATGAATGATGTAGTTATGTACATAATTCACTTATGTTATTGTTTTGCTATGCTGCTGTTTTATTTGTCCTGTATTCATGTTATTTTTTAATTTACCATTACACTTTTATGTATGTGCTACACCCCGAACATAGGAGAGTGCAGAAAATAAGTAATTTTAAATAAAAAAAAAATAAATACTTTAATACTGACTCTTTTTTGCTGGAACCATGTCTAAAGATGTGCCTACAAAGTATCTGCCTGCTGTCAGGGCTGAGCAGTCTGGTAAGCCCAAGAAATGGGGGGAAAACAGCCAAGTGAGAAGATGGACTCGGCGGATAAACAGGCCTTTGACGAGGAATGGCCTGCACCCGCAACACCACTTGATAGCATGTAAACAATGCAGAAAATATTTAAGACTTTTAATAGCAACTTTGAAGTTGTTGAAAAGGTTGGTGACTTTAGTACAGGAAAACTCCTCTTGGATTGAAGCAACAGAGGTCTGGATGGAGGAGCTGAAGGATTTACTGAGGAGTTTGTAAAAAAGTGGACTCGCTAGAGAAAGGATTAAAAGCGAGAGGAGAAAAAATTGAGATGGAAAACAGAGGGTGCAGGCAAAACAGATTCTCAGAAAGAGAGGAAAGAACAAACCCAACAGCCTTCTTTGCACCCTGGATGCCAGAGGCCCTGGGTCTATGAGTGAAAGTTGCATGTTTAAAAATTGAAAGAGCGCACCACTCACTGGCTCCTCCCCCCCCCCCCCCCCCCCCAACCTGGACCCTAGTCGGTGCCCCTGGATAATCATTATGTAGCTCCACAACTATCCAGACAAGATACACAGCTTAGACAAGGCCTGTTGTGCTGGAAAGATTCTCCTTAAAGGGAAGACGATAATGTTTTACAAAAAACGTTTCTGCTAATCTGCAAAAAAAAAAAAAAAAAACAGAAATGGATTTGCTATGGTGAAGAAAACCCTCCAGCAAAGAGGCTTGTCATATGTGCTGTTGTATCCCACTCGCTTCAAAATCACTGTCTTCAGCAAGCAATGTGGTGGAGGAGGTGCAGAGGTTTTTAAAGAAGCCTGGAGAAACCCACACTGTTAAAACAAAGATGGCAGACAGCAGGAGGACAACTAACTCCATTTTTAATTTTTTCACTAGTACTCTTTTTCCTTTTTATTTATTTTTTCTCCTGACTGGGAGTTTTGAGGAGCTCCAAAATGGCAGTACAACAAGATGGCAGTACAACAAGATGGCACTACAACAAGAGGATTTACATGCGTAGGGGGGGGGGGGGGGGGTGTTACGCGCGCTGGCCTATTTAAAAAAGGCTCGTGACGCGCGTAAAGCCCTGGGACACATGTAAGTCCCGGGGCTTTACTAAAGGGGCGGTCGGGGCAGGGGTGGGGCCAGAGGCCTCCGATCACAACAGCCATTGCCGCTGTGTTGGAGGATAGCGTGCCAGTAGGCTGCCGGCGCGTGCAACTTGCGCCTGCCCAGAGGCAGGCGCAAAAGGTAAGATAAAGGTCGGGGGGGTTAGAGTAGGGCTGGGGGGGGGAAGGTTAGGGGAAGGGGTGGGTAGGTCCGGCTAGGGGGGAGGGAATAGGGGAAGGCAGCGCGACTCGACGCACGCATGGTGCACAATTGTGCACCCCCTTGCGCGTGCCGACCCCCAATTTCATAATATGCGCACATGGATGCACTCGTGCATCTTGTAAAATGTACCCCTTAGTCTTTACATTCTGGTTTGTTACTTTCAGCTTTTAGTCATTTATTGAGATCATTGTGAAGGGCACTGAACTGGGTGAGGGGGATGGGAGGAATCGGGAGAGCCTCAGGTGTATATGCAAGTTTTATTTTCTTGGGATGGATTCACAAGGGGAGCAGTAATATTTGTTTTACTTCACCATGCTATTCACTTTGGGCTGGATTTTAAAAGGGTTACGCGCGCCGGGCCTATTTTAAAAAGGCCCGGCGACCTGCCTAAAGCCCCGGACGCGTGTAAGTCCCGGGGCTTGCAAAAAGGGGCCGGGCGGGGAGGTCCAGGGGCGGGGTCAGGCTCCCGGCACAGCAGCCATATTTACCGGTGTGCCGGAGATCGCGCGCCACCAGTCGGCAGGCACGTGCAACTTACTTCAGCCCCAGGGCTGAAGTAAGTTTTGAGATAAAAACAAACCAAAGAAAAAGTTAGGGAGGAAAGGCAGGGGAGGTAGGGGAAGGGAAGGTGGGGTGGGGGGGTAAGGAAGTTCCCTCCCAGGCCGCTCCGATTTCGGAGCGGCCTGGGAGGGAACGGGGGAAGGCAGCCCGGTTCAGCATGGGCTCGGCACGCAAAAAGTGCACAATTGTGCATCCCCTTGCATGTGCTGACCCTTGATTCTATAACAGTCTGATACAGTCTGATCACATTTTTATAGGGAATTTTAATGCACAATCCTTGCCGGATTGGATGTCACATTTCAAAATGGCAACAGAGGGGGTTCAAATATCAAAGAATTGGTGATATCTATAAAATGATGTACCTATATGCAACAAGATCTTAGAGGATATGTAGTGATGGTCTGGGCTCCTGATTTCCTGGGCAGGAAGAATTGGGATCCTGAAGATGAATGTGCTGTCCAGATGTATTTATTGATATATTTATTCCAACATCCCCTTATAAATTTGCCTATGAAAATTTTTGCAGAACTCAACGGGCCTATCTCCAAATTCATTTGGTGAGGTAGGTCTCCCAGATTAAAGCTGAGCACCCTTCGGCGAACAAAGAATGGAGGGAAGGGGGCATGGGTCTTCCTAACCCTGCTCAGCTATTACAGGGTCTCATAGCTGGCCAAAGACCACTCAGAACCATGGCTCTCTTTAGGGGCTGGTGTAGCCGAGAGTCCTGATCTTTCCCTTTTACTCTTTCTACCTCCCTCCTTCCCACAGATTCAACGAGTGTTAAGGTAATTCCCAATCATAGCACATACAGTTAGGGTATAGTGCATGTTTTGCAAACAGTTGGCTATTCCCTTATGGGCCCACTTGCCATTAGTGGTGTTGAAAAACAGCCCTAATATCTCCATTGCCACATTTCATCCCAAAGTTGACGATTGGCAGTATGCTGGATTGCGATTCCTTGGGCAATTGTGGGATGAGACTAACATACCTTTGAAACCCTGAAGAGCAATTTTGCTCTGAGGGTTGGATTAAGGGAGGTTTTTCTAAAGGATTCGTATGAATTTGTCTAGGTCAGAGGTGACCTCCCTGGTACGGAGAAAGCCTTCATTAGTGAAGCAGATATCGTTAGCAGCGAAGGTGGGTTGCAAGATCACTTCTGCTTTGTACCGGGTAATCATATGAGGAGAGGGAACCTATAACAGCATTGATAAATCTATGGAATGAAGATTTAGGGCTTCAAGTGACAGAGAGGGATTGGGGGACAATTTGGAGAAGAATGCATAAAATCTCTCTATATATAGTCATAGAGTTGAGCTTATATGTAAACTAGTGAGGAGGACTTATAGATGTTTTCTTTTTTGTGCTGCTTATTTCCTTGTAGTCATCCAGACTATGCTGGAGGGGCTGTGGGGAACTGGTGTCATATATCTGTGTTTGGTGGACTTCTGCTTTACTGAAAGAGCTCTGGAGAAGGGTTGAAGCTAGAATGGCTGCTGTCCTTGGTCAGTACATGCAACTCCAGCCAGCAACATGTCTTTCGGGGATTTGAGCTGATATGACCTTGAGTAGCTTTCAGTACAAACTGTGTGATCATCTAATACACATGGCACTGTTCACAATTGCAAACCCACTGGAAATCAGATCCACAAATCAGTCACTGGCATAAACAAATTCATAGATATATATAAAACTTGCTGCTAATATTTTCTCTGTAGGTCTACCTTCATACAATACAAAAAAAAAATGGTTATCGTGCTGATCAGCTCTATAATTATAGTAAGAGCTCTGTTAATCATTAGGTGACCAGGAACTGTGCTGTTCTATTGCTTCATGATGTTTATAGTCCAGGAAAATGGGCAATCAAAATAGTACTAAAATAGTACTTATCTGGAAATCCACTTGGAATAGAAGTTTTAACTATCCTACAGAGAAATTATTAGCAGCAAGTTTTATATATATCTATATTGGTTTTCTTGCACTGCTTTTGGGTTGTATTTTTGAGTATAAACAAATTCATGACATTGTGATAATTGAGAAAATGACTTTTTCTCCTCAAAAGAAAGTAGCCTTATATGATAAAATCTGGGGTCTATATAGAGAGGAAAGAGACTAGATCATCTCAGACAGAAGATTTTTGTGACCTTGAAGGGGAATACAGATTGATGTTTATCTACACTCAATGGATGTAGTTGGATTAGATGATAAAAGAGCTTTACCTATGCTAGTATGTAATCTCTGTTTCATGCTTGTAATGCATAACACACTGTGTTCTCTGTCTGCCTGATCTATAAATAAAAGGTTTCAAAAAGCAGTAAAATGTAAAGTCAGATTTCTGGATAATATCACAAAGAGAATGCATTAGGATATTAAGCGATATAGGAGAAAGAGGAGAGCCCTTCGAGGCAGCAGACACCAATTCTCTAGAATTGAACAACTGTTCCCCATTCTTAATCATGGAAAGAGTCATTTTCAAACAGCCTGTGCGTAGCAGTAAAGTTTGCATTGCTTTTGTGAAAATATTTTCCATGGGGGGGACATGGAAAATCATTTCTACTCTTGAAGAAATAGTTTGAATTTTTCTAAATTTAAGGGAGAAATCATTTTTGTTTCAGTGCACATATACTTGA
Organism: Rhinatrema bivittatum; assembly: GCF_901001135.1. Lineage (NCBI taxonomy): Eukaryota > Metazoa > Chordata > Amphibia > Gymnophiona > Rhinatrematidae > Rhinatrema > Rhinatrema bivittatum. The sequence continues at coordinate 241,572,752 of NC_042620.1, forward strand.
CAAATGTTTAACTGGAAATGTTGAGAATTATTCCCATGTTTTTATTTTTTCATCCTCAACACTATATGTAGTCAAATGTGTGAATTTTTGCTTTTTTTTTTTTTTTCCTTGTCCCTGCTATTGGCCTCAGACAATTACTCTTCCAAAAAAAAATGTTTAGCCCCTTTTAGCCAAACTCTGCACCCCCAACTTTACTTTCGTTGACAGACTATGAGCCAACAACATGTGCACCAATATTTGAAGAAAGGGATAATAAAAATAATATGGAGAACAAGCAGAGTTTGAGAGAGGTGAAGTGATTTACTCCAATCACATACAGCAACTTTCGGGGTCAGGATTCCCCGCATGGGATTTAGTCTCCAGAGTACACAGCAGTGCATTCTAAGCAATAAGCTGTACCAACAGCCAAAACTTATTTGAATGGGGGGGGAAAACATGAACGGTAAATTTTCAAAATGTTACACGCATATAAATTAGTATACAGGTGCGTAAGCAGCCACTACTCACCTGATCAATATTTTATAATACACACGTAGTTTCACTTTCATGTGCACATAGATGCATGTAACACATAGTAATGACGGCAGAAAAAGACCAAAATGGTCCATCTAGTCTGCCCAGTGAACTTCCCAAGGTAGTAACTGCCGCTCCGTGCCAGTTAAGCTTTTTTATTTATTCCCATCCTCTAGCCTTTTAGGGATCCACGGTGTTTATCCCAATGCCCCTTTGAAATCCTTCACAGTTTTTGTCTTTACCACTGTTTAGGGGTGTTCCCTGGGCGGGGTCAACAGTTACGAAAGTTGCTATTTTAAAAGACACGCGCACACACAGGAGCCAACTTACTTGCCTATTGTTACAACTGCTAATTGTCTGTCGTATGTGATAATAAACATGTTTATTATGTATTGCTAACTGGGTGGGAGGTCTGGGGGAACTGGGGGAAGTTCAGGCTGAAGAACTAGAAGGGTCTTGATGACCTGGGGAAGACTGGGTAAACTGGTGGACTAATTAGTTAAACTGGCAATTTCACTCGTGTGTATATTTTAAAGTACACCGATTTACATGTGTAAATATTGATTCATGGAAGTAAGCCATACTTTATTTTTCTATATAAAATATATGCATGAATATTTTAAAAATAGGTGAGTAAAGTACATATTTTCAATGCATTGAAAAACATGGTTTCAATGTATTGCTTGTAATCACGCATCAGCCTACATACACACACAGTTTGTGGGGTAAACATACGTGTATTTTATAACATGCGCATGTGTGATATGTGAATGTTATCAAATACTAAGACAAAATTACGTGCGACCACATACACACATATTCCACCACACGCAATTTTCAAGTTATCTTCCCTAATTTCATTTATCTTTGCTATCTTATAAGGCAACAAATCCTTCTGTTTTCCATAGGTCACATGGTTAAAAAGTGAGGTGAAAGAGGTTATTTTAGCCAAAAGATCTTCATTCAAAAATTGGAAGAAGGATCCATCAGAAGAAAATAAGATAAAGCATAAATATTAACAAGTTAAATGTAAAACATTGATAAGGCATGTTAAGATGGCGCCGGCCGTCCCTTGCTCCTACCATGTGACAGGAGCCGACCAATGTGATATAGTAAGGGCAAAGGCTATCGGTGCCATTTTGAATACTGGCAGCCAACGGCCGAAGTGCAGGAGATCGCTTCGGACCCCCGCTGGACCACCATGGACTTTTGGCAAGTCTTGGGGGGGTCAGGAGGGTGTGTGGTTGTAGTTAGTTTTTTTTATATTCACTCCATAAGATGCACAGACATTCCCCCCCCCCCCCTACACACACTTATGGAGGAAAAAAAGTGCATCTTATGGAGCGAAAAATACGGTACTTAAGACTTTCTTCCATTTTTTTCTATGGGAAAAATGCTTTGTACATAGGGCCTTTACATTCTGGTAGTTTGAAAAGCTTTTCCTATGGTATATAGCTCCAAAATGTAGTGCTGTACACCCATCTAAGGATAAAATACCTTTTGATAAAAAGTTATTCTTTTAACAGTATATACGGGTCTGTACGGAGAAAAGTTTTAGTTCTGTTCAGATTTTCAGTTTGGTTTCCTGTTTTGTTGAGATCAGAAGCACATTAATTTCATTTGTTTCCATTAAAGCAGTGCATCCTGTTTTTCACTTTTCCTTTGGGGGTTTTCCACTCAAGCTTTATAAAACTTCCTGGCAAGCATCAGCATCAGAGGCAACAGCACACCAAAACACCAAGAATGGCATGAACACCCCATGACACCAAAAGAGGCCTCAGCAGTGGCATGAACAGCTCATGCCACCGTGAGAGGAGGGGCATGGTGGAATGTGGGATGAACGCTTCCCGGTACCAAAATAGGAACAAAGGGGCTCAAGGCATGGAATGCGGGATATCACAGGAGGTAGAGTGGCTTGAACACCTTCTTCTGCCCCAGCACCAATACTAACGGTGGAGATTAGAGCCAAGGTAGCTGTTATATTTTCTCAGCCGACCCTGCCTCTCTAGATGGTTCCCCCTTAGCCGAGGGCCCTTGGTCCTCATGATCCTATGCCTCTCATCATTACTGCTGCTAACTGAAAAAGAAAAATCTTCCTCTGTGTGCCAGATCCTGCTGCGGGAAGGCAGAAGATTGTGGAATGGAAAAATGAGCTCCACAGGCCAGGCCTGGCCCGTGGGCCATATTCTGGGGACCCCTGCTGTTAATGCAGGGAACTGCCGATGCTTGCTGACTGTTTATACTAAAAGGTGAATTTTAAAAATCCTGGCATCCACCAAAACCAGGAGATATGCGCACAAGTTGGGCCAGCGCGTGCTGAGGCAGATTTTAAAAAGCTGCTACACATACAAATGAAAAGTTCTGAAAAAGGGGGTGGATTATGGGTATTATCTGGGTAGGGTATGGGCTTTCCTGGATTCCACATTGAAATGTGCGCATAAATACGTAGGAGCACAGGTGCACGCTGGGTCCCCTGATGCATAACTTTACTTCTGCCCTGGATGACATGCAAGTTATAAAATAAAGACAAATAATCGGCGGGGTTTTAAGGGTCGGGGCTAATAGGGGAAAAGGAAGGCTATTAAACCAAGGGTATTTGGAAGTCCTATTCCTTACCTGGGTGAACTGGGAATGAACTGGTAAAACTGGTAGTGGCAATGGCATGTGTGTTTTTTAAAATGTGTTATAAAATGGCCGCGTCCCTGGGTGCGGGTTGACGAATGTGCGCACATGTGCGCCCGCGCGCCTGTTTAAAAGTTACCATCTCGGGGGTCATTTTCAAAGAAGTTAGGTGCGTAAATGTTACATATTGTTATGGGATTATTTTGCTTGAATATGGTTATTGATGAACTCAAAGCCACAGACAGAATGTACCTATAGAAAAACTGATTCTGGGTCTGTCCAATTCAGAACCTGTTAACTTAATTTACACATGTGCAGGCACAGAGAACTGACCCTGACATCTAATTCCCTACATAATTACAGCTTGCATATACCACACTGCTTGCATAATTGCTTACTGTTTGTACATCCCCCAAGCAATTGCGTTAAAGTTTAACAAGCAGAAGGGAGTCCTCTCTCACAGTTGCAGATGCTGTTGATTAGGACTCAGCCCATGAAATAAAGGTCTGATGTGCTTAACTGTGGCACAAGGAAGAGCCTCCCTCCTTCAGTTTGCTTATTCCACTTTATGCAGCTGCTAGTGTTAGACTTCTCCTGATAGATTTCTTATAAACATTATAAGGGCAGACAAAGCAACAAATGATTAGAACATCAACACAGACCCTAGAGATGGCAGTATGGACGGATCTCTTGAGCCCTTCTGGCTAGGAATGGAAGCTCTGAATCTTTATATGTAGATATGTATGTATAATTAAGTAGTTGTTATTGTCTGCACTCAACCATTTAGTGTTATTTGTACCATTTAGTGTTATTTGCAGTATTTAGTCCCATTTATAAATTATTCCTATAAGCTAATAATACATTATTACTTTTACCTGGGTCTGAGGTGTTTTAGTGTTATTAAGGTATGCAAACAGTGCGTGATCAGTCTGGACCTGAAACACATACTATCGTGGCAAATTTCAAAAGCCATTTACTCAAGTAAAGTGCATTTATGTGAGTAAATCCTATGGACAATTGAGTGGCATATATTTTAGCAATTTTCAAAAGCCCACTTAATCAAGTAAGGTGCATTTACATGTGAAAAACCCAATTTTAAGTGTGTAGATTATTTTTAAAATCAGGCCTTAAGAATCTAGTGCAAAAGTAATAAATAGAACTACTAGTATAATATCACAGTGATACTGACTCTCTTACACAGAAAAGCAATTTGCCCCTGTCACAGTCAGTCCCTTGTCACTCCACACATTTTATTTATTTATTTTAGATTTTTATATTCCGCTTTTTACACTTTTTTCAGCGCTTCAAAGCAGATTACATTAAGGTATAGGTATTTCCCTATCCCCAGAGGGTTTACAATCTAATAGCTAGATTTATCAAATTGGTGAAAATATCGCATGTGTTAGAAAAAGGGGTGTGGCAATGTGTGCTACATATAGTTATTACCACAAAATGTGTTAACTTTTCACAAGAGAGAGAGAAAGAGACTATCTACAAGGCCCTTGTAGTAGTAAGCTATTTATATGTCTACAGGAGGCCCACCTAGTAACTCGAGGTGAGGTTTAGGTGATGGACTCTCTACCTGGGTAACATCAAGCTAGGTTGAGAGAACATTGTACAGATCTCATCTTTGTGGGAGTTTCCTCACTCCGAAGGTCATCAAATCTTCACAAGAGTGTACTGTTCTGTTCATACATCTCACTCTGCATGTAAAAGTGGCCCCTAACCCCTACACTACTACCTAAATGTCACCTCGAGTTACTAGGTAGGCCTTCTATAGTAGCATAAATAGCTGCTTACTATGAGGCTATCCCAGAAGTTCTCCCTCTCCCTCTCTCTCCACCTAAAAATGCCCAAAACAGAATTTGTGAAAAAAAATTGCATTATGGGCATATTGCACAGCTTAACACAATGGAAAAAGGAATAGTTATTTTCGGCGTTAAAACTGTGTGAAGCCAGCCCACTTTTTTGGAAATCTCACCCCGGACTCCTCCCCAATCCTTCCCCTTTTAAAAATTTGCATCGCACCATGCATTATGTTGCTTATCACATGCATTAAGGTACCTACAATCTTGCCCTGCTGATATACATTTACACTCTAACCTTCTGATAGATTACAATGTTTCCTGTGGCTGTCAGCAGAGCTAGGACAAAGTGACTGAAACAGCACACTTTGCTTCTCTAAATCTAAAGCTTTTTTTCCTTAACTCTGGAACTTTGAAGCAAGAAGCTTTAAAATCTCTGCCTTCTCGCACAGAGATCCAGTAGAATGACTGAAAATAAAATGGCCATTTGCTGCTCAAAGTGCACTTAGTTTCACTTTCACTTAAAGAAGTCAATCTATGCAGCAGCCAGCTGGGATAGCCTGGTTGAAAAAGTGATGAAACATGATTAGTTTTGCTCCTTCCTTGTCTCATACCCTACCAGCTCCACTCTGTCTATCTTTACTTCCTCCATAGACCTTAATGAGACAATACCAAATAAGTATGATAGATTTTTTGGGGTACTGCACCCATTCAGTTTGGATGACCGGAATTGAACCAATGTGCTGATTCTTCAAGGCAAGTCATTTTAGCATGCCTTTAAAATCATTTTTAAAGTTTTCTTTTACAAACTTTCCAAGTGATGCATTCAGTTATTAAAGTGTTTCTCATGCTCCTAGAAAAGCTGCATTTTGATTGATTGATTGATTGAACAGCATAGAATGACTTAAAGTATTCTGATGAGACTGGCAGCCTTAGTGAATATTAACAAGCACAGCCTGTTCAGAATTCATTAGTACTGGATGTAATATTGTAGTTCTTTATGTTCACATTTCTCTTTGCTGGAATTAAACAAAATAACTTCTTCATTCTTCTTAATAGATGACCATTGCTGCTTCTTTTTTATTTCTTGTTTTTTTATTAATCGTTGGTCATAACCTAAGAACACAAAGTAAAATAAATAAAATTCCTGCTTTGATAAAATGTATGCTTTATTGATTTGGGCTAAAGATTTGTTTTCCTTTCTACATTAACTTCTTATTGATTGGTGCTATGACCTTCGAATTTACAGATTAGTTGGCCTTCTTCTTCCAACAGAGCTTTGATATTTTCTGTTTTAGATGATCTAGCTACGACATTCAGTGAACCACTAAACTTGGATGAAAACAAATAAGTTTGTAGCTAATCTACTTGCAGTAGCTGGTTTTTGTCTTCTTAGTTGTATTTGACTTTAATTTATTGGAATTTTAGTAGGTTGTGATACTTTTTATAGAACCAACTAAATGGATGTTAGAATTGTCACGTCTCGCCAAACTGGCCTGTAGCTTTTTTCTAGCAGCATTCCGATGTCTCCTTGTTCCTTCTCTGGGAAGTATGTCAGTTTGATTCCTTTGAGAAATGGGAGAGTAGCATACCAGTTAAAACCGAGGAGGCTTCCTTTTAAGGACAATGGAGTCTAAGCATTGAAATCTATCTCATGCATATTCATTGTGGATATCCTGAAAACCTGGCCTGTTTGTGGCTCTCAAGGAATGTAACTGGCCACATTTGACCTATGGAATCAAAGATTACAAGTGTCCTTGTTAGGAGACCTGAGTGCCTGAAATTCCATAGGTCAGGAAATGGCAGTATACACAAAAACAATGTATCTACCTATAGGCTTTGGGTAGCATATATATATATATATATCCAAAAATATATAGCTATAGATAGATATAGATATAGATTTGGTTTTGATTTAATTCATCTGAAATAAATAATCTCCAAGTGGTTTACAATAATAAACATAAAATAATCCCCAATCCAACTATCAAAATCTCAGTCTGCGTACTACAATCTTTAACTAAAACCTATGAGGATCACTTTCAAACAACTGCATGTGGTGGCCACATGCATATCTGCTGTAGTGTTTTCTAAAACACTCATATGATCTATGCATGTTTTATAAAATACATGTAGTTCTACCATGCAACATACATGTGTATGGAAACTTACACATGAATACATACAGGGGTAGATTTTATAAATCTGCGCCCACGCGTACTTTTGTTCGCGCAAACAAGAGTACGTGGGATTTAAGTAGATACGCGCATAGCCGTGCGTATCCATTAAAATCTGGGGTCGGAGCGTGCAAGGCTGCCCAAAATCGGCAGCCTGCACGCGCCGAGCTGTGCAGCCTGCCTCCGTTCCCTCCGAGGCCGCTCCGAAATCGGAGCGGCCTCGGAGGGAACTTTCCTTCCGCCTCCCCCCACCTTCCCCTCCCTTCCCCTACCTAACCCACCCCCCCAGCCCTATCTAAAAACCCCCTACCTCTTGTTGTACAAGTTACGCCTGCCCGAAGCAAGCGTAACTTGCGCGTGCCGGCCGGCTGCCGGCGCACGATTCCCAGGCCCAGGAGCCGTTTTGGAGGCCTTGGCCATGCCCCCGAAATGCCCCCAGGCTGGAACCACACCCTCGGCCCCGCCCCCAAATGACGTGCCACCGCGACACGCCCCCACAGGAAAGCCCCGGGACTTACGCGCATCCCGGGGCTTGCACGTGCGCCGCCGAGCCTACTCAACATAGGCTCGGCGCGCACAGGGGGTACTTCGGCCAGGTTTTTGGGGGGTAAGCGATTGAATTCATCTATTTCAATGGATTGAATGGACGTACTTTACCCACCTATTTTAAATATATACATGCATATAATTTACACGTGAAAGCAAACTAGGACTTGCTCACGTAAATCCTGCTTTACACGTGCAAGTCAGCCACTTTTAAAACATGCACATGTTAAAGAAATTAGCTAATTTACCAATTAGTTCACCAGTTGGCCCAGTCCTTCTCCAGATCATTGAGACCCTCCTCCTTTCTTCAGTCTGAACTCCATCCCTGTTAGTACTCCACAATAAATACGTTTACTATCACACCAGATAATGAGCAAGTGTAAAAGTACATGCATACGCTGGAAAATGTATGCATGTATCTTTTAAAATTGCAACTTACACACGGGTCTGTTAGTTCTGTCCTGCAACACCCCTAGACTGCCCCTTTTTTACACGCATATAAGGGCGCGCGAAAGTAAACACGCACACATTTACTTTTATAAAATATGTAATATTTCAGATGGAGCTGCTTTCGCACATAATATGCTATATTTTACCCCCAACGTTTTGAAAATGTATCTGTCTAATAATAAAGAAAATGAAGGTTCTATGTAGCTTGTCAAGATGTACATCTGCACAGCCTCCCGGTAAGGGAAACAGCTGACATTCCAGCCAGAATAGGTATTCCATCAGTATTTCATCCTAGCTGGCTAAAGATTCATCTTCTTGTACTGGAGGGGAAGAAATATACTTTATTATAAAAGGTTATTTCTGTTATAAATTTTCTTGTGTGCAAATCAGGAACAGTCTCTTATTATCCATGGGGGTCTCTGTGACCTCCTGCTGTCACCTTTTCTAAGGTCTGCAGGTGACTTGTGGTCGGTTGGGCTTGAACGCTTGTACTTTTAAGCTGAAAGAGAAGTTTCATCAGCATGTTGTCAGTTTTGTGGCACAAACCACTACAAGTACATAAGAGATCAGAAAGAATTATCTGCTTCCCAACCTAATGGCTGTGCTGGGCACTAGGTTTGTATTATTATTATTTATTTTGTCCTGTTTGGCCGTGTCGGGACCACAACAGAGTTATAAGGTGCAACAGTATTGTAGTGAAAACAACTGGAAGACAGCTAAACCAGATAATTTTGTATTTGAGTTAATCTAAAAAAGACTATATTTATAAGTATTTGTTTTCCCTAGGTAAACTACAGTTCAATGTGAGTGGGATGAGACATTTGTTTATATCAAAATACGCATTATATGTATTCAGAAACTGAAATACAGAATTTGATAAACATCTGCTCCTCCTTCTACCATTAAATTCTCTCCCCACTGGTATTCTGCCATGCCCAGTCTTATGGTATCTGCCTTTTGCTTTCACACTCTTCCATTTCACAACCAAGAAAAGGCCAAATAGGGAACCTACGGCAGGGCACGCTCCTGTTCCTTACATTGTCCCTTTTCTGCAGGTTCAGCGTTCATGTGAATTCTGAGCACAGATTACTGGGGGGTAAGAGCCCTCTTGAAGGCACAGATGATTTTTTTTTTTATTAATCTGAAGTAGAGATAGACAAAATGATTGCAGTCATAAATCCAGCCTCTTATCAGGACAGTGGGCTAAGGGTGACATTTATCAGGCAGCGATCACAATAATACAAGCAATTAAATTGTTGGGGGGGGGGGGGGGACACAAAGTCACGCATGCGTTTAGGTTTTTGTCTCCTCTTTATTGAGTTTTGTGTGATCACAAGCCAATAAACTCCTCCCATAGGCAGATCCCCAGCTCCCAGCTGAGCTTTATGTAATCCGGATCAGTTTTGCAGTCTTTCATTCTAAGTGACAATATCCGTTTAATTACTCTTCAGAGCTTTCCATAGGAACTTCTCGTTTAACTTACAGTTAGGTTGTCTGGTTTCAGGGTAAAAGGTGAAAACATCTGATGAATGTATCTTTTATATCAGTTAAAACCAGAAAACAAATAGCTTCAAAGACAACTTAAATTGTAAAACCTTTTCAGAAAAGTCACTTTCCCCAGGCTCTACTTTTGAGTTACGCTGGATATGATGTAACTCAAAGCTTGGGATTTGCAAATGGGCTTAATGTTTTTGTAATCTGAGCCCAAAAAATTGAAATAGTTTGCTGCTGATTTTGACAGCTTTTTTTTTTTTTTTTTTTTTTTTTTTAAATCTAAATTTGAAAAACAAGTAATATCCAAAATTCAAATGACCTACATGGCAGCCCATAGCGACTTCAGTGACAATTAGTGTAGGAAGTCTTTCTTTGTATTTAAAGTGGGTAATTTTATATCCGCCCTAATGCTCAAAGCAGATCTGCACATGTAAGTACACTTTGAAAATTGGTGGCTGAATGCAGAATCCCGAAGAACTATTTGGGAGCAGGCAGAAATATATCTGCATACATTTCTGTGCATGCTTTCAAAAATCAAAGCTCCTCCCCCCTTCATGCCTCTTTCAGGTATGTGCAAGATTGCACATGAAATTACTTTGGTGCATACTTTTATATAACTATCAGAGGATCGGGCTTCCCCCAATGGGCTGATCGCTCCCATCATGTGGTTTTTTTCATCTTCCAAGATCTATAATGAGGCAAGTATCCCCCCCCCCCAAAAAAAAAAAAAAAAAAAAAACCTCCTGTGGTAGCCTTTTAATTTTTTATGCCAGCGGGGTTCCCACTCCCTCTTTTCAGGAAAATCCACAGCACTGCAGATTGACGTGCTGGCAGGGTTCCTATTCCCCCGCCAGCACTAGAGTAGGCTTACCCGGTGACGCTGTGAAATGATATGCTGCCGGGGGTTCCCACTTCCTGCCAGCAATAGGAAGATCCAGCAGGGCCGCCGGCATTTGTTTTGCAGCTGACGGCAGAAGAAGAAGAGGCCCAGTGGTGCCGCTGGTGTTTCTCCTGAAGCCAGCAGCAGAAGAGGAGGCCCAGCTGTGCAGCCGACATTTCCCTTGAAGCTGGCGGTAGAAGAAGGGCCTCACTGTGCCACAGCAGCTGATGACGAGATCCAGTGAGTGTGAGAGAGATTAGCATCAGCTTGACCCCACATGTGAGAGGAGGCTGCTGCATCAGGCTGGGCCACGCGGCCGAAGAGGGGACGACTACAGCTGCCTGTACTGTGCACAATTCCAGGTCAGAGAGAGAGTGAGAGAATGTGTGTGTGTGTGTGTGTGTGTGTGTAAGCAATAGCATGCATGAGAGCTTGTGTGTGAGTGAGCAAAAGTGTGTTTGTGTGAGTGTGAGCAGTAGCATGGTTGAGAGCTACTGTGTGTGTAATAGCATGTATGGGAGCTTGTATATGTATCTGTGAGAAAGAACATGTGGAAGTGTGAGCAGTAGAGCATATGAGAGTTAGTGTGTGTGTGAGAAATAGCATGTGTGAGAGCTTGAGTGTGTATGTGAGTGATGCTGTGAAGGCCCAAGGAGGCTGCTGCCTACATATTCCAGGAAGAGAGAGCATGTGTGTGTGATAGAGAGAACGTGCATGTATGAGTGGCGAGCCCAAAGAGGAGGCTGCTACCTGCAAATTCCAAGGAGAGAGAGAGTATGTGTGTGTGTGTGAAAGAGAGCATATGGCAGAGAGAGAGAGAGAATGTGTGTGAGCATGTGAGAAGAGTGTGTTAATGCATGTCTAGAGAAAGTCTGAATGCCTCCCTCCTACTCCCCCCATTAATCCACAACAATCACAGGATGACTGGAAATCAAACATTCACAATTTTTATCCTTATTTATTTTGTTTATTACATGTTGTTTGATGTTTGTTGTTTTATATGGCATGGTGATATTTTGGTTTTTCCATTGTTGCACTGCATACAGAGTGCGGCTTGTTGCAATTTCCAATTCAGTTTTTGTCTGCATGTGTCTGTTATATTTTATGATTTCTTTATTCCGTGTTTGGTAAAGGTCTGTCTATGTTCTGCATATGTGACAGAGATAAGGTATTCTGCTAGCATGTAGTTTCTGTGTAGGGATGTACAGCAGCCTGACTTGTTCTGTTTTCCTAATAGGAGGTACATTGGTGTTTTAGGGCCTGCTAATATTTGCAGTGTTGCCTTTTCATAGGTAGGGTTGTTACTGTTTGAGTGATGGCAGTTTGCTGTTTTCGTGTGGGAGGTTTACTATATTGTAATTCTGTTTACTTAAAGCTTTCTGAGGACTGACATGCTTTACAATAGTCCTAATACCATATGGCTGCAGGTGTCTTTTTTGCAGAGTGTTCTGGTTGGTACCACAGCAGTGCATATAAATAATACACATGTAAGTCATATTTTTACCTTAGAACACTGAATGTTCTTTTTCATGTAAAATCTGTTACTATAAATGCATATTTTTTATTTATTTGTGGGAAGGGTGGGGGCAGGAGTGTGTGCAAGGCTGTAAGGTTCGCCTATGACACATAATACCCTCGCTCCAGCTCTGGCTGCACTGGCTCTGCAAGAGAAAGCAGGACTCCATCTGGAGCTGCGCTGCTTTGGGTTAGTGGCTCTCCCCAGTCTCAGCCAGGGCTTAACTTTCTCTTTTTATAAGCCCAGGGAACAGTATGGGTCACTTCTGGTGGCCCCCCCCCCCCCCCATGGAGTTGGTAGGCAGAGCAGAGCCTGGAGAACCATTAAAGCAGTCAATGGGAATTCACTGGAGTGGTGGGAGGGTTGCGGAGAAGTGGAGGCAAGCTCTAGGCACAGGAAGGAAGGGGGCAAGCCAGGAGGAAGTGCCTGTGCAGTGTTGGGGAGACCTGTCTGAGGTGACTGCACTGAGCTCTGAGAGAAGCAGCTGGCTGTGGAACCAGCGAGTCTCCTAGAGAATGGGATTGGGAAAGGGAGGGGGAGGCTGCAGAATGGGGAAGGGCTGGCAGCAAGCAAGACCTTTACACCATGGTGCAGCAGTGCTGGACTGGGGGCACTCCCTGTGCGGTCGATTTTAAGACCCATGGACGCGGCTATTTTATAACATGCGCGCGTGTTATAAAATATGATATCTGCATGCACATGCACAGCAGATTTTAACATCCATGAGCTCCAACAATGGAGTTTCTTGGGTTTTAACCTTCCTACCCTTTCCCCTCTCCTCCCCAACCCCTTCCTAACTACTTACTTTTTTTTTTGTTTGATTACTTATTGCTCCTCTGAAGCAGAAGTAATTATGCGCCGGCCGGCTGCCAGCGCGCACTTCCTCGGGGCAGCGGTTAATGCCGCTGTCCCGGCCCGACCCCGCCCCGCCCTTCCCCACCCAGACCACACCCCCTGGGCTGCCCCTTTTCCCTCGGCTGGCACTTGTGCACGTACCGGAGTTTACGCGCGTGGCTGGGCCTGTAGTAAAATGCGCACTATACGCTCAAGGCCCGGCCACACACGTAAACCCCAGTTTTTACGTGCGTAGGCCTTTAAAAATTCACTTGTGTATGAGCACATCAGCAGCAGCAGCAGCACAACATTAGCTTGTCAGAGAGAGTGTGTGTCTGTGTCAGAGAGAGAGAGAGAGAGAGAGAGATACTTACCCATTCACGCTTTCTATGAGAGAGAGGAGAGTGTTTGTGTGTCTGTGTCTGAGAGAGTGAGAGAGAGATACTTACCCATTCACGCTTTCTATGAAAGAGAGTGTTTGTGGGGGTATCTTTCTCTCTGACACAGACACACACTCCTAGTGTGTGTGGGTGTGTCTTTGTGGCTGAGAGAGAGTACGTGTCTTAACGTAAGACTTGCCATGCTGGGTCAGACCAAAGATCCATGAAGTCCAATATCCTGTTTCCAACAGTGGCCAATCCAGATCACAAGTAGCTGACAGGATCCCAGTTTCTGCAATCTAAAAATTCATTTGCGACTAAGCATATCTTTGTCTAACACTGGCTGGCAGTGTCATTACTTGCAACTGGTTCAAGAGCCAGACCAGGAATCCAGAATATATCTCTGTAAGAGGTATAAGCAGATGTGTAGGGGGCCCAACCAATTTGCATGGATGGAACGGGGGCTGCAACTCTGCTCACCACTGGTCTAGAATGTGCTCAACTTCTTATTTATTTAAGAAAAATGACGTTTATTTTGGAAATATTTTGGCTCAATTCTGCTGGGCTCCAGGGTTGACTTGGCATGCTTTTGGGAACTTTTGCCACACGTGCTGCAGGGAAAGTGCATGAGAGCGTCAGATACCCCCATGAGCTGGTTTTGAAAAAATCCCCCGGCCTGATATTTTCCTGCAATTAGCCCCTGCCCATTTACCTGCATAAAACCAAATTTTATGTGCATAAATGTGTTTGATGATTACCCCGATAAAGTCTATATACCGTGAATGGCAGGGGGAGGCTATGTATCTTCTCTCGAGTGTCTCTGATTACATTGAGCTTGCTGAGTAATTCACTCCATCCTCTGTAAAACCATGACATCTAGTGGCTTTCTTGTGAAAAGGATTTTATTTTAATTTTTTTTAATAACGTTTTACCAAGAAAGCTAAATTTAGTGGAGCTGTGTACTTACCGGAGTTAAAACTGGCATGGTAGAGAAGGGAAGTTCCAATATGACAAACAGCCATGCTGAGTGGCAGCACTTAGTCTGGTTGAAAGAAGGCGATACCTCCTTTTTGTTATTTTTCCTGCTATGGACAGATCCAGACCTGCTCCTCATTCCTGGTCCAAACAGTTTTGCAACCTGTGAACCGTTACACTGTTGCAAGCATCCGGCAGGGTCGGGCCGGGACAGCGGCATTAACCGCTGTCCCGAGGAAGTGCACGCTGGCAGCCGGCCGGTGCATAATTACTTCTGCTTCAGAGAAGCAATAAGTAATCAAACAAAAAAAAAGTAAGTAGTTAGGAAGGGGTTGGGGAGGAGAGGGGAAAGGGTAGGAAGGTTAGGCAGTATAAAAAAACCCAAGAAACTCCCTTGGTGGAGCATCTGATTTGAACAGCGTGCCACTTCTCCTAGAGCAAGAAACTTACTCCTGGTGTGCAGACTCTCTCCCCCCCCCCTCCCCCATGCTGTCTCCCCCTCCCCCATGCATAGAGATGTGAGGTCAGCTTCGGCTGTGGGTCAGACTGGCTCAGTGACCAGCTCAGCTTCTGAAGCGGTGTTTGAGGGGTACCTGCAGAGCACTACAGGAGAGACTGCTGCGACTAAGTTGGAGGATTCAAAATCATTGGAAGGTGCAGGCCGACCGTAGGCAACTCTGATCCGAACACAAACCTATGTGACAATTATGAATCCGTGATCTCATGGTGCAGATTTTTTTTTCTTTGATCATAGACCGAAAGCAACATTTTTCGGAAAGCTAGGATGAGAAAAAAGTGGTTGATGAGCAGGGCTCATTTAATTAGCAGCTGCTGCTCACCCATATCTGGCTTATCAGAATGACAACGAAGTACTGGCATACAGAATGACTGCCATATATTTGTACTTGCACACCGTGTTTGATAATGTGGGCTGGTAGCCCTGAATAGACAGGGCCGGTGCTTCCATTAGGGCAAACTAGGCGGTCACCTAGAGCGCCAAACGTTTGGGGGTGGCAGAATCCTGCCAGCGTGAGGCATGGAGGGGTTCTGTGCCAGATACAATATCACTAAATAAGGGAGGTTGTGCTGGAGCCACTGCCACCAATAGGAGGGGGAGTGCTGTGCGGGAGCTGCCATCAGTAGGCAAGTTGGAGAGGAGACGCATGACAGAAGGTTTGCTTAGGCTGCAAACACTCTTGCTCCGGCCCTGCGGATGAAAGGTTCCAGAGGCCATATCTCAAATCACAGTCACTGATGTTATATTTCTCTTTCTATTAAATTCTATTAAACTCTCTGTTCCTTTACTGAAACAAGTTGCGAGACGATGTTCGTCCAGTTTGAAGGAATTTACTTGACAGAGAAAAGTTGAACATATATATATATATGGAAGAGTATCGCTGTCTTATTCAAAAGTTGGTTATGAACTGCAGCTCCTGATGAAGCAGTTTGTTCTGCGAAATTTTGGCTGTTTGTCGAGCTGTTTTTTTGAGACTCATAAAAGCGATGACAATTCTTAGACATACATACACAAGGATATATAAGAAAATTGTTTTCAGAATTACTGGGTAAAAAAGAAAAAATAATATAAGAAATGTTAAAAAAAAACCCCAGCAAAAATAGAAAATGAATGCTGCAGATTATTAGAAGTCCGGGTGGCCCCCGCTTTAGGGAGCCCGCTGTCAGGCTTGATGATGCGGTCATAGATTTAACAAAAAGGTTGCTGACAATAATCTTTGGGAGTGGTATTTTGTGAAATATTTTCCAATAATGGATAATGATTTATTAGAGTGGAAATTAGAATAGTTCATTTTTGGTCTTTCTATTAAATTACATCATTTTCCAGGAATCCCTGAGTGGGGGGGGGGCTCATTTCAGTTATTTAAATCCCAGTTAGGAGTTATGGTGTGATACAGTGATAAGAGTTCAGTTCCTTAAGCAGGAAAAAGCACACTAGAAGCTGAATTCGCTTCCAGCAATACTTTTACCGAGTTGGGCAATGATGGCGTGTTCTTTACAGCTCTATCTTCAGATATAGATATTACTGTTGTTTCTTGATAAATTGGTGGCCTTTTTGTTCTTTAATTTGCTAATGGTTGTAAAAGCCAATTATCCGAATGGATACATATAGTTTGCCTTGCCGTTCCTCGTGGATTAGGGTCAGTGGTAGGAGGGGATTAGAATGATGAGCCCTGTTTAAATACAAGGTCTCATCTACCTCCTTTTCTGAACTCACATTCTCTTCCATGTACCGGCCTGATATTGTTACCACTTCTCATCTCCCAGTACTTCCAGTAGGTATGTGAGCCCTTGAAAGGGGTGACTCCTCTCCTTCTCCTCCCCTCCTTTGGATGCTGGTGATCTCTCAGGTTCCTTCATAATGAGGAGGCCTCTCCCTTGAAGTTCTCAAAAACAAACGCTGAGCCCCTAATAAATGGAACTCGAAAAAAAAAAAGAATAGAATAAAAATCTCTTTACAAAATACAGAAAAACCCTTGAGTCCTGGAGGGTAGAACAACTCTCAGCTCAGCAACATACAATGGCTTTTCAAAAATAAAGAAAGGCCCTCTGACTCCATATCTAACCCAGGTCTCACTGTGAGATCTCCAGTGGCCTTTCCCTTTCAGCATAATCCCAATCAGGGGACAGCCAGGAGCCTGCTGCCCCTGTGAGATAAACAGCAATCTTCCAGAGTGGTGAAAGTATGTATATAAGAGGTATCCACCACCAGACCTCCCCCACATGGAGGAGTCAACTCCCACACTATTATTATAGAAACAAATGAAATGGTCCACCTAGTCTGCCCAGCAACTTTATGGTAGTATCTGCCACGCCAAGCAGGTTACTGCCATGCTTATCAGTTTCCCAGACTGTAAAAGTCAGGGCCCTCGTTGGTTACTGTCGGAATCTAATTCTCCTTTACCCCTTACCATGGATTGAGAGAGCAATGTTGGAGTTGCATCAAAAGTATC
Source organism: Rhinatrema bivittatum (assembly GCF_901001135.1). Taxonomy (NCBI): domain Eukaryota; kingdom Metazoa; phylum Chordata; class Amphibia; order Gymnophiona; family Rhinatrematidae; genus Rhinatrema; species Rhinatrema bivittatum. The sequence continues at coordinate 241,589,913 of NC_042620.1, forward strand.
CAGCTTATTGGTTATGGGTAGTAACAGACATATCAGCAAGTTACGCCCATGCTTATTTGTTCTCCAGACCAGCGGTTCTCAACCGGTGTGTCGCGACACACCAGTGTGTCGCCAAGCACCGGCTGCTGGGTCACGTGCTCCCGGTCTCTCCCGCTGCTCTTTCTTCCCTGCTGCCGTTGCCGCTGGGCTATCAACACGTTCAAGCCCAGTGGGAACAGCAGCAGTGCTAAAAAAAGCTGTGGCACTTGTGACTGGCCTTTTCTTCTTCCCGCGCCTGCCCCCACCCGTGACCCGGAACAGGAAGTGATACGCGGTGCGCGGGAAGGAGAAAGACCGTGCCGCATGATAAAGTAGCGGCGGCGGCTGCAGCATCGGCCCCCGAGCAATTGAAGCAGCCGGTAATCGGGAAAGGAGACAGCAGCATGAGCCTCCCGTGGCCGATGGGATTCTACTTTCTTGGCTTGCGGGAGCTGGAGGAGGAGGCTGCTGCAGCTACCATTTGTGCTCGGGGAGGGGCGGGGAAGAGGAAGTGAGTGAGAGAAAGAAGCAGCCAGCCTGCGTGTGATTGAGAGCATGTGTGTGAGTGAAAGAAACTGGTCAGAGAGCTGATGTGTGTGTATATGTGAGAGACAATGAAAGTGACTGCTCAAGGAGATGACCGATGTGTATGTGAGAGTGTGAGACATTAGTCAGGGAGGTGACGTGTGTGTGTGTGTGTGTGTGTGAGAGAGAGAGAGAAAAAGCATTGAAGTGAGAAATCTGGGTATGTGAGAAAGCATGGGCGTAAGAAGCCTGCTGTTGGGGGGGGGGGGGGGTTGGATGTGTGTGAAAGAAAGCATGGGAGTGAGAAGCCTGATTATGTGAGAGAGAGAGCATGGGAGTGGGAAGCCTGTGTGTGTGTGCATGTATGAGAGCGAGAGACTGGTTGGTAAGGTGACTGTGTGTATGAGAGAAAGAGACTGGTGTGTGTGAATATGAGAGAAAGATTGTGATTCAGGGAATGAGAAGCCTGTGCAGTGGAGAGCGAGCATGGAAATGAGAGAGAGACTGGTGTGTGTGTGTGTGTATGTATGTGTGTGTAACAGAGAGAAAGTGATTATGGGAATGAGAAGCCTGTGCATGTGAAGAGAGTGAGCATGGGAGTGAGAAACCTGGGTGTGTGTGAGACACAGCATGTGAGGGAGAAGCCTGTATATGTAAGACAGAACATGGAAGTAGGAAGCCTGTGTGTGTATGCATGAGAGAGATCAGGTGACTGGTGTGTGTGTGTGTGTGTGTGTGAGAGAGAAAGAAAGTGATTATGGGAATGAGAAGCCTGTGCATGTGGAGAGAACAAGCATGGGAGTGAGAGACTGGTGAGTGTGTGTGAGACAGAGAAAGTGATTATGAGAGTGAGAAGCCCGTATATGTAAGTAGAACACGGGAGTGGGAAGCCTGTGTGTGTGTATGGCATGAGAGAAACTGTTCAGGAAGGTGACTGGTGTGTGTGTCAAAGACTATTTGGGAGATGATTGGTGTGTGAGAGACAGAAACTGGTCATGGAGGCATGACTGGTATGGTGTGTGTGTGTGAGAGACATGGGCATTAAGGAAGAGGACCATGAGTATAGAGCTTAGCCTCTACTGCTGCTTCTGCTGTGTGCTACGGCCTGCATGGAAGAGGAGTAGGAGAGCTGCTGGAGGGGGTAAGTAAAGGTGGCTTTTTAAGTTTATTTTTCTTGACTGCCATTTTAATTGTATGATGTCTGCTTTTTTGAAATATTTTATTGGTGTTTGGAGAATGTTTAATAGTTTTTATGAGTTTTTAATTGTTGGATGTTATTCTGTTCATAGCTGTTTTGAAACATTTATTCTGCTTATTAGTATAGTTTTACAATTATTTCTGTGTGGGGATCTATAGCTGCTTGCTAGTTCTGTTTTCCTAATAAGAGATGTATTGGTTTTTAGGACCTGATTTAATATTTGTAGTGTTGCCGTTTCATAGATAGGGTTGCTCCTGTTTAGAGTGTATTCCATAATACAGGTGTAACTGTGTGCGGATTAGTTTATGTGCATTACTACAGATCCTGGGAGTATGTTAGGTCGGTTCTGTGTCTGTTACCGAGATGAGATATTTTGCTAGCATGTAAGTGTTTGTATCGGTCTTATTTGTTGTGTTTTCTCAAGAGGACATGCATTGGTGGTAAACTGCTGTCTTTTCATAAGTAGGGCTATTGAGCCTGGAAGTAGAAGGAGTTTGAGTTGCTGTTACTGAGATGACACCAGAACCAGAATATCTTTTTTGTAGGGTGAGTTGTATGGGGAATGTCATACTTCTGCTTTACATCCATTATTGTGGGTCAGGGGGGTTCCCGTGGATGCAAACTGTACTTTTACATCTAGCCCCGTGACGATCATGGGTCAGTGTGTCACGCATGTGAGAGCCATCTGTCAGGCGTGTCCCGACAGAAAAAAGGTTGAGAACCACTGCTCCAGACCACAAAAGTCAGGGCCCTCCTTAGTTGCTATCTGAATCCAGTTCCCCTTTTCCCCCTGCCGTTGAAGCAGAGAGCAATGCTGGAGTTGCATCAACAGTATGAAGGCTTATTTGGTTAACCTCCGCACCAGCAAGTTACCCCCATGCAGTCTTTTCTTCATTTCCATCCTCTGGCTTTTAGGGATCCACATTGTTTATCCCATGCCCCTTTGAATTCTTTCACTGTTTCCTCCCCACAAAAAGAATTAGCCCTGACCTGGTAGAGAACCAAGGGGTCTCTACAATTAAAAAAAAAACAAAACTGATCTTCAACTCTTTTCTGCTTATTGTCCATGTTTCAGCGGTCTATTTAGGGCTGGAGGAGGCAATTTTTCAAAGCTGTGTGGACAGGTGAAAAGTCCACTGGGAACTTTTACTTGTGGATTTCGCAGCAGCAGTTTTAACAAAGGAAGTATGTGCATCCTTTCCCTTTGAACAGTTGCCTAAGGAAAGGATGTCCATAGAGATTTGTATCTCCTTTGTTTCTGCAGTTATGTTTTCCCGACCAAAGCAAGGTGCATAGTTTTGAAAATCCTAAACCGTACATGTTGTTTTTTTTCCCCCCTGGCCTAACCCCTCCCCATGCTGCCTCCCTTACAACGCGGGTAGAAGTGTGCATCTTGTGGAACTGTGTGCAAGCTTTTACCCCCGTACTAAGTGGTCAGTTTTCAAAAAGCCCATTTTCCTGGGTAGACAGCTTTTGCAAAAATTGCTCTTGGGCGTAGATAAGCTGCCTGCATTTCAGTTGCTGGAATAAAGCCAAACTAGACAGATGATTTCGCTTTAACTATTGCCTACAGAAAAGTACCCACACAAAGATGCACCGTTTTCAGATATGGATACATTTCCTACGAGAAACTTACAGGGGTAGTTATGATTATACAAACCTACCCACATAAATGCCTCCCACGAGCAAACCCTACCATGGGAACATCCCCAAACATATGCAGGTACCCGTGATGCTGTGATAAGGGTCAATTACTAAGCCTTAGTATTTTCTGCTGGAGGGTAAAATACTGTGGGCATTAACTAAGCTGCGGTACTCGATACCATAGCTTAGTAAATCCCTGCGGTATTTTCCCCATGGTAAAATACTGTGGGGGGAAAATACCATGAGATAAAAATACCCCAAAAGCCATGTGATGGCAGCCCCTTTGTCAGGGTCTACCATCTTCTTAAAGGGCTATATTAGTCCAATTACCCTCCCCCTCTACACGTGTAAACCCCCAAGCATCCGTTTTCCTAACCTGTGCACAGCTATGGGTTAGGAAAACGGATGCTCATAAACTTGAGAGTCCATTTTCCTAACCTGACCCACCGGCACATTTTCAATTTTTTTTTAACCTTTTGGTTCCTTCAACTTAATATTGCCATGATATTAAATTGTAGGATGTATAGAAAAGCAGTATTTTCTGCTTTTCTGTACACATTTTTGATCTGCTCAGAAATTAACGCCCGCCCTTAATTTCTGAGCATAGAATGTGTGGATCGGGCGCACTTTTTTTTTCTGTATCCCGGGTGAATAGCTAATAGCCTCATCAACATGCATTTGCATGTTATGAGTGCTATTAGTTTTGGGAGGGTGGGGGAGGGTTTGGGCGTGCAATTTGGACATACTAATCCCCTTATTGAATAAGGGGTAGTGGATGCATGTCCAGTATGCGCATCCAACTGGCCTGTTTGTTTCTTAGCCCCCCTTTCATTTGTACTGCTTGGTTTTGGAGACTAGCATGTCTTGTTTTTACTTTTACTTTTGAAAAGTATGTAACTATTCACGCTAAAATCCATATATTTCTGTGACAAAGGTAATTGTTTTTGTAAATTGATAAACTTATACCTAAAAAATAAAAAAAAAATCACCAGGAAGTATGCCCATTAAGGTGAGGAAAAAAGATTAAAGAAAATTTGTGTATGGCTGATGGCAAAATGGCCGCTGCAAATGAAAATGCACCCAGGCCTGCTCTAAATAATGTGCTTTGTTAAATCGCAACACTTTATTCATCTTATCTGAAAGAATTTCTAGGGACATGAAAGATAAACTTTATTAAGGTTTCAGCCAGGCTATACCATATCAAATTTGGCATAAGTCATAAAGGAGCATCTGTCAAAGCATTAAATCTGCATTATGACCCTACTGTTGAAGTACTTGGTAGAAGGAATGTACTCCTCTCATTAGATAGTACATATAGCAGATACCCAATATGCTATGGTGTGTTTTTATCTACTCTTGGTATACTTATTGAGTTCTGTGATGTTGGAAATGAGACATGGGTAAGGGGCCAGGGGCCAGGGATGGGGTTCTTATGTTATACCTGTATAATGTTTGAATTTGATATTTGTTTATGATTATGGTACTTAAAAATTGAATTAAAAAAATTTCCCAAATACAAAAATCACCAAAAAGTTTGTTTGTGTGGCCAATTCCCCACCCCTTTTCAGGCTCCAAACCTTTTCCTGGCTCTAGGCTCCTCCCGACCCACTCTCTGGGCATATTTTTAAGACCTGGTGGCCTAGTGGGTCCTGGAGCATCCCCAAGGCTCCAGGCCTGGTTTCGTCAAATTAAAATGGTGCTGTTCAGCCACAGTACAAGTTATGCTTCTATCTCAAACTTTTGTTTCATATTCCCTGACACACAACTTGCTCGAAACATGGTGCCATGTTGATATTCAGGGACAGTAACTTTAAAACGCATACACTCCCATATACACACATATGTGGCCGCAAGCACACATGCACATGAATTTTATATCGTCCGCGCAATTGCATCACATTATATAAAATACCCCACTGCGCATCTGTGTACTCCTAATTTTAAGCATTTGCATGAGGAAATGTTATTTGTGTATTTTTCTTAGCACTTGTCGGCTTTTACACGTGCAGGTCAGCACATTTTATAACATGCGCAAGTGAAGGAAATGACCAGTTTTACCAATTAGTCCACCAGTTTGCCCAGTCTATCGCTACGTCATCAAGACCCCTCTGGTTATTCAGCCTGCACATCTCCCAGTTTACCCTGACCCTTAACCCAGTCAGCATTTGGCTATAAAGGGGCGGATTTTAAAAGCCCTGCTCGCGTAAATCCGCCCGGATTTATGCGAGCAGGGCCTTGCGCGCCGGCGCGCCTATTTTCCATAGGCCTGCTGGCGCGCGCAGAGCCCTGGGACTCGCGTAAGTCCCGGGGTTTTTTGTCGGGGGCGTGTCGGGGGCGGGGCCGATCGACGCGGCATTTTGGGGGCGGGACGCGGCGTTTCGGGGGCGGGCCCGGGGGCATGGTTTCGGCCCGGGGCGGTCCGGGGGCGTGGCCGTGCCCTCCGGAACTGCCCCTGGGTTGCGTCTCGGCGCGCCAGCAGCCTGCTGGCACGCGCGGATTTACTTCTCCCTCCGGGAGGCGTAAATCCGCGGACAAAGGTAAGGGGGGGGTTTAGATAGGGCCGGGGAGGTGGGTTAGGTAGAGGAAGGGAGGGGAAGGTGAGGGGAGGGCGAAAGAGAGTTCCCTCCAAGGCCGCTCTGATTTCGGAGCGGCCTCGGAGGGAACGGAGGCAGGCTGCGCGGCTCGGCGCGCGCCAGCTGCCCAAAATCGGCAGCCTTGCGCGCGCCGATCCTGGATTTTAGTAGATACGCGCGGCTACGCGCGTATCTACTAAAATCCAGCGTACTTTTGTTTGCGACTGATGCGCCAACAAAAGTACGCGAACGCGCATTTTTTTAAAATCTACCCCACAGAGTTCTATTCTGACTTATACCTGATAAATAGCAGAAGTAACAGCCGTCCATGCACTGCGTTCACAGGTTCTAAAATCGCATCTTATGTATGTGAATGTTGGCCCCACCCTGGAATGCCCCTGACCAGCCCCTAACCCACCCCTTTTTTTCACAAGCAAATGTATTTGCGCACGAGTACTTGCACATCTATGTGTGAGGTTTATAAAATAGCATGTGTGCAAATCTGTGCTATTTGCACGTGCATCTGCTATTTTGTGTGCACGCATCTCTTTTAAAATTCTCATTTAAGTATGCTGCCAATCGGAAGAGAAGTATTTCAACAAGACAAGATTTTGTGGATATAATGTTCCTCTGGTGTTGTTTAGCACATTGGCTGTTTTATTGAGACTGGTTATTTATAATGTATAAGACTTGAAAAAAAACACAGACTGATGACTGGACTAGAGGACGGGAAGCAATGATATTTTAGTGCATTACAAGCATACATTATAATATTTTGATGTTATACCAAGACATTTTGAGGTAGATTTTAAAAGCAATGTGTGTGGCAAAACTAGGAAATACGTGCGAGACTTGGATGTGTGTGGGCCGCATGGATTTTAAAAGGCCTGCGGCCGTGCACGAATCTCCCGGTATGCGGATAATAAAGTTTTGGCAAAAAGGGGGTGGGACACCGGCATGGGTGGGGCCATGAGTGGCCTGGGACTGCACCATGCAGTCAGTTACTTGCACTAGCGCCTCCGGGATCCCACAACTGTGTAACTTGCTTCTGCTATAGGCTGCGTGTAAGTAGGTACATTTTAAAAAAAAAGGGTAGTTAGTGGGATCTTAAGGATCAGGGTTAGTAGGTTAAAAGGGAGACAGCTAGGTTGGGGGTTTAGGAAGTCATCTCTTTTACTTGCGCGAACTGGTAAAAAGGCCTAATGTGACACCAAATGCATCTACTAAAATCCCTCCACTTACACACTGGAGACAGCATATGTGCGTGTCAACATAAAATCGAGTGCCCATGTATGCGCAGGTAGCAGATTTTATAAAATGCGCACATAAATACACGTGCGTCCATGTATGCACGTGTGTCACTGAAAGTTACCACTTTAGCGTATACAGGGTGGGTAACTATTGAAATGTATTGGTGGAATTTTAATAGATGTCATTTATTTCATGTTTTCCACTTTTCATGGGGTTTTTTGACAAAGGTATTGTTATCAGTAATAGTACAACATATTTTTGTTGCCTTCATCTTTTTGCCTTTTACATACACACAACCTAAATTATATTTTGGAGCTGAATCTTACTCAAAACGTGGTCTCCCCCATCCCTCACTCTGCTTAAGCTGTGCTCCTGTGGTGTTTTTATTATTTTAACTTTGGGATTCAAACTTTTCAGAGAGGCAAACAACCAGACCTTGCAGAATTCCAATGATAGTGCTCTGGAGTACAGTTAAGACTTAATTGTAGTTCTGTGGTTTCCCTGGTCAGCAAAGCTCAGACGTACTCCTGGTGTGAGACACTCTCGGGTACTTGCTCCTCGGGGGCCCTGCACCTGTCTCTGGCTATCCGCTCCTCGGAGGGCCCTATGCCTCGGATGCTGTCTACCAGCTCCCCCGCTCCTCAGGGTTGCTCCTGGAACTACTCTACTCGTGGAGACTCAACATTGGTGGACCCCGCTCTGCGGACCATTGCCTGTGCCTGTGACTGTGCCGTGCCCCCCGCTCCTCAGGGTAGCACGTTGTGTACTTTTGATGGTGCCACGCTTCCCCACTCCTCGGAGCAGCACCTTGTGTATTCCTGTGACTACACCTCACTCCCCGCTCCTCGGGGTAAGCGTCCTGCTTTATCTCAGAGACTGTACGCACTCCCCTGCTCCTAGGGGAAGTGCTCTTTCGCATTTCCTCAGGTAAGCCTACGTCATTCCTCCCATGCTGACTCTCTCTGTGGCTCCGCCCCCTGGGGTCACTCCCTCGGCACTCCTCCATATCCTGCCTGCATTCCCCGCTTCTGGGGGCCTGTTCAGCACTTCACCACTAGGAGGACCTATTCTGGCAATCGCATCTACAACCCAGTGTCCTGCTCTCCCAGTACTCTCTGGACTGTGTCTCCTATTGCTGCAGAGCTCGCCTCCCAATGGTGAGGCTCAGTGGGGGGCTCCTCCCCGTGGGCAGTGCCATCTCTCACCTGGGGCCCACTAACCCATGCATCCTAACAGAAACTCCCAAGCACCTCAATCTCTGTCTCTCTTCATTTTCATCTTAGAGTCGGTATCCCTTCCTAATGACAGGAAAGATTGAAATCTCTTCTCCAAACAGTGGGTAGAAAGGTAGTAGTAAAAAAAAAAAAAATGAAAACTTCTTCCTAACCAAGAATAAAGAAAAACTTCTCCAAAACAGTTCTTACTTCTTGGCAACTAGAGTGCCCACTTTAACTGGGCGCAGGGCAAAGTGACCCAGTCCCCTCAAGCAGGGGTGTCTGCCCTCCTGTGCTAGGAGCAGGTCAAAAATAAAAGGCAAATCTCTTCCTTCTCTTCTCCACTCACACAAGGCAGTACCCTCCAGATCTGTGAGGGCTCTAGCAGGCTACTGTCTTTTTTTGCCCTAATTTTGCAGGCTTTGGGAACCTGCTGGGATCCATAAAACAAATCCCTCCTTCTGCTCCAAAACCAAAACTACAATCAACCACACATTGCATATGCTGAATATAGGGGTAGCCTGACTAATCCTAGCACCCAAGGTGGGAAAATACCTTAGGGATTGTCCAAAAACGTAAAAAAAAACCTCCCTCCAAAGATAGAGAACAGAAAAATTAGAGGAAAGGGAATGACGTACCCCCTTACATCTACTATTAATGGATTATAAAACTTAGGATGGCTCTCTCTATTGCTAATGGCATCCAAACATTTAAGAGTTATTGTTCAATTATATAAGCTAATTGTCTAATAATACCTGTTTGGTAGAACAGGCTTCACAGAACCTCAAATTTCTTGTGTGCAGCTGCCCATGATTTTATTGGAAAATTTCTATTAAAATCATATTTTTCTTTCCATGGTTCATAGTACTAAAAGATGACATTTCTGCATCGCTTCCTTTTGAGTCAGCTTTGCTGAATTGGTACTATAAATTAGTTCATTCTATTTGGTATAAACTTATTGTTTATAGAAGGATCTTCAACTACAGTGGTGTCCAAGATAAGATTTTAATTAATATTTTACTGGAATATCTTGGCCACTCCGTATACAGAAGCAAAACTTGAATCCGTTTCAACCATACAGTGATTTCAGTAAATGTTCAATGCAAAATGTCTGCATGAATTCTCAACAAACTGTACATTTATTTGAATTACAAACTATTAAAGATATTAACTAATCCAATGTATAAATTATTTGCAAGTTGGTAGTTCTCAACCTCTGGGGCTTAGAGCAAAATTGTCCACATTTTAAGCAAATTTGCTAGTTTTAATCCCATTGATTCCCAGGATGCATAACTTATAGAGTAAATATGGTGATGTGAGTTTCCTTGTAATAGAGAATGGTCTCATGTGCCTTCTTTTAATGCCAGAACAACTGCTGTGCAACATAGCTCAAATTAGACTGTTTCCTCACTCCATATGATATAGCTAGCAAGCAGTATCAATTTGTTGTGTATACAGCTTTTGTTTCTTCTTAAAAGGAGTATTTGGTAGATCACAGTGTTATTTATCTAATGTGGTTCAGAGGGATGAAACGTCATTCACTAAAATAGAAGCATGAGATGTGATACAGCACAGGGGGTCCTAAGAAACTGTTGAACTCGGGGGTGGACCCTTGTCCTGTGGCAGTGGAGATCCACCTCCTGGTAGGGACCAGGAGGCAACTGTCCCCAGGGGGCAGAGCACGGATGGAGACAAAGGCTAGGAAGAGCTTCACCCCCTGGAAGCCCGAAGTCCCCCCGGGAGGAGCCCATTGGGACCCAAGCCGCTTGGACTTAGGTGGGCCTCGCAGGGTCTCCTGGGAGAGTGGAAGTCCAGCGTGCCCACAGACAGGAGGGGAGCGCGGTCAGGTTCGAGACTGGAGGTGAGGTGGAACAAGGAGGACCAGAATAGCGAAGGTGATAACAAGGCTAAGAACAGAGCCAGAATCTAGGGACGAGGTCAAACAGGCAGAGGTCAAAGTCCAGGAGTCAGTCCAAAGAATGGTCAACAAAGCAGAGGTCAGGTACCGGAGGTCAGACGAGGTTACAGGTAGGCTGAGGTCAAAAGGCAGGCAGCAGGCAGACGAGTCAAGTAACAGGCAGACGTCGGAAGGCAGGCGGCAGGCAGGCAGACAAGTCAAGGAACAGACTGGAGTCAGGAGGCAGGCAGCAGGCTGGCAGGTCGAGGAACAGCCTGGAGTCAGGAGACAGGCAGGCAGGCAGACGGTAAAGTAGCAAGCCGAGGTCAGTACCAGAGAGTCAGTCCAGAGATACTACCTGGGAGATGAACAGGAACAGAAGGACGCTGGAACTAGGAAGCAGGAACAAGGCAGGAACAGAACTGGAACAGAAGGATCTTGGAACGAGACTTGGAACAAGACAGGAGCAGGTACAAACGCGGAGGCAATCTAGCATAAGCCGACCCAATTGCCAAGGCAAGGAACTGCAGGCAGGGACTTCCTTATAAAGGAGAATCAATCAGGGCGCACCACGGAACTAAGACCCGCCCTTGGCCCTACAAGAGGCTGGGTGGTCTGTGCGCACACGCGCGTGGCTAACAGCGCCGAAGACGCCAAGCTCCGGCGTGAGGCCTGGTTCACGGTGGAAGGCCCGTTGACTGCCGCTGTGGGACGCTGGGACCTGGAAGTGCTAGCAGCTGCCGCTAGGGAGGCCGACCCGAGACCTGCCGAGGAACCATAAAGGTGAGCAGGCCCTTGCGTGGGACGGGCGCAGATGGGGCGTGTAACAGTACCCCCCTTCTAGGCCTCCCCCTATGCGGCCATGGCTTATCAGGATGAACCTTATGAAAGGCTTTCAGGAGCTCCTTATCAAGGATATTATGGGAAGGTTCCCACGAATTCTTCTCGGCCCCATAACCCTCCCAGGCTAAGAGATATTCCCATTTTCCTCGACGTCGCCGAACATCGAGGTCCTCTCTTACCTGGAGGGAGGAGTCAGGTTCATAAGAGACCCATGGAGGAGAGGGTACTTTGTGTGAGGGCCAGGAGAAGACCAACGGCTTCAACAAGGAGACATGGAACGTGTTATGGATGCCCATGGCATGGGGTAACTGGAGTTGGTAAGATACCGCTCCCACTCTTTGGATTATAGGAAATGGTCATATGTACTTCGGAGCCAAGCAATGAGAGGGAAGTCTTGGTTGTATGTGTCGAGCGGTTAACCACACCTTTTGGCTGGGATGGAAGAGTGGAGCAGGACGTCTATGGATATCAGAGTTACACTTGGAGCGCTCAGTGGCTTGAGAAAGGCGTTCTTTTACTCTGTTCCATACCTAATGAATGGTGTGAGCCATGGATTGAGCCGCTGGAGACGGAACTGTCAAGGGAACAGGAAGAGGCAGGCAGGGCTGCCGTCCAAATACCACAGAAAACGGGGAAACAGTGGCTGCAGCAACATGCGTATTGTATGACAGCTTAACCCAAGGAAGAAGATCAGACCAATTATCTTGCTGATCATTTACATAGGAACGGAGGAACGTCTTCAAGGTCCAATTGGTCCTTTCAGCTTGGCCATTGGCCTGTGGATGATAGCTTAAGGAGATATTGAACATCTTACATAACGAACACCAATACTTGGCAGCAAACTGTGGTCCCCGATTGGAGATGATCTACTTGGGAAGTCCATGGAGGCGAAAGATGTTCTTCAAGAACAGCTTCACTAGTTCTGGGGCTGAAGGGAGGCCCGGCAGAGGAATAAAATGACCCATCTTCGAAAAACGGTCAATGATGACCCAAATCACCGTGTTGTTCTAGGAAGGAGGTAGATCCGTAATAAAGTCCATCGAGATGCTTGCCCATGGTTCGGTAGGCACCGGGAGTGGTTGCAGTAAGCCCCAGGGCTTTCCAGTAGGCGGCTTCTACTGGGCATAGATGGGACACGAGTCCACATAGTTTCAGGAGTCTTGCACCATATTGGGCCACCAATAATGTCTTTGCAACATCTCTAAGGTTCTAGCATGGTCCAGATGGCCTGCCAACTTGGAGTCATGAGCCCATTTCAGAACTCGTTCACGTAATCTCCTAGGAATGACAGTTTTTCCAGTAGGAACTGTAGTGGTCACAGCAAGGGAAATACAGGCAGGATCAATAATGAAGCTAGGAACTTCAGGAACATCCTCAGGTTCAAATGATCTGGATAGCGCATCAGCGCGAAGGTTCTTGGAACCAGGACGGAAACAAATCGTGAAGTTGAATCGTTCGAAGAAGAGTGTCCATCGGGCTTAACGAGGGTGCAGGAGTTGAGCCTCTTTCAGAAGCTTAAGGCTCTTATGGGCAGTGAAGATAGTAAACTTATGTTTCGCCCCTTCTAATGAGGGGCGCCACTCTTGGAGTGCCAACTTGACTGTGAGGAGTTCACGGTCACCAACGGTGTAACGCTGTTCCATGGGGGAGAACTTGTATGAATAGAAAGAGCAGGGAATCAGTTTGCCCTTGGGGGAAAACTGCCTCAAGACGGCTTCTGCGCCAATTGCTGAGCCTTCGACCTCCACGACGAAGGGATGTGAGGGGTCCGAGTGCTGCAAACAAGGGCCGGAGCAGAATGCTTCCTTGATAGTCTGGAAGGCGGCAAGTGCCTTAGGTGTCCACACCCGGGTATTAGCTCCTTTCCAAGTCATAACAGTAAGTGGCACAACTAAGGAAGAGTAATTAGCAATAAAGCTCTGGTAATAATTGGTAAAACTAAGAAAATGCTGCAGGGCGCGGAGACCTATTAGCTGGGGCCAGTCGTGGATCCCCTGGACTTTCTTGGGATCCATGGAAAATCCTCAGTCAGAAATGATGTACCCTAGGAAGGGTAAGCGATTACGCTCAAACAGGCATTTTTCCAGCTTGGCATACAAGTGGTTCTCTCATAGACGTTGTAATGCACAAAAAAGCTCTGGAATTTGTTGCCAGAGGATGTGGTTAATGCAATTAGTGTAGCTGGGTTCAAAAAAGGTTTGGATAAGTTCTTGGAGGAGAAGTCCATTAACAGCTATTAATCAAGTTTACTTAGGGAATAGCCACTGCTATTAATTGCATCAGTTGCAACAAGACGTATTTACCAAAGAATAAAAATGAAAAAATAGTCTTCTAAGGGACCATCATATAAACCCCTCACTTTAATATCTTTTAGAGCTTTGCGTGTGCTCTATCGATAAATCAAAGGGGTACAGTTTTAATCATTGGTCCATTTTTTTAGGATTTTTTTAAAGCATTTTCACAAAAAATATTATTTAAAAAGTGCACTATTTCCCCATTAGTTGAAGTTAATTCATGCCCAACGTCATCACGTAGAAAATTTTAAAAACCTGGTTCGTCACCATAGTTAAATCGCCGAGTTTCTGGTGGGTGAAAATGCCTTGTGAAGAAATGGCCAGCCGCTTCAATTAATAATAATAACGGGACTGAAAAGAAAAGAATGAACTCTTTGAATTTTGAGATATGCTGATTCCAGCCCCTGAAGCAGCAGTTTTGCGAAACATGGTACCGTGTTGGGCTTGAATTAACTTCAATTAATGGGGAAGTAGTACACTTTTTTAATAATATTTTTTGTGAAAATCCTTTAAAAAAATCCTTTAAAAATTGGACCAATGATTAAAACTGTACCCCTTTGATTTATCGATAGAGCACACGCAAGGCTCTAAAAGATATTAAAGTGAGGGGTTTATATGATGGTCCCGTAGAAGACTATTTTTTCATTGTTATTCTTTGGTAAATATGTCTTATTGCAATTGATTATTTTATCGTATTGCCCATTAAGGTTTTTTTCTATACTATTAATTGCATCAGTAGCATGGGATCTTCTTAGTGTTTGGGTAATTGCCAGGTTCTTGTGGCCTGATTTGGCCTCAGTTGGAAACAGGATGCTGGGCTTGATGGACCCTTGGTCTGACCCAGCATGGCAATTTCTTATGTTCTTATGTAATACGATTCTGACGTGATCTTTATGAGATTCCAGGTCTTTAGAAAAGATCAAGATGTTGTCAAGATATACAACCACAAAGGAGTACAGAAGATCTCGAAGACTTCGTTCATAAGGTGTTGAAAGACCGCTGGGGCATTACATAGCCCAAAGGGCATCACGGTGTATTCGTAGTGACCATCCCTTGTGTTAAATGCGGTTTTCCATATATCATCAGGTTGGATACGTACCAAATTGTACGCACCCCTCAGATCCAGCTTGGAAAAGATTCGTGCCCCTTCAAGGCAATCGAACAGTTCACTGATGAGGGGCAACAACAGGTATCGGTCCTTGCGGGTTATGGTGTTGAGCCCCCTGTAGTCAATACAGGGGCATAGGCTGCCATCCTTCTTCTTGACGAAGAACTCCGCACCAACAGGGGAGTCAGACGGACGGGTGAAACCTTTCTCTAGGTTCTCCTTAATATACTCCGACATAGCCTGAGTCTCAGGTTGAGACAATAGGTAAGTTCTGCCTTTGGGAGGTGCAGTGCCCGGCAGGAGTTCAAAAGGACAGTTGAACTTGCGTAACAGAGGCAAGGTATCCGCTTTCTGCTTCGAGAAGACATCATTGAAGTCAGAATACTGCGGAGGCAGATCAGGTAAGGTAACAGACTTCAGGACAGGAACTACTGGAGATACGGAATGCAAACAAGACTTCTGGCTTTTGGAGCCCCACTGTACCAACTGCAGGGGTTGCCAGTCGAACTGGGGTTTGTGAGCCTGGAGCCAGGGCAGGCCCAGAATAATCGGGTGCGTTGATCACTTCAGGACGTAGAAAAACATCTCTTCCTCATGGAGAGTGCCCACAGTAAGACAGACAGCCACTGTCTGGTGGGTAATGAGTCCTGGAAGATGATCCCCCTGAATGGAGGCAATGCGGAGACTCACCTCCAATGGCTGGAGAGGGATGTTCAAGAGCTTGACGATATTGTCCATAATGAAGCTGCCACTGGCTCCGGTATCAACAAGGGGGGTGGTAGCGAAGGTGTGGGCCTTGATGCCTAGGGAAACAGGAAGCAAATGTTGAGGGCCTGTAACAGATGCGCCCAAGCTAGGGACCCCCGCTGGGCTCAGGTGTTGCATTTTCCCGGTCGAGCCGGGCTGGACTACAGACAATGTCCAGAAATTCCACAGTAAAGGCAAAGCCCCTCCTTCCGCCGACGTAGCTGTTCGGTCGAAGACAAGAACTCTGCATCACCACGGAGGAAGGTGGTGATGCAGAGTTCTTCACCGGAAGATTGGAGGTGCTTGTGGGACATGCTATAGGAGAGCGTGGAGCCTTTACTTCTAGGCGTCTTTGCCGGAGACGATGATCAAGCTTCCCGGCAAGGGAGATCAATTCCTCTAGAGATGTGGGAGTCTCACGGACAGAGAGCTCCTCTTTGAGAGCACAGGAGAGTCCATCTAGGAAGATGGCTTGCAGACAATCTTCTTGCCACCCAAGCTCTGTGGCCAGAGTCCTAAACTCCACTGTATACTCGGAGAGGGACCTTGCCCCTTGACGGAGGTGGAGTAAGGCATGGCTAGCAACAGCCTGGGTCTCCGAAGGTCTGCTTGAAGAGAGCGATGAATTCAGATAACTTGGAAAGGATGGGATCATAACGTTCCCATAAAGGAGAGGCCCACGCAAGAGCCTTCCCTTCCAGACGAGACAGAATGAAGGCCACCTTAGTGATTTCCTTCAGAAACAACAAGGGTTGTAGTGCAAACTGCATAAAGCACTGATTAAGGAAGCCATGACAGGAGCATGGGTCCCTATTATATCGAGGAAGAGCAGGGAATGCCAAAGATGCTTTAGGAAGCATGGTGGCTGAGAGACACACAGGATTGGCCAATGCTGTATCTTGTAATTGGGAACGAAGTTCCTCCACCGAAGAGGCTAACGTTTCCAACTCTTGATGATGCTGTTTCACTGTAGCGGCCAAACAAGGTAGGGCCATGGAGGCGGGAGACTCAGGGGTGGACCCTCATCCTGTGGCAGTGGAGATCCACCTCCTGGTAGAGACCAGGAGGCAACTGCCCCCAGGGGGCGGAGCACAGACGGAGACAGAGGCTAGGAAGAGCTTCACCCCTGGAAGCCCAAGGTCCCCTGGGAGGAGCCCGAAGGGACCCGGGCTGCTTGGACTTAGGTGGGCCTCGCAGGGTCTCCTGGGAGAATGGAAGTCCGGCGTGCCCACAGACAGGAGGGGAGCGTGGTCAGGGTCGAGACTGGAGGTCAGGTGGAACAAGGAGGACCAGAATAGCGTAGGTGATAACAAGGCTAGGAACAGAGCCAGAATCTAGGGACGAGGTCAAACAGGCAGAGGTCAAAGTCCAGGAGTCAGTCCGAAGAATGGTCAACAAAGCAGAGGTCAGGTACCGGAGGTCAGACGAGGTCACTGGCAGGCTGAGGTGAAAAGCCAGGGAGCAGGCAGCAAGTCAAATAACAGGCGGATGTCGGAAGGCAGGCAGCAGGCAGGCGAGTCAAGGAACAGACTTGAGTCAGAAGGCAGGCTACAGGCAGGCAGGTCGAGGAACAGACTGGAGGCAGGCAGGTTGAGGAAGAGACTGGAGTCAGGAGACAGGCAGGCAGGCAGACGGGTAAAGTAGCAAGCCGAGGTCAGTACCAGAGAGTCAGTCCAGAGGTACTACCTAGGAGATGAACAGGAACAGAAGGAATGCTGGAACTATGAAGCAGGAACAGAACTGGAACAGAAGGGTCCTGGAATAAGACTTGGAACTAGACAGGAGCAGGTGCAAGCGCGGAGGCAATCTAGCATAAGCCAACCCGATTGCCAAGGCAAGGAAGTGCAGGCAGGGACTTCCTTATAATGGGGAATCAATCAAGGTGTTCCGCGGAGCTAAGACCTGCCCTTGGCCTTACAAGAGGCCAGGCGGTCCATGCGCGTGCGCGTAGGGGCATGGCCAACAGCAGCGAAGACGCTGAGCTCCGGCGTGAGGCCTGGTGCACAGTGGAAGGCCCGGCGACCGCCGTCGCGGGACGCCGGGGCCTGGAAGTGCTAGCAGCTGCCACTAGGGAGGCCGACCCGGGACCTGCCGAGGAACCATGAAGGTGAGCAGGCCCGTGCGCGGGACGGGTGCGGACGGGGCGCATAACAGAAACTCAGTTTTGTTTTGTTGTGTTTTACAAGTACAAACCATAGGAAGAAAGCATTTCATGTAGTCTATCTATATGCATAATTCTTAGAATTTGTCTGGTTTGTTTGTTTGGTTTTTAGGATAGGAAGATTTTTTATTTCCTCGGTATTAAATCCAAGGCAATCTTTTAGCAAGGGCAGTATTTCTCTACAGATTCTGCCAGTAAAGGTCACTGAAGCTTTAGTACAGTACATGTTAAAAAGTTTGGTTTAATTAGAAATGAGACCCAGGAGCAAATGAAATTTACAGTTTTATCATTGACACAGTGGGTTCAGTTGAATATATTAGCACAAAAGTAGAATCTGAGCTTTTGTCCTGCAGAGCCCCATGAATATATTAAAAATATAAATAACCATAACCATAGTCTTTGTATCATTTTTAAACCAATAAATAAAAACTGTACAGTATAATGAAGTATAAAATAGACTTCAGTATTTCATTTGAGTTATACAGTTTGCAACAGTAGCTCTTGCCGTATCTGTGATCATTCTCAAGATTCATCATGAATTTGCAAGCTATAAATCAAGGGTCTCAAACTCCAGCCCTTAAGAGCTACACATGCACGCAAGTATACACACATATAATTATTTGATTCATATTTATCTATGTATTTATTAAGCTATATCATTGTACTGTACTTTATATTTATTTATGGGGAAATTTTCAGTAGCTTGCCTTATTTCAAAGTACTTGAGTACTTTTGTACCCATGGACCTTCTATCTAATTGTCTTTAGAAGTGATCTTAAGGAAGGGTTAGAAAGGAAAATATGCCTGTTTGCAGAAGAAATGAAAATTTGCAAAAGAGCAGACATGCCGGAGTGCATAAATGAAATAAAAAATAACTTTAACAAACTGGAAAAAATGTTCAAAGGAATGGTTAACTACACTTCAGTCAAAAAAATGCAAAATCATACATTTGGGATGCAGAAATTCAAGGGTCATATGTCTTTTTTGGAGGTGAAGAAGTAATGGTCACCAAATAAGAAAGAGACCTGGGGTCATCAACTCTTAGGGGTAGATTTTTAAAGGGAGCCCGTGGGCGTACATGTGCGCTCGCTACCTGGCGCGCACATATGTACGTCCGATTTTATAACATGCGCGAGCATGTGCGAGCATGTTATAAAATCCGGGGTCGGCACATGCAAGGGGGTGCACAATTGTGCACCTTGCGCGCACCGAACTCTCTCCGAGCCATGCTGCCTTCCCCCGTTCTCTACCCCCCACCCTTTCCCCCCTACCTTTGCCTGTGCTTTTATTTTAATTTCACAATTTACTTCAGGCCTGGGGCTGAAGTAAGATGCGCGCCGGCCAACTGCCAGCACGCGATCCCTGGCACAGCAGAAAATACGGCCGCTGTGCCGGGAGCCTGACCCTGCCCTTTCCCCCACCCCACCCCACCCACACCTCGCCCCTGCCCCTTTTTGCAAGTCCCAGGACTTACGCGCGTCCCGGGGCTATATGCGCGTCGCCAGGCCTATTTTAAAATAGGCCTGGCGCGCGTAACCGTTTTAAAATCTGGTCCTTAATAAATGTTATAAAGGAGTTGTGAAAGCAAATAATAAACAGGCGCATAAAGAGAAATATCACTAGTTAAAAAAAGGAAAGAAATATTACTTTTCTAGACGTCTCCAGTGAATATCTTGAATACCGTTCATTTCTGGAGACTACATCTATAAAAGTACATTAACAAGTCATTTCAAAGATGGCCACTAAAATACTGCATGACCTGCAGTATAAGCCGTTTAGATAGAATGAAGGAACAAAAGATGAACTCTGTACAAGAAAGGTGGCAAAGGGGAGCTGTATTCAAATCATACAAATATTCAAAGTTTCAATTGAGTACCAGAAGGTGGCTTTGTTCATAGACTGGAAAACTCAAGGACAGTAGTCATTATTTGAAGCTGAACTGAGAAACTGTCAAAAGAAATGCAACAAAATATTTTTTCATTGAGGGAAGATGAGAACCTGGAACAGATTTCCACCAGAGTTTATAGGAGTCAAAACAGCTTCAGAATTCTAGTATGCATGCAGTGGACACAAGGGATCTTAGTGGTAGAGGGAGGGAGAAACTGCAGATCGAGCAAAACCTGTGACAGCATAGTAGGCAGGCACAAATGGGCAGACTGGTGGACAAAGTGGTCTTTTTCTTCTGACATTTCTTGTGTTTCTAAAAATGCCATGCGATATATATACACAATCATTTTATTACTGCATAAACTGAACATATTTTTATTTATATTCCATAGGAACTTCTACTACATCACAATCCTACGTGACCCTGTTTCTCGCTATTTGAGTGAATGGAGGCATGTTCAGAGAGGAGCAACATGGAAGGGTTCGCTGCACTTATGTGATGGGAGATCTCCAACTTCAGAAGAATTGCCCAGTTGTTATACAGGGGATGACTGGTCAGGGTGTTCCCTGAAGGAATTTATGGATTGCCCTTATAATCTAGCCAATAATCGTCAGGTTCGCATGCTTTCTGACCTGAGCCTGGTTGGATGTTACAATTTGACCATCATGGCAGAAGAGCAAAGGAACAAACTGCTTCTGGACAGCGCGAAAGAGAACCTGAAACGCATGGCATTCTTTGGCTTAACAGAATTTCAAAGAAAGACTCAGTATCTGTTTGAAAAAACTTTTAACATGAATTTCATATCGCCATTCACTCAGTTTAATAGCACACGGGCCTCTAGTGTGGAAATAGATGAGCAGACTCAAGAACGCATTGAGGTACTAAATTATTTAGACATGGCATTGTACGATTATGCAAAAGACCTCTTTTTGCAAAGGTATCAGTATACAAGACAAAAACAACACCAAGAAGCCCGGCGAAAGCGTCACGAGCAACGTAAAATTTTAAAAGCAAAGCAAATTTATTTCAAAAACCAGACTGATAATTCAACTACTGATTACATTGGCAATATAGAGAAATGGCGATAATAGGAGTTTGCATCTTTATAGAAGACTAGTAATACTGTAAATTAAAAAAAAAAATGTATAGAAGATAAAATAGTCCAAACAGATTATGTTTCTCAAATATTTGAAGCAAAAGAGTTAATACGTTGCCTTTGCAGTTGCCTTTGCATTAAATGTTATGTGGGTATAACTTAATATGTAAATGAATTGTCATTTTTTGATTTCTTGGAGTATATATGAAAATTGTAAAAGCCAAGAGGAGGTTCCCTGCAGCCTTGCTGAGATGATCTTTGGAAATGACTGTCTAAGTCCTAAAGCATGGGCCTATATACCGTAAGGATTTTCTCCTATGTTTTTGACAATGGTAAATGAAATCCTGAGAGAATAAATTCTATGGTTTGTAGGCAAGAAGAGGGAAGCAGGGTGACAATTTTATACATGGCCGCTAAATGGCTTTTAAATTATTTGTGTTACACTGTTGAAGCTCTTCCAGATGCCAGCTGATTTTCTAGCAATGAATGATAAATAGAACATTAGAAATTTAAAAACAAAACAAAAAAAAAATATATATATATAAAATCAGAATTTTCCAACTTTCTCTTTCATTTTTATTTGTGGTATCTTTGCAGAAAATGTACCCAGCTGGATTGCTTGCCAAACTAGGAGGGAAAAGAGAAATCCAGAAAACCAAAAGAAAGTGGTATTTCATAAATACTGTAATATTGGATTTTAAAAAGGGAAGAATGTGTCCATTTTTACATTCATAGTTACTCAAAATGGTAAATGTTATATAGGCTGCTGAGAAATCTATGAAATCACAATGAATCTCATACAGATACACGTATTTGAAATGGAGAATTTTTCATGATATAACACGAGCATGTTGTTGATTGAAGATACTACCTCGTTTAAGGATGTCTAGGAGAAGGCAAAGCCAAGTGCTGTCATAACTTTCAGGCTGCCTAATATGAATAAGACCCATTCCCAATTTTTTATTACTGTCATAAAATGTTCACTGATCATGTCCCAAAAATATGAGTTTTAAATGATCCATAAAGTTTTATCGTATTTCAACTTTAAAACTGTGCATTTGTTTTAGAGTTCACATAAAAAACATCTAAACTTATTTTGTGAAGCATTGTTACAATAGCAGTTTCTCCTGTTCATGGAGAAATTTAATGCTGCCAAAAAGAGAAGGTTATGGGTGATGAAAGAAAATGAACACACTTTCCGAGGCCTGTTTTAAACAACAAAGTTGTAAATGGAGTGCCAGTTCCTGAAACCGGACCAGCAAAGTGGTAAATAAGGCATTTAGAGCTTTAATCGCAGACTCGAGACTAGACCCCAAAAACCGCAAGGCAGTGGAGTGGGCCCAGAGCATCTTTCACTCCATTTCAACTTGGCAGAGGCAAACCACCAGTTTGGTGATGAGAAAATCTCTCTATCATCTTTCCTTCTGTCTCCTGCTCCTGCAAGGAGGAAGCGCTTTGCCTTAATGCTGATTTTCTGTTGGGTAGGTGTGAAGATTTCAGAGAGGCGGGCAGCCTCTTGTCACAAAAGCAATCTGAACTCTTTAGCTGGTTACACGAATGGATTTGACTCGTTATCATTTTAACATATTCTGGTCATCAGCTCTACTTTCTACATTATAAAGCAATTTGAAATTTAAAAAGCACCGTTTGAAATCAGTTTTTCTATACAGCATATCTAAGCTTATGCAACTGCATTTACTGTGGTTGATTATAATACAGATTATCAGGGGATACCTCCTGCAAAATTTCCTTTTCATTGTTTCAATGCAGTTTAGCTGTAAAAAAAAAAAAAGTCTAGATCCTAGTACTATTTGTTAAAAGATTGCAGAGCTCCTTATTGATTCATTGTACATTTTGCACTTAAAAAATATATTTTCTTTAATTTCTGTAGAACTTTGAGTATCGTAAAAACTGGAATTGTTTCTAGAGTGTACATCCTCTATAACTAGCAGAATAGACAGCAAATAAATTGAGGCAAATATTTAATATTAAGAATATTAGGAGCATGGATGGGGGTCGTAGTTATGCAGCAGCTCAGCTGGCAGTAGTTTGAAATGGCAATTACGGTAGACAGCCGGTCAAAGTAGATTAGCTCAGGCCAAATAGGTCAAACTTTTCTGATCGGGGGTTGTAGAACTAAGCACTCCAATCTTTCAGGTAACTCTGCCATTATCTTGGTTAGAATCAGGTCTGGAAGAGGATTTCTGGTGGTGCTCCTAAAGGCTCTGCAGTACTAAAAGAAAGAAACGTTGTAAGGTAATAGGTGTATAAATTCAGAACAATGTATCAAAGACTCTATGCAAAAACACTGTACAAATGCTAATGAAGATGTCATAGGACTAGTCCACAAGACTAAAAGCATTATAATTAATTTCAGTTGATATGCTTGTTTGTTTGTAAAGACATGTGTTAGGCTAAGCCATTTATTGTCAGCAAACAGTGAGAAGACAGCTGGTAACATCATTCTTTCCTCTGAATTAGATGCTTAAAAATACACATTTGCACTACAGTATGTCTTTTCATCTGTACAGCAAGACACGTTGGTCAGGTTAGTATAGGAAGTAGAAGGCTTTGAAATGTTTTGCTTCAGTCTTTAAGAAATACTGCAACTAGTCCTAGGGTTTAAGTTACCAACGACAGCATGCTACAACTCTGGGATTTTTAACTGGAAAGAAAGTGAAGTAAGTGCTACTGTGGAAAGAATCATTTCACGTACAGAAATTTATTTGAGCAGAAAATCATAGACCCATATTGTGTCTCTCAATTGTATTTTAGTCTTAAAAAGTAAAAATAGAATTGCTATGAAATTGTGGATATATATATATGTGTGTGTGTGTTTGTGCATGTATATATAAATATATATATACATACACATACACATTTATTCATAACACAAGAGAGGGTTAATGGGTCTATTACAGACAATGCATTTTGTTTTATGATGTGGTGTGCATGGTTTACAGATACTTGATGCATTTTCTTTGTGTATACTGTTTATTGTATATAAGGGATGTATGAAACAATCTTTTGTCATAATCATAGAAAATCTACTGATTTTCACAGTAGACCTCTGTGTCTTATTGTGTAGATTTACAGAAAAATTCCTCTGACTTTGATTGTGTAATTTAACTATAGAACTGATAAATAAAATTTAATTACCTGTATTTGATGTTATTTATTCTCCATATCTGGAACCAGATTTTTTAAATATGACTAAAACAGTGTGGTTGCTGTGATAGTCCACTTGGGTACATAGAAACAAAGATCAACAAATATGCTGTAGGTGATACTTTTGTATTAGACCAACATTATATATTTATGATTAACTCTCAAAAGCTAATCACAAAGGGGTACATTTAAAAAACAGCGCGCGCGTACTTTTGTTCGTGCACCAGGCGCAAACAAAAGTACGCCGGATTTTATAAGATATGCGCGTAGCCGCGCGTATCTTATAAAATCTGGGGTCGGCGCGCACAAGGGGGTGCACATTTGTTCAACTTGTGTGCGGCGAGCCCTGCGCACGCTGCCCGTTTCCTCCAAGGCCGCTCTGAAATCGGAGCGGCCTCGGAGGGAACTTTCCTTCCACCTCCCCCCACCTTCCCCTCCCTTCCCCTATCTAACCCACCCCCCAGCCCTACCTAAATCTCCCTACCAACCTTTATCCGCGAAGTTACGCCTGCCTCCAGGCAGTCGTAACTTATGCGTGCCGGCTGTCTGCTGGTGCGGCACGCCCCGACACAGGCCGCGCGCCCCAACACAGGCTGCACGCGCATGTTATAAAATCCAAGGTCGGCGCGCGCAGGGGGGTGTGCACGATTGTGCAACCTGCGCACACCGAGCCGAGCAGCCTGCCTCCATTCCCTCCGAGGCCGCTCCGAAATCGGAGCGGCCTTGGAGGGAACTTTTTTTCCAGCCCCCCCCCCACCTTCCCCTCTTTCCCCTACCTAACCCACCCCCAGCTCTAACTAAATCCCTCCCTACTTTTGTTGAGAAAGTTACGCCTGCCTGAGGCAGGCGTAACTTGCACGCGCTGGCTGGCCAGGCCCCGACACAGGCTGCTGTGTCGGGGCACTCGGCCACACCCCTGGACCACCCCCAGACCGCAGCTACGCCCCGGACACGCCCCCAGTCCATGTCCCTGCCCACAACCCCACCCCCGGACCGCCCATTTTTCGAAGCCCCGGGACATACGGGCATCCCGGGACTTGCGCGCGCCGCCGAGCCTATGCAAGATAGGCTTGGCGCACGCAAGGGGAGGCAGGGGTAGGTTTTTGGGGGTTGCGAGCGTATCTTACGCGTGCAACCCTTTGAAAATCTACCCCTTAGGCTTGGGATCTAGTAAAATGATCATCTCACACATTCCAGCAAAGAAATAAATGTGTTAAAAATAAATTATAATAGAGACAAGCTGATATAATGTACACCTCCTGGGAGATTAATCCAGTTATAATCAATTGCAGTGTAGCAATCACCCATAACAATTGCCTGGGTCGCATTTTGGCCAGTAAGAATCAGCCAGGGCATTTTAAAAGATGCCACAAATATGAAAATACCTGAACATTTTTGGGTATTTTCGCAGGAGGCTATTTTCAGTTTGTTCCATTTGAAACAAACCAAAAATGGCTTCATCTCTTGCAATTTTGGTAGTTGTACAAATTAATGTACATCCCTAACCCCTAGGTTCATCAAAATGCTATATTATTACATGCATAAAGCCTGCGGTAAGAGAAAGGGGCGTGTTTAGGGTAATTTTTTTCATCACTGCATGGTGCGGTAACACAGCACTTCACACAGGTAGTATCACATGGTGCAGTAAAGTTTTCACACCGAGAGAGAGAGAAATAGAGAGAGAGACTATTAATAAGGCCTTCATAGTATTCAGCTATTTATATGCCTATATAGCCAGTTTTACATGCACAGTGAGATGTACAAACTGCACAGTACACCTCAGTGAAGATTTTACATCATTTGGAGTGAGGAAAGTACACAAGGATGAGATTTCTACAATGTTTTCTCGCCCTAGCTTGATGGACTCTATAACATGGTAGTATAAAGCTAGGGCGAGAGAACATTGTAGAAATCTCATCTTTGTGATATTTTCTTCACTCCAAATGACATCAAATGTTCACCGAGTTGTACTGTGCAGTTCGTACGTCTCTCTCTGCATGTAAACCTGGCCCCTGGCCCCTAAACCACCAACAACACCTCACCTCGAGCTATTAGTTTACTTATTTGAGAGCCTTATAAAGAGTTTCTCTGAAAAAGCAATTTATAGTGTTTAACGCAATTTGCGTTATGGCATATTCCACAGCTTAATGCCAGGCAAAGATTCTTAGGTGTTAAAACAGTGCGATATTGCCTCTCATTTTAATAAATCCCACCCCTTCTAAAAATGTGCATTCGCACCATGCGATAATTGTACTATTGCATGCGTTGTCGTGTGCATTAACGCCATAATGCACTTTGATGAATGACCCTATAAAATCCATAGAATTTGGGTTTTCAGCTCCTGCCCAATGCAGAGTACTTCCTGTGTCCTCTCTTCTCTCACTCCCCAAAAACGACTCTAAAAATGTCTATGGGTCAATATCTGAAAACTCTGGCATGCACTATTGTAGAAAACGGTGTAATTTCACTCCATATACTATCCAATCACAATATGTCCTTCTGGTGAGGTACACTGTTCCTGGTAAGGAACCAATGGGTCTTTATACTTTGCTTTGCAATGATTTTAAAACTAACATACAATTTTTTAACCATTCAAGGAGATAGAAGACAAAGAAACAAAAAACATGTTAAGTCTCCTTGAAGCATCCAAACAAATAAATACATATGCAGTTAGAGTTCAGTTTAAGCAATTTATCAAATTTGTTTAGAAGTTGAAGAGACACCAGTACTAATCATCCTCAGAATCTTTTCAAAATATGTTTCTATCTGTATCTTTCTTTGACATGAACACATCCTATCATCTGCTCTGGGCATGCCTAAGGTAGGCAGCTGCACTGTCCATTCATTACTTAGAATGGCAGTTCAATATAACTAACCAAACATCATCTCTGGTATATTTTTTTAAATTGCATTTTGACAGAGCTGTAGGTGTTGTATTTCCATAAGATTCCTGATCCACTGCTGAGGCCAATCAGGAATGTTGCTCAGAGAGAGTAGACCCCTGACTGTGCCAAGCAATCCAAGTTTAAGGAGCTTTAATTTATTTAAAAAAATGTCTATGCTGCCAATCCTGAATGATTGCAGCAGTTCACAGCAAAACATACACCTCACCATCACCTCATCTTTGATTCAAAAGCCCTTTTTACTTACGTTTCGAATTTAACTCAAGTCAACCCGCCAGACATTCCACTCAACCAAGCGCACGAAAAAGCAGAGGAGTTGGCCATCTTCTTCAGTAACAAAATTTCCAACCTGCAATCACAGCTGAAACCTAACACCATAGCTCCATTCAGCACATACCTCCATCCGTGCAAAGGCTCTTCTATACAAGCCTTCGAACCTATTGCAACATCAAAGGCCAAATCAGTATTGAAGAGAATGAAACCTTCCTCTCACCCATTTGACCATATCCCTTCCAAACTACTGCTGCTAATACCAGATACCATCTCCAATGCCCTGACTGACATTATCAATTGTTCCTTAGCCCAAGGAATCTATCCAGACGACCTGAAAATTGCTTCCACAAACCTCTCTTAAAAAACCTAATTTAAATCCCAAAGATCCTTCCAACTTTCGCCCAATCTCCAACCTCCCTTTCATAGCTAAGGTAATGGAAAAATTAGTTAACGCCAGATTATCAGAATACCTCGAAGACCACAATATATTACTCCCCTCTCAATATGGCTTCCGAAAATCTTTAAGTACCGAATCACTTCTCATATCCCTAACAGATTACCTCATCATGGGCCTCAACAAAGGTCATGCCTACCTGCTGATACTCCTCGACCTATCGGCCGCCTTTGATACTGTTAACCACTCACTCCTCCTAAATCAACTAGCGAACATCGGAATAACAGGCTCTGCACTGGCCTGGTTCAAATCATTCTTGGGAAACAGAGGATACAAAGTCAAAATACATAAGAAAGAATCTCAGTTTTATCCTTCCACGCTAGGAGTTCCGCAGGGCTCCTCCCTTTCTCCCACGCTCTTTAACATTTACCTCCTCCCCCTATGTCAACTAACTAAACTGAACCTCAGATACTATCTATACGCAGATGACGTCCAGATTGTCATCCCTATCAAAGAATCCCTCACAAGAACCATAAAATCTGGGAAAATTGCCTTCAAAAAATTGACAACCTCCTCTCCAGTCTAAATCTAATCCTAAATTCTTCAAAAACTGAACTTCTCATAATTTCTCCCGAAAACAGTAACCTTGCCTCAAATCCACCAACCGGCTTTCAAACATCACAAGTAAGAGACTTAGGAGCTATCATTGATAATCGGCTAAATCTAAAATCTTTTATTAATCAAACTACTAAAGACTGCTTTCATAAACTGCACGTCTTAAAAAGAATTAAACCACTTTTCCACTCCCACGACTACAGAACAGTCTTGCAATCAATAATCTTCTCTAAGTTAGATTATTGCAATTCCATTCTATTAGGTCTCCCGTCTTCTCACACTAAACCCCTTCAGATGGTTCAGAACACTGCGGCCAGAATATTGACAAACACAAGAAGAAGAACACATAACTCCGATTCTCAAAGACTTGCATTGGCTGCCAGTTCACTATAGAATCTTATATAAATCCATTACTACCATCTACAAAGCTTTCCATCAACTCTCTCCGCTTAACCTCCAAATCCCATTTAAAAAACATACCTCCGCCAGACCAATCAGAGAGTCCTACAGAGATTCACTACAGGTTCCTCCTGCCAAAACCTTTCACCATATGACTCTTAGAGAGAGGGCATTCTCCACAGCAGGACCTACCTTGTGGAACTCCAGACCTGAGACAGGAACCCTGCCTTCCAACATTTAGAAAAAGGCTTAAAACCTGGTTATTTATGAAAGCCTTTCCAGACAACAATTGAACCTAAACTCAACTTAATTAACTCTGACCACCCAACAGGATAATCAACAATTTTGACAACCCCTCAATTTTACAATCTCTTTTAAATTGGCAGGTTTACTCATTTATTTTCCACTGTTACATTACTATCGCCTTTTTCACTGTTCCAAGTTGTATTATGTCCCTGTTTTATTGTAACTGCAATTTTTTCTTTTTCTTTTAGCACTTGTTAATGTTCTTATTATTATTTTCTTGTTGTCACACCTTGTTAATTGTAAACCGGTATGATGCGATTCCCATCGCGAATGCCGGTATAGAAAAAAACTCAAATAAATAAATAAATAAATACACAGTAGCCCTCCCTCCAATGTTCCTTGAACAATGAAGGGATCCAGTGCACTCCAGAGCAGTTATTAGCTTTGTTCTGACAAGGAGGAAGAATTCTCTTTTCAACACCCTTAGGGGCAGATTTTAAAACCTGCGCACGCCGACCCTGGATTTTATAACATGCGCGCGCAGTAGCGTGCGCATGTTATAAAATCAGGTGTAGATTTGTTCGCGCTGGGTTGTGCGAACAAATCTGCGCCTGCGCGCAGGTTTTAAAATCTGCCCCTAAGGGTGTTGAAAAGAGAATTCTTCCTCCTTGTCAGAACAAACCTAATAACTGCTCTGGAGTGCATTGGATCCCTTCATTGTTCAAGGAACATTGGAGGGAGGGCTACACCAGTCTCTAAACAGTAACAAATATTATTGGGTCTGATTTACTATGGCTTCCCATTCCATGCTTATGGGACCCATTACTTGATGACAATTTTTCCCACATTTGTTTCTGCAATGACATTATTTTGCTAGAACAATCTCATCAGATGTGCAGTATTTTATTCTGTTCTGGTTGTGCATTAAAATTCAGTTTTAACTAATTTAATTATTGCATACGTGGCAATACATCAGCTCTCTTAGGAGGGGAAAAACTGAGATTTCTTAATCTTTCTTTGAAAAATATTGCAATGAGGGAAATTTCTGAAGAGAAGAAGTTCTCAAAATTTGAGTCTCTGATGGAAAGAAAATTGGTTAGTCTGAATGGCAATCAACTCCAAGAGAGGCACTGCTCCTGGTAAGGAACCAAAAGGTCTTTTCACAAATGGCCACACCTTTTTACTAGAAACCTATTCAATGCATATTCCAAGCATCAGACATTCAAAACATAATACATCATCATAAACTACAGTGCAAATAAATACATCATAAATTATACTAAACAACAAAACACATCATCATAATTAAATACATAATAATAATGCAGCAAATACTCTAAGCATGCCTACCTGCTGCTACAATTGCACATCAGAGCTTTATTTTCTCAGTGTTTCCTGATCTGTCGCTGTGAGGAGGCGAAGGGCCTGCATAAAAGCCAGTGACATTATCAAAGAGGGACTGGAGGTCTGATATTAAAAGTAGGCCCATTAAGACCACTGAGGACTGTGCCTTGTTTTCCTGCCTCTGATTGCTGCCTACCTGCTGGTACCTTGGCACATCAGCATTTTATTCTCTCAGCAATTCCTGACCCACCACTGTGAGGAGAAGGGCTCAAGCAGAAGTAGGTGACATCATCAAAGAAGTTCTGCGGGGCTAATACTAAAATGTGGCCAGTTAAGCCCACTGAAGGCTGTGCCTTGCATCTTTCCTCTAATTGCTGCCAACTTGCTGCTAATTTTGCATATCAGCATTTTATTCTCCTAGCGTTTCCTGACCCATTGCTGTGAGGAGGAGGAGAAGGGCCTGTGCAGAAACTGGTGACCTCAAAGAGGGTTTGTGGGGCTGGTTATTAAAATGTGGCCCATTAAGCCCACTGGGGATTGTACCTTATGTCCTGACTCTGATTACTGATCAGAGGCACATCAGCACTTATTCTCTCAGCATTTCCTGACCTGTCACTGTGAGGAGAAGGGCCCACACAGGAGCCTGTGAGATTATCAAAGAGGGTCTGCTGGGCTGGTATGACCCGTTAGGCAGATTCCCACATGGTGGGCCCCTAGCTAAGGGCCCAACCCTTTGTGGGACCCATTGTGAGGGCTTCGTGGGGACGCTGTCAAACGGGAGACTTGGACATAGTAATGATCATGAAGGAGCCCTGGTTGTTGCTCAGTCAGTAAGATACTGAGCTACTTATTTATTTTGTTAAATAGTGAATTTAGGACTTATTGGCTTAAGCTTATTGGCATGTATTGGGCATAATAATAATAATAGCTGGTGTTATTCCTGTGGTGACTCATCCATGCTGTTATGCAGGACTTTCCATTCCTAAGAAAAGGTTATTATCCAAGAAAATATTGAGCTACCCTGTAAGACTCCCACTTGCTTTTTGGGGGGGGAGGAAGATAGGGGTATTTTTTATGATATTGAGGCTGAATATTTTAAAGCCCGCTCTGTCAGGCATAAAGAGGAATATATATATAGCAGATATTATAGATGAATATCATTTGAACATTCTACTAATCACAGGATCATAGCATTATGACTTTCATGCAACAAAATTGGTAGGATCACAGTAATACACCAAAGTCCAAAAATCAGATAAGTCAATAAGGTGTAAACGATCAAGTATAGTCCACCATAAAATGTAGGAGAATTCAATTTCTTTATTCAAAAATGGCTGCCAGACTTCAGCTTAGAGGTCAAATTTATAACAGAATAAGGCTGCCATAATGTGATACAAGGGGGAACCAAGTTCCGACCCCAACATGTGCCATGTTTTACAGAAACGCTGTCTCAAGGGGGCAGTCAGTCTAGTAAAAGTAATAGAATAAATTAAACAAACATTAATACATGATGGAACAAAAAATATAGGCAAAGTAAATGACAAAAACATACTTACATGATAATATATTTCAAAGAGGAGTGCTGCTCAAGCAGCTACAGTGGCTTATCTAATGAGAAAACATCAAAATTACAGAATGGGAATCAATGCCGGGTACAGAAATGAGTTACAGAACCAATAGTAGAGAAAAGAATAAAATAGGTCTACTGAAGACATAAACAGGAGGTGAAAATAAATGTAAACAAACCAGAATCAGCTTGTGGAATAAATTTCATTCTTCGGGGGTGCTGGCAAGGCAGATACAACAACTTATAAAATGAAAATTTAGATTAAGAGTCAGTAGGCGAGGTTTCACAGGTAGCAGTAGACACAACAGTATCTCTCAGATTCTTACTGTGTTTAAAGGCAAAACAAGGGGGGATTGGAAAACATAGAGGGGAGCAAATAGATGCCAGTGACGGTGAATAATTTGACAAAATGCTCTGATGCATGTTGAAAAGGGCAAAATGCGGGTCATTGCATTGGAGTCTTCAGTGTTCCGGGGAAGGAAAAGGAGGTTACAGTTTATAAAATATGCATGTTTAAAGGCTTTTTTTAATGATGCGATAGAGATAACCACCAGACAGGAACTTTTTAGTCATTATGTGAGCATGGAAGGGAAAGTCTTCTCAGAAAGAACACAGCCTTCTACGGTAGAGGAATTGCCAAGTAGGAATGTTTTGTCTAAGGGAGCGGTGATGGCAGTTATCAAAGTGAAGCAGAGTGTTTCAATCAGATGTTTTTTTGTATATAGAAGTAACTAAAGAGTTATCCACACTGAGATCTGAATATCTAAAAAAAGGGATAGAGGACAATTGGTACTTGAAGGTAAAGTGGAGGTGGAGGTTGCAGGAGTTGAGCCAATCACAGAAGAGAAAAAAATTGAATAATGGGAACAGGGTCAGATGCAAAAGATATCATCAATATAACAACGCCAGGTAACAACTGGAAAAAAGGATAATGATATAGAAACAGATTCAAAAGCAGCCATGTATAGGCAGGCACTAACAAGCCATTGTGGTACACATGGCTGTTCCGTGGATTTGTTGAAAAAATTGACCTTGAAAAGAAAAAAAGTTTCTTGTAAGTGCTATGCGAGTGAATTTGACAAAAGGACATAGTAATTCTGGACATTGATGGTGGGGGGGGGGGGGGAGGTCAAGTGTTGATTCTTCTTCTTCTTGGGGAATATTAATGTAGAGTGACTCGATATCCAAGGTAATAAGATAGACAGGGTCTGTTGGAAGGGAAATGGAAGAGAGAAGGGAAATCATGTGACTAGGGTCCTGGACGTAAGAGGGTGTCTCTTGGACAAATAGTTGAAGGAACTTGTCGACAAAGGTAGAGAGGGGTTCTAGAAGAGAACCAGTGCTAGCCATAATAAGGCTTCTGGGTGAATGAGTCATGGACTTGTGGATTTCGGGTACAATGTAAAAGACTGGGGTTATGTGGTGATTCTCAACTAAGAAGGATGCCTCTCAAGGAGTGATAAATTGAGAGGATACAGCGTCATGAACCAAATACTTAATTTCTAAAAGAAAGGAGGGGGAGGGATCACAAGTAAAAGGGAGATAGAAGCAGGAGTCGGATAGTTGGTGGTTATCTTCTTGAATGTAAAAGGCTTTGTCAGCTGGTTTGATTACAATGGAGGTATCACTGCAAAGGGAGTGAAGGGCATTTCTATCTTCCCGTGACAAATTAAAATATGGATGGAAGGGTCTTAATTCCAGTATGCCAAGATCAAAGAAAACTAGTTTCTCAAAAGTAGAGATATGGGGATTGGGAGGACGAGGGGGCACCAGTGAGAAGGATGGGTACCCAAAGATGGATCAGAGGTAGGGGGGAGAAGATGGAAATAGGATTTTAACTTTAGTAAACGGATGAAGCGGTAGAGGTATACATGCATCTCAATTGAATCATACATTGGCATAGGAACAAATGATAGTCCTCAATTCAGAATATATATTTCTGCGGGAGACAGGGAATGAGAGGACAAATTTATCACCAACGAAGAGCTTGGGACTGCTGGAATCTCATGTTGTGTGATGGTCGAGGAGTGTTGTTGGCTGGATGACCTCGGAAAAGATGATGTTGCTGATGGATGAGGTTCTCCTGTGTCTTCTGCTACTGTGAAACCTCATCTACTGACTCCAACTTTCCCCATATCCA
The DNA here is from genome assembly GCF_901001135.1 of Rhinatrema bivittatum. Lineage (NCBI taxonomy): Eukaryota > Metazoa > Chordata > Amphibia > Gymnophiona > Rhinatrematidae > Rhinatrema > Rhinatrema bivittatum. The sequence goes on from NC_042620.1 coordinate 241,623,419, forward strand.
TGAATCTTCATCTTATGTTTCCAACCTGCTCCCCATTGGTCACTTCTCCTGTGGTTCTTGCAAGGCTTGTTCATTATCTTTATCCACGATTTCCTCCCATAATCCACACAATGGCCACTTATATACCTTAAAACAATTTTCAAACTGAATCTCTGCAGGAGTCATCTATGGCATCTTTTGCCCATGCCCCCTTCTTTTATTGGCGAAACCATTCGCAGGATCAAAACCAGAATCTTCATTGTTATAACATCAGAAATTCCCGCACTATTGCTCCTTTCATTTCTCACTGGCTACAATTTCAGCATTCTGTCTCTGATTTACGTTTCTTTGTTCTTGAAATTTGTGCTCCCCTCTCCTGTGTCGGCAAGTTGTCTAATCTGCAACATCGTGAATAATGCTGGATATTCCAGTTCCAGTCACCCCCATGGCCTTAACTAAGAAACTGAGTGGCTCTCTTGTATCTAACCTTATTCTCTTCGTTATTTGTTTACTCCCGTTGCCTAGACATCCGATTGGTCAAATCATACATCTTGACATCTTGGCACCTTTTTCCAGCTTTATTATCCTGTTTTTTGCTCAGTCTGATTGCTGCCTGTCCACTCTTAGACACTTCATGCACTTCCTGTTTAACTCAGTCTGGTAAGTCTTTTATGGACTATTTGCTTAGCTGCTGCCTGTCAGGCTTGTTACTCTTTCTTAATTTTTCTTAACCTTATTGTGTCTTAATCTGATTTTTCATTTTATAAGTTGTTGTATCTGCCTTGCCAGCACCCCCAAAGTATGAGATTTATTCCACAGCTGATTCTGGTTTGTTTACATTTATTTTCACCTCCTGTTTATGTCTTCAGTAGACCTATTTTATTCTTTTCTCTACTATTAGTTCTGTAACTCATTTCTGTACCCGACATTGATTCCCATTTTCTAATTTTGATGTTTTCTCATTAGATAAACTGCTGTAGCTGCTTGAGCAGCACTCCTCTTTGAAACATATTATCATGTACGTACGTTTTTGTCATTTACTTTGTCTATATTTATTTTTTGATCCACCATGTATTAATTTTTGTTCTCATGTATTCTATTACTTTTACTAGACTTACTGCCCACTTGAGATAGTGTTTCTATAAAACATGGCTTATGTCAGGGCCAGGACTTGGTTCCCCCTGTACCATCTTATAGCAGCCTTATTCTGTTATAAACTTGATCTCTAAGCTGAAGTTTGGTAGCCATTTTTGAATAAAGATTCTTGAATTTTCCTCCTACATTTTATGGTGGACTATATTTGATCATTTATACCTTATTGACTTAGTGATTATGACTTTGATGTCATAATGATGAACAGTCCTTGTCTCATTGGTTACTGCTATTTACAGCAGGCATGTCCCATTAGGTGAGTGGGAGGGGTGTTGATTATTTATAAGGAGACTCTTCCTAAAGCAGGTAGATGTTCCTGCTCTCCCTAAGTGTGAATTATTAGTTGCTACTATGTATACTTGGACTGTTGTTGTCTATATTGTCTATATATATTTTAAGACCTGCCCGCGAAGCTTCTCCTCTTCTCCCGACGACAGACGGACAGGCCTGTGCGATCGGTGCCGGCGACCCACCGGGGTAAGGCCTCTCAAACCACCTCTCACCCGGGCAGGACCGCCGCCGAATGCAAGGCAAGCCTAGCCTCCGGATCCGGGCCCTAACTCCTCTTCCTCACGCGACTGAAGCCCGCCCCTCCTCCGAACCGGCCAATCACGTGACGGCTGCAGGGCAGCCAATCAACAGAGGCCCGGCTGGGCTTTAAATTTAAACGCCAGCTAGGTACCGCGCGCCGAAGGTGCATGACAAAGGGGCCTGCCCCTTTGTGCACCCCTTCGTGTAGCCCCTTAGTGTGGAGAGATCTTATGACTTAAAGTGTTCTGATCCTGGGACCTGGTCCACCACGGCTCACCTACCTGTCCTCTAACAACCTAACACCAGTAGGAGCAATTCATCCTCGCAGCAGGAATCTCTACTCCTTCTCAACATTTTGCTCCTCGTCTTCATCACAAAGATACACCCCCTCGCTATACCCAAAATCTGGAACAAAGGCAGAATGCTTACAAAACCTACATCTCATCCCTTCATACGACAACAAAGGCTTATTCCAATAATGTTATCTCCAATTACACAATTTCTGGGTCTCTCACTGTTTACACTAACTTTATTTAACGCACAGTCGCTCTCCAAAAAAACTCACATTCTCAACGATTATCTTATAGAAGTGAACCCAGACATTTGTGCAATCACGGAAACATGGCTTAAACCTACCGACACAGCACTAATGAATCAACTTCCCACACAATTTTACGACCTCTTCTCAGTCCCCAGATCCAAAAAAAGAGGAGGAGGGCTCCTTTTGGTGGCGAAAAAAGGATTAAGCCTAACCTTACAACAAACAAATACTATAACCAAAATCGAATTCTCCCTCCAAATCGGAACAACTACAATTAGTCCTCATCTACGCCCCACCAGGAACTTTAGAATCAGACCCCCTCTCCTTTGATTGAACTAATAGCCAAACACATTAACACCAAAAAACCTGCCATAATCTTAGGAGACTTCAATATGCGCGTAGACGCTCACCCTCAATCCATCAACTGTGGAAAGTTTCTCTTCTCGCTCAGTTACATGGGTTTCACTCAATTCGTCAACAGCCCCACCCATAAAGCAGGCCACACATTAGACCTCATCTTTATTAACGATAGCTTCGCCATCCACTCTAACCCCACTTGCTCCCAAGTCCGTGGTCAGACCACCGAGTCATCTACACGACACTTAAGATCAACAATCCCCCACCGCAAGCCTCCACCAAAACCACCATTCATTTCAGGAAACCATGTTCACTAGAACTACTCAGTGAGCAGCTATCCAAAGAACTAAACCAGCTAAACCTCGCAGATGTAACCACAGCCACCACCTCATGGATCAATATCACCAAGAAAATTGCAGATCAAATCTGCTCGACCACCACCAAAGTCCTACAACCCACGCTGGACAACAGAAAACCCTGGTTTACCCATGAACTTAAGTCCCTCAAACAAAAACTAAGAAATAAAGAACATAGCTGAGAAAAAAACCCTCCACTTCATCTCAAGCCAACTACAAATTCCTCCTCAACACCTACAGGAACACTATCCTTAGAACAAAGAAAGATTTCTACGCAAAAAAAATCCACAACTTCATCTTTGATTCAAAGGCACGTTTTTCCTACATCTCATCACTTACCAAACCTTCACCTCCCACCATTCCAGACCACCAAGCACACAACAAAGCCAAGGAACTTGCCAATTACTTCAAGAAAAAAATCTCCAACCTAACCCACCCTCTTACAACTCTCAGTCTCCCTCCAATTCACCCTTTCATCATCCCACCTCAACAAAACATCAGTCTGGAGTCCTTCGAGCCCACTTCTTCTCTTGAGATAGAAAATACCCTCAAGAAAATCAAATCATCCTCCCACCCATCGGATCCTCTACCGACAAACTTGCTCATCGCTATCCCGAATACCATCGCTAAACCATTAGCGGAAATTATAAATACCTCTTTATCTCAAGGCACAGTACCAAACCAGTTAAAATTAGCAATTCTTAAACCACTCCTGAAAAAACCAAACGCTTCTCCAAGGATCCTGCTAACTTCCGCCCCATAGCAAACACCACTGATAGCCAAACTGATGGAGAAAATCGTAAACAAGCAACTTTCAGAATACCTTGAAGATAACAACATACTCTCCCCGGCTCAATACGGCTTTCGCAAATCTCTAAATACCGAGTCCCTACTTCTATCACTCATGGACACTATCCTCTTAAACCTGGATAAAAAACAATCTTATCTCCTGGTTCTTCTAGATCTGTCTGCAGCATTCGATACGGTAAAACACACAATACTCTTAGATCAACTAACGAACATAGGCATTAAAGGTTCAGCACTCAAGTGGTTTAAGTCCTTCCTATGCAACAGGTTCTATAAAGTCAGGATAAACAATAAAGAATCACATCCTGTCCTCTCAGACCAGGGAGTCCCTCAAGGATCCTCACTCTCACCTACCCTCTTCAATATTTACCTTCTCCCGCTCTGCCACTTACTCTCAAACCTTAAGCTAATTCATTACCTCTACGCAGACGACATACAAATTCTGATCCCGAGTCCCTTCAAAAAACTATCTCCATTGGAATAATTGCCTTCAGCCAATTAAGGACCTTCTCTCTAGCCTCAACCTAGTTCTTAATGCCAACAAAACGGAGATGCTCTATATCTCCCATGAGGACAATTTCACCACTATCAACCCAGCAAGCTCCTCTCAACCTACCAGCTTAAACATCAATCTCTCACCTGACGTAAGAAATCTAGGAGCCTGGCTCGACAACCAACTAAACCTAAAAAATTTTATAAAGAACACTACAAAGGATTGCTTTTACAAATTACAAGTCCTAAAAAACCTAAAACCACTCCTTCACTTCAATGACTTCCGTTTGGTGTTACAATCCATCATCCTAACCAAGATCGACTATTGCAACTCCCTTCTACTCGGACTCCTTACCAGCTCCATCAAACCTCTATGGATGGTTCAGAACGCCGCCGCCAGAATTCTCACAAACTCCAACAAAAGACAACACATCACCACTATCCTCCGCAACCTACACTGGCTGCCCATCAAATACAAGATCCTCTTCAAAGTTCTCACAATTATTCACAAAGCAGCACACAACCTCTCTCCCATAATGTTAAGCACACAACTCCGACCACATACTTCATCAAGACCCATTAGAAGTGCATACAAAGGCACACTGTATGCCCCTCCTGCTAATACATCACTAAGGAAGCGCGCATTATCTACAGCAGGTCCCCATCATTGGAATGCGCTCCCACCAGATCTACGACTAGAACCAAGCCACCTGGAGTTTAAAAAAAAGCTAAAAACCTGGCTCTTCATCCAAGCTTACCCTGACACTTAAAACTGCCTTTGATGTGAGGACAGACTTAATTTCACCTTCCCATCGGTCAAACGTTCAGTATTCTCTAACTGGTTAGATCTTTTCTTTCACCGGCTATTGTGTTCCATATTCATTACATGGCCTTATGTATTCAGGCACTTGTTACAGGTTCCCTTTTTCATTCCCTTGTTATATGCACCTTATTCATCCTCACTGGTTATATGCACAGTACTCATTCTCTCTTGTTATATTTAAGTATTTAACATATTCTACTGTTCTATGTACAGCCTCTGGCTAATGTTCAGTTTTATGCACAGCCTTTGACTAAGTTACAGTTTTATGTAAACCGGAGTGATTTGTATTTTCATACAGGAACCTCCGTATATAAAAATTATAAATAAATAAATAAATATATTGTCTATTCCAAAAAAAACAGGAGAAAACTGAAGTCTGGTGTCCGGAAGTTCAATAAACTGAGAGAAAGGACAAGTCCGGTGACAGTTTAACTTCTGAAGAGAAGTGACAGCAAGCTTAAGTACTTTTGTGCTCTCAGTATTCTGAGATTTTTGAGATTTGCCAGACTGTAACACTTGCACATTTCAATGGTACTCTTAAGGAAGGTGCTTGTTCTCACATTAAAAAGCTGAAATTATAAAAAAAAAAGAGTCATTTATAAAATAAGAAATTAAGAAGACACCACTGAGATTCATTGGAGGTTTTTTAACTAATAATGGTGCTTTGTTTCACCTAATCATAGGCAGTCATTGCTGAGATTAGGCATCTGAAGTTTTTTTCCTCTTAGAACAATTAATTTTCTCATGAGGTGCCATAACGTTTTTCTGAATGCTTAATTGTGACATTGTGTTATATTGTCTGCCAGGAGTGTCATCTAGCTTTATAACACACTTGATTGATTATTTAATTAGTTTACATTTAAGGTTATCCAAGATTTTAGTAATGGCTGACTTTTTTTTTTTTTTTAATTCTTTATCAATTTTCAAACATACAAACTCATTAATGTTTACATACAAAAAGTCATGGATTGATAACTCAACAATTACCTTCATTCAATTATTCACTTATTTGAAATTTAAGTTTACCATTCCATTAAAAATATCAATCAATATGGAGAGTTCCTGCTTAACAGACAGTTATCCTCTGGGGAGTTTAATCAAAACATAATATATTCTAAGACACATAGAAAGTAATGGCTGACTTTAATTTGCACTTAGATGATGCTTCTTCTGGGCATGCTAGAGACTTTTTGTCATTGAATTGTGTTCAGTTGGTAAACTTGCTAACACACAAAGGTGGGCATACACTTGTTATGTTTTCTTTTGCCATTCTGACTGTGTAACGATGGTGACTCATCCTAGGGTATATAAGTCAGTTTAGTCTGATCATCATTTACTTAATTTCCAAATGATGTATATGAATGGATGGTGGCAGACTGCTTGGCAAAGGAAATTAGTCTGCCCACATGTTGAGTTTAGTTTAAAACTGAATGGTAGGTTACCACAGCCAATAATGAATGAGAGAACTATTCAGTCAAAGATGTAATAGGCAGATGGAATGCTAGTTTGTCTTCTACTTATGACAGGGTTGCACCCCAAAGGGAACGTCACAGTGACGAATCAAGATTAAAAAAAAGCCCTGTTATACTCACAAGACATGATAGTATTAAGGAAAACCTTAAGTTGAGCAGAATGAAAATGGAGGAGTTGTAGAGGCAAACATGAAAAAAAAACTGTCAGATGGCTAAACAGGATTATTATTCCCATCAGTTGGAAACATCACTTAATCGCCCATTACAATTGTTCTCCCCTGTGTGAACTTTGACAGTTAAATCTCACTTGAGCTGTGAGAGACTAGCAGATTTTTTCAAGGAAAAATTATTTCTATTTAATGTCATCTTGTTTTAACAAAAGCCCTGTGTTCAATAGTAATTATTTGATGGCCTGCATCAGTCCAAAATGGACAGAATGTAGACCAGTTTCTCCTTGAGAAATAGTTGCATTTCACACGTTCTAAGTTTGATCCATGTATTTCTCATATATTGGGGGAAAACAGGCAAACCCTTTCCCTATTGTTAGAAGCAGGGAGGATAACTTTAAAATGAGCAAACACACATAAGATGAAATTTTAAATCATGCATGCATATACACGCTTATAATTTAAGATACTCTTACCGTGCGCATATATGCTCCTAATTTTAAGCATTTACTCGAGCAAATGTATTTTGCATATCTTCTTTAGGACTTTGTCGGGTTTAACTCGCACAAGTAAGCAGATTTTAAAACATGCTCACGTCAAAGCCATTCCCAGTTACAGCAGTTAGTCCACCAGTCCCCTCACCAGTCAATTTAGGCCTAAATAGAGATTTATTCAGATTTGGGCTTCATCAAGAGCAGAAGTAATCATGAGTGGTGGCTAACAGCCTGCCATGCGCTGCAGCCACCAGATGTAAAATAGGGATTTATGAGCATAACTCTTGGTCCCGCCCTGGAACACCTTTGAGATGCCCCAACCCCACCCTTTTTTTTTTTAGCTCACACGTGCGCCTATACATCACATAATTTGTGGCATTTAAAATACACGTTGCTCACACATGGCCCAAACACTCGCCTAGATGGGCATTTTAACACGATCAACACTTTTGAATAGATTCTTAAATGGTGTAGAGCCTGATTGATTAAAACTGGCAACTGTTAGGTCTGGAAGGACACAAGAAGGGCGGAGTAAACGGCACACCCATGTAGAGAAAATACAACAAAAATAAAATGTGTGGCAAATGGTATACACTGGTGGTGAATTTGTACCACTTATGTGTGTGAATTTACAATTAAAGTTCTGTTATGCCAACGTGTATTGACCAATGTATACTATTTGCCACGCATTTATTTTTGTTGTAACTGTTAGGTCTGTACAGAAAAATGGAAATCTGCCTGTGGATGACTTATCTAATTTCTGTCTGGTATCCAATTTATCAACACTTGCTAAAATAGTAGAGAATACTATATGGAAAATGTTACAGTATTGGATGAACACCAACTTGGGTTTAGGAAAGGTTATTGCTTTCTCTTTGGATCAGTTATATTGTCAGTTTGAAAGAAGAGGTGCTAACTTGTTAGTCCAGCTAGACGTGTCAGCATTTGACACTGTTAGCCATGACCTGATGATTAATCAACTACAACAGATGGGGATTGGCAGAGTTGTATTGAATTGGTTTGAGTCCTTCTTACGAAGGAGGGGGTAAAGGGTGCAGTATTGTAACTCATTTTCAATTTAGAGACAGTTACACTCTGGAGTTTCACAGGGATCATCGCTCTCCTCCTCTGTCTTATTTAATATTTACCTGTCTCCTAGGTGCCTTCCTCAAGGGATTGGGAGTGACTTATTTTATATATGCTGATGATTTACAGAGATGGATCTTTTCATCTGCCTTTTCTTTATAAATGTTTGGGAAACATTAAAGATTGGCTAGGTGGAAAGGGCTTGTCTTTAAATACAGCCAAGAGTCAGTTGATATGGGTTGGTACATATCTGCCATATGTGGATTTTACAATAATTTTTGAAGGTAATATACTACCAGTATTGAAAAGAGCAGAAAGGTGGGGGCATTCTTGGATTCTAAATTGACCATGAAATCTCATGTGCAATCGCTGGCTAGAGTGGTATTTTATAAACTTAAGTTATTAAAACTATTGAAAGCTTTGTTACCCATTAAATTGTTTAGATCTATTGTCCTAACCTTAGTATTGAATCAACTGGACTACTGGGTTGGTTTACCAGATCAGCCTCTCAGGGTGAATGAGCTGCCCAAGAGCAGCCTGCCCCCATAGTGGGGGTTGCTTAAAAGGCTTCCCTGAGTGACATTAAAAGGGGGAGGGGGCCACAAGGCTGTTGACCCACTCTATTCTAGCCTCTACGGGCTAGAATAGAGTGGGTCCCAGGCCTCACAATAGCTCCCTCCATCAGCCCTCAGGATGGAAAATGAGGGCAATGTCTGGGAGAAGCATCGCTTTCCGTCCTGGCCAGGGTCAACTTCATAACATTCTGCTGATTTTCTTCTTGATAGGGATGTGAATCGTCTTTCTGATGATTGAAAATATCGGAAGATAATTTTCAAACTTGTCAGAATTCGGGGGGCCCCCGAACCGATAGGAAAACCCCACAAAATATTTTGTGGGGTTCTCTTATCGTTTTGGGAGGGCAGGAAGAAAGGGCACTTAAAAATAAACCCCAAACCCACCCCGACCCTTTAAATTTAATTCTTTCTCATCCCCACCCTCCTGCCCCCCCACAAAAAAAGGTTTAAAGTACCTGGTGGTCCAGCAGGGGTCCCAGGAGCGATCTCTCACTCTCTGGCCATCGGCTGCCACTAATCAAAATGGCGCCGATAGCCCTTTGCCCTTAGCATGTGACAGGGTATCCGTGCCATTGGCCGGCCCCTGTCACATGGTAGGAGCAATGGATGCGGGTGGGTGTAGAGGGTTTTGAAAGGGGCAGATTAGACAGGGGCTCTGGGCAGGGGCAGAAGGTTTACTTAGTGAAAGAAGGGCAGCCACCACACCAGTGAGGCCAGTAGTATCAAGCGAGGGTGAGAGGAGTCTTTACTCAGATGAAACCGCACAACACAGGGTCAGGGGAGGAGAAGACAGGATACTGTTGGGGCAAGATACTGGTGGTGGTTTCTCTACTGTTTCAGGTTTTGATGACGACGAAAGACTATATATATCTATGAGGGAGAGTTGGCGGTCTCGACAGGAAGGAAGCCCTGGCGGGGCGGCTGCTTCACCGAGCGTCAGGCAGGAACAAGCTTCAGGAGAACACAGATTCGGAGGGTTGCCTGGAAGTACAGGTAAAGCCAGCGAGGAGGAAGGGAAAAACGCGATGAGCAAACATAGGAAGAAGCTTAGGTTGCCCAGTGATAGTACGTCAGGGAGTTCGGACTCATCCGAGTCTTCTTCTTCGGACAGCGGGTCCTCGGGAAAGAGAAGAAGGGCTATTGGAGTGGGACCATGTCAGGATTTGGGGCACCCAGCGCTGGTGTCCTTGACAGAGTTATGGGAGGGAGTGCCTAGAAGGCTTCGCAGTAGAATACGCAGGAGAAGATATGTTAACATCTTCCGCTTGTTAGCGGGACGCAGGGGGGACAATAAAGGCCGTAAAAAGGGAAAAAAGAGGAAAAGGGTGGATTATTCCGAGCCCAAAGTGGCCAAGAATATCCTTAATTGGATGAGAGGATTTTTTAGATTAGCTAGCGTCGTATGTCATTATCACCCGGATCAATTTGGGGCACTACTGGCATATGGTGACAGCATTCTGGGGGCTTATAAGGATTACGAAGGTTGGGCTTGGCTCAACTATGATGAGCGCTTTAGGGAAAAAATGGCGGGAAACCGATTCATGTCCTGGGGGAATGCAGGATATAAACTTGTGGCTCACCCAAATGACAAACAAAGGTTCTGGTAAATTTGAGCAGAGTACAGGTTTAGCGAGTGGTGTGGGTGCAGCGGTAGGCAGAGGGAAGAGCGGTGAGGCTTTGGGTTTCGGGAATAACACAAAGGGGAATGAGGCCAAAATCCCATCTAGTGGATTGGACGTTTGCTGGAGATATAATAAAGCCAGCTGTTTATTTCCTGAATGCAAATTCCGGCATGCGTGCTCCACATGCAACGGAACACATCCTGTTTCTCAGTGCCCCCAAGTTGGGCAACCAGGAGCTGCAAAAGGAGCAGTGACAGGGAAGCGCCAGCTGTAGTATCAAAAAAAAAATTTGTTTTAATTATATAAAAAAACAAACAAAAAAACCCCAAACAAACAGGGAGATGGGGGGTGGGCTGTAATGCCATTATCGCTATCACGATGTTCCAGCAGAGCGCAGTCAGGGAGGACTGTCGGATGAGAGATACATGGGGAGTGACAGGTCTGCTTGGGAAGATGAAGAAAGTGAGATGATCCACAACTCAGTCGCGCCTGCAACATGGAAGGCATACATCACAGGATTAATGGCGGTGTCAGGTTTCCTAAGAAATATAGGGTATAGGAGAAAGGATGTGACCGAGCGGGAGTTGTCTCAATTTATAATAGAAGCAAAGCAGGCAGGGTGTTCGTTGGCCACCGTACGTTCGCAGTTAGCTGGTTTTGCCTTTTTTCAAAAATTAAACGGACACCCGAACCCCGTGAATAGTTTCAGGGTGAAGAAAGTGCTGGGGGGGTTGGCGAAGGGGTCAAGGTTTCAAGGAAGACAAAAGGAGGCCAATTCGTTACAGGGACTTAGGTGTACTGGGGGAGGTTCTGCCACAAGTTTGCTGGTCGACTTTTGAAGTAACCATGTTCAGATTAGCCTTTTCCTGGGCTTTTTCCGGAGCGATGAGAATCAGTGAATTAGTGGCAAAATCGAGGCGGGCTATCAGGGATACTGGCCTGCTTAGAAACAATGTACAGGTTAGTAATACAGAGGTTAGATTGTTTATCCCCAGATCCAAGACGGAACAAGAAGGAAAAGGGTCTGTCATCCCGCTATTACGAGATGCCCAGGAGGCGGTGTGTCCAGTTCGGTTGGCTCACAAGTATATGTCAATACGTTCGGATTCGAAGGGCCCTTTTTTCATACACAAGGATCTTTCCTCTCTCACACGCTTTCAATTTGCCAGAGTGTTGTTTAGCTATCATCAAGGCAGGCGGGGATCCGGGTTATTATAGTTCGCATTTGTTCCGTATTGGGGCGGCAACCTCTGCAGCAGAGGCCGGGTTGTCAGATATTGATATCAAAGGATTAGGTCGTTGGAAGTCTTCTGCTTTCCGGTCTTACGTTAGGCCTAGCTTGGGTTAGAGTCTGGAATCATCATGGCAAGGGGAGGGAGGGAAAAGGGGGGGAGGGATGTCATTGCTGTTTACTAATTTTGTATTTGTATTGCAGAGCGCGTGGGGGTGCGAAGGTTCGAAGGATGTGCCTGGATAGTGGGTCATTCCTACATACATCGGGCGCAGAGAAGAGCATTGAAGCGTCCTTATGGAGAAAATTTGGACATTGAAAGGGTCGGGTGGCGTTTGTCCTGGTTTAGCAAGAGGGGCATGGGATGGGACGATCTCTTGCCCTTTTTGTTCGAGCGGATTCAAATGTGGGGAGAGCCTAACATAATTATTTTTCATTTGGGAGGTAACGATATCGGGTTAAAGTCTTGCAGGGAACTACTCACTTGCATGAAGAAAGATCTATCCCAGATCATGATTAGATGGCCACGGATTTTATTAGGATGGTCGGACATTATTGTGCGACTGCGGAATAAGGACGAAAGGATTTGGCAAACAGGGGTCAAAAAATTGAACAGTCAGGAAAATGGATGGGTTGGGAAGGAGGATTCTGGGTGAGACATCAGTGGTCATGGGGGACAGAACCAGGTTTATTTAGCGGGGATGGGATACATTTATCCGAGGTGGGTATGGATTTATTTAATAATTCCATACAAGAAGGGCTCGAGAGGGAGATTAGGAGGTGGTAACCAGGCCGCAGTGGGGCACAAACCGATACTGATAGGGTATCGTTTGTTGTGGCGGTAAACCCGAGCCCAAAAGTTATATGTAATGGGGCAGTGATATGACGGTAAGGACGGGGGGGGGGGGGGGGAGTGCCTCGTGTAGTTGGTGGGGCTGCTACACGGGAGGACCGGAGAACTACGGGGCCAAAGTTCCCAGTGTGAGTCTACTCTCACGGGTTTGAGGCGGAGTAGGCGGGGATAGGGGAAGGAAGAAGTCACTTCACCATTAGGGGCAAGGTGGTGAAGATGCAGAGGGCGGGAATTGGACGGGGGGGGGGGGGCAGTTTGGAGGGGTTGTTTAATAGTTATAAGTTGTAAGGGCTCGGGTTGATGTTTTGTATTAAACTGCAGCCGATTTAATACCACCAAAGGTCTATGTTGCATTATTTGGGGTAAGGGACGACAGGGGACAGCAGTATTCCATCCCTATGTTATTCTACATAACTAAGGCCTTGAGTTGGGGTGTTTGACTCTGAATTCTGAATTAACCTGTGTGATTTTCAGGAGCATCACTAGTTTGGACTCACTTTTGATACACCAGTTTTTGTTTACATTGTATTAAAATTTCTTGGAACACACTTCATTCTTCACTCCAAACTGTTATTCAACATTTATTTATTAATTTATTTATTATTTTTGTTATACCGAGTTTCATGATAGGCATCACATCAACCCGGTTTACAAATAACAATGTGTGTAAAGTATAGCGTAACGTAATAAATATTTCCAATACAACTGTGAACTTTAAATACAGAGAATCAATTAAAAGGTGTGAGAAAGTTACAATAAAACAGGGAAAATTAACTTGGAACTGGAACATAAAAGTTGAACTGGAACATAAAAGTTCCATAACTTGGAACTGGAACATAAAAGTCTTTATTGCAAACTGGTGGCAGGAAACAAATCAAAGTACAACAGTACACTTAGGGGTAGATTTTAAAAGAAGCGCGATCAGCCTACTTTTGCTTGCGCATCAGACTCAAGCAAAAGTACGCTGGATTTTAGTAGATACGCGCGGAGCCGCGCATATCCACTAAAATCCTGGATCGGCGCGCGCAAGGCTATCGATTTTGTATAGCCTGCGCGCGCCGAGCCGCGCTGCCTCCCCCCGTTCCCTCCAAGGCCGCTCCGAAATCGGAGCGGCCTCGGAGGGAACTTTCCTTTGCCCTCCCCTCACCTTACCCTCCCTTCCCCTACCTAACCCACCCACCCGGCCCTGTCTACACCCCCCCCTTACCTTTGTCGGGGGATTTACGCCTCCCGGAGGGAGACGTAAATCCCCGCGCGCCAGCGGGCCTGCTGCGCGCCGGGCCGCGACCTGGGGGCGGGTACGGAGGGCGCGGCCATGCCCCCGGACCGCCCCGGGCCGTAGCCACGCCCCCGTACCCGCCCCCAAAACGCTGCCGACACGCCCCCGAAACGCCGCGACGACCGGGCCCGCCCCCGACACGCCCCCCTCCGAAAACCCCGGGACGTACGCGAGTCCCGGGGTCTGCGCGCGCCGGTAGGCCTATGTAAAATAGGCTTACCGGCGCGCAGGGCCCTGCTCGCGTAAATCCGCCCGGTTTTGGGCGGATTTACGCGAGCAGGGCTCTGAAAATCCGCCCCTTAGGGTAGATTTTCAAAGGGTTACGCGCGTAAGATACGCGCATAACCCTCGAAAACCTACCCCTGTGCGTGCCGAGCCTATTTTGCATAGGCTTGGCAGCGTGCGCAAGTCCAGGGACGCGCGTATGTCCCGGGGCTTTCAAAAATGGGCGGTCTGGGGGCTTGGCCAGGGGCGGAGGGCGGTTCGGGGGCAGTCCCGAGTCCTCCAGCACAGCGGCCTGTGCCGAGGGTTGGCACACCAGAGGCAGGCATAACTCAAAGAAATAAAGTAGGGGGTGGATTTAGGTAGGGCTGGGGGGTGGGTTAGATAAGGGAAAGGTGGGGGGAGCTAAAAAAAAAAGTTCCCTCCAAGGCATCTCCGATTTCAGAGCGGCCTTGGAGGGAACGGGGAAAGCCATCGGGGCTCCCCTCGGGCTCGGCGCGCGCAAGGTGCACATGTGTGCACCCCCTTGCGTGCTCCAACCCTGGATTTTATAACATGCACGTGGCAGCTCGCACATGTTATAAAATAGGGTGCACATTTGTGCGCGCTGGGTAGCGCGCACAAATGTACCCTGCACACATAGGAATTAAAATCGGCCCCTTAGTGCACCACCCTGTACAAGAAGTACGGAAACACAAATCCGTATCTTCCTCACACTCCTTCCCATCAAACGGTAAACTCTTTGGGACAGGTACCCTACCACTTTAGGCTCTCCTGGTACTTTTAGGTTAATGAAGTCTTCCTCTCTGTTCCTCTCTCTCTCTGGACTCTCAGTAGAGTCTCTGGCTGCTAGATCTTGTCAGTTAGCAATCCTAGAAATTTTCCTGGGCAGATTGCTTCTCTCTGCAATTTCCAAAGACAATTCTCTCTATTGAGCTCTGTCTCTGAAAAGATTCCTTTTTTTTAAGGGGGGGGGCCTCAGATGCAGTTTCTTCACTCAAAATTGACCTTCTGGTTTCTCTGGAGACCCAGGATGTCTTCACCCCTTCTGGGCTCTGGAACTTCTTTCTCTTTTCAGGCACCCTTTTGCCCAAAGGACATCAGTCCTTCAGGTCCTGTCCTTGTGGAGGGACAGACCCACCCAAGTGTGCTCCATAAGAAGAAATGCCTGCTCCTTCAGCCCTGTGCTAAGGCTGATTCTGGAATCTTCCACTGTCACTTGGGCACAGGATTTTGTTATATCTTAAACCCCCTCCCCATGGGGAGAATGGTACACTCCACTAACATACCTACAGTATGCTGGCTTCACATACAGAGGCAGCTTCTGGATGGAGACCTCTGACTCACACTGCTGGCAGGACGATCTGTTGAGGCCACAATTGCCATTCCCCTTGCAGATTTTGGGGTCCCCTTACAGTTATGTAGTTCGTTGACATATTGTAAGTAAACCTGGTGTTTGTTTATCTCAACTTGTGGGGCAGGGGAGAGGAGCTTCGAATTCTGGCTGGTATTGCTTGAGACTGTGGGAAGCCACAGGATACACATTTAAGCACCAAGAGGTAGATCTTAAATAAGTACGTGCAACCGTCGCGAACAAAAGTACGCCGGATTTTATAAGATACGCGTGTAGCCGCGCATATCTTATAAAATCCGGGGTCGGCACGCGCAAGGCTGTGCAAAATCGGCAGCCTGCGCACGCCAAGCCGTGCAGCCTGCCTCCGTTCCCTCCGAGGCTGAAGGAACTTTCCTTCCGCATCCCCCCACCTTCCCCCACCTTCCCCTCCCTTCCCCTATCTACCCCACCCCCCAGCCCTACCTAAATCCCCCCCCCACCACCTTTGTTGTGCAAGTTACGCCTGCTTGAAGCAGGCGTAACTTGCGCGCACCGCTTCGGCATTCCCCGGCACAGGCCGCAGTGCCGAGGGACTTGGGACCGCCCTCCCGGCCTGCCCCCGAACCGTCGCCACGCCCCTGGACCCACCCCGGACCACCCCCTCACCCCCCGGACCAGCCCCCTCCCTCCCCTTTTACGAAGCCCCGGGACTTACGCGCGTCCCGGGGCTTTGCACGCACCGGCGGCCTATGCAAAATAGGCGCGCCAGCGCACGTAAATCTGGCAGGATTTACGCGTGCAGGGCTTTTAAAATCTAGCCCCAAGATAGCAAGCTTAAATTGTATTTGTGATAAAACAGGTAACCAGTGAAGGTCAGATGATAAAGGTGAAACATGGTCAAATTGTCTTGCTCCTCTTGCTCCTACAGCCTACGTACGAGCTGCTGTGTCCTAGATAAGCTAGAACTGAGGCAAGTTAGTCCCTGATAAACCCTAATAAATCGAGCTAAAGTAGTTCAGCCTATTGGTTACAAGCGAGGTATAATACGTTCCCTAAACTGAGATGTCCTATTCTTCTATGGGTGTGTTTAGAGTATTGAGAGGGTTGGGAGGAAGATGTGGGAATGTTTTTATGTGATTTTATTGAGGTCCATATTCAGCCGCTATGCAACTCAGAAAATTAGCCAGATAAACTTAGCCAGCTAACTTTGCCTATATATTAAGCAGTGCAGCCATGCCCCTGAATATTTATTTATTTATTTATATTATTTTAAAAGATTTCTATACCGTCTTTCACAAATAATAATTTGACCAAAACGGTTTACAAATGTCAGAATAAAGTCAGATAAAAATAAAATAAAATAAAAATGAAAGACATCCAATTTAAATAAAATAAAATAAAAACACAAAAATTAAATGAAAGAAAGTAAGGTTAAGGAAAAAAAAATACAATGTATACTTTAAGCCCTAATTCTAATGTATTTTTAAATTAATTAATTTGCTATACTAAGGGGCGGATTTTCATACTCCGCGAATAGGCCTACTTTTGTTTGCGCTCCAAAAAACTGGATCGGCGCGCGCAAGGCTATCGATTTTGTATAGCCGGCGCGCGCTGAGCCGCGCAGCCTACCCCCGTTCCCTCCGAGGCCGCTCCGAAATCGGAGCGGCCTTGGAGGGAATCCTCTAACGCCCTCCCCTCACCTTCCCCTCCCTTCCTCTACCTAACCCACCCGCCCGGCCCTGTCTACACCCCCCCTTACCTTTCTCCGGGGATTTACGCCTCCCTCTGGGAGGCGTAAATCCCCGCGCGTCAGCGGGCCTCCTGCGCGCCGGGCCGCAACCTGGGGGCGGGTACGGAGGGCGTGGCCACGCCCCCGGACCGCCCCGGGCCGTAGCCACGCCCCTGTACCCGCCCCCACAACGCTGCCGACACGCCCCGAAAACGCCGCGACGACCGGGACCGCCCCCGACACGCCCCCAACACGCCCCCTCGGAGAACCCCGGGACTTATGCGAGTCCCGGGGCTCTGCGCGCGCCGGTAGGCCTATGCAAAATAGGCGCACCGGCCCGCAGGGCCCTGCTCGCGTAAATCCGGGCGGATTTACGCGAGCAGGGCTCTTAAAATCCGCCCCTAAGTTTTTACAAAAAGCAGAGTAAAGTCGGAATTTTAAAATAAAAAAGAGCTAGATTTCCCAACAATTTTTGTAAAGTTAGCCAGATAACTCTGCTTCTCCCTGTTATGCCCATTCCCCTCCTACCACTTAGCCAGTCAGAACTTATCTGGCTAAATGGCACCAAATATCGGCCTCATTGTTTACATTGTTTACTATGGGCCAGATTTTCTAACCTACACACAGGCGTAGATTTGTGCACGCAACCCGGCGCGCACAAATCTACGCCCGATTTTATAACATGCGCTCGCAGCTGCGCGCATGTTATAAAATCCAGGGTCGGCGTGCGCAAGGGGGTGCACACTTGTGCACCTTGTGCATGCCAAGCCCTAGGGGAGCCCCGATGGCTTTCCCCGTTCCCTCCCCGTTCCCTCCCTGACCACTTCTAAATCGGAGCGGCCTCAGAGGGAACTTTCCTTTCTCCCCCTTGCACCGTCCCTTCCCTTCCCCTATCTAACCCACCCCCCAGCCCCACCTAAATCCCCCCCTACCTTTATTATTAAGTTGCACCTGCCTTTGGGCAGGCATAGGTTGCACTTGGCTGGCCAAGTGCCGGCGTACAATTCCCCAGCCTAGCAGGCCTTCAGAGGCCTCTGGCCATACCCCGCCCATTTTTTCAAGCCCCGGGACATACGCGCGTCCCAAGGCTTGCGCGTGTTGCCAATCCTATGCAAAATAGGCTCGGCGCACGCAGGAGCGGGTTTTCGGGGTTATGCGCGTAATATACGCGCGTAACCCTTTGAAAATCCGTCCCTATGTCTATATAAATTTTGATTGCTTATTCCAGTCATTATAGGTATATGTCTGTAACTTGCACTAGGACTCCGCTACAAGCGCATGTAATAAAATGTAACTAACAAATTAATTAATAACATGGTAGATAATATCTTACCTCTAAGCTCTGTACCACTTTGGTGGGATAAATGGTCATACCACATGTAACACAGGGAGGGAAAATTAGAACAAAATAAAGAATAAAATTAAAAATTGCCTTTTCTCTGACTCTAGCTGGCTGAGGTGGAGAAACTGACAGGGCTGGTCAGAAAGGCTTACCCTAGGACCGTGGAGCTATTCTGCCAAAGGTGGTGTTATGGCCCAGAGATGCACTGGGATGCTGTGTGTTTATTTTTAAAAAGAGACTGTTGTGGCCTATGGCAGCATCAAAAGAGAGCATCTTTGTGCTGCGGAAGATTGTCGTCTTCCACAGGGAGGCTGGAGTATGTCCTCCCAGAGTGCTGGAGGGAGTGGAGCAAGTGGCAGTTTTCTCTCACCATGACAGAGAGAGGCTGTTGAAGGTTTGCTTTCATTTTGGCAGTGGCATCTTTGTGGAAACTACCAAATACAATTGTGAACCTGTTTTGGCATCCGGGGGTGCTGCAGGAGGTCTAGGCAAGTAAAGAGGCAGGCCATTGACTTTACTTCTGGGACATGAGGGTCACGATAAATATTAAATACAGGAACATAAATTTTAAAAACACACAGCCCGAGGTCATAGAGACCTACTATCGTTTCTAAGTTCTGTGAAATAAAATGGGGATCCCAGCAGTAAAATTAATAAAACCAGATAAAATATAACAAAATAAATGAAAAACAAATATAAGACACCTGAATAATGTTAGAGAGCCCTAATCTGGCCCTGGATGGGTGTTTTGAAGCTTAATAAGTTCAAAATTAGTAATGTTTCCAGAGCTAACAAAAAGTGGCTTAAATTAAATTATACTTTACTCACACTCCATTTACTCTATCTCTTTTTTTTTTTTTTCTATATAATATTTATTACTACATTACTATGTTTAATTGGTTATCTATTCTATTTGTTCCATAATTTATTGTTAGTTCTATTGTTACCTGTTTTATTGATCAACTGTTCTATGTAAAGCCCACTACTCTTTTTGGGCATTTAAAAGTTGTATGTAAACCGGATTGATTTGTAGTTCCTACAAGAACTTCGGTCTATAAAAATTAAAAATAAAAAAAAAAATAAATAAATTGCTTAAAGGTTGCAGAGAAAAAATAAAATAATTACAGAGGACATTAGTCTAGAGATGAGAGACCTCCAAATTAACCCTCATTATATTTAAAAATCAAACGAAAAGTACTTTTAACCACAATTAAAATTGAGGTATTTTTAGGTAATTTTGGGTAAAATGGGGATTGAAATCAAGAAAATTTACATAAACATCTTAAAATTACTCAGAGGATGTGTTTAGTGGTGAAAATAATTTAAAAAATCAAATTTATTGTAAAAATTGACTCTGATCCAGGCATTTTTCACGATCAGTCTGGGTTTTTGGTGACTCTAGGCATGGCTGAGCAGGATTCCATGCTGTTTGAAAATTGCAAGTGAAGCCATTTCCTAGGCAACCGGGCTACCTCATGCAGGAACCAGCAAAAACAACAGGGTGAAGCAGCTAGCATAACAATAAGGCAGCGCTGGGTCACTTCATCCAAAACTGTCATCAAAAATTGATCCTCTTCTTTTCCACTTATGAATTATGAGTATTAATAAATATACACCACCATAGCCCCATTGTGGTATTTTTGGAACTATTTAATAACATAAGAACATGCCATACTGGGTCAGACCAAGGGTCCATCAAGCCCAGCATCTTGTTTCCAACAGTGGCCAATCCAGGCCATAAGAACCTGGCAAGGTCCCAAAAACTAAGTCTATTCCATGTTACCGTTGCTAGTAATAGCAGTGGCTATTTTCTAAGTCAACTTAATTAATAGCAGGTAATTGACTTACCTTTTTCCACTGTGAAAACTGACCATTTAATCCTACTCTCTGGTTCCTTTCTTTTAACCAGTTTGCAATCCACAAAGGGACATCACCTCCTATCCCATGACTTTTTAGTTTTCTTAGAAGTCTCTCATAGGGACTTTGTCGAATGCCTTCTGAAAATCCAAATACACCACATCTACTGGTTCACCTTTGTCTACATGTTTATTCTCCCATTCAAAAAAAATGTAGGAGATCTGTGAGGCAAAACTTCCCTTGGGTAAATCCATGCTGGCTGTGACCCATCAAACCATGTCTATCTAAATGTTTTGTGATTTTATTCTCTATAACAGTTTCCACAATTTTTCCTGGCACTGAAGTCAGGCTCACTGGTGTACAGTTTTCCAGATCACCCCTGGATCTCTTTTTAAATATTGGGGTTACATTGGCCACCCTCCAGTTTTCAGGTGCAATGGATGATTGTACTTTAAATTACATGTGACTAAATTACATGCAATTAATTACATTAACATTAAATTACAAGTCTTCAGATTTCATGTAATAGTTTCCAAAACCTGTCCTGGAGACCGACCTGCAGCTGATCTGGCTGTCAAGATATCTATAATGAATATGCATGAGATATATTTGCATACCTGGGAGACATCAACCAATGCCTATTTATCATGTGCAGATTCATTGTGGATATCCTGAAAGTCCGACTTGCTGTGAGGTCCCAAGGACAGGTTAGTTGTTGAGCCTCTGTGATTACTGACTGTAGCTGCAATGACTGGGCCAAAGAAAGTTGTGAGGGATCATAAAATTATGGGGGGAATGAAGGCTCAGGGTGTTGGATTCATCCACAGTTCCGAACGAGCTGGGAGTACAAAGGAGCAGGAGGAAACGGCACCATCAAAAACAAAAAAAAGGAAGTAAATGCGGATCTTTCCCAGACTAGGTGTATTCCCACTGCAGCAGCTAGATGTCAGTCACTGAATGTGTAATTTCTATAAATGCCCATGCTTAAGTGCATCTGCCGTTCTCAATTTGTGCCTTTAGGATGTTGCACAAAGTAGTGAAACCACAGTGAAGTTGTGATGAAAGGGCAGGCTGCAGAGGCATTGCTGTCTCTTACTTTAGGATGTGATATTTCAGGCTGGAATAACTGTATTAGCCCAGAAAAGACTCCAGCAGTCTATGCACCCCAGGATCTGAAGTTCTGTGCAATGTTTTGGATAAGACTTAAGACTATTATGCAAAACTGGTAACTGTTATAATAACCGTTTACAAACCTGACACATCTATTTCAGACTGGCAAGTCCCTTCGCCAAGGGAGCCAGCAGTGACTGAGTTCACTGCAACTCCCAGAAATTGGCTAAAATCAAAATGTAAGAACAAAGCAAATGCCATACAGGTTCAGCCCAACGGTCTATCCAGCCCAGCAGCCTTCCTCCAACAGCGGCCGATCCACTTTCTTGTGCATTAATTAAAAGCCTTTAACTGAAATGTATTTATTTACTTTTTATTTTAGATTTTTATATTCCGCTTTTGTACACTCTGACACTTCAGAGTGTACATTAGAGTGGAAAAGTGTCAGATTGCTTTAGATGAAGAATCAACGTTTGTTTTTAGAGTCGGAAAGATTTAAGTCTGTTTTCAAACTATATTAAAATACTTGGGCCAATGTACTAAAGTTTGCCAAATTTTATGCAGAAGTTGCAATTCTCCACACATAAGTTTTCTAGGACTCATATGTAAATAAACCTGGTAGTTTATTTACATAAATAAACCTGGTAGTTTATTTAGTAAATAAACCTGGTAGTTGCCTGTAGGAAACTTGGAAGTTTCCTACAGGCAACTTTGAATAAAAAAATAACTACACCTTATTGAGGTATAGTTATCTTTTTAGAGAAAACCAGGCTGCAAAGGCCTTTTTGCATACATTTTAATACTGTGAACATAGTTAATGAGCAGATTTGCATGAATTTGTATCACAGCAACTCATTAACTGTGATTTTGCATAAAATTTTGCAAGCATAAACTTGCACATATAGATTTACTGCATGCAAAGCCATACATTTTGCAAGGTGTCCACTTCAGTGAATAAAGGGAAAATTGTGTACCTAAGCCCAATTTAGCCATTTTTACATGCAGAGTATGTGAAATTAGGCACAGTGCAGTAAATATGCCCCAAAGTGAGGGAAATGAACTGCTTTTAGTATTAGCTTAGAGGAGAATTTTAAAAGCCCTATACATGCCAAAGCTGGGACATATGTGCATAAGTTGGACTGGCGTGTGCAAGTGGATTTTATAAGCTGCCTGTGTGCAAGTCAAAAGTTTTGAAAACGTGGCAGGACATGGACATGTCAGAGGAAGGCCAAAAGATGTGCGCATAAGTATTTTTGTGTACAGGCATGCGCTGGGGTTCCATGCCGCATAATTTACTACTGCTATGGATGATGTGTAAGTAATAAAATTTAAAAAATCTAAGCTAGTCTGTGGAGTTTTAAGGGGCAGGGCTAATGGGGAAAGGGTGACTGTTAAACTAGAGGCTTGTAAAGTCCTATCCCTTAACTGGGTGAACCGGGAATGAACTAGGAAAATTACTTATAGCGTTGGTGCACATCCCTTATAATAGATAGATTAGTCCATACAGTGTTTCCTAGGGAAATTGCATTGACACATTTGGGAGGTACACACAGACCCTGTGGGCATTGCATGATGTGCTGTCATACAGATATAGTTTCGTCTTTTGAAAATCCTTCTACTAAACGTGTGTTCCAACTGCGTCTGGATTCGGACTGTACCACGCAAGGTGTAATATATGTTGTAAGGTGCCCCTGTCCGCTTTTCTATGTGAGCAAGACTACCAGGATGGTTAAGACACGTATGATTGAACATTGTTCTAACATTCGGAACAAGCGGGACAATGAGCCCTTGGTTGATCATTGGTCTCAGGTATCACACTCCATCTCTGATCTCTTCTTCTTTGTGGTGGAAGTGGTCACACACCCCTCTCGGGGAGGTGACTTCACAGAACACCTGGGTCGAAGGGAACAGAGGTGGATCCATACATCTAGGTACTGTAAATCCATCGGAACTAAATAGAGAGATAGAATGGCATCTGTTCGTCTGATCGTGATTGGTTTGAAGTTATTGTCTGTGGTGTGATTGGACTGCTTGAGTCTCGCGATGGATTCCTTTTCGCGCCCTTTTTAGGTTTAAATGTCTGTCTTCCATGAGGGTGGATGCGCTCCCTGTTGACATTTGGAATGTGTTTATAAAGGTATGTTTCTTTCATTTACAATTAAATCGGTTGGGTAGCCTTTCTGTTATAGTTCCACATTGTATGTATTTTCTTTCAGATTTCTTTGATGTTTACTGTCCCTCCCGACCCAGCCACAGCGAAACACGGGTCCATGTCGGGGGACTTTTATAAGATGTCTGCTGTTTGAAATCAGTGGAGTTGCCGTACAAATGTTTGCTGAATAAATATACACTCTCTAAAGAATTCCTTGTGGAACTTTGATGTTTTCTTGCACTATCGTGTTGCCTACTACTTGCTCAAGTGCAGGCTGCTGCTTCTTGTGGTTTTAGATTTCAATTACCCCAATATTGACTGGGTAAATGTAACATCAGCACATGCTAGAGACATAAAGTTGCCGGATGGAATAAATGACTGCTTCATGGAGCAATTGGTTCAGGAACCAATGAGAAAGGGAGCTATTTTAGATTTAATTCTTAGTAGAACACAGGATTTGGTGAGAGAGGTAACTGTGGTGGGGCCACTTGGCAATAGTGATCATAACATTCCAGAGCTGGTATTCAAGGGTGATGAGTCAGATGAACTGAACCAAATCATTGTGAACATGGAAGATGTAGTAGGCCAGATTGACAAACTAAAGAGTAGCAAATCATCTGGACTGGATGGTATGCATCCCAGGGTTCTGAAGAAACTAAAAAATGAAATTTCAGATCTATTAGTTAAAATTTGTAACCTATCATTAAAATCATCCATTGTACCTGAAGATTGGAGGGTGGCCAATGTAACCCCAATATTTAAAAAGGGCTCCAGGGTGATCCAGGAAACTATAGACCAGTGAGCCTGACTTCAGTGCTGGGAAAAATAGTGGAAACTATTCTAAAGATCAAAATCACAGAATATATTGAAAGACATGGTTTAATGGAACACAGTCAACATGGATTTACCCAGGGGACATCTTACCTCACAAATCTGCTTCATTTTTTTAAAGGAGTTAATAAACATGTGGATAAAGGTGAACCAGTAGATGTAGTGTTTTTGATTTTCAGAAGGCGTTTGACAAAGTCCCTCAGGAGAGGCTTCTAAGAAAACTAAAAAGTAATGGGATAGGAGGCAATGTCCTTACGTGGATTACAAACTGGTTAAAAGACAGGAAACAGAGAGTAGGACTAAATGTATTTTTCTCAGTGGAAAAGAGTAAACAGTGGAGTGCCTCAAGGATCTGTACTTGGACCAGTGCTTTTCAATATATTTATAAATCATCTGGGAAGGAATACAACAAGTGAGGTTATCAGATTTGCAGATGATACAAAATTATTCAGAGTAGCTATATCACAAAAAGATTTTGATAAATTGCAGGAGGACCTTGTGGGACTGGAAGATTGGGCATCCAAATGGCAGATGAAATTTAATGTGGACAAGTGCAAGGTGTTGCATATAGGGAAAAATAACCCATGCAGTAGTTACATAATGTTAGGTTCCATATTAGGAGCTACCACCCAGGAAAAAGATCTAGGCATCATAGTGGATAATACATTGAAATCGACAGCTCAGTGTGCTGCAGCAGTCAATAAAAGCAAACAGAATATTAGGACTTATTAGGAAAGGAATGGTTAATAAAACGGTGAATAAAACTGAAAATGTCATAATGCCTCTGTATCACTCCATGGTGAGACTGCACCTTGAGTACTATGTACAGTTCTGGTCACTGCATCTCAAAAAAGATATAGTTGCGATGGAGAAGGTACAGAGAAGGGCAACCAAAATGATAAAGGGGATGGAACAATTCCCCTATGAGGAAGAGCTAAAGAGGTTAGGGCTGTTCAGCTTGGAGAAAAGACGGCTGAGAGGGAGATATGATAGAGGTCTTTAAAATCATAAGAGGTCTAGAATGTGTAGATGTGACTCGGTTATTTACACTTTCAGATAATGCAAGGACTAGGGGGCACTCCATGAAGTTAGCAAGTAGCACATTTAAGACTAATCAGAGAAAATTCTTTTTCACTCAATGCCCAATTAAGCTCTGGAATTTGTTGCCAGAGGATGTGGTTAGTGCAGTTAGTGTAGCTGGGTTTAAAAAAGGTCTGGATAAGTTCTTGTAGGAGAAGTTAATTAACTGCTATTAATCAAGTTGAATAGGGAATAGCCTCTGCTGTTACTGGGATCAGTAGCATGGGATCTTTGTTATGCTTGAACTTGGTTTGTGGGCCCTTGGGTCATGGAGAGAGCTGACTCCACCCATAGGGAGGAGCCCTGTGGGGACTCTCCACGACAGGCAGGGTCTCAGCAGTGATGGACACAGGAGTCAGAGATATATTTATTATACAGCAAAGAGAAACCCGAGGAGCGGGTTTGTAAACTCAGTCCTTGAGTAGGAAGACCTGAGATGGATTCTCCGGTAGTGGTCCGCAGAGTGGGGTAATCTGGGAAATACTTCCTTCTTGGTAGTTCTTGTGCGTCGTAGCTCCGGTAGTGGTCCACAGTGTGGGGTAGGCTGGAGATAGATGTTGGCAGCAGATACAAGTCAGCATGGATCCGGTAGTGGTCCGCAGAGCAGGGTAACCCGAGGATCCATACAGCAAGAGAGAAGCAGAGTTGTAGATCAGGTCTAGTACTCACTCTATGGTGTTGCAGTAGAGATATCGTTGTAGCAGCACTGGAGACCCAGAGCAGGAACACTGAAGGGTCGTTCGTAGAAGTAGCGAGAGGTACTCTCTAAGCTGGTGAAGGTGAGACTCGCAGAGAAGGCTCTCCGAGGAGCAGATAGCCCTGAGTGCAGCAAGGCCCCCTAGGAGCGGGTACCTGAGTCACTCAGTCTGGAACTCAGGAACAGCGAGGCGAAGGTGGAAGACAGAATCCTTGCTAACTCGTTGGTAGGAAGGTCCGGTAGGCTTAAGTACACGTAGGCAGTGACGTCATGCAGAGGGGACACCCCCGAGGTTCCCGCCATGACTTGGATAAGACGGAGGCAGGCGTGCGCATGCCCTAAGTTACACCAGATTCAAGATGGTGACCGGGATCACCCACGCCATCCCGGGAACGCCAGGGAGGTCGGCAGGCAGAGGCAGTGGTGGCCATCTTTGCCAGAATCGGAGCTATAGGGCAAAATGAGGTGAGCAGCCATCTGCGACCGACAGGTGGAACAATCTTCTTAGTGTTTCGGTTCTTGCCAGGTTCTTGTAGCCCGGTTTGGCCACTGTTAGAAACAGGATGCTGGGCTTGATGAACCCTTGGTCTGATCCAGCATGGCAATTTCTTATGTTCTTATGGTATCTTCTAACTATTTTTGAGCTGCCTTGCCATTAGTTGACACTGAGCATTTTTAAAGATGGCTTGCCATTGGATAGTGCCTGTGGTCACCAGCTGCCTTTATTTCTTGACCATATTTCAATATGGAAAAACTCTAATATTTAATGATGTACATATTACACAGAAAATCACATAATGAAAGTTGTCATAGCCATGTGAAAATTTCTTTATCAAAGTAAGAAACTAGGCATACTGAAATGGTCACACAGCTACTTGTTTCTGCTAACCTTATAATTACAGTTGTTATACCTTGCCAGGGGAAAAAAAGCACAGTTCAGACTCTAAGTGGCCAATAAGCACTTTTTGGGACAGATTTACTGATTCCAATTTATTTTCTAATGAAGAAAGCTTTGCTTTGCAACTGCATAATAATCACTTGACAATATATCTAGTGAATAAGCTGGAAGCTGTGCATGACTGAATTATTTCTTTATCAGAAATTCTTGAGCTAGGAACATACAGATCAATATTCAAAAGATTTATCTGGTTAACTTCGGAAATTAGCTGAATAAATTCAGCTAGATAAAACTATCCCTGCCTCACTCCCATCCCCTCAACCAGCTAAGTTTGTGTGCACATAATTTGCAAGATGCACACATTTAGCAATCAGAAAAGGGGTGGGAACAGATGCAATCCTGGGGAGGGTTTTTCAGCTCTAATTGGCCACGCGGCTGCACTTGCACAAATGGCCAGTCAAATTTTCCTTGGCAAGATTTAGCCAGACTTTCAATCGCTGATCTGGCTGGTTAGATATGGCTGAAAATCCAGATAAAGGCATCTGAGTAACATTGCTCAGTTATCTCACCCGCTGAGCGGGTTTCTGAAAATCCACCCCATACGCTATTGCTGAGGCAATTCTTACAAGCAAACAATTATGTGGAAAAATGTAACACTGTCATGATTTCACCCTCATCTAAATCTTGTTACTTCTTCATGCAAGAGTTGATCCCAAATATTGGCAAACAGCAGCCTAAAGCTTTCTTAGATGTTATGAGATAATCAGGAGGGAATAGCATAACTGACAGCACTAAATAGTAATGAAAAGCAATTACTTGTAATAGCATGGAACAGAGCCGCAGGTCCAGACTTGTAAGAAATATTTCAGAATAGCAGAGAGGATCCTTGCATTTGAGGGTAAGGCCTGAGACCAGGTAGGCTCTGCAGTATTGCATCAGGAATGAGCAGACTAGATGGGTCTTGCAGTCTTTATCTGCTGTCATTTTCTATGTTGCATCTTATCACTAATTAGTACATTGTAATAATAATGCTAGTAATGTGTGCTCTTCCCATAAAAGATTGCTTTTTAGCAACCTATATGCCTCCCAGGATATAGCATTCTCATATTGTTAGAAGTCTGATTCTGCAGTCAATGCCTATTTTTTTTACACCGTAAACGAAATGGGTAGACTACCAGGCTGCTTATTATGAAGAAGTTATTGTTTACATAAACTAGTAGTTGTATTTTATGGCTAACTGATGGGGGAAAACTGAAGTAGTTAAACTGTTTACATTTCCTTATGACAGATCCTTAAATATGATATTGTGACACACAAGGTACCATGATACTTGATAGCTCATATTTAATTTCCCTTTGAAAATTCTGGCGCACTGTGAGTAATTCAGTAACCATGAACTTTGCAATTGCTTTATAGCAGGTACAAAATCAGTGCCATAAAAGACACATGGGGATTTCAAAATAAAATCCCTCCAGACCCACCCTCAGGTAACCCCATACTGAAACCCACAAGGTAGCACCAATTACGTGCTACGTTCCTCACAGACAGCATCCAGTGGGAATTAGGAGACATGGCCAGGAGGCAGCCTCTTCACACCAAAGCTTGTGTTTGCAGACATTGAGCAGCTCTATAGAAGTGATAAGCAGTAGTAGGAGTAGTCGTAGCAAGAGTGCTCAAAGAGGTAGGTACTTAGAGACTTCAACATGAACAGCCATCAGGGAATTGAAGGCTTCTTTGAAATCAACAGTTCTTTTGGTATGAATATGTAGCTCTTTAATTACAGCTTTGATTCCATCGTTGACTTCATCTGCATGGTGCTTGTAGAGAGAAGATGATCAGATGATGTAGCCATCCTGCGTAAAACCTGTCTTTGGCATCAATGGGATGGATCTTCTGGGGCTGGCCAAGGTGCACTGTCTGATGTCAGTCTTCCTCTTTGCAGCCTCTCTTGTTGGATGTCATATGAAGGTTGGTTATTTCCAGTATGAAGCTAATGCCTGTCTACTCCTATTCTTCTCCCTCAGAGGCAGCTGTAGGATCCACCAGCACATCTAGGAACTCAGTCTGCTTGCCACAAACCTGTTGGCTCTGGAAAAGATACAGAAATGCGTAAGGTATATTGTTGGAGAACATGCATCCCTTTTGTTTCCATCAGAAATGCAAGGATCATTTACTACAATGTCTCTATCCTGAAACTTCCCTGCCCTGAAATATATTAGTGCCTAAAGAAGTTCCCAACCTTCCTAAAAGTCCTTGGTCCAGGTTTTCCCCCATCCCTCCCAAATATATAGGCCTGATAGACAGGTCAGGGCCTGTACGACAACCCTGCAAAGGAATGTTAGTGGACTCTTGCTGCGTGTTTCTAATTTGTGCTCTTGTAATGCAGCAACTCATCAGCTCGCTCCAGATGTTTTGCTGATGCTGTACTCTTGGATTCTAGGAGGCTGATGATGATGTCTGGGCTCAGTGTTTCTGCCAGCCATTGCCCCAGCGGTGTGAGGTGAATTAGACCAATATGGCCACTTCCTGTCTTCGTCTGATGGCCACAGATGGTTGCAGACTTTTATTGTTTGCCCCATTTAACATCCTGATAGTACGGTTTCATTTATACTATTGTCCTGGAATTGATTTCGAAGTTGCTTAATACCCAATTTTATTTGTTTCCAGATGTAATCTTTTGTTGCCAGGGATTTATTTGTGGAGCCTTTTCAAAAAAGCATATTGTAATTCTCCAGAACCTCAATGCAGCTGTTTTCTTCTAGAGTGAAGCACAACATCCACTGGCATGGCCATGCCCCTGTTGCTGTAGTGTGTGGTTTCGCTTCTGGCTCCTCCTCCACTGCAACATTTTCTACCTCTTTAAAAAAGCGTGAGCCTCTGAGAGTCTCTACTTCCTTTGTTTTGTTTTGTTTTCCTTTGTCTTCCATCCCTTCCTCTCCCTGCTGTGCAATCCTGTATTCCTTCATCTAAGCCCCCACCCCTCCGAGTAAATGTAGTGCCCCTCCTGCTACATTGGCTAAGGCATCAAGTGGCTAAGGGTTTCAGGTGGTACAAGAGGAGTCACAGGATATAAATACCAAAAGGGGGAAGGTTAGGAAAGGGAATTCTCCTTCCTACCGGTCTCCTAAGGAATAGGAAAGGGGTCCGGAGCCCACCCAGCAAGTCTCTCAGGGGAAGGGAGGAAAGGAAGAATCCAAATAAAGCAAACTTCAAATGTAAGCAGATGAAATCTTTATAAGGGCACTGTGAATTTTTCACCATTAACACAATTTCTGGGGGTTTTTTTTCTTTTTACAGAAAACAACTGTCCTAAAGAGAACCAGTTCTCCCTACTGTTACATGAACAATTAGTTAAGTATTATTTTCTAATACTTTGCTAGGTTTCCCCTGAAACAAAAAACACCAACTACTATTTCTTTCAAGAGAGGTGAATTTTGGTGTTAAAATTTTTATTTTTCAGATGTTGCTGGATCGCACTGCTGATCAACATTGCAGGTTGCTGTATATTTCTGTCTTTCTTTTTCTTTTCTTTTTCACTAAGGGCCGGATTTTAAAAGGGTTACGGGCGTACATCCTCTGGATGTACGCCCGTAACTGGCCTTTCACGTGCCAGGCCTATTTTAAAAAGGCCCGGCGACGCGCATAAAGCCCCTGGACGCGTGTAAGTCCCGGGGCTTTACTAAAGGGGCAGTCTGGGGGCAGGGCAAGGCCAGAAGCTTCCGACAGAGTGGCCATTGCCGCTGTGTTGGAGGATCGCGTGCCGGCAATCTGCCAGCACGCACAACTTGGCCTGCCCAGAGGCAGGCGCAAAAGGTGAAATAATAATTTGGGGGGGGTGGGGGGTTAGAGTAGGGCTAGGGCGGGAAAGGTTAGGGGAAGGGGTGGGATGGTCATGTTAGAGGAAAGGGAAAGGGAAGATCCCTTCCAGGCCGCTCCGATTTCAGAGCGGCCTGGGAGGGACGGGGGAAGGCAGCGCGGCTCGGCGCGCACAAGGTGCATAATTGTGCATCCCCTTGTGCGCGCCAAGCCCTGATTTTATAATATGCATACGCCTGCTTGCGCATGTTATAAAATCAGGCATACATGTGCGTGCACTGGGTACGTAGCCCGCGCACATGTAGGCACACGCACTTCTTTTAAAATCTTTTAAAATCTACCCCTAAGGTTCTTTCTCTGTGTGTTTTCCAGGCTCTGTGAGATCTGATTTTTCCTGAAACATGTTTTATTCTACTTCATTAACTTAGATACTTTTGTCTGTCCTTTTAAATGTGTCACTCTCTTATTCTTTTCTCTCTCTTTCTCTGTGAATTGGACAATGTTGCAGTCTAGCCTGTGGACTTAGCTGAGTCCGTTCTGAGAAAGAATACTTCATTCCCTCTGCCATGGCTAGTGGGTGTATCTTGAATGGCCAGAGGAACTCAGACATTGCTCTCTGTAGCTTATTTCTGACCTTGATTTGGGTGCACTATCTCTGGATCCAGAAGTAACCTCACTATTCTTTACGTTAAAAAATAGCATGTTCTTCTGATACATTAACTACGCTTATCATCTAGGAGTGAACTATAAATATTCCTTCAGTGTTTATTCATGAGGTCTAATTGGAACTGGGCTAGCTAATTGTGGAAAAAAAAAATAATTAAGGTTCCCTACTCCTAGCTAGCACAGAGGAATCTGTAGTAATAATGTGAGTGAATGAAAAAAACTTCTCACTCACACACTCTCTTAGGCTGGTCACATTGTTGTCACAATCACTCTCTTTTCTCAATGATATTATCCAGTTATACAGTTCTCACCAATCATATAATGACTTATGTAGTATGTAATATTCACTCTCGCTTTACTGTCAGTATAGACTGGCATGAGAAGCGTTTACCAATATTCCTTTTCACTGAAAGCTTCCAATTCACCAGCTAATTCACCATTATTGAAATACAGCTTAAGCAGCTATATTTCAGTGCTAGTGACTCTCTAGCTGATGTCACTTACAGGCAGCGGTGTGTGCCAAGCTTCACTGAATCAGAACTGCTGTGCAGTCGGGCATGAGACATTAAACAGGGATTTCTATTCCTGAACTGCTTATCTTGCTTCTCGATGATTTTTCAGCATTAGCAGCAGTCCCCAGTTTTTCCTAGCATTAGGATTTATTCCTGATTCTTCAGTTTATTAAAGGGGAGAAAATAACCATACAATTACTGAGATTTACTCCTCAGATAATAATTCCACTAACTGGTGTACTGTGCGAGGGAACTTCAAATTCTGCCCCTATTGCTGTTATGTCTTTAATTAAACAATACAGTTCAGTTTCCTTTCTGATGAAGATGAGATTATGTGGATGAAACTGTACACCTCAGTCTCACTTTCTTTCATTCAGACTTTGTTCTGTAAAGGTTGGCTTCTATTTCCGCGGACCAACCATCATTTAAAGATTATCTGAGCAATCCTAAACTTCTAAACCTTACCTTTGGAGTCCACACTTATAGGTGAATTTTAAAAGGCCTGCATGTGCCTAAACTGGGAGATACGCACCCAAGTTAGGTTGGCGCACCCCAAGCAGAATTTGAAAGCCACCTGCGGACGCTCGTATGTCCCGTTGCACGCACAAGCCAAAAGTTTCTAAAAGGGGGTGGAGAGTGGGTGTGGTTTGGGGGAAAATGGGCGTGTCAGGGAAGGCCAAAATATCTGCATGTAAATACGTTGCACAGGCGTGCGCCACGGTCCCCTACCGTGTAACTTGACTTCTGCTACAGATGGCGTATAAGTACTAAAACAAAAAAAAATAGGAAGATCAGTGGGGTTTTAAGGGACAGGGCTAACAGGAGAGAAGGAAGGCTATTTAACTAGGAGGATTAGGTATCCCTTACTTAGGTGAACTGGGATCGAACTGGGAAAACAACCTATGGTGTCAGCATGCGTCCCTTGGAAAATTTCCACGACCTATGCAGTAGACTCGGGATTTGCACGCACATGCACACGTTCATTTAAAATTGCGCACACATGTATGCACATTCAGCCTATTTTATAATATGGACGTATATATGCTTGCATGTTATAAAATGGACATGTCCCTGGTCACGAGCTGGCATACATGCGTACATGTGCACCAACGCGGCTCTTTCAAAGTTATCCTTCCTGTCACACTGTCACTAAAGCACACACGTTCACACTGTTTCTCTCACTAGAATGACTGCCCTCTCTATGAAACATAGAAACATAGAAATGATGGCAGAAAGAGACCAATCGACCCATCTAGTCTGCCCAGCAAGCTTCACTGGTGTGTATTTCTGGGATTACAGAGCAGTCTCTGAAGAGATCAGGCCAGATGCCTTCTACTCTCTCACTTAGTCAAACCCCGACTGACTGAATTCTCCAACTGCCGCACTCGGGGAGCTCAGTGCTCTAGTGATGACCTCAGCAAAAATAGTTCTCAGGGGTACTTTATGACAATTTTAATATACTTTTAACCCATGAATGTCTCCCTTCTTTGCATTAAGTTATAGGACTGACAATTTGGACATTTTTATAGCCAAATTAGAAACTGGTATGTAGTCAGAATTTTTCTATAAGTGAGGAACACACTCGTATAATCCTGCCAGCCTCTTAGCAGCATTCTTTCACCTCTGACCCACAAAATGTTGAGGCTACCTCATTTGCATAGATGCTGACACCACTTTCCAGCAGCTCCATGTCATAATGGAGTCTGATGACTGTAAAACCAGGTCTGAATCATCTTAAATTTCTGAAATTACTGTTGGGGCTAAGTGGGACCCCCTCCCTGAATCGAGTGTTTTCCAAATGTTTTTGCTGCTTAATTTTATTTAATGTTAAAGTTTGCCTCGATTCTGCTGCGAAAATTGGAAATGCCCACCTGGGTCACTTCTGCATCACAGCTCAGCTCCCCTCAGTGCCAAAAACCTTTTTACTTGCCCCCGACGTGAATCTCAGGGGCAGTGGCCGTGTCCCCAGAGCTGCTACCGCTAAAATAGATGCTCTGAGCAACTTTCTGCAACCACAGTCATCGCGGCCCTTAGTCCCGCCGCCTCCTGCCAATCATCTCACCGTGCCCCGAGTTTCCCACTATTGCGGGGAGGACAAATGCTGTTGGCACCCTTCTGTTATCGGCTGCGAGGCAGGGAATCTCGCGACTGCAGAGCAACAGCTATTCCCTGTCTCCCTTGCACTAAGGCAGGGCCGGCGCAACCCACTGTGCAAGCCTTGGCAACCTGGCTGCCACAGTCAGCCCCAAGATGAAGACAATGTGGCTCACGCCACCATCCCTGGACCCCGCCAGGAGGCCAAGAATAGGAAGAGGCCGCGACCACGTGGTGGTTTCTAACCCACCACGTGGTTGAGCGGAAGGGGCTGTGGGCTGCCCGGTGCTCCCAACCTGCCGTGCGGCTGAGCGGAAGGAGCTGTGGGATCGTGCCGCGCTCCCAAGCTGCCTCGCATCTGAGAGCAAGGAGCTGCGGGCTGCCCGGCAGTCCCAACCTGCCAAGCAGCCAGAAGGAAAAAAGGTTGCAAAGTGATTCCCTAGCTTCACCATGGCAGAAGTGAAGAAGAGGAGGACCTGTGGCTGCCAGGAGAGTCCTTGGTGTGTGTGTGTGAGAAAGGGAGCCAATGTGTGTGTGAATGAGCAGGAGGGAACCTGTGTGCGAGTCTGAACATGTGTGAACTTGTGTCTGCATGTGTCTGAGTATATGTGTGAAAGGGAGCATGCACATGTGTGGGTGTGTGTCTGAGCATGTGTGTGTGGGAGAGGATGTGTGACCATGTGTGTGTCTGAACACATGTTTTCGAAAGGGAGCATTGAGACCGGTGAAGAGACCAAGCTCTAGGGTTGATGGAGTAAGAGGTCTAAATGGTTCTTTTTTTAGCAATAAATTCTGTAATTTATATCAGGGAAGGTTGTGGTATCCAAGCATAAGGTGTTCTCTGAATGGGTGGGAGTCCAACCCTGCCACTTCTTTTCGTGTGTGTATCTGAACATGTTTGTGTGTGAGAGAGAGGATGTGTGTTTGTGTGTGTGTGTGTGTGAGCATGTGTGAGCATGTGTGTGGAGTGTGAGAGAGAGGCTATATGTGTGTGTGTGTCAGCATGCATGTATGTGTCTGAGCATGTGTATACCTACAGTACCTGAATGTAATCCACTTTGAAGCGCTGAAAAAAAAGTGTGAAAAGCAGAATATAAATAAAAATAAATGTGAGAGAGGGAGCATGTGTGAGAGCATATGTATGTATCTGAGCATGTAGGTGTGAGAGAGAGCTCTTGTGTGTGTGTGTATATGTAAGAGGAAGCATGTGTGTATGTGAAAGGGAGCATGTGCATGAGAGAGAACATATCTTTGTATGTTTGTGTGTGTATATGTGTAGATAGATATCTATATCTATGAGAGAGGGAAGAGAAAGCTTGTACATCCCTCTCTCACTAATCTACAACAATCCCAGGGTGACCAGGAATAAAAAATTCCTTATCCTTATTAGTTATTAGTTTTAATTTCTGGATATTATTTGATGTGTCTGCTGTTTTGAAATATTTTATTGGTATTCAGGAAATTTAAAACAAATTTTATATGAGTTTTTAATTATTGGATCTTCCATTCATCAGCTGTTTTGAAAAAGTATTTTATTAATATGTTTATACTAGTATGATTTATGTATTTATTATATTTCTTGATTTTGTTGTTTAATGGCTGAGACTGGTGATGGTTCTGTTTTTCCAATGTTGCACTGCATACAGAGTCTGACTTGTGGTTTCCAATTCAGTTTTTGCCTGCATGTTTCTATTTATACTTTATGGTTTCTTTTTTCTGTATTTGGTGAGGGTCTGCCTGTGTTCTGCTTGTTTGAGCAAGGAGAAGTATTCTGCTAGCATTTAGGGATCTATAGCAGCTTGGTTTATTCTGTTTTCCTATTAGGAAGTGTATTGGTGTTTTAAGGCCTAGTGTACCTTCTCATTGATAGGGTTTGCAGTGCTACCTTCTCATTGATAGGGTTCTTACTTTTTAAGTGCTGGCAGTTAGTGCTGTTTTGGTATGGGAGGCTTATTATATTTTAATTGCAATTTACCCATAGCTTTCTGAGGGTGAAGCCCATACCCAACACGTGTTACAGTAGTCCTAATAACACATATCACATAAGGACACAATGGGCCTCATTTTCCAAGCCGCTTGCACGCGATAAGGGACCTTTCGCACGCGAAAAGTCCCTTATTGCGTGCAATACCAGGATGGGGGTGGAGTCGGGGCGGAGTCGGCCCCGGAAGAGGAGGAGTCGGGGCGTCACCGGGGCCGACTCTGCGCCGACGCTGCGGACAGCGAAAAGGTAGGTGCCTTTTCGCTGCCTATTTCGCTCCCAATAGCTACACCTCCTATGATGGCGCTATTGGGTGCGAAACCGGCAGCGATCGCACCATGATGGTGCGATCGCTGCCGACTAGCACAGGCCCGCCCCCCTCATTTTCTAAAGTATCGCAGGCCTGCGATACTTTAGAAAATGAGGCCCAATGTAATACATACAAAATGTTTTATTTATTCATACAAAATTTGTGTAAACACTCCTATACATTAAAAATATATACCCCATTACAATCACACACACTCATACCTACAACACATTCATTCCACTTTCCCCCATTTCACATTCCAACAATAAGGATCCTATATTGTTTCACCTTGGTCAGGCTTCCTCAGGGAATATCAAACACACTTTACAAATTTTTCTAAAATATAATTTCCATTGGTGAAGCAAATTCCTCTCTTTTTTAGGTATATTCGTCTTCTTGATCTGTACTTGTTCCTTCCAACGTGTTATATAATTCAACTATTTCACCACAGATGTTCTAATCTCTTTCCTCTGTTACTCTTCTCTTGTCACACTCTGTATAAAAATATAAATCATTAATCCTCCAAATTGCTTATAACCCATTTATCTCTTCTTCTATTAATCCTCTTACCTCAATTAAGAACATACATACGTAAGAAATTGCCATGCTGGGTCAGACCAAGGGTCCATCAAGCCCAGCATCCTGTTTCCAGCTCCTATTGCACCAATATTCTGCTACTTCACCACAATTTTCACTTCACCACTTTCTCATTGATGAATACCGATATTTTCTGTTTGCACAAAACAATTAAATAATATCCACTTACATTATTTTACTGATCACAACTTCTCAACAAATTATTTTAAATGGTTTCACATTCAAATTATTTAAACACAATCACCTACACTCCGCGTCTCTGTTTTCCACGCGGCTTATATAAGAATAACCAACTGCCAGTTCTGTTTCTTAGCCTTCCGTTTCACCTAAAACATATACAAACCCACTATATAAGCACTGATTTTATCTCCAACCATCGTAAAATCCACAAACCTCAATTATTTAACTGCTTTTGGTAAGCAGTTAAATACACAGCGTGTAGGTGATTGTGTTTAAATAATTTGACTGTGAAACCATTTAAAATAATTTGTTGAGAAGTTGTGATCAGTAAAATAATGTAAGTGGATAGTATTTAATTGTTTTGTGCAAACAGAAAATATCGGTATTCATCAATGAGAAAGTGGTGAAGACTGAGATAAAAAGTATTGTGAATATTCGTTTTCATGTAAAATCTGTTAGTATGAATGCATATTTTTAACTGAATGTGTGGAGAGGGTGGGGGTGGGATGCAAGGGTGTAAGGTTTGCCTAGGGCACCTAATATTCCTGCACTAGCCATGGTTTCCGGAGGAGGGGGTGAAGACCCGGAGGTGGGGGGGGGTGACTGTTTTTATAGTTTAGGTTGCTGGAAGGAGCTGGGCTGTTTTTGGTGGGCCCGAGACAGAGACTAAATGAAAATGCAGGGGGAGGGGGGGGGGGGGCAGCACAATAATTGTTCGCACAGGGCAGCAAAAAAGGCCAGCAATGGCCCTGATAGCTACAGGCCTCTCTCTCTCTTTCCTGCAGCTTCAATGGGGCAACTAAACACTGCCCCAGCATCACATGGGCCATTACAGCTCTCTAAGCCTGCAGCAGAGGCGTGGGCTATGACAGCCTCACACCAGCAGCATTCCCTTCGGGAACTCAGGTCAGTTTTATTTTTAATGAAAATAAATTACACCCCCCCCCCCCCCCCCAATTTTATTAGCCACAGGGGTTACATTTGCATGGTCTCGTAGTCCTGATTTGGGCTGTGTGGGATCCCTTCTCCACCTCTCTGGGCTCACTGCTCTCTTTCCATCCCTGTTCCACCACTACTTCCTCTCTTTCCCCCTTCCCTCCCCCCCACACCTGCATTGTAGTAAATCTCCTTCCTCTGTTCTTCATTTCCTCCTGGACACTAATGTGACACACTCTCCCTGTCCTTCTCACTACACCAGCCCACACTTTCACCTCCCGCTTGCTCATGCACAGTCACTCAGCCATTCCCACACTTTATTCTCTCACCAACCACGTCCTCTCGCCTCGCTCTTTTAAGACCCTTACAGAAACAGAAAGCCGATGGACAGAAACGCACAATAACCAATTCACACACCCTCTCACCTACAGACCAGGACCTATGGGCGAACAAAGGAAAGACCATACACAAAAATAGTACAAAACACAATGCAAGCCACGCAGATGTGAGGTTTTTAACCTATTCTTGACCTATTTGCTCTCTTTTACCCTCCTCTCCCCAAGGACCACTTCTCCCTTCAACTCTGACAACCAGCTTCATATCCCGATTTCTTTTATACACTTTAGATGTTATATTTTAATGGATGTGCTAAATAATTTAGTACATCACTAATTAAATACCATTTTAGTGTCTGATCCCCGATCACATGACAGGGACAAGGGCAGGTTGTGCTATTTTGATAAATGGTGTTGACCGGCTGGGTGCTAGAGTGTGCTCTGGGTCCCATGATGGGACCTTCTTCTAGTTTTAAGGATAGGGGCTGTGGGAGGAGGGATCGAGGGGGGCTTCCTGAACCCCCCTAATGATATAGTTTGATACAACTGGGAGGAAGGGAGAGGGAGATGGGGGTACCCCCACTGAACCCCCAATGATTTTGGGTGATACCTTTGGGGGTGAGGGCGTGCCCAGGAGGGCATTATACCCCACCATGTTACTATTGGGATGGGATTAAAATAAAATGCATTTTATTTTAATCTTTGGAGGGCTGAGGGTGATGGGGATTATTGCCGTGCATGAACTGGAACCTTTTTTAGTTTTTACTTTGAGAAACAGGGGCCGCCTTAGGTGGCCAGTGTGGGTTGAGCCAGAGGTCTGCCCTGACCCTGCTCAACTTTTCATTTTGCCGCAGCAATTTATTTATTTTCCTTGGCAGTGGCCCTTTAAGGCGATGGCAGTCCCTTGAGGTTTTGACCGCCTCGTACCTAAGGGGCCACGAGCTGCATTCTTTTATCCTGTGGTGTTGGCTGCGAGACAAAGAACGCGCTATACAGCCGCAATGTTTTTTCGGAGATGGGACCCACTATCACCGTGACACCCTCCGTCATAGTGAGACCCCTCCCATGAAAAGACATTGCGGCTTAATGCATCCAGGCCTAAGTTAGCCAGAGAAGTAGTGCCATTCGCCACCCCTGAGTTATGCGGCTAACTACTTAGCAAGGTAAATGACTTATCCAGCTAAGTGGTGACCAATGAACACAGCTGGATATTCAGCTTTTGAATATTGGGTTCTAAGTAAATTTGACAATGGTAAAGCAGCTGGAATCTTCTTGGTATCCTTCAACTCTTTCTTTAGAAGGCGTCAAATAATAAACCCTAGATGTTGGCAGTAAGGCCTCTAAATGTAATTTAAGAATTTCTAGCCAATATTTCTTAAACAAATCTTTAGCAGAAATCAAAAGGACTCTCAGAACCTTTTTTTAATTGTGAAAGCCTATACTCATTTGTAGCAGCTATGAGGGAAACAATTTACAACTTAGGTAATCTACCTGAGTATACACCTTTGAAAACTGCCCTCCCTGTGTGCTTCATATTAGTTTAAAAATGAATTGCATCAATAGGTTTAAAAAAGAGGTTATACTTTTCATTTTTTAAGAAGAGCTGAAACTATATTTTGCAAGCAATCACTGCTCAGAGAGTAGATTCAAGAGATAGTTGGCATTGTTGATTGAAATATTGTACAAAAGCAGAATAGGTTTTGGTTTTCAGAGATAATTTTTGAATGAAATAATAGATCTCAGTGATTAATTCTTTTGATACTCGACTCCAAATCTGCCAGTTCAAAAGATAAACAGTGGCACATTCCTATATTCTACTGTGCACTGCTCTGCAGGAAGGCAAGATTCAATTGCTAAGTCCTGGCTTTTGCTCCTTGGACCAGCAGGAGCTTAGGATGTGCCGAGGGATGTCCACAGCTCCTGTGAAGGAGTCTTGTGCAGTGCACAGCAGCATCGTCTCCTGATTAGGGTCTAGATGCATATGTTGTATTGGATTCCGGAATTCGTAACAACATGGCGTCTTGTGGAGGATTGACACAGTGATGACTGGAATATATATGGGAGAGGGGAGAGAGTTAAACATGGGGGAAACCCCAAGTAGCCAACTCCTGGCCTAATGGGGCAAATCTCAATTTAACTGAATACTCGCAAAAAGAGAGAAACTGGGAAGAAAATATACAATGCTATGAATCATCAGTATATAAAATTTTGATAAACACCATGCTTAATCAAGAGTTAAAATACTCAGCAAGATAAAAGAACAGCATATCTTAAAAACTTTCTAAATTGTAGCCTTCACTAATGAAAGCTATAATGAGCCTTCTCAAGGTGATAACTGCCCAATTAATTACTAATGAGAGGGATTCAAATCCTTAAATCTTGTGGAAGCTTCAGCAGCTAGAAGTCCAGAAGATTCATTATGTCTTAATTAATATTTAACTTCCTGTTTACATAAATTCTCCTTATCTGTACTACCAAGAGGCATATATGGAAACGTGATACTCCTGAGTTTGCTATGTCTTCTTAGATACTTTACATTAATCATTCAGTTTTAACTAATACTGTACTTTCTACTTCTTTTTGTACACACATGCTAAATCTTAAAGAAAAAAGAAGCTAGTGTAGACTACAGACTCACTGTCTTCTATTTTTTCAGTACATAACATTTAAAAGCCGTTTGTAATAACTTAGGCAAGACACTTTTTCAAGCGCTTTTATAGAATAAATTATAACATCATCTACAGTCCTTTCTGCTCTCCTACGCAGAGATTCTAAATTAAAATATGCTATAAAAAAATTAAAGACAGCAAACAAGTTGCAGGTGCTACCTTTTTATTGGATTAATACAAAAATGCTTGTGTACTCAATACCCTCTTTTATGATAGTGAGCATAGACATTGCACTCACATCTAAAGAAGAGCCTGAACAGTTTTCACAGGCACTGCCTGTGATGCATTCTTGATATCTTCCAGTTGGATAAAAGTCCCAGAGTCTTGGAATGGATTCTTATTGCCACATTTTTCACCCTGAGCAAACAGAGATGAATCCAGTGGTGAGGGCATATTCATTGTACGGATGATGGCAGGATCTCCAAAGTCATCCTATATGGAGAACTAACCTCTGGCAAAAGGCCAGTCAGCCATCCACACTTGCAGTTCAAGGGTGTCTGCATACAAGATCTTAAGGCTATTGAGCTTGAAATTGACACCTGTGAAACATCTGCTCAGCTATCAGAAAAACAAACTCCACAAAGGTCTTCAGACTAACAAGAAAAGACTAACATGGATCCAGGAAGACAAGAGAGCTTTTAGGAGGAAGAAACAAAACTCGGACAAAGCTTTGCCTGTTTTCTACTGTACTCATTTCAACAAACACTGCCATTCCTGTGTGTAAATTTATAGTCACAGAAAGTGTTGTCTACCCAATGACTGAAAGAACCACAAAGGGCACATATCCATGGTCTCTCGTGACTGAAAGAGCCTAAGAAGCAATCTGTTTATAACATGCTTGAGGAAGAGAATGGGAACTGTGGCGATTTTTTTCCTAACATATTGAAGATAATTTTAAAAGGAGTTATAATGTAAATGGAATATACTGTCACAGCAATTTTCAAAACCTATATACATGCATAAAGTGCACTTACATGTATATAACCTATGGACAATTCAATGGCATATATTGTAGCAATTTTCAAAACCCCACTTATACGGGTAAAGTGCTTTTACATGTGTAAAACCCAGTTCTTTGCATGCAAAACCTTTTTAAAATTACCTCCATTATGCTTTAGCCCCTTTCCCAAAATGTGTTCCTTGATTCTGCCATATACCATCCCCTTCCCTGCCCCCCACCTGCTCCCTTTGCCATTAATGCAGAACTCTCTACTGAAATGTACATCTTATTCTTGAACAAAGAGACTTCACTGGTCTCTCTTCTAGCCTGAGACACTGCTGCAAGAGTCAGATTCATAAGAACATAAGAAAATGTTATAGTCATACTGGGTCAGACCAAGGGTCCATCAAGCCCAGCATCCTGTTTCCAACAGTGGCCAATCCAGGCCATAAGGACATGGCAAGTACCCAAAAACTAAGTCTATTCCATGTTACCATTGTTAATGGCAGTGGCTATTCTCTAAGTGAACTTAATAGCAGGTAATGGACTTCTCCTCCAAGAACTTATCCAATCCTTTTTTAAACACCACTATACTAACTGCACTAACCACATCCTCTGGCAACAAATTCCAGAGTTTAATTGTGCATTGAGTAAAAAAGAACTTTCTCCGATTAGTTTCAAATGTGCCCCATGCTAACTTCATGGAGTGCCCCCTAGTCTTTCTACTATCCGAAAGAGTAAATAACTGATTCACATCTACCCGTTCTAGACCTCTCATAATTTTAAACATCTCTATCATATCCCCCCTCAGCCGTCTCTTCTCCAAGCTGAAAAGTCCTAACCTCTTTAGTCTTTCCTCATAGGGGAGCTGTTCCATTCCCCTTATCATTTTGGTAGCCCTTCTCTGTACCTTCTCCATCGCAATTATATCTTTTTTGAGATGCGGCGACCAGAATTGTACACAGTATTCAAGGTGCGGTCTCACCATGGAGCGATACAGAGGCATTATGACATTTTCCGTTTTATTCACCATTCCCTTTCTAATAATTCCCAACATTCTGTTTGCTTTTTTGACTGCCGCAGCACACTGAACCGACGATTTCAATGTGTTATCCACTATGACGCCTAGATCTCTTTCTTGGGTTGTAGCACCTAATATGGAACCCAACATTGTGTAATTATAGCATGGGTTATTTTTCCCTAAATGCATCACCTTGCACTTATCCACATTAAATTTCATCTGCCATTTGGATGCCCAATTTTCCAGTCTCACAAGGTCTTCCTGCAATTTATCACAATCTGCTTGTGATTTAACTACTCTGAACAAGTTTGTGTCATCTACAAATTTGATTATCTCACTTGTCGTTACTATCCAAGGAGATTGAAAAAGTTGTGATTTTGGCTAGGAAATTCAAAACTGCTGACCTAGCTGAAATCTAGCACAGTAAAGAGACCAACAGAAAAGTGTACAGCTTTAAATGGAAGCACTTCTCATCTTGGCAGACTCTCTGAACCCATTTGCCTGCACTCCAAAAGATCTGTTTCAGTACTTGTTTTCCCTCTCTTCATCAGATCTCAATACATTGTCAATCAAAGTGCATCTTATTGCTATCACTGTTTACAACCCTCAACTAAATGGAAAACTGATCTCCCTTTATACTCATATCAAAACTCATGAGGGTCCTGTGGCATACAAAGACTCATTTATGAAACCACATTTGCCATGGGATCTCAATGTAGACTTAGCACAGCTGATGAAACCTCCTTACCAGCTGCTGAAGCTGACTTCCTTGAAGTATTTTACATGGAAGGTAGTGTTCTTGGTCACTATCACTTTGGCTAGAAGATTCAGTCTTTTCACAATGGAGTTGTACTGCTCTGCACCCATCCTAAGTTTTTACCTAAAGTGGAATCTGCATATAATTTGAATCAAGCTATTGTTGCCCATGTTCTTTCCAAGACCTCATGCACACAAAAGAGAGAAGGCCTTCCATTTTCTGAACTGTAAATGAGCCTTGGCCTGTTATCTAAGGAAAACTCAACTGTTTATTTCTTACGATCCTAACAGACAACATAACTGCTGCAAAATGCACTTTATCAACTGGCTAGCAGACTGTATCATGCATTGTTATTCGTTAGCTGGCCTTCAGATCACAGAATCTGTCAAGGCTCATCAGGTAAGAACCATGGCTGCCTTAGTGGCTCACCTAAGAGCTAACTCCATTGAAGGCATTTGCAAAGCTGCATCTTGGTCATCAGTTCACACCTTCATGTGTCACTACTGTCTGGACAATCTTTCAAGAAGTAATAGTAACTTTGAACAATTTGTGCAGCCTGTCCACCCAGTAGTCCACTCTCCATGGGGGATCTGGGTTGCTTATTGAGTAAGTGCTCCACTATGCAACCCTCAGGTTGGAACTCCCCATGTGTCATGGCTAAGCCA
Source organism: Rhinatrema bivittatum (assembly GCF_901001135.1). Taxonomy (NCBI): domain Eukaryota; kingdom Metazoa; phylum Chordata; class Amphibia; order Gymnophiona; family Rhinatrematidae; genus Rhinatrema; species Rhinatrema bivittatum. The sequence goes on from NC_042620.1 coordinate 241,667,966, forward strand.
GCCCTGCTTTGTCAATGGAGAAAGCAAGTTTGCTTGCTATAAATGTGTTTATTATTTATTTATTTCCACAATTTCTATTCTGCTGATTCACCAAGCTCGGCGGATTACAGTCAACATACACAGTAAAGCATAACAAAACCTTAGGCAACACAACATAAACATGCTAAAACAACTAAAAAGCAATATTGTATACATCTCTTGGGGGGAAAAAAAACATAGCTTATCAAGAACTAGCAATTTAGCTAGAGAAATGAGATATGCTTTAAGTTCTACCTAAACTAAAATGGGGTTCTCTATAGAGAGCAGGATGAACTAGCCATGTTTAGTACTGCCCACCTCCCTAGTAAGTCAACTACCTAACTAAAGCTAAGCTCTACAATGGACTGAGAGGATCATGATGCACATGCTCAGTAGCAAAACTTTACTGAGCTACAGATGCCATCGGATGACGTCAGTCACATATCATGGCTAATTCATCTTGATGTCCAGGGAGAACCTCGTTTACGATAAGCAAACTTGCTTTTTTCTTCCATTTTCATTCTCTCACCCTCTTTCCTCTATAACTGGTCATCACAGTGACAGTTGTCGGGTGGAGCCCTTTCAAAATCTGATGCAACTTAAATCCACCCTGTAGACGATACTATTGTGAAATGATTGAGTTTCCCTCCTCCTGACTTGCCTGATGAGCAGCAATTGGATATGGGAATCAGATCAGATCAGCCTGAAAATGATCTTTTCTATCCAGAAAAGAGTTATTGACTTGATGTCAGATTGAATTTGTACAGCAAATTTCTGTTGATCTCCTTAGCCCTCCCCTACAGGCACACAGCATATGCACTCTATAGAAGCATTAACACAGTCACAGACAACCCCCCAGTACCCCAGCATGTACCTCCAATTCTGTACTTACATCACCTCTCCAGACCACGATATATTGCTGCACATTTCTGTTATTTTCCCTCTGAGAATAAAAATTAACCTTACCTTTCTCTACTACAGTTTTAATTGTTGTGAAAAGATGTTCTTTAATGAATGCTGGCTATATTTTTCATCAGAGAGAATAACTGTTGTTTTCACTTTTCTTCTGTCTGCAGATTGCGTAGTCTGTGTGATTCCCACCTAAAAAAACCTCTCAGATGTTCTTGGCATACCTTTTGTTTTGTTGTGTTTTTTACATCAGAGAAGTAATTCACTTTGAAACATTTGCTCTCTTCCATTTGTATTACAAAGCACTTCGGGGTATTAAACTAACCAAATTGCTCAATTGGAGAAATGGCCTGCATCATCTAATTTCCTGCCCAGTGTTGGAGGTTCATGAAAATAATAGGCTTTGTCTTGCTCTGTGAGCACACGTAGTGTTTGGCGATACAGGGGACAAATCCAAATATTTCCTAGCAATTTAGCTGATTTAGCAAACTAGATTGGGCTTATTCGGCCCTTTATGACATGGAAAGCCTCAGTACACAGGTGGAGGTGGGGGAGTGAGGATATAAATATGACACAGAGGAAGTCTGGATAGGTCCCATCTTATTTAATGTATAAAATACTCATGACCAGAGTAAGTTATGAGTACTGGAGGTACATATTGTAAGCAGGGGGGAAAATAGGCAGAATGAATGAGCCAAATGGTCCTTATCTGCCTGCAGTGTCATAACAAGGAGTAAAAGCAAATGTATTTTCTGTCAGCCCAGGTGGTATACTGTTTATGTAATACTTTCTGGTATATTTGCTTGGTATTTCCTTTCTGTATTTAAGACCACATCGTTTTCTCCAGAACTTTTAAAGACCAAATTGCCGTTAATGCTTCAAAGTACAGTCCATGCTCTCACAATAAGTGGAGTGGCCAGCACAAAGTATTATTAGCACGCTCGTTAATATTTTTTTTTCCAATACTTATAGATTCCTGTAGATAAAATAACGCCCCCCCCCCCCCCCCCCGATATATTCGGCATTCATGTGTTCCGATTCTGTGCGTGCTTTAGAAGATTCGTTTCAGGCAGCATTGCTAATGAGATTCTTCAAAATATCAGTGTTGACGCAACTACTTCCTTTTGGGGTCCAAGTTTTGAAACTGCAGTGAGATCATTGTCCCCAGGGACTTTCCCTTTGAAAATGCAGGGGCATGCCATGCTGTGGGTACCTTAGGTCCCACAGACTTCGCGCCTGCTTTGAAGTAGGGACAACATTTGCAGCTTTGAGGCAGGGAGAACATTTGCACAGGGATTTTAAAATGAAATCTCCACATGTTGTCGGCCAGATCCATTCTCTCTTCCATCCCTGGACCCACCGCTTTTCACACAGTTTAAAGAGAAGGCATGGACGCTTTTACCCGTAGAGGGGGAAAGGTAATTTTCAGGCCCCTCACCCATTTTACCTATTTCTCCCTTTCTCTCCCCTAGGGTTTTGCATCTAGCTTTCTTTTTTTTTGTTTTCGTAGATTGTAAGCTCTACTGAGCAGAGACTGTCTATTATGTGTTTTGGTGCAGTGCTGCATATGTCAAGTAGCACTATAGAAGTGAAAGGTAGTACTAGTAATGACCCATGCAAAGAAAAAAATGTATAAAACTCTCTAACATTTATTTATTTAAACATTTTTATATACCGCATGAATAAGGCAGGTAGCTGCCCATCTAGGCAGTTTACAGTATTACATTCATAAAATCAAAACAAACATTTAAATACACTTAGAATATTTCAGGTGCGATAAATATATCTAGTTAATCTTACTAAAGTTACTGAATATTAAACGCTTTATTAAACAGGTAGGTTTTCAGTTTTTTCTTGAAGTCTTTAGGATTGGCTGTCAATCTTATATGTTCAGGGAGAGCGTTCCACAGAGTTGGACTCACCACTGAAAAGGCTCATTTTCGAGTTAATGCTAAACTTACTGATCTGACTGAAGGAATTTATAAAATGCACTTACCCATAGAGCGGACATATAATGTAATTACTCTGCAAAATTAGGAAAACTTATTTGTCTGGTTTAGGAAATTGGTTTTAAATATAAACCGAAATTAAAACATTGCAGTACGCTGTATCCGGGTTTACTAATGGAAATAGGTAAAACAACTAGTGCTATGTGCAGAAAAAATGTTTGCTGGGCACAGTGGATGGACCATTTGGTCTTCTGCCGACTGTTACTATGTTGCTATGGTTTTTGAAAAATGGCATCAACTGGTCTGGGCCTAGTTGGCGATTTTTGCACAGTGGCGGGGGGGGGGGGGTATTTTTGGGCTGTATGGTCTCCAGCTGAATTATTTTATTTGCATTGGATTAACTATGCATTAGTTGTTTTGCAAACATTAGTAAATTTTATGCATGCAAATGTATGCAAAGCAACTAATTTCAAAAGGGGTGGGGTTTAGGACAAAATATTGCATGATATTACAGTGATATGCAATTATTGCATGATAAACAGCGTTTTACATACAAACGCTCTTTTTCGTGCATTAATCATTTATCGTAGCTTAGTAAATAAACTCCTAAAATTGAAAAAATGATATTGTGATGAAGGATATGATGTTCATGTTGACTTAAAGGTTGTGTTAATAAAATTGTTAGCAAAGTTACGGAACACAGACGTTCACTTCCTGTTAAAACTATGAGGTTGAGTCCCTCTGGGACTGAGCCTAGCTACTACTAAGACTACCGCTACTTAACATTTCTATAGTGCTACATGACATAGGTAGTGCTGTACAAACACACAAAAAAGACAGTCCCTGCTCAAACAAGCTTACAATCTAATAAGAAAAACTTACAGGACAAGATACTTGAGGTATTTCGTAAAGTAGGGCAATGCTTAAAATAGAAAAGAGAAAAAAAGTTAGTTAATGAGGCTAATAACAGACAATCAGACCTAAGATTTAAAAGCAGCCTCAAAAAGGTGGGTCTTCAGCTGAGATTTAAACACAGCGAGAGAGGGAGCATGGCTATTACAAGCACATCGTACAGCCAGGTGGAAAGCACGGAGAAGAGAATTGGCGATGGAGGAGAAGGGCACAGATAGGCGTGACTTGTCTGATGAGCGGAGTGCATGAGGAGGGGGAATACCTAAATAATCAATGCATAACCTTTAGAATCCTACATTACAGGTATGACTGGATGTTTCATTTGATTCTAATCAATCTGCCTGGACTGTAGGGCAATAAAAGTTAATGAGTTAGGTTTTGATGCCCTTCAATGGACAAAATTTAAGAATAATCCAGTCATGCATGAGCTTTTGAGGCCACACAGATCATGTCTTCAGATATGGTCTTGAAAGCTCATGTACTATAAAAATAAGCAGTACAAAATTATAAATAGATTATAGCTATCTCCGGCTCAGTTACATGCAAGAAGGTTAATTGATAGTGTGCTGTGCTGGCAGGGCTGTGGAAAATCTGAGAACATGACACACATCTTCTGCTCATATCCTTTAATATAGTCCTTCTGGCAACAGGCCTGTAATAAGATTAACAATGAGATTAAATTATATCACTTCCCCTCCACACCCCCACTTTGTGTGTTAGAAGAAGTATACTAGAAATTAAAATATCAAAAAGGAGTAAAATATTGTTGCATTTCCTGAAGTCTGCAGCAAGAAAAACATTCCTTTAACTATGGAAATCTTCTTTTGTGCAGATATTGAACTGGCTGTTTACTACTTTAGATTATAAACTGAACAACATAGTGGTATTTAAAGCCCCCTCCTGTGTCCTCGCTGGGAAGGTGGAGTGTACGCTGGGGTACTGAGTACTGAGCCCCAGGTTTGTCCTGAACGAGGGGAGGAGGAGGGGAAAGGAGAAGAAATCAGAGCTTCAGGGCAATTAGAGAACAGGACTACAGGTGCTTAAAAACTACTCAGGTATACTGACTCAAAAAAAGCAGAGCCGTCTTATATGATTATCCAATATATGGCAAAAAAGAGGCTAAAAAATCACAAGGTATTCAAAAAACAATTGTATCAAAATGGTTCATTCAATAGCTAGAAAATAAGCCATATCATCAGACTTCAGGTGCTTAAGGAGCAATAACCCTCACAATAGGCTACAGACAGTGTCAGAACTGCACCAAAGAATCAATCATCTGCTAATCGGCTGTGCCTATATATATCTAATCAAAAGTGTTCTGCAAGAATACCAAGGTTCCCTGGAGGGTAGATGTCTTGCCACTGTCGATATAGTGTCCTTATACACGAACAAACCACAAGACGCGGCATTAACTATTATTATCGACACTTTAAGTTCTGCAGAATGCCCATCACATACTTCACTCACCTGTGTTCGTGAATTAGCGACTTTTGCCCTTAAAGAAAATAATTTATATTTAATAACATGTTTTACAAACAAATTAAAGGGGTCGCAATGGGTGCGACAAAATGGCACCAGATGTGGCGAATTTGTATGTAGGGGCTTTTGAAAGACAATGGCTTTCTAGTTTTCCGTTTCAGAGCCACGTTAAATTGTGGAGTTGGTATATTGATGATGTCCTGATTTTGTGGTTATGTGATCATGAACAGTTTCAACATTTCATGACTTGGTTAAATAGCTGTGACCGCAATCTGCAATTCACCTGCACCTTTAGCAAGCATGCAGTGTCGTTCCTTGATATTGTGATCAAGTTGCAAACGGAGGGTTTACAGTTTTCTTTGTACAAGAAACCCACAGACCAGAATACCCTGCTAGATTCTCGAAGTTTTCATCTGCAACTTTTACGTGACAACGTGCCTGTTAGTCAGTTTTTTAGAGTAAGAAGAGTGTGTTCCTCTTTGGCAGATTTCAAATGCAAAACTTTGGAAATGAAGAAAATTTTCCTGAATGTGGTGGGTGATCAACAAAGCTTATAAGCGTGAACAATGGATTAATTGGGATCTATTATTACAACCTAAGTCCAAGGCTCAAGAAAACCAATTAATATGTGTTTTGCCATTTTCTCCTCAAATTTTTAAAACCCAACATTGCATTAAAAAACATTGGAATGTGTTTTGCCTAGATCTTTTGTTTCATGATATGCCTATTTTTGCGTTCACTAGGAGACAGAATATCTGTGATAGAATTGTTCATTATAATTTTAGTGACAGTGAGCCACTACCAGTTGCTGAAGTGAACACTGGACATCACCCCTGTAGGGGTTGTTCTGTCTGTGTTATGGTTATTGGTGTTTGGGTGGATCCTTGGACACTGTGGCAGCTGACCACGCCCACGGGGGGCAGTCCAGTGAGGGACCACGGTGTCAGGCTAGACTCTGGACACACAAACACAGATTGAATCTTTATTTAAACAGTTTTGGAAACCACCAGATGTGGCAGTAGTGAGTAGTAGATGTTGAGCCCGGCTGGGCAAGTATCCCACAGGACGCTGGAACAGCAGATCCTCTGCTTGGCTGTGCTGTAGTGGAAAGAGACTGAAAGTTATGAGTACACAGTGAGAAATATACAGAGTCCCAGGTAGAATAGGTGAAGCTCTGAGACAGGAAGAGCAGGCCCTCGAGGAGCGAGTACCTGATCCCTTAGAGCAGGGAGACTCAGTGGTATTGTACTCACACAGCAGTTCCACTAGATGAGAGGTCTGGCACTGGAACAGAGGGCAGGCCCTCAAGGAGCGAGTACCTGGTTCCAGGGAAGCAGTACTGTGGAATAGATGGTAGTTGTACTCACAGATGGATACTGTTAGTGAAGTCTTCCAAGTGGAAAGGATTGTAGATGCTGGCAGCAACTCAGGGAACATGGGCCCTCGAGAAGCGAGCACCGGTTCCTGATAGCACCTGAAAGAAGCAGAAGAGGCCCCCAAGGAGCGGGTACCCCGTTAGCAGTAAGAGTTCCAGAGAACGCTGGAGTGACAGAGTAGCTTTGGTACGAAGAGCAAATCCCATCAGTAGTAATCCGAGTTGTTGCTAACTCAATAGCTAGCAAAAGAGGTAGGCTTAAATATCCGGGCAGTGTGACATCATCTCAGGGTACGCCCCTGAGGTTCGCGCCAATGAGGAAATAAAGATGAGGGCAGCGTGTGCACCCTATGGTACCTTGGAGGAGCATGGCAGAAAGCAGCACCAAAGCCGGTCCGGGGATGCTGGAGAGGTCGACAGACAGACACTGTGGCAGCCAGTAGTCCGAGGTGAGCGGGAGGATCCACACGAAGAGTAAGGTAGGTGAGGCGAAGCTGTCGTAGACCGACGGTCGCAACAGTACCCCCCTTCAAAGGGCGGACTCCAACTCTTGTACCAGGTCTTGGTTTCCGAGGATGCATCTGGTGAAACTGATGAAGCATCTCTTTATCAAGGATATTAGCCATCGGCTCCCAAGAATTTTCTTTGGGGTCATAACCTTCCCAAGACAGAAGGTATTCCCAAGTCTTGCCACATCTTCTGGCATCTAGAATGGCATCAACCTTGTATTCTAGGTTTTCTTCTGCATTGATAGAAGATGGTTCAGGAGACTTGGATGAGAACTCACTGAGAATGAGTGGTTTCAGAAGTGAAATGTGGAATGCGTTGTGGATTTTCAATCCAGGCGGTAGCTTCAGACTGTATGTAATGTTGCCAAGACATCGTAGGATTGGAAATGGTCCAATGTAGCGAGGAGCAAATCGAGTGGAGGGTAACTTTAGTCTCAGATGCTTAGTGGATAGCCAGACTTTGTCACCAGGTTGATACACAGATGCTTTAGAATGGTGAGTGTCTTAGGACTTCTTAGCTCAATCACCTGCTTTTATTAGCATTTCTTTAGTCTGAGTCCATAGTTGATGGATATCATCAGCAGTGGATTCAGCTGCTGGGGATGACACTGAGAGCTTCAGTGGAAGTGTTGGTGAAGGTAAACGTCCATATACCACTTCAAAAGATGTTGATCCAGTGGATGATGCTGGATGTGAATTAATGGCAAATTCAGCCCATGGTAACAACTCGGCCGTTATTCTGACGGCAACTCACATAGGCCCGAATGAACTGTTTCAGGGTCCTATTCCTCCTTTCGGTTTGGCCATTTGATTGAGGATGATAGGCAGATGTATAATCCAGAGAGATGTCAAATAGCTTGCACAAATCCTTCCAGAATCTTGCTGTGAATTGAGATCCTCTATCCGAGACTATGTGCTTCGGTAGGCCGTGAAGATGAAAGATGTGTGTGATGAAGAGTTTCGCAAGCTCCAAGGCTGAGGGTAAGCCAGGCAGTGCCACAAAATGAGCCATCTTGCTGAAATGGTCACCTGTGATCCAGATAGTATTCATTCCTGCAGAAAGAGGTAAATTAACTACAAAGTCAGTAGCGATGTGAGTCCATGGCTGTTCCAGAGCTGGCAAAGGTTGGAGCAATCCCCATGGCTGACCAGAAGTAGGCTTATGCTTGGCACAGTTGGAACATGACGCTACATAGAAGTATGTGTCTTCCTTAATAGTAGGCCACCAATAGTACTTCTGTAATTTCAGCAGGGTATGGCATTGACCAGGATGGCCAGCCAGCTTGGAATCATGAGCCCAGTATAGAAGTTTCTTTCTGAGGTGTTTTGGCACAATTGTTTTACTGGCAGGCACAGAATGGGTAAATGCCAAGATGACTTTCTTCAGGTCGATAATGTGCTGAGGTTCTTCAGGAACATCCTCAGAGAGGAAAGAGCATGAAACGGCATCAGCTCTGGTATTCTTCTCTCCGGGGCGATATTTGAGCACAAAGTCAAAGCGATTAAAAAACAAGGACCATCCGGCTTGTCTGTGGTTAAGACATTGCACATGACGGAGATACTCTAGATTCTTGTGGTCCGTGAATACGGTAATTTGATGTTGGGCGCCTTCGCGTCAAGGCTGCCGTTCCTCAAATATAAGTTTAATAGCCAGGAGCTCTTTATCACCGATCCCATAGTTCTTCTCTGCAGGAGAAAAGTGTCGCGAGAAGAAAGAGCAGGAATGTAAGGCCTTGGAATCTCCGGCTTGGCTTAACACAGCCCCTACTCCAACATCTGAAGTGTCAACCTCCACGATGAAGGGTCTATTGGGATCCAGGTGACCTAGACGTGGCCCAGTAGAAAAGGCAGTCTTTAAATCCTCGAATGTGGAAATGGCCTCTGCAGACCATTTAGAAGCGTTGGCCCCTTTCCATGTCATTGCAGTTAAGGGCACAGTTAAAGAAGAGTAGTTCTTTATAAAGCTTCTATAGTAATTTGGAACCCCCAAAATCATCTCAGGGCCTTCAGACTGGTAGGTTGAGACCAATTCTTGATACTCTCTAATTTTTGGGGATCCATCCGGAAGCCTTGTTTAGATACGATATAGCCAAGGAAAGGCACTGAATCTTTATGAAACTCACACTTTGACAGCTTGGCATAGAGGCAGTGTTCTCGAAGTCTCAGTAATACTTGCTTGACATCAGCTAGATGAGTTGGCATATCCTGTGAGAATATCAGGATATCATCTAGGTATACAATGACACTTTTATATAACAGGTCCCGCAGAATGTCATTCATCATGTTCTGAAACACAGCTAGCAAGAGAGGTAGGCTTAAATATCCGGGCAGCGTGATGTCATCTCAGGGGGACGCCCCTGAAGTTCGTGCCAATGAAGAAATAAAGATGAGGGCAGCATGCGCGCGCACGCCTTATGGTACCTTGGAGGAGCATGGCGGGAAGCAGCACCAAAGCCGGTCTGGGGATGCCAGAGAGGTCGGCAGACAGACGCTGTGGCAGCCAGTAGTCCAAGGTGAGCGGGAGGAGCCGCAAGAAGAGTAAGGTAGGTGGGGCAAAGCCGTCGTAGACCGACGGTCGCAACAGTCTGCTCACAATTGTTTGATGGAAATGTTTTTCCTTTTGAGAAATTATCAAAATGCAAACTCTCTTACACTACTTCCTGTGTCTCATCAGGAATAGTAACATACCTTTGCAGTTTTGGAACAAGTCATGTGATATTCAGGGTGGTAATTTGAATTGGGTATTGCTCAGAAAGGAACAACAGTGGATTTATTTTTTAAACGCCATTGAACTTTTCGGACTTAATAAGGAAATAGATTGGGGATCATGGTGAGACGTTTAATGACATGATCAGTTGTTTTAAGTTGCATTAAAAGAACAGGGATGTGATATAATAACAGGACCTTTAAATGTTGGTTTCCGGTTGGGGTTGGTGAGCTAGGAAGCCAGACGAGACTCAAGCATTAGTATGTGTTTGGTTAATTTTTGTTCGACAGCCATGTTTTGCTTATATGTTTTTAATCTTTGTAATAAAATTTCTTTTGTTTTATTCTTATTTGTAGAGAATTGAGAGTCCCTGAAGCAGGCAATGGCAGTTGCCGAAACACTGGCCTGTGTTGTTTTTTTGTTTATATAAACAGCACATGAAGTACATAGTGTGGACATTTTAGAGTCACGATTGGCTGTGAGGGATTTTTTCTGCTTGGATGAGAAGTTATCCACATTCAGATACGTACATATTTTTTGTATTTGATACATTTAGGCACAGCCGATTAGCAGATGATTGATTCTTTGGTGCAGTTCTGACACCGTCTATAGCCCATTGCGAAGCAAGTGATGGATTATTGCACTTTAAGCACCTGAAGTTTGATGCTATGGCTTATTTTCTATGCTATTGAATGATATAGTTTGATACAATTGTTTTTTGAATTTCAAAATACCTTGTGATTTTTTAGCCTCTTTTTTGCCATATATTTGACAAAAACTACTCAGTATACTAGAGCTGAGATTCCAACAAATAAAAGTTTACTGGTTCAAAACTTGCTCAGTGGTGATTATTTGACAGAATACATATTTTCAGATTGATTAATTCATATTTTCAATAACGTTACTTGGGTGCAGGAGCCTGCTTGCGGTCTCTTCCTGTTCCCATCCAGCCCAAGGAGGACAGCTACATTTGTGGTCCTTGCCAGAGGCTTAAAGGTGCACCCCTGGCAAGAGATTTGAGCCTGCCTGCTGTACTGCGGTCTCTTCCTGTTCCCATCCGGCCCAAGAAGGACAGCTACATCTGGGGTCCTTGCCGGAGGCATAAAGGCGCATCCTCCAGCAAGAGATCTGAGCCTGCCTCCGTACTGCAGTCTCTTCCTGTTCCCATCTGGCTCAAGAATGACAGCTACATCTGGGGTCCTTGCTGGAGGCATAAAGGCACATGCCCTGCAGTGCGCCACTGCACCGAAGCCGCACACCAAAGGGATGTGCCCCTTATAGTGTTTTTTCTCTTTGCAAGGAGCAATGGGGGGAAACAAAGAAATGGGAAGCTTGTTGAATCCCCTGCTGTCCCTAATTTGGTGAGAGAGCCTAAGGATAACCATCTACTTCGACCTGGGAGCATGAGTCTTCAGGTGAGGCCTCTCTGAGCCTTATGGCTCCTTCCCCACTGCCCCAAACTACCTCTTCTCCCAAGGGAAGGGGAGCTATAGTTTTGGGAACAATGGATATTTCTGGAATTCCTGGAATGCCCTTGGGGGGAAGTCTGTGAATCTGCCTCCCACTGTGTTGACAGAAGGAAGTGGGAATGTGGTCCCTACTACAGCCTCAGTCCAGTTGGAGGTTATTCCTAGCTGTGGAGGTGTGTTGGTTGACACAACTTCAGTCAGAGAGGATTTGGCAGCAGTTCTTCCTATTTTTGATCCAGTTATAGTGAATGTGCTCTCGATTCCATCTGAGGAGGGATCTACAGATGGTATAATTACAGAACCAGCAGAAATAACATTGTGGGATGTCTGGAAAATAGTGACTCTGACTGAAGTGAATCTTAGTCAATCTACCTCTCAATTGTCATCTTTTATGGTGGGGGCAGTCTCAGAGTTTTCTAAGTTAGATAATTGGGTCATCTGGACTGCAAAGAAGTTCATCTAAAGGATTCAAGCATCACTTGAGATTTAAACTGAGAACGTCTGCTCACATTTTGTCAAGAATTTAGCAGGAAATTTTGAAACCCTATAATTTAATTTTCTTGAAATTAATTGAGATATAGGGTGGGGTTAGTGGCTTTCTGTGATCATTTACAAAGGGTAATTTTCTTTTTCTCCTATGCAAATAAATTCTTTCACTATAATGCCATGTACTTCTGTTTCCTATAGAGTACAAGAATCTACACACCGATGCAATATCCATGCAGAAAAAATGGGCGCTCATGACTGAGTGCCCACTTTCCTAATGCATGCCCATCCACCTTTCCCTGGCACGCAATACAGTTGGCAAATGAGCCTCTGCATTAAAAAGGAGGTGCTGGGGAAATTGTGCGTCCTTAGTGCATTGGGCGCCCAGGAGAAGTGGCTGTGTGTTAAGGTCCGGAGGTGGATCCTTAGGCCGACCGGCGAAGAGAGATGGTCGGGAGGCAGACACGCACAGCCGAAGATGAATCTTCACCAGGAAACCCGTGACCCCTCCAGAGGAGCTGTTGAGGCCCGGGTCGCTAGGGCTTAGGTGGCTTCGCCCTGGAAGTCCAAGGTCCCCCCAGGAGGAGCCCGTAGGGACCCGGACCGCTGGGACTTAGGAGAGATGCTGGCGTGGAAAGAAGACCCGAAGTGGACCTGGAACGGGACTGGCCAGGAGACAGATGCAAGGAGACGGACCGAGGTCAAGGCAGGCAGCAGAAGTCAGAAGCGTGGAGACGAACCGAGGTCAAGGCAGGCAATCAAGCAAGGAAGACGGGAACAGCAACTAACACTCCAGGAGCGACCGCGTTGCAAGGCAAAGCAGGAGGGAGTGCTGCAGGTTTAAATCCCCCGCCGGCGCTGACGTCAGGGAGAGGGCGGTTCAGCACTTCCGGGTGCTGGACCTCTAAAAAGCCGGCCCTCGCGCGCGCGCATTCCCCTGCAGGGGGAGGAGTCATCGTCGGGCCTCGGCGGCGTCTCCCTCATGGAGACGCCGCTGCCATGCGGCCAGGCCGGCCCCAGATCCTGCGGCTCGCGGCACGGCAATGGGAACTGTGGAGGAGGTAAGGACCCGGTCGCTACGCTAGCGACCGGGGCTGCAACAGCTGTGTGCAAGCTAGAAAAATGGACACTCAATTTTACAAGCATCACATTGCTGTTTTCTGTGATTCCTTTGACTTAATATTGCCGCAGTATTAAGTCGGAGGAACCATAGAAAAGCAGTATTTTCTGCTTTTCAGTTCAACTTTTGGAGCTCCTCAAAAGTTAATGCCAGCTCCAGGGCTGGAGTTAATTTTTGAGGGTTAAAAGGTGCCTGTTGGGTGCACGGTTATTTTTTTTATATCAGAGGGTAATAGCCAATAGCCTCATCAACATGGCATTTGCATATGATGAGCACTATTAGCTATGCACGTTTTGGACGCGCTGATCCCCTTAATGCATCAGGGGTTATGGACGTGCACCCACAACACACATCCAACTGCGGGTTAACCTGTGTGCTAGCTTGAGTGCATGGTATTACATCGGCTTGTGTATTTGTTATGTAAAGGTGTATGCACTGATTTTGCTTATGTTACTTGCAATGGTAATATGGTGTATTTATTTTATGTATGTTGCTTCAGTCTCGCCTCCCCTTCTCGCCTCGCTTCTCCCTAGGAGAAGCTTTACTTCTCTGGGTGTGTTATATATGCCCCTTCTAAATCACTTAGCTGACACTTGGAGTTATTTAATGTGACACCTCCCATAGGTGGAGGAGTTTATCTAATGTCCTTTCTAGGCTAAATGCCATTGATATTCCCTCTGGTCTTCATCTCCTCTAGTCAGAGTATTAACTGGTATTAAATGCCCGGTCATCATCATCTACACCGCTCTTATATTCCAGAACTCCATTCTATTTTGATTCTTCTCTTGCCTTTTCCATTGCACTTTCAGTGTATTCTCTAGTGGATCCTCCTATATAATTTTATCCCATTATTAATTGGTGTGCCACAGGGTTCTTTTTGGGCCCCTCTTCTTTCTCTTCTCTTCTCTTCTCTTCATGCTCATTCCTTTGTGTTCTAATCTCCTCGAATGGCTTTCAGTACCATCTTTATCTTGTTGACTCCCAGATCTACCTCTCTGCACCAGAGCTTGCACCTAGAATTCAGTCCTAAATTTCAGACTGGTTGTGCAACATTGGCACCTAGATATCCTACTGTCATCTTAGAACATAAGACTTGCTATGCTGGGTCAGACCAAAGGTAGATCAAGCCAGTAACCATTTCCAACAGTGGCCAATCCACTGGCAGGATCCCAAAGTGTAGATAGATTCCATGCTACTTATCCCAGGAACAAGATACCTTTCCTCCCTAACCACTTATCTCTTTTCCCTTTTCTCTATCTGTGGATAACACTGTCATTCTCCCAGTACCCTCGGTCCTTTAATCTTGGAATCCTCTATCTCCTTCTCTGAACACATCCAAAACAGCATAAAATGGCTGTTTCTTTCTCTATAACATCATCAAAATCTGTCCCTTTCTTTCTGAACACATTGCCGAAACCAGAATGATAAAGGGACTGGAACATTCTCTTCATAGGAAAGGCTATAAAGGTATGGGCTATTCAGCTTGGAGAAGAAAAAGCTGAGGGGGATATAATATAAAATCATGAGTGGAATAAAAAGGGTAAATACGAATCAGTTGTTTAAAAAAATACAATGGCAATACTCCATGAAGTTTGTAAGTAGCACATTTAAAACAAATCAGGGAAAAAAAACACATTTTTTTCACTCAATCACAAAAACTTGGGATTTCATTGCCAGAGGATGTGGTAAAGGCAGTTAACATAGCTGGGTTTAAGAAAGGTTTGGACAAGTTCTTAGAAGAGAAGTCCATAAACTGTCCTTCACCAGGTAAACTTGGGGAAAGCCATTACTTATCTCTGATGATCTATCTACTATTTAGGATCCTGCCAGGTACTTGTGACCTGATTTGGCCACTCTTAAAAACAGGACACTGGGCTTGATGGACCCTCAGTCTGAACCAGTATGGCAATTTGTATGTTTTTGTATGTTCTTATAACCTTTATCCACTTTATCACCTTGTGCATAGACGACTGCAACCTAATTCTCATAGGGCTCCCAATGAACCATCTATCACCACTACAGTCTATTCAAAATTCAACCGCATGTCTTAACTTCCTGCAATGCCGCTACAACCATGTAACACTTTTTCTTAAGTCACTATGTTGAGCCCCCCCATCTTCTGCCACATGTAGTTCAAGCTTCTCCTTCTCACACTTGCATTCACTTTGCAGTTCCTCCTTATCTCTCCTTTATTATCTCCTCTGCCCTCCTCCTCATGGATTCCATTCATCGGGTAAGCTACTGGGGATGCCATTTTTTTGTAACACAAAAGTTGATTTTCGGGCCATTATGAATGGAACAAACCAAAAATCAACCTACCCAACAATATCCAACAAGTTTTGCATATTTTCAGTTTGTTTCCAAAACAAAAAAAAAAAATGGTACAAAAAAAAAAGGAACTCCCTACCCCATGTACCCCCCAGCTTCCACTTACCCCTTCCACGGAGGGTCTTCTTCAGTGCAGAAGGAGTCAGGGACCATCCCCAGTCGCTCTGGTCCTGCCGGCTCCCGATCCAGAATGGTGCCAGCCTGCCCAGAGACCTGCGCCATTTTGTTTTATGGCCATGTTTCTTTAAGGCAATAATACATTGGCACGAGCCTCAGGGCCAGCCGGCACCATTCCGTATCGGGAGCCGTCACAGCAGGAGCGACTGGGAATTACTCCAGCCCCTTTCTATGCTGAAGGAGACCCCGCAGAAGGGGGTAAGTGAGGACCAGGTAGCCCTGGCTCCCAACTAATTTGGGAAAGGGTGAGGGAGTGGAGGGGCCCGGGTTCATTGAGGTGACAGCATCAGTGGCAAGGGGGGGGGACGACGACCCTGAGAAGGCCCTGTTTTTGTTTTTTGTTGTTGTTGTTGTTTCTTTTAATTCAGTGGTTATATTGGTTTGGCATATGAACAAACCGAAATAAGCATTAAATGAACATAAACCCGAATAATCCTCCCTCCCAAAATGAATAATGAACTAAAACTAATATTATCTCCTAGCACACTTCTTATCTGTGCCTTTTCCTTCCGCTGCTTTCCAGCTTGTTGCATTGTATGCCAGGAACAGCCTTTCTGAGTTGGTGCATCATGCGCTTTCTCTGATCATAGTCCGCTCTCATTTGAAAGCCATTTTCTAAGCCTTCCCTGATCTTAAGTTTGTTGATTTGAACCATGTTTTCAATATGAAATATATATCACAAAAAGTCTCTTATTTGTCTCATCTGAGTGGCTTGATCAGCTGTTTAGTTCCATGAAGCAGGGACATTCTCTCATGCATATCTGTATAGTGCTGCATGCATCTGGTAGCACTATAGAAATGATTCATAGTGGTAGGAATCTGAGCTTCTGTGACTGCCATTGAAGAAAGATGCCATTGATTACTGTGCAAACGTTACTTAAAAAAGTAGTCCTCATGCTTTGTTCACCACAATTCTGTGAGCATTACTTGAAAAAAATGACTCCGTGCTCTGACTGGAATTTGAATAAATCAGTGTTCTGATAACTTTATACTACTTAACTGGGTGCTGTTAACCAATTGCAGCAGGCGCTGATTAAAAAGTAAAGAACAGGAGCAGTTGAGAAACAAGTTGTGAAATGCTATCATGCAAAATGGAATGAAATGCTAAATTAATTCTCTTTTACAGTCCGAGGTGCAGGATGATGTCTGCCTCATGATTATATATATTGGGGGGTTTTGTCCCTGCAGTTTTCTTCTGTTCATATGGGCTTCCAGCTCAGTCGGAACCAGAACTAGGACAGGATCTGGTGCTATGAGTAGGTACGAGTCTTCATTTGCAACTACCCAGGGATTTTTTTTCACCTATTTTTTTATCATCTCCCGCTATACTTTAGTTCAGTTTTTCACCTGCGGGGAGGAGGGGGGCATGTTTCAGGACTTCTTCTCTGGAATCCTGCACTCCTAGGCCCTAAATCTGGCCAGGAGATGTCACTATTGCGCGATAACAGTTATGCCCTCTGCCTCTACCCCGGGACTGTGAACCCTGCCTCCACAGCATTCCCAGGCTCGGCTGCCAAAGAGAGCAGAAGATTGGAGCCAGTAATTAAACTGCATGACAGTGTGCCACCAGCTGGCCCGGGAATATGCTGTTTGTGTGTAGATAGTATGCAAACGTACACACACTCGCACTAGGCTTTAATTGTACAAAGCAGGTCTTAGCATGTGTCAGATCCAGTCTGCTGAATTAGGTTTTTGTGCACATTTCTAAATTCTTGTCTTGGTAGCACTGGCAGGAGGAGGGCATGTTGCATAAAATACTGTGCAAGGTTTTCTGCATAACTCTAGCCAGGCACCACAGCCTGGCTCTTCAGCACACTTTATTCTTTGTATTCCCCTCTGAATCTCCCTTCCCTGAGCAGAGATTGCAATTATGTGTTGTGTGATCCTTTGATGTAAACAAATATTGACAGGGGACTAGGCTGAGTTCACTGGAGTCTTTTCTCTTTTGACTGAGTTCTTTTTTTTTTTTTTTTTTTTAATATTGGCTTTTAGAAATCTTAATGTATTAACCTAGTAAGGTCACTTTACTCTTTATGCAACATTTTCAGAGAAGGCGGATTACTCACCCAGTTCATCATCATGCAGTACAGAACAAGCATGTGGTTGATTAATATATAGAAAGAAGACAATGACCTCTCAGTGTAGTCTAGCCATGAGGTATTAAAGGTATTTAGGGAATTATTTTTCTTTTCCCTTTCCTATTTTTCCTGCCAAATCCACCACAGGCTATAAACGATGTGATTCTAGGAGCTGTCGTGAAGCAGATCGTGCAGTAACAGGAACATAATTATCTGCTGAGATTCCCGAGGTTTGTCCCTAGAGCTGGACTCGTCTAATCACGTTTGACGTCGGGCTTTTTTTCCTGTGGTGGTTTAAATAATAATTCAAATTCAAGGAAATAATAATAACAACAACAATAATTTGATTTTCTCTTGCACCTTTCAATAAGATCCCAACAGAGAAGGCAATTTTCAAAGTCGTTTACACCAGTAAATTGGCCTGTCTGAAAATTAGCCTCCACTCTCCAGCTAAAAGGGTGCATGGGTGTCCATGGCGCGCATACTTTTAGCCCAATTTCAAAAGAGGAATTTCTGGGTGGGGGTGCTTGGGTCAGGGGTAATAAAACACCATGCAAGCGTGGAATTTCCTGCCCCCTCCCCCTCATTCTTTACGCCAGGTCATTGTCAAAAAGAAACGACCTGCACATTTGTCTGAATATTCCTTGTGTATCTCCAGGCTAGACGCTACCTTGAAAAGTCTTGGTGAGGATCATTTCCAAAAGCATGCTTGCTGGTAAAATGGTGCTCTGCCAGTAGACAAGGCCTCTGATGAAATTACTTGTAGGTACACTTATGTCCGTCTGTCTTACGTGTGTATATTAAGTTTGCCTTGACTGAGCAAAGGTGTTTCCAGGGACAGAATTGGGGAGGGCTTTGCAGATAAAAGCAAGTTTGTTTACCGTAAATGGTGTTTCTGTAGATAGCAGGATGAATTAGCCATGCTGTCATGGGAACTGTCCATCAGGGCCCAGGAGGCGGAGCTTCTGAGTAGAATACAGAGCTTTGCTCTGTGCGGCTGCACGTGCCTTCCTGCGCAGAAAAAAACAGTCTCTCCTCAGTCTGTGATTTAGCAGTTCATGAACATAAGTTGCTGACTATCCAGGGAAGTGGGTAGGTCAGCATGGCTAATTCATCCTGCTATCTATGGAAACACCGTTTACGGTAAGCAAACTTGCTTATTCCCGTTAATAGCAGGGCTGAATTAGCCATGCACTCATGGGAGTCCTAAGCTCCCAATCACACCATCATATGGTCAGGAAGTCTTTATGCGTGATCTAACTTTGTGGATAGTCGGTACAAATTCAGGTTGTCATGGTTTGCAAAATGACTCGTCCAAGCTTAGCATCTTCAGTCATCTGTTGATCCAGACAGTAGTGAGATGTGAACGTATGTAACGACGACCAGGTGGCCGCCTTGCAAATATCTATGGGCGACACATGTTGTAGGTATGCCATTGAGGTTGACACTGCCCTCACTTGGTGTGCATTAGGTTGAGAAGATAAAGGTAGTTTATTTCTTGTGTAACAGAATTGAATGCATTGGGATATCCAACTGGATATGGTCCTTTTTGCTACCAGTAGACCGGGAGTGTTCGGGTTGAAAGAGACAATTGGGATGCTCGTGACTCTGAATGCGTTCTTCTTTTATAATATGCCAATGCTCTTTTGCAGTCCAATGTATGTAGCAATCGTTCCCTATCATTCTGATGAGGTTTGGGAAAGAATGTTGGCAATTCGATGGACTGATTCAAGTGGAACTGAATCAGTCCATGTTCGAAGTACTACCTTGTTATTATAGAATTGCATATACGAGCTATAGTGCACTAAAGCTTGTAGTTCACTGACTCTGTGCACTGACGTTAAGGTGATGCGGAATATTACTTTCCATGTGAGATATTTAATGTGCGCCGAATCCTTTGGCTCAAAGGGTGCTACCATCAATTGCTCAAGCACTAAATTAAGATTCCACGGCACCGGCAGCTTAGAAATCGGAGGTCGTAGGTGGGTAAGGCCTTTTAGGAAACGTGAAATACAAGGTTGGACAGAGATGGGCTGTCCTCTATACGGGCGGTGATAGGCCGCTATCGCACTGAGGTGTACTCTAATGGACGAAGTTGCAAGGCCCGTGATATATTAAGAGTGAAGATAATCCAATAATCTTTCCGGTGAGCATTCTAATGGATGTATTCTTTAGATGAGCACCAGGACGAATACCTCTTCCATTTGAAGCCATAGTTCGGTCGGGTTGAAGGTTTCCTTGAGGCGAGAAGTATGGTTTGTGTGGATTCGGAGATCCTCCCCTGTTGCGTCAAGAGGAGCCGCTCAATCTCCACACTGTCAAGTGTAGCGATTTGTGCATGAGATGGAGTAAGGTTCCCTGTTCCTGTGTCAAGAGATCTGCGTGGTCTGGTAGCAATATTGGATCTGCTATTGATAGATGTAGGAGGTGTGTGTACCATGGTTGTCGTGTCCATGGTGGTGCTATCAAAATTAATTGAGCTGCGTCTCTTATGCATTTTTGCAATGTTCTTGTAATGAGAGGTATTGGAGGAAACACATACATGAGAGGTTCTCTCCATGGTAGGAGGAACGCATCCTGCGCTGTTCAATGTGCATTGGCCCACACTGAACAAAAACGAGGGACTCTCATGTTGAGTTCTGTCATGAAGATGTCGATCGTTGGCTTCCCCCAGTGCTCGAAAAGAGTGTCCACCACTTGTTGAGTGAGTGTCCACTCGTGAGGGTAGAATATGCGACTTAGACGGTCGGCTTGAGTGTTGATGGCCCCCGGCAGATACATCGCTTGAAGGTGACGCGACGCATGCTCCAGGATTTGCAGGGTTTCCCTGCAAAGGGACCATGAACCGGACCCTCCTTGTTTATTGATATAGAATATCGCCACCTGATTGTCAGTGTAGACCATGACTCGCTGTCCTCTTAAGTGTGGAAGGAATGTTTGGAGAGCATTCATTATTGCTCTGAGTTTGAGTAGATTGATTACCAGGTTCTGTTTCTTTGGGGACTAGATACATTGGGTTTGCAGTTGGTCCAGATGAGCTCCCCAGCCCTTGCGAGATGCATCGGTGGTAAGAACTACATTGTGGGGGTCGGGGGTAGTGAACAGTGCTCCTTTTTTGAGTGTTGGTTCCTTGAGCCACCACGCTATATCTTGCAGCATTGACTGAGTCAGCGTCACTCACGATGTTAAGGCCTGTGAGTGTTGTTTCCATTGTCGCTTAAGTCCCCATTGTAGTCGACGCATGTGCAATCGCGTGTTCAGAACAGTATGAATGGATGCCACCATGTGTCCGAAGATGGTAAGAACCTGCCACGCTGAAGGTTTTTTGAGCAATCAGATGGTACGAAAGAGTCATCACATCTCTAGTCTCCAATCCTTTGGCAGGAAAGCTCTGGTTCGGACTGTATCCAGATGTGCTCCAATGAACTGAAGAGATTGCGTCGTAGTCAGATTGGATTTCTGATAATTGAATACAATCCCCAAACTGTGTAGACAGTGTAATGTCTGGTGAAGGTAGTTGTTGAGAATCTGTGGTTCGGATGCCACTATGAGCCAGTCGTCCAGATAAGGAAAGATTTTGATGCCCTGCTGACGGAGATGTGCCACCACCACTGCCATACACTTGGTGAAAACCCTGGGGGCTGCTGAGAGGCCGAAGGGTAGTACTCGGTATTGGAAATGCTGCTCCCGAAATTGAAAAGAGAGGTACTGCCACGAGGAATGGTGGATAGGAATATGGGTATAGGCATCCTTCAACTCTATCGAGCACATCCAGTCCTTGGGTTGAAGAAGTGGTAAGATGGTTTTTAGGGACACCATTTTGAACTTTTCTTTGACTAGGTGTTTGTTCAATTCGCGTAGATCCAAGATTGGTCACTGCCCACCTGTTTTCTTGGGAATCAGGAAATAAGGTGAATAGAATCCCTTGTTTCGAGCATGTATGGGAATCCATTGGATCGCTCGTTACTGGAGTACGGACGAAATTTCCTGTGCCAATTGAGTCTGATGATGTGGAACTCGATTGGGCAGTAGGTGGGGTAGATTGGGTTTGCTGTTGAAACAAAGTTGATATCCTTGTCTTACTATTTCTAGAACCGATAGATCTGTAGTTATCATCTCCCAACATGGTAGGCATAATGTAATCCTGCCTGGTGGGTTCAGTGGTAGTGATGATGGCAGTTGTATCAAAATGATGGGGCTGCTTTGGCCACCAGCTGAGGTTGTTGTGCCGGAGTTCTCTGTGGTCTTGATCTACCCCTCCTTGGTTGAAGAGTTTGAGGTGCTGCCCGCTGCGGTGGGTTGTAAGGAGCAGGGCAAAACTGCTGAGTTTGCAACCGTCTCTTGGAACTTGTCCCCGAAAAGATTGTCGCCTCTGCATGGAAAATTCACCAGCCTTTTGAGGAAGATGTTCCCTAATGGCGCTGGAGTGGAGCCAGGCCATTCGGTGGGTGGCAATGGCTGAGGCTGACGTTCGAGCCAACGACTCGAACACCTTGTACACTGTTCAGAGAAGGTGCTGAATGCCTTCTTCTAGGTCATGAATCGGTTGAGTTATTGATGATGAGGACGATTCTGGAATAGGTAGCACCGACTTTCGTATCTGCAGATTTTCGTACAGATATTGGACCAGGTAAAATTGGTGTTGACTGATCCGGGAGGACAGCATAGAAGATTGATATGTTCTTTTCCCGAAATCATCTAGGAGTCGTTATTCCTTTCCTGGAGGTGCCGATGTGTGCAGTTTAGACCTTTTGGCTCACTGCATTGCAGACTCCAAAACCAACGAAGAGTGTGGAAGTTGTGGTGTAGAATAGAATTGTGATTTCTGCATTCTAAATTTGAGGTTGTGTTTATAGAGACCAGAGGGATAGTGTAAGGTGATTACCACAATTTTTCCAGGACTGAATCCAACACCTTGTGGGATGGTAGTGAAGTGGGTTCAGCCGGTACATCAAATATTTTGAGTAGCCCGAGCATTTCCGCTCGAGGATCTGGTATTTTTTGGACCTGCAGGTTGAGAAACACCCCCCCCCCCATCTTATCCAGGAATTTGGGATAAGATAGGTCTTCCGGGGGTGAGTATGGTTCAGGTGTGTCCTCTGGCGGATCTGATGGATACCCCGTTGATGATGTGGGTGATGATGGAGTGGAATCTGAGTCCATTCTTGTCAGTGACTGTCCCCTGTTCGATTTTATGGGCATTTGATGGGACGGAACTGGTGGTAGGAGTTCCTCGGTTGTTCCAGTGATGATGGTGGTCGAGGTGAAGGTGGCGCGCTACCCGTGGGAGATGGGGGAAGTTGGAACATGGATTGCAGCATTTCAAAGAATCCCATTGATAGTTGGAAAAATGCCTTTCGGGTCTGCGGCGGCATCCACGGTTTCCCCCTGTTGCCGAATGAGGTGGCGAAGGATTTTCCCAATCCAACCCAGTCTTCATTATCTTTTGGACTGGTCCTCATGGTGTTGTTTCATCCGTCCCCTGTGTAGATAGTGGCGAATGATGGGTGGATGTCCGCCTTGGGGAGGAGGAGGAGGAGGAGGATGTAAGCCTGATATACTCCTCCTCAGATTATGGTGCCAACTTATGGTGAGTCTCACTCCTCGGAGATATGGTGTGTTCCAAGAAGTGTGAGCTAGGGAGTCTCTTGGCTCTATGGTGTGAGGTATAATCAGCTCCCTTTCCCAGGGATGGAGAAGACTGCAGGTTGCTTCCAATCAACCTCGCCCGGTGCTTTTCTTGCCTGCACTCGTGTTTTGAGTGGGTCTCCCTTCTCGATACATGAGTTGATATGTGTGGTGGTGTTTTCTTCAGTTGCGTCGGATTGTACGCCCCTAGCTGTAGTGTAGATGTTGGGTGCGTTTGTTTAGACACTGTATGTGCCGAATTAGACTCTTGTGGCATCGTGTTACTACCTTAGTCATTGACTTTAGTTTTACGTGTGCCAATATCGATGCTTTATGCATCGATTTTGACGAATCTCGCATTGTATCTAATGTCCTCTGCGTCGGTCCCGACGCTTATTGTATTGACATTGACGCTCTCTGCGTCGACCTCGACTCTCCTTGCACCGTCATCGATGCTCCTTGCATTGGCTTCAGCGTTTTGTGCATCGATGTTCAGTATTTCGACACGTGCACCGTTGAAGGCGTCGACCGTTCTGATTGCGCCGATCCCGGGGCTGATGAAGTCTTATGCCTCAGCTCCATCGGTGACTCATGTCGGGCATGCGTTGATGCTGATGCCGCCGATGCCCTTGTGGAGCTACTCGATGCAGGTCTATATGAGTCATCCACCCCGTGCGTCTTAGACTCTTGCGGTTGACACTGCAAATCATGCTCTGTCGAGTCATGGCTATCATGGCCTTGACTCCAGGCTCAGCCCCCTCCAATGGATCCCCCAGTCCTGGAGGTGGAGGGTTCTACGAATGCCGCCCTCCTTACCTTCGGGGTCTTCTGCTTGGCGGGCCCCGGTGACGAGTGAGCCTTTGAGGGTGGGGCATACGATCCCGATTGCGCCTCTTGAAGGGCTTGGATTTTTTGGGCCCTCTGATGCCTGGCTCGCGGCTACATCCTGCCACAGTACTTACATGTGGCCTACTGATGATCGGGCCCGAGGCATCGGTAGCAGCGATCATGTCCATCGGTGATGGATATGATTTTGCCGCAATCACAGGGTTTAAACCCTGAAGGCCTCGGACCTGGTTTTCCTGACATTTCTTTCTGTTTTTTGTACAGCCTGAGGAGAAATGAAGCTCTGCGTGCGATCCCGTGCGCGGAAAAAGCAGACTGAGGAGAGACTTTTCTGTGCGGGAAGGCACGCGCAGCCGCACAGAGCAAAGCTCTGTATTCTACTCAGAAGCTCCGCCTCCTGGGCCCTGATGGACAGTTCCCATGACAGCATGGCTAATTCAGCCCTGCTATCAATGAGAAATAAAACTTCCCAAAAAATATATGCCTATATTTCAGCTGGTATAATTGTGTCTGGCTAGTTTTTGGTGGAATAATTTTCAAATCTAACATACATGCGTGAATTTACTTTAAAAACTGGAGTAACTTGTGTGCCTTTTTGCTGACTTTCTTATAGGAGCTGTTACAAAATGACCCCTTTGGAGGTGGGAGTGGGGGTTGGGGGAATCAAGCTCCAATATTTGGGGAAAATGTACTCCTGTTCTGATGCCTAAAGACTCCAGGGTTGAGATAACGGTTGTTCATCTATGGAATAGAATTTATTTTTTTCATTTTTACATCACCCCGTTAGCCCTGGAGCTTGAGTGCTAATCAAGCATTCATTTGTGTCCCAATATTTTTGGGGGGCACTTTTACACACATATTTTAAAAAATGCAAAAGTATGTGCCTTCAGGTAAACTTGCAGGCAAAAGGACATACAATACCTTTGAAAATTACCCCCATAAGGGGGAATTTTGTAACAGCCTTTTTAAAAAGTTGGCAAACACATGCCTAAGTTATACTAGTTTTCAAAATGAATGTATAGATGTATTTTTACTTGGAAAATGACCCCACCAAAATGACCCACACATATTTACACCTGCAAATTTGTACACTGATTTTTTTGGGGGGAGTGGGGGGGGGATTTAATCACATACTTTAGAAAATATGCCTAAACCCCTCCCCAACTCTGCTCCCTGAAGACACCTCCATTCACTCTGGGTAAATTTGCATACAGAATATACGAGTGTGAAAATTTATAATAAGCCATTTCCACTGGCAAAGCACACTACCTTACCCATGGAACTCCCTTTATAAATTACCTATCCAATGTATATTTAAAAACGTTCAGATATTATTCATTTTAAAGCAATCCTCTTTGGAAGAACTGAGCAAGCCAGGTCGTGTTCATGTTTATTAATGTTATTAATGAATTCACAAGATGCGATACAAGGTTTGTTTGACAAATGGCAAAAAGATAATGAGTTACATTAGATACATGATATGTTTGTAAGTTGTTTCAAACACTATAAGGAAAATACGGAAAATGTTGCATTAAGGGAAACAACTATCATCTTTTAGACACATGTACTATGTGTACATATAGCCATCAAAAATGGGCTTTGAAGGTAAAATTTATACAATATGATAAACTTATTAAATGCACATTGAAAAAAGGTACAATATTTCATGGGCCCAATATTCAACGCTGGCCGTTTAAGTAACTTAGGCCTGGATTTTCTAAAATCGCAGGCCTTAATCACGGGGGGGGGGGGGGGCGAAGTGGGGGGGGGGTTGGGCCTGCGAAAGTCGGCAGCGATGGCACCACCGCGGTGCCATCGCTGCCGGCTTTCGAAAACCAATAGCGCCACCGTGAAAGATGGTGCTATTGGGCGCGTTACTGGCAGTGATAAGGGTTCTTACATTTTCACCATCAGCGATGTCCTCGCCACATCCTCCCCAGTGCCGCCCCGACTCCTCCCCTTCTGGTGCCGACTCCGCCCCAACTCCGCCCCGATCTAGCATGCGAAAGCTATAGAAAATGACCCCCTTAGCCAGATATGACTTATGAATATCCGGCTAAGTTACAAGGGATATTTAGCGACATGGTTATGCCGCTGAATATCCATGATCAAGGCGCTGCTTAGCCAGATAAATTAAACCTGGCTAAGTTAGATCAACTGTATGGCTGATCTAACTTTTCCAATTAACTTAACCAGATTAAGAACAAATAAGTTAACCGGATAATTGTGCTGCCCAGATCCACCCACTGCCCACCCACAAATTGACTGGCTAAAAGATAGCTGGATAAGTCCTACTTATCAGGTTATCCAGCACTAAACGTGCTTTCAATATTGGGCCCCGCATGTTTTGGTCATGCAGGGGAAATATTAGGATTTTGATTTAAGCCAGAGATAGGCCCTTGAGTTCCACAAACAGGTCTAGTTTTCAGGACATTCTCAAGGAATATGCATGAGATATATTTGCATACAATGGGGGCAATGTATGCAAATATCTCTCATGCATATTCAGTGTGGATATCCTGAAAAACAGACATATTTGTGGCATTTTAGGACTGGAATTTCCTACCATGGTCTTAATCAGTGAAATAACAAATTTCATGAAGTATCGGTTTCCACTAGCTGTAGAAATATATCTCTTTGAGAATTATCAGCTGTTAAATATGGGAAAATATATATAAAAATATAATCTATATAAATAAAAATGTAAATGTTCGTTTGTTCAAAATCTTAAATCGCCGAAAGTTCTTCACCGATTGCTTTGAAATTTTGACACAACATTGCATTCGAATACGCGCATGTTTTTATATACCTATATTATATAGATGTCACACCTGTGACAGGTAAAAACATGTTTTTTTGGAAAAACAGCGCCATCTGTTGGACGTACAAGCAACACACGCTATCTACAATATAAATGGGCTCTGACCTACGGCCCGCAAATGCACAGTAGAGAGCAGCTCTACCGCGCAGGTGCGGACCATTGAGCTCTGCGCTACGTGCTGGGTGTCACAGAGGGGAGGAGGAAAGGGCAGATGAGTCGCCGCTCAGAGAAATGGCTCAGACCATTCCTCCCCCGCTGGGGAAGGGGGAAGGGAGTAGGCACTGCCGGACAATTACACACAGGAGAAGGAAAGGGTAGAAGAGTCACCAAGCCAGTTTGTCCACCGCCGGGGAAGGGGGGGGGGGAGGGAGTTGGGATGGCTGGAGCAGAGCAAATGCAGTAGAAAGTGGCTGTGAAGAGATCACAAGCAGCTGCAGCCTGCAGCAGCCAAAGAGCAAAGAGCTGAACAGAGAACAGCTCACCCTCCTCCCCTGCCCCCCGAGTCCCACAGATAAGGAGAAGCCATGTAAATATCCTGCAACTGCAGGGGGGGAGGGGGAAGGCAGTGCTGTCAACCCGCCCGTGGGTCTCAGCTGCCACGGGAAGAGTTTACATGGGCATCACTCCACCCCCACTCCCAGCAAAGCACTGTGACGAAAGTGAAAGCCAGAGCCCTGCTTCAACTATGCTGCTGAAGATTCCCCTGTTTGCAACCACTTAGCTGAATAAGATAAGTTATATCTGGCTACGTTAAGCCTGCTCTATGACAGGTCTAGCTTTTCCGATTAACTGTCATGATATTTTGTTGGGGAGGGACAAATTATTGCAGAACAGCCCCCTCGCTGGATAAGTCTGAATATCTGCAATTATGTGGCTAAGGCCTGGATTCACTAAGGCACAATATTTTATCACAGTAGGGGCCCAATATCGCGAGAGAGAGGGCCCTGCAATAATTTTCCCCTCCCCAATAAAATATCCTGTCAGTATCGCCATATTCTCTTGTCTCACGGAAAAAGCTCGCAAGACAGAAGAACGTGTCTAAGGCCTAATCAAAACGCAATGGTGGCCCCCAATAAACGGGGCCGCCATCAGCTTAAAGGGACTTGCGGTCCAATATGGCTCCCCCCACAAATAAAAATAAAGTCACCGCAGGTCTTACTAGACTCCACCCACCCCACCCCCACCCAATTGAGGTGGCCCCTCAAAAATAAAGTTAAAGGTGCCATGTGATAATGATAATGTGATAATGAGTCTATAAGGAGGGGGATAAATAGTGAAGTCATTGTCACAAGCTAACTTTAATCTATTTTTTAACTTTATATTTACAGGATTGCTATGATTGCTGGCCCCGGGATGGGGGTGGGAGTCTAATAAGACCCCCCGGTGACTTTTTTTTTACTTATGGGTGGATGTCATGTTGGGCCGATGGGCCCTTTAATTATGCCGCAGCAGCATTGAGACCTGCTGTAGGGTCTCAGCGCTACCATGGTTGAATAATGTTTCTGGAAAAGGTGTAGCTGAAATAATGTGGCTGACAAATTTCTAAGTCAGACGTGTTATTTTATGTACATAGGATAAGATGTACAAGAGCTGCTTTGCAATGATTTATAATAGGCGTGGGTTTCCGGCCTAAAATCGTGCAGTATCACTGTGATAGATCTTTATTGCATGATATACATTTATTGCCTATATGTACATCGTTTAATGCACATTATAGTCCATTTGCAGCTTGATAAATCTCCCTATAAATTAGCCAAATAAGTAGAACTGCCCTGATCTGCCCACTGCCCGCTCACTAGGTATCGGACTAACTGCTTAGCTGGATAAACAGCTGAATATCTGGCCACTGCTGAACACAGCCAGATATTCAGCAGCCATCACTTAGCCGGATAAGTCGCTACATATTAGGCTAACTTCATTTGAATGTCAGGCTCTATGTGTTTATTAGGGGTATGAATCGTTTTTATAACAAATTGAAATATTGTACGATATTTCTTAATTCGTTATATATCGGGTAAAACATGAAACAAACACTTTTCCCCCCGAATTTTTGTGAAAATCATTTTTTGGGTTAGTGCGCGCTAACAGGAGTGTTATGATTCCTGCCCACGGAGTTTCCCCCACAAGCAGGCCTCTCACCTCCATTTTGCTGCTGCCTTCCCAACGCGGCTGTTAGCCGCTATCGGTCCGTTCACCTTCCACCACCCAGCCAGGAGGCCGCCGTTACTGCCGCTGCCTGGACCGTGGCGAAAGTGATCCTCTCCACGGCATGGTGCCTCCCCCGGACTTCCTCTTGCAGCTTGGACGCCGCTGCCATCTTTGGGGCCTGCCCTGAGGTCTAGCTCCTGCCTTGCACGGCTCAGCATTTCTGCGGCAGCATGGCCGCTCTCCAAGGTCCTGCCCCCTTCCTAAGGGGCAGGCCCATGTCTTCTTCCACTTCTTAAAGGGGCAGAGTAGGTGGGGTCCACCTGCCCCACCGGAAGTCAGCTCCACCCGGTTTCCTGGTTTAGCCCTATAAAAGGGCTTCTCCTGCACTCCTGGGTTACCTTGCATTTGGAGTTTCCTGCTCCTGGAAGTCTCATCTTCCAGCGCTCCGTCAAGTCTTCGTTCCTTGTTCTTTGTTGGAGCTCCATGTCCTGTCTCGCCTGAGTCTTCATTGCTTCCTGTGGCTTCCTGATGTTTAATGTCTTCATGTTCCAAGGTTCCTAGTCCAGGCTTCCTGATGTTCCACTTCCTGATGTTCCAGGCTTCCTGATGTTCCGTTTCCTGATGTTCCACGGTTCCATTCCTGTTTCACTTGTTTCGAGTCCTCTTGACCCTCCAGCTCCTTTGGTTCTCCAGATGACACCTTGGGGTAAATCCATCTCGTCGGTTCCTGTTTTCTTCATTGGAATTTCGTCTCAGCTGGATTCCCTTCCTGCGCCTGTCCCGCTCTCCGCGTGGTCCGTGACCAGCCTCTTCAGGTTGTGTAGGACACGCAGTGGGACAGGGTGGTCCGTGACCAGCCCATTGGGTCCGCCCATGTCAGTGGGCTGTGTAGGGTACCCTGAGAAACAGTGCCAATGTCTGAACCTTCCTAGCTCCTCATCTCGTCGAGAGTCTTCCAAGTTCCTCGCCTCGTCCAGAGTCTTCCAAGTTCCTCGCCTCATCCAGAGTCTTTTCATCCATGTCTTGAGTCTTCTGTGTCACAAGGCCTTTGTCTACCCTCTTCCTCAGTCTGGCCTGCTGCTTCTTGCCGATACCCAGCAGCAGGTCCGAAAGGGCTGGGAATGGTCGGAGGACTGTTCAATAACCAACATTGAGTTCTTGGTCTTCCAGAAGCATACAGGTCCAGCAGAGGGTCAGACTTTGTCTTCGCCCATGCTGGGACACGCCTCGCCAACCCTCGGTACTGTCTTGGATTCGTCTGGGGTCATGCCGAGGCCCAAGAGCACACAATCCCCTCAACTAGGATTGCTCTCCTAGCGTTCACAAACAAAAACTAACAAAAACCCATTTATTTTTGTTAATTTTTGTTATTTTTTGTTAGTGCGCCAAAAAACGATTTTTTACTAAAAAAAAAAAAAACGCCGATCCGCAGGAAAATGAGATTTTCCCATGGCCACAGGAACCCGAAAGCGCAAACGATCGGGCATCCGATGCACATTCCTAGTGTTTAGAGTCTTCTATTTCACATTGTTCTTTTTATTTATGAAATCTTAAATTAAAAAAATATTAAAAACAAATTAACAAGCAGTGCTTTTTACTTCCCTATTGATATTTTCATTCTGATTTCTAAATTTGGCCTCAACATTATTTTTGCATAATTCAATTACTTTCTAAATGCCAATGTCTCTTTTCATACGGACGTGCCAATGTCATTAACACTATGTCTTCAGTTTCATGTTCCACCACTCATTTTATCCTACCAATATGGTACCGGGCCGTTTGCAATTATATATCTTTTAATTACTTGGTTTAAATCACCATTGATTGAAGAATTGCGGGACACTCAGCTGGAACCTGGAGGCCATGTGAGTTTCTTTTATAAATTGCATTCTCTTCTTCCCACCCAGCTCCCTGCTTTTGTTTTCGTTCGTCTTTTCCCCATCAAAACTGACTGCACATTTAATTCTTTGCAATGAATACACACACACGCACAAAAAGAAATCACCAATATCTAAAAGAAACTCCCAGAGTTCTGACTGATTGCTGCTTCTCTACTGCGGGAAATTTAACTCCTGCTCTGAGCCAGGGGTTAAATTTCCTGTGGTAAAAAAAGACATGGGCCTCTGTGCATCACCTGGAATAGATAATGTCTTCGTTTACACAGGAATTAATTAGCATGGACCCATGCTAATCCTAGCTCAGATTATATGCTGGAATTTGAGGTGTGTTGTGATCTTTTTTTTTTTCTTTTTTTTTTTACAAGCTCATAATCCTATTACATACCCAGGTAATGTTAGCGTGGAAAAATCTGCACTACAACAAGGGTTAAAACCTGAGCTAGGGTTAGCTTGGTTTACTACATCATCCCCAGTATGATGCAGGAAAGATTTAATGATGATGGAACAGACAGCAGCAACAGTTTCTGATCCCCAAAGCACTTAATAATGTTTTTAGATATCAGGGATGTACAGTCTTTGTCACATAAAGTTAGAAGTATTGTATTGGATAACAAACATCTATATAGTCAAGCCTTTGTAGGTAGCATTCCTTTGATTTAAGATCAGCAACATTGTTGTTCCTTTATTTAATATGCATATGCTTCCTTTGTGTGAGATTCTGGTTCAGATGGATATCACCTTAAACTGTATGTTGATGACATACAGGGTTTTTTTTCCCCCCATTATTTCAACGGGATTTAGCATTGGAAAAGCTGTCTAGATATTTTCAGCAGATTAATACATGACTCTTGGATAATAGCTCAGTTCTGAATGGTAGCAAAACAGATTTATATTGCTTTCTCGCTCCGAGGTGACTGATGCACCTACATCCTGGTATTTTGCAGGCTCTTCGATTCCAAGTAAGTCTCAAGCTAAAGACTTGAGTATAGTTGTAGGCTCTGCCCTTTCTGTTCTGTTCTTTTTTTCAAGCTGCATCTCTCTTGCATATTTTGAAAGCATTTCATGGTCAGGCCTATTTTCGTGTGGTAACTCAGTCTTTAATTTTATCCTTGTTGGACTACTATAATTCTCTTTTTTTAGGTCTGTCGCAGACTAAAGTGAAGGGCTTGCAGCTGATACAGAACTCCACGGCCTGCCTGATCTCTGCGGCCTGCTCTATGCAGGTTCATATTTTTCCAGTGTTAGCAGACCCACACTGGTTACCAATCATTTGGCACGTCAGGTTTAAGATTCTGTCTTTAGTTTTTAAATCTCTTTCTGGTCTGGTTCCTTCCTGTTTATCCGCAGAACGTATCACTTATTGCCGACTTTTTGATGCAACTGCAACATCATTCTCCACTTTGACGGCAAGGGGAGGAGGGAAAGAAGAATTGGATTCAGATGGCAGCTAACACGGGCCCTGACGTTTACGGTCTGGGGGTGCTGATATGTAGACATAAGGGAAAGAGCACAGGACTGGTTCTATGGCCAAGTCCAAGAGCAAAGCACATCAGCATTGCCTGAATTTTCAGGAAGGCTCCTCACCCAATAAAAATGTTGCTAGCAGTAATTTTTTATGGGTTTGACAGTTGCTTGTAAAGATTACTAACCTTATCATAAGGACTGGGGTATCTGCACGGACTACCCTTAAGAGAAACTTAGGGGTGACTGCACAGCAGAGCAAATATTACCAAAAGCAGTTTACTAGGCAGACTGGATGGACCATTTGGTTCTTTTCTGTTGTCATTACTATGTTACTATCAGGCCGATACAGTACAGTGTGCTCCACCGGAGCGCACTGTTAACCTGCGATTAGGCGTGTTAACCCGCGATTGGGCATGCATTTTCGATGCGCTAGCTTTACCCCCTTCCCCTTATTCAGTAAGGGGTAATAGCTCGTCGTTATTTAATTTTTTTTTTGTCCCTAGCGCCTCTTTTTGCCGCGGACCCTAATTTAAATTAATTAATTTACTGTATCAGCCCAATAGTGATAACACTGTTTATATAGCCTTTGGGTGGTGGTAGTGGTCATAATGAGGATGGTGCTTGTTAATGAAAGAGGTTATAGGGGGACAATTGTGTTTATTTTGATTAGTCTGTGGTTTGTATCTGTCTGGAGTTTTATTCAATTTTTTTGTAATGTGCTTTTTATTATGTATGTGGTTTTCGACGTGCTAGCTTTACCCCTTATTCAGTAAGGGGTAATAGCGTGTCGAAAATGCACATCCAACCCTCCTGAACCTAATAGCACCCGCAACATGCAAATGCATGTTGATGGCCCTATTAGGTATTCCCGCGCAATACAATAAGTAAAATGTGCAGCCAAGCCGCACATTTTACTTTAAGAAATTAAAGGAAGTATGGACTTTTAAACACGACAACAGTATGTACTCAATACGGAGATTGTGATTGGTGAATTTTTAAGCCAATCAGCTTTTTAAAATAAGCGTGGCCATGTTAAATTTAGTTTCAGTTTGAGCCCGATACCAGAAGAAGAAGGTTACCTTTCAAATTGTGAGTATTCCGGACAAATTTCCACTCTAAAATTTGTTGCAAGTAAGATAATAAATTCATTTTTTGCTTACAAAATTTCAGAGTCCGCCCTGAAGCAGCGTATTCTAGCGAAACGTCGGTCACGTTCGGAATATTCTTTCCAAGATGTGCAAAGACATGTTTGGTTGAATGGTGTGAATGTCTCCCGTCGAAAGTTTAAAAGAAAGGAAGCACAGTAGGGTCGAAGAATTATTTTAAACATTGCTGGAGTGGAAATCACTTAGTGGAACTATTTGGATTTTCATGAATGAAAGACAATAGCACAAAGAATCTATTGCAATAATTAAGTATCTTCATGCAGCAGTAATCATACTAGGTAGTAGGGATGTGCATTTGTTTGCAACGAAATAGGAAATAGAGAAGATATTTCCTATTTCATTGCAATTAGGGGGCCCGACTAAACGATAAAAAAACCTATGAAATTTCGTATGGTTTTCTTATCGTTTTTTTTGGGGGGGGAGAAAGGGCACATTAAAAAAAAACCCAACCCACCCCAAACCTTCAAATTTATTTAATTGCAACCCCCCAGACTTGCCCAACCCCCCCCCCAAGACTTGTCCAAACCCCGCCCCAAGACTTACCGAAAGTCCCTGGTGGTCCAGCAGAGTCCCGGGAGTGATCTCCCACTCTCGGGCCGTCGGCTGCCACTAATCAAAATGGCACTGATGGCCCTTTGCCCTTACCATGTGACAGGGGCTATCGGTGCCATTGGTTGGCCCCTTTCACATGGTAGGAGCAATGGATGGCCCATGCCATTTTTTAAGATGGTGCCAGCCATCTATTGCTCCTACCATGTGACAGAGGTCGGCCAATGGCATCAATAGCCCCTGTCACATGGTAAGGGCAAAGGGCCATCGGCGCCATTTTGATTACTGGCAACTGACAGCCCGAGAGCGGGAGATCGCTCCCGGGACCCCCGCTGGACCACCAGGGACTTTTGGCAAGTTTTGGGGGGGTTGTAATTAATTAAATTTGAAGGGTTGGGGGTGGGTTTCAGGTTTCGTTCTGGAGCAGCCAAAATAAAATCGGCCTGAACCACGGGAAGACGAAATTTCCCCGCAGTGGGCCAATCACATCTCTATTAGGTAGGTATTTATACCTCTATAGGAGGCCCACCTAGCTACTCGAGGTGAGGTTTAGGTATTAGTGTAGGGGTTAGGGGCCACTTTGACATGCAGAGTGAGACGTACGAGCAGAGCAGTGCACTCTTGTAAAGATTTGATGACCTTCGGAGTGAGGAAACTCACCCAAAGATGATATTTGTGCAATGTTCTCTCAACCTAGCATGATGTTTCCCAGGTAGAGAGTCTATTAAGCTAGGTTGAGAGAACATTCAACCTAGCTCATCTTTGGGTGAAATCTCATCTTTGGGTGAGTTTCCTCACTCCGAAGGTCATCAAATCTTCACAAGAGTGCACTATTCTGCTCGTACGTCGCACTCTGCATGTCAAAGTGGCCCCTAACCCCTACACTAATACCTAAACTTCACCTTGAGTAGCTAGGTGGGCCTCCTACCTAGTATGAGGGCCACATAGCTTCTCTCTCTCTCCCACTCTCCACAGTCTGCAGTAATACCTATGCTAAGATAGCACACTTTGCGATAAACAGGCTATTACCAAAAAACACACCCCTTTTCCTATTGCATGCGATATTTAGTGCATTTTGATAAATCCAGGCCAAAGAAAGGCAAACCCTGTAGATGTAAAAAGAAAAATCCAAAATATAAAAACTTAAAAACCACATGAAAAAAAAAGGACTCTCACAGTTCACTGTTTGGCACATAGACCCCTGCAGACCCTCCTCAGGATAACAAACGAAAGTTTCTGGACAAAATAGAAAGAAGAAACAGAAAAAAATTCAAAGATCTCACCGCTCTAAAACTAAATCATTGGAACTAATGTCCCCATCTGTGTCTTCCTTCAGAAATTCCTCCACTTCTTGAACATAAGCAAAGATTTTAGATTTGTGCTCACAAAAACCTGCAGCTTGGTAGGATACAGAAGTACGTAGGAGAGGCCTTTTTGTCTGAACTGTGCTTTATCGTCCACAAATTCCCCTGCTAAACTGACTCAATTAATCAAGTACACACAATACTTCTCAATGAAAGAAAATGTTTTTAAAATTTTTATTATAATTCTTATTATTCAATCAATGTTCCACATTTCAAACCCTTTCTTCATCATCCACTCAAAGCAATGGGAAAACCTCAGACAGCGCACCTCCAGAAAGTATTAACTTATCATTTCTTGCGATGCAATTAGCCATCACAGGAAAAAAAACATTTTATCAATTTTACCTTTGTTAAATAAGTATCAATTATCCATTCTCTAGCCGTCTTTACATTTAACAAGACTACTTAATTTGGTATTGCACTATCTCATAAAGCTTCAACGATCATAAACTAAAGTGCTTATGCTTCTTCCTTTGACACAAAACATTTCTTTCTTTTATCCAAAAATCTTCTTCAACATCTAGTACCAGTTCATTGCACACAGTTCTTAGTTAATGATCGCGTTATACTTATAAAAATGTTTTGTTTCTTCAAACATAATGCTACTCTGGCGTTGTTTGTCCATCAAGAGCCTTGAAAAGATAAGTATTGGTGTTAAAGTGTCACGGAATTGCATAAAACAGAGTAGCACTGGGTCGGAAGAAACAAAAACATCAAGACTGGAATAAATTTGGATGTACAGTTGTTGGAGCACCTCCTTAATGGCTGAAGTCATATTGGCAGGAAGAGTGGTCAATGGTAACACAATTTCCTCAACCGCCATCTTGTTCTCGAGCCCCAACTTTTCCCCTGCACTTTTAACTATTGTTTTCTACCATTTTCCTGCTTGCTTAGACTACGGGGCTGGCAGTGAGATGCTACAAATGTCCTTAGAGAACGTTTTTGACATCCTAATAGGCAATACACACTGATGGGAGGTAAAAACGTGTGAAGGTCTATAGGAGCCCAGCGCATCTGCTTCCTCTTGCTAAAGCAGCACCACGTTTCCATGATTGAGATTTATAAAATCATGAGTGGGGGTGGGAAAATAGGGAACAATTATTTACCCTTTCAAATAACACTAGCATTACAGATCACTTCATAAAACTAGAAACCGATAGATTTAAAACAAATAGTAGGAATAATTTTTTTCACACAGAATGCTATGAAGAATCTATTGCCAGGGAATTCAGTCAAGGCAACTAACATGGTAGGGTTCAAAAGAGAATTTGACAAGTTCCTGAAGGAAAAGTCTATAAACAGATATTAGCAGCAGCCCAGAAATCTGATAGAGAAAACTTTTTCATTCAAAATCTGAGAGCCCTGATACAGCTCGTATGTGAAACGCTGGTCACTGCCAGTTTTTTCAGCTTCTAGTGAACTCAGCAGTGGTCTCTAAATAGTGTTTTTAAATGATAGCAGTTGGTGCCTTTGGAACATTATAGATGCCTTGGACAAGATAAGGATTCCTTCATTTTTGTATTTTTTTTTTATTATTTATTTATGCAGTTTTAAATACATATTCACTTTAACAAGTATTTACACATTGATAGGTAATATTCAAAGTGCATATTAAACATCACATATTACTAAAGTAGAAGAAAAAGATAAAAAAAAAAGGGCAAAATATTAGTCATTTAAATGCACTTTATAAAAGGAAATATGGGAGAGCCCCAAACAAGGAGCATTACTTTTGGAAATTTACATTTAACTATATTGAACATACAGGCCTAAGAGAGGTACCACCACTTATAATTACTTTTGCCTATCATATTTAGTTGTTAGACTATTGGGGGGCTTGGGAATGAGAGTCTATGAAAACTCTGAGTTGGGATGGGTCAAAGAAAACAAAATTCTGATCCCGAAGAAAAATGAGGCATTTACAAGGAAATTGTAGTTTGAACCTCGCTCCCAATTGTAATATTTCAGGTCTCATATTCAAAAAAAGCTTTCGCCTATCTTGAGTGCTCTTAACAAGATCCGGATCTTATGACCAAAGAAAATGGCTTGTCGATTCCTGAAGAAATATTTAAATATATTATTCTTGTCCATTAGAAAAGTGAAGGTGACCAATAATGGTCTCCTCCTTGAAACAGTCAGTTCTAAAGACGATTCTAGAAGAGTAGTTAAATCTGGCAATGATTGATCTTCTAAATTTCCTGAAGCCACTTCTTTATAAGGTAAATAATATGCTTTAGTTATCACCGGTTTTATCTCCTCCGGTACTTTCAATATGTGAGCAACATAAAATCTGAATATATCAACCGAGGAAACATTCTTCAAAACAGGGAAATTTATAAATCTTAAATTATGAGATCTCAGATTGTTCTCAATTTTTTCAAGCCTTCTATCGACCTCAATATCTTTCTTGATCACTGTTACTTGTATTTTTTCCACTTTTTCCAGGCGAGCCTCTATCAATTCATTCTTTTGTTTTTGCTCCGTTATTTGGTTCGCATTTAGAAGGGTTTGATTTTTAATATCAGTAACATCTTTTGAAAGTGCCAGTATTAACTTCTCAATTGACTGAAGCGCCGTCCAAACTGCAATTAAAGTCACTTCAGAAGTAGGCTGAAGTAATAAATTCAGTCCCAGAGTTTCACGGCTCTCTTCTCCTCCTCCCCTAGCCTCCCCGGCACCATTATCCAGGCCTGACACACCAAGTATAGCGACATTTCCCACGTCCTCTCCCCGGCCATTACCTGGGAGGGGCTGTACTTTAGTCGCATTCTCCATGATAGAAAGTCCTCCAGATGGTAATCCTTGCCTAACCGCTTCGATTCCTTGCGGGGAACCTCCCGTGGAATCGATGGTTCCAATCCTTCCACAATCCAAGTCAGAGCCTGGGGGTGCCGGTCTGGTAGTGAGCCGGGGCTCAGAGAAGTTTCGTCGGCCCGAAGGGACAGGCCATGCTCCTGATCCGCTCCTTCAAGGGCCAGCCCGCTCGGCGTGAGTGGTGGAATGGCCGGAAAAAAGCTTCCAATACGCGGCTGAGAAGCTTCCAGCGGGGTAGAGGAGGTTTCCCCTCCCCGCACCCTCGCTTTTTGCTTAGTATGCGGCATGAAATTTTAGAAAAACGAGGAAAAACTCAGGAGCTCATACCGGCATGTCCTCTCAATCGGCCATCTTGTGGGCGTCTCCTCTGGAGGCTCTCATTTTTGTATTTTTAAGCATTTCACAAAGATAGTGTGATATACATGGTATTCTCTAAATGTCAAAAAAGTATTTTAATTCAGACCATATACAGCTATTACAATATTTTTGCACATAAAATGAGCAAAGATACATGTACTGAGTAAAGTATTTTATTAAAAAAAAATATATATATATATTAATTCAAAGAAATAATTAAAAGTGATAATACAAATGTAAATAAAATAAAAAAGGGATTTTTAAGAACAATGATTACAGCTCTAAGCGAAGTGTTGATTTCTTTACACCAAGCTGACACTGAGGTCTTCTTCCTTCTATTTTTACAAGTTTAATTTTTGGTGGGTTAAAATATTTGCAAAAGGAACATGTGTGTTTTGGACTTATTAAATTACTCTTTTTTTTCCTATTATAGTTTTGCTTGGTGGTCAGAGCCATAGCCATGTAATTTGGCACCTATGACCAAATGAAAAGTGCACCCTCACCCTGCATACATTGCATGGTACCACAAGATGGGAGACTGTTAAATGTTGCTTTTTTATTTAAATATAACACTATTATTATAAGTAGACACAAGTGGTCTCTATGAATGTGATCCTTAACTTCTACCAGAACTAACCTCAATTCAACTGATTAGCAATTTCTACCTTATGTATTAGCCATTGAAAAAAGACTGCCTAAGTTAGAATGGAGTTAGTTATAAAAGTTCCCCCTATCTGTTATTGTTATGATCCTGCCCGCGGACCCCATCCCGCGAACAGGCCCCTCACCTATCCTTCTCTGCCAGGCCCAGCGCTGCCATCTTCATCACGGCCCGGACCGCTGCCGAGCCACGCTCCCTCTGCCTATGTGGCTTGTTGTTGCTCCTCTCCTGCATGGCTGGAGCCGCGCCGCTGACTCCTCCCTATGCCGCGACCCGAACGTGGCCGCGGACTCCACTTCAGCGGCAGGGAGTCAACGCCGCCTCATCCTCTTCTTCAGGGCTGCAGCCCGGCCCCAGCATGGCTTTTCTTCGGCAGCAGGAGCTGCCTCCAGCTGGCCCACTCCTTCTCCACAGGCCTCAGCTCTGCCAACCTTCCTCCAGGGCTCCCTCTAGGGGCTGGCTGCATGGCTTTCTCTTTTTAAAGGGCCAGAGACAGGAAGCACTCCTGTGCCCCCCAGATGACGTCTTCAGGGCTCTTTCTGGTCCTGCCCTATATAAAGGCTCTGATTCAGTTCCTCAGAGCCTTTGGATGGAGTTACACACTCCATGGAGCATCTCCTTCGTCCATGGAGTTCCACCGCTTCCATTGTGGTCCATCTTGCTGCTCCTGTCTGGAAGACTTCGTGTTCCATGTCTTCTTCTTCCTGATGTCTCCATCCGATGCTCCAGGTTTCATCCCTCGTCGGATCATCCTCGTGGTATGTTCCATCCCTTGGCTTCCCTTCCCGTAAGCCTCAGGGTTCCTCGTCCGTATCTAGATGTCCCAGATGTTCCTGTCATCCATATGTCCAGATGTCTTCTGGTTCAAGAGATCTAGATGTCTAGGTGTCCAGATGTCCTTCATCCTGATGTCCATTGTCCTCTCCTCTATGACCCTCTGATCTCTCTCTGTCCAGTGACCCTGATGTCCAGTTGTCTTCTTGTTCTGAGATCCAGATGACCAGGTGTCCAGATGTCCGGATGACCTGCGCTTGAGGCATCCCCTCTTGCGTACCCTCTTCTTCTCTCCTCATCCCTATCCAGAAGAATCTGCCAGCAGCCTTGCCGTCCACTGGACTTCATCCCCAATTGACCTTCTCAGAAGCAGTTCTGGTCTCCCCCAGTGTCCATCTTCAGGTGACTGGAATCCTCTCTGGCTGGACTTTGCTCAAGCGCTGCCCGGACCCTCTTCGTCCTGTGCACATCCCGCTCTCTGCATGGTCTGTGACCAGCCTTCCAGGTTCTGTAGGGCGCTCAGCAGGACAGGGTGGTCTTGACCAGTCCACATTGGGCTGTGTAGGGCACCCTGAGGGACAGCACTCCTCCACATCTTCAAGAGTTTCGTCTTGTCCAAGTCTTCGAGTGTCTCATCTCGTCCAAGTCTTCAAGAGTTTTATCTCGTCCAAGTCTCAGTGTCTTGTTTCATCCAAGTCTTTAAGAGTCTCATCTTGTCCAAGTCTTCAAGAGTCTCATCTTGTCCAAGTCTCCAAGAGCCTCGTCTCTTCTTCATCTTCACGTCTCATACAAGTCTTCAAGTGTCTCGTCTCATCCAAGTCTTCAAGAGTCTCGCCTTGTCCAAGTCTCCAAGAGTTTCGTCTTGTCCAA
This sequence comes from Rhinatrema bivittatum, assembly GCF_901001135.1. Taxonomy (NCBI): domain Eukaryota; kingdom Metazoa; phylum Chordata; class Amphibia; order Gymnophiona; family Rhinatrematidae; genus Rhinatrema; species Rhinatrema bivittatum. The sequence goes on from NC_042620.1 coordinate 241,708,842, forward strand.
GTCTCCAAAAGTCCTATCTCATCTTCTCCAGTCCAGGAGTCCAAGTTCCAGGAGTCCTCATTACCCTATGAACTCTGACTCTCTTTCTCTCTCGGGTCCAGAATCTCCTACTCTGGTACCTTGCCTCAGAGTTTCCAGCCCTCTGCCTCCATCTGTCCTCACTAGTACGTGTTGGTTCAACAGAGGGTTGACCCACTTTGTCCTCCTCCTGTGTTCTTGCTCTGCCCATGCCTGTACTTACTCACCTCCCTCGGGGTGTGTCTTGGGGGCTCCTCCCTGAGCAACCTCGGGGCCCAAGGGCTCACTTTCTCTCAGGAGCAAGCAATCGCGCCTCTTCGCTCTTCACAGGGCTCGCTGGGCATGTTCGTAACAGTTATGAAGTTTTGGGAAAGAGCTAGCTCTCCAGTTTAATAAAGTAAGTTTTTAGTCCTATTTAGGTTTATAGTTATCAAAATTACCATCAAAATTATTTTGAATAAGTAACTTTTTCATGTTGCAAAAGCATTGGATTTTAAATGACATTAGTAGAAATATATGAACATTTTAAAAGTTACTCTGATCAAAGCGAACTTAGAGAGGGAAATAGTATCTCAACTATTACCACAAATACTAACATAAGACTACAGACAATATCAGCACATGCTCAAAGATAGTTTAATCTGCTGTCTTTCGCCTGCAATGAGCCGCAGGCAGTTTTCAGCCTTTTGAGCAATATTTATTCAATCATTTATTGTCTCATGTCTCATAGTATACCCAACATCCATGTAATTCATTATTTATTAAACCACTGAAATAACTGTTATTTAAGTATCTATTAAGCCACTGTGTATCAGCCTAATGTAAAACATTAGCAAACGAATACTTAGCCAACTTGGAGATCACTTAGAACCCAAACCCGACATGGGCCATGTTTCGACTGTAAACAGTCTTCTTCAGGGGAAACAAATCTTTATCTTTTTCTTAATGATGGCAAAATATTCACAGACCCGGGACAAAATCAAAAGTCTCTCAGGATCTCGGCAAGGTGTCTTAATGAAAATGAGGGGCAATATTGCACCATCTGATAGCATAATGCATGCTATTGCATTTTGGCCAGAGAGCGAGAGAGAACCTCTGGGGAGGTCTTCACAGTATTTAACTATTTATATCACTATAGAAGGGCCAGTTAATAGCTCGAGGTGAGGTGTTGGTGGCAGTTTAGGTTTAGGGGACGGTTTTACTTGCAGAGTGAGACGTATGAACAGCACAATACATCTTGGTAAAGACTGGACGTCATTTGGAGTGAGGACTCTCAAGTTAGGACAAGAGAACATTGTAGAAATCTCATCTTTGTGAGACTTTTCTCACTTTAAATGACGTCCAATCTTTACCAAGGTGTACTGTGCTGTTCATACATCCGACTCTGCATGTAAAACCGGCCCCTAAATCCTGAAGCCACCAACACCTCACCTCGAGCTATTAGCTGGCCATTCTATAGAGATATAAATAGTTCGTTATCCATGCAGTATTACAGCATTTTTTATGAATCAAGGGGTTAGTTCTTAACAATTGAGGTATCAGCTTCAATGAACATGCCTTTTTCACTTCTATTGAATTATAGGATTTGATTCTATTAAATTAATTAGGTTCTAGATCTTATTAACTGTAAAACAAATTTACTCAACTACCACATACAAAACCTTGCCACAACCACACTCAGAACCTATTTAGCAAACCTGCCATATCATGACAGCACAGCACTAACAACCAGGATTCACACGCCAACAACCTTGCCTAAGAAATGGCAGGACTGCAAATATTACTTCAGGCCCTACCTACAACCCTCCTACTGGGAAAACAGAACAAGCTGTACTGCAACAGATTCCTAGACAGAATGTAAACACTAACAAAATTCTTCACTTCTGTCACACATGCAGAACACAAGCAAATCCTCACCAAATGCAGAATAAGAGATCACAGACTAGAAACATGCCAATAAAAGTTCAGGTGGAAACCCCCGGAAGCATACCTGAAGCTACTGAGTTCTGGTCACTCTGACTCTTGTGGATACGTGAGGGGAAAGACCCCATCATTCTCCCCCTTCCTGATTTGATTTTGGATAGAAAGCCGGATCCAGACTCTAAAAAGTAAGAGACTGAATTCCTTTTTCTTCCCCCCCCCCTCCCAGAAATACATCTACAACCCCTTTTCTAAAGCTACTTTACAAATGGTTAGGTACATAAGGCATTCCATAAGGCGTGCCTAATAAGTAAGAACAGTTGTTTACCTACATATCTGATTTCTGGACACTGTGGGGAGCAGAAGGGACTGAGGAATAAAATCTGGAGAATTTTTTACATTTGGTATAAATTCCCCCAGTGAACGCCAGGTGAATTACCTAGGAAACCATCGTCGCAGGAAACAGAGGGCCCTTAAGATAAGTCTTCCTCTCTGCTTAAAAGAAACCATTGTATTAGAGTTTCTTCTGAAAGTAAAGGTTTCAGGGCGAGCCTCCTTCCACTCCTGTCTTGAGGACCCAGAGAGGTGAGGGTCACAGATGTTTGGAGATAGGAGCTGCTAACGAGAAGGAGATGCCAAAAACGTGAAACATTTCTCCTCATGAAAAATAAGGGGGAAAACTGAATGATTTTGCTCATTCGACTGCTGACAGAATTATTAAATAATTGTATTTACTTACTTATTTTTTTGTGACACTACTGCTGTAAGATACCTTTTTCCCAATAAAGATGCTTTTTATCTTCCTTACCTTCTCGCAACTCTGCATCCAACTTCTCTCCTTTAAATGCTCTTTTCATAAACTGACTGGAACCTCCACACCTAATTTCCAGCCCCTTGCAGCCACTGGCACCAATCCATGATGCTACTTAGGTTTTCAACGTTCTAGCTATTTATTTCTCAGTGTGCTTTCATATTCCAGTACAATCAATGGGAGGGTAATTGTCAAATGGCCCGCATGGGTTAAAGTCTGTTGGTACTCTTTTGCCCACAGATTTTATCCAGAATTTTCAAAATAGATGAATGCACATAAATCTGCTTTGAAAATTTGTTTGTGGTACCAGTGCCAAACTCACCAATTTCAGTTTCTGCACAGAGTGCTGTTTAGCCTGAAATTAACTCTGCATGATCAGACGAGGCACAGAGGCCTAGAAATGAGTTACATTTTCCACAGTACTGCTGTGGCCAAGCTTACATGTTATTCCTGTGATGGGCAGAATTGGGACAGCTGAAGCTGGGCATATCTTGGTGAAGGATGGGCATATCTTCTTGGCTCTTCCAGTATGTTTGCCTGTCTGGCTATGGTGATTTTCAAAGAGAGTCTGCTGGTAAAATAATACTTTACCCGCTGAAATGGCCCTTTAGTAAAACTGTGCAACCAATAATTTGTCAAATTACATGCATACATACTGTATGTGTGTTGCGACCGTCGCTGCCCGACGTCTCCACTCCTCCCACCTTACCTCTTTGGCGAGTCCCTCCTTGGTTGATGGAAGGTTGCCTGCCATGGCGTCATTTTGCCAGCCTCCTCCGACGTCCCCGGACCGGTTAGACGCTGACTTCCACCATGTTCTCCTGAGGCCTAAGGGTGCGCGTGCGGCGCGGCCCCGACTCAAGTACCAGCTGTGGCGCGAACATCAGGGGCGTCCCCCTGAGATGATGTCATCATCACCAGATATTTAAGGTCTCTTGTTTTGCTAGCTAATCGAGTTAGCAAAGGGTTTCCTACCTAGCTGCCTCCAGGTATCACTGCGGATGGGATTCGCTCTCCGCTTACCTTGCTACTCTGCCTCCTCGGACTTTACCAGGGGTACCTGCTCCTCGGGGGCCTCGCTCTCTCTCTTGCTTTTCAGATCGCAGTCTGGAACCGGTACTCGCTCCTCGAGGGCCCACGTTCCCGGACCTGCTACTGAATATAACTTCTGCCAGGAAGTCACCGCTGCCTACAACACCAGTGAGTTACCATCTCTCTCTCAGAGCTTTCCCTGGAACCAGGTACTCGCTCCTTGAGGGCCTACTTCATTCCAGCTCCTGGGCTGTTCCAAGAGACTATTGTGTGAGTGTTACCATCAAGGTTCTGTTCCTGAACTCTGCATACTCTGCCTCCTCACTATCTCAGTTTCTCTACAGCTCAGCCATCCTGGGATCGCTGTTCCAGTGCCTGAGGGACTACAGCCCAGCCAGGCTCTTCCAGCTCACTACTGCCACCTCTGGTGGTTCTCTAAAACAGTTTAATAAAAGAACTGGTGTGTGTCTGTCTCCCAACTCTGAGCCTGACCAGTGGTCCCTCTCAGGATCTTCCCCCATGGGCGTGGTCATCTGCCAGCGGCCCAAGGATCCACCCACAATTATCACAAATAATAACAGATTGCTAACTCCATGGATCCGGCACAGCTCAATGCCTTGTAGGCCATACCGGGCCTGGCCCGACACATTGCGGAGTAGCAAGACACCTTGGAGAAACTTACTTCAGCGTTCCATTAGCTACACACACAGAAGGTTCAAGGCACATCTTCCAACCATGAAGGTCAGTTACAGGAGATAACTTTAAAGACTGCTGTACCACTGGCGGCTCCAATCCATTTTTCTGGAGAAATCCAGAAGACCCGGGGCTTTTTAAACCATTTTATCTTACAGCCATCTTTATTTCCTACGGCTCTCTACAAGACTTCCTACATCCTTTCTTACTTGGATGGTAGGGCCTTGACTTGGGCATCTACCTTGTGGGAACGCAAGGACCCCATTTTGCAGGACATAGGATTTATGGACTTATTTAAATCTGTTTTCAATGACCCTGCCCAAACTGCTGTCGCCGGTTCTTCTTTGGTTGAATTGAAGCAAGGCAACAGATCATTGGCTGAATTTGCCATAGAGTTCAAAACTCTTGCGGCAGAACTCTGCTGGGACCCCAATTGTCTCTTCTTCAGAGGCCTGGATAACCGTTTAAAGGACGAGCTGGCCACTCGCAAAACACCTGATGTGCTGGACGAATTAGTAGCCTTGGCCACTCGGATTGATCACCGGCTCCGGGACAAGGTGAAGGATCTCCAGCCTAAGGTGTTACCTGGGTTGAAACAGGCTAGTGCTATACCTGCACCTCGGATGGTTCCAGTAATCTCTGCTGCTGATAAAGATGAACCAATGCAACTAAGTCATGGACATTTGACTTCCAAAGAGAGAAGACTTCGGAAGAGGCGCGGCCTTTGCTTGTACTGTGGTCAGCCCGGCCATGACGTCTCTACATGCTCATTTCATCCGGAAAATGGACAGGCCTAAGTCCTGCAGGAGGACTGACTTAGGCCTTACTACGCCCTCTCCTCCGCTCTTTCTCCCAGTCTCCTTGAGCTACGGACCAGTCATGGTTCAGACTCCTGCCCTGGTGGATTCAGGGGCAGGAGGCAACTTCATTCTCAGACGTCTAGTGGAATACTTGAGGATTCGCCCTCATCAAGTTGAAAGATCTACTACTGTTATCCTCCATTCATGGAGAGCCCTTACCGGGTGACGTGACTTGCCAAACCGTACCAGTTACTCTCTGCCCCGGAGCTCTCCATATGGAATCGCTCTCCTTCTTTGTACTGGAAAGGGCCATGCATCCTATTATCCTGGGGATATCCTGGTTGCAAGTGCACCAACCCCAATTTGACTGGGCATCCTTGGATCTCTCCCGCTGGGGCCCAGAATGGCACAGGAGGTGCCTTAAGGAAATCTCACCTATCATTTGCATGCCTACGACTCCAGTGATGCCAGGACTGCCGCCCCAATATGCTTCCTTCGGGGATGTATTTTCCAAAGAAGCAGCTGCTATTCTTCCTCCACATAGGCCCTATGACTGTGTCATAAGACTGAAGCCCAATGCTGAACCACCGAAAGGAATAAGGCAATGTCGGAATACATTGAAGAAAATCTCCAGAAGGGTTTTATCCAACCATCAATGTCGCCAGCCGGCACAGGCTTTTTCTTTGTGGGGAAGAAGGATGATACCCTCCGTCCATGTATTGATTACCGAGGTCTAAATGAAATCACGATCAAAGACTGTTACCCCTTGCCATTAACATCGGAGCTGTTTGACCGGCTGCAAGGGGCCAAGATATTTTCAAAGCTTGACCTGAAGGGGGCCTACAACCTCATTCACATTCGGAATGGTGATGAATGGAAAACGGCCTTCAACACGCGAGACGGCCACTTCGAGTATCTAGAAATGCCGTTCGGGTTGTGCAATGTACCCGCCATTTTCCAAAATATGATGAACAACATCTTGTGGGACCTGCTGTACAAGAATGTTGTGGTCTACCTGGACAACATACTAATCTTCTCCCAGGATTTGGACACCTACATTGCAGATGTCAAGCAAGTACTCCACCGTCTTCATGAACACCGGCTGTACGCCAAACTCTCTAAGTGTGAATTTCACAAAGACTCAGTGCCTTTTCTAGGCTACATCGTGTCAAAAGAAGGCTTCCAAATGGACCCTCACAAACTTGAAAGTATCAAGAATTGGGCCCAACCTACCAGCCTGAAGGCTTTAAGGAGATTCTTGGGGTTCACCAACTATTATCAAAGCTTTATAAAGAACTATTCTTCTTTAACCGTACCCTTGACCGCAATGACCCGCAAGGGTGCCAATGCTTCAAAATGGTCAGCGGAAGCCATTTCCACGTTCGAGAAATTGAAGACTGCCTTCTCCACAGAACCGTGCTTGCGGCATCCAGACCCAAACAAGCCCTTTATCGTCAAAGTTGATGCTTCAGATGTGGGTGTAGGAGCTATGTTGAGCCAAACAGGAGACTCGAAAGCCTTACGTCCCTGTTCTTTCTTCTCACGAAGATTTTCTCCAGCTGAGAAAAACTATGGGATCAGCGATAAAGAGCTCTTGGAAATAAAGCTTGCATTTGAGGAATGGTGGCCTTGGCTCGAAGGCACTCAACATCAAATAACTGTATTCACGGATCATAAAAATCTAGAGTATCTCCGCCACGCACAACGTCTGAATTACAGACAGGCCAGATGGTCCTTATTTTTTAATCGTTTCGATTTTGTGTTGAAGTACCGCCCTGGAGATAGAAACACCAGAGCAGACACGCTATCACGCTCCTTTCATTCAAAGGATGTGCCTGATGAGCCACAGCACATAATTGACCTGAAGAAGATACTCTTGGCATCCACTCAGTCTGTAACTGCTGGTAAAACTATCGTCCCTAAAAGACTTAGGAAGAAAGTGCTCTTTGGGCGCACGATTCCAAGCTGGCTGGCCATCCTGGCCAACGCCGTACCCTGCTCAAGATACAGAAGCTGTATTGGTGGCCTACCATAAAAAAGGATACCTATTCTTATGTGGCATCCTGCACCAATTGTGCTAAGAACAAACCCACTTCTGGACAACCATGGGGTCAGATGCAGCCATTGCCAGTTCCAGAACAGCCTGGTCGCACATCGCTACTGACTTTGTAGTTGATTTACCTACTTCCGGAGGAATGAATACCATTTGGGTGACAGTGGATTGATTTAGCAAGATGGCACACTTTGTGGTGCTCCCTGGCATACCTTCAGCCTTGGAGCTTGCAAAGCTCTTCATAAAGCACATATTCCACCTCCATAGACTACCTTCTCACATCGTATCCGACCGTGGGTCCCAATTCACGGCACGATTCTGGAGGGCCTTGTGCAAATTGTTTGACATCTCTCTAGACCACACCTCAGCCCATCATCCACAGTCGAATGGCCAGACAGAACGGATGAATAGAACAATGAAGCAGTTTATTCAAGCTTATGTCACGTCCCGACAGAATAACTGGGCAGAATTGCTTCCATGGGCTGAATTCGCCATCAATTCTCATCCAGCAACATCTACTGGATTGTCACCTTTTGAAGTGGTTTTTGGACATTCCCCAACACTGCCACTTCCACTGAAGCTCTCAGTGACATCCCCAGCAGCTCAATCCACTGCTGATGATATCCATAATCTGTGGGTTCAGACAACGGACATGCTAATCAAAGCGAGTGACCGTGCTAAGAAGTACTACAATGCGCACCATTCGCAAGCTCCAGTCTTCAAACCAGGAAACAAGGTCTGGTTGTCAACCAAGCACCTCAGACTTAAACTACCCTCCTCTCAGTTTGCTCCTCACTATGTGGGACCATTCCCAGTCCTTCAATATATTGGCAAAGTCACCTACCGTCTGAAGCTACCACCTGGTCTCAACATCCATAATGCTTTCTGAAACCGCTCATACTCAGTGAATTTACTTCCAAATCTCAAGACTCACCAATCATCAATGCAGAAGATGACTTAGAGTTCAAAGTCGAAGAGATTCTGGATGTTCAAAAGAGAGGCAATACTTTTGAATACCTTCTATCATGGGAAGGTTTCGGCCCCCAAGAAAACTCTTGGGAGCCTCAGACCAATATTCTGGACAAAGAGATGCTTCATCAGTACATCACGCATGCTTCATCAGTACATCACGCATCCTTCAAAACCCAAGCCTGGTACCCGAAGAGGAGATCGCCCTTTGAAGGGGGGTACTGTTGCGACCATCGCTGCCCAACGTCTCCACTCCACCCACCTTACCTCTTTGGTGACTCCCTCCTTGGTTGATGGAAGTTTGGCTGCCGCGGCATCATTTTGCCGACCTCCTCCGACGTCCCCGGACTGGCTAGACGCTGCCTTCCGCCATGTTCCCCTGAGGCCTAAGGGTGCGCGCGCGGCATGGCCCCGACTCAAGTACCAGCTGTGGCGTGAACATCAGGAGCGCCCCCCTGAGATGACGTCATCATCGCCAGATATTTAAGGTCTCTTGTTTTGCTAACTAATCGAGTTAGCAAAGGGTTTCCTACCTAGCTGCCTCCAGGTATCGCTGCGGATGGGATTTGCTCTCTGCTTACCTTGCTACTCTGCCTCCTCGGACTTTACCAGGGCTACCCGCTCCTCGGGGGCCTCGCTCTCTCTCTTGCTTTTCAGGTCGCAGTCTGGAACCGCTATTCGCTCCTCGAAGGCCCACGTTCCCAGACCTGCTACTGAATATAACTTCTGCCAGGAAGTCACCACTGCCTACAACACTAGTGAGTTACCATCTCTCTCTCTCAGAGCTTTCCCTGGAATCAGGTACTCGCTCCTCGAGGGCCTACTTCATTCCAGCTCCTGGGCTGTTCCAAGAGACTATTGTGTGAGTATTACCATCAAGGTTCTGTTCCTGAACTCTGCCTACTCACTATCAGGTCGATACAGTAACGTTGAGTTAAAGATTCCCCGTCTGTAATGTGCTGGGAGCGCACAATACAGACGAGTAAGGCCATCCAGCGATACAGTCTCCAGTTTCACGCGTCCTTAGCGCTTCCTAAACCCTTTCCTAAACCCTTTCCGCACCCAGCATGTAAATGAACGAAAAAGCTGTATAATGAAGGAATTAGCTATTCCCCTGCGATACTGTAACGGGCGCTGATATTATCTCCTCCGTAACCCGCTGTTCTGCCGCGGCCTTAACCTGCTAGTTTACCGCCTCCCCCTAGTAGGAGTTAGTGTAGTGTAGTGTAGTGTAAAAACATTGCTTACCCGCCCTGGTCCCGTTCGGTCTCCTGCAGCCCCGTCCGGTCCCCTCCTCCCGAAGCAAAAAAAAAACAAATGAAAAAGTAGCAAGGCTCGGGCCTGCTACGGTAAGTGTAAAAAGTGTAAAAAACAAAAAACCTGTGTGTTATATAAAAAATAAAACAATTTTAAATACCTGTCGGAGGGCCGTGGGTCCAGGCGGCCGGTGGGCGGCAGGCAGCCATCAGCGGCATCCGGTAGTCCCTTCTCCCGATTTCGCACGGGCATTTATCCAGGCAGAGGGAGCCGACGGCGAACGACCTCCGGCTCCCCCTGCCTGGATGAGCGCCAAAATCGCACGGGCGGGTTGGCAGCGGGGGGGGGGGGGGGGGGGGCGGCGGCAGCAGGATCCGGGAGCGGCGGGTAGGCAGCAGCGGGGTCCGGGGGCAGCGGCAGCAGGATCCAGGGGCGGCAGTGGCAGTGAGATCCGGGGGGCGAGTAGCGGCAGCGTGTTCGATCGGGCAGGCAGGTAGGTGGCAAAAAAAAGATGGCCGCCTGCACGGGAAAAGCGTGCAATTGGCCGCTGAAGACGTGACGTCACGACGTTTGGCGTCACGGGGTGTGACGTCACGTCTTCAGCGGCCAATTGCAGCTTTCCCCCGTGCAGGCGGCCATCTTTTTTTCCCACCTACCTGCCCGATCGAACACGCTGCCGCTACTCGCCCCCCGGATCTCGCTGCCACTGCCGCCCCTGGATCCTGCTGCCGCTGCCCCCCGGACCCCGCTGCTGCCTACCCGCCGCTCCCGGATCCTGCTGCCGCCCCCCCCCCCCCCCCCCCCCCCCGCTGCCGCTGCCGCCCCCCCCCCCCCTGCTGCCGACCCGCCCGTGCGATTTGGCGCTCATCCAGGCAGGGGGAGCCGGAGGTCGTTCGCCGTCGGCTCCCTCTGCCTGGATAAATGCCCGTGCGAAATCGGGAGAAGGGACTACCGGATGCCGCTGATGGCTGCCCGCCGCCCACCGGCCGCCTGGACCCACGGCCCTCCGACAGGTATTTAAAATTGTTTTATTTTTTTATATAACACACAGGTTTTTTGTTTTTTACACTTTTTACACTTTTTTACACTTTTTTACACTTCCTGGTGCCTGTCATTTCAAATGTCATTTCAAATGTCATTTGAAATGACAGGTACCAGCGCACCCAGGTTACTGTATAGGCGCTGTTACAGCGCCTATACAGTAAAATGGGTTGCGCGGGCATAACCCTTCCCTAACGCTTCACAGCCGCGGCATGCATTTCCATGCGATTAGAAGAGAGAATCAGGCGTTAGGTCAGGAGAACTGTGCGTGCGGGGAGGAAGGGTGCGCCTGACACTGCCGCACTGTTTTTACCGCGGCCTTACTGTATCGAGTTGTCTCTCAGTTTCTCTACAGCTCAGCCATCCTGGGATCGCTGTTCCAGTGCCTGAGGGACTATAGCCCAGCCGGGCTCTTCCAGCTCACTACTGCCACCTCTGGTGGTTCTCTAAAACAGCTTAATAAAAGAACTAGTGTGTGTCTGTCTCCCAACTCTGAGCCTGACCGGTGGTCCCTCTCGGGATCTTCCCCCGTGGGCGTGGTCATCTGCCTCCGGCCCAAGGATCCACCCACAATTATCACAAATAATAACAATGTGTCTAGTTTTATGTGCACAGGGGAGGGGAATAGGCATTTCAGGGGCTGGAGTCTGGGAGGGAATGGGACTTACACACATACTTTTTGTTTTAAAAAAGTATGTGCACAAATTCTTTCAGCAAAACTACCTGCACAAAATAGCAGGGGTAAGTTTGCATACATCCACTTTGGAAAGTGGGGTCACTGGGGCCCATAACAGCTACTTGTAAATGTATGCAGCCTGTTATAAAATTAACCCTTTATAAGGCAGGCAGTCGAAGGGGGAGGGGGCAGTTGATCATGATTGTTGAGTTTCATTATCTAACTCTTGTGATCCCAAGCCCCTGATCTTTTAAGTATCTAGCAGTGCCTCTGACTGGAAGGAGAGCCTCCACTGCGGTCAAGCATTTCATTGCCATTCTTTGGTTCACATGAACCACTGAAACAGCACCCACCGCTATCCACCTCCAACTCAGGACCTCAGCTGCTATTATCGCCATGATGTGCTCTGAAGCTTCTCTCCCCACTGTCTGTGCACAGCACTACCACCCCAGGTCAGAGTGCCCAACTCTTAGCCCACATAGCTGCTTTTAATATTTCTCAGGCTTTTATCCAGTTTGTTTTAATTATTGGTGATGATTTTATTTGCCGTTTTATTTTGTGCTATTTTATTGACTTTCTGTGTAAGCCGCCTAGGGTTATTGCACAGCTGGGTTATAAATAAACCAACAATAACCATAACCAAATTTTTTTTTATTTACCTCCTGCATGATTCCAATTTCATCCTTATCAGTGCAGTAGAGAGCTTACTGTGGCAGCATTAAACACATTATTAGAAAGAGCGGTTAGGCCTCCCAAATGGAGCAGGGTTTCAGAGTCTCTAAAGCTGATTACAATTTTAATTCATAAGGAAAGAGGGTTCTGTTATGAAAGCATTAAATGATGGATCAGGAGAAGCCTTGGTAAAATTACTTCAAGACCCCCCTTCCCCCTTGCCCTCCTCCACCACTGACTCCTTGTGAGCTTGAACCAGCGCCTTTGGGTTTGGAGTTTATGAGACACTGCCTTGTGACTGATTAATTGCCTGTAAAATGTACCCTGACAATTAATTGCCTGTAAAATGTACCCTGGCGATGTTCAAAGCCATTTAAGTGGGCAAACGGCGATTTACGCACACAAACTGGCTGTTGGAAAGCCGCCCTCTCTCAGTGCAGCTGAAAGTGTGCTCGTTGTCCCACAGTGAGTTTGTTTTTAGTCAAACTTGCTGGAGGTGCTCGGGGGAGGGAGGGTGGGCATGTTTTGGTCAGAGGAGGAAAACAGCACACGTAGATGGCATTTTCAATTGCACGCGGAGATATTCTCCCATGGAAAAAGTACCTGCACGAAAGAAGGTGTCTGAATTCGAGAAACCGTGGCAAGTCTCAAGATGAGCATGCGGACAGGTCTTCCCTTTGAAAACTGGGCAGAAAATACCCCCCAGACCTTGTCCCAAAGCAGACATTCTGAAAATTGCCTCTTACGAATGTTAAATACATTCATATCAAAAGCTAGTGCATGGCTCTCAGATTGTTTGGCACTGATGTTTTAGACTTTAGCTTCATCGCAGGTTTGAAGGCCCGCCTGGTGTTGGGCTTGTTTGGGTCAGTGATGGCTCAGAATCAACTGAAAGCAAAAAGGAGTATATTTTAGGTTTACGCTGTAATAAAAGTAGGGGAACTAGATTCCTTCGTTTCAATATAAGCGCCACTGTTTATTATTGTAGGTTGGGGTAGCCTCGAGGAATTTTTTGAAGCCAGTAACAGGTCCTGTCTCCCAGGCACAGATGATACGTTCAGTCATTGGGAATAATTTAATTAACAATGAGGGTGAGGTGAAGAAAGAGAGACTGAAAGCTAGCTCGCTTCATGTGTCAAGTACACCAGTGTCAGAGCCCTTTGCATTACTAAGGAATAAAGACATTCTTTAACAGTAAAAGTGGTGTAGTCCTGTGTACCTCGGTAACCCCTAGGTTCATCAAAATGCTATCATTTTCAAATACCCATGATAAGAAAAAGGGGCATGCTATGATAATTTTAGAATTACTGCACTGTGATACTTGTTCTTTGCCACCCTACTTTGTGTAGAGCGAGAGAGAGAGAGAGAGGGGGGGGGGGGGGGTACTAGCTTGATGGTAGCCTGGTAGAGAGTCCATCAAGCTAGGGCAAGAGAACATTGTAGAAATCTCATTTTTGTGTGACTTTCCTCACTCCAAATGATATCAAATCTTCACTAAGGTCTACTGTGCTGTTCATATGTCTTAGTCTGCATGTAAAACTGGTTCCAAAACCCTACACCACCACCAAAAACCTCACCTCGAGTTACTAGCTTGCCCTCCTATAGCAGTATAAATAGTTGAGTACTATGCATGCCACACTAGAGGGGGCACTCTCTCTCTCTCCCCCCCCCCCCCCCCCAACATTTATCACAAATTGTTGATCCCACCCAAATCCTGCCCCATTGAATAAATGTGAAAAAATTGCACTGCACGTTGTGATAAGTACCACATGTGTTATGGCATTAACACCATAACACATTTTGATGAATGACCCTGTAAGTTTGTAGTTGTTGTTTTCTGGCATAGACCCCTTCAAGGAAAGTTTGAGTTTTGATATTTCCCATAAGAGAAGAGGAGGAGGAGCTCTGTCCTAGAACACTGAAGGAGAAAGGAGCCGTTCTTTTCTGCATCAATACATTTGAGGGCTTCAGATTTTGCCATATAGGCCTTTGGAATGAGATCAACCAATACTTTGATTTTTCCAGTTCAGGACTTTTAAGTGAAAGGTCAGACTATATATTTTATTAATACTCCTGCATTGCCCCTCAGCTGCTTTATGCCACTTATTACTCTTGGGACCACAGCAGTGCTGGTTTGCTTTTCCCCATCTATATGGTTTATGCCTGTAGACTCTGATTTCTTTGAGTCAATTGACTTCTATACAAATAGGAAGAGTGTTTCCCTGGTACTCTCAATATCCTGCATACTGTTTCCATGGTACAAACCATCTTACTATTTGAATTATATAGTATATTACAGCAGGACAGTGCCACCATCAAATCAGAAGCCAGGGAATACCTTTCCTACTGGGATTTGTCCATTGTATTACGGACCTGGCTCTGTGCCAGAAGGGACCCTTCCCTCCCCTGTGGCTGTTCAGGTTGCACAAGTTTTTTTCCTCTTTCCTGCCAGTACTGGATGTAGAGGGCTGGGGTAAGAAGAAAGCATGATGTTGTATATTTGCTAATGACCCTCTTTTTTGTTTTCTAGTTGCACAAGCCCGTTTGGGTAGGGGAGATCCTGCTATTATCATTTTGCCCTTTGGTTCCTGCCCTTTCCAGATTAGCGTGAATAGGGACTTCCAGAGATGCGACCTGCTAGAGTAGCCATCTTGAGGGCTGTTGGGCCTAGAAATCTCACAGAGGGACCCTGTAAGGGCTCTTTCCCTCAAGAGGAGATACCTGAAGCTGTGAAGAAGGAGAGATTTAGTCCTCCTCCTGAGGAGCTAACCAGGAGGCGAGAAGTAGTTCATTCCTCTTTCTGAGGAGATGGGCCAGGAGTGTGAGAGTAGGGGTGAGTCTGAGGTGAGGCATTTCTCAAAGTGTATTTTGAGTGCAGTAGTCTGGGGAACCTGTACTGGGAGGAAGATAGTGTCAACTTTAGATGAAGAGTCAAAGACCAGACGAGAATGAATAGGTTGTATAAACAGGCGTTGCATTATATCCCCTTTGGATGTGAATGTTGGTATGGGTAGGCTAACAAGTGAACTTCATTCCTTAAACATGGTAGGGACTAAAGGCACGAGTGAAAATGAATCTGAGAGTTCCAGCTATTTCTTGTGGTTGGTCCAAGGAAAGGTAATTGTGTGGGAAAAGAAGATGGAGATGAAGGAATATAATTAATATTTTCCAGAGGTCATGCCTGATGTATGCCTTTCTGACTGTGGAAGCCATGAAATTCTGATGTATTTGTAACCCCTGGCTTGATAATCCTGGACAGAGGTTCCAGAGGCCTATATTTAAAACACATTCAATGATGGTATAATTCCCATTAAGTTTGTTTTTCCAATGTCCAGGATTCCCTGAGCGGAGAGAAGATAAATTCTCCTAGGCCCTGTACACTGCATTTAGTAATTTCCCAAAGTAGAGGTAAGGTATACAGCAGCGATGAATGCTGACTGACCTATCTATGTGATAGGAAACACACTGAAAACTGAACCAGTTCCTAACAATACTCTTACTGAAAGATTGCGCAATGATGAAACGATCTTCCCAGCTGTACCTTTCATGTCTGGTTATTGCAGTCAAATGACCTAATAAATTCGTGAGCCAGTAATCCCTATGGGGTACGGACTGAACGTGGGCTTCTGGAAAAAAAAACAGCCAGATCTCAGTCTCTCTAATGGTCAAACCCCTGCTGATCTTGGATGGCAAAATCCAAAAACCTTCCAAAATTGCAACAAACTGCTTCTGTTAAAAATGTTCTTTTCTCCAGGCAAGTTCAGAAGCAACACCGCACTTCAACTGGGTGTCGAGCAAGCAACACCCCCAGATTCTCTTTCCCTCAGGCAGGGGGGGGTCCCATTTAAAACTGGGATCAAACCTGACAATAGCATCAAGAAAATCCTTTTTCCAAAAAATTAATCTCCACAAAACCTCCTTTCACTTTTCTTCTCCAGGCCGGGGACGGCTTAGCAAGGGACCACAGCCAAAACACTCCTTCTCAGCTCTGCTTTCTGCATGTGCTCGGCCCTAATTCATAGGGCCAAGCTGACCAATCCCAGCCTTGGGAGAAGGAAGCTTTTAGGGACTGTCTAAAAAAGTGCAAGCCCCTAGTGTTGGTACAAAAAGGAAAAAACACATTGGTAAGGGATCGGGGTATACCTTACATTCACCTCCTTCAACCCCCCCACCACCACCACCACAAAAAAAAAAAAAATTGCTGATATGGGTTTTTGGGTTGGCTGCATCTGCTTGTGGTAGTTTGTTAAAAAGAAAAATGAAATGAAAAATAAACTACATCTTAATTCATTTTGCATCCAATTTGTTCTCAAAACAAAATTTTGTTGAGATTTCATTTCAAACAAAAGCACATCCCTGTTATTTACTTAGCTTTTTTTAAATAAGAAAACATGTTATCAATAAGAATACAGACACAGTCATTTTCAGTCTACAAGAATAACACAACATTTTATTTCTGGAGGCATTCTGTGCTACTGCGGGACTACTGCGGGGTGCCAAATTTGCACAGAATTCCCCTCCTGCGCAGAATTTTCTTTTTTTTGCACAGAATTTTAAGCGGCCCGGCGGACCATGAGCAGAATCTATCCTGTTCACAGCCAAAGTGGAAGGAGGCCTGGCAGGCCATGAGCAGAGCCCATCCCGCTCGTGGCTGAAGATGAGGAAGGCGCGGTGGATCGTGAGCAGGTCGCAGCCAAGGAGCAGTGAACAGCTGACAACATCAATGTGCTCTATGAGTATGTGTGTGTGTGTTTGTGTGTGTGTGTGTGTGTGTCTGTGTGGGTGTCTGTGTGTGTGTGTGTGTGTGTGTGTGCACGCGCAGGGAATTCTGTGCAGAATGACAGGCACAGGAAGGTGTGTGTGATTTGGAGCCTGTGTCTTGAGTGAGACTATGTGTGTGAGTGAGTGATTTCATGACGGTATGTGTTTGTGTGTAAGACGAAGCCCAAGTGAAGGGGTGTGTATGAGTGAGAGACAGAGCCTATATGCAGGGGTGGAAGGGTGTGCAAGAGAGGGAGCTTGTGTGAGTGTGTGTTTGCCAGAGAGAGAGATGGAACCTATGTGAGAGGGAGGGGTGTTTGTAATAGAGAAAGGGAGCCTGTGTGAGGGTGTGTGTGTGAGAGAGAGAGGACAGTGAGAGTGGGTGGATGTGTGTGTATGCGAGACAGAGAGGGAGCCTGTGTGAGGATGTGTGTTTGAGAGAAGGACAGAGGGTGCCTGTGTGTGGGGGGTGAGTGCGAGAGAGAGAGAGAGACTGTATGAAGGGGTGTGTGTGTGAGAGTGTGAGGGAGAAAGGGACAGAGGGAGCCTATGTGAAAGACTGTATGAAAGAGTTGTCAAATTCTAGCAGGCCGATGCAATATCCGCGCGAGTTAAATGGGGCGGATTGGCCTATTGGGGCTTCGGGCATGCCCCGGTGGGCCAGTCGGGCCAGTCCCATGATACTAGTGTTGATCGCAGCGGCCCCATGCCCAGGATGCCACTGCGATTAAACCTGGCCCGCAGCAGCTGTTCTCACGGAGCGGGAACTTCCACCGAGGCTCTCTACTCATTTCTGGTTTTTTTGTTTTTTTCTTGTCCCACGGTTGCAGACATGGTTCCATGGCTTTTCTTTTATTTTTTTTGTCTCCACGGCTGCAGCGTGGATCTATAGGCCTGCATTTTTTTTTCTTTTCCACAGTGTTGCTGAGCTCTGTGGGATCATTCCCTGCCCCTCCCCTCATCACCACGGTGGCAGGAAACTTTCCGAGACCTTCCCTCACACCACCCCATCGCTCTCTTTGTCTTGTGAGGCAGCTGGCAGACCTCCCACTGCTGCCTCACCATGGCTGAAGGCCTCAGGCTCTGACCAATGGCCTCTGACTCATTTCTGCCCTTATGTTGGGGCAGAGGCAAAAAATAACCCCACCCTGCTGTATCGGCCCTTTCTACCTACCCATAGCAAAGCCATCAACTAGTATCCCTGCTTGGATCCCTCCTGCCCACCAGTGTAAGTAAATTTTTTTTTTATAGATATTCAGAGGTCTCAGGGTAAAAGAGAGAGAGTGGGAGTGTGCGAGGGAGCATGCATGTGTGTATATGTGTCAGTGGGTGCAAGGCAGTGTATGTGTGTCAGCGGGTGTGACTGAGTGCATGTGTATGTGTGTCTATTTGAACCAATAGAAATTACACTAGGATCTAAAACACCAATTTGGAAACCAAAACAAGCTAAGCTACTATAAGTCTCTACACTGAAACTACATGCTAGCTGAGTACCTCACCTCTGTCACACATGCAGAATACAGATCAGCCCTCACTAAATACAGAATAGAGACCCTAAAGTATAAATAGAAATGTGCAGACAAAAAATGATGTATGTGTATATGTGTCAGTGGGTGTAAGGGAGCGTTTGTGTATGTATTAGGGATGTGCATTCGTTTGCGAAGAAATAGGGAATATAGACAATATTTCCTATTTTGTCGCATTTCGGGGGGGGGTCCCCGAAAAGATAGGAAAACCCATGAAATTTCATGTGGTTTTCTTATCATTTTTGGGAAGGAGAAAGGGCACATAAAAAAACCTCCCAAAAACCCAAACCCACCCCAACCCTTCAGATTTAATTAATTACAATCCCCCACCCTCTCGACCCCCTCCCCCCCAAAAAAAAACTTGCCTAAAGTCCCTGGTGGTTCAGTGGGGGTCCCAGGAGCAATCTCCCCCTCTTGGGCCGTCGGCTGCCACTAATCAAAATGGCCCTTTGCCCTTACCATGTATGTATGTGTAGTGGGTGTGTGTGAGTGAGTGTGTCAGCAGGAGCGAGGGAGTTTGTGTGTGTGTGTGTGTGTGCCAGCATTCATGTGAGGGAAGAGAAAGTTTGTGCACTCCTTCACCCCCACTAATCCAGAACAATCTCAGGGGGACTGGAAAGTATAGAAAGTAGGACATTTTTTTAAATTCTTATTAGTTTCAATTTATTGGGTATTATCTGATGTGTCTGCTGTTTAAAAATCTTTTTTTGGTTTTTGGGAAATTTTTAAAGTTTTTTTATATGAGTTTAATTATTGGATGTTCAGCTGTTTTGAAATATTTATTCTTTTTATAAGTATGGCTTTACTATTGCTGATTTATATTTCTTGATTTGATATTTTAGAGGAATGGTAATGTTTCTTTCTTTCCATTGTTGCACTGTATACAGGATCTAGCTTATTGCAGTTTCCAATTCAGTTTTTGTCTGCACAATTATTTCTATTTATACTTTAGGGTCTCTATTCTGTATTTAGTGAGGGTTGATCTGTATTCTGCATGTGTGACAGAGGTGAGGTACTCTGCTAGCATGTAGTTTCAGTGTAGGCACTTATAGTAGCTCAGCTTGTTTTGGTTTCCAAATTGGTGTTTTAGACCCTGGTATAATATTTGTAGCATTGCCTTCTCGTAGGTAGGGTTGTCACAGTTTGAATGCTGGCTGTTATTGCTGTTTTGGTATAGGAGTTTTACTGTATTTTAATTGTAATTCAGGTTACCTAAGGTTATCATAGGCTTACTGCAATATGGAATCCAAATGTTTCTTTATTTTTTATTTTGCAGGGTTTTCTGGTTGGCACCACAGCAGTGCTTGTAAATATAATGTACATGCTGTAAGTGATACTTTTACCTCATAAGACTGTACTTTGATTTATATTTTTAATGTAAAATCAGTTATAAATGCATAATTAACTGTGTGTGGGGAGGAAGGGGCTAGGGGTACAAGGCTATTAGGTTTACCTATGACGCTTAATACCCTTGCATCATATCTGGCTGCACTGGATCCACATGGAAAGCAGGCTTCTGGCGCTATACTGTGGCTTTCTTTAGTCTCAGCCAGGCCTTCAATTTTCTTTTTAAGTCCTGAAGGAACAGATATATGTCTGGTCTCCCCACCCCTCCCCTGGAGTAGGTAGTCAAGGCAGAGCCTGGGGAACCATGAAAGCAGCAGATTATGTAGCACTCAATGGTAATGCGCTAGAATAGTGACAGGGGCACAGAGAATTGGAGGCAAGCTCCAGTCACAAAAAGGGATGGGATGAGCCAAGAGGAAGTGCCTGTGCAGTGTTGGGGAGGCATATGTAGGCTGGTCTTTCCTTCTGAAAGGGTTAACTAGATGTGGAACCCATGAGTCTCCTAGAGTGGGGGTGCCAAGAAGGATGGAGGTGGGAATGAGAAAGGGAGATGGCTGCTGCAGGCTGTGGCAGTACTGGACTGGGGGCACTCACTGTGTGAGCATATGAACAGCAGCACAATGACGGAATGTGTGTGTGTCAGAGAATGTGTGTGTGTGTGGGTGTCTTTCTCCCTAACACACAAAGACAACTATACACATTCTTTCTCTATGACACACCCATACACTGAGAGCAAGAGTGTATGTGTGGGTGACTTTGTGTCAGAAAGAGAAATACACAGAGTGGGTGTCTGAAAGAGTGTGTGTAGGTGTTTGTGTCTGAGAGACTATGTGTGTGGTTGTCACATTACTTGGCAACTGGTTCAAGAGCTGATTGGTTGACAAGAGACTTTAATACCAGATCAGGAATCCAAGATATAATTATGAGAGATGTAACCAGACTTGGGGGCAGATGGCAACCGTTTGCATGAATGGAAGAGGGCCCACAGCTCTGTTCACTCACCCCGGTCTAGGGTGTGTTCTATTACTTAGTTATTTAGGAAACTTTTGAAATTTACATTGCAGATTTTTTGGCTCAGTTCTGCCAGTCTTAAGGTCACATGATGTACATCTGAAGGGTCATTTTGGTGTGCTTTTGGGAACTGGTGAAACACAAACTGCAGGGAAACCACATAAGGGAGTCAGATACCACGTGGGCCAGATTTGAAAAAGATCCCCCAGGCTGATATTTTCTTGTAATCCGCCCCTGGGTTAGGAAAATGGATGCTCGTTAATTGAACGTCCCTTTTTCTTACCTGACCACCGGCACACTTTTTTTTAACTCTCCTATTTCAGTTCCTCCAACTTAATATCACAACAATACTAAGTCAGAGGAACTGAAAAAAGGAACATAAAAGCAGTATTTTCTGCTTTTCTATAATTTTTTTGGGCTTCTCAAGAATTAACACCTGCTCTGAGCAGGTGTTAATTTTTGCAGGTTAAAATGTACGTGTAGGGTGCTCATTTTTTCTTTTGACTTGAGGAGAAATAGGTAATAGCCTCATCACCATGAATTTATATGTGATGAGTGCTATTTCCTATGTGCTCAATTGCATGTGTTTTGGAAGCGCTAACCCCCGTTTTGCATTAAGGATTATGGACGCATGTCCAAAACGTGCATCCAATCATGTGTTGAGCTGTGCACTGTGACTTGCATTGGTATTGCATTGGCTTATAGGAGTGGAGAGCTGAGAGGTAAAGATAGTGGAAGGGGTTAAACCCAGAGAGTGAGGGGAGAGATAATTGAGAGGGAGAATTAGAGCCTGAGAGGGCAGAGTGAAAGGGGTCTGACCCGGGGAGTAGGGAGAGATGGTGGAAAGGACATTCTTACAGTGTACTTCTAGGGGAATTCTGCTCAAAATATTTTTAAAAAACTGCATCTTTGAATAATATTTTTTCTGTTTTACATTTTTAATTAATTACTCAAAGACTGGGATGTATATTGTGTTATTCTGACCAATATAAAGTATGCAGAGTTTTTCAGAATTTTAAAATTTTGTGCGCAAAATTCCCTCAGGAGTAGAAAAAATAGAAAATATTCTCATTACAAAGAAAGGCCATTTGTAGGATGAACAAAATAGCAGTGGAAATGTAACAAAACAGAAACAGTAGTGCAATATAGAAAAATGTGTAGACCTCTGTATATGAATTTGGAGTTCTTATGCCTGAGCCAATCGCTGTATGACCTTTCATTAATCTAAATCAATTCTTATTACCATATTCAAATGGTCTGTCCACAAGAGGGAGTTCCAAGAATCAAGAGAGAAAAAGTAAACCAAAAAGCAAACAAACAAATACGGTTGGGTGACATCCAGGAAGATCCAGCCTGATCAGAAAATGAAAGAAATTATTCAGTCCTCAATAGCAGATAATGAGTCACCCAGAGATAAGACGAGACGCTCATCTTCTATTGAGGACTTCCAATAAGGCTCTAAAATATGGAAAACTGTTTTGGATTTTTTTTAGTCTTATAATTCATTTTACATTCACATGGATAATTACCTGAAAAGGTATCTCCCAGGTTAGTCACTTGAGATCTTAAGGACAATAACTTTTGACAATGTATTTGAATCTCCAGAAATATTCTAATCGACTGTCCCAGGAACATTGTATTGCGCCTAGTGAAAAAGAATGTTTCAAAATCACAGTAAGATTCTAATAGCAAGGCTGCCAATAATGTAGTTTAAAGCCAGGAGAGAAAATCTCTTCCAAAGATTTTTCTGTCACATAAGATCCTTCCATTTTACCATTGCCACCCCTTTGTACTTTTTTCCTATGGTAAATAGTAAGCGCAGACCAGTGGTAGCAAGGCTGGCGCTGGAGTTTTCAAGATTTTGTTAAGATAACTTTTGAATGTATTAACCTCGGAGATATTCGCCTTCCTTGGAAAATGGGCAGAATGCAACTTTTTATTTTTTTTATAGCTTTTCAGTAACTTCTAACTTACCCTGCAGCAATAAATGATCTCTAACAAGCACGCCACAAGCCTCATGAAGGGAGGAAACTTTAGATTTGCAAGAAACACATTTCTTATGAACGTTCTTCACAACTTCTTCACATTTAACAACACGTTCTTTGAATTTAACAACATTGTGCTGCAAGTCAATCATTGCAACTAAAAGCTTCTTCAATCTAGCAAAATCTTTCAACATAGTATCCACAGAAGACTCTATAGATAAAGAACCAGGAAGATCACTGCTTGATATTTCTTCAATTAGAGTTCTTTTCAAAAGTTTACCTTCTGAACTTAGACTACAATCCGATTCTAACCTTCTAAACTCTGTTACTGAGGAAAGTTTTGAACCATGTAAATGCTGTTCCTGTTATTCCGATGTCCGACAGTCGGTTAAGGAGGATGGAATGGTTGACGGTGTCGAAAGCTGCAGACAGGTCAAGGAGAATTAGTAAAAAGGATTGTCCTTTGTCCAGGCCCATGCTGAGGTGGTCTGTCAGAGATATGAGAAGGGTTTCGGTACTTAATGCCTTGCAGAATCCGTATTGGGTAGGGTGCAGTATTTTATGATCTTCTAGGTAATCGGAAAGTTGCGAGTTGACTAATTTTTCCATTATCTTGGCTACAAAAGGAAGGTTGGAAATAGGGCAGAAGTTGTTGGGATCTTTTGGATCCAAATTCGGTTTCTTTAGGAGAGGTTTAAGAGATGCCAGTTTTAGGGCATCTGGGAAGATCTCCTAAGATAATGAACAGCCAAGGGTTTGGAAATGGTGTCCGGTACTAGCAGGAGTTGTTTTGTAGGTATTTGGTCGAAAGGATGGGAGGAAGGTTTAATTTTCTTTAATAGAGATTGGATCTCTGAAGCAGTGGTGGGTTCAAACGATTCAAGAGAAATGTATCCTCTTCCGACAGCCAGAGGGCTGCCCGTGCCGCCGTGGGGGGGGGGGGGCATGGTGGCGTAGGGGTGGTGGCAGGGACTCAATGCACAGGGCGCCGCAGAAGCTAGCACCAGCCCTGTACAGAGGAGTAGGTCTTTCTTATCCTGGGCCCCCCTTGGGAAGGGTTTCCCCATGACATCTTTCCAGGAAATACCCAGGGATCCCACAATGCTTCTTACAAAGAAAAATTTTAAAACCCTCCAAAAACCCTAGAACCAAAACCCAGCCAGCCAGTGAGTGGATTGGAAGGGAAGCTTCCTGACCTTTTATTATTATTATTATTTATTTCTTTTGTATACCGACATTCGATCGAGATATCACATCGGTTTCCAGAAAACAGGTTGAATAGAGCCGGAACTGCCCTATTTTACATTGTAACAAGAGAACAGTTGATTAAACAATAAATATAAGGAACATTGTAACATATGAATAAAATTAATATTAAATATTAGATGTGGGTATATAGAAATGGCAAATATGGCATATAGCCTATATACAATATGTACAATATGACTTGGTTATGAGTAGGGTGGGGGACAGGGAAAAGGGAGGGTAGAGAAGGGGAGGAGGGGTTATGCGTTCATGCAGAGTAGAAGTTATGCGGTAAGGCTTTCAAGAGCGTTTATTATAGGATGTTGGGGTTCAGGAGGGAATGCTTTCAAGAACAGCCATGTTTTGAGCTGTTTTTTAAAGACTTGCGGTGAGGGTTCGTACCTTGCTTAGGAACACCAGGCTGAGTTTGCCTGAGTCCTCAGAGTAGGCCCAAAATCCAAATCAGGGAAAACCTTCTGCACTTCCAGCTAACTCCACAACTCAAAGCCTCCTGAGCTCTCAGTAGAGAACTGCTTGTATTACCTTACTAGAGGGACAGCCATCTCAGCACCCTCAAAGGGAGAGGCTGTAACGAATGGTGCCTCCCCACAATCTCCACCTCTCTCTTCCTAGCTAAAGGAGTTAAACTAAAGGCACTATTAATAATGAACTCTAATAGGTCATTACATAATGAACTCTAATAGGTCATTACATGTCTGAAGAGGAAAGTGCCATGCTCTCCACCACTACAGGAACTCTACCCTAAGGTCTAAGGGCCCCAGACAATGGAACTCTCTCCCTACTCTACTCAGACTCGAACCATGCTACGCTAAGTTTAGAAAGAAACTTAAGACTTGGCTCTTTCAACGAGCCTACCCTGGATAGATCACTCCCCTCTACTCACCCATGCCCTCCTCCCTCCCTATTCCTACACATATCACTGACTAGTTGGATTTCGGACCGTCCAGCTTATATTAACCATCCTTGATACTTGAATTGTATTTATTCCCGCTTTGTATATAATTCAATTTGTACCTTGTATATAATTACCCTGCTGCCCTCTTGTTCAACCCTTATTATTGCTTGTTATTTTGAGTTACGCTATACCTCCTCCTGCCCTGTCTTTCTCTTGTGCAGCCTGAACGTTTTTTACCCCCTGCCCCTTCCCTGTTCTTTGTACTTTGTTTCAAGCTGCTTAGTTATAATGTGTTCTGTCCTCCCAAGGTACAGCCACCAACACCGTACAGCTTCTCTTGTTTTAAGCTTTCAGGCAATAAAGCAAGTGTCTTTCTTCAAACTATCAGTCGTATGATTATTCATGTGGGAGATATGGAACAGAAAGACATCCTTAGTCGGCTTCCCTTTTAAATGGGAAGATTCCAGTCTTAGTCATTTAAAAATATACATTTTCTAAAGGCTTAAAAAAAAAAAAAAAAAGCAAAACCATTTCAGATTCTATTCTAGTCTTCATGCTTAAATTATGCTTAAAAAAAAAAACCAAAAAACCAAACCCCACCTGGGTCAACCAATGGCACCGGTAGCCCCTGTCACATGGTAGGGGCCGAAGGCCACCAGCGCCATTTTGCTTAGTGGCAGCCGAGGCCCTGGGAGCGGCAGATCGCTCCCGGGACCTCCGCTGGACCACTAGGGAGGTGTCGGGAGGGTGGCACTGGCGGGGAGGCAGGGCGAGTCGGGAGCTGGTGTGTGAGAGACAGAAACTGGTCCTGAGGGTGTGACTGGTATGTGTGTGAGAGAGAGAAGAGACTGGTTGTGGTCCCTAAGGAAGAGATCTGTGAGGACAGCTTCAGCAGCTACTGCTGCTGCTTCTGGTATGGCCTGCAAGGGAAAGGAGTAGGAGAACTGCTGGAGAGGGTAAGTAAAGGTGGCTTTTTAAATTCATTTTTCTTGATTGACTACCATTTTAATTATTGGGTAGTATGTGATGTGTCTGCTGTTTGAAATATTTTATTGGTGTTTGGTAAAGCTTTCAAAATGTGCATGAGTCTTTAATTATTAGATATTCTATTCATCAGCTGTTTTGAAATTATTTTATTTGTATGATTTTATAATTATGATTAATGATTTATATATCTTTATTTTATTGATTTGTTTCACGAGGAATGGTGACATTTTTGTTTTATCATTGTTACAGAGTCTGACGTGATGCGTTTTACAGTTCAGTTTTTGTCTGCACATTTCTATTTATACTTTGTGGCTTTATTCTGTATTTGGTGAGGGTTTGTGTTCTGCATGCAAAGACTGAGATGAAGCATTCTTTTAGCATGTGGTTTCTCTGTAGGGATCTGTAGTAGCTTGGCCTGTTCTGTTTTCCTGATAGGAGGTGTATTGATATTTTAGATTCTGGTGTAATATTTGTGGTACTCTTTTTCATGAGTGTTGGCAGATAGTACTGTGTTGATACAGGAGGACCATGCCAAAATATATCACATTAAGTATGATGCCATATGAATTCCAAGATGCAAAGTTTTCTTGTTGGCATCACAACAGTGCATGAAATTATCACAACAACTTGTATATTATATATATATATATTGTATGTTATAAATGCATAATTTAAAATTGTGTATGGGGAGGGGGCGCCAGACTGTAAGGTTTGCCTAGGGTGCCTAATACTGTTGCCCCGGCCCTGGGTGTAAGTGATATTAAACATGTTTATTTTGTAGTACTGACTGGGTAGGAGGTCTGGATGAACTTGGGGGAATTCAGGCTGAAGAACAAGAAAAATGTCTTGATGATCTGAAGGACTGGGTAAACTAATAGACTAATTGATAAATTGGTTAATTTCATTTTTGCATGCATGTTTTAAAATTGGCTGACTTATGTGCATAAATTGGGGCTTAAACAAATAAGTCCTACTTTACTTTCCTGTGCAAAATATATGCATATATATTTTTAAAATAGGTAGAAATATACATAGTTGCAATGCATTGCATGCATTCACACGTAAGCCTACATATGCAAATATATTGCGATGTAGAGATTCGTCTATTTCATAAAACACACATATGCATGTGGGTTGTAAAATACATGCATTATCTGTTCACGGCTATATACACATTTATATGCCATTGCGCGTATTTATTTGAATGTGAGGGTGACCAAGCAAATCACTTAGACTGGAGCAGAAAACCAAACTGACTCCAACCTTTTCTAATGCAATCTTAACTTTTTTTTTTACCATAAACAGCACTTTAACACAAAGTAGACTGCCTTACCTCAGGACAGTGTACACACAAACCTTCAGAGAGGGTCAGGAACTCCTTGCTCCTGGAGACACAGAGGCCTCCTGAACCCAGCTGGGCTTACACTCTTATCCTGCCCTAGCTGGTCCTGCCTTCAGGACTCTCCCTGCCCAGCAAGGTCCTGCCCACAGAGCTTTCTCCCTGGTCCTGCACACACAAAAAGGAGGAAAAAGGGTCACTTCATCACATACCACTTCCCTCAGCTTGGACCCATTGGTCTGAGCATTTTTCACTTCCCCTGGATCTCATCCAGGGAAGTGCCTCAAATTCTCAATCCCTTTCATCTGACCATTCCCCAGCCTGGCTTGGGATCAGGGTTCTCAGGTCAGACTTACTCTCATATACTAGGGTTACCCCAGCCAACACTATAACCATCACCCACTGTGTCCTTCACCCAATGTGCATCCCTAGTCCTTTAATTGAATCATTTGCTGGCTCCTGGTTCCTAGGATGGATTCTTTGGACTCTGTGGGACATCATCTGGTGGTCCCTTTGGTACCAGTTGTGGGTACTCTCTGGTGCCTCCTCTCTAGCATTCCTCTCAATGTCCTCTGGCCCCTTGGTAGTGCAGTGGCTTCTCAGCATCCCTTCTCGCTGGGGTCTCCATGGCATCTCTCTGGGCTCTTTACAGCTCCTCCCTCTGGGCTCTCCACAGTGTCCCTCTCTGGGCTCACCGTGGCAGCACCTCCATTCTATTTTTCTGTGGTGCTTCCATCTGGTCTCTTGGCAGCCCCTCTCTCAGGCTTGTCCATTCTGCCTCTTCTAGGCTAATCAGTGCTGCATCCAGCAGGCCACTTTGCATTGCCTCCTTCTGGGCAGTCTATTTTGCCTTTTCCAGGCAAGGCTATGAAACTCCACAAGAGCTTTCTGGTACACTCAACAGTCATTACAGGATCAATCCCTTGGCATTCCTCCTGCTCAGATGCCTTCCTTTTTGTGGGCTTTTGGCCCTCAGGATCTGCTTTGGCTTCAAGGGCATTTCTGCTTGCAACTGTCTCCGTGTCAGTCCCACTGAAGTGCTGAATCACACTCAGGTGACTCACTTTCTGTATTCCCTCTGGACTTTCTATGACACCTCTCTCAGGGATCTCAGACCATTCCTTTAAGCTTCTCCTTGAGCTCTTGGGTAACATAATCACCTTTGCACTGCTGTGCCTTGTGTGCATTCCCAATGGTCTCCTCAGCATGTTGTCCTGGTTCACTCAGCTCGCAGGACCACTCTGCCAGCAACTCATCTATCTCCTCTATGAACTGTTAACACTCATTATCCAGCCACTCTAGGCATTCACTTCTCTGCCTGACCTGGACATTTGGAGTGGACTCTCTAGCTCCATTAGCCTGGCTTGCCCTTCCAGCTGCCAAGCCTCAAGCCTCAGGTTCTCCCTCCCAGCTGGCTCTTGAGACTGGGGCACTCCCAGTATGCAGAAGTACATGGTTATGCACTTGCAAGCAGTTTCACTTTCTGACTGGGCCATACTCTGTCCAGCCACAGTGCACAACTGCTTTTCTGTCTCTCTCTTTAAAGGTAAAAAAAAAAAAAGTACCAAAAAAAACAAACCCTGCTTCTCTGGCACTAACTTCACTGTGTAGCAGGCCAAATTTCAGAAGGAGCTAGTCTCCTTAGTCTGCAAAAAAAAAAAAAAGCAAAAACCCCTAAACCTGCCTCCTTCCAGGCCAGACAGGCCACTATTTTAAAGGCAGTTTCAGATTTTTTTTTTCTTATGTGCTCCTCCTTGAGCCAGCAAGCTTTAACCTTTTCAGTGCTCTGCAATCCTAGCAGCATTGCTCTCCTGTCCCAGCCTCTTTTCTTAGGCAGGATTTCCACAAACGTTTCCTCTTTTCTTTTCTACTTTATTTGTGTGTGCTTCCTGAGCCACACAAACTTTGGTGCTTATTTCTTTGAGCAGCACTTTGCCTCCAACATCTTTGCATGCCAGACACCACAAAGTTTAATTCACAGACCTCCCGTGGAGATCTGGAGTTTTTCTGTGCCAAGCTTAGAAAAAAAATCTCCAACCTGACACATATGTGAGAGTGATCGAGCAAATCACCTAAGCTGGAGCAGAAAGCCATACTGACTCCAGGCTTTTTTAATGCAATCTTAACTTTTATTACCATACACCGCACTTTAACACAAAGTAGACTGCCTTACCTCAGGACAGTGTATGCACAAACCTTTTCTTCCACTATGACCACTCTGTAACTCTGTAGTATAGGCACCACAATGGATGCACCACATAGTCTGCTACTGCCTCAGAGCTCACAGAAGTGAGTTCTGCACTTCAACCAAAGCAATTGGTCAGCTCTGAAAAGCTTCTGAAGCTCAGACTGCTCCTTAGATTCAAACCTCTGAAGTCCTGCAATTGGTTTTGGCTACAATAACAATGTGAAAGTAAGCAAATATCTTTATCTTCTAGGAGCCTATTGTGTGGAAATAAATTTGACTTGTGTGAAGAAAGGTGGGTATATATTTGAAGTGCTCAAGAAACATCAATGTGTCTCTTCTGTCACCTCTTTCTTGCTCTCTGTCATTCTGGCCCTCCGCTATATTTGTTCCACATCCTGCTGGCATCCTGTTGAAAGCATTTTGTGTATATTTTATGGGTGAAAGACTGAGGGAGGTCCACTGGCTAGACACTTGCCATGGGAGAATCGCCCATTCATGGCAGGTACTTTTCTTTTGTGACTAACCAGGGAGTGGGAGTGGGTTTGGGTCTGGGATTCCTGCTCTCACCCCCCCCCCCCCCAACCCCCAAATATGTGCCATGGACTGACATTTAAATGCTAGCACAAGAAGAGGAGGAGGAAAGTTCACCTGCCAGATAGACCCAGTTAATTTTTCTGCTATGTCTTCCCACTTTGCAACTAAGAATTATCTGAGAATCCCACTTCTTTTCAGGCATGGGATAAGCACAGAGCATCCTTATTTACAAAAAAGTGAAGAGAGTATTAGCAACTGAGTCTTTCTGGCAGGCTGCAGTTTCCTCCTCTTCCTCATGTTAACGTCTTTTTGGAACACTTTAACAACATACATAGTAAGATCTTCCTGCATTGCACACTACTTTTCGTGTGCACAAGAGGGTCTTAACATGCACACAAAAGTGTATTACGTAGGCTTTCTAGGCGATTTCAGACCACATTATCTTTTGATTCCCTTCTTCTTTTCTGATTCTTTTCTACTTTTCCCCTTCTGTGTTCAAGCCCTCTCCCAAAATGGCATGCCTGAGTGGCATTAGATAATCCTCGACAGCCTGAGGGCATCTACTGGGCGCACACTCAGTGCAGCTGGTTGGTCACCACCATATCATCAGCTGTCTTCCCCCCTTCCTGTGTACTAACACCACAGTGTGCCCAGGCCCAGATCTGGTGCTAGGGCCAGCCCCTTTGAGTACCTTCTATAACATATCATGCCATCCCTTTTATCTAGGCTCAATATGATGAATTAAGGATGACGTGGTAGCATTGAAATAGTTACAGTAGTTTAAGATTTTTTCCATATTTTATGTCAGAACATTCATGTTCTGTTGAACGGGCTTTTCATTTTAATAGTTCATTGGCAGTTGTCACTTCTCTGAATTACAACTGGAAGGCTTTAACTAACTATAATCTATTCCTCTGATTTGCCTATTAAAATATTTTTTTCCCCAGTAAATGTTTGTATTTAGCAAGGAGATGGATTTCATCTTCCAAAAGTACACAGTCATGTCGACCTACAGTTATCGCATGAACTGGCGTATTTGTTTGCATTAATTGGTTTGTTGATTCACCGTAGTGTATTGATAGATTCATTTAGCTAGACTAGTAAGGTTTTAGCTATGTTGCTATGGCAGCAGCCAGACTGAGCTACAGCCTACGACATAGATCCTGAAGGCCATTAGGTGTTCCCTGTGTGGAATGTACCATGTGAATCAGGCAGAGGGAGGCAGGAAAATAAAAAAATATTTCATCTTTGCAGTTCTAGGGGGAAATAAAGAGCCAGTAAGTCAGTAATAATCTGTGCCTTTTCATTTGCACTGACAAGCAGAACTAAAACAGAGGAAGGCAGGGTATGGCAGAATGGTTTGATTTTAACTTTGGCTCATGAATCATTTCTTTCTCTGTCCACATGACATTTCGTACCCCAGAGCTGCATAGTTTGAGCGTGCTTGCACGTCCCAGCAATGAAGTTATGTACGTGGGGCGTGCTTTAATTTGCTCATATCTAATGATTTCAGAAGCCTGGTTTTAAAATGGCGGCATTCATTATATACCCATGCTAAAACCTCACCCTGCACTTTGCCTGTTTTGCTTAGTGCTGCTTTTTTGCTTCTGCAGTTAACATATGGCATGTTGCAGCTGAGAGTTGGGCCCTTTAGCTGCTGGGTTGTTTTTTTTTTTTTTTTTGTTCTTGCATCAGCAAAAAAAAGAAAAGAAAAGCTTAAGGTAAGACTTTGATGTTACTTTTCATTGTGGTGTGGTAGTGGGGGGGAGGTGGTGCCTGTTTGCGAAATGAGGAAAGAATGAGTATGTGTTTTACGTAGATAAAATGATACATCCTAATTTAACTTCAGCAAAAGATATATGTGTGTGTGTATATATATATAATGTATATATGTATATAAAATGTTACCTTGGACAGTGCAGCTAGTTCAGAGCTATGCGAGATTCTGAATCATAAATACAGTGTCTACTGCCTTTTTGCTTGCAGCATGTGTCTCTCTATTTTAGGTTTTAGTACACAGTATTTAAAGCTTGCCAAACCTACTGCCTTTCTCTGTGCTTGATGAGCTAGATTTTATGCTCTTTCCTTTAAACAATCCCTAAGCTCTCTCTCATAGGAATTTAACATTGGAGGGTGGGAAAGCAGTATGAAGACTGCTATGAAAGGCTTTTTTTCTGTTTTTTTAAGGCTGATGTGCAGTTTATGGGCTCTTTCTGCAGCTTTCAATTCTATTTTACGGTTCGGTTGTGCAGAGCATAAATCAGTGGGGCACATCAACGTGCTTAGTCTGCTAACAGGAAAAAAAAATATGCGTTCTCCTCAGTTTTTTGTTTTTTTTATTTTAAAGAATTTATGAAATTGTTGGTTAGGAAACGGCATCAAAAGGTCTCACCATCAGCATTCAATTTCTTATTTGTTACAGCTTGCCCCTGTTTTAAGACAAATTTGAACTTCTACTGTAATTAAAGCAAATGTTTGCTCTTTGCTTCTTTTAAACGACTTGTGCAGAAAATAAATTAGCTCTTGCTTCACATATGCCTGTCATTCTTTAGACCTCCTGTCCCTGCGATGAGTAAGGGCACTGCAGGTTTTCTTTTATTTCTGCTGAGTATTTGATTTTCATTTTTAAAAACGTCTGAAGCACTGTCTCTGGAGTTTCTGTATCATCCGTGGCCTGCTAGATCTCCAGCGGCACAATGTGAGCCTGTTTTGCAGAGTCATTTTTTGCACTCTTCGACTTTAGGGGAATAAAGCACAAACTACTCGGTGGGTTGATGTTACAGTAACTAAAGGAAGAAGGGGATTTTCTTTTCTTTTTTTTTTCACACACACAGTAAGGGACATGCGCAGCTGTTTCGTTCTTGGCACTGCACCGTAGTCTGCCTAGAAACAAAGAACCTCAGTCTGGATAGGAGAATGTTTACTATGGAGTGGTCCTGTGTTGTATGCGAGAGAGAGAGAGAGAGAGAGGGCAACAAAAGCTTTTGTTTCTCGTGACCTTCCCGAGAGAAATCGTAGTGACCCCTGCCTGGATGGTCAGATAGGTGCATTTCTTTTAGCACAATGGGTAGCCGGGACCAGGGTGGGAGCAACTTTTTTTTTTTTTTTCCGTTTTGGCTGTGCCCCGTTGGTACGGTGGTTGGTAGGAGGTGTGCCCGTGGCCAGGATGCCACGCCATTCTTTGCTGAATCACTGTAGGGACGGCTGCCTGTTTAACAAGCACGGCGAAGCACACACCATTATTTGAGCAGAGCTGATTGTGAAATTCCTTGTGCACAGGGGAGTCCTTGCTGTTGCGCGCTGTGTTCTGAAACACTCTTCGGGGATGAGCATAATTTTCCAAACACATCAGGGTGAGAAATCAGTGCTTAATGAATCCATTTCGGATTAAAAGTAAGTTACTGAATTGTGTTCTGGTTGGAGCAGCGGGCAGGGTCTAATTATGAAAGGCAACACAAGTCATTTTTTTTTATTTTTTGGATTAACTGCTTCTGAAAATAAAAACGATGGTGGATCGTGACAGGTAAAGTGCCTTACCCTACCTTTCGAGTAAATTGCATCACATCGATATAGAAATAGATAAATATAGGTATACAGATTCTCCAACTGAAAATTTCCCGTGCCCCTTCAAGGTGGGAACTACATTTTTCTCTGTGAGATTAATAAAGAAATCAAGGTACATAGTATCTGATTCACTCTCACACGTGCCGATCAGGAACAAAATGGTGCACTGCCGTGAATGCCACAGAGTTTACAGCTCTCAATGGTACCCGCAGCTGACTTTGGCACATTTATTCCCGCTATAATACAACAAAGATTTCCTGCGTGGATATTGTGCAGCTTTACTCCAGCCATATGCAGTGAAGGTTGTTTTTTTTTTCTTGCGGCATAATAAATATGTGTGGATGTGAAAACTGGAACCTGATTAGTAAATCAGGGACATTTGGACTAGTGGGCATATCAGGAACACTGAAGTTGTAGGGCAGGTTGAGCATGTGATTCGAGCCTGTATTTAGAATGAGGTAACAGTCTGTGCCAGGTTAGCGCCGTCACATGCCACACAAGGCGCTGATAAAGCACCGCCTGCTGCGATCTACACAGTGCACAGTGATGGTGGCACTGGATGGATAAGCCCGGGATTTTCCCGTTTTAGAGGGTGCACTGTTGAGAATGTACTGCTTAAACAATAACACACAATCAAGGCATGCATTATTGATCCTGGGTGTATTATGAGGCACTTTGTTGAAGGCTTAATGGTTGCAATCCATTTTAAACTCCTCTGTTAGCTCAATAATACAAGGGACACATATTGTCTAACTGTACTTATAGGTTAACACAAAAATGTTATTATTGTAGCTACATAGTAGTTTGAGTAGATAAGGACAACTTGGCTCACCCCGTCTACCCAATTGACCCCTGCCTACTGTGCCAGCCTTCTGGGAGCCCATTCCAAGCATTCACTGCCCTTTCAAATGAAGAATCATTTCTTCACATTTCCTATGGACCTATCATCTTTCAGCTTTATATCATAAACCTTTCCCCTTGAATTTTATCAGTGGGAAATGCTAACATCTTGTAGTTTACATCGAATATTTCCATCATAAACCCCTCCCCTCCCCTCCCCCCGTCTCTTCTCTGGGCAGTACAGTTTGAATTTCTTTAGCCTCTCAATCAGGCTGATATTGCAAAGTGCGCTGAGCTGAGCGCAGTGTTTAACACGCTGTTGGACGTGCGTTTTGGACATGCATCCACAACCCCTTATATAAGGGGTTTAGCGCATCCATAATGCTCGTCCAAACCCCCCTCCCAAAACTAATAGCGCTCACCACATGCAAATGCATGGTAATGAGGCTATTAGTAATTCGCCCCAGATACCATTAAAAAAATGTGCGCTCAATCTGCACATTTTGGGCCCGATTTTAAAAGACCTACGCACATGGCCAGGCCTATTTTCAAAGGCCCGGCCATGTGCGTAAACCCCCGGGATGTGTGTAAGTCCCTGGGTTGCTTAAAGGGCGGTCCGGGGGGAGAAGGCGAGGTCTGGGGGCGGGGCTAGAGGTGCCCGGCCATGCGCATAAATCCCCGGGATGCGTATAAGTCCTGGGGTTGCTTAAAGGGGCGGTCCAGGGGGGGGGGCTAGAGATGCCCAGCACAGCAGCCATTTGCCACTGTGTCGAGGGATCGCGTGCCGGCAGGGTGCCAGCGTGCGCAACCTGCACCTGCTCAAAGCAGGTGCATCAGGTAAGACAAGGATTTGGGGGGTTTTGGATAGGGCTAGGGGGCGGGAAGGGGTAGCAAGGTTAATAGAGGGGGGTAGCGAAGTTCCCTCCCAGGCCGCTCCTAAATTGGAGTGGCCTGGGAGGGATCTGCAGAAGGTTGCGGGCGTCGGCGCGCGCAGGTTGCACAAATGTTCACCCCCTTGTGCGCGCCGATCCCCGATTTTATAACATGCACGCACTAGCGCACGCATGTTATAAAATCGCGTGTCCATGTGTGCGTGCCAGGTAGCTTAATATCCTAGTGATATTAAGTCGAAGGGAACCAAAAAAGGTTAAAAAAAATTTTTTTTTACATTAAAAAAAAGGTGTAGGCAGGTCAGGTTGGGGAAACAAATGCTCAATTTTACGAGCATCCATTTTCCTAGCCTGCGACAGTCAGCGGGTTTGGAAAACGGATGCTAGTAAAATTGAGCGTCCGTTTTCCGAACCCTCTGACAGCCACCTCTCCTAGGTTTCTGCTGCTAAGGAGGTGCTAGGGGTGCGCTATTGTCCCTAGCTCCTGCTTTTTAGCATGACCCCTTATTTAAATACAGTATTGCATGCCCAGGAGAGGTGGCTGGACATGCATTGGGAAAGTGGGTGCTGAACACTGAGCGCCTGTTTTCCCGCTCACTTTACAGTATCGGCCTGTTTGTGGGGCATATGTTGCAAGCTTTGCACCTACCTTGTAGTTATTGGTTTCTTGTACCTTCAGAAAGAATTGCTTTATGACAGTCAACAGTCACATACAGTCAGCTTGTAGCTTTACTTCCTGCATGAATGGTATTGTAGAACTGTGTTAATCATTGTACATACTGTACACACTAAGATGTTTGCCTTACGCAATGCTGCTGATATGCTTTAAGCAAGATAACAGAGTTATCTATGGGTGGCAAGTCAGTTCCCTTAAGAAAACTGTTTGGAAGCATAGGATAAGCATAGAGGATCTATGGCTGTGAGCTAGTGAAGGTGAATCCAGAGATCAAGTGGGGGTCTACAGTATTGCAACAAGATTACAAATTGGGCAGACTAGATAGGCTCGATGTCTATTTGTTTTTTTCACTTAGGAACCTACACACTAAAGGTTTTCTTCTATTGTGCACCTAGGAGTAAACGGACCCTTAGTCAGCTAGATACAATAGGTGCATTGCAGTATCTCACTTCTACCTGCTTCCAGACTGGTCCCAGCCAGCAGGAAGGGAAAAAAAAGAGGTTGAATAAAAAAGAAGAAACAAATGTTTTATATGTTTAATGATCCTTTGTTACATTGTACCTTGTTTAAAAATATACAACACTAAATGACAAAATAATTACCACAACTGACTAGTCATAGACTCAAGGATAGTTTTAAACTTGCAGATTTCCAAAGATATAATCAGTTGTCCAGATTGACACTGCTTAAAAAGGTGAGAAGTGTGATTTTCTGACAAGTTCAGGGAGTGCTCGTTTCGTTCCTAAAGTGCACTTGTCTAAATTGGTTGAGTGGTCTAGTTTTCAGAGCAATGGATGTGATTTAGGAAAAGTCAGGGGAATAAATGCAAGACTTCCCATTGCTACTGACCCCGTTTAACCTTGGGTGAATGACTTCATGTCCCTATTCCTTTGGGATAAGTTGAAAACCAGACAAGTATCCTAATCTGGCATTCCCTACAGATTTAAAATATACATCTTTATCTGTTTTGGATGAGTTGAAAATTGCAGTCACAGATTACAATGGCAAACCCCAACCATAATCCTTGTATTTGCCTTCAGGTAAAGTTTAATTCAGTGGATCATGATCAGCCATGGCAAAAAATAACCCCGGAAATTGGGGAATGCAAGACAAAAGTCATGCATGCTTGTGATTTTTTTTTTTTTTTTGGGACCATCTCTGTTAGCTGTAAAAAGAAAAAAAAATCAAAGGGTAAATTTGATTATATGACTTCTGCATTTGAAGCTCACATTGAAGGGGGGTGTTTGCATGACAAACATTACAGGAGTAGCATGAGCAGGAGAGCAGCACAGACTGAAGACAATAGTGCCTCCTCTATGCAGCAAAAGGTCGTTATGAATAGGAAGTCAGCCTTCTCTCAGGAGTCAGATCCGCTGGAATACTGTAGCTTTTTAAAGCACTTCCATTTTAGAAATAAGCACAGTTTAAAATGAATTAGCGGGATGCCAAGAAAATGGACAGCAGACCCTTGTCCTCTCTTTTTTTGTTTGTTTTGTTTTGGTTTTTTTAAATAATCATGGCTCCCACATCAATTTGAACCTTTAGTAATGGCACCCTTCTGGCTGTCAGGAGTAGAACAAGAAGAAAGCAACAAAGCTATTTTCTGGTTTATAAGGGGCAGATGCAATGCAGTGCACTGTATAACCCGCAGTCGGACGCAGGATAAATAGGCGCTAATCCACCCACTAATGTAATAGGGGAATTAGCACCTACTTAATGTGCGTCCGACGCGGAGCGAATGAGATAGCGTTCATCACATGCAAATGCATGTGAATGAGCCTATTACTCATTCACTCCGCATGCAAAAAGATAAATGTGCATCTGAGACGCACATTTATCGCTTTTCTGTACTTCTTTTTTAAAATAAAATAACTCGGCAGACCGCCGAGTTATGAAGACCGACGCCGGTAAACTCGGCCTCGGTTTTCATAACCGGCCGTCTGCCAGTAATGGAAATGGCCGGCCGTTTTCATTACTGGCAGACAGGCAGGTTATGAAAACCGAGGCCTGAGTTTACCGGCGTCGGTCTTCATAACCGGCAGCCGCGGTGGGTCGCGTTAGCAAGGAGGCGCTAAGGTCGCACAAGTGACCCTAACGCCTCCTTCCTAGCGCGACCCCCTAATTTACATATTGCATAGCACCCCCCTTGCGTGCGCATGCGTGCGTTAAGAAAGCGGGCGCTGAAATGTCGCTTTCCGCGAACATTATTGCATCGGCCCCTAAGTTAGTTAATGTGAAATTGAACTTTCTTCCTAAAATGGAGGCTGATTTAGGGGGGGAAAAAATTCAGTTTTCTTACTGTTTGCAAGGTTTATCCTTCTATTCAAGAAAGATTTGAAACCTGCCATGAGCAGGAACGACTGCTGCTAAAGCAACAACTGTGACAAATATTCTATCTGGAACAAAGGAAATACACTTACTAATGTCAAGAGTTTCTAGGTCAAGAGAGAGATTTATATTTTATAGACTCAGCAGTTTCCTCCTGCTTCTCTTTACTTCAGTAGGAACCAGGGCCTAGGATCCTGTTGCCATGTGCCTTTATTCATAATCATGCAATTCAGGGCAGTCATTGCAGTGACAAACCTGGGCCCTGAATCCAGCCACTACGTATCACCCTTAGGCAATGACCATGACTTCCTCCTCCCTGGGAACTGTGATCATTGTCTCCACGACAATCCTGTCCAACCTGGGAAGCAGAAGACCTAACCCGGGGATTGACCTGGAGATCTTCCACATGGCAATGCACAGGGCTTATCAAACGAGTCACCGGGCCAGCTGAGAGAGCTTTTTACTTTTGAACACAAGATATCCCAGCCCAAAAAGAGTCCATCTAACGATGAGCTGTTTGAATAGCAAATGAGGACAATGGAGTAGAAGACACTGATGCTACAGAATTAAAGGCAAAGAGATACAGAACGACTGAGAAAAAGTGGATGCAAAGAATTTAGATACAAATCTGAAAACTTTACATTAAATCTGAGGAGGGTTTTATATATATAAATTGTTATATATATATATATATATATATAATACAAAATATCCAGAGTGGCTATATTGTTTGCTTCTATTTTGTAACTGATATGTCTTCTCTTTGCTATTTTTGAGTTAGATGAATAATATTATGGGGAGAAAAATAATGTAACCAGTCAAACCATTTGCTGAAACATGCTATATCCCAGCATGAACCATGAAATGGATTCATTTTGCTTGCAGCCCTCAAAACTGTGTAACAATAACAAAATTGAATCATTTTTTTTCTTTAACTTTTACAAAATGTACAATAAAAAAAATGTAATTTATGTTTGTAACAGCAAATGGCAAGTCAACTTGCCTTCCATAATGTTTTCTGGTTTCTTCAAAGCAACTTACTACAGTTCAGAAACACAGATCTGCTATGTAGAAATCTTACTCCCAAAGTGAAGGAAATCGCCCCAGACACACAGAATCTTATCGCATAAGCAGTGTCTCCTGATGTCTGAAAAATCCTGTCAATATCTCTTAGTAGTGGTTCTCAGCCCTGTGCTGGAGGCACACCTGACTCAGGTAAGCAGGATATCTATAATGAATATGCATACAATGGAGACCCAATGTA
Organism: Rhinatrema bivittatum; assembly: GCF_901001135.1. Lineage (NCBI taxonomy): Eukaryota > Metazoa > Chordata > Amphibia > Gymnophiona > Rhinatrematidae > Rhinatrema > Rhinatrema bivittatum. Next base: position 241,748,185 of record NC_042620.1, read on the forward strand.
TGCAAATTAACACATGCAAATCCATTGTGGCTACCCTGAAAACCAGACTGGTTAGGTGTGCCTTCAGGACTGGGTTGGGAAACGCTGATTTATAGTTGTCAAGCCAACCTATCCTAGGACACAGTGAAGTGGAGATTGAAGCATCAGAGTGGTAAAAAACAGGCATGGGTTATTCATGAAGGGATTGTTCCTCTTTGATGTACAGCATTGATAAGAAGACAATAAAGGCAAGGTGAGCTGTGCAAATCATATGTTGCTCACCCATGGCTTCACTATGCTAATCAGGTCTTGAATAACTCTGTAGATTATTCTCTTTTAACCTCACATACCCAGATATCACCTTGCCCTTCGCCCACACTCTAACTAAATCAAGTTGTTTTTCTGCAGTAACCAATAACAACGTTATACTTACTTATTTAATCCTCAACCTAGTGTTCTTCCTCAATCCCTTAGGGGTTTATTCTTCTAAGGTTTGGACTTAGAAAAATTTCTGGCGGATATATGATCAATGAATGTGGCAGAAAACAAATAATCACATTGCACTTTTCAGAGGTCCTGTGTATCTTAGGAAATCTATAAAAATTTCCTTTATGTATGCTTTTCAGTTGGATCCTGCTATGAATTGTGTAATACATTATCAGCTTTATTATAAATTGCAGGAGGACTTTGCAATACTGGAAGATTGGGCATCCAAATGGCAGATGAAATTTAATATGGACAAGTGCAAGGTGTTGCACATAGGGAAAAATAACCCTTGCTGTAGTTACAAAATATTAGGTTCCATATTAGGAGTTACCACCCAAGAAAGAGATCTAGGCATCATAGTGGATAACACATTGAAATCGTCGGTTCAGTGTGTTGTGGCAGTCAGAAAAGCAAACAGAATGTTGGGAATTATTAGAAAGGGAATGGTGAATAAAACGGAAAATGTCATAATGCCTCTGTATCGCTCCATGGTGAGACCGCACCTTGAATTCTGTTTGTAATTCTGTTCACCACATTTTAAAAAAGATACTGCAGAAGGTACAGAGAAGGACAACCAAAATGATAAAGAGCATGGAATGGCCCCCATTTGAGGAAAGACTAAAGAGGTTAGGACTGTTCAGCTTGGAGGAGAGATGGCTGAGGCGGGATATGATGGAAGTTTATAAAATCATGACATGAAATGGTGTTATGTGTTAGAATAAGAGAACAGGATTTATTACAGCCAGCTTTCCTAATTTCCCCAAGTGTAAAAGGGTTTTAATATTGGGAGGGGGGGGGGGGGGTGCAGAAGGAGAGTTTGGTTAACTCGAGAAGCTGAAGGTAGTGAGACTTGGTTTATTCAGTACGGGGCAATGTGAGACTTTGCTGCTCCCCCTCTTCCCAGACTGCTGCTGACAACATTCATCTGTGACTTCTGCTATTTATTAGCCCGGGGTCCTGCGGTGAGAGCTTGGGAGCAGAAGGAGAGTTTGGGAAACCCAAGAGAGAGACTTTGAAGGTGGTGGGACTTGGCCAAGAGTGTTGTTTTAGTCAGCACGGGACACCCCCTTTCCCCAGATTGCCACTGACACCAGGCATCTGCAACTTCTGTTATTTAAGCCTGGGGCCGTGTGGCACGCAACTGAAGCTGTGCACCTTTCTGAGCTGAATGGGGAAGAAAATGTAACCCTTACCTTGGGTGTTCAGTCCCAAGGACACACAATCCCGTTTATAACCCCTGGGGCTGCTCTGGCTAGCTGACTCCTACCCAGCTTGACTCTATTGAGCTGATCTGAAAGGATGACTCTTCGGGTTGAAAAGATTTTGGGTGGGAACGTGCTGATCCAGCCAGGCTCCCGGTGAAGAGGGATGGCTTAAAAAACCCCTTCACAACAAAAGAGTGTATTTTATTTCTTGAAAAAAAGGATACAGCCATCAAAACTCTCACTCGGAAAGATCTGTCACCGGTCCTGCCCACCTAGGGAGTAGAGTGGGTGCTCATAGATCTTCAGTCTTCTGGCTTGAGAGCCCTTTTGCCCCAAAGAGAAATCCAGCAAAACTCAATCGTACTGAACCACATACATAAGGATCCTCTGGTAGGATGTGCGCAGAAGTCAAGCCCGTACAAAAATGGGGAAACCTGATGAGGCAGGAGGCCTCATCAGGTTTCCCCTTTTTTGTACTCCTTTTTTTTGTACTCTTTTTTTTGTACTCTTTTTTCCCTCCCTCAGCAGGGAGGGAAAAAAATCCTACATCTTGACTCTCTGGTGTCTCCTGTAAAATGAAACAAGCCACACCTTAAATCACAAAATGGCTGGTTATAAAGGGTATGAGTAACCAATCCCTGCTGTCCTAGGTGAGAGGAGGGCAAGAGAGGATGGATAACTGGAGATGTTTTAGAAAAAGGGAAATGGAACTAAGACAAAAAGTAGCGGACTGGGGTGGGGGTAGGGGGTGTCCAATTATAAAAAGAAAAGTCAAAGTTTGGGCTTCATCACCAAAGAAGGTTGCTACTCGAGGGCCTATGGATGAGCCTGTCTTTCACTTCTCTCCATTGCCCACTGTGGATGGGAGCAGTGAGAACTCGTCTTCAGGATTCTCTCAGAGTCTGAGCAAGAATTTTTCCCCCAGGGTTGCCCAAGATAGAAAACAGGCACCTGTAAGTCAGGTTTTATTTTGTTTTTTTACTGATTCTCAGTCACTTAATACCTCTTTGCCTGCCGAGAGTCCTACGCAGGCTGCAGAAAGACATCTGGTGGTGAATGCTGTTGAGACTGGGCTTGTGAGTCTTCAACAGGTGAGTTAAGGGCATTCCCCTTCCATCAGTAGTTCCCCCCTCCTGAAGTTGTTTCAGGTGAGATTTAGGAACCTGCTAAAGTCACCTTTATTAGATGTTTGGAGATTGGTGGCTAAGATGGAGAAAAATGTATCCCAACCACTTGTTCAACTTTGCAATTTCTCAGGTGAAACTAGATCTAAGATGGAAGATCATAAGACTTTTAAGTCTTGAAGGTTCTTTTGCTGTTCTTATTTCCAAATTGCTACTTTGCAGCGTGCATCTGTTTCCCATATCAAGGGTAGTTTGTTAATTCACAATCAATTGGAAGCACTGGAGAATATACAGAAAAATAAGAATGTGAGCTGAGAAGTGCCAGAGAGAGAGAGAGAGACTGACTCTTTCCAAGGCTCTCCTATAAGCAAACAATTTATACTACTGTAAGAGGGATAACTAGTAACTCAGGGTGAGGTTTTGGTGGTGGCCTAGGTTTTGGGGGTCAGTTTTACATCCACAGTCTGAGGTATGAACAGCACAGTAGACATCAGTGAAGATTTTATGTGATTTGGAATGATGAAAGGTACACAAAGATGAAATCTATACATTGAACGCTTGACCTAGCTTGATAGCAGCTAGGTAGAGAGTGCATCAAACTAGGTCCAGAGTACATTGTACAAATCTCATCTTTGTCTATTTATTTATTTGTTTTTATATACTGACATTCAAAATATATATCACATCGGTTTACAATAAAACATACATAAACAGTTAAGTTAAACAGAGACCAGGCCGGCGGGGGCCGAAGAAATGAAGACCGGCGCTGCTAGCCGCTGCCGGAGACCAGGCCATCCATTGCTTCTACCATGTGACAATGGCACCGATAGCCCCTGTCACATGGTAAGGGCAAAGGGCCACCAGCGCCATTTTTTTACTGGCAGCCGACGGCCCGAGAGTGGGAGATCGCTCCTGGGATCCCTGCTGGACCACCATGGACTTTAGACAAGATTTGGGGGGGTTGGAGAGGGTGGGGGATTGTAAATAATTAAATCTGAAGGGTTGGGGTGGGTTTGTGTTGCTGTTATTGAGATAACACCAGAATATTTTTTTTGTATGGTGAGTTGTACGGCAAATGTTCTAGTTCTGCTTTATACCCATTACAGAGGGTCTGGGGTGGGGTTAGCCTGTGACTGTCATGTGTTCAGTGTGTCTTGCATGTGAGGACCATCTATCAGGTGTGTCCTGACAGAAAAAAGGTTGAGAACCACTGACCTAGGCAATTGGACCTCCTTCTTCTAGCCCTCGAGGACCAGAAGAGGAAATGTGTTGTGGGCCCGCATGGGCAGGAAGAAGGATGCCCAATCATCATAGCTGGAACGAGTGGCCAGAAGAAAAGACTGAGAGGGTCAATTGCAGCATCAGCCAGCCACACGGTAGGAGAGAGGCAGGATCGGTCGGACTGTGGGGCTGAAGAGAGGCAGCGATCGACCGGGCTGCGCAGGAGAGAGAGGCAGCGATTGGCCAGGCTACGCAGCAGGAGAGAGGCACCAATCAGCCAGGCTGCACGGCAGGAGAGAGGCAGCGATTGGCTGGGCGCGCTGCAGAAAAGAGGCAGCATCTCTGCTGAATGAGGAAGACAGTGGAGGCCTCCTGATGCCATGGAAGTTCAAGAAGAAAGCTGCTGCTGCTGCCTACACCTAGGATGGAGAGTAAAAAATATATATGCGTGTGAGCATGTGTGAGTGCACATGTATATGAGAGTATATGGGGAGAGAGAGCATGTGGGGGGAAAAAGAGTATGTGTTTGTGAGAGCATGAGGGGGAGAGAGAACATGTGTGTGTGTGTGTGTGTGAGAGAGAGAGAGAGCATGTAGGGGAGAGAGAAAGCAAGTATATGTGTATGTGAAAGCATATGGAGGAGAGAGCATATGTGTGTGTGTGTGAGAGAGCATGTGGGGAGGGAGCGAATGTGTGAATGAATATGTTTGAGTAAGCGAGAATACCTGTGTTGGAGCATGTGTATGTAAAAGAGAGAGGAGAAAGTCTTTGTATCGCAGCCACCGCCTCCTCTCATTAATCCATGACAAGCTCAGACTGAAAATCAAACGTTCCCAGCTATGGATTGTGAGATATTTTTTATCCTTATTTTAATTATTGAGCAGTGTTTGTGTTTGCTGTTTTTAAATATTTTATTGGTGTTTGGTAAAGCTTTCAAAATTTGCATGAGTTTTTAATTATTGGACATTCTATTCATCAGCTGTTTTGAAATTATTTTTAGTATGATTTTACTATTATGATTATATCTTGATTTTATTGTTTCATGATGAATGGTGACATTTTTGTTTTTCCATTGTTGCACTGTATAGAATTGGGTGTGTTGCATTTTACAGTTTAGTTTTTGTCTGTACATTTCTATGTATGCTTTATGTGGCTTTATTCAGTATTTGGTGGGGGTTTGTGTTCTGCATGCAAAGACTGACATGAAGCATTCTTTTAGCATGTGGTTTTCTGTAGGGATCTGTAGTAGCTTGGCCTGTTCTGTTTTCCTGATAGGAGGTGTATTGATATTTTAGATTCTGGTGTAATATTTGTGGTACTCTTTTTCATGAGTGTTGGCAGATAATACTGTGTTGATACGGGAGGACCATGCCGAAACATATCACAATAGGTATGAGGCCATATGAATTCCAAGATGCAAAGTTTTCTTGTTCGCATCACGACAGTGCATGAAATTATCACAACAACGTGTATATTAATTTTACCTCAGAATGTCATTTTTCATGTAAAATATGTTGTTATAAATGCATAATTTAAAATTGTGTATGGGGAGGTGGGGGAAGGGGGTGCTAGGCTGTAAGGTTTGCCTATGGTGCCTAATACCCTTGCACCAGCCCTGCTCTGACTGTGCATGTAAAACTGACCCCCAAAACCTAGGCTACCACCAAAACCTCACCTCGAGTTACTAGTGGCCTTTTACAATGGTATAAAAGGTTGACTAATATGTGAGCCTCTCCAGAGGCTCGCTCTCTCTCTCTCTTCCCCCCTCCCCGAAAGGGGAGTTGCGATTTTTATTGCAAATCCCGTTTCAGGCATAACGCCAGGAAAAAAAGGTGTAGTTATTTCCGGCATTAAATCGTGTGATAATGTGTGTTACACAATCACATGCAACATTAAACACCCTTCATTTTCATAAACTCCGCCCAAACTCCTCCCCTTTAAATACATTTATTGAATTTGCATACACATCTCGCGATGTGTATGCATGCGCTATGGCATTATCGCGGGCGTTAGGGCCCTAACACGATTTGATGAATGACCTCTTTAGTTTTTTTAATTCTCCTGAAACTAGGCTTATGCCTGCAAGAGAAGAGACTCATTTTAAAACTAGCATGTGTGCCTTGCCCCGGAACGCCCATGCCCCGTCCCGGAGGAAGTGGTGAAGACCAAAACTGTGAAGGATTTCAAAGAGGCATAGGATAAACACTGTGGATCCATAAAGTCTAGAGGATGTGAATGAAGTGAAGAGGCATGGGGGCGACTTGCAGGAATGATGCTACTACCTGGAGATTAATATCCTTATTCAATAAACATACATACAGTTAGGGCCGGATTTTAAAAGCCCTGCACGTGTAAATCCGGCCGGATTTACGCGCGCAGGGCACTCGTGCGCCGGCGCGCACATAGCCCTGGGACGAGCGTAAGTCCCGGGACTTCGTAAAAGGGCAGGAGGGGGCGTGTCCGGGGGCAGTTTGGGGCGGGTCCAGGGGCGTGGCACCGGCCCGGGGGCATGGTCGAGGCCTCCGGACCAGCCCCTGGGTCGGGTGATGGCGCGCCAGCAGTCTGCTGGCGCGCGCAGATTTACGCCTGCTGAAAGCAGGTGTAAATCTGCCAACAAAGGTGGGGGGGGGTTTAGATAGGGCCGGGGGGGTGGGTTAGGTAGGGGAATGGAGGGGAAGGTGAGGGGAGGCGGATGGAAAGTTCCCTCCGAGGCCGCTCCAATTTCGGAGTGGCCTTGGAGGGAAGAGGCAGCGCGCGCCGGGCTCGGTGCGCGCAGGTTGCACAAATGTGCACCCCCTTGTGCGCACCGACCCCGGATTTTATAAGATACATGCGGCTACGCGCGTATCTTATAAAATCCAGCGTACTTTTGTTCGCTCCTGGTGCGCGAACAAAATTACACGCTCGCGTAAATTTATAAAATCTACCCCTTAATGCGACTCCAAAATTGCTCTATGCTTCAACGGCAAGAGGAAATGTGAAAAAAAAAAGGATTTGCATCCACAAAAAAGCAGGGGAGTAGCTTGCTTGATATGGCGGTTACTACCCCAAACCAAATAAGCCTGATACTTCACTTTCAATGATATCCAACATAGTTCTCTGCTTCAACGGCAGGGGGAATGATGAAAAGATGTTTTATATTTGGACAACAACAAACAAGGACTGAGTTGCACTGGCTGGATAAACATGCGTGGGAGTAGCTTGCTATGACGGCGGTTACTACCCCTAAACAATTAGCTAGGTACTTCACTTAGATGCAGCTCCAGCACTGCTAACTACATCGATGGCGGGAGTGGAAGGGAAATAGATAGATGGCGGGGGTGGAAGGGAAATAGATTGATGGCGGGGGTGGAAGGGAAATAGATCGATGGCGGGGGTGGAAGGGAAATAGAACCAAAATGTCACTTACAAGGGACAAGGGTAACAGATAAGTATGGGGAAAAAAAAAAAGTGAAAGCTTGCTGGGCAGACTGGATGGACCGTTTGGTCTTCTTCATCATTTCTATGTTTCTATGTATATGTTTCTTTTCCTCCCCCTTATTTCTGGTGTGTGCATGGGTACATACCCGCGTAAGTTGCGGCCTTTTAAAATCCTTGTTGCTCCCACACGGCCCACATATGTATGTGGGCATTTTTGCGTGAGCAACGATTTGAAAATCGATCTCCAAATGTTTAAGAAATATTTCTGTGATATTTTACTTATTCCAGAAAAAGATGTTCTTACCTTATCCAAGATCTACTACCTTCCTAGGAAGAGAGTAGTGAGGGGTGAGGAGGGTGCGTTTGACAATTTGGCTCTTGTAAGTCCTGGGATTTCCACATTTCTTGAAGCCTCTATCGATGATCGACCTACTAGGACTACGTTAATTGTTTCCTTTTCCATAGAACAAGATAAAGATTTAAATTTTTAAAAAAAAGTTTTCTTTAAAGATCTATCCTCCTGTGGACAAAGAATTCAGGTTTTCCCTGCTCTATCGCGGGTGGCTCAAGCCCAGAGGTAATTTCTTTTGATGAGACAAAAGGTAATAGATATTGGGGTGACATTTGGTCTTAAGAACCCATGTAAATGCTTGGTTTCTTATCGAAATACTATTATGTTTTTAGATCCATCATAATTCGATCGCTTTCTGTTAGATAAGATTACATGAACCTGAACATGATATAATTGCGATGGAGAAGGTACAGAGAAGGGCTACCAAAATGATAAAGGGAATGGAACAGCTCCCCTATGAGGAAAGACTAAAGAGGTTAGGACTTTTCAGCTTGGAGAAGAGATGGCTGAGGGGGGATATGATAGAGTTGTTTAAAATCATGAGAGGTCTAGAACGGGTAGATGTGAATTGGTATTTTACTCTTTCGGATAATAGAAAGAGTAGGGAGCACTCCATGAAGTTAGCATGTGGCACATTTAAAACTAATCGGAGAAAGTTCTTTTTCACTCAACGCACAATTAAACTCTGGAATTTGTTGCCAGAGGATGTGGTTAGTGCAGTTAGTATAGCTATGTTTAAAAAAGGATTGGATAAGTTCTTGGACGAGAAGTCCATTACCTGCTATTAATTAAGTTGACTTATATAATAACCACCGCTATTATTAGAAATGGTATCATGGACTAGACTTAGTTTTTGGGTACTTGCCAGGTTCTTATGGCCTGGATTGGCTACTGTTGGAAACAGGATGCTGGGCTTGATGGACCATTGGTCTGACCCAGTATGGCATATTCTTATGTTCTTAACCTAAATATGGGGTCTGTATGAGGGCTTTTGAGATTTATAAGCTACATATTTTTCTCAACTCTGGAAGAGCTCTTCTTTCCTTTATTTTTTTTTAGTTATTTTTTCGTTTCTCCCCCAAAATTTGATGTACCAAATATTTTTCTTATTTTATTGAATTTTTCCTGTTGGGGATCATATTTTCCATATTTCATTTGATGCAAATGATTTAATTAAAGTTTAAATAGAAAAAAAAAGGGGGAGGGGTTAGAATTGATAAAGTCATTCCCATAAGTAGTAATGGGAGCTGCATAGCAGCAGCAACGATCTGGCCCAGAGTTGTGCTAGTCTCAAACAAAACAGCATATCCAGTCCGAGGGCTGCCCAAAGCACACAACAGGCACACATATATGCAAGTAAATAGGAGTTTATGGGCACATCTGTGGGCAGATGGAACATCTATGATGGTTTCTCCTTTCTGTTTTCAAGCTACAATGAAGATTTCTTTTTTGTACTAGTGGCTTCTGAATATTTGCTTTTACAAGAGTTGCTTGTCATCTAGTAGCTTAAAACATTTGCAGTAAATTGAGCCCCAACTGAATTTTTCACTCTTCCTTATCTCCAATCTTTAGGTTATGTCTTTGTAATGGTGCCTGACCTGCCATATATTTGAATGCTCTGCTGTTCTAATTCTCCTTTGTAGCATCATCTTCTCCTGAATTGCTATAACTCTATATTCCAATGTTTTCCACAAGTCCACATTCTGTAGGCCTCCTGTATGTTTAGATTGCTACAATTGAGTTCTTTCCCTAAAGAGATTAGCATTTATATTTCCAGTAACCTTGGAGAACATCATGACTTCCTCTCTATTGACTTTGATCTTCCATGGATTTTTTTCCCTATATATATGGCATTGTCTTATTTATTTATTCATTTTAAAACTCTTATATACCGCTTGAACAACAGGAGTAGACCCAAGCGGTTTACAAATTGAATATACATAATATTCAAAATAACATAAAATAAAGTAAAAAAACCCAAGCACCATAATTTAAAAGAAACAGTAAAAAAAAAAAGTAGAAAAGGGGGGAGCAATACAGACGTGGGAGATTATTTGAAAGCAAGAATAAATAGGTAGGTTTTTAAGTGTTTCTTGAAGTCCTTGTTGTCGGAGATTAGTCTCAGGTTATCGGGAGGGGAATTCCATACTGAAGGGCCTGCAACAGAGACGGCTCGATGACAGGTAAGATCTAGTCAGGCTAGGCGTAGAGTTGGGACCTCGAGTAAGCACTTGACAGAGGAGTATAACAGTCTCGAGGGTTGGTAAAGCCGGAGGAGAGTGCATTGCCATATAGCTGAGGGATTATGAATTAGATTGTGAATAAGACAAAGAATTTTATATTGGATGTGTAAAGAGATGGGAAGCCAATGTAAAGATAATAAAAAGGGGGAATTAGATCTCAAGTTTTTAGGCTTCAAGACCTAGGTCCTTTTGCATCCTTCCACTGCTTCTTTTCACCCATCTGCATTTTTTTTTTTTTTTTTTAAATCTGTCCCATCATGTAATCTGCCTATGATTTAATTTCTTTTTTTTTTTTTTACTGCTTCTCCTTTACAATACCTTCTTCACAAATCCAGCATCCAACTTGTTTTCATCTCTTTCATCAGTTATTGCCTCTTGTATTTTCTGTCCTTATTGGATGGTGGCAGAGTCTTCCATACCGTAGTACACTTTTAATTATGAATGTTGGCAAAGCTTTTTGGAACGTTATGTTAAAGCTGCAATAGAATATTACAAATATTAGGGCAAATTTTCAAAACTTTGTATGCTTGTAAAAATTAGCATTTATGCACAAGTAGCCTATACTTGCATATTCCATATTTTATGAAAGTTGAAAATGAGCATGTTTTTTCACTTTCACATGCACGTATATATGCATAGAAAAGTGGTGGTCTAGAGATATTCCATTGCGGGACCAACTCTTATGCATGTAAATTGATATCTTTGCCAAATTGTATACTTTTGCACCTGTTAATTAAGAGATATAAAACATGTTTATTCTGTAGTACTGATTGGCTTAGAAGTCTGGGTAACTGGGGGGAGTTTAGGCTGATAAATCCAGGATGGTCTCAAATGACCTGAAGAAGGACTGGGTAAACTGGTGGATTAATTGGTAAAGTGGCTATTTTCATTTATGTGTGCATGTTTTAAAATTGACTGATTTATACATGTAAACCGGGACTTACGCGAGTAAGTACCTCTTTACTTTTGCGCATAAAATATACATCCGCATATTTTTAAAATAGGTAGGAAAAGTACATGCGTTCAATGCATTGATATACATGGTTTCAATGCATTGCATGTATTCACGTGTATGTTGCGGGACAGAGATACGCGTATTTTATAAAATATGCGTATATCGTATGTGCAGGTTAGAAAATACTTGTGTATATCTGCTCGCAGTCATATAAGCGTGTATGTGCTGTCACGAGCCTTGTTAAAAGTTATTTTATGTATCTATCTGATTTAAAACATAAACAAAATACCTGTGATAGGGGCAGCCGTGCTGGGTCCACACCCCACTCAAACACCATTAAACAAAGAAAGTACCCACAGCCCAAAATTTGAGTGGAAATAATAAAAAGGCTGCAGCTTTAATGCACAACCCTGACAATAGGTTTACACTGTGTATCTCAGCCTTGTCTAATAGATGGTAGCGACCTACGGAGGAGAAAGGAGAACCGTCTCCCCATCTCCCCACCCCAGTCAAGCAAATCCTGGCCAGCAGTATGTAGGTCCTGGCCATCCAGACAGCTAGCACTGACCTAGCAAATCTGTTGGTCCTCCAGGTCTGCCACTGGCTGAAAGAGGAGTCACCAGCTTCTGTTTTCCAGGTAGCCTTATGGTACCTGGTGTCCCAAATGTAAATCTGGAAAGGAGGATAAAAGGCACAGGCAGTGGCCAGCTCAGCCTCTTTCTCTTTCCTGCCAGAGGTTGGGGCTGGTCTGAGTTCACTGCATCCGCCCACCTACCCACTACTGGGCAAGCAGTTCTTATTGTATTAGTTAGGCTTCATGAAATGTTCCAAGTTCAAGTATGTCCACTCAACATGTATAATGTTGTTTGCATTTATTAATATTTGTAGTTATATTGCTATATATTTATATTGACAAGGCTCATTGAGAGATTCCTAAGAAAATTAAAAAGTTATGTGATTGGAGGCAATGTCTTTTTTGTGGCTTGCAAACTGGCTAAAAGATCTGAAACAGCGAGAGGATTAAATGGTCAGTTTTCTCAGTGGAGAAAGGTAAACAGTGGAATCAAATGCGAAACAATGTGACAAGGCGATAGCTAAAGCCAGAAGAATGCTGGGAAAGGAAGTGATGATCCCCTTGTACAGGGCCTTGGTGAAGCCTCACCTGGAGTACTGTGTTCAGTTCTGGAGACCGTATCTCCAAAGGGACAGAGACAGGATGGAGGCGGTCCAGAGAAGGGAGACCAAAAAGGTGGATGGTCTTCATAAGATGACTTATGAGGAGAGATTGAAGAACCTAAATATGTATACCCTGGAGGAGAGGAGGAGCAGGGGTGATATGATACAGACTTTCAGATACTAGAAAGGTTTTAATGATCCATGGTCAACAACAAACCTTTTCCGTTGGAAAAAAAGTCGGTAGAACTAGGGGTCATGATTTGAAACTCCAGAGAACCAATGTCAGGAAGTATTTCTTCACGGAAAGGGTGGTGGATGCCAGGAATGCCCTTCCGGAGGAAGTGTTGAAGACTAAAACTGTGAAGGATTTCAAAGGGGCATGGGATAAACACTGTGGATCCATAAAGGCTAGAGGATGGGAATGAAGAGAAGAGCCATGGGGGTGGCTTGCTGGAATGGAGGCTACTACCCTCACTCAAAAAGCCTTCACATGCTTAATGCAACTCCAACATTGCTCTCTGCTTCAACGGCAAAGGGAAATGTGGAAAAGAGGATTTGCATTCAGACAACAACCAACTACACAGTCTGGGTAAACAAATAAGCGTGGGGGTAGCTTGCTTATTGCGGCAGTTACTACCTTGACCAATTAAACCTGATACTTCACTTTGAATGCATATACAGCTTTGCTCTCTGCTTCAACGGAGGGAGAAATGTGGAAAAGAGGATTTACATTCAGACAACATCCAACAAGGCATTGATCTGTGCAGTCTAGGTAAACAAGCATCGGGGTAACTTGCTTGATGCAGTGGTTACTACCCGTAACCATTAAGCCTTATGCTCACCTTTGATGCAACTCCAACATTACTCTCTGCATCAATGGCAGGGGGTGGCAGGAAATTTGAATCAAATAGTTACCAACAAGGGCCCTGAACTTAGTGGTCGGTGAAAGAGATAAGTGGGGGAGCCTGCTGGGCAGACTGGATGGGCCGATTGGTCTTTTTCTGCCATCATTTCTATGTTCAAATTGACTTAGGGAATAGCCATTGCTTATTACTGGCATTAGTTGTATGGGATCTACTTAGTGTTTGGGTACTTGCCAGGTACTTGCAGCCTGGATTGGCCACTGTTGGAAACAGGATGCTGAACTTGATGGACTCCCAGTCTGACCCAGTATGGCAACTTCTTATCCTGACAGGAATATTTTGCGGGGAGATCCAAGGCACATGCCTTCTGGAAAGTAGGCTCCATTAGTTCTCCATGGAACTGCTTGTGGCTATTTGAGACTATCACATTGAAAAACTGGCATGTATATTTACAATTTAGATTTTTTTTTGTTATATATATTCCACCTTTCAGCCACTTCAAAGAAAATTGTAATATATTAAGTTTAGTACCTGAAGCAAGGGAGGGGTGAAAAGACGCGTCCAAGGTCACAAGGAGGGGCATTGGGATCTGAACTCTTGCTTCCCTGGTTTGTAGCCCACTCCATTCATATTTTGACTTAATAGTACTGTAAAAGGAATTGCTTTTGTTTAAGTAAGGTAGACACGCTTAACCTTTGAAACTTTCCGGTTAAAGATGAACACCACTCTTCTCTCCTTTGACACAATTTCCTAGAAATCTTCTGTTTTTGACTGCTCAGTGGAGGTTCTTTTTTTCAATAGGCAATCTCCTTGCATGCGACATGGCTTAGATGAAAGGAAAGATTTAAATCCAACCCTAAATGCTGTATTATTCCAAAATGGCCTTAGCAGCCAATGGGCCATTACTGTACGTGCGAAAAGCATTCTGAGTTTCCCCAACCGGAGACTGTGCACGGGAACAGTTTTGTACAGAATGTACAGTAAGAGGCTGCCGAAGATTGGTACATTATGTCCGCAGGCTGCTGAACGCATAACATCAGGGAGAAAATGTGCCTGTGTAATCCGATCTCTCCTTGAAAGCCCTGCCGAGCGGCACGCCGCAGACCTAAGCTGTGTCAATAAGGAACTCTGTTCCCTCGCTGCACAGGGCCTCCTCGCCTTGATTGGCAGCCTCCCTCGGGGAGGGCCTTTGCTGGAGAAGGAGCTCAGGTTTTTGGCGGCACTTCTGACTGACTGGCTTTCAAACTCGCCTTTCTGGCGCTTTTCTCCCACTTTGGGGGGGGATCCCCGATTTTCGTTGCACGGTGGCGCGAATCCTGCGGGGCTTTTCCGGCCGCAGCAATTGCACGGGTGCAAAAAATGGGCCGACGCCTCAGTGACAGCTGCTTTTGCGCATAGGAGGTAGGTAGGACTCTGCATCGGCGCGTGAACTGAGGCGCTACTGCATGCTTAGGCGTGTTGCTTGTGTGCTTGTTAAGTGTCTTCACGTCCTATTAAAAAACTAGACTTCAGTGCTTGAAAGTTATAATCCACAAACATCTGCGAAAAGTTTTCAAAATGTGGTTTTTTTACACTGCATGTACTATTGAAGATACTTTACCAGTGGTTGTCTGGTCTGTTAAAAATCTTGATATGATTACACAGAGGAGAAAAAAAAATCTTGTTTAATAATAAAAAAAAAAAAAAAAGAGAGAGCAACGTGTATCCTCTCTCGTCTTAAATGTGTATTTACAGTGCCCCATAAATTGCAGTTTTGCTACAATGTATGAAATCTAATCCCTGGCGCACGTTGTATTCTTCATTATTTTAGAGCCCAGAGGGGGCAGCAGGAAGGGGCAGCCATGAGCGAGTCCTAACAGGAAATGCCGACTTCTCTGCTTTCACTTAGATCTCAGGGAGGCCAGAGCTGGGTAGCTTGTTTTCACTTCCTGTTTCCAGCCTGCTCGGGTCGGATGCAGCCGTAGTGATTTTCCATGTGAAGCCTACTTGCCATTGTTCAGTCAGACCTCCATAAATCTCTCGCTAAGTACAACATGTTTTTTTTGCAGATTAGACGTTCCGCAGACTCCCACTAATTTGCTGGCTGTGTTGCTCTGTCATGCTTCTCTCTCTCTGTTCCGAGCCTTGCTTTTTAGACACGGTTAATCGTGCTGCGCCTCTTCCCTTTTGAAAGGGGTGTGGAGCTGCACGCAGTTCAATTCTCGCTGCCTAAACTGATGGCAAGTGGAAGGTGAGGGAGTGGAAAGTGATGGTAGGCACCCCTTGGTGTTAGCACTGTACCATCATGGAAACTAAAAGCGCAAAGGCTTTATTTAGCAGGAATGCCTGGCTATGAGAATATTGGCTAGAGAGCTGGGTGATTCAGGGAGCTGCTGGTGAGTCATGCAGCCCAAGCCCTGCAGAGCTTGGAATTCTGCCATCCGATCCCTGCTCACACCCTGATGATCAGAGGCTCCACTCATGCCTTCCCATGGTACACACACACACTACTAACACATCTACAGATCTCACACCTTTCTGTCAACACAACAGCAAAATGCTGTATCCTTATTCTGAAAAATGCCTGCACATACTGAATATAGTGGACAGACGGTAACAGACACAAAAAGGGGGTGAATTAGCAGTAGTACTTCACCATCTTTTTGTATCTTTACAGAAATCCTAACCAGAGTAAATGAACAAAACAAAAAAGAAGGCAGGCCAAGCTTAAGGTGTATGCCAGAAGTCGAAGACGTAAGAGAGTTAGAATGTATAGCAGTGAATAATGAAATAGACATAATCGGCATCACAGAGACCTGCCGGAAGGAGGGTACAAATTATATCACGATTATAGAAACGATCAACTTGGTGGGGGTGTGGCACTTTATGTCCAGGAGGGCATAGAGTCCAACAGAATAAGGATCATACAAGAGACTAAATGCTCAGTAGAATCTATATGGGTAGAAATCCCATGTGTGTTGGGTAAGAGTATAGTGATAGGAGTATACTACTGTCCACCTGGACAAAATGCTCAGACAGATGATGAAATGCTTAGAGAAATCAGGGAAGCTAACCAGTTTGCCAGTGCAATAATAATGGGAGATTTCAATTACCCCAATATTAACTGGGTAAATGTAACATCAGGACTTGCTAGAGACATAAAGTTCCTGGATGTAATAAACGACTGCTTCATGGAGCAGTTGGTTCAGGAACCAACAAGACAGGGAGCTATTTTAGATTTAATTCTTAGTGGAATGCAGGATTTGGTGAGAGAGGTAAAGGTGGTAGGGCCACTTGGCAATATTGATCATAACATGATCAAATTTGAACTAATGAATGGAAGGGAGACAATAAGTAAATCTACAGCTCTTACACTAAATTTTCAAAAGGGAAACTTTGATAAAATGAGGAAAATAGGAAAAAACTGAAAGGTGCAGCTTCAAAGGTTAAAAGTGTTCAACAGGCAGGGACATTGTTTAAAAATACAATCCTAGACGCGCAGTCCAGATGTATTCCACGCATTAAGAAAGGTGGAAGGAAGGCAAAACGATTAATGGCATGGTTAAAAGGTGAGGTGAAAGAGGCTATTGTAGCCAAAAAACCATCCTTCAAAAATTGAAAGAAGGATCCATCTGAAGAAAATAGGAAAAAGCATAAGCATTGTCAAGTTAAGTGTAAAACATTGATAAGACAGGCGAAGAGAGAATTTGAAATGAAGTTGGCCGTAGAGGCAAAAATTCATAATAAAAACTTTAAAAAATATATTTGAAGCAAGAAACCTGTGAGGGAGTCATTTGGACTGATAGATGACCAAGGGGTTAAAGGGGCTCTTAGGAAAATTAAGGCCATTGCAGAAAGACTAAATGAGTTCTTTGCTTCTGTGTTTATGAATGAGGATGTTGGGAAGATACCAGTTCGGAGATGGTTTTCAAGGGTGATGAGTCAGGTGAACTGAACTAAATCACTGTGAACCTTGAAGATTTAGTAGGCCATATTGACAAACTAAAGAGTAGCAAATTACCTTGACCAGATGGTATGCATCCTAGGGTTCTGAAGGAACTAAAAAATGAAATTTCAGATCTATTATTTAAAATTTGTAACCTATCATTTTAAATCATCCATTATGCCTGAAGATTGGAGGGTGGCCAATGTAACCCCAATATTTAAAAAGGGCTCCAGGAGTGATCCGGGAACTATAGACTGGTGAGCCTGATGTCAGTGCCAGGAAAAATAGTGGAAACTATTCTAAAGATCAAAATCACAGAGCATGGATTTACCTACGGGAAGTCTTGCCTCACAGATCTTCATTTTTTTGAAGGGGTTAATAAACATGTGGATAAAACTGAACTGGTAGATGTAGTGTATTTGGATTTTCAGAAGGCGTTTGACAAAGTTCCTCAAGAGAAGCTTCTAAGAAAATTATCCATGATTTCCTTTCGTGGTTAAAAGACAGGAAACAGATAGTAGGATTAAATGGTCAATTTTCTCAGTGGAAAAGGGTAAACAGTGGAGTGTCTCAAAGTACACCGGAGTGTACTTTGTCCGGTGCTTTCCAATATATTTATAAATGATCGGAAAGGAATACAACAAGAGAGGTTATCAAATTTGCAGATGATACAAAATTATTCCAAGTAGTTAAATCACAACCAGATTGTGATAAATTGTAAGAGGACCTTGTGAGACTGGAAGATTTGTGCCTCCAAATGGCAGATGAAATTTAATGTGGACAAGTGCAAGGTGATGCATATAGGGAAAAATAACCCATGCTGTAGTTACAGGATGTTAGGTTCCATATTAGGAGCTACCACCCGGGAAAAAGATCTAGGTGTCATAGTGGATAAAGCTCTAGGAGTCGGCTCAGTGTGCTGTGGCAGTCAAAAAAGCAAACTGAATATTAGGAATTATTAGGAAGGGAATGGTAAATAAAACAGAAAATTTCATAATACCTCTGTATCGCTCCATGGTGAGACCACACCTTGAATACTGTGTACAATTTTGGTCACCGCATCTCAAAAAAGATATAGTTGCACTGGAGAAAGTACAGAGAAGGGCAACCAAAATGATAAAGGGGATGGAATGGTTCCCTTATGAGGAAAGGCTAAAGCGATTAGGGCTGTTCAGCTTGGAGAAGAGATGGCCGAGGGGGGATATGATAGAGGTCTATAAAATCATGAGAGGTCTAGAATGGGTAAATGTGAATCGGTTATTTACTCTTTCGGATATTAGAAGGACTAGGGGGCATTCCATGAAGTTAGTAACTAGTACATTTAAAACAAATCAGAGAACATTCTTTTTCACTCAATGCACAATTAAGCTCTGGAATTTATTGCCAGATGATGTAGTTAGGGCACTTAGTGTAGCTGGATTTAAAAATGGTTTGATTTTCTTGGAAGAAAAGTCCATTAACTACTGTTAATCAGGAAATAGTGAATGCTGTTACTGGCATCAGGAGCATGGGATCTTCTTGGTGTTTTGGTAATTGCCAAGTTCTTGTGGCCTGGATTGGCCTCTGTTGGAAACAGGATGCTGGGCTTGATGGACCCTTGGTCTGACTCAGTATGGCAACTTCTTATATTTTTATGTTCTTAACATTACAACTGAATGTCATTGGGCATTTGATATACGCACTGAATCTTAGGATATCATATCAGGCTCAGCTCAGGAAGTGGAGAAGCTTCTTCTCATGGGACAAATATTGTCAGGGTGATGGCGGGAAAAGAATCTAGAACAGTGGTTCTCAAACCTGCCCTGGAAGAATCTTAGCAAATCGGGTTTCGGAATATCTGAAATGAGAGAGATTTGCATGCATTGCCTCCATTACATATTCATTCCTCATGCATTTTGGATATCCTGAAAACCCAAAGGGTTGGAGATCCCCCAGGACAGGTTTGGGAACCACTGATTCAGAATAATATAATGGGGAAATAATCTCCATAGCACTGTGCGTCTACCAATGGCCCATAAAGGTCAGGGCTCAACCCTTACCCTTCTTTTAAAAAATACAATGAAAACCAATTGTGATTGGACTCTGCTAATACAGAAAGGGCTTGAATTTGTCTTTCTATTTCTCCAGTAAGTTATATGGCATTAGGTTTACTTGCACTCTTGTTGTTTGGAGTGTCCAGCAGTTTGATGGATTCAGAGTGATCAGAAGAGCATTGAACACCAGTAACTTTTTCTGGAGGGCTAAATTCAGTGGTAGTTCTGACATCGACATAGAGACTGCATGCAAATAATGCTCAACCGGAAACTGCAAGTCAGATGTTATTCAGCAGTCATGGTTCAATGATAAGAACCAAGGTCCTATTTCCTATGAATTCTGATAACTTGCTCACAAATTAAGCTTGAAAAGCATGATTCAAAGAGATATTTCAGCCTGCTGGCTTGAAAGCCAGCCTGCTTGCACTGCCTTCCTATGTGTATATAACGCTGTATTCCTTCAAAGACATTTGAAAAGTTTTCTGTCATTTTGGGGGCTTTCCCAAACACATGGCACTGGCAGCCTGTTAGCGCTAATCCCTTCCCCCACCCACAGGACCTGGGAGCACACAGCTCTCTGATATTGCATGCAATCCATCAAGCAAACTTCTGTTCCTAGTGCAGGGAGCAGAAGGAGAATAGGAATTTTCTTGGTGCACATCAAGCACTGAACTAGAGAAAACATTATTTAAAAGTTATTTTCCTGTGTGGGAGATGTATAACACAATTATCCAGCACTTAAATTTGCCCCCTCTGAGGTATTTAAGCTTGGTTGACATCTTGTAGGCAGCTGTAGAAGCTAGATTCCTCAAAACATTAACACGTGTTTCTTTGCCTCATTGCTTTCTCTTTTGGTCTTATTCCTGGTTCTCCTTCCTTTTCTGGCACAATATTTTTTTCTTCTTTCTTACATTTTCAGACTTTTGGGGGGAATGAAAGGTTTGCACTTCCTTATTATGGTAACAATCTGCCTGTCTTTCAGAATCAGAATACGTCTTTGAATCCTCTCCCCAGCTGTCCACATTTATCTGTGTCTGTGTGACCTGAAAACGAGTTCTGAGAAGGTTCAGCGCTACAGAATCCAGATTTACTTAGACTTGTAGTGGTGGGAGTGGCTAAAGTGGAGGGAGCTTTCAAATAGGCGGCAAACATATCTTTTCAAGAATGAGATAAAAATCAGTCTGAAAAGAGGAGCGCCTCAGGATTTTGTTTGTTTTAACTACCAGCTTTGCTAGTACCGATGGTTCAAAGTGCAGCACAACGAAATTACAAACCGTGGTGACTGACGGCTTGCAGGCGAAAAGACTGCAGACACAGACATTTATTTCATACTGTTCACCAAACTAGTTCTGGTTTACTGTTGTAGCAATGTAAGTCCACAAAAGAAATGGTCAATAATACTTTCCCTTGCCCATCAGTATCGTTTTCTGGCTAAATTAATGGATAAGACTTTTGCATCAAATAATGATGGACTGTTAACTGCAATCTAGTGACAAATTGAAACATGATAAAAACCATGTTTATCCTATTTCTATGACACTGAGCTAAACTGCTTGGTGGACAGTGCTTTGAATCTTCAAACTGTTGTGTGCATGGCATATTCCTAAACACCTCCCCTTCCCCCAATATTTGCAACTCTAACATTTTGTGCAAAGTTAGGCAAGTGCAGCTCACGCTGAACACCAGTGAGAACTCATTTGCATGTGCATTGTACAGTACACTGAGAATTTGCAAGGGCAAAATCTGGAAAAAAAAGGGGATTGGAAACCTTTTACTTTTCTTCTGGAGAAGAGAAAGCACAATTGTGTTTACAGTTTGTAATGGAAAAAACTTCTGTGCCTCCTGCTATTAGAATCAGTGAAGGATGGCCACTCTTGCCCAGGGAGAATATTGTCAAAATATAATACTACACCCCATTAAACAGCAAAATGTACCCTTAAATGTATAGCTAGTTAGGTTTAATATTTCAGGGGTTGCCTCTGGGTCTGGTATGGGCTATGTTACTAGAGATGTGCAAGCTTTTTTTTTTTTTTTTTTTTAAATTTGCAAACTAGTTTGACGAACCTGCCCGAAAATGGAAGAGTCATAAAATGAGTTCAACAAACGTTTTACTTTCAGTTTTTAAAATCTGCATTGAAGCAGCAGCAGGATTCACACAGTTTAAAGGTGGTCTGCAGCCGGCAGAGATGCCACCCAGTCTGGTCACATTTTCCCCAGATTGGCTGAGGAGCCTCCCCTCCCTCCGCATGCTGTTGAAATGCCTCTTTAAATACACCACCTAACCATTAGTCCTTGTTCAAAAGTGCAGTTGGCTTTATGTTTGAAACTTGCTCATAGTTACAGGGCTGACTTTAGGAATAATGGCATCCTGTGTGAGTGCCAAAAGTGATCTCTCTTCCCCCAAGAAAACTGTGGAGCGTGGAGAAGCTTAGCCGCAACCATTCCACCTCAAGGAATAACTGAAGCGCAACCTTCATATTGCGTTTGCCACGGAGTGGGCTTAGGGGTTCCAGCAGCGCTTCCCAGCCCTGACCGGTTGGGTTTTACATCCATAGTGAGTATGCCCCGAGATGGATATGCAAACTTACCTCCTGCATGTTCGTTGTGACTGGATGTGTGCGCACCACCGGCAGAGGGTTGGAAAGCTCTGGGTAGAGCAAGGAGCTGAGAACCAGGGAAACTAGGGCTTTGACCTTAGGTAAGTCACTTTCTCTCTCTTTGCCTTAGGTACCCACTGAGATTGTAAAGCTCAATGGGGAAGACACTAAACAAACCTAAATATTAAAAAAACAAAACGCTGTAAGCCGCTTTGAACATTATTTGGAAAAACAAGTTAAAAATTCAAAAATTAATTTAAATATGGTTAACCCCCTCTCCCCCCACCAAAAAAAGTTCAAGTTGTTTCATTTTTATTTAATGTTATGGGTGGAGCCTCTGTTCCTGATATTCCAATCTGGGTCAGCATATGAAGTGTTCCTCTATCGGGGTCTGTTCTTCTGTCACTTTCTTCCTTTCTCTCTCCTTAAATGCTAATTAATCACTCCCCCCTTCCCCATCTCAATCTCACCCTCTAGCCCCCTTCCTCTCTCTCACTCCCCAGTCTCCCCTTCTCATCCTCCCAGCTCCCTTGCTCATTTTCACTCCCAGTCTCCCTTGCCTGCTTTCTCTCCTCCAGCCATTCTTATTTCCTCTCACATCACCCCTCCAGCCCTCTTTGCTCTCTCTCTCTCATCTTCCTATCCTCATTGCTCACTCCCTCACCCATCTAGCCCCCTGCCCCCTTGCTTGTTCTCTCACCTGTCCAACTTCCCTTGCTCAGTCTAACACCGCCCCAGCCTCCCTTGCTTTCTCACCCTACCAGTTCCTGTTTGTTACCTCTCACCCCCCCCCTTTGCTCACTCTCTGGCACTCACTCTCTCCCCATTCATTTTATAGCCCGTCCTTTCTTTGCTCACTATCTCCCCTGTTCTCTGTCTTTCCTGTGTTATCTGCTCTCCTGACAGTAGGAGGAAAGTAGCAGCAGCAGCAGCACTTGCTATTTCTTTACCAACTGCACTATAAAGGTTGACCTGCAGGAGACCCTGTAGTCTCGCGGGACCTACCAGGCAGATTTTTATTTATATTTATTTATTTGATTGTCTACTTTCTCAGCAAACTCCCCCAGAGCGGCTTACAATAGAAACATAGAAAGCAATAGAGTTGCAAATAACAACATAAATGTCCACATTCAGCCCAAGTACTGGGAATTACAAAACAATACATGTATAAAACAAATCAGTTCTATAATCCAAATTTCATTATCCCACAACTGATAGACCCAAGGATTAACCATAGACACCCAACCCACTATAACTCTCATAAGAACATAAGAACATGCCATACTGGGTCAGACCAAGGGTCCATCAAGCCCAGCATCCTGTTTCCAACAGTGGCCAATCCAGGCTACAAGTACGGGGAAGAGTGAAAACAGTGTGAGTTGCTGCATACTTTTTCCAAGGATGCTATAACATTGCTTTTTGGGTGTGGGTGGGATTAAAAAAGGCCATTCATCAAATCAAATAAACTAGACTAATGTAAATGGATTTTGTTTCATCTTGCCGATGACAAGGCTGGATTTTTCAGGCTGCAAATGTCCTTTCATCCTTGAAGGACTTCAGAGTTTGCTACCAAAAGCCCGGAGTCCAGGTACTGTAAACAAAACATTGTTATAGATGTGTCCTTGTAAACACGTCTGGTGCATGGTGTAATAGAATTTATCCAGGCACGAAGAGAGAGTCAGAGGCAACTCCTCATTAATACAGCCGCATCTACTACTCACAGCAGAAGGGCAACTGTAACATCTAAGGGGGCTGAGGAAAGGATGTCAGTTTGATTTTGAGAAACCAGCTTGGTGAAACTTAAAAGAAGAAAGCATTCTTTCCAGTCAGTCAAGGCAATGAATAAAAAAAAAAAGAATCAAAATTACATATAACAAATAAAACCAAATAATATACAATGAAATGTAAAACAAAAACCAATAAAGCAGTACCTGTTAGCGTTTTTCAGTTTTGGAGGTTTTGTCTTTTTCCTTGTTTGGGCTCCAAACTTAATTGGAACTGACATCTGTTCAGTGCTGTGCCAGGAACCTTCAGAGCTACCCAGAGTTTTCGCCCTTACTCTTATATTCATCTCCCAATTTACCCAGCTCCACCACTGAGATGAAAGCCTTTAACAAGGCAAGATTGGGAGCAATAACTTCTAGAAAAAGCTCTTTATTCTCTGCTACTTCATCTTGGTTTAAAATGATAGACCTTCTTATTAAAAGAGAAGAGCTAGGGGTGAATTTCTGGGGCTCCCAGCCCTCCCTCACGCAGCCTCTACCCCCCTCCCCGGTTCTGCATCTCTTATGTAGATTGGTCTAGGGGTCCAGATTCTGCCTCTCATAAACCTATCCAGTTGTAAAGTGGCCCTTATCTTCAGTTAAACTCCACCTATTAACCTACCTTGTGGACTTTAATAGTATTCCTTCCTCTCCCCAAACATTTATTTGTCTGGTCTGTCTGTCTCTTCACTCGATTGTAAGCTCCATGTACACTGCAGCTCTGTGTACACCTTGTTCACCCTATATAAATGTTCAGTAGCAGTAGTTGCAACTGTTCACTGCTCCCTCTAGTACAGGGTTTCCCAACCCTCTCCTGAAGAGGCACATCTAAACCAGTTTGCAGGAATGCCACAACCAAAATGCATGAGATAGATATTTGTACCTTGGGTTTCCAATGTATGCAAATCTATCTCATGCATATTCATTTATGGAGATCCTGAAACTCCAACTGATTAGGTGTGCCCGCAGGAGAGAGTTGGGAAACACTGCTGTGGTTCCTGGCTAAAGTGGACCTTGAGTTTGGCCACTAAGGGTTACCATTGAGCCATGTCAGGTCTCCATCCACCACCAACTATTTTGGGGAGCAGAGTCCTAGCCGTGGAATCAAACCCAGTTCCTTCACAGCACTGCCAGTGAGTCACCGGGCTGGACCTGTCACTTTTTTTTAAAGGCACAGGTATAAGACCAGATTTAGAAACAACATTTTCTGCTTCTCATTATTGTCCCTGGCTGAGGGAGGAATGCAATCCTTATTTTAAAGAAAGAGTGAAACCTGTTTCTATGGTTACTAAATGTGGCAGATTTAGGGAGTCAGAAGGAGCACTCCAGCGTTTCGGTAACTATCTAACAAACACTGGAGAACCTTACCGTAAAAATAGCCCAAGCCAAAACAAGAAGAGGACAGCTGTTCCGATCTGACCTACAATAACATGGGAAACAGAAACCCTGGCGAGCAGGGCTCCTGCAGTGCTATAGCTGCTCAGTGCAGCCTTCTGATATTTGGCAAAAGCAATTTTAAGCTGAGACAAAGTATCTATCAATTTTTTTTTCCCCAAAAAAATATTCTGCAAATAATGAAATATTTATTTGTGAGAGCCCCTGAAATAGTCCGAATTATACCGTACATCTGGAATCACATGAGCGGTGGGAGGCCTTCAGGGACAGGTGCCGTTAACCTTTCTTTGCTCTCTTTATATGGCACAAAGTGTTAGCCAAAGAAGAAGCTGTAGTATCCCTCTCTGTAGCTCTTCCCCCACAAGAAGCAAGATGGGGGCGCACTGGGCCTCCAGCCCCCCAGAGAGCTTGCAGTCCCCTTGGCAATGGCTGCCGGCCTCAGCTAGCCCACAGCTCGTCCTCGACCTGGAATCGCACATTGCTCACCACTGCAAAGAGTTCTAAGCTAGAGGCCGGTGCCTTGCAGTTAATCGGATGGCACAGTTGAGAATACTGCTTGATAGTGATTAGGTGATGGTTTCTGTGCATTGTAAACGTCCTCACAGTGGCCCTACATCCAAAGTTTGGTACCTTCCTCCACCCTTACATCGTTGCCTAGAGCTAGTTCTTATTTTGCCATCTACATAGCAATCTAAACCTAAAGAAATGACGTACAGCTACAGTGAGTCCCTGCCCTGAAGAGCTTATAATCACACTAAGCACTTACGGCAGTGGGAAAGAAAATGACTTGCCCAAGGTCACAGGTATCAGTAGCTGAAGCAGGGCTTGAATTCTTGTTGCCGGAGCCCCTCGCCGCCCCCCCCCCCCCCCTCAATCTGACATTGTAACCCAAGGACAGGGCAGACATATTCTGCATGTAACCTCATGCATGCTTGTCTTGATTAGACTAAGTTCTACTGAGCAGGCACTGTCATGTGCTGTTTGTAGAGCGTTGCATACGTTGGGTAATGCTGTAGAAATTGTAAGTAGTGCCAGTGCCATTAGTAACGAATCTGTGTACTATTAAAGCAGGTGATCCTACAAATATGGGAATAGATTCTCAAAGGGGTCTCTAAGCATGGAGTTAGGTAGCTAGATCCCTCAGGCAGTTATATTTAACTGCTCCATTTATGGGGTCTCCAAGGGGACTTGATCAGAGGAGCGAATTTAGTTGGCTGCTGCTAAGTTTCAGTGCTAGCCAGTTAAATGAAGAGGTAGTCCCTGAGAGGAGTGATGGCTAGTTTAAATGTAGCCAGCTAGGTTTCAGCCTAGTTTCCGTTGCAGTCTGAAAGTGTGCTCTGTCTTAGCTGACTAGAAAAAACCACAGTCAGCTAAGGTAGGTGCTCAGGCCTTTGTGAAAACTGTCCCCTGTGTACAGTTTTCCTTATCACAAGAAACAGAAATCATATCCACAGGGAGAACATTTGGATGAAACAAGTGTCAGTGCACGGTAGCCATGTCATAAAAAAGTGCACTGTTTGAAAACTTGATCTTGGATAATGGGCATAATTTAAATTTAATAAGCTTTGCCCTGTAGCGCAGACAGCAAAGGATAGAAGTGCGAACCTCCAGATTTTGGTTCAATTACACTGTTTGCCACTCACCGCGTGACCTTCAGCAAGTCACTTAATGTCCCTGTGCTTCAGCTTAACATGTAAGCTGTGTAAGGCCAAGGGCATTGTAACTTTCAGAGCACAGTGTAACTGATGATACTGTAATGTATACAAAAATATGCCTTCTTAATTAAAAATATATCATCTGGGCAAGAAAGGGCATGTACTTAAGATGCTATGCGTAATTCAGAGTTTTACCTTCTTGCTTCTGGGGGCCACGTCCTTCCTGGTTCACTGTTACCCACTGCAGAAATCAGAGTTGTTATTTTCAGGGACAGTGTGCGATTTATTGCCAGTTCCACGCAGAGTAATTTTTTTTTTTTTTCAGAATTGTTGCTTATGAGAGGTGGAATATCCCTCGTTCAATAAACTCAGTATTGTTTATACAGTATGATAAAAAGAAAGTATCTAAGCTCTGGCAGCTGAAGGAGAGACTGAGTAGAGACAAGCCTGAGCAGGGAGCTCCTGTGTGCTCTGCATGCCCTTGAGGTAAAGGATTAAGCTTGCAGTGACAGGAGGAGGTCAGGTCTAGACCAAGAACAGACGTAGACTGTGGAAGGCAACCAAAGGCAGAAGTAAGAACGTTCTGTAACGGCACCACAGACCTGGCAGTTCTGTTTACTTAAGCTGAAAGGAGGTTGACATCTCTAGCAGGGCGGTCCAGTACAGTGCGCTCCGGTGGATCCGGTTGACATCTCTAGCAGGGCGATCCAGTACAGTGCGCTCCGATGGCCCTATTGATCCCCATCAATAGGGACATCAACATGCAAATGCATGTTGATGGCCCTATTGATGGGGATCAATAGGGCCATCAACATGCCCTATTGTACACCCTCCGACTTAATATCATGGTGATATTAAGTCGGAGGGTGATATTAAGTCGGAGGGTGTACAGAAAAGCATTAAGTCGGAGGGTGTACAGAAAAGCAATATCATGGTGATATTAAGTTGGAGGTCCCAAAAGTTAAAAATAATTAAAAATAATTAAAAAAAAAATTTAAAATCGGCTCGCGGGTTGAAAACCGGACGCTCAATTTT
The DNA here is from genome assembly GCF_901001135.1 of Rhinatrema bivittatum. NCBI lineage: Eukaryota > Metazoa > Chordata > Amphibia > Gymnophiona > Rhinatrematidae > Rhinatrema > Rhinatrema bivittatum. The sequence goes on from NC_042620.1 coordinate 241,775,612, forward strand.
GCCGGCGTCCGAACCCGTGGCTGTCAGTGGGTTTGAGAACCGATGTCGGAAAATTGAGCTTCGGCTGTAAAACCCGCTGACAGCTGCCGCTCCTGTCCATAAAGAGGCGCTAGGGGACGCACTAGTGTCCCTAGCGCCTCTTTTTACCGCGGGCCCTTATTTGAATAATTTTTTTTTCTGAATCGCGCGCACAGGAGAGTGGCCTGTGCGCTCGCCCGCTCTCCCGCGATTTTTACTGTATCGGCCTGTAGGTCAGGCCTGATTAGTTACTCTCTGCCCTCTTTTCCTGGTATGGAAGGCCCTGTGAAGAGGACTTGAGCTAAGTGTGCAATGAGAGTGGTGCTCAGTCTGGTGACTGGATGACAAGACTGGTCTCTTTCCTAGTGCAAGCTGCACTGGTGATGCTACATATTGCAATCAGCAATGCTTTGTTGACAGAGATAATAGCCTGTTTTGATTAAATTAATTAATGTTCATGTTCCCATATGTCTTATTTAATTTTGGTCGCTCTCTCCATATCTGTGTGTGTGTATGTGTGTGTATATATATAATATGTGTGCATGTGTGTGCCTGTACAGTGAAAAGGCCCTCAATCCATGCCCTGACTGGGACAGTTGCCCGATAGTCCAAACACATAACTGCAGTCAGATGCTCTGAAACAGCAGATTTTATTTCTCGGCCTCTTTATTGTCCAATCACTGTTCAGTTTGTACAGAAAGCAGCAATGTCTAGCATACAGTCTGGGGCAGGCAATTCTCCTGTTCTCCATAACAGACTCAGCCTCCAAGATTATACTCTGACACGCTGTGATAGGGTTGCCAATTGGCTCCAGATTTGTCCACCAGAGTTGATCCAGTCCTGGGTTTACCCCCACTGTATGCAGGGACTTTACTCCTGGGGGAATTCTGCTCTACTGCGGAATGCAGAATTTGCGCTGAATTCCCCCCCTGCACAGAATTGCCAAATTCTGCACAGAAAATAGTGGAGACCCCGGCATGCCGCGAACGGAGCGCAACCCGCTGCACACGCTCCGTTTGCAGTGAAGATGAAGGCCCGGCGCGCCATTCACGGCGAAGATGAAGGCCCGGTGCGCCATTCGTGGCGAAAAGGGAAGGCCCCATGTGCCACGGGATGTGCTCCGTTTGCGGTGAAGATGAAGGCCTGGCACGCCGTTCATAGCAAAGATGAAGGCCCGGTGCGCCATTTGCGGCAAAAAGGGAAGGCCCCCCTGTGTTCCGCGGGATGCACGCCATTTGCAGCAAAGATGAAGGCCCGGCGCGCCGTTCGCGGCACACGGGGGCCTTCCCTTTTTGCTGCGAACGGTGCGCCAGGTCTTCATCTTCACCACAAACGGAGCACGTCCTGTGGCATGCCGGTGAGAGAGAATGTGTGTGTGAGAGAGGGGAGGGTGACAGAGGGCATGATTGGTAAGGGGGGGTGGGGAGGGTGAGAGAGAGCAGGAGGGTGTGAGAGAAAGCATGGGAGGTAAGAGAGGGTGGGTGGGGAGGATGCTTGAGTGTGGGTTTCAGAGAGAGGGAGCCTATATGAGGAGATTGTGAAGGAGTGTGTGTGTGTGTGTGAGAGATTGGGAGCTCATGTGTATGAAAAAGAGATTGTGTGTATGTGAGGGTGCTAGCCTGTGTGAAGGGATTGTGTATGTGTGAGACACAGCCTGTGTGAAGGGCTGCTGAGAGAGAGAGACATAGGTAGCCTGTGTGAGGATGTATGTGTGAGAGAGAAAGGGAGCTTGTGCGGGTGTGTATGCAAGAGAGGGAGCCTATATGAGGGTGTGTGTGTGCATGAGAGAGAGAGAGGGGAAGCCTGTATGAGGGTGTGTGTATGTGGAAGGGACACTCTTACAGTGAATTTCTAGGGAAATTCTGCTCAGAATATTTAAAATTCTGCAACTTTAAGTAATAACTTTTTTCTGTAATAATTTAAAATGTAATTTCTTAAAGACTGTCATGTAAATTGTGTTATTTTGACCAATATAAAGTTTGCAGAATTTTGCAGAATTTTCAGGTTTTGTGCGCAGAATTCCCCCAGGAGTAGGACTTGCAGTTCTGATCTCCTTATCAAAAGCAAGACTACAAATCCCTGCATGCAATGGCATAAACCCAGAACTTGATCAAGCCTGGGAGGTGAATCTAGAGTCAGTTGGCAACCCTTAGCTGTGGGTCTTACCAGGTTCCTTCAGGCTCCCTTGCCCTAGAGACCCCCAGTCGGGTTCTCAAGATATCCACAATGAATATGCTTGAGATAAATGTGCATACTATGGAGACTCAGTATATATATTGGGAGCCCTGCCCCGGTTCCTCTGGCTGCACAACCTCCCTGGCACTACCTTCCTTACAGCATTCTGCCTGGCTCCTTCAGCGTCTGCCCTGCTCCACCTTTTCTAAGGGTGCTTGTTTCTGCTCAAAGCCCTTGTTAATCAGATGCACCCATACAGAAGCATAACACTCCCCCCAGTGCTGAATCTGTGCCCCTCACTTCAGGATCTACAATACCCAGAAGTCTGCTGTGCATTCTTCTTTCACTTCATCCCTCAAGAACTGCACCCACCCTCTTCCTTCGCAATGCCACCTGTAGCTCTGGGTGGCCACCCTTTGTATACTGCAATAGATATGTATATACAGTGTGTATATATATCTCACTGATCAAGCGAGCTGCTGGGTAACACGAAAAGCACCTGAATCCAGTAAGACAGTAACAGTAGCAGTGGACAATGTTCACTGTATCCAAATTCTTCACTTTCCTGTAATGTCTGTCCCTTTCTGTATTTACATATATATTTCTTTGCACTGATGTCTATAGCTGGAGAGCGAGCTCGATCAATCTGTCCATGATCTATAATCAACATTGCTTTGTTTTTAAGAGTTCAATTTTCATGCATAAATTGGCTGTCGGAAAGCTGCCCTCCCTCACTGAGGCTGAAAGTAAAGCACAGTTGTTCCTCTTGGGGAAAAAAAAAAGTATATTTATAATACAATGCACAGTTATAATGTGCAGGGTTAGCTTTTGTTGTACTAGTGAATCCCTGCCATCATCAATCCTTCTTTATAAACAAAATAATAATAATAATAATAATAATAATAATAAATATAGCCTCTCAGCTTGTTATCAAGATGAACCACGGTGTGCACTTGAAACGTTCCTAGAACATAAGAACATAAGATTTGCCATACTGGGTCAGACCAGAGGTCTATCAAGCCTTGTATCTGATTTCCAACAATGGCCAATCCATGTCACAACTACCTGGCAGGATCCTAAAAGGTTCTTATCCCAGGGATAAGCAGTGGATTTCCCCAAGTCCTCCTTAATACTGGTTTATGGACTTTTCTTCCAGGAACTTTTCCAAACCTTTTTTAAACCCAGCTACACTAACAACTTTCACCACATCTTCCAGCAATGAATTCCTGAGCTTAATTATGCGTTGAGTAAAAAAAAAAAAAAAAAGCCTTCTATTTGTCCTGAATGTATCACCTAGTAACTTCATTGTGTGTCCCCTAGTCCAGCGATTCTCAACCAGTGTGTCACGACACACCACTGTGTCGCGAAGCATAAGCTGGTGTGTCGCTGCCTCCGCTTCAGAATACTGAGCTGGCTGGTCTCCTGCTGATTCAGCTAATCTTCCCTCCCCCTCCTCTGCTCCAGTGGAATGCAGAGATCTCCTCCTCCACCTGGGCTGTCAGCATTTTCAAGCCCGGGTGGGATGCAGAGCCAATTGCAGCAGGAAGCAGCCATCTAGAAAGAACATTTGGGGGTGGGGGGCTGTACGGGTGGTATGCACTCCTTATCGGCATGGCCCAGAAGAAGAAGTGAGGTTAACCCATGCAGGAATAAGAGAGGGAGCAGTGCTGAGCTAAATTTGAAGAGACACAGTGTCAGCTCCATGGCCCCAAGAAAGAGACCGAGTCCCATCGGCCACAGGGACTGAAAGAGGACAGGTTGAAGCTTCAAGCTTCTGCTGCTGCTGTTACTTGTGTTTCTAGGAGCAGAAAAACAGTGTGTGTGTGTGTATGCCTGTGTGAGTCTGAGCACCTGAGAGTGAGAGACAGCGTGAGTGTGTATGCCTGTGTGAGTCTGAGCACATGAGGGTGAGAGACAGCGTAAGTGTGTATGCCTGTGTGAGTCTGAGCACATGAGAGTGAGAGACAGCGTGTGTGTGTATGCCAGTGTGAATCTGAGCACATGAGTGAGAGACAGCGTGTGTGTGCCTGTGTGAGTCTGAGCACATGAGAGTGAGAGACACAGCGTGAGTGTGTATGCTTGTGTGAGTCTGAGCACATGACAGTGAGAGACACAGCGTGAGTGTGTATGCCTGTGTGAGTCTGAGCACATGAGTGTGAGAGCATGAGTGTGTATGCTTGTGTGAGTCTGAGCATGAATAAAAGACAGCCTGTGTGAGACTGAGCATGTGAGAGTGAAGAAAGTCACATGAATGAGAGACAGCCTGTTTGAGGCTTAGCATGTGAAAGTGAGAGTGAAAGACAGCCTGTGTGTTCATGTGCCTGTATGAAACTGAGTATGTGAGCGTCAGAGCCAGTGTGTGTGTGTGTGTGTGCATGGCATGCCTGCCTGTGTGAGGCTGAGCACATAAGATTGAGAGTGGTGTGTGTTTTTATGTGTGTGTGTGCACAAGACTGAGCAAACGCGAGTGAGAGACAGCCTGTGAGTTTGTGTGAGACTGAACATGTGAGAGTGAGGGAGACAGTACATGCATATATGATACAAGACCCCCCTCTTCTTTTGCTAATCCAAGACAATCTCAGGGCACTGTGAAATCAAACGTTCCCAGGTATGGAGAGTAGATGATTTTCTTTTTAATCCTTATTAATTTTAATTATTGGATGTCTGTGTCTGCTGTTTTGAAATGTTTTATTAGTGTTTGGAACACTTTTATGAGTTTTTTTTAATTGTTGGATGTTATTCTGTTCTTCAGCTGTTATGAAATATGTATTATTTTTATTAGTATGGTTTTATTACTATTGATTTTATATTTCTTTATTTTTTTTACGAGGAATGGTGATTCGATTTTTCCATTGTTTTACTGTTGTGGTTTCCAGTTCAGTTTTTGTCTGTATATTTCCATTCATACTTACAGTATGCTCTTTTTATTCTGTATTTGGTGAGGGTCTGTCTGTATTCGATATGTATGACTAAGGTGAGGTATTCTGCCAGCGTGTAGTTTCTGTGTAGGGATTTATAGCAGCCTGGCTTGTTCTGTTTTCCTAATTTGATGTGTATTGGTATTTTAGGGCCTGGTGTAATATCAGCACTTCTGCCTTTTTATAAGTAGGGTTGTTACTATTTGCGTGCTGGCAGTTTGGTGTTGTTTTAGTAAGGAAGTTTTACTATATTATTGTTATAATTCTTTACTCGTGACTTTGTGAGTGCTATGCCCACACTGAACACTTTGCAATAGGCCTAATGCCATATGAGTTGCAAGAGTCTTTTTTTTACTTTTTTGTAGGATTTTCTGGTTGGCACCACACAGAGCATGTAAATATAATATGCATGTTGTAAGTGATTTTTTTTTTTTATCTCAGACTGTACTTTTAATGTCATTTTTCATATAAAATATATTATAAATGCATAATTTTTAATTGTGTGGGGAGGGAGCGTGCGCAAGGCTGTACAGTTCACAAGGCAGACTTCTTCACCCACTGGATCCTGTAGGACGCAGCTCTTGTCCTCTTTCTCTTCCGGGCTAGTGATAACTGATTCTGTCTTCCCCTTCTGGGCCCGAGAGTGACAGCAGAAGAGAAAAGGTTGTCGGCCCCACGGGGGGGGGGGGGGGGGGGAAGGGAATGCAGCTTGTACAAAAATGTTTGTTTCCTAGCGTGTAACAGATGGACTCAGGACCAATGGGTATAGTGTACTCCTGATAGCAGTTGGAGACGGATCAGATTTCAATCTGACATCAGCCCTAGTACATATTAGGGATGTGAATCGTGTCCTCGATCGTCTTAACGATCGATTTCGGCTGGGAGGGGGAGGGAATCGTATTGTTGCCGTTTGGGGGGGTAAAATATCATGAAAAATCGTTAAAAATCGTTAAAAATCGAAAAATCGAAAAACCGGCACATTAAAACCCCCTAAAACCCACCCCGACCCTTTAAATTAAATCCCCCACCCTCCCGAACCCCCCCCCCAAATAACTTAAATAACCTGCGGGTCCAGCGGCGGTCCGGAACGGCAGCGGTCCGGAACGGGCTCCTGCTCCTGAATCTTGTCGTCTTCAGCCGGCGCCATTTTCCAAAATGGCGCCGAAAAATGGCGGCGGCCATAGACGAAAAAGATTGGACGGCAGGAGGTCCTTCCGGACCCCCGCTGGACTTTTGGCAAGTCTCGTGGGGGTCAGGAGGCCCCCCACAAGCTGGCCAAAAGTTCCTGGAGGTCCAGCGGGGGTCAGGGAGCGATTTCCCGCCGCGAATCGTTTTCGTACGGAAAATGGCGCCGGCAGGAGATCGACTGCAGGAGGTCGTTCAGCGAGGGGCGCCTCGCTCCTCGCTGAACGCGTATGGCCGGCGCCATTTTCCGTACGAAAACGATTCGCGGCGGGAAATCGCTCCCTGACCCCCGCTGGACCTCCAGGAACTTTTGGCCAGCTTGTGGGGGGCCTCCTGACCCCCACGAGACTTGCCAAAAGTCCAGCGGGGGTCCGGAAGGACCTCCTGCCGTCCAATCTTTTTCGTCTATGGCCGCCGCCATTTTTCGGCGCCATTTTGGAAAATGGCGCCGGCTGAAGACGACAAGATTCAGGAGCAGGAGCCCGTTCCGGACCGCTGCCGTTCCGGACCGCCGCTGGACCCGCAGGTTATTTAAGTTATTTGGGGGGGGGGTTCGGGAGGGTGGGGGATTTAATTTAAAGGGTCGGGGGTGGGTTTTAGGGGGTTTTAGTGTGCCGGCTCACGATTCTAACGATTTATAACGATAAATCGTTAGAATCTGTATTGTATTGTGTTCCATAACGGTTTAAGACGATATTAAAATTATCGGACGATAATTTTAATCGTCCTAAAACGATTCACATCCCTAGTACATATACCCCTGCAGGAAGTGCAGCTCTTCAGTATTTTCCGTCTCCGTAGCAGTTATGGACTCTATGCACGCTCGCACAGCGTTAGAGTAATTTTACCAAAGAAAACCAAAGTAAGAAGAAATCTTACCTCTTCAGACGAGCCCCGCTCTCCTGCGGTGACACCCTTTGGGTCCCTCCCCCAGTTGAGAATTCCAGAGGTGATTTCCGCGATCCCTCGGAGGTGAGCCTCGGTCCGGCGGCCGACCCTCGGTGGGGACCTAGCCCCCAAATTGGGGTGAGGCTGAGAGGCAGCGGGTGCAACTTCAAGCGCGGCGGTGAAGGTATTTTCTCTTTTCCCCCGCAGCCGGAGACCTCCCAGAACGAGACCGGGAAGCGCCGAGACAAGGTAAGGTAGAAATCTATTTAAAAGTCTCCGGTCTCTGAAGCTCGAGGAATCGCATAGGTCGCCAGCCGGGACCAGTGTCACCGGGTTGATCTGCCCTAGCAGGGCTAGACCCTGGTCAGATCCGAGGGTCCTCCCACGTGGAGACCCTCCGAGGTGGTTGCTAAATTGTGCGCGTGGTCGCCGACACCATTTTGATCTGTTCGCCGCCCTGTCCACCGTTCTGATCCGTGCGCTCAGAGGTGAGCTGTGCGCACAAATATCTTGTGCGCACAATGTCGCACGCCCAAGTACCGTGCGCACAAGCAACGCGCATAGCCATATGCTTACTATGCCGGGCACATAGCTTCAATCTGTGCGCATAACAGTGCGCACATCTCCCTGAGCGCTCACCAAACCTAAGCGAACAACTTCGACGCACCAGAGCGCACAACTGTATCTTACGCGCACAAGCCATGGCACCACCGGAAAAGAAGTTCAAAGCTCAGGGCCTTTGCCTAGCATGCCACATTAGAGCGGCACAGCATGAGGAGGCCACAGCCCTGTGTATACAGTGCGAAGAGGCCCTAGGGGATCCAACTTATGGCCCTCCCCAGCCGGTACTGGGTTCCAGCCTCTCGAGTACTAGGCCGGACCTAGCATTGCACAGTGGGACTCCCCCTCAAATGGGGCTCCCCAGGGACACGGCGCCCCTTAGTCTAGACCCAGCATCTATCTCTTGGGTGGAATTCTTCAAAGGTCTGCATACCTTCGTCCACATGCAACCGGGGCCTCCTATAATACGGCCACAGGCTCCACCAGAGGACCTCAACATCCTGGGACCCTCTATGCCTAGGGAAGTGATCCCACCGCCCAGAAGCTCCACTTTCGGAGACACGGACAACTTGGATTAGGATTCAGAACCCCTGGATGAAGGGGAACTCCCTCCGGGGACAGAGCCCCACCGAACCATGAGATGCTTCTTCACCAAGGACGAGCTTCAGACCTGGTCACACACAGCTTAAAAGAGCTTGCTATCCCGGGCACTAGTGCCTCGAGTAACCTAAGACTAACTCACTACTAGAGGGACTCAGTCAGACCTCCCGCCATTTCCCACTATTACAAGCTGTCCAGCAACTAATTGACCTGGAATGGGATGCCCCAGAAACTACGTTCAAAGGGGGCCGGGCTCTGGCAGCCATGTACCCTCTGGACCCAGCCACCAAAGATCTTGTGGCATGTCAGAAAGTGGATGCCATGGTCTGCGCGGTCTCGAAGTGCACTACTATCCCAGTGGAGGGAGGAGCAGCACTCAAGAATGCTCTGGACAGACGTCTGGAATCTATCCTCAAACAGTATTTTGACGTCTCCGCTATGTCTTTACAGATCGCGGCCTGCTGTGCCGTGGTGACACGCGCCTGCTTAGCACAGACCAGGGACAACACTCCTGGGGAGGCCCTGGAACCAGCAGTATCGTTCCTCGCGGACGCCGCTTCTGATCTGGTATGCACCGCAGCTAGAGGAATGTCATCCGCCGTGGCAGCCAGAAGATAAATCTGGCTCCGAAACTGGTTGGCTGATGCATCCTCCAAAACGAGACTCACAAGGATGCCTTTCAAGGGAACACTCCTGTTCGGAAGCGAACTAGAGAAACTAGCCAACAAATGGGTCGAGTCCCCACTGCCGTGGCTACTGGAGGACAGGAATAAGAGAAACCAGCAGTCCTTCCCCCAAACCTCCAGGGCAGAGGATCACAGTACTTCAACCCATATAGAAGCACATATCAAGCAGTCTGCCCCGCAGGCCGGAAACAGTCCTTTCGGAACAAGCACAATAAAAGGGGAGCCAGCTTGGGCTCAGGCCCCAGACGCACCCCACAATGAAAATCAGCCGACCCGTCCAAAGGTAGAAGCCATAGGGGGCAGACTTGCCCTATTCTACCAAAGATGGGTCGAGATAACTTCAGACAAGTGGGTCCTATCCATCATTCGAGAGGGATATTACCTGGATTTCCACCACTTCCCTCCGGACAAGTTTGTGGAATCTCCCTGCCACGATCCTTCCAAGAGGATGGCAGTGGAAGCTACACTGACCAGATTGCTAGCCTTAGAGGCTATAACACCAGTGCCTCCACAACAAATAAATACTGGACATTATTCCATCTATTTTATCGTCCCCAAGAAAGAAGGAACGTTCAGACCCATTCTGGACCTCAAGGCGGTCAACCGTCACCTGAAGATTCCTTGCTTCCGCATGGAAATCCTTCGCTCGGTAATAAGGGCGATACAACCGGGAGAGTTCCTTCCATCCTTGGATCTGTCGGAAGCCTACCTACACATTCCGATCCATCAAGAGCATCAGCGTTTTCTATGCTTCTCGATCCTGGACTATCACTACCAGTTCCGGGCACTACCTTTCGGGTTAGCCACTGCACCCCGGACGTTCACCAAGATCATAGTGGTGGTGGCAGCAACACTGAGGAAGGAAGGAATCCGCATGCACCCTTATCTAGACGATTGGCTGATCAGGGCAAAATCCCCAGAGGAATGCCACCAGGCAACTAACAGAGTCAAAACTCTGCTGGAGAGCCTTGGGTGGGTGGTCAACACAAACAAGAGCTGCCTGCAGCCCTCCCAATCTCTAGAATACTTGGGAGACCGGTTCGACACCAAACAAGGTCATCCTGACACCGACAAGGAGATCAAAACTAATGACCCAGTTACGAACCCTGTTGAGCGAACTTTGCCCCACAGCATGGGATTACCTACAAGTCCTCGGCCTCATGGCATCCACACTGGAAGTAGTGCCATGGGCATGAGCTCACATGAGACCCCTACAACGCTCACTGCTATCACGATGGGATCCACTGTCCCAGAACTACACCATACATCTTCAGCTCCTAGACAGAGTTCGGGCCCAACTATGATGATGGCTACAAGAAGACCATCTGAGCCAGGGAACGAGACTATCCTCACCAACCTGGATCCTACTCACCACGTATGCCAGCCTACGAGGATGGGGAGCACACTGCCAGGAGCTAACTGCCCAAGGGCAATGGAACGAAGAAGAGTCGGAATGGAACATCAATTGCCTAGAAGCCCGGGCAGTCAGACTAGCCTGCCTAAGGTTCGGTCACAGACTCCGAGACAAAGCGGTCAGAGTAATGACGGACAACACCACAACAGTGGCCTACATCAACTGTCAGGGAGGAACCAGAAGCCAACAGGAGTCTCTGGAAATAGACCTCCTAATGTCATGGGTGGAAGTGAATCTTCAAGAGATCTCGGCCGTCCACATCGCCGGGAAAGACAACGTCGCTGCGGACTACCTCAGCAGAGAAAGTCTAGATTCAGGAGAATGGAGGCTGTCGACCACAGCATTCCAATTGATAGTAAACCATTGGGGAACACCAACCATGGACTTCCTGGCAAACCGGTCCAACGCCCAAGTACCCAGTTTCTTCAGTCGCAGGCGGGAACCCCAGTCCCAGGGAATCTATACCCTGGTACAGACCTGGCCACAGGAGACTCTGTTATACACCTTCCCGCCGTGGCCCCTATTGGGCGCAATCATCCACAAGATAGAATACCACAGGGGACCAGTACTTCTAGTAGCCCCAGACTGGTCAAGAAGACCGTGGTATGCAGACATGCGAAGACTGCTGACAGGGAGCCCCCTTCCGCTACCTCCACACAGAGACCTGCTCCAACAGGGGCCGGTCCTCCACAAGGATCCAGCTCGATTCTCTCTTACGGTCTGGCCATTGAGAGGACTCACCTAAGGAAGACCAGATACTCGGGGGCAGTAATTGACACCCTACTCCGAGCACACAAGTTCTCCACATCCCTAACATACATAAGGATTTGGAGAGTATTCGAAGCCTGCTGTGAGGACCGCAACATCATACCATGCTCAGTCAAAATTCCTGCGATTTTGGAATTCCTGCAGAACTGCCTACAGAAGGGGGATTGTCTCTCAACTCCATCATGGTACAGGTGGCCGAATTGTCAAGCTAGAGAACCAAGAGTGAGAGCGGCAGCATAGCCTCTCACTCGGATGTCTCCCGCTTTCTGAAAGGAGTCAAGCAGATCCGACCATCCCTGAAGTGGCCAGTGCCTCTTTGGAACCTCAACCTGGTCCTAGATTTCCTAGCAGGAACCTCCTTCAGACCTCTCCGCAGCCTGTCTCTCCGACTATTAACACTGAAGACAGCCTTCCTGCTGGCAGTCTGTTCGGCCCGTCGTATATCCAAGCTACAAGCACTGTCCTGCCGAGAGCCGTTCCTTAGACTCACCCCGGGAACCATCTAGTTACGCACAGTTCCGTCGTTCCTCCCCAAAGTGGTGTCTCACTTCCATCTCAACCAAACCATCTCGCTACCATCGCCAGATGAGCATAAGAATTCGGAAGAGGCTTGAAGTCTACGCCATCTCAACATCGGCAGGCTCCTAGTCCGATACCTGGAAAGGTCGGAATCCGTACGAAAGACGGACCATCTATTCGTCCTTCACAGCGGGAAGAAGCAAGGGGAAGTGGCATCGCGAACAACCATAGCCCGCTGGATCAAAGAAGTCATCAAGGTGGCCTACATAGATGCAGGCAAGCCACCGCCTTTACAAGTCAAGGCCCATTCTACTAGAGCCCAGGCAGTGTCCTGAGCGGAAACCAAGATGCTGTCACCCGCCGAGATCTGCAGGGCGGTGACATGGTCCTCCATCAACACCTTCTCCAGTTTTACCACCTGGATATTCAGGCTCAGGAGGACACAGCATTTGCAAGGGCAGTGCTAAGTGGGTCACGGACAGCCTCCCACCCGGTTCGGGAGTAGCTTTTATACATCCCATTGGTCCTGAGTCCATCTGCTACATGCTAGGAAATGGAGAAATTACTTACCTGATAATTTCGTTTTCCTTAGTGTAGACAGATGGACTCAGCATCCCACCCACGGCTGCCGTTACTCATGGAATTCTCGCGGGACATCCCCAGGAGCGAGTGATTCACAGGTAAGCCATGCTTTCATTCATCTAGGACACCCATCCTACCGAGTGTCGATGTTTCTCGGTTGAGGGCACTGGCGGTCTCCAGCTGTAGCCAATTCAACCGGTTCAAATTAATCAAGTTAACCAAGTTATAAAGTTAATCAAGTTATCCTAGTTATAAAGTAAATCAAAGTTATTCAAATTATTCAGTCATGCATATATCCACAAGGCTTTTTGAGAAGAATACTGAAGAGCTGCACTTCCTGCAGGGGTATATGTACTAGGGCTGACGTCAGATTGAAATCTGATCCATCTCCAACTGCTATCAGGAGTACACTATACCCATTGGTCCTGAGTCCATCTGTCTACACTAAGGAAAACAAAATTATCAGGTAAGTAATTTCTCCATTATTTTTGTTCAGAGAGAGGTATCTGTGAATTTTCAGGTTCAGTTTCTAGAAAGAATGTCCGTCTTTAAAAGTGCATTAGTGTCTCTACAAATTGTCAAGAATGGGTTCACCAGTTAGTGGTTTAGCTGGATCCAGGGGAGCTACATCAAACCAGGGTTCATCTGGCGGGGGGAGGATTACCTCCTGAGCCCTGGTGTGGCAATATTTTGCTTCTCTTTACTCACTCTACACACTGATAGTCCTGGTCAGAGGTATTCTCAGCTGGCTATTAGGTTCACCAGGGGGACTCCAAGTACCTAAAGAACCACGGACTCCAAGGATGGTGTTCAAATTAAAAGTTTACTTACCGTTTGAGGAAAACCAAAGCCCAAACCAACATGGCAAAATCAAAACCCCATCAGAAAAATCATAATCATGAGAAAAGCCAAAGTGTATGGTACATCCCCCTGGGTGTTCTTTCCCCAACTGAACCAGTGTCCATTCCAATAGTCCTGCCCTATGAAGGGCAAGATAACTCTTCACGCTCCAGCATAAAGAAAGGGCTGGAGAAGTAAAAATCCTCTTGTCCAAAAATGGCTCTCGAACAGTTAACTCCATCACTCCATACAAAATTCTCAAAATCCAAAACTTCATTCATTCTCAGAAAATCTCCAGCCTCTGTTGTTAACTGGTCACAAAGGCAAAAGGTCCGGAACCCAAGCTTTTTGAGATACCGGGGCTATGCCCTTCTCTCAGGTATCTTGGCCTGAAAATCCACAAACAGCAAACTTAAAAAAAAAAAAATTCTCTACTTCTTCTACTCTTCAAAACTCTCCTCTCCTCTTGGTCTCTCCACCTTGGGGATGGAAAAGATCCTCCTATTCTGTGAAACTGGTGAGCAGCGATCCACCCAAAACGTTCTTCCCTCTCCTGATACCCAGGAATGATCTTCCTGTATCGCCTTCCCTCTGATTCTGAGCATGCTCACAGGGCACCCTGTACCCCCGAGCCACAGCGCACAGAGAGGTAGGGTTAGCACAAGGGATGCATTCCAAAAATGCAAAACCCATTCCCACTGCCCCATACTTGAAAAGTCTAAGAGAATACTAGTGACAGGCAAAGCAGGGTCACCCATAGATCACCCCGACTAAACACAATGGCCTTGCTCTGATGCTGCTGTTCTTTGTGTTGAGTGATATCATGATACAGCAGTTCTTTGCTTGCTGTGCACTGAAGAGCAGTGATGATCATGGAATTGCTCAAATATTAGGCTAATGCAACTTCATTATCCAGCAAAAGTACATGCAAATATCAAGCAGGTATGATTGGAGCAAGTTTGCCATTCTTTTCCCCACCCCCATCAGTTTAATGCTTAAATATTGTGGGTCCATGACTGACTTTTCTATGCAGTCCGTAACGGTGATAAAGACCAAATAGCCCATCCAGCCTGCCCAGCAAGTTGCTCATAGTAGCAGCTGCTGCTCCATGCAGGTTATCCCATGGAAATTTTCGAATCCCAAGGGGTGGTCCAGAGGGCTGTCTGGAGGTCTCCTTATGGATGGGGAAATACTGAAAGGACTAGCAGGGTCTTAAACTGATTGCTGTGGGAGCAGCAGGCTGGAGCTCTCCAGAGATAGCCATTTTCACCTAATTTAGATAAGTTTGATAGTTTTTCCTAACAAATGCATCAAATATTTCTATCCAATCCACCCACTTGGAGATTTGATTACACCCATAAACATGGGTACCATGGCAGGAGGAAGCATTAAATCCAAGGGAGTCGGAGAACATGAAATAAACCAAGCTAAATAAAATGCTCAACGAAGTCCACAGATAGTAGACAACCTCCAGGTAACTTTTTAACTTGTGAAATTAGCATGCAAACTGGAATCAGCCGCATATTTTAATGCCTTTAATAACCTGGTCCTCAATAAGGGACTGGATGACCTGGTCTTGAACAATGGAGTTCTCCAAAGTACACACTCACTTTTCTTCTGCAACAGCTATGATTGTTTTCTAACTGTGCCAAAGGTAATTTTCACAGATTTATTGACTTAGAACAGAAACATTTACTCAACATCCACCCCTTTATTTCTTAAACAGATATATATACACATTGTGGGTATGTGGCACCATCAGGACCAGGCTTAGAGTTTTGCACTCATAGGCAGCGGTGGAGAGTGGGGAGTGGGAGACCCTGAAGATTGGAGAGTGATATATAGACCCTTTTCCTCTACTACCCCTCACAGTCCCGCAGTGCCATAGCAGTGTCCCTTTAACGTGGATGGTTGGACCAGGCTCCTTCCCTTTTTTTGGGCCTGGGTATCTGGCACCTTCAGAGTTTTGCACCCTAGCAGTTGCCTGTGTTGCATCTGCCTAAATCTGGGCCTGGGCCCTGGAGCACTCTGTGGCTGGCCAGAGAGTAGATACAGGCTAGACTCTGGCTCTTTGCTCGTCAACTTTATATTAGTTGCAGAAAAACCAAACATAAACAACAGCAATGTAATTCACAGCTAGGTCTGCCTGTTCAGGCCTAGCTGCTTAGCCCCTTCTAAAGAAAACATCCTCAGAACAGAACTCCCTTCCTGTCCAGCCTAGTCCATCTTAAAGCACAAATGCCTGGTCCCAGGCTTTTAAGGAGAGGGTCTATCAGGCACTTCTTTACAGGGCAGTATTCCCATGTAGTTTAAATTGGACATGATTTTGACCCACTCCAAGTCTCTTTCCTTCAGTTGACCAACAGGTAATGTTTTAATTGGGCAGTTTTCAACTTTTAGGCTTTTGGATTCAATTTTTCTCTTGCCAAACTTTGAAGTCCCAGAGGACATATTAGCTGAGTCAGCATCCTTTCTACCGTTCACTTTCTCTATATGGTAGAGCTTCCCAAACCTCTTCTGGGGAGCCCACAGCCATCCAGGCTTTCAGGATAGCCACAATGAATATGCATGAGATAAATTTGCCTACCATGGAGACTGGGTATATGCAGATTTATTACATGCAGTTCAGTGCGGATATTCTGAAAACCTGACTGGCTGCAGGGGCCCCATGACAGGTATGTCAGGCACTGCTGTATGGAAACAGTAGAGGAATCCATTTTACCCATATGTGGATCCATACTTAGAAATAATTGCAATCTAAATCATGCCCAGATGGCAATGCGTATTTTTTCAAACTTTATTTTTGTTGCCTTTCTGCCACATGGGAAAGTACTGTTGGGATAAATAATCAAAAACTGGGTGCATTGGTGCAGACCCAGTAAGAAATTGTCATACTGAGTCAGACCAAGGGTCCATCAAGCCCAGCATCCTGTTTCCAACAGTAGCCAATCCAGGCCATAAGAACCTGGCAAGTACCCCAAAACTAAGTCTGTTCCATGTTACCATTGCTAATGGCAGTGGCTATTCTCTAAGTGAACTTAATAGCAGGTAATGGACTTCTCCTCCAAGAACTTATCCAATCCTTTTTTAAACACAGCTATACTAACTGCACTAACCACATCCTCTGGCAACAAATTCCAGAGTTTAATTGTGAGTTGAGTAAAAAAGAACTTTCTCCGATTAGTTTTAAATGTGCCCCATGCTAACTTCATGGAGTGCCCCCTAGTCTTTCTATTATCTGAAAGAGTAAATAACCGATTCACATCTACCCGTTCTAGACCTCTCATAATTTTAAACATCTTTTGCTCACAGAGCTTTGCAGCAATTATTCCCCCAAGGAAAAATTACCCGTAGAGATTTGCACCTGCTTTCTCCGTGCATACTTTTTTAGTACACCACCACATGATCATTCGAAATTACATGCATTGTTCCATTCTTGGCCCCCGCCCTGGGGCATGTGGATAAAAATGTGTGCTGAACGGTGCACATATTATACCCACATACAGGGTGGGCTAGAATCAAGAGTCAATTTCCATGAGTAAAACACTGTTTGCCTTTTGATAATTGTCCTCTGCATTAGGATAGTATAAAGAGAAAAACATGAAGCGAATTTTAGTAACTACACAGATCCAAAGGGTGGGGAAAATGCTGGATCTGTAGAAAGCAGCTGTATGACAATTGCAAATGATAAATACAAGAGAGAAAATTAAACCTCGGGATGATATAATGAGAAAGTATAGAGTGAATCCCTGTGAACTGAGTCCATATGGGAATCCAAAATGTATATAGTACAGATTGGTTTCCTACCAGCTCTAAGTGACGTAACTTGTCCAGTTGTGTAACTGGGATCATATCTGGTCTTTACGTTAAGATATTTCATTAGAAGTGAAGATTGTATTATTAATGCAATAACATTTGTAAAAGTACACTTGGCTTAAATTGGATTAGTTATATTTAGTTCTTTAATATAAGACAGTTATTCATTTTAAATTTGAAGATTTTTCTTCATCGGGGAAGCAAAGTTATAAGACTTTGAAAGTATAAAAAGCAGAGACAAATTCTCTATCTCTGTTCTCTGATTTTTATTAATGTGTCTGTGCATAGCCATGGTAAAATTCTATTTGCGAATCAAAATGAAAAAAACATCTGATACGATTATGAGGTTCTGCAAAAAGTAATTTCAGATTTTTATTTTCCAGCAATTAGCTATAGAAGATCTTTTTTGAGTCTCAGTGAATATCATTCTTAGAGCCACAGAATATACAGAGGTCAGGGGAAGGGCATGAGATACATTCAGAGACTTCAAAAATATAAATAACACATAGGAGGCAATCCATATTTTTTGATAGGAAAAAAGTTCCAGAAAAAGTGGTCATGACCGAAGACCGGAAGAGAGTTGAGCCAAAAGTAAAACAAGGAGGCATTTCTTCACAGAAAAGCTAACGGAAAGCATGGGGCAGCTTCCTGACGGAGGTGGTGGGTGCAAAACCAGAATTTATAAAAGAATGGGTTTCTTACAGCAGTAGGAAAATAAGGGTAAAAATAGAAATCGAGCAGGATCTGTGGCATGTTTCTATGTTCTAGCGCTAAGGCAACATTTGCATATACACAAGCAGAGGTTGCAGTCTAGGTGGAAAGATGGACAATAGCAAAAGGAGCAAATAGAAGTTCTAGAACATCCTCTGGAACCTGTCTAGAATTGTAGATGCCTTGGTAGAATTAAAGAATCTGATGCAATCTCAGGTAAGTGATACTTTCATGGCAAAAAAAATTCATACAAAGGAATTTGCAGCACTAGAATAATTTAAAGTCATAAACTTGAATTTTAAATGCCCGACGCGTGCCGAAATTAGGGGATGCGCAAATATGTTGCGCCGAGCGGTTCTTAAAAGCTGCTTGGATATGCGCATACATGTCGCTGCGTGCACAAATAAGTTTCCAAAAAGGGGCGGGGCATGGGCTCTCCTTGATTTTTACCTAATATTTGTGCATAAATACGTGATCTGGCATGCACTGGGATCCCGTGCTGCATAGCTTTACTTCTGCTATGGTTGACGTGTAAGATGTAAAACAAAAATATCTAGGCAGAGCAGTGAGGTTTTAAAGGTCGGGGCTAATAGGGGGGAAGTGAGGCTATTAAACTAGGGGGGTTTGGAAGTCCTATCCCTTAACTGGGTGAACTGGGAAAACTGGCATTGGCACACATGCCTTTTAAAATCCCACTTATGTGGTAGAAGTGGCATTAGCATGTACAGGCACATGCCCACTTAAAATTGAATGTACATGTGCAATCGGTCAGGCTATTTTATAACGTGTGCACATGTTATAAAATGGCTGCGTCCCTGAGCGCGGGCTGCTGAACATGTGCACGTGTGCGCCTAGGTGCTGCATTGAAAGTCACCGTCATACTGTACAATAGGGATGTGCAATGTTTTTCCCAAATTAGGCAATGTCAGTGAAATTGCCTAATTCGGAATGGTTCGGGAGAACCGAAAAACGATTGAATTTTTTTCCGAAATTTCGTAATATATTCATTTTTCAGTTAGTGCGCGCTAACTCCCGATAGTGTGCACTAACCCGAAAATCGGGGCCCCTGAAAACACCCCCCCCCCCCGAACCAAGGGAAAAATGAAATTCCCGCAGGGGGGGGCCTCGAAACAAAGCCCGACACGAAAATTTAACCCAAAGCACAGCTCTACTGTACAATTGGCCTGTGTTATACAGTTGTTTGTTCAGCCAAAATAGATAGCCCCTTATTTAGCTCCTTATCTTTTGGTTTTGCATATTTTAATGGAATATTGTAATCTTTCCCATTTGCATGCTGATCTAGCAAAGCTCAAAGTTAAGATTTCTACACGCTCCGCAAGGAGACCCATGATGGTGAAGCTGGTATGGAGCTTGATGACAATATTGGTGCTGCCTTCCTTCAATCCTGTACGTGCTCCCTCTGGCCATAAATCTTCCAACTCTTGCAGCTCAGGAAATTCTGAGACAAATTTCAAATTTCTAATAAGATCTCTGTTTTTGTTCTTGTGGTGCATTAAGTAGTGCATCCGCCGAGGCGAGCAGCAGTGAAAGGCAATTGTAAGAACAGCTTGGCAGTGCAAGTAAAGGATAGTTAGGAAACATTTTAGTTCTCTACCAGAGAAGAGTCTTGAAAGTAAGGTCATTTCTTTAACAGAAGTAACTCCTAACATTTTGTTGTGGTTGAAAGAACTCCTGCTGCTGGATTTTGAGGCATACTCTCTAAGTTAAATCAAGTGATATTAATAAGAACCAATAGTGTAGTGTAGGGGTGGGCAACTTCAGTCCTGAAGTGCCACAAACAGGTCTGGTTTTCAGGCCATGCACAATGAATATGCATGAGATAGATTTGCCAACAATGGAGACACTGCATGCAGATATACCTCATCCATATTAATTGGGTGTATCCTGAAAACCAGACCTGCTTGTCAGCTCCAGGAGTTGCCTATCCTGTATAGAATAATGGTGAGAACCCAGATCTATGAAATCTGGAAAATGTCTGCTTAAATCATCCCTACCACATTGTGTGTGACCTTGAGCAAGTCAGTTAACCTTTCCAAGCTCATATTTCGATTGTAAAGTGTTAAGGGACAATAGCGTTGTAGCCATGTGATATATCCAATGCTACTGTATATACAAGCATTAAATATGTATTATGCCAAATATACACAAACAAACAAGGGCAAGCTGAGACTATTTGGGATTGTCCTTTATCAAATATGATTTCTCTCAGATGCTCCTGTTCCATACCCCAGTACTATCCTCTTTTGCTGTACAAAAAATGAGATCCATATTCAGAAGCATTTAGCCAGGTAACTCAGAAGTTACCTGGCTAAATGAAGATTTGGGACTGTTAGGAACACAACTCATGGGTTGGCCCCGCAAGCCACTGTACTCACCCTGACAATGCTGAGAGCGGCCCAGGACGCTGTCAATACACTCCCATGGCTGGGACACCACTGTCTTTCAATGCCGCTAAGCGCAGCCCCCACACACAGCCATGTTGCTCCTGTCCCAGAACATCCTTAAACACGCGTGCATGCGTTATATGGGCCCTGCGGTGGGAAATGCTGAATGGCACCCTCTGATGATGTCAGGCCAGTCGGCCTCTTTAAGCAAGGACCTTGCAACATTAGCTCACTACAGCAGCGGGTCTCCTGCCTTGCAGTACATGTTGCTTGCGTGTGACTGGTTCCTGTTCTCCTGCATTCCTTAATTCCAGGTCTTCCTCATCCAGCCTTGTTTTCCAGCCTTGTCTTCTTCAGTCTCCTTCACCCGGTTTACCACATCCAGCCTCGCCTTGTCCTGTCCCTCTTGTCCAGTGTCTTCTATGTATCTTCATCCCCCTTGGCTGGACTCTCTGGATCTTGACCTCTTGCTTGGACGTGACCATGATTACCTGCTTGGTCCTGACCACAATGGCTTGTCACCTGGACCTGACCACTCTTGCTAGCTGTGTACCTCGACCTTGGCCTGTCTCGGACTCCATTAGTCTGCGGCCTGCCCTGACCCCAGTGTGCTTTTGGACTCTTAGTTCTCTTCACCGCCATAGGGGCCCCGCCTAAGTCCTACCAGTCGCCAGAACCCAAGGGCTCAGCCTGCGGGGGAGGCAGCCGGTATAGGTAAAGCTCCAGACTTCCCGCTACAGGGCGTGTTTGCCAGCTGTTGGCGTAGGCCTCATGGGTTTGCCCTCGAGGCTGCGTCAAATATGCCAGAGCACAAAGGGCTCTCATACCCGCTACCCTTTACACAGGGTAAGTTGGGGGCATTCCAGCAGTATAACTGGGAGGAGTTGAGTTAGCCCACAGACCTGCCCCAAAGTTAGCCAGATAAACGTATCTGGCTAACTTTAAGACCGTCAGCTAACTAGCTAAACTACATAGCAGCTGAATATGGACCTCAAGATCTTTATTAATCATTTTTACAATAAGCACAACATAAGAGGGAACCCTTGTTAAACTGGACCAAAATGCTGGTTTGTTTTTTTTTTACTTTTTCAAATAATGCTAAAACAAGAGGACACTCCATAAAACTTAACCACCAGCGGAAAGTGCTTTTTCACTCAGCGCACTATCAAGCTGTGGAATATGTTGCCGGAGGACGTGGTCAAGGAGGCGAGCATGGTGGGGTTTAAAAGAGGTTTGGACAAGTTCATGAGGTATTATTAGCTCGGAAGACTGAGAGTAACAAAAAAATAGATGTACTATTTGGGATCTGCTAAGTACTTGTTGTTACCCAGACTGGCCACTGTTGGAGACAGGATGATGGGCTCAGTGGACCTTAGTCTAACCCAGCGTGGCATTTCTTATGTTCCTAAGAGAAGGTGTAAAAAAAAGAAAAAAACCCTATTCTTTATTTAGCTGTTCCACATCTTGCTCATAATTTTATAACTTCTATCATGTCCCCCTTCAGCCGTCTCTTTTCTAAGCTGACGAGCCTTAACCTGTCTAGTTTCTCATCACAGAAAGCTGCTCCATCCCTTGCATCATTTTGTTACTTTTCTCTGGACCTTTTGAGGTTCTGCTCTGTCTTTTTTTGAGGTGGGGCGGCCAAAACTACACAACGCTACTCAAGATGTGATCACGCTTTATCTCCAAAAAGAGGCCATATGATATTTTCTGTTTTATTTTCCATTCCTTTTCAAATAATCTGTAACATTCTATTTGGTTTTTAACCACCGCCACACACTGAGCTGAGGATGTCACCACCTTTTCCCGGTTGGTGTTGAAGCCCATCATTGAGTTTGAGCCTTGAGACAGCCATAATGGCGAAACGTTAGCTGACGTCGGCTCTTATCTGGAGGAAGTGATTTCCTGGCTCCAGCATGTACAAGCCAATTGTGGCTTTTGATTTGGTCTAAATAATCACCGACAAGAACAACTGGGAGACACAGATGGCTACATACGTGCATAGTTGGTTGCATGTGTGAAGAAGAGGGTCACCAAATATACCCAGCTTCAGATAAGTGAAACTGTTTATTAAAAACATTATATTCAGAAGTTATGAAATTCTAAATTATTCTGGACATAACACTTGTTATTCTTTCATTTGTGATGCTGTGGATCTCTTGCAACAAATATTTTTTGAATAAAAATTGAGTTAGGTGGTTGGTGGTTTTTAAAGACCGATGATTGGAACAACCTCTTAAAATACCAATACCATTCTAGCTAGAGCAGGTTTTGAGGCTCTGAGCTCTTTTCTACTCCTTACATTAATACCTTTGTAGTAACACCTCTAAGATTTGAATAATGATATATGTGAAGTTTTTCATGTGTGAATTTGGTTTTGGTATCTTCACATTCACCTGCCTTATTTTGGAAGTTTCTGAAATAATTTCAAAACATACACACTACGTTCCTGATTTGATGCCCAAGTCGGGCCTTCTGTTCCCCGGATCGGCTGGGGCTTGGAGATGCTGTGGAGTTATTGTTCACGGCCCCCGGGGGTAGAGAGAATCGTGGTCATTGCTCAAGGGTTACGCCTAGTGGCTGGGTTCAGGGCCCCTGATTGCAGAATTCTGGAAGGAGCCCTGATGCATGGCCCCTGGCTCATGTCTGTCACTGCAATGACCAGACTAGGTATGCTGAGGGTGGGAGAGATGCAAAATAGGGGGAAAAATTTCCTGTCCAATATGCAGGTAAAAGTAGACAGAAGACCCTCACTCGGGAGATGCATTTTGTGGTGGTGGTGGTGGTGGGAGGGTATTGGTGAGGTCTAGGTAGGGTTTTCATTTGCATGCCTGATTTTTTTATTTTAAAAAGTATGCACATACATTTTTACAGCAAATAGCAGGGGATGTCTATGGGTAGTTTTGCAAGGGTCATTTTCAAAGCGAACTTATGCACATAAGCTCGCTTTGAAAATTGATGTAACTTGCGCGTACAATAGCCTGCATATGTATGCGGACTATTAGGCCCACTGGGGATTGCTCTGTAACTTAGGACCTCAGCTTGAAACTAGTAAAGTTAATGTGTGCTGCAAAAAGGACAAGCAATGGTGGCAAATAGGTCCATATAAAAGAAAAGTTCACCTAGAAATAATAATAAATTGTAGCAGCCTTGGTTATTTGACATGCGAAGATAAGATGAATAAAACAGCAAACACCAGGTGCCTTCTAAATAAAATAAATAAAAGATTTAAAAAAAAATCAATTAAAAGGTGAAGTCAGCATGGCCATGATTCAGCAATAATGCCTGCCTGCTTGCTTAATAAAATGAAATTGTAAAAAAAAAAAATGTCAAAAAGAAACAAAGTTTCAGAATGCAGAGTTTCTTCTATCACTAGGCAAACTCAATTTATGCAGGTACAATGTATTTGAATATTGGCTTGTTTAAAGTATGCATCAAAATAATTACGTTACCTAGCAATTAAGTGGGCTACTAAAAATGTATCCAGAAATGTTTGATCTTCTCATGGTTTATCCAGATTCCTGGCTTCAGACAGATTTTTTGATAAATTTAGAGTAAAGTTTGTTGGTTTTTTTTAACTAGCAGTCCCTCCAAAAATTAGTAGGGAGAAGTAAATAACTTCCCAAATGTTTACTTTTGTTAAACAATGTCATTATTATTCTTATTATGAGAGATGAAAAAATGTTGATAGTGCTTCCTAATTTGGTTGCATATATCTTTTTTTACTTATAAAACTTAAAAATATAACTAAACACCTAGGTCCAGGACTGCATTTTCTTGCATGTGT
This sequence comes from Rhinatrema bivittatum, assembly GCF_901001135.1. Taxonomy (NCBI): domain Eukaryota; kingdom Metazoa; phylum Chordata; class Amphibia; order Gymnophiona; family Rhinatrematidae; genus Rhinatrema; species Rhinatrema bivittatum. Next base: position 241,799,485 of record NC_042620.1, read on the forward strand.
AACTGATAAGCAATCTTCAAACTATCAGGTTTATCCAAATTTTGTTTAACCTACAGAAAAAAAAATTGAAATTGTCAACCATCATGATTCACTGTGCACTTTGGTGATGTTTACCAGCATAGCATCCCTTCTTGTCTCTGAGTGAAGGCATACCTTTAATGGAAACGTTTAAATGTGTGTGCATGATGGAGAGGTGCATATTGAATAATTATAGTCTTAAAATTACAGTGATTGTGAAAATGTAAACTTGCTATTTTACATTTTTCCTGAATATGGAGTCAAATGTAAACCAAGATCAATAGCAAATTTCATGAAAATCAAGTAAGTGGACAATTCCAAGCAATCTTGACATTTTCTGCACAAATATGTATTCAATGGATACGGAAAAATATTCAGTTTTTGTTCAATGTGCTACCTGTCTGGTATACTCTAATTAATCAAATTAGATGTTAATCCTGATAGACCTTTGATTTAATCCAGGGACAAAAAGTTGTCAGTTTTTATTTTGATACATTTTGTGACTTATGCATTATCACCTATGACATTTTGTGTCAAATGTAATGTTTTCCGATGGTAGGAACCCCCAAATTTGTTCATGGTATTTTCAATAACTTACTATATATGATACCAAAGTTACTGTTCTGGAAAATGTCATCAAGAAAACAGAAGTATGCCAGCATACCTTATAGCTAGAGCAATCTTAAAGGAGTATGAGTTATCCAGCAGAGTGGATATCCCTGAGGGAGTAGACAGGATGAGATGTGATCTAAGAAAACTTGATATGTGGTTGAGTGTGAGGCAGTTTAGAGTCAATGCAAAAAACCCCAAACAAACCAGAATCATGCATTTAGACTGCAGAAATCAGAGGGAGCAGTACATGATGGGTGGGCGGGGGCGAGTGAGATACCGCCCTAACCATGAGTGAGACCTCGGGGTGATTGTGCCCAGTGACCTCAAGGTAGCAAAATAATGGTAGCCAAAGCCAGAGGGATATTAGGGTACGATGGGAGGAGGTGGTAGTGCCTCACATCGTGTCCAGTTTTGGAGGCTGTCCCTTTGAAAGGCTGTAAATAGGATAAAGGTGAAGCAGAGAGAGGCTAACAAAATGGTGTAGGGTGCACACCAAAAGCCATATGAGATGAGGCTTAAGGACCTAACTATGTAATCACTAAAGAAAAGGAGAGAAAGATATAAATAATTCACAAGAACTAAACTGTTTGAAGAGGAAAGTATGTTTGAAGAGGAAAATATGGTCCAGATGGTCAGGGCATGGGGTCCCAGGGAATAGACTCGGGAGCAGCATCAGAAAATATTTCTTCATGGAAAGGGTTGTGGATGCATGGCATGGCCTCTCGGTGGGAGTGGTGAAGACAAAAGCTGTAACGAAATTCAAGAAAGCCTGGGATACACACAGAGGATCCTTTATTGTGAAGACGTGAGGGCAAAGCCAGAGATCAACTGGGGGCAATGGCATTGTACCAGGAAGAAACTGGACACACTGGATGGGCCTTGTAGTCCTTCTCTCTGCCTTCATATTCTGTTTCTGTGCAATTTTGTTTTCAAAATATTTTTTCCCTATACAAAATTGATTTTCATTTCACTTAAAGTGCTCCAAAACTGTAGCATTAAGCATCAAAGTTGATCTTCACAGCATACGTCTCGGAAATCAACATGGAATAACCCAGATTATCCATGCAAATTGACTTGTGCAAGTCTCTGAAGTGCTGCCTGCTTTTAGGCACTGCATCGGGAGCTACTCAGGTGTGATGTACTATATGAAATTGTATGTTCTGGTTGAGTACAGTTTATTTACTCTGTAAGTTATTGATTCCCATCATGTAAATGCCCGTTCACTTGTCTTGTTGAAAGGGACAAAGTCATCCTGGAGCTCTTCTTCCATACCCACTGTGGGCTTTGCTTCTGGACCTTTCCATTTCCTCTTGTTTTGGTAATAGCCAAGTTTTTCCTGGTATGGTCCAGATGGCGATGACATAAGCCAGCAAGGCGGGGCTGTTCCACTTCAGGAGGTCCCTGCTCCGGGGTAGTGAGGGCACAGCTCAGCCCTTGCACTACCTTGTGTAAACTCTTGGGTTGCCAACATCTTAGGAGAGGGCCAAACCCTCACCCAGGGTGTGCAGAGAAGGTCCAGATTGTCCCACAGAAGCAGGTTCCAAGAAATTGTAAGTGTAGCGTCCTAGTAGTCGTATGGCTCCTGGAGAAAGCTGAATTCTTTGCAGGTTGTGATGCCTTTCACCGGATTCATTTAAGAATAACCCGAAGGTGAATTTGTATAGGAGCTTCAGAGCCCACATCAGTTTCTGACAAAGGGTTATTATGTTCAGTAAAAGGTATCAAGGCCTGTAAAGAATCCAGGGATTTATAAGTGGCAAGCACTTACATAACAAAGAAAAATAAGAAGAGGTTAATAAAAAAGCAGAAGAAAAATCCTGTGCACGTATATTAGCCGCTTTTCATCTTGAACCAGCATTTGGCGGGAACCCAGTTGGCAGTTGCAACCTGCAAAATCATCTAGATCTCTCTGTTTTGGTCTGCATTTTATTTAATTCCTGGAGCAATAAAAGTTCCAGAAAGCTCTTTCTACTTTTATTCATTGATTTGGGTTTAGCTGATGCCTTGTCATTGAAAGGTCATGGCAGGTTTAGCAGGTATTTCCCTGTTCCCAAGGGGTATATGATCTAAGCAGCCCCCTTCCCTCCAGTGGGAATGTCAGCAAATCAAGGACTGCCGTGCTGATTCTTATCAGAATCTCCTGCAGGCATGAAACTGGCACTTATGAAGGAGGAATATAACTGAAGGGATGATTCTGGGAGGGAAATGACTGGAGCCTTGTTACTGAAAATAAGCAATAAAATATGGAATGAGAAGAAAAGAATTTAGACCCAGGAAATGAAGATCCAAAGCAGAAGCAAGTTTGCAAGTTGATATTGGAAGAAATGTAGCCCGTGTGGCTACTTTGATGCTGGCAGGTTTCCAACCGAAATGTTGCCCCCCAAAATAAGGCACTGCAGGCCCCTCCCCACCGTGTGAACAATTCTGTCTTTACGTGTGGCTCGCTTCTGTGCCTCCCCAGGCCGCTCTTCCCACCAGCCCGCTTGCACAGCCCAGGACTAATGCTTCGGAGATTTTTTACCAGCAGCCGACCCGCTGCCAAGAGTACTCACCATTGTAACTGCTGAATGCGATGGGAAATCCCCGTCAACGGCATCTTTCTATGGTACAGAACGGTCCCTGGCTCTTAGCAACGGTGTCAGATGAAGCTGGGAAACTCTGCATCCTCACTTCTGATTCTGCTGCAGACGCCCAAAAGCCTTCTTTCATGCTATTTTTATTACAAACTACCCATGATTGTAACTACCATGTTCCCTATGTTTTGGGGGTAAGGTTTTTTTGTTTTCGTTTTACTTTTCTGTCTGTCTTTAGTCATAGTTATATTTACCTAGTGCATTGTGCATGAAGCCTTATGCAAACCAGCCTTCCTTTGTCTCCCTTCAGCCTGATGCACATTAGCTGGCACTGGAGAATAGACCTTGGACTTGGTGGTGAATAGTCGTGCCTTGTTCTTGTCACATAACAAAGCCATGTTCTTGTCCAGCACTCCTCCCACCTCGTTCTTTTTTTTTTTTTTTTCCCTTTTGACTCATCAACATTGCTTTATTCGCTTGCTGCCATCCATTTTCTTAATTACTTTTGTCATCTCTCTCTCTCTCCCCCTCCCTCCCTCTCTTCTCAGTTGCCTTTTGCTAATAAGATTTTGCCTTTTTATGAAAATATCTGCCAGCTTTTGATTGTTCGCATGAAAAGATTTCTTATTAAAACTTACGGCAAAAGTCTTTCTGCAAAAGCAAAAACATACAGCGTTCTTGCAAAAACTTATGAGTGAGAAATTTACATTTTGCATCATGAGAAGCTGTTATCGCTCTTAACATTGCCAGTTTCTCTCTGCTTATGTTTAGTAATCACCTATACCAATTAGGCCTTAGAGCTCAGAGATCGGAACCTGTCAGGTAGCCGTCTGGATGGTAAGACATGATCGAGGTGCTGGTTGGGCTGGTTGGGGGGAAGACGAGTTTTGGATTAAGTATAGGATCATGCATGTTCATCTAAATAGAATGGTAGAGTACCTATGAGGAAGCAAACGAAAACTGGTTCTGCGGCTGGAATATGTGATGTATCCTTACAGTGTGTGGACAAGAATAACTGAGCAAACTTGATTGGGGGGGGCTAATCAAACTTGATTGGGGGGTGGCTAATCAAACTACCTGCCCTCCCTCAAAAATGCCCACACAAAATTGTGCCTGCATTTTTTCAGGCAAAAAAACAATGCGTGCAGCTTTCTCCTCCGACCTAGTCCTGTCCTGGTAATGCTTACCGAAAAGCACGTTGTTGACACATGCATGCATGCTTTTCCCTGCACAAAAGGTGGGCAGTAATCAGGTTCATCACCACAAGTGAAAGAGCATTTTACCTGATGACGTGGCTTTCGTCATTATGTAAGAAGTGTTTACAGTACTGCTATCATCTGTGCTGGATATACTGGCAAACCAGAGGACGTGAGGAGTAGGTGCAAGTGGACTTTGCCCCCTCTCTCTCTCCTTTGAGAATCTCACCTTTCTGATGCTTCAGCTCTTCCCTGAAGATGCCTGGCAGGCAGGCAACGCTCCACCAACCGAGCCAGGAGAGGTTTTGCAAATGTTTTACCTTTGTTACGTGTATGCGGCACACCACATCTACTGATGTTGCTTTCGCCTGAGTCTCTGATTGTTATTATTATTTTTTTTGTTGGTTCTTTTTTCTGAGACTTGCTTTGTTCATCTGTGCATGCACAGAAACTTAAAAGCTGTGGGCAGAAAAGGTCCACTTTGCTTGCATAGCCTGTCCAGTTTCCCCTGCTTCCTGTGTCACCCACAGACCTTACTCCATCCCTCATCTTACCACCACCCTGAACCTCACCCAAGCCTGTTAACTTTCTGTCACTGCCACTGCCTCTGCCACTAGGTTGACCCAGGCACCCGCCACTCTCTTATTAAAGATATATTTCCTCAAAGTTCCTTTCAGCTTCAGATCATATTCCCTTGCCCTTGCAGTTTGTTGTTAGAAAAGGTGACCTTTATGTCACTTTTGGAAGCAGCCACATGTGAATGTTTCTGTAGTATCCCCTCTTTCCCTGCTTCCTTACGTAGGGCTTGTTCTGTAGGTCCTGCATCACTTTGGTAGCCCTTCTCCACACCGTTTCTGCTCTCTTAATGCCTTTGCGAAGGTGTGGCCTCAATTCCTGAACACAGTACTCCAGCTTTTGTCTCACTAGTGACCCTCACAGAGACTGTATTACCTCCTTTTTCCTGTTCTGGATATCCTGTCTTATATACCCCAACATACTGTTATCTTACCCTGAAGATTTAGTATACTCAGACCACTTTTAACCTTCATCTTGACAGGTGGTTAGTGGTGTTTTGGGTCATACTTGCAGGAGTCTATGTCTTTTTGAATTGAAGCATACCTTCCAGCCTCTTCTTCTTCATTTTTTGGGCCTGTCAGTTTTTTCATGCTGTTTTAGGCTTCTGGAGCCATTTAAATTGGCCTCTGTTGAGTTATGGTGCCACGAGCCTTTATTCACAACTGTCCAAGGGATTTTTTTCCCCCTATTGCTTATTGGTTATATCCCCTCCCAACTTACTTCACCCAGCCATTTGCAGTGACGGTCTATGGTCAGGGGTCACAGTCTGTGGCTCCCTTCGAAACCTGGCAACATGGATGCCAAGTCTGGCCACTGGGTATTGCTGTCGAGTGATGGTTCGGAAGTCCCTTTTTCCCGGGGCTCCAAGGGACTGTGATCGCTGCCTCAGCAGCATTCTCAGCCCCCGGCTGGCCCAGAAAGCGAATCCAGCTCCTTCTCATGGCAGCATGCAGAGCAGTCACTGGGCTGCCGAGCTGGGCCACCTTCCAGAACCTTCAACATTTTACCAGTGTTTTCGATAGAGGTATGCACGGGAAAGAAATGTGGCTTCATGTTGTCACATTATTTTGTTTTGATTTTATGTCCTTTATAAAACTTTGTTTTCCCATGTGTGCCATTTTCACTCTTTTTTTTTCATTCTACCATGCATTGTTTTTGCAATGTGCGTACTTCACTTGATTTTGTGTATAGTGTGCGCTTTAATGACGCAAACAGCAAAAAAACAATATTTTATTAGTTTGGTTTTTTTTTGTGTATGTGTGTTTTGGAAAGAAAATGACACTAAACAATCTGAATCTGATGTTTTCATGACATTTTAAAATGACGACATATTCCTAGTTTTCAAGTCACCCTAGTAACAAAGCTTTTCTCCAACTTGGCGATATACATTTCAGTCTTTCCCATTTAATTAGCTCACAGTATGTAGCTAACAGCCATACAACTCCCAGCACCATCCCAGTGGATATTATTACATCAGACACATACAGGAGCCATTCCCTGGGCACCACTTACTCCACTATACAGTGGCCCTTTGTGCTCTTACTTCTGATCTTATTGTAAGACTTCATTATTGTTGGAATTAAACTTACATTTTCCAAGGCTTTCAATTCTCTTTTTTTTGCCCACCCAAGGGCCAGTGTTACTAAGGCTTTTCTCCCATTTTGTTTCTATGGGAAAAAAAAATAGCTTAGGAAATAAGGCCCTAAAATAGTTAAAATAACATTCAGTTCTTTCTAAGCTGTTGCATGGTAACTTTCAAATTATCCTCTTTGGTACGGGGTGTATTTATTTAGTGTCAGGGGGCAAAAATGCTTTTGCAATAGGGCTTTAGGTTCAAAGGTGAGCCAAAAAAAGTGTTCAGGCAACTGGGCTGAGATGCATCCAGCTGCTGGAGTAACCCTGTGGCTTCCTTTTGAAAACAGATCCTGTGCTGCTTTCTCTTCCAGGACAGGCCCAGTCAGGGTCAGACTACACTACTTCTGCCCTAATAAATATTGGACTCGCACACAGAGTCTCTTTTTTCCATTTATGAAAAGCTTGAGTTTTCTATATTTGAGACTGCCATTTAAGTATATTTTTAAAACCATCCCCTTTTTATAGTGTTTTGTTTTTTTTACTGGTCTACCATACCTTAATACTGTGGGACCAAGATAGGAAACTATTTTTAGGGTAAGTTTTATCCACAACCTAACTGGCTAGGCTGTGGCTCAAAAAATGATCCTAACGGCAGCTTAACCGGTTATAATATAACTGCTATGTCCAAGACATTCCCCACTCTACCCAACCTCCGATCAGCTCTGCCAATGACAGCAAGGACTCGTCCCCAAACGTCCGGTTCTGCCTCCCGATTCTATGCCTAAATACCAAACGGGTCCTCATAATTCCTCCGGAATCTGCTTATGGTTTTGGAGGGTCTCCTTGTCTTCACTAGCAGGAGAGATGCAAGAACCCCCCCCCCCCCCCTCTCCCCTGCCATCACAGCTGCTCACTGAATGCTGCTGCTTGCTGGCGTTTCAGTGTTATATACGGCTGCTGACGTCCCGGAAGGCAGCATCATTCAGCAGTGAGAAAATCAGAACTAGCTGGCTAACTTTTTTTTTTCCCTCTCACCAAATTTCTTCCCTGTGGCTGCCCAGTTTTTGAGTGGATAAATTTAGCTGCACAGCCCTGGTAAATTTTCAGAGAGGCCAATGTAGCTGCCTAACTCTCAAAGTTAGGTGCCAAAGCCTTTGAAAATTAACCTCTTTGCCACGTATCATGGGGTCGATATTCAAATGGTTTATCCAGCTAAGTTGAGGATTTGGCTAGACAAGCCCATGGGCTTCTAAAATTCCTGTGCTCTGACTGCCTCCACATAGTGCAGCTAAGTAGTTAGCTTGCATACATTTATCTGGATAACTTATAGGTATTCCGGGAGCATATGGGACACAGTTAAGTGGATATGTTTTTTAATATCCTGAACAAGGTATCTGGCAGCTAACCTCTCTGCTCCCTGTGCTATTGAACATTGGGCTCTATTTCTTCTCTTTCCAGCTGGTACAGAAAATATTTCTACTGATTGCCAGCATGTTGGCATCTGTCCTATTTTCCTTTGTGCAGTACCTTAAGGAGTTGCCATGCAGTCATCAGAGCTATGCCTAAACTTGGTTGCAGAGCTTCTGCAGACATCAGTTTTCTTGTCAACTCTCAAGGCTCCGTTTGGCTTAGACTCTCCGGCTTTTCATCAGACTTGCACACGTAGCCAGAGACATGCCGCCATTGTCCTCTGCACCGAGCGGCACCTTTAAATATTCTCCACTGGTCCTTTCAGTTCCCACAAACTATTTCCCTTCTGATATTTTCTTCGGTGCAACGGGTGCAGCTTAGTGGTTAGAATTAAGGGACTGGGAACCAGGAGACCTGCGTTTTAAGTCCTGCTTAGTAAATCATTCACTTTATCTCCCATTGCCTCAGGTATAATCCTATCTCAGTCTGCCTGCCCTGCACTGGAGGGGCCATAAAAGAATTTGTAACTCTTTGGGGCAGGAACCCTGACTTACTCTTTTCTGTGCCCCTGTCCCCAGGGTGTGGATCCTTTGGCATGGGGGCATAGGGTTCCTTTCCGATCCCAGTGCAGGGCTGGCTAACTTCCTCTTGGTTATCCCTGGGAGAGGGGGTCATTCCTCTTTCTGGGTGCTGTGTGCTTAGAGGAATAAACTGGGTTCACTGGATTATTTATTTATTTATTTATTTATTTATAATTTTTATATACCGACATTCTTACATTAAAATGCAAATCATACCGGTTTACATAAAACAGAAAAAGCAGGAAAAAATATTTCCGTAGTCAAATACAGAGAACATTTATAATAAAATTGTTAACAAAGGCATAAGGTAGGAACTTGAAAAAAAAGGTTACTTAACAGAAAACGTAAAAGAAAAAATATTAAATGAAGCACAAAGAGTTGCACGAAGGGGTGCACAAAGGGGAGAGCCCTTTAAATAGTGTCCAAACTTAAATTTACCGAATAAGATAGTTGCAGATGGCACAATAAATATGGTACAGAGAACACATATATCCTTCGGCACACTATATCAAGCAGGGCATAGCGACTAAAAATTCAGAAAACCACAAATGCTATAGTCCCAAGTAGTTATTAGTGTTCAATAGTGTGAGTACACAGCAAATTATATAAGACAGACCTCATACAAAGGCATACATTTACACTGCTAGTTAGCACGCAGTATACCGGCAGTATAATCATAGGTCTTGTGTCAAGTCATAATATTTTTTGATTTTTTTATGCTCAAGTGAAGAATTTTTGCGTGGCCCATTCAAGACCATATTAGAACTTTTAGAAATTCACTTAACTTAATGTGGTTGGAGAAACGCCTAAGACATGGTCGTGAGTTGTTTCACTATAACAACTCCAAACCAGCTAGGGAGTGAACTGGTAGGACCACTCCTGACCTGGTCAGGAATCGCAGGCTGGGTTAGCCTGTTCCCTCTATTTGGGCCTGAAAAGTTCAACAAAAGGTAAGCGCCTACACCTAATGCTCCAAAAATTATACACGACTGCCTCCAAACTCTCAGGAGAGAGAGCTAATATAAAGCTTCCTATGGGGATGGCCATTCCTAGTCCCCTCAAAGAGAGGGATTGGAATCTGAATGGGTCCTCCCCATCCACTAACCTACTCTAGCTAGTCTTTCCCAGGGCATACTGGTAACCCAAAAATGGCTTTTGGTTTCACTAAGCACTTCTCTGCAGGCACTCCTTGTATTTAAAATGTTATAAAATGCTTTAGCCTAAGCTGCTATATAGGTACCAACATAATAACTCTTCTGTACATTTTATTTTTGTCACTCCATATTTTCTGTACACTTTCTTTCTCTGTCCTTCATATACTTGTTTTCCACAAATTCCAAAAAGTTGATCAGAATAGCTTATAATATAGCATTCATAAACCATAGGTCAGATCTAATACAAACAACACCAAAATATTAACGTATAACTAAAACCGAAATTAAATCTTTAAAAAAGCCTGTAATTATTAATCCTATGCCTACCTACAAAACCTTGCATTCACTTTTCTCCTGAAACCTACATAGCCTGCACCATCTCTTATCAACTAGATCCAACAATCAAAAATGCTCTAACTCTTGCCTCCTGCAGTTTATACTCTTGAAATGATGGGATAGACAACAAATGTTGACCTATGGAACGCAAGGGATCCTGTGACTTCAGGAGATCAGACGAAAAAAAAATGTGAAGCCTCCACTAGAAACAGCTTTGCAAACAAGGGTGAGACTCTTGAACTGGACTCTCTGATGCATAGGAAGCCAGTGAAGCTCGTTAAATCTGGGTGTAATCCTAAAGCCCAGGCTTGCTCACGTGATCAGCCTAGCCGCTGCGTTTTGGAACTAACTGCAGTACCTGCAACAAGCCATTCGGTAAACCTAAACAGAGCGAATGATTGTAGTCTAACTTACTCAACCCCCATAGCCTGCTCTACTGCTCTAATTCCTTCTTTTGATCTGTTTGCATTTAATAATTGTTTATAGCTGAATACTGCTGTTCCTATGGGACGTAGCGTCGTCCTTTTTTTGTACTTGTTGTACTTTGAAGGGAAGTCTTTCCCTCAGAGCTGGCTTAGCTTTCTCTGTTTTCTTTCCCCCTTCGCCCCCTTCCAAAATACGAAGCCTTGCAAAGCTGAAGCCTTTTCCCAGAAAGGGGCTTTCGTTTGCAGACTTTCAAACAATGTCTCACACTACAACAAAACTCAGACTTTACTTAATGACTGTGGCTGGCCCCTAATGTTAGCTGAATGCCTCCCTCTCCAGGGACTCTTACTATCCTTACCGCCCAGCCTGGGGGGGCCTAGAGCTTCTTTCTCTCCTCCTCTCCTCCTGTCTGGGTTGCAATCCTCCTCACCTGCTTTGTACTGCCCACCTGGGCATTAGTTTGGAGCTCTGGCCCTTCCTCTCCAGAGCGCTCCATCTCCCCGTGCCCTTCTCTTCCTTCGTCAAACAAATCTGCTGCTTTTGGCTCTTGCTATTTTCTTCCCAGGGAGATTCCTTAGTGCGACAGGTTCCTGTCGCCGTCACATCCACCCTTTTTATCTCTGTATAACCGAACGCTCAGACCAGAAGACAGAAGCAATTTTTCAGGACCCTGAATTACAGAGAGGCCGCCAGCTAGCAAAAGCTGGCACACTTCCATGCAGGAAGTTCCATTAAAAGATGTTCCTTGAATTTCCCAAGAAAACCTTTAGTGAAACATTTCTGAGGATTCTAACGGATCTCCCAGGTGAGGTATTTTCCCCTCTTACATTTTTATCTGCTTATTTTTTCATGCCTTTTCCATTAACAGGGAAAAAAAAAAGCCCAGAGCAGTGTATCGCCATGCAGTGACCAGGGCTGGATTTAAAATCAGGGCACTCATAGGTAAGAGGCAGGTGTCAGGGATCCTTCCCTCTCCCAGGACACCCACCCTCACCTCCGAGTTGCAGCAATGCAAGTGGCCACGGATCCCACAAAGGCAGCAGAGACTCCAGCAAGCGAATTCAGGGCTGGGCCTGTGAATGCTCGCATGCTGAAAGGTCCTGCAGGAGCCTCACCCCTTGCATGCGTTTCCATGGTAACTGGAAGCCTGCGTGGAGGAGGGGCTGGGGCCAGTGTAGGACCTTTCGCACGGGAGGGTTCCCAATGTACTTTCTTGTCGGAGATGCTTTGCGCTTTTCTTGCCCAGCTAAGAAAAAATGGCATCACTTATACAGAAAGGAAGTTATGCCATTCATAATTAACAAACCAAGCAAACGAGAAGAAATTATATCTACTGTATATCTCTCTATATATATAGATACCGATGTTAGTATAGACGTATGTCTGTGTCTCTCTGTATTTCTATAGAGATAGAGCCAGATATATTAAAAAAAATGTTCCCACAGACATAAATTGAAGGAACCTCTTTATTACATCTGCTCCATAATATTTATACGGGAGTGTATGTATGTATACATACATACATACACTTTTGTTCACCCCATAAAGGCCTTGATTTTCAGAGCGATTTATATGCCTTAAAACCCTGTGTGGTGGTCCTTTGAAAAACAGTTAGGGGGCTGTGAGTGTAAAAGTACATGCGAAACCCCATTTTGCATGTACTTTTACTTGCAATAGCACGAGGCATTCTGGAGAGACGGGGGTCAAGGGTCGGGGCAGGGAACACATCTACATGCACGCGCATACAGTAAATGTACCTGCAGAAAGTTATATCTTCTTGGGAGCAACTGCAACTCTGTGCTTATGGGTACATGCTTGCAAGGACAAATCACAAATCAGGCTGTAGCCTGCCCTATGTGGGCTGTTATAAAAATTACCATCAAAAGGTGTAGTAAACGAAATATTGAATGAAGGTTTTAGTATCACCCCCTCTTCGGGTGACCTCTGATTCTTCCCCTCATCCACAGTCTCTTGGCCACTGGGGTTCTGGGTTCTTCTAGGGGGGGAGGACAAGCCTCTGGGTCCCTGGCCTTGTGGGGATGAACAGTCTCTCCCGTTCTCCTCAGTCGTTTTCACAAATGAATTCACTTCTTGATGTCTTGACAGGTATTTCATTAGACTCGAAAAAAGCAAGCTGGACCCTTGGCAAGGTATTCAAAGAATAAATATTTCCTGCAACTCGGGGGGGGGAAAAGCTTGATCAAAGACCTGTTTATGAAAATTTAAGGTGGTATGAACAAGTTCACGCTCATTATGCCATCCTATCCGTTTGCTGTTGGATCAGTTTGATAGCTGTGCCAATCATTATCTGGGTGCCCTTCGCAATACACCACTTTCGTATTCACGGTGAGAGAAGCGGTTCCCAACAGTACTTCAGCAATGTGATTCCCCTATGCTCAAAAATAATACTCAGGATTAAATTCTGAACCAAACGACCGCCTTTGTCCAGTGGTTGTGCCATGTCTAGAAAACACAATTTATTTTGTCTTGTTCATGTTTTTTGTTTCTTTATTGTATGTTCTCTAAAGACCATCATTGAGTGAACCCTTCGATGCAATTTGCCAAAACATGACCATGCTGGGTTACTTTTAAAGTTGTCTCACTGTTTTGCTATTAACCTTTTGTTTTTTCACTAATGAAATAGATTAGATTCATTTTAATCCTTATTTATAATTATTCCTGTGGACTAACATGGAAACCACAATACTTCGAACATGAGAACATAAGAAGTGCCATGCTGGGTTAGACCATCAAGCCCAGTACCTTGTCTCCAGGTCGTATAAGTACCAGGCAGATCTGAAAGAGTAGCTCCATTCCTTGCTGCTCATTCAAAGCGATAGGCAGTGGCTTTCCCAAGGCTGCCTCGCTAATAATGGTTTAAGGACTTTTTCTCCAGGAACTTATCTAAATCCCTTTTAAACCTAGCTATTCTAGATGTTTTGATCACATCGTCCGGCAACAAATTCCCCAACTTGATTGTGCTTTGAGTGAAAAAAATACTTTCTCCAGTTTGTTTTACTTTTTTCTAATTTTATTTTTATTAATTTTCTCAATGATTACAAAGCCTTAGTACTTTGTACGGAAAAAAGAAACTGAATTAAAGTATTAATAATTCCGTACCAGAAAATAATTATTGTATAATAGACCACAAGTATTTAAGAACAGAGGGAGGAACAAATGAGGAGCTAAATATAGCTGAGAAACAAATTTTATAAAGAAATTGCATAGCATGCTATCCACCCTTTATTTTAATCCTTGGGTATAGGGCTTACTTGTGGAGAAGAGGCTAGGAGCAACCTTTTACGCGAGTCTATAAACATTTTGAGTTGTTCAGGGGCAAAAAATATATAAACATCATTATTTAATTTCAAGATACATTTACATGGAAACTTTAGTTGAAAGGGAGCTCCTAATGACTGGGCTTCTTGATGTAAAGACTAGAAGCCTTTCCTGCTCTCCTGAGAGGCCTTAGCTAGGTCTGGGAATATCTGAACAAAATGCCCATGGAAATTAACCCCCAGATTCTGGAAGTAACTGCGCATAACTAGGCTGTGGTCCTGCTCATAGACAAACAAAATTAATAGGGTAGCTCTTTCCAATATCTCAGTTGTAGATGACTCCAGAAACTCCGTCAGGTTTCCCACATCAAACTGATGTTGCCCCACTCTTTCTCCCAAGCGCCAATAAGGTAGGAAATATACCCTATAAAAAGATAGAAGATTTTCTAAAGGAATCTTCAAGACCTCAATCATATATATTTCTAAGCTGTTCATCAATCACTTTAGGAAAATTCAATAGCCTGAGATTCAAACGTCTCAGACGATTTTCCATGAATTCAATTTTCCTATTCAAGGATAATTGCTCTTGAATTAAAGTGGATTGAACTTCCAGCCCTTTTTTAAATCCATCTTCCAGTTCTTGAATCCGATTTTTATGATCATCTAATTGGGAGTTACATTCTTGTGAAAAAGTGTCCATTTTGTGTACACTTGCAGCTATTTGAACTGAGCAGTTTTGAATAGCAGACCCTAGTTGTGCCACTAGTTCCCATAAGGAGTCCAATGTCACCACAGACAGTTTAAGATAAAACATACCAGTGGTAACAGCTTGAGGCATACCAACGAGGGCCGTAGGAACCTTGCTCTCCTGCATCCATCGCTGGTGTTTCACTCACAGGCTCCGCGGTCGCTCCCTCTGCAACAGCGTCTGAGCTCACTGGCTCATTAGTTGCACCGTCCCTGGAATACTCTGTGAGAAAGTCGCCGACGCTTTCCTCAAGGCGGGGGGCTGAGAGAAACTTCCCCAGATGAGACGGAGGCTCCTCTTCCGGTCTCACCAGTGGGGATAATTGCCACCTCCGATTCTGGGTGGATTGCTGTGTACTGCGGTATGGTACGCTGCCCTGTGGGAATCGAGGGTGTTGAGGGATACACCCTAACCTTCCCTTTCCTTTTTGGAGGCATATCAGAAAGCTCAGAATAAAGAAATTAGAGGAAACTTGCCGCGAGCAGGTCAGACACAGCTAGCATGCCGCCATTTTGACTCCTCCCCCCTCTCCAGTTTGTTTTAAAACTGCCACCTATTAATTTAATGGAGTCTCTCCCATCAGTACTATTTGAAAGGATAAATAACCATCTCCTATTTTCCTGTTCTGCCGCGTTCATGATTTTATAAACTTTATCATATCCCCTCTCAGCCCAAGCTGAAGACCTTTAACCTGTTTATGTATTCATGTAGACTGACACGACAAGCACAATACTTTGGGAAATATAGAATGGCTTGCTTTGTATTGATTCTGAGACAGCTTTCCATTAATTCAGGGAGTCTTGAACAAAAAGTTAAAAACCAAGGTCAGATGTGCAAATCTGATCCAACCTACAAAATACAAATTTGATTTCTGAGCCAGGGTTAGGAATGGCGCCAAAAATTAAAGCTGTATGAGTTAGGTATGGACTGGATTATTCTCATCTCTTGTTTGGCTGCATCAATTCCATCCATGTGGTTCTGCTGAGATAAAGTCTGATGATGATGCTGCTGTGTTGGGGGATGGTTTGGATGGATTTTACCAAGCAGTATTAATTAATGAAAAATGCACGCTTTAAATTATTATTTTTTAAAATTCTTTATTTATTGCTTTCAAAAAATTAAATACAATAAACAACTTACAATGAAAATATCTTAAATGTCAAGTTGAACATAAATATCAAATAATATTCCCTTTAGCAACTTTATACTGTTTATCAACTTACTTTCATTTAAGAAACACAAGGAAATAAAGTGAACTTTTCATCAAGTTGAACAGTAAAAAGGAATAAAAACTATCAATGAAAATGAACATCTATCTATGACCTAATTTCATTTTGCCGGTCATTAATCATGAGGAGATCTTTAAGACCCTGCAGATCATGGAATACATAAACTTTCCCTTCCATTTTAATAACACATTTACAAGGATATTTTAATGTAAAATTTCCCTCTTTATCTAATACCATTTTCCTATATTGTAGAAAATTCCTTCTACGAATCTGAGTATTTTTAATGAGATCTGGAAAAACCCATACCTTTTGGCCGTAAAATGTATTTAGTCTGTTACGAAAGAAAGACCTCATTATATTGTCCCTATCTGTAGAAAAAGCAAATTGTACTAACAGCATTCCCCTTGTTTTTATATCAATTTCCTCCTGTGATTTTTGTAGGAGATCTGATAATTCTATGGAATTTTCCCCAATTTCTATCCCTTTACCATTCTTTGTTAAATGTTCTGAATCAAACTCTTTTTTCTTTACTCCTAAATAGAGAGCTTTGACAATTACTGGCATACATTTTTCAGGGATTTTTAAAACTTGACTTAGGTAACTCCTGAACAACTCAATGGGGTCCATTTTTCTTATAACTGGAAAATTATTAATTCTTAAATTTTAGGATCTTACTATATTTTCTAAGTTTTCTAATCTTTTATCTGTTTCATCTTCCTTTACAATCTGATGACCTTGAATTTTTTCAATCTGAAGTACCCTTTTATCCAACAAATTTACATCTTCTCTTTGTTTTACCAATTCAGTTGTATGTTGTACTAGTGAATTAGAAGTTTTTATAGCTACTTCCGTCAGTTTACTTACTGAGGCATCTAATTTTTCCATATAATTCCATAAACTCTCCAAAGTCACATTTACAGGTTTTATTGGCAGGCTATCCATTTTAATTATCACGTCGATATTATCCGTATTGCTTCTGACAGGGTCGGTATTTCTTGGTGTACTGGTTTCTCTCGGCATAGGAATGAGGTTTTCCAATATTCCCATTGAAATTACATCCTGTTGTTTCTGTTCTCTGGGGTTCAAATTTTCAGTTCCTTTTTCCAATTCCACTCGAGAATCCACAGGGTTCAAATTATCCTCTGATGTACCACTCGGGTTTACTGGGGAGAACCCCCCCTCTTTCCCAGGTGGTGATGGAGGAGCCGGCGCCCCAGGGCTCAAGGATATTTCAGTGACCAGGGAGGAGGCACTCCGTTCTAGTGCTAATCCCCCAGTGGTCTCGCTTTAAATTATTTTTAAGGAGGCTTTTCTTCACCTGTGAATACGTTTACGCGGTCAGTCAGAGTCACCTGCTCGGTTTTGGTTGGTGATATTGAATTTTCCAAAATTCTCATAGTCTGTAATCTCAGCATGAGACCCCTCAGACTACTATGCTCAGTGACCAGAGACGTCACCTGAAATAGGCTTGAGAGGAGAGAAACTGAATTAGTGCTTCCCAGTCCTGGGAAGGGAAGGAGGGAGGGGGTCGGGGAGAACAGACACAGAATCTGTGTGGCCTGATGTTGCCCTCCAAGAGAGAGAAAGAGAAGAGAATCCCTCTGAACCTGGGGATCGCCTTCCTTGGGATGGGCAAATAGAAGGCATCAGCATAGCCTAAACCCAGGGATCCCCTCTCCAGATCCAAGAGAAGAAATGGTGAATGTGGCCCAGAGAAGAGGACTCCCTGTGTAATGTAATATGTAAAGAACATATTTAAAAAATCATAATAAGGTGTAAGAGCTAATGGGATCAATTTTCATGGGGCTTATCCAGCTAAATTCAGGAGCTAGGCAGACAAAGGAACATAAGAAATACTGGGTCAGACCAAAGGCCCATCAGGTCCAGCATCCTGTCGCCTACAGTGGCCAATGCAGGTCCCAAAAGATAGGTCTAGTCCTGGTTCATAACCAGGGTTAAGCAAGCTTTAAATTCCCCTCCCCTCTAAACAGCTGTCAGAGAAGTGAATAAACGAACATGAAATGCCAGTACAGTTCTGCGCCAGACCAGCAGAAGGAGGAAAAACTGTCCCTCCTCTCCCACTGGCTCAGACAGGCATTTCGGGGATGGGTGGCTGGGATGAGAGGCGAGGGATGGATTGGGAGGACCTCAGCCTTCTGTGCAGACTCATTTCTTGGAATTGGGGGAGGGAGGAGAGGGGGCTGTTCAGCCACTTGCGAGCTTTTATCTTTAAACCAATACTCGGCAAGCAGCAGAGTTACCCTGACAGCTTTATCCAATGACTAGCCAAGGTTATTCAGCGGGAGGCTGGTTCCCACAGTTATCGGAATAACTCTGCCTGGATAACGCTGTCGCTGGGGGGCTTTACTGAAGATGGACCTGCTGGAGGACGGACTTAGCTTTTTTTTTTTTTTTTTTTTAGTACCTCTCTTAATTCCATTTCACTTGAACTTTGTTCTTTTTTTTTAAATTAATGTTTAGCAACAGAAAGAGTTTTTCAGATAAGCAAAAGTGCGCTTGCATCATAGAGTCCACGGTTCACCAGGCCAAGAAACATAGCGGCAAACATTTTTGCACTGAAATTGATTTTATTTCTGATTCCCATCAGATGAAATTTCAGGCGAGGAAGAATAGTTTCTCGTTTCTTTCCTCCTGACTCGTATGTCTGTGTATTGCATCTTGGCTCCCTGCAGAAGAAAGGTCATGTGCAGATGCAGTGTTTTACTTTCATGAAACCGACCGGCTGACTTCGCTTTTGCTGCTCACAACCTATCCCGGCTGCCAGCTGACCCATTTTAAGGCGGGAGACTTTTGACCACTCCTGCTTTTTGAATTTGCATCCCAGTGCTTTGTGGTATTTGCCCTCCTGGCTCTATTACCATTTGATATCACTGCTGCAGGTGCCATCATGCAGTAGGATGAGGTCGTCAGAAATACAAGACCGGATTAAACTCTCTTTCCTTGAACTGGGTCGCTTGGCAGCTCTGACGTTATAACTTGGTGCAGAACTGGCTACGGATGCACAGTGAGGCTTTTTTATTTTTTTCATTTTTTGCCTTCTCCTGGTTTACCATATAGAGAAAACTGTTCACTAACTAAAGGTTGGACTCGGTGGACCTCTGCTCTTCTTCCAATCTAAGCCGCTATGTGTATGCAATCATAAATCATGTTAATAGGTGACAGCAGAGACAGTGCTTGGAACACGTTCAGGGAGGTTGCATGTTCCAGGCTTATAAAATCAGCCTGGATATATGCTGAGTTGTTTTTTTGTCCCTGACTCCTTAATATTTTCAGTATATTCCACTTGGGTTTTCACTCAGACTTTCACAATGAAGACGCATGAGAAACTTTGTAAATAGTAGGACTGCTGTGAATGCAAATGTTATCTCATGCATATTCATTGCGGATATCCTGAAAATCCAGCTGGCTTTTAAGTTCACCAGGGCAGGTTTGGGAAGCCCCGATCTAATTCCTATTATGAATAGTTTAGCTATCTTTAATTAGCTGTAAGTGTGAGGTGTATGTGTGGTCATTTAGGGCCAGATGTACTAAAGGTTTTCTTCTACCTAGGCCCCTTAGTTATGGGAATATTCTGAAAGTCAAGCCTTTTGGAAGAACTAATAATGAAAATTCAAATATGGACTTCTGATGAGGATTTCAGTTTCTAGCATCCTGTTTCTCAGCAAACATGGATGAATATAAAGTTACATGGAAGTCATTTTTGTATTTATCACATTGCATTATGCTATAATCTAATTCTTCAGCGTCTAACAATAAGTTCAGTTACATTTGTGGAAAGTAATATTTTTAAACAAAAACACATTCGGGGGGGTGGGGGGGTTTAAATCCCCGGCATGTGCAAATCCGGGAAGATATGCGCGTGTCTGGGCCAAGCACGTTGTCTAAACAGCCTGGCCATGCGTGTATCTGCCGGGTAGAAGAGCCAGGGTGTAGAAAAGGGGCGGGGCGGGGGGTGGCCGGAAGGCAGCCAGGGAAGCGCCATTTTGCCCTGTCCCAGGGAAGCGCACGCCTGCAATCAAGGGAAGCCAGGGTTCAAATCCTATTGCCATTCCATGTGACCCTGGGCAAGTCACTTCACCTTCCCCCTGCCCTGGCCCTTGGTGATTTCACCTGTACCAGGCCATTTGGGGGGGGGGGGGGGGGGTTGCGCCATTTCATCCTTCACCTCAGGCAGCAGATTGCCTTGAGCCGCCCCTGCCAGTAGCGTTAGTCGCCTTTATAACTCCATGCCAAACTGGTTGAGCCAGTCTGGTGTTTTTCCCATTGCACCTATGGACTTGTGGTTCCAGTGTCTGCTTCTGCAATTATCTGCAATAAATTCATTCTGCTTAAGTACAGTGTTGCAGCTCCCCTAAAATATCACAGTGCACTTCAGCAGTGCTGCAGTAACAGAATGGCCACCTGTCCAGATGTTTTATGGACATTTCAGAATATTTTTGTCCTTTCTGTTAAATGTGACTACCCCAGAAGCTATAGGGATAATCCATTATTTTTACAATTTACAGTGTGTTATTAAGTGGGACTTTGCTATTTAAGCAGAATTGCTGCTTCCATCTCAGGGCCCTATTTTCAGCATTTTTGCTATAGCCACATAATTTTGAAACTAGGTATCTTAAGTGTTCACGAGTAGAAATGTTAATACATCTAATCCTAAAGTATTGAACTAAGATTTGCTACCCTGAACCTCTTTCTCTATCTGCATTTGCCAAGGTACTTTAATCTCAAAGTATTCAGTGCGTATAACCCTGATGATATGACGAGATCAGATTTCTGATGCTTGCTTTTCTTTTAAATTTCCATTTACTTGCAGATCAATTTAAGAACTTAAGAGAGAGCTCTGTTCTCTCTGGGCAGTCTGCAGTATTTTAGAATCACACTTGGCAAGTAAGCAGGTTGTGAAAAAGAATATATTTAGGTATCTGTATGGAAATGCCAGGAGTCTAAAAAATAAAGTGAGAGAGTTAGAGTGTATAGCACTAGATGAAGATACTGGTGTAACAGGCATCTACGACTTGGTGGAAAAAGGAATACCAAAGAAAAGGGCCGATACAGTAAAAGTCGCGGGAGAGCCGGCGAGCGCCTGCTTTCCCGACGTACGCACAGGCCAGTGTCCTGGGCGCGCGATTCAGTATCGGCCCGAATGCGAATTAGGACCCATGGTAAAAGGAAGTGCTAGGGACACTAGTGCGTCCCTAGTGCCTCCTTTTTGACAGAAGTGGTGGCTGTCAGCAGATTTGACAGCCGATGCTCAATTTTACCGGCATCAGTTCTCGAACCCACTGACAGCCACAGGTTCGGAAAACGGACGCCAGCAAAATTGAGTGTCCGTCTTCCAACCCGCGGGCAGATTTTTAATTTTTTTATTTTTGGGGCCTCTGTCTTAATATCGCTATGATATTAAGTCAGAGGGTGTACAGAAAAACAGTTTTTTCTGCTTTTCTGTACACTTTCCTGGTGCCAGCTGAAATTAACGCCAGCCTTTGGTAGGCGTTAATTTCTGAAAGTAAAATGTGTGGCTGCGCGGAATTGACTAATAGGCCCATCAACATGTATTTGCATGTTGCGGGCGCTATTAGTTTCAGGGGGTTGGCCGCGCGTTTTCCACGTGCTATTACCCCTTACTGAATAAGGGGTAAAAATAGCTCATCGAAAACGCGCGGCCAAACGGGGGCTAACAGTGCGCTCAGCCTGAGCGCACTTTACTGCATCGGCCCGAAACACAGCTGTGGTAATGGAATGGCACTATATATTAAGGACTCCATAGAATCAAGTAGGATACAGATTCTGCAGGAAACAAACTGCACTCTGAAATAGCCATGGATAGAAATTCCATGCATGATGGGAAGAAATATAGTAGTGAGGGTTTATTACCATCCGCCTGATCAGGATGGTGAAACAGATTGTGAAACGCTAACAGTGACTGGACGGGCTACTAAGCATGTAAACACAGTAATAACAGAAGATTTCAATTATTGATTGCTTAAATGTTTCATCAGGGCAAGCAATGGAGATTAAGTTTCTGGACACAATATACGACTGCTTCATGAGCAACTGATTCTAAATCTGATGGAGGACGGGGTTACTTTGGATCTAGTTCCCACTGGAATGAAGCATCTGGTTCACGTGGTAATAGGTGGTGGAATCTCTTGGCAATAGTGATCTTAATGCGATCAAATAAAACTACTGCAATAACATATAACTTTAAAAAGGGAAAGTATGATAAAATGAGGAAAACTAGAAGGAAACTAAAAGAAGGCTAAAATCTGTATATGGCATGGAGACTGTTTAATAACCCCATCATAGAAGTCAGACAAAATGTACTTCATAAATTAAAAGAGATCAAAAAGGGGAACAGCTGCTACTCTCCTACCTGGGAACTGGAGGTTTTAAGGGAGACCGAGCTACAGGCACATCTGAGGCCACCTGTGTTGGCTGTCATCTGGCCCCGGGGGCCTTTAAAAGCAGCACACAGAGGCGTGCCTAAACTGCACGCCAAAGGGGTGCACCCCTTATGCCGGTTTTGCCATCTAATTTCGCTTTGGGGAAAAAAAGGAAAGGGGGGTTACCAGCGACTGCATCAATTCCCACCTCAACACATGGACCTATGGACCAACATGTCCAAAGAGCTAATTCAACACTGCAGGTTTTGAGTACTAAATTATCAGAGATCTCTTTTTCTCCCAAAGTGCGGCCTCTGCCACTTATGCCTCAAACTCTACCAGGTATGTTTTTGGAAAATTCCAGCATCAAAATTCTTGCTTCTCACAAACCTCAGAGCTGTGATGGCTCTCAGGTGGTTCAGGGGGAGCTAAGGGAGGTGAGCTTTCTGGGACTACATAAGTACCAAGAGATGAGCAACTTGTTCCATCTTTACTCGAGATTACAGCGCTTCTGGTTAGAGCCGGCTGTTCAATCCCGGACCCAGTGTGTTTAGGTTTGCCTTTGGAGGGCCCTGTGATGAGCCCTCCTACTGAGCCAACAGAGATATCCTCAAGGGACATTGGGAAAGTGATATTAAGGATTGACACTACTTTATCTAATGCTGTGAGTCAATTATGTGATTATACTGTTGGTGCTACTTCAGAATTTTCAGATATGGAAATAAGAACCTCCTCTCTTGAATTAAATGCTAAGGCTCAGGCTGGAGTAGTCTCCAACTTGCAATCAGTATCCTCTGCAGACATTAAAGATAATGTAATTATTCACCAGAAATATGAGATAATGGAGAACAGATTATGTTCTAGTAATTTACGTTTATTGAATTTTCCACTGGCTCGCTTCTATCTGGAACTGAGCTATTTAAGAAGTATGCAACCGAGGTTCTTTATTTCTCACCTGATAAGAATTTCTTATTACGTTATTGTTTTTATTGCTAAGAAGAGGGTTGTAAGTTTGAAAGAAGGGACTTCAGATATTTTAGCCCCAATATCTAGTCCTCATTTTTCATTTTTTTTCAATAGGATATTTTCACAACAAGATCTACTTTTGTCCTTACATTTGCACTAGATGTTATGGGAGTCTCTGTTTAGTGGACCCTTGGGCTGACCTGCTGGAGACTGGGAAAGGTGGTCAATGTCTCTAGTGAATAGCAGGCCGGGAGGCAGATGTTCAGGCAGGACGTAGATGCTCTTCACCCTGGAAGCTGGTGCTCCCTCGGGAGAAGCCCGTAGGAGCCCAACTGCTGGGACTTAGGTGGCTTCACCCTTGGAAGCCGAAGCTCCCCCCCAGGAGGAGCCCATAGGGACCCGGCCGCTGGGACTTAGGCGGGTTGTGGATCAGGACAGGTAACTGGAACCAGACTAAGACAGTAGCAATACTGTAACTGGGTTCGGATTCTGGAACCAGGCAGGAACTGTAGCAGGATTCGGGTACTGGAACCAGGCAGGAACTGTAGCAGGCTTCAGGTACTGGAACCAGGCAGGAACAGTAGCAGGCAGGCTGGCACTGTAGCAGGCAGGCTGGCACTGTAGCAAGCAAGCAGGAACCAGGCAGGTACTGTAGCAAGCAGGCAGGAACCAGGCAGGTACTGTAGCAGGAACGGAGCGATGAAGCAAAGTGAGTCACTTCGGGGCACAGTGCAACAGGAAACCAGGAAGCTAACCCGTTGCAAGGCAAAGACTGGATGGCCGTGGCCGGCTTATCAAGGCCGCGGCGTCTGACGTCAGAAGTTGGGCGGAGTCACCACTGGCGGGAAACGGCCTAGAAAAGCGCCCAAGTGGTGCGCGCGTCCATGGGAGGGCTTGCAGCGGCACAGCCCCAGCGGGGACGCCGCCAACCAGGCCGCAAACCAGGCCTCTGGAAGCGGGAGCAGGTCCGGGAACCCGGAGGTAAGGGCCTGGCTGCGGTGCTTGCGGCCAGAACCGCAACAGTACCTCCCCTCTTACGCCCCCTCTTAGCCGGTCCGGGTTTACTTGGGTGGTCCAGATGGAACTGCCGTAATAAGTCCTTGTCGAGGATGTTACGGGCCGGTTCCCAAGAATTATCCTTGGGTCCACAACCCTCCCAGGCAAGCAATTATTCCCATCGGCGTTGATAAAACCGGACATCCAAAACTTCACGCACTTGATACGTGACCTCCTCCGGTACTGAAGGATCCGATGGTTCAGGAGCCCGGGAGTGGTACCTGGATAACACAAGAGGCTTCAGCAATGACACATGGAAGATATCATGTATGCGCATGGAGGAGGGTAGGCGCAGACGGTAAGAGACTGCTCCCACACGTTCGGCGACTCGAAAAGGCCCACAGAATTTCGGTGCTAGTCATCTGGATGGGATTCATAGCTGTAGATTTCTGGTGCTAAGCCAGACATGGTCTCCTGGAAGGAAGATGGGTGCTGGCTGATGATGCCTATCTGCCCACTTCTTAGCAGACTGGGCGGCCTTATGGATCTTTTTCTGGGTAGAGATCCACAAGGAATGAAGCTGGCAAGCAGAGAGTTGCACTGCCGGGAGTGCACTAGGTTCAGGCGAGGGTAAGGGCGGACGAAGTTGCTTCCCATAAACAACGAGGAACGGCGAACTTCCAGTAGCAGCATACGTGTGATTATTATACGAGAACTCCGCCCACGAGAGTAAGTTAGCCCAATTATCTTGACGTTCGTTCACAAAGGCACGAAGGAAAGTCTTCAAAGTTCAATTGGTTCATTCTGTTTGCCCATTACTTTGAGGATGGAATGCTGACCTAAGTTGCACATTGAAGCGTTTGCATAAGGCTTTCCAATAACGAGCTGTAAATTGGGGTCCTCGATTGGAGACTATATCCTGCGGGAGACCGTGAAGTCTAAAGATATGCTGGGTGAACAGACCGGCCAGGTCAGGTGCAGAAGGTAGCTTAGGCAAAGGGGCAAAGTGCGCCATCTTGGAAAATCAGCCCACGGTTACCCAAATGACCGAATTACCTCCTGAGGCAGGAAGGTCCACGATGAAATCGGTGGAGATGTGTGTCCATGGCTCCACCGGGATGGGCAAAGGTTGCAACAGACCCCTAGGCTTCCCAATGGGCGGCTTTTGAACAGCACAAGTAGGGCATGAGCCCACAAAGGCTTGGACGTCTTGTCTCACCGTTGGCCACCAGTAGAAACGGTTTAACAAGTCTAAAGTCCCTTTCCTCCCCGCATGACCCCCAGTGAGGGAGTCATGGGCCCAAGCGAGAACTGCTCTCCGAGAGCGACGTGGAACGACTCTTCCCTTGGGAGGGCACTGAGATTGCAGCAAGACTTATTTTCTCAGGGTCCAAGATATATTGGGGTGAATCAGGAGTCTCTTCGACCTCAGAAGAGCATGAGAGCGCGTCAGCTCGAACGTTCTTCGAGCCAGGCCGGTAGCGTAACGTAAAGTCAAACCGGTCAAAAAACAGCAACCACCGTGCTTGTCTTGGATTCAGGCATTGGGCTTGCTTCAAAAAAGCTAGGTTCTTGTGATCGGTGTAAATTGTAACCGGATGGTTGGCTCCTTCCAACCACTGTCTTCATTCCTCTAGGGCAAGTTTCATGGCTAACAACTCTTTGTCCCCAACACAGTAGTTACTCTCTGCTGGGGAGAATTTCCTTGAGAAATATGAACAGGGCAACAGCTGTCCGGAATCAGAGTACTGACTCAGTACGGCCTCCACGGTCACATTGGAGGCATCAACTTCCACCACGAAGGGCCAGCTGGGATCCGGATGGCGAAAGCAAGTGTCTAACAAGAAGGCTTCTTTAAGGGGCTCAAAATCTTGACAGGCAGAAGGAGGCCAATCCACCGCGTTAGCCCCCCTTTCGGGTGAGGGCAGTTAACGGTGCCACAATACGAGAGTAATTAGGGATAAAGTGACGGTAGAAATTAGAAAAGCCAAGGAAGCCGTTGCAACGCTTTAAGACCCCTTGGCTGGGGCCAATTCTTAATAGCCGCCACTTTCTCAGGATCCATTCGAAAGCCAGCTGCAGAGACTATGTAGCCTAGAAACGGCAGGGACGTCTTCTCAAAGCTACATTTTTCCAGCTTCGCGTAGAGACCATGCTCCCTAAGTATCTGAAGCACTTGTCGGACATGCTGATGGTGCGACGACAGATCCTGGGAGTAGATTAACACATCGTCGAGGTAAACAATTACGCAAGTGTTCAGAAGGTCCCGCAACACCTCATTCATCAGGTGCTGGAACACCGCCGGGGCAGTACATAAGCCGAAAGGCATCACGAGGTACTCGTAATGCCCGTCTCAGGTATTAAACGCGGTTTTCCACTCATCTCCGGGACGGATTCTAACTAAAATGTACGCTCCTCGCAGGTCCAACTTTGTGAAAATCTTCGCTCCTTGAAGCCGATCAAGGAGCTCCGGGATTAATGGGAGCGGATAGCGGTCTCGCTTGGTAATAGAATTTAGACCTCGATAGTCTATGCACGGCCTCAGTGAGCCGTTTTTCTTGCTGACAAAAAAGAAACCTGCCCCTGCGGGCGACTTGGACGGACGGATAAAGCCCTTGGCCAGATTCTCCGCTATGTACTCGGATATGGCCCAGGTCTCAGGTATGGATAAGGGATAAACCCTTCCTCGGTGGGGGGGGGGAGCATAGTACCAGGTAGCAAGTCTATAGCACAGTCATAAGGACGATGCTGCGGAAGGATCTCCGTCTTGGCCTTGGAGAATACGTCCGTAAAGTCCTCATAAGGTGCCGGAGGCACCACGGCAGAGTGCATCAAGGGAAGTACAGGAGTCCTAGGCACCTTCATACAATTAGCTAGACAGAAAGGACTCCATTTGACAATCTGTAGCGTATCCCACTGAATCGTGGGCGAGTGTTTCTGCAACCATGGCAACCCTAGCACCACAGGGTGGACAGCTTTCTCCAACACTAGGAAGGCTATCTCCTCCGAATGGATCGCCCCTGTGCGGACCGTAATGGCTGCTGTGGACATCTGGACAGGTCCTGGAAGAAGCGTCCCCTGGATAGAGGTAATTCGTATCAGAACCTCCCGTCTATGCGTAGGGATTCGCAACTGGGAGACTAAGTCCTGCAGGATGAAATTACCTCCGGCTCCGGAATCCAGGAACGCCATCGTCTCAAAAGAGCCTCCGGGATACTCCAAGGTAACAGGGACAGTACATTGAGGAGCTGTAGTACACCCTAGGAGGAGCTCCTCCTGACCTCCTAGACTCTTGGTGTTTCCGCATGCTCCTAGCAGCGTGCCAAGAAGTGGCCCTTCTGGCCACAATACAGACACAACCTTAACGAAAGCCAATGTTGCCTTTTTTTAGCAGAGAGCGGGGCCCATCCCAGCTGCATAGATTCGCAAGTGGGAGCGTCTGGACGAGAACTCTTGGGCGAGGGCACAGGTCTTGGCCCACAAGCTGGACTATGGCGAGAGGAGCGTTGCTCCTTGGCCCGTTGCTATAGGCGGCGGTCAATGCGGGCAGCCATCTCAATCAAGGCGTTGAGGTCCACCAGCAGATCTCACACAGCGATTTCATCCTTTATGCATCCAGAGAGGCCTTCCAGGAAGATGGCCCTAAGACTACCATCTTGCCAACCTACTTCTTGGGTTAAAGTCCGAAACTCCATTCCATAATCTGCCAAGGAGCGAGCCCCCTGACGAAGTTGCAGCAGGTCAGACGTAGCTGTGGCTACTCGGGCGGGCTCATCAAAGGCCTGGCGGAAGTTCGTGATGAACAGTTGTAAGTCTGTTAGCAAAGAATCATTGTTTTCCCAGAGGGGAGAAGCCCAAATCAAGGCTTTTCCATCAAGCAGGGACAGGATATATGCCACTTTCACCGCATCCGAGGGTAACTGCCGAGGCAACAAGGAGAACCGTACAAAACATTGGTTCAAGAAGCTGCGGCAGGTCCTTAAATCACCAGCATAACGAGAGGGTGCCGGTAGCTGAGTCACAGAGGAGCTGTGACCCGCGGGGGCCCTGCCAGCGGAAGGCAAGGACTCCAGGCGCGAGGATAGCCGTTCCACCGTGGCTGCCAAAGTATCTATGCAGCTCTGGTGCTGTAGCATCCTCCGGGCCATCCCGGGCAGATCTGAGGGAGCGGGTGCATCCGCCGAGTCCATGGCCTTGCAATCTGTTATGGGAGTCTCTGTTTAGTGGACCCTTGGGCCGACCTGCTGGAGACTGGGAAAGGTGGTCAATGTCTCTAGTGAATAGCAGGCCGGGAGGCAGATGTTCAGGCAGGACGTAGATGCTCTTCACCCTGGAAGCTGGTGCTCCCCCGGGAGGAGCCCGTAGGAGCCCAACCGCTGGGACTTAGATGGCTTCACCTTTGGAAGCCGAAGCCCCCCCCAGGAGGTGCCCGTAGGGACCCGGCCGCTGGAACTTAGGCGGGTTGTGGATCAGGACAGGTAATTGGAACCAGACTAAGACAGTAGCAATACTGTAACTGGGTTCGGATTCTGGAACCAGGCAGGAACTGTAGCAGGATTCGGGTACTGGAACCAGGCAGGAACAGTAGCAGGCAGGCTGGGACTGTAGAAAGCAGGCAGGAACCAGGCAGGTACTGTAGCAGGAACGGAGCAACGAAGCAAAGCGAGTCACTCCGGGGCACAGCGCAACAGGAAACTGGGAAGCTAACCCGTTGCAAGGCAAAGACTGAATGGCCACGGTCGACTTATCAAGGCCACGGCGTCTGACGTCAGAAGTTGGGCGGAGTCACCACTGGCGGGAAACGGCTTAGAAAAGCGCCCAAGTGGCGCGCACATGCGCCTAGAAGCCGGGCGTCCATGGGAGGGCTTGCAGTGGCACAGCCCCAGTGGGGACGCCGCCAACCAGGCCGCAAACCAGGCCTCTGGAAGCGGGAACAGGTCCGGGAACCCGGAGGTAAGGGTCTGGCTGCGGTGCTCGCGGCCAGAACCGCAACACTAGATTCTGATAAGTATATTTTCTTTCATCATATTTTAAATATAAGGAGAGTGTATTTTGTGAACAAAAGATTAAAATTTTTCCAGATTTCTACAGGGAGACTCAGTTAAAAAGAAAACAGTTTCTCCAATTGAAACCCCGAGGTTTGGCCATTGGAGCTTCATTTTATCTTAATTTCCTCTGTTAAGTATGTGATTTGTTTTCAGGGCAATACGTTTATTAAGTTTATTTTCTTAGATCCTGCATGCTTAGAAGTATTTCTAGTCAAGAAGATGTAATAAATATATTGAGCTTGAGACTATGGCAAGGTAGTTCTAGAACAGTGTTGCAAACCTTGCTTATTTCCCAAGGGGTAGATTTTCAAAGGGGTAAAAGAAAGGAACACGAGTGGAAAAGAAACCCTGCCCCAAGCTCCCCCTGCACGTCCCGGGGCTTTGCCGGCACGTGCAAAGCCCCGGGACGCCCGTAAATCCCAGGTCTTTCATGGGGGGGCGTGTCGGGGGCATGTTGGGGGCGTGTCGCGGCCAGCGCGTCCTCGGGGGCATTCTGGGGCGGGGCTGCGGGCATGGTTCCGGCCCGGGGGCATGGCCACGGCCTCCGGACCAGCCCCCGGACCGGAACATGGTGCGCTGGCAGCCGGCATGGCAGGAACTTTTGGAATAAAGGTAGAGGGGGGAATTAGTTAGGGCCGGGGGGTGGGTTAGGGAGGGGAAGGTGGGGGGAGGTGGAAGGAAAGTTCCCTCCAAGGCCGCTCTGATTTCGGAGCGGCCTCAGAGGGAACAGAGGCAGGCTGCACGGCTTGGCGCATGCAGGCTGCCGATTTTGCGCAGCCTTGTGCGCGCCAACTCCGGATTTGAAAAGATGTGCGCGGCTACGCGCGTATCTATTAAAATCCGGCGGGTGGTGGGGAGGGGAAATGAGTGTGAGGGAGCCAGTCATGTGCTTGGAGGGGGTGGGAAGGGGAATGAGTGTGAGGGGGGCTAGTCATGTGCTTGGAGGGGTTGGGGAGGGGAATGAGTGTGAGGGAGCCAGTCATGTGCTTGGAGGGGGTGGGGAGGGGAATGAGTGTGAGGGAGCCAGTCATGTGCTTGGAGGGGGTGGGGAGGGGAATGAGTGTGAGGGGGCCAGTCATGTGCTTGGAGGGGGTGGGGAGGGGGAATGAGTGTGAGGGAGCCAGTCATATGCTTGGAGGGGGTGGGGAGGGGAATGAGTGTGAGGGGGCTAGTCATGTGCTTGGAGGGGGTGGGGAGGGGAATGAGTGTGAGGGAGCCAGTCATGTGCTTGGAGGGGGTGGGGAGGGGAATGAGTGTGAGGGAGCCAGTCATGTGCTTGGAGGGGGTGGGGAGGGGAATGAGTGTGAGGGGGCTAGTCATGTGCTTGGAGGGGGTGGGGAGGGGAATGAGTGTGAGGGGGCTAGTCATGTGCTTGGAGGGAGTG
Organism: Rhinatrema bivittatum; assembly: GCF_901001135.1. Lineage (NCBI taxonomy): Eukaryota > Metazoa > Chordata > Amphibia > Gymnophiona > Rhinatrematidae > Rhinatrema > Rhinatrema bivittatum. The sequence continues at coordinate 241,829,992 of NC_042620.1, forward strand.
AGGAGGGGTAATGAGTGTGAGGGGGCCAGTCATGTGCTTGGAGGGAGTGAGGAGGGGGAATGAGTTTGAGGGGGCCAGACATGTACTTGGGGTGGGGAGGGGAGGAGGAATGAGTGTGAGGGACCAGTCATGTGCTTGGAGGGGGTGGGTAGGGGCATGAGTATAAGGGGGCCAGTCATGTGCTTGGAGAGGGTGGGCAGGGGCAATGAGTGTGAGGGAGCCAGTCATGTGCTTGGAGGGGGAGGGGAGGGGTAATGAGTGTGAGGGGGCCAGTCATGTGCTTGGAGGGGGTGGGGAGGGGGAATGAGTGTGAGGGAGCCAGTCATGTGCTTGGAGGGAGTGAGGAGGGGGAATGAGTGTGAGGGAGCAAGTAATGTGCTTGGAGGGGGTGGGGAGGGGGAATGAGTGTGAGGGGCCAGTCATGTGATTGGAGGGGGTGGGGAGGGGGAATGAGTGTGAGGGAGCCAGTCATGTGCTTGGAGGGAGTGAGGAGGGGGAATGAGTGTGAGTGGGCCAGTCATGTGCTTGAGGGGGTGGGGAGGGGGAATGAGTGTGAGGGAGCCAGTCATATGCTTGGAGGGGGTGGGGAGGGGAATGAGTGTGAGGGGGCTAGTCATGTGCTTGGAGGGGGTGGGGAGGGGGAATGAGTGTGAGGGAGCCAGTCATGTGCTTGGAGGGGGTGGGGAGGGGAATGAGTGTGAGGGAGCCAGTCATGTGCTTGGAGGGGGTGGGGAGGGGAATGAGTGTGAGGGGGCTAGTCATGTGCTTGGAGGGGGGGGGGGAGGGGAATGAGTGTGAGGGGGCTAGTCATGTGCTTGGAGGGAGTGAGGAGGGGTAATGAGTGTGAGGGGGCCAGTCATGTGCTTGGAGGGAGTGAGGAGGGGGAATGAGTTTGAGGGGGCCAGACATGTACTTGGGGTGGGGTGGGGAGGGGAGGAGGAATGAGTGTGAGGGACCAGTCATGTGCTTGGAGGGGGTGGGGAGGGGCATGAGTGTAAGGGGGCCAGTCATGTGCTTGGAGAGGGTGGGCAGGGGCAATGAGTGTGAGGGAGCCAGTCATGTGCTTGGAGGGGGAGGGGAGGGGTAATGAGTGTGAGGGGGCCAGTCATGTGCTTGGAGGGGGTGGGGAGGGGGAATGAGTGTGAGGGAGCAAGTAATGTGCTTGGAGGGGGTGGGGAGGGGGAATGAGTGTGAGGGGCCAGTCATGTGATTGGAGGGGGTGGGGAGGGGGAATGAGTGTGAGGGAGCCAGTCATGTGCTTGGAGGGAGTGAGGAGGGGGAATGAGTGTGAGGGAGCCAGTCATGTGCTTGAGGGGGTGGGGAGGGGGAATGAGTGTGAGGGAGCCAGTCATGTGCTTGAGGGGGTGGGGAGGGGGAATGAGTGTGAGTGGGCCAGTCATGTGCTTGAGGGGGTGAGGAGGGGAATGAGTGTGAGTGAGCCAGTCATGTGCTTGGAGGGGGTGGGGAGGGGGAATGAGTGTAAGGGGCCAGACATGTGCTTGAGGGGGTGAGGAGGGGAATGAGTGTGAGGGGGCCAGTCATCTGCTTGGAGGGAGTGAGGAGGGGGAATGAGTGTGAGGGGCCAGACATGTGCTTGAGGGGGTGAGGAGGGGAATGAGTGTGAGTGAGCCAGTCATGTGCTTGGAGGGGGTGGGGAGGGGGAATGAGTGTAAGGGGCCAGAAATGTGCTTGAGGGGGTGCGGAGGGGGAATGAGTGTGAGGGGGCCAGTCATGTGCTTGGAGGGGGTGCAGAGGGGGAATGAGTGTGAGGGGGCCAGTCATGTGCTTGGAGGGGGTGGGGAGGGGAATGAGTGTGTGGGGGCCAGACATGTGCTTGAGGGGGGATGAATGTGTGGGGGCTATTGCTTTTATTTTTCACTTTGAAGGAGCTACAGAGTTCAGTGGCTGAGACTGGAGTGGTGGTGCACCAGTGAACCATACAACTGGCCTGCATGGGAGGATGGCTAGATAGAAGTCATTACTGAATAATGAATTGTGAGTTTAAAAGTTTACTTTTAGCACATACTGTCTGGAGCAATCTGTGTAATGTCATGTAATCCACAAAAATCTGATGGACATTAGAGGGTTAAATACTGTTGCAAGCCACTGTATTTCCTCCATTACACTCACAAAAGTATTTTTAAGTGTTTTCTGTATATAAATACCTTCCAATAAAAGTATTTTTAATCTCATATGTTTTGGGCTTGCTTTATTTTTTGGCAAACAGTGCTTGCTCTTCTTTCATGATTACATGGCTTGTATAATGTTTTTTTATTTCTATTTGGTATAAATTGTCCTCCAAATTATGTGGGTTTCCTCATGGATATATATTTCTTTAAAAGACATTTGATACATTTGTAATATGATTTTCCTGTCTTGTATCAATGATGATGATGATGATATAAAACTCAATAAATATAAAAAAAAGAAAGGTCAAAAGAAGAGCAAGCACCTCCTCACGTGGCTAAATGGTGCTATGAAAGAAGCTATCAAAGTCAAAATGGCATCTTAGTAAAACTGGAAAGCAAGAACCAATGAGGAAAATGGGAAGACACGCAAGCATTGCCAAATTAGCTGTACAACATTGATAAAGAAGACCAAGAAAGAATTTGAAGAGAGACTTGCTAAAAGGGCAAAAGCTAATAAAATCTTTTCCCCAAGTATGTTAAAAATTAGTAACCTGTGAGGGAGTCAGGTGGACCCATAGACAACCTGGGTGTGGGGGAAGTGAAAGTGGTGCTCAGGGAAGGAAGGCCATAGCAGAAAAACTAAATTAATTCTTTCTTGGGGGAAAATAAGTATTGCCTGAACCATTCTTTGTAGGTGATGATTTAGAGGAACTGATTCAAATCGGTGTGAATCTGGAAAAGGTTGTAGAGCAAACTGATAAACTAAATATTGCTAAATCACTGGGACCTTGATAGTTATTCACCCTAAAGGAACTCAAACATGAAATTGCAGCCCTGCAACTGGTAATCTGTCACCAATCATTCAAATCTTCCTCTGTTCCTGAAGACTGGAGGGTAGCAAATGTAATAGTTTCCAAAATGGGCTGGATAAATTGGTGGGAGCTATTGATAAGAACAAAATTATTGGTCATATAGAAAAACATGGCTTAATGGGAAAGATCCTGCATGGACTTAGCAAAGGGGGATTGTTTCTTACTAACCTATCAGAATTTTTTGAAGATGTGAATAAATTAAACATATGAATAAAGATGAACCAATCAACAGAGTATTTGCATTTTCAGAATGTGTTTGATAAAGTCCCTGATGAGAAACTCCTCAAAATAACTAAAAAGTCATGGGATAGGAAGCAATGTCTTTCTGTGGATTGGTAACTAATTAAAAGACAGAAAACAGAGGACCGAACGGTCAGTTTTCTCAATGCAGAAAGTAAATCATGGAATGTCCTAGGGTTTTGTACTGTGACCAGTACTTTTAACTTATTCAATAACAATTTGGAAAAGGGAGCAATGAGTGAAGTGATGAAATTTACAGATAACATGGAAATATTCTTGACCTTGCAAGACTAGGGAACTGGGCAAGTAAATGGCAGATGGAATTTACTGCAGTCACGTACAAAGCAATGCACTTAGGGAGAAATAATGCAAAAGTGTAAGTACTCAGTCCTTAGTTCCGTACTAGGAGTAATCATCCAGGAAAAGGGTCCTTGATGCCACTGTGAGCAATGCGTTGACATCTTCAGGTCCGCGTACAGTCAAAAAAGCAAACAGAATGTTAGGAATTATATGGAAAGGAATTGAGAATAAAACCATGACAATCATAATGCCTCCGTACAGACATATGATGCAACTGCAGTCTGAATATTGCGTGCTCTTCTGGTTGAATGATAGAGTGGAACTAGAAAAGGTACAGAGAAGGAAAACAAGAATGATAAAGAGGTTGAAATTGTTGTCTTATGAAGAAAGGCTAAACAGGCTAGGGCTCTTTGGTGTGGAGAAGGGGGATATGATAGTGGTATATAAAATCATGAGTGGGGTGCAACAGGTAAACACTTATTTAACCTTTCAAATAATAGTAGGACCAGAGGACACGCCATAAAACTAGCAGATAGCAGATGTAAAACAAATGAAAGAAATATATATATTTTTTTCAATGCACAATTAAGCAGTGGACTTTGTTGTAGGAGGATGAGGACAAGACAACTAGCATAGCTGAGTTTAGAAAGGGGTTGGCAAGTTCTTGGAGGATAAGTGGATAAACAATGGACATGGGGAAGCCCACTGCCTATTCCTGGGAGTGAGCGATAAGGAATTGGATCTATTCTTTGGAGTTTGCTGGGTACTTTCTGGTGACCTGGGTTGGTCACTGTTGGAGTCAGGGTGCCGGGTTCCATGGACTTTTTGGCCTGACCCAGCATGGCACATCTTACGATCTTATGTTCCTTCATTAAAAATGCACTGCTTAATTATTATTATAAGGCCTTCCCCTGCAATTCCCTGGACCTCCAGAGGACATCCATGTCCTAAACGAGAACACAAATTACCCTCCATGGCATGTGATTTGATTAGTTTATATGGTGAGTGATGCCCTTAGTGATAACATAGCCAATAGGGGTTAATGTTTTAATGTATCTCACTATGATGGATATTCCAATACGGCGAATAATCAAATAAGGGTATTTGGGGGACTCTGGCTTTGCACAGACATACAAAACAATTGGTTATACACTTACTGCATGCTGCTCGCCTGACAATTGAGTTTTACTGGAAAACGACCCCTTTACTGGTGTTCTGGGAGAGTTGTGTTGCAGGTATTGCTGTTATGGAAAGTATTATATTTTCATTGAGGGGAGATGAGACTAAGTAGAATAAGGTTTGGGATCCCTACTGGAAATGGGACAAAGCAGCTGGGGGTGGAGGAGCTTAGTGACTGGGGTACCTGTTACTGACTCCTTTATATTGGGATAACTTGTTCAAGGGTACCTCCCAGTTGCCAAACAAAACACTATGTTTGTATCTTATTTTCTGATTTTCTTTTTGTGTGCCAGTGTTAAATAAAGAGTTTGAAAAAAAAAATAGATAGATAAATGAATAAATAAATGTCCAGGGAGTATGAGATCATCTGTGACTCTCTCTTGCTAGCCTGTCTGCCCCAGACAATCAGAACTTCAGGGGAATTGCTTAAAACAATTTTTTAAAAAAATGACTTAACAGTGCCACTTTTAAGTAATACAATGCATATTTACTTGCTATGTGCATTTTAGAAATGATGCCCAGGAAATAAAGAGTAGAGTGTGATAGGTTTTTTTTTTGTTCACTTTTTAAAAAAGAAATGTAACAGAGTCTTGTTTCCTCTTGAACAGATCACCTTCAAATTTGATGTGGCTCACAATTAATGTTGTAATTCCAATGTCATGGGTACGTTTGCCAGAAGAACTCAACCCCCACCCATGCTTCATCCTGTGCTAGCTCGTTTTAGGAGCTCCACCCAGCTTGCTCAGCTTTTGATGGAAATACTTTTCTGGGCTGGGAGGAGTAGGGGTGGGGGAGAGAGACGCACTGACTGCAGGTAATAGAAATAGCTGGAGATTAAAACAGAAAATTCCCAGCTCCCTTATTCAGTTGGTTGGAAACGAGCTCTAGCCTAACACTGGAAGACCATCCCACTGACGTGCTATAGCATGCTTTTCTTTTCCACTCGTGTTCCTTTCGTTTACCTGCGTGGTTCTTCGTGGTTTCATCCATTCAGAATGTAACGTGGCAAGGCACATCTGTAGTATCTAATGGGTGGCACATACTGTTCATGATGGTCACCTCAAAAATATTTGCTTAACTCTCAGTATAAAATATCATTTGATAATTCGACCATAGTGAACCGATGCTTTTAAGTATCACTGATGGAAGGTTAATAGGCTTTAAATTGCTTTGTATAACTTTTGGTAGAAATTTTAAAAAGCATTTATGCAAGTAAAAAGGATGTTTGAAAATAACTCTGGGAGGCACGTGGAAGCAATTTTGCAAGTAGTTTTATGTGTACTTGACAGTGGCGTTCCCGGGGGGAAGGGACACCTGCAGATTTTCAAAGCAGATTTACGTGCGTTAGTCTGCTTTGAAAATTCAGGATGAAGTCCACGAGTACTTTCTACGTGCGGACTTTGGCCCTGTGCGGGCTGTTATAAAAATTGCCCTCCCTGTGCACTAGAAGTGCACACCAGAGACAACTAACTTCATCCCTCAACACGTGTGGGATACAGTCTGGAAGAAGGACGGAAAATTCAAGAGGTGTGATCGGGAACTTTCCTGGTGTGCAAAAACGAAAGGCCTCCTGAAACCTAATGTCCCTTTCATTTCTTTATACAATCGCCTTTGGTTAATTTCAGTGTGAAAGAGCTGCTGTAACATTTGGCAGAGCACATAGGGGAAAATCAGATTGCGAGCAGCTGCTGTGTCAATGCAGATAACACATTAGAGGCCAATATATAAACATTAAGTAGCAACCTGGATTTTTTTTTTTCTACAAGCATACTTTTCTAACCCTTGTTAATAAGTCAGCCTGCACCTCGCGCTTATTTTATGCAAGCTTCTCAAATTCTTCCTTCTGATTAAAACTTCCAGAGGGGCAGCCATGTTAGTCTCTAACAGCAGAAAATGACAAAGCTGCTGGTGGCACCTTATAGACATAACTGTGATAAGTGTGTGTGTGTGACTTCTGCAAACCGAAGTTGATTTATTTATAGCAAATAGACTTGAATTAATTTTCTCATGGATCTTGAACTCATTTTGAAGGCAATTTTCAAGGTCATTTCCACAAGTAAAACATCATTTTACCAGTGAAAATGGGCTCTTTGAATATTGCCCACCCTATAGTCAGGCAGAACAGCGTTTCCTCACCTTATCCTGGAGGCGCGCCTAACCAGTCACATTTTCAGGATTTCCATAATGAATATGCATGAGAGAGATTTGCAAGCATTGGGTATGCAAATCCATCTTCAGGAGAGAGTTTGGAGGCACTTTACTTGTACCCACGCAGTAGTTGTTCCCAGAGCAGGATTAAGATTTTCAAAACATAGGAAAATGTGGGAGGGAGGTTCTGGAAGCCAAATTTAGGCTCTTAGGTAGAAAGCTTAAATCCAGAACCTCCAGGGTAGTGGTAATAATGGGAGACTTCAATTACCCCAATATTGACTGGGTAAATGTATCATCGGGATACGCTAGAGAGATAAAGTTCCTAGATGGAATAAATGATAGCATTATGGAGCAATTGGTTCAGGAACAGACAACAGAGGGAGCAATTTTAGATCTAATTCTCAGTGGAGCACAGAACTTGGTGAGAGAGGTAACGTTGGTGGGGCCACTTGGCAATAGTGATCATAATATGATCAAATTTGAATTAATGACTGGAAGGGGGACAGTAAGCAAATCCACGGCTCTCATGCTAAACTTTCAAAAGGGAAACTTTGATAAAATGAGAAAAATTGTTAGAAAAAAACTGAAAGGAGCAGCTACAAAAGTAAAAAGTGTGCAAGAGGCGTGGTCATTGTTAAAAAATATCATCCTAGAAGCACAGTCCAGATGTATTCCATACATTAAGAAAGTTGGAAAGAAGGCAAAACGATTACCGGCATGGTTAAAATGGGAGGTGAAATAAGCTATTTTATCCAAAACTCTTCATTCAAAAATTGGAAGAAGGATCCAACAGAAGAAAATAGTGCATAAACATTGGCAAGTTAAATGTAAGACATTGATAAGACAGGCTAAGAGAGAATTTGAAAAGAAGTTGGCCGTAGAGGCAAAAACTCACAGTAAAAAGTTTTTTAAATATATCCGAAGCAGAAAGCCTGTGAGGGAGTCAGTTGGACCGTTAAATGATCAAGGAGTTAAAGGGGCACTTAGAGAAGATAAGGCCATCGTGGAAAGATTAAATGATTTCTTTGCTTCGGTGTTTACTGAAGAGGATGTTGGGGAGGTACCAGTACTGGAGAAGGTTTTCATGGGTAATGATTCAGATGGACTGAACCAAATCAAGGTGAACCTAGAAGATGTGGTAGGCCTGATTGACAAACTGAAGAGTAGTAAATCACGTGGACCGGATGGTACCCCAGAGTTCTGAAGGAACTCAAAAATGAAATTTCAAACCTATTAGTAAAAAATTGTAACCTATCATTAAAATCATCCATTGTATCTGAAGACTGGAGGATAGCTAATGTAACCCCAATATTTAAAAAGGGCTCCAGGGGCGATCCAGGAAACTACAGACCAGTTAGCCTGACTTCAGTGCCAGGAAAAATAGTGGAAAGTGTTCTAAACATCAAAATCACAGAACATATAGAAAGACATGGTTTAATGGAACAAAGTCAGCATGGCTTTACCCAAGGCAAGTCTTGCCTCACAAATCTGCTTCACTTTTTTGAAGGAGTTAATAAACATGTGGATAAAGGTGAACTGGTAGATGTAGTATACTTGGATTTTCAGAAGGCATTTGACAAAGTTCTTCATGAGAGGCTTCTAGGAAAAGTAAAAAGTCATGGGATAGGTGGCGATGTCCTTTCGTGGATTATAATGGCTAAAAGACAGGAAACAGAGAGTAGGATTAAATGAACAATTTTCTCAGTGGAAGGGAGTGGGCAGTGGAGTGCCTCAGGGATCTGTATTGAGACCCTTACTTTTCAGTACATTTATAAATGATCTGGAAAGAAATACGACGAGTGAGATAATCAAATTTGCAGATGATACAAAATTGTTCAGAGTAGTTAAATCACAAGCAGATTGTGATAAATTGCAGGAAGACCTTGTGAGGCTGGAAAATTGGGCATCAAAATGGCAGATGAAATTTAATGTGGATAAGTGCAAGGTGATACATATAGGGAAACATAACCCATGCTATAATTACACAATGTTAGGTTCCATATTAGGTGCTACAACCCAAGAAAGAGATCTAGGCATCATTGTGGATAAATATTGATATCGTCGGTTCAGTGTGCTGCGGCAGTCAAAAAAGCAAACAGAATGTTGGGAATTATTAGAAAGGGAATGGTGAATAAAATGGAAAATGTCATAATGTCTCTGTATCGCTCCATGGTGAGACCGCACCTTGAATACTGTGTATAATTCTTGTCGCCGAATCTCAAAAAAGATATAATTGCGATGGAGAAGGTACAGAGAAGGGCTACCAAAATGATAAGGGGAATGGAACAGCTCCCCTATGAGGAAAGACTAAAGAGGTTAGGACTTTTCAGCTTGGAGAAGAGACGGCTGAGGGGGGATATGATAGAGGTGTTTAAAATCATGAGAGGTCTAGAATGGGTAGATGTGAATCGGTTATTTACTCTTTCAGATAATAGAAAGACTAGGGGGCACTCCATGAATTTAGCGTGTGGCACATTTAAAACTAATCGGAGAAAGTTCTTTTTCACTCAACGCACAATTAAACTCTGGAATTTGTTGCCAGAGGATGTGGTTAGTGCAGTTAGTATAGCTGTGTTTAAAAAAGGATTGGATAAGTTCTTGGAGGAGAAGTCCATTACCTGCTATTAACTGATTTGACTTAGAAAATAGCCACTACTATTACTAGCAACTGTAACATGGAATAGACTTAGTTTTTGGGTGCTTGCCAGGTTCTTATGGCCTGGATTGGCCACTGTTGGAAACAGGATGCTGGGCTTAATGGACCCTTGGTCTGACCCAGTATGGCATGTTCTTATGTTCTTAAAACTATACATGTACCGTAGTATTGGCAGGAAAAAAGCAGATGCCCACAGAAAATGCAGGTGCAAATCTTTCCAGATACTTTTTCCATGAGCTATTTTCAAAGCTGAAGTACCTGCCTACTTTTACTTTGAAAAACTGTGAAGACCACAGGTAAAAAAATATCCATAGATTTTGCAAATCTGCACCATTTATAAAAATTGCCCCCTGTATATCTTTATTTTAGACCCATATCAGAAGCTTATGGCCATGCCCGCGCCGCACGCATTTTCAAAAGGGCAGGGCCATGCGTGTAAGTGTCGGGCCTTGAAAAAGGGATGGTCCAGGAGGCAAGGTCTGGATGGGGAGGTGCGGGGCTGGGCAGGACGGAGGCTGGCTGGGACAGCGGCCAGTAAGTAAGAAAACCAAAAAATTGTAAGTTTTAACGAAGGGTTTAGGGGGTGGAGAGGAGAGGGGAAGAGGGAGGTTAGGTAGGGGGGTAGGGAACGGGGAAGGCCCCATTGCGTCACCGTGCATAAATTACTAAAATCCCCCTTGCGCACGCTGCCCGTTTACGTGCGCACAGATTGTTTAATCTGACTCATGCGCACGGCACAAGGGTTTTTATAACACGCGCATGCCGGTGCGCACATGTTATAAAATCTGTGTGTCCATGTGCGTGCATCAGGAAGCAGGTGCACATGGACGCATGAACGCACCTTATAAAATCTACCGTGTAGTATCGGTTAACCTAGGGTTAAATAAGATACTTTGAAGATACAAAGTAGTTATTTTATAGCTATACTGCTAGTAAGCACTTCCTGCTTCAAATCTTCAAAGTTTAAAAAGATAAGACAATGTTTGATCTATGAAACACAAAGACTGTTTTTTGTTTGTTTTTTTTTAACAAAAATATCTATTAATAATTGGCCAGATGAAAAATGCTTTTTTTGCTTCCCCATTTCTGGCAATCTCTGTACTGTTATTGCACACCACTCTGCTCCACGCTGTTCTGCAGCTGTCACACTGTACCAAGAAGTTGGCATATAGTGAGTGTATACAAAGAAGAAGAACCTCTGCACACACCGAAATATACTTACATACATGCACACCCTTCCATCTATATGCACACAGTCACATACCCACCCAGCCATTCACATACACCCTATATCCACATGCATACTTCTACTCATACACACTTACACCTCCACACACACATATATGAATATCAACCCCCTCCATACACACACACATCCATCCATACACACACCCATACCCACCCATCCGTACATACATCTACACCCATTCACTCATATACCACCTTTATCCACATTCGCACATCTATACATGCACAACTCACAACCCCATCGCCAGACACTCATATCCCACACACTCATGCACACTCGCATATACACCCACATCCATATATACCCTCCATAAACATATACTCCCCATAACCCTCCACATGTACACCTGCACCCCTCCGTCTCACAAACACACACACACACACACACATGCTGTAAATGTTTCAACAGTAGGTGCATGTCCAGCGCTGAATCCAATCCAGACAGAAGCCTTTAAAAAGGAAACTACCCGAGTCCACGGAAAAAAAAAATACAGAGATTATATCACAAATGCAGCAGGGACTGTCACATCAGCCTAAGGCATTTTTTTTCCTGTACTGTGGGCACAAAATTGAATGTCTGCCAGACGAGATCAATATGACACAATCGCTTTTATTGGGTAACTGCCCAGACCTTTCCTGCTACAGTAAATCTAATTGGTTGCTTCCTCCTACCATGCGCAGCTTGGTGTGGGAAATGCCCTTTTTCATCTACAATGGCTGACTGCACTATGCCGCACTGTTGCTGTCTAGAGGTTTCCTGTTTTAAACTAATACAGTTGCTCCTGAAAGCAGTAGAAAAAAGGAAGGTTGCGTTGCTTTAGCTGATCTTATTTCTCTTTTCCCTGCAGGTTGCTGAAAAGTGCCTTTTCTGAAGCCACCGCTGCTTGGATTTCTGCCTAGGGCTGCCTCTCTCTTTTTTTTTTTTTTTTCTTTTTTAATTTGGCATTCATACCCCAACGGCACCTTGTCTATATTATTTCTTTTACACTCAGCTTGCTCTGCCAGTTTCCCCCCAAGTATGTAACAAAGTTTTTTTTTCTTTTTTTTTTTTTTTTTTACGAAATACTGCATCCATTGCTCATTTTAACACTCTTGAAACCTAATTTTTACTACGTAAGAAATAAAAGGAGAGAAAAAAGTATTTTTTTTTTTTTTTAAATTTTCTGGCAGAACAAGACCATTCCATAAATTGTAGCACTGACAGTGTGGCTGCATATGCTTTTTTTTTTTTTTTTTGCAAGAATAATTGAAACCATTTACCCGAGAGCACAGAATCCTTCTGAAAGTCTGCCAGCATATTTCAAGTAACTTCAGCAGTGGCACAAAATACAACACTTATATTTCAACTTCTACAATTGCACTTTTCGGAGCAGGCCTCTAAATCTGATTTTCAGTTATTCTGATAGTATTTCTATTTTATGATTGGCTTTGTGTTTAGTTCTTGTTTTAAACAGACACAGTTTGACTTTGATGAAAACCTTAAGTGCTGAGAAATAGAAATTTTACCAAAGCAACAAGTTACTTATTTCATCACATTTAACTTGAAGTCACTTTTTTACCCCTTTTTAAAAAAAAAAAAAGCAGTCATATTGTCCTTAAAAGAAAAACAAGGGTGTGATTGCTTGCATTATAATTTTTTTCTTTAATATGGCTGTAAATGTTTCCCTGGTTCGTGATACAAAATGGCTGACGTTGGAAGTGTGTAGAGAATTTCAGAGAGGTACTTGTTCACGTCCTGATGTGGAATGCAAGTTTGCCCATCCATCACGAAGTTGCCATGTGGAAAATGGTCGAGTTATTGCCTGCTTTGACTCTCTGAAGGTAAGATTAAATCTCATTTTTGCATTGGGTTTTCCTTTATTAATTGTTATTTTCTGTCCATGCATTTAGTCAACTGAATAGCAGAACAAGTCAAATATATTAATGGTTAATTTTGTTTGGGTCAGGAAAGATGATGTGTAGGATTTAGCTTTTGAGCAAAAGTCGCCATTCTGGAATAGCATTGATCAACTAGATTCATGTATTGGGAAAGGCCGGAAATCCCCTGACCAGCTATTAGTCATGGTGAGTGATGGCTCTGAGGATCGGGTGGTAGTGGGTGTGGAGGACCATAAGTTCTGCTCTACTCAATTCATTTTTTAAGCACTTTTACATTTTAATTCATATTTTAAACATACATATTTCTCTTAGTGTTAAAAATCTCTGGTATGGATTAAGGCCTTGGAATGATGATGAAGTCAGTTTCTGTGTAACAACTAAAACGAAATGTGTAAGAGAAGTGGCAGTCCAAAGCTCAGAATATATTATATCAGCATGGATAGCCACCAAATGCATTCTGAGTTAAAGTTATACCGGTATTGGCACAGGCGTCCAAAGACATTGCAGTAATTGCATTTGGCCTGGAGATGCTGTGTTTATGAAGGAGGTCTTTGAATTTAGAGACACACATGCCCTTATGGCTTGCCTTTTTGCACTTAAAATATCAGGGAATAGAGGTGGCCATGCACAATGCACAAACCAAACTGACGATGAAAAGTTAAAATGTTATTCTTTGCAACACACTGCTTAGGCATATCCGTGTACAAAGCAAACAAAGGCATGTTTTCCCCCTCATTTTACATTTGCAATTCTAGTAGGCCTTTCTTTAAAAGAAAATAAATTACCAAACTCTTCCTAGAAATAGAAAGGGCACATTGCTTAGATCACATTCTCATGGCCTGTGCTTTTGTTTGAAAGCCCTGTTTTTTTGCTGGGTTTTTTTTTTGTTTTTTTTACCTTCCATAATTAAGACCATTTACAGCAAATCTGTTGTAACAGGTAAAGATGACTTTGTGTGTTATTTAAAGTTCATGTTGATTGGTCCAGAACCATCTTGAGTTAATGCTGAGAGATACTGTCCCTCATACTTGGTAATGGTTTATGGGTTACCACATATTTAATGTACTTATTTAGTAGGGTGCACAGGAGATATTTTGCCACTTAGCGTTGATACTTTTCGGCGACATGCTGTGAGGCTCAGTTCCATTTCAAACTGCTAGATGAGTCAAAATAAAATGCTTTCCCATGGAATAACCTGCTTAAATCATCGCATTCGTGCAATGTGGGCCTGTGCATATACGGTAGGTTCTGGGAATAGCTAGTAGAGCTGTTTATGGTTGATATATCTCTTATGATGCTTTACCTGTTTGATAAAAACTATACTAGCATGAATTTAGCAAACTGCTAGTCTTTCTGATTAGCAGAAACAAAAAAAAAATAAAACCTGAATTTTTCCACCTGTGGAGCTTTTTAGCCCCTGCCAGTGAAAGCATACATATTTGAAACTCAGACATTCATCTGTTCACTTCCTTTTGTCACGTTAACGTCTTTCCTAACAGTGACTACAGTAAATTGTATCTGTGTGTGAGAGATGCAAAGTAACACCTCAGTGTGGGGCAGAGGTGACTGTGAAGCAAAAGAATTCTCTGTTTAGTTACCTGCAAAGTGCCAGACTGTGATACACTGAGAAACACATTTAATTCAGTAACAAGTATACTCCTAAAGCTTCGCCATAGCAAAAAAAAAAAAAAAAATCTGCCTTATGGAAAATAATTCAACGAATATCCTGTTGTTTATCACACGTTTGCATGTGCATACGGTCCTCTGGCAGCTTTCCCTTTCATTCTGTATCCCCAGGGGTTATGGCAGATTTCTTTCTGCTCTGCACTCTAATGTAGCTCCGGCCTTCTCTGCCGCAGATCTTGGGCAGTGAGGAATGTGCTTTCTCCAAGTGCATTAGCCCAGCCTGGGTGCAAATACCCGCTGTCTGCTTGTGGCCCAGATGGTCTGATGGCACTTCCAGGAACGGAGACCAGGAGCCGGGCAAACAGTTCCTTTAGAAGAACAAGAGAGGTGTGTGTTTGTGGCGGGGGGGGGGGGACGGGACCCCATTTCCATGAAAGATCTTTTCTGAGCGCAGCGTGTCCTGCTCAGCTTTCCATTCACTGGAAATGTTTAGCTAAATATTCACAGACGAGATTTAGTCAGACATGCACAGCAAATGAGAAAATTGCTCACTTCTGATACCTGCTCCAGAAAAACGGTCTTTGCATGCGAGAAAAAGCAGAGTGCAACATAAGTAACAATTTTCCTTGTCTTATCTATTACATTTCTTCTTTGCCTGCTATTTGTCTGACTGCCGTACAGTGGGACCGATACGATACGGTGCGGTCAGCCAAGCGCACTGTTTAACCCGTGGTTGGACGAGCATCCACAGCCCCTTATTCTATGAGGGGATTAGTGCGTCCAAAACGTGAGTCCAACTCCCCCCGCGAAACTAACAGCGCTCATCACATGCAAATGCGTGTCGATGAGGCTATTAGCTATTCGCCCCAGATCAAAAAAAAAAAAAATGTATGCCCAGCCTGCATGTTTTTACACTCAGAAATTAACCCTTGCTCTGTGCAGGGTTAATTTCTGAGTTAACCCCTGCCCAGAGCAAGGGTTAGTTTCTGAGCAGTCCCAAAAAGGGTTAATTTCTAAGCAGTCCCAAAAAGTGTACAGAAAAGCAGAGAATACTGTTTTTCTGTACTTCCTCCAACTTAATATCATGGCGATATTAAGTCAGAGGAACCAAAAGGTTTAAATTTTTAAGTGTGCCGGTGGTCATGTTAGGAAAAGGGACGCTCAATTAATGAGCATTCATTACCTTAACCCGTGGCTCTGTACAGGTTAGGAGAATGGATGCTCGTAAAATTGAGCGTCCGTTTTTTCCTAACCCGTTGGCAGCCACCTCTCTTGGGCGGCTGCTGCCAAGGAGGCACTAGGGTCATACATTTGTGCCCGGTGCCTCTTGGTAGCGTGACCCCTCATTTACATATTCATCGCGGGCCCAGGAGAGGTGGCTGGGCGACGTTAGGGAAGCGAGCGCTCGACACTGAATGCCCATTTTCCGCACAGACTCACTGCATCGGCCCCATAGTTTGTTTGGAATGTCTCTCCTTCCTCCCGGCTTTTTTTTCTTTCAGTTATATTGCCATCAAGATAACAGCTATAAGGGTCTTCAGTGTGTGGGGGATGGGGGAGCAGTGGGGTCACCTTATGGAAATGTAGGCCTGTAGGAAATGTACTGCCGGGAACAATGCTATTTCTAGGTTAAGTAAAGTAAGGAACCGGAATATCTTTCCAAACTCTGGGTGTGTTGCTTTCTCTGAAATCATTTCCGTTCGGAAGCATGGATCCTGGTGATCTCCTTGATAAATTATTATGTGAAAACAAAGAGCGTATGGAAAACTTGCAGCCTGACTGGATGCAGATTCATGCCGTTCCTTGGGAGAAATTGGGCCCTGCCTCGCCTTGGTCTCTAACGAGGGTCGTTACTTTCAACGAGATTTAAGGGGTTTTGGATCAGCGATCCAGCAGCAGGAAGAAGACCCCAAATACCCCAATTTAGTGCTGCCCCTGTAGATCAGGATGTATCTATCCATCTCTGTAATTTCATCTTTATTTTCTGTATTCTTTCATAGTTCCATTTGCTGTAATATTTGTCACTTTTGGTTTTTGCCGTGTGTCTGGAGCGTCTTAATAATAATAATCACTGTAATTCCAAGCATTGCCTAGGTTCATTCTTCTCACTGCTCGGTGTCAGAAGTTCTTTGCTAGCATCTGGCTGCTTTTTGCTCTCTGAAAGGTTTATGCTTTTCTACCAGGAAGTGCTTCCAACCAAGGACAATCCAGCCCCATTTATCCAAACGTCCATTACCTGAATGATGATTGTTTATCTGAGCCAAATCCCGTTTACTTGCTGTGCTCATAACTTGCAGCTGGCATGTGAAGAAGTATGTACATTTCATTTGATGCTGTGCAGTGCCAAAATACATTTTGTTCAATCTTTAGATGCTTTACGGAACCACTTTTGCTCAATAATTCTGCTAACAGAATCTTCCAGACACAGTTTTTATTTTAAATATGGCATTGAAACATTTGAACAGGAAAGTAGATTTGGTCACGAAGACTGCTTACTAGAGATTGCTAATACATACAATTAATATACTATGCCATATGGCAAATATATATATATAAATGTAGCCACAACATGTGCATTTAATTAAAAACATATACTATCAAATTCAGCAACTGCAAAAGCTCTCAAAGATCTTGCCATTAAATGCATAAACAGCTTTGATAATGTCTTAGAAAACTATAACACGGAATAGAAAGGCCAATATTGAGTTCTTCCAACTTAATTAAGATGGCATGTTGCAGTCACTAATTGCTCAATGCTCATGCCAATGCCATCATAGTGTAGACTCTTGGCTAATCCAATAGCTTGGTGGCAGTGCTTTGGGATGCCAAACAAACCATTGGATCTGGAGGGAATTTCCGATCCCAGCTTGTGCTTTGCAGGATGGGGGGTGTTGTGCGTCTAATGATCTCAGAGATGAAACGTAAGAAAACTAGGTATGTTCTAAGTGTCAAGAATTCAGATTCATTTAGCATTCAGAAAGGCTCATGTTCTGATCTTGCATGTGCCTTTTTGGCTCATCTGACTTAAATGTGGCTCATTTGACTTAAACGTGGCCGAGTTGTGCTTTCTTTGAGTGCAACTAGTACCATAGTAAGCGATGGCAGATAAAGACCAAAATGGCCCGTTCATTCAGTCCAGTGGCTATTTCATTACTTTGGATAGGTCATGTAAAATATTCCCATATGGGACCCAACATCCACTCCCCCTTGGCCATTGTCCCTCACCCAACTTCTCAAAAATTGTTCCACTGCCTTTGAGGGTTGTATCTACCATTCTGTGCAGCTTGGCTCAATGTTCTTGTGGATCCTATGGAATCACATCAATACTGTTTAGGATTGTAACCACTGATCTATGCAATTTGCCTCATGACTTCTAGGAAGCACAATGCAGTCATACTACTCCTGTTTTGGGCTGAACCTGCTGCTCAATGCAGGTTAATCTAGTGCTTCATTATTAACCTTTTGCCACGAAGGATACTCTGTGTTTATCCCACACTTTTTAAAAATTCTGTTACCGTTTTTGTCTCCACTCCTTTCTCCGGGAGAGCATTCCAGGCATCCATCTTTTTTGATGGCATGCAATGACAAGCTACCTTTCCGTGAAATACGAGTGTGACCTGTTTGGATCTAAAACCAGTCCTTGAACGTTGACTGATGAAAGGGTAGTCATGATGTCAAGTGCTGTGGCGCACTAATTGATAATTGGAAGCAGAAGTAAAATTTAGCACAAATCAGAGATCCCATAGTACAACCAATTCCCCCATACTATTTTTGTTTTGCTGTAGTCTGTTACATTTTATGGCCCAAAGGAGACTTCATTTGTGCAATCTCCTGTTTTGCTGCCCAAAACCACCCACACCATCTCCCCCTTGTACAAGTTAATATGTGGTGCACAGCCTATGTCTTGCAATGATTTGGTAAAATTTGTTCTGCATGCCAATGGGCAAAAGGCAGCAACGTTGTACACACATCAGGTAGCCTGCACAGCGTGCTGTCTTTCTATACAGCATCAAAGAATTTCATATTTAGAACAGTTTCATAAAAAGCAGTGCTTATAATATGTATTTTGTGATATGGCACGGGGAGAATGCCTGCAATAGTAGAGTGGTTTTAATATCTATCCAACATGTGTGGTGTCCCTGTACTTCAGAAACAGTGTAGGGAGGGGGCACAGTGCTTTCTTATTCCTGTTTGATATGCCAGGTTCCACAAATGCTTTTAATAACGTGATTGTTGATGTATCATTACTTTAAAAAAAAAAAAAATGTTCCCAACAACGAATGAAAACATTTGTCTAGAGGAGAAAGGGGTCAGCTGATCTCCAGGGTGAGCGAAAGCCTCCATCCAAAGACCTTGTAGTCAACTGAAAAATTTACGGGATTGCTAATCCCAGCACAAGTCCAACTGAACAAAATTTGGTGTTTGTTTATCAGCCTGTGATGGAGGAGGAGCAACAGATTTTTTTTTTTTTTTTTTACTGCAGCGCACTTTAGGGTCGATTTTTAAGACCTGCGTGCGGTTCCTGGCGCTCACACATGGACGCGCTGATTTTATAACACGCATGCGCATCTGCGGGCGGCCCACGACTCGCACCCACGGGGGGGGGGGGGGGGAATTTTCCAGTGACGCACGATGATGCGATCGGCCTTTTTCCCAGTTCCCTCCCAGTCCGCTCCAATTAAGGAGCGGACTGGGAGGGAACTTCCCTACCCTTCTACCTAACTTTCCTCACTCTTCCCCTGTCCTCCCCGCCCCCTAAACCTAACCTAACTATCCCCAAATTTTTTATTTTGGTACTTACTGCTCCTCTGGAGCAGAAGCAATATCCACGCACCGGCCGGCTGCCAGCGCGCGCTTCCCCGGGACAGCGACAAATGGCACTTTCCAGGCCTGCCCCCATCCCTCCCTGCCCCCCTCCCCCCCCCCCGGCCTGCCCCTTTGGAGAGGCCCAGCACGTTGGCGCGTACTGGGGTTTACGCGCATGGCCAGGCCCTTTGTAAAATGTGCACGGTGTGTGCAAGGCCCTGGCCATGTGTGTAAACCCCAAAGTGTATGCGTGCAGCCCATTTAAAGTTTATTTTCATGGGAGCTATTCCGTAATAATGTACATTAATGTGTCTCATGGGTGGATGCATGCAACCCCTTTCTGACCACTTGATGATCAATCCTGTTTGGAAACTTTCCCATGGCACATTTCTATGCCAGGCGGCTTCCCACTGGCTAGTGAAGTTGTTCACTTATGCAGAGAATGAAGACTAAATTCCAAAATCACAACAGGAGCACAACTGCACACAATATCCAAATGAACCAAGGAAATGTGCAGGATGTATTGAATGTCCACTCAAAGTTCAGTGATAATTTTATATTTACTCAACGGGCGACCCGTCCTATATACAAGATGGCTCATGATAACACCACGGAGTTGCCGTATTGAGTAAATATAAGTGATCACTGAACTCTGCGTGGACATTCAATACATCCTGCACATTTCCGTGGCTCACTTGGAGAATGAGGACTATACATTTCTGATGGACTTTCAGAGGGATTATTACTGTTGTTATTCTTCTTGCCATCATTAATGTTTAGCCTGAGAAAGGGCAGGTAAATGTAGGAGGATACAATAGATGATTCAGCACTGCAGGAAGATAACACTTCATCTCTGATAAGTTCAGATCTGGCCCACGAATATTAGGGAAATGATATTCCATAAGTTAATCAAAATTGCCTAAACAATTGAAACTCTGTACTTCCAAAAACATACTACTCAAAATCCTTCAGTTCATGCATAATCTAATCTTAAGGGGCCCATCTATCTATCAGTCTTACTGTAGATATAAATATAATGACATTACAATGTAAACATTCATAGAATTACTAGGTAAAAATACCAAAAGACGTAGACTTTCTTTTTTTCAAAAAATCCAAAACATCTCAAAACGGCCATGATTCAGCTCCATCGTGCTTTTGTCTAGGGAATTTATCATGTCAAAATATTTAGCCCTGCTGGTCCAGTGGCTCAGTTGCAGCGTTGTATGCTGCTATGAAGGGAGGGTAACCTGAATTGATTCCTGTAGCAGATCTTCCCCACCCTGAGTTGGCTGGAGATGGGAAGGGAGTTGTGGCCATCGACATGGGCAGCCACTGATGTCCCATGATATAGGGCCTGGGAGGCTCCACACCTCGGGACGGTTGATGCAATGAGCAGACTAGGAACTGTGGGGAGGGTGGCTCTATTAAAACAGGGGGGCAGGAGGTTGTGAATGAAAGCTTATGTTGCCAGGATCCCAGCATTGGTTCCAGTTGAGATGGAAGAAAAAGGGAGGAAAAAAAAAATAAATCTTAGCCCATGTACCTGGAGATATGTAAAACCATCGGAAGCAAAACCCAAATTTTTGTTACTTTCAACATATATAAATGTCTCTCTGGAGCATGATCTCATCAAGCATTTGTCCCTCATCTCATGATTCTTTGAATTTTCAGAGCTCTGTATTGTATGTGCAAAAAGAGAAGAAATGCTTTAATAAAATGGGCTGTGACTTTGTGACTGATGATTATCCATTCACTACATCTGATGCACATATTAATGTGCTGTGGGATTGCAGAAATGCCTTCTTCTATTAGCTATGAGGGTCCCTTAAGATTAGACTATGCACGAACGACATTCACTGACAGGTTTTCAATGGTATGTTTGTGAAAGTGGGGATCTTCATAGTTGTGCGGTTTATGTAATATAGATGTACTTTTGGAATGCTATTTACATGATATTTTTTGGAATGTGTGTCTTATCCTTGCTTCCCCTTTCTTTCATGTGATCTTCTCTAGTCCACAAACGAAATGAATCCGCTAGCTAATCCTGCAGCTGACACGCTGCATTTGTCCTGTTGATTCGGTATTCTTTTTGTAAAGGCCTGATTCCTCAAAGAGACAGAATGGGTGAAAATCCTTGGTGAATGAAGCCCCAAGCAGGACGTTTCCTGGCCTTTTTTGTTGTTGTTCATACAAATGCTTGGAGAAAGATTAAATAAAGCAGGATAGACTCCCACTCTCACCCAAGTGATACTTCACCTGATTTTTAAACTTAACTGTTAGGAACAGAAGTCCCACAGCATTTGTTGCAGATGCTTTTTTGCTTGCACAGCTCTTCTTTAGAATCGTAAGCCTTCCAAAATTGCAGAAAATAATCACCTTTGTAAAAAGTTGTGTTGGTTCAAAATTGTTCAAGCAAATTGACCTGCGGGGATTTTGCATTTTGAAAAAATGTGTTTGATTCCTAAATCCGGCTTTAATATTATTATTATTATTAATTTGATGTTCTACAGTTCCATTAAGAAATCATCAAAGAGATTCAGAAAATAGCAGCATACAAAATAAAAATAAATTATTAAAAGGATTACATCATATGCACAAATAATAATAAAAATGTCAAAAACCAAACTAAAAGTAAAAATCATAAAAACAAGTAAAACGGTCAATCTAAAAATAAATTAAGGCAGTTCTTGTATATTTCTGGAGACTTGGCATTGTTTTCCTGTGCATGGTTATATTTTGTGGAGACTAGGCTTGATAAGTTTCCTAATGCTTAAGAACATTACACAGAATAACATGGAAATGAATGTTATTCTGTGTAATGTTCTTAAGCATTAGGAAACTTATTTAAAAAAACAAACAAACAAACAAACCTTGATAGTGCATGCTAGGGTATCCTACTACGTCTAGGCTTCCAGAGCGGTTCAATCTGTCAACCATTTGTGAACTTCAAATATGCTCAATTATTTCTTTATCTATTGCTCAAAGATATTAAAGGAGAAATGAGTCATGAAACTTAAATCATTTTCAGTAGAGCACCCTCTATCCAAAGTTCTGAGATCCAAAAACTCCCATTATCTGGAAAAAATAATGGATTTTGGCCCATGTGCTGTTGTCCACAGAAAGTCTATTATATGCGCAACACAAATTTTCATATGTCATAGCTAGGGTTGCCACCTGGCTTCATATCATAACGAGCAGGCAAATCCAGTCCGCCTTTTACCCTATTGCATGGACTTATAGCTCTGATTTTCATGGGCAAATCACTGGGACAATCACAATGATAAGTCCATACAAGAGGGTAAAACCAGGACTGGCTTAGCTTGTTCCATCTGACACAAAGCTAGGTAGCAACTCTTCTCACAGTCAGGCATCTCAGTTTCATTTTGCCTTGTTTAAAAGTGATTTTTTTGCAGACACAGTCATGGCTGATCAGAAGCATTGCTCTTCACCTCTTTTGGACTATGAAATAGGCACAGAAATTGAGAACATGCTGAAAAATACTGCAGTGGAAAGGAAGTGGTATGTGCTGTCTATTTAGCAGAAAATGGAGGTGCTTAATAAGTGTAACCATGGAACAAGCATTGTTAAACTCCAACAAAACCTTTTGTTCCATAAGACTTTGATTCTCTTGTAAATATCTTGTACATATAGTTTATATCTATTTTAAAACCTGTGTTTTTCTGTATCTTTGTAATAACATTATTTCTAATTTTATAGCTCCTGTTCTAGAAAATGCTCTGCTTACCACTTGTTCCTTGTAATACCTTTTTAATTCTAATTTTATAGTTTATGTTCCATGTAAAGGCTCCGCCTACCTTTTTGAGTTAAATGTACACCGATACGATGTGCAAACGGTTGTCGGTATATAAAAAATGTTAAATAAATAAAAAATAAATAAACAAGAAACAGAGTTGGGCAAACAGCAATCTAACCCCTAGATTCATCAAAATGCTATAATATTGCATGGAGAACGTCCATGGTAAGAAAAAGGGATGTGTTTGTGGTAATTCTAAAATTACCATGAGAGCGAGACTGACTCTTTATAAGGCCCTCACAGTAGTCAACTATTTATATCACTATAGGAGGGCCAGCTAATAGTTCAAGGTGAGGTTTTAGTGGTGGTTTAGGGGCCAGTTTTACATGCAGGATGAGACGTATGAACAGCACAATACACCTTGGTAAACATTTGAGATCATTTAGAATGAGGAAAGTCTCATAAAGATGATATTTCTACAATGTTCTCTTGCCCTAGCTTGATGGACTCTATAACAGGGTACTGTCAAGTTAGGGCGAGAGAACATAGTAGAAATCTCATCTTTGTGAGACTTTCCTCACTTCAAATGATGTCAAATCTTTACCGAGGTGTACTGTGCTGTTCATATGTCTCACTCTGCATTAATACTGGCCCCTAAACCACCACCAACACCTCACCTGAAGCTATTAGCTGGCCCTCCTATAGTGATATAAATAGTCGAATACTGTGAAGGCCTCCCCAGAGGTGCTCTCTCTCTCTCCCCCTCCCCCTCCCCCCAAGCCCAGAAATGGACAAAATGCAATTTGCGATCTTTATCGCAAATTGTGTTACGGCTGCTTCGGGCATATCGCACAGCTTAACGCCAGGAAAAAAGGTGTTAGTTATTTCCGGCATAAAAGTGTGCGATATTGCCCTCCATTTACATAAATCCTGCCCCAATCCCGCCCTTCCCAAAAATTTGCATTCGCACCATGTGGTAACATAAACATCGCATGTGTTATGGCGTTATCACGTGCGCTAATGCCATAATGCATTTTGATGAATGACCCTATATGATTGAAAGGCACAGAAAGACAAGAGGTTAAATTTTAATGCTGAAAGAGACTTTATGATGGGAATGGCTAAACACAAAATATTATGTGGATTTAAGAGTTCTCATTTGGACACTGTCTTACATGAGTGGTTCTACCAGCTTTGCAGTGAGGATATGCCTCTGTCAGGAACTCTGCTGATGGAGAAGATAAAGTTGGTTTGTTTTTATTTTACAAGGAAATTCAGATTTAAAGTGAATGTGCCTATTAGACTGGTTAGTTTCATTTTAAGAGTATTTGTCGCCTCAGAGCAATTGCTGTAGATCTGTCCCGCAGATCATGAGGCTGCAGAGAAGGATGTGCAAGATTTTGCTCGTTTGCTGAAGAAATCTACAATGAGGCTGTATCCACTATGAGATGACTAATAAACTTCATGCAAAAATGCACAGGCTACAGGAGAAGATCTAGTTGTCACATACCCTGACATTTATATTTATTTCTGGTATATATTGATGGTTGTTTTTATTTGTCGATTGATTGGTCATTTTTTATTGTATTTGTTGATTTGCCTATAGCTCTTGGTTGGACAGGCAGTTTAGAAATATAAGGAAGAAAGAAAGAAATGTCCCAAAGGATACCTAAATCAGATGGGTGGCACCTGAATAATACAATGATAACAGTCTATTATGTGCAAATTGAGTCATCATTTATTATATAGTACTGAATAAACAGGTTCAGTCATTGTTTGTTTTTTAACATATCCATTATCTAGAACAACTCTTGTTCCAATCCTTTTTTGTATAAAAGGTGCTGTGCTGTAATTATTTCTACTGGAGAAAGGTTAAGACTTGATATCATTATGATGATAGGAACCCCAGGTCAAAAGATTGCATAGGTCACTTACTTGTTCTGAAAAGCTGAGTTCCTGGGTAACAAGTCACTAGTGTTTGATGTGAAAAGGTGTTAGAGACCTGTTATTAGAAACAGGAAGGGAGATCAGCTAAGAAGACAAGTTGTTAATCCGCTTGCAATTTCAATCCCTTAGAGGAGATTGTCATTTGAAGTACTTTTGTCTGAAATAATTACCTTAGAAGCAGAGACATATAGAAAACAAAAACTGAGTAAACCAGAGGGAGTGCTGACTGCAGAACCTGACTTGCTGGGAAAGACAGCTTAAAAATCTAAAAAAACCCAAAACCAATCCTTAAAGGGTTGAACTATTACTGGCTGTGCTTATGTGTTAGTCTTTAAGGCTAGTATTTGTTTGCAAGTGTTAAGAATTGTGTGTTTAGAAATAGGATTTTGGGTTATTTTTGTGAGCTTCTATAAATTAGTGTTTATTTGCCACTGTTAGGAATTGTGACAGTTTTGAGCAAATTTTGTGAGCTTGTGTAAGTTAATATTTGTAAATATTAGAATTGTGAGTTTGTAAAAGTCAATTACTTACTTGATCTGAAAAGATGAGAGTAGTGGTTCCTGGACAACTGGTCACTAGTTTGATTCCCATTCTCCCTATCTCCCACCCAAACCAGGCTCTTTTTCTGTTAAATGGATACCCCCTCCCCCAAGTTAGGAGGGAAATCTTCAAAATAGGATTCAATTAGAAATTTTGAATAGCATACAATTAACCCTGATATTAGTGATTAACTAATTTTAGTCATATTGTTGGTCATTCACAAAGTAGCATCACCTAGTTATCAATTTAAAAACTTTAGATTTTAAAAGACACCACATTTAAAAACTATTAAATTGAGAGACATACCTACTCTATAATCAGCTTTAAAACTTTAGCAACAATAAAATTAAGATGCAGACAAAAGTCCAGCAGTGAGTTGGGGTTAGCCAATCTTAGGCACCTAGTGACACATATATGATTATCTACCTATTGGTAAGTTGTATGTGTGTAGCTGGTACAAAGAGCTCCTGGATCTCAGAGAATGAGTCTGATCTCTGAAGAATGAGTCTAATCAGACCTTGAGGAGCTGAGGCAGATGGAGAGGTATACTGAGGAGATCTTCAGGGACATAATAGAGCAGCCACAACTCCAATTAATAAGCCCTTGTGCTGCTTTGGATGAGCAAGGTCACCTGGCAGGACCTGTCGCCTTAGCCTCTGACACTGAGGATGTGTCTCCAGGGCCGTGCACCCAGGAGGGAAGGGTTAGCTTGGTAATTATAGTGGGTGATTCAATCATTAGAAATGTAGATGGTTGGCTGGTGGGCATGAGGATCACTTAGTAACTTGCTAGCCTGGTGTGAAGGTAGCAGACCTCTCACGTACCACCTAGGTAAGGAACTGTGGAATACTCTGCCTTTAGAAATCTGCAGTGAGTCTGACTATTTAAAATTCAGGAAGCTAAAATGTTTCTTTTTAAGTAAACTTTTAATATTTAAGTTTTAGTATATTTTGTAATTTGTCTATTTTGTATTTATGTTATGTATTTTTATGTTATGTTTATTGTAGTCTGCAATGATTGTTTTAGAATTGCAAATATAAGTGTACTAAATAAAATAAATATGTAAATAAGATTTTAGAGATTGCTGGGGAGGAGCCGACTATTGTGGCACATGTGGGTACCAATGACATAGGAAGGTGCGTGAGGGAGGTTCTGGAGATAAAATGTAGGCTCTTAGGCCTAGATTTTCTAAGACACCGCTGTGTCATGAATCGCGGGGGGGCGGGCCTGCGAAAGCCGGCAGCGATCACACCTCTGTGGTACGATCGCTGCCGGCTTTTGCACCCAATAGCGCCATCATAAAAGGTGGTGCTATTGGGTGTGAAATAGGCAGCGAAAAGGGTTCTTACCTTTTCGCTGTCCGCCATGTCTTCGCGGTGTCTGCCCCGGTGCCGCCCCACTCTTCCTGTTCCGGTCTTGACGCCGCCCCTTTTTAGTGATCGCACGCGAAAGGGGACTTTTCACATGCGATTGCTTTGAAAAATGACCCCCTAAGGTAGGAAACTGAAATCCAGAAACTCCAGGGTTGCATTCTCAGTAATGCTCCCTGTTCCATGGGCAAGACCCGAGAGGCAGGCAGAGCTCTCAAGTCTCAATGCGCGGAGGGGATGATGGGGCAGGGAAGAGGGCTTTAGATTTGTTGGGAACTGGGGAAAGTTCTGGGGAAGGGGGACCCTATTTGGGCTGGGCTCTATCTTAGCCAGAGTGGAACTAGGCTGCTACACTACCTTTTAAAAGGAGATAGAGCAGCTTTTAAACTAGATGATAGGGGAGAGCTGACAGAAGTGCATGGCTCAGAATGTTGTATCTTTGAAGGATAGTAACAAAACTGAGAATTTAGGGCATCCCAATAGAGAGGTTGCAATAAAAGCTAAAGTAGCCCAGGTGCCTTTAAGTAAAGAGGAGACAAAATAGAAAAATGTATTAATACAAACAAAAAAACATACTTTGAAATGTCCATATGCAAATGTTAGAATTCTAAAAAATAAGATGGGAGAGTTAGAATGTATAGCAGTGAATGAAGAGGTAGATATAATTGGCATCTCAGAGACCTGATGGAAGGAGGATAACCAATGAGACATGGTGATACCTGGATACAAATTATATTATAATGATAGGATGGATCAAATTGATGAAGGGTGGGGGCTATATGTTAGAGGACATAGAGTCAAACAGAATCAAGGTTTTGGCGGAAACAAAATGCATTGTAGAATTTTTATGGATAGAAATTCCATGTGAGAAGGAGAATATAATAGCAGTGGGGGGAGTAGAACCATACACCTGGCTAGAATGAAAAGACAGACAATGAAATGCTAACAGAAACTAGGGAAGGTAAAATTAGCAACATAGTAACAATGGGTGATTTCAATTACTCCAGTATTAACTGGGTAAATGTCACATCAGGACATGGTAAGGAGACAACATTTCTAGATGAAATTAATGACTGCTTCATGGAACAGCTGCTACAAGGACTGAGAAGTGGGGGAGCTATTTTAAACCTAATCCTTAGTGAAACACATGAATTGGTGCGACAGGTAAGAGTGTTGGGGCCGCTTGGCGAAAGTAAACATAACATGGTCAAATTTAACTTCATAACTGGAGGGAGGAGACTAAGGAAATCTACTGCCATATCATTTAACTTCCAAAAGGGATAATAGAATAAAATGAGGAAAATGGTTAGGAAAAAACTGAAAGGAGATCTCCAAAGGTTAAGAATTTACATCAGGGATGGATTTTGTTAAAAATATGATCTTGGAAGCCCAATTCATATGTATTCCATGCATTAAAAAAAGGTAGAAGGAAGGCCAAACAACTGCCAGCATGGCTAAAAGGTAAGATGAGATGAGAGAGGCTAATTTAGCCAAAATAATATCTTTAAAAAAATGGAAAAGGGATCCGAATGAAGAAAACAGGAAACAGCATAAGTATTGGCCAGCTAGATGTAAAGACAGAATTTGAAAAGAAGTTTGGTTTGGAAGCAAAAACTCACAATAAAATCTTTTTCGGGTACATTTGAAGAAAAAGAAAAACCTGTGAGGGAGCCAGTTGGACCATTAGATTGAGAGTTGAAAGAGGCACTGAGGGAGCACAAGGCCATAGCAGGGAGTTTAAATTATTATTATTTTTTAAATTGTATTATTATAATTATCAGTTATACATTCATAATCAAATGCATATACAGAAAAGGAGGGTTTTATCAGTAACAATATAAGAAAATATTTCTTCCTTATTTAAACTTTTAAATCTAAATCCACTCCTCCTAGTCCACATTATAAGGGGGGAGGTATTCCCAACCTCATTACAATTTTCATTAATAAAAGAAAGAAAGACCACCTAGACTATTAGACAGAGAGGTCTCTTAATTACGTAAAGTACAACAAGCATTCTTACGGAGTTCTCCCAGTTATGCAGAGCTTACAACATCACATGTTTTATTTGCCAAGAAATGTAATACTTGATCTGGAGTAAAGAATATATAAGTGTTCTCCTGATATTTCAGGATACACTTACAAGGAAATTTTATTAAGTAAAATGCTCCTAATTCTAGCACTCTACTTTTAAGATTAAAAAATTCTTTTATCTTCATTTGTGTTCATCTTGACACATTTAGAAATATGCTTATTTTAAAGCCCATAAACAATTCTTGTCGGTGGCGGAAATATAATCTCGTAATCCATTCTTTGTCAGATACTATGAGGAAAGTAATAACCATTGTGGAGGGCATTAGTGATTCCTCATTTGTTGACTCTAGTATTCCAGATATATTCATCGGTGAGGAGGCTGGTGTAAGCACTTGAAGACCCTCTCGATTTAGGGGACCTTTTTAAATGGTGGTATAAATTATGCCTTTGATATTATTGGAAGGGCCTGTTCTGAGATCTTAAGTATTCAGTATTCGTTGTGATAACCTCTCCACTTCTGCTATTATACCAATACTGTTATTATACCATTTCTGTTAGAATATTTTATTATCCACACACCCCAGGTGAGTGCTAGATAAGGGTTTACACAGTCCCAGAATTCCAAATGATTTTGAATGCAAAAATGTTTATTGTTTTTCATTTGGCAACTCCACTGTATACACAAACATTTTCTCAAACGGAAGGGTCCCCCGACACGGACCCGTGTTTCGCCAAGGGCTGCATCGGGAGGGACGCACAGCAAATTTTAACGTGCACTGAATCAGATTCACAAAGTAACATGACAGGGAGTGCACGTTAAAATTTGCTGTGCGTCCCTCCCGATGCAGCCCTTGGCGAAACACGGGTCCGTGTCGGGGGACCCTTCCGTTTGAGAAAATGTTCGTGTATATAGTGGAGTTGCCAAGTGAAAAACAATAAACATTTTTGCATTCAAAATCATTTGGAATTCTGGGACTGTGTAAACCCTTATCTAGCACTCACCTGGGGTGTGTGGATTGAATTTAGAGTGCTAGCTGTGCTCGGTTGTTTGTGGACTTACAGAATATTTTATTATACCATACCAGTTACTATACTTTATATTATATATATATTATTCCATATTATGCCAAATCTGTTATTATACCAGCATTGTTACTATACCAGTTTTGTTGTTATACCCGTTGTTTTTCGCAATTGTAACTCGTTTCACCTGTAAACCAGAGTGAAGGCCTCTAGCTAAACCTCGGTATATAAAAGCGTATAAATAAATAAAATAAATAAGTACTTGAGTCATATATTTCTTCATAGTATCCTTAGCTGATATTAATGGTTCTCTAGGAAAATTTAATGTCCGTAGATTTTTCCCCCTTATTAAATTTTCCAGCCTTTCCACTTTATTCGTTAGATCTCTGTTTTCTTTAACCAAATTTATTTTAAGATTGTTATTTTTCTTAATTTCTTTCTTTAAAGTCCTATATTTTCAGTTTTTTCAAACATATTCTTTTCAAGTTTATCCACACGCTGCTCCATAGCTTTTTGGGCTTCTACCACAGGGTAAATTTTCAACTGTAAACTTCTATTCAATATCTGAATGGTGTCCCAATATTTCTTCTAAGGTAATTCATTCAGGTCTTACCATACCCAACGGCTCCACACTCCTTGGTGTAACTTCTCCGTCACTTGTTGCCTCTCCGGGCAAAGCTGGTAGTGAAGATGGAATCCCATTTCCTCCGGGTATGGACTTCAGCATGACTGCTTCCAAATCGGCAATCTCGCGTCCTTCCCCTCGATCTTCCTCCCGGAGTCTCTCTACCAGCCTCGCTTCTGCTGGATTCTCCGGAGCCATACGCATAATCGGAGACAACGATGTTTGTAGTTCATGCAAGGCCCCAGTTTCTTCTTCCTCCCGGAGGCCTTGCTGCATACCTCCTCCACCCGATTTCAAACCTCGCAGAGTCAGGTGAGGGTCCATCGGTCCAATAATTGAAACAGCTTGGGGCATTGTAGGTATTTCACGCTCCCTAGCCCAGCGCTTTCACGCTGAATGCGGCATAACTCTCAACAGAGGAAAAAATGCAGAGGAGTCACTCTCGCCAGCAAAAAGGTTTGGGCAAATTCCTGGAAGAAAAGCTCATAATCCATTATTAAGGAGGACTTGGGGAAATCCACCGCTTATCCCTGGGATAAGCAGCATGGAATCTATCGACCTTTTGGGATCCTGCCACAGGTACTTGTGATCTAGACTGGACATGTTTAAAACAGAATATTGAGCTTGATGGACCTTTGGTCTGATCTATTATGGCAAATCTTATGTTCATATGTTTTTGTATTGTAAACCTTCTCTGCTTTCCTAGGACTCCAATGCATAAATGTATTTTCCTTTTTAATGTCTGTTGGAAAAAATATCCTACTGGAACAGAATCCTTACTTAAAATCCAATAAGATTGGCATATGGGACATCTTGGCTTCCTTCTGACATCCCTCCCTGAACAAAACATACATTCACTACCAAATGGATTTAAACAAAGCCACAGTTTATTGGCAATGACACAAACCATAACCTGAGCATCGTATACAAATTGTCTTGAATATATTACAACGTACTGTGAGCACTCTGTGTCCCTAATCCCCACCCCCCACCCTCTGAGTCTCTGGTCAACCTCTGCCACAACCCAGTAGCAGCCCTACCAGCCAAATCCTAGCTTCCAAAGCTGCTCTGGCAGATCAGCGTTACACTTCATATTTCCCTGTTACATCCCAATAGGAGAGGTCTGACAGCATGGACAGCGACCACGTTGAACCTCCACAAGAAAAAACAGGAAGAAAGGAAATGTATTCCCGAATCTGCGAATGTGTACAACACAAACATTTCCCAGGGCTCATGTCATCCGCCATTGCGACAGTACAGAAAGATGAAAATACATATCTCAGAAAAGGGAGAGAGGGAGGGAACGAAAGCCGGGAGCAAAGGAAAAAGAAGGACCATTAGGAGGAAAAACAGCAAAATTTAAAGAAGGAGGTCCAAGAGGGAAGGCAGCCGGTCGGAGGGGGGGGGGGGTGTCGTTCAAATCCCTGTTTGGTTTTAAAAGTCCACAAAGGAAACAATTAGGAATAGGAAAGGGGCGGGGTGAAGGTCTACGGGAGGTCACTACCGACCTTCCGTCCATCCAGTGCAACTGCCCACGTAAAGCGGACCTTCTACCATCCCTAAGCAGAAATCAGAGGAAGCGGGCCTTCGGGGAGGAAAACGCAGCAGGCAAGGATCTGGGCCTCCCCGTTACCTTGTTTCTTGATGTCTGTGTCCCTGCCCTTTTTAAGGCTTGGAAACAGGGTCTGGTGCCATGGTCCAGTGACAGTATGCACATCCCCTTTAGAGGGAGTCACTCTCATGGCGTACGACAGTGCTGCTGTCATGAAGAATATGAATAGGACGGTAAATAAAATAAAAATAACCTCCTTTTAATTGCCTCTTTTGTGAAAATCCACCATTGTGCCGATGAAGTACAGAACTTCTGACTCCCCTTTCTTTAAAAGGAAATACTTTTCATTTCTGGACAAAAAAGTTACCCTTTTTTTTCAGTATTGTTATCCTAACAATTCTTGTTCTAGTGCATTTCCCTGACAGATGAGACCATATCCTCTTTTTCTCCTCTAAAGCTGCTTCTTGAGTGTTTTCACATGCTGCCATGTTTGGCAGCAGATCCTTTTATTTTGTGATATAGTTTTTTTTTCTAGTCATCAGTTACAACGTCTTGTTGACAAAGGAAGGGGAAAACAAGACTATAATGGCAAAAAGCAGGATGGCCATCATTTGTCGTTGAAAGTTTATCATGATTCTGAATTTTAAGCAATGGTTACACCATTTTGTTGACTTCAGCTCTTCAAAGGATTTGTGTTCTTTAGTTTTGTAGCTACAGTGTGTCAGCATATACAATAAAGCTTAGCATACAGGTTAAGGACCTAAATATGTGACCTAAAAACTGTGCTCAATGCAATAAGGCTTTAACATGCAAAATGACAAGGGAATGGATGCACTAAAATGGGTGCCTTAGTTTCTGTAAAATGAAGGAATGTCGTATGCAAATAAGGTAAATAGTAGGGTGTGTTCTTCTCCGCATGCTGTTTACTGAGTGTTCAGTAAGGCCTAGAGTTTAACACATGCCTTGGACCAGATGTTAAATTTTTACCATCCATATTAATGACTAAAGTGTCTTTCTCCATCTGGAAAACCCCCAAGCTAATCAACCCAAAGCAAAAGGCCTGGTAACCTAGGGGATCTCTTCTGCAACTCGTGCACCACAGTGTCTGAATGAGAAGCCCTCTCTGGGACTACCCCTCTCAGTGTCATCAATAAGAAGACCCCTCTCAGGTTATCCTCCTCCCACAAGAATGAAGTCATCCCTCCAGGGGTCTAGAATGAAGACCAGACCTTTCTCAGCCACCTTTCTGGAATGATCGCTTATCATTCTGGAGATTGTTGCATTCTTCACCAGCAGGAGGGCCTGCAGAGTCCTTCTGCTGGACCATCCCCCAATCACTGAATGGTGCCGCCTAGTGGCAATTGACCTACAGGTCGTCAGAAGGTCTCTGCAGTCTGACGGTGAAGAATTCAGGGGCCTTTGGAATATTAAGTGGGCATTACAAAGGGGTAGGGAAGCAGCTAGAGGGGGAAGGGAAAGGGGACAGCCTGGAGGGAGTTTCTTATTGATGATATCAGGCGTGTGTATCTCTGGAGGAGGAGGGCTATTCAGCATGTTGGGAG
Source organism: Rhinatrema bivittatum (assembly GCF_901001135.1). Lineage (NCBI taxonomy): Eukaryota > Metazoa > Chordata > Amphibia > Gymnophiona > Rhinatrematidae > Rhinatrema > Rhinatrema bivittatum. Next base: position 241,863,484 of record NC_042620.1, read on the forward strand.
GGAATCATGAAGAGCTTAGCTTTCAACATATTGGGAAGGGGTCAGGAGGGTGAGGGGCTTCTTAATGATGGCATCAGGAGGGGACCGTGGGTGGGGGGGGGGGGGGTAGGGAAGAAGTCTTTTGAAGGGACTTCTTATGCAGCAAATCAGGGATGTATGGGAAAAATCCTGCACACTACCCAACTCTTTCACTTCGGGGTGGTTAGCATGGGGGATTTTCCAAGGCAGCCAGTGCACATGTGACACTTTTTGTGGGTTAACATGCACACTGTTTACCTTCTACATGCTATTGTGCTAAATTTTTAATGTAGGCAGGATAAATGTTATTGCATAGTCTATTAAATGGCATTTTAACAGCCATTTTAGTCACATCTAAAAAAAATTGTTATTGAATTAGACCCCTTAGTGTTGACTTTGTTGTGAAAGTTATGGAAAAGTTACAGATTATTATTATTCACTGCCCTATTGCATGAAAAATGGATCAGCACTATTACAGTGTAGCAATGTCAGTTGAGATAAATAAGGTATAATTAAGGATAGAATATTTAAGCAGAGCAACATGGCAGGCAATTCATTTCACAGGATTATTGGACTAAGAAGAAGAAGACTGAAAACAAATGAGAACTATAATAATGTAGCAATACCTTTCTGAGTCATATATTGCTCAGACATGAGAGGAAGATTTTCCAGTAAGTCACATGTAGAAGAGTCGTTAGCAGAGAATGACACGATTGACAATCCTACAACCAAAAAGTCCATTTATGGCCAGACCTGATAAAAGCTATTTTAATAAGTTTTATGTGCAGCGATCCTTTCTTATGACCCCCTACCCCCCCCCCCCCCTGAAATATAACTGATCTTGGCTAGAATTAGTGCTGCTTAAAATTTGCATATTTTGTCACCATTAGCTTCCTCAAATATGGATATCAAATTGCATAATTTTATGACTGTCACAACAATTTTGAAAATGATTTTGGCTGTAGAACACCACACATGTTTTTTTAACTTGCAACACTGGTTAAAAAAAATAATGAACACACAAAAAAGTTTGTAATTTTTCAGCAATTTATACAGTAACATAGTAATGACGGCAGATCCATCCAGTCTGCCCTTCAAGTTCTCATGGTACTAACTGCTACTCCGTGCAGTTACCCCCATGCCTTCTGTTAAAGGTAGCAACTGCCATTACATGCAGGTTACCCCGTGCACCCCTTTCTTCATGTACAACATCTAGCCTCAAGAGATCAGCAGTGTTTATCTCATGTCTTTTGAATTCATTTACTGTTTTCATCCTCATCACCTCCTCTGGGAGGGCATTCCAGGTATCCACTAACTTCTCTGTGAAGAAATATTTCCTGATATTGGTTCTGAGTTGTCCCCTCTGGAGTTTCATTTTATGACCCTTAATTCTACAGTTTCCTTTCCAACAGAAAAGGTTCGAAGTTCATGTATCTTTAATACATTTCAGGTATCTGAAGGCCTGCATCATATCTCCCCTGCACTTCCTCTCCTCCAGGGTACACGTATTTAGATCCTTTAGCCTCTCCTCCTAAGTTTTCCAATAGAGACCCCACACCATTTTAGTCGCTTCCATCCTATCTGTCCTTTTTGAGATACGTTCTCCAGAACTGAACACAGTACTCCAGGTGAGGCTTCACCAAGGATCTATACAGGGGCTTTATCATCTTTTTCTTACTGGTTATTCCTCTGTCTATGCATCCCAGGATCCTTCTGGCTTTAGCTATAGCCTTGTCACATTGCTTTGCTGCCTTCAGACTGCCAGACATTATTACTCCCAAGGTCCCTCTCCTCATCCATGCACATTAGTCTTTCATCTCCCATCGCATATGGCTCTACTGGATTACTGCATCCCAGATGCGTAACTCTGCACTTCTTAGCAGTGAATGTCAGCTGCCAAGCCATTCTTAAATCACTTTTTATTCTCTCTTCTTCTCCTTCAGGCATGGCCACTCAGTTGCAGACCACAACATCTTCTGCAAAAAGATAAACTTTACCTTCTATCCTCTTCACAATGTCACTTACGAAGATATTGAACAGAGCAGGTCCAAAACCTGACCCTTGAGTAAACCCTGTTTTCTCTTCAGAGTAGGTTCCATCAGGGGCGGATTCCGGGTAAAGATCGGCCCAGAGATTTTCCGCCCAGGCCGACCCAGGAGATACCCCGCGATCTGCCGAGCACGGCTCTGTCGCGGCCGTGCTCGGCAGACCATGTGACCAGAGCAACCGGCCCACCGGGGGATGCCCGATCCCCCGATAGGCCAGTCCGCCCCGGGTTCCATTTACCATTACACCTGTCACTCAACCAATTTGTAATCCACTCCCAAGCTTCTCAATTTAGTTATTCATGAGCTTTCTATGTGGGATCATGTCAAAAGCTGTTCTGAAATCCAAGAAAATCACATCTAGTGTTCTTCCTTGATCCAGTTCTTTAGCACCCAATCAAGAAAATCAATCAGATTTGTCTGACAGGAACTTCCCCTAGTGAATCCATACTACCTCGAGTCCAGCAACCCACTGAATTGTAGATAGTTTACTATCCTGACCTTCAGCAGGGTCTCCATTTATTTTCTCACCACGGAGGTAAGACTAACTGGCCTATAGTTTCCAGCCTCCTCTCTGCTACTGCTCTTGTGAAACAGGACCACAACCACTCTTCTCTAATCCTGTGGCACCACTTCCATTTCCAGGGATCTATTGAACAGGTATTTCAGACCCGCCAGCATATCTCTGAGCTCCCTCAGTATCCTGAGATGTACCTCATCCGGCCCCATGGCCTTGTCCTCTTTCAGTTTTGCTAGCTCTTCCCATACATTCTGTTCTGTAAATGGGCTTGCATCTACCCCACTCCCATCCATGGTCTTGTCAACCATTAATGGTCCTCCTCCAGGGTCTTCTTTAGTGAATACCAAACTGAAGTATTTGTTTTAATATTTCTGCTATTTCTTCGTCTTTCTCCACGTATTGCTGTATGCCGCCTTTCAGTTTTACTATACTACCTTGCAGTGGCATTCAGTGACATTTATAGAGGAGAATTCAGTCTCGCTCTCTCAGTCCCCTCTCTCCTCCTACATATGTGCTGCCTACTGCCCTTCCCCCCTCCCAGTCTACAGCAGTCTCGCTTCCTCAATGCCTTCTCTCCTAGAGATAAAAAGACACATGGAACCCATATGGCATTAGGTCTGTTGTAACATGTAATGACCTTGTGCTTGGCCTTCGGAAAACCAAGAATAAATAATTGCAAGTTAGTCAACCTCCCATACCAGAAACACCACTAACTGCCAACTCGCAAACTCAACCCTACCGACAACACTACAAATATTACATCAGGCTCTCAAACAGCAATATATCTCCTGTTTAGAAAACAGAACAAGCCAGGCTGCCTAAAATACCTATAAAATAAAAAAATACTAGTACCTAAAAATATTGTACAAAAACTTTTAAAACTACATAAATCCCTTCTTCAGATATTCAGATCAGACACATTCACATCTAAAGACAAGTCCATTATTTTTTGATAATCTTACATAGCTCCAATAAAAGCTATCACAGCCTACCAAGAATAGTTTATCCCAAGAGACAAATCTGCCATATCAAACTACACTAACTCCCAGAACTCAAACAGCAACAACCCTTCCCAGGAAAGAGCAGCACTGCAAATCTTCATCGGGCCTTAGAAGACTAATATACCTTCTATTGAAAACAGATGGACTATTGTAGACCCCTTCACAGAAACTATAGACTAGCAGATTCCCTCACCTCAATCACACATACAGAACACAGACTCTTGCCAAAGGCAAAATAAGAGAACAACAAAATAAAGAAATATAAAACATCAATCTTAAAAGTAAAACCATATTAATAAAGAGAATAAATATTTAAAAACATCTGATGAACAGAACATCCAATAATTAAAACCTCATAAAAAAATTTTTTTATAAAATTTCCCAAAATACCTATATAATAATTCAAAACAGCAGACACATCAGTCATCCAATAATGAAACCAATAATGATTTAAAATATCTCTTGCGCTTCATGCCTGGGATGTTTCGATCTCCAGCCAGTCTAAGATTGTTGTAGATTGGGGGACAGGGAGCTGTACAAACTTTATCCTCGCTCTGTCTCTCTCTCACACACATATATAGGTTTTCACTCTCTCACATACGTACACCCATACTGGCTTTCATTCACCCAAGCAGTAACCTACCCAACACCCACAGGCAGTCATTTACCCACTCACACACATTGGCAGTCACACATATATACACACACACATCCTCACACGCGGGCTCTCATCCAGCCCCACTCGCATACACAGCCTCTCAACCCCTCCCCCCAACACCCACACATACATAGGCTCTCACCCACCTACCCAGGAAGTCATCCACACACAAAGGCATTCACCCCTACACAGGCAGGCTGCCACCCACACACACACACACACAGGCAGCCAGCGACCTACCTACCCACACAGGCAGTCACTCACAGACACATTCTCACAGACAGGCAGTCATACATCCACAGGCATAAACATATACACACACACACAAAGGTAGTTACCCACACACACCTAAGATCTCATCCAGCCATACATACATAAGGCCTGGGCCTTTTCTTCAGTCACCAACTGGATGGGGTCCCTTGTCTGCCACCATATCCTCTCTCTCTCTCTCTCTTCAGCTGCTGCGGGACAGGCTTCGTGGTGGCATATCGAGCTGTGGGCTGGGCGGCAGCAGGAGTCGCGTTTATGTGAATGTGATCTCCTGCTGCCATGGGGGGCAAGTCTCATGATAAAAGCTGTGAGAGTGGCCCCGCAGCAGCAGGAGATGACGTTTGAATAAATGCAACTCCTGCTGCCCGGGGTGGTGTTGGGGGGGGGGGGGGCACTATAGGGAGGTCTGTTGTTAATAATCAGATTGGGAGGGGTTTGGCTTATCCCTGCCCGATCAGATGTTTAAAATTGGGGTGGCACTTGCCACCCTGTAGCAATGCCTATGGGCTGGGGATTCACTAAATCCCTTGAAGGCCCTGACCGCAGGCCATTGCCACCTCGGGCCTTCCTCCTTTTTCTCTCTTATGAACTTTGGTGGACTTTTACCTCTTTGGCAAGCCTTTCTTTCGCTTGACCTTTTGCTTTCTTGATTTCTTTCGTCGTTTCCCTCAGCTTCCTCTTTTTGGGAACACCAGGAAGAATAATTTGTGAATTTTTTTTGGCAGCCATAGGTATGTATTATAAGTGTGGAATGAATTCCAGTGTTATGCTGTATATGCAGGAGGGAAGCAGTGCCCATCGTATAAAAAACCTTTGAGCAATCATTATGAGGGCAATTTTCTAACAACTCACGTAACTTGCTCCTTGCCAAAAATATCCAAAATAGCACGCACAAACTATCCAAGTGTAGGGTTGCCAGCTGGCTCCAGATTTTCATGACCAGGCTCATTCTATCCTTGCTTTTTACCTCATTGCATGCAGGGACTTTTAGTTTTGATTTACCTGTTGCATTCCCTATGAAAAGCAAGAATACACGGGCCTGCATGTAGTGAGGTAAAATCCCAGATTTCAGGACTGGGTCAGAGTGTCCTGAAATCTGGAACTAGCTGGCAACCACAACCAAGCACGGAGTTACACCTGCTCCTGCAGCACAGGTGCTGGTTAATTTATGTACATACTTATAAAGATCAAAATCCCAACTCTGTCCCCCCGGAACACCTAATATGTCAAATCAGTTTATGGGGATATATTTATGCACACAAATGCCACGCAGTTATACAAGGAGCCATCTACATGCATATACCTGCGTTTTATGCACATGAATGTCTTTGAAAATTACTACCTACAGTCTTTCCGCCCACCACCACTACCACCACCACTACTACTATTACTACTACCTTTTACCTTTGAAAGAATATACAGAGGAGGCCTTGCACAGCATACATAGCCCTTCACAAGTAAGTGGATGAGATTAGTCTTGGCTCACACCTGGCTGTTACAGCATGAGCTCTGAGGTCAGGTTTTCAGCTTGGCCATCCCATATTCACCACCAAAGAGTTGGAAGCATAAATCATGCTAGAAAAAATGTTATTGGAGCAATTAGATAAACTTCAAGATACCATTAAATCACCACACATACTGCCATAAAAAAAAAAAAGAATTCCACTACACAGAGACTGCTAAGAAGAAAACATTGTTTTTCACTAGGTTTATGACACAATTAAAATACCAAATAACATTTAATAGTAAACTATCTTGCATATTCAGTAAATTCCCACTGTTCTCAGATACTGTGAGTGGGACATGGTGTCAAGAGAATTCAAGCACATGTGGATTGTGAAGTCTCTTTCAACTGACCAGAGTAAAATAGATTGAGAGAAAGAAATGGAAAAGTCCTGGATTTTTGCTGGTGATGAAAAATTCATTCATGGTACCGCATGTAGAAAACGGGGCTTAAAAATTGATTTTCCTACTACACGTGTTTGCAACCCATTTTAGCAGGTTCAGTAGCAAACTGGAAAATATGACACAGAAGAGCTACTGTAGTTACCACATATTTTCCCTTTTGGGGGACTTGACCAGCTTTGGCTTTTCAGAATGTGAGGTTTCTGTTTTGATTTTTGTTTTGTAAGGTAGATAGATTGATGTTATTTGAATCATTGTACCCATTCCACACTTTGGATGATTCCGATGGATTTGTTTTGAACACACGAATGGATCCGTTTTATTCTGTGAAACACATTCATCGTTGACGAATTGTGTGGCCCTTAAATTCTTCACTGTTGGTTGATAATGCTATTTGGATTATTCACTTCTTTGCGTTCAAAATTCTAAAATATTTTCCCGACGACTGCAGCTCATGAGCCTACAATGAATAAAATACTAAAGCAGGTCAAGATTTGCGTGGCGAGTTTCCATTCCTAGAAAAACCAGAATCAGTTCTGCCAAGTTTTATTTTCATTTCCTCTACCAACATAAATTATGAAGATTGTGTGCCCTGAAAATGTTTAGATTAGAAAAAAAGAAATCACTCTGTCCAAGAAGGTCATTTATCATTTTGCGTTAGGGCCTTATTGCGCACATTGGGGCCCTAACGCCTGGATAACGCCATAACGTGCATGATAAGTACCGCATCACAAAATGCGTAAACAAATTTAAAATTAATATTCGAGTGGGAGGAGTAAATGGAAATGAGGGTCGTTTAATGTGGCATGCAATAGAGTAATGCACAGCAACACAGGCTTCAGTGCTGAAAATAACTACACCTTTTTTCTGTGTGTTATGCATGTGTTAGATGTGCGTTACCGGCCGAAACAGTTTTTATTGCAAATGCCACTTTGGGAGGGGAGAGAAACTCTGTGGAGGCTCACTTATAAGTTAATTTTTTATACTACTGTAAGAGGGGGCATTATGAACTCTGGGTGAGTTTTGGGGGGCAGTTTTACATACATTGTTCTCTCTACCTAGCTTGATGCACTCTCTACCTAGCTGCAATCAAGCTTGGTAGAGAGAACATTGTACAAATCTGCTCTTCTTTTACCTTTCATCACTCCAATCACATAAAATCTTCACTGATGGCAACTGTGTATGTAAAACTGCCCCCCAAAACCTACCCCACCCCACAAAACTCATCCCGAGTTACTAGTGCCCCCTCTTACAGTGGTATAAAAAGTTTACTTACATGTGAGCCTCTACAGAGGTGCTCTCTCTCTCTCTCCCCCCAGCAGTGCGGTTGCTAACACACCTGCGGTGGATTACTCAGTGTGTGATGTGAAAATAACATGCGGCGCGATAAATACCTATTCAATATCAAGAAAATCAGCCTAACACAACCCCCTTTTTTATCGCAGGTGCTATTTCCACAAAATGTATAGCAATTTGATAAATCTAGGTCCAAGTTGCGAATTCTGCTTCAGATGCTAAATGAGGCAGAGTTACATTTTGCGCACAGCTGTAGTATTGGCAAAAAAAAAAAAATCATTTTTAAGCAAAAAAAAAACTCAAAATTATTAGGATGTCTGTTTTTGTTCTGAGGAGACGATAGTGTGTTAGTGTGCAAAGTTGTTAAATATTCTGCCTACTTAGTCACTGTCACCATCGTGAAGAAAGTCCTTCCTCAGAAACCTACTGATACATGTAAAAATTGAATAGAGAATTAAAGGCTGTGTCTGTTATGAATTTTATGTATGTTAATCTTTTATTGTAATCACTTAGCACAATAAATCCACTATAAGCAGACTATAAATATTTTTAAATACATAAATAAAAGGAGAATTTTATTTTTTCCTACTGCTCCTTTGACGTCCAGCTCAATTGAAACATGTCTCTGATGGGCTGTGGAACCATGAGGCTTCATTGCCACTACCCAAGTTATTTACCCCTCTTTTATATCACCTCACTCCTTTTCCCATCTCAGCTCGGCCATTGCAGTGATTGCCTTCAGCCAAAAGAAACAAATCCTAGCTCCCACCCGGAACCCAAGTAACGTGGACCATAACCCTGACAACCGGATGTCCCTGTTGAGTGACTACAGAGATGTCTTCCACCTCCAGGAGTTGTCAGTGCTGTCACCACATCATCCCCAACCCTGACCAGTCCAGGGATCTGAAGCCTGGCCTGGAAATCCAACCCAGGCCCTCCAGTGCACAGCGTTACCACTGAGCCAGCAGGCCAGCCTAAAAAAGAACTGTACCCGTAATAACTACAGTGCCTTCTTTAATCTGAAAAGAAAACATAGAAACACTAGCAAAAACTGCCTGCGATGTCTGGTTCATAACTGATTTAAGTTTGAAAATCAAACAAAAGCGAAGATGATAAATATTGTTCCATTTTCTTAACTAATTTAATAGAAAGCATACAGAAATTTACGGAGCCTCTCCATAAACTATATTGAGAGTGTATCAGATATTGAGAGTGTATCAGATGTCTCTCGTTGAACAACTCTGTAGAGAGCGCTAAATAGCAATTGTTACAGAGGAAAATTTAAAAGTACCAGTTCCAGTACAGATTCCTGGGCACTGCACTGTGTACCATCCTCCACCGAGAGAACTGACCAGTTAGGTCTATTCTCTGTTTTCTATCTTTTAACCAGTTCACAGCAGCATAGCAATGGGCGGGGCACTCACTTAGGGCTCAGATTCGTGCAATCAGGGCTGCGCAACACCAGAAGTTGCTTGCAGGATGGCTGCCTCGGTTCCCATCCCACAGCGGCCAAAGAAGAGGTCTAGCAGTGCCTGAAGAAGATGTCCTCTGTGTGTGTGTGTGTGCGCGCGCGCGCGCGCGTGCACCTATAGAAGACTTCCTGTGTGGGAGGAAGCCTGTGTGTGTGTGTATGTGTATATGTGTGTGTGTGTGGGGGGGGGGGAGTCTGTGTGTGTGTGTGCGCCTATAGAAAATACCCTGTGTGAGTGGGAGCCTGTATGGAAACAGAAATAAAGGCAGAAAAAGACTAAATGGACCATCCAGTCTGCCCAGCAAGCTTATGGTAGCACCAGCCGTGCTATACAGCCCCCCCCCCCCCCCATAATGCAAGTTACCCCCATATTTAGTTTCCCAAACCATTAAATTCAGAGCACTGTTTGGTTCCTGGCTGAGTAATATTCCCCATTAACTCTTGCCGACTGAAGCAGAGAGCAATGCCGAGTTACATCACAAGTATAAGGCTTATTGGTTAAGGGTATATTTACTTCCTTCCTCTCTGTCATCTCCTCTCCAGCCTCAAGCTACCCCACTTCATCTATGCAGACAATGTACAGATACTTATCTCTATCTCAGACACTCTCCCGAATGCCTTAAAAATCTGGAACTCCACGCTCCTCTCAATCAACAAACTACTAAATTCTATTCATCTTTCCCTTAACACCACTAAAACTGAAATTATGCTAATCACGTCACCAAGCCACCACATCACGCCCCCCCCAATCATCTCTTCCACCACCCTCCTTTCAGCTTTCCCAACATGCCAGAGACCTAGGGGTCATCACTGACAATAGCTTTAATCTAAAGAAGTTCATCAGCAATACCCTAAAGGATGGCTTCTTCAAACTCCAAACCCTCAAAAAACTGAAACCTCTTCTACATCCCACTGACTTCCGCCCTGTACTTCAAGCAACAATTCTATCCAAACTTGACTACTGTAACTCCCTCCTCTTGGGGTTACCTAAGAATGTCACACAACCCTTACAAATTCTACAAAACACCACTGCTCGAATCATAACCAACACACGCAGAAATGAGCATATAACCCCCATACTCATGAACCTTCACTGGCTCCCTATTACTTCTCGTATTCAGTGCAAATCCCTCTCTCTCATTCACAAAGCCCTTTACAACCCAGAAATGTACTGGCTTAACGGTTCCCTTAAATTCCACCAAGCCAAGAGACCCACAAGACACCAATATCATGCAACCATGCTAACCCTCTCTCACAAAACCACCAAACTGGCCGCAACTAGAGCTCGTCTACTCTCTGTATCAGGACCAACCCTTTGGAACACTATGCCAGTAGATCTACGCCAAGAGGCTTGCCATAAAGCATTTAAACGAAAACTCAAAACATGGCTTTTCACGAAGGCATTCAAATAGTACACATCACCAAAACTCACTCATTTTGCTCACCCTTCAATCTTCTTTGCCAACAAAACACTCTCCCTGCCACACAATGCCTCTACCCTCACCACCCCTCCTCTCCCGCATCCCTGCCCCTAACAGATCCTTCAGTTCTAACTTTACGATCCCTCATAAGATAACTCCCTCTCTTAGTTGCTACCATCTTGGATTTTCAACTTCTTGCCTTGACTTACATATCTTCAATAATGTACACTCTGTATATAGTTTTATAATCATATATGCTACTTCCTCCCCAATGCATCTATTGTAAATAGTTCCTTGCAATCTTTGCAACTCCTTCTTTCCCTTCCCCATGCAACTCTTCATTCCCCTCCCTATATGCAGTATACAACCCCTATCCCCTCTATACATTCCATCCATCTTCATCCCCTCTCTACCCCTTTCTTTCTTTCCCCCCACTCCATCCCCCAACCATTTCTCTCAATACCATCTCAGTTATCCAACAACCTCTATTTAAGTCTCTCTATTTAAGCCGCGTTCATTATATAGTTTATTTAATTTAATTTTATTCACTGTTTTCCTATAAGTTCTATGTAAAGCCTCTGTTTTGCTGATTTTGAAGTTATAATGTAAACCGAACTGATGTTATCCTACGAAGTCTGGTATATAAAAACCACAAATAAATAAAATAAAATAAATAAGGGTAGTAACAGTCGCATCAACAAGTTACCCCCATGCTTATTTGTTTTCTCAGACTGTAGAATTCATATCCTTGTTGGTTGCTGTCTGAAACTAAATTCCACTTTTCCTTTTTCCCCCCACCGTTAAAATAGGGGGCAATAATGAGTTGCATCAACGGTATGAAGGCTTGTTGGTTAAGGGGAGTAACCGCCACACCAGCAAGTTATCCCCATGTGCTCTTTTCCTCATTTCCATCCTCTAGCCTTTAGGGATCCACAGTGTTTATCCCTTGCCCTTTTGAAATCTTTCATCGTTTTTTGTATATGTGTGTGTGGGGAGTCTGTGTGTGTGTGTGTGTGTGTGTGAGTGACAGAGGTTTGCAGGCAGAGCATATTGTCTTTGCATACAGCACCTTCCACTGTGCCAGGTGCCACCTGGTGGCCACAGACAGACACGATAAGGTGACCGACTGACTGACACAAGCCTTTTATATATATATATATATATATATATATATATAGATAGATAGATAGATAGATAAGAAAGAAGACGGAGGTATGAGACTCAAAGTGTAAGCAATAAAACCCAGAAACAAGCGGGAAAATATTTTAAGCCATATAGAAAGCAGTTGTGCTTTAAATAAAAGCTACACAATGTACACAAGAAGAGGACATATCCAACAACAATAGAGCCATAATTAAATAAAAGTTAAGCAGACATTAAGTAGATATATTTCGCTTTGCTAAGTTTTGTATGGAAGTATTACCACAGATGGCCTGTGTAGAAAACATGTTGTTATTGCAAAGATGATTAGGCCTAAGAAGGTCATTCTGAGTTGAACAGAAGGTCGGTTTGCCCGTTTTTGTTGTTGTTGTTTTTTACCAATATTTTAAAAGTGACAGTCAGATCAGATGAAAGAGTTCTAGATTCCAAAATCAGAGTATTCAGAAAAGGACACATTACAATTGCAAGCACACAGTTTGTATCCTACCCGTGACACCTGTCAATTAAGATAGACCTTGGCCGTTTATTTCGCATCCTAATGGACAAGTGATCTTATTACATAAATTATATGTGGACATTCTGTCTGTGCTGGAAAATAATTTGGATTCACCAAAAGGTCATTTTTTTGTAGCGAGGTTCCTTTTTATTGGCAATAATAATTTATTGCAATGTGGATGGATAAAAGCACCCATATCGGAGGAACAAACAACATTTGTAAAAAAATAAATAAATATTATTTTGATGGCTTTTTTTTTGGAGGGGGGGGGGTTAATTTTTTTTATTTCACGACATCTGTACTTTTGAAAGAAAGAGGCAGAGAAACCAAAGAGCACTAGATCTTTTGTTTTTGTTGGCTGCTTTTACAGCGGTTAGCAATTTTCTGCTCCTTTCCCCACCCCTTACAATTGTCTGCCACCATTTGCCTGCGAGCTACTTCTCCCCTACGGTGCGGAATCAGCACTTCAGAAAGTGCCGCCTCGCCTTGGTGTGCGAAGTTAATGGGTCACATGCTGGGAGGAGGCAGCACGCTCTCAAGTGCCAATTCAGCGCAGCTGGGGGCCGCGTGGCCCGAGCGCACTGCGCGTGCCGATAACCTCAGCGGGGAGGGGGGAGGGGAGGGAAGCGGAGAGCTAGGCAAAGTAACCCTGCAAAGCTAGAGAGGGCTGCAAAGGAATAAGGAAGGAGGGAGACAGACCCAGAAGGAACATCTCCAGGTGGAACGGCCAGGAAGGCGTTCTTACAGTTTCAGTTCTCATAGATAGGCCGGGAAACCGCGACAGTCCAATAAAAGGGTTTCACTTTTTTTTTTTTTTTTTTAATGCTCTTTGTCCTTTATTTTCACTTCACTGTAAGCATTGCGACATATTTTTCCTGGGTTCACTAAACTTCCCAGCTCTCTACTTGTAAGGATAATTTTTCAAAGCCAATTACCTGTTGCATGCACGTAAATGGTTGTTAGAAAATAACCCAGGTCTCAGTGCACCTAAAAGTAAGCACCTAGCCAGGTGGGATAAAGTTGAAATTACTGCGCATACATTTTGCTTTTAAAAAGTGTGCAGGTAAGTTTCCCCTCACAGGTTAACAGCATTCAAAGAGGAGGTCTAGCTTTGTGCAAATTAATCCGGGCATGCAGTCAGGAATTCTCAAAGCAAATTTATGTGCATAAGTTTGCTTTGAAAAGTTGGAGTAAAGGCTGAGCAAAAAAAATAGGTCACAGGCCTTTCTTGAATGCTCTCAAATTATAAAATTACCCTCCCTAAGAGCCTAAATACAGATGCATTTGTGCTCTTAACGACCTGAATTGGGCAGCCTCTCTAATGCTATCAGCACACAATTTAAATCTAATTACAGTGAATTCATTTGCATATCATGATTCCAATGTATGGTGCCCTATGCTGAAACAATGGATGATGCATCCCCTTTCATTCGCCATGTATTTATTTATTTATTTGCCACTTTTCTATACCGACCTTCATGGTTGAAAGACCATATCAGATCGGTTTACATCGAATTGGGGAACTGTAACAAAAACAATAGTTTGAACAGGAAGAACAAAGTTACATTCAACAAGGATAGTAAACTTGGAAGCAAAGACTGCTGGAAAGAAAGGCTTAAGAACGTAGTAAATAAATAGTATAAACAATTGCTGAGTCAGGGGATGCTCTTATTCAGAACTTGGGGGTAGTACGGAGATCCATTGTTCATGAAGGGTGTTCTGTCGTTTAGTGTGTATCAGGGGGATCTGAGAAGGCTTGGTGGAAAAGCCAGGTCTTATGTTTTCTCTTCAATGTTAAGAGGCAGGTGGAATGTAGGTGGAATGAGCCACTTCTGCCATTGCGAGTCATCTCTGGCTGCTCAGTCCATGCCCCTCTCAAAGATGCACCCCTGTGCCACCCCACACCCAACAGTGGCGCCTGCCATGTGCATCCAGGAATGAATTTCATGCTTTAGATGGGAAAAGTAGAATTGAACTCTCGGCTTCTAAAATTGTGATTTCACCCTCGTTTATGCAGATTGCGTCTATACCTACAGTACCTGAATGTAAATCGATGTGATATCTCAGATCGAATGTCGGTATATAAAAATAATAAATAAATACAAATAAATAAATATACGTAAAAATAAGTTTTATTTTTAGGACATGCATATTTAGATTAACCATGAAAATGTCAATGATGTTCTGTGAAACTCCTCCCTCTTTTATGTTTTGTGCCCCCTTGGGTCAGTCACTAGATGGCCCTAGGTCCCTGTTTAGAAACAACATTCCTGGAGGGCTGGAATTGGTTTGGCTGTGCCTATTTCATGAAGCCACGTTGGAGTTGAGTGTGGTCAGTTTTATGTAGCCTCAGTACACTGAGCATATCCCCCCTTTTTTTTACTCTCTGGTAAGGCCTCCCAGCCTCTTACCATGCTTCTTGTTTTCGAGGAGAGCTCTCATCATGCACTCCCTGTCAGAGGGTCCTTCTGCTGTGAATCACAGTGAGATATTTTTGGGCTGGATGCCCTTGGGGACTGTCATTCAGAGAACCGAAGACCCGTGAGCTCCACTCTGTTCATTAGGTGGGCAAGGCCGGTGAAAGCACCTCATGAGTGAAGTTTGATGCCTGAAGATGTATCCAGTTTTCTGCATTAAGAAAGCCTTTCTGGAATTGGTTGCCGGAAGTTTTTGGCTCACCCTTTCCCATGGGGATCCAGGGCTTGTATTAGCCTGTTTCCCGCATTGTAGAGACTTCCTGCCAGAGAAGTCCCAAGCACCAAGATCGAGAAATAAGGAGCAAAATCTATGGAGTTCCCCCACTGCATCTCCAATCCATGGGACCAAGACAGATTGGGTGTCCGTGAAAATCTGGACTCAATTAGGACTTTTCCGTGTTTTAGGGGCCCCCCCCCAGTAGGATTCCCATTTGGCCGCTGGGAAAGCTTTATGCACTTTAAAATCATCATGGGAAGCTTTTACCCCAGATGCCCGAGGTTAAGGACACCTACCCAGAGGAAAATCACATCTGTACCAGTCAGCTGTAATTTCACCTTTATTGGAACAAATGGACTTTAATTATAGTGGTCAATGAATCAGTAAACACGTAATTTAACACCCGGTGCCTTGTCCTGCCTGGTTTGTCCCAGCATGTCTCCCCTTGGGAGGCAGGATTTAACTGCACCAAGCAGAAAGAAACGGGCTACTACTGCCTGCGCCGTAAGCAAGAGCTTCCCCCACAAAAAGGATCCACCCTTGGGAAGGGGAGTCAAGTATGGGAGGAGTGCTGGCTGGATGTATGCCCCGAAAAGAACAAATACGTTTCTGTGCCCTTTGCACCTAACACCCCCTAACACCCCCCTCCCCCCCAAGCAAGGGTAACATATATGTGTTCATCCATCCTTTGTTTCGCAACCTTTGTAACTTGTAGCACCCTGAGCTCTCGTTTTTCTGAACGAGACACAAAACGTAATAAATCCTTTTGAAAACAGTCCTCATTGTTAAATGTTTAGCCTCACCAAAGTTTTAAAAAGTTTGCTTTGACCAAAGAAGGTCTCTGACTTCAGCAGTCCCTCATACATGGGGCATGTTAAGAACGTTTGGAATTCCTTGTTGCTGTTAGTAGTTTTGCCAGCTAGCAGACCTATTATTAAAACCCTAATATTAAAACCCTAATGCGGTGTTGTGGGGGGGTGGGATTTTTTTTGGCAGCTATATTAACTGACATACTGTACGTAGCATAGTAATATTAAGCTGAAATCTACATATTCTAGCTATAGAACACAAACAAAATATGCACATAAAATAAAAGCTGCCAAGATCTCAAATACCGTATATGATGTGCTTAAAATTTATGTCAATTTAACATAAAAAATGTTGTTTCAAAGATTTTTCCCCAGGGTATAGAATGAGAGGGGCATGCTTTAAAAAAAAACAAAACCCAGAGTCTGGAATATTGAGCTACTATTTATTTTGTATTGATTTGTTTTTTTAACTAAGACATTGGTAGTCCTAAAAATCTGAAAAAAAAAGTAACTAGGAAGTAATATTCTTATTACAATTTCCAGAGGAACAGCCATGTCTGTCTATATTTACAAGAATTAGCAGAGGTCAGTGGCACCTTATAGGGAAGATTTATTGAGGCGTAAGTTTTTGAGGATAAGAGTCCACCATCAGATGTGTCTTGACATCGTAGACTCTTGTTCTCGAAAGCTCATGCCCCAATAAATCTGCCACCAGCCCTTTGTGTTTCATGGAACTTAATGCCTGGAATACAGGATGGAAAACACAGTTGGATTTGGGTGGTGTGTTTTTCTACTGCCTGCTATGAATATCAATAAATAACATCCTGTATGTAAAATACGTGCTGGAAAAAAGAAAATGGAGGCAACATTGTTAAAGTTTGATCCTGTGGTCACCCTCGTCAGTGGAAATTCTCAGTAAAAATGTGCACTTGCACCTCTGTTCCAAATGAATTCAGTTTTACTGAGAAGGGTAGAGGACGTCTGTAACGCAGAGATGGGCAAACTGCGACCCACAGGCCGCATCCATCCCCGTGGAGGCGATTCGGGTCCCAGCGTTGACAGTGTGCCAGACCAGAAGTGGCATTGGGCAGGAAGTGATGTCATCACCCACCGTTCCCCCCCCCCCCTCCCCGCATAAATCCAAGGAGGACTCTCACCGGCCCTCTCTCCACGCAGACCTAGCACCCAAGGTGGACCTTGGGCTCAATAGTTCATCCACCCCTGCTATATAACTTACTAGTAACCGTGTGTGTGGTAGTAACCAAAACAATCATTTGAACTTGAGAATGTTTGAGACAGATACAGAGGGTGGTTGTAAGGGTGATAATTGATGATCTGGTGGTCGAAACAGTGGTGACAAAGTAGGTAGAGGCAACAGGGCAGATCAGGTGATTCTTATCTGCTGGTAGTTACTATGTACATTATTATGCTCCAACGTGAAGTATTGTATATACTAATACATTGTTTATTTAAATTCCACATATATATATATATATATATATATATATATATATATATATATATATATAATTTCCTTATTCCCAGAGGACTTGACTTACTAAAGCTTTCCTTCCATTCTGTTTCTGCAGGGGGAAATGCATAGTAAATCAGGCCCTAAGTTTGTACCTGAGGCAATGGAGGGTGAAGGGGCTGGTTTTCCTGGTTCACAGCCCCCTGCACTAAAGTAACAATTAAGCTACTTCTCCGCTCTGCTATGTGTGCTCTGAAAGTTATATGTGTCTTAGGCTTTGCAGGCGGCACATCATTGATGCAGTGATTTTTAGGGGTGTGCATTCGTTTTCACCGTATTGGCGATCCGCAACGTATATTGCACTATTCGTAGTATTCGTGGGGAAGCGAAACGTATCGCGATTCCCCACGAATACACGAATCTTCGCTGAATTATACAGCCACCTAAATAAAAATTTAAACAAACCCCCCCCCCCCACCCTCCTGAACCCCCCCAAGACTTACCAAAACTCTCTGGTGGTCCAGCGGGGGGTCCGGGAGCCATCTCCTGCACTCACACCCTCGGTGCCGGTTTCATCATGGCGCCAATAGCCTTTGTCACAGGGGCTACCGGTGCCATTGGTCAGCCCCTGTCACATTGCCATCGGCGCCATCTTGTGCTCCTGCCATGTGACAGGGGCTGACCAATGGCTCCGGTAGCCCCTGTGACATAGTATGGGTAAAGGCTATCGGCGCCATTTTGAGTACTGGCATCGGATGGCCCGCGTGCAGGAGGTCACTCCCGGACCCCCGCTGGACTTTTGGCAAGTCTTGTGGGGGTCAGGAGCCCCCCCAAGCTGGCCAAAAGTCCCTGGGGGTCCAATGGGGGTCCCGGAGCGACCTCCTGCACTCCGGCCGTCCGATGCCAGTACTCAAAATGGCGCCGATAGCCTTTGCCCATATTATGTCACAGGGGCTACTGGTACCATTGGTCAGCCCCTATCACATGGTAGGAGCACAAGATGGCACCGATGACCATGTGACAGGGACTGACCAATGGCACCGGTAGCCCCTGTGACAAAGGCTATCGGCGACATGATGAAACCGGCACCGAGGGTGTGAGAGTGCAGGGGATGACTCCCGGACTCCCCGCTGGACCACCAGGGAGTTTTGGTAAGTCTTGGGGGGGTCAGGAGGGTGGGGGGTTGTAGTTAATTTTAATTTTAGCTGGGACACGAATAGAAATCGCCGTATTAACGCATCGGGGCGCCATACGGCCGAATGCAATGTATCTGCTTCCCGACAAATCCGAATCACGAATGCAACATATGGCGTCCCTCTGCACATCCCTAGTGATTTTTATTTTTTATTTTCTGTGGCTATTGAATCTCTAGTTCTCAGGCCAGTATAGAGCATGTCTGGAAGAAGGCTGCATTTTCCATCATGGAACCTTGTTCGCTAAAGAATTTTTCTATGGACAGAGAATGTGAAAAGTCATTTTTTTAGTAAGGTGCTCTATCTCCCTTACACAGTAAGACTGTAGGAGTAACACATGAGAAAGCAAGCGAGAGTGCAGGGGGAATTTGTTTCCTGTAGCCACAATAAAACAAAGTCACGAAAGGAAGATTTGGCAAAAAAAAATAAAACCCTGACATGCAGAAACAATGTTTGTGTTAATATAATGGGGAAACTGTTCAGAGAGGAATTCACCCCTACACAAATGTAACCCTTACCCTAGTACTCTTGCCAAGGTCTGTAAAATCTAGGGATAATGGTGGTGTTCGTGCTGGCTGCAGAGTCAGTCCTAGGATAAAAGCTACTCTTATTTCGTCCACCTAATTCCAACACACTGCATGTAAACCAACAGCTCAGAGAAATTATACATCAGTGCTGGCATATAGATAATGTTTATCTGATGCCTTTATAATTGTAAGTTTAGTCATTTTAAAAAAAATTAATGAAGGATTTTAGATACAATCTAATTTTAGAACTTTTCTTGTAGGCCTGCTTTGCATATCAAAGATGCTAGGTTATAGTTGCTTAAGTTTAGGTAAGACCCACTGAGAGGATCAGGTCATTGGAGGGAGCCACTGAATGACTTTTCAGATTTGCCCTATGGTTTGTCGTGCCTTCCAGCTACAGTATTCCTAAGAAACTAAGGACTTCAATTAGGTACGTAATGAGAGGGAAATGTAAAATTAGGAAGGACTCAGTCTGCTTCTATTTATCCAGAGCCATCTGGTAACCAATTTTTGGGGGGGTTTTTTGCTGCTGTTCTTAAGGTTAAAATGTTTAGCATTTTTAACCACCATGCATCTGTATTTTTATTGAGGAGGAGGGGATAGTGTGGGGCAGTACAACTGTGTTTTCTCCACCGTTTCAGGCTGTATAAGGATGAATTGGATGGACAGGTAGATTGCTTTTATATATAAATTGGCCCAGGTCCATTAAACAGACTTTTTCTTTTTTTTTTTTAAACCAGTGGCAAAAATGCAATTTGGCCACACTTCCAAATGCCTTGATTGACAAGTTCTAGAGAAAGCAGTTTCATTAAAAAAAAAATCTATTTTGTTGCCAGCTGATTTTTAAAGTGGACTGACATCCTATTGTTTTCTGAGTAAAACAACTTTGGAAATGAACAGTGGCAACTTCTCTAATGTTTTGACACTACTACCACTTAATTCAATAGGGTTTGGCATCACCAGAAACTTGTCATGGTGAAACAGCAGGCAGCGTAGCCTAGCAAGCACAGAGCCACACTGAAAATCACTGAGACCTGTGTTCTAATCCTACCACCACTTTGTAGTCATTTTATTGTATTTTTCTGAGATGGTAATGAACTTCTTTTGTTTTCCATGATGTGAAAAAATTACTTTCTTTAATTTTATAATACATGCCGAACAGCCATTGGATTCTCTGTGCAAAATATTGTGGAATACCATTTAAACTATTTAGATGCAAGCCAGGGGAAAAGTGACTAGTGAAAAGTGAGGAACACATCCATTTAAAAATAACATTAATTCAACAATAAACCCATATAATGAGGGACTCTTTATTTGCCGTCATGTACTATGTTACATCCTGAGTAAAACTTCTACCACGTGGAGCACTAGAAAATATACAGCCATGCTTTCTCTAACATGTTATGTCCCATATACAATTCATGTATTTTAGTAATCTCTTTCTTAAACAACCTGTTATGTTATAGCATGCAATATCATAATTACTTTGTAATTGTATTATCTGCAACACGCCTTGAACTCCCTGGCTGGAAAGTTGTGATATAAATAAATGATGATGATGATGATGATGATAAGCCACTCAGATTGAAGGCCTGACATATCTAACCTCAGAGTTTTGAACGGTGAGCACTTCACGACTTCGCTACAAGATGTTAATTTTCAGCTCTTCCTAGTAACCCCGTATAGTATTACGCTTCAGAGAATGCTTAATTACATACCTACTTCATGCTGCAATTATTTTTCTCTCCCATCACCTGGGTCGGCTGGGGCTAAAATTTCTGCAGAGGCAGTGTTCCCAGCAGTGCCGGTGCAAGAATGTCCAACTGCCCTCTCTCTCTCCCTGACCCCCCGAATTGCATGATCAGCAATCTCACCTGCCTCTGTGTCGTACCATGTGACTCCTTCCCTTTTCAAACATGGCGCCCTCACGTCCACCTACAACGCTCCGCCCCCTTTCCGGTGCCCTAGGCGGCCGCCTCATCCACCTAATATGTCCAGCCGGCCCAGGTTCCCAGCCAATGCGAGTTGGGAGTCCTGGGCATTGCTTAAGGTGATATCAATACATAAGGGTAGTGTATTTGGTAATATTAATTATTACACATATCACATCACAATGCTTTATTTACTAAATTATTAAAATAATATTACATGTTTCAATATATCAACAAATTAACATATAACATTTCAATACATATAAATACTTAAGTCCATATCATTTAGACACCCACTTGTGCACACACCCTCCCTATTGTACTAATATGAATTATCCCCTAAAAGTACCTCCACATTCATCCATCTACATTCACCTTATCCCTTCACAGGGCAACATTAAAATTAATGCCCTCCCCTTAATACTAATATTTTCACTTCCCTCCTACGTTTTTTACATATATTGATATTTCCACAACCAAGATGTTTTTACATATATTGAAATTGTCACAACCCTGCAAGGACCCTTGTTTCGCCATATGTAGCTTCTTCAGGGGTTTATCTTCTTCAAGATATTGGAAATATCAATACATGTAAAAAAAACTTAGGAGGGAAGTGAAAATATTAGTATTAAGGGGAGGGCACTAATTTTAATGTTGCCTTGTGAAGGGATTAAGGTGAATGTAGATGGATGAATGTGGAGGTACTTCTAGGGGATAATTAATATTAGTGCAATAGAGAGGGTGTGTGCACAAATGGGTGTCTAAATGATATGGACTTAAATATTTATATGTATTGAAATGGTATATGTTAATTTGCTGATATATTGAAACATGTAATATTATTTTAATAATTTAGTAAATAAAGCATTAATATTACCAAATACACTACCCTTATGTATTGATATTAGGATTAATAAGGGTGGATAAGAGTCTCTTGTGTTTATTACCATTGCTTAATGTGGCCAGATTCAGGTCCAGTGATTGCAGGGTTCCGGAAAGTGCATGAGCCCACCCAGGACTGTCACCGCAATGACTAGACAAGGTATGTTGGGTGTACAGGGGGTATAAAACTGAGGGAAAATCTCCAAGTAGTTGTGCAGGAAGGCTCCATGGCACTAAACCCCAGCCCTGGTTCAGATTGAGCAGGAAATACGAAGAAGCACGAAGAAGCAGTAGGAAACTGCCGCGTAAAAAAAAAAATAAAGCAAAACATTTATGCTTCTTTTTTCCTCTTTACTTGTTTTTTTTCTAAAACTTCTGTTGCAATCATTGAGTTGATGTGTGAGGTAGGATCCTTTGTCACAGCGATGTATTGCCCTTTCTTCGTTGCTTCCTGAGGGGCTGGGTGAGTGTTCCGGAAGATATTTAAATAGAAGCGTTGGCTTCTTGCCTGTCCTGTGCACTGATGCCACGCTGTGAACACGCTCCGTGTGCTTCCTCTGCCCGATCTGACATGCTGCTGACATCGGCAGATCCAACTGGCTGTGTTCAGAAAGGGATGACGAGGCCTCGCGCACGCTGTCCCGAAATGATGTTGAGCCTGCGCTGGAAATGTATTGCATTCTGGCCTAAAATCCTGCATAAGACAGGTTTATTCAGGGTTGCTGGTGGGCGCCGGGGTAGGGGAGGGGCCCCCAGCAGCTCTTTGAAATCTGGTATGTGATTCTTTTTATTATTTATTCATTTATTGGTGCATTTAGCTGACACCTTTTCAGGGTAGCTCAAGGCGTGTTATGTTCAGGTACATTAAGTACCTGAAATGCTAATTAAACATTAGCTGAAATATTTTCTATGTCCTAAGCGATTGTAAAAAAAAAAAAAAAAAAGCTTAATTTATTTTCCGTTAGCTGGCATCTTAGTAACAGGATATATTTTAAAAGGTATTTATTACTTCTCTATAGCTCAGCTAAAATTAATCATAATTCCTTATAATAATGAGCTCTACCAGGAAACATCTGCTTCTGACTCAAATCCATAGTTGAAGGCAAGGAAATCTTTTAAAGGTTTATGGTGGATATTTTAGGCAGAGTTTGTTACCAAGGGGACTGTTGTTTTTAGAAAACAGAATTTAAAATATTTTTTAAAAAAATTGTGGTTTTGAATAACTTTCAAAGAGAGAGAGAAAAAAAAGATGTATTTAACTCTAGTGCAACTCTAATGTTTTTCCTGTTAATCTTTCCCACTGGAGTCCAGGTGATGAGGGGGAAGCTGGGGGAACACATCCATTATTTTTAAATGGATGTGTTCCTCATTTTTCACTAGTCACTTTTCCCCTGGCTTGCATCTAAACAGTTTAAATGGTATTCCACAATATTTTGCACAAGTCTAGCAGCCCTTTAACTCCGGGACCATTAGTGCAGGGGACCTCAGTGATACACAAAGGGTTACGCGCACGTTTGATGCGTCCTTCTCATCCTGCGCTCTGCATCTCTTTATCTTTGTAGCTTTAAGCACTAATGATCCGCACACGCTGACCAACGGTTAGCGCTGAAATAGGATCCACAGTTAGGTGCCATAAAGCGCCTCCCTCTCGACCTAGGCCCTGCACACCGTATCCCTCTGGGGATTCTGCTTTATTGTTTAATTTCCAGCGGGTGCCGTTCTGCTTTCCTAAACTAAGCTAAGGGCCTGATTCAAAAAGACTCCCCATCCCCCCCCCCCCAGGCTGTATCAGGCCCTAAGTGTAGTTGACTGCTATAATTGTACTGTTCAACTTACACCGCAGACAGGGATACATCAGAAGCATTACATGACCTTAACACTGGATACCGTAGTATTAGATTATGGGGAATTTACAGTGTCAACTTTTTTTTTTTTTTTTTAAGGTGTAAGTAACTCGTAACTAAACTCTTGGCATTTTCAGGAGCTGTTCAGGTTACTAACATTCTTGCCGCAGTAGAGTGAAAGAGTAGATCTTTCAAGGCTTGAGACAGCCAAACTAAAACCGGTATTCTTATTTACTTTAAATAAGGGATGGTTCCAGTCCTGTGTCTAATTGCTGAAGCCGTGACAACAATGCGTTAGTCGGTTGTGGTGTTACATGCAAGACTTTCTGAATGGTTTAACCTTTGCTTTGGATGGGCAAAGCAAAGGAGGTTATAATACTTGATCCTTACTCACTCACTCAAATGGATTAACTGAAGGGGCCACTAAACTTCACCAGGCACAAAATTACATGCATATATATTGGTCTATGAGGGAGAGTGTATATTCCCTAAATCCATCAAGGATTAAAACTAAAAGGAATTGAAAGAAAAGCCCTTACAGAGGGGGGAAAGGGGGAAAGACTACAATTCCCAAGGAGCTATGCGGTTAAGGGCCAGTGGGGTTGGGGGGGGGAGTGGGAGGGACAGTTTTTGGAGAGAAGAGAGAAGCCCCTCCACATTTCCTAGAGAGAGGCAGAAACACCCATGTCATGGCTGGTGAAAGCACAGCTGCGGCAGCCCTTTCTTGTGCTTTTTCTCCCGGTTCCAGCACCTGGAAATGAAACAACTCACCAGGCCCAGGCGGCACTCTTGAAGGCCACACGGGTTGGAGAAAGGGGAGGCTTGCTCCAGAGGCCCAAGAAGAGCAGGCAGCCAGGCCCTTATCAGCAAGAAGGGAAGGGGGAAAGGACGGCAACTTCTGTTTAAAAGATTGCCTAAGAAGTTGTGTGGGAAGCGGTCCCATACTTCCCTGTCTACAAAGCCGTTAGGAATTGAAGCTGATCCTACAGAATCTACTCGTTCTGTTATTGAGTTCAAGGGCAAGGGAGAACCACGCCGTCAGGCCTCACTGCCGCAGACATGTGGTAACACGTGCAGACATCAAGGTTAAAGATAACATTGAAGCCTTGATAATCAGCACTGCTGCTGCTGCTGCTGCTACGAACTTCAAACTTGTGCTAATTCAACCTTTTGTTTGCATGGGCTACTAAAATAAAACATGTCTTAGGACCATGAATGAATGCCATTTTCTATAATTTATATTCCATTTTTCAGAAACTTCAAAGTGGATTACATTCAGGTACTGTAGGTATTTGTCTATCCCCAGAGGGCTCACAATCAGGCCAATACAGTACAGTGCGCTCCGGAGCGCACCGTTAACCTGCTCTTGGACGTGCGTTTTCCCTTACCCCTTATTCAGTAAGGGGCGGAAAACGCGCATCCAACCTGCGGCACCTAATAGGGCCCTCAACATGCAAATGCATGTTGAGGGCCCTATTAGGTATGCCCGTGCAATTCAGTAAGTAAAATGTGCAGCCAAACCGCACATTTTACTTTCAGAAACTAGCGCCTATTAAGTCGGAGGTCCCGAAGGGTAAAAAAAGTAAAAGAAAAAAAAATTTTAAATGGGCCGCTGCTGTCGGGCCGAAAACCGGACGCTCAATTTTGCCGGCATCCGGTTTCCGAGCCCATGGCTGTCAGCGGGCTCGAGAACCGACGCCGGCAATATTGAGCGTCGGCTGTCAAACCCGCTGACAGCCGCCGCTCCGGGCTAAAAGGAGGCGCTAGGGACGCGCTAGTGCCCCTAGCGCCTCCTTTTGCCTGTTTCTACCGCACCACCTAATTTGAATACTGAATCGCACGCACCGGTGAGGGGCCGGTGTGCGCGCCGGGAGAGCGGGCGTTCGTCCGCTCTCCCACGGACTTTACTGAATCGGCCTGAATCTAAGGGACTCTCATTCACTAAGCCACATTTTATCATGCAAAAAACATGGGGATAAGGTGAAATATTTCAAATATCTCGCATTAAATAAGCTATGGCACTGCACATGTTAAACTGAGCTCATTAGCATGCAAAAGCATACTAATGGCTCATTACTACCCTAAACGACCATAAACTGCAAATCAAATAATGTGACTTCCTGAAAAATTTGCAAACCATATTATTTCAACTGAAGATAGTTACAACTCAAGATTGTAGTGAACTTCCCTCTGGAGCCTTGGACAGTACCCCAAGGCTCATGGGGTACTGTCTTAAAGGGGCCATTCGGTCTTGAAAATGCCCTCCAAAAATAGTAAACCCCTCCCCCTTATCTCCTCCCTCCACTGTCCTGGCAGGCGGCCCATTGTTGTCAAAATTAAAGAAAAAAATAAGCTTTTAAGAATGATGCAAGCCCCATCCCCACCCCTTCACTCAAAATCTCCAACCCCCAGAAGTTGGGACACTAGTACCCCCACTCTAGCCCACACCCCTGAACCCCCTTTTTGAAAAAAATTGCCCTGGAGGTCTTAGTGGACCCCACACCCCTCCCTCCATAAAAAGTTCCTTGGTGGTATAGTGGACCCCGACACCCACTCTAACCCACTCCCCCAGACCCCATCTCAACTAAAATAGGCATCCCATGATCCAAACCGGGTTCAGAGTGCCTCCTAGGCTCTGTGCTTGATGGTGGCCATTTTCAAAATGTGATGGGGGCAAAGAATGGACAACACCATTTTGGAAAATGGCCACTGCCTGGCCCTGGAGACTAGGGAGTGCTCCTGGTCCCCACTGGACCACCAGAGCAATTCTTTTCAAAAGAGGGGGGGGTCTGAGTGGGTAGGGGTCCCAGCCTTCTGGAGGGACCAGATTTCTTTGAGTGAGGGGGTGGGTTGAGGGTGGGGAGTGCCATTCTTAAAATGTTTATTTTTTAATTTTTGTAACAGGCTGTGTGCAAGGGCAGCGGGGGGGGGGTAGGGGGTCTCTGCAGACCTCCAGGGGCTTTTAGTGCTAAGGTGGGGGGGGACGGACATTTTTTAGGTTGAGCGGCCCCTTTAGGCAATTGTGGCCCCACAGTCCCAGGGCTGCCGTTGCGCCTTGTTTGGGAGGCTTTCGCTGCTATGGTATTATCCCTGAGGGTGTCTTCACCCAGGGCTGCGGCCGACCCCCATGGGCGGAGCCCGCAGGTGCAGGCTGCAGCTAGGATTTGATGGTCTGTGGAGTACCTGAGGGCGCAGGCAGCTCAAGGCTTGGGTCTAGGCATGGATCAGGGATCTGGCAAGGATCTGAAGTCCATTGGGGTTCAAAAGTCAGATGTTAAGCAGGAATCAAGGGGCAGCAGGTAGCATTTCCACAAGCAAGGCCTCAGAAAACTGTTTGGAGCAGCAAGGGTGTGCCAAGCAAGGGGGACACACCCAAAGCTGGTTAAGTCAGGAGCTTTCAGGGGCATGGATCGTCCTTGCTTGGGTAGAGCAGGTAATTACTACCAAGGTGTTTCAAGATCAACCGGTCCTGTTCCTGAGAAGTCTGCACTCTGAACTCCCTAGCAGTACCAAGATATTTGTAGATGTTTCACCTGCACATGTTAAAGCACAAAAAAATCATTATGATCTATATTTTTCATTCTATTGTTTGTTTCAGCCCGCAAGATATATTAATTAATTAATTTAAAAAAATGTTTACACTGCTTTCCCGATTTAAGTTAAATCGCCCAAAGTGGTGTACAATAATAAAATAATAAAATAATTACATTAATGCGTAAAAGTTTTTTGGAAGCAGTCATTACACTGATATATGTAAACTAAAGTAGAATGTAGCAGGAAAAATTAGCATGAACTCTGTGAATATTAAAAATGGGATGTGGCCATGTTATCCCCTACATTTGGAACAAAATACAATTTTAAAAAAATAATATTAAAATTAATAAGAAGGGAGATCTGGGAATAAGACCACAAGAGCAGGCAACAGAGCCAAGAAGCAGGCAAGTTCCTATTTTAAAGACTCTTAACTTTTAAAATGTTTGTCAAGAATCCAGGCATTAATATCTAGGTTCTCAGTCCTCATAATTTTATCTTCAGATTCACTAAGTGGTAAATGTGGAAAATCTTTAAGGATAAACATCAATCGGAGAGAGAAAATTTCTAACAACAGCTCATAAGTGCCAAAATAGCACCTGTATACTGATATACAATGACAGATATTGACAAGCAGTACTCTAACCGATTAGATTACTCTTGTATTGCACAAGATGGAAAATCCCAATATTAGACCCATGATGACTATATAAAGCAAGGATGATTACTGACAAGGCTTTTAGCGTTCTGCAGTTCTGTAGACGAAGCACTTAAATTACCTTAGTGCCACATAACCTGCTCTTTGCTACAGAATCTATTTTTTAACATTTTTCTTCTGTTTAAAAACTATACTATTTGACATTACCAGTGGGTGAAAACAAGCAAAACTACAGAATATTTGCTCAAAAATGAAAGTTGTTTTTTTTTCTGCAGAAAATGCCGAGTTGAGGTAGTCATGTTGATCCTGGAAGGAACCTCTGAAGGAAGGGGGAGGACCCATGTGATCTCACACCTCTTGTACTACAACTTCTTTGGTTTTATTCCTTGGTTGGTCCAAGAAACGGTACTGAAACCTGCAAAGAATTCAGTTCTCTACAGAGAACAATTCGGCATACTTTCAGACTGCCTTGGGCAGAAGTAGCATGGGTGCAAGTGCAGAGCCATCATGATCCTGTTAACAAAAAAGGCACCCTAATCCTTTGCAAGGGCTAGAGGGAGGAAAAAAGGACTACACTGCAAAGCCTAAAAGGAAGTGGATGAAAGGAAAGCATAATTACTTAACCTTTAACACTGAATGAACGTGGCCAAGACGAGACAGTTTGCTGCTCTTGGGGATTTGCATTTAAACAATGAGTTAAGCATCTCCCTCCTTCCCTCATACACAGGGAGGTTATTTTAAAACAATCAAGGGTGGGATGGGACAAGGGGAGGCTGGCTTTACTGAAGGGACCTGGGCTTATTTGCAGAGTTGCATCTTCCAGTCCAGCCCTGGTGCCTGGGTCCCCTCGCAAGCTGAGAGGGAATATCACAGAGGAGAGACAAGAAACATTTCCATGGCACTGGATCTCAGCCCCAGTTCCGACCAAACTAGAAACCCAAAGAAGCAGAAGAAAGCTACCCCAGGCCGAATCGCCTTCCTCCCCCCCCCCCAAATGAAATCCAGTGATTAGGTTAGATATTTACAGCTAAGTAGCCATAATGACATGATTTTCAAATATTATTAATAAAAGGAATTATTTTCTTCCTTGTGTAATATTTGTTTTCACAGTGGCCTCACGTCACCCAAAATCTTTTGGCCTTGGGAGGGAAAAGAGTGCAGGAAAAACAAATGGCAATGGTCAGAAAAGCAAATATTCAGGCTGCCATGAAGACCAGGAGGCTTGTCCTCAGCTGACGCTATCTGATCTTGAGCACCTGGTGCTGTCCACGCTGGCTGGTGCTACCCCCTGCTCTGAAGTGACACAAAAATAAGTTTCCTTTTCTGCATTCCTGCCTTCTTTGTGTTCATGCATGGTGTCCATGTGTACTTTCCCTGTCTATAGCCATCAAAGGGTTGCGTGTTACAGCCTACGGCAGAGCTACCAACTTACGCAGCTCCTGGTTTTCTGACACCACCCATCCTGGTGCATTACAGGACCTTCAGCAGGAATTTGAATGGGCTGAAGCAGAGGCTTTAACGACCGGAAATCAACCAGAACTGGCCACAGAGCCTTCCTTCTGCAACTGATTACCTTGACATCTTGCCTTTCCCTCCTAGCAGACAGGCAAGAGGCGGACCCTCATGGCATCCAACACATCTCTCTTTCCATAGCAAAGCATTTCCTGCAGTTTGGTGGGACTATGCCTGCATCATATGCATCTTTCTGGTAGCATATTGCATTCGGTCCTTAGCAGTCTGCTATGCATAGTTTCCTGAAGGCTGTATTCTCTGTAGCAAAGGTGTGATGCCAGTAAAACTGCAATCCAACCTACAGAGAGTTCCTTGAGCCATGAATCAGTGCCAGCTATCCTCTCTTCCTCCTGGGTGGATGCCTAGGCCCTGCAAGTGATATGAGTTCACAGCAGTTTGCCATACAAAATGATTGCTGTATAGTAGTGATTAATATTTATAGTTTCATACGTGCAGGAGAGTAACATGACATCCCTGCTGAGCGCCCATGTTGCAGTTATGCTGCTGCTCAGCAACAGGAGATGGAGAAGGCATAGACGGAGACAGCCACAATGAAGATCCAGCATAAGGACTGGAGAGCTATCAGAGAAAGGGATGACCAGGAGGAGGGAGAGGAAAAGCTGATACCTGAGGATGAGCCCTTGATGAGCTTTGATCCATGGTCTCCACAGCTGTTACCAGATGTGCAGAATGAGGCCATCATGCAGCCTGCCAGTACATCATCCTGTACCGACTGCAGAGATGTCCTTCAGGCCCTGCAAAGGAAGGCTTATGAGTCAGATTGACTGGATAGCAGAGGTGCTAGGATGCGTTCAGGAAGAGCTGCGCAGAACAGGGGATGTTTTGGAGAGCATTCTAGAATACTCCTCTCCTCCTTTCCCTTCTTTTCCTGCACCCTCAGAAACACCACTGCAAGATGCTTTGGGCTTGGTGGTTACTTCTATCAGTCTTCTCCAGTTAACCGCTGATGAGCCTTTTGCCCCTTCAGAGGCCAGCGTGAGCTCCAATAGCACCATCCTGCAGTATAACTGTAGAGTGTGCCACCTCAGGGAGCCTGTATCAGCTGTCAGATGCTTTGAGCAACTATGAGAACACCGATCAGCTGTATGTGTGTGTGAGTGTGTATATATATATATATATATATAAAATGCACTTAGAAGGAAGTGGTATCTGTGTTGGCAGCAGAGGACTGCAAGGTTCATCTGCATACTTCTCACAGCAGCCTCAGCAGAGGACTCTAAACCGACACTGTGAGCCATCTAGGCTTCAGCTTCCACAGCCCTCACATTCTTTCCAGCAGCGAAGAACTGGAAGGCTCATTTTCATGCTTCTTCCAAGCACAGGACTCCAGAGGACACTGTGAGCCATCTAGGCTTCAGTTTCCACAATCCCTGCACTTTTTTCAGCAGCAGAGGACTAGAAGGCTCATCTGCATACTTCTCCTAGCAGAGGATTCCAGGGGATACCATGATCCATCTAAGATTTGGTTTCCACACCCCCTGAACTCTTTCCAGCAGCAGAAAACTGGAAGGCTCAATATCCTACTTGTCCCAGCAGAGGACACTGAGAGTCATTAAGTTTCAGCTTCCACAGCCCCTGCTGTCTTTTCAGCAGCAGAGAACCAGGAGGCTCATCTACATACTTCTCCCTGCAGCCCCAGCAGAGGACTCTGGAGGATCATTGACAGACAATTAAACCAATAGATTAAAAATCCTTTAAATTTGTTTGAACATCCCTGCTCCCTTAGACATTTTAAATCACTAAAAACTGAACAAAATTAAGATGCAGACAGTAGTCCAGCAGTGAGAAGCGGGCTTATCCAGTGTCACATTTCTGATTAACTAGAGCTGGTGAAAAATTTATATGCGTGCACTTGGTACAAAGATCTCTTAGACCTCTGAAAACAAGTCCAGTTTCTCAAGGCAAGGGTACCTGGGGCTTGGGTTGGTGGGAGGCGGGCTGGAGAGGGGAGGCCAGGCTGTGTTGGGGGCTGAAGTGTGGGGCTGGCAATAAATAGGAGCTCCGGACTATTTCCATGGCTGGCTGTGCTGCTGCTGCTGGGGCTAGGACTGGGGGGAGGGGAGCAGCCTGGGTTGTAGGATGATAAGGTTGGGGGGATGTTAATTGTTGTTACGGTAGGCTTTGGTGAATAACCAGGTTTTTAGTTCTTTCTTGAAGGTTTTTAGGTTCGGTTGAGTTCTTAGTTCCGTTGGGAGTGAGTTCCATAGTTTGGGGCCTCTGAGAGATATGGCTCTATCCAGAGTTGAGTGAAATGGAATGAGTAAACGTTAATCAGTTGTTTACTCTTTCGAAATATACAAAGACCAGGAGAGGCACAATGAAGTTACTAGGTACTACATTTAAAACAAGAGAAAATATTTTTTTTACTCAACACATAATAAGCTCTGGAGTTCATTGCTAGAGGATGTGGTAAAAGCTATTAATTTAGCTGCGTTTAAAAAAGGTTTGGACATATTCCTGGAGGAAAAGGCCATCAACCTTTATTAAGGTAGAGTTGCAGAAATCCACTATTTATTCTTGGGATAAGCAGCTTGGAATCTATCTACCCCTTGGGATCCTGCTAGGTATTTATGACATGGCTTGGTCACTGTTAGAAACAGGATACTGGGCTTAATGGACCTTTGGTCTGACCCAGTATGGCAAGTCTTATGTTCTTATGATCTCCAGGCCTGAAGCATGACCAGAAGACACATATGCACTGTTGTAAGAATAGACCTGTGTTCGATTCTTTGCTTGGGACTTCCACTTTCCAGGTCTGCCAAAGCAAAAGAAAGGAACTCTACAGAAGCAGCAGCATTATTAGCCCCTAAGTGGAAGATAGTCATTGTTCAATGATAGCACCAAGCCAGGCTGTGTTCAGGGTCCATGATTTTTCCAGAAGGAGCTCTGTTACACGAATCCTGAGCAAGAACCTTTGCTGCAACATCTGTACTATAATTAAGTTGAAGGGGATATAAAAAGGGGGGGAATTCCAAGGTAGTTGCAAATGAAGGCCTATGGTGCCAGATCTCAGCCCTGGTTCCAGCTGGATCAGCAAAGGAGTAGGAAGAAGCTACATGATCTACCCCCTCATACATATGCATATATTGTTGACATATTCCACAGTTATATTAGCAAGAATGACTATGACTCAATCACGCTGAATATTATAGCACTAGGTAGCACTATTACAGCTATTTCTCTATTGGTAAACAGGCCCGGTCCTGGGCTAACAAAAGCTTTGGCCAGTCAGAGGTCCCTCTCTGAAGTTCCAGCTGGCTGCAAGATAGAGGGGGTCACTCTCCAATGACACATTCATCTGGAATCTGTCTTCAATGGTGCAGTCACACACCCAGCAGTGATTTAAAAGTGCTACAGCTGCCTGCACCTATGACAGGATTTGCTGGAGTTCTGCTCAGACAAGGTACATCAGTGTCTCGGAGCCTCTCACCCTGGGTAGACACCCATCTTATTGATGTTTACTGATGTTCCTGACGAAAAGTATATATATCATTCCCATCCTTCCTTCAAATTGTAGACACAACAGCACTACAAGCAGTTTAATACTAATATATTCTCTGTCATATAGTATTAAGAATCTTTGCATGCATTATATAGAAAAAGACAGAAGACATGAAATAAAAAAGTTGTATTAAACCATAAACAGTATTTGATATGAATTGTATTCTGCATTAGGAGCAGTAAGTATAAAAATAAAAAAAATGGGGATAGGTAGGGTTGGTTTAGGGGTCGGGGAGGTCAGAGAAAGAGAGAGGGAGGAAGGATAGAGTTAGGGTAAGGAAGTTCCCTTCCAGTCCGCTCCTTTATTGGCACAGACTGGGAGGGAACTAGGGAAGCCCTACTGGCGTCACCGCGCATATTATTCTAAAATTTAACCCCCTCGCACGGAGCAGGCCCCCCGCCCGCATATGCACGCGTGGACATGAAAATCCGGGGTGCGTGTGTGTGGAAAACATATTTTATAACATACGCGCGCCGACACGCCCATGTTATAAAATCAGTGTGTCTATGTGCGAGTGCCAGGAACTGCATGCACGTGGACGCGCGCGCGCCTTTTAAAATTGACCCTAAGGGTGTGCATGGGAAAAAAAATTTGGTTCCGATTTGTGGTTCAGTTTCCTGTTTAGTGAGGTACAGATCAGCTCATTTTGATTTTTTTTTTTTCCATTAAAGTCAATAGGGGAAGCAGTGATTCCTATTTTTGACTCTTAACTTTGGGTTTTTCCATCCATGTTTTGTGAAACATGCTGGCAGGCATCAGCAGCAGAAGCAATAGCACTCCAAGATACCAAGAGTAGCATGAACACCTACAGCATCAACAGAGAGGCAAAGAGCACCAAAAGTAGAATGAACATCTCAAGTTATTAAAAGAGGAGAAAGCACACCAACAGTGGCCTGAACACCTTAAGTCATAGAATGAAGGGGTATGGCAACAAGCACAGTGGCATCAACACCCCAAGACATGCTTGCTGACTATGTAGACTTAGTGCAAGGGTCACGTGCAGAACAAGTATCATTCCTTTACACAGAGAAGGCAAGCTGCCCCCTGTTATAGTCTGTCACCGGCCAGTCTGCAAATGCTGCAAAAGAAAATCAATCTATCTCTGTCTTGCAGACATTTACACATGCTGCCTTCCTGCTAGAGAAGAGAAAGTGCTGATATACAGTTACACCTTTTCTCCTTCTGCTAACATCACAGCTAGGCTACAGTGGTAGTAACTTAAGAGCACACCTTGCTTTCGTCTTTAAATCTAGAGTCTTTATTTCTTTTTTTTTTAATCTGGTACTTTGAAGCAAGGAGATTCAAAATTTCTGAAATCCAACAGAGGAGTGACTGAGAACAAAATGATCCCTGGCTGCTCAAAGTGCTCTTAGTTTTACTTTCAGTCCACACAGCTGTCAGCTAGGATAGGCTGTTTGAAAAACTGCTGAAACACGATTGTCCCCACTACCTTGTCCCATCCCAATCAGCTCTGCTATTTCTGGCTTTGCTTCCCCCATAGACTGTAATGGAATCAAATTAACCCCTAGATTTATCAAAATAGCAAAAATAGCACCTGTGATAATAAAAAAAAAAGAGGGGTGTGCTTTAGCTAATTACCCTGCTCCCGCATCACATAGGCAATTTCCGCAAGGTGTGATAAATTTATTGGACCTGCGCTATTTTTTGTTTTACTCGCTGATTAATAATTTGTGGGTTCGTTACAGCAAAAATAATTTTAGCACAGAGAGAGAGAGAGAGAAAGAGTGCCTCTACCAGTCCAACACTCTCTCTCTATATATATGCACCACTGTAGAGGGGTACTTGGAATTGGGGTGGATTTGGGGGAGTGGTATTACAGAAACATTCCGAAGGTATTCATAATAATATTGACATCACTAAACATTTGTAGTCATTCTAATGGATGAAAAGTATAAGAAGGGGAATTGATTTGTACAATGTAGTATTGTACAAATCAAATGTTTCTTTTACAACACCCCTCCCAAACCCCACCCCACCTTCTGAAACCCACCCTGACTCAAAGTGCCCCTCTACAGTGATATATATATATATATATATATATATGAAGTGTCAGACTGACTCTGTATAGAAGTGCTTTCTCTCTCTCTGTCCCTCTCTCTCTGTGTCTCTCTCTCTCTCTCTCTCTCCACCCAATTGGTTTGGATGAATTGAAAATCAGCTCATTCAGATCAAATTTCACATTCACATCATCTGAATGCATACCCCCAGTAAACATATGCGTGTGTATCCTGTATGCATGTAACTTTACACGGACTGAGCAAAGGCTTGAGTTGGGGAGAGATTTGCATTGAAGCGCATACATTTGCATTTTACAAAGTATATGCATACATTTTCCCCAAACAATTTCTGCATACATTTTAGTATCTGTAATTGTGGATAATTGTAGACTTAGTGGAATAATTTTCACAGCAGACTTACGCATGTAAAGCTTGCTTTGAAAATTGATGAAAATTATAGGGATATGCATTTATTTTAAACAATCGGAGCATCTGAACCAAAACAGGCTATTTTTGGTTTGTTCCAAATAGAACAAACGGGAAATGGCCTTGCCCAAAATACCTAAAAATGTGTGGGCATCTTTGATTCATTTATCTAAAAAAGAATGTTCACCCAGACCCCTCTGCTGCTTCCCTGGGGCCTCCTTGGGCTCTTACAAACTCTCTCAAAATATCTGGGGAGTCTGAGCCTATCCTACTGGGCTGAGTTAAGCCCAGCCAAGATACCCTGGGCCCTTTTGATGCCCCTCCCCCACCTGCTATGTAATCTTCCAGACCAGAGACTATTCTGACCCTCACTTACCCCTTCTGTGGGGGTACTGGAGCAAAAACGGGGCAGGGGAGATGCCCGTTCACTCCTGTTCCACCAACGTCCCTTAAAAATGTCACCAGCTAGTCCTGAGACCAGCCCAAAATGATGTCAAAATGGTGCCCGTCTCAGGTCTGGTCAACGCCATTTTTAAATGGATTGTGGCAGGGCAGGAGTGAGTGGGCATTGCTCCTGCCCCTTTCTTGCTCCAGGACCCCCCCATGGAAAGGTAAATGGGATCTGGGGAGATCCCTGGACCTGGAAGATTTCTTAGGGGTGGGATAGGATCAGAGAGACTGGAGGAGCCTCAGATCCCACAGTTTTCTTGTGGGGCAAAACGGTGGAGGGAGGCCTCATTTCAGTTTTATTTTGTTTCGGGGGTGGGGGGATTTTTAAATATTTATTTCGGTTCAGCAAGCAAGTCAAAAAAAATCCTCAAAATGAATAAACTATCTGAAACAAATTGTTTTGGCCTGCATATCCCTAGTAAATTATGCGCATATTTGTGTGATGTTACAAATGTACTGTATCCCTCTATGCCCATTGCACAGTTCTTTAAAGAGTTTTACCATAGATATGAAATATTCATATCTATGATATGAATATTTCATATTCATAGATATGAAATAGGTAATATTCCATTATTACCTATTCGCTCAGACTTTGCCTTAATCATAGTAATTAATATCCCTACCTCATAAGGGCAATTCTTCAACGCTATAAGCACATTGACTGCCATAGGGTGTCACTAACACATTGACACTTAATTTCATACCCGCACTTACTTATTCTCATGTCTATTTAACAGTCGTTATTCACCTTTATATAGCCGCTTTTTGCAGACCATATTCGTTACTAAAATTCCTTATAAAAAGATGAACTCACACATTCTATTCATTACACGGTTAAGGTTTTGTTAATTGTTAAATTTGTTAAATATAATTATTATTACTTTCAATGTTCATTGTAATAAGGTTAAATAGTTGTAATAAGGTTCAATGGCTGATTGTTATTGTTCAATGTTCCATGTAAAAAAAAAACCCTGGTCTAACCTCCCAGACCAGGTCAACCTTTTCGTTACTTGTAAACCGGATTGATTTGTATTGTATACAGGAATTCCGGTATATAAAAATTAAAAATAAATAAT
This sequence comes from Rhinatrema bivittatum, assembly GCF_901001135.1. Lineage (NCBI taxonomy): Eukaryota > Metazoa > Chordata > Amphibia > Gymnophiona > Rhinatrematidae > Rhinatrema > Rhinatrema bivittatum. The sequence continues at coordinate 241,900,294 of NC_042620.1, forward strand.
AAATAAATAAATCTATATTTAAACCCCTGCCTCTTTTCTCTGATCCAAGTTATATTGCTCCCTTGTTTTATTGTAACTGCATTCCTTAGCCTTCTCTTGTTTAATGTTTTTACTACTATTACTATTATTATTATTATTATTATTACTTAGATCAATGTTATTTTTTGCCTTTTGTTCCCTATCTACTTGTTAATTGTAAACCGACATGATGCGATATTTATCGCGAATGCCGGTATAGAAAAACTTAAAATAAATAAATAAATAAATAGGAGAAATCCTTTAAAAAAATGGGACCTTTAAAGTAAGAATTTATGGATTATGTTCCCAGTAAAATTTGGAAACTTACCACAGTGAATGCTGCTTTTGTCTGCAGCTATTTTGGACTTGCCACATTTGCATGGCACCAAAGTATTTGTTAGTCTATTATTGACCTTGAGTTCCATTAACCTTCTTCTGAGGCATGAGTGACAGAACTTATTTAGAGAAAAAGTGGCTTTGGATGAATGTTAATGGATAGCACTTTCCATTGTGTTGACTTTTTGTTGTTTTTTTTTCAGCTGAATGAAAGCTGTGAGTGTTGTATAAATTCAGAAGAAAAGAATACAAATAAAGTAGCAGAAGCAATTCAGGGCTGAAATGTAGATTACTGGCAGGCATCACCAAAACCTGTACTAAATATAATTATAATTATAAAGCATTTTGAAAACATTTTGTGACGATGTGATTCTGTTCCGTTTGGAAATATCCCTACTGATGTCTCTGCAGTCTGTGCACCTAAACAAAATCCTGAGCCTAATTCAATGTTTTTAAATTGTTTGGGAGACTATAATTGGAGCTTGGGGAAAAAATAAATAGCAGAATCATGCCAATAGGTTCATATTTATACCAATTATATTTTCAATTCAAGGTCTGATACTTTTACGAAGTCACAAGGTATTTCTCATGGCCGCTCACCCGCTATGGGTAATTAGCATTGCACAGACTCTCAGTGCAGTGCGCTTTTTAAATACCCAAGTAAATTTTAATCGAGTTGACACCTCACCTAAAGGCAAAGTTTGTCCTAATATGATTTAACTCAGGTGTCAACAAACCACGGCATACGTGCCACGTGTTGGCATGCAAAGCCTTCCCAGCTGGCCTGTCGGTCTGTCCTCGAAACCTGGCATCCGGAGCAGTTTCAGAGCTCATGGACTTGTGGGCTGTGTGTGCTAATCTTACAATGCACAGCTGGCCCACGGGTTTTCAAACTGCTCGTGGTGCCAGCATTTGGGAGCGAGCGGCATTTCTGAGAGAGAGAGCGTGCAGCCGGGACTTCTGCTGGCATAGCTGTTGCTCTCTCCCTTCAGCATGGCTGACTGTCTTTAGGGAGATTGACCGATTTTTGGGGTGGAATGGCAAATATCGCTATGAGCGATGTTGCCTTTTTTTTTTTTGGGGGGGGGGGGGTGGAGCACTTGGCTCAAAAAAGATGGCCAACCTATGATTTAACTCCTTTTTTTTTTAATGAAGAAATAAAAGCTTTTCTGGTTTGTGTTTCAGGATTTCTATAATCAATATTCATGTGCTAATGCTGCAATCATTTGGTCCAAGCACCAGATGAATTTGGTTATCTTGAAAAACAGAGGCAAACTCTGAGGGCCAGAGTTTGCCATCTTGGACCTGGAGTCAGTCAGATCAATTTTCAGAGGAGTTATGCATGTAAATGTGACATACTATTGTAGCAATTTTCATAAGCCATTTACCCACAGGGAAAACCTATCGATAATTCACGGCATGTATTGTAGCAATTTTCAAAAGCCCATTTTACACAGGTAAAGTGCTTTTACACATATAAACCCAGTCTTAAACTTGTAAATTGTTTTGAAAATAAGGCCCATAATATATGTGCTGAACACTGGAATGATTTTATGAACCAAGAAAACTATGTTATACAGTGTTTTTGTGTCAGTGATGGCATTTTCTTTCTGTCATGCAGAATTGTTTGCACCCAGAACAGATAAAAAGTATAATGTTGAAAATAAATCCATTATATGCAGTAATTTCAACTTATGTGCATGCCACAGTTAGTTTTTATGAATGCCACTGGGACATTGAAGGAATGGTAGAGAAGTAAAGTGAAGGTGAATAGAATGGATTATTAGCCAACATGGATTTAGCCAAGGGAAGTCTTGCCTCGCATATTTGCTGCATTTTTTGAGGGCATAAATTAACATGTGGATAAAGGTGAGACAGTTGATATCATGATTTCCAGAAAGCATTTGACAAAGTCCCCCATAAGAGGCTTCTTCAGAAATTAAAAACTCATGGGATAGGTGGCAGTGTCCTATTGATGATTGCAACTGGTTAAAGGATAGAAAACAGAGAGTAGGGCTAAATGGTAAATTTTCCCAATGGAAAAAGGTGAATAGAGGAGTACCAAGGGATCTGTTCTGAGACCGATGCATTTTAATATATTTATAAATGAGCTGGAAATGGGAAGAAGTGAGGTGATCAAGTTTGCCGATGGCACGACATTATTCAAAGTTGTCAAATCACAAGAGGATTGTGAGAAATTAGAAGGTGACATTGCAAAACTGGGAGACTGGACATGCAAATGGAAAATGAAATTTAATGTAGACAAGTGCAAAGTGTTACACTTAAGGAACAGTAACCCAAATTATAGTTACATAATGCACGGTTCCACTCAGGAAAAGGATCTAGGCGTCATCATTGAAAATACGTTAAAATGATCAGCTCAGTGTGGAGCAGCAGCCAGAAAGCTAATAAAATGCTAGGGATTATTAGGAAAAGGAATGGAAAATAAACAGAGAATATCATAATGCATCTGTATGGTGCAATCTCATCTTGAGTATTGTGTTCAGATCTGGTCACTACATCTCAAGAAAGATCAGAATTAGAAAAGGTACAGAGAAGGGCGACCAAGATGATAAAGTGGATGAATCAATTCCCCTATGAAGAAAGGCTAAAGAAGTTAGGACTCTTCAGCTTGGAGAAGAGATGGCTGAGGGGAGATATGATAGAGGTCTATAAAATAATGAGTGAATGGAATGGTAAACGTTAATCAGTTAGTTACTCTTTCAAAAAGTACAAAGACCAGGGGACACACAATGAAGTTACTGGGTAATACATTTAAAACTAATAAGAAAAAATATTTTTTTACTTAACACATAAGCTCCGGAATTCCTTGCCAGAGGATGTGATGAAAGCTATGGGCCAGATTTTAGTAGCTATGCACGGGTGTAGATTTATGCACGCAACCCGGTGCGCACAAATCTATGCCCGATTTTATAACATGCACGCGCATAGTGTTTGCATCACAGATTTTGCATCACAGCAGCTCATTATTATGTGATTTAAATAAACTTTCACACTTAGCGAACTATGCACAAAAGTTTATTATTGCGAAGCCTACTTTGCAAGGTTTTTATTTATTTATTTATTTTATTTAACAGTTTTTTTTATACCAACATTAGTGGGCACATCATATCGGTTTACATTAAAACAAAAGGTGGAAAATACAGACAACAAGGAGCAGGGAGGGGACAAAAGGGGGCTTTTTGTAAAAAAGGTAATTTGGTGTTTTGTGCTATTTTTCAAAAGAAAACCCCTTTTGTGGAAAAAAACTTTGCAATTTAATGCATCAGTCCCTAAAATAGGTCCTCTATAATGATAGGTCACACAGGCAAGGGCTCCTCTGCTTTGAAAAGAGACCACTGAGATGGGAAATGATAGAAGTTTATAAAAGCACGAGTGGGGTGAAATGAGTAAATAAAGGATATTTGAGGAGAACTTTAAAAATTTGTGTGCACCCCCATGTACGTATGTAGATGGGTGCCAGAAAATCTCCTGTATTTTATAACTTGCACGTCTATGATATATGCAAGTTATAGAATATGCGTAAATGTAACCTGCAACATGCTCGTGCATGTAAAAAAATGCGAATGCTTAAAGGTAGATTTTAAAATGCGCACATCCATGGGCACGCGGTTCCCTGCGCACACACATGATGTGATCATTTTATAACATGTGCGCGTCAGTGCGTACCTGTTATAAAACGCGATATCCGCGCACACATGCACGCCGGAGTTTAACATTGAGTGCACATGTAAGGACGACCCACAACTCGCACATGCCGAGGGGAAGAAATTTCAAAAGTAAGCATGGTGACGCGACTGGGCCTTTGCCCAGTTCCTGTCCAATCCGCTCCAGTTAAGGAGCGTACTGGGAGGGAAAGTTCCTAACCCCTAACCCTATCCTTCTTTCCTCTTCCCTTCTCCTCCCCAGCCCCTAAACCTACCCTGGCTTTCCCCATTTTTTTTTATTTTAAGACTTACTGCTCCTCCTGAGCAGAAGTATCTTCCCCCCGCCGGCCGGCTGCCGGTGCATGCTTCTCCGGGACAGGGCCTAATGGCCGCTGTCCCGGTCAGCCCTGCCTGGCCTGCCCATTTTTGTTGGCCTGGCACTTCGGCGTGTAATGGGTTATGCGTGCGGCCAGTCCTGTTCAAAAATGTGTGCGGGACGTTCAAGGCACGGCTGCGTGAGTAACTCCTGTTTTTTTACGTGCCTGGGCTGTTTAAAATCGGGCCTATATTGCACATATTTGGATAACTTACAATTTATCTGGCTAAGTAGCAGCACTTATCCGGACAAGTTATGATTTGTCTGGCTAAATAGCAACAAAGCCACTACTTAGCCAGATAAGTCTTTAATAGTGCTACTGATCTGGATAAGTAGCTTTATTTGAGATTTGTCCATCTATCTTACTTATCCAGATAAGTAGCTCTGGCCTAGATTCATCAAAATGCCTGTTAAATTTATCGCACCCATGCTATTTTCATTTTGCAAGCTGCAAAGTGCCCAGACAGGCATTTTTCTTATTCTTGGGCTGCTCTTGTAGAGAGAGACTCTTTATAAGGCTCACATAGGAGGGCCAGCTAGTAACTTGAGGTGAGGTTTTGGTGGTGGACTAGGATTTTGGGGACAGTTTTACATGCACAGTCAGACGTACAAATAGCACAGTGTACACATCAGGGAAGATTGGATGTGATTTGGAATGAGGAAAGATACACAAAGACGAGATTTATGCAATGTTCTCTCACCCTAGCTTGATGCATCTGTACCTGGGTACTATCATGTAAAACTGGCCCCAAAACGCTAGTCCACCACCAAAACCTCACCTCGAGTTACCAGAGGGACCCTCCTATTAGTGGTATAAATAGATGACAATTGTGTGCCACCCCAAAGGCTCTCTCTCCACTCCGCTCCCTCTCCATGCCCGAAAATAGCACAGCTTAACGCCAGGAAAAATTTAGAATTTCAGAATTTATCCGGATTAAGTTCCGCTCTCAAGACGTTATCCGGCTATGTTCCCTTTTAGCCAAATAAATCGGAATTTATCCAGATAAGTAACGCACAACTGCAATACTCAAGTATTTTTACATCTAACTTTAAAAATATAATGAAGTAACATGAAGTAAATTAGATAGGAACTACTGTGATAGCTATGATGATGCGTAATTATGATCTAGAATATATATTCTCTATGGGGTTGAATTTGAAGAATTAACATTAACAGAAAGCATATGATTGTTGACCTTGAATAAGAACCCTAATATTGTAAACCGTTGTGATCTTCTTTTGGAACGACTGTATCTAAAATGCCTACATAAATAAATAATCGAGGAGAATTTACTTGCATAATTTAGATGTATTTACCCCCTGTAAATCTGCTTTTATGCTTGTAAGTTGAAAGATTTTCTAACATGCACGCGGCAATGAAATGACCAGTTTTACCAATTAGTCTAGCGAGTTGCCCAGTACATCCGCAGGTCATCGAAACTCCTGGCTCTTCAGCCTGAACTGACCCCCCCCCATTTCACCCAGACCACTCACCTGGTCAGTATTTCACTTTTAAGACGTTTATGATCACTTTGCTCCACATACCGAGCAGGTGTAAATATTCGCAAGTAAGCTGCCAAATTAACATGCATAAATTACTTATAAAATAGCAAGTTATTGTGTAAATATTGGCCCTGCCCTAGAATGCCTGTGGCTTGTCCCTTCTTTACATGTGCACATTTATTCCCATACCCCTTACTTATACATCTAGTTTAAGGTTTATATAAGACAGCATACATGTGACTGTAGGCTATTTTATAGGCGTATATGCTGTTTTTAAATCACACAACTTTTGAAAATTCGCCTTTGTATTTACTAGGAGTGTGGCTCCAAAACGTGTCATTTCATGTCATGTTGTTTCTTTGAGCTGGAGGTGTCCGTATTCGTTGTTAATGTTTTCCCTTTATTTCCTGGGTTGGTTTTTTTTTTTTTTTATGTTTCAGAAAGAGTGCACACTAACAAGGATAGAAGAAAAACCACAAAATTTTGTGGGGTTTTTTTTTTTTTTTTAATCTATTATTTCCTTTTGAAAATTACAAGAAACAACATAGAGATTGTCATTTCAAATGAATGTATATCGCTATTATTTACCCTTGCAAATAATACAAAAACAAGAGGGCACTCCATGAAACTAGCAACCAGCAGATTTTGTGGTACATTTATTATCTTCTGTAATCGAGTTAATTGGCCTCTTTTATGATCTATGACAGGCCTGGAGCCAAGAGCTGCAAGGGATGGTCTATTAACTTGATTAAAGCAAATAAACTTTTCTCTGACTGAAGGCTGGCTTCCAGAGCAGATGAAAAAAGCAGTGGTCTGACCAGATCTTTCAAAAGAGATTCAAGATCTTCCTTTTCCAAAGAAGTAAAAGAACTTAACTGCAAAACAGTTTCCTGGAATACTTCTAGTTCTGCAGTCTGAAATTCTTGACCTTTTTCTAGACCTGAAGCCATTACTAATTCTAGGTTTCTACAAATAATCTGAATTATCTCTGAAAAAAAGGTTTGCAAAATTATTGCAACTTGCAATTGAGGATGAAACAGGTGACTGGGAATCTACGTCCTGTAGCAGGCCTCTAGTAATTCCAAATAATGTTTAGAGGAAAGTTCTGCTTTTGATCTGGTATTATTAGAATATCATTACTTCACCTCCCAAACCCTCCACTGACTGAAGAAATGGATGTGAATCCTGATTTTGCATGTAATTTTGTCATTATTAGAATCAGATTTATACCATTGTCTTTCAAGTTGATGGCCAGACTTCTTTAGTTGGGGAAGCTCAGGTGTAAACCATAGAAATGATTTCCTCTTTATGCACATGCGGTTCTGTAGTGGAGCTATAGAGTTAATTGTTGCGGTTCTGGCCGCGAGCGCCGCGACCAGACCCTTACCTCCGTATTTCTGGACCTGTTCCCGCTTTCACTGGCCTAGTTCCTGTCCTGTTCGGCGGCGTCCTGGCAAGGGCCGCGCCGCCGGGAAGCCTTCCGTGGACGCCCTGTCTCTGTGCGCGCGCCACTTGGGCGCTTTTCTAGGCCATTTCCCGCCAGTGGTGACTCCGCCCAGTTCCTGACGTCAGACGCCGCGGCCTTGATAAGCCGACCGCGGCCACCCAGTCTTTACCTTGCAACGGGCTTACCTACCGGATCCCTGTTGTGCTGTGCCCCAGAGCAACTTGCTTCTCTATCGCTCTGTTCCTGCTTGCCTGCTACAGCTCCTGCCTGGTTCCTGTACCCGAGTCTTGCTATAGTTCCTGCCTGGTTCCTGTATCCGAGTCTTGCTACAGTTCCTGCCTGGTTCCAGAACCTGAGCCCAGTTACAGTACTGACCTACTGTCTTAGTCTGGTTCCAGTTTCCAGTCCTGATCCACTACCGCCTAAGTCCCAGCGGCCGGGCTCCTCCCGGGGGGGCTTCGGCTTCCAAGGGTGAAGCCACCTAAGTCCCAGCGGTTGGGCCCCTACGGGCTCCTCCCGGGGGGGCTTCGGCTTCCAAGGGTGAAGCCACCTAAGTCCCAGCGGTTGGGCCCCTACGGGCTCCTCCCGGGGGAGTACCAGCTTCCAGGGTGAAGAGCTCCTCTACGTCCCGCCTGAACATCTGCCTCCCGGCCTGCCACATACTAGAGACAGTGACCATCTTTTCCCAGTCTCCTGCAGGTCGGCCCAAGGGTCCATTAAACTGAGACTTCCATACCAGTTAATAGCAGAGTTTAGATCTCGGTTCCACCAATTCTCCATCATGAACAAGAAGCATTAGAGAATTGTAGGGATGGATCTATTAGAAATATTTTAGAAGACGGAAGTCATTTTTGCTTCTGCACAGACTTTTTTTTTTTTTTTTTTACAAATTGTTGCCTTATTTTTTCTCACTCTAGTGGTCTGCAAGTTAAATCTAACTGCAGAATGGTCTGACCATTATACAAAACAAGCTACCAACTCTCTCATGGCTAATGTAGAAAAGTCAGAAGGGAAAAGCACACATGGCCAGCAGAATGGGTAGCCACATAAACCTAAACCCTCCATTGACTGAAGAAATAGTTGTGAATCCTGATGCTGTGATATCCATATAGATATATATTGAAGTCCACCAGGACAGCAGTTCTGGGGGACTCCAGCACAAGAACAGAGATAAATTCCTCAGAAATATATTAATTTGAAATTGAGGGGACCGAATATATTAGAAAAAGTCCCTATTTTAATGGATCATTGCATTGTATTAGAAAACATTTTGCACCATCAAATTGGCGGATGGGGCTTTTCCTGTAAGAGATATTGTCCCAAAGTATGATTAGTAACTCCCCCTCCCCATTTAACCAGCACACGCTTAGTGGAGATAGCATGAAAAATTGAGAGATATCCGAGTCTTGTGCCCGAGTTTCAGTCAAACATAAAACCTCAAAAGAGTTATCTGTGATTAGATCGTGCAGTTGTGCCACCTTTTCATGAACTGATCTGGTATACAAAAGCAAAGTCACTAAAGCAGCATTCATCACAATAGACCATCATTATCAATAGTCTTGTAAGAGAGACAAGGAGGAATGGAGAGAATCTCATCTAGTCTACCATGGGAGATCCATCATAAGTGCCCACCTCTGGTAAACTGCTTAGATGCATTTTCAATAAAATATAAGAAAATAAATATATCAGTGGCCCTGCTTACCATAACAAAAGGCTCATGGAAGGCTCATAATGAGGCTTAAGAGCTGTACTGACCACAATAATGAGACATAAAGGTGCTTTTAAAGAATTTGACTTAAACAGAGTGATTAGTTCAATACCTAAACAATTGGGGCCGGATTTTCAAAGGGTTACGCGCGTAACCGGTCACACGCGCGCCGGGCCTATTTTCAAAAGGCCCGGCGGCGCACGTTAAACCCTGGGACTCGTGTAAGTCCTGGGGCTTGCAAAAAGGGGCTGGGGGAGGGGGCGGGGCTGGGGTGTGACCAGAGGCCTCCACACGGCCGCTGTGCCGGCAGTTGGCTGAAGTAAGTTTGGAAATAAAAGAAAAACAAAGAAAAAAGTAGGGGAGAAAGGGCGGGGGAGGTAGGGGTAGGGAACGGGGGAAGGCAGAGCGGCTCGGTGCGCGCAAGGTGCGCACCCCCTTGTGCTCGCCGACCCCCAATTTTATAACATGCGCGCGCCTGTTCTAAAATCAAGTGTAAATGTGTGTGCACCGGGTAGTGCGTGCACATGTACGCCCGCGCGCAGGTTTGAAAATCTACCCCTTGGTGTAGTAAAACAGGTGATTCAGATGGTGAAAATGTTGAAAATTAGCGGAGTTCATCCAGTTGCAAGACCTTTCCTTTAACCTGCTCCTTGACAGCTACATTTTATTGACCAGACTGATTTCTGGTTTGATTAAAACTTGTATATTTATGTAGTGGCTGCTTTGTGATTAAGAAATTCCTTTTTTGAACCTCAGCTGATCAGCATATGTTGGTTTGAGTGTGGGTGTATTCCTTAAGTCAGGCTTTGATGTTGGTTTCCAGTATGGAATCCACTGTACCCAGTCTGTATGGCTGCTCCACTTAAAGTAATTATTACAATACAGTTCTCTTATTCTAAAAGAGAACTAAAAAACATGCTTCAAATTTGCAGAAACTTGGAGGAGAGATTCACTTTTTCACTTCAGACAGATAGGCACAATGGGGTAGATTTTTAAAGTTATGCGCGGGCGTAGATTTGTTCGCGCAATCCGGCGTGAACAAATCTATGCCCGATTTTATAACATGCGCACACTACCGCGCGCATGTTATAAAATTCAGGGTCTGCGCGCGCAGGGGTGGTGCACAATTGTGTAACCTGCACGCGCTGAGCCAAGCAGCCTTCCTCCGTTCCCTCCAAGGCCGCTCCGAAATCGGAGCGGCCTCGGAGGGAACTTTTTTTCCGGCCCCCACACCTTCCCCTCCCTTTCCCTACCTAACCCACCCCCCTGCCCTAACTAAATCCCCCCTCCTACCTTTAAGAAAGTCGCACCGGCAGCCTGCCAGCGCGCCATTCCCTGGCCCAGGGGCTGGTTCGGAGGCCTCGGCCACACCCCTGGAACGCCCCCAGGCTGGCACCACGCCCACGGCCCCGCCCCCGGAATGCCCCCTAATGCTGCACCGCCCCCGACACGCCCCACAAGCAAAGCCCCGGGACTTACACGCGTCCTGGGGCTTTGCGCGTGCCGGCGGCCTATGCAACATAGGCCGCCGGCGCACAAGTCCCCTGCGCGCATAGATCCAGCTGGATTTACGCGCGCAGGGCTTTTAAAATCTGCCCCAATGTTTTTAAGGGTAACCTAAACACAAGTCACAGAAGCCTGTTCATTGAAGGCAGAATGGGGAGGGAGTCGCTTAACCAGGTTTGTAAATAGCAATTTACATTTTGCGCAGACAAAAGAAATAGCAAAAGCACTAGGTATTTTGTTACAAAGAACAAAAGTTGCCTTACATATCACTGTTTTAAGTGTTTTAAATTGGCATGGGAGCATTTGCCACTTTTTCAGTCAATAGGAACAACACTACGACAACAAATGAATGGCCTTACAGTGAATATGCTTACTGTATTAAAAAAAACAGTATTTGTACATATCATGTTGCATTTCCTAATTTTCTGAAATAGAAAAACACAACTTGTCACCTGAAATATTTTGGGTTCTCTTTTAAAGGAGGTCGCTGGATGGGACAAGCCTCTGAAAATAGAGCCTACTGTGTTTTTTCTCACTGCTCTACTGTAAGGGTTAAATAAGCTCCCTCGGTAGCTGCATATGAAACAGAGCTTTGTAAGCACAATTGCTGGGACCTTCAGCTGTAGCTGGCATTAGGTGCCAACCAATTACTGATGGCCACATAAGTTTGCAAAATAAACAAACTCAAAGCCAAGAAAAAGTAGTGCAGTGATGAGGGGGTGGGGGAATGAAAGGAGGACTAGACAGAACTGCTTTATAAAGTTCATTTTCATTTAACCCTTTAAAATAAAGGATCCTGAAGGGCTGCAAACTGGTCAGGCTTTCAGGAACATCCCTAATGCCTGAACATGAGATAGAGGTGCTTGCCTCAGTTGTATGCAAATCTGTTTCCTGAAAACCCATCTGGCTTGTAGGTCTGGAGGTCCCCCAGTCCCTTTTTTTTTCTGAAGTTTGCTTTCTCCTGCACACACAGACCGACGCAATTACTTCTTAAGAGCCTGTGCGCTGGATGTCAGCGAACTTCCAATGCAGTAAGCTAAAGCTGTGCTCACGCATCAGGAGTTAGAATGTGCAGTCAGCACGAGCCGAACGCACATTTTAACTCGAGAGGGGCTGAACGGGAGAGAGCGTGGAGGAGCATATCTTTCATCTTTAAGTCTATCCCCATATACTTTAAAACAAAAACTACTGACCATTTTGGTAGCCACCTTCTGGACTGACTCCATCCTGTTTATATCCTTTTGAAGGTGCGGTCTCCAGAATTGTACACAATATTCCAAGTGAGGTCTCTCCAGGGACCTATACGGGGGCAATATCACCTCCCTTTTTTCTATTGACCATTCCTCTCCCTATGCAGCCAAGCATCTTTCTGGCTTTTACTATTGCATTATCCACCTATTTGGCCACCTTAAGGTCATCAAATACAAATACCCCTAGATCCCACTCTTCCTTTGTGCTTGGAAGAATTTAACCTCCAATACTATACATTTTCCTTGGGTTTTTGCATCTTAAATGCATTACTCTGCATTTTTTGTCATTAAATCTTAGCTGCCCTGCATTTCTGGTCCTCAAGGGCTGCAAACCAGTCAGGTATTCAGGACATCCCTAATGAATATGCATAAGAGAGATTTGCATGCATCCTGCCTCAATTGTATGCAAATCCGTTATGCATATTTATTAGGGATATCCTGAAAACCTAATTGGTTTGCAGCTCTCGAGGACCGGAATTGCCCACCCCTACCTTAGACTATTCCTTGAGTTTCTCTAGAGCCTTCTTCATGTTTTCCACATCTTCCTGACTATCCACCCTGTTACAGGTTTTGGTATCATCGGCAAAAAGACAAACCTTTCCCAACAATGCTTCCATTATGTCACTCACAAAAGTGTTTAAAAGAACCGGTCCAAAAACAGATCCCTGTGATACATTGTTAACAACACAGCCCTCCTCAGAAAATTCCAGTTATCACTACCCTTTGTCGCCTCTCACTCCGCCAGTTTCTAACTCAATCACTCTAGGATCCATACCAAGGGCACACAATTTATTTATAAGTCTTCTGTGTGGAACAGTGTCAAAGGCCTTGCTGAAATCCAAATACACTAAGGGCCAGATTTTCAAAGGGGTACGCACGTATCTTACGAGCGTACCCCCCGAAAACCTGGCCGAAGTACCCCCTGCGCGTGCCGAGCCTATGTTGAGTAGGCTCGGCGGTGCACACAAGTCCTGGGGCTTTCCTGGGGGGCATGTCGGAGGGCATGTCGCGGCAGTGTGTCATTTGGGGGTGGAGCCGCGGGCATGGTTCCGGCCTGGGGCATTTCAGGGGCGTGGCCAAGGCCTCCGAAACGGCTCCCGGGCCTGGGAATCGCGCGCCAGCGGCCAGCCCGGCGTGCACAAGTTACGCCTGTTTCGGGCAGGCGTAACTTGTACAACAAGAGGTAGGGGGGTTTAGATAGGGCGGGGGGGGTGGGGAAGGGAGGGGAAGGTGGGGGGAGGCGGAAGGAAAGTTCCCTCCGAGGCTGCTCCGATTTCAGAGCGGCCTTGGAGGGAACAGAGGCAGGCTGTGTGGCTCGGCGTGCCCAGGCTGCCGATTTTGTGCAGCCTTGCGCGCGCCAACCCCGGATTTTAATGGATATGCATGGCTATGCGCGTATCTATTAAAATCCCACATACTCTTGTTTGCGCGGGCGCAGATTTATAAAATCTACCCCTAAGTCGCCCTTGATCCAGCTCTCTGGTCACCCAATCAAAGAAGTTGTTCAAATTCGTCTAACAAAACAATGGTAAAACAATGTTGTCTCGGATCTTGCAATCCATTGAATTCCAAAAATTATACTGACCTCTGTTTTAGCAGTGATTCCATTAGTTTGCTCACCACAGAGGTCAGACTAACTGGTCTGTAGTTCCCAGCCTCTTCCTTATTTTCACTTTTATGAATAGAAACATAGAAACGTAGAAATGACGGCAGAAGAAGACCAAACGGCCCATCCAGTCTGCCCAGCAAGCTTCGCACTTTTTTTTTTTCTCGTACTTATCTGTTTCTCTTGGCTCTTAGTAACCTTTTGGTTCTATTTCCCTTCCACCCCCACCATTAATGTAGAGATCAGTGTTGGAACTGCATCTAAGTGAAATATCTAGCTTAATAGGAACCACATCTGCCCTTTTGCAGTCCTCCAGAATGTCTCCAGATTCTAAAGGAGCATTGAAAAGTTTGAAAAGAATGCATAAAATGCATCAAATGAAGCCATTTTCAGTTCATTCAGAAGGGAAAAAAACAAAAATAGCTGCCTATAAATATACCCACATTTTTTGTGTATTTTCATATTTCTGCATTTTGTACAAAAAGAAAAGAGCCTCTGGCAGGACCAGGCTTCACCTTGGTCCCATTTACTGAGGCCTAGGCTACATATGGCACGGGGTCTGGCCCAGGGGCTTGGTCTCATCCCTGAAGCCTAAGCCCGGTGCCAGGGCCTGGCTCGGAGGACTGGTCCGATTACTAAGGTCTAGGCCCAGCACCAAGACTTGACCATAGGTCAAAGCCCAGCCCAAGGCCAGGTTTCGTTTTCAAAGCTTAGTCCCTTCACTATATTTATTATAAGAATTTGTATTTACTATTTCTATTTATTATTTAGCTATTAACATTGTTCTGTTACCACTTGGTACTATTTCTCTCCTTTACCTCAAACTCTAAGTTCCTACTAAGTTAGCCATGTTATTTATACCCAATCGTTGGATGTAATTGTATATTTGTTTAATTGTTCAATCTGTTTGATGTAATTTTCTGTTCCTTGTTCTGTGTAAACCGAAGTGGTATGCACTAGTGCATGAACTCCGGTATATAAAAGCCTTTAAATAAATAAATAAATAAATAAATAAATCACTGAGGTCTAGGCCCAGTGCCGGGGCCCAACCTGAGGATTGGTCCCATCACTGAAGCCTAAGCCTAACCCAAGGTCTGATTCTATCATCAATGCCTGGGCATGGCACCAAGGCCCAGGCTGGAGGCCTAGGAGCAGGCCTCCCAACATTCTAAAAATGACTCCATCTGCTTGAAGGATGCATTATACTGATGTCACTGCGGTGCCTTCCTGTGAAGTGGACAGCATCATTTTGATGTACATCAAAATGACACTATCTACTCTGGTGAAGTTGCCGCACTGACGTGACTGCAGCTTATCCTTCAAGTGCAGTTATTTTTTGAAGATTGAAGAAGAAAGAAGATGTCAGGAAGTTTGATCCTAGGCCTCCAAGCTGGGCTAGGCCTATGTGATGGAGCTAATTCTTAGGCTGAGACCCTGCTCCATGTCTAGGTCTAGGTCTGGGCCTAAGTGATGGGACCAGGTCTTGGGCCAGGCCCCAGCGCTGTGCCTAGGCGATAGGGACTGGACACAGGCTGGGTAGCAGCATTGGGCTTAAGCTTGGGCCTAGGCCTGGGACTAGGTGAGGGGACCAGGGCTCAGGCCGAGCCCAACGCGTGGCCTAGGCTTTGTACAGGTACCAGGCCTTAGCACCGGTCCAGGTGCTGGGACCAGGCCTCTGCTCCAGGGCACTGGTCCTGAACCTAGGTGTCAGATCAGGCCTTGACGCCGAAAACTGGTTCTGGTGGAGGCCCTTTTTGAGGGGGATTCAGTTAGGAGTTTTATTTGTTTTGGGGAGTTGTGTTTTGTTTTTTTTTAATTTTACAAATGAAGAAAACCGGAAAAATATTAAACAAACTGGGCCTGATATTCAAAGCGCATACCAATATTCGGAGTTAGCAGTGTAAGTTTACATCTAAGTTTAGACACCCCATAGAGCAGGTCTAAACTTAGCTGGGTAGACTTATCCAATGAAGTGTGCACATATACTCGTATATTCACCATGCCGCTGAATATACATCGTTACTTAGCCAGATTAGTCATATCTGGCTAACCCCTAGATTTATCAAAATGCTATAAATATAGTGAAAATAGCACCCGCCATAAAAAAAGGGGTGTGGCTAGGCTAATTACCCTGTTGCCGCATTGCATAGGCAATTTCCACAAGGTGCGATAAATTTATTGCATCAGTGCTATTTTTCGATTCGTGAGCTGATTAATGGGGCGTATGGCGAAAATATTTTTAAAATGGGGGGGAGGGGGCAGGGGGGGAGAGAGAGAGATTCTGTATAGAGTCGGTCTGACACTATATACGTAACTGTAGAGGGACACTGATTCGGAGTGGGTTTTGGAAGGTGGCTGGGGTTTGGGGGGCGTTGTAAGAGACACTTTCTGAGGTATTCATAGTAATATTAACATCATTAAACATTTGTAGTTATTATACTTTTATACTTTTCATCCATTATAATGACTACAAATGTTTAGTGATGTTAATATTACTATGAATATCTCAGAAAGTTTCTGTAATACCCCTCCCCCACACCCACCCCCATTCAAAGTGCCCCTGTACAGTGGTGCATATATACAGAGGGTCAGACTGACTCTATACAGAGTCTCTCTCTCAAAAAATATTTTTTGCCCAAGCACAACGCATGAAAAAATAGGTGTAGGTGTTTCTGGCGCTAAATCCCGCGTTACTGCATCGCATTGGATGCCAACGGCGTGGGTTAGGGCCCTATCATGAAATGATAAAATGACCCTGTAAGTTACTTAAACGGCCAGCTTTCAATTTTGGGCCCACTGAATCTTAACAAAAAAAACCTCCCCAAAATGAGAAAACAAACCAAACTAAGCTAAATATTTTAGGGTTGCACATCCCTAAAAAGCAATAATCAGAATCATTGTAATTTCTGTTAAGTCTGAGTCTGCGGAGCTCAGGAAGTGTAGCGATGGGGCAATACCCTGCGGTTTCCACTTCTCCTTTCCTACCTTCTTTTTTCTCCTCTTCCCTTTTATCTTTGCTTCTCCTAACATACTTCATCTCCAGCCCCTCCACTTCAGGAGGAAATATCTACCACAACCAGTGGCGTAGCCAATACTGATTTTTTGGGTGGGCACAAGGTTAACATGGGTGGGCAGTAGGCATGCAGGTCTGAGACCTACTAGTTGTATTCCTGTATTCTTATTGATAAATAATGCCATATACTGCACCCTATAATGGCTTTCTAAGTAGTTTGCAACAGCCATTATGCATCATGCACGAAAGTTTAAAACATTTTACTTCAATTATTTGAAGCACTTACTAGAATTAAAAATTCCGTATTAATCTGTATAATTTATTTATTGCAGTTTATAAATGCACAAGTATATCAAGTAAAAAGAAAATAAACAGATCCAGTCAATCATTTATTTATTTATTTATTTTGCACTTTTATATACCGATTTTCCAATAACAGAGCTACTGATCAATTCGGTTTACATTCTGAACAGAACAATGACAAGTTAATGTCTTACAATGAACAGGTAAAAGTAACTTGGATACAGCTATATGGGGTAATAACATAACATAACGTAAATGCTACAGAGCCTAATGTAGGCTAAAACAAAGAAGCAAGGTATCAATCTGGGAATGGATTTAAGTCTGTTAAGGATTCAAAGAAGGCCTGAGAGTTCTGGATATGATCTATATAGTTCTCTGGGGGGGTTACTAAAGAAGGGTCCTTGGCATGAATAGTTCGGCAGGCTGTTGCTTATGAGAACGCTTGATTGAATAACCAAGTCTTAAGTCTTTTTTTAAATATAGTGGGGCATTGCACTAATCTGAGGTCTGACGGGAGAGTGTTCCAGAGTTTGGGGCCGGCTGTAGAGAAGGCTCTTTTACTTAATGATGATCTTATCGGTGGAATCTGAAGGTTGTTTTTGTAGGCTTGTCTCACTGGCCTGGTAGAGGTGTGTAGTTTGAGAGGGATTTTGAGCTCGAGTGGGGCAAAGTTATGTAGTGCCTTGTGGATTGATGAAAGCACTTTGAAGTGTATTCTGAATTTAACGGGAAGCCAGTGTAGGTCTTTTAAGATAGGAATAAAACAATAATAAAACAAAATATAATAAAACAAAATGTAACAAAGGTAGGGGGGGGTTTAGATAGGGCTGGGGGAGTGGGTTAGGTAGGGGAAGGGAGGGGAAGGTGCGGGGGGTGGAAGAAAAGTTTCTTCCATGGCTGCTCCGATTTCGGAGCGGCCTCGGAGGGAACGGAGGCAGGCTGTGCGGCTTGGCGTGCGCAGGCTGCCGATTTTGCACAGCCTTGCGTGAGCCGACCCCGGATTTTAAAGGATACACGCATATCTATTAAAATCCGGTGTACTCTTGTTTGCGTCTGGTGCGCGAACAAAAGTACGCGTGGGTGTACTTTTTAAAAATCCATCCCTTTGTGAAGTAACACAAACTCCTGCAGAGAAAGAGAAATCTAGAACCTTGCCATACCATACAGTCATAGCACTGACTTTCAGGATTCAAATAACGGCAACCTTATGAAAAGCAGCAATGCAAATACTACACCAGGGCCTAGAACATTAATACATCACCTACTGGAGTAACAGAACAAACTGAACTGCTACAGAGCAAATACACGCTAGCAGAAATACTGCAGTTCAGTCACACACAGGCAAAACAGAGCCCGACTACAAATTAGAAACAGAAACATGCAGACAAAACCAAAATAGAAAGCCTGAGAAACGAGATTCTGAACAGTGGAATACTGAAGAAAGGGCAACATACAAAAATATGCACATTCCCAAAGTTGGCATATTCAAATTGCTAAAATCTCAAAATATATTTTTTTTCATTTGCTGTCTGATCTTTGCTGGTTATCTGACCACACGAAGCCAGATAGCCATAGACCTGGTCCGAAGCAGCCCTAAAGTTATCGGGATAACTTAGCTGGGTAGAACTGAAATTCGGCGAAGTTAGCCGGATAACGTAACTCCTCCCTGAAACGCCCCAGGAATGTCTTTTATTGGGCTAGATTTTAGCCCGATAAGCCAGATAAATAGCTTGGTATATTCAAAACCTTGCCATTTAGATGGATAACTTGTAAGTCATTCGTCTAAATAGCATCAGTTATTGAGCTATGTTACTGTGGGTATTGATACAGTTCACATTAACCGGCTGCAAAATGGTATTACTTGTAGGATGCTGTTAATTAAATTAATGACTGTAGTGCTGGCCTGGCAAGGGTGTAAGAGGAATTATCTGATTAGAGAGATCAGTCATGGAACCACCTTTATTTCTTTTGCATGACTGCACCACGCATGTGAGCAGGTTTCTTGTCCGTCATTGTAGTCAATACAGTTATTCCTTATAAGGTGGATTTTAAAGCCCGTGCGCACACGTCCATGTGTGCGTAACCCGTACGCACACGTCCATGTGTGCGTAACCCGTGCGCACACGTCCATGTATGCGTGGTTCCCAGCATGTGCACGTGGACGCGCTGATTTTATATCGCCGCGTTCATATTATAAAACACGATACCCACCTGATTTTATATCGGTGCACGCATGTTTGGCGGGTTGCGACTTGCGCGCGCAAGAGGGGCGGGGATTTCCAAAAAATATGCGCAACAACTCAATCAGCCAGATCCCAGTTCCCTATCCCCCTACCTACTCTGCCTCCCTTTTCCCCACTCCTCCTCGACCTCTAAAATCCCTCTTCCTACCTTTTTTTTTTTTTTAATTTGTTTTCGAGTTTACTTCATTTTTAACAGATGAAGAAAGTTCCGCACGCTGGCTTCCCTCAAGACAGCGCAAAATGGCGCTATCCCGGCCAGCCCTGCCCCGGCCCACCCCATTTCTAAACCCCGGACCTTCTGCGCAAATCCCGGCAGATACGCACTTGGTCGGGCCATTTAGAAAATGCACGCGGCGTGCGCTCAGCCCGGCCATGCGCGTATCTGCCGGGATTTGCGCTTGCTGGCCTTTTAAAATCCGGCCATGTATTGTTAGTTGTACTCTCCCGCCATGCTGGCTAAAGCCCATCCATAATTGTACACAAAACCAAACCAAAACTGTTGCTGCTGTTTGTAGGGGGGGGGGGAAAAATACATCATTCCACCGAAATTGCCTGCTCTCAATGTTAACATAGGAAATGTGGCAGTTTGGAGAAAATGCCTCATTTCAAATACAGTATTAATGACAACTTTTTATTTTTAATTAAATATATTGAGGTTTCGCCTAGAGTGACACAAGTCATGGTTTATAATAAGTCCAGTCTCTCTTCCTTTTTATTATTCTTTCAGAGAGTGCTTGTGCAATTTTCTTAAGTGTTCTTTTTGAAAGTTTTACAGTGGCAGTCTATGGGAAGGCGGCAAAAAAACCCAAGGGCGTCTGTTTTACAGAGCGAGGAAGCACTTGTGCCCTTTCACCCATGAAGTCTAGGCATAGCTCCCTTCAGACTGCACAAGAGTGAAAGGAAATGCACATCTTTGCCACTGCAAAGCTTATGAGCAGTTGGAATTGCAATTTAATGAGAACGTAGCGTTTTTTAAATTACTACCTTTCGTTTTTTTTTAAATTTTATAACAGCGTGTTTAGTAAGGCGCTTGTCCACTGGGGGACAGGGGCTTGCAGTTATGAAGCTCCTCAATTCTATTGCTTCATCACATGAGCCTGAAACCAAGTTCAACGGGCTTTTAACTGCATTATCGGAAACGCCATCACCCGTTTTGGAATGTATTTAAAGCCGGTCTGAAAGCAGCAGTGCAATGTTTTATACAGTGGAGTCCATTTAAATGAATATCTGTAAAAGGAGTACGTTTTACGGATTCATAACTCTTTGGGTCACCACATCTCTCTGTGTTTACAAAAAGGCAAGTATACAGCATGCAGATGAATAATGAAAAAATAATTTTAAAAGAGCAAGCGTCTGGTACAGAAAGAAGTCAAATAGCATGTAAACATGGCCTGCTAAAAGTATAACAACATGATTACATAAATAGACTTTTGGTGTATATTATGAAAACATGATGTGTCAAACAATGGAGGACTCAAACAAATACAAGTTTAAAAAAATAATGCTTTTGCTCAACGACTTGCGCTTGGAGTGGAAGTCTAACATAGCATCTCATAAACTGTATTTTCATTTTAACCTTTTCAGGATATCCAAATTAGGAAACTGATTAAAGTTTAATTTTGTTTGCTTTTTTTTTAGGGACGATGTACTAGAGAGAATTGCAAATATCTCCATCCTCCTCCACATTTAAAAACACAGCTTGAAATCAATGGACGCAACAACCTTATCCAGCAAAAGACGGCAGCAGCCATGCTTGCACAGCAAATGCAGTTCATGCTACCGGGCACCCAGCTACAGCCAATTGTAAGTCGAGAGGGTGTTTCCATTTAATCTTTGCGCAGATAAGAACAAGGAATATAAATCCTCCTCCCAATATTTTCCCATTGTTATTGCTATAATATGTGTGCTATAAAATGTGTGTATGTATATATATATATATATATATATATATATATACATATGTATGTATGTATATGTGTGTGTGTATATATATGTATGCATGTATATGTAACCCCTGGGCGGGATGGATCCTTTACTTGGCACGCAGGGGCACATAGAAAGAAACGTAGAGCTGGACCATTTATGCACAACTCCTCTCAGTCTCTATACAACTGCTCTTCCCTACCAGACAACTCTCATCTGGGTCTAAGAGTTCCAATATGTGGGGACGAACAAAAGCTCTTGTGCCCTGATCTTTGCAAGTTAGTCCTGTTTCTGTCCTTAGTGCACAGCATCAATAATTAAACAGTCGCAGCATCCAATAAACACACAGCAGAGGTATTGCGGTTTCCAACTTCTTTACTGATAGCTTGATCCAGTGATTGAATAATATTTACATTTCTCCTCTGTGATTGATTGCAGCAATAAATAATAAGACAGTAGATAGAATAAACTTGTAATTCCACTTCTTCTAGTAAAGTCTCTACTAGTAGTGGAAGCTAAATCATCCATTGTACCTAAAGACTTGAGGGTGGCCAATGGAACCTCGATATTTAAAAAGGGCTACAGCAGTGATGCGGGAAACTATAGACCGGTCAGCTTGACCTCAGTGCTGTGAAAAATAGCAGAAACTATTTAAACAAAATCACAGAGCATATAGAAAGACATGGTTTAATGGAACCCAGCCAGCATGGATTTTCCCAAGCTTCACAAACCTGCTACATTTCTTTGACAGGGTGAATAAACATGTGGATAAAGGTAAACCGGTAGATGTGTATTTACACTTTCAAATAATAGAAGGACTAGGGGGCATTTCATGAAGTTAGTAAGTAGCACATTTAAGACTAATCGGAGAAAATTGTTTTTCACTCAACACACAATAAAGCTCTGGAATTTGTTGCCAGAGGATGTGGTTAGTGCAGTTAGTGTAGCTGGGTTCAAAAAAGGTTTGGATAAGTTCTTGGAAGAGAAGTCCATTAACGACTATTAATCAAGTTTACTTAGGGACTAGCCACTGTTATTAATTGCATCAGTAGCATAGGATCTTCTTAGCGTTTGGGTAATTGCCAGGTTCTTGTGGCCTGGTTTGGCCTCTGTTGGAAACAGGATGTTGGGCTTGATGGACCCTTGGCAATTTCGTATGTTCTTATGTATTTGAATTTTCAGAAGGTGTTTGACAAAGTCCCTCATGAGAGGCTTCTAAAAAAACTAAAAAGTCATGGGATAGGGAGCGATGTCTTTTTGTGGATTGCAAACTGGTTAAAAGACAGGAAACAGAGAGTAGGATTAAATGGTCAATTTTCTCAGTGGATAAAGGTAAACAGTGGAGTGCCTCAGGAATCTGCACTTGGACCAGTGTTTTCAATATATTTATAAATGATTTGGAAAGGGATATGATGAGTGAGATAAAATCTGCAGATGATACAAAATTATTCAGAGTTATCATATGCAGATTGTGATAAATTGCAGGAGGACCTTGTGAGACTGGAAGATTTGGGCATTCAAATGGCAGATTAAATTTAATGTGGACAAGTACAAGGTGATGCATATAGGGAAAAATAACCCATGCTGTAGTTACAGGATGTTAGGTTCCATATTAGGAGCTACCACCCGGGGAAAAAGATCTAGGCTTCATAGTGGCTAATACATTGAAATTATTGGCTCATTGTGCTGCAGTGGTCAAAAAAGCAAACAGAATGTTAGGAATTATTAGGAAGGGAATGGCGAATAAAATGGAGAATGTCACAATGCCTCTTTATCGCTCCATGGTGAGACTTCACCTGGAGTACTGTGTGCAATTCTGGTTGCCGCATCTCAAAAAAGATATAGTTGCACTGTTAAAGGTACAGAGAAGGGCGACCAAAATGGTAAAGGGGTTGGAATGGCTCCCCTGTGAGGAAAGACTAAAGAGGATAGGGCTGTTCAGCTTGGAGAAGAGATGGCTGAGGGGGCATATGATAGAGGTGTTTAAAATCATGAGAGGTCTAGAATGGGTAAATGTGAATCAGTTATTTATTCTTTTGGATAATAGAAGGACTAGGAGGCACTCCATGAAGTTAGCAAGTAGCACAATTTAAAATAAATCAGATATCATTATTTTTCACTCAATGCACAATAAAGCTCTAGAATTTGTTGCCAGAGGATGTGGTTAGTGCAGTTAGTGTAGCTGGGTTTAAAAAAGGTTTGGATAAGTTCTTGGAGGAGAAATCCATTAACTGCTATTAATTTGACTTAGGGAATAGCCTTTGCTATTACTAGCATCAGTAGCATGGGATTTATTTTATGTTTAGGTACTTGCCAGGTTCTTGTAGCCTGGATTGGCCACTGTTGGAAACAGGATGTTAAGCTTGATGGACCCTTGGTCTGAGTCAGTATGGCATGTTCTTATGAACTTAAGCTCTATATTTACCCAGAATTACGCCCTGCATGCAATTCCTTACTTTCCTCAGTTGTACAGATTAATGTTAGTTTAATCTTCTTTTACCTGCCAATTGCTTTCTTTCTTGCTCTTCTCACTGGAGGGGGCCAGAATATACACTACAGTCCCAATATTTAATCAGAACTCCGTCCCAGATGTAATGCTTCTTCCAGACATTCGCTCTGAATACTTTTAACTCCGTATGCAGCACCTGAAGGGTACTTCACTTTCCCTTGTATTTTCCTGAATTCTTTCCACTCCTTAGGCAGCATCGGGTGGGCACTTCTCACACCCTTAAGTAACCTTCCCACAATATCAACAAAGTTCTTCTTACCTTTATGCTGTCTCTTTGTTTTTCCTATCAGTGCACTTTACTGGGATCTCTTGCTTGAGATGGAATTTGTAAAAACTCTGTATCTTTCTGGATGAAAGACTTCCCTCTTGAAAGGTTTGGTATACAGGTATCATGGCTTATCAGGTCCAAGTGGAAAAAGTATCAGATGAATCCAAAGGGAAAAAATTAAACAAGAAGCAGGAAGGGTGGAATAAAACCTCCGTACCTCCAACCTATGAGAGAGCTCAAAGCAGTTAATGCAAAAATATATTCTTCCGCTGCAGCAGGTCACTGTCACTGTGTATGCTGGTTAGGAGATAGATCTCAAGCAGGTCTTCCTTACGCCACATCCAGCCTCGAATACAGGGATCGCCCCAATGCACTGCAAGAAGGGGGATGGGCTCTCCCAGGGAATCCTTACAAATAGGCTTAAAAGAGTCCAAACAATCTGTAAAGGCAGGTAGATGAGTCATCGGGAGGGCCACCCTCTAATGGGAACTTCATATATATATATATATATATATATATATATATAAAATATATACATGACGTAAGGTTTCCCCTTACCGAAGGAGTAGGTGCATGACTAGTTGATACAGAGTAAATACAGGGAATTGGGCAGAGATGCCTTTCTCCAGACATCTGGCAATATTTTTAATTGGAAAAACTTTTATCATCTCTAAAATAAATAATGAATTGTTTGTTTCTGTACTTATTTATTTATTTATTTATTTATTTATTTATTTATTTATGGGTTTTATATACCGACATTCATCAAAGATATCACATCGGTTTACAGTAAAACAGTAACTTACGCAAAAGGATGCGTTTGACATAGAACAAGCGAGGATAAACCAGTACATCATAAACAACAACAGGATGTGTAGTGAACTAAATACTTAGTAATTAGACAGCCAGGGACGATTGGGCTTTCCTGAGGCATGTCTTATGGAGACAGTTTTCATTCTACCCACACAGCTATAAAGTCCAAGGGTACTTTCTACTTACAGCCTTAAGTAACGATGGGCCGATCGCAGGACGGTCCCGCAGCCGTCCAACTAACCCCTGGAAGCTTCACGTTCCTTGGTGGCAGGAACGCCGCCATGATACTGCTCCTCCTCCTCGCTTCAGCGTTAAAGGGCCTGCGGTGGGAAAACGCTGACGGTGCTAGGTGACGACGTTAGTACGGATGGGTACTTAAGACCCAGCCGTGCTTCCCTTCAATGCCTCAGCAACAGGTCTACCTGCCCTGTCTGCAGTGCATGTTGCTACTCCTTGAGCTTACATTGTCTCGCTGTTCCTGTGTCTTGTTTTGCCATGCTCTTGCCTTTGCCCTGCCTCGTTTGTCTTGCCTTGTCCTTCCTGCCTGGTCCTGGCCCTCTGTCTCATGTCTTGCCTGCCGCCCTGGTACTGACCCGCTACGGACCCTGAATTGTACTTCTGCCTGCCCTGGCCTCGGCCTGACCTCTGACATTGTTCCTTGGTGCCGGCCCCGGCATTGGAACCCGAATCCTGTCCTTTCGCTGCCTGCATAACCGGTGCCCATACCTGGACTTTTGTCGGACTGCCCCTAAGTCCTGCCAACCCTCCCCTGAACCCAAGGGCTCAATCTGTGGGGAGCGGCACTGGTGTAGGTGAAGCTCCAGCTCCAGTCTCTATAAGGGCATGTCCGCCAGCTGTCAGCGTGGGCCTAGAAAGTTCGCCGCAGCCTAAGGGCTCACATCAGCGACATTTTCAAAGCAAAAGAATGCCTGCTTACAGGGTGGGCAGTTTCCAAAGAGCCCACCCCTACCAGTAAACCGCTGCTTTACTGTTGGAAATGGCTTTGAAAATCGCCATCTGAATGCTATGATAAATGGTAATAGTATAAGTAGGTACTGTTTTTTAAGCAAAGGAAGAACATTTTTAAAGAGTTACGCACATAAACATTAGCATAAGGTGCGTAGGTTTCCTACACTCACAGTGACGGTAACTTTCGAACCGGCACGCGTGCGCACATCTGCGTGCATACGTCGGCCCGTGCCCGGGAACACGGCCATTTGATAACATCCACGCACATATATGTGTGCATGTTATAAAATAGCCTGGCCACGTGCACATGCGTGCCAAATTTTAAACGGGGCACGCAAATCCTGCATCTACCGTGTAAATCAGGGGATTTTAAAAGGGGCCCAGCTCAGGCTATTCCCAGTTTTACCAGTTCATCCCCACTTCACCCAGTTAAGGGAGAAGTCCTCCGAACCCCCTAATTTAATAGCCTTCCTTCCTCACAGTTAGCCTCCGACCCTTAAAACCCTGCAGATCTGCCTATTTTTCTTCGTTTTTTTAACTTGCACGTCATCCATAGCAGAAGTAAAGTTGCATGGCAAGGGGTCTTGGCGCGCCAGTTTGCGTCAGTATTTCCACGCACATCTTAGATTCATGCCCGCGCTGCGCCCCTTTTCGAAAACGATCGAGATGTGCATGCTGCAGAAGACCCACACGTATCTCGGTGGCTTTTTAAAATCCACTCAGTGCGCACAAGCCCAACTTCTTCACGCAATCCCTAATTAATATGCGCATAGGGCTTTTAAAATGCACCTTACAATCGCTATTTTGTAAAAATTGAACGTATACACATACTTTGTTTTGTGCACACAAATACATGAGTAAAGAAGGGGCAGTCTAAGGGTGCTCCAGGGCTGAGCCAGCAGTTCCCCATGTAAAGAAGGGACAGTCTGGGGGTGTTCCAGGGCGGAGCTAGCAATTCCGCATGTAAAGAAGGGACAGTCTGGGGGCGTTCCAGGGCGGATCCAGCAATTCCGCATGTAAAGAAGGGACAGTCTGGGGGCGTTCCAGGGCGGAGCTAGCAGTTCCCCATGTAAAGAAGGGACAGTCTGGGGGCGTTCCAGGGCGGAGCCAGCAGTTCCGCATGTAAAGAAGGGACAGTCTGGGGGCGTTCCAGGGCGGAGCTAGCAGTTCCCCATGTAAAGAAGGGACAGTCTGGGGGCGTTCCAGGGCTGAGCCAGCAGTTCCCCATGTAAAGAAGGGACAGTCTGGGGGCGTTCCAGGGTGGAGCTTGCAGTTCCGCATGTAAAGAAGGGACAGTCTGGGGGCGTTCCAGGGCGGAGCCAGCAATTCCGCATGTAAAGAAGGGACAGTCTGGGGGCGTTCCAGGGCGGAGCCAGCAGTTCCCCATGTAAAGAAGGGACAGTCTGGGGGTGTTCCAGGGCGGAGCCAGCAATTCCGCATGTAAAGAAGGGACAGTCTGGGGGCGTTCCAGGGTGGAGCTAGCAGTTCCACATGTAAAGAAGGGACAGTCTGGGGGCGTTCCAGGGCGGAGCCAGCAGTTCCGCATGTAAAGAAGGGACAGTCTGGGGGCGTTCCAGGGCGGAGCCAGCAGTTCCGCATGTAAAGTAGAGACAGTCTGGGGGCGTTCCAGGGCGGAGCCAGCAGTTCTGCATGTAAAGAAGGGACAGTCTGGGGGCGTTCCAGGGTGGGGCCAGCAGTTCCCCATGTAAAGAAGGGGCAGTCTACAGGTGCTCCAGGGCTGAGCCAGCAGTTCCGCATGTAAAGTAGAGACAGTCTGGGGGCGTTCCAGGGCGGAGCCAGCAGTTCTGCATGTAAAGAAGGGACAGTCTGGGGGCGTTCCAGGGTGGGGCCAGCAGTTCCCCATGTAAAGAAGGGGCAGTCTACAGGTGCTCCAGGGCTGAGCCAGCAGTTCCGCATGTAAAGAAGGGACAGTCTGGGGGCGTTCCAGGGCAGGGCCAGCAGTTCCGCATGTAAAGAAGGGACAGTCTGGGGGCGTTCCAGGGCAGGGCCAGCAGTTCCCCATGTAAAGAAGGGGCAGTCTACAGGTGCTCCAGGGCTGAGCCAGCAGTTCCCCATGTATAGAAGGGACAGTATGGGGACATTCCAGGGCGGTGCCAGCAGTTCCGCATGTAAAGAAGGGACAGTCTGGGGGCGTTCCAGGGCAGGGCCAGCAGTTCCGCATGTAAAGAAGGGACAGTCTGGGGGCGTTCCAGGGCGGGGCCAGCAGTTCCCCATGTAAAGAAGGGACAGTCTGGGGGCGTTCCAGGGTGGGGCCAGCAGTTCCCCATGTAAAGAAGGGGCAGTCTACAGGTGCTCCAGGGCTGAGCCAGCAGTTCCGCATGTAAAGAAGGGACAGTCTGGGGGCGTTCCAGGGCAGGGCCAGCAGTTCCGCATGTAAAGAAGGGACAGTCTGGGGGCGTTCCAGGGCAGGGCCAGCAGTTCCGCATGTAAAGAAGGGACAGTCTGGGGGCGTTCCAGGGCAGGGCCAGCAGTTCCACATGTAAAGAAGGGGCAGTCTACGGGTGCTCCAGGGCAGGGCCAGCAGTTCCCCATGTATAGAAGGGACAGTATGGGGACATTCCAGGGCGGTGCCAGCAGTTCCTCATATAAAGAAGGGGCAGTCTAGGGGCGTTCCAGGGTGGAGCCAGCAGTTCCCCATGTAAAGAAGGGGCAGTCTACAGGTGCTCCAGGGCTGAGCCAGCAGTTCCGCATGTAAAGAAGGGACAGTCTGGGGGCGTTCCAGGGCAGGGCCAGCAGTTCCGCATGTAAAGAAGGGACAGTCTGGGGGCGTTCCAGGGCAGGGCCAGCAGTTCCACATGTAAAGAAGGGGCAGTCTACGGGTGCTCCAGGGCAGGGCCAGCAGTTCCCCATGTATAGAAGGGACAGTATGGGGACATTCCAGGGCGGTGCCAGCAGTTCCTCATATAAAGAAGGGGCAGTCTAGGGGCATTCCAGGGCGGAGCCAGCAGTTCCTCATTTAAAGAAGGGGCAGTCTAGGGGCATTCCAGGGCAGGGCCAGCAGTTCCGCATTTAAAGAAGGTCATTCCAGGGTGGGGCTAGCAGTTCCTCATATAAAGAAGGGACAGTCTAGGCATTCCAGGGTGGGGCCAGCAGTTCCTCATATAAAGAAGGACAGTCTAGGGGTGTTTCAGGGCGGAGCCAGCAGGTCCACAAGTAAAGAAGGGGCAGTCTAGGGGTGTTCCAAGGCGGAGCCAGCAATTCCATATGTCAGTTGCTATTTCAAAGACATGGACATGCATTGTGCAACTTACTCGTAGAATTTTACACCTGCTAATTATCTTGCATAATTGATATCAGACTTGTTTATTGTGTAGTATTGGCTGGGTGGGAGGTCTGGGTGAACTAGGGGAATTCAGGCTGAAGAACCAGGTGGGTCTCATTGACCTGGAGATGGGTAGTAGTGTAACTAGTAAACTGGTTAATTTAAATTCCACGTGCATTTTAAAATATGCAACATTTGCATGTAAATTGGGGTTTTATGCGAGTAAGTCCTACTTAATTTTTGCACATAAAATATACACGCGCATATTTTTAAAATAGGTAGAAAAAGCACGTGCGTTCAATGCATTTGCTGTCATTGCATTGCTGCCCCAGGCGGTAAAGTTTTCAGATTCCTCCTTCTTTATATGAGGAACGGCTGGCTCCCCCCGGAACTCCCCTAGACTGCCCAGTCGCACGCCTAAGGAGAGCGAAAAAGGGGCCTGCCCTTTGTGCGCCCCTTCGTGCAGCCACCGAGTGCGACAGTCACTTCCCCCTCCCTCCCTTCCTCCTGCCTCCTACTGACCACTCTACTTCCTTCTCAACAGCCATAAAACAAACCTAATGATGCTAACCTACCCTATCCCTATAATTTCCCACTTCTACCAAAACAGGAGAAAGCCAGCAACCCCTACTCAACTTCACCAAAAGAGAACCTTAATACCCATCATGACCACCCCTCTAACACAATTCCTTGGTCTCTCTCTCATCTCACTAATGCTGTTTAACGCACAATGCATCACAAAAAAACCCCACATTCTTAATGACTACCTTCTGGACTCGGAACCAGATATCTGCCATTACGGAAACATGGCTAAAACCCACAGACATTGCACTAACCAACCAACTACCTTTTCAATTCTACGACATATTCTCTATACCCAGACAAAAAAAAAAAGGTGGTGGCATCCTTTTAGCGGCAAAAAAAGAGCTAAAACTAACCTCTCAAACCTTGAAAATTGCCTCTAAACTAGAAATAGGCCTTTTCAAGTCTAACCATTTACAAATCTGCCTAATCTACTCCCCCCCAGGAATCCTAGACTCAGATCCTTCTCTTATTGAACTTGTTGCCAAACACATCAATGCTGACTCCCCAGCTATCATTATGGGAGACTTCAACATCCATGTAGACTCGATCCCCCTGACTCCCAACTGCGAAACTCTTCTATCTTCCTTCAGTGCCATGGGTTTTAAGCAAATCATCAACAACCCCACCCACAAAGCTGGCCACACCCTGGACTTTATCTTCATAAACTCTATCTCACTCAACTCCCCCCCCCCCCCCCCCCCCCCGCTTTCTCCCCTATCCCATGGTCTGACCATCTGATGATCACTACAGACCTAACGATCAACAAAAATTGGATCCCCCCATCCCCAAAACAACCATTCAATTCAGGAAATCATGTTCTATGGACGACCTAATTTCCCATCTCTCTATGGACTTACAAAACCTCGACCTTTCCAACGCAGACTCTGCATTGACGACTTGGCTCAACATCACTAGCTCTGTTGCAAATAAAATTTGTCCCTTGACCACCAAAGAAATCAACCCGTCTTCTAAAAACAAAAAACCATGGTTCACTCTGGAGCTGAAAATCCTTAAACTAGGACTAAGACGCAAAGAACAGACATGGCACAAAAACCCCACCCATACCTCGAAGTCAACATACAAAGCCACTATGCACTCCTACAGGAAACACTTAGTACTCCGTACTAAGAGAGACTTTTACGCCAGCAAAATCCATAACTACTTCTACGACGCTAAGGCTCTTTTCTCTTATGTGTCTGCACTTACCAAACCCTCCCCTCCCACCATCCCGGATGACAAAGCCCAATCCAAGGCAAATGAATTGGCAACCTTCTTCGAGAAAAAAATCTCCAAGCTCCTAGATCCGCTCATCCTCGCAAACACCCAGCCTCCCCCCTGCTACACCTCACCAAACAACCAAAAAGCAACTTTGAGTCCTTGGAGCTAACATCATCTCTAGAAATTGAAGCAGTTCTCAAGAACATGAAGCCCTTCTCTTACCCTTCAGACCACATTTCTACAAAACTTCTACTTTCCATACCTAACACCATTTCCAAACCACTAGCAGAAATTATCAATTGTTTCCTAGCCCAAGGATCAGTACCTGACCCATTGAAAATTGCTACCATCAAACCTCTTCTAAAGAAACCTAACTTGGATCCTATTGACCCCGCCAACTTCCGCCCAATAGCCAACCTTCCTTTCATTGCCAAACTGATGGAGAAATTAGTCAACACTCAACTCTCTGACTACCTAGACGATCACAAGATTCTCTACCCTGCTCAGTTTGGATTCCGTAAATCCTCAAACACGGAATCCCAATCTCCCTCACCGACAACATCCTCATGGGTCTAGACAAGGACAATCCTACCTACTAGCCTTACTGGACATCTCAGCGGCATTTGACATGGTAAATCATTCCATTCTCATTAATCTCCTGGCTGATATTGGCATCGCAGGCTCTGCCCTTAGTTGGTTCAAGTCCTTCCTCAGCAATAGAAACTATAAGGTCAGAATAAACAACAAAGATTCCCACCCCATAAGCTCTACACATGGAGTTCCTCTAGGTTCGTCACTCTCTCCCACGCTCTTTAACATTTATCTTCTCCCCCTCTGCCAGCTCCTTGCTAATCTAAAATTAACACACTATGGGGCGGATTTTAAAAGGGCTGCGCGCATAAATCCTTCCAGATTTACGCGCGCAGGGCCCTCGTGCGCTGGCGCGCCTAAAGCCCCGGGATGTGCGTAAGTCCCGGGGCTTTCAAAAAGGGGTGGGAGGGGGCGTGCCCCGGCATTTCGGGGGCGGGCCCGGGGGCATGGTGCCGGCCCGGGGGCATGGTCGAGGCCTCTGGACCAGCCCCCGGAACTAGAGGACGGAGCGGGGCTCGGAGGGAACATGTAGCTCGCGCTGGGCTCGGCGCACGCAGGTTGTACAAATGTGCACCCCCTTGCGCGCGCCGACCCCGGATTTTATAAGATACACGCGGCTATGCATGTATCTTATAAAATCCAGCGTACTTTTGTTCGTGCAAGTACGCGCTCGCGTATTTTTTAAAAATCTGCCCCAATATTATTTACGCCAATGATGTACAGATCCTGATCCCCATAACAGAATCCATCTCTAAATCCGTTAACTTTTGGAACAGCTGCCTCAATTCAATCAACCTTCTCCTATCTAGCCTCAACCTAGTCCTCAACACTACAAAAACAGAACTTCTCCTCATCTCTACCAGTGATATCAACACCTTCATCAACAACCTCTCCACAGCCACCACAACACACGTGAGAGATCTTGGAGCCACACTAGATAACCGACTAGACTTTGAAAAATTCATCAACAACACTACAAAAGAATGCTTTCATAAACTACACATCCTAAAAAGGCTCAGACCTCTCCTGCACTTTCACAATTTCCGCATGGTTCTCCAAGCCACCCTCTTCTCAAAAATAGACTATTGTAACGCTCTACTTCTTGGATTCCCAGCAACCTCCACCAAACCTTTGCAGATGCTCAAGAACGCCGCCGCAAGGATATTAACCAATTCTAATCGAAGAGAACACATCACACCCATTCTCAAGAATCTACATTGGCTTCCCATTAATTTCAGAATCCTCTATAAGTCCCTCACCATCATACATAAAACCATCCACAAACAGTCCTCTGTCCAGCTTAAAATACCGTTCCACATGCACTCCTCCTCCAGACCAATCAGATCTGCCTACAAGGCTTCTCTACTCACCCCCTCCGCCAAGGCTACGATCCACCCTTCATTAAGAAAACGTGCCTTCTCCACCGCCGGACCTTCGCAATGGAACGCTTTACCCCCTGAGCTTTGCCAGGAACAATGCCCACTCACATTTAGAAAGAAATTGAAAACTTGGTTATTCTTACAAGCCTTTCCTTAATATCCTGCGACACAAACACAGACTCATGTTACAGTTAACGTGCAATTCTTGCTGTAACTTCGTTTAACTTGCCCCCTCCCTGACCATCTGTGGCCTCTCCCCCCACCTCCCCGTACACCACCCCCTCTGCCATACCCCCTCCCTCTTCGAGATCCGAACTAAGTGCCAAATTAATTTGGAATTTATCTGTTTCCTCTCACGAGGTTTTATTACATTGTTTTGTTGATCAGCCCTATTATACGTTATGTTCATCCTCCTTGCTATTCATTAGCCTACTCTTTCATCTATAATTTATATTTAACTCTCTCCTTAATTTGATACTTGTTATTTGTAACTTTTCACAATTTTTTGGTTCGATGTAAATCGGTGTGATAAGAATCTTCGACTTTAACGTCGGTATAATAAAAAGATGTAAATAAATAAATAAATGTATTCGTGCCTAAACATACACACATGCGTATGCTCCAGGATAAAGATATGTATATTTTTAATACGCATTATGCACAGCTTATAAAATAACCATCGTACATCTAAGTGTGGCCATACACGGTGCAAATATGCACTGAGTATCTGTGTCTGTTAGAATAACGTTTCGTAATATTACTTAGTTTCAAGATTTCAGGCCGAGACTGCCAGTGTGCCAGAGTAATCCTAGGTGCACAATGAAGGCTGCTCTGAAGCTCTGGCCAGCAGATAGGATTCAAGGGGGAAGGGCATGTGCTGAATCTTTGACATTTTTCCTGTTCCCTATTGGGGATTCATGGTCTCTGTAGTTTTCACACACCTCTTGTGCAGTGTAAATCTAGAAGAGGAGAATTTCTGTATTCCACCCCCACTACCACCCAAAAGGCTTAAGATGCAGCTCCGCTCCTGAGAAGATAGTAAAGAGAAAATCAGGACATTACAGCCTATTAATTTAATTTAAAGTTCTGTGTCTCTCTTGTTTTATTTTCTAAATATGTAGTAGGAAAAAAAAGTCTGGCAAATGTTGCTAGTGTAGAACAGCAACCTTGCATTGTTTACATTTTATCAAGCAAACACTGTGATTGGAGTTTATAAAGCTAGTTACAAGAAACAGATGGACCAAAATGTTGATACTGCAGAATACTTTTGATAATGTTTAGAAAAGACAGATTCCCTTTCTAAATATTTTTAACAGCTTTATGAATACTTGTAGGAGTATTTAATCCCATTTTAAAGACAAATTTTAATATTTTTAAGATTCAGTATTCTTAATACAGAAATGTCAGCATATGTTTCTTTAAAAAGGCACAACTTTTGTTGCGTTACTTCCACTAGCCCTACAAAAAAAGACACTTGGAACCCATATAATATTAGGCTTATTGTAAAATACATTGTGGACTTGACCCTCAGAAAGCCATGAGTAAATGGAATTACAATATAGTAAACCTCCCATATCAAAACAGCACTAACGTCCAGCACTCAAAGAGTAACAACCCTACCTATGAAAAGCCAATACTGCAAATATTATGCCAAGCCCTAAAACACCACTATACCTCCTATTGATAAAACAGAACAAGGCATGCTGTTATATATACCTACACAGAAACTACACACCTGCAGAATCCTTCACTCATACAAAATATAGCTAGACCCTTATAAAATCCAGAATAAAGAGAGCATAAAGTATAAATGGAAATATGCAGACAAAAATTGACCTGGAAACTGCAAGCCAGACTCTATATGCAGTGCAGCAATGCAAAAACAGAAACATCATCATGCCTCATAAAACAAAATCAAGAAATATAAAACATCAATCATAATAGTAAGCCATACTAATAAAAAGAATATTTTAAAACAGCTGAGGAATAGAATAACATCTGATAATTAAACTCATAAAAACATTTTTAAAAATTTCCCAAAAAACAATATGGGAACCCCACTAATCACATCATCTTCAGGTGCCACCATGCGGGTCTTCTTGGTCACATAATGTGTGGGAAGCATGTCAGTATGAAATCAAGTGGTGCCATCGCATCGTGTTCTCTTGCTGGTGGGAATTTCTCCAGCACAGCGTCAAGTGTATCCCTGCCATGTGGTCTTCCTTCCAGTGGGTGTGGGAATCTCGCCTGCTTTTCAGCAAACTCATGTTGTTTTAATGTGGGATTGAAAAGGCAAAGTGAGACAGCTGCTGTTAGGGCTGTTTTGGGGATGCTTTTCCTGCCTCCCCAGAATTTTGCCACCTGAAGTGGCCACCCCACCCCGCCTAATTATAGAACCACCCCTGTCCAGGGGAGACAAAAGGGAGATATACAGAGCATCCTTCCATTTCCATTGTGCTCAAAGTACAGAAGAGAGACATAGGATGCTTACAAAATCTTCTGTGTTTTCCTCCTATGTGCACCAGCATTCCCTGGGGACATGGGCAGGGCGATCTGTTTGCCCCATGAGGAGAACATGCAAGTTTTCTGTTTTCCCCAGGGATGTTGCAGGTGGCAGTTTTGTCTCAATGTACAGTAAGTCTGTAGTAACTTAATGAGCAAATATCCAATTCCGTTTTTTCACATTAGGAATTTTGCCCTGAGGTCTGCTAATATAGTGCATTTGATACGGTTACCTTTTGAGTTTGAGGGGGTGCCTTTTCATAACTTGGGCCATATAGGTTTGATTTCATGGTTACATAAAGCCTTAGTTAAAACTTATGTTTGTTCTTACTCACTGATTATATGAAGCAGTTTTAGATTGTCAAGAGTATCAAGATTTTTGGCCTTTGATTTGGAAATATACTTTCTGCTGCTCCGTTTCTCTGAGCTTGGTGAGTTCTCAGGTGACGAGTTTCCTGAGATCGTATCTAATTCTTGACAGGATTAGCAAAAACAATGTTTGTTTCTCCACTTTGCTGGCACGATTTTGCAACGACTGGTTCTTTTTTTTTTTTTTTCTACATATGGTAGCGGGAGTATACTTTACTTTCATTAAGAATTTTTAGTTTGAAATACTTAACTCCCTTGTTAAGATTTCAAGCTTAAATATGCCTTAATAATGTTAGTATTCTTGTCAGGAGAAAGCTATGCAGGGCAGTGTCCTGAAGAGATTAAAGCGGTTGCTTCAATATCTATATTGCTAGTGGCAAGAGTTGCCTTAGTAAGAAACTGAAAAAGTGAGCAAGCATCATCTTGGTGTGATTGAAAGGAGAAGGTCTGGAAAATTGCTTAAGGTAGCAAGAGTGTAGCTAACCATTTCTGAAGCTGCATGGCCTCCTTTTTTTTTTTTCTCCGTTATGTGAAATACGGAGCCAACTGGAATCTCCGGGCTGAATGTCCGCTTTGTCTTTTCTCAGTGGCTTGGGATATGGTAACTCCCTCTGAGGGATTAGGGTGGGGAAGATTCTAAGTCTGAGGTTTGCTTTTCCTTGGAACCCTGGGATTGATAAGGTTATATGGCTACTACTTTCCCTTCTGCATTGCTTGCTGCTGATATCCTAAGCACGTGGCTTTGTTTTTGTCCCTGAGGTAATGACTGTCCATATGTAGCTATCGCCACATTATTTTGTGCTGCTGCATTTCCTTTTGTTCCTTCCGTTTCTTGTAGGTCTGCTGACTGGCAATCTTATGCCTTTTTCATTAAAATATTTTGACACAGACACAACCAGGAAGGAAACTTTCAAACCACCGCGTGCGGCGGCATATACGCACGTATGTGGCTGTATGTATTTTTACAATAGCATTTTGCAACCCGTATGCATGATAAACTGCGGACATCTTTACCTTGCAACATATACAGTGGACCAGATATTAAGAGTTACGCGTGGGCGTAGATTTGTGAGCGCAACCTGGCGCGCACAAATCTACGCCCGATTTTATAACATGCGTGCGCAGCCGCGCACGCATGTTATAAAATCCAGGGTCGGCGCGCGCAAGGGGGTGCACAATTGTGCAACTTGCGCGCGCCGAACCACGCAGCATTCCTCCGTTCCCTCCCTTCCCCTACCTAACCCACCCCCCAGCCCTTCCTAACCCCCCCCTTACCTTTAACTTAGAAGTTGCACCTGCCTCCGAGCAGGCGTAGGTTGCGCGCGCCGGCCGATGGCCGGCCCGCGATCTCGGGCACAGAGGCAAATTGCCGCTATGCCTGGAGGCTCCACCTCACATACGTGCGTCCCAGGGTTTTCCCACGTCGCTGGGCCTATGCAAAATAGGCTCGGCGCGCTCAGGAGCAGATTCTCAGGGTTACACGCGAAACCCTTTGAATATCCGCCCCAGTGTATGTAGGTTTCTCCGTGAATACATTCAATGCATTGAACGCGCGTACTTTACCCACCTATTTTTAAAATGGACATGCATATATGTTAAGCACGAAAGCGAAGTAGGACTTGCATAACACATCACACCAACTTCAAATACTTCTCATCTATGCCCCCCCAGGACTCTTAGAAGCCGACGTCTCACCCATCATCGAAATAACCACAACCTTCCTAAACCTGGACGCCCCAGCAATAATACTAGGAGATTTCAATCTCCACATGGATAACTCAGCTCTCTCAACTAGCTGCCAAACTCTCCTTCTAGCATTCTCAGCGATGGGCTTTACCCAAATAGTCAATAACCCGACACATAAAGCAGGACATACGTTGGACCTGATCTTTATCAACAAAGGCATAAAATCGTCTTCCCCACCAAAAAATACGAAGATACCCTGGTCGGATCACTCCCTGATTTCTACCTCATTCGCATTGGAAAAATCTACTGCTCCTCATCCACCTACTCCCTCCTTTAATTACAGGAAACCTTGTCACCCCGACGACCTCACCAATCAGCTGACCAAACACCTTCCCGCTATTGTTCTCACCGATCCCAATACGGCCTTACGATCATGGAACTCCATCACAGAATCCATAGCCAATAAGCTCTGCCCTCTAACAACAAAAAAATCCCACCCAGACGCCTCCAAAAAACAACCATGGTTCACCGACGATCTTAGAAGGCTAAAACAAAAAAAAAAACAAAAATTAAGACAAATGGAATCCAACTGGCGGAAAAGTCCTACTGCTAGCACACTCTCAGCCTACAAACGCTCGCTACAACAATACAAGGCCAGCACCTCCAAATCAAAAAGAGACTTTTTTGCCTCCAAAATCCACAACGTAGTCTTTGATGCAAAAGCTCTATTCTCCTATGTTTCCTCCCTAACCCAAGTACCCTCACCAGAATGCCCTAGTAACCAAGCTCAAGCTAAAGCAGATGAACTCGCCATCTTCTTTCAAAACAAAATCACAAATCTTCTTACTCAACTTCCCTCCAATATCATCCCTCTAACTCCAGCCCTAATGCCTCACATCAAAAACATTCATCTTGAAATGTTTGAACCCACTTCGTCTTCCGAAATCCAAACCATCCTTAAAAGAATGAAACCATCTTCGCACCCAGCGGACCATATTCCCTCAAAACTTCTCCTCTCAATACCAGACACCATATCCAAAACATTAGCAGACATCATCAACTGCTCGCTATCCCAAGGTTCCTTCCCAGAAGACCTCAAACAAGCCTCACTCAAACCTCTTTTAAAAAACCCAACCTGGACCTAAAAGACCCCAACAACTACCGTCCAATAGCTAATCTCCCTATCATAGCTAAGATTATGGAAAGGCTTGTGAACGCCCAACTATCGGACTTCATCGAAGACAACAAAATTCTATCCGCCTCACAGCATGGATTCCGCAAAAATAGGGGCACAGAATCCCTACTTACCTCCCTAACAGACCTACTCATCTTACGTACAGACAAAGGTCAATCCTTTCTATTGATCCTTTTGGACCTCTCAGCAGCTTTCGATACCGTAAATCACGCTATCCTCATCAAACTGCTAGCTGCGATAGGAATCTCTGGTTTAGCGCTCTCCTGGTTCAAATCGTTCCTAACCAACAGAGGCTACAAGGTAAAAATCCAGAATAAAGAATCATCACGCCACGACTCGACCATCGGAGTCCCACAAGGTTCCTCTTTATCCCCTACACTCTTTAATATTTACCTCCTACCACTATGTCAACTCCTCATCAACCTCAAGTTAATACACTTTCTCTATGCAGATGACATCCAGATCCTGATCCCCATCAAAGAATCATACTCAAAAACCCTTGAATACTGGGAATCCTGTCACCTAGAAATCAAAAACCTCCTCAACAGCCTCAATCTGGTACTAAACTCCGCCAAAACTGAAGTATTACTCATAACTCCTGATAACAATCTCACAACCTCTCTGCCAAACAACCTACAAACCACTCATGTAAGAGATCTAGGTGTGCTAATCGACAATAAACTAAACTTCAAAGCCCACATCAATAAAACCACCAAAGACTGTTTCTATAAACTGCAAGTTTTAAAAAGGATAAGACCACTCTTCCATGCCAAAGACTTCAGAACCATCCTCCAAGCCCTCATTTTCTCAAAATTGGACTACTGCTGCTCCACTTTACTTGGCCTCCCCTCCTCATACACAAAACCACTCCAAATGGTCCAAAACGCAGCAGCCCGTCTACTGACAAACACTAAGAAAAGAGACCATATCTCCCCAGTGCTACAAGACCTCCACTGGTTACCAATTCATTTCAGAGTCATTTATAAATCCATCACCTTGATATACAAAATCATTCACCAACATACCACAATCGATCTACAAATTCCTCCCCGCTTCCACAAATCCACAAGACCGACCAGGGAAGCCTACAGAGGATGCCTCATTGTTCCACCCACGAAAACCACTAATCACAGCACCTTAAGAGACCGAGCCCTTTCCACCGCAGGCCCACAGTTATGGAACTCCATCCCTCCAGAACTCAGAAACGAACCATGTCTCCTAACCTTTAGGAAAAGACTCAAGACATGGCTTTTCAGGCAAGCCTTCTCGAACTCTACCTAATATGCACCATAAACAAACTCTCTACTCAGAGACTGTACATATGAGACACCATATTTATATTGAACTTTTGTACATAATTATTCTCCTCTATCTCTTTCTATTTCTTACATTCCCAGTTCATTAGCCCTTGTTAATTGTAACTGCTTCTCTTCATCACGTTATTTATGTTTTTTGGTTGTATTATCCGCACCCCTGTTTTCTGTAAACCGACATGATGTGAACGAGTTCATGAATGCCGGTATAAAAAAACCTTAAATAAATAAATAAATAAATAACTCCCGATTTACAAGCGTAAGTTGGTTGATTTTTAAAACATGAGGGCTTAAATGAAAATTAACCAGTTTTACCAATTAGTCCACCAGTTTGTCCGGTCCTTCTCCAGGCCATCGAGACCCTTTTGTTTCTTTAACCTATGCTTCCAGACCTCTCACCCAGTCAGTACTGCACAATAAACACAGTGAATATCACTTTCGTCAGATAACCAGCAGGTGTAAAAGCGCAAATCTATGCGCGCATCTTTCAAAAGAGCAACTTATGTGCGTGTTAGCCCCTTCCCCAGAAGGCTCCTAAATTGCCCCTATATTATGGGGTAGATTTTCAGACGAGCGCGAATAGCCTACTTTTGTTTGCGCTCCAGGCGCAAACAAAAGTACGCTGGATTTTAGTAGATACGCGCGGAGCCGCGCGTATCCACTAAAATCCTGGATCGGCGCGCGCAAGGCTATCGATTTTGTATAGCCTGCGCGCGCCGAGCCGCGCTGCCTCCCCCCGTTCCCTCCAAGGCCGCTCCGAAATCGGAGCGGCCTTGGAGGGAACTTTCCTTTGCCCTCCCCTCACCTTCCCCTCCCTTCCCCTACCTAACCCACCCGCCCGGCCCTGTCTACACCCCCCCCTTACCTTTGTCGGGGGATTTACGCCTCCCGGAGGGAGACGTAAATCCCCGCGCGCCAGCGGGCCTGCTGCGCGCCGGGCCGCGACCTGGGGGCGGGTACGGAGGGCGCGGCCACGCCCCCGGGCCGTAGCCACGCCCCGTACCCGCCCCCAAAACGCTGCCGACACGCCCCCGGAACGCCGCGACGACCGGGCCCGCCCCCACGACACGCCCCCCTCCGAGAACCCCGGGACTTACGCGAGTCCCGGGGCTCTGCGCGCGCCGGGAGGCCTATGTAAAATAGGCTTCCCGGCGCGCAGGGCCCTGCTCGCCTAAATCCGCCCGGTTTTGGGCGGATTTAGGCGAGCAGGGCTCTGAAAATCTACCCCTATGTGTGTAGTGTGTGTGTGCGTGAAAGTGAAAATGTGCATGTATTTTTTACCTTTGTATAAGACGAAATGTGTGAGGAGGTGCTACTTTTGCACATATATGCTAATTTTTATGCATATTGTTTTGAAAATTCACCTACATAACAGTATGCTAGGAGGAATTTTTCTTCCTCTACTGTGATAACTGTGCTAAGAATAGTAATGATTTAGCAAGGCAGCCTTTTTTTCTATTTTTCAGAAATCTTTATTAAGTTGCATTCATCATTCAAACTGTTTTGACAGAGCTATCATACCACAGTACAAAAAAAGCCATGTTTCACCCCAAAGTGCAATCCAGTTCACTGCCCACAGTGACATTTCACTCTCAAGACCTCCTGTCCTTACCATAAAACCAAAATAATATGCAGGTGTATATATAACTGCAGTTCTCTACTTTTATTTCTGCAAGTATACTTTATACCAGTGGTTCTCAACCTTTTTTTGGCCGGGACACACCTGACAGATGGTTCTCACATGCGTGACACACTGAACATGTGACCATCACGGGGCTAAATGTAAACATGCACTCTGCATCCACAGGAATCCCCTCAACCCCCAGCAATGAGTGCAGAGCAGATCTAGGGCATTACCCTGTACAACTCGCCATACAAAAAAGATATTCTGGTTCTGATGACATCCCAGTAAAAGCAAAACAAACTCCCTTTATTACCAGGCACAATAGCCTTCCTTATGAAAAGACAGTAATTTACCACTAATGCATATCCTATTGAGAAAACACAACAAATAAGAGTGATACAAATGCCTACATGCTAGTAAAATACCTCACCTCAGTCACACACCCTTCACCAAGTACAGAAAAACCACAAATTTATAAATATGGAGACAGAAACTGGAATGGAAAACCAAAAAAGCCACTCTGCATGCAGTGCGAACCTGGAGAAATGGAAAGAGAAATATAGCACCTAACAGTCCCAGGATCTGCAATAATGCACACAAACTAATCTGCACAAAGTTACACTTGCATTATGGAACACATAACAACCCTACCTATGAAAAGGCAACACTACAAATATTAAACCAGGCCCTAAAC
Organism: Rhinatrema bivittatum; assembly: GCF_901001135.1. NCBI lineage: Eukaryota > Metazoa > Chordata > Amphibia > Gymnophiona > Rhinatrematidae > Rhinatrema > Rhinatrema bivittatum. Next base: position 241,942,192 of record NC_042620.1, read on the forward strand.
ACCAATACACTTCCTATTAGGAAAACATAATAAGCCAAGCTGATATAGATCCCCACACAGAAATAATTGTAAAGCTAATCTAACAAATGTTACAAAACAGCTGCTGAACAGAATAACATCCCACAATTAAAAACTCATAAAAATTATTAAAACATGTCCAAATATCAATAAAATATTCCAAAACAGCAGACATCGCATAATACCCATTGATTAAAATGGCAGTCAATCAAGAAAAATAAACTTAAAAAGCCACCTTTATTTACCCTCTCCAGCAACTCTCCTACTCCTTCCCCTTCCAGGCCAATAGCACTCACCAGAAGCAGCAAGGGCTGCTGAAGCTCTGTTCTCACAGTCCTCTTCCTTAGTGCCCACAACCAGTCACTCACAGACACACACACACACACACATACCCAATTAGACCCCATGACCAGTCTCGGTCACTCTCACACACAACCAATCATCTTCCTGACCAGTCTCTCTCTCTCTCTCACACAGAGATACATCACCTCCCTGACCAGTCTCTCTCTCAGTCACACATATGCTCTCTTATATACAAGCTCTCAATCACACACAAATGCTCTCACATCCATTCACACAAGCTTTCACCCAGACATCCATTCACACCCACCCATACACGCAAGCTCTCACCCAGGCACCCATACACACAAGTTTGCACCCAGGCACCCACTCACACCAACACACACAAGCTCTCACCCAGGCACCCATACACACCCACAGACACAAGTTCTCACCCAGGTACCCATTCACATCCACACACACAAGCTCTCACTACCAAACCTCTTCTTCCTTCGCTGCAGGGATGGGCTTCAGTTCCGCCGCAGCTTTACTCCAGTAGGCCTTCTTTTTTGCCGCCACAGGGATGAGCTCCCGTGGTGGGCTTGCTTGGTCGGGGTCGGGTCTCCTCTTCGCCGCTATGGGAATGACCTCCCATGGTAGCCTTGCTTCATCTGGGTTCGACACTGCCATTCCTCCCACCCCACCCCCGGGCTATGCGATGCCCCTTCTTCCTGCCTCACCAGCCAATCATAGGCTTCTCCCTTCTTCCTACTCCTACTGGCAGGTAGAAGGGAGGAAGCTTCCGATTGGCCTACATGGGGGCAGGAAGAATGAAGGAGACTTCCCATTGGCCCACGGGGGCTAGAAAAAGGGAGAAGGGATGTACAACCGGGGCAGTGGGACACCAGGAGCCGTGACACACCTGCCGGTTCTTGGCAACACTCCGGTTGAGAATCGCTGCTTTATACAATATGTCAAACTGATTCCTTTTATCACCCTCCAACCCCCATTACAGAGATAGTTTTCTAGCAGTTTCTCATAAATTTATAGACAAATACAATTCTGCTTAAAGACATTGTAATATAGTGCCCCTAGTGTACCCTTGTGAGCATGTGCAGGACCAGGCTGAGAGGCTGGTCCCCTTTAAATCCTCTAGAGAGAGAATGGCTATGTGCGGGACCCTGCTGGGTGGGAGATGCTTGGTGTTCCCAGTACAGGGGAGGATAAGTTGCTGAGCCAGCGGGGAGAAGATGGGCCCCATGGATCTGGTATCAGGAGCTCCAGGTCCTGTCTGAGAGTGGGAGCTCCAGACCTCTCTCTCGGGGAGGGTAGGAAAATTTCTGGGAAGTGCCTAAGGATCTGTGAAGGTAGGCAGACTTCTGGGAAGTGCCTTGTTAGTTGCGACAAAAGAGTAGTCTTTGTGTTTGCAGCTGTGTTTGCCAATGCTAACAGTGTTAAGTGTGGCACTGTAAATAAATGCACTGAAGTTACAGAAGAGTCTGAGTGAAATTCATCTGGCTGTATCCAAGTCCTTGACCGCTCGAGTGCCACAGACATATTCTAAGATTAAGGAACTGGGTTCTCCTCTCCCACCCTTTTGTTAAACTATTTCTCTCCTTAAGAATGTAAGAACATAAGATTTTCCATACTGGGTCAGACCAAAAGTCCATCAAGTTCAGTTTCCTGTTTCCAACAGTGGCCAATCCAGGTCACAAGTACCTGGCAGGATCGTAAATAGATTCAATTCTGCCTGTTCCAGGGATAAGGAGTGGATTTTCCCAAGTCCACCTTAAAAATGGTTTATGGACTTTTCCTCCAGGAATTTGTCTGAATCTTTTTTAAACCCAGCTATACTACAGCTTTCACCACATACTCTGGAAACAAATTCCAGACCTTACTTATGCACTGAATCATTTTAAAAAAAAATTCTCCTTTTTGTTGTAAATGTACTGCTTAGTAACTTCACTGCATGTCCCTTAGTCTGTAGTTTTTGAGAATAAACAACTGATTTTTATTTATCCATTCCATTCCACTCATTATTTTATAGACTTCTATCATATCTCCCCTCAGACATCTCTTCTCAAAGCTGAAGAGCCCTAACCTCTTTACCTTTCCTCATCCCTTTTATCATTTTGGTCGCCTTGTCTATACCTTTTTCAGTTCTTTTTTTTTTTCCCCTGCAATATGGTGACCAGAATTGCATACAGTTCTCAAGATGTGGACATCATCGAGTGATACAGAGGCAGTATGATATTCTCTGTTTATTCTCCTTCTTTTCCTAATAATTCCTAGCATTCTCTTTGCATTCTTGGCTGCCTCTGCACACTGAGCAGAGGATTTCAACATATTTTCCATGACAACGCCTAGATCCTTTTCCTGCCCTAATGTGGAGTCTTACATTATGTAGCTATAATTTAGATTGCTCTTCCCTACATGCATCACTTTGCACTTTTCCACATTAAATTTCATTTGCCATTTGCATGCCCAGTTTCCCAGGCTTGCAAGATCCTCTTGCAGTTTCTCACAATCCTCTTCTGATTTAACAACTTTGAATAATTTTGTGTCATCTGCAGATTTGATCACCTCACTCGTTCCATTTTCAGTTCATTTATAAATATGTTAAAAAGCAGTGGTCCCAGAGCAGATCCCTGGGGCACTCCACTGTTCAACTTCTCCATTGAGAAAATTGTACATTTAGTCTTATTCTCCATTTTCTATCATGTAACGGTTCTCAACCCAGCATAGGATATCGCCTCCTATCCCATGACTTTTTAATTTCCTCAGATGTTTCCCATGAGGGACTTTGTCAAAAGTTTTTCTGGGAATCCAGAAAGATTGTATCAACTGGCTCATGTTTATCCACATGTTTACACCCTCAAAAAATGTAGGAAATCGGTGAGGCAAAACTTCCCTTGGCTAAATCCATGCTAGCTTTGCCCAATTAAATTATGACCATGTACATGTTTAGTAATTTTGTTCTTTATGATGGTTTCTACCATTTTGCCCAGCACTGATGTCTGGTTCACTGTTCTGAAGTTTCTTGAATCACTCCTGGAATCCTTTTTAAAAAATTGGTGTTACATTGGCAACCATACAGTTTTCCAGGCACCTTCTCCCACTTTCATAAAGAGTCCCATGCTTTCAATGTATCTAAATAATTTTGTCTAACTTCTCAGGTTAGCTTTTCCATATTGAATGTTTCTCAAATACAATTAATCTATCAGAGGTGGGTTTTTTGAACTGTTCCAGTATCTGGTGATGGTCTGCCGGGCTGCCACAAGGAGGTGGGTATTAAGCGGGTCAGGAACAACATCAGAAAATATTTCTTCACACAAAGAGTGGTGGATGCATGGAATGCCCTTGCGGAAGAGGTAGTGAAGACAAGAACAGTAATGGAATTCAGAAGTGCATGGGATAAACAGCGAGGATCCCTAGTGGCTAAAAGATGTCAATGAAGAAAAGGGGTAAGCTGCACAGAGCGGCAGTTACTACCTATAAAAAAAAACCAAACAAAAAAAACAAACACTTTCTGGACAGATGGATGGATTACTTGGGTCTTTTTCTGGTATCATTTACTATGCTACTATCACATCAGTATAAATGGATATTCCATTCCCTCTTTCCAGATTAATCCGCAGTGCTTTTTCCTTACTGCTTAAGCCCTACAGTTCTGTTGCTTTATTTTTTATGTATAGCGCTACTCCGCCACCTTTCTTCCTTCCCTGTCTTTCTTGACTAGATTATAGCTTGGTATAACTACACCCCAGTCATGGTTCTCCATGTACCTCGTCTCTGTGACTATCACTATATCAAAGTCATTCTCTTCCATGACAGCAGTCTATAGCCCTTACTACTGAGCCACTAACATGGCCCCCACATGTTTCTTCTTTTTTAATACATTTTTACTGTGTACCCGATATTGTGCTTGTGTGCAGAGATCTGCAAAATCTCCACAAATAACAACAAAAAACCAGCAAGAAACTAGGCTTTCTGTCTTTTTCAAAAAATTCAGAAAAAGCATTTAATGGGAAACGTTTGGGTGAAACATACGAAAACTATAAAAAAAATTACTCGGTTTGCTCTTTTTTGCTCTATACCATGTTTTAACCAGTAGAAAGTTACAGCATGGTAGATTTTGCCATTTTCTGTCCTTCACATAAAAATGTTCCCATTGAAGTCCATTGCAAATGCATTTGAAAATATAAGAATCATAAGACTGATTTGCAAAAGTCATGAGCAAAATAAATATTGCCTGCAGTTAAGCTATGCTGGAGGCTTTTAGTAATTTGTGCTGTACATCACTTCCTGTTATTCCACCATTTTATTGCCACATGTAAGTCGTGAAATGGTGGCTAGGGTAGTCCATGTGAAGGCTCATGGTAAGCCATATCCCAAAATGAGTATCCTGCTTTGGATGTTGCAACCCTGACACATTCTGAGGAAATAATCCATCTCTAGCTGATTGGCAGTGCATGCAACCTTGCTCTGGCCTGCCACATTAACCCCAAGTGTTACATTTCCAGGTCAAACTCATTTTATGCAATGTGATTAAAAAAAAAAAAAAGGATTCTCTATATCTTTGGTAGAATTTAAAAAATGTACAGTAGTGCTCCTGCATACCATACTGCACAGAACTGGAAAGAAATATTGATTTTTTTTTTTCAGCTATTCAAATTTTTGGCTCACAGTGGGTTAGAAAAATATGTACAGCTTCTAGAACAATCTGTTTTCAAAAATGTGTACCCTGGTTGTTAAAGCATTACACACTTAACAAGAACAGTAAGTCTGGCTGTTTAAGCAGCTGCCTAATTACTAAACTGGTGATAGATACTTGGTGGCTGTCACTCTTGGAAGTGCTTCCCAGTGTACATTATGGAGTACATGTTCAATATCTTAATACAGGTAAACTTTTATTTATTTATTTATTTGTTTGTTTATTTAGTGGAAATTAGGTGCATAGCTATTGTTTTGCAAGAGCCCGACGTACTAGCAGGGTCACAGGAAAATGTGGAAGTGAATAAAAGGTGGTGGTTTGGTGGGGTTCTGACATTTGCGCGCAGCTTGCTATTTTGCAAGAGGTATATTCATTCACCAGTTCACCGACATCTCTGCCAGTTCACCCAGACCCTCCAGAACGTCACGCTTACCCCCATCACTTCACCCAGTGCACACACCCAAAAGCTGCAGGCAAGTGTATTTTCACTTCTGCAATGTGCTCATGTGCTTCCAATGTAATGCATGTGCTTCAGTGTAATGCATGTGCTTCCAATGTAACCCTTTCTTAGAGAATTTTACTGGGGTAACATAAAAATATTTCTATTTCGGGGTTGATTTCTTCTGCCACTTCCCCAGTGTCGCTATCCCAAGGAGTGGGACCTTTCTGTAGGGAAAAAGGTAGCATAGTCCCGGGCGGTGTGTGGCCTCTCTTTCTGTCACTGCAGGGACCAGACAGGACTCAGTATGGGGTGCTGAAAGTAACTTTTCCTGTGATTTTAAAGAATAAATAAATGTATAATCAACTGAGTAATTTTTTTTTTCCTTTATATCTGTGTTCCGAATGAAGCTTTAAAATGTGGAATTCTCCACTTTCCTCTGTATATGTGTCTCTGGGAAGCTACTTACCCCTTCTGGCTCTGAGATTGGCAAGAGTCCCAGCCTGGCATGGAAATCTTAATGGTGAGGGTCCCCAAGGCCATGGAAAAAGCGCGTCTGCATTCCAGCAGAGTCCAGGGTGTTTCCCCCCTTCTAAACAATCCGGCCTCTTTTATGTTACGGTGACCTCTCTGGAGAAGTGGTCAGACGTAGTATAGGGATCTGGCTATCCCAGTTAGGAGGGGTGGTACTCCTTGAAAGCTAAACAAAAAAAAAACCCACACTTGCTCTACTCCTAGCCCCCCTTCTAGGCAAAGGTCAAGCCATCACAGACAACCTCAGAGGGAGGTGCTATACAAAATGGTTTCTCCCTCCTGCTGGATTCCTAAGGCAGAGATCTAAGGCCTTCTGTTGGAGTCTCTACACCAAGTGCACGTGCATGTATTTTCATAAGCACTCTTTATACATTACCTGCCTCCACATATAATTTAGGGTTATTACATTTGAAATATATGAGTGTACTTTTATAAAATGTATCCAGATTCCCGCATCACAGATATGTGCAACTACTAAAACATATGCACATACTTATGTGACAGAGATAGGCTGTATTTTATCAACTGGGCCGCTCCCATCACACAGTTTATAAAATCCTGTGGTAACTTTAGTTGTACCAATTTCTAGCTTTTTGCTAATTTTTTTTTACATCAAATTCAATGGGAAAACTTTTGACAAAACAGGTTATAACTGATTAAAAGGACCTAATCATGGCTTTTGCCAAATGCCCTCTTTCTTTAATTTTAATTTTTTTTTTTGTCACTGTGATAACTTGGCGATAATGGCTTGAGAAACAGCCAGAAGAAATAAGGCAGAAGACTCTGGCTGTTTCTTATATGTGCAATTTATTTACAGTGAAAAAAGTCAAACAAACAAATGCAACTCCCCTTAAATTCAGATAGAACACAGACATCACACATAGCAGGTCTTTGCATAAAATGGGTTCCTATCTGCTCCCCGGGGTCTCTCTAACCCTTCTAGACCCTGAGTTCTTGTACACTGATGAAGGGCTCCTCCCCCTCACCCAGGATTCTTTGTGGATATTAAGGAATACCTTGTGGGTATTAAGGAATACTGGGCGAGACAGCTGTGCCCGGTCCATTAACCCATTATGTCCCAAATATTTTAAGAAGCTATCCTTTAAATAGGACACTGCAACATAATGGATTAAAGTGATCTGAGGAAGTTTCCTATAGACTCCCTACATACCCTACCCCCTCAGCTCATATTTATTCGGTTGAGCACCTCCCTGTACCGGGGACACTTCTCAGGACAGGAAATCCGCATTGGTGTTTTCCTTTCCTGCTGTATATTGTATTTTAGAGTTGAAGGACTGTAGGGCCAGGAACCATCGCATCACCCTTGCATTAGACTCCTTATTTCTATTTATCCAAAGAAGAGGTTGGTGGTTCATTATGAGCATGAATTGCTGTCCCGGTAGGTAGTAGTGCAAAACCTCTAAGGCCCACTTAACTGCCAAGGCCTCCTTGACTGCTGAAGAATGCCTTTCCCATGGCATCAACTTCTGGCTAATATATGCCACAGGATGTTCTTGGCCATCCTTCTCTTGGACTAAGACTGCTCCCAAGCCTGTTTCTGAGGCATTGGTCTATACCATGAAGGATTCTGTGAAGTCCACACTTATCAGGACTGGTTCAGAGTATAGCACCTCTTTCAGATCCTAGAAAGTCGTCTCTGCTTCAGCTGGCCAGTGAACCTTCTCCAATACTTTCTTCACCAACAGCTTTGTGAGAGGCTCCACCTTCTCTGAATAATTGGGGATAAATCTTCTAAATACCCTGTGAAGCCTAGGAACGCTCTTACTTTCACTTTTGTTTGTGGCACAGGCACCCTCGTTATTGCCTTGATCTTCTGAGTCTGCAGATAAACCTTGCCCTTCCTGAGGGTAGGACTTCTTGCCCACCTAGGAAGCACTTCTTAGGGTTGACAGTCAGTCCTGATCTCCTCAAACTGGTTAGAACAGCCTGGAGTTAGCTTAGGTTTGCTTCCAATCTGGGCCGTACACCACAATATCATCCAAATAGGCAACTACATACCCTTGATGTGGGTAGTGTTGCGCTCCTGCTTGCGGGCTGTGCCGTGAGCAGGCACTTACCTTGCGGCCCGGAAGCTGCCGGCGTGGCAGGAGCTGTTGCCGAGGTCCTCCTTCAGAGCAGGAGCTGCCTGTGTCCCTCTCCTGCACTGCGGGCCCTGCCGCTGTGCTTCCATGAGGCCCAGAGACCGCAGACATGCCTTGCCCCCTCCGTGGGAGGGGACTTCATCCCCGGTGTTTCCTGCAGCAGGAGTCTGCCTCCAGTCTCTTCTTCTGCAGCAGGAAGCTGCTACAGCATCGGGCCAGCATTGCTTTAGCTTCATCTTCAGCGGCAAGGACGCCGCTCTCCATGGTCCTGCCCATTTCTGACTTCTTAGGCACGGGGCCACGCTTCCTCACTGGATTTAAAGGGCCAGCCCTCCTGACCCCTCCTGATGAGGTCACCATGGGAGTTCTCCTTCAGCCCTATAAAAGGGCTCTGCTTTCATTCGAGCATTGCCTTGGAAAGGGGCTAGTCCTCCTTTGGACTCCTCGCTTCCTACTTCCTACATCTTTTTTTAGGTCAGCCCATAGTGCTCCTTCATTGCCCCAACTGATGGGGCAATGAAGAAGCACTATGGGCTGACCTAAAAAAAGATGGGACATCCATTTTTATTGGAGTGGTTTACAGGCCTCCAAACCAAAAGGAAGAGCTGGACAGAGATCTGGTTGAAGACATCCAAAAGATAGGAAAGAAGGGAGAAGTGGTGATCGTTGGAGACTTTAATATGCCAGATGTAGACTGGAGAATCCCATCTGCAGAATCTAATAATAGTAGAGAAATAGTGGATGCCCTGCAAGTAGCTTTGTTCAAACAAATGGTAATGGAACCCACGAAAGAAGGAGCTATACTCGACTTAGTGCTCACTAATGGAGATAATGTCTCTGATGTCCAGGTGGGCGCCCACCTCAGCACCAGTGATCATCAAACGGTATGGTTTAACATCACAAAAAGGATACGGAAAAGAAGCACAAAGACCCGAGTTTTGCAGTTCAAAAACACGGACTTTGATGAAATGGGGAAGTACCTGGAGGAAGAATTAAAAGGCTGGGAGAATGAGAGAGATGTAGATCAACAATGGACCAATCTAAAAGGAGCAATTACCAAGGCAACTAATCTATATGTTAGAAAAGTAAAGAAAAGCAAAAGAAAAATGAGAACCAGATAGGTTTCAAAGGAGGTGGCTGACAAAATAAAAGCTAAAAGAGTAGCGTTCAAGAAATATTAAAGATCCCAAAGGGAGGAGCACAAAGAAGAATATCTGGTAGAACTGAGGGAGACGAAGAAATTAATCAAGACAGCAAAAAGTCAAGCGGAAGAGAGGATTGCCAAGGAGGTAAAGAGAGGTGACAAAACATTTTTCAGATACATCAGTGAAAAGAGAAAAGTTCAAAGTGGTATAGCGAAATTGAAAGATGGAAAGGATCAATGTGTGGAGAGAGACGAAGAAATGGCAGAAATATTAAATGAATACTTCAGTTCTGTGTTCACTAAAGAGGAACCTGGAGAAGGACCATCGCTAGTTAACAAGAAACTGGAGGGGAGCGGAGTAGATGTAACTCCATTTACAGTAGAAAATGTATGGGAAGAGCTGGAGAAACTGAAAGTGGACAAAGCCATGGGGCCTGATGAAATTCATCCCAGGATACTGAGGGAGCTCAGAGATGTGCTGGCGGGTCCGCTGTGTGACTTGTTCAATAGATCCCTAGAAACGGGAGTGGTGCCGAGTGATTGGGGAAGAGCATTGGTGGTCCCGCTTCACAAGAGTGGGAACAGAGAAGAGGCTGGTAACTACAGACCGGTTAGCCTCACTTCGGTGGTGGGAAAAGTAATGGAGTCACTGTTAAAAGAGAGAATAGTGAACTATCTACAGTCGGGAGAATTGCTGGACCAGAGGCAGCATGGATTCACCAGGGGAAGATCCTGTCAGACAAATCTGATTGACTTTTTTGATTGGGTAACCAAGGAATTGGATCAAGGAAGAGCGCTCGATGTCATCTACTTAGATTTCAGCAAAGCTTTTGATACGGTTCCGCACAGGAGACTGGTGAATAAAACGAGAAGCTTAGGAGTGAGTGCTAAGTTGGTGACCTGGATTGCAAACTGGTTGACGGACAGAAGACAATGTGTGATGGTAAATGGAACTTTCTCTGAAGAGAGAGCGGTGTTAAGTGGTGTACCGCAAGGATCGGTGTTGGGACCGGTCCTGTTCAATATCTTTGTGAGCGACATTGCGGAAGGGATAGAAGGTAAGATTTGTCTTTTTGCGGATGACACTAAGATCTGCATCAGAGTGGACACGCCGGAAGGAGTGGAGAGAATGAGACGGGATTTAAGGAAACTGGAAGAGTGGTCGAAGATATGGCAGCTGAGATTCAATGCCAAGAAGTGCAAAGTAATGCATATGGGGAATGGAAATCTGAATGAACTGTATTCGATGGGGGGGGAAAGGCTGATGTGCACGGAGCAGGAGAGAGACCTAGGGGTTATAGTGTCTAATGATATGAAGTCTGTGAAACAATGCGACAAGGCGATAGCAAAAGCCAGAAGAATGCTGGGCTGCATAGAGAGAGGAATATCGAGTAAGAAAAGGGAAGTGATTATCCCCTTGTACAGGTCCTTGGTGAGGCCTCACCTGGAGTACTGTGTTCAGTTCTGGAGACCGTATCTACAAAGAGACAGAGACAAGATGGAGGCGGTACAGAGAAGGGTGACCAGAAAGGTGGAGGGTCTTCATCGGATGTCATACGAGGAGAGATTGAAGAATCTGAATATGTACACCCTGGAGGAAAGGAGGAGCAGGGGTGATATGATTCAGACCTTCAGATACTTGAAAAACTTTAACGATCCAAAGACAACGACAAACCTTTTCCGCCAGAAAAAAATCAGCAGAACCAGGGGTCACGAGCTGAGGCTCCAGGGAGGAAGACTAAGAACCAATGTCAGGAAGTATTTCTTCACGGAAAGGGTGGTGGATGCTTGGAATGCCCTTCCAGAGGAAGTGGTGAAGTCCAAAACTGTGAAGGACATCAAAGGGGCGTGGGATAAACACTGTGGGTCCATCAAGTCTAGAGGGCGTGAATAAAGTGGAGGCAGCAAAACACTGCACGGAGCGGCAGTAGCCACAGAGGCATTCAAACACTGCACGGAGCGGCAGTAGCCACAGAGGCATTCACGGAGTGGGATGCCAGTGGCCAGTAGTTATTGTTCCACCTTCACGGAGCGGAAGGATGGAGGGCTGCTATCTCCAAAAAAAAATAAAAAAAACAAAAAAAACAAACAAAAAATAATAACAGGGGTGGGTAAGAGTATGGGGAAAGGGTGTGGCCTGCTTGTTACAGCAGTTGCTACCCCTAATTGAGCTGGATGTCACTTGGATGCAGATACGGCGCTGCTCTCTAAATTGGTGGTGGGGTGGAGGGGAATTAGGGCTGGAGGGTACTGGAAGCCAATAGTAACAGGTGGGAGAGAGAAAAAGGGAAATAAAAATGGATAAAGTGCGTAGCTTGCTGGACAGACTGGATGGGCCGTTTGGTCTTCTTCTGCCGTCATTTCTATGTTTCTATATATGTTTCTATGTTTCTTTCCTGACCAGTGTTTGATGTCCAGAGCTTGCTCCGCTCCCCTCGTGGTCCGCGACCAGCCAACTGGCTGTGTAGGGCGCATAGGGGACAGTGTGGTCCGCGACCAGCCAGGCTGGGCTGTGTAGGGCGCCTGAGGGACCTTGTTCATCTGTCCACTTCCTTCCTGTTCCTGGACATCCTGAGGGGCTGTCGCCCATCCTGTGCTTCAGTACCTGAGTCTTCGCTTCTTCAATACCAGAGTCTTCGTCAAATACCTAAGTCTTCGTCTTCATTAGCACCTGAGTCTGTCCTGTGCCTGTGGCCTTCGTCCACCTCTGCCTCCTGTCCGGCCTGCTGCCTCTGCTGTTACCCAGACGCAGGTCCAAAAGGACTTGAAGTGGTCAGAGGACTACTCAGAAACCAACCTTGCGTGGTTGGCCTCACGGAGGCCTTGCAGGTCGGCGGGGGCCTGGGCTCCCAGGTTCCGCTCAGACGAGGTTCCATCTCACCTGCCTCGGCGCTTCCTCGAAGCTCCTCTCCCGATTCGCTAAGGCCCAAGGGTACACTCCACTCGTCCCAGCGCAACTGGTTTCCAAGGCCTCGAGCGCAACAGGTAGAGCCGGCAATTGACCAAGCATGGAAACATTGCAGGGCTGCCATAGAGTCCAAAAGGGCGGCAGGTAAAGTGGAAGAGTCCCTCAGATGTCGAGAACGCAGTCTTCTCCTTCACTGCTGGCGTGAGAGGCACCTGCCAATCTGCTTTTGTAAGGTCCAGGGTAGAGATGAATTGGGCTGATCTCCGATGCTCTATCAGCTCATCCACTCAAGGCTTTGTGTATACGTCAAGTTTTGAGACTTTGTTGACCTTTCTAAAGTCAATGCAGAACCTTATGCTGCTATTTGGCTTCACACCAACACTATGGGTGAGGACCAACCACTGTTAGTAACATAGTAATGATGACAGAAAGGAACAAATGGTCCATCCAGTCTACTCAGCAAACTTCTTAGGGTAGTATTTTCTGCGCCATGCAGGTTACCCCTTGTTTCTCTTAAGGGTAACAACTGCTACTCCATGAGCCTTCCTGAAAATTCAGACAGTGCTGATGTGTTTTGCATATGGAGTTAGCCTTAGAAACAGTCCTGTATTTTTTCACTTATGTCTGTATATCATTACCTTAGATCATAAAAGTCAGGGCCCATGTTGGTGGTCATCTGAATCCAATTCCTCTTCCACCACCCCCACCCCCCCACACACACCATCAAAGTGGAGAGTGATGTTGTAGTTGTGTCAAAAGCATCACGACTTATTCGTTAAGGGTAGTAATCCCTTGTCTTCTTTTAAGGGTAGTACTTGCTTCTCTGTGCAGGTTACCTCCATGTTTAACAGTTCCCCAGACTGTAAAAAGTCAAGGCCCTCATTGGTTGATGTCTGAATCCAACTCCCCCTTTCCCCCTGTCATTAAATCAAAGAGCAATGTTGCAGTTGTATCAAAAGTATCAAGGCATAGGGGTAGATTTTCAGACGAGCGCGAATAGCCTACTTTTGTTTGCGCTCCAGGCGCAAACAAAAGTACGCTGGATTTTAGTAGATACGCGCGTAGTCGCGCGTATCGGCTAAAATCCTGGATCGGCGCGCGCAAGGCTATCGATTTCGTATAGCCTGCGCGCGCCGAGCCGCGCAGCCTACCCCCGTTCCCTCCTAGGCCGCTCCGAAATCGGAGCGGCCTAGAAGGGAACTTTCCTTTGCCCTCCCCTCACCTTCCCCTCCCTTCCCCTACCTAACCCACCCGCCCGGCCCTGTCTAAACCCCCATCCTACCTTTGTCGGGGGATTTACGCCTCCCAGAGGGAGGCGTAAATCCCCGCGCGCGAGCGGGACTCCTGCGCGCCGGGCCGCGACCTGGGGGCGGGTACGGAGGGCGCGGCCACGCCCCCGGGCCGTAGCCACGCCCCCGTACCCGCCCCCAAAACGCTGCCGACGCCCCCGAAACGCCGCGATGACCGGGCCCGCCCCCCGACACGCCCCCGACACGCCCCCCTCCGAGAACCCCGGGACTTACGCGAGTCCCGGGGCTCTGCGCGCGCCGGGAGGCCTATGTAAAATAGGCTTCCCGGCGCGCAGGGCCCTGCTCGCGTAAATCCGCCCGGTTTTGGGCGGATTTACGCGAGCAGGGCTCTGAAAATCCGCCCCATATTGGTTAAGGGTAGTACCCACAACACAGCAAGTAAGGCCGTGACCTCTTTTCTTCATTTCCATCCTCTAGCCTTTAGGGATCCACAGTGTTTATCCCATTCCACTTTGAATTCTTTGACTGTTTTCATTTTCGCCACTTCCTCCGGAAGGGCATTCCAGGCATCCACCTCTCTCTCCATGAAGAAATATTTTCTGGTGCTGGTTCTGAATCATCCCTTTATGCGACCCCTAGTTCTACTGATTTCTTTCCAACTGAAAAGATTTGATGCTCGTGCATCATTAAAACCTTTCAGGTATCTGAAGGACTGTATCATATCTCCCCTGCACCTCCTCTCTTTCAGGGTATATATATTTAGATCCTTCAGCATCCCGTACATCTTCTGATACTGAACCCACACCATTTTGGTCACCTTTCTCTGGACTGCCTCCATCCTGCCTCTATCCTTTTTTGAGATACAGGCTCCAGAACTGATCACAGTACTCCAGGTGAGGCCTCACTAAGGACTTATACAAGGGCATTATCACCTCCTTTTTCTTACTGGTTATTCCTCTCTATGCAGCCCAGCATTTTTCTGGCTTTAGCTATCGCCTTGTCACATTGCTTCGCCATCTCAGATCTCCAGACACTAAAACCCCAAGATCCCTCTCTTAGTCCATGCACATCAGTCTTTCACCTCCCATCACATACAATTCTTTTGGATTACCATATCCCAAATGCATAACTCTGCGCTTCTTGGCATTGAATCCCAGCTGCCAAATCTTTGACCACTCTTCAAGCTTTCTTAAATCACTTTTCCTTCTTTCTACTCCTTCAGGCATGACCACTCCATTGCAGATCTTAGTATCAAAGACAAACTTTGCCTTCTATCCCTTCTACGATGTCGCTCACAAATATATTGAACAGGTCCAGTCCCAATACTGATCCTTGTGGCATTCTACTTAATATCGTATTCTCTTAAGAGTAGGTTTCATTTACCATTACCCGCTGTTTTCTATCGGTCAACCAGTTTGTAATTCACTTCACCTTGGCGCTGACTCCCAAGCTTCTCATTTTATTCACAAGCTTCCTATGCAGGACTATATCAAAATTGTTGCTGAAATCCCAAATAAATCACATCGCGTGCTCTTCCTTTATCCAATTCTCTCATCACCCAATCAGATTTGTCTGACAGGACTTTCACCTGGTGAATTCATGCTGCCATGGATCCATATTGCGACCGTTGCTGCCCGACGTCTCCACCCCGTCCACCTTACCTCTGTGGCGACTCCCTCTTTGCTTGCTGGATGTTTGGCTGCCACGGCGTCATCTTGCCGCCCTCCTCCGGCGTCCCCGGACCGGCAAGACGCTGCACTCTGCCATGTTTCCCAGAAGCCTAAGGGCGCGTGCGCGGCCTCGACTCAAGTACCAGCAGTGGCGCAAACCTCAGGGGCATCCCCCTGAGATGACGTCATCCGCACCGGATATTTAAGGTCTCTGAATTCGCTAACTAATTGAGTTAGCAAGGAAAGGTTTTCTTACGCTCCTAGCTACTCGGACTCCTCCTCGGACTTCTCCAGGGTCTTCTTTAGTGAACACAGAACTGAAGTTCCTGTTTAATATTTTTGCCATTTCTTCATCTGTCTCTTCACCTTGCTCCTTGTCACCTTTCAATTTCACCAGGCCTTCCTTCTTAATCTGATATATCTGAAAAATGTTTAGTCACCTCTCTTAACCTCTTAGGTAGTCCTTTCTTGTGCTTGACTTTTTGCTTTCCTGATTTCTTTCTTCATCTTCCTCAGTTTCACCAAGTATTCTTCCCTGTGTTTCTCTTTTTGGGATCCTTATACTTCCTCAACGCTGTTCTTTTTGCCTTTTTTTTTCAGCCACTTCTTTGTGAACCAAATAGGTTTCTTTTTCCTTGAACATTTGTTTACTTTTCTAACATATATAGATTTGTTGCCTTTGTAATAGCTCCTTTTAATTTGGCCCACTGTTATTCACTTCATCCATTTTCTCCCAGTCTTCTAGTTCTTCCTTTAGGTGCATCCCCATTTTGTCAAAGTCCATATTTTTTAAATTCAAAATTCAGAACTCGTGTTTTTGTGTGACTTCTCTCTATACCGTCTGATGATCATTGGTGATCAGGTGGGCACCTGTCTGGACATTAGAGACATTATCCCCATTATTGATAGGTCTAGTATCACACCCTCCCTCGTGGGTTCCATTACCATTTGTTTGAGTGGATGCCTTTCAAGGGCATCCAGTATCTCTCTGCTTCTTGCAGATTCAGCAAAAGGTACACCCCAATCCACATCCGGCAGATTAAAATCTCCAGCAATCAACCTTCTTTCTCACCTTTTGGATGTCTTTCACCAGATCTCAGTCCAGGTCTTTAGTTTGGATTGGAAGCCTGTAGACCATGCCATTGTAAATGGAAGAACCATAAGACAATGGATAGCCCATAATGCTTCCTCAATTCCCCACTTCCCTTGTATTTCAGTTGCATTGATATTGTTTTTGACATAAGGTACTGCTCGTCTCCCTTTCCTGTCCTCTATGTCCTTCCTTAACAAGATATAGCACGGGATGGCAGTATCCCAGTCGTGAGACGCTATGAACCATGTGTCTGTAATAGTAACAATATCCAAATCCACCTCCATGATTAGGGCTGCAGATCTGGGATTTTGTTGGTCAGGTCATAAGCACTTGTGGTCATAACTTTCCAACTTTTTTCCCTTGGTTAAGAACATAAGAACATAAGAAATTGCCATGCTAGGTCAGACCAAGGGTCCATCAAGCCCAGCATCCTGTTTCCAACAGAGGCCAAAACCAGGCCACAAGAACCTGACAATTACCCAAACACTAAGAAGATCATATGCTACTGATGCAATTAATAGCAGTGGCTGTTCCCTAAGTAAAATTGATTAATAGCCATTAATGGACTTCTCCTCCACGAACTTATCCAAACCTTTTTTGAACCCAGCTACACTAACTGCACTAACCACAATGGCAACAAATTCCAGAGCTTTATTGTGCGTTGAGTGAAAAAGAATTTTCTCCGATTAGTCTTAAATGTGCTACTTGCTAACTTCATGGAATGCCCCCTAGTCCTTCTATTATTCGAAAGTGAAAATAACTGAGTCACATCTACTCATTCAAGACCTCTCATGATCTTAAAGACCTCTATCATATCCCCCCTCAGCCGTCTCTTCTCCAAGCTGAACAGCCCTAACCCCTTCAGCCTTTCCTCATAGGGAAGCTGTTCCATCCCCTTTATCATTTTGGTTGCCCTTCTCTGTACCTTCTCCATCACAACTATATCTTTTTTGAGATGCAGCAACCAGAATTGTTACACAGTATTCAAGGTGTGGTCTCACCATGGAGCGATATAGAGGTATTATGACATTTTCCGTTCTATTAACCATTCCCTTCCTAATAATTCCTAACATTCTATTTACTTTTTTGACTGCTGCAGTACACTGAGCTGATGATTTTAAAGTATTATCCACTATGATGCCTAGATCTTTTTCCTGGGTGGTAGCTCCTAATATGGAACCTAACATTGTGTAACTACAGCAATGGTTATTTTTCCCTATATGCAACACCTTGCACTTGTCCACATTAAATTTCATCTGCCATTTGGATGACTTATCCATTTGGTTGACTTATCTTCATAGTCATCTTTTCTGCCCCTTTGTTTAAGCATGGAATGTAGAGCTCATTGATTTTGTTATTATCTACTTTTTGCTTCTTGTTATTATCTACTTTCACTTAAGGAAGGCATTCCAATTTCATTGGCCACCTTCTGCCACCCCCATCCAGTAGTTTACATGCCCGATGATGTATGACCAGAATTTCTCACTTAGGATCTTCTTTCCTGCCACTTTATAGTCTTTTACTGCTCCATACACAATCCCAGCCTCCAATGTATCCAAATTTACTTTCTTTATACCATGTTTTGAGCCATGCATTACAATTTTCTGTCTGGCTTATCCTTTCCATTCCCTTTTCTGTGAGCAGGTAATATTTCAGAAAAGGTAATATTCTTTATCATGGGTTTTATCTCCTTCCCCAGACACTAGAAATCTTTCTGAATTGCTTGGATACTGTTTTCTAGTGAGGTTGTTGGTCTCTTCTCTATAACTCCGAGCTGAAGCATCTCCTTCATGTTGGTCTCAATGATACGGCATCTAGCCTTGATAACTCCAAAGAGTCATTGCCGCACAAAAACTCCAGGAGGTGTAATGATGTCATGCTGCACCAGGTGTGTATGACCCGGTAGGTTCGAGAAGATCTCCCTGTTTTGCTTCACCAGCTGCTTTAAGTCAGCTGTCTGTGCAGTGGACAGCTGCTCTCCAAAAGGAATCTGGGTTTGGTCCTCTGGACCAAACTCTTCTTCTTGTACCACTCCACACACCTATGGAACCCACTTCTTCAGAAGGTGTACATGGTAGATCTGAGTTTTCTTTTGTTTATCAGGCTGCACTATTTTGTAATCCATGGGTCCTGTTTTCTCCAAAACTTCATAGGGTCCTTGCCAATAGCTTGCTTTCCAAAGAGGGGTGAAGGACAAGGACATGGTAATGCGACTGGAATATACTTTGGACAGTGGGATGATTATAAACTCAGGCTTGGGTAGCCTGAGCCTTCTCTAAGCCCAATCATACTTGGAGCACATAGTCCACGAATTTCTGCCCAGGGTTTCTTTCGTCTTCCCAAGTTTCCCGAGCTATATCCAAAATTCCTCTCAGCCTCCTCCCATATGATAGTTCAAAAGGAGAAAACCCCATTGAGCTCTGGGGCACTTCATGGATTGTGAACAGAAAGTAGGGCAGCAAAGAGTTCAAGTTCTTGCCATCTTCATCCACAAATTTCCTCATTTCCTTGAGAATCTGTTTGAAGCGTTCAGTAAAGCCATTGGTCTGTGGGTGATATACTGAGGTGCACAGCCTTTACCTTAAGCAAGTTATTTCATTACCTTGGTCATGAACGGGGTACCCTGATCCATCAGGATCTTCTTGGGCAGCCCAAGTCATGAAAAAACTTCCATTAGGGTTGACACCACCGTCTGGGTCTTCATGTTCCGTAGCGGTACTGCCTCTGGACATCTTGTGGCAGAGTCCAGAATGACGAGGATATCAATGGAGAGAAGATCTCTCTAGTGGCCCCACAAGATCCATTAGGAAAACACAAAAGGATTAGATGTCCAAGTCTTTTTCAATCTTTATTGCAGTGGAGACTTTTTTTTTTTTGTTTTTTTTTAAATGTTGCCCGACTCAGGCCGAGTTTCGCTGTCCATGTGATGGCTGCCTCAGGAGCTAAAAATGAATCACAAAATTTATACAATAATTAATAAAACATAATCTAAAAGCAAGTGTGTAACAAGTGGAAAATTCATAAAATGGTGACAATTAGATGAACATCTGTTACATAGGTATTTCTCAATGTTACATATGCCAATATATGCAAAAGATAGGGGCATATTTTATAAAAAATATTGTTAAGGTGATAAGAGTTCTACAACATGTTATTAAACTATTTCCTTTTATTTAAATTTATATTACTGATTTTACCTTAGACTCTCATTGAAACTTGGGACCATTAAAGACGCATCAAGCTTAGAGATCAACCTCATTTAAACCAATCCGTGATGGGAGCAACTCTGTATAAGAATATCAATTGCACATGTATTAATTAATGATAATCTTTTAGTCTACATAACGTGTAAATCATGTAGTAAAAGTTAAACATCAACCTTAAATGCTCTGCAAAAATCACAAACTCATGGGCTCTATCCAAATGACAGTGCCTGTATTTTACAAAACAGTTTTGAAATATATATGAAACATCTTTACTTAAGGTAAAATCTGTAATATTTATGAGATATCACATCAGTTTGCATTCAGGTACTGTAGGTATTTCCCTATCCCCAGAGGGCTTACACTCTAAGTTTTGTACCTGAGGCAATGGAGGGTAAAGTGACTTGCCCAAGGTCACATGGAGCGACAGTGGGACTTGAACGCTGGTTTCCTGGTTCATAGCCCACTGCTCTAACCACTAGGCTACTCTAACATGCTTTAGAACTCTTATCACCTTAACAATAACTTGGCCTGAGTCGGGCAACATTTAAAAAAAAAATACGTCTCAACAGCAATAAAGATTGAAAAATACTTGGGCATCTAATCCTTTCGTGTTTTCCTAACGGCTTTCTTAGATCGCCTACCTTCTTGTTTTCTGGGCTTAAAAGATCCATGACACACCTTCAGTAGGGGATTTGATTAAGGGTATTCGTATGAGAGGTGCCACCCATACATCGGTAAGCTTTGTGAGTTAGCAAGTAGGGCAGGACCGGCCATATAACTGGACCTGCTTTTGTAGACCCTGCCAATAGAATTGTGCCAATATTTTCATCTGTTCTTTTCTTCCACCAGGTGACCCCCCCTAGAAGGAGGCTATGTGCTAGTTGCATGACCTTCTAATGACATGGTTTTGGGAACTAGGAGTTGTTCTATCAATTCGCCCTCTATACTACCCTTTGTGACTCGATAAAGTAGATTCCCTTTCATCACAAAATAAGGAGGAATAGGGCGTGTAAACCGCGCTCCAGGGACTACCTTTTTGTCCACCCTTTATATATGTTCCTAGGTCCCACTTAAAGGACTCATACTCCCTCTGGACTCACCTGAAGCTTTGCGGTTCACTGCCTTTTTCCCATTCAAAGGGGCCAGGTAAGACATTCTGGGTAGGTGGCTGTTCTCTTTATGATAGAGATCATCCAAGGGAAAGAGTTCTGGAAATTCCAATTCTTCATTGTTGTAGCTGGACGAACCTATTGTGAGCTGGTTCCAGAGATTCTTAAACTTGGGACAGTCCTGTCCTATGACCACGGAGTAGGGTGGCCAAGGAAGAACTCCCACCTCAATTTTGTCTTGACCAACAGGGGTCTTCAGTTGTACCCGGCTTGTTGAACACTGCTGCTGGTCCCTGTGTATAGATACCAGGGTCACTACTCTGTTGTAGTCAATCTGGATTTGCTTCAGTAACTCTCTTCAAACAAGCATTTTCACACTCCCAGAGTCCACTGATGCTTGAGTTGGAAGGCCTTCTAGCTCAACCACAATCACAAAAGTAGAAACTCCATGGCTGGGTACATCCATGAAATTACAAAAGTGTGGGGCCACAGCATTAACATCCATGGGTTCATCTTCCCTATGGGAACAGTCTAGCAAAGTGGCCCCTTCACAGCTGAAACATGGCGGTCCAGCTGAGGGTTGTGGTTGAGGTGAAAAATCAGGTTGGACCTATGCTACTGGTTGTCAAGGCCTCTGGCTCTTAGGACTCTACCCAGGTCAAGTGGCTTCTCTGGTAACCGTGGTGACTCAGGCATAGTTTGGGCCTGATAATAGGCCTCCACTACTTCCAGCGCTTTTTCAACCATAAGGTTTGTGTGTCAGCAGACCCACTGGCGCAGAGACCATTCTAGGCTGACTAGGAATTGTTCCAACAGAACCGCTATGGCTACCTCCACCCCAGTCTTTCCTTTTGGGTGCAGCCACTTCCAAGCAACATTTTTAAGTCTGTGGAATAGGTTCCTTGGTTTTTTCCAGCCTGCAGAACTCCTTGCTGAAATCGTTATCAGAAGGCTTCTGGGGTGAGTCCCGGTCTCTCTGGAATGGCGGCCTTGACTTCCTGGTATGTGGTCCTTCCTTCTGGATTGGCAGTTTGGAAGGCATCTTCACTACTCCCAGTGAGTAGATTCCCCAGATAGGTAGCCCACCTGTCCTCTGACCAGCCTGCCAGTCAAGCTGTGCATTCAAAGTTTTTCTGGAAACCATCTGAGTCTTCTCCTGGGGTCATCTTAAGTAGTTTTGGTGACACAGGAGGTGGACTGGTTACAGCGGTTTGCACAGCTTGTTTTATCTGGATTAGCACCGTATGCTGCTGCATCACCTGCTCTCACAATGCCTGCTGCTGATCCATTTGCATTTTCACAGGGTTCTGTTCCATCTTCCCTGCTTACAAAGCTGCCTCCAAACTCTGTACCTCTCTGGGGAAAGGTGGGGGGAGGAACAATAAAAACCTGCTGGCCTGTCTGGCCCTTACTCACTGCTTGACCCCTGACCTCACAGGTGGGGCTAGTCCCCTTGGCCTGTTGTGCAAAGGCTGGGTGAGTGAGAGGTCTAGAACAGGTAGATGTGAATCGGTTATTTACTCTTTCGGATAATAGAAAGACTAGGGGGCACTCCATGAAGTTAGCATGTGGTACATTTAAAACTAATCTGAGAAAGTTCTTTTTCACTCAACGCACAATTAAACTCTGGAATTTGTTGCCAGAGGATGTGGTTAGTGCAGTTAGTGTAGCTGTGTTTAAAAAAGGATTGGATAAGTTCTTGGAGGAGAAGTCCATTACCTGCTATTAATTAAGTTGACTTAGAAAATAGCCACTGCTATTACTAGCAACAGTAACATGGAATAGACTTAGTTTTTGGGTACTTGCCAGGTTCTTATGGCCTGGATTGGCAACTGTTGGAAACAGGATGCTGGGCTTGATGGACCCTTGGTCCGATCCAGTATGGCATGTTCTTATGTTCTTAACTGGGAGGCCCCAGGAAAAAAGAAAAAAATCTCTGCGGTGTTTTGCTTTTTTTTCTGCTGCTGCAGTGGTGGGCTCTTGACTGTGCTTCCTGCTTAGGCAAGAGATCCCATTGCTGCCAACATATGTGGTAACTTGGCAATAATGGCTTGGGAAACAGCTAGAAGGAATAAGGAGGCAGACTCTGGCTGTTTCCTTTATGTGCAATTTATTTACAGTGAAAGAAAAGTCAAACAAACAAATGTAGCTCACCTTAAGTTCAGGTAGCACACAGACATCGCACATAGCAAATCTTTGCACAGAATAGGTTCCTGCCTGCTCCCCAGGGCCTCTCTAACCCTTCAAGGCCCTGAGTTCTTGTACACTGGTGAACTGTTCCTCCCTTCACCTGTTACTGAGTTTTCTCTCCACCACCTCCACCAGAAGGCCATTCCATGCATTATCCACCTTTTCCGTGAAGATATATTTTCTGATGTTATTTTCTCTGTTTGCTGCTTTTTTCAAAATCAAAGCAGTTAATAGCAAAATAGTGTTGCTCCTGAGTCTATTCCTGCCCTCCCACCCACACCAGAGCTCAGACTCTGACCTCTTCTTCTGGAGCATTCCTGTGGAAAAAGCTTTACCTCCTGTGCCTTATTTATACCAATGAGGTATTTGAATGCCTCTGTCCTATCCATCATTTCTCACTTAGTGCACTTAAGTCTCATCTCATTTGACTTTTGGAGTTGACCTTTTAACATTTTGGTAGCCTTTCTCTGGACTCCCTCCAGCCTGGACTGTCGCTATTCTATGTTGAGGGCCCCCATGTTCTATGCTGCTCCCACCCCCAATATGAAGATAATCTCCTTTCCTTCCCTATGCATGTGCTCTTTTCTGAATAGCTTATCATGTGTTCTGTTTACTGTCCAGTGTTTGGGGAAATAGCTGTAGCTGTGCTGGTTATGAACACTGCATGTGATGCGCCATAAATGTATTTGCATAATGAAACTCAAAGTACTTCTGGGATCATTTACCTCTACTCTCTAAGCTTTTTGTTTCAAGCCAATGTTTGGGACCAGGCTGGGAAGTCTGTGGGATGCACATGAACGCTGAAGCTACAGGAACTTTGCTGTTAATGTTTGGGGCATACGCCTCGTTCCTTACATAAATATATGAATTCATATTTATGGTTATAAAACGAGAAATCTTTATAGTTTCATAGTGTGCGTGAGCTCTGTGTATTAAAGCAATTCTAAGAGATAGGGCACACCTGGATTAAAAAGAGACATGGTTTTAATGTGGCTAGTCGTTCATACTGTTAGCCTTGTGCCTTTGCAGTAAGATTCCCAGTTGATTGGTTATTGCTGATTATATATTTTTTTCTTCCTTGCAGACTACATTTCCTGTGACCCCATCGCTTGCCACTAGCCCCACCATGGCTTTTAGCCCTTACCTAAGCCATGTTTCTCCTGGGATGGGCTTGGTTCCTGCAGAGCTTTTACCAAATACGCCTGTCCTGGTTTCCGGGAATCCCACTGTTACAGTGCCAGGAGGCTCTGCTGGTCAGAAACTGATGCGGACGGATAAACTGGAGGTATTTCAATACCGCGTGCATGGACAAAAAAAAAACATCCCAGCAGTGGTGCAGAAACAATCGGGGATGCTTTGTGTGCTGCAAGCCAGAGGGTGCTTCCAGCACCTATGCTTGGCAAGAAAATAAATCTGAGGCAGCTAGGAACTATTTTTAGAAAAGCTTCATCACTTTTTCCTCTACCACATTACCTTGTTTCATTATTTAGAAATGTGTATGGCAGCCAACAGATTTTGTACAGATAGAACAGGTCACTGACCCAAACAGCTTGCAA
The DNA here is from genome assembly GCF_901001135.1 of Rhinatrema bivittatum. Lineage (NCBI taxonomy): Eukaryota > Metazoa > Chordata > Amphibia > Gymnophiona > Rhinatrematidae > Rhinatrema > Rhinatrema bivittatum. The sequence goes on from NC_042620.1 coordinate 241,966,404, forward strand.
TATACAGTAAGGCAAGGGGAAATAAGTAATTTGCACAGGGAGTGTCAGATTTGCACCCTAGTCCTCCTGGCTTCAAGCCCATTACACTAACCACTAGGGGGCCCTCTCTCCTCCCTTCTTATTGGTTGATTTAAATATGATTTTGCTTCCACTTGGACCAATTGGATTTTTCAAGCCATTTTGAAAATTTTGAGATCCAACATAGTAAGATTTGGGGGTTCTCTCACCTAATCTTCTAGTTCAGGCAAAAGTCTTCCAGTTGTCTACTGTTTCTCCCTTGTCTTTTTTTTTTTTTTTTTTTTTGCTGCCAAGATAAATATTTTTTTATGTTCCTATTTTTCTTTAATGAGCTTGGAGGGAGGGAGGGAGGGTGGTACACAAGAGAGAGCCCCCAGCTGAGTATGTCCTGCCAGCAATGGCTTCAGCAGATTGGCCCACTCACCATGGTACGAGGGGCATCACAGAGAGGGGAACCTCCACAGAGTCTGTAATTTACTTTCTTCATGGAGCAGCCATGTTGGGTGCCAGCTGCTGGAAACAAAGTGGCGCCATTCCCCTAAAGGGAGCGGTTTATTGTCACGCACACCACGCTAATCAAGCTGTGGATGAAATCATGCTTATTTTCTTTTTGTTAGCAAAAACTGCCCCTTCCCCCTACCTCAGGGAGCTCTACTGCTAGCTTCAGGTTATGGGAGCCCCTGGGACTCGCCTCCTCTCTTCTGATCTGAGAGCCACTGGGGTTCTTCCGTTCCACCCAAGCCCAGTGGCAAGCCAGGAGCAGAACGGAGAGAAGAGCTACAAAAATTAAGGTTGCAAACCTTAATTCCCGCTTTCAGGCATAATAACAGTGTTTTGGTTTCATGGATACTCATTGATATGAATAAATGCATGGAATTTATCCAAATCTCTCAGAGAAATGTGTGTTTTACAAAAAAAAACCCTTTAAGAGGAATCTCCAGATATCAGCCGAAATCTGGTAACATAAAGTCCAAAGTTATAAATGAACTTTTTGAGGCAAAATATATTGATTAATGTATTTTTTTTATATAGTGCCCTGCCAAGGGTGCTTTACAAATAATACAGTTTAACTCTAAATAAAATAGAAGAAAACATGAGCAAATTTGGCATGAATACAAATAATGCAATAAAAAATGTACTAACTGCTATAGGTAGGATGAACAGAGCTCACCCCTCCTGGGGTCCTCCCACCCTGTAATTTCTAATGGGCCCAGAGAGTGGAGGCAGACAGACTGAGAAATCGAAGACACCCGGCTGGGTTGATGGGAGCATTATTCATTTTTCCGTAAAGGAGCATGCCAAAAGTGATGTCATCTGTTTGAAAAGGAGGAACGATGCTTTTATGGCAACAGGCCCAGGATGTCAGATGACCTCTTCCTATCCACCAGTGCTTCAGTTCAGAATCAAGATGTCTACCTGCTCGCTCTACTTTGTAATACGGCAGCTGCCCATCCATGGCATTGTCCTCACCCTTGCAAGTTAATACTTCCATTCCCGCCTTTTCCCATTTGAGCTTTTGCTTTGCTGACTGGTGTTCTAGGCTCATTGGCTCAGGCTTTCCTCTCCCACCGTGTGCAGTTTTGTGCAGTGTGCACAAGCAGTGGCTGAAACACACACAATTGTAAATTCATCCCACCTGTGATCTCGCGTCTGACCCTTTTAGTCACCCCCCTTTGCTGTGGCACCTGATTCCAGTGATCTTCATCTTGCGGGCGCCCTCTGGTAATGACGAATTCCGATGACGCCTGATCCATGTGCAAAGCAGGAGCGCCTTGTAACTAGTTGCAGTTTAGCATTTGTGAGTGGATAGTCGAAGCAACTGCATTTGAAATGCAAAAGGCATAAGGCTCATCTTTTGACTCTTTTTTTTTTTTATCTGTAGACATAAATCTGGGGTCTGGAACCTCCTGTAGTCCATCTGAATCCATCAATTTCTTAATCCAGTAATGTAAGGAAAACAGAAATGGCCTTTTTGTCCTCTAAAATTTTGTTTGTAAGAGAAACAGAAATATGTCCTTCACAATTTTGCTTTCAGTTATTTTTCAACATGATCACTGACTTTACTGTACAAGACGCATTTTTCCTTCCGGCACTGATATGTCTTTTGTTCACGACTTGCCTGTATGTGTTTTACTGTGAAACATCATGAGGTAAGGCTTTTGAAAGCTTGGGCCTTAAAAAAGGCCAACAAGAGGCTGTCTTCAAAGGTGGCAGCATAACTTATTTTCTCCGTCCTCCCCTGGCCCCTTTTATAATTTTTTTTTTTTTTTTTTAAATCATTTTTACCATTTTGATGGGACTTTGATTGGCACTTGATGTGCTTTTCTTACCTGCTCTCCCAAGATGCAACCAGTTGGTTGCAGGAAGATTTCCTGTTTTGTTTTTTTCTTTTTCTTTTTCTTCCCTTTCCTACCTGTATGATCGCGCTGTGGCCAGACGCCTGACAACGCTGAGCCTGGCTTCCGCGTGGTCCGGGAATGTTACGAAGCTGCCACCATTCCAGGTATCCGCATCGGCGCTCCCATGGCCGCAGCATTAAGTGACGCTTCCTCTCGACGTGAGGCACTCCGGCGGCATCAGGTCGCCCTCACCGTTCTGGCCACTTTAAAGTCGCTGCTGAGGGGGGTTGCATGCATTGTCAGGTCCTGGTGTCAGGTCTATCTCTCGGATGTGTTGGCCGCGGGCAGAGTTCTGGAGATGCAGCAGAGCTGTTGAATCACAAGTATTCTCTGCCATACCAAACCCTCACATATCTTTTGGTTTCTTTTCTATGTGCATCACTGCCTCCCTTTTCTAAGTTTGATTCTCCCTGTCTGCTGACACGTGCTCCAACCTCTTTTTGTGTGTGTGTGTGTGTGTGCGTGCGCCTATAAGTGGTGGTCTTGTTTTACTTTGAGTTAAATAGGCCTCCAGAGACACTTCCCTTTAGAGTGCAACCTTCTCATCAATGTATCAGAGCAATTTTTTCCTTTTTTTTCCTCTTTTTTTTTTTTTTTTGCAAAAAGTGTCTTTCTCTCTTCCTGCATATGTATTTGTATTGACTGTGTTCAATCTCTTCTCTTGGCAAGTTGTAAGGGGAAGCATCTTGCCTGGTATTGATGTCTGGACTTTTCTTTGCTGACTGAGGCTCTCTGCTCCTCTATTTCTTTGTGTGTTTTGAACATCTAGTCATTTTTCCATCCTGGACTTTGCTGACCCCAGTATTTCATGGCTTTTTTTCTTCTTTGTTGATGGAGTCAAAGGTCTCCTATGCTGCCACCTTCAAAGGGGGCACTCTGAGTCCTCCAGTGGCACCGCTGAGATGCCTAATTCTAAATCAGTCATAGATCGCAAAACAGACCCCTGATATCACAGTAGCTGAATCTGTGATTGCCGAATTGGTTAAAAAAATCAAGCTCTTAAGATCAGATGTCAGTAATGCTATTTCGGACCTAAAGAAGGAAATTAAAGTTCTGAAAGAGAGGGGGGCAGATTGAGGACTTTTACAAAAGAATGAAGGAGGCTGAGGAAACTACAAAGGAGATGAAGGAATGCAGGAATGATTGGGAGAATTGTCAGTGAAGAAACAATATCAGGAGGTGTTGTCCAGTAAGACACTGCCGGACTTCTGAATGAGCTCTTCAGAGCTCGTCTACCCAGTTTTGCAAACCATTTTGTGAAATTTGACAGCGTGCATAGAATAGGAAAGCTGGAAATGGAAGACTGGAAATTTCCCAGAACCACTGTTGCATATGTTCGCTAATTTGAGGTTAAACAAGCTCTTCTTAGTTTGGTATGAAACAATCGAGATATGGTATTCCAGGGGGCAAAGACCATATTTTTTAAGATCTTTCCCAATATACTTTGGAATGACAAGAGTTTCTTCCCACCTCCTGCTTCTTTACTCAGAGGCAAGGGTATTAAGTACTGTTGGGGGCTTCCTGTTTAATCTGCAGTTGTCATTTCATGGAAAGGATGATTGAATTCAGGATCTGGATGAATATAGGAAAGCAATGGATCAGTTAGCTGGTAGAGTGAAACTCAGCAGAGGTCCTTCATCCCCTTTGGCACTGGAGTGGTCGGAAGTCTCCCCAAGAAGACGTCGTCGTCATCATCATAATAGAAAGAAGCTGCGGCTGTCATCCCCAGGCCACTTGGAGAAATCTGCTCCTGATTAACTTTTCCTTTTGCTACATTTTTTACTGGTTTTTTTTTCTATGTACGTCCACTGTAATTTCAAATCCTAATGTGATGTTGGTTATGGTCCCCTGCTGGGACAAATCTTCCCTTCTAGTTGTTATTCTTTGAGTTGGGATCTCATAGTCATGGGAAGTCATACTTTCCTGACCTGTTTCTTTTTATGTCTTTGACTGCCTCGAGTACTTTGTATTTTGTTTCTTTTTCACACGTAGTACACGTGGGGAATGGATGTAGCACCTGCCCACATTCTTTTTGGTTTCTTTTCTTATTCCGCCCCTTTTTGTCTTCTTTTCTTTGTGATGGCCAAGGGTGGAGAATTTTGTGGTTCATCTTCCTTTCTTTACATGTTCTTATTTCATCCTTTTTTTATTATTAATTCCTTTTTGTCTCCCTTTCTCTCTCTTTCATTTCTAATATTTGTAGCTGTTCTGCTGTATATCTGTGGCGAGTAATGAGCATGGGTTAGGGGGATTCTTTGTTTCTCCTAGACTTTGGGTTATAGATTGGCTTTGTGAGGCTGATCCAGCAAGTCAGTCTTGTTTCCCTGGGTATTTGGGTGTATTGGAGGAGGTTTGGTGAGGGTTGTTTGAATATTTTGTTTACTTGTTCTAGCTACATTTTCTCTATAAAGCTTAACCAGCTCCTTTTTTTTTTTCAGATTTTCATCGGACCACCACCATTATCAGTGATTTTTATGTACTGCTTCTATGTTTAATTATTTTGAGTTTTCTTGTTGTTCATTAAATGTAAAGGTGCTGAATTTGCCAGCTAAATGTAGTCTTCTACTCGGAGAAGCATTTAGAAATAAGGTTTTGATTTACTTTATACAGCAGACTCACTTTAAAACTATCAGAGTTTCCTATTAAACGTAATAATATTACCTCCGTTTTTTTGCATCAGTTGGGGTTAAAATGGGGTGCGGGGGGTAATAGATATATTATTTGCCAGGCAATTTCATTTTATTATTGACAAAATTAAGAGATCTGAATAGATGTTACATTTTTCTAAAAGATAAGGTGGTTGGGTGCCCATTACTCTGGCTTCTATTTACTCCCCAAATATTAACCAGATTGATTTTATTTCTCATTGTTTCTCTGATCTTCTGTCCTTTGCTGAAGGCAGAATGTTTGTAGGTAGGGATTGTAATCTGTTTCTGTCTCCTACATTAGATAAAATTGGTCCAGTTTCTAAAGACCTGAGACGTAACGCTCTCCTTTTTGAACATCTGTTGTCTGAGTCTGGTCTTGTGGCTCCTTGGAGATACCTTTACCCAAATAAAAAAAGACTTTGTGTTTTATTCTTCCTCACACAACTCCTAGAACTGATTTTATTTTTGTGGATAAAATTAAGTTGGATACAGTGAGGACAGTAGAAATTGGTTGGACTATGCTCTCATTTTGCTTAAATGTGTTTTGGATATCCGTGTTCAGAATTCCCGAAATTGAATATTGGATGACTGACAAGGAGTATCTATTCTGCCATGGAAGTGGCCATTGAGGAATATTTTGAGCATAATGACACTGGAGAGATCTCTGGGGATGTTCTTTGGGAGGCAGCTAAAGTTACCTGGAGAGGGAAGATGATTGCCTTAAATTCAGCCAGATACGCAAAGCTAGGGCATTTGAAAAGAAATTAAGAAATACATAAGGCCAAGATTTTGAACAAGAGATATCACTGTAATCACCTTCAGGAGGTTGTACTTCATAAGAGAGCTATTCTTAAATCTATTATCACCCAAAATGTAGGGAAAACTATTCACAGGGTTAAACAGCTTTTTTACAATAAAGGGAATAAAGCAGATATATTACTAGTACATAAACTAAAGGCTCTTCCTTCCTCTAATCTTGTTTCTGCTATTAAAACTCCTTTGGGTGAATCAATTTGCGATTCTAGGGTAATCTGTGAAACAGTTAGAACTTCTTCTTCTCCTTCTTCTTTGTATACCTCCAAACTCAGTGCTAGTGAGAATGAGATTAATGCTTTTCTAGGTAATCTTGTTCTACCCACGATTCCGGAAATGGCCCTCATGAACCTTGAGACCCCATCTTGATTATCGAGGTCCAAAATGCTATTTGGGCATTGAGTAATGGTAAGTGTCTGAGAAAGGATGGTTTCTCTTTATTATTCTATAAGAATTTTCGGACTCCCTTGAACCTAGGTTTGTGTCTCTGTATAATGGGGTTTTGTCTGGAGGATCTCTTCCCCATTCTTCCTTGTGTAGAGAGATAATTAGGGGAGTATCCATTCATGGACAGCCCTCCCACTGGTGGAACTGAAATGGATACCCCTGGTCCTGAAGTTTTATAGCAGAGCTCTGACATAGGCTCTGGGGGGTAGTATTATCTGGAAGTCAGAGAGAGAGAGGTTGTATTTTGCCCAAGTTGTATTTGAGGCTACCTAGAGCTTCAGAAACCCTCCGAGACCCCTCCAGGACAGGCCAAAGGGCTCCACTGCTGTAGTCTCCTCACGAGATGCAGAGTGACTGTTCTGGGACTATTTTGGGGTTTTGAACATTTATTTAGAAGAACCCTGCTGGAGTTCTGGGCTTTTCCGAAGCCAGAGACTGGGGAACCCTGAGCTGAAGATGCCAGGTGTTTAAGGAAGATCTGCCAAATAAAGGTGAAAACCCGCTGCAGAGGATTTCCTGATTATCCAAGTTGGAGAAAGAAGATTTGTTTTTCCAACATCTGGGAGGAAGTTTTTTTTCTGCCCCTCAAGGGGACTGGCAAAACCTGCAGTCCATCAAGGATTCCTACCACCTGGGATCCCACCAGAAGATTAATCTACTAAATGTAAGTAAAAGATTGAAATTCAATGGAGGACACTCATCTGGCATCTATCAGAGCCCTGAGGGATAGAGATATTAATTCTATGCCAAAATATGTTTGTGCCATTAGGAGGAGGTTTCCCATCCAGCCAAGGGGAGGGGGCCATGCCCAGAGGGACCACTGCACAATCTAAATCCAGAAGTGTGGCTGGATCCTTGGCTTAATAAAGACTAATGCACAGATAGAAGAGAAAGGAGCTATAATTGGAAAAAGAACAGCAGAGACCGTGTTGCGTGATTTGCCATATCTAATTGTGCTATTCAACAAAACCGTATCAGTAAAGATTTATTTTGGACACTGCCGAGTGTGATTTGTTTGGCACACAACGCACAGCTCATGGTACAGTGAGGGAAAATCAGCTAAACACTCCAGCCACCCTGTACTGGGACCGGAGAGGACTCCTTTCCACCCCTAGTCCAAAGGACCTACACTTTAGGATGGGAAGAGAAGTTAAAAGCTAGCCAGGGTCCCTGCCCCAAAGAACTTACAAATAACTTTATGTCGTCCCCCCCCCCCGTCCCCAACTCGTACACTAAGGAAGGGTTACACTTGATAGCCTCTATTTTGGTTATACTCAAGAAGAGGAAGGAATCTGCTGAATGTAGTTCATATAGACCTATCTCTTTTAAACTTTAATAAGATCTTAGCTAAAATTTTGGCCTGCCAGGTAGAACAGGTTACCCTTGCTAGTAAATAGAGACAAAGCTGGTTTTATAAAAGGCAGACAAGGAGTGGATAACGTTTATCATATGTTGGGCCTTCTGCACCATGTGAACGAAATCGAGGTCAAGGTCTTAATAACGTCTTTGGATGCAGAGAAGGCACTCAGCAGGGGGAATGGCCATGTTTTATACCTTATGCTCCCTTAATTTAGTTTAGGGATGAATTTTCTAAAGTAGGACCAAAGTTTTATTCCAAACCCAAGGTCCAGTTAAGAGTTAATGGTATGGTCCTCTCAGAGGTTCTCTGTATTTTGAGGGTACCAAGATAGGGTTGCCCCTTATCGTCATCGCTGTTTGTACTGACAATGAAATCCCTAGTGTTTCTGCTTCAGCAACACCCTAACCTATTTGTGCATTACAGATGCTGACAGTAGTGACAATGGGAATGCATTAATCGCTGATGGCATTCTCTTACATGGAACAAACCTCCATCAAACTTTGCAAGTTATAATGGGCATCATTAAAGGGTTTAGTATGAGAGTAAAACTGAGATTCTGGGTTTTAATGTATTTCATCAACTCATAGGAATATTGAAGTTTTGTTTCCCCTTCAGGTGAACTAATAATTTTTGAAGAAAGGTTATTATCCCAAATCATTTGGACAGACTTTGAGTTGAACTACTTGCCATTACTCAGTAAAGTCAAAAAAAATCTCAAGTTATAGTCCCCTTTTCAAATTTCTATTAAAATGAGTATTCTTTCCCGGTTTCTGTTTTTTTTTAATAAGCTCAAAAAATTAATTTCTGATTTTATAAGGCAAGGCAAAAAAACCTAGAGTCAGCAACTATGTTTTATCTCTGCAGAGAGATCTGAGTGGCCTTGCATTCTGTGATTTCAGGGTCTATTAATGGGCCACAATTTTGGAAGAGTGTTATTTTTTGGATGGATGACTTCCTAAATAAACACTGGATCCTGATGTAAAGGGAAATTTCTCGTGACAATTAATTTGCTTTGCCCCTTTCAGTTTCTCGTACAGTTCGTCTTCTTGTTTCTTCAGTTTTCAATATATGGTATTCCATTTTGATTTCCAGGAACTCTCCTCCTTTCACTCTCCTCTCTCTGGAACAATCCGTATTTTCCTTCTCATTTCTCTAAGGCCAATTTCCTGTTGTGGTCCTCAGGCAGCCTTAGTAGAGTGGCAACTTTTTTGTGATAACTCTTTTCTGGATATTAAATCTCTGTAGGATATTGCCTCCTTAATGTCCCAGTGTTTCAATATTTACAACTTGAAGGGTGGGCCCTCCAAACTGCTATAAAGTTGACGTGTAATATAGGCTTAATTGCTTTTGAAAAGCTTATTATTAACCCTTTCAAAAACAAAGGTTTAATCTCTATTATCTAAAAATTATTATTGGCACTTGATTCCAACACTGTTTCAACCCTCAGGGGCGTTTAGAAAAAGGATTTGGGGATTAGTTTGTGAGATGAGGAATGGGAGAGATTTTTCTCAGGCTTTGAAAGGGAACTTTACCAGTGCTTCCATTCAGGAGCTTAGATATAAAATCTTCTACCATTGGTATCTTATACCCTGTGAGATTACATAAAATGGAATTTAAAGGAGATGCATTTGTTGGAGAGAGTATGGGGTAGAGGTACTTTTCTATCATGTCTGGTGGGAGTGTCCCATCATCGACAGATTTTGGACAGAAGTAATCTCATGGAATTGAAGAAGTTAACAAAATGAGATCCAGCAGTTGTACTCCTTGGACATAATTTGAAAGCATATTGTTCAGACTCTACTAGGCACCCTATGTTGATCATTCACATCAATGCCTTATTGCTTTACACTGAAATTCCTCCTTCAAACCTCCTCTCTCTCTCTGTGGTTTCAAAACCTATGGCATATTTACTCCATGGAACTACTGACACATTGAGTAAGAGATTCTTATCCTGATGTCTCAAAGATTTGGAAGCCATTTTAGATTTTGTCAAGGTAGAAGGGTATCTTTAGCTGGCATATTTTGTTCAGTCCCATTGCTCATTTGTTCATTTTATCAGTCTTTTTATTGTCTTTGGCTCGAATGTTGGTGGTGGTCTTATGGGTGGTTTTAAGTTTCTATGGGGGTTAGGTCTGATGCATTCTTTTTCTCTTATGTATTTTATCTTCTGTTTATCCTACTGGGGTTTTAGTTTCTTTGAACTAGTGCTGATCTTGACAATTTTCCGTAGTTATATGTTTGTCTTAGGTTGTTTAATCATGTTATTTTATTCTGTATAAAGCATGTTCAGCAATTGAGGTTTTTTTTTTATTTATCGATCCTGAGTTAATGTGTATCTACAAAATGTTCAATAAAAATTAATTTTAATAAAGCCAGGTCAAACACTGCAGATATTCCTGGCTTACTGTCTGAGTAACTAATGGAGCTCTCAAAAAATTCCAGTCAAAATAATGTTTTCAATATTAAAATGTCACAAATACTGATAGATTCATTCGAAAGCACTTTGCCTGCCAGCTTCAAAAAATAATACAGAAGGTTTAATTCTACAACTGATACTTGTTTAAGGTACATAAGGCTAACAGTGTGTGGGAAAACTAGTTCAAAACCAATTCTGTTAGCCTTAGTTTGCTACTTAGATCCTATATTATCTTGCCTAAATACTATTGCAAGGGCAAGCAGTTATCACATTAAATTATCTGATGGTTTTTTTGGTTTTTTTTTTAAGGTTTGCCGAGAGTTTCAGCGTGGAAATTGCACCCGCGGCGAGAATGACTGCCGCTATGCCCACCCTATAGATATTGCGATGATAGACACAAACGAAAACACTGTTACAGTTTGCATGGATTACATCAAAGGTCGATGCTCTAGGGAGAAATGCAAGTACTTTCACCCCCCTGCACACCTGCAGGCCAAAATCAAGGCAGCTCAACACCAGGTGAACCAGACTGCTGCAGCTGCAATGGTAAGGGCCTGGCCTTTTTCTGGCCAAGGAGAGGGAGGCTCCGAATATAAATGCTTTTTATTTTAGAATTAAGCAACTTCTTTGTACGTTGTGATACCTTTTATTGGCCTGCGGTAAGAATTGTCCAGAGATGATGCTGTGTATGAGCTTTTAATACCATAGAGGTCATGCATTTATATATGACCACAAGACTGAAAGAGCTAAACAGATAAATTGAGTGGCCGATGTAATAAACCACCTTAACGCTATCACAAGCATTAGCGCACATTAGCTTCTTGCGTTATCAATTGCCAGCTGCTAAGGTGCATAAACTAGGATGTCAGACTTTTAGTCTGATGCCAATGATAATGAGATGTAAAAGTATGCAAAATAGCTTATTAGCTATTAGTTTAGTTGATTTCAGTTTATTAACACCATAAAAGAGCACATGCATTAAAACATGCAAAATGAATCACAGATGCATTAACACAAACAATTTAACTACATCTCAGGAAGGTGTGGTAAGGCTTTTACAATACCATCCCAAAGGTATATCAGTTAATGCACACCTCATTTGCATCTCATTAACATCAGCCATTAATCTTCATGATAAATGGGTGTTTATGTGCATCAACGACCGATATTAACGTGCTTTTGTACATTGACCTTTCACACTGTCAGTCTTTTCAGGGTAACAATTCATTTGCACCGGTGCTAATCAGCTATCACAACCTACAAAGAGTTTAGTTTTCTCCAGAAGCAGTTCAGCTACTAGAACTCACTTCATTTTTTGTAAGCCGAAGTAACATTTGTTTTGAATGGCAGTGGATATGGGATGTGCAGATTGTTAGTGGCAGTGGCGTAACAAATATTGCTGTTTGTGTCCATTTCATTTTATTTCACCAATATGTCTAATATACACCATGTATATGCCTTCAAAAAACCAACAGCATGTTACAATATTTATACACAATCTTGATATGCTGATCAGTAGAGAAAAAAGATTAGCTGAGCATTTCTGATCATTTTTTATTTCAGTAGTCCATACAGAAACACAGAAATGTGACGGCAGAAAAAGACCATACGACTTATTAGTAGTGTGCTCATCCACACAAACTAATTCAGCTTTACAATCCCTACCACTCGGGAAGGCTGTCCCATACATCCAGTGTGCTCTCTCTGTAAAGAAATATTTCCTTAGATTATTCCCAAGTCTGCCTCCTTTCACTCTCATCCATGACCCCATAACCTGTTTTCTGTTGAAAGAAACTCTCCTCCTGTGCCTAGAAACCTTGGATTTATTTACTGTAAATGACACCATCTTAGCTCCCCTATCTCGCATTTTCACTAGGATGTACATATTTAGATCTTTTAAACCGTCTTCTGAACCAACTCCAGCTGGTTTTATATCCTTTTGAAGGTGCGGTCTCCAGAATTGTACACAGTATTCCAAGTGAGGTCTCTCACCAGGTCTCTCACCAGGAGCAATATCACCTCCCTTTTTTCTGCTGACCATTCCTCTCCCTACGCAGCCAAGCATCTGTCTGGCTTTTCCATTGCCTTATCCACCTATTTGGCCACCTTAAGGTCATCAGAATCAGTCACCCCCAGATTCCATTCTGCTTTCATGCTTTAAAGAGTGTTATCACCTACCCTGTGCCTCTCCCTTGGATTTTTCATCCTAAATGCATAACTGCATTAAATATTAACATAATAAAATACTAAATGTTGTTAGAAAAAGACCCAAGCGGTCCATCCAGTCTGCCCAGCAAGCTTTTTTTTTTTTTTTTTTTTTTAATGTAAGGGTAGTGACTGCCGCTTCATGCAGGTTACCCCCAGCCCTTCTTTTATGAGTCATAACTGCCACACTGTGAAGGATCCCCCCAGTTAACATAGTTTACCCCTTTTCTTCATTTCCATCCTATAGCCACAGGGGATCCTCTTTATTTGTCCCGTGCCCTTTTGAATTCCATTACCGTTCTTGTCTTCACTGCCTCTTCCAGAAGGGCATTTCATCTTAGCTGCCAGACCATGCCTCGAAATTGGCTAGATCCCTCCTCATACTTTCCACACTTTCCTGGCTGTCTACCCTTTCCCCAACAATTGTTCCACAATGGTGCTCATGACAATGTTGATAAGAACCGATCCAAGAACCAATCTCTGCAGCACACCACCGGTAACGCCCCTTCCTTGAACTCCATTTACCACGTTCCTTTGTCGTCTCCTACTCAAGCAGTTTCTAACCCACTTTACAGTACCAAGGATACGCAGAATATTTACAGTACAAATCGCATATGCGGAACCATGTCAAAAGGCCTTACTGAAATCCAAGTACAATACATCTAGTGAGCTCCCCCGATCCAACTCTCAGGTCAGCCAGTCAAAGAAATTAATCAAAATAACTGATGGGTCCTGCCTCTATTAAAAACCATGCTGCCTTGGATCTTGCAGTCCATTGGATTCCAGAAACTGTACTATTCCATGTTTTAGCAATGATTCCATTAATTTGCTTGCCGCTGAGATCACAATAATCAGCCTACGGTTCCCAGCCTCCACCTTATTTCCATTTTTGTGAATAGGAGCCGCATCTGCCCATCTTCAGTTCTTCTGAATTACTCCAGACTCCAAAGAAGCATTGAAAAGGTCATTCAACTGAGCTGCCAGAACTTCTCAAATTTCCCTTAATATCCTTGGCTATATCCCCATCACTTATCTACTTTAAGTTTAGTTAGGCCCCTCGTGAACACACTTTTCTGAAAATCGAGTTTACCTCACTTCCAATATTATTTATGTTCATTTTATGTCATGGGGAGCTGTTTTAGGAACAGGGAATATACCCCCTCAGTAGCAGTGCAGGACCACATGGCTGGAGCTTGGATTATTTTCTGCCTAGCCAGCTTCCCTCCCCTGCAGATTGAGCCCTTGGGTTCCAGGGGCTGGCAGGACTTCGCTTCGGTGTCTGTGCATGCTGGAAGGGCTGGACTAAGCTGGAAGCTTGGAACAAGTTGGACTGAACTGTACAAGACTGGAGGCTGGTACAAGGCTGATCTGGAGCAAGGCTGGGTGGGCAGGAGCATGCACAGGACAAACACAGACTGGGTCCAAGCAAGACAACGACAAGACAGGGTCTGGGACTGGACACAAGAAGTCCAGGCAAGGACAGCACTAGGCAAGGTGGATAGGATTGGATAAGGGCTGGACACGACAATACTGAACAAGGAACACTGAGGCCCGAAGACAGCATAAGAGAAGCCTGAAAGCCACCAGACATGGTAAGGCCTGAGTAGGCCACAGAGCAAGGAACAGGAGGACAGATGGCCCAGAGGCTCCAAGGCAAGGAAGGCCTGAGTAGTCCACAAAGCTAGGAACAGAGAAGAGAAGACCCGGCTCTAACACTTAGAAAGAGAGAGAGAGGCCAGTTCAAGGAGCCCAGTCTGACTATGAAAAGGCAAGGTGCTTCCGGCAAAGAGGGGTTAAATGGGTCTGGAGCTTAGGTGTGGTGCAAGAAGTGAAGAGGAGCTTTGCAATGCTGGAGTTGAAGCTTGCTGAGGCCCCTGAGTGGAGTGGAGGCTGCACCACAAGCAGTGAGGAGACGGCTCAGGTAGCTGGGGACAGCGCTCACTGGAAACTTCTGTTGGTGGGGAGATATCACAGCAAACTAGAACAGGGTACGGTGAGGCTGCCCAGCAGGTGAAACCATGACATTTTATGTGGTCCTGCTCCTGGCTATTCCACACCAAAGAGAAATATTAAGCAATTTTGCTTTTTCCTTGTCAGCCTATTCATATTCTTCCCGTTCACCTCTGTGTCTCACTATGCCACTTTTACACTTCTTCCCTTCACTAACATATCTGAAAAAACTCTTGTGCCCCTGTTTAACTTATTTGCTATTTTTTCTTCCATTTTGAGTCTTTGCACTCCTGATTAGCTTTTCCAGATTTTGTCACATGTCTTCCTCTTTCTCAGGCCAATGCAGAAAGGATATGTTCAGCCAAATGCATAGCTTTACCTGCTGTGGAATCCACATTTTCTGTGCGCAAGACTTATTCTCGATGCAGCAAGGGGTTTTGTGCACAGAAAATGTGCATTCCAAAATGTGAGTACCGCTTAGCATCCGTGCATGGACATCCCATGTAAATTAGGACATTAAGCAGCACGCCCTGATTCAGCGAGGTGCACTAGCCTAACCCAGATTTTCTTTGTGCTGGAAACTTAGTCCTGGGTCAGAGATGGAGTTAAATTTCCAGTGCTGCTGTGCAGACACACAAAATAACAAAAAAAAGAAGATTTGCCCCCCTCTGCCACCACTTAGCCGAATAAATACGGACTTATCCTCCTTTAAATCACTATCATTTCTTCTGCATGCTGTCAATATAAATAAATGTTTCATCCCCAGTTTCCAGATTAGCCCACAGCGTCTTTACTGTTTTGACAGCCAGGTTGATACTTTGTAGTAAGGATGTTAGGGGAAAAGATTTTGTTTCAGTTTGGGGGTTTGTTTTATTATTATTTTATTTTTTTTTCATGTTTATTTCAGTTCGGTTCATTTGCCAAACCGAAATAAACATTAAATTTTAAAAAATAAAAAAACTAAGATTCCCTGACTCCCTTCTGCCCTGCTTCCCTCAGGCCCAAATACTCCTCCTGCCAGGGGTCTCCTAAGAAGAAAGGGGGCAGGAGTTATCCCTAATCTATCCTGCCTGCCAGCCCCTGCCCAAAAATGGCCCTCTCTTCCCCCCCCCCCCCCCCCCCCGCCACGCCGCAGCCCACATTTACCCCTTTGATGGGGGGTTTCCTAAGGAGAAGAAGCAGGAGCAAACTCCATCGTTCCTTTCCTATCCCCTCCAGTCACAGAATTGCGGCTGGCCAGCTCTGAGACCACCAGTGCCAGTTTGCTTTTAGGTCTCGCAGCCCAGCTGGTGCTTTTCTTTCTGACTGGAGCAGAATCGCTCCTGCCCCTTTTCTTCTTAGGAAACCCCCCTCCCCCCCACACGGAAAAGATGAGGGAGGCTGTGGTTGTTGGTGCTTTCTTAAAAAAAAAATCTTTTGACAAATAATGCGGGCTATTTCCAAACCAAAAAATATCCCACCTTTTTCAGATATTTTCGTAGACTTGATTTTACATTTAGTTGCAATGATCTGAACAAAGAATTGGGTCGTTTGTCACATTTTATGCATTCATTTAAAATAAAACGGTCATCGCAGTTTTGTTGTCCTGGTTTTCCTCTTGCATAAACCATGACTACAAATAACTATAATGCTCTTTTTTTTTTTATAGGAAGGTATATTTGTGTCTGCTGCTGTCATTATAGGAATTTAAAAATCCTTAATTCAGGCCTGCATCCTGGTATGATATCGTGTACTGCTTCCAAATCTTTATGTAAAAGAGCAGCCAGAAATTTTTGACTCAAGCCAGTATTAATTTTCTGAACACAGTTACCAAACACAAGTTAACCAAAGTCCACAACCTGAACTGCACATCTAAATACAAGGGAGGTAATTTTCAAAGGGTTACATGCATAAAAATGAGTATATATATGCACAGAAGTAGCCTGTACTCACATACTCTCTATTTTATAAAAGTCAAAAGTATATATGCACGTTACATTTCACATATACACATACGTGCCTGTAAAAATGGGGCGGTTTCGGGCATTCCAGGGCAGGGCCAACAATTTCACACATAAGTTGCCATTTTAAAAGGCGCGTACATTTGGCAACTTGCGTAATTTTACCCCTGCTAATTGTCTGTCTTGCATAATTGCCATCAGACTTGCTTACTATGCACTATTGGCTGGGTAAACTGGGGGGAGAGCTCAGGCTGAAGAATAGGAGGGTCTTGATAACCTGGGGAAAGACTGAGCAAACTAGTCAAATAACTGGGTAAACTGGTTCATTTCAATTACATGCGCATGTTTTAAAACGTGCCAACTTGCGCACATAAATCTGTTTTTTTTCGCGCCTAAGCCCAGCTTTACTTTTGTGTGTAAAATATATGCACGTATATTTTTTAAATAAGTAGGAAAAGTGCAGGCATTCAGGGGCAGGTTTTCAAAGCCTACGCGTGCCGGGCTACTTTCAAAAGGCCCAGCGGCGTGCGTATGTCCCGGGGCTCGAAAAAAAGGGGCGGGGCGGGGTTGGAGCCTCCAGGCACAGCGGCCATTTGCCCCTGTGCCTAGGATCGCGTGCCGGCCATCGGCCGGCGCGTGCAACCTACGCCTGCCCAGAGGCAGGCGCAACATAAAATAAAGGTAGGGGTGGGATTTAGGTAGGGCTGGGGGGCAGGTTAGATAGGGGAAAGGAGGGGAAGGTGGGGGAGGGAACAGGGAAAGCCATCGTGGGCTCCCCTAGGGCTCGGCACGTGCAAGGTGCACTAGTGTGCAACCCCTTGCGCGCGCGCCGACCCTGGATTTTATAACATGCGCGCGACTGTGCACGCATGTTATAAAATCGGGCGTAGATTTGTGCGCGCGGCTATTAAAATCCGGCTCTCAATGGATTGAAATATTCAGTTTCAATGCATTTGCATGTGTTCGTGCATAAGCATTCCTATGCATGTATGTTCCGGGGTAAAGATACGTGCATTTTATAATATGCACATATATGATATACATGGGTTGTAAAATACTATTCTAGATCTTTGCACAGCTGTATACAAATGCATATGCCATCGCATGTAGTTGTTTGAAAGTTATTCTCAATAGAGTCAATTTTAAAACCCTGGTGCGAGCAAATACCAGGAGGATACGCGCGTGGCTGGGCCGCGCTCGCACCGAGTGCATTTTCAAAGCAGCCCGGCCACGTGCATATCTCCCAGTACGCGTGGAAGAGCCAGATTTCGGAAAAGGGGTAGGACAGCCAGGACAGCTCCACTGGCAGTCGGCCGGCGTGCGGAACTTACTGCTGCTCGGGGGTTAGGGAAGTTTTCTTCCAGTCTGGACTTCCAGACTGGGAGAGAACTGGGAAAGGCCTACTCGCGTCAGCGCACGTTTGTTAAAAAATCCCCCCCCCCCCACCCCTTGCCCGTGCAAGTCACCACCCACCTGCACATGCGCACGGGTATCAGTTTTTATAACATACGCGCGGTGACACGTGCATGTTATAAAATCAGCGCAGCCCTTTTAAAATTGACCCTAATGTGTGCAAAATGACCCGTCTAATGCAGTTCACACATTTCTTTGTAATCCGCCTCGTCCCTTTTCTAGAAAACAGGCAGAATATCAATTGGAAATCAATAAATCATATATCTGTCTTGTAATACTTAGCCTAAGCTTTATGCTTCCCTGTGCTTAAAGCACTTCATGTTGGACGAAGGTCAAAGAATAAACCAAGAAAACTCAGCGTTCTTTATCCAATCTCGGCTCATGATTTAGCCCTGCTTTTATGGACATAACAACTTTTTTAAATGCAGTGAACATTCAAATAAATTGATCATTTCATTTTTTTCAATAAATTAGAAATGTATTAGAAATTAGATTTCAGTGCCATATAAAAAAAAAACAAAAAAACTACTGTTTCCCATTTCAATATAAATCATGAGGATTCTCATCATGGGACTGTTGTGATGCCTTTCAGAAAAGCTCACTCCTTTTTACTTTCAGCCTGTCTTATACATGAATTATATTTTATTACTGGGTAAAACCAGGATATACAGTATACATATACTATCCTTAGCCTGATAGTTGCTTCTCTTTTAAGTAAAGAATGAAATGCACTGATGCCTTTTTTTTTTTTTTTACCTAAGTACAGAGTGGAAAAAGCTTTTTGTGCATGTTAACAGTTTCTTCATTTATTTAAAAAAAATAGTCTGTGTCTGTACTATAAATAAGAATGTAAAAATATATACTATGTTTCTTAACAGAATTGGTTTAATATCAATGTTCTAGATCCTTTAATCTCAGATTTTCAAAGAATATTGTTTCATATGCCAGGATTCTTCACTGGTCTAGTGCTGATTTGTATTTTTAAATGACTCAGCTTTCTGTAATGTTTAATACATAGCAAGAACGTGTTATAGTACTTAAAACAGCTGCATGTTTTATTCATGCTCCTGGGCCCTGTTACAGCTAATTAACCCTATTGCTAGCAATGCCTAGTTGCTTTAAAATATTTATTGATTACTTGTCACAACACTTCTTGTTTGAAAGCAGGATCTAAATTTTTCATGAAACTTATTTGAGGGTGGATGCATTTATGTTATCGCATGGTATAAAAAGGGAGAACTTTTTGGTCTCCA
Source organism: Rhinatrema bivittatum (assembly GCF_901001135.1). Taxonomy (NCBI): domain Eukaryota; kingdom Metazoa; phylum Chordata; class Amphibia; order Gymnophiona; family Rhinatrematidae; genus Rhinatrema; species Rhinatrema bivittatum. Next base: position 241,985,266 of record NC_042620.1, read on the forward strand.
TAAACCATTTCATCCATCAGGGCAGTTTTATGTACACCTCAAAAAGTACTGCCCTTGCAAATGATTCAGAGGACTTAGAAAGATTCAACATTATCGCTGATTTTCTTACAATCCTACCTGGTGCTTTTTAAAGATTTGGTCAAAAAACGTCTAAAACTATGACCATGTTAGAATAAGAATATCACTAGCCTGCATCCTAAATGTGTTAAATGAATGTGTGTGTTTTGTTTTTTGTTTTGTTTTTTTGTCAGGAAGCTTGCTAAAATTTCATAGCACTTTGATGGGTTTTTTTTTGTTTTATGTGCTAAGCATACTGAAACAAACTAGATAACCAACAGAGAGTTAGTATGATTAACTATAGTGAACACCCCATGTTGTGCATGCCTAGTCTTTTAATATATTGTATAATGCATTCATTTTTTTTCTCTTCACCTATCCACAATGTTGCTCTCCTTTTGACGCACCTCTGCTTGCTGTTTTTTTTTTGTGGTTGTGCTTGAACTCCCCCCCTTGGCCCATTGCCATCATGTGCTCGCTGCCTGCTAATTAAGACTCAGCCAGCTGTCAGATCACTGAAGCGACCCCTCGAGGCAACCTTTGACCTGGTACTTGGACCTTTCACCTTCTTGCTTTGCATGTAACCATCTTAGACTGCATAATTACCTTTTTCATTTGTGTCTCATGTGATCCATAAAGAAGTCTGTCCATGACAATTTGAAATGCTTTTGGCATTCTTTAGGACATAAACATTCATGGCAAAAAGTATTGGGTCCTTTGAAATATTATGCAGCCTTTTCTCCAGCTGCCACCGAATCTCATCCATTGTGGTGTATAATTGCAATTATTTAATCATCATTGGAAAAATGGCTGTATGTAAACTCCTAAGCTACAAGCGTATAGTGCAACCTACTAACGCCATATAGACTTTTAAATGGAGAATAACTGGGAAAATATGAACGACAGCTTGTCGGGATTCTCCTCGCACTTCCGGCTGCTCTCTCAGTGCAATCAGAGCAGTTCTGTAGTCTGTGGGCTTTTTGATTTGACAATGGGGGAGGGGGGAGAGGATCCATTTGGAAACACTAGCTTTGTTGTCAGAACTTGGCATTTGTCATTCATTATAATAAAGAAAACACAAGTTACCCTGAAATTAAGTGAAACCATTAACGGAAGCCTGAAGATGAATATCTTCCCACCTGGAACTTGAAATCTATACTTTGTGCCTTGGACTGTTTTATGTTACCCTTTTTTTTTTTGTAAATGTAACCCTTTCCATTGATATTCGAGAACCCACCATTTCAAATTGCACTGGGCTGAAATTTAGAGAATACATTTATAAAAGAAAACTAAAGGTATGATTTTTCCATTTCAGAACTTAGGGAGTAGACTTTCGATGCATTTTCTGTTTTATTTGTTTGAAAGACCAGTTTTGCTGCAGGTCCTGGGTTGTGTTGCCATGCTTTCTCCTTGCCTGTGCTCTTGCTTGGAGAGAGGTCTCTGTTCTGCGTTGTTCATATAAAGTTGTCAAATATCTGGAGATGTTTAACCCGGGGTCATTTTTTTTTTCCCATTCTGTTAAAAAAAAAAAAAAAGATTTGGGTTGGCTCAGGGATTTTTTTTTGTTTCTTCCTGTTTTTGTTTTTCCCCCTCTGAACTGCGCAGAATAAAGATCCATGTAAATGGAGGGGGGGTGTCTAGAGTTAGGCTTCTGCTCCGCCTCAGCTCTGCAGTCACAGCATGGTGGTGCTTTCCAAGACCTGAAGTACAATCTGTTAGAAGAAGAAATAATGCCCCAACGTCCATCCTACTGGCAGACCTAGAAGGAAGGGAAACTATTAAAAATTGCGGGTGCATGAAATCCATATTTAAATTGCCACTTGAGCCTCGCCAACTCAAAAAGAGGAGAGATTAGGTTGAAGAGCTACCTGTTGGTGTACAGCACTAAAATGAAACATGATACACCCTCAGAGTTGGAAATAACTTGAAACTTTTTACAAAATATATACTTGTTCTGTATTTGGAGCTTAACATTTGTACCCGTCTGGGTAGTTAACTGAATGTAGGTTACTTTGTTTTTCAAGTCTATATATATATATTTTTTTTTAATGAAGATTCAGATGAATACAATTTTAATGAGTAATAAAGGGGTGTTTTTTTTTCTGTAATCAATGACTTAATTTCTAAAACCGAGATAATAACATTTTACCTGAGCCTGTCAGTATAATATGTTACTCCAAATCAGGAATGACATTTATATTGATAAGTCTTTTTGCACATAAATTGTTATCACAAACAATTTGATGATTTCTTGTCACTTGAAACAAACTGAACGTGGCTGCAATGAATTAAAATTTAAAAAAAAAAAAGCTGGTTTAACATTTCTCAGATAAGCAATCTCCTACATGCCCTTAAATCTAAAATCCTGTTTCTCTTTAGTCTGACAAACTACTAGATGTGCCCTTCCATTTCAATTTGCTCTGTTTTAAGCTTTGTGCAAAGTGAGTGCAGTGGCTTACAAGTGCATCAACCGCCTGACCTAACTCTTTACTTGGGAGCTTGAAGCTCCCTGTTACACTTAAAGTGGAAGCACTGAATAGCAAAACGCTCTTTTCTCCAGCACCACTCTCCTCAGTGCAAAGTGAGAGTAACAGCATGGGATCTGGGGAACAGGGTGCTGAGACGATCTATGCCCTCTTTGTTGGAGAGAATCCTCATTGCAGAGCTAATCCAGAAAAATAAATTGGAAATTGCAAGGACTGAAGGGAAGAGAGTATCTTATGTAAGAATGTTAAAAGATTTGGAATGCATTAGTGCTTTAAAAAGAAAAGGGAAGTGCTCTTATAGGGGAAGAGGCTGGGAGGCAATGATTAAACTATTAAAAGCTTCTAGCAGTGCTATATGGATCTCTGTTGACATAGCTGCAGGACTAGACTATATGGCTGTTTAAGCATGTTTGTTTTTTTTATCAATAGTCTGCAGTTTTGGCTTTAGTTGTATTCATGTAAATGATCCAGATTGCATTCTTCTGTCCCTTGGACTCGAAAAACAGTAAGCTATGTTGTTTTCTGTACAGCATATAGAAGACAGGCATTCTCAAGATGAAACATAACACCAACTTTCATTATTGTAATCCAGTGACACAAAAAAAAACAAGAGAATAATCCTGAAATGATAGACAGTAACCCAACTAATATGCATGCAAAGGTATCTTAAAAGTTCCAATTTCAATAAATAAATCTCAGTGCATACACAATTGCCAGGTTTTCCTATGCTTTTGCTTCAAAATGGTGGGTAACTTATTGAGAAGCTCCTGAGTTATGTTAAACCAATTTGTCAAGTGAATCATGAAAGGTTTCAATCAATAGATAAGATAATATAGTAGTAAAATGGTAGGAGTATAATAAAATATAATCGTTGTCTTTTGCCTTATGTCTCATGGGGAGAACAAGCCACATAAAGTTCAAACTTGTTTTAATTGCAGTATTACATCAAAAAGCAATAATAATAATATATATATATACAGCAAAACAATGGTAAACAGTATCGCACAGTCAGTTATTTGACACATTTGCATATGGTAATTTGGCATTATAACCTATGACAGGGAAACATCTATTGCTTTAACTGTATATATGTGGGCTCAAGGTTTTTTTTGACAACCATTAAACAAATTTCCAGCACTCAGCACATAAATTTCCAGGAAGCTTTACTTATCATTTCTACAGTGCTACAGTATATATATATTTTACACTGTGGTCTTGAAATTGGAATACATGGACCATCTGTATCTCTGACCAGACAGATGTGATAATGTCACAGATAGGTTTGGGTTTTTTTTTTAATTGTTTTTTTTATGGTAGTCAATGACATTAGAGATGGCACAAAAGATCGCCATAATGAATCACGATCCAAAATCTTATAAGCAACCCCCGGTTTCTCTCACTAGGATGGTTTATCAAATCACAATCCCAGATTTCAAAAACTCCAATCTGATAAAATCAGCGGGGGAAAATGCCAAAGTCATTGAAGTCATCAGGAACTTTGCCTTTTACCCCAATTGCATTGCATTGGGCTTTCAGAATCAGGGATCGTGATCCAATAAATCTTCTCCATGGAAAATATAGCCAGGATTAGAGGTGGGAGTTTGGATTGCAAGCCCTCATTGCAGTCTTTTGACCATCTCTAGATAACATCAAAAAGCCCCTCTGCCGGTTATGGTCACCAAAAGAATCTGAAACTGCTTTATTAGAAGTTCATTTGGCATCTTTTAAAAAATAAGATGCCATTTATGAAAAGTTTTAACAAAATAGATGTTGAGTACTGGGTTTGGTCTCACTGTTCACTCATAAGGGAAGTTACCTTGCCACTAGTGAATTATCCGAAATACCTTCTCTGAGCCTTTACCACTGAGAATTAAATCCTCATCTAATCGTCAACTATTAAATACGCACAGATATGTCTACAAATTTAAGCTTTACTTAAGATACAAGCTATCATTTTGTGCTCAATGGGTCTAATTTCATAAGGGCCTGATAAGTTTATTCTCCATAGACACAGAATAGGAGAAAAACTTTAGGGCCTGATTTTTAAAAGCATTTACACACTTGAAACTGGGTTTTACACATGTAAATCCATTTACCCATATAAGCGGGCTTAGAAAATTCCTACAATATATGCTATTTGAATTGTCAATAGGTTTTACCTGTGTTAAGTGCACTTAACATGTGTAAATGGCTTTGAAATTTTGAAATTCATCTGATAGTATATTAGGCCCTAAGATTTTTTTTCTGCTCTGGGTCTATGGGAATCGATTAATTTGATTAATGAGGCCCTGTAAGTTGCTTTTGCCAGTTTTCCTCATTCAAGTTGATTTTTATGATTCTCTAAGTTGTAAATTCAAATTGCTTTTGTTATTCACTGCTCTTTGTGGCATGTTCTCCCAATTAAAACCCCTGTCTATTTTTTTTTTTTATGTACCCAATCAACAAAGCTGAAAAAGTTTTCTTAGTATTTCGTGCATTTACGTTTCAATCCGGTTTGGCCGTTTTTTTTTCTTTCTTTCTCTGCTAATTGCTTTTCTTGTGGAACCTGTTGAGCCACTGTAAACAATATTTTATTGTAATTATCTGCTCATCTATCTCCTTTCTTGCTGAGCTCATACAGGTGCAGGTGATTCACAGTCCAGACTTTATAAGACATCTGCATGATTTATTTTAGTTTAGTTCTGCGGCCTTGCTGGGGTTTGTTTTTTTTTGTCTTTAACAAATTCCTTATTCACAGGCTCTGCCGCCTGGAGCACTTCAACCTTTACCAAAGAGGCCAGCACTTGAAAAAAACAATGGTGCCACCACTGTCTTTAACCCGAGTGTTTTCCACTATCAACAGGCTCTAGCCAACATGCAGTTACAACAGCCTGCATTTATCCCGACAGGTAGGTGGGGCTTGTTTTCTTTTTACAGATCTCTGATTATTTATGCTTGAAAACAGATACGTTCCCTCTCAAGGTGACATTACTGCAAAAAGCATTAAAAAACGGTTTAAGATGTTTTTGAAAAATACATACATATGAAGTTCCTATTCAACCCCGAGGTTTAAATTTCCAGCCTAACCCAGATAAATGTATTTGGGTAAAGTCATTACCCAGATAGAATTCTATCTGGTTAAGTTGGAGGCATTCCGGGGCAGTTAGCCAGATAACTTGTTTGGTTAATTGTGATATTCAAAGTTATCCAGCTAAGTTTGGTCATGCCTGAGAGCCAGCCCTAAAGTTAGCTGGAAGAGAATACCCAGATAACTTTTACCTTAACTGGCTATTTTCAAAAATATAAACCGGTAAAGTAGCAAAAAAAAATAATTTTCTAAATCTTTGCAGACCAGCAGGACCGATCCCCAGTCCTCCCAGCCTGAAAAATCATTAAAACTGTTGTCAGCCATAGGTGCCTGAGCTTCCCAATTCCGTGCCCCCCCCCCCCCTCAAGGAGGCAAAAATGTTGTGGGCCATATCAGACCAAGGAGCCTTCCCAGCCCCTGAATTTGTAAAAAGCTAGCAAGATCTGAGCCTCATCCTACCCCCTACTGTCCTCCCTCCCTCCCCTACCTAGAACCCCTCGAAAGACCCAGTGCTACCATTAGGGAGCTTCATACCTGCCACACTCCTGCTGGATCCAGAAGGGCAGAAGGGTTCGGGCTGCAGGTGAGAGAGGGTTCAGAGCCTGTTTGAATTTTGCAAATTCAGGGGTTGGGTAGGTTCATTCTTTGAACCAATAGGGCAAGCAATGTTGTTTTTGTTGTTTTTTTTTTTTTTGCTTGGGGATATTAGGAAGGGGATGGGGCACAATCCACAACAATATTTGTATTGATTGTGCAGGGTGGGAGAGGGGAGGATCAGGCCTACAGGCCCATAAAGATTTACAAAAAAAATTTGTTTTTTCTACTTAGGCTATATTTTGAATATAGCTGGTTAAGGTAAAAATTATCTGGGTACACATATTCAGATAATTTTAAACCTAACCAGTTATATTCAGATAAAGCCAGCTAGATTTAAAAGTTATCCAGGTATGTGTACCTGGATATTTTTATGTGAGTATATTCAGTGGGACATTATCCAAATAACTTGTCCCACTGAATATATGGGACAAGTTATTTGGATAACTTTAGCTGGATAACGTGTCTGCTCCTCAGCTTACTGGACCTCATTTAAAGATATGGGGGTCAATATTCAAAAAAAGCTGAGCTCCTAAATTTAGGCCTCTAAATTAGGTCCTTAAGTTAAGCATCTATTTTCAGCCAAAGTTGGGTGCCTAAGTTTTTAGCTGAAAATTCACATAAATGTAGGGGTCTAAAAGTTAGGCCCCTAAATTTAGGCCTGCTATTTATTTTTCTAGATTTAGGATCCTAAATTAGGTGCCTAGTTCTGAAAATCAGTGCTAAGCTCCTAACTTTGTTTCCTCGTCCTAACTCCACCCCTGTAGCCACTTTTTAGACTCCTAAATTTAAGAGTCTAAAAAAACTAGGAGCCTAAATTTAAGATCTTAGCCCTAGTAAATTTTCAAAAGGGCCAATTTAGGCACCTAACTTCAAAAGTTAGGAGGCTAAACTCTTTGAAAATTGGCTCCATAGTATTTGAAAATGAAACATCTAACGAGAAATAATACTCTAAACATCATTAAAAGTAAATAATGAGCATTGTACTTTTCCTTCCTTAAGGCATCTTAAATTTTCTTAGATTTCTCTAAAGTAATACTTTCTTAATCAAATGAGGCTGACACTTTTTGGCATTTTTTCTCTCTAATCCATACCTGTTTCAATCCTATGGGGCTCAAATGGCTCAACCCAAGCTAATTGTTGAACACTTGGGTAGGAGTAGGAGGACCCTCATGTTCCATCCTTGTCCATGTTCTGTACTCTCAGTCACTTAAACAAAATGCTAGCTTGACAAGTGTATTTAATCGTGGGACTTATTGTAATTACCTCAAAAGCACTTACTAATATCAAATGTCAAAATGTAAAACAAAAATTCCTTACCACACAAGGGGTTATGTTCTGGAGAGGTAGAAGTCTTTATCCACCTTACTCCTTGCTCGTAATATCAGTAGACTTGACTAAAGACACTAAGTATGTAAAAGACTGTGTGGCTAATTTAATATTTCAGATGGAATTGAAAGATGCAGTTTACTTGTAAGTAGTGTATTCATATTGGTATGAAAGATGTTCCTCCTCCTGAATTCTGCACTAGTTGTGAACATAAAACAATGATTCAATGGTTTTATTTCAAAGATCATTGTGTGGGGGGGAACAGAGAGATGGCAGAAATATTAAACAAATGCTTCAGCTCAGTGTTCACCATAGAAGACCCAGGAGAAGGTCTTCTGTTGGTTAAAAAGACTTAGAAGGGGGTGAAATAAAAAAATATGTCTTTCACGGAAGATGATGTATGGGAAGAGCTAGGTAAAATGAAAGTAGACAAAGCCACTGGGCCAGACGAGATTCACCCCAGGATACTGAAAGAACTCAGGGATGTGCTGGCAGGTCCTCTATGCGACCTGTTCAATAGATCACTAGATACAGGGGTGGTGGCTAGAGATTGGAGAAATGCAATGATGGTACCGCTACGCAAGAGTGGGAGTAGGGAGGAGGCTGGAAATTACAGGCCGGTTAGCCTCACCTCAGTGGTAGGCAAACGAATGGAGGTGCTATTGAAAGGATAGCGAACTATCTACAATCTGGAGGGTTGCTTGATCCGAGACAGCATGGATTCACCAAGGGAATGTCATGTCAGACGAACGTGATCAACTTCTTTGATTGGGTGACTAAGGAATTGGATCAGGGAATAGTACTAGATGTGATCTATTTGGACTTCAATAAAGCTTTTGATACGTCCCACACAGAAGACTCATGAACAAAATGAGAAGTTTAGGACTGTGTGACAAGATGGTGGTGTGGATTACAAAACTGGTAGTCAGATAAAAGACGGCGTGTGTTTGGTCAATGGAAGCTACTCAGAAGAAAAAAATGGTATTGAGTGGTGTGCCGCAGGGTTTGGAGTTAGGCCCAGTTTTATTTAATATTTTTGTGAGCGACATTGCAGAGGGAATAGAAGGTAAATTCTGCATATTCGCGGATGACACTAAGATCTGCAACAGAGTGGAAACTCCAGAAGGTGTGGACAGAATGAAAAGAGATTTAAGGAAACTTGAGGAGTGGTCTAAAACATGGTAGCTGAAGTTTAATGTCAAGAAATGCAGTCATACATCTAGAGAGAAGTAACCCAAAGGAACTGTGCAAGCTGGGGGGAGAAGGGCTGATGTGCACGAAACAAGAGAGAGACCTAGTGTCCAGCAATCTGAAAATGAAAATTCAATGTGACAAAGCGATAGCCAAGGCCAGAAGAATGTTGGGCTGCATAGAAAAAGGAGTATCCAGCAAAATAAATGGAGGTGATAATTCCCTTGTACAGGTCCCTGGTGAGGCCTCACCTGGAGTACTGTGTACAGTTCTGGAGACTGTATCTCAAAGGAGACAAAGATAAGATGGAGGTGGTCCAGAGAAAGGTGACCAGAATGGTGGGAGGTCGCCACTAAAAGTCTTCCGAGGAGAGGTTGAAGGTCCTAAATATGTCCACCCTGGAGGAAAGGAGGAGCAGGGAAGACATGATACAGACCTTCAGATACTTAAAAGGCATAAATGACGCAACTTTAATAACAAACCTCTTCTGTTGGAAAGAAATAAAGAGAACCAGAGGTCACAGAATGAAGCTTCAAGGAGGACGTTTCAGATTGAATGTCAGGAAATATTTCTTCACGGAGAGGGTGGTGGATGCATGAAAGGCCCTCCTAGAGGAGGTGGTGAGGACCGGGACAGTGAAGGAATTCAAAAGAGCATGGGATAAACACTGCGGATCTCTAGAGGCGAGGGAAGTGAAATGAGGAAAGAGGCACATTAGAGGCAGGATCCTTCAGACAGTAAAAAAAAAATCTGACAGCAGAAGAAAAAAATAGGGGGCGCAGTTTGGGAAAACAAGTATACATTGGAGAGACGTGCAGTGAGATCTGTAAATCAAACAAATAATCTACATGGCCCAGACCCTGACAGTCTGTGTATATAAGTTTGCTGGGAAGACGAGATGGGCAAAATTGTGCCCTTTTCTGCCGTCATATATGTTTCCGTAATGTGGGCAGATGTACTTTACATGCAGTAGTTATTCCATTTGAAAATAGCATTATGCCAAAAAATGTATTTCTGATTTGAAAACAATTTTCTGAATTATGTTTGTTTGCTGGGATATAAATACTGAGGCCATAAATCTCCTTAGTAAACAAAAACCACTGAGCTGTCTTGATGGTTCAACGGTAGTGCTGTGTACTGCCATGCATGAGACATGGGTTTCCTTCTTGAGCCCAAGCCCCCTGCTATTCAGGGACTGGAGATGCTATGGACATGCTGTTGATAAACCCAAGAAGGAAGGGAGTTCAGGCCATCACACAAGAGTGACACATGCTGGCTGGCAGAAGAGCACACCTGGTATCGAGTTCCCTCAGGTCCCGTGGTCTGTGCTGCTCAGCCACCGGCTGATCCTTTTAATGGCTAGGCTAGTAGCGGGAGAGGGAGGGAGAAAAACTGATGGGGAAAAAGGCTGTCCCCATGGCTTAGGTTCAGATCCCCTTTACATCGGGACTGGTCAGGTGCGGATGTGCTCTGGAGCCAGTGCGGTTAGGTTTGGGAAGGGATGGAAGACTCCTGCTATGGAGTCAGCGCTGAGGATGCATCTAAAAAAGGAAGAAGGAAGGGGTCCCTTCAGCCCAATGAGGGTTACCTTCCAGGCAGTCCTTCTGGGGACAGAGGGAGAAAGCAGGAAAAGGCCAAAACAAGAACCCCTCCTAGGGTTGTTGTAAATGAGGACATGAAGCACCAAGCTTTTGATTGAACTGGTAGCCCCGAGGCTGCAGGAGGAAGCTGCCAGGCAAAGAACCCGCAAAACAGTCAACAAAGGGGAACAGTAAGAGGGAAGCCATTAATGGATTCCAAATCCATTTCTTAGTACTCGGCAGGAATTTAAAAGATTTGAACACAGAGCTTTTGATTCACATTATTTTCCCGTTAAGCACAGAATGGAAGAAAAAGTATTAATGAATCAGGCTCAGAATCTCTTAACTGGGGTGCATCCTTGCCTCTTCCAGATACACATTGTGAGATGGATTTTAAAAGCTGCGATTTATGCACGTGACTACCCATGCATGTGCCAAAAATAAGGGGATGGAAAAAGTGGGGGCATGGGCATTCCAGGGCAGGGTGTAACTCCGTATTTTAAAACCAGAGGCCTCAGCGAGCAGCAGCTTGTTAGCCGCAGAACTATACTGCTGCTCCGGATGATGAGCAAGTCTGCAGATCTCGCGATTTAGGGCTTACATGAAAGGGTGAAGGGGTCCGGGTCAACTGGGGGTGCGCAGGATGAAGAACCAGAGGGGTCTGGAAGACCTCAAGATTGACTGGGTCCAAGTGCACTTATGATCTAAAATTCCAGCATACTTCTGCTTGCATGTAAGATCGCCCTCACGCTTGTTTTAAAGTTACTCTCTACATATTTAAGAGTGGAGGCGTAGCCTAGTGGTTAGAGCAGTGTGCTACAACCCAGGGAAACCAGGGTTTAAATCCTGCTGCCACTCTTAAATGTGTGAATAGGTAGAGTTTTGAGAATAAGTTCCTCCATGCCACTGAATACACATATATTCTGTAATATGGCAAATCATTGGCCATGTAAAGTGAAACCTAAATGTATAGACAGTAACTTTCAAACAAGCGCATGGGTGCCCATACGTGCATGTATGGGCGAGTCAGCAGAGATATGTTGCAATTTTAAATTATGAGCGCCCTTGCGTGCGTAGGATTTAAAATACGCCTACAGCGTGTAAATATTCAGGAGGCAACAGTTCTTTGATAGTGGATATTTAATGCATCTTTTATTGCATTAAATATCCACTTACCCACACTACCTCTATTAAATAATCCCTGTATGTCTCCAGTTACTCTAGAAATTTCTGAGCAAGGTGATAATATGATGGATAGAAATGTGCACCAGGATGACACAAAGTGGCAGCATAAAAAACATACCTTTTTGTCAGCTTTTATAAAATGTGGTTTCCTGAACAGACATATGCCATATGCCAGTTACCCTAGCCAGCTGGTAGGGCCTGTCTTTCAGAACTGGAAACAGACGCACAGTGTACTTCGCTGTTATGAAACTAGACCTGGATGGACATGATTGACTTCTGGTCTTCTTTCAGCCCAGTCAATGTAAATGCTAGCCGCAAAACACATCTACGAGATTACAGTACTGCTCAGAAGGAATTGTGAGAGCAACATTTTTTCAACTTGATTGCTTCAAAAACTGTATCTTCCAACTTAAATCTGAAGTTAATCCAGCCCACCAGCTTCTCAGTGTCCATTCTAAGGCAAGGGATTTCTAGAGGTGGAAAGAACACCAAGCAGATCCATCACATTCAATTGTGCTAAGAGAAAAGTGCTGAGGCTTAGCCAATACAGTCTGAGCATTTGAAAAATCCAAAAAGGGCTATGACAATTGTGGTTCAAAGGGGAGAAAAACGATACTTAGGGTCAGATTTAAGTTTTCGGCAAAAATAAGGTCAAAAAAACTTGCAAAAAGCATGCAATTCAGTTTGCTTGCAGAAAAAGTGGAATATGAATCAAATAAATGCATAAATAAATAAATAAATACATTTTGAAATAGCACCTCCTTTGCCTCAGGATATAACTTTCTGCAGCTTCTAGAAGGGTAAAAAAAAAAAGAAAAATCAAAATCTTATGGGAAAAAATAATATAAATATAGCAGGTGTATTATTCAAACATGCAAAACTTACGAATTGGCAAAAAGGGCTAAAAATATCTTGCTCATCTTTCCTTCAACAATGTTTTCTGTGCTATATTTCCCTTCCAAAATTTGCAAGAAATTAAATATTTGAGCAAAATGTGGAAGCAAACATCCTGGCAAGCTTTTTGCACTTTCTTTGCCCTGTTTTTGCATGCTTCTTAAACCAAGCCCTTAGTGTCTTATTAACTGATTGAAATTCAGCGGATTTCTTCCTAAACATACTTATTACAGTGAATATTCACCATATAGGAAAGAGAGATTTTTTTCCCCTACCTAAGTATTCAGAAATTATCTTTGTTAGAGCTGATCTATAAGAGCTACATTTCAGAACTTACTGTGTATATACTGCTTAAATAACTAGGCTGTTTTGCATGTGCTTAAATTCTGAATGCTGCAAAAAAAAAAAAAAGAATGACCTCCTTCTAGTTAATGTTTATTTCTAACACTAAAGCTTGACTAATGAAATATCCCTTTTGTTCATCTTTCCACGCTTCACTGCATGGTGTACAGGGTCAGTACTGTGCATGACACCCACTGCAAGCGTTGGTAGGTTTTCTATACAAACTCCTCAACTTTCCTGAATAAAAAGGCAAACAAAATAACAAAAAAAAAAAAATCTTAATATGTGCCTTTGAAAACTGTACTGCTGGGTGGTGTGATGCATTATCTGTTGTGTAAGACTAGGAGGGTCAGATCCTTCTCATTGTCCTAGTGTCTTGTGAATAAACATAATAATCTAGGAGATAAGTCCTCCTCTGGGTTTTTTTTCCCCCATTGTACTGCAACAGGTTTATATATATATGTGCTGCACCATGAGCAGTGATTTACTATGGAAAAGATTTTTGGATTGGGGGACGGGATTAGTGGTTGGCAACCTGTGCCTCGGGACACAACTCGCCATTCTGGTTTTCAGGATATCTGCAGTCAATATGCAAGAGATATATTTACATACAATGCATCATGCCTATTCATTGTAGCTCTCCTGAAAACTAAGGCCTGGATTTTCTAAAATCGCAGGCCTTGGTGAATTGCGCGGTACCAGGGGGGGGGTGGGGCGGGCCTGCGAAAGCCGGCAGCGATCGCACCACCGCGGTGCGATCGCTGCCGGCTTTTGCAAACCAATAGCGCCACCGTGAAAGGTGGTGCTTTTGGGCGCATTACTGGCGGCGATAAGGGGCCTTACCTTTTCGCCGTCAGCGAAGTCTTCGCCGCGTCCGCCCCGGTGCCGCCCCCGACTCCTCCCCTTCCGGTGCCGACTCTGTCCCGATCTAGCTATCGCACGCAAAAAGCTATAGAAAATGACCCCCTAAGCTGGCCGCGTGATTCTTGAGGGTCGCCTTCGGAACCTCTGGGCCAAATGGCAGGCATATTCCCGTGTATGATCACTGTTCACTTCTGGAGATTTTTCTGTGCAGGTAACATGATAAGAAATAAGTATAGGGAGGGCAATAATGAAAGCGCACACTGTGCACGCCCTTTGCACCTGCATGGGAGTTAGTGCAAAGGATGCACAGGGATTTCATGTACTTTGACTCTCCTGACCTTTCCCTGTCCCTTTTTTCACCTGGGTAAAAGTGTGTGAAATGTTCACAGTGCTTGCACTTTTACCTACACTTGGGTGGGGGTGGGGCCTAGAGAAGGGGGTGCACTTAAGTTTTCTTTTCCATAGATAACCACCCGTTTACCATTGACATCCCTTTGAATATTGCCCCCATCCCTAGGTTGTTTCCTGTGGTAAATCATATACAGAGAAATTATTTTGCACATTTGTTACCATCAATTGTGTTAAATTAAAAGATGTCTTGATGTGCCGTGTGGTATTTTAACACATGTGCTGCATAGCCCCACATCTCCAAATATTAGGACATCATGAGAAGAGAAAAGACAGTTTGCAACCAGTTACATACTCTGACCACCATTAGAATCACATAAGAAATACAACAAGAAAATTGGATTTTTAGTGCAGTTTTTTTCAGCAGAGGCTTAAAATGTGCTAAAATGAATTAAGCAGAGCCTCACACGGTTCCAGAATTCACATTTGCAGACCCAGTTCTTGGATGGTGTAATTGAACGTGTTTGCAAGGGTCACTCTTCGCACAAAAGAACTCTGAATTATTTCATCGGGTGGCTACTGTGTTCCTTTTCCTTGAGTGCTACAAGCCGGGTCGCATCATGCTTGTGTTCACGGCGCATCCCCTCAGGGACGGTAACTTTTAAACAGGCGCGCACACGTGCACGCGTTCGTCGACCCCGCATCCACAGATGCTTCCGTTTTATAATATACGCACGCATACGCGCACATGGTATAAACAGGCCGGACGCATACATGGGCGGGCAATTTTTAAATGGACACTTTTCATGTGCACACAAATTCTGCATCTACCACATAAGTGGGGGAATTTTACAAGGGGCACACTCCGCCATAGCTACTTTCCCCATTTTGCCCAGTTCATGGCTAGGACTTCCAGACCCCCTTAGTTTAACAGCCTTTCCTTCCCCTCTGTTAGCCCCCGACCCTTGAAACCCCACTGAGTCACCTTTATATATATATTTTTACCATTGTCACCATCCATGGCAGAAGTAAAATGTATGCGGCCGGCGACTCCGGCACGCGCAAGGATGCTTACGTATTTATGCGCATATTTCTTGGCCAGCCCCCCGACGCGCCCGCGCCCTGCCCAGACCATGCTCACGCTCTGCCCTTTTCGGAAACGTTTCACTTGTGTGCGCAGCGGGAGATACGTGCGTCCTTGGGGGGGGGGTGCGCCTTTTAAAATCCGCTTGGTGCACGCCGGCCCGACTTGTGCGTGTGTCTCCTGGTTTTGGGGGCGCTTAGGGCTTTCGAACTTCGCCTTCAGGGCTGTTGCATGACATGAACCAAGCTCTCAATGTTAGCTGGAAGGTTACAAAGAAATACAGGAGCTCGTCAGGTCATTTTTCTATTTAGCAATTTTTGAATGAGTTAAAAGCTCTGAACACAGTCGAGCTGTTAGTTATGATTCCATGCTGGCATTTATCCTTTCCAGTATTTGCACCGGTATCTAGTGAACACTGCAGGGTTCCTTCCATTGCAAAGCCACTCCATAACAATACATCTTTCAGGAAAACCTAATCACCTCCTGGGCATTTCACAGCAGCATTAAGACATGGCAGGTGGCAGGCGTAAGCAGCAAACAATGAGGCCGATGTACTACACAGCGCAGGATTACGCAAAGGCCGCTTTGCATGCTAGAAGGGCGAATAGGGTGACCCATTTCAGACAGCACAATTTGCCCTTTTAGTGCACAAAGGTCAATCTGTTTCACAAATAGCTGAATTTTGCATGTATTTTTGCACATGAAATTGTTTAAACTTATAGTTAACGAGTGGCTGCGATTCAAAATTGTGCAAAGCGGCTTCACTAGCTGTGAGCAGATAGTAAAAGAACATGCACAAATGGCTACACAAACGCAATTTTGCGCAGATTTTAATTATACCTCAATAAGGGATAGCTAAAGTTTCTGAAAAATGTACCGAAGAAAAACTACATGTACCATTTTTCTACTGGGTTTATTTGCAAACAAATCCTGGTAAGAAAAATAGCGCACGCTGTTTACTGAAGTGCATGCAAAGGTGGCACACCTGATTTCAGAGAAATCAGTTGTCAGTTAAAAAATCATCTTAAGATCCTGATCTTTTGTATTCAGTTAACAGTTCAGCCGCTGAGGAGATAATAGCTTTCAAATCTTTTCTGGAAATAGCTCCTAACCAACAACTTCTCTTCTCTATGAAGTAAACTTGGGTGCTTTTGTGCTAACCCCATGCAGGCATGAAACGGGCACCTATAATGCACAAGAACAGCAGAAAGGAGACTCTTAAGAGCAAGGCTTGTTGTTATGATCATACCTTTTTGTTTTATATCAGGGGTGGCTAACTCTGGTCCTCAAGAGCCACAAGCAGGCCTGGTTTTTCAGGATATCAGATAGATTTTGCATGCACTGCCTCCATTGTATGCACACATATGTCCAGTTGTATTCCTTCTGGATATCCTGAAAACCCAGGCCTGTTAGTGGCTCTTGAGGACTGGAGTTGGGCTCCCCTCCCCCATTCTAATTGGTGTAAATATGTAAGGAATAAGTGTATTCCAGGACATAAAAGAAAAAGACACCTAGGAATAAAACCAAGAGAAGCACCACAGTCGTGCTAATATTTTGACAATCCTTTTCGTAGCTGCTGCTGCGTTTGAAGTTCTGCGGTGGTAACCGACGCTCACCTCTCGGCTTGGCGTCCTGGGACAGGGCCCTGACCTGGCAGAAATGCATGGCCTGCTGCTGTGCCCTATTGCTTCATTCA
This sequence comes from Rhinatrema bivittatum, assembly GCF_901001135.1. NCBI lineage: Eukaryota > Metazoa > Chordata > Amphibia > Gymnophiona > Rhinatrematidae > Rhinatrema > Rhinatrema bivittatum. The sequence goes on from NC_042620.1 coordinate 242,001,983, forward strand.
AATGCTGCTTTTCTTTTTTTTTTTTTTTTTTACTAAATTTTACCCTATTCAGTATAATAATTTGTAAAATCTAGTCCAAGGCAATGGAAAACAAGAGACCAATCTTTCCTATATGTCCTAAGCATAGCAAGAACATACAGGGAGGAAACATTGTCAGTCTTGTATTTAGTAAAGAAATACAAAGTGTTGCCTTTCAAAGAGGAAGGCTCAAGGAAAGGTTTATTTCAGATTAAAAAGGTTTCCAGGACCCTGATCAGGATTTATGGAATGCATCATATAATTCATGCAGTATTCAGAGTGTAAGACATTATTTTTGTGCTTATAAATATACTAAGTGTTAAGAATGTTTTAGTTTTTCTTTAATTATAATTGGCTTTTCCCCTTTTCTCTCTCTTTTTTTTTTTTTATTTTCCTTTTTATGGTTTGAAAACTGCTGTCTTGCTTTGCATGCTGCGCCCTGGTGTATCCTTCATGGTGATGTCACATGGCTTGTTGCTGTGATACCTGCCACGCCCCCCAAATCCACCACATGTTGCCATGGTTACCATAAATGCTCCACCCTTCTGTATGTCGCTTCCATGGTTCCCTACTGAAAGTGCCCATGATGCACGGTGCCACGCCCACCACTGTGTCTGCAGCAACAACACCTGCTACCAGCGTCCCCTTCGCTGCAACAGCTACAGCCAATCAGGTTTGGCCCTTTAAATAGCTTTGTTTCACATGTTCAACTCTAGTTTATTATTGGCCCGGTTTGCTAAGGTTTTTTTTTTGGGGGGGGTGTTTCCCATCCCTTATACAAAGAATGGAGGTTAAAAAAAAGCCTCAGCAAATCAGGCCCTGTATTAGTAAGGCAACATATATGCTGTTTGGACTGGCAAGGAGCATAGACATGTGAGGTCCATACCACATCAGTGCAATGGCACATTGCCAACGAGTGTCTGATTATGTGACAAGAGTTTCTGAAAGCGCACTGGGTGGTGAGTCCATCCACAGTGCTCTCAACTTTGAATTGAACCCATTGCTGTCGCGCCAGTCCCAAAAAGTATATATTGTTTCCTAAGAATGCTTTTTTTATAAGATACATAAAATACCATTTATTTACTAGGCAAGTGAATAGTTGTACAGTCATGATGTTCTAAAAAATCTTTATTTAGGATTTTTTTTTCTTTTAGCATTCTAATGTCTAGAAACACTGAATGAAATAGGGGAAGAGAAGTGTTTACTTTGTTTTTCAAGCAATGAATAACCTAAAGATCTCAAAACTCAAGAACTGGATTGTAAATTACTTTCTGATGCCTTATCTTGTAGTCACTTCAGGTTTAATAGCTTTATAAACCACAGATCTTCCATGCCCATGTAGTCAGAGAAGGATGTCTGGAAGGAGGCAGACACAGCACCATAATTACTAAAGCCACCAAAATTATTACTACATGCTGTCTCTAGAGACAACAGAAACATTTCTTCAGTTCTGTAAATAGGACCCATAGTTAGTTAATACTGTCCTATAACTGACCAAGCCTTATTTTGAGTGATGATATGAGTCCTGCTTCTCATTAGATTCATTGTATTTAGCATACAGTGTCAAGGGAATCCAGTTTCACCCCTTTTCTGTATGTACGATCTCCCATGTTACTCAATGTACAACATTACTGTTATGTTATGTAGAAGTACCTGGAAGAGCAAAATGGCTACATTTTACCTCCAAAACAGTGGATCTCAATCCAGTCCTCAGTTACCACAAGGCCAGTCAGGGTTTTCAGGATATCCACAATGATTATGCATGAGATATGTTTGCATAAAATGGAGGCAGTGCATGCAAATATATCAGATTTGTATGAACTGTACATATCCTGAAAACCAGGTAGACTGGGTAGTCCCCGAGGACTAGGTTGAGAACTACTGCTGTAAAACACTCTTAAGCTTGACTGTGAAGGAGCTATGCAGTGGATGCAAAACCCAATCATTTTATAGACGAAGGCAGGCCTACATCTCAGGAAAGTTAAATTAGGGTGTGCTCCCCAGTGGCTTTTAATAGTTATGCATTGTTAGGATAACTTTCATACAATTCTACACGACCCCTTATACGCGAGTATATGGCCTCGCGGAAATCTATTGCAGTATTTTATAACCTGCACGAATCAGATACACACAGATTATAAAATACACGCATGACTACCCCTCAATATACATGCGTTTTTGGTTATACACAAATAACCTGCAATGCCTAGAAAGTGTGCTCCTTTCTTACCTATTTTATAAAAATAGATGCATGTATTTTACGTGTGGAAAAAATTACAACTTGCTCGCATAAAACCCTGATTTATACACGGAAATAGGTATATTTTTAAAACAAGCATGCATCATTGAAATCTCCAGTTTGCTGATACCTCCGCTAGTTTGCCCAGTCCTTCTCCAGATCATTGAGACCCTCCTAGCTCTTTCACCTAAACTCCCCACCCCGGTTCACCCAGATCTCTCACCCAACCTATAAAAGACAACAGTTGAGTCTAATATCAATTGCACAAGATAATTACCAGGTGTAAAATTATGAAATTAAGTTGCCTAATGTACTTGCGTAACTTATCTGCATAACTCTTAGCCCCGCCCTAGAACATCCCCAAAACACCCCTTTTTGGCAAGTGCAAATGTTCACGCGCATCCGAACATACGCATGTATTTTTGATGTTTTTAAAGTAGTATGTATGCAAGAACAAGCTGCTTACGCATGTATATGCTGATTTCACGTGCGTAACGCCTTTGAAAATTCACCCCTCTTTGTATGCATGTTTTCCCGAGGATGCTTTTAAATTCAGTCACAGCTCTCTATTGCCGTGGGTTTTCAGGGATTCCATGTGGGCTTCCAAAAACTCGGTGGGAAGAGGGAAGGCAAACAGGTGGCTACTGCCACCTGGAAATCAGCAGCCATGGCTGGTTTTTTTGCAATTTGGCGTAAATGTTTGTGGCCCTGCCACCCCTGTCTGCAAATGCTACTAAACATTTGCTTACCAAACACCGCCAAAATTGGTAGCCCAAGGGAGGTCATGTGCCCTTAATTCAATCAGCAAGTCATGTGCAAAATGATAAAGTTAAGAAACAGAAAATCTGATGTTTAACAGGTACAGAAGACAACAATGAACCGGACCTCGGGCTACCTACAAGGCATCAATAAGCATGAAAAGGGGTTTTTTTTGTGGCCTGTAAAACAAGGTGACATTACAGATATGGTTCCTGTTCTTTCAGATATTTTCTTGCCGGTGATAGCTTTTTTTTTTTTTTAACCGATTAGCAACCACACGCACTGAAAAGAAATTAAATAGAATTATCTGAAGGAGCTCTTTTAATTTGAAATCTTTTTCACTGTAGATATCCCAGTTATCAGTAGATGATCTGAGTAGCAGCTTGTTTGTTTCACAGATGTAGAAGTTATCCATAGAACAGTAAGTTTCTTTTCAATATTAAAATAATATAACAGTATTCACACTTGGTATTATTATTATTATTATTATATAGGAAACTGTGTCCTCCTAAAAAATACATACTTTTTTTTTTTTACTAAACCCAATTATAAACAGTCACTTCATGAAATATATATTTTTTAACTTTTTGTGTACTCTGACATTCCTGAAGTTTCAAACAGCATATAATAGCAACAATCCGATTTTTTTTTTTTTCTGTGCACACTTTTTATCACAGGGGCTTTCAAACTCTACTCTTTGAGGGTCTGATTGCCAGGGTAAAGAAAATGCACAAATTGTTATAAATCTGATTGTTCCTGGGCAGATATTTGGCACACCAATGCCGTTGGCTGCCCTCAAGAACCAGAGTCTCTTTTCAGGGTTAGATTATTATTAGTAGACCATATTTTGCAAGTTAAATACATATTTTCAATCAAAAAAAATAAAGTTTGCATGTCTTTTATTCAATCATTGCCCTTTACAACATAAATAGATTCAAAGGTCTGAGGATTTGTTTTTTTAATTTATTGTAAACATAAACTAAAAGGATATGTTCAGTCAGTTGTCATGAAATAGTGTTTTCTTAGGATTTTAGATTCTATGGTGATTGGCTTGAAGGTTGCAGCCAATATGCTTTCCCCACTCATCCACAACATTGCAGTACCTAGTGCTTTCATAGTCTGTTGCTTTGTGTTGCTTTCCATGTAAAACTAGCACAACATGCTAGCTTTTTTTTTTTTCCTAGACCTAGCAAATTTAATTTCGAAGGACGTTTTTTAAATTTTGTAGAATTTGTTTCCTTAGGGGAGAGGAAAGGCTGAAAAAAAAAAGTATTAATTGCTAGGCTTGCTGATCATGGAGCAGAATTTGACCTGTGAATCAGCTCTGACCTGATCTTTTTAAATACTGCAGGGAAAAAATTAGTAATTTTGATGAATAATTAACAAAAGAAAAGGAAAAAAAAATGTACAATTTATATTCTGTCTTGGAAGAAGTTTTGTGTTTGCCTGGTTTTCAGGGTGGGTTCAAATGGGAGTCATTATTCATATTTAAGAAATGTAAAACTAATTAGATTGGTTGGACACATAGTTGGCATGTACCGATTTTAATGGATAAATTAAACTCTTACTCGAATCCTTCAATTTCTGCTCCAGTTTGGCTACTTAGTCAATTGTGATGCAAACTGGGCTGCATCCTGCCCGTAAACAGCTTGCTTACTAGAATCCTGTCAATACGAGTGTTTCATCTGATATTTCAAAAAGAAAAGACATCCATTGCAGATCCTTTTGGTTCTGTATTTATAATTATTTGTAATGTAAGCATGACAGGAAAACATTTAGCCCTTGAGCTCTCATGAAACCAGAAAACTGGAGAGCAGGGATGCAAACCTAGGGGGTCATTTTCAAAAGGGATCGCACGCGAAAAGGGACTTTTCACACGTGAAAAGTCCCTTTTCGCGTGTGATGCCTAGATTGGGGCGGGTTCTGGGCGGTGTCCGCATCGGAAGGGGAGGAGTCGGGGCGGACACAGCGAAGACGTCGTTGACGGCGAAATGGTAAGGGCCCTTTTCGCCGCCAGTTTCCCGCCCAATAGCTCCACCTTTTACGATGGTGCTATTGGGTGTGAAAGCCGGCAGCGATGGCACCGCGGAGGTGCCATCGCTGCCAGCTTATGCAGGCCCGCCCCCGCTTCGCTACTCCAGCCCCCCCATTATCGCCGGATTTTCTAAGGTCTACGACCTTAGAAAATCCAGGCCCTAGTTTGAAAGGACGCAGATTAGCTAGTGGCAAGATACATGATGTCATGTCACTTAATTCATTATAATCTTAGAAGGCAGTCATCATTTTCACAATGCCTTTTGCCTTCATAGACTACATCATCACTATTATATATCTCCCAGATAATTAAAAATACTCCGGTAGAACAACTGGTGAATCAGTTGGGTGGCGAGGTGCCCACTTTCTTGTGGGTAGTTACAACCAATGAGAATGAACCTATCATGAGGTAATGTTCTTTAGACTTAGCCTTGGAAAGTGTCACTTTCTGGCATGACAGTCACCCAGTATCTCAATGCAGTCATCATATTCTTAGAAACAGAAAGAATCCAGTAACTGCCTGAGTATCTGTGTCTGACAAAGTGATATTTCCTAAAACGAAATGTTGTTGCTTGGCTTCTTACTCTTTATTTTTTTTTCCCCCCTCCTCTAGTAGACCATGTTGAAATTCTGAACAGCAAAATTGTGGAATACCAGGACCTCTCCATGGGAAGCTGCACATGGCCATTCTGTAAATACTCCTCCCTTTCCTCTTCACCCACCTCTACAGTAAGCCTACTGCAGCCAACTTGTTAACCAAAAAAAAAACCAAAACAACAACAACAACAAAAAAATCAATCAATGGGAATGTCAAACTAAAAGGCACTATACAAACAATTCTCTGTTAAACAAGATATCTAAGTAGAAAATTATAATGGACTTTTATAACACATCACTTTAACACACTTAAGGCCTGGTTCATTAAGCTTTTTCCCGTAGACACAGAATCAGGCCCTTACACATTTTCTGGCTATCATCGTAAGTGCTCCTGCGCAAGAGGACTGTTGGTTTACTGTTATACTATCGATGGATAAATGTTTTGTCTGTTTTTAAAGTGTTATCTTAACTGTTTTGTTTACATCATAGTCAACGGCTTAATTTTAAAAGTGTGTATCATTATCAACTATATTCAAGACCATTTTTTTCATCATTTTTATTTTCTATGTTTTCATATATAGCCTGTTGTTTATCTCTGAATTTTGTTATGGGAAACAGGAATGAAGTGTTTGAAAAACCAGGACACAAGAATGGCAAGGTTCGTGGTCAAAGGCCCAGTCACCCTAACATGACAAAGTCATTTGCTTGCCTCTGTGAAATGAGTCTGAGCAAAAAGCCAAGAATCAAATGCATTTGGATACTGAATTAATCTCTCACCCTTACAGAATAGGGTTAAGCTACACTGCCCATGCTAGTCTTGTTCTCCAGATAAATGGAGCTTTTTTTTTTTTTTTTCCAAACCCCTAACCTTGCAACATTCAAAAGGCTCTTTTAAAATCCAAAATATCTTTTATTATATGTTTTAAAAAATTTGTGAAAATGATTACAAGGTAGCTCTGGTTCTGAACAAAAGCATGAGTACTCAAACAAAAGCAGAAATATGGCAATGCCTTACTGAGTAAAGAAACTTCATTTCTCTCCTTTATTCGTTACAAAGTTGGACATCAGTTAAGTGGTTACTCTGCAGAACCTCTTCAGAAGTGTTCTGGGAAGCAACAAATTGAAAACGTGTTAAAATGCCTCTCTTAAATATTGATTTTCAAGCAGTATATAATTCTTATCTATCCTGCTTTAAGAATCCACTATACTCCAAAACTGGAGACACAGAGCCACTCAAAAAATGGGGACCTTCTCAGAAAAATGCAAGTTATATTAGTCATTTTCTGTTCTGGCAGCGTTAACCTCCCATGGGGGCACCTCAGGCTTTCTTGAAAATTTTCAATGGAAACGTTGCATTTCTGTTTGATATATTATCAATACCACCTCCTCTTAAAATTTTGAGAGGCAGTCATGAAAAAATACAAGACACGTCCTCAAATAGAGCAATGTATGAGCTGTTTCCCCCCCCCCCCCCCCCCGCTATGGAAATAAAACAACTTATTTATTAGTCACAGTGACTAATCCTGAAAAATTTAGCGATCTAGTCATTTGAGAAGAAGATGAGGATTATTTTACAATCACAATTAATGTTTCCATGGGTATATCCACGGTTCCCTCTAAGCTGACATGAACAACTGTGCACATGGCAAAACTAGGAGGTCGCTTGCACAAAAATGTCCACTTATGTACATATGCGGGCTGTGCGTGAACTACACAGACTTTAAAAAGCCACAAATTACCTGCGTACGTGAGGAATAGGTGGGGGCATGGGCATTCCGGGGCAGGATCAATGCATACGCACGTAATTCCGTATTTTAAAACCGCAACGTGTGTGCGCAAGATATCCGCATAACTTTACTGCGGCTTCTAAGGAGGAGCAAGTCTGTAGATCTCGAATTTTAGGACTTATAGAACAGGGTGAGGGGTCCTAGTGAACTGGAGGGCATGGAGGATGAAGAACCAGAGGGCACTGAAAGACCTCGATATTAACTGGGCAAACTGGTGAACTAATTGGAAAACTGTGAAAGTGGCTCATACGAGCCTGTTTTAAAATTCGCTTACATACACACGTAAAGCTAACAAAGTCATATGGAAGGTGCACGTGGGCTAACTGTGCTTGAGTAACCTCGTAAAATTTAGGAGCATACTTACACGCGGTTGGTGTATTTTAAAACATTTCGGGTGAATTTTAAAAGCCCTACACATGCCAAAGCCAGGAGATACACACGTGGATCAGCCCAGCGTGCGCCGCATGGATTTTAAGAGGTGCCTGGGTACTTGGGTAAACATTTTTTTTCAAAAAAGGTGCTGGGCATGGTCTGAGAAGGTTAGGGCATGGGCGTTCCAGGAAATCTGAATGAAACCAGCGCGTAATTATTTACGCACAGCAGCGCATACCAGAGTCCCTATCTGTGTAACTTTACTTCTGCTATGGACGGCATGTAGGTCACGAAACAAAAAAAAACTAGACTAGTCATCAGGGTTTTAAGGAACGAGGCCAACAGGGTAAAAGGGAGGCAAGTTAGCTAGGGGGTTTAGGAAGTCCTCTCCTTTACTGGGTCGGACTGGGAACGAACCGGGGAAACAGGTAATTGCATTGGCACACATATCTACTAAAATCCCCCCTCCCCCACTTCCGTGATCGAAGTGGCATTTGTTCGCATGCGTGTGCATCAGTGTAAAATTGTGCACACATGACGCACGTATAGCTGATTTTTTAATGTGCGTGCATATACCCACATATGTTATAAAACTGCCGCATCCATGTGCACGAGCTGGCAAACACATGCATAAGTGCTCCCGCGCGCAGGTCTTAAAATTCACCTTTATGTGCACAAGTGCACATGCAATAAAAAAAATGACAGCACGTATCTTCACTCATACGTCAATACGTGCGTGTCTGGGGGCATGTGTGCTCATTTTAAAATCACCATAATGGTGTGCACTGGAAATCCTGATATTATTTGCATTATACTGGCTCGTAGCACACAAATTTGATCACAGCTTATAAAAAGTTGCACAAAAGATCGTTTTTTTCCACACACACGGCCTTTCCAAAATTACAGGAAACATTGGGCATATCCCAAACTGATTATATACTGCAACATAGCAGTTTGTGCCACTGTGATCAGCAGCTGTGAAATGAGTAAGCCCCTTCTCTAGACAAATGCTCATATTAGAGGTAGAGTTTATCATCATAATCACTCTTCATGCTTGTTTTCACCATCAGAATTCATTTTCCATATGCATACCCCAAACCGATTGCATGCAGCAACCTTTGAATGGATATGTTTGACTATGACTATAACCTTGTGTGATCATATTGGATCACAGTGTGACTCTCAATGTCAGCCAACATAGAAAGGACATTGGACAGAAAAGGCAAATTGCAGCCTATGAGGTGAATTTTAAAAAGCCCAACGTGTGCGTTAATTAGGGGATACGCGAAGAAGTCAGGCTCACCTGCGCCAAGCAGATTTTAAAAGCCACCGAGAATGGCGCGTATATCCCGCAGCGCGCACATCTCGGACGTTTAAAAAAAAAAAAAGGGGGGTGGGGCATGGGCGTGCCATGAGCGTTTTAGTGCGTGAACCTGAGATGTGCGCGTAAACACTTACACAACCCAGCATGCAGCGAGGCCCCCCTGCCGCACAACTTTACTTCTGCTACGGATGCCGTGTAAGTTAAAAATTAAAGGAAACTAGGCAGATCTGTTGAGGTTTTAAGGATCGGGGCTAACTGGGAGGAGAGAAGGCTAATAAACTGGGGGGGGGGGGGTGTTGAAGGACCTGTCTCTTAATTGGGTGAAGGGATGAACTGGTAAAACTGGGAATAGCATTGACACGTGCCCCTTTTTAACCCACCCCAATTTACACAATAGAAGCAGCATTTGTGCGCACATGCACGTGCCCACTTAAAATTTGGCGCACATGTGTGCGCGGCCAGGCTATTTTATAACATATGCATTTGCGCGTGTACGCTATAAAATGGCTGCGTCCCTGGGTGCGGGCCGACATACGTGCACCTGCATGCCGGTTTGAAAGATACTGGCCCAGTGATCCCACCTTACCAAAACTGAGCATCACGGGCGTGTTGGCTGTGACATTCTTGTTCTCTTCACCACTAGATTCCTGTTTTCTAAACTATTAACATTTTTTTTTAATGGAAAAAGTGGATTTGAGTATTTCCTGTTTGCAAATATTTGTGTATCAACATGGGTTTTGCACAACCTGTGCCAGTGCCTCAACAGAGAGCAGATCTGATCATGTTAAGCCAGGAAGGATGCCGTCAAATGTCTGTGGCTTTACAAGCTGAAGGAGGTAGGAACTTTTGCAGTGCAAAATGGACTTCTGTGTATTACAACACATTGATGTAACAGTTTTTTATTTACTTATTATACATCTGGCATAAGCGTGCACAGAGAATGGAAACCTGAACTGTAGCTGTTTTCATGTCACCGAGAAGCACTGAGAATGAGAGGTGTAGGAAGACGTTCGATGAGGGATAGTCAGGGTAGTTTCATGAGGTGCCACAACAGTTTTGCAAATTGCTGGCAAATTGTAGAGTTCATCTGTAAACTAGTTAAAAGAAAAGCTTGAAGCACTAGAGTCTTCACCAAACTGAAAACAATCTGGGCAGTTGTGCCATACTGAGGTAGCACTATGCAAGCCATCTGGGCAATGGTTTGCTCTGATTTTCCTTCGTGCAAGGAACGAAAAGCAGTCGCCAGACTTTAAATTTCCTAAATAGAGGCGTTTATTGAAAAGTCACAGAACTAGCCGGTGACTCTAAAGAAATGTCATAAGGCAAAGGCTTCTTCACAATTTCTTGTACTCCGGTATGATTTCCAGCGATGCTGTATAAGTTTCCCCGCTGTTTATGAACTTTACCTGTTTAAAAAAAAAAATATCCAAAATGATTTCTCTTTGTCCATTTCCCTCAGCCTTATGCAAACAATATGCAAAAAAAAAAAAAAATGCTGAAACTTAGATAAAACGGGTCATATGGAGGGAAAATGAAAGCTAAGATTAGTAAGTAAATGGACGTATCAATACTCAATAAAAAGAATTTATTTAAACCCTAACTAGTAAACTGTAACATGCAATGAGGAAATGATTACAATAGTAAAATGCATTCACAAAATAATTCAAATTCTTTTAAGCAAAGTGGTTTTTGTTTATATATATATATGGATATATACATACATATATATATATATATAATATATATATAATAATTTGAATGGCATTTCACAATCAGCCATGTTATTTAGTTTTTTAAATATCTACTTTCAAATTTTGACTTTATTTTTGCATCAGTATATTATCATAGTCTATAAAACATACCAGTACACAAAATTAACAAAGTTCTCATTTTGTTTTTATTCTTGTATATTTCACAGAAATAATAATAATTAAAAAAAAAAGAAATTGAAATAAGAGTGAAATTTATGAGGAAACTCTATTTTTCCATTCCTGTTGAATGGATTCAGTTTGCTGGTGGTCTGATTTTTACCATGTGCCTGTTGAGGGCCTTAGAATATACTGTATGTTGAAGACTGTAATGACTATTAAAACTAGTTGATATCCTAATTCAAATGTAAATATACTGTAGCTAAAAACACATGATCTTACTAAGCATTGGCATAGTAATTCATGTCACATTTTCATTTGCTTATGGTTAGTTTTAAGATTTTTTTTCATTATATTCTTTTATATAAATATATATATATATATATATCTTTAGTAAGTAATGAATTTAATTTTGAAGGAGAGTTAGAAAGAGTTTGAGACTTTCATACATGATGTATTGAGCCCATTTAGTTTTGTTATAAGCCAACACTGAGGCATGGCAAGGTATAGAACATGGTCCATAAACTTAGTTTATATAGTTTACAGGTTAAGAACAAAAGTTAACTTTGTATGTAACTCCTACAATGATAGATTCATTGTTGACTAATTATATTGAGTTGTTGTTGCTATGGCAACAAAACGACAACGTGGCTACCTTTGTACACATTATTTGTGAAATTTTCACATGTAAATTAAGCGATGTGTCACAGTATGAGCTTGTTAACGGTACAGTTCAATACTGTCAGATAAAGAGATGATTGAATATTTTTTAAAAGCCCAAAGTCCCATGTGAACGCTGAACGCAGCGCCCTAGCGCTGCTTCCTCAGCCGTGAAGTTTACAACACATGGATTTAGAGTCAGGTTTTATAGCTTGTAGAAATTGTTGTGTGGATCGGGTTATTCCACAGTATTTTTTAAGGGGGATATTAAAAAAAAAAAAAAAAAAAAAAGATGGTGCTTCAGATTCACGGCGAGTTTGACTGGCCTTAATTTCACGTCGCCTCTGCTTAGCATTTTCTGAGAGTTCAAAACAAAAAAGTCTGTGCGGTGAATTGGCTCTGGCATGAAAAATGTTTCCTCTGGAATATTTTAGTTACTGATATTAGCAAGGTCTATAAACAGAATATTGTGGAATAACCCCCTTAACAGTGTTGAAGAAACAAATATGCTGCAGTTAAACTGATTCAGTTAGTGTACGAATGTGTCAGACACACCTTTATTGCACTTATGTACATAGTCCATGAAAGGAATCCTTGCAACTTATTTTGAATATAGAAGTCCGTAAAATAAAGGAGAAGTTTGTAAAAGAGATATTACTGAGGCTTTGAAAAGAAGGCATTTTTTTGCTATAAAACTTATCTGAAGGCATGATGTTGCTTTGCTGTTGTAAAAGCTTTGTAGTTTGCCACAGCTTACGATCCAGCAGATTAAATAACAGTAATAATAATTTAAAAAAAAAAAAGGTCACCGCCAACCTGCAGCACAGAAAGTGGGGAAGACGTTCATTCAAAGATCATTGGCAAAGATTTTAACTGCTTACACTGGAAATTTTAAAATGTGCAGGGCTGGGTCTTCACACATCTCTCTCTTCTGCAAAATTCTGAGGTTTGCAAAAAAAAAAAATTGTCAAAAAATGTCTGCACGAGAGGGCTGAATACTCCCCCAGATTTCAGCAGTGAGTTCAGCATTTTAGCAACGAACAATAAAAACAAAATTCTGCAGGCCCATGTATCTCCCAATATTTGTTCAATTTGTCTGTGGCCGGGGAATTTTGGTAGACTCGAGGCCATGCTGTTTAGGAAGTAACTTGCTTTTATGGGTCTTTTATGTCAGGGAAGGGAAAAGATAATTTAAAAGAAATTATTTTTTTTTCCAGTTGGTTATGTTTGTGTTTTATGTAGGAGGCAATAATCTAATCGAGTGCTTTGCTGTAAACCCCAGAGGTAACTTTTTCCTCTTAGTATTTGCACCAGTACATGTGGCACTTTGGTGCATAACATGTGTACTTTTGCTTTGATTACTGCTGCAGGAAAACGGACTCGCAGAGATTTGAATTGGCGTTTTCCGCGGATACTTTTTCAAAGTTGTTTGGGATTTTTAAAACAGTGTGTATAGTCGTGAAAATCCCAAACTATGCATGCTCTTGCCTTCACCCAGCTTAACCCCCCTGCCCCTGGAAACACCTCCGCAGTATGCAGATAAAAAAGGACAAGTGCATTGTGGAACAATGTGCACGTTAACGCCAGACAATTTTCAAAAGGAAATGGCTTTGAGAACTGCCTTCCCAGGCTCCTAGCATTTAGCTATCAATTGTCTTCATGAATCTAGAGGAAAGGGTGACATGGGATATGGTAGAAGCATAGCTTGGGGCACAACCATCTGTTCAGGAATGGATTTCCTGACTCTGCACCCTATTTATCTGCAACTCATCAGGCATAACGGGGTAGATTTTAAAACATGGACGCGGGTATATTACAACATGCGCACATCGGGGCGCCAATGTTATGAAATACAGTTCCTGCAAACACATGCGCGCCGGATTTTAAAATCCGCTCACGCATGTGCGGGCAGGTCGGGAGGGGGGGAATTAAAAAAGCTACATACGGTGAAGCAAGTAGAGGCTTCCCCAGTTCCCTATACCCCTACCTAACCTTCCTACCCTTTCTCCTCCCCTCTACTCCCCGACCCTTAACCCCTTCCTAGCTGCTTGCTTTTTTGTTGTTAGATTACTTACTGCTTCCTCGGGAGCAGAAGTAATCTCCGCGCGCCGGCTGGCTGCCGACGTGTGCTTCCCCGGCCCCTCCCCGCCCCCAGCCTGCTCCTTTTGAGAGGCCCGGCCAGGCCATTCCGAAAATGTGCGCGCAAACCCAGCCATGCGCGTAATCCCCCGTTTTTACGCGCGCGGGCTTCTAAAAATTAGCCCGTAATCATTTTACAAAACTATTTTGAAAATAGTGTCAGTTTCATTATATGGTCAAGAAGTTGTGTGAAACCTTTGTTTTAATCAATAAAACAAATAAAGGCCTGGATTCATCATTCATCGCAGAATGATGAACCCAGCAAAAACGGGGGGGGGCTGGGGGGCGAAGGGGGTGGGCCTGCGAAAGCCCGCAGCCTTTGCACCACAGCGGTGTCTTCGCTGCCGGCTTTCGTGCCGAATAGCGCTACGGTGAAAGGTGGTGCTATTCGCCGCGCTACTGCCGACAATAACGTTGGTAACGTTATCGCCGGCAGCGAAGGCACTGCCAACTCCTCCCTCCCCCCGCCCCGACTCCTCCCCTCCCCTAATTAGCATTATATTGCATGCGAAAAGTCCCTTTTCGCATGCGATATGGCCTTATCGCGTGCGTTAGGGCCCTAACGCATGTGATAAAGCTTTAGTGAATGGCCCTAAAAGACAGTTGGAGAACTTAGCTTGGAAGAAGCTGTCATGGCAGCACATACACATGGTGCGCCACTTGTTGGATATACATACATGAAATATGTATGCTAGCACTTCCTCCTGACTTAAGTGGTAAAATAACCAGTCAACTGCCCAAGTACAGGGGAAGGAATGTGATCCCTATATGTAACTTTAAGAAGGATTAAACATCATTGTTGTTGGTGAGGTAGAAAGAGAGCACACATGGCCTTGTAGAAAATGGAAAGGCTCCAATGTCATAGCCAATCACAAAAATGCTGGTGTGCATGGAAAGGAGGCAGAATCTGTGAGCTTAATTCACCCTTGCTCAAGACTTGGAAAAATGTACGAGAAAACTGTATTCACCATCTTGGGTGAATAAATGCACACATGGCCTTTGTTTACTCCTGAGCAGCAAAAAAAATTCAGCAATCTGTGCATCTTTTAAAATGCTGCATATATTTGGGTACATTTTAAAAAAGAGCGCGTGTGCGTACTTTTGTTCACGCACCAGGCGCGAACAAAAGTACGCCGGATTTTATAAGATACGCGCGTAGCCTATAAAATCCGGGGTCGGCGCACGCAAGGGGGTGCACATTCGTGCAACTTGCACGCGCCGAGCCCGGCGCGCGCTGCCCGTTCCGTTCGAGGCTGCTCTGAAATCGGCGCGGCCTCGGAGGGAACTTTTCTTCCACCACCCCCACCCCCCCCCCCCGCACCTTCCACTCCCTTCCCTTCCCTAACCCACCCCCCCCCCCCGGCCCTATCTTGACCCCTCCTACCTTTATTCAAAAAGTTACTACTGCCTCCGGGCAGTAGTAACTTACGCGCGCCGGCGCGGCAGGCCCCGACACAGGCCGCTGTATCGGGGCACTCGGCCACACCCCCAGACTGCCCACATGCCCCCGAACACGCCCCCGAGCTGACACCATGCCCCCTGGCCAAGCCCCCAACCACCCCTTTTTGCAAGCCCTGGGACTTACGCACGTCCCGGGGCTTGCGTGTGCCTCCGAGCCTATGCAAAATAGGCTCGGCGCGCGCAGGGCCGTTTTAGAAGGGTTACACGCGTACCTTATGCTCGTAACCCTTTTAAAATCCGGCCCAAACAAAATCCGGTCAAAACAATATAATGCAGTCACTGTCTTTGAATAATTACTTAAGCTACTATACTGAAAGATATCATTGCTTAGGCACATGATTTTAAATATTTTTGGTGCTGAGGTTTCCCCAGCAGTAACTTTAACATTCTTCACCACCACCACTATCCATCCCCAACCCAACTCAACACCTCAGGGCTATTTCCACCAACCTCTCATCCTCCCATCTTGTCCCCAGCAGCTTTTCATGCCCTTCAGTCTCTCTCTCTCTCTCTCTCCCTTGCCACTCTCACAAGCCTTTATTTCCCTCACCAGCCTCTCTCCCTCCCCCCACTAGCCTTTGCCACTTTCTCTCACTTCTCTTCCCGCCATTCTCTCTATCAGCTTCCTTTACTTTCTCTGGCTCTCCCAGCCTCTCTTTCTCCCCTCACTCCCCCATCCTCTCTCTTCTAGGCCCCCAGCCCTTCTCTCCTTGCTTCCCCAGTCTCTCTCTCTCTCTCTCTCTCTCTTCTAGACTGCCCAGCCTCTGTCTTTTTTACCCCAACCTCTCTAACCCTTCCCCTCTCTATCTCCCCCAGCCTTTCCCTCCAAACCCTCCAGAAGCCTCTGCACTTTTTCTCCCCCACCCTTCCAGCCTACCTCTGTCTCTCACCCTCTCTTCTCTCTCAGCCCCAGCCTTTGTAGCCATACACTTGAAAGCCAATTTTCAAAGGGGAATTTCCCTCCCTCCCCCCCACCCCCCGTTTCACCTTGAAAATTCAGAGTTGACAGGGGCTTTCAGTACAAAAGTACCCACAGTTTTTGAGCCTGCTTTACCTTTGGTGCCAAATCTGCGTAAGGATTTCAAAATGAAATCCCTGCACGTACTTTACCTCTCTAATCCTCCATCCCTCCCATCTCTCCCTTTTTGCTGCAGCTAAACGTTTACGCATGCAGTTTTTTTGGCCAATGAGGGGGAGGCCAGTTCTCTGCCCCAGTGAATTTACCCAGGTAACAGCTAATTTATCTGGGGAATTTTATTGAAAATTTGCCCTCCCCCCATGTATGTTTCTAAAAGATATAAACCGAATAAAGTTCATTTGTGTTCCCAGAATTCCCTAAATCTTATAGCACGGCCATGAAATTAATTACAGCTGTTTGGGACATATATATTTTTCTGGAACTCAACCTGCGCTCCCATTAGCTCTGCCAGTTCTGTGTAAACGCATCTAAAATCTTTGTTGGTGATCTTTAATGGTGTACCCTCAATAACTAAAAGGAAACTGTCTCTACAAGGAACCCAAAAGCACGCAAAAATAACATAGCTCTTCAATAAGGCTTAAGTTTGTTGTTTTTTTTGTCAGACACCCAGCAGAAAGAATTATCTGACACAGAATTACAAGGTTCCAGTTCTTTGTTACCGTTCACAGATGCTATTTGATAGTAGTGGAAGCCAAATGATTTTGTTGCCATGGCTCTTGTATCCTAGCAGATGAGGGGATGACATGACCATTAGCAGAGTAGTTTTGAGAATAATCTTCTTTTTCTTTGCAAATTAGATCTGTTTTATAATCAGGAAATGAAATCAAACGTCACAACAGAAAAAAAAAATTGCTGCTTATTCTGTAAAGGTAACAATGCTTTTGTCAATCATTAAAATCAAAGGAATATAAAAAGTATCCTTCAAAATATTCTGTTTATTTTAATTTTTAAAAGAACATTTAACATTTTGCTATATACGGTGTACCATAGATACTTGGGAGCACTTGCTTCCTTCTTTAGAGACATCTGATTAAACACGATGCAGTTAACTTAGCACTAGGCACAGTTAGAATCAGAACTGATGTGTAGGTAAAATATACTTCTAGTCCTGTGAAATTGTAATAAACTAAACAAAGCAAACAAACCTAGATTATGGTTCAGTCTTAACAGCTCCAGAATGTGATAGATCATTCCCTCAACTGCTATCAACAGGATGTATGCTTTGAATTTTTCTTTTTCTCTATTTTTTTTTTTTTGCCAGATTTTATTGCTGTAGTGCTTGTACGTGCTTTAGAAATGTGCACAGTGCTGCCCATTTTAATATGTTACTTCCTATATTGTTATTGTTTATTTTTTGATCTTTTAATAAAGTGTATAAAATTCTTTGTTATGTTTCTTTATGGACCCCCTTATCCACAGGTTTATAGGATCTTGTCCTCAGAACATTTGAAGTTATATTTTAATATTATTCTAAAAATAAATAAAAATCTGGATGTAAAGTTATGATTGTTATGGGCTGATGTTGTATCTGATGGTATGGGTAAAATAAATGCATTTCTTTCCAGGATAAACTTACAGTACCTTGAATGATAATGGGCTATGTGTCCTTTTTATTGGATACACCATGCGGTGACGTTACTAACACATGAAAGAAATTTGTATTTCAGAAAAAAAATAAAATTAACCATTTCTAGACACCGCCTGCTGGTCTCTGTTGTGCACTAGACTACTTAAGGCCCATTACTTTGCCATTTGTTGATATATCGTGCTAAAAATCTTTAACCCATAAAGAAAACATTTAATGTGATTCAAGTTTTCTTATGTCAGAATAATAATTTGGATTTATATGGTGCCTTCCATTCCAGTAGGATCTCAATGAGAGATGCATCATTAAAACCTTTCAGGTATCTGAAGGTCTGTATCATATCTCCCCTGCATCTGCTTTCCTTGAGGGTATACATATTTAGGTCCTTCAACCACTCTTTATTTGAGGGAGACCTCCCACTAGTTTTGTTGCCCTTCTCTGGACCACCTCCATCCTGTCTCTGTCCCTTTTGAGATACGGTCTCCAGAGCTGAACACAATACTCCAGGTGAGGCCTTACAAAGGACCTGTATGAGGGGGATTATCGCCTCCTTTTTCTTACTGGTTTTCCTCTCTATGCAGCCCAGCATTCTTCTGGCTTTAGTTATCACCTTGACACATTGCTTTGCCGTCTTCAGATCGCTAGACACAATTACCCCCAGGTCCCTCTCTTGCTCCGTGCACAACAACCCTTCACCCCCCATCCCATTCAACTCTTTTGGATTATCACACCCCAAATGCATGACTCTGCAGTTCTTGGCATTGAATCCCAGCTATCATATCTTCGACCAAGCTTCCTTAAATCACTTCTCATTCTCTCCCTTCCTTCCAACATGTCCACTCCGTTGCAGATCTTAGTATTATCCACAAAGACAAACTTTACCTTCTATCCCTTCCACAATGTTGCTCACAAAGATATTGAACAGGACCGGTCCCAACACCGATCCTTGTGGCATTCTGCTTAACACCGTTCTCTCTTCAGAGAAGGTTCCATTTACCATCACACGCTGCCTTCTATCCATCAACCAGTTTGTAATCCACGCCACCACCTTGGCACTCACTTCCAAGCTTCTCATTTTATTCACAAGTCTCCTATGCGGGACCATATCAAAAGCTTTGCTGAAAGCTTTTGATATGGTCCCGCTCTTCCTTGATCCAATTCTTTTGTTCACCCAATCAAAAAAAAAATCAATCAGATTAGTCTGACAGGACTTTCCCCTGGTGAATGTATGCTAACTTGGGTCCCGCAATCCTCCTGAATATAGATAGTTCACTATTCTTTCCTTTAGCAGAGTCTCCATTAATTTTCCCACCACCGAGGTGAGGCTAACCGGCCTGTGGGTTCAAGCCTCCTCTTTGCTCCCACTCTCTGAAGTGGGACCACCACCGCTCTTCTCCAATCACTCGGCACCACTCCCATTTCCAGCACCTTTTGGGTTGATGAACTGGTTGCATATCACTGGTACTAAAACAGCAGGAAAGGTTCCATGTATATACTTATGTGTGTTTGCATATGTGTGTGTGGAAGCTTCTGTGTGTGGGGAGGGGAGCCTGTATATGTGTGTGTGTGTGTGTGTGTGTGTGTTTGTGCCTTTGCCTGTGTCTATGAGAGAGAGAGTGGGCTTTGGAAACAAGCATATTGTCTTTGCAAAGTGCACCTTCACTGTTCCAGGCACCAGCTGATGGCCACAGACAAGACATGACAGTCTGACTGACTGACCAAATGGACACAGGTCTTTTATATATAGATAGATTTTGGGATTAAAACAGCCAGTAAAATTCCAGCCCTGAAACTAATTCAATTTTCATCAATTCTATTGTACTTTTCTGATTTGCATTGAATGTTTAAATAAGCTGGCCTTCTGCTTCATGTTGCAGAGTCCCAGGCAAATCCAGTCCTATGCTAAAATCATATCAGATACCGAGTGCAGCTAAAAAGGTGACTTTATTGAGGCCTGCTAATATGGACTTTGCTTGCACAGGCAGCCTTGGTGATGGCTGCTACTTTGGATCAGTACAAATAATGTTGCATTGTGACAAAAGAAACATTTTGAACTTTGGACGCAGCCTCCATGAAGATGCCTGCTGCTCACTCAGATCTAGATCATTATAATATTTCTTATCCAAGTCATTTTTGGAAGGACTTTGATCAGGTAAACACAGTGATACTGGATCCATATTTGTTGTTCTACTCTTAATCTTTAATTCACAAATGATCTCAGTTGTCAGGTGTATGTTCAGCAAAACCACTGAAATACTATGTATCCCATGAGCAGTATTCATAGACCATATAACATAAAAAGAAAGTCCTGTTTTCATTTTACAGAACCATATTCTACAGAAATATATTTGTTCTGCATGCATGCAGTACGTACATTGTATACCTTCTATTGGAGGTCTCTCTTCTAATTACAACAATCTTCCATTTTGCTTCTTATATTTATTGTATTAAAATTTATAAACCACTTAATTCATATAATAAAACACCTGAAGTGGCTTACACCAGTCAATAAAATAAAACACAGAAACATACAAAATCAAAGCCATAATCCCCCTCTAGGCCACCCTTCTTCTGGCAGCTCCCTGTCTAGCTCAGCCCACACACATTATCAGGGCCCTTGTTCATGAGCTGAGACTTTAAAGAAGGGCTACCATGCGTATGACAGGAGTGAAACATCAGCATCTGGAAAGATTTGGTTTTCTTTAGTATTGTTTTTCTTTCTTCCTATTAAAAACGTTCTACTGTATGAACTGAATTATGATCGGGTGGCAAAGAGGGAACAAAAAGGGTGAATTACAGAACAATGGAAGGGGAGTGAGAGATGAAAAGGGAGCATAAGAGGATAAGGTCAAAATGAAAGACCACATGCAGGGTGGATGAAAATTCAAGGAGAAGCAATGGAGGACAGAAGGGCCTCTGCCCAAAGCAATAGTGGAAGACCCCTTGCTGGCCACTCTCCCTACAATTCTGGACTCTATGGAGGAAGGCAGCTACCTCATCTCACCTCCACTACTACCCAGTTCATCCAGATATGGATTTAAGTTTTTGCTGCCCATAGGCAGGATCAGAGAGGAGGGAGAGGGGAAAAGGAAGGTCCCCCAGAGATTGCAGAGCAAAGCGGCCCTAAAGCAATTGGGAGCAGGATCCCTCTTCAGCCCAGGTACGTTGCTTTAAAAAAAAAAAAGTTTTTTAATTTTATTTTTATTGAAGTTTCAATTAAAAGTTACATCAAAAACAATGTTTACAGAAAAAGTAGAAATAAGATCACCCTTAATCACCTTTCTAGGAAATATCCCTATTACATATATTATAAGAATTATGGGAGAACCAAATATTAAAGCGGATCCAGAGGAATTTGGAAATATAAATCATTTTAAAACATTTAACTGAAACACCATGTCATGCACCCATCTCATTTAACCAACAACCTCCTGGATTATTTAGGAGTGCGAGTCCAAGTATACACGCAATTGTTTCTGGCTCAGAAAAAAAATATATCATTTTGATAAACCAGGATACACCTGCACGGGAACCGTAGATAAAATTTGGCTCCCCGTGAAGTCACTTCACCCTTCATCATCAGAAAAAAATGTTCTTTTCTCCTGCATTTTCTTAGTGATATCCTAATTTGATAACCATAAAAGAACTGGGTCTGGTTACGAGAAGATAATCGTGATGCATTATCTCTGTCTGAAGATTGTATAAAAGTCACCAGCAATGTTGCTCTAGTTTCTATTTTAGCCTCATAAGATTTTTTCCAATATGTCTGTAAGATTATCTGAGGAAATATGGCCCTGTTCTTGCTGTTTCTTTCCTTCTTTTCCAAGTAAATAAAATATTTTTGAAATAGCTGGAATACTTGTTTCTGAAAAACCTAAGATGTTAATGAAATAACTTTTAAGAAGATCCTTTGGTGCCATCCATCTAGTTTTAGGAAAGTTCAGAAATCTTAAATTGTTTCTTCTTAACTCATTTTCAATGTAATCCATCCTCTTAGTTTCCAAACTCTCAGATTTTATCAAATTACATTGTACCTCTTTCATACTCTTAATTTCTGTCTCCACCTTATTCACAGACATTGCCACCAATTGAATCTTGTTTTTCAGTCTGTGTTTCTTCCATATTTTGTTTTACAACATTAGTTAAATCATTTATGGCTTTGTTCATATTTGTGAGTGCTTTCCAAATTTCTTCCAGGGTTATTTTTATCAGGCATTTCCAACGAGGTGTTCACAGTTACGTGTATCCTGGTCTCCTTACCTCCCTCTCCAAAAGGTCAGCCTCGTCTGAGTCCGAATGCCGCACCTCCTCTTTCTTCCCCTTGGAGCCCGCACCCAACGGGCTCTCCGAAGACGACGGTAGTTCCCCATCTCTTCTCTGGGTATCAGAAGTTCTTGGGGCAGCTTGTATCCTTGGCATTAGGATTTGTTGCTCCGTCCCCTCACCATCCAGGGGCCTATACGGCATGGCTGGAAGTGTTGGTGCTCCTGGGGCTGAGTGCTCTCCGCCACTGACACTGGCGGCCCCTCCCACTGGTATCTGGTGCATGCTCCGGAGAATCTCCTCAATCCGCGGTTGTCGAGAAGAAACGGGTAGAGGTAAGGTTATCCCGAATCCTTGCTTTTCTTTTAGTATGTGGCATCACAGGTAATATAGAATCGGCAATTCAATACAAAAGAAAGGATTTCAAAAGAACACCGCGGAGCCAAGGTGTTTTCCGTGCCCACGGTGTGGCAGCCATCTTGGTTCTCTGTTGCTTTCAAAAATTGTCACCCAAGGAATTTGTCTGTGTTATCTTTTCCTAAATCCTTTCACTCCTCTACAGACCCATTGTTCTGTGTACCTTCACGCTTGGTCCTGACTACTAGGCTCTGTCTAGCAGCACACCTATTCTGAGAATTGTTTCATTCCTCCTTCAGCTCAATGCCAAAACCCGCAGACCCCCTTCCTTCTACTTCCGCAGTCATGGACTGCTGATTCCTGCTTCCCACCGCTAATGCCTTAGTCTCACAGTAAAAAGGACAGTGTCATTGGCAGAAAGCAGATGGAAGAACAGACGAGATGGGGAGGAGGTCCACATAGAGAAAATGAATGAGGAGGAGGAGAGAATGTTGAATAGAAGAGAGCAAAGGAAGACGAGTAGAGGGGACTAGAATGAAGGGGTGAAAAGACACGAGGGATGAGAGAAGGGACAGGGGCGGATTGCAAGAAAATATCAGCCCGGGGTTTGTTTGTTTTTCAAATCCAGCACACGTGGTATCTGTCTGACTCCCTTGTGCACTTTCCCTGCAGTTTGTGTTTCACCAGTTCCCAAAAGCACACCAAAATGACCCTTCAGAGGTACATCATGTGACCTGGAGCCTGACCGAATCAAGCCAAAAAATGTGCAACATAAATTTCAAATTTTTCCTAAATAATCAAGTAGTAGAACTTACTCTAGACCAGGGGTGAGCAAACAGAGCTGTGGGCCCTCTTCCAGCCATGCAATCGGTTGCCATCTGCCCCCAAGTCTGGTTACAGCTCTCCTAATTATATCTTGTATTCCTGATCTGGTATTAAAGTCTCTTGTCAACCAATCAGCTCTTGAACCAGTTGCCAAGAAATGTGACAACCACAGTGCCGCCAGCCACTGTCTGACACATACACAGTCTCAGACAAACATTCACCCACTTTGTGTGTGTGTGTGTGTGTGTGTGTGTGTCTCTCTCTCTCTGACACGAAGACACCCACACATACACTCTCGCTGTCAGTGTATGGGTGTGTCATAGAGAAAGAGGGTGTATAGGTGTCTTTCTGTGTTAGGGAGAAAGACACACACATGCACATACACACACACTCTCTCTCTCTCTGACACACGTATTCCGTAATTGGGCTGCTGCTCATATGCTCACACAGCGAGTGCCCAATACTGCCATGGCACTATGTAAAAAGTTTTTGCTTGCTGCCAGCCTGCAGCAGCCATCTCCCTTTCTCATTCCCACCTCCACCCTTCTGGGCACCCCCACTCCAGGAGGACTCACTGGTTCCTCACCTAGTTAACCCTTTCAGAAGGAAAGACCAGCCTACAGAAGCTTCCCCAACACTGCACAGGCCCTTCCTCTCGGCTCATCCCATCCCTTTTTGTAACTGGAGCTTGCCTCCACTTCTTTGTGACCCTGCCGCCGTTCCAGCGCATTACCATTGACCAAGGGCTACAGAATCTGCTGCTTTATGATTCCCCATTGCCTGCCTACTCCAGGGGAGGGGCGGGGAAACCAGATGTATGTCTGTTCCTCCAGGCCTTAAAAAAAGAAAAATGAAGCCCTGGCTGAGATTGGAGAGAGCCACAGGACCCAAAGCAGCACAGCTCCAGAATCCTGCTTTCCCACGTAGATCCAGTGCAGCCAGGGCTGGTGCAAGGGTATTAGGTGTCATAGGTAAATCTTACAGCCTTGTACGTCCCAGCCCCTTCCTCCCCACACACAGTTATGCATTTATAACTGTTTTTAATTAAAAAGGACAAAGTACAGTCTTATGAGGTAAAAGAATCACTTACAGTTTGTACATTATATTTACAAGCACTGCTGTGGTGCCAACTAGAAAACCCTGTAAAATAAAAAATAAAGAGACACGTGGATCCCATATTGCATTAAGCCTATTGTAACATGTTGGGTTTAGGCTCGGCTTTCAGAAAGCCTTGGGTAACCTGAATTATAATTAAAATACAGTAAAACTTCAATACCAAAACAGCAGTAACAGCCAGCATTCAAACTGTGACAACCCTACCTACGAGAAGGCAATGCTACAAATATTATACCAGGGTCTAAAACACCAATTTGGAAACCAAAACAAGCTAAGCTACTATAAGTGCCTACACTGAAACTACATGCTAGCAGAGTACCTCACCTCTGTCACACATGCAGAATACAGATCAACCCTCACTAAAAACAGAATAGAGACCCTAAAGTATAAATAGAAATGTGCAGGCAAAAACTGAAATGGAAACTGCAATAAGCTAGATTCTGTATACAGTGCAACAATGGAAAGAAAGAAACATTACCATTCCTCTAAAATATCAAATCAAGAAATATAAATCAGCAATCAAAACATCCAATAATTAAACTCATATAAAACTTTTAAAAATTTCCCAAAAACCAATAAAATATTTGTAAACAGCAGACACATCAGATAATACCCAATAATTGAAACCAATAAGAATTTTAAAAAATCCCCCGCTTTCTATACTTTCCAGTCACCCTGAAATTGTTCTAGATTAATGGGGGTGAAGGAACACACAAACTTTCTCTTCCCTCACATGAATGCTGGCACACACACACACAAACTCCCTCGCTCCCGCTGACACACCCACTCACACACACGCACACACCCATTACACATACATACACAAACGCTCCCTCACACCCACTGACACACACATACGACAGTCACACTCACTGGTTCAAATAGACACACACACACACACACTCAGTCACACCCGCTAATACACATTCACTGCCTTTCACTCACTGACACATACGCACACTTGCATGATCCCTCGCACACTCCCACTCTCTTTTCCCCTGCGACCTCTGAATTTATTTTTTAAAAATTTACTTACACTGGTGGGCAGGAGGGATCCAGGCAGGGATACTAGTTGATGGCCTTGCTATGGGTAGGTAGAAAGGCCTGATACAGCAGGGTGGGGTTATTTTTTGCCTCTGCCCCAACATAAGGGGGGCCTTCAGCAGAAATGAGTCAGAGGCCATTGGTCAGAGCCTGAGGCCTTCAGCCATGGTGAGGCAGCAGTGGGAGGTCTGCTGGCTGCCTCAAAAGACAAAGAGAGCGATGGGGTGGTGTGAGGGAAGGTCTCGGAAAGTTTCCTGCCACCGTGGTGATGAGGGGAGGGGCAGGGAATGATCCCAAAGAGCTCAGCAACACTGTGGAAAAGAAAAAAAAATGCAGGCCTATAGATCCACGCTGCAGCCGTGGAGACAAAAAAAAAAAAGACAAGCCATGGAACTGCAGCTGCAGCCATGGGAAAAAATAAAAACAAAAGAAACAGAAATGAGTAGAGAGCCTTGGTGGAAGTTCCCGCTCCGCGAGAACAGCTGCTGCGGGCCAGGTTTAATCGCAGCGGCTCTACAGGCATGGGGTCACTGCGATCAACACCAGTGTCATGGGACTGGCCCGACCGGCCCACCGGGGCATGCCCGAAGCCCCAGTAGGCCAATCCTCCCCTGGAAGAGGAGGACAGGCAAGAGGAGAAAATGATCAAAGAATAGACTGGGGGAATGAAGACAGATGAGAAGAGATGTGACACCTTTGGGAAGAAGAGACTGTAGAGAAGGGTGTGTATGATAGGAGGGAGAGAAGAAACTGGATAATGAGAGGAAAAAAACAATGGACGTAAGCTGCTGAAGTGGGAAAAGAAAAGAATGAAAAAGGTCAAAAAAAGTATTTAGACACACTGGAAAGCATGGAAATATATTGTATTATTTTAAATAATGTAATCAGAAGCGAATGTATACAAATGTGCCATAGAATATTCAAACCCATGCCAAAAAGTTTATTCCTGAGCTGCCAAGACGAAAACCAGGGACCTTGGGCCATAATTAAACTCCCAATAACAAACGCAGCTTTTAATACCTAATGAGCAGCGGTGCGGGCTTGTCCCGCGCCGCTAGCCGTAACCAGGGGAGAGGCGCGCGCAGGACGGGTCCGACGTGAAGGGAGAAGGGGGGGGGGGGAAGCGATAATCACGGGGAAACGAGAGCCAATGGGAGGTCGCCAGCGATTCGAAATTGTGGCGCTCCCATGCTGCTTAGTGCTGGTGAGGTAGGAGCTGTTCGGGCGGTTGGAACTGCAGTGAGGGCGCGCGAGCCGAGCGGGGACGGGTTTCAGGCATCCCTCCCGGTTGTTTCAAAATGTATGTTTAATGCCAAGTGAATTCAATTGTCGCAGCAAAGGCGGAAAACCCGAGCCCAAGTTTAAACGTGTATATAAATTGTTCAAAAATCGTTCGATAATTGTTTGGGGGGCGGGGGGGAGGGGGCTGCTGCACGAGAAGGTCAAAAGAGCTAGGGGCTAAAGCTCATTGACCACGGCTTATCATCGTTGGGACGAGGCGGGGTAAGTAAGGGGGGGGGGCAAATTGGCTCACCACTGGGACGTGGTGGTGAGCAACACGAATAGAAGCAAACGGGGGTAGGGAAGGGGCAGTTGGTCTGAGACGTTGTCAGCCACGTGTTTGCTGTGAGGGCTCGGGTTGTTGGAATAAACTGCGGCCTTTTTTAATGCCAACGTGTGTGTTGTATTACTTGGAAGGAAGGGGGGCTTGGGCCAGGCCAAGCGTGGGTCTCGACTCCCTGGCTACTTAGAAGCAATCCTTCCACAACACTGCCGGACACGTCATAAATATTCATACGCAGGCAGAAATGAGTCTACTTTACTTTTTATTAATATGATCCCCTTCAAACTGAGAGGGATCTGAATGCAACTTGGATCCAAGGAGTGCAGGAAATGAGAGACCTTGCATCACTTAAGGTGTTTTGATTACCATTTTCTGTGAATCTCTCCCTCCCCCAAAGTTAAAAGATCTTTTCTTTCTCCTCCTTGGATAGGGGGCAGGACTCCGCGAGCTCCAGCACACACTCCTTACTCCCTTCCGCAGGGTGAGGGGAGGGAGAGATTGTACAGAATGAGATGGGGGCTGAAAACCGGATAAATACTTGTCTACCTTAAATAAAAATGATGTCGTCAAGAAGGTACTGGAAATGGAGGCGGAGGATAAAAGTCCCAGAGGAAGACCCAAATAAAAGACATGGATCAATACAGCTCAGCAGAATACTGAGCAACAGAACTGAGCTTGGCCATGGCAGAGGGTGGCAAGGACCGTATTACTCACAAGCGGGAAAGCCATATAAGATAAGGAAAATTGTCTACTTCGAAGAAGTCCCATGCAGTGTCTCAGCGTCACAGAGAGGGTAAATTGAAACAGAGGCTGATTCAGG
The DNA here is from genome assembly GCF_901001135.1 of Rhinatrema bivittatum. Taxonomy (NCBI): domain Eukaryota; kingdom Metazoa; phylum Chordata; class Amphibia; order Gymnophiona; family Rhinatrematidae; genus Rhinatrema; species Rhinatrema bivittatum. The sequence goes on from NC_042620.1 coordinate 242,029,794, forward strand.
TAGTACAGGCTCCTGTGTTGCATGTGCACCACACACCAAACTAAATGTTTCTCAGCTTCCTGAGGTTCAAAATTACACATTCCTGAGTACTTTGGAAAATGGGTTTTATGTTCAGTCACAAAGGTAAAAAAAAGCTGCTCCTCAATGTTGGATACCCCAATACAAAACAACTTTTAAAAAAACCAAGCCATGTCATTGACAGTTCAACACATTTGGAAAAAAGATCAATGCTGTCTGGTAAAGCAAAATTATTTAACATTAATGACCAAGCATTTAATTATTATGCACATGCAGTTATCAGGAGTAATGTAATCCAGTTAAATTAGGTCATGACCTCCATGTCTCCTAATCACTGGGAGGTAAAAAGGGTTAAAGAGTTCAAGTTGAGATTTTAAACTACTTTGCAGTTCTGTCCAATTAAAATGCATTAATTGAGTAGCTGTGGTAGCATTCCCCAAAGCATTCCCTTTAGAGTAACCCAGAAAAAGGATCTCCTGTGATTAATCTCATTAATCCACTGAATGACAGTAATGCACATTAACCAGACATGATAAGATGTGTCCACCTACTCTTTACGTGTGCATTTCTTCATCCTTCATCCGATCATTTTTTAAAATGGTTCTATGTTTCCTCAAGAGTACTGTCAAAAGATGTTGCACGTTTTACGTAGAACTTGTTTACGTCTGGCTCTAAGCACTATGCAGCTGTCATGCGGAGGGCCCATGGGCCATGCTATCCTAGGTCTGTATCAAGAGACTTAAGGTATCTCTTGAGAATGGATCATGGATATATTCCATCAAAGACAGCTGACTGTGCTGCTGGCCTACATTTAGGGTTTTAATTCATCACTGTGGCGGAAAAAAATATTTCGGGTAGGAATTAAATAACCTTCAAATGGAGAGTGTAAAATGTTTACTTTTTGAATATAGTTGGGGTTGCATATGCTGTTAATATAGGAGAAAGGAAAAGTTATAATAATTGATTGCTTGGTGAGCACCCGTCATGGCTGGTAAAGTAAATTAAATGAGAGGTGGTCCCCTGAGAGGTGGGAGCCTATTCAAAACCGGTTTTTGAGTTAATCTACAGAAATTCTACAAAACCCGCAACTCACGGGCATACTTGCAAACCAGATAATTTGTAGAATAACCCTTGTCACATTTACACTAATTCACAGTAAATTTTCAAGAAAATAAGTAGCTAGAATTTGCTGCTGATCTTCCAGATTTCCATGGCAGCAAACCAGGGCTAATTTCTGCTTGGTTTGCTTTCTTGGCAAATTTATTAACCCACCCATTGTCCCCTGCTTTATTGAACTTAGATTTCATGAAACTATCACCAAACCTGACACATAAAACTTCTGTACTTCAGAAAATGTAAATAAGCCATCAAATGTACATTGGTTCTATTCGGAAAAGTACTGATTTCATGTCAGAGGGTGCCCTTGCTCTTTTCAGCTTTTGACATATCTCACTTCCTGTCTATTTGACTTGTCACTTCCTCTCTGCACATCTGGCAAATCTTTACCATCCATATTCTACATACATAATTGTTTTTCAGGCAAACAGGAGGGAAAGTTGCACTAACTATCTTTTTAGGTTCATCTAGACATTATTTGTATTCATTAACATTCTTTTCTCCCAATCAGTGTTAGCAGACAATTCCAGGTGATGAGTGGTGTGAGAGTGAGCTCTTGTTGCTGTGGCATAATTGACGCAGCCTCGTAGGTGAACCTACAAGGCCTACGTCAACATCTGGCAAATGTGCCCTGATGCAGTACAGACAGGAGCTTTGCCGGTACCCGCCGCCTCTCCCGCAGGTTGAGCCTTTGGATTCTGGCAGCTGGCAGGACTTAGGTGGGTCCCTAGGTCAGTGAAGTGAGCAACAGTCCAGAGGCACGCCGGGGTCAGGACAGGCAGCAGACTGAAGAGATGAGGAACAGGCCAATGGTCAGGGCAGGTGGCAGGCAGGCGTAGACAGGGTACAATGCAAAAGGTCAGGTCCAGGCGGCAAACAAGTGTAGTTAGGTCCAGTGCAAGAGGTCAGGTCCAGGAGATCAGGCCAAAGACAGACGAAGACACACAGGAGACACTGGACGAGGCAGGCAGGGCAAGGCAAGGCTGGAGCATAGGAACATGAGAACAACCTATTACGTAGGACAACCAGGAACACAGGAGCAACGCGCACTGCTACTAGGCAGGAGACCCGTTGCTAAGGCACGGTAATGCTGCAAGGCCTTGCTTAAACAGTCTGGTTGGGCCGATGTCATAGGGAAGTGCCAGTCAGTGTTTCCCGCTGTGGGGCTTATACTGAGATAGATTTTCAAATGTACACCGATTTTATAACATGCGCATGATATAAAATAAGGGGTCGGTGCGCGCATGTTATAAAATCAGGGGTCGGCGCGCGCAAGGGGGTGCACAATTGTGCACCCCTTGCGCGCGCCAAAGCCCGCGGGTTTCCCCCATTCCCTCCCCCTAAACTAACCTTCCCACCCCTTCCCCTAGCCTTTCCCCCCAGCCCTACTCTAACCCCCCCAAATTTTTGTTATATCTTTTGCGTCTGCCTCTGGCCCCGCCCCAGACTGCCCCTTTAGTAAAGCCCCGGGATTTAGACACATCCCAAGGCTTTATGTGCGTCGCCGGGTGTTACGCCGGTGCGCGTAACACCCCTACGCGTGTAAATCTTCTGAAAATCCAGCCCATTATGCGCACACATGCATGCAAGCGTGCCTAAGGAAAGGCAGTGGCCTGACAGTGTCAGTGGTGGTCGGCAGCGCGCGGTGATAGCAGCTTTCTGCCATCATAGGAGGCCTACGGCAGCATCGGTCAGCAAAGGGGGTGAATCCTGTGAGCCACCAAACGTAACATCCAGGCCAGAAGGGACAGCCAGAGTCAGTCCTGGGTTTGCCCCATTACATGAATGTCTTGTAATTCTGACTACTCTAGAAACAAAAAAAATATATATGTATTTTAAAGAAAGCCAACAGAGTAGTTGGATGGAGAAGTTTGTTTTATTAGGAAACAAATCATTTAAGATGCAGAAGTTCGCACAATGCACTGCGAATGAAGCGGAAGCTCCTTTTGGAAGATGTGCCTCCATCACCTTTCATTTACATAACGTTAGAGGAAGCAACACAAGAGTCAAGTTGTAAAGGTGCTATGCAGGTGCTAGTCAGCTTAGTTCAGAGCTGTAAAGTTAGTACTCCCAAAAGCTAGGATATTAAAACATTTGTTATCCTAAAGCCATTATTGTCTCTAAGTAAATATTTTATGTTTGGGTTTTTTGTTTTTTTTTACATTCAAATGGTACTTCCCCCCCCCCCCCCCCCCATTTTATAAGAAAAGAAGGGAATCATGTCACACATGCACTGGGCCACATCCTGTAACTCTTCACCTAACATGCTGTTTAGAAGGGATGCTTACTGCCCCAGCAGCACTGGGCTGTCTCTGCTGGTGTCTGGCTGCTACTGGATTCTGAGAAGGACAGTTACCTATCAGAGCCTCTGACAAGAACTTACTTCCCCATGCACAGCTGAGAGGGGCTAGTGGGAGACGGAGATGAGCAACCTGGATAAAGTAGACAGAGTCCTAGGTCAGCTAGTAGAGCCTACTCCTTTAGCTCAGAGGTAGACTGGTTGGTTTGGAGTTGGAATTTACCAGTCCAGATCCCAAGATGCGCAGCTGGAAAACGAAGGTTTTGGCACTGCAGAGTGCACAGGGAGTGTAGAACCTCCAGAGGAGGGCAGAGTTTGAAGTGGGAGCAAATGATGTCCCTAGGCCTCAGATACTAATCCTGAATCTCCATCTTTAACACCCGACAGTAATGGTTTGCATTTCTTAGTTTGCCTGTAATCTGAAAATAAAGATGTGAATTCCAACTTCATTATTTATTTACTTATTTATTTATTTTTTTATATTCTACCTATATAGGTAGAACTTGTTCTAAGCATATGACAAGCCAATATGCAACAACGTAAGTCAAAGATTATGACAACGCAAAACTTAAAATAAAATATTCCATATGAAAATGTTACCTTCAATTGAAACCACAAATATAAAAACGTAAATCATTCTTTTCCACATTTGTCTAGAGGCCACTCACATTTTATAAAGTTGGCTCTGCTGTTGGCGCATAAATGTATATTAAAAGTGTGGATCACTGAAACCCCTCCCCTTTCTTTTGGAGTGGCAGAAACAAATGTCTACTCTCATGCAAATATGATGTGGGTGTTTCAGCTCATAAAGTTGATACAGAATATGTGCCGGCATGGAAAAGATTTTTTGACATAATGCCAGTTGAGTGCCCACTGTCAATATGTAAAAAAAAAAACCCCAAACGTTATTCCACCGAGATGGAAGGTGAAAACTCGATCTGGAGGCAGGATCCTGCTTACTTAAGTTACTGGGGGTGGCAGGGCTTTGGGACGTATGGATGTGTATGTGCCTGGTGTGACTGTGTTTAGGGGGATGGGAATAAAATGAAGTGGCAAGGGAAGTTTGAGCATCATGCAGGGACATGTTTATATTGCTGTTAGTTTTAATCTTGGCTACTGCTCTTGTTTGTACATTCTTTGCCATTATCACAATAAAATAGATTTTGAAAAAAAAAAACCCCAACCCATATATCATGTTTAAGCTACAAAGTGCTATGCTGGGTCAGACCAAGGTCCATTGAGCCTAGAGGTGTTATGTTCCCAACATACAACCCAATACAGACCCCTTGGGCACTCCATTAATGACCTTTCTCCATTTTAAAAATGACCCTTTAGTCCTAGCCTCTGTTTCCTGTCTCTTTTTTATCCAGTTACAATCCACAATAGGACATTGCCTTCTATCCCATGACCTTCCAATTTCCTGAGGAGTCTTTCCTGAGTGACTTTATCAAATGCCTTCTGAAAATCCAAATATACTGTATCAGCTGGCTCACCTTTCTCCACATGTTTATTTACACCCTTAAAAAAATCTAGTAAATTGATAGGGCAAGACTTCCCTTTGCAAAACATGTGCTGACTCTCCCCCATTAAATCATGTCTATTTATGTGGTCAGTAATTTTGTTTCTAAGAATAGCTTCTACCATTTTGCCTAGCACGGACGTTAGGCTCGCCAGTGTATAGTTTCCCAAACTATACACTGCAGCCCTTTTTAAAAATTGGCATCACATTGGTCACCCTCCAGTCTTCTGGTACCGTGGCTGCTTTAAATGATAAGTTGAAAATCCCTAGAAACAGACTTGAAATTTCATTGTTGCGTTCCTTCAAAACTTGGGTGAATACCATCCAGTCCCAGTGATTTGTTATTCTTAAGTCTGTCAGTCTGATTTACTACATCCTCCAGTTTCACAGTGATTGCATCTAACCTCTCAGAGTCATTTCCATCAAAAAATGTTTCCGGTGACCCCAACATCCTCCTTAGTAAAGACAGAGGCAAAGAATTAATTTAGTTTTCTGCTATTTCTTGTCCTCTCTGACCACCCCTTTTACCCCTTGGCAATCTAGTAGCTCACCCGACTCCCTTACAGGCTTTTGCTTTGAATGTACTTGAAAAAGTTTAGGGTTTGTTTGTTTTTTTTCTTGTTTTTACTTCTATGGCAAGCTTCTTTTCAAATTCTCTCAGCCTCCTTAATTCATTTTTTTCATCCTAGTTTTCCAGTGCTTATGTTCTTCTCTATTTTCCTCATTTCGGTCTGTTTTCCATTTTTTTAACTGATGCCATTTTGGCTTTAATTGCCTCTTTCACTTCACGATTAAACTACGCTAGCAGTCATTTGATTTTCTTTTGACCATTTTTAATGCACAGAATACATTTTTTCTGGGCCTCAAGGAGGGTAATTTTAAATTGTGTCCATGTCTCCTCCATGTTTTTAACCTTGTGGATTGTGCCTTTCAGTTTTTTTCTGACCAAATTTCCTCATTTTATCATAGTCTCCCTTTTTATAGTTAAATGCTACTGCAATAGTTTTCTTTCGTATTTGCCCACCAGTGATTATGTCAAATTTTATTACATTATGATCACTGTTGCCAAGCGCATCCACCACCTTTTTTCTCTTGCACCAGGGCCTGTTTTCCACTGAGAACTAGATCAATTATAGTTCCCTCTCTGACTGGTTCCATGGCCAACTGCTGCTTGAAGCAGTCATTGATGGCATCTGGGAACTTTACCTTGCTTTAATTAGGCTCTTCTTGAGCAACTTATAATCAGTAGTTTTACAGAGTTCTAAGGGAAGTACATTCCATGATGCTGGACCAGCAACCAAGAAAGCTTGTGAGTGATTTGAAGATGAGCCATCTTAACGGAAGGGGTAACTAGCAAACATTTGTCAGGCAATCATAAAATGCAACCAGGTGTGTATCTAGACATCCATTATAGACTGCAAAGGTATTGAGGACCTTCGGCCCAATAATACTTTAAAGATCGGTGTAATAACCTTAAAGTTCAGTCTTTGAGCTATTGGCTTGCAGTGTCTATTTGCTGTAATGCTAGGATTTATCTGATAAATGGGGATGACAATGTGTCAACATTTCTTCACCTAAGTTTCACAAGCTCAGTGGAGAAAACAACGCTGCAATATAGTGAGCAACCCTTCATGAATCAACGCTGCAATATGGTGAGCAACCCCTCACTCCTAACAGATAATCAAGTCATCGTTTTTTTAAAGAGCAAAGGAAAAATGTAAACAATTCAGATCTTTTGTCCATAACGCCAGGTACTTGTATCCTGGATTGGCCACTGTTGGAAACAGGATGCTGGGCTTGATGGACCCTTGGTCTCACCCAGTATGGCAATTTCTTACGTTCTTATGTTCTTACAAGTAGGGTAGAATGCTATATTTTCTTGACACTGTTTTTGTCAGAAAAATTAAAAGATCAGCTACATGGATTTTTCTTTTGTTTTCATCTTCCCTTGTCAATGAGCAGACCCCCTTCCTGTGCCCTATAGAGGAGCCACACAGACAAATTCTCAAGACAGCCTATGCTCACTGAATACATATAAACAACTAGAATATAAGGACTAGGACCACTTTTTTTTTTGTTTTATGAGCAAAAAGGGCCAGCTGCCCCAGGAACCCCTGAATAGCAGGAGGTCCGTTGTATGAGCACTGCCCTGATGACTGCGTTGGCCAATGCCCCCGATCTCGGCAGAGAATCGCCCTCGGCTTCACACTCCAGCACCTTCCTTCTCAGGCAGCGTGCATGGAAAAGGAGGAGCAGGGATGAGCCTGGAGCAGACAGAGCCCATAACGCTCAGCAAAGAAGAGGCACCTTACTCTTTAATCTAAGCCCCTCCTTTCCTGTCATTCAGGGAAGAGGGGATGGAGTGTGAGCCTGGAGCAGAGTCCTGCAGGGCAAAGATCTGGACAACAAAGCAAAGAGGAAGGGAGCTTGTGTCTGCTTATTTCTATTTCTAATTTGTGGTCACTTATTCTGTGTTTGGTGAGGGTCTGTGTTCTGTAGGTTCGACAAGATGAGGCATTCTGCTAGCATGTAGGTTCTGTGTAAAGATCTGCAGCAGTCCAACTTGTTCTGTTTTCTCAGTACAGGGTATATTGTTGTTTTGGACCCAGTGGAATATTGTAGTGATGACTTTTCACATGGGGTTGCTGTTAGTGCTGTTTTGGTATGGCAAGTGTGCTATATGGGTTGTGAATGATATTTTTGCAGAATTTTATGTTATTTCATATTTATAACGTGTCTAGTGATGGAGGAAGTTTGTGTCACTGTTACTGAAATGACAGCAGAATTTGAATATTCTTGAGTTTGTTTTTTATGGTGAGTAGTACTGGAGTAACATCCTCATTCAGCCCAACCAGCAGTTGCAGAGATTAACTTCAAACCAATGCAGAATGGGCTTTCTTTCTTTCATTTATAAATTTAGGTATTTCTTGAATTTTTTATGTAATCTACCACCGAAAATCACACACATTCATCAGACTTCATCAGACACTGTGGCATGATTTCTGAAACATATTTGTATTATATGTGTGTTTGAGTGTGTGTGTGTGTGTGTGTATATATATATATATATATCAACCTAATAAATGAAGCTTGACCGATGTGCCGCAAATGCGCAGTAGAGAGCAGCTCTACTGCGCATGTGCGGGCAAGCACGTCGGTCTCAGCGAGCGTCAGCTGGATATCAACATGGCGGCGTCAGGCGGCGTCGAGCGGTAGCGGCGGTGGTGACGAGGAGTGGCAGTGTTGGCATCGAGCGGCAGCGGTGGCGACGAGGAGCGGCGGTGAGTAGCGAGGAAGGAGAGAGTGAGAGGGAGGAGAGAGTGAGAGGGAGGGAGGAGAGAGTGTGTGGGTGGAGGAGGGAGGGAGGAGTGGTGTTATGTGGGTGGAGGGAGGAGAGAGTGGGTGGGTGGAGAGGTGGGGAGGAAGTGAGGAGGAGTGAGGGGGGGGAGAGGGAGAATGAGGGGGAAGAGGGGGGAGAATGAGGGGTAGGTAAGAGACAGAGGGATGTGAGTAAGTGGAAGGGTAAGAAGTTGTGGAGCAGAGAAAAAGGGAGTGCAGGAGGGCTGAGGGAGAGGGGATGGGATTGAGATGAGGTGGGGAGTGACCTGAGGGAAGGGGGAGGGAGGTAAGAGTGAAGGGAGGGAGGCAGTGGGAGACAGAGGGTGATTAAGACTGAGTGGAGTGAAGTGGGTGAGTGAACGAGGGAAGGGGAGTGAGGGAGAAAAAGTGTAGAAGGGTGCTGTGTTTGAAAATGGACTGAAAAAAAAATTTAATGTAGCCCGTTAAGCTTAACGGCTTGTGTATATATATAACAAAGGTTAATATTTAGATAATGGAGGTCCATAGGTCAGCTGCTGTGTGTCTCAGCTAATTAACAGGATAAACTTTTCCAGCTAACTTAGGGCCTATTTTCCAAATGTCTCGCATGCGGTAAGGGATGTTTCGCATGCGAAATGTCCCTTTTCGCGTGCGATACCAAAATGGGGGCGAAGTCGGCCCCGGAAGAGGAGGCGTCGTGGCATCACCGGGGCCGACTCTGTGACGACGGCGCGCACAGCGAAAAGGTAAGTGCCTTTTCGCTGCCTATTTCTCTCCCAATAGCTACACCTCCTATGGTGGCGCTATTGGGTACGAAACCGGCAGCGATCGCACCGCAAACGGTGCGATCGCTGCCGGCTAGTGCAGGGCCCGCCCCCGTTTCGGCCTCCCCGCTCCTCATCTTCTAAAGTATCGCAGGTCTGCGATACTTTAGAAAATGAGGCCCTTAGCCTATATATTCAGTGGCTGAGCAGAGTTAGCCAGAATGCCCCTAACTTATCTGGCAAAATTTTATCCAGATAAAAAGTTACCCAGCAAGAATTTAGTAACATAAGTGCCCAAATATTCATTTAACCTGATAACCTCTGAGTTATCCGGCTAAATGTTTCTGAATATGGCCCTCAGGATATCCAATTATGTATTTTTACAGGATTGTTCTGAGAGGGAGAGTTGCGGAGTCATAATTATTGTTGAGTTAATTATCAAACTCTCAAGAGGTGGGGAGAGCCTCTGGGCCTGAAAGTTAATTGGGTTGGTAATTGGGCACAAGCCTAAAGGTTCACTTAGGGCAATGACTCCCAAAGCAGTCCTGGGGGACCCCCAGCTAGTCAGATTTTCAGGCTCTCCGCAATGAATATGCAAGATATAAATGTGGATATAAGGAAGGCGGGTTGTCTGAAAATTCTATCTCACGCACATTCTTGCAGATGAATTTTCAAGACTGTCTGCAGTGCACCATTTGTGCACGTAACTGAATGTGCAGAGATTTAGGCTGGTATTGTACAACCTGTGTGGCAAGAGCTGCGTAGTTTGTAAAATACAGAGTATTTCTGTCCCCAAAAACTACAGACAAAAGCAAGTCTGATTTCAGTTTCGTGAGTCGATTTGCAGGTGTAAAAGTGCTCAGACAGGTTTCGTAATGTACGCGTATAAACCTCTTAGAAACTAACATCTCGCAGGCAGGGCCGGTGGGAAGCACTAGGCGAGCTAGGCTTGGGCCTAGGGCGCTGACCATTAGGGGGCACGAGCCATGTGGGGCTGCGAACGGCAGCAGCAAAGAGGAGTGGAGATTTGAATCTCACAGCCCAGACAACTGAGAGGAAGGAGTCAGGGCCGCGACCGGGGGCAGGGGGTGTCGGCATGACCGGGGGGGGAGGCGGTGCAAGGCAGAAGGTGCCTAGGGCACCTAATCCCCTTGCATGATATTGCAAGTGCGCATGTATTCATGAGATTTATAAAATATAGACACGTATGTGTGACTTTCACATGTGTATGCTATTTTTATGTGTGCAACCTCTATAAAATTATTTACAATTTTACCTGATTTTGTATATCCTGGAAAACCTCACTGGCCTGGCGATCCTCCAGATTTGGGAACTGCTGACTTAGGTTGCCTAATACCCTGGCACCAGCCCTGCCCATGGTGCAAGGCCTTTAACATCGTGCTTGTGCCAACAAGGAGGCAGACTCCTCACGCATGGGCCTGCACAGGCTGGAAGAAGGTGGAGACGTGCTTGCATTCGCCCCCCGCATGTGCTTGCGATGATCTGTACGGGCCAGACGGAGGAGGTGGCAGCATGCAGCTGCCTTTCTGTCAGCCGGGACAGAGGAGAAAAGCTGTAGCAGTGGGCCAATGGCATCAGATTAACAGAGGAATGGAGAAAGGAGAAGTGTGATGGAGGCAGGGGGGGGGGGGTGTTTAGTAGTGTAGAAGAGCAGAGGGCTGAAAGCAAGGTTCAAATCTCACTCCTCCTACTGATGCTTCTTGTGATCTTAGGCAAGTCACTTAATTTCTCCACTGCCTCAGGTACAAGCTTACAGCCCCATCAACTAAGCCGCAGTATTTTTCCCTGAGGGAAAATTACAGTGGGATTCACCAAGTTGTGGCAAATGGCCCAGCAGCTTGATGAATCACCCTGATGCTCAGTGAATCCCGCAGGGGAAAATACCACAGCAGCAAAAGGACCCTCAAGCAAGCAATGCGGGGTGTTGGCCCCAGGGCCGCAGGGCTGCCATTGCTTAAAGAGGGCCACTTGGCCCCATGCATGCCCCCCCCCTCCCTCCCAAGTAATGAAAAAACCTGTGGGAGTCTGCCCAGAGCCCCTGTCCCACCTCCTCTGCTACTCTTGCAGGCAGCCCGTGTAAATAAAAACTCTTTAATGGTATGGCGACACTCCTCCCCCCAACCCTGCTCCTTCACAAGATGCTGAGTGGTGCCATTTTGGAAAATGGCCACCGTCCAGGCCCAGAGGACGCTCTGGGATCCCATTGGATCACAAATGACTATATTTCAAGTAAGGGAGGGGGATGGGATAGGGTGGGGGTGGGGGCGTCTTTATATGTGGAGGGGGGGTGTTTAGGAGATGGGGCAGGCCACTGGACCATCAGGGCAATTTCTTTCTAAAAGGAGGGGTCTGGGGGTCTTGATGTAGGGGCCCCAGCCTCCCGAGACCAGAATTTCTTGTAAAGGGCCAAGATGTCACCATACCTTAAAAGAGGGGTTTTTAAAAATTTACAACTAGGGGGCTGCCTGAAAAGGCGGTGGAGGGCAGGAAATGGATCTAAGCAGATCCCCACAGGTTTTTACATTACTTGTGGGCGGCATCCTCAGGGCCAAATGGCCCCTTTAAGGCTAGGCAATGGGTGCATTAGGACATGCATTAATGTCCCAAGGGAAATTGGCTCAACTCCTGAGTTGTAGTTAATTATAGTCAAATAACATGGCTTAGAAATTTTTGAGCAAGCCACATTATTTGATTAACAGTTCTTTATTGCCAAATACTGACTAGTGAGAGGTGTGGGTAAACTGGGAGGAGTTCAGGCTAAAGAACCAGGAGGGTTTCGATGACCTGGAAATGGACTGGGCAAACTGGTGGCCGTAATTTCCTTCCTGCGTGCATGTTTTAAAGTTTGTGGACTCGCGTGTGCAAAAGCCAGGGGCTAATAAATACATGCGGGTGAAATCTCTACATGTAAATGTAAAATTAGAAGTACAAATACACACATATAACAAAAGCGCACCACTAACCTGGATAAGTCTTACAAAGTGCAACTTACCTGATTAATTAAGATAGCATGTTTTAAAATCATGCGCGCGCATCCATGTGTGCGCAGCTCCCGGCGAGCACACATGGACACGTCGATTATATAACATGCACGCGCTGGCATTATTAAGACTTTTTCATGAATCTAGGGATTTCTTTGTATTGTATCTGGTCTTGTACAGATACAAATGCCATGTGAAATGTGCCCCAAAAACTAATACATTTTAGTGATAAGTTAACAAATGCTCTCTTCATATAAAGATGAGTTAAGCACACTGTAAATTAAAAAATATTTAAAAAATATATAAATATGAGAGCTGTTATGAAAAAAATTGTTGTTAAAAATGTTTAAAGAAATTTCTTGAAAAAACATTTTTATTATTATCAACCAGATTTGAACCAGCATCAGTATGTTGCATGTCAAGTGACCTATCTACTGCACCACAACTTATAGGATGTTCTAGGTTGGTAAAAGAAATTAATAGCCCAGTCCTCAATGTAAACTTTGATTTGGATGACATATTCCAACTGAAAACTTACAAATACTTGTATTTTATCAAATTTTAAATAAAGCTTATATATTAAGGAACTTAAAGATAAACATTGTTATTACTACGAATACATTTTGTTGTTAAAAAAAATGTAAAGATGGTGTTGTTAACTAATTGTTGTGCAGAAAAAAATATTGTTATTCTTCTGGGAGAAACAATGTCGCAAAAAATATAATAAAAATGATGTTATAATAAAGACTCCTATTCGATGGCTAGATTTAAACCCTCTGGCTGGACTGTATGCCAGGAATAAATGTAGCGTTGTTCTTGACGTCTCAGTGCTCAGGAAATATTACCTCCCCTTGCCATGGCTATTCTCTGCATTACAAAAAATATAGTATACTTGGATATAGTATACTTGGATTTTCAGAAGGCGTTTGACAAAGTTCCTCATGAGAGGCTTCTAGGAAAAGTAAAAAGTCATGGGATAGGTGGCGATGTCCTTTCGTGGATTGCAAACTGGCTAAAAGACAGGAAACAGAGAGTAGGATTAAATGGGCAATTTTCTCAGTGGAAGGGAGTGGACAGTGGAGTGCCTCAGGGATCTGTATTGGGACCCTTACTGTTCAATATATTTATAAATGATCTGGAAAGAAATACGACGAGTGAGATAATCAAATTTGCAGATGACACAAAATTGTGCAGAGTAGTTAAATCACAAGCAGATTGTGATAAATTGCAGGAAGACCTTGTGAGACTGGAAAATTGGGCATCCAAATGGCAGATGAAATTTAATGTGGAAAAGTGCAAGGTGATGCATATAGGGAAAAATAACCCATGCTATAATTACACGATGTTGGGTTCCATATTAGGTGCTACAACCCAAGAAAGAGATCTAGGTGTCATAGTGGATAACACATTGAAATCGTCGGTTCAGTGTTTCTGCGGCAGTCAAAAAAGCAAACAGAATGTTGGGAATTATTAGAAAAGGAATGATGAATAAAATGGAAAATGTCATAATGCCTCTGTATCGCTCCATGGTGAGACCGCACCTAGAATACTGTGTACAATTCTGGTCGCCGCATCTCAAAAAAGATATAATTGCGATGGAGAAGGTACAGAGAAGGGCTACCAAAATGATAAGGGGAATGGAAACAACTCCCCTATGAGGAAAGACTAAAGAGATTAGGACTTTTCAGCTTGGAGAAGAGACGACTGAGGGGGGATATGATAGAGGTGTTTAAAATCATGAGAGGTCTAGAACGGGTAGATGTGAATCGGTTATTTACTCTTTCAGATAGTAGAAGGACTAGGGGACACTCCATGAAGTTAGCATGGGGCACATTTAAAACTAATCGGAGAAAGTTCTTTTTTACTCAACGCACAATTAAACTCTGGAATTTGTTGCCAGAGAATGTGGTTCGTGCAGGTAGTATAGCTGTGTTTAAAAAAGGATTGGATAAGTTCTTGGAGGAGAAGTCCATTACCTGCTATTAGGTTCACTTAGAGAATAGCCACTGCCATTAGCAATGGTTACATGGAATAGACTTAGTTTTGGGTACTTGCCAGGTTCTTATGGCCTGGATTGGCCACTGTTGGAAACAGGATGCTGGGCTTGATGGACCCTTGGTCTGACCCAGTATGGCATTTTCTTATGTTCTTCTTATGTTCTTATGTAGATCATTTTCAGTGTGGCTAAAGTCCCCCCCCTCCAATGTTTAACTATCGTGGAATCCATTTTTTGAATCCTAATGCAACTTTTATGTTGAATGATTCTTGCCTTAATAGTTTGGTCTGGCCAATGTACATCTTTTGACAGGGACAGATGATAGCATATATCACCTGGGAAATTTTACAATCAAAATGTCCCTGTAAACATGATGAATAGGTTTAGTCGGATGTTGTAATGTAGAAATTTGTAACGTATTAGTGCATTCTACAAAATGGGTCGGATTTTAAGAGGTACGCGCGGGCGTACATTTGTGCACGCAACCCGGCGTGCACAAATGTACGCCCGATTTTATAATATGCATGCGCAGCCGCGCGCATGTTATAAAATCCGGGGTCGGCGCACGCAAGGGGGTGCACCGAGCCCTAGGGGAGCCCCGATGGCTTTCCCCATTCCCTCTGAGACCGCTTCAAAATCGGAGCGGCCTCAGAGGGAACTTTCCTTCCGCCCCCCCAAACCTTCCCCTCCCTTCCCCTACCCCCTTACCTTGTTTAATAAGTTGTGCCTGCCTGTGGGCAGGCGTAAGTTGCGCACGCTGGCCCAGTGCCAGCGCGCAATTCCCCGGCACAGCTGCTGTGCCAGAGTCCTTGGTTCCGCCCCTTTCACAAATCCCTGGGACATACGCATGTCCCCGGGCTTGCGCGCATCACCGGGCCTATGCAAAATAGGCTCGGCGCACGCAGGAGTGATTACGCGTGTAAATCCTGAGGATTTACGCAGTTAACCCTTTGAAAATCTGGCCCAATTTGTGCAAGGAAATTGTCCCCAATTTTTTGTTCAACTTGAAAACTTGGCAGTTTGTTGTGAAGATCAGGTCCCCTGGTGTGTGCAAAACGAGGTTTGGCTTGAAATGTTTCATGCATCTGTAACACATACCAATGGCATAATATCACTTTTTGTATCATATTGGACTTCTCAGAGTAGGGTTGTCATCTGGTGATTTTTTGCTTGTTTCCAGTAAGAGCATATAACCTTGTTTAAATGCTCGGCTGATTACCTTTCTGGGATATCCTCTGTCTCGGAACTTTATTTTTTTTATTATTATATGTAAAAAAAAAAAAAAAAAGTAGTTGCAAATGAAGGCTCCTGGCATGCAGAGGGTACTGCCAAGTCCCAAAAAAAATGTCAAGACTAAAAAAGAATGTTTTTTTCACATCTTTTTATTTTTTTTTGGCTTGGCAGTTTCCTCCTGCTTCAAGCTCAGTTGCAAACAGCCTCTGTTGGGTTTCAATGCCACAGGCCTTCAGCTCCAGCTACTTGAATTTTTTCTCTTTTGTATCCTCCTCACAACTTCGTCCAGCCATCTCTGTGGCAGTCCTGGGCCAGGGGCCACAAACCATGGTCCTTTATGGAACCTGGTTACATAGGACCTCATTTTTGGCTACTAAGAGTTGCTGTTGTACAATGACTCACGCACCCCCCTCCCCAACCATCTCCATTAGAGGCTGTGACTCCTGCCTCCGCAGCATCCCTAGCCCTAGACAGTCCGGGGGAATGGAAGTTCTGATGCAGAGTTAGAACCCATTGGGTCAGCCCACCTCTTGAATTTTTTTTTTTTTTTTTTTTTTTAAATTAAAGAATCATCTTACTAACCAGTCCTTGTTGCCCAGGTTTTAGAGAATGAGCCCAGTTGCAATCCTTTGCTTCTGATTATTTCCTATTTTTCAAGGGTGAGATGAGCAGCATGGCATATACGAATTGGCAGTACATTAGTGAGGTTACTCTTTCATATTGAGGAGCCTATGCACTAAAGCTCGGCATGCATGCTATGGCTATTCAGAATGCGATATGCACTAACAGCTAACAGGGGAATTTTCAAAGGAGTTAGTATGTAAATGTAACATCCTATCACAGCCATTTTCAAAAGCCATTTACGCACATAGGGGCAGATTTTAAAAGCCCTACGCGCGCCGGACCTATTTTCAAATGGCCCGGCGGCGTGTGTAAAGCCCCAGGACGCGTGTAAGTCCCGGGGTTTGAAAAAATGGGCGGTCCGGGGGCAGGGCAGGAGCGTGGTCAGAGGCCTCTGCAAGGCCGCTGAGCCAGGGGATTGCGCGCTGGCAGTTGGTGCGCACAAGTTACGCCTGCCTCTGATTTCGGAGCAGCCTCGGAGGGAACGGGGAAGGCCAGCTGGTCTCCCCGAGGGCTCGGCGCGTGCAAGGTGCACTAGTGTGCACCCCCTTGCCCGCACCAACCCGATTTTATAACATGTATGTGGCTGCGTGTGCATATTATAAAATCGGGCATACATTTTAAAATCTGCCCCATAAAGTGCACTTATACAAGTAAATCCTATGGACAATTCAAAAGCATATATTGTAGCTATTTTTAAAAGCTCACTTACTGGGTAAAGTGAATTTCCATGCATAAAAAAAAGTTTTAAAGCATGTAAATCCTTTTGAAATCAGGCCCTTAGGGGCGGGTTTTAAAAGGCCTGCGTGAGTAAATCCTTCCGGATTTACGCGCACAGGGCCTTCGCACACCGGCACGCCTATTTTGCATAGGTCGCCGGCATGCGTAAAGCCCCGGGACGCGCGTAAGTCCCGGGGCTTTCGAAAAGGGGCAGGAGGGGGCGTGTCCGGAGGCGTTCCCGAAACGATGCGGCATTTCAGTGGCGTGCCGCTGCGTTTCGGGGCGGGCCCAGGGGCGTGGCGCTGGCCCGGGGGCATGGTCGAGGCCTCCGGACCAGCCCCCGGGACCAGAGGACGGAGCGGGGCTGCCGGCCGGTGCGCGCAAAGTTACGCCTGCTGAAAGCAGGCGTAACTTTGCCGACAAAGGTAGGGGGGGGTTTAGATAGGGCCGGGGGGTTGGGTTAGGGAGGGGAAGGTGGGGGGAGGGCGAAGGAAAGTTCCCTCCGAGGCCGCTCCAAAATCGGAGCGGCCTCGGAGGGAACAGGCAGCGCGCGCTGGCTCGGCGCGCGCAGGTTGCACAAATGTGCACCCCCTTGCGCGCGCCGACCCTGGATTTCATAAGATACGCGCGGCTACTCGCGTATCTTATAAAATCCAGCGTACTTTTGTTCGCGCCTGGTGCGCAAACAAAAGTACGCGATCGCGTATTTTTTAAAGATCTACCCCATGGGGAGCACACTAAAACATTTTGAAAATGTTAGCATGTATGTGCTAAAATTAGCATGCACATGCATGTAAATGATGAAAAATAGGATGCAAATGAAGTTTTAGCAGAAATACTAAGTAAATAGCATGGCAAACTTGCTAAGGCCTAAAATTAAAACCTGCTTCCTGGATCAGGCCTTAACTTTGAAAATGCTCACACACTATTGAAAATGCTAAGCTAAGATGCATTGGGTTTTACTGATGGAGAAGATGCTGTAAACTTTCTTTCTTTCTAAGATTTCTAGCCCACTCTCCAAATAGTTTGAGGCAGGTTACAAAGTGCACCTATACAATATGCACTGAATGAATAAAACAGATAAAATAAGAATTACTTATTATTTGCTCAGGACATATGGCCTGAGCAAATGTCCTGTAGGACTAATCAGTAATGGCCCAAAAGCTTCCTTGAGGAAATATGTTTTAAGAGCCTTTTGAATGGGGTGTAAAGAATGGGGGAGAGAGAGAGAGCAAGACAGAGAGAGGAAAAGGTGAGAGAGAAGAGACACCAATACACACCTGAGTAGTTCCAAAAATATTCCACATTTATGAAGATAAGAAAATGCATTTTCAAACCAAGGTTCATTGATGACAACTGTTTTTCAAACACTGAGGGATACTGCTGTCTATAAAGCACATTGTTGCAACTAAGTGCAAATAAAGGCCCATCCCACAAGTTCCAACCAAAAACTAAGATTGAGCTGAAATGTTGCACTGCTCTGTATCCTGCATGGCCTCAGATGATGTGAACATTCTGAAAACTCCCTGCTTCAGCTGGACACTAAGAAGGATGCTTACAAGGCAGCCTCTTCTTACCCAAGATTGGGCACCCATTTCCAATATATTTTGCCTTCCATGCCCTCATGTGCCAGCACTGGCTGAGACGCCTTCTTCCAGGTGGCAGATATCTTTTATTCATTTACAGTATTTATAAGTCTCCAAATCTCAAAAGAAGCTCCGGGTGATGTTTGATTTCTCAGATCATGAAAGTCTCATCTCCTTCTTTCATCTTCCCTCCTGGGGGCCAGATGCTCTTCCACTTTTTTCCTTCAGCACTGACAAGCAGACCATATGTCAGGCATACTTTTATACAAGTTTGCAGCAAAGGAGCAGAGCCATGAGGAAAAGAGGACTGCGCATGCTGTTTAGTTCGTACATGCTATTTTTTGGTCACAGCCTCAAGCTACATAGCTCACAGATGCTACCAGGATATAGAAGTTACAGTTTTATAGTGTGCTTGTTTATAGTGGTCATTGTTTACTGCCTGTTTCAGGACTTCCCAAACCTGTCCTGGGGGACCCTACAGTTAGTCAAGTTTTCAGGATATCCACAGTGAATATGCATGAGAAATTTACAATATGCTGACTCTCCACAATATGCTAAACCTAATGTATAATCCATTAAGTGGTATCGTACGTATATTAAATTTTAACACTAACATTTTTTAGCACAGGTTTTAGTGCATAGAGCCTTTACATGGATAGAAATTGCATAGAAATTGCATAGATTGGTTTGGAATTTGCATAGATTGGTCGGCCCATCCAGTCTGCCCAGCAAGCTTCACAAATGTGAAGCTTGCTGGGCAGACTGGAGGGGCCGTTTGGTAGTCTTCTGTGTCTGCCGTCATTTCTATGTTTCTATGTTAAGTTGTGTTAAACCAAAAATATATGCCTAACATATAATATCCAGACAAGACTTTTATAGAATTTGCTTAAAAGATTTGTACATAAAATATCAAAGGCAAACCCCACCCTCATATCACTGCTTGGGAAGCCAATCTAGGGCAATCATTCACATCTGAAACATGGGACCAGATTTATGATTCGGTATGGAAATGCTCTATATCTATGGCATTGCAGGAAAACTGCTACAAGATACTTACCAGATGGTGCCTCACCCCACACACCCTACACCACAGATATCCTAAATTCAACTATGCTGGAGGGAATGTGGGCCTAAGGGATCCTTTCTTCATACATGGTGGAGTTGTAGGAAGATCTGAGTTTTGGAAGGTGGTAATACAATGGTTGGAAAAGATATTGGGGCTTAGTAATTTACTTGATGCTGGTTTTGTATTGCTTAATAGTCCCCACACGCCATTGACGAAACAACAATATTATTTTGTCAACAAGTTTTTATTGCAACCAGAGTAACCATGGCACTTCACTGGAAAGTCGACGAGAATTCCATCTTTACAAACTGCTCAACAATGAGTGCACTCCTACTGCAGAATGGCAGCCATCTCAGCGGCTCCGTCTAAAAGCAAATTAAAATTTCAAGCAACATGGGGTCCTTACTTACATTGGGAGAAAGCTAATTCTACTTGAGCAATCATGATCTCAGAAAATGGACATTACTGTCTTGATATTCTCCTCTAGATTTTATTGATGGATCACTGTATTATGATGTTAGTGAGCTCATGGGGGGGATGCTTTATTTATCCTTTCTTCTTTTTTCTATTCCCTTTATGAAAATGAGAGTCAACTTTTTTGTTCTTTATTGTTAATATTATGTATATCAATAAAAATCTTTAATTTAAAATAAAAAAAAATATCAAAGGCATTTTGGGTATTGACATAATAAATCAGCATCTGAAAGGCCAAGTGTAACAATCATAATCTCCCATAGATTCAAAACAAGTGAAAACCTTAGCACATATGGGTCTAGGAGCTCTCTTGCTTCGATTACTGTGCTTCTGTATGCTGTGTTGCTAAACGTAGTAGTTTCTGAAGTTAAAACTGATCCCAAGAAGATCTAAAACAATGGCGTGAACATGTGTTTGACCTTGCGCAGGCACAACCTGCTATTGCCATCTGTACTTCCTTCTCAGTCCTGCACTGACATCTAGAGACTGTTTTGCTTAAATGTCTTTTGTTTTTTAAACACAACAAAACAAGTGGGGTGTGAGTGCTAAAATTAGAAAGAACACGGCTTGATTCATCACAGATTCCCCGCCACTCTATGAGAAATACTTTTACTAAAATAGGCCATAAACTTTTTCAGCCTTTTCCAAGCATAAAAATCAGGCCCAAGTCCTAGTCTCCTTCAGGCAGTTCAAGTTTGCCTACCTGCCACCAAAGCCTCCCTTATTCACAGCAATTAGAGGATATCTCCCTCTCTCCAGTAAACTTCAATAAAATGATGCTTCTTCTCAGCCCAGAATCAGCTTAATCTTGTAGAACTGCAGCCCAGGATGCTTTGTCTTTCTGATGCAGAATCTCTGTACAAATAGCCCAAGGTGGGAGAGCTCCAGCAGACACACCTAGGCCACCCACCCTCTACCAAGACAGCCCTGACCTACACCACCTTTAAGGATTGTTTATTCTGATCATTTGCAACCCAGGGGTTTTTCAGAGAAATTAATATGCTTTTTTTTGGTCAGAGCTGCAGAACTTATTTATTTATTTATTTATTTATTTAAAAAAATGTATCCACCACTTGGACCAAGTTTAAAATGGTTAACAAAAATAAGAATCATAAAAATTCTTAAAATAAAATAAAAGAAATACAAATACGCCTATCTGCCAGTTGCCATAAAATTTATTTTTGTTTATTTGTATTTATAACCCACCAATGTTTATCCCTTTCCACTGAGCACTTTGGAAAGCATTTGGGTTAAACGGATCGGGTCTACTGGTTAAAAGATAAGTAGTTTTCATATCATCACATGCTTTGAGCTTTAATAAAGTGAGGGATGAATAAAGTTAGTTATAGAAAAATTGAAAAATGTTATTGACATATGGGAAGAAGTACATGACATGAATCACAGTGCTCATATGATACTGGCTGAAGGCCATTGCAGGCAAAAGCCTTTAGAATATTTTTATTTATTTATTTATTTATTTATATACTTCTATGAGCACAATTTGATCTGATACTAATTCCCATAGGATTAGTAAGTTCTCCTCGATTTATTTATTTTTTGTAAATACAAAACAAAATGCACATAATCAGTAAAAAGATAAAATAAAGCTTAATGACAAAACAGACATACAAAACTGCCAATTCAGCTTCCCATCCTGCTCATTAACAATCCATCAAAAAAAGGAGGGAAATGCTTGCCAAAATAAATAAGTCTTCAAAAACGTTTAAATTCTTTTGTGCCAGTTGTAAGATGCAATTTCTCTGGAAGCGAACTGGGCCATCCACTGAAAACTCATATTTCCTAATTTCAATTAACATGCATGATGTGATGAGGGAGCACACAGCAAGCCATGTTGTGATGACCATAGCAATTTAGATGGGGTTATAAATCTGAAGCATAGAATTTGTCCATGCAAAGGCATCAAGTGCCAGCAATTTGAGGACCATCACTGCTGCCTTATAGGTTAGGTGCCATCGAATTGGCAGCCAGTGAAGTTCAAATAGTGCTGGGGAAATGTGATCCTTCATACTACGGTCCGAAATAAGCCAAGCAGTCCAATTCTGCAGGACCTGAAGAGGATGCAATGAGGTCACTGGGAGATCAGTGTAAATCGAGTTGCGGTAGTCCAGTAAAGGAGTAATCCCAGTCTAGACCACAGCCCAGAAATCAGCATCATAGAAACATAGAAATGATGGCAGAAGAAGACCAAACGGCCCATCCAGTCTGCCCAGCAAGCTATGCACTTTTTTTTTTATTATTTCTCTCATACTTCTGTTACTCTTGGCTCTTAGTAACCTTTTGGTTCTATTTCCCTTCCACCCCCACCATTAATGTAGAGAGCAGTGTTGGAACTGCATCCAAGTGAATATCTACCATAGTTAGGGGTAGTAACCGCCGCAATAAGCAAGCTACACCCATGCCTTTGTTTACCCAGACTATGTAACTCAGTCCTTGTTGGTTATTGTCTGTATATAGATCCACCTTTCTACGTTCCCCCTGCCGTTGAAGCAGAGAGCTATGCTGCATGTGTGTTGAAAGTGAAGTATCAGACTTCCTCCCCTGCCGTTGAAGCAGAGAGCTGTGTAGGATATGCGTTGAAAGTGAAGTATCAGACTTTCTCCCTGCCGTTGAAGCAGAGAGCTATGTTGGATATGCGTGAAGTATTAGACTTTCTCCCCTGCCGTTGACGCAGAGAGCTGTGTTGGATATGCGTTGAAAGTGAAGTATCAGACTTTCATCCCATTACACTGCAAGGGCTCTGCTCACCCACCTTTCCTGCCCAATGGTATTGTAAACCTCTAACAAGAGTCACATTAGGAGGGCAACATGGGGAAGCTTGCACTGCCATGGCCTGCAGTGTACTATCCTGTGGCTACATGGAAGGCTTCAGTTTTCAGTATTCTCAATCCAGGGACCTTTGACCAGTGCTACTTTCACTAGAGAAATAATTTTAGAAAAAAGAAAATACAGACAAGAAAGCCTTGGCAGTTTGTTACAGTAGAATATCCATTCCATTTATTATAGTTACATGACTGATCAGAGATTCAGGACTGATGATAGCTGAATTCATTTTCCGGTGTATCAGTCTTTATTTTGGCTTGCTGAGTATTGCAAACTAGCAGTACTGACGTTTCCTTTTTCACCCAGTCTTTGCAAGAGTACAGGAGAGCAAATTTATTATACTTTAATCTTCATTTCATCTCAAAAATTCAGGAGAACCTATTTCCTCCCTAAGTGGCTTTGTGAACAGCTGCAAATGTGGCATTTCACAAAACAGAAACATTTTATCATTACTATTGACAAAATACTTTAATAATTCTTTTTTGAAGCTGCTTGGCTAGATTTCTTTCCAAGTTTGCTCCCAAGAATTGGCCCAAATTTCAATGCTTTGCTTCATAAAGTAAAAAACAAAAAAACTGCTCCTCCATATCAAAAGGGTAGAAAGCTTGTCCTTGACCTGGAGGAAGACATTGCTTTTCTACGGAATCTGGGAAGCTGCATAACCAACAGTAAATGAACTACCACTCCATGCACAGAGTGCTGTTATCTGCTGGTTTCTCTGTATCCCATGTTAGAGAACCCAGTGAGTCTCACAAAGAACCGAATAGCCACTGAATAAGGACTAGGGATATGCATTGGGTACCCGATTGTTTGCGCTTTCGGGTTCGTGTGGCCATAGGAAAATCTCGTTTTCCCGCGGATCGGCATTTTTTTTTTTTAGTAAAAAATCGTTTTTCAGCTTAGTGCGCGCTAACAAAAATAAAAAATAACAAAAATAAACGGGAGTTAGCGCACACTAACCAGAAAAACGATTTTCATAAAAATTCGGGGGGAAAAGTGTTCATTTCTTGTTTTAACCAATATATAACGAATTAAGAAATATTGTACGATATTTCAATTTGTTATAAAAATGATTCACATCCCTAATAAGGACTATACTATGTACATATATATACATAATAGTTTTTGGCCTTTTGTTTCATAGTAAATTTTATTTCTATAATCCTTTTGCTGATTTCATTTTTAAGTGTTACATAAACAGGACAAGTGAAATATTACGTAACCATAAATTCAATTTATGATTAAACCTCTACCATCTACGCACTATTTACACAAATGATAGAGACATTAAATATAAAAACTTAAATATCATGTTAACAGTAGCCAATTAGCTGGTTTAATTGTCATATCTGAATTCAGCATATCAACATCAATAATAAATGGCACATTTTATCACTGAAGCAGACAACTTCTAAAAATTTGTATACCAGCATTTTATATGTACACAAGCCGTTAAGCCCGTCACAACGGGCTACATTACATTTTGTTTTCGGTCCATTTTCGAAAACAGCACCCTCCTACACTTTTTTCTCCCTCATTCCCCCTTCCCCTCAGTCACTCACCCCCTTCCCACCCCTCAGTCTTACTCACTCTCTGTCTCCCACTGGCTCCTTCCCCTCACTCTCACCTCCCTCCCCTTCCCTCAGTCACTCCCACCTCTCTCCCCTTCCCTCAGTCACTCCCCACCCTGTCTCAATCCCATCCCCTCTCCCTCAGCCCTCCTCCACTCCCTTTTTCTCTGCTCCACAACTTCTTACCCTTCCACTTACTCACATCCCTGTCTCTCACCTCTCCCTCATCCTCCCTCTCCCCTCACTCTTCCCCCCCCCCCTCCCCCAGTCCCTCCCCCTCACTCAGTCCCTCCCTCCCACAGTCCCTCTCCCTCCCTCTCACTGTCCCTCCCCCTCCCTCAGTCCCTTCCTCTCACTCAATCCCTCCCTCCCACTCAGTCCCTCTCCCTCCCTCCCCACTCAGTCCCTCCCCCTCACTCAATCCCTCCCTCACCATCCCCCTCACTCAGTCCCTCCCTCCCCACTCAGTCCCTCTCCCTCCCTCTCACTCAGTCCCTCTCCCTCCCTCTCACTCAGTCCCTCCCTCTCCCTCAGTCCCTCCCCCTCACTCAATCCCTCCCTCCCTCTCTCTCTCTCCTCCCTCGCTACTGGCCACCGCTGCTCCTCGTCGTCGTTTGCTGCCGTCGCCGCCGCCACCCGACGCCGCCGCCGCCCGCCGCCATCGCCGCTGCCACCCGCCGCCATCGCCGCTCGACGCTGCCATCGCCGCTGCCGCCCGACGCCGCCATCGCCTCTGCCGCTGCCACCCGACACCGCCATGTTTTGTTTTTTTTTACGCTGGCTAAGACCGACGTCCTTGCCCGCACATGCGCAGTAGAGCTGCGCTCTACTGCGCATGTGCGGGCCGTCGGTCATGGCCCATTTATAAGGTAGATCTATCAAAAGATGATGAATCTCAACTGGGCAGAGTGGATGGGCCAATTTGGTCTTTATCTGCAGTCAATTACTATATTACTATGTTTACAAACCAAAAACAAGTTTCAAGTACATATGACAAACAAAAATATGCACACAATACAAACATAACATAAATTAGCATATTATACACTACTGCAGCCAAATAAACATTATCCTTAAATTTAAAAACACTAACTTACTATAGCAAATGTAGACCAAAGTTAGTAGACATCCTAAATGACTCATGGCTGTTACTGCTGCAAAAGAGGCTTCCACCAAGAACTGAGTGCATCTTTTGTTCTTTTATTCTTATTTACTTTTAGAATATTTCTATAGTTGTTTTTTCATGATGAAAGCATAGAGCAGGAATAGTCAATTTTGATCAAATACCACAAAAAGATCTGGTTTTCAGGATATCCACAATGAATATGCATGAAGTATATTTGCATGCACTGCCTCCATTGTCTACAAATACATCTCATGCATATTCATTGTGGATATCTTGAAAACCAGGACTTGTTTGTGGCCCTCCAGGAACTGAGGTGCCTATGCCTGGTGAAGTCAGCTCCTACTTTAATGCATTCTGATTTGTCTAAAAAAGACAGAATGTGAAAAATGTACAAGGGTGTGAAGAATTTTACAACACATTGTACACATCACACATTCATCCCTCCCCATATACCCAACTGCCATGGGGCACATCCCTATGCCACCCCCCCCCCTCCCCCAAACTCTCCATACATACATACACACACACCTCCTCCCTGCACACCTCACATACTCCTACCTAAACATTTCCTCCCCACATATGCCCCATCTGCACTCATTATAGCAACATGCAGCCGACACCCAAACACACCCAACACTCTACACCCTCCACACCCATGCATCCCACTCGCATATATCTCAATACATACACCTTCCACATGAATACCCTCTGCTCATTCCACCTATAGCCACACCCCCTCCCACACACTGACTATCCCATCACCCATGTTCACCCACCCATGCAAACACACCATGCCCTCACATACCCATACACCCACACACATATACACCACACAGCCACATTCACCCTTACACACCCTACATCCATCCCAAACACCCCTTCCACATTCACATATACCCCACACTCCCTTTCATACACAGCCAACCCCTTGCTGCATTAATGTATTTAATATTGCTAAGATCATTTTCTTAAAAAATAAGCATTTCTCTAATGCAGAGAACCACTGAAATTACATCATTGATATATAAAATTTTCTCCTTTCCAGTGCAATTTCCTGGCAGCATTCATATATATTTTGAGGAAAGACCCCCTACAATCAACTTGAAAATATAAATGAACAAAAGTGGGGAAAAATATAGAGGCTCGACTTTGGAAATGCTTTCCAAGTTAAGCCATGCTATAGTATAATAATGAGTTCTGTGAGAGAAAGAAAACATATAAGAATCTAAGACTTGCCATATTGGTTCTGACCAAAGGTCCATCAAGATCCTGTTTCCAACAGAAGCCAAAAGATTGACAGATTCCATGCTGCTTAGCCCAGGGATAAGCAATGGATTTGCCTCATGTTCACATTAATAATTGTTTATGGACTTTTCTTCCAGGAACTTGTCTAAACCTTTTTTAAACCCAGCTACAGTAACAGCTTTTACCACAAGTTCCAGCAATGAATTCCAAAGTTTAATTATGAGTTGAGTAAAAAAAATATTTTCTCTATTTCTTTCCAGTATTCTAATAACTTCATTGCATGCCCCCTAGCCTTTGTACTTTTTGAAAGAGTAGACAACCAATTTGTGTTTATTCGTTCCACTCTCCTCGTTATTTTATATATCTGCCCTCAGTCGTCTCTTCTCCAAGCTGAAGAGCCCTAACCTCTTTAGCCTTTCCTTATAGGGGAATTGTTTCATCCTCTTTATAGTTTTGGTAACCCTTCTCTGTACCTTTTCTAATTGCACAATAATGTTTTGTGAGATGCGTGACCAGAAGTGCACACAATACATAAGGTACAGTTGCACCATGCAGCAATAAATATAGAGGCATTAAGATATTCTCTGTTTCATTCTCCATTCCTTTCTTAATAATTACTAGCATTATATTTGCTCTCTTGGCCACTGCCACACAATGAGCAAAAGATTTCAACATATTATCCACGATGATACCTAGATACTTTTCCTGAGTGGAGACTCCCAATGTGGAACCCTGCATTGTGTAATTATAATTTGGATTGCTCATCCCTACATGTATCACTTTCCACTTGCCCACATTAAATATCATTTGCCATTTGGATGCCAAGTCTCCCAATCTTACAAGTTCTTTTTGTAATTTTTCAAAATCCTCTTGTGATTTAACAACATTGAATAATGTTGTAATGTCAACAAATCTGATCACCTCACCCATTGCTCCCACCTCTAGGTCATTTACAAATATGTTAGAAAGTAGTGGTCCCACTACAGATCCCTGGAGCATTCCACTATTCACCTTTCTCCATTGAGAAATTGACCATCTAGCCCTGCTCTGTCTTCTATCTTTTAACCTGTTCTCAATCCATAATATAATATTGTCTCCTATACCATGATTTTTTAATTTCCTCAAGATTTTCTCATCAATTACTTTGTCAAATGCTTTCTGAAAATCCAGATACACTATCAACTGGCTCATCTTTATCCACGTTTATTCACACCTTCAAAAAATGTAGCAGATTGGTGAGGCAAGTCTTCCCTTGGCTAAATCCATGTTGGCTTTGTCCCATTAAACTATGATTATCTATATGTCCAGTAATTGCGTTCTTTATAATAGTTTCAACCATTTCTCCTGGCACCTAGTCAGGCTCACTGGTCTGTAGTTTCCTGAATCACCCCTGGAACCCTTTTTAAAAACTGGGGTTACATTGGCCACCCTCCAATCTTCAGTACTGTAGCTGATTTTAATGGTAGTATACAGATTACTAAGAGGCTGTAATTCCATTTTTCAATTTTTTTCAGCACTCGA
Organism: Rhinatrema bivittatum; assembly: GCF_901001135.1. Taxonomy (NCBI): domain Eukaryota; kingdom Metazoa; phylum Chordata; class Amphibia; order Gymnophiona; family Rhinatrematidae; genus Rhinatrema; species Rhinatrema bivittatum. Next base: position 242,057,830 of record NC_042620.1, read on the forward strand.
GTTATATACCATCTGTTCCAGATGATTTGCTACTCTTTAGTTTGTCAATTTACCCTATTACATCTTCCAGTTCACTGACATTTGTTTCATTTCCTCTGAATCATCACCTTTAAATACCACACAAATATCAAGCAAATAATTATTTTAATCTCTCTGCTATGGCCTTATCCTCCCTTAGTGCCCCTTTTACACTTTGATTATCTAATGTCCAACTGACTCCCTTACATGCTTTTTGCTTCAAATGTACTTGAAAGTTTTTGAGTTTTTACTTCCACAATATACTTCTTTTCAAATTCTTTGTTTTCCTTATCAATGCTTTGCATCAAACTTGCCAGTGCGTATGCTGTTTCCTGTTTTCATTTGGATCCCTTTTCCATTTTTGAAAGATGGTCTTGTCTCAATTCTGAGATCGATGACATGCCTTCCCCACCATTTGGTGTTGAAGTTAGTGGGTCTGAAGTTATGATATTCCCTCCGCTGTTCTTTTCTCCCAACACCAGCGGCTTAACTCCATACCCTCCACTCTGCTCACCCACCTCTTGATCTCCTCTTTCATCCCCAATGTAATGAGATGTTTCCACTCCTTCTGTGGTCTCAACCTCATTCGAAACGGAGTTTAGGGCAGGGTTAGGTGGGTCCGGAGTTATAGTGGCACTGGGGCTCAGTGATGTATGATGTTTCTGGGGTGTTAATGTCTGCTCCCGACTAACACCCATAGCGGAAACTCCTCCCGGTGTATTTACGTTTAGAGGAGAGAGAAACCCTTCTATCAACTGCTGAGATTGAGCTGAACTAGTAGCAGTTGGGGTCTCTGGGCGTAGTCTGCCCTTTCTCTTTGTATGAGGCATTGTTTTTGGGAAACAAATTTAAAATAGGGATCTCTCAGTTACAGAATTGAGACATATACGATGCTTGCAATCTAATAAGATTACTCCTGGAGTAATGAGATCTGGGGTTGAACCAACACAGAAAATTACTTTGGAAAATATTTGGTCGGTCTTAATGGACTTGAAATCATCCATGAATCAAATGGAAAATAAAAATGACTGATATACATCTTCAAGTTAAAACAACAGATGTGGCAGTGAAGAAACACTCAGAGAAATTGGAAATTCTGGAAAAACAGCTTACTCAAACGCAAGAAATTCAAGCAGGAATAATAAAAGGAGAATTGATTTATTCTAGAAGGATTGAAGTAATTGACAATAATATGAGATATAATAATATAAGAATCCTGAATTTTCCTTATGTAAAATATATATCACCTATGGAACAATTTAAAAGATTTTTAGGGGAGAACTTATTGCTCTCCCCAGAGAAAATACCATCTATTGAAAAAAAAATGTTTATTGTTACAAAAGATAAGGGAAATTTAGAAGGCTTGGATCAATCCCAAACACTGGTAATATTACAGAATTTCTAGAGAAATCCATGGATGAACAGGTAGAATCAAGGGGTACTTTGTGTGTTAGATTTACGAAGATGGAGGATAGAGATCTTATTTTAAGACTTTCTCTCCGTAATCGAAAAAAAACTTATCTCACACAAAAAATGTGGATGTACCGTGATATTACTAGACCCACTCAAATAAGAAGAAGAAATTTCTTATAGATGAGTTCTGAGCTTAAAAAACCCAGAGCTCAGATGGTAGTTTATTTTCCTTGTAAATGTGTAGTAAAATATATGAATGAAAGGTTTGTGTTTATGGAACCCTCAGATCTCAGGAAATTTCTTGAAGCTCGTATTCCTAGTTAGGAATAGTTAGATGAGTTATATGTAAAATAAAGATATAACGTTTAGTGCACTGATGCCTGAAATCTTACCTAATATTGCTCCAGAATAAATAAATATCATAGGATCTCTAATTCCTTATAAATGGTCATGTAAGTCGAAATATTGTTAAAAATTTGATATTGTATTTCCTCTAATTGACCTTGTCATTGATATGTTTATTACTGTCTATAATTGTTATAATAAGCATAAATTAAAAAAAAAAAAGATGGTCTTTTGGCTAGAATAGCCTCTCCCAACTCAAGTTTTATCCATGCTGGCAGTTGTTTGGCCTTCCTTCCAACTTTTTTTAAAATGTGGAATACATTTGATCTGGGCTTTCAAAATGGTATTTTTAAACAACATCCATGCCTGATGTAAACTCTTAACTTTTTCAGTTACTCCTTTCAGTTTTTTCCTAACCATTTTCCTATTTTATCATATTCTCCCTATTGAAAGATAAATGCTATTGTAGATTTCTTTACTCTCCTCCCTCCATTTAGCAAATCAAATTTGATCATGTTATGATCACTATTGCCAAGTGGCCTCAACACTGTTACCTTTCGAACCAAATCATGTCTAAAATATCTCCCACTCTTGTCAGTTCTTGTACCAGCTGCTCTAGGAAGCAGTTATTTAATCTAGAAACTTTACCTTATTAGCGTGTCCTGATGTGACATTTAGCCTGTCAATACTGGGGTAATTAAAATGATCCATTTTAATTACCCCAGTATTTATCATCATCTGTCTGTTCATTCTGGCCAGGTGGATAGTAGTACATCTCCGCTGCTATTCTTTTCCCCTTCTCACATGGAATTTCTACCCATATTATATGGTTCATTTTGTGTCCTGCAGAACTTTTATCCTGTTTGACTCTATGCCCTCTTTAACATATAGCGCCACCCCTCCACCCATTTGATCCATCCTATCATTGCGATATAATTTGTACTCTGGTATCAGAGTGTCTCATTGGTTATCCTTCTTCCATCAGGTCTTTGAGATGCCAATTACACCTACCTTTTCATTCACTGCTATACATTCTAGCTCTCTCATCTTGTTTTTTTTAGACTTCTAACATTTGTATATAGCTATTTCAAATTGTGTTTTTTGTTTCTATTAACAACTTGCTTATCAGTTGCGGTAATTTAGAATCTTTCTTCTCTATCTGTTTGTGACACAGTGCCCCTATTTTTTCCTTTAAACCTGTGCAGGACCAGGTTGGATGGAGGGAGAGAGCTCTGTGGGCAGGACCCTGCTGGGCAGGGAGAGTACTAAGGGTGGGACCAGCTGAGGCAGGATAGGTTTGTGAGTCCAGCTGGGAAAGGGAGGCCCCTACATCTGCAGGAGAAGCCATTCCTGTAAAACTATTCTGACCAGAAGCTTGTAAGTGCACTGTCCTGAGGTAAGGCTGTCTTCCATTGTATTTGAGTGCTATAATATTAATAAGGTTTGTTTGCATTAGAAAAGGCTGGAGTCAGCGAGGTTTTCTGCTCTGGCCCAGAAGTTTTATTTGGCCATCCTCACACTGATCTTTACTTAAAGGGACCTGGGCTACTTCAGCATGTATTGCAAACTCTCTATCGGGATGTCTTAACTTACCCATTTTGTTAGGGTCCTTCAAAGATACATCATTCCGAACCATGCGCTTTAGAGTGTCTATCAACTTTCCCCAGTCATCTAGTTTAAAAGCTGCTCTTTCTATTTTTTAAAGGTTAGTGCCAGCAGCCTGGTGTTCCACCCTAGTTAGGGTGGAGCCCATCCCATTGGAATAGGCTCCCCCTTCCCCTAAAATGTTCCCTAGTTCCTAGCCTCAGATCCAGAAATAAATTTCCAGCACCGTGCTAGTCGAAGCAATTATAATTGCCTCTAGCCACACACACACACACACACTGTGACATTAAACTCCTCTCCTCCTCCTCACAGACACTCATATGGGGGAGTGGGGTGAAATTTAATGTAAGAGTGTGTATGTGTTTGTGTGTGTGTGTGTGTGTATGGCTAGGGGCTGGAAATTTAACTCCTGGGTCTGAGGTAAACTGACGTTTCTGTCAGCCAATAATATCTACTGCTGTGCCCAGTGTGGAAAAAGGATATAAACACTACCAAATGGGCACAGCAAAAGAATAACGCTAAACATTACAAGGATAAATTACTACTTACCTGATAATTTTGTTTTCCTTAGTGTAGACAGATGGACTCAGGACCAGTGGGTTAGGCACTTCTGCCAGAAGATGGAGACAGAGCAAGCTGATGTCACAGAGTATATATATACTCCTGCAGCGACATCAGCCTGCCAGTATTCTCTTCAAAAGCAACTGATTCAAAACAGTCAACCATTACTGTACTCAACCAATAGGAAACACTGACCGCAGGTAATGAATGTATATACTTCAGTCTAGGGACTGAATGAGCACTTACCAGTAAACCCCTGGAACACATAGCCCCACAGGAGGACCATTAAACCAACCATGCAGCAGCCAAGGGCGGGAAGGAAAATGAAATTATCAGATAAGTAGTAATTTCTCCTTTCCTAGCATGTAAACAGATAGACTCAGGACTAGTGGGATGTACCGATGCTATTCCTGACCTAGGGTAGGAGGCTGCCTGCAGTCCAGTCAACACCACAAGTGCAAAGGCTGCATCCTCCCGAGCCTGCACATCCAGATGATAAAACCTAGAAAAGGTGTGTAAGGAGGACCACTTCACAGCTCGGCAAATGTTGACGGGAGACATTAGTCTAACCTCCGCCCATGACACTCCCTGAGCCCTTGTGGAATGAGCTCTAACCTGAGTAGGCAATGGCTTTTCAGCCTCCACATATGTGGCCACAACTACCTCCTTAATCCAGCTAGCTATTGTAGCCCGCTAAGCTGATTCGTCCTGCTTCCTTCCACCATGAAGGACAAACAGGCGATCCATCTTTCAGACAGTTTTAGAAACCTCCAGATACTGCACGACTTGTCTCTTGACATCCAAAGGACGCAACAGGCAAAACTCTTCTGCATCTTTTCCCTTATCCAATGACGGCAAGGAAATGGACTGGTTCAAGTTAAATTCCGAGTCCACTTTAGGCAAGAAAGAGGGAACTGTACGCAGCTGTATCGCTCCTGGAGTCACCCGAAAAAAAAACGGGTCCCAGCAAGACAAGGCCTGCAGCTCGGAAATTCAGCACAAAGAATATAGCACCACCAGAAACACTGTTTTCAAGGTCAATAGCCACAAGGAAAAGCTATGCAGTGGTCAAAACACAGGACCCACCAAGAAATCCAACAATAGGTTAAGACTCCACAAAGGAACCAGTAACCGCAAGGGAGGATGAAGATGATTCACTTCCTTCAAGAAACAAGCCACATCAGGATGAGACAATAAGGATTCACCATTGACCTGGTCTCTGAAACAGGCAAGTGCCACAACCTGTACCTTCAAGGAATTAAGGGCCAACCCCTTATTTAACTCATCTTGCTAAACATCCAAAATGAGCGGGATCTTCACTGAACGAGGAAGAACACCTCAATCTTCACACCAAGCTTCAAATACTTGCCAAACCCACACATAGGTTAAGGAAGTGGAGAAATTCCAAGCACGTAGCGAGGTGGCAATCACCACAGAAGAATAACCACCCTTCAACAAGCAAGCACTTTCAAGGGCCATACCGTAAGACAAAATTGAGTCGGATCTTCCTGAAGGACAGGCCCCAGTGGCAATAGATTCTTGTGTGGTAGAAGACGAAGATGAGTCTCTACCATGAGTCTTCACAGATCTGCATACAATGGTCTTCTGAGCCAACCTGGTGCCATTAGGAGCACCGTCCCCTTGTGGCCTTCAATCCTGCGAACTATTTTGTGCAACAGGGGCCATGGGGGAACGGCATACAGCAGCTTGTCTTCTGGCCAGACTTGTACGAGAATATTGATTCCCACGGACTTCAAATCTTTCCTGTGACTGAAGAAGCGAGGAACCTTCGCATTGTAAGAAGTCTCCAACAGGTCTAGGAATGGAAGGCCCCAGCGATCCGCTATCAGCTGAAACGCCTCGTCTGACCACACCCATTCTCCCAGGTCCAGATTCTCCTGGCTGAGAAAGTCTGTTCACCTTTCTTGCAACGTGAGAGGCCAAGATCACCTGGAGATACCCTTCCGCCCATTCCATAAATTGGTCTATTTCCAGCGACACTTGCTGGCTCTTGGTTCCTCCCTGCTGATTGATATAAGCCACTATCATTGTGTTGTCCGACATTATTTGGATTGCTTGACCCTGCAGTCTGTCACTGAACTGCAAGTACGCCAACCAGACCACCCTGGCTTCCAGGCGATTGATGTTCCAGAGAGACTCTTCTGTATTCCAGTGCCCTTAGTTCCTAACAGTGCGCTCCTCAACCCTGGAGACTCGCACCTGTCGTGAGTATCAACCAGTTTAGCAACATCAGGGAAACTCCCTTTCTCAACCACCACTGCAGGTGAGAGCAGATTTCCATCAGCAAGTGGAGCCGAACTGAATAGGCCTGTGACTGTGGGTTCCAACGAGACAGCAGGAAGCGCTGAAGAGAACATATATGCACCCTTACTCATAGCACCACTTCCAGGGTTGCTGCCATCAAACCAGGTACCTGAAGATAGGACCACACTGTCGGGCATATAGTGTTCACCAAAATATGCACCTGCAACTTTAACGTCTGAATCCGAACCTCTGGCAGGGAAACTTTGCCCTGCCTCATATCAAACTGAACACCCAGGTACTCCAATGACTGAGAAGGCTGAAGACTTATCTTGGCTAGGTTCACTACCCGACCAAGCTCCTGCAATGAGGAGATCACCTTGCGGGTCACCAAGCAGCTCTCTTCCAGAAACGTGGCTCAAATCAGCCAGCCCTCCAAATATGGATGTACTAGGATCCTCTCTCAACTCTGCTGCTGCCACCACCATCATAAACTTGGAAAATGTTCTGGGCCTGGTGGCTAGACCAAAAGGCATCACCTGAAACTGATAATGGTGCCCCAGCACCACAAAATGCAGAAAATGTTGGTGCTCCATCTCAATGGGAATATGGAGGTAGGCCTCAGACAGATCCAGAGAGCACAGATATTCCCCCAAATGCATGGCCATTTTCACCAAGTGCAAGGTTTCCATGTGAAAAACAGTCACCCGCAAATGACGGTTGACTCTTTTGAGATCCAGGATGGGATGAAAGGAGCCTTTCTTCTTGGGCACAGCAAAATAAATGGAATATTGCCCCCATACCTTCCTGAGACGTAGGCACTGGAACCACAGTCCTCAGACTGAGAAGCCTTGACAAGGTAGATTCCACTGCCTGCTTCTTCTGCGGGGGGTGGCAAGGAGACTCCATGAACACGTCCCAAGGAACACCGCAAAATTCCAACGCATATCCTTCTCATAACCACTCCAGGACCCACTGATCCAATGTGATTTCAACCCACCTCTTATAAAAAAGAGAAAAATGTCCACCATCTCTTGTCTCTGGGGGTGGGTTGGCAAACCTTCATTGTGAGGCTTGGGAAGATCCACCACCCAAGCCCGCGCTCAAGGCAGCGGCCATGGACGTTGGAAGGCAGCGGGGCCTCCGATCATGGACGCCCGGATAGAGGCAGGAAGGTCCATGAACGGAAGCCCCGACCTTGGACGTCCGGCCGGGCGCTCAAGGCAGCGGCCATGGACGTTGGAAGGCAGCGGGCCTCCAATCATGGACGCCCGGATAGAGGTGTGAAGGTCCATGAACGGAAGCCGCGACCTTGGACGTCCGGCCGGGCGCCCGGACGTGGAAGGTTGGGGGTGGCCTCCGAACAAGAGGACGTCCGGATGCTCAGGGCAGTGGCCCCGGTGTCCATGCGGGGTCTGTAGAAAAGAACCATCCACTTACCTGGTGGAATGACATTTGAAATGACAGGTACCTGTATAGGCGCTTTATACCGCTCTATACAGTAAAATGGATTGCGAACGCCTACCGCTTCATAGGCGCGCTTTGGACGCTCGTTTGCCACCGCTTGAATTTGCGTCTAATTTAAATACTGAATCGAGCCGCTTTGTGAACCAAAATATGCGTGCGTCAAACGCACGGGCGCCCGGCACTTTTTCTTACACATCCGTACTGTATCGGTCTGTTGGGTTGTCTAGCACGAAAGGAATGAGATCTGCCAAAAGGCAGAGTCCTTTGAAAGGTTGACCCTCGGTAGGGACAAAACCGTTTGGAACCCCTAAGACAACCCCTCATACCAAAGGGGCGCTGCAACTGCTTCTTATCCTCCAGCAACCAAGGATTTGCCCCATTACTGGCCAGTTTGTCCAACTCGCTTCCAAACAAGAAGGCACCTTTAAAGGGCAACTTCGTAAGATTAGCTTTGGAGGTCGCATCGGCCGACCAATTACGCAGCCATAATTGACACCTGGCCGCTATTACCGAAGCCACTCCCCTAGCCAAGGTACAGACCAAATCGCAACCCACATTTGCTAAAAAGGCAGCGGGGGGTTCCATAACTGCTCTGGAGTTCATCCCAGAATCATCAATCTCCTGAGAGAGAAGCAGACAAGACCGAGCCACCAGGGCACAACAGGAAGATATCTGCAATGTTGTTGCCACTGCTTCAAATGCTTGTTTGAGAATGGCCTCAATTCTCCTATCATGCACATTCTTCAAGGTCGATCCTCCCTCCACGGGAATAGTCGTCCGCTTAGAGACTTTCAGAAAATGCAAATGCTCTCTCACCGCTGGATCCAGGGGATACAGACCTTCCAATGTCCGACCCCCTTTGAAATCTGCCTCTGGAGCATCCCATTCAAGATCAATCAATTCTTGAATGGCTTCCATAACAGGGAAAAAACATGAAGCTTTACGCAAAATCAGAGAAAGACAATTCTCCCTGAGCCTGCAATCACTGCTGACACTTTAGAGGGCACTTCAGGCTGAGATGCCAGAATATGACAGGCAACACAGAAAGGAGCTTAGGTTTTTTGTTCACTGGTGCCATTAGCTCGTCAGTCGTCTGAGAATGTGCGTCCAGCTGGCCCTGCGCTCAAAAATTTCAAGTGCACAAATTTTATACACATAAAATTAGGCTCCCCAAGAGTAAGCACCAAAAAAAACAAACGCACAAACAGTGCACCAAAATCTGTGCACACCACCGATATGCTTAAAAAATGTGTGCACAGGAAGTGCGGCCAAAACTGGGCACACAATTCATACGCAGAGCCAGACGCATTGCGCAGACCAACATTCCTGTAGAGGCAGTAGAACACGCACAGAAGCACGTGAAAATGCCACCGAGGCCTACCACGTAGCGTGCAGGAAAAAGCCTAACAGCAGGGCCTTGCCCACCCAGGCTGCTCAACCTGCCAGGCTGCCCACTTTTCTTAACTACACGGGAGAGGAAACAAACGTCAGAATGTCGAACACAGGGACCAAAGGAAGTCCTACAAAACCCCTCTACACTGTTTCTGACTTTTTTTTTTTTTTAACTTACCTGAGCTCGGCCCTTCCCGGCTGAGTACACAGACAGTCTCTGGCTGCGGAGGGAGAGGGCATCTGCTGTCACCACTGCGCTCGGCTTCCTGCACCAGCTGCCTTTAAGCTGAACAATTAGCTAAGTCCATGCTAGCGGAAAACCAGCTACCGGACCAAGGCACATATCTGAGGGATCATGGAAATCAACTCAGGAATTCTTAACTGAGGGAGAGACCATCTGGCATCATCACAGGAGAGTGGGGCTTTTTTTTTTTTTTTAATTCTCCTTCTAAAATCTAAAGCAATCCCCCATAGGGAGACGCATGTCCACTATCTACTGGAGACGAAGAATACTGGCGGGCTGATGTCACTGCAGGAGTATACGTACTGTGATGTCAGCTTGCTCCGTCTCCACCTGCTGGCAGGGAAGCATAAACACACTGGTCCTGAGTCCATCTGCTACACACTAGGAAAATGTGAGTTAACTTTTACTCCACCTCAGTCCCAGGAGTTGAATTTCCAGCATTAAGAAAAAAGGGCCTTAAGCTGTCTGCTCTTTAGTATACTCCTGCATTGCTGGGAAATATCTAATACCTTCATTGACATTGGGAGTTGTATGCACCTGTGCTAATTTTAGTGCTGGTTTTAACTTCTGTTTTAGCACAGAACTTTTCCATGCAAAATAACCTTGTTAAATACCAGAAGTGAGTCACTGTGGAAAAAGAACAGTAGAAACCAAGAAACTGCAAGGGAGGGAAGGGGCAACAGGAGGGCAGAAGAGTAGTGAAAAAGGGGGAGGGGGAAGATGGAAGAAGTGCATGCATACTCACTCTTACACCCCTTCATACCACCACCTACCTAAACATCATCCCTCTCCCCACCTCACCCCCCCCCCCCACAAACACCCCCTTCCCCTCACATACAGTGATGAGAAGGGTGATAATGTGAGGGAAAGAGTGCTCCCACCTATATACCCTCTCTTCATACCCTAAACCACTACCCCCACTCCAATCACTAAGAGGGCTAAGGGGAGGGTCCTATTTTGGAGTTTTGTTGAACAGGAGTCCCTTGGAGTCTGGATCTTTGAAATGGGAAAGAGAGAGGCAGTGGTCAGGATTCCCAAAGGAATGGCAGATAAATACCAGTATTAATAAAAAACTGACAACCCTGCCTTTTATCCTTTCCTAGCGCCTGCCCTCTTAGGAAGTGAGAGATGGCTGAATGGTGGGAGTCTGTGAATAGCACATTGTGACTCTATCCCATACATTCTTGCTCCTTCTCTACTTCCCTCCCTTTTCCCCTCTCACTCATAGCCCCTCTTCCCTTTCTTTCCCTTGCCAGAACTGTCTTGAATACAAGTTTGTGCCAAGCCGAGATGCACAGCAGTAGAGGATGTATTGTTCAGCTGTAGGTACCTTACACTTTGGGGTACATTTTCAAAAACAGCGAGCGCGTACTTTTGTTCGCGCGTAGACGCGCGTATCTTATAAAATCCGGGGTCGGCGCGCACAAGGGGGTGCACATTTGTGCAACCTGCGCGCGCCAAGCCCGGCGCGTGCTGCCTGTTCCCTCCAAGGCCACTCCGAAATCGGAGCGGCCTCGGAGGGAACTTTTCTTCCGCCTCCCCTCACCTTCCCCTACCTAACCCACCCCCCCGGCCCTATCTAAACCCCCCCTACCTTTGTCGGCAAATTTACGCCTACCCGCGGCAGGTGTAAATCTGCGTGCGCCAGCGGGCTGCTGGCGCGCCATCACCCGACCCGGGGGCTGGTCCAGAGGCCTCGGCCAAGCCCGCGGGCCTGCGCCACACCCCCGGACCCGCCCCAAACCACCCCTTGACCCCCGGACATGCCCCCAGACACACCCCTCCCGCCCCTTTTACGAAGCCCTGGGACTTTCGTGCATCCTGGGGCTATGCGCGCACCAGTGGCCTATGCAAAATAGGCGCACTGGCGTGCGAGTGCCCTGTGCACATAAATACGGCCGGATTTACGCGTGGAGGGCTTTTAAAATCCGGCCCTTTGATTTTACTTGTCATGCCTTGCCACAATGGCCTTGCATTCAAAACTGGAGTGCATGTCAATTTTTAGGCACAATCTTGTATGCAAGGTCATTGTGGCAACACATAGCAAGTAAAATCTAAGCAAAAGGTCTATGGGCCAGCCCTCTACAGCTGAACAATATGCACTGGTACTATGGCACAATGGCTTTGAATGCAAGATTGGATTGTACATCCTGATTTGCGCATAGTATCACTTGCAAGGCCATTTTAGCAAGGCATGTCCAGTAAAATCAAAGGGTAAGGTCTCTGGGGTGGCTACCAACAGCTAAACTGTTCACTCTCTTTTGTACCAAGCTGGGATTTATTTATTTTATATTCTGCTTTTTAGTGGGCTTTTGAAAATTGCTATGACATATGCCATTGAATTGTCCATAGGATTTACTTGTGCAAGTGTACTTTACACACATAAATGGCTTTGGAAATTGCTACAATAGTATATTACCTTTACACATGTGAATCTGGTACTAAGTTTGTAGCTGAGACAATGGAGGGCGAAGTGACTTGCACAAGAACATAAGGAGGGACAACAGGATTTGAACCCTGTTTTCCCTACCATGCAGCCTGACCATTAGGCTACTCCTCCACTCCACAACACTACAGAAAGCTTACCCTTTGATTTCACTTGGCATGCCTTGTCCAAATGGCTTTGTATGTGAGATTGTGCCCAAGTTGGGATGCTCAGCATCAATTTTGCATGCAAGGCTATTTTGGTCATACTCCTTCCACCTTCCAGCATCTGTCTCCTAACACCTGTTTTTAAAGCACTTTTATCTGCATTAGTGTGGATTGTGAGGTTAAGACATTTTTACAGTGCTTTTTTTTCACTCCTGATTTATTTGCATGGCATTAGCTTACTGCATCCCATAGCAGCATGGGTTTCCTATACCTGAGTAAACTAAAACCCATGCAAAAGATTTTAGTGCTAGCACAGCCTTCTAGGAATCTACGTTGGAAAGCATTCCTGAAGCCATGCCTCTGCATACTTCCTTACTTGTTTCACTGGTGCCCAGGTTGAGTTCCTCTTAAATTTCCCATTTATAAAATAGTTTTGAGGTTCCCATGAGCCAGTTTCATACTCCAGATCTAGCAACTCTGCATTGGACGGGGTGGAGGGAGAACTTCTTTTGCTGACAGCAGTGGTGGCAGCAGCATAACCAAAACCTTGGCCCCTCGCTCTCAGTCCCTTCTGGCCTCTCTGTCGGTGGTGACCGCACAACGCATGCGGGACCGACCTCGGCCCAGTTCCTTGCCCTCCAGGCCAGCACCGAATGCTTGCAAACGCGGTGTCACACATTTTGCTCTCCCACATGTAGCGTTACAACGCGTCACCTCCTCACCCCCATATTAAAAACCACGTCGCACGCCGGGCCAGCTCATAGCCCCGACACCTCGTGCTGGATGGTATGGAACACAAACGCACAACCCGGAAGCCCCACCCCCCCGCTCCTGGGCGTCCTAGGTCGGAGCGGTTTGCCCGTTGCGCCGGAAGAGGCGGGGCTTGAGCGGGCGCTGTTCTTTCCGCGGCCGGGGGGTTTCTTCTTCGCCTTCTCTCGGGGCAGCCTGGCGCTTCCTTCCGGTGCGTGTGGTTCTGTCCCACCCCCCCCTTAGACGCCGTGGCGAGAGAAAGGCGGAGGGCTGGGCACAGAGTAAACGGCCGGAACCGGGCCCAGCGCGCCCCCCCCCCCCCGCCGCAGGGCGACACCTCCAGCTTCCGGCCCTAGTCGAAGCCCTCCTCGTTCTCACCTCCCCCCCCCGGGAAGGGAAGGCGGAGGAGAGGCCGTGCCTGTCTCAACGGAAAATTTACCCCCCCCCCCCCAACCTTCCCCCACTTCGGCCGGGCCCGGCGCGGCTTCCTCGCGGGGGCTACTCGGGTTGAGGCCTCCCTGGGCGGGCCCCGGGCTGCGCCGAAGGCAGGTGGGGAAAAAGCAGAGCTGCATAAACGGGGCTCGACTGCTTCTGGGAAACAGGGATTAGGGGGGGCGGGGGAAACAAGGGGTCTTTCGTTTTCTTGCTTTTATGTCTGTGTCTTTTTCAGGGTGCGGTGCTTGTACCTCGGCGAGCGAGTCACGGAAGAGCTGCAGGGGGAGGGTAACTACTGCCCTCCAAACCCCTCTCACCACGAGCCTGGCCGGCCATGAAAACCCTGCCACTGACCTCGGCGGCAGCAGATTAAATCTCCCCAGAGGGAGGACGTTCTCTTGCATTCATTGTATGCTTTTATGTTGCTTGGCGGACGAAAAAAAAACCCCAATGAGGGAATACAAAGTAGTTGTTCTAGGGAGTGGAGGGGTCGGTAAATCTGCTCTCACTGTGCAGTTTGTCACGGGGACTTTCATCGAAAAATATGACCCCACCATTGAAGATTTTTATCGCAAAGAAATTGAAGTGGACTCGTCACCCTCTGTACTTGAAATTCTGGATACCGCTGGGACTGAGCAGTTTGCTTCCATGAGAGATCTCTACATTAAAAACGGACAGGGTTTCATACTGGTGTATAGTCTGGTTAATCAGCAATCTTTCCAGGTAAGAAAAATTTGGACCAGTTGTGCGCCAGCAAAGTATGATATGAAATATACTCATGAAGATGGTATAGCATTACAGGTCTATGGTCTGGCTCACATCCTTTCCATTTTGTATGCTTAGAGGGTTTGCAGTCATGGAGCTAACCACAAAGTAAAACCTCTTAAAACGAACTTTTAATACATTTCATGCTGGTAAAATATTACTATACTCTCATACTATTTTACCGGCTACTAGCATCCTGCTTTCCCTCTTACTGCCTCTGACGTTGCTTCTGCCTTAACTTGCCAATTTCTTGTTCTATGACCCCCTAGTAAATCCTGATTCACTGACTTCTTTTTTTTAATGCAAAAACATTTTATTGGTTATATAGAATATAACCTAGTAGATGTGAAGCATTTAGCCTACTTAGTTTTCCCAGTTGTCCTTGCCAACACTACACTAGCTGAAGGTACCGGTATCTTCCGCCATCAGCCATACAAACTTGACCGCTATCACTTTTCTAGCTATGACATCCCCCTTTCTTACCCTTGCCCCAGTACCTCATTGTACTAAGGATATCATCCAGCTATCAGCAATACATTTCACCACCTGCAACATATATTCTCCTTGACCTTTTTGGCTAAGATCTAAGCATGTCTGAGCTATGAGTTTAGGATGGTCCCTTGAAGCTGTTTAGTATGGGTCCCACTGGGAAAAATGTCTTAGTAGTTGGCAGTGTAGGAGGATTAAAACACCACCTTGGCACTGGTGAATCAGTTGATTGGGAAATATGTGAAGATAATATGCTGTGGTATAACACATGGTGTACAGATATGGGAGAAAAAAGTACTTCTTTTAAGCAGGTGGTTTAATCCTCCTGTTTGGTAAGAGTTACATCTGCCCACCTTCCTAGCTGGGAATCATAACTAACTTGACCTGTAATCCGTGCTAGAAAACTGGCCACCTCTTGCCCCCATTAAACTTAAGACATCAAAGCTTTGTTTACCATTTCATGTTGGTTGACCTTGTCTCTTGTTTGAACTTAACACAGGCCTACTGCTGTTCTGTCCAAGTTAGCGTCGTCTTCTCCCTTTTTTGGCCTCTGCTGTTACCTATGATTGAGCATATATATTACAATTGGTCCACAGCCCAAGACACTAACCCCTTATGTTTACCTCCACACCCATCCTTCCCACAGCCCTCTGTGTCTTCAACAAGCTTGCTTAAATTTGGTTAGCTTTGGTTACTACCATCTGTGCTGATAAGGGACTATAGCAGGTATCTACCTACTTCTCAGAAAAGAAGCATCTTCTTTTGAACCTTTCTTCTAGCTTCATATTATGATTCCTCATCCTTTAATTTTTTTTTTTCATGGATAATGCCTGCTAAATATTTGTATTTCTGTTTATCCCTTTTCTCCTCCAGTGAGTAGATTTTGCAAAAACCTTAAGCCTGTCTGAGTTGCAGACTCTCTGCCATTTCTGTAGCCCTTCTCAGACCTGCTTCCATCCTATCAATATCTTTACTAAGGTATGCCCTCCAGACCTGAGCACAGTAGAGATCTGGTCTCACTAGTGACATACAAGGGCAATGTTAATCCTTTTTTTTCTGCTGGTGATATCTCCTTATACATACTGTTAACTTTTCTCTGCTGTTTTATTCTGACAAGCAAGTTTTTACTGGGTCACAGCTGATGTGACACTTTCATTTTTTAAGGCTATTCACTTGGTTTTTCCAAATTGGTTCTTTCAATTGTATCACTGTTAATGTTGGAATTAATTATAATTGAAATATCTTTCCTACTGGCAAGAAAAAGCATTTGGCATCAATGAATTGATGGATTGGGAATAGTGTGCTGTAGTGTAACTTACAAACATCAAGTATGTAAATATGAATTTGATGAATTACTTAATTGTTTTGCTTTCTGGTATAATATGTACTGTGGCCAAAATAAGGCACACTGAATTCCTCTGCTTTTCTTAGCCTCATTTCTAGTCAGACTCTGAAGGCAGATTCGCGGCGGGAAATCGCTCCCTGACCCCCGCTGGACCTCCAGGAACTTTTGGCCAGCTTGTGGGGGGCCTCCTGACCCCCATGAGACTTGCCAAAAGTCCAGCGGGGGTCCGGAAGGACCTCCTGCCGTCCAATCGTGTTCGTCTATGGCCGCCGCCATTTTTCGGCGCCATTTTGGAAAATGGTGCCGGCTGAAGACAACAAGATTCAGGAGCCCGTTCCAGACCGCTGCCGTTCCGGACCGCCGCTGGACCCGCAGGTTATTTAAGTCATTTGGGGGGGGTTCGGGAGGGTGGGGGATTTAATTTAAAGGGTCGGGGGTGGGTTTTAGGGGGTTTTAGAATCTCTATTGTATTGTGTTCCATAACGGTTTAAGACGATATTAAAATTATCGGACGATAATTTTAATCGTCCTAAAACGATTCACATCCCTACTCTTTTACAATAGTTTAAAAATGAGTTTGGGACACAGTGTGCTTACTGATTAGTTGAGCTACTAAATTATTTGCTTTCTTAATTGAAATGACTTACCTACGTTCATATTGCTGAAACTTGAAATTTGCATCTTCTTGTGTAATTGTTATCCAGGACATCAAGCCAATGAGGGACCAAATTGTCCGAGTGAAGCGATATGAGAAGGTTCCTCTAATCCTAGTGGGGAATAAAGTGGATCTGGAATCGGAACGAGAGGTTTCTTCTGCAGAAGGCAGATCTTTGGCTCAGGAGTGGGGTTGCCCATTCATGGAGACATCAGCTAAGAGTAAAACCATGGTGGATGAACTGTTTGCTGAGATTGTAAGGCAAATGAACTATGCGTCTCTGCCTGAAAAACAAGATCAGTGTTGTACAACATGCACCATTCAGTGAGAAAGATAAAGAAGAACCTCAATCATGGCCATACAGAGCAGGTTGGTTGAAAGTTTGTCAGGCTAGTGCAGAATATATTGTACGATATTGGCACAACTTTATTAAAGTGTTTTTACTATCAGTCAATAAAACATGTCATAAGCAAAGCTTGTTAATAGTGCCCTGCATGTAAAATAATCATGGAAAGCTCATGAGGGTGTGAACTTTGGTAGTAAATCTGTCCTAGATGGAGAGATGGTATACCGATTAAAGCAGATATATTTGAGTTGTGACTGCCATCTTACCTCTACCCTGGCACACATCTGACTTATGAAGCATTTAAGAAGTCAAATGGAGAATGCATAGAGTAGAGCAGGGCTTCCCAGACCTCTGCTGACAACTCCACAGCCAGTTAGATTTTCAGGATGTCTGAAATGAATATGCATATAAAAAGTTTAAACACTGGAACACCAGTTTGTACAACTATCGTGTGTATTGATATCCTGGCTGACTGGGGGGTCACAGGACAGATTTGGAAAGCTCTGTACTAGATTAATAATTTTTTTTATTAGCTGAAAACCGTTGAAGTTTCCCGGAGGCCCTTATTCATTGTTTTTCTCCTCAGCCCTACTTTAGCACTTCTTCTCAGACTATGCTCGCTCGCCTGCACACTTTGACCTCCCTGCCCCAGCTCTGTCCCAGTGTTCTTCCTCCCTTGCCTGACACCAGTACATCCTGACCCCCCCCCCCCAACTCAACCCAGCATACTGACTTCCACTCACCGATCCCAGAACAGTCCCAATCCCCATCCCTAGCTTGACACCCGCAAATTCTTGTCCACCACTCCCTAAACAACCAAAAATCAAGGAATTCTGAGGAAATGTTACCCCCACATCATCCAACACCTCCCCCATCCCAGCACTTTACTCATCATGTCTTCCAGGGGCAAAAGTCATCCTGTCACTCTTGCCCTGCTCTTCCGGCTTTACAAAATGGCTACCAGTTAACCTCAGGCAGGCACCATTATATTGTGTTAATGTAATGGTAGCAAAACATAACCTCTCTTTCATTTCTAATTTAATTATGACCAACTTGATTCAATGGTAGTGTGACTCTCTAGGACAGTGGTTCCCAATCCTGTCCTGGGGACTCCCCAGCTAGTCTGGTTTTCAGGATATCCACAACGAATATGCATATGAGAGAATTTGCATGCACTGCCTCCATGACATGCATATTTTCTGTCATGCATGTTCATTGTGGATATCCTGAAAACCTGATTGGCTGGGAGGTGCCCAGGGCAGAGTTGGGAACCACTGCTTTAGGAGATCTAGATTTGAGTTCTGGCAACTGTTCCTGGGACCAGTGACTTCTGTGACAGGTGCATTCATAGCCCCTTGAGATAAGTTCAGCCAATGCACAGTGGTGGTAGCAACTGGCTAGACTCTGGGTGCATACATTATAGAGTTGGGAGCCACAATTTGTGGCTTTTGGTCAAAGATTGTTGCAGTGCCTGGTCTGGACAGGAGGGGTTTAAATGGGACAGAAATCTCAGATAATTGTGCATAAAGTTTGTGTTGTAGACTGAGTAGAATTTTAATACAGAGGTTTAATTGGCATGCCAAAGAGACAAGAATAAATTGCTGGTCTTGGAAAAACTGCTTCTCTTCCCTGCCTTCCACTTCAGATTTAATTGCAATAACTTAATATCTTGTTAAATATTTTAATTTAGCAAGATGGCATTGTGGTTACCATAGGATGCAATGGGAAATAAGCAGAGTTGGAGAGCTTGGACCCTCAATTTTATCTTTTTAAATTCTGTGTGTAGTGTTGTACTTTTCAGAGGCCACTTTTTGTATCAACAGTATTCTAGTAAGATTTTTAAATTCTTTATTAATTTTCAAGGCATACAGAGAATGTAATAGCAGCAGGCTCCCTGCACAGCAAGGCTACCCAGTAGGAGATAAAAGAATATCCAGTATAATGTACAAGTATAAGAGGCATACAAGGACAACAGCTATCAAATTTAACTCTGTAGTATTGATGATACATTCCCCAGACCAGGTTATATTTAAATTGTTCACTTTTCAAAGCCTTGAGGGTATGGGCAAGGATAGGACGTTCCCTAGTCGCTTTTCTCCTTAGTGGAGCTATATCCGGAAGGGACAACCTTATGCTGTGGAAATATTTTATTAATATATTCTATTAAAGAGCCCGACTCCGGCCGAGTTTCGCCAAGTAAGGCTGCATCAGGGGCTAAAAATTAAAATTTAAAAATTAAAAAAAATTTTAGAAACAAAATTGCAAATCCATATGTATAATTAAAAAAAAATTATATATATAAACTTTTACCTCAAGTTGCTTCTGATGATTATGAAACTACATAAACATTCTTTTATGTAGCAACAAGGTGGCAAACAAAAACCTAAATATACAATTGGATTGTACATAATTAGAAAGACAAAAAGTGAGGCCTAACTAAATCATATAGCCAGACAATTAGTCGTCATTTTAGCAAGACAAAAAAATTTATTATGATACATGAGCTATATCTGCCATGAAAATATGCTCCAAAATTTTTTTTACTGTATATTATGCAAAGATTAAACCATAATCTTTATACAATCTGATATAGCACCATAAAAAAAGGAGGAAGGAAAAGAACGAAATTCTTAATCTAAAATTCTTACGCAATCTAAAACTGTTATGATCATACTGCCTTTGAGCCAACAGCAAGGAAAAGAAAACAGGACTAGGATTACCCGAAAAAAACTTATAACAGATCAAACTAACTACCTTAGTTGTGCAAGCAACTCACACTGCTTCATAAGTGAAGTATGTCAGTCTAGATACTGGATTTTCTGAGTCCCCGCTTGGGAATGTATAAAAAAAAAAACTAACCAAAAAAAACCATCAAGGCCTGTACATTTCCTACCTGGCAAGACTTGTATGGCTATTTGTATTTCACGCGCAGATTTGGGAGCTGCCCACAACTTTTGTTGTGCTACTGTCAGGACTGCAGATCCAATTGAGAGAGAAAACCAGAGTTAGCATCTAGGCAGATGAATTCAGAACCAGTGGGTATGCAGCTGGAGCAAAGCTGACATCACAGTATATATACCCCTGCAGTGACAGCCCACCAGTATTCTGTCTCCAGCAGATGGATGTGCATCTCCCTACTGGGGATTGCTTTTAAGTTTTTTAGCGGGAGAAAAAAGAAGGAACATTTTTTAATTTGCCCCACTCTCTTGCAGTGATATCAAATGGTCCCTCCCCAAGTTGAGAATGCCTGAGGTGATTTCCGTGGTCACTGATTTGAGTGCCTTGGTCTAGTAGCTGTTTTTTCAGCCAGCATGGACTTAGCTGTTTAAACAGCTGAAAGGCAGCAAGTGCAGGAATCAGTGTGGCAGTTATGGTATATGCCCTCTTTCTCCCCCCCCCCTCCACAGCCAGAGACAGACTCTGTACTCAGCCGGGACAGGCTGAGCTCAGGTAAAGGTTAAAAACTGTGGAGGATTTTTTTTTTTTTTTATAGGGCTTCCTCCTAACTCCAGGCTGTGCTCGGTGCACTGATCCAATGTTTGTTTATGCCCCAAGGGAGGTTAAGGGACATGGGTAGCCCAGCGGGTTGAGCAGCCCTTTTTGTCTAGGCCTTGTTGTTAAGCTTTTCTCTGTACGCTGCGTGGTAGTCCTCAGCAGCATTTTCCCCGCCTTTTCCTGTGTTAGACTGCCTTCAGGACCCTCCATTTGTGCAAGTGCATTCGGCTGTGTGTCCAGATTGAGTCCAGTTGTTGGATGCCTCCTTGGGCATCTAGGTGGTAGCAGTGACTTGAGTTTGTACGCACAGGCGTGCACGCACCTATCTGAGCTGCATTGAGAGTGCTCAGTTTTTTGGGTGCTCATCAGGCACAGGATTGTGCGCCTATGTTTGGGACACCTAAGTTTTGGAGTCAAGGGAATGGGGCACCCTTGTTGACTCATTCAGATATGGCCTGTTTTTTTGAAAGGAGTGAAACATCTTCAACATCCCTTGTGGTTACTGGTGCCCTTGTAGAGTCTTAATCAGGTTTTGTATTTCTTAGAGTCCTACATTTTGTCCAGTACATAGCCTCTCCTTGTGGTTACTGACCTTGAAAACTTTCTAGTAGTGATTTTGTTCGGCATGTAGAATATCAGAGTGCAGGCCTTGTCTTGCCAGGAGCTGTTCCTCCGAGTGACACCCGGGGAGATTCAGCTACATACTGTTCCTTCCTTTTTGCCAAAAGTCTCAGATTTTCATTTGAATTTGTCCATTTCCCTGCCTTCTCTGGATAGGGAAAGAGATGCAGAGGAGTATTACCTATTGCGACCCTTGGATATTAAGAGACATCGTGAGGTATCTGGAGGCTTCTAGATCTCTCAGGAAGACGGATTGCCTGTTCTCCACAGTGGTAGGAAACAAGGTGAGCCGTCTTTGTGAGCTACAGTAGCTCTCTGGATTAAGGAAGTAGTCATGGCCATGTATGTGGATGCTGAACAGCCATTGCCTGGTCAGGTTAGGGGTCATTCTACTAGGGCTCAGGCAGTGTCATGGGCAGAGGTTAGATTGTCTCCTGTCGACACTTACCGAGCTGCGACATGGTCCTCCTTACACACCTTTTCCAGGTAGGACGCAGCCTTTGCATGTGTGGTTTTGACTGGATCGCGGACAGCCTCCTGCCTATTCGGGAGTAGCTTGGATACATCCCACTCTTCTGGAGTCATCTGTCTAGACGCTAAGAAATGAGAAATTACTACTCACCTGATAATTTCCTTTTCTTTAGTATAGACAGATGAATCCAGCTTCCCACCCTTGGCTGCTGAATGATTGTGTTATGGTCCTCCTGTGTGGCTACATGTTTCAGTGTGTTAATCCAGTCCCTAGACCAGTGTTAATACACTCTTTGAACTCAGTGGTTCCTGTTATCTGAGTACAAGAATGGTTGTCTGTTGTTAATCGTTTTGGTTAGTCTAACCAGAGTTGGCTTTTGTAGAGAATACTGGCAGGCTGATATCACTGCAGGGTGTTATATACTGTGATGTCATCTTTGCTCTGTCTCCATCTGCCGGTAGAGGTGCATAACCTGCCGGTTCTGGATTCATCTGTCTATCCTAAAGAAAAGGAAATTATCTGTTAAGTAGTAATTTCTCAGACTCCGCATTGGCCGGATTAGGCTCAGAGTAAAACTCTGCATAATATTGTACAAAAAGGTGCCCATTCTCTTCAGGAGCCAGAGTTTTAGCTCCAGATGGTTTTACTGAGGTGTTGTGTGACCTACGTTGCTTTTTCTTCACTGCACGAGCTAAAAATGCCCCTGCTTTTATCCCTGTGTTTGTAGAATCAGAGTCTCATGTACTTAAGGGCCCTATTGATTTTGTGAGCTTCCAAGGCTTGAAGCTCTTTACGTTTAGCTTCTAGCAGCTTATACATTTTTGGGGAGCAAGTTGCTTTGTGTTCTTCCAGTTACTTAATATTAGTCATCAGCAAGGCTACTCTTTGCTTGAATCCTTTAAGGAAACTCAAATAACTGATAGTTTTGCCTCTTAGGAAAGCTTTAAAAGTTTCCCATAGCTAGACCAGAGAATAACATGCCTCAGGGTTGCAGACATCAAATTCAGAAATCACTGCCTGCAGTACTTTGGGAAAATCTTTATCGCCCAACAGTGATATCAATTTCCATGTGAAACTGTGATGTCCGAGAGGGTTAATGTAAATGTCAATCTGGACTGGATTATGGTCACAAATGACACTTGATAAGATCTATCTTGACCATGAGCTACCAGGTTTGGTGAACAGAGGAAGTAGTCCAGCCTTCTATAGGTGTTATGTGTGGGGACCTAAAACATTTAATTTCTTGTATAAAGAAATTATAAGCATTAAAAGGAGCTCCATATGGTTGGGCATGATTTAGGACCCAGATCTAGGATTAGATGATCTGAGTTTATACAAACATTCCAGCTGCCCCCAATTATCAATTGTCCAAAACCAAAAATGGCCAACATGTCAGTGAAATGTCTGTAAAATTCAGTAAGGGCCTATATGTTCACCAGAGTAAGCTTAACAAAGTATATAAAGCAGTCTAAGATAACACATCACCTCTTTGCATCTTTCAGAGTAAATGGTATATTTTATCTTCAGACAGACTCCTCTACTCCGTGTGTTATAGGAGTATTACAGCCCTTTAGCTTTCATGCTCCAAATTGGTCGTGAGTCTCCTGTAATAAAAGAATATGAACCTTACTACTTTGGGCAAACTGTAATGTTTTTCTTTTGATTGACTGACTATATCCCCTGAATATTGAGGGAAACACATTTAATCAGACCTGCCATAAATCCAGCAGTCCCTCATCAGTGTCATTATTATAATACCACACCCAAATATACTTTTCCCTGTTGCATCTATCCACAATCCTGTATCTCGTGCAGGGTCCTTCGTTTTCAGTTTAAACTGATTTTCACCCATAAATTCCCAAATTTTTCCAAAGGTGACAATTTAGTTTAAACCTTAATTTTAGGATGATTAAAAAGTTGCTTCAGAGCTACTGCTGGAAGCCAGGATAGGCCAAAGAGTATGCTCTATTTCCAGTCCCACCCTATACCAGTGAAACTACTTACCTTTCAGTGCTGCCCATTGTGCGTTTCAATTGCTGCTTTCTCACCTCCCAAGGAGCCATGAGTGGTGCCATGAATGCATTTGAAGCAGGCCCTATGCATCAGAAGCGGCCCTCGGCAGGCTTCCTGGCCCTGCACAAAAGTAGATATGCAGAGCACAGGAGCCTCGGTAAAAGCTGTAGGAGAGAAGCCTGGATGAATGCCAGTAAGGATGAACACTATTGCAGTCTGGTGGGGAGAGAGGGACATGCTAGGCAGGTTATGGGGGTAGAGATGGGGATGCTGCTCAGTGGAGGGTTGAGAGAATACTTCTTATTTTTCTGGCTTTTGTCCACCAAAATATACTCTACCTGGAAAATGGAGTCTTTTTTTTTCAAACGTTTTCCTGGTTTTGTCAAACTCTCTCATAAATTCCAGGGAAAAATGAAGGTCCCTATTCATGTGATATGGAATTAGCATTCATTGCAGTACTATGTCCCGCTGCACATACCATGAGTATATGAAAAAAGCATGCTTTTTTAAATCTCAACACCAAAACAATCAACTCCCCAAATTCTCTTCCTCTTCTTAAGAGGCTCAACCTTAACCCAACCAATAAAGCCCAGTGTCAGTACTACAGTAAGGCTGGATACATAACACCTATCCTGCCACCCCCAGGTGGGACATGAATCAGGACCCTAGGGGTCAATTGGAAACTAGAGATAATCACCCAGACACCCACCCACTCCCCAACATAGCCCTGCCTGTGAACAGGGGGGTTAGGCAAAGGGAGAACCCCAAAAGCAGAGACAGGGTACATATTTATAAGTCTGGTGGGACAGTACAGAACATAAACCACTTTTTGAATGAAATATGATGTCAAGATCTACTTGCAGTGGCTCAAATCTGTTCAGTCCCAGGGGAAGATCAAAACAAAAATAAAACAAAAAAGAGGGAGTCTCCATCAGAGATATGCCCCTTTGCCACTGCCAGTTGTAATTCCATAATGCTGCAAGACGGGGAAGAATAGACAACCTGACAGTTACATGTACACCCGCTGCCAGACACTCAGTGAATGCATGAAGTGCATATCGAATGATTGGGTAAAAAAGAAGTTGAAAACAGATCACTGTGCTGCACAAAGGTCACAAACAATGATCTGTAAGCCTCACGGCAGTGGAGCTCCACGTGGAAAACGCAGGAGCCTATTGAAGTGGCAGCTCTGGCCAAACAAATTAAATCAGCAGGCAAACTGCTATATCCCCTTAAAAAGATCAAAAAATAAACCACCAAACCTCTCCCACGCAGATGCCTCAATAGGACATCTGATGGGTTGAATTGGGAACTTCCTTCACGCGCAAGAAGCCAGGTGGGCCGCCCTGCCAGGAAAGGTCGGGCCGCAGCATCGTAGAACAGAATCCATTTAGGCTGAACCCCAAGTCGAGGCCACATGTGTGCAGCTCTCGAAGAGGAGTTCTCCTTCTAATGCACATATCGTCCACATTGTGGGCCGTCGCTCTCAATTTGGCTGGATACACCGTGGCATATTTCACGCCAAGGCTTTGAAGGCCTTTTTTTTGCACTGCGCCAAATGCCTGTCTGCCTTTGTAGGTTCAACGAAAAGTCTGGGGAGATGATGATCTTGGCACCTTGGTATATGAGATCAGCTGCATGAGCAGCATTTTTAATATCACCTGCTTCTCAGTGAAATCATGTAGGTGCATGATCAGAGCATGTCTGCCGCTTTTTGCCAGGGCTGGACTGAGGGCAATGTACCTAACCAGCTTTTATGGTGGCCTATTTACATTTCATGCCGAGCAGTGGCATACTGAGGAGGGCACAGGGAGCGCCAATGCCCATGAGTTGCAGGGCCATGGGGGGGGGGGGGGGTGCTGATGGCCCACATATGGAGGCCCATGCGGCAGCCAGTGGACTTCATCCTACCGGCGGCTGAGCAGGAACACATGCTGATCCTATGCTGTGTGCTGGCCGCTATTCCCTCTAACCTTGTGTGCGCGTGGCACCTCACAACAGGAAGACTGGCAGGGCGAAGAAAGTCACCTCCAGATGCTCTTCTGCCTGTCTGCGCGGACCCGGAAGAAAAAGGTTGCCATGTTGTCCTGCTTTCTCTCTTTCTGTTTAGTTTTAACAGCTTTTTTTTTTTTTGTTTTAGTACTTCTATCTGCCCACAGTACAGGTTGTAAGTTTGACTAACATCCTTACACGCTGTGGTGTCGCTGAACAGAGTTTAAGGAAAATGTAACAACGTGGAATGAAGCAGGCCCAGCAGGAGCTCAACCTCGCACAACCCGTTAGCTCAGAGCATGCCTGGAAGTCCCCCTAGTAAGAGATTTAAAAGCTAAATGAAAGCATCTCATAACCTCTTGTAATACTGTAATTTATACTGAGTCGTGATCTTAAGGCCCAGTTATTTCTGCATCCTTGTGGCCTACATATAATGTAAGGGTTCCACCTAGGGAGAATATCTTTTTAAAACTTTTACCACATTCATAATTTAGTAAATGTCAGTTTTGAAGAACAATTCACTTAATGAAAATAAGTAGAAATGCAAGTGTAAGACCTTTAATATAAAACATTAATAGCATGCACTTTACCTGTTCTACAAGAGGTAGAATTCCTTATGTTCTTTGTCCTTTTTGCCCTAGAGAAAAGCATTCTCAGGACTATGCAGAATAGTTTCTAAATTTTATAGTTTTCTGAGTACTCTTTTTATATAGTACAAATGCTTCTAATCCATACCCTACCATGTGTAACATTTGCCAGTATACAAATTTTTAATTCAGTGGCCTTGATCTTAAAGTAATATGGTTTCATTTTTACAATCTGATTGCCTCAATTCTGTTTCAACTTTTAAATTCTTTTAGTTGTAGAATCAGTTTGTGTGTGTATGTGGGGGGGGGAGTTGTGCTACAAGGTGCATAAAAAAAGGTTGGTCTCATTTTGGGCAGTGATGATAGACCATCAAATCAACAGTGACTGAGATGTTTAGGCTTGTAAAATCCTATCTTTGGAAGTGCTTGTCAGCTAAGGCCTCAGACTGAGATGCTCGCAACCTGTGCAGAGTTGGGAAACCATTTGTACTTGTATGGGTTTTTCTCTTCATGTACTTGGCACAAAAGCAGAATGAGATTAATGATGCTCAGTTGATCAGGCAGTCTGATTGTGAACAATGAATGTTTCCTTAGTGGTTTTCAAAGGGCTGAGCTGTGCATGTGGAATATGCATGTCTAAAACATTTGTTTTAACTTTTGTTTCAGCAGTGTGTTAACAGCCTTGCATAGCCCACGTGGCAGGTCATAAAGCATTTGAAGTATAAAAAAAAAAGGGTATCTTCAGCCAATCAGGTGGCTCATGGCAGTGCTGTTCCGTGCCATACAGAGGGCTTGGATTCAGTTCCTGGGACAGGATTTCTGCTTCCCAAGCCAGTTGAGGATGCACAGTTCCTGGGGTGAGGGAATGTCAGCAGTTATGCAGTGGTGACACCTAGTGGATGGATTTAAGACCCATGTTTGCAGTGTTGTGGAAGGTGCCCTAGTGCAGGGCCCCCAGCTCGGGACTGTTACTGCAATGACTGGGGCTAGGTGAATTGTGATGGGGGGGGGGGGAGGGAATAGGGTATTAAAAATCCCCAGATAGCTGTGGATAAATGCGCCTGCTGCCAGATCCCTGCCATGTTTCCAGTTGAGTTGGAAGCCCAAAGGAGCAAGAGGAATCTTCCAGACACCCCCAAAAAATGGTATCATTACTGTTGAGAAATTACTAGCACTAAGAACAATGTTGGGGGGGAAAAGTTTTCCTGTATTCAGATTAGCATTTTTGTAACTAAAATGCTTATCTCTAGTCAAGGTATAATATATATATTGCTATGTTCTTGTTTTATCTTGGTTTTAGCAGTGCATTTGATGGCACAGTGTGCAATATGAGCTTCTCCCAGCAGTGTTCAGTTGCAGAGCTCAGTGGAAGATAGCTCTGCTTCCTCACTTTCCAAATCTGTGTTCTCATTGGCTCATCCAATGAACCTAAAACAGCTGAGCTTAAATATCAAATTCAAGGCTCAAATCTTAATTTGTAGAGTGTTTGTGGGATTTATTTAATTTTATATTTAGCTCATGACTTTGTAACATACCTTGAGCTACTAATACAATTAGGTACTGTGGGTATTTCCCTGTCCCCATGTATAAGGTTGTACCTGAAGCAATGGGGGATGGAGTGACTCTTACCTAGGGTCACAACAGATGTCAGCAGGATTTGAACCCTGTCTTCCCTGGTTCTCAGCCTGCTACTCTAGCTACTAACCTACTCTTCCTATTTGTAGAAGAAAAATGTCCTCATTTTCCTTCTCTATAATGTTAGTGAAATTGTGGGGTAAACTTTTAACTCTTAATGTTTGTTCTTTGATTAAAAGCTGGGAGAGGAAGATAATTTCTTTGTGTCCCTTTCCCTCCTACCCTCCCCAAAGGTCATTTTTTAATTTATAAACTCTTATCCCATAAGTTATATTTTCACATCAAAAATCAGCTGGGGATTTATCTAGGGGTGACCTAGCCCTTATCAGTTAGATTTGTCCCTTTGCAGGTCATTGCCAAATTAACATTAAATATACCACATACATTTGAAAGTCTGGTTTACACATTCCCACTCCCATAGAAACCTAAATTAACTAAGAACTCAACAATGTGAAAATGTGGATAGAAGTCCAGAAGCAATATGGGGGGCTAGCTGTCTTTTGCATAGTGCTGCATTTATGATTATCTACCTGTTGGTGAGAAGCTGTATGTGTGTACCCAGTATAAAGGGCTCCTGGTTTTCAAGGGAACAAGTCAGATCTGTGGAGGAGCTGAGGTAGACAAGTATATAGAAGAGACCTTCAGGGTCACAATAGCTCAAGTCCCAACTCCTGTCCAGCAGCCCCTGAGCAGCTTTGGAGGAACAGTCATCTGATCAGAGAGCATTACTCTGTGGCAGGAAGTGATCTGTAGCAAGGACCTGATCTCCAGGTGATGCATTATCCTCTTGCACCACGAATGAGTCTCCCAGATCTAGTGCTTAAGAGGGAAGGGTTAGGTTGGCCATTGTAGTTGGTGATTTGATTAGGAATAGAGACAGTGCTGTGGTTGGATGTGCGAATCACTTGGTAACTTGCCTGCTTGGTGCAAAGGTGGTGGACCTTGTGGGTCACCTAGTTAGTGCAGGGAAGGAGAACTGTCCTGGTACATGTGGGTACCAGTGACATGGCAAGGAGATTCTAGAAGCCAAATTTAAGCTCTTAGGTAGAAAATTGAAATCCAGGAATGCCAGGATTGCATTCTCTTAAATACTCCCTCTCCCAGGCACAGGAACATTAGAAGCAGGAGGAGCTCCAGAGCCCTCAGTCCATGAATGAGATGATGGTGCAGGGAAGAGAGCTTTGTTTTTTGTTTGGATCTGGGCAGTTTATATGAAAAGGGAGAGCCTGTTCTGAAAGGATGGGCTCTGCCTTAACCAGGGTGGAGCCAAGCTGCTGAAGCTAACCTTCAAAAAGGGGAGAAAAGCTTTTAAAGTAGAACATGGGGGAAGGCCAATAGTCGTTCCCTGTACGTACCAGGATCAGTCCAGACTCCTGGGTTTTGCCCCTCCCCCCTCTAGCAGATGGAGACAGAAGTTTACAAAAAACAAAACTCCGCCTATATCTAGGCTGGTGCCACCTACAGTCTGGCAGTATTCTTCTGTCTCCTAGCAGGTGGAGAGGGTGCAAAACCTACAGTCTGTATAGGGCCTAAGTTTAGGTGTGTTTAAAAAAAAAAAAAAAAAAAGTTAGCAGGTAGGTGCTGTGTTTCAGGAGGGGAAGGACCGCAGAGGCTTGCCTGCTGGTCCCAGTCCCCGCCTCCCAGGGGAGGGTAGGATCCTGAGGGGACCGTTCCCCCTGGTAGAGGCTGCCGAGGAGTGGGGGAGCCCCATATACCGGCACTTACAGGTCTGGGGGTGACACCGGGGTTCCCGGCTCACTCCCCCCAGCCGGCTCCGGATCCGAGGTAAAGTTTAAAAAAAAAAAAAAAGGTGAACCTGTTTGTGTGAGTGATAGTTGTGCTGTTCCTGTCAGTTTCTCCCTTTCCTCGCGGTGACTGGTGGCGCGGCGATCAGGGGAGGGCTCGGGGGGGGGGGGGAATTTTTTTCTTCTTCGCGGGCTTCCCCTTCCCGCTCCTCACCGACATCATGCCCAGGCAGGCTGCTTGCAGGGCCTGCGGCAGCGCGGCTGTCGCGAGACAGCCTGTGCTCTGGATGTGTGGGCGGCGGAGAGGGAGGATCGGCATCGGGAGCCTGGAGGGGTAAACAGTCTCACGCTGGGTCCTCCGCACCGGTCTTGACGTTCTCGGAGCGGTCGTCTTCGGCACTGCCGGGGGCGGCAGCCATTTTAAGCGCGTTTTCAGCGGGAGCGGCGGCCATTTTCTCGGACAGCCGAGACAAGCGCGGGCCTACGAGGTAGCGGGGAGTTTGTGGACCCGCCGCGTTTGTCCCCCCAGCAGAGGCCTGCAGGGGGGGGGGGGGGGAAACGAGTGATTGGAGAAGAGCGGTGGTGGTCCCGCTTCACAAGAGTGGGAACAGGGAGGAGGCTGGCAACTACAGACCAGTTAGCCTCACTTCGGTGGTGGGAAAAGTAATGGAGTCACTGCTGAAAGAGAGAATAGTGAACTATCTACAGTCCGGAGAATTGATGGACCAGAGGCAACATGGATTCACCAGGGGAAGATCCTGTCAGACAAATCTGATTGACTTTTTTGACTGGGTAACCAAGGAATTGGATCAAGGAAGAGCGCTCAATATCATATACTTGGATTTCAGCAAAGCTTTTGATACGGTTCCGCACAGGAGACTGAATAAAACGAGAAGCTTAGGAGTGAGTGCCGAGGTGGTGACCTGGATTGCAAATGGGTTGACGGACAGAAGACAATGTGTGATGGTAAATGGAACCTTCTCTGAAGAGAGAGCGGTTTTAAGTGGTGTACCGCAAGGATCGGTGTTGGGACCGGTCCTGTTAATATCTTTGTGAGCGACATTGCGGACGGGATAGAAGGTAAGGTTTGTCTTTTTGCGGATGACACTAAGATCTGCAACAGAGTGGACACGCCGGAAGGAGTGGAGAGAATGAGACGGGATCTAAGGAAACTGGAAGCATGGTCGAAGATATGGCAGCTGAGATTCAATGCCAAGAAGTGCAAAGTCATGCATATGGGGAGTGGAAATCCGAATGAACTGTATTCGATGGGGGGGGGAAAGGCTGATGTGCACGGAGCAGGAGAGGGACCTTGGGGTGATAGTGTCTAATGATATGAAGTCTGCGAAACAATGCGACAAGGCGATAGCAAAAGCCAGAAGAATGCTGGGCTGCATAGAGAGAGGAATATCGAGTAAGAAAAGGGAAGTGATTATTCCCTTGTTACAGGTCCTTGGTGAGGCCTCACCTGGAGTACTGTGTTCAGTTCTGGAGACCGTATCTACAAAAAGACAAAGACAAGATGGAAGCGGTACAGAGAAGGGCGACCAGGAAGGTGGAGGATCTTCATCGGATGACGTACGAGGAGAGATTGAAGAATCTAAATATGTACACCCTGGAGGAAAGGAGGAGCAGAGGTGATATGATACAGACTTTCAGATACTTGAAAGGCTTTAATGATCCAAAGACAACGACAAACCTTTTCCGTAGGAAAAAAATCAGCAGAACCAGGGGTCACGATTTGAAGCTCCAGGGAGGAAGATTCAGAACCAACGTCAGGAAGTATTTCTTCACGGAGAGGGTGGTGGATGCCTGGAATGTGAAGGACTTCAAAGGGGCGTGGGATTAACACTGTGGATCCATAAATTCAAGAGGCCGCCAATGAAGAGTGGGGGACTCGCCAGAATGATGGCTACTGCCTGGAAACAATACCCTTATTCAATAAACAAACACATACATGGTTACTGTGACTCCAACATCACTCTAAGCTTCAACAGCAAGAGGAAATATGGAAAAAAGGATTTGCACTCACAAAGAGGGGAGTAGCTGGCTTGTTACGGCGGTTACTACCCCAAACCAAATAAGCCTGATACTTCACTTTCAATGCATATCCAGCATAGTTCTCTGCTTCAACGGCAGGGCTGAAGAAAAACTGATACTTCACACATCCAGCAGAGCTCTCTGCTTCAACGGCAGGGGAGAAGAAAAAAGGGTTCGCACTCACAAAGCGGGGAGTAGCTGGCTTGTTACGGCGGTTACTACCCCAAACCAAATGTGCCTGATACTTCACTTTCGATGCATATCCAGCATGGCTCTCTGCTTCAACGGCATGGGAAAAGAAAAACAACCAATAAGGGCTGTATAACATAGTCTGGGTAAAACAAATAAGCATGGGTGTAGCTTGCTTATTGCGGCGGTTACTACCCCTACTACCCCTAACTAATCAAGCTAGACATTTCACTTGGATGCAGCTCCATCACTGCTCTCTACATTAATGGTGGGGGTGGAAGGGAAATAGAACCAAGAGCTAAGAGAAACAGATAAGTATGAGAGAAAAATGTGTGAGGCTTGCTGGGCAGACTGGATGGGCCGTTTGGTCTTCTTCTGCTGTCATTTCTATGTTTCTATGAAAGGCCAGCAGGGGCCAGGGCGCTTAGTGAGGATTCCCCCGGGGAAGGGGGTGACGAGGAAGGCTCCTCTGACTCCTCTTTTAATTCACAGTTCGTACTGCTCATGCACAAGGCCTTTAAGGCCCGGCGCCTGGCCAGAAAGAGGACACAAGGGACCCCTGCCTCTGAGACTGGGGCTCCGGCGGAGAAAATACTGAAGCCCGGTATGGGGGGACGGCTCGGGCCAGACCCCTTCGCTCCTGGGGGGCAGAGGGTCATCCGGACTCCTCTTAGGAGTCAGAGGAGCTGACGGAGGATCTGGAGTTTCCGTCCCAGCCCCCGAGGGGGGTTGAGGGGGACGGAGAGCCGGGGGCTAAAGGTTCTGGAGCACCCCATGGTGCTGAGGGGGATGATCCGAAGGTAGTCAGGTTATTCCGGAAGGATGAGTTAGAACCCCTCATTCCAGAGATCCTGGGAGAGCTGGGAATTCCGCTCCCACAGGTTGTCTCGTCTTGGGCAGACAGATCCCTTAGTCTTGGGGCTCCGGGGTCCGCCTTCGGCTTTTCCATTGGACTTCTCGGCCTCGGATTTACTTTTAAGGAGTGGGATACTCCGGATTTGGGCCTAAAAGTGGCAAAAGCCATGGATAAGTTATATCCACTGCCAGAGGACGTTCTGGAGCTTTTGCGCCTGCCGAGAATTGATTCGGCGGTAGCAGCGGTAACGAAGAAGACCACCATCCCAGTGACTGGAGGTACGGCGCTTAAGGATATACAGGATAGGAAGTTGGAAGTTCAACTGAAGCGCATCTTTGAGGTTTTGGCGTTGGGAATCCGTGCAGCGATTTGCAGTAATTTTTCTTTGAGAGCGGGGCTTCGCTGGGCGCAACAGCTTTTGGCCAATGAGTCCCTGTCATCGGACGAGGTGTGGCAGGCAAGTCGGTTGGAAGCTGTCATCGCCTATAGTGCGGATGCCTTTTATGATCTCCTGCGCACTTCCGCAAGAACTATGGTCTCAGTGGTGGCGGCGCGGCGGCTGCTGTGGCTCCGTTATTGGGCGGCGGATGGCACCTCCAAGGCTCTGTTGGGTTCCCTCCCCTTTAAGGGGAAGTTGCTGTTTGGCAAGGAGTTGGAGGACCTGATTGAATCCTTGGGGGAGAATAAGGTGCACCGCCTACCGGAGGATAGGCCACGATACCGGGGGGATCCAGCCTCTTGTCCTCGGTTTCGCGGTGGTCATAGGCCACAGACGTCTCGAGGATCGAACTCTTCGTTTCGTCACAGTGCTACCTGTCAGTAATCTTATTCTCAGTCCTTTCGTGGGCGCCGTTTCAGCCGTCCGGGAGCCGGTCAGACTGCGCAGGGAAGTAAGCCAGCTCAATGATGTGAGGCCGGTCCATTCCCCCGTTCCCAAGATTGGCGGCAGATTAAGCTGGTTTTACGAGGAATGGACCAGAATCACGTCGGATCAGTGGGTACTAGAGGTGATAAGACACAGCTACGCGTTAGATTTTTTGCACCGCCCGTCCTGGTGTTTTCTGGTGTCCCCTTGCGGTTTTTCAGAAAAACATCATTGGAGACTCCATCGTGGATGGTGGTTACCACGGACGCCAGTCTGCTCGGTTGGGGAGCGGTCTGTCTCGGGCAGGCGTTTCAGGGGACTTGGTCTGCTCGGGAGGCGTCGTGGTCCATCAATCGGTTGGAGACTCGAGAGGTGCGGCTGGCTCTGAGGTCCTTCCGCTCCTCCGCGGTCTGTCAGGATTCTGTTGGACAATGCGACCACAGTAGCTTACATCAATCGACAGGGGGGAACCAAGAGTCAGCCGGTGGCGGCTGAAGCTCGGTCGTTGATATGGGTGGAGGCCCACCTGAGCAGTATTGCGGCCTCTCACATAGCCGGTGTAGAAAACGTCCAGGCGGATTTTCTCAGTCGCCACTGGTTGGATCCCGGAGAGTGGGAACTCGCGGGGGAAGCATTCCGACTCATCCGCACTCGGTGGGGCACGCCAGCGGTGGACCTGATGGCTACGTTCAAGAATGCGAAAGCTCCCCGGTTTTTTGCTCGCCGGCAGGAGACGTCAGCGGAAGGAGTAGACGCGCTGGTGGTGCCGTGGCCGGATGTGTTGCTCTATGTGTTTCCTCCGTGACCTCTCATAGGAAGGGTGCTGCGTCGAATCGAGAAGCACCCGTGGACGTGGTCACAGTCGCCCCAGAATGGCCAAGGAGGCCGTGGTTCGCAGATCTGCTGAATCTAGCGGACGAGAAGCCGCTTCGTTTCCCATATCTCCCGGACCTCCTGCACCAGGGACCCGTTTGTTTCGACTGGTGCATCGCTTTTGTCTAGCGGCATGGCTTTTGAGAGGCAGCGGTTGAGATCTAAGGGGTACGCGGAGACGGTGGTATCTACCCTTTTGCATTCCCGAAAGAAGTCTACGTCCATGTCTTATGTGCGGGTGTGGAGAGTTTTTGAGTCTTGGTGTTTGGAGCACAGCGTGGTACCTACCCGAGCG
Organism: Rhinatrema bivittatum; assembly: GCF_901001135.1. Lineage (NCBI taxonomy): Eukaryota > Metazoa > Chordata > Amphibia > Gymnophiona > Rhinatrematidae > Rhinatrema > Rhinatrema bivittatum. The sequence goes on from NC_042620.1 coordinate 242,092,192, forward strand.
GCTATTCCGGACATACTTCTGTTTCTCCAGGACGGTCTGTCCAAGGGTCTTTCTTGTAGTTCCTTGAGGGTGCAAGTGGCGGCGTTAGGTTCTTTGCGAGGTCTAGTTCATGGAACCTCTGTGGCAGCGCATCCGGATGTCGTGCGTTTTCTTCGGGGGGCAAGATATTTGCGGCCTCTGTTTCGACAGCTTTGCCCGTCTTGGAATTTGAATGTTGTCCTTAAAGCGTTGTGTGCGGCACCTTTTGAGCCCATTCGCAGAGTCACGCTTAAGGATTTAACCCTAAAGGTGGTATTCTTGGTGGCCATGGTATCGGCGCGACGGATTTCTGAGCTTCAGGCTCTGTCGTGTCGGGAGCCTTTTTTGCGGATTTCGGATTCGGGAATTTCGTTGCGGACGGTACCATCTTTTTTTAACCAAGGTGGTTTCCTCGTTCCACATGAATCAGACTGTAGAGTTGCCATCTTTTGGGCAGGTGCAGTCTTCGGACCCTATGGCTAAGGATCTTCGTAAGTTAGATGTGCGACGCGCACTGCTACATTATTTGGAAGTCACCAATGCCTTCAGGGAATCCGACCACCTATTCGTGCTCTGTGGTGGTGCAAGGCGGGGTAAGGCGGCCTCCAAGACTACGATTGCTCGGTGGTTGAAAGAAACCATTCGGTCGGCGTATCTGTTGCAGGGGAGGTCGTTGCCCGCGGGGCTGCGAGCCCACTCTACTCGCGCCCAGGCTGCTTCCTGGGCGGAATGACACCATATACCTACAGAGGAGATCTGTAGGGCGGCCACCTGGAAATCGGTCCACACTTTTGCCCGGCACTATTGTTTGGATGTGAAAGCGCCAGGGTCGATGGGGTTTGGAGAAGGGGTGCTTAGAGCAGGCCTCTCCGGCTCCCACCATAAGTAAGGTAAGCTCTGGTACATCCCAGGAGTCTGGACTGATCCTGGTACGTACAGGGAAAAGAAAATTAGGTTCTTACCTTTTTGCTAATTTTCATTCCTGTAGTACCGAGGATCAGTCCAGAGTCCCGCCCAGTGTTGGGATTTCTGCCCGGAGAGGATGTGTGGTCTGTGTGTGTGTTAGCTAAGTCAGGAAGAATTATTATTGGTTGCCTCGAGTTCGGTACCCAGTTGGGTGGAGTTATGCTTAGTATTGCATAGTTTTGAGGTAATTTTTAAGCGTTCTAAGGATTATATGTTTGGGGTTGTCCTGCTTTGACATTAAGTAATACTGCCAGACTGTAGGTGGCACCAGCCTAGATATAGGCGGAGTTTTGTTTTTTGTAAACTTCTGTCTCCATCTGCTAGAGGGGGGGGCAAAACCCAGGAGTCTGGACTGATCCTCGGTACTACAGGAACGAAAATTAGCAAAAGGTAAGAACCTAATTTTCTTCTCAGCAGCACATGGTTTGGAGGTATCTTCAAAGGATACTAAAATAACAGGATTTAGCGCATCCCAGTAGAGAAGTTCCAACAAAAGCTATGTGCTGATAATAAAGAACCACTTAAGTTAAGATTCCAAATTATCCCTGTCAACTGGTAAGTAGATGAATACCATCAAAAAGCATACTGAGAACATAAGTTGCCATTCTGGGTCAGACTGAGGATCCATCAAGCCCAGCATCCTGTTTCCAACAGCCAAATCCACGTTATAAGTACCTGGTAAGTACCCAAACATCAAACTGATCCCTTGCTACTATTGCCAATAATAAAAGTGGCTATTTCCTAAGTCAATTTGATTAATAGCAGTTTATGGACTTCTGCAGGAATTTATCCAAACCTTTTTTTTTTTTTTTTAACCCAGTTAAACTAATTGCCTTAACCACATCCTCCGGCAATGAATTCCAGAGCTTAATTTTGTTGAATGCAACAGAATTTTCTCAGATTTGTTTTAAATGTGCTTCTTGCTAACCTCATGGACTGCCCTCTAATCCTATTATCTGAGAGTAAATAACCAATTCACATTTACTTATTCTAGTCCTCTCCTGAGAAAATTAAAAAGTAATAGGTAATGTCTTATTGTGGATTGCAAATTAGTTTAAAGGATACAGAATAGGACCAAATGGTCAGTTTTTAGTGGAGAAGGGTAAACAGAGTGCCTTAGAGGTCTGTATTGGGGACAGTGCTTTTTAATTTATTTATAAATGATCTGAAAAGGGAATGTCGTGAGATGATCAAATTTGCAGATGATGCAAAATTATTCCAAGTTGTTAAAGCACAAGCGGATTGTGAAAAATTGCAGGACGACCTTGTGAGACTGCAAGACTGGGCATTCAAATGGCAAATGAATTTTTGTGGATAAGTGTGAAGTGATACACATGGGGGAAAAGTAACCTACACTGTAGTTAGTGTTAGGTTTTATATTAGGAGTTACCACTCAGGAAAACAATCTGAGCATTGTATCTGACGATACTTTGACATTATTGGTTCAGTGTGCGATAGTGGTCCAGAAAACATACAGTGTTAGGAATTATTAGGAAAGGAATGGAGAATAAAATGGCAAATGTCATAATGCTTCTATATTGCATTGGTGAAGGGCAGCTACAGTGGTTAAAGGGGATGGAACAGCTCCCCTATGAGGAAAAGCTATAGAGGTTAGGGCTGTTCAGCTTGGAAAGGAGATAGAGGTCTATAAAATCATGAATGGAATAGAACAAGTAAATGTAAGTCAACTTGTTTACTCCTTTAAAAAAACAAAACAAAAAAACAAACAAGGTTAGGGGGAACTCCATGAAGCTAGTAGCACATTCAAAACAAATCAGAGAATTCTTTTTCATTCAATGCATAATTAAGCTCTGGAATTCATTGCTGGAGGATGTGACTTAAGGCAGTTAGCATTGCTGAGTTTAAAAATGATTTGGACAAGTTCTTGAAGGAGAAGTTCATAAACTGTATTAATCAGCTGGACTTGGAATAGCCACTACTTATCACTGCATGATAGCAGTAGGGAAATATTTACTGTCAGATCTTGCCCAGGTACTTGTGACTTGGATTGACCACTGTTGAAAACAGGATACTGAACTTGATGGACCCTCGTTCTGTCCCATTATAACATTTATGTTCTTGTAGGTGGTTAATTTAAAATCTATTTGCTGATAAAATTACTCTTAAACTAGTACTTAACTAGTACTTTCAGAGTAGACTATTATACATTCAGGAAAGCTAAAAATTACAGAATCAAGTTGGACAAATTAGCGGGGAAAACATGTGGCAATAGTCACTCAACACTGTAAATTTTTCCCTAAATAGCCTTTAATGTAGTTTCAGATCCTGAACACGTCTGCAAACATACAGAATGGCCAGGGTTCCTATAGTTCCCTTTTTTTTACACACAACTGTAAATAAGTAAGGCAATTCCCTGCCACCAAGTTTTGTGCGTTTATTTTTTTTTCTTTAAATCTCTGGGATCTGAATGGAACATTCATTGTATGTATTTCATATTGCAAGATTTATATTTGCTTCATATGCCATCAGCAATTTATAAAACTAAGAATTACACATTTTTTGCATGGTTGAACATTTTTTTTCTTTAGAAAAGAAATTTATATAATTAAACAAAAAAATCTTAATGTAATAAAATGTTGGATATATAATAGGTATATTTCCCTTTAGTTAAAGCATATACAGAACATTTGAACTTCATTATGTGGAACAAGTTGTGCAAGTTTTAGGTCAGCCAGAAGATAAGAGCGAGGACCTGTGTGCTGATCATAGCTGGTGGTGTTAGCAACCCTACCCTACCCTACTGGTGTCTTGCTGACCAATTACTGTAAAGGGCCATCCAGTCCTCATGCTGATTGGCTAGCAAGACTTTGTTATAACAAACCCTCCAGTTAGGAACCCAGATTGGGTGTCTATCAGCCATGCATTTAATTATATATATATTTTGCAGTCTTTCACGGGGTCTGGCTGAAAGTTCATTTTGGACTTGAAGTGATCTCTATTTTGGTTATAAATCTGTTCCTAGAGTACTACTTAATTCCAATATTGATATATCAGGTTCCAGGTTCTCAGAATGCTTGGGGCTTTGCAAGTGGTGTTAGCATTGACCTACTCAGGAGCTGGGCTGACATCTATTTTGAGGGAAAGCATCTCCTTTTCAGAGCATTGCATTTCATGGCTATATAGCAATGCTTGATTAACAGAAAAGGGAAGATAAATCTGTAGAAAAGATAAGTGAAACTGCCTTAATTTAGGATTTGCAGGCTCTTCAGAAGAGGAAATGCTTGTGACATCTTTTCTTAAGATAGTGGTGAAAAACTGTTTTGAATACTACAGACCTTCTTGTTTTCTCCCCTTTTAGTGGCTTCCATTCCAGAATATTATGGTTAAATGTTTAATTTTAACCAGTTAATAAACAAAGCCAGGGGTGTGTGTACTTGGCTGCACCCTGGCGCATAAAGTCACAGAGATACAATCATTCCAGAATAGGAAAGATGCTCACCATGTGCCATTTGTACATGGGTGATAGTTACACAGTAACCTTTACATTAAATGTATATAGACATAACTATACTACTTTCATTTTAATTTAAAAAATATTGGTATGTGCATTTTACTTTCCCCCTTCAAGATACCTTGGTCCTACTGCCAACCTTTTAAAAAGGACTGAACTAATTTGTTGTGAAGTCATGTTGACTGGGATAAGGAAAAAAAAAAGTCTGTAAACTGGCTGGCTTACAAAAAGGTGGTGGGGTGCAAGGTTTCTGGCTGTCCTAAAGAGTGTGCATTTTGCTCAGCAGGTAAGATTTCACATCAAAAAGATTATGAAGGATTTTCTGGTCAAGGGAACATTTGTTGGAACAGTGACCCCCAACATATTTGCAGAAAAAGAGAGGGGAAACCCATGTTTCATGTTTGCATTTTTAAAATTCGATTGGAGGCTTAAATCACAACTTCCAGATTAATCTGTAATATGGAATCCATTGTAAACGTTGCTGAAATGGGAGGTATTTAATGCAACTTGATGGTTGCCAAGTCAGTTGGAAGCCAAAGCAAAAATGGTAAATCTCATGCACCTCAATCAAGAAGAAAATTTCTGGAGGGGGGAAAAAGTGGCCTTTTTAAAACGACGTTGAGGTGATAGGATGCCAAACAAAACTTTAAACATGTGATATGAAAGTAAGAGTCCTGTAAAGCTAAAATTACAAATTAAATATTGTGAGTGAAAGTAAATTCTGAAAGCACAGTAACCAAAGGATAATAAGGGATGCTAGGGGTCCTTCTGTGTATGGAGAGGGAAGTAATATTACTTGGTAAAGGTGAAGCATAAATCTAAAGATCTGTTTTTTGCTTTAGCATTTATGGTGGAAAAGCTTGTTGAGGAAGATCTAGCAAATATTAGATTTTTCTGGTAAGTACTAGAGGAATCAAGTGAAGTGGTTACACACTCAAAACTGACATTTTAGGAATGTTTGGTATGGAGATTCTTCAGGGCTGGCAATAGGCATATGTAGATCCCTGACTTCAAAATGACCATAATTTGAAATGTAGCAACTCTAATTAGCTTGTCGTCAATTTGTGGGATAATACTGGATTATAAGATTTATTTAGGCGTTTTATATACAGTCGTCCCAAACTAGATCACAACAGTTTGCAAGATCTGCATACATATTCATGGTCTATGATCACATAGTGTTAGCATACACATTCTAGACTGCATTGTAAACATGTTCTCATTCAGAATCATAAGGAAATTACTAGTTACTGTATATTCTAGTTCATATTTGTGCATTTTCATGGTTGATTTAATGGGAATTTAGGCTCTAATCCTACAATGTCCAATCATTCATTACTTATTGCTCGCTCCATTAACATTATCTCTGGTACTGATGTAGTTATCAGATTATTGGTTTTTACGTTACATCGTATGCTTTTCTGAAGAGCCATGTCTTCAGTTCATGCTTGAAGTTCTTTCTATCTGTTTGACAAATTGACTCTGGAAGGGAGTTCCACAGCTTGGGGCCTGCTGTGGAAAACATTCAGTCTTATTTGTGTTAGGTGTGTGTTCAGAGTTGAAGATGCCATAACCAGTCCTTTATTTTGTGATCTTAGGTCTCTCTGTGGTCTATAGTTTTGAATTGTCACTCCTAAATATTATAAATAAAACTTTTATGGTGAATTCTGGATTGTATAGGAAACAAGTGCAGTCAGCGAGGGGGTGATGTGTTCAGATTTCCTTGTTAGTCTTGCAGAGGCATTTTGAAGTAGCTGTAGCAATTTTAGTAGACTCTATGGTAGGCCTAGTAGAAGAGAGAAGATGGTTAAATTTATTTGGAGGGTTGAAGAATAATTAACAAGCATTAGCATGGATTCAGGAGCAACAGCTCCAGTAGATGTTTTTTTTTCAATAATCTTGACCTTCAAAATTAGAATTATTGTGATCTTCCTGATACTGTGAAGAGACCACCCCATCAAGGCTGATGTTCAATTTCTGGAAAGTGGTGTTAAGTGATTAGCATTTGTAAGTGGATAAGGAACTGGCTTAAAGAAGGTATCAACAAGTCATTAACACATTTTAATCAGAACAAAGTGCCACTCCTGGGGGGTGTTCTGTGCTAGGCCTGTTTAATATTTTTGTCAAGCTGCAGTATTGTAACTTGCAAACAATGCACCGAAGGTTGTCACACTAATTACCCTGCAGGTCTCATTGATAAAACGAGCACAGAAATGGCAGATGATAATCCTGAGCCAGAAGAATTGCCAGGTATAATATCCTCGAAATGAATCAGGCTTGTTGACTCTGACAGAAGACCTGGGCATGTTCATTGATTTTCTAAGAAATGTGTTCACAAAGCCAAGCAGATGTCAGCATCCTTCCACTGCCATATCTAGAGGGCTCTGTTTAGCACAGCCATTTTCAAAAAGGCCATCCATATTTTAAGAAAATATTTTTAACAAAAGCCACTGAGCATGATAAAAGGGATCCAAAATCTTGAATATGTTGAGATTGTTCAAATTCAGCTGCCCTCCTTATAAATAGTTAAGTGGGAATTAGAATTAGCAATCCTCACTTAACCCTAAGCCATTTTGCAGGCAATCTTTTTAACAAATAGAACAAAAAGCATTCTCTGAGAAACTTGAATATGCAAACTAAAACACTCTATGCTCAGTATGTTAAAACGGGAACATTTATCATACCAAGGTCATAACTAACACTTCAAAAGAAGTGCTGGAGATAAAAGGACCATGGCACTTAAACTCTAAAGAGAACTCAATACTACGCAATACAAGAACAACTAGTAAAATACGACTTGTGATTCCATCTATCCCTCTCGCCAAACTCTCTTCCACCAGAAATAGAGCCATTTCCATCATCGGCCCAAAATTATGGAACTCACTACCTCAGCACCTCGCTGGTCAAGAAAACCCTAAATCTTTTAAAAAAGAATTAAAATCTTGGCTACTAAGCCAATCTCTTACTGACAACTCGGACTTTTGATCTCATAATCTATCAGTTTACTGATTGGACAATTTATCCTGCTTCTAACTACAGATATCTCCTATTATCTATGAACCCTGTTTTTCAGTATACCTAACTTTTAGTATATCTTGTTTTTGTTTAGACTAATTTTATATGTCAGTTTCTCAGTCTGTTTAATGTAATTTATCAAATTTCAATGTAACAGGTTGTTATAATGTAAACCGGAGTGAAGGCAACTCTGCTATACCTCGGTATATAAAAAATGCTAAATAAATAAACTCTTAATCTGGGGATTTCAGCCGACACCCGGACTTGGTGGCAGGAAAGATTTTTTTTTTTGTTTGCGATGCAGAATTGATTTCAGATGCATAATTACATAAAATACTGTGCATTAATCCATAGACTTTCCACGTAAAACTAGTTTTTAGGTAACTATTGGATTGATCTAATCTTCTTCTTTCAACATAGCCGAAGGTTTCCTCTATAGGGATAACAAACTAGCGTAGTTTTCAGGATACCCACAGTGAACATTCATCAGATACATTTGGGCTGAGAGAAGAGTTTGCATAGCTTTGTTTGTATCCCACAAGAACCAACCTGTGATGGAAAGATCACAACCAAATTGTGAACTTTGACAAATCAAATAAAATAACTGGAAGCACTGAAAGTTTTTTATAAAATTAACTGATCAGAGTTTATGGTTTATTACTGAGGAGTTACAGTACAGCTAATGCAGAGTTGTTTTTTCTGTGCTGGCCATGCTTTTTTTTATTTTTTATTTTGTATTTTAACTGCTTCACTGGCAGTGCTGAGTGTGGCCATGCGAAAGGCCCATCTCCACAATGACCAGGCTAGGCTTGTTGTAATGGGGGCAGGGGACCCCCAGGTAGTTGTGAACGAAGGCTCATGGCACCAGATTCCCAACTGTAGTTCTGATTGAGGTGGAAGTACAAAGAAGCAGGAGGAAACTGCCAGAACAAAACATACTTTAAATGAAAAGCAAGAAATAAAGCTAAAGCAAAAATAGACAAATATGACCGAAAAAAAAAAATGAAGTTCCTGGTTCTTAAAACATTTTGGCTAGCACCCACATTTTTCTAAATATTTTTCTATCTATCGTGGTGTAAGCTCTGGGTGATAAATGATACTCTGTATATATGAAGAAAGTCTTGATACTTAAGAGGGCACAGATAAAATTCTAGTAGCAGTAAAGGGGTGCATTTTCTGAACCCCAATCTTTGCACCAAACAAAAAGATCATAGCACAACGAGACATTGCATTTCATTCATTTTGAGGGCATGATGCACCAAAGTTTCTATGAATAGAAGACTTCAATCCAAATGTCGAGTCCTATACCTTTTTTTTTTTTTCTTTACAGCAGAGCTGACATACATAATTGGATAATAGTAATACATTCTTTTAACTACTTTCTTGTGCTAGAGGTGGAAGGTGAGCAGGGGACCCTAAAAACATGCAGTAGGTTGACTGCATGTTTTTAGGGTCCCCAATGCATATCTAGTGCACATGGGACATGCATGGCAGAAAAGAATGAATTGGCCAGTTAAGTGGACTTAACTTTTTCCTATGTGTATCTACAAGAGGCAGGCATCAGGCAGGGCAGTTTGAATCTGCCTTGTAAGAGCAAGGAATTTGAAGAGGTTCTCATTTCTTGAAAGCAAACAATAGTGCATGAACTGTGGTGAGAAATCAGATGTGAGAGATGTTTTGTTGACAGGTTAGCATCCTTTTTGATCAGTTTGACCCACTTAGCTGGCCTTGAGAATAAATCTTGTGCAGTGAAGGAGAGGGTGGTGATTGTATCCAGTGACCCTTCTTGCCCACTGCTTATGAGGGTGCATGCAGGCTCATTCCCATTACTTGCCAATGGCAAGTGTCAATTCTGTCACATTTTTGTATGTTGCAGGTTGTCTGGTCTTGCTCTTAAATTCATTTTGGGGGGTTTTTCTGCACAAAAAGTGAAACCAGCTGTTGGTTTCCTTGCTAAAAAAAAAAAAAAAAATTTTGCTTCTCCTTTTTTCAGGCAAAATGATCTGTATAGATTATATACATGGAAGTTTGCACTCATGATCGCCCATGGCCAAAAAAGGGGCGGGGTGAAAGTGTGCAGCCGGCCGCATCACAGCGTTGTGGTATTGCATGCTGTGGCTGCACTGAACACTCTCTCTCCCCCGTAGTGCCAGTAGAAAAGGTGTAGGTGTTTCCGGTACTACTGCCGGCCATTTAACATGCGAAACAATGCGATAATGCCCGTGATCTGAAAAATGACCCTGTAGTGGTTATTTGTACAGTAGAAACATAATTAAGTTGTTTTTTTTTGTTTTGTTTTTTAATAATTGCAGAAAAAACTCAGAAGAAATTTGCACAGATGCTGCTTTGGAGAACTTAACAGCCCAGGTTGCAGAGCTGAGCCTTGGAAAGCCTGTCTCTACTACAGCACACGATTATATGTCCAATTCCGTGCTTTAGGTTTGTGGCTTCAAAAACCACAGACTTTAGGCAAGCATGCTTAGCACAGTTACCATACATTTAAGAGAAACTTTTCTTTTTCTGTTTGCCATTCTTTTTCTAGCTTTTTAAGTTCATGTTAATGTCTAATATGCAAGAATTCATTTTTAATATTTAATTGATTTCTTTAATCAATTTCTGAATTTGTATTTATTAAATACTTACTCAGTATTACCTACTCAATGCCTTTTAAAGGAACATTTTAATAGACTAAATTGAGCCTTAAACACTTTACTTCTATGTTACCTCACATCCAGTGCTTAATTATATTTGCAAATTTTCTCCTGAAGAGTTGGTTAGTATATGGAGACTTTGTATGTGATCGTGTCATGAGTGAGATTCTGAAAGTAACATGAATTCTACCTGTCTGGATGTAATATCCCTTTTCTCAACAAACCAATCTGTTTTCCTACAGCTTGGCCTGAGCTGATAATTAGTCTATTTTGACATGCGTTGAAAAGGATACATTTTAATGATTTAAGGGGTTTTTTTTCCTTCTCGCAATCTTTTTTAAACTTTGTTTTTGTGAATTGCACGATTTAAACTGAAGCTGTAATATTGTAAGAGGTGAGAGGCCTGCAAGGTGTCTTCCTCCTCCCTCTTCTCTAAGTGCATCTATTAATATCCTGTTAAGTATGCCCCTGGAAAGGGATAAAGTATCCTTTAATGAAATGAGTTCTGTACTTGGACAGAAAAGAACCGACTCATCTTTTGCCTGGCCGATTAATAACCGGTGACATCTAGTGGAAATCTGCACATGTAAATCTAATGCAAATAAAATGATTTTATGTTTTATAGTTCATATTATTTGTCTTTCTGAATATTTTAAAGCAATATTTTGTTAGGTTTTTTTCCTTGCACTGTCAAATGGCTTTAGGTTTTTGTATTTTCCCCAGTAAGCAGGTTAGCATTAGAGGCAAAGTCAGTATAACATTGCAAAGGGGGAAGCATGAGTCTTCACAGCGGCTAACTGCAGATGTGCTTAAACAGTCATTGCCTTCCATGTTGTTTACCTGATCAACAGATTTTGTCTGAATACTTGAATACGTTAACAGTAACACAGGTATTAAAATAGAATTAAACAATCTTTCTTCCGTTTTTTTTTTTATTAATTGGTTGCATACATGAAAGCTTTTGGTAACAAAAGTTTCAAAAAAATGCATCTGATTTAATTTGCAGTAATCGGGGGCTGCAGCTTACCTACTGCACCAAAGTTTTAGGTTTTAGGAGCCCAGCTTCAGTCATTTGAACATGCTTCTGATAAAATGCATTTGCTGAGCTGTATTAGTGAATGACTTGTCCAAGGAGAGCCCTAAGGGTAAGAAATGATCTATATGACATGACATGCAGAACTTCAGCTCTATAATAGGTTAACCATTATTTCTAGTTGGCTTCATAGCCAGCATCCACTGTAGATTTTAGGATTCATGTTATGGCGGGAAGATCTTTATTCATTTATCCATCTCTGTGGTTTTGAGCTTTGTATCCTGAGGTGTTGCAGCTTTTAACAGCTTTTTGGTTCCTTTTGGTTCAGTTGATGTTGCAACGAAATCCTTTCGTGGCAGTGGTAAAGTACTTGAAATGGTTTCCTAATTGCTTGCCCCATCCCACCTTATATAGCTTATGAGACTGAAGTAAGCACTAACTTAGGGTTGCACTTTAACACTGAATTGAAATCAAACACTGTATTCCAAGTAGCGTAAGTGGAGGCCGTTACTTTTAGGAGGTTATACTTACATGTAACAAATGATTTTGCAGATTGTAGCATTTTTTTTAAGTGATTTGACTTCAAAAAGTGTGAGGACGGGGCTGTTTTTGTTATCTGGTCTCATTTTAAAAAAGATATAAAGAAGTCTCTTGTTTACATCAACAGTGGCAAAATCTTTTTGACTTGGACACTAGCTAAGTGTGACAGAAATGAGAGAGGTAGTTTCTTAGCACACATTGGGGAGGGACCAAAAGTTTTGAGTTAAGGGCCTCCTCATTGGATTGCATGTGAAGCTCTGTATTAGAATCAGAAGCAGATTATAAGATGCAACATATATACGTATTATCCTTAAGGCATTGCTTTAGGAGGAGTTCAAATCACTGAAGTAGGGCTCTGCAAGCAAAATTGTAATCTAAAATCATGTATCTAATGTACTGTATCTCAGTCATAGGTGAAATCTGGAATAACAAGTGCAAAAATTGAACAATTACCTATAGTGCTTTGTAAAAACTTTTTCCCAATAGGTTTCGTTGTTGTCATTTTGTAAGACAACCCTGCAGTCCACCAGTTTGTAACTTTTTTAATAAAATAAACATCTGTATTACTGAAGTGTGGATTTGTGTTATTTTTCAAGACTTAGTATTAAGCTAGACTGTGTGATGCTTCAGCATGGTAGCGGATGCAAAACCAGTTATTTTTGCAAGGGCAGATGTCTTTAAAGCAATCACATGAATGTATGCTTAGGGAGAATTGAAATAAGACAAGCTTCCCTTTTAATTGTACCATGCAACTTCATTGTTTCCTCCTTCCCAGTGTATGTGGGAGGAGACCAGCACTCTAAGATGTAGATTTTGCTGTGTTGCAGAATACTATTCTGCTTTCTTGTCTTAACCTTCTCATTTTTTGTCACAATCGGTGTATGTAATTTTGTGCAGCATGTTTTCAGTTTGGCACCAACTGATCCCTTGAAAATTCCTTTTATAAAAACGTCCTTTGCTATATTTGCAGATGTTCTTATCAGTAGAATGGTTCTGCAAAAAAAAAAAAAGTATGTTGGGAGTTTTATGCAGAACTCTTTTATAAGTGGGATGTTAACAGAAGTTCTTTTGAGTATAACTTGCTCCTCTTTCTTTAAGTATACCATTTCTTAGCGTTTAGACAGGTGGATCCAGAACAAGTGGGGTTTTTTTTTACCTCCACCAGCAGATGGAGACAGAGCAAAGCTGACATCATGATAGATAGAGAGAGAGAGAGATACACATACACATACACATACACACCCCTGCATGGACATCAGCCTGCCAGTATTCTGTCTCCAGCAGATGGTGGATGTAAATCTTACTGGGGATTGATTAAAGGTTTTAGAAGGGGGGTCACGTGGTGTGATCTGGTGAGGACGTGTTCTTGACCGGCTCCGGGTCTTTCGCTCCCCAATCCTGCCCAATCGTACTGATTATCAATGCAGAGCCCCATAATCAACTTTGGAAAGCCTAGTGCACATGAGCGTTGACACACATAGCTAGATCTCTGTCTGGAATGTTGGCAAGACCACCTAAAAAAAAGACACTGACAAACAGGCCTAGTTCACCCAAAATGGCTACTGGCACATGGAGGAATAGATGCAGAGTCATTAACAGCACTGACTCAAGTGGTAACTGTTGCAATTTCGGGCCAGTTATCTGAGGTTCAGATCACTCTGAGAAATGGGCCCTCAAATAGATCATTTAGAGGGCAGAGTATCAGTGGAAGGTGACGTGATGGAAAATACCCAAAACCTCTATCAGCTGAAAAAACAAGTGACAGTGCAAGCAGAAAAATTGACTATTTGGAAAATAGATCCAGCAGGAATAACTTACATTTTATAGACATTCTGGAGGAGGTAAGTGACTTGGACCTATGTAAAGTACTTTCAACATGGCTGCCGGAAGTACTGCAACAACCATTGTTAGCTTCAAACCTGGTCATAGAACGGGCGCAAGGACTGGGATCGTGAAAACCCTAGGAGAATCAGCCGAGAGTGGAGATAGCACGGTTCTTAAACTTTGAGCATCAACAACTGATATAGGCAGCATCAAGAGGAAAATTCTCTCTTACGAGAATTCTCAAATAAAGATCTTCCAGGACTTTTCTCTGCACCTTTCGGTAAAGCGTAAAGAATTTGCTCCCATATGTTCTATGCTAGTGAAGAAACAGATGAAGTTTTCATTACTTAGCCAGGAAAAGTTATGTGTGGCATGAAAATCAATCGCACATGTTTGAAACTTCAGCGGCTGCCTCACAATTCATGGTAACGTTGTTACTATTTGAATAGACAACGTTGTTAGTATTTGAATAGACTCTGCTAGAGCATAGGCTTAGACTGCATCAAATCTTAATCAAAGGCTTCAGCATTCTTGCCAACCCTAAAATACCAATTGAGGTTATTCTGAATCATGTGGTAAGGAAAGTTTGTTCATCTCAGATACCAGAGAATGCTGTTTATACCAGTTCATTTGCGGATGTGTTTTATGGTTACCAACCATGGTAAATTCTGGTTCTGCTGTCGTATAGTTTGGAAAAGAGAGAGCTCAGTTTTAATCTGTTTTTTTTGGGGGGGCGAAAGACCTGAACACATGATAGTGACGTGAGCTCTTCTATTGTAGAGCATTTGTTAACCTACTACAGGTTGGGATCTAGGCCTGGGGTTTAGGTGGGAGTGACGGGAAGATCAGTCACTCTGGGGATGTATCATGGAATATAATTTGTTGTCTAACCAGAATACTAATTGGCCATGAATTGACACACACGTGCAGTTGAAGATTCAAAAAAAGCAGGCGATATTTTGGGAAGGGTGGGGGGCAACACCCCTGATACTGTTGGTGGATATACACAGTAATTGTGCATTAACTATGGCTGATTCAGTGCGGTTGACCACTTGGAACATAAATGGTATGGGTTCACCGATAAAGCAACAAAAGGTGTTTGCTCATTTGCAACGTTTAAAAAGCGATGTTTCTTCCTACAAGCAACCCTTATGTTTGATGTAGAGCACAATAAATTTTGTAGGGGATGTTTTTCTCAGGTATCTTTCTCTTCAGGCACTACAAAGAATAAAGGAGTGGTAATTCTGATAAAAGTTGCAATTACCTTTTAACATGATCAAAGAATGGAAAGATAATACAGGGAGAATAATAATGGTAAAAGGTCTGTTATCAGGAAATCATAGTTATATCTGCTTATGCCCCAAACCAGTATGAGTACTCCTTTTCTGTTATTGTGCAGGGTTGGTCCTCTCTGGGTGGAGGTATAGTCTGCATTGGTGGTGACTTTAATTGTGTAGCTGACCCTGAATTAGACTGCCACTCTATTAGGAATATTTCTAAGATTGGGGGGGGGGGGGGGGGAGGAGAAACAAAGGCAACCCATTTTTATGTAAATATCTAGAGGTGGTGGATGAGTGGAAGGCACTACATCCAGGAGAGCAGGATTAACACCCATTATGCTAAAGCTTACCCCCACAAAATCCAGAATCGATTACTTACTGGTATCCAAATCTCATTTTACAAACAAGTTCAGTTAACCATAGGGTAGCTTCTCCTTTCTGACCATTGTCCAGTATTGGGTAAAGATGAATTTATCGATAGGTATCCCTGGGGTTTTCCAATGGCTTAGACCAGAATGGCTGTTTGGATCCAGATTTTCAGCAGTTTTTACAAAAGAAATGGGAACAGTCTAGCGTTTAACAGTTCTCATAAAGGTAACCCGGAACTTGTTTGGGGAAACAGCCAAAGCAGTACTAAGGGGAGAAATTATAAGCTATGTAAGGTTTAAATTAAAGCCAGAGCACAAAAGATGCTAGTTTTAGGGAAAGAACTAAATGATCATAAATCACAATGGAACAAAACAAATCAGGAGGAATGGTAGGAAACATTCCTTGCAACGCAGCCTATACTAAATGAGCTGATTCATCAAAAAGCAAAAAAATTCTATATTTTTGTATTGACAAACTATTCCTTACATGGGACCAGAAAAGGATGTTTATTGGTGAATCTAAACTGGTTAATCCTTCCAAATGTATAAATAACATAAAGAAACCCAATGGTACACAGGAAAAAATATCCAAGATAGGGGAGGTCTTTTGAAATTATCAGGCACTGTACACCTTTGAAAATTCAAATACACAAAATCTGGAATTGTTTCTTCAACATTTACAACTGCCAAAATTACCAGATCATGTGACAGCACTTAACAAACTGATCTTAGAGTTAGAAGTGCCAGGGCTACTTAGAGTTAAAATTGCATTAGTCTCCTGGATTGGATGGTCTGAATTTGCTATTTTTTTTTAAATTGTTGCAACCCCAAATGATGATTATATAATTATATGGGTCATAAGGAACAAATTCCAAATTTAATGATGGAAGCCTCAATAATTGTACTAATGCCTTTTAAATTCCCTTCCCCCCGGCGAGCCTGACCGTCGATCCCGCGGCTCAGCGGCAGCCCCACGATACTAAGACCCGCCCACCAACGTGAACAGCCAATCAAGCTGCAGAGGGACTTTTAAAATTCTTCACCCTCCGGCGGCGTCTCTATTTCCTGCTGCCCCTACTTACCTAAAGCTGCAGCGATCACGAAGGGAGGCCTGCGCGGTCGGCGCCCAGACCCGTCGGGGTAAGGCCTTTTAAATTCCCTTCCCCCCGGCGAGCCTGACCGTCGATCCCGCGGCTCAGCGGCAGCCCCACGATACTAAGACCCGCCCACCAACGCGAACAGCCAATCAAGCTGCAGAGGGACTTTTAAAATTCTTCACACTCCGGCGTCGCGCGCCGAAGGAGCGCGCCGAAGGAGCGCGACAAAGGGGCCTGCCCCTTTGTCGCGCCCCTTCGGCGCGGCCCCGAGGAAGCCCTGAGTCTACATCCTGGTCTTTGGTTTGAGTTTATAATTCCATTCTATCTCTGTCCGCCCTCCTACCAGCTCATTCAACATATCAGCACCAACAAACAAAGCACAAACATCACTAAAGAACGGCTTTAACTGTCCAGCCCCATCTATCTACAAAAGAACTGGTAAACCAAACCACATACAGGTAGATAGTGGCACCAGAGACTCCAAGCCACTGATCTACATAACCCAAACAAACTTCACAAAGAAAGCTCGCAGAACCTCCAGATCTACCAGCAGACCCCTCAGAAGATTTGTAATATCTCATTATACGACCACCCAATACCACCAGGTCTTCCTTAAGCTTCCACTTAACATTCACCCATCTTTCTCCAGACTGCACTCACCCAACATACCCCATCATACATACAGCACTCTTCTAACATTATCCACCCAGCACTCTTCAAACCACATTCGTCCAGCTCTCTTCAGACAGCATTCGCCTAGCACTCCTGTTAACCGTAACAATTCCCACAGTCTTCCACTTCAGCCACTTACATCCCAACATGCACCCCCTCACAATTCCCATCATCCACAATCCCAAATGGAGAACACCAAAGCCCCCTTCCCTCCCCCATCACAATCGTCAACAGAGGCTCAGGCCCATCTTACTGACACCACTCACTCAATTCCTTGGACTAACTCTCTTCTCACTCACATTGATTAATGCGCAATCGATCGCTAAGAAAAGTCATATATTCAACGACTACCTATCCGATACAAAACCTGACATCTGTGCTGTCACAGAAACTTGGCTAAAACCCACCGACACTGCACTAATAAATCAGTTACCCATACAGGATTATGATGTTCTCTCTATTCCCAGACCTAAAAAAAGAGGAGGTGGACTTCTCCTCGCAGCCAAAAAAACGCTGGGTCTGACTTTGCAGACTTCCAATAACATATCAAAGATTGAATTTGCCCTATTCAACTCAAAACATCTGACTATCGGCCTAATCTATGCTCCCCCCGGAATACTGGAAGCTGACCCATCTTCCATCATAGAACTTACAGCAAAACACCTAAATTCCACGAAACCTACCATCCTCATGGGAGATTTTAATCTACATGTAGATATCCAACCTCATTCTACCAACTGTAAAACTTTTCTCTCCTCTCTCAACAATATGGGTTTCAGACAAATAGTGACTGAACCAACCCACAAAGCAGGACATACGCTGGACCTTATCTTTATAAATGAAGGTATCACAACCCACACCACTCCAACTTGCACTCCAATACCTTGGTCAGACCATCGAATTATATCATCGGTTTTAAAAATAAAAGAACTTCCACCACAATCCACACAACCTATAACTATATCGCTTAGGAAACAGTGCTCAGGAGACCAACTCGGTGAACACCTAGCCAAGGAACTTGAGCACCTAGACCTTTCCGACGTAAACTCAGCAACTTCATCATGGACCAACATCACTAAAAAGGTTGCAGATCAAATTTGCCCCATGACAACTAAATCTATCATTCCAAACAAAGACAACAGGAGACCCTGGTTCACACCAGAGCTAAAAAATCATAAACACGAGTTGAGATGCAAGGAACAAAATTGGCGAAAAAACCCATCTACCAACCACCCTCCTCATCTACAAATCATGCCTTAACTCATACAGAAACAACATCAACACAACAAAGAGAATATTCTTCTCCAAAAAAATCCACCACCTCATCTTTGATTCAAGAGCTCTTTTCTCCTATGTATCAACCCTCACAAAACCCCCGGCACCGACCATTCCAGATGATCAAGCACTCACTAAAGCGAACGAACTAGCAGACTTTTTCGACAACAAAATCACTTCACTTCTAGCTCCCCTCAAGGGACCATCTACACATCCAAAACACGTAATCAACCTCACCCCCCCCAATCTTCGCAATCACCCGCTCAACAAACACCTCATTCAACCGCTCAACCACCACTCCCAACAGATCAACAACCATCGCACCCAAATGTCAAACAACCTAACACTAACACTTCACTAACACTACTCAACACTTTTGAGCTCACATCCACTCTAGAAATAGAGAATATTCTCAAGAAGATAAAACCATCCTCTCATCCATCAGACCACATTCCATACAACAAACTGTGTCTGATCTCCAACACCATAGCCAAACCTTTAGCAGACATTATTAACTGCTCCTTCTCTCAAGGACATGTCCCGAACCAACTCAAGTTAGCCATGCTCAAGCCGCTCCTCAAAAAACCTAACTTACCCACCTCAGACCCAGCAAACTTTAGACCCATAGCAAACCTCCCGTTGATTGCCAGAGTTATGGAGAAAGTTGTAAACAAACAACTTACAGAATATCTTGACGAAAACAACATCCTCACCTCAAACCAATTTGGCTTTCGCAAGTCTATGAATACCGAATCATTATTAACATCATTATCAGACACTATCATTTTCAACCTAGAAAAGGGCCAACCTTGCCTCCTCGCTCTCCTTGATCTTTCATCAGCGTTTGATACCGTTAACCACTCATGCCTCCTGCAACGCCTAATAGACATTGGCATTACAGAAGTAGTTTTTAACTGGTTCAAATCATTTTTGGAGAACAGAACATACAAGGTCAAGATAAATAACAAAGAGTCCCACACCATCGAATCCAAAAGGGGGGTACCACAAGGATCATCCCTCTCCCCGACTCTTTTCAATATTTATCTACTCCCACTTTGTCAACTTCTCACTAACCTTAAGCTAAGACATTACCTATACGCGGATGATATTCAAATCCTCATCCCTATAGAAGATTCCATATACAAAGCCATATCATTCTGGAATAAATGTCTGTCAGCTATCAACAATCTACTCACCAGCCTCAACTTGGTTCTAAATAAAAACAAAACTGAAATCCTCATTATAACTCCGGAAAACTATACCCCTTCCTCACATTCTAACACTAATCAACATCCGGTCACCACAGGGCTCTCCACCACACAACAAGTTAGAGATCTGGGAGTCATCATAGACAACAGACTCAGTCTCAACAAATTCGTCAACAACACAACAAAAGAATGTTTCTTTAAACTTCAAACATTAAAGAAACTCAAACCTCTCCTCCTATACAGAGACTTCCGCATGGTTTTACAAGCCATCATACTCCCAAAGCTGGATTATTGTAACTCTCTCCTCCTAGGCCTTCCAGCATGTACCATCAAACCACTTCAGATGGTCCTGAACGCCTCTGCAAGAATTCTATCAAATGCCAAAAAGAGAGATCATATCACCCCAATTCTCCACCATCTCCACTGGCTTCCAATTAAATACAGGATCCAGTTCAAGTCTTTAATGATGATACATAAGGCCTTACACAACATCGCACCTCTCAACCTAACATTCCAAATTCAATTACACACATCTGTGAAACCAACCAGAAGCGCCTATCAGAACAGACTAATCACACAACCTATGAAATCCGTTCTGAGGAAACGTGCATTATCCACAGCAGGCCCTTCACTTTGGAACTCGCTCCCTCCAGACCTTCGTTTAGAACCATGCCACTCTACATTTAAAGGGAAACTTAAGACTTGGCTTTTCAAACAAGCTTTCCCCTAGAGCCAAGAACACGAAGAAAAGTCTTTTCAAGCCCTCAACGAGTTATTCAGATCTATTTTTTTCTTCCTTTGTTAATCAGAAATTTACACATGCTGACTTCAATGTAAAACTTATTACTTTGTTTTTGTTCAATGTAAAACTTCTTTTATTCTGTTCTATGTAAACCGCTATTTGTAGCGATAGTTACTGTTCTTTGTGAACCGGGGTGATATGTATATTATACAGGAACCTCCGGTATATAAATTAATTTAAATAAATAAATAAATAATGAAGCTGGGCCTAGATCCCCCTAGAAGCAGGTTCCTACTGCCCAATGTCACTCTTAAAGCAGGGAACTAAAATATATGCAAAGATTTTAGCAAATAGGTGTGATTTAATATCCCCAGAACAAACAGGCTTCATTCATGGCTGCAAGGCCCATACATCAGATGCCTGTTGTTAGGCCTTGAAGCTTGTCAGAGACTTACCACAGGACCCTGTTTTAATAACTTTTGATTCAGAAAAGGCCTTTGAAAGTCGAGTGGGACTACCTTTTCACCATTATGGGGAAAATTGGATTTTCAGGCTTTTTTCTTAAGGCGATCAAACTTCTCTATCAAAGACCACAGACACATATTAATATTAACAATTCTAATTCAGATTCATTTAGATTATATAGAGGCACAAAGCAGGGAATGCCCTCTATCCCTGCTATTTTATATATCCTTTCTCTAGAAGCTCTGATTAGGAAACTAAATCAAGATGATGAGATTAGAGGGATTTCTATAGGCTCTGACAGTAAAACTGATGATGTTTGCTGCTGATATGCTTCTAATGCTAACATATGCCAAAAAATCACTCCCAAAAGTTCTATCACGTATGGCTATGTTTGGGAGCTTCTCAGGATGAAAAATAAATCTACAAAAGTCAAGTTTTATGGAGGTTTTAGGTCACTTACAGCACAGTTGGCCTCAGTTTTAGCTGAGTTGGGCTAAAGCCACTATTAAATATTTAGGAGTTCAGATCCATAACCACCCGGATCAATGGTACTGTCAATATCTCCCCTATAATAAGTATAAAAAGCAAATTGGCCAGCTGGTCACTATTTCCATTTTCTTTATTTGGTAAAATAGCTTTAGTCAAAATGATACCAATACCAAAAATGTTTTATGTGCTACAAGTACCTTTTAAGGCTTGCCAGTAAGGATATTAAAATTATACTTAAGATGTTTTCCTTTTTTTGGAAGGGATGTAAACGAGACAAAAATTTGCAACCCTGATAACACCTAAAGAAGAGGGGGGGGGGCTAGGTTTTGCAGATCTAAGGAAATACAATATGCCTTGCTTTATTATTAATCTTAAAAAAATGGTTGGGTCCTATTCTTCCTGGTTCTATAGCTTTTTAGAGACATTATAATCCCATCCTTTTACTCTGATGTATCATCTTCATTCACCCCAGAGTCAGCTAACTTCATAGATGTTGAAATCCTTGTGGAGCCAATCCATGATGCGAGCCTGGAAAAACTATGTACTCTGTTGCAATTGAGTTGGCAAGCTTCGCTGTGTACGCCTTTGGTGGGGAATCCCAGGTTTTTACCTGGATTGAGAAAAAACTTGTCTTCCTTCCTCTGGAATCATTAGGTCTAACATTAATATTTCCATTCATAGATATTCAGTTGAAAGCCATTCATTCTTTTCCTTACTACTCAGATAAATTCAAGTTCACTCAGAATGATATCTTAGCCTATTTGCAGATTCGTAGTTATATTAACCTACTGCGTGCAAACTGTCAGGCCGATTCAGTAAAAACGCGGGAGAGTGGACCCTGGCGTGTGCGATACAGTATGCAAATGAGGTGGTGTGGTAGAATCTGGCAAAAGAAGGCACTAGGGACACTAGCGCGTCCCTAGCACCTTCTTTTAGCGCGGAGCGGCGGCTGTCAGCGGGTTTGACAGCCGACGCTCAATTTTGCTGGCATCGGTTCTTGTGCCCGCTGACAGCCCGGAAACCGGATGCTGGCAAAATCGAGCGTCCGGTTTTCAGCCCGACAGCTGCGGGCCGAATTCAAAATTATTTTTTTTTAACTTTTTTATTCTTCGGGACCTCCGACTTAATATCGCCATGATATTAAGTCAGAGGGTGCACAGAAAAGCAGTTTTTACTGCTTTTCTTTGCACTTTCCTGGTGCCGGAAGAAATTAGCACCTACCTTTGGGTCGGCGCTAATTTCTGAAAGTAAAATGTGCGGCTTGGCACATTGAAAAATTGGGAAAGTTGTATTGGGTACGCTCTTGTGTTTTGCGTGAATGAATTTTCACTGAAGAAGTATCCGTCGACAATTTACTGTTAACAAAAGGTTGTGTGGTGGCTCTGTTTGATTCTTCAATACTGGTTGAAGCCTTTAAGTCCTTCATTGGATTCCTGGAAACTTGCTATGTTGGGTCGGAAGTAAAATCAGTACCCACAAACTCAAAAAAACTACAAGCCCGTTTTGCCTGGATCTGGGACCCAATTGACTCCTTTCGCAAGACCGTGGACTGATCTGCCTGGGGGTCGTTTGTGGAAGTACTTGACATTTAATTCGTAATCATCCCAGAGTGACTGAAGGGGAGGGAGAAACCTTGGGTGAGGTTAAAGGGGCTAACAAAACAAAAAATTGTATGGGTGGTGGTCTTTGATTGGCTTGTTTATAATTATCACCTTTATGCAGTTGCTATAAGTCTGCAACTTTTATTTGCTCAAATTTCAAACAAAAATGGTTATAGAAGGAAAATTAATTAATCCCCCCCTCCTGTGGTGATACCATATGATTCTTCCCTCAGCTGGGAATTCCTGAGATAATATATATTGGATTCTTCCCTCGGATGAGTGCCTTGGTCTGGTAGCTGGTTTTCACCCGGTATGGACTTTAGCTGTAAAATAGCTGAAAGGCAAGTGGCTGCAGAAAACAGAGCATGGCGGTGAAGGTATGTGGCCTCTCCCCTTACAGCTGGAGACCAACTCTGTACTCAGCTGGGACGGCCTGAGCTCAGCTAAAGAAGTTAAAATAAGACAGAGAAGGGGTTCTTTGTAGGAATTCCTTTTCCTTCCGGTCTCCGTGCTCAGCGCACCGATCTGACATTCATTCCTGCCTCTGGAGTGGCTTGGGGGTTGTGGGCAGCCTGGCGGGTTGAGCAGCTGTTTTTGGCTAGGCCCCGCTCTCAGGTTTTTCCTTGTTTCCTGTGTGGTAGGCTGTGGTGGCATTTTGCGCACTCTTCCTGTGCATTAGGCTGCTCTCTTCAGTTCCGTTGGTTCATGGAAGTGCATCCAGCTGTATATCCAGTTTGTGTGTCTAGTTGGGTGCTTAGTTGGATGCCTGGTTGGGCATCCAATGATGGGGGTACCTATCTGAGCATTTATATGCATGTGCTTACCTAGGCGCATAATCTGAGCAGCCTTATGGGAAGCTCAGTTTTTGGGCCTCAGAGGCATAAATTGGACGCATAAATCTTGGACACCTGCGGGCGGATTTTAAAAGCCCTGCTCACGTAAATCCACCCGGATTTATGCGAGCAGGGCCTTGCGCGCAGGTGCGCGCAGAACCCCGGGACGCACGTAGGTCCCGGGGTTTTTGGAAGGGGGTGTGTCGGGGGGCGTGTCGGGGGTGTGGCCAAATGATGCAGCGTTTGGGGAGGGACGTGGTGTTTTGGGGCGGGCCCGGGGGCGTGGTTTCCGGCCGGGGCGTTCCGGGGGCATGGCCGCGCCCTCCGGAACCGCCCCCGGGTCGGGTCCCGGCGCACGTGGATTTACGCCTCCCTCTGGGAGGCGTAAATCCATGGATAACGGTAGGGGGGGTTTAGATAGGGCCGGGGGGGGGTAGGTTAGGTAGAGGAAGGGAGGGGAAGGTGAGGGGAGGGCGAAAGAGAGTTCCCTCCGAGGCCGCTCCGATTTCGGAGCGGCCTCGGAGGGAACTGAGGCAGGCTGCACGGCTCGGCGCGCGCCAGCTGCCCAAAATTGGCAGCCTTGCGCGCGCCGATCCAGGATTTTAGAGGATACGCGCGGCTATGCGCGTATCTAATAAAATCCAGCGTACTTTTGTTTGCGCCTGCTGCGCAAACAAAAGTACGCGATCGCGCAGTTTTTAAAAATCTACCCCCTGGTTTTTGCAGCGCAGATTCAGCTGGACACACATCTCAGTCACCTACTGATAGACTGATGGTGCCTTACCCTCTGTGCTGCTTGTCATATTCAAGCATCTCAGCCTGGCATTCCATCTAACTTGTGTCAGTGCTGTTTGGAAGCTCAGGTAGAATTGCCTTTGTCTGATTTTTATTTTATTTATTTATTTATTTATTTTTAACTAAGCCTGGTTCTTCCCAGCCTGATGCAGGCCTGGGTAAAGAGATGCCAGAAGGGTCTTCTGACTTTCGAACTCATGTAACTGGGTTGTTAGTGGGGCAAGTTCAGTGGGCACAGGACAGGTGCCCCCTGGTTTTGGCATGGATCCCTCTGCCTTTTCTTGGCTGGAATTTTTTCAAGATTGCAGTCTTTCCTCCAGGTGCCGTCCTCTGCCCCAACCAATCTTACCAGATCAGAGTTGCAGGTGGTGACATCTTGCACACCTGGTGCTGCAACTAAGTATCGGAGTACGCCTAGATTGGTTGCCATGTCTTCCCCATAGAGTTCCATATGGCATTGATGATAAAGCTGATCCTTACTCTCTGGAGAATGGGGAAATTCCTCCAGGATTGGAGCCATTTAGACCTATGTTGTGGTTTTTTCATAGGGATGAGTTAGATTCTGATTTCCCAGACCTTGGGAGATCCTGGGGCTGAATCCGTCTGAGCTGAAGAAAGATCCCATTTTGATTTCTTTGCATAAAGCCTCAAGTTTCTTCCTGATTATGGAGGCCATTCAAGAATTGATTGATCTTGAGTGGGGTACCGTAGAAGCTAATTTCAAAGGGGGATGAGTCTTGGGAGGACTGTACCCCCTGGATCCAGTGGCAAGAGAGCAATTACATCTTCCAAAAGTGGATGCGCTTGTGTGTGCAGTTACCAAGAGGACGACTATTCCCGTAGAGGGAGGAGCGCCCTTGAAGGATGTGCATAAGAGTATGCCATACTGGGTCACACCAAGGGTCCATCAAGCCCACGGTTGGAAACATCCTGTTTCCAACCGTGGCCAATCCAGGCTATAAGAACCTGGCAAGTACCCAAAAGCTAAGTCTATCCCATGCTACTGATGCTAGTAATAGCAGTGGCTATTTTCTAAGTCAACTTGATTAATAGCAGGTAATGGACTTTTCCAAGAACTTATCCAATCCTTTTTTTAAACCCATCTACACTAACTGCACTAACCACATCCCCTGGCAACAAATTCCAGAGTTTAATTGTGTGCTGAGTGAAAAAGAACTTTCTCCGATTTAGTTTTAAATGTGCCCCATGCTAACTTCATAGAGGTCCCCCCAGTCCTACTATTATGCGAAAGAGTAAATAACTGATTCACACTTACCCATTCTAGACCTCTCATGATTTTAAACACCTCTATCATATTCCCCCTCAGTTGTCTCTTCTCCAAACTGAACAGTCCTAACCTCTTTAGTATTTCCTCATAGGGGAGCTGTTCCATCCCCTTTTATCATTTTAGTTGCTTTTCTCTGTACCTTCTTCGTTGCAACTATCTTTTTTGAGATTCAGTGACCAGAATTGTTCACAGTATTCAAGGTGCGGTCTCAACATTGAGCGATACAGAGGCATTATGACATTTTCTGTTTTATTCACCATTCCCTTCCTAATAATTCTTAACATTCTGTTTGTTTTTTTGACTGCTGCAGCATACTGAACAGACTATTTCAATGTATTATTCACTATGACACCTCAATCTCTTTCCTGCATGGTAGCTCCTAATATGGAACCTAACATTGTGTAACTACAGCATGGGTTATTTTTCCCTAAATGCATCACCTTGCACTTATCTACATTAAATTTCATCTGCCATTTGGATGCCCAATGTTCCAGTCTCACAAGGTCTCCTACAATTTATCACAATCTGCTTGTGATTTATCTACTCTGAATAATTTTGTATCATCTGCAGATTTGATTACCTCACTTGCCATATTCCTTTCCAGATCATTTATAAATTTATTGAAAGGCACGTGTCCTAGTACAGAATGGAGGCCATCCTTAACCAAGCCTTTGAAGCAATGGCAATAACTTTGCAGATAGCTTCTTGTTGTTCTCTGGTGGCTCGCTCTTGTTTATTTCTCTGGCAGGAGGTCTATGAATCTGGTGTGAATTCTAGGGTAGTGATGGAACTGACAGCTGCCTTTTTGGCAGATGCAAGCTGCAATTTGGTCCACACTTCAGCCAGAGGGGTCACTTCAGTAATAAAGGCCAGATGTCAGTTATAGCTAAGAAATTGGTTAGCCAATGCAACCTCCAAGTCTAACCTTATGAAATTGCCCTTTAAAGGCTCACTCTTGTTTGGGAGCAAGCTGTAGAAAATGGCCAATAAGTGGGGCGAGTCTCAGGTTCCTTAGTTGCTGGAAGATATAAAACAGATGCCATGCTCCTTTAGCATGAGATCGTACTAGGGAATCCAAATGTTTTTGACCCTACAGAGGAGCCTCCTTTCAGAGGACTCTACCTTTAGATAGGTTTCAGTCCTTTCGTCCCAGGCAGTCTAGCTGGGGTGTAGGCTCGGGTAGTGGAGTCTCCCAATGAAGGTGTGCCAACTCACTCCTGGGAACAGGAGATAGATGGGTCGAAATCACATCAGACCAGTGGGTCCTGGAGGTAATATGAGATGGATGTGCACCCGAGTTTTGCAGTATTCCTTGGGATGCATTCATGGTGTCTCCCCGCAGAAGAGTCAGGCAATGGAGTGTATGTTCTCAAGGCTCCTCAGTCTGAGGGTTGTGCTCCCAATACCCACGTCTCAAGAAAAGATGGCCCGATATTCCATTTATTTCATTGTGCCCGAGGAGGAGTTTTCATCCTATCCTGGATCTCAAAGGGGGGGGGGGGGTCAACTGTTATTTACGCGTGACTCATTTTTGCATGGAAGCCTTGTGCTCAGTGATAATGGCAGTGCAGTCAGGGGAGTTTGATGTCCTTGGATTTGCCAGAGGCATACCTGCATATTCCCATCCAGCTAGAGCATCAACTATTTCTAAGCTTCAAGGTTTTGGAGCATCATTAGTTTTGAGCACCTCATTTTGGTTTGGCCATCAAGCCCAGAACTTTTTCCAAGGTTATGGTGGTGATGGTGGCAGTGTTGAGAGAGGATGGGATTCTAGTCCACTCATACTTGGACGAGTCGGGCCAAGACTGGAAGAGAGCCTCTAGATGTCGTGCAAGGTGATCTCCTTGTTGCAGGAGCTTGGTTGGATGGTGAAACTGGCCAAGAGCAGTCTTTACCCATCTCAGTCGCTAGAGTAGCTTGGTGTTTGGTTTGACACCAAGCAGGACAGTGCATCTGTTGATGAACACAATGACCCTACAGTGTGGTCCTATCTACAGATGCTTGGATTGATGATGGCAACCCTGGAAGTGGTGCCGTGGGTAACAGCGCACGTGCATCCTCTTCAGCACACTCTGCTGCCTCATTGGAGCCCACAGTCTCAGAACTAATCGCTTTGGCTTTGCCTGCTGATGGAAGTATGCTCACACTTGCAGTGGTGGTTAGAAGTGGATCATCTGAGAGAGGGGGTTTCCCTAAGATCACCAGACTGGCTAGTACTCAAGACAGATGTGAGTCTCCAGGGTTGGGGAGCTCACTGTCAGGAGCTGACAGAGCAAAGGCACTGGAGTACAGAAGAGTCTCTCTGGAGTACTTGCCAAGTTCTTATGGCTTGGATTGGCCACTGTTGGAAACAGGATGCTGGGCTTGATGGACTCTTGATCTGACCCAGTATGGCATTTTTTTATGTTCTTATGAGCATCAGTTGGCTGGCTGGAAGTCCCAGCCATCTGGTTGGCTTGCTTGCAATTCAGCGATTGGTTACAGGGTCAAGTGGTCAAAATAATGTCAGACAGACAATGTAACAACTGTGGCTTACATCAGTCAGCAGGGAGGAACCAAGAGCCAGCAAGTGTCACAGAAAATTGCCCAACTTATGGAATGGGCGGAAATGCATATTCAGGAGATCTCAGTCTCTCTCATTGCAGACTTTGTACAAGCATATTTTCTCAGAAGACCGTCTGGACCCAGGAGAATGGGAATAGTCAAATGAGGCATTTCAGCTGATAGTGGATTGCTGGGGCCTTCTGTTTCTGGACCCTGCTGGCGACTTCTCGCACTGTGAAGGTTCCTAGTTTCTTCAGGCACAGGAGAGATCCAAAGACCCTGGGCATTGATGCCCTCATGCAGGAGTGGCCAGAGAGTAAGCTGCTGTATGCCTCTGCCCCCCCCCCCCTTCCCCCATGGCCCATGTTGGGCAGGATGATTTGGAAAATTGAGTCACAGAGGGATGGTGCTTCTGGTGTCACTAGATTGGCCCAGAAGCCCAAGATATCTGATCTCTGAAGGCTCCTGGTGGATCCCCCCCTCCCCATCCCCTCCAGTTTCCAGCCTATAGGAATGTGCTGCAGCAAGAGCCTGTTATTCACAAAGATCTGTCTCAATTTTGTCTTACCTTGAGAGGGCT
The DNA here is from genome assembly GCF_901001135.1 of Rhinatrema bivittatum. Classification (NCBI taxonomy): domain Eukaryota; kingdom Metazoa; phylum Chordata; class Amphibia; order Gymnophiona; family Rhinatrematidae; genus Rhinatrema; species Rhinatrema bivittatum. The sequence continues at coordinate 242,120,948 of NC_042620.1, forward strand.
TGGTTGCTGAAGCATGGATATTTGACTGTAGTGATTGCCATCTTGATGTAAGTAAGAATGTTCTCCACTTCCTTAGACTATGTGCAGGTTTGGCGAGTGTTTGAGGCTTGGTGTGAAGATAGAGGGGTTCTTCCATATTCTGTTAGATCCCTTTCATTTTGGAATTTTTGCAGGATGGATTGAATAAAGGGTTAGCCCTTAATTCATTAAAGGTACAGCTCTTGCTTGTTTCAGAGGCCAGGTGAATGGTGAACCCTTGTCGGCTTATTCAGATGTGGCCCCTTTCTTGAAAGGAGTGGAACATCTTCATCCTCTCTTGCGGTTACTGGTGCCCTTGTGTAGTCGTAATCTGGTTTTGGATGTTTTAGCAGGCCCTACTTCTCAAGCGATGCATGCCTTTTCCTTGTGTTTACTGACCTTGAAAACTGTGTTTCTTGTTGCAATTTGGCACATAGTGTATCTGGACTGCAGGCCTTGTCTTGGTGAGAGTCATTCCTTCGAGTGACTCCAAGGGCAATACACTTACTGTTCCTTCCTTTTTGCCAAAAGTGGTTTTTGATTTTCACTTGAATCAATCCATTTCCCTGCCCTCTCTGGACAGGGAATGAGATGCGGAGGAATTGCGCCCGTTGTAACCCTTAGGCTGGCAAGAGGCATATTGTGAGCTATCTGGGGGTTTCTAAACATCTTAGGAAAACAGGTTGCGTTTTGTTCTCCATAGTGAAAGTAAACAGCACGAGCCGGCTTCATAGGCTACACTAGCTTGCTGGATTAAGGAGGTAGTCACAGCCGCATATGTGGATGCTAAATAGTTTGTGCCTAGTCAGGTTAGGGCTCATTCCAGTAGGACTCAGGCAGTGTCATGGGTAGAGTTTAGATTGTCTCCGATCCACATTTGTTGAGCTGCAAGATGGTCCTCCTTACAAATTTCTTCTAGCTACTATTGTCGGATGTGCAGGCCCAGAAGGATGCAGCCTTTGCACATGTGGTTTTGACTGGACCATGGGCAGCCTCTTGTCCTGTTCGGGAGTAGCTTTGTTACATCCCACTTATTCTAGATCCACCTGTCTGAATGCTGAGAGATGAGAAATTACTACTGATCTAATAATTTTCTTTTCTTTAGTATAGATAGGTGGATCCACCTTCTTGTCTTTGGCTGCCAGCAGCGTGTGCTATTGCCTTCCTGTGGGCCTTCTTGTTCCATTGGTTTACTGGTAAGTGTCTAGTCTAGGCTCTAGTCTAGACTATGGTTAATACATTCCTTGTCTGAGCTTAGTGTTTTTCCTGTTGGCTGAGTGCTGGAATGGTCATTTGTTAATAATAGTTTTCTAAGTCTGTTCACAGTTTTGGCTTTTCGAGAGAATAGTGGTGGGCTGATGTTAGTGTAGGGGTATATGGACATTGATCTCAGCTTTTCTCTTTCTCCATCTGCTGCTAGAGATGCATAATCCACTTGTTCTGGATCCACCTGTCTATACTAAAGAAAAGGAAATCATCAGGTACATAGTAACTTCACATTGGCCTGTCTCTGCTCACTGTAGAGGGACCTGTCTGATTCCTGTCTCAGGTCTTCCAGTCCCTAGGCTGGGGTTTTTTCAAACGCAGCATTCATAGTCACAAGTGGTAGCCAGAGTGAATCATTGTCATGGTGCATTGGTGATATATCTACTGTGTGGATTTAGGGTCAATGATGGCAAGATTCTGGAAGGAGCACTGGTACATGCCTCCAACGGAGGGCTCTTGCTGAAGTGACTGGATTAAAACAAGTTGGGAAGGAATATAAAATAAGGGAAAAGTTCCCTCAGTAACTGAAAATGAAGGCACCTGGTGCTAGAGCCCACTTCTGGTTCTGAATAAGTTGGAAGCCCAAAGGTACAGGAGCAAATGGTTGGCTCAAAAAAAAAAAATCAGCTTATTTAATGAGGATGAAGGGTACTACTCATTGTAGAATTGAACAGTAAAATGTTTTACTTATTCTGGATCCATTTGTAAACTTAGCCCTTGTGTGAGAGGAGAGGAACTGGATCAATTGCTTTGGGGGCTCCATAAAACAAGTGGAAAGAGGGGATATGGCCAGCAATTTGGTCAGATTTAAGCCTAATAGAGCTGTGTCTGATTTAACCCATGCTCCATCCGGTTTTTCTTGTTGGGCAAGTGGTGAAACACTATGCATCCTTTTTATCACTGCGTGCAGTAATGGGGTTCTCATTTTGCACTGACATGATGAAGGGAGTATAAGTGAGGGAAGTTGGTCTCAAATGTATTTAATCTAATATATTGTAGCATCTATGTTTTTGAGCTTGATTTGTTTGTGCAATGACAAACATATTGTTCTGCTCCCTCTAGCACTAAGATAAAGCTATCTTTTATTTATTTATTTATTTTTATTTAAAAACTTTTCTAAACCGTCACTAAGTTAGGTACCATCGTAACGGTTTACAATAAGGCACAAATATTAATATTGGAAAAGATTATGAATTCTATCATTATACATGTGCCAAGACTTTACAGTAACAAAGTAGTAATAAAAAAAACTCATAATTGGATGTGTTATGTTATGTCCGTTTATTTTGAGCGGGAATAAAAGAGAAACTATGTCATCTTATTCTAGATATTTGAGATTAATGATTAAAATGATTTTGTGGTGTCTCTTGTAACTGGCACACTTCTTTATTTTTATAAAGCAGTACAATCTTTAATCTGATATCTACCAAATTAAAGTGATCACACTCCAGCTTTCCAACATTGTCTGTTGAGCTAGGCAAAGTTATAACCTTTATATAGTTTGGGGCAGTTTCATCTTCCTGTAAAACAATGTATTATATTCATGTTTGTTTGTTTTTTAACTTATTTTCAAATTTTTCAATGTAACCATACTCAAAGTGTAATACAACACAGGACTGTACAACCATGGTCACCCCCCCCCCCCCCCTTTCCCTACCTCGCTCCCTAGCCTCTTTATGGTAATTGAAGACAAAATCCATAGCAGCAACTGCAAGTTGGTTAGTAGTATAAATACAAATTGTCCTTGACAGTAGAGTGGATAGTGTTGGTGTGCTTATGTGTATTAGCATCTGGTGCAGGATCCACCAGCTAATCTGTGTGCTGGTCCTGAAGTTGTAATGTGTTGTGGTCCCAGAACCCTGTGGGGGTCGTATGGCAGTGATTACGACATCTCAAATAGTGTGCTCCGGGCTTTGACACTTAAAGACAGGAGGAATGCAGACCATTTATCCAGAAACTCCTGGTATTTGGTAGGTGTCGACCTTTTTGCTGTGATATGTTCATATATTGATGTAGTTTCAACCTCCAAGCCATCACAGAGGGTGGGTCCTCCTTTAGCCACTTGGCCAGTGTCACTTGTTTCGCCAACCAAAAGGCTTGTTGCACAAACAACTTCTGTTTAGTTGAGAATAGAGTCCGGCAGGGTGTCCATCACCTCAAAAAGGCACAATTGTGGGTCCATAGGTATAGTCGCAGCTAGGAGATCGGTAAGGAAACGTAGAATGCCGCGCCAAAACTCATGCACACTATCACAGCTCCAGAATAGATGGAATAAGGTACCTTCTGCAACTTGAGATTTGATGCAAGTGGCGCTGGCTGGCTGGTTGATTTTGTAGGCCCAGCTGTGAGAAATGAATAGCTAAGAAATTTGTATTGTGTTTCTCTCAGTATCACATTATCGGAGACTTGTCTAAGACTGCCAAAACATCGTTCCAGGGTTTCCGGAGCAACATGGCAGCTCATCTCCTGAGTCCAGTGCTCTGCTAGCCCCAGTAATGGCCCTGGAGCTGCAAGGCCTACTATCGCCTTTCTTAAAGTAGCATACGTGACCAGCTTCCCTTGGGGACTGGAGAAGAATTTGGCGAAAGCCGGCACATTTGGCGTGGGCGATCTCTGGATCAGATCATGTTCAATAAAGTGGCGAACTTGTAGGTACATGTAGAATTCCTTGTTGGAAAGGCCATAATCCTGCTGAAGAGCAGCGAAGGGGAGCACCCCTCCCAGTTCTTTATACAGAAATTGAGGTAGAAATTATAGACCTTTGGCTTTCCAGGTGGTAAGTACCGAAGGTACGAGTCCTGGAGAGAATCTGGGATGACCACGGATCGAAAGAAAAGGTGATACTTCCCAGGAAACCTTAAGTTGGTGACAGAGTCCTTGCCATGCTAACCTACAACTTGAGAGGAAAGGATTCCAAGAAATCTTCTTGGGGAGAGCAGTGCTAGGGATATGCAAGAAGTTCTGGAGTTTCACAGAGCCACAGCAAGCCTGAAGGAACCCAATAGGTGTATGCTTGTCGGATCCCAATAGGCAGTCAGATGTGCCTAAGAAGGCATGCTGGGACAATCCATACCCCCCTTCTCCCAGGGAGTTTATAAAAAGGGCAACGCAATCTGTGCTCCTTTGCCCCTCCAAAGGAATGCTCCCAAACTCCTCTCAAGGGCTCTACTATGTTTTCGTAGGAGCCAGACCGGCAGCATTTGGAGAGTGTAGAGCCAACTTGGTAGCTCCATCATTTTAAATAGTTGAATTCTGCCACTGATGGATAGGGGGAGCGCTCTCCAATGTTCCAGCGTGGCCCTTGTCTGATGAAGCAGAGGCATAACATTGCATTTGTAAATATTAGTAATGTTAGTAGGGATCTTAATGCCCAAGTATCTCATCTCTTTACCCACCAAAGTGGGAAGGGGTCTGGCCATGTACATTTTAGTGAGCCAAGTACATCTCGGGCCTCGGACTTGTCTAATTATTTTAAGGCCGGAAAAGGTGCCAAAAAGTCATTGGTGGGCCATCACCCTTGGTCAAGAACACCAAAACGTCATCAGCAAAAGCTGCAATTTTAAAGGTTTCCCCCTGTAGCGCAAGGCCCCTGATTTGTGGGTCTGTGGTGATTTTCCTAAGTAGAGGGTCTAGGGACAGGATGTAAAGCAACGGGGAAAGGGGGCAGCCCTGTCGGGTCCCTCGCTGAACGTCAAAGATATAATTGCGATGGAGAAGGTACAGAGAAGAGCTACCAAAATGATAAGAGGAATGGAACAGCTACCCTATGAGGAAAGATTAAAGAGGTTACTCAGGTTAGGACTTTTCATCTTGGAGAAGAGACGACAGAGGGGGGATATGATAGAGGTGTTTAAAATCATGAGAGGTTTAGAACGGGTAGATGTGAATCGGTTATTTACTCTTTTGGATAATAGAAAGACTAGGGAGCACTCCATGAAGTTAGCATGTGGCACATTTAAAACTAATCGTAGAAAGTTCTTTTTTACTCAACGCACAATTAAACTCTGGAATTTGTTGCCAGAGGATGTGGTTAGTGCAGTTAGTATAGCTGTGTTTAAAAAAGGATTGGATAAGTTCTTGGAGGAGAAGTCCATTACCTGCTATTAAATAAGTTGACTTAGAAAATAGTCACTGCTATTACTAGCAAAGGTAACATGGAATAGACTTAGTTTTTGGGTACTTGCCAGGTTCTTATGGCCTGGATTGGCCACTGTTGGAAACAGGATGCTGGGCTTGATGGACCCTTGGTCTGACCCAGTATGGCATGTTCTTATGTCTCCATTAGCTAGAATACAGGAGGAGGGCCTGATAGAGTAAAGAGATATTACGCAGTATATCACCCTCTAGCCCAAAGCGTTTCAAGATGGAGAATAAGTACAGCCAGGCCACCCTATCAAACACTTTTTCAGCGTTGAACCCCACAGCCAATGCCGGCAGCCTCTTAACCCGACAATAGTCCATCGACATCTATAAGCAGATAATGTTTCCCGGACGTTCTGCCCTTTACAAACCCAGCTTGTTCCTCTGTAATCAGATGGGAGAGAACCACATGCAACCGGGTGGCTATGATCTTTGCAAATAGTTTAGTGTTGAAGTTCAGAAGAGAGATGGGGCAATAGGACGCAGGCTGTAAGGGATCCTTACCACCTATGGGGAGAACCGTGATATATGCTAAAGTAGTGTCTTTTGGAAAGGCTCCATGTTCATACGCCGCCCTAAAATATTCCCGTATGTCGGCTCCCATGTCCTTATAAAGTATCCTATAGTATTCTGCGTTAACCCATTGGGGCTTTATGTAATGGGCTGGTTTTAATCCCGAATTCTATCTCCTGGATACTAAAGGGCCTGTTAAGCCAGTCCAGCTGCTGGGGGGACAGCTGAGGCAGTGTTATCCTGTGGAAGAACTTCTCTTCCTATACTGCAGAGTCCTGCACATCATCTGCTGCATATAAATCCCCATAAAAGCCCCTAAGGACGTCACAAATTGCCACTGCTGAGCTGTGTCTGGCTCCTTTAGCATCTATTAGTGCGTTTATATACATTTGTCCCCGGTGAGCTTTAACTAGGGTGGCCAGACGTTTCCCCGCTTTGTTACCAAAACAATAGTCGGTGAGAGTCTAATAACATGGTTCTTTCCGTCTTTTGGTGGATATAGCTGTTCAGAGAAATTAATAACTCCCTGTATAACTTTTTATTTTGGACCGAAGGGGATTGGCCTAAACGAGCCTTCGCCTTCTATAGATCTTTTTCCAGTGCCAAGATATGTTGATTGAGCAGTTTGGCTTTCCGAATCACACACGCTGTGATTTTCCCCCCTCATCACTGCCTTCCCCGCTGCCCAAAAGAGGAGTGGGGCTTCCTTATGCTGAGTATTATTGACTGCGTAGGCCTCCCATTTCTCCCTGAGGTAAGCTTGGAAGTCTGGATCTGTAGCTAAATGAGAGGGGAACCGCCACCTGTGCAGCTTGCTCAGCCCCATCCCCATCCCCCAGGTCACTTCCATCCAGATCATTGAATGATCTGAGAGTTCGGGCAGCCCAATCTCCACCCATGTCACCTGTGCAAAGCTCCCCCTAGAATACAGAATATAGTCTATCCTGGACATTGTCAGGTGGGCCTGGGTCACGTGCGTAGTCTACCTCCTCTGGGTGCATAGTTCGCCAAACATCCAGAAGTTGCAGGTGGTTACATAGGTATTGGATCCCCTTATTCTTCCCTAATGCTGACACAGCTGTCTGAGAGGATCTGTCTAACACAGAGTCCACCACGCAGTTGAAGTCTCCAGCCACCATCAAGGGGCCTTGCGCCACCTTTAAAAGATCTGCATTAAGGCCGTGAAGAAGATATGCGAAAACCTGTTGGGGGCATAGACACTACAAATAGTGGTGACCCGGCCACTAATTTTTCCCCACTACGATAAGGTACCGGCCCTGGCTGTCCTCGATAGTGTTGAGTCCTTCCCAAGCAAATCTGTTTGCCAATCATCATCGCCACCCCACCTTTTCTATGAACTGCTGCTGCCAAGTAGATTTCACCCACCCAGTCTTTTTTTTAACTTTCTATGCTCGAGAGAAGTTAAATGCGTCTCCTGGAGGCAAGCAACTTGCGCTTTGTGCCTTCGAAGGGACTCTAGCAATTTAGTGCGTTTTACCGGGTACCCTATTCCTGCAACATTCCAGGAGATTAAGTGAATGCGTACATCCATATTTAATCCAGAAAAATGTAGTTATTGTGACATTAAGGCCTTGCAATAAGGTGTTTAGAATCAACTCCCCCTAGCCTGGGAGCTGAACCTCGAGTGTGTCCTTCAGGTCCTGCACTCGCCCATACTGAGCTTCATGCTGTCTACCAGCTTGCTGTCCCGTTTGAGGCCAGGGCTCCCTATCCCCACCTCCCCTCTCCCTCTCCAAACTCTGTAGTGTGTCCCCATGAAGACAAGACTGTTCTGGAAGAAAGGGATGGAGACCACATCTCAATCTGTGCTGGTCCCCCCACCCAAACTGTATACAAATTAAACAACCAGGAAACAGCAACTTAAGAAAAATTCACATTTGGTACCCTCTCAGCTGTAGCCGCTTGCCATACTTGATATGCTGATCCATGGCGCCCAAACGAGAGCGCTACTATAGTTTCATCTCGGGAGAGCGTACCCTGTAATTAACCAAAGTCATGTGGCTGTAGGCTCCAGACTAGAGTCCAAGAACGGCCGAGCCCCACTGGCTGTATCAAACACGCGCCAGACCCCGTTATGTTCCATCTGCAATGTCCTGGGTATTGCAGGGAGGTATTGCTGGGAGGTAGTGCAATCTCTTAAACAAGCGATTGGAAATTTCAGAGAATTCCTTGCGTTTCGCGGACACAGCTGCAGAGAAGTCTTGAAACATTGATATTTTTCCCCTCTCGTATTCCAGCACAGCCATTTTCCTGTAGGCCTGTAGAATAGCCATTTTATGTGTATAATTCAGGAAACGGGCTACAACCACCCGTGGTCTGGCACCACCTGAATGGCGGGCTCCCAGGCGATGCGCCCTTTCCACCACGCACTGCCCTCGCAGATTCTGCAGTCCCAGCGTGTCAAGTAGCCACCCTCCAATAGGGGGGCAAGATTCTTATCTGGCATAGCTTCAGAGAAGCCCACAAACCTCAAGTAGTTCCTGAGGGACCTATTCTCCAGGTCCTCCACCTTAGCTTCCAGCGCCCACATCTGCTGTTCCAGAGTGGTTTGGTGTTGGTGCAGGGCCTGAGAATCAGTTTCCAGGCCCACGACCCTCGTCTGGGTGTCTTCTACCTGTTTTGTTTTGTTTTTTTTAATTTCGGCCAGTGTTTCATTCCCTGTGGAAATTTGCTGGGAGAGGGCTGCGAATCTGGCAGCCAGAGCCTGCACTACAGCGGTAGTGACCTCCTCTACCAGAGCTCCGGTGGGGGTTTGTCCGCGCTGACTCGGACTCTGCGGCCCGTCGGCCATCTTTTTTCAGCTCCCTTCCCCGGCAGCTTTTTTTCCCCCGCTGCGGCTTCCTGGACATGTCGCTGGTGCCGTGCCAGAAGTCGGCAAGCTGCCGTTGGGTAGCCACGAGGGAGGTAAGGCTTTTTGTCCCGTGCTAAAATTTCACAAAATCGTGGCTGAAAATGGCTGCGTGTGGGGGGAGGATCGGGAGCTGGCTAAGCGAGCGACCTACCCGTGCATCAGATCACGTGGTCTCTTCATATCCATGTTTTTAATTATCACTTCATCAAAACGGGATAGTCGATGCATTCTTAAAATATCTCAATAGAATAAGCACTTTTGGTTCCTCCTTAGCTGCTATGAAGAAATAATAGTAAATAGTCCTGTTCCTGCTCTATGCAGCACTTTTTTCCCAGGAAGCCTGCTAGTAAGACTATTCAGTAACAAAAAGCCCTATGCATTTTTTCACCAAAGTTAGCAAAATGGGAAAAATCCTTTAGTAGATAAGCACCTCAGTTGAATTGACTTAAAATCCCTCCTTCATTCTCAGCAACAAGGAAGCAAGCACTGCGTATGCTATCGCAGCAGCAAGGGAAAATGCAGATTGCATGGGCTGGAGTATCTTTAGCCACCATCAGATTTTCTGCCGAAACTCTAAACTAAAAGAAACATCATATTTTGATCTTTGGGTCCCCCTACTGGAACAATGTAGAACAATGTTTATTATAAAACACCTGAGGACTGATTGATTTTACAGCGGGGATGGGGGTTAGGAAATGCAGAAACTGCTTTCCACGTATCTAGCAGCTAGGAAATGTGGGTTCCTTCATGGAGAATCCATATAATTGAAGCAAGACTCCAAACCAATATCTTCTCTGGCTCCTATGAAGCCTGTTTCACAGATGCTGAATTGGATGACATGCTCTTCTGTATGCTAACATTAAATTCTAATCTGCATAATGCTTCAGGCCTCTGAATTATTAGATAATGATAATGAATGTGTTAGATGAGCGAAAGGTGCATAATATACTATGGTACTAAAGTATTGTAATGTAGTAAATGACAGCAGAAAGCACCAGCCTGGCCTATCAGACTTTCAGATACTTGAAAGGTTTTAATGATCCAAAGACAACGACAAACCTTTTCCGTCGGAAAAAAATCAGCAGAACCAGGGGTCATAATTTGAAGCTCCAGGGAGGAAGACTCAGAACCAATGTCAGGAAGTATTTCTTCACAGAGAGGGTGGTGGATGCTTGGAATGCCCTTCCGGAGGAAGTGGTGAAGACCAGAACTATGAAGGACTTCAAAGGGGCGTGGGATAAACACTGTGGATCCATAAAGTCTAGAGGACGTGAATGAATGTGGGAAAAAAGGATTTGCATTCACAAAAAAGCAGGGAGTAGCTTGCTTGTTACGGCGGTTACTACCCCAAACCAAATAAGCCTGATACTTCACTTTCAATGCATATCCAGCATAGCTCTCTGCTTCAGTGGCAAGGGAGAAAGACTGATACTTTACACACATCCAGCATAGCTCTCTGCTTCAACAGCAGGGGAGAAAGACTGATGCTTCACTTTCAATGCATGTCCAGCATAATTCTCTGCTTCAACGGCAGGGGGAATGAAGAAAAGAGGATCTATATACAGACAACAACCAAAAAGGACTGAATTACATAGTCTGGGAAAACAAATAAGCATGGGTGTAGCTTGATTATTGCGGCGGTTACTACCCCTAACTAATTAAGCTAAATATTTCACATAGATGCAGTTCCAACACTGCTCTCTGCATTAATGGTGGGGGTGGAAGGGAAATAGAACCAAAAGGTTACTAAGAGCCAAGAGTAACAGATAAGTCTGAGAAAAAAATGTGCATAGTTTGCTGGGCAGACTGGATGGGCCGTTTGGTCTTCTTCTGCCGTCATTTCTATGTTTCTATCGCTTCCCTTTGTTCAGAATATGGTGCAGCTGCTGGCCAGCCTATACACTACCTGCAAGATTTATCCTTAATAGGGAAAGTCTTTTCTTTCTGCTTTATGCTCTCTGATGCCCATACTGTAAAGTGTGCTCAGCTGCATGCACTGTTTAACACGCTGTTGGACGTGTGTCCAGAACCCCTTATATGATAAGGGGTTTAGCACGTCCATAAAGTGTGTCCAGTCCCTCCCCCACCCATGAAACTTAATAGCGCTCATCCCATGCAAATGCATGTTGATGAGGCTATTAGTAATTCACCCCAGCTATATTAAGCCGGAGGAACCAAAAAGGTTAAAAAAAAAAAGTGCTAGCGGGTCACGTTAGGAAAACAGATGCACAACTTTACAAGTGTCCATTTTCCTAACCCATGACTATCAGTGGGTTTGGAAAACGAGCACTCATAAAATTGAGCATCTGTTTTCTGAACCCTCTGACAGCCACCTCTCCTGGCCTTCCACTGCTAAGGAGGTGCTAGGGGTGCGCTATTGTCCCTAGCTCCTCCTTTTTAGCATGACCCCTTGTAACACTACCTGGGCAAACTGGATTTTAAATACAGTATCGCATGCCCAGGAGAGGTGGCTGGGCACACGTTGGGAAAGCGGGCGTTCAACACTGAGCGCCTGTTTTCCCGCGCAGCTTACAGTATTGGCCTGTATCTTTGGCAGAAGAGCAGACAAGATTCCCATTTAGTTCCTTCCAGCAACTGCCTTTTTCCATACCTAACCCCAAGGCTCTGCAATAATCTAAAGAATCAGCGATACTCCCATATCTGTTATCCCAGTATCTGGCCTCCTCGTATGACCCACCTAGACTATTTTTACAATGAGTTTCTCTGTAAGGAAGCCTGGAGCGAATGCACATGCAGTAGTTGCAGAAACTGGACCTGGGCTAGCTCCAGTGAGCAAGTAGGAACGTAGGTTTCCTCTGTCCAGCAACCACCCCAGCAGAGACAGCAGGGCCTATGCTACTAACAGACTAGCTGTAGGCCTGAGATCATGGAAAACCTTCATGGGTAGGAGAAAAGCTATGGAAACTCCTTTCCCATTGAAGTAATGGACTCCTAAAAGTGGTAGAACCACAAGACTGCTTGTAAAGAAGATTTACTTCAGGACTGGACCCCTATCAGGGAAGACATTTACTAGTAACACAAAGTCTGAACTATAAGGAAGGGGACTGGGGCAGTGGGAAATTCTGGTTATCTTTCCAGTTTTTTAATTGGGAAAAAAATTGTAGAAAAATTAATTTGCTTTCATTTAATAAATACTTGATGTAATGTTGTTTTTCATGATTGAAGATACATCTTTTAAAGTGTAAAGGTATATAACTCAATAGTTTTCCCCTTCTCTCTCTGGCTTTTTCTTGAGAAGCTGGTAAGTGGATACTAAAGCGAAAATGAAAACTATCTAGACCAGGGGTGGGCAATTCCAGTCCTCGAGGGCCACAAAACCTGTCGAGGTTTTAGGATATCCTAATGAATACGCATGACATAGATTTGCATACAACTGAGGCAGAGTGCATGCAAATCTCTCTCATCCATATTCATTAGGGATATCCTGAAAACCAGACTGGTTTGTGGCCCTCGAGGACCGGAACTGCCCACCCCTGATCTAGACCCTGAAATCAAGTCTTGAGTACATGTTGTATTAGCAACACTGCATAGCCTGCCATACAGATCTAGCTACGTAAGTGTCTGTATTTCAAGTAGAACTGCCAGTAACTTGCAGCCTGTCAGCCAGACCTAGTGGCTCGTCTTGTCTACCACTATTGCAACCTGGTCATATTGATGCCTTATAAGATTTCATATTTTTGCCATACATTCTAACAGCCCTAATGCTTATGGTTGAATTGGGCATGTACAATACTCTGAATGTTTAAATACGAAGTCATAGTGGCGCTTAGGTTGTGTTTTCTGTTCTCTCTCCATGTCTGACAATGTAATATTTCCAACAGCCCTCAGCAGCAGCTCCCATCAGTCCCGATCTAATAGCAGCAGCCTTCATGCTCTCACCGTTGATATAGCAGTTTAAACAAGTGCGAGGGTTGTTCAAAATATATATAATGTTTGTTCTGTTTAGCAATGCTAGTCTTTTTATCAGTAGGTTCACCCTGCAACTTGGGCATCAGTCTAACCTTCAGCATGGGCATGTATCTGCTACTGCGAAGACCATTTCTTAAAGAAGAGTAGATGAGTTTGCATTGCATACGTGAGATATTGCAAAATCTCCAGGGGGCCCTGTTCTTACACAAGCGAGGAGGCTGCTACTACCCAAGAAAAACCTAAGCAGCAGTGTTGTAAGGGCCCAGCGCTAAAAGCACACCAGGCAGCCATTCAAGTGGAAACTCCCTTGCCACAGCTCATTACTGCTTACACAATGGAAGTTATATGACTCAGATGCATATGTCCTAAAGTATATTACCCAACCTGTTCTAAATATCTCACTTCCTCAGTATGGTATAGTAAAATGTTAAAAGGCATGTTTTCATTTCCAGAATTAATGTATGTAATTAATTTCTACACATATAGGTACAATCTAGCCAAACATTTTTGCTGTTTTTACAGTGAATTAGTTTAAGCCAAAAATCTATTCTGTGTGTGTATATTATATATACTATCATATGTAAACATAGTTCAGTTCTTGTGTGTGTGCAGCATTATTAGAGAGAATTAATAAACTAGCATTAAATATTAAAATTATTGCCGGACTAGATGGCTGTCTTATGCTGAAGAACACCTTAGGACTTGACCCGCTGTCGCTCCTTGTGACCTTGGGCAAGTCACTTTACCCTCCGTTGCCTCAGGTACAAACTTAGGGGTAGATCTTAAAAACATACACGCTCACGTACTTTTGTTCGCGCACCAGGCGCGAACAAAAGTACGCTGGATTTTATAAGATACCCGCGTAGCCGCGCGTATCTTATAAAATCTGGGGTCAGCATGCGCAAGGGGGTGCACATTTGTGCAACCTGCGCGCGCCGAGCCCAGCGCGCGCTGCATGTTCCCTCCGTTCCCCTACCTAACCCACACCCCCCCCCTTACCTTTGTTGGCAGATTTACGCCTGCTGAAAGCAGACGTAAATCTGCGCGCGCCAGCAGACTGCTGGCGCGCCATCACCCGACCCGGGGACTGGTCCAGAGGCCTTGACCACGCCCCTGGGCCGGCACCACGCCCCCGGGCCCGCCCCCGAAACGCTGTGTCATTCCGCAACGCCCCTGACACGCCCCTTTTACGAAGCCCCCGGGACTTACGCGCGTCCTGGGGCTCTGCGCGCGCCAGCGGCCTATGCAAAATAGGCGCGCCGACGCGCGAGGGCCCTGCACGCGTAAATCTGCCCCTTAGATTGTAAGCCCTCTGGGGATAGGGAAATACCTCCAGTACCTGAATGTAATCCACTTTGAAGCACTGAAAAAAAGTGCGAAAAGCGGAATATAAATATAAATAAAAATATTAAAAAAAATAAACTTCAACTTTTTCTGTTACTAGTGGATTAGTGTAATGGTCCCAGATATGGAAGTTAGTCTTTTAAATTCATTTCACTTTACCGCATGCTACCACATGGTGCCTGTTTTTCCTTCAGCATCAGTTTACCTGGGTTTTGGGTACTATGCTTACCTCTGTTGACCTCACTAATCTTATTGTGTAATGGTATTTGAGTTCTCGTTTGCATGGAATTAAACCTTTTCATAATGGCCACACCCTCTGGTTATTATGCTGCTTGGCTTAGCGAGGCATGAGGGTGGCATTACAGGCCTCTGCCAACTAGCTAATTAGAATTGCCAAGTTGACCCAGTTTCTAGAGGAGGATTTTAGACCAGGCCTGGCAGTTTGACCCTAGGGGGTACAGGACACAGGGAGAATCAGCTTGTGTGGGGCCTCTCTCTCTTCCGCACGTCTGTGTCTTTGTCTTGTCCTTCCCCCCCCCCCCCCTCCCCTCCACCCTGTACCTTTCTCTTCTTACTTGTGTCTGCTGCTTCATCTACTTGCTTCAGTCTGAAATCTGAACTTGTCAGGCCAATGGTTCATACCAGACTACAGGGCACAAGGTGGACAGTTAAGAAGCCCTGTATGCCTCTTGGTGGGGGAGAGGGAGAGGGTCCAGCTAGGAGGTCAGGGGGACAATTGTACCCAGGGATGGGGGGCCAAGATGGAGGTGGCAGTTGTTAGTATAGGCCCATAGCAGAGATATTGCTAGGTACTTAGTACTTGGAACATAAGACCGTAAGGGCTGCTCCTGTGATTTTTATAATTAAATTGAACAGGCGCAATCGGATGCCCTCACCCTAGAGAACAATTCTGTAAAAAAAAAAATCCAAAAAAACACTGGCCACTAGTGTTGCTGAAACCTTTCTGGCTTTATGGTGACAAAAAAATTATCATCAACCCCACTGAAGAGCCCCAGCATACTCCATTCTGGTTGATTCCTACACAGTCAGTAAAATCCTGCCATTTTGTTGGGGTTTTTTTTTTTTTTTTTAATCAAATGGCTTCCACTTGGTAAGGCATTCTTTGTTTTCACAAAATTATTTAACCCTCCACCACCTCTCCCCATAAACAAAAAGATAAATTGTACATAGAGCATACAATAATGTAACACTGAAAATTACATTCCAGTGGGGATGTGCATTTTTCTTCTGGGCAGTTTTGGTTTGTTTTAGGTTACGCTTGTTAAGGGGGTAATTTTCAAGAGGATTTACACATGTAAATGTAACTACTATTGTAGCAATTTTCAAAAGCCATTTATCTGTATAAAGTGCACTTATAAATCCTATGGACAATTCAGGTAGCAATTTTCAAAAGCCCACTTACTTGGGTAAAGAGCATTTATATGTGTAAAGCCCATTTTATGCATGTAAATGCTCTTGAAAATCAGGCTCTTAGTGTAACAAATATTTGTAAGTAAATAAGAAACAAAATAGAGAGCACTAGATGCCAACCATGCACTAAAATTAAACAAAAACAATGAAAATGTGCACATTCCTGCATATCTTGAAACCTTTGACTGGATCTGCGTACAAATTATCTAACGATATTGTACATTAATTTTTGAAATCACAAAAGTCCCTTCAGATGCCCCATTCGAGGCATTATTCACATCTAAAGAAGGGACCTATGGCCAGGGAATCTGGTAGCCTGATTCTGCGACCACAGCAAGGACCTCAAAATCCAGCTCTTACGACATAAGAACATACATTCCTCTGATCACTACTTCTTTCTACACACCTCTTGTGATCCCCTTGCTCATACTCCACAGCCCCTTCCAATGCTCTTACTCACTTCCCACTACTCTTCTGATCCCCTTACACATAGCCCATCCCCACTCTTAATTACTCACACTCTACAGCACCTCCAATCCCTTCAGTCTCCCTCCTCACTACCCCTCTGATCCCTTAATTTACTCTTTTCCCCATCCTCTCCCTCTGGACTCCAACCCCTTATTTACTGTCCCTCTATCTCTAATCCCCTCACTCTAGCCCCATCCCAACACCTCACTTTCTTGCTCTCATCCTCACTCTTGCCTCCCCATTCCCTCAACTCTTCTGTCTCCACATGCCTATTGTCCAGAAGGATGGTAGTAAACCTTTGTGATATGAGAAATTACTACTCCATTTTAAATATACCTGCAATGGTGAAGGGTTAAGAAAAGAGTATGCTGTGGTAGTTAGTTCATTATTTGATAAATTGTGATGCCCTTGATAGAAATCAGTTTGGATTTAAAAAGGGCCACAACTCAGTATTGTTGCTTCTTTCATTTATTGTTGTTTTACTCAGTAGTTGAGATCATGGTAGGTCGGGAATATTGATACAGCTTGATGTGTGTAGGGAATTTGACACTGTTAGACACGATATTCTAATCTCATGTTTGCAGACTGTTGTGTTCCGCAGTCATGGAAGGCCACGACCGCGGCCCCCTACCTTGCTCGCGACCCGCCGCGGGAGCTCCGGGGGAAGTCCATGATCCCGTGCCTGTTGCTCCGGCACGGACCTCAGTGATGGTCGTTGGGTGGGGAGCTGTCCCTGCTCCTCCCTCGCGGCGTCCAGTGTGTTTCCTCCGCGGAGGAAATCCAAGATGGCCGCCGCCATCTTTAGGTGCGAGGCTGCGCCCCCTCATCAGATTTAAAGGGACCTGATCCCTTTAACTATCCACAGCTGTTCCCTATGAGCCAGAGCAGAGGAACTATAAAAGGAGGCTTTCTCTGCTCATTCCTTGACTTGGCAACGTCCCACGTAGTCAGGTCTGCTTGCTTCGGTGAGTTCTTCTACTTTGGATCCTCATTCCTGTCTTGTCTTGGTGTTCCTGGTTCCTGACTTTGGATTGGCTAGCGGTGATTCCTGGTGTGTGACTTCGGACTGGCTAGCGGTGATTCCTGGTGTGTGACTTCGGACTGGCGAGCGACGATCCCTTGGTGTGTGACCTCTGACTGGTAAGCGACGACCCTCTGGCACTTGACCTTGGACTTCTTCTGGACCATCGTCTCCAAGGGCGCACCTAAGTCCCAGCGGCCCGGGTCCCTACGGGCTCCTCCCAGGGGGACCGCGGGCTTCCAGGGGTGAAGCTCCAGTTAGCCCTTGCACCAAACTCTCGAATCCTTGCCCTCTCAAGGGTCCACCTAAGCCCCAGTGGTCCTGGTCCCTACGGGCTCCTCCTGGGGGGACCACGGGCTGCCAGTGGCGAAGTCATGTTTCCTCTCCTTGACGTCACGATTCTTTGTCTGCCTCCACAGTCACCTCAGTCTCCAGTGCCGAGGGTCAGCTGGTCACATCTTCTGTTCTGCCTCGCCACCCGATGGGAGAACCTACGGATCTTCCTCCTAAGGTATTCCATCCTCCCATCTGCCCAAGGGTTCACAAGCCTGAGCATAACACAGACCACTGGAATTTCTGAGATGGTTTTAGTTAATGTTTGAATACTTGCCAGGTATTTGTGACTTGGTCTGACCACTGTTGGAAACAGGATACTGGGCTTGATGGATCCTTGGTCTGACCCAGTATGGTATGGCATAGCTTATGTTCTTATGTTCACAGTATATATTATGCTGCTTATACTGCCGCCCTGTATCTTATGATATTCCATAGCTTAGAGTCTCTGCAAGGTGCAGAACTCTTTTTCCTGATTGGTTATTGCTTCAATGTTTGTCATCTGCTCAGCGGTCCACACAATGCCCCCTATGCTTATTGCCTCAATTTAGGATGTGTGATAGGTGATGGTTGTAAATCAAACAGTGTTAATATCTTCACAACTAATATACTGGAGGATGGATGCATATCCTTATTTAAGCCATGTCCAAACCATTTCTCCATCAGAGAGATACCCGTCCATAAGGGATGACCAAACCATCAACCTTAGACCTATATAGTAGCCCTTACACCAAAAGAATGGAATGACCATCTGGAAAATTCAGTGTTCCAAACTATAAAGGTTGATGAGAAACCTGCCCTCTCTATGGAAGACAAGTAGTTCTTGAGGGTAATGGACAAAGAATTCTTCAAGGACAAATCGAACAGTTGAGTGGCTCCCCTTCCATTCCAAACACCCAGACATTAACTTCCCAGCAACAAAGAGCAAGCCCTTTCATGGCTTTCCTCACTAAACTGGATCCTGGGAAGGAAGCCTAAGACAAGAGACCACTTTGTGACTGTTATGAAGGACATGTTCAATAACACAGTCATGCAGAGACAGCCTCGCTTCTGAGGGAAGGTGAAGAGTGCTTGTATTTTCCTACTTTTGGCATATATCATCCTCAGAAACCAAGTCAAATCAGAGCTGTATTTGACTCAAGCACTCAGTTTCAAGGAGTCTCTTTGAACAATGTGCTCCTTACTGGATCTGACTTAACCAACAATCTCTCAGGAGTCTTCATTTCAGAAAAGAGCCCATGGCTGATATCCAACAGATATGCTACCATTTTATTCATGAAGACTACAGAAACTATCTAAGATTTCTGAGGTACCAGACAACATCAGCAACAAAAGTATAGGATACATGTGCATGTCTTTGGCAACAGTCCATCTCCTGCAGTAGCTACCTATGGACTCAGGAGGACAGCACAAGAAGGAAAGGAGGAGTGTGGTATAGATGCCATACAATTCATAGAAAGAGACTTCTATGAGGATGATGGATTGAAGTCCATACCTAAAAGAAGAAGCAGCTATTGACTTGTTAAATCAATGTTAGCTGAAGCTAATCTGAGGCTCCATAAAATATCCTCCATTAGTGCCAAGGTATTGAAATCATTCTCTTCAGAAGACCATATAAAAGACCTCAAGAACTTAGATTTGGGAATTGAAACACCACCACTCGGACTAAATTGGGACTTGAAAAGCGAGGAAAAACCATATATCTGCCATGGTATCCTGTCCACAGTAAACAGCTTATATGATCCAATTGGTTTGGTGACTCCAGTCACTAATACAAGAGAGATCTTTATTAAGAAAACTTTCATCAGAGTCAAAAGAGTGGGATGCAAAATTGCCTCCAGAGAGAAAATGAGAATGGGAAGTGTGGAAGGACTCCCTGCGAGATCTCGAGCAGCTCTTGGTTCTACCTATCTATACCTCTCTATCTCTCACTGCAGTTCTTTACAAAGAACTTTGTGTATTTTCTGAAGCTTCTACAAGGCTATAGCTGCTGTGGCCTTTGTGAAGATGACATGCAGAAGGCAGATCCCATATAGGCTTTATCCGTGACAAGGCTAAATTAGTACCTCAGCCTATCACACCATTCCACAGCTTAAATGAAACAGACATTCAGTTAGAAAGGGTCAAGTCCTACACAGACAGAAAAGTAGTGCTGGACTACATATACAATTAAAGCAAAAGATTCTAAGTGTATGTAAGCATCAGAGTTGAGCAGATCAGGAATTTAATGTGACCAGAGCAGTGGTATTATGTGGCCACTGATCAGAACCCTGCAGCCGACATCACAAAATTTGTCTCATCAGTTCACCTGATTCAATGTGGCTAACTGTACCTGAGTTCCTTACAAAGAGCAACTTGGATCCTCAGATAAAGAGACTCCTTCAAGCTTATGAACCCTAATTAGACACAGAAATCTACCCACTTGCCATTAAAATAATTCTTGGAGGCAACTTGAGAGCACACCAATTCTACAATTTTTCAAAGTGGTTAGTGCTGAGGAGAGCTATGGCACACCTCTTTCATATTGTGTTCTCCTTCTATCAGACCCCAGACAGTACAGCAGATGCATGCAACCGCTGGCATCTCTGCACAAAACCATACACGTTTGAAGAACTCTCATGTTCATAGAATGTCATCCTGTGTTATGTACAAGAAGTTTGCACTAAAGAAATCAAGTATATCACTAACAGGCCGATTCAGTAAAAACGCGGGAGAGCGCACCGGCCACTTGCCAGTGCGCGCGATACAGTATTCAAATGAGGTGGTGCGGTAGAATCGGGCAAAAGGAGGCGCTAGGGACACTAGCGCGTCCATAGCGCCTCCTTTTAGCCCGGAGCGGCGGCTGTCAGCGGGTTTGACAGCCGACGCTCAATTTTGCTGGTGTCGGTTCTCGAGCCCGCTGACAGTCACGGGCTCGGAAGCCGGATGCCGGCAAAATTGAGCGTCCGGTTTTCGGCCCGACAGCTGCGGGCCAAATTCAAATTTTTTTTTTTAACTTTTTTTACTCTTCGGGACCTCCGACTTAATATCGCCATGATATTAAGTCGGAGGGTGCACAGAAAAGCAGTTTTTACTGCTTTTCTGTGCACTTTCCTGGTGCCGGAAGAAATTAGCGCCGACCTTTGGGTCGGCACTAATTTCTGAAAGTAAAATGTGCGGCTTGACCTCACATTTTACTTTCTGTATCCCGCACGCATACCTAATAGGGCCATCTGTTATGGGAACTCAGTTTAGTGGACCCTTGGGCCGACCTGCAGGAGACTGGGAAATATGGTCAATGTCTCTAGTATGTGGCAGGCCGGGAGACAGATGTTCAGGCAGGACGTAGAGGTGCTCTTCACCCTGGAAGCTGGTACTCCCCTGGGAGGAGCCTGTAGGAGCCCAACCGCTGGGACTTAGGCGGCTTCACCCTTGGAAGCCGAAGCCCCCCCGGGAGGAGCCCGTAGGGGCCTGAGCGCTGGGACTTAGGCGAGTAGATGATCAGGACTGGGAACTGGAACCAGTCTAGGACAGTAGAAGTACTGTAACTGGGCTCGGGTTCTGGAACCAGGCAGGAACTGTAGCAGGGATCGGGTACTGGAACCAGGCAGGAACGGTAGCAAGACTCGGGTACTGGAACCAGGCAGGAACTGTAGCAGGCAAGCAGGAACCAAGCAGGTACTGTAGCAGGAACGGAGCGAGTAGCAAGCAGCTCACTCAGGGGCACGATGCAACAGGGAACTGGGGGGTAAACCCGTTGCAAGGGGTGGTTTATTTGATTCTTGTCTGTCAAATAAACCACCCAATAGAGTTAAAAAATCATCAGAGACAGGATCGGTACATTCGAAAGATTTTTTAGGCAACAAACATCAAGGCAATCAGAGGAAGCAATTACTAAAACACGATACTACCAACAAACAAGGAAGAATTACGAGACAACAGCATTACAGAAATCAGACATCAGGCAAAAATCTTCAGCCATAATAAATTTGTCTAAAATACCTCTGACAAAAGAACAAATACAGGTATTAGAGAACGGACTTTCGTTTGTCCCAACACAATTTCATAAATCTTTTGACACACGCATTTGGATACATCGGTTTATAAGAAAATTACAAATCAAATTATTCTTCAGTACCCAAGAGGGAGGAACAGATGCCACAGATATCTCAATTGTACGCCCCAAATCACGTTGGGTACCACAGGGTCCTATGGATCCACATATCATCACATTCAAACGCATGATCCTTAGGGATCTTGAAATTATGGAGAAGAAAGAGACCCCTAGACATTATAATTTAACAAAAAATTTAAGGATAGCCCTCCAACATTTGTCTAACGAACAGCAGCTAGTTATTAAACCAGCTGATAAAGGGGGTGCAATTGTGGTACAAGATACCACTATCTATCAAGCAACTATGTTGCAACACCTAGAAGATTCAAAATACTATCAGGTGTTAGACCAAGATCTGACCAAAGAATTGGTACTCTCCAAAATCTGACTGAGGAAGTTCCCTTCTTGACCTTGAAAGAGAAAAAATTCCTACAATGCAAACAACCGAAAGTACCACTTATTTATTCAGTTCCTAAGGTGCATAAAAATATCATGCCTCCTCCTATAAGACCCATAGTCTCACTTCGGAATACAGTGCTAGAACCTCCAGCAATTTTGCTGGATAAAATACTACAGCCTATAGTGATCAATGCGAAGTCCTATTTGAAAGACACAATACAATTTTTGAGAGAAACTTCAGAATTCTGGATTACACAAAATGAATGTTGGTTGGTAACCATGGACATCCAGTCATTATATATGCAGATTCTGCAACAGCAAGCTATACAAGCTGTCATGACTCGGTTGATAAAAGAAAAAAGCCAATATCGAATACCTATACATTTTTTACATCAGCTTCTTGAATTGGTACTTACTAACAACTATTTTAGATTTGGAGATAAGTTCTATCATCAATCCCATGGCATCGCCATGGGGTCATCGCTAGCCCCCTCTGTGGCCAATATTTACGTTGCTCAGTTCGAAGAACAATATGTTTATCATTCTCAATGGTGGTCTAATATTAAATACTGGCGCCGATACATAGACGATGTTTTTTTAATATGGACGTCAACTAAAAATGAGCTAGAAAAATTCTTACAATGGATTAACACGGTTGATATCAACTTACAATTTACTGCAGTGAGCAACCAAAAACAAATAGCTTATTTGGATGTTGAGATACAAAGAAAAGGGCAAAAACTTGAAACAACTGTTCATCACAAAAGTACAGAAAGAAATACTCTGTTAAAGTATCATAGCCATCATGCTCTATCCCTTAAACAGGGATTACCGGCAAGCCAATTTTTCAGATATAAGAGAATCTGCTCCACCAAAGAAGAATCTGAAAAACAAGAAGAGCTTCTGAAAAGTAAATTCAAAGACAGGGGGTATCCGAAGAAGATCATAAACAAAGCGTACAAAAGAGGTAAATTTTCAGATCGTAATCAGCTCTTACAATATCAAAACAAGAAAGAACAGGGCAGGTTAACCTGCATTGTACCACAGAGCACAGCGACAGCATCTATTATAGCTTCAATACGTAGACATTGGCCCATACTGTCAGTGCACAATACATTTGAAGAATTCCCTTTGATAGCCACAACAAGAGGCTCAAACATCAGAGATAAAGTGGTTCATGCAGACATATCAAGAGATATGGAAGAAGCACCATATAAGGGACAACATAGAGCATGCCAACACTGTGACATGTGTGCCATGACGATTGAGGGCAGTGAATGGGAAGATCCGATTACAGGATACTGCATAAAGAGGAGAAGGGATTCTGATTGTACCTCCAAAAATTTGGTCTATTTAATCCAATGTCCGTGTCCAAAAAATTACGTTGGCAGAACATCAAGAATTATTAGGACGAGATTGATCGAGCACAGATCAAAATTGAACACTAAAACTTTGGAAGCACCTATAGTTGAACACTGTGTCAAATACGATCATCGTTTTGATCAATTAAGATGGACTATCATAGATATGGTGGAGAACAAATCACAAGGAGGAGATCAAAAAAGAAGTTTGAATTACAGTGAACAACATTGGATCTTCAAATTGAGTACAGTCGTCCCGCAAGGGCTGAATGAGGAAATAGAGTGGGCAACCCTGCTTTAATAACTTTGGTAATACAAGGATACAGTTTCATAATGCCCACGAAAAAAGAAAAAAATTTAAGTGGGCATATTGAAGATTTGGTAAACAATGACATCTTTTCTTAAATCACTGTACATAAAGGTAAAATTTAATCATTTAGTTATACAAAGAGATTTAATCATGACGTCATGATTAATGGGGTATTTTGAGGTTTTGGCAAAAAATGACACCTTTCCATAAATCATTTAGCACAGAGATAAAATCTATCAACCAGTCAAGGAGAGATTTAAACATGACATAACACGTAAGACGTCCCTCTACCCATTGGTAGATTTACGATCTGCTGACCTGCTTTTAAAAAATACACTCCACAAACGCCGAAAAAACGCCGCCACTCAGAGCTGGTTAGCTCGAGAGAGAGGAAGGATGTAGAATGCCATTCACTAGCGTTTTTTAACCTGAAATAAGAAAGAAGTAAATCGACAGAAGCACGCCACGGTTCAGAGTCTTGGTACCTGAGAGCGCGAAATAAAGAATGGACACACGCTCCCCTGACGAAGAAAGGACATCTTTTCGAAACACGGCTGTTTTGGGAGATAAGTTTTTGTGATTAACAATTATGTGGCATTAATAGTATGAAGCTGGCGTTCATATGAAATTCTCTTGTTTGGAGATATAAGTGAAATTTCCCCTTATTGATTAGGACACAAGGCTTTAGTGCCTATGACAAGACTTTAGAAGAATAAATTTTTTCAAACAATTGGGTAAATTCAGAGATAAGGTGGAGATCATATTTTTTAACAAAAATGAGTTAAATAAAATATTGAACAAAAATTATTTAAAAAATAGTATAAAATAAAGTGAGTGGGAGGGAGGCAAGTTAAGGATTATATTGGAAAATAAGAGGCAAGGCTGTGGGGGCATGCGTCTAAGTATATGAAACTTGCCTTATCCCGCTTCAAATTATTTTTCAATTATTTGTACACATGATGTTTAGTTCACAAGAACAAAAAACAAGGTGAGATCATCATAATATTTGGGACACACAGATTGAATAATTTTGGTCTCATCTCTAGCGGAGATTGACATAAGTAATCTAGGAAACCAGACATCCAGAAAGGTGATCTTATTCTACTCAAACATAGAAAAGCTCAACAAAATGAATGATCGATGGGACTCATTGTGACAATCTTTCCTGGTAGAGATGTTTTAAATCAAAACAAGGAACTTTAAAGACATTCATCAAATCTGTCACTGAGACAGTGATCCTCATGTCTCATGAAAATACTTGAACATTATGGACCCATTGCATGTTTATGAGAGTTATTTGACTTGCATAATGTTTGAAAATAGTGATATCTGTGATACCAAGTGAGGAATGTTCTGTCTCCACAGTGTATGAATATGTTTATTATACTGCCACCCCGTGTTGTCTTATGATATTGCATAGCTTAGCATTGCTGCTGGGTATAGATCTCTTTTTCCTGATTGGTTATTGTTTTAATGTTTCAGAACTTCCTAATGGATCTGTTCCTGTTTTGCTCTCTTTCTCTACCTCTCTTTCTGTGTCTCTCTCCTGTTCCTATTTGTTCTTGACCCGAGGCATGCTGGGAGTATTCAATGCCTGGAGGTACTTTCATTTGCACAAATGTTCTTGACAAGCTAACAGCTCTTCCTGAATCCTTCTCTACAAGCTCTTAAGAAGCATCACTTTTTACCTATTCTGTTTTCCTATTCACTACTATTCACTAGTATTTACAGCTTATATTGCAGCTGCAGTTTATCTCTCTCTGAATACTGGGCTTCCAGACTCATAACAGGCACAGCTATCTGTTAAGGAATATATACACAAAAATACTTTTCCTCACAGTTCCCTGGGAACACAGTGCACTGGGAAATCAGAAATAGCTCATCAGGCATTTGGCATTTCATTAACCACTGTTAATGTCCAAAAACTATTCTTCCAAGCTAGTCTTTCTCCGATTTCCAGCAGCTTGTCTCATGTTGCTCTTTTTAAGATAATTCTTCTGACCTTTGCTCTAGTTTCTTCTCTGGACCACTCCCTTGTGTTCTCAATGCCCTGTCTGTTATCACATCAGCAAGCAGTTAGGTGTGGCCAAATGGCTAATGTCCTGTTTTCTTCTGATATCTGCACAGTTAGCCTTCTGAGTAACTGCTTTCCAATATATTTGATCTCAGGACTTGTTTTTTGTTACAAGCAGGCGAAGAAAAATGGCATATTCTTTCTCAGAACTCATAGGCTGTATATCAAATAATTACACTAATAATATCAGTAATTCTCTGCTTCATTACTTCTAATGCGGTGCAATATTCTTCCGCAAGCTAATTCCTTAAAATAATTTCTCATAACTCTTTTCTTCATTTCCAACCTTTAGCCTTTAGGGATCCACAGTATTTATCCCATGCCCTTTTGAATTCTTTTACTGTTTTGGTTTTCACTACCTCCTCTGGAAAGGCATTCCAGACATCCACTACCCTCTCCGTGAAGAAATATTTTCTGACATTGGTTCTGAAGCGTCCTCCTTGGAGTTTCATTTTGTGACCCCCTAGTTCTACTGATTTCTTTCCAATGGAAAAAGTTTGATGTTTGCAGATCATTAAAACCTTTTAGGTATCTGAAGGTCTGTATCATATGACCCCTGCACTTCCTCTCTTCCAGGGTATACATATTCATATCCTTCAGTCTCTCCTCATAGGTTTTCTGATACTGACCCCACACCATTTTGGTGGCCCTTCTCTGTACCACCTCCATCCTATCTCTATCCCTTTTGAGATAAGAGCTCCAGAATTGAACACAATACTCCAGCTGAGCCCCACCAAGGACCTGTGCAAGGACATCACCACCTCCATTTTCATACTGATTATTCTTCTTTCTATGCAGCCCAGCATTCTTCTTGCTTTAGCTATCACCTTGTTACATTGCATCACCATCTTCAGATCGCCAGAAACCATCATCCCAAGATCACACTCTTAGTCTGTGCACATCAGCCGTCCCCCCCATCTCATACTGCTCTTTTGGATTACCACATCCCAGATGCATGACTGCACTTCTTGGCATTGAATCCCAGCAGCCAAATCTTCAACCACTCTTCAAGCCTTCATAAATCAATTTTCATTCTCTCTACTCCTTCAGTCGTGTCCACTCTGTTGCAGATCTTAGTATCATTTGCAAATAGACAAACTTTACCTTCTATCCCTTCTGCAATGTCGCTCACAAAGATATTGAACAGAACCGAGCCTAATACCGATCCCTGTGACATTCCACTTGACACGGCTTTCTTTTCAGAGAAGGCTCCATTTACCATTACACGCTGTCTCTCCTATCCACTTCACCACCTTTGCGCTCACTCTGAAGCTTCTCATTTTGTTCACAAGCCTCCTATGTGGTACAGTATCAAAAGCTTTGCTGAAATCCAAATAGATGACATAGAGTGCTCTTCCTCGATCCAATTCTCTAATCACTCACTCCAAAAAAAAAATCAGATTTGTCATGACCAAAAGTTCAATTTTAGTTTCATCAGTACAATTCACTTTGTTCCAAAATGTTTCAGGCTTATCCAGGTTTTATTTTGCATACTTTAGACAATGACCTTTATGTTGAGTTCTTAACAAATATTTCCTTCTGACAACTCTCCCATGCATATCATTGTTGTGTAAGCAACATTGTATTGTGTACCTGTAGACAACTACTCCAGTGTCAGCTAAACATTTTAGTAGGTCATTGATAGTGATCTATGGGTTCTATTTTGCAGTTTTTGGGCAGATATTGCCTTGTCTTTAACAATTTCATGTTATTTATATTCCTGAACAATGTTTCTGACAGTTGAAATTGCTAGCTGGAAGCATTTAAGGACGTTTTATAGCCTTCTCCTGCTATGTAAGAATGAATTTTCTTCATATTCAAATGCTCATACAGCTGCTGCATAGAAAAGCCCATAACCGTTGAAAGCAGAAAGAATAACAATCAGAACATTGAGAGAGTAGAAGGGTCAGAGTATTTGTTTAACTGTGGAATTGTCTTGACCTGACTAATTAAAGGCCTAACTAGCCAGGCAACTTTTTAGGCCCATTCTCATCAGAGCTCAGCTGACTTTATCCAGTGGAGCCTGCACTTCCTGTTTTTTGTTCTCTCTGCCCTTGTGGGGTTTTACAGAGCAGTTATAAACTAAATGCCAAAAAAGATCATAACTGATCAGATTTTTGGAGAAAGAAACTGAGCAGCTAATGCAGGAGGCCTTTGCATTGCAAGAGAAAGAGAGAGGCGGTTGGATGAGGCTGCTGACAGCAAGGACAGAAGTGTTGAGCCCCCGGGAGAAAGTGCAAGGAATAACCTCTTTGGTATGTTCTGAAGATCATCCAGAGCCTCTGCAATCTGAGAAAGCTACAAACATGGAAAAGCTGCTGCTATTGTTCTTAAGAGGGCTTCCCCTATTGAACTCTGAGGAGGGAAACAAAGACAACAGAAAGGGTCAAATCCTGAGGAAGCCTTGGTGGGGTAAGTCTACAATGGGTAAGTCTAAATCCAGTTACTAATACTTATTGCTGCAATCCTCTGCCAAATGGACCCTATTTTGTGAAAGAGGATTAACTATAGAATGTCAGTAATGACTCAGTTCTGTTTGCTAGCATTCAGGCCAATACAGAACGGTGCTCTTGGCCGAGCGTACCATTAGCCCCCGTCTGGACGTGCGTTTTTGATGCGCTATTATTACCCCTTATACACAGTAAGGGGTAATAGCATGAGGAAAATGCGTGGCCAACCCCCTAAAAACTAATAGCGCCCGCAACATGCAAATGCATGTTGATGAGCCTATTAGTTATTCCCGCGCCATACAGAAAGTAAAATGTGCAGCCAAGCCGCACATTTTACTCTCAGAAATTAATGCCTGCCTAAAGGCAAGAGTTAATTTCGGCTGGCTCCAGGAAAATGTACAGCAAAGCAGAAAAACTGCTTTTCTGTACACCCTCTGACTTAATATCATAGCTATATTAAGTCGGAAGCCCCAAAAATTAAAAAATTAAAAAAATCATTAAAAAAAAAAAATCAGCCCTTGGTTCGCAAGTTGGAAGACTGACGCTCAATTTTGCCGGCGTCCATTTCTGAACCCGTGGCTGTCAGCGGGTTTGACAAGCGATGCTGGTAAAATTAAGCGTCGACTGTCAAACCTGCTGACAGCCGCCGCTTCTGCCAATTGGTTGGTCTGTGTTCTGCATGTGTGGCTGAGATGCAGTACTTCTGCTAGCATGAAGTTTCTCTGTAGAGATTTGTAGCAGTCTGACTTATTCTGTTACTCCATTAAGTGGTGTATTAATGTTTTAGGATCTGGTGTTATATATTTATTGCTGCCTTTTCATAATTAAGGAGCAACATCAACCCCTGTGGCCAATGGGACTTTCTTGAGGCCATGAGGACTGAAAGTGTAGGAGGCTGCTGCTGCTGCCGCTAGTTGGGGGGGGGGGGGGGGGGGGAGAGAGAGACTGAGTGAGTGAGCAAGCATATGTGTTTGAGATCCTGTGTATGTGTATATGAGACAGCATGTACGTGTGTGATTGAGAGCCTATATGTGTAAGTGTGTGATTGAGAACCTGTTTGTGAAGGAGAGTAAGTGTGTGTGTGTGTGTGTGTGTGTGTGTGTGTGTGTGTGTGTGTGTGTGTGTGTGTTTGAAAGCCTGTGTGAGAGAGATAGCATGAATGTATGATTGAGAACATGTATGTGTAAATGTGTGATTGAAAACCTGTTTGTGTGAAAGAGAGTATGTGTGTGTGACTGAGATCCTTTGTGTGTGAGAGATATCATGAGTATGTATGGTTAAGAGCCCATGTATATAAATAAAAGAGAGAGCATGTGTGTCTGTGTGTGATTGAGAGCTGGTGTCGGTGAGAGAGCATGTGAATATGTGATTAGGAGCCCCTGTGTAAGTGAAAGACAGACAGCATGTGTGTAAATGTGTGATTAATAAGAGCCTATATAAGTGAGAGAGAAAAATCATGTGTATATATGAGCAATTGAGAGCCTATGTAAGTGAGAGCGCATGTGTATATGTGTGAGATTGAGAGCCAGTGTGAGAGAGCTTGTGTGTGACTGAGAGAGGAGAAATTTGCAAGCAAAGTATCCCTCCGCCTGCTAATTGAAAACAATCTCGGGGCATCTGGATATCAAATGTTTCCAGGTATGCAGAGCAAAGCATTTTTTAATCCTTATTATTTTTCACAATGTGGGCAGCACGTAATGGCTGCACCCATTTATCCCACCCTCCTCCCAGCCCCTCCCTGCAACCCTTATCATGCCCATAATAATCCACTATCACGCCACTTAAGTTTGAAAGTTGCTTTTATTGTTGATCAAATAATGGCCACAGCCCAAACATAACATTGCAATTTTTGCACAATAATACATATAACATCATAACGGTAACCCAATCAAACAACATTCCTTAACCTAAGACTAATATATAGGGTTAACTGCTGGTGACCAGCGCCCCACTAGCAAGTGATGAGCCAGCACTGCCGCTGGCGAATGTGGGTACCCCCGGCCATAGAGAGCTGTGGTAACGCCACAGACACCTGGCCGTAGTAGCCACAGTGTCGTCATCGGATGGGGCTTACCGCAACCTGACCATGGAAGTCAGGGTCTTTTGGTCGATCTCCCTCAGTGACCCCTTTCACGCCCCCACCCTCTTGGCAGTTGAAGCATCGAAGGTCAGGGTCCTAATCTGTTAGGCTGCCGGCCTGCTCACTTTCTCCTGGGCCACTGGCCCTTGCTAAGGCCTGAGGTATAATCCCTATAGGCCTGGCTAACGTGCTAGTCACCGCACCACGGGCCCTGGTAGCAGGCTCGCTTACCATGGGAACCCCCCAACAGCTTGGCTGCAGCCAGTTTCCAAAGTGACTTCGATAATGTCCTGCAGATCGGTGTTAAATATGTCCCACCCAATATCTGACAAATGTGCCCCATCTGGTCTGAACAAACCCTTTTATAGTGGGCATAAATTTGCACACCCATCTATTGATTTTGTTTTCTTAGCTCGTTCTAATGCTTGATGAGACCTCTCAACCCCTCCAAACCCTCTTGGGGGTGATACAGGACCAGACGATTACAGACTGTGGGAACATGTTAGCTAAACTAAGCAAATCTTTTTGTATTTTTAGTGTGAGCTGTACACTACTAATTGATGTCAGGTCGTTTCCTTCCAGATGTACAATTATCACCGAAGGTGTTGCATTGCGTTTTCCCATGTCAAGGACAGTCTGCATCAGCTGGTCCCATCTCATCCCCGGGGTCCCTTTCCATTCCAGTGAGATCTGGTGAGCCGCCATGCCAAGGTGTCCTTCCTCGGGCCAATCAAGGGCCCTCCTATGTGCCCATCGCACATAAGAGTGCCCTATTATCCATATGAAGCGCATTCATGTTCCTCTGTCTGCCAACAGATAAATGGTGTTAAAACTATTGCTTAAAATACTCATCCGGCCTTACATACAACCTGAACCTTCCAGATCGCCATCTGCCAAAGGACATTATCTCCCTTGCCTGCAGACCTAACTCCGTTGCCGTGGTGGCAGCTCCTATACGAAATTAATGTGTCGCATACCCTGCGGCATCGGCTCCTACCAGCTGCAGGGACAAATGCAGCAGCTTACTATACTGGTACCTCGTTACTGGGCTGCCATCAGCGTGCACCAATAATTGGCCACCGCAGAGCAGGCGCCATTCCAAATAAATTCTTGTGCAATGGGCTGGGCATGAGTCTTCACCACACCATTCTCGAAGGACTATCCTAGCCCCACTTCTCATTTTGTCCGTTTTAGATCTGTGGATGCATAGTTTTAGTCTATTGTGTTCGATAAGGACGTCCGCTCTCTGCAGGCTGCAAGCGCCTGGCCTAGTGCCTGATTGCACCGTCAAGCTCGCTGACACGCAATGCCCCGTAAAATGCCAAAGAGAAAGTGCAGCGGAACAGGATGGCTTTGAAGCTATTGAAACTGATTCGAGGGCAGACAGTAAGCGTCTTAACAGGCTGCATGTTATGGGTCTCCTGGTATCTTTGGATCTGCCTACTTTCGCCCAACCTACTATAACTCTTTTTACGGGGAAAAGTTTGGCGCAACTCGGGAATCCCAGTGCCCTAGAAAAGAATGACAAGCCCGCTAGTCGATTGGCCACTGATGCCCTGGATTTTCCTTGCCCCTTGCAATGCAGGATGTATCTTAATAGCAGGGGTACAGATAAGGGACAAATTTCATCCCTTTCTTCGATCCCCAGGAAACTCCGGAATTCATGCAGTGCTTGGCAATAACTCTTCCTCATGTTCTCTGATAAGGAACCCAGAATTAAGTCCCAAATTTTGGGGGGCCAAGTTGCCAAATTTCTTCAGGTATGGGGGTTGGTAGCCAGTCGGCCTTCGGCGCATGGCACCGGAATGCGGCCCACTGGAAGCGGGAGAGAGAATCTGCAGTATTATTTTGAACAGCAGGAATATGCGCCGTGCGGCAAGATATGTTATAGCGTAAGCAGATAAGCACTAGCTGCCTGATGAGGGTATTAGATTCAAATGTGTGCGTTGACAGGCCATTGATTACTTGCACCACAGCTAAATTGTCCGATCTAAACACAATGTGGGACTTAGCTAATGACCTACCCTATACCATGAGGGCCACTATGATAGGGAACAGTTCAAGAAAGGTTAAATCACTGGTGATCCCATGCTCATGCCAGCTGGGAGGCCATCGCTTCGCACACCAGGCTCCTTTGAAGTATATTCCGAAACCTACACCCCCGAGACATCCGTGAACAATTCCAGTTCGGCCGGTGCTGGGCGGAGAAAAGGGGCTGCCAATGTGTGGCTTCCCCTTTAAGGCCCGGCCCCGGTCAACCAGATGCCGTGCCTCCCCCCTCTCCCCCCCCCCCCCCCCCCCCCCCCCCGACGCAGTTGTGTCACTTCCTTTCCTTCCCTCCCTCTCTCCCCTCCCGACTCGGCAGCCTTCCGGCTGTGCCCATTGTGCCCCACTCCCTAAACGGAGTCGCAAGCTCTTTATTGGGTCTTTGTGTCTGCTATTTTGAAATGTTTTATTGGTATCTAGAAATTTTTGATATGCGTTTTGAAAGAATCTGTTCTTTTTATTATTATGGTTTTACTGCTGTTGATTTTATATTTCTTGATTTATTTTATGAGGACTGGTAATGTTTCTCTTTTTCCTTTGTTACTCTGCATACAGTCTCTCTGGCTTGTTGCGTTTTCCAGTTCAGTTTTTATCCGCATGTTTCTAGTTATGCTTTATGGTCTCTCTATTCTTTGTTAGGTGAGGGTCTGCACATGTGATTGAGGTGAGGTATTCTGCTGGCATGAGGTTTCCGTGTAGGGATTTATAGCAGTCTGGTTTGTTTTGTTTTCCTAATAGGAGGTGTATTGGTGTCTTAAGGCCTGGTGTAATAATTTCAGTTTTGCCTTGTAAGGTGGTTACTATTTGAGTGCAGGGAATTGGTGCTGTTTTGATATGGGATGTTTACTATTTATGCAATTTCTGTTCAGACAGAGTGCTTATCTTTCCCTTGTGTCATTCTTAAAAAATAAAGGCCCAGTATTACTTTTATTGTTATTTCCGCCATGAATTGTAATGAACAGTGTGTCACACATGTGAGGATGGTCTGTCAGGTGTGTCACGATGGGGAAAAGGGTGAGAACCACTGCCCTACTTCATATTCTGGGAAAGCACAAAGTGAAAAGGAAGTTGCAACTTGTAATAGAGGAACTAGGCAAGAAAAGTTATATATGGCATGCTACAACTGAAACAACTGGCACATGACATTTAAAAAATTCTGATACAGGGTAAAAGGTCAGGAGGAATCACATGCATACTAATTCAATTTAACTTTTCTGTGACAGTCTCTTGTGTCACATTCTTTGAGCATTTAGAAAACCCAATCTACCTGGGCAGGGAGGATGAAGAGATCTCTGGACTCTCTCAAACCATTCATTCTTCCAGAGAGGACTTCTACTTCCCAGTGATAAGAAGCTCGTTAGTTAAATTCCTCCTGGAAGGCCCTCTAGGCTGTAGTTTTTTTTCCCTCAAGACTAGGATGGCAGCCTGGGGAGGTGAATAGTTTATTCTCCTTCAGGAACAAAAGTCTGGTGAGAAGGCCCACGTCCTCCCTCCCTTGTAAAATGGGGCTTCCTCAACCAAGGCCTGCTCTGTGGGGAAGATGGTGGTGAAGCCATAGTTGATGCAAACTGAATTTAAAAAGAAAATTCAGATGAAAGGGGTTTTTACAAAACATCATAAATTAATCAAAACCATAAAGGGGTCATCATCAATTTACTTTAAGAAGTAGTAGGGATTTATTGCATAGTTTCACGCAACATGAACCTGTCACATGGAGCAGCAGCTTGCTTAGTTTTTGTTTAGTTTGGGCTGGAAAGCACACCTGAACCCACCACAGTGGAACAGAAAGCTTGATTAGTTTATTTTCTTTAGCTAGAAAAGCACCCATGAACCTGTCAGGGTGAACCTGCTCCCTCTACATAGATAGATTAGATAGACAGACAGACAGACAGACAGACAAGTACAGGAAAGGGAAGAAGTCAGTTTGATGCAGGCAGCCAGCTTGTTAGTTAATATTATGCTTTGAGTACCACATGTGGCGGTTTCCAGAGCTCTACTATTACTGCTACTTCCAGTCTCACTCAGGAAAGGGAAGGGAAAAGCCATAGGCCGGAAGGATTCAAAGGGGGAAGTTCAGGAGGGAGAAGGGGAGAAGTGCACACAAAGCAGGGTCCCAGCTTGATCCTTGGAGTATAATAATTATAAAATAATAATCTGTCACACTGCCCATGACTGATTATTTATTGCCATACTCCAAGGCTCAAGCTGTACTTAGGGCACTGGGTGTATCTTGTTATCGGGGCTGGTGCAAGGGTATTAAGTCAGGCAACCCTCACCACACACACATACACACACCCCCCCCCCTCCCCATACACTCTTAAAAATTACACATGAAAAATGACATTTTAAGGAAAAAATTACACAACATACCAATGGTGCCAATCAGAAAAACCTTCAAAAGAAAACATTTGGAACCAGCGAATAATATTTATTTATTTTATTTATTTAAAGGAATTTATATACCACTTTATAAAATTAGATTTTGTCAAAGTGGTTTACATTAGAGAAAAATAATAAAATAAAAGAATAAAAAGAAAAAGGTAATAATTAAATAAAATTAAAATACATAAAATTGCTTAATAGCCGGAACGAATTCCGGCTATTAATATGGTATTAATATGGTATTAATATGGTATTAGGCCTATTGTAACACGTGTTAGGTGCAGGCTTGGCCCTCAGAAAGCCATTAATAAACTGAATAGCAATTACAACATAGTAAAACCTTCCATACCAAAACAGCACTAGCTGCCAGCAGTCAATCTACCTATAAAAACCTAAAAAGGCAACACTTTAAATATTACAGCAGATCCTAAAAGGCCAACACACCACCTATTAGGAAAACAGAAATAACTATGCTGCTTCTAATCCCAACATAGAAACTACACATTATCAGAATACCTCACCTCGGTCACACATATGGAACTAGCACCGAAACAGAATAGAGACTATAAAGCATAAATAGAAATGTGCAGACAAAAACGGAAATGAAAATCTCAACAAGACAGATTTCCTCATAAAACATCAAACAAAAACTTCAATCATCATAATAAAACCAAACTAATAAAAATAATACATAAAAAACAAAGTAGAAGAATAGAATAACAATAATTAAAATCTCATATATACATTTTTAAACATTTCACAAAAAACAATAAAATATCTCAAAACAGCAAATCAAATATCAACCAATAATTAAAACTTATGGCTAATATTTTCAAAACCTTGCTCTCATTCTCCATACCTGGCACCTTTTGATTCTCAGT
Source organism: Rhinatrema bivittatum (assembly GCF_901001135.1). Taxonomy (NCBI): domain Eukaryota; kingdom Metazoa; phylum Chordata; class Amphibia; order Gymnophiona; family Rhinatrematidae; genus Rhinatrema; species Rhinatrema bivittatum. The sequence continues at coordinate 242,156,360 of NC_042620.1, forward strand.
CACCCTGAAATTGTTGTAGATTAGTTGTAGAAGGGTATTTATTTATTTATTTAAAAGTTTTTCTATACCATCATTAAGTTATTTACCATCATAACGGTTTACAAAATGGCACATATAGAGCAGATTAGCTCAAAAAACTTTACAATGGAGGTACTAATAGTATCCGGTAACAAATACATAATAAAAGCTATTTGGTTAATGACATGGATTTTCCATTTATGAATGACTTCTAGGAGATAACATGTGGTTCATTCATGGCATTACGGGTTATTGACTACGATTATCTATGTGATAAAAAAATAATAATTTCCAGGTATGTACTTGGAGATTATGTGTTAGGTGCTCTATTCCTGCTCTTCCTTACTTGTTTGCGCCATCCTCTTTGTAAAAGGCCTGTTTGAAAAGCTAGGTTTTGAGGTTTGTTTTGAATAGTTTAAAATTTCTCTGGAGTCGTAGCTCGAGGGCCATAGTGTTCGATAACAGGGGACCGGCCAGAGATAGTGCGCGTTCCCTGACCTGGGTTAGTCTTGCTGTTTTTACTGATGGAATGGTTAAGAGAGTTTTGTTTGCTGATCTTAAATTTCTGTGCGGTACGTGTACTCGAAGTGCTGTGTTCAGCCATTCAGCTTTTTCATCATGGATCAGTTTGTGTATTATGCAAAGTGCTTTAAACTGCCAGTGTAGATCGGCTAGTGTATCTGTGATGTGGTCTTTTTTGCTTTTGCCAGTGAGAATTCGAGCTGCTGAGTTTTGTAATATTTGCAGTGGTCTTATTGTCGTGTAAGGTAGACCAAGCAACAGTGCGTTGCAATAGTCAATGCTAGCAAATATTAGTGATTGCAGCACAGTGCGAAAGTTTTGCAGAGACAGTAGTGGTTTTAGTTTTCTTAGTACCATAAGTTTAGCATACCCTTCTTTAACCTTTAGTGATATGTGCTGTTTGAGGTTTAGCTCTGTGTCTATTATGACGCCGAGGTTGCGTACCTTCTCTGCTAAATTGATTTTTAGGTTGCTGTCGAGTATTTTTTCTTTCTAGGTGTAGGAATTCAGTTTTATCAATGTTAATTACCAACTCCATTTGGTTTAGTAGTTGTTTTATTATGTCAAGATACATATTGGCTAAACTTATTGTTTTTTCAATGGTGTCCTCTATTGGTAGGATTAATTGAATGTCATCGGCGTACACCTAATGAATGATTCCTAGCCCTGCGAGAAGATGGCATAGTGGAAGAAAAGGTTGCTTGCACAAAGATTTTCCTCATTTTCTCAATTGCACTTTCCAACATATATACACACACGCTCTATCATACCCATATTCTATCTCACACACATTATCTCCCACATCTTCTCACACACGCACACACATGCTCTCATTCACATAGCCATGCCACACAGTCACACATGCAGCTTCTCACTTGCTCTTTCAAAAACACACAGTCAAACACACATGAACTGTCCCTCACTCATGCTCAATTGTTTTCACACTCACACACATGGTCACTCACTCTCCTCCTCTCCAGCTATGGTAGATTCCCTCATCTCCTGTGGTGCTAAGCCCTCAGCCAAGGTGCTGTCTGGATGTGAGCTGGGCAGCATCAATGATTTTATAAAATATTTAAAAATACTATATTTAGAAAGATTAAAAGAAGTTTTACATCCACAGATATAACCTTGTGGCTGATTGACTTCAATATGTAATTCAGATTCATTGGCATCAATATCACGCTTGCTGCTGCATATGTGTAGTGCGCACTAATTCAAACAGTGCACATTATTTGAATGTGCACTGAAAACAAAATTAAAAAAACCAAAATAAACAATGACACAAATAAAATGAAAAAGTTCAGAAAATAACATGATATAAAAATGAAATGAAAATGTTCCCCAGGCACGCCCCTGCTAAGAGTTAGTGTGCGAAACAGTCCAGGAAAATAAAGCCAAAAGCACAAAAATTAACTCAGTCTCTCACAGTATCACAATGCTGCACACACTCTGGCAGGTAAGCTATCTGGGGAAGGAAACCTCTCTTGATTCTCCCCTGGTACTTGTTTCTGGAGGCAGAACTTTTCTTTAATAGGCAAATCAGAAGAATAGATTATGGTTAGCAACTCTTCAGAACCTTCCTGTGTTAGGCAGTCTTCAAACCACAAACTATAATGTGGGTGGTTTGCATTTGAAGATCTGGTTGGTTTGTAAGGATGTGCAGGAGAAAATAATTCATTTTTGGTTCATTTTCGGAAGTTTTTTTCCACAAAATTCAATTCATGGATTGTTTGATTTGTTGTCATTCGTGAGAAAAAAAAAAAAAAAAAAAAACCAAAAAAAACCAGCCAAAAAATGAAAGCAAGGCCTCCCAGGGCCTCCATCACACCCAAACAAAAAAAATGCCAGGACTGGGAATCTGCCCCCAGGCCCCTACTTATCTGGTCTGGTGGAGATCTGCCGGTTTTGGCCTAGGCCCAGGCCGAAGCCTCAGCCTTGAATAAGCCAAAGGTGCAGTAGGTCATTGCGACCTTGGCCTAGTCAAAGCCAAGGCTTCAGCCTGACCTTTGAGTCTGGGTCCTGATGCCAGGCCTAGACCCAGGCCCGATGTCGCAATTTTGCCTGGAGGCTGGGTCCTGATGCTTGGGCCTTTGTCCAGGGTTAGGCCCAGGCTTTGGAGTGCAGGCCTCGGAGCCTCTTCTTCGTCCTTCGGCACATGCAAGCCAAATTAGTTAATTAAATTCGGCATGATCCCAGTGGACAGCATCATTTGGCTTGCAAGTGCAGAGTTGGTTTGCAGATCTGGGTCTGAGCCTAGGCCCTGGCGTTGGGCCTCCGAGTTGTCGCAACATTGGGCCTGGATCTGAGCCTAGGCCCTGGCGTTGGGACCCGGCCTCTGGGCCGGGTCACAGTGTCGGGTCTGGGTCCTGGCCCTGACCTAGGCTGAGGCCCCGGTGTTGGGACCTGGCCTCCAGGTTGGGTTGCAGTATCTGATCTGCGTCCAGGCCCTGGCCCTAGCATCAGGACCTGGCCTCTGGGCCAGGTCGTGGCATCAGACCTTGGTCTGGGCCCCAGCATTGGGACCCGGTTTCAGGGTCAGGTTGTGGCATTAGGCCTGGGTCCAAGCCAAGCCCTGACATTAGAACCTGGCCTCTGGGCTGGTCCTGGCATCGGGCCTGGGTCTGGACACCAGCCTAGGCCCAGGCTCAGGCTCAGGTCTCTGTGTTGGACCTGGATTCAAACCTAGGCATCAGGACCTGGCCTTCGTCGGATACCTAATGGATAAGGTAAATTGTTATTTTTTTGTTTAATTTTTGGGGTCTCGTCTAAGGCCCTGGCATCAGCCTTTGAATCCAATGTGCTCAAGCCTAGGCCGCATACCCTCCTTTGGGCCTCGGCCTATGCCCTAGGCGAGGCCCCGGCTTCAGGTCTAAACCTAGGCCCGAATCATTAGTTTAAAACGAAATGAACAATAAGATTTGTTTCATTCGAGGGGGCCCTCGATTCATTTCAGAGGCCCCTGAATGAAACAAATTAGCTTTTTTCATCATGTTTTGCAGTTTTGTTTTAAACAAATGCACATCCCTATTGGTTTGTGTGGGCAGAAATGTGCACTTTGTCAGGCTTATTTAAAATGTATCTGCTAGTACATATATATCATCTATTAAGCCTTTGTGATGTATACTTGTGTATTTTGCAGTTTTCATTAAGTTTTGCCTATTTCTTCCAGGAGCTATGGATATCCATGGCAAGTAGACATCCCATTCCTTTTTCTTACTCCTCAACCAACACATGCAAGTTATGAGTAAATAACTTGCCCTTCCACTTAGTTCTCTCTGAAGAGCACGACTTGCCACAAAATCCTGCTTCATCGTGTCTACTTACTCAAAGTCCAAAACCTATCAGGTGAATTTTCAAATGTTGCACACATAAAAATTAGCACTTGTGCGCATAATATATCACATATGAGAATACATGCTGTTTTCAAAACTGCAACTTACAAGTGCAAATCAGGGTTTGTGAGTAACTTTGCACATGTAAGAAAGGGACATTCCAGGGTGGGGGCCAACATTTACACGCATCAGTTGCTATTTAAAACCTGCCAAAGTGACGCGCATAGGTCTTCTACTTGCATATACTTACTTCTGCTCAATATCTAGTGTAAGTGATTGTAAACATCGTTAAAGTGAAAAAATGGCCAGGAAGAGGGTCTGGGTGAAGAGCCAGGAGGTTCTTCACGAGCTGCAGGTGGACTGGGTGAAATGGTAGACTACATGGTAAAACTGGTTATTTCATTGCTGCACGCATGTTAAAAAAATACTCCGATTTACATGTGTAAAAGCCAACTTACAGGGTTAAAAGCATCAAATTAACCCGATAAAAATCTACATGTGTATCCTTGTAAAATTGGAAGCACAAGTATGCGGGTATATGAGTTGCACACACTTATCTTTCTCACTGCTTAGATGGGCAACTTTAAACTTATTTGGATAGTAGCGGTACATATTTGGCTATATTCCGATTTATCCAGCTAAGTAGCAGCAGGTCTACATAGCCGGATACATCTGAAAAGCCCTACTTGTAATGCTTTTCAGACTTATCCAGCTACGTGCTGCTACTTACGGGCGGATTTTAAAAGCCCTGCTCGCGTAAATCCGGGCGGATTTACGCGAGCAGGGCCTTGCGCGCCGGCGCGCCTATTTTCCATAGGCCGCCGGCGCGCGCAGAGCCCCGGGACGTGCCTAGGTCCCGGGGTTTTTGGAAGGGGGCGGGACCCGATGATGCGGCGTTTTGGGGGCGGGGCGCGGCATTTTGGGGGTGGGACCGAGGGCGTGGTGCCGACCCGGGGGCGTGGTCCAGGCCTTCGGACCAGCCCCCGGGTCGGAGCATGGCGCGCCAGCAGTCCGCTGGCGCGCGTAGATTTACGTCTGCTTCTCGCAGGCGTAAATCTAGGGACAAAGGTAAGGGTGGGGTTTAGATAGGGCCGGGGGGGTGGGATAGGTAGAGGAAGGGAGGGAAAGGTGAGGGGAGGGGAGGGCGAAAGAGAGTTCCCTCCGAGGCCGCTCCGATTTCGGAGCGGCCTCGGAGGGAACGGTGACAGGCTGTGCGGCTCGGCGCGTGCCGGCTGCCCAAAATCGGCAGCCTTGCGTGCGCCGATCCAGGATTTTAGAAGATACGCGCGGCTACGCACGTATCTTATAAAATCCAGCGTACTTTTGTTTGCGCCTGGTGCGCAAACAAAAGTACATGAACGCGCTTTTTAAAAAAATCTACCCCTTAGCATTTAGCCGGATAAGTCTGAACGTGCGCCGCTCATGGTTTTTACATAATGCATTTGTGTGTTCATATGTACACGTATTTTATAACCTGCACATATCCTTTCCACGCTGGTTCTAAGATGCACGCAAAATTAACTTGCTACTGTACCCATAGCCACACTTAAATGGGCAGACGCAAGCAGTTTCGAAAGCTGGGCTCTGTGTATCCACAGAATACCCTTGCAGTCCGATCCCAACCTTTTCTGGCTAGTGCTTTGTTCCACATAAAGGGGATTTCCGCATCGCCCGAAAGATTAATTCCGCCATTTCTGATATGTAAGGCTCCCTCAACATGAGCAATATGTATTAGATGAAAAGGTTTGACTCTCCCTTAGATTATTATAAACAGAAAGGAATGCATGGGCACGCCTATAGCTAGGAAGGACTGACTTCCTGAGTTCTAACACTACCTGTTGTGAAATGCACCAGTTATGGATGGAAGCTGGATAAGGATTATCAATTGCACCATCTTTACCAAAAGAAATGCACAAAAAACCTTAACAAAAAAACTGAGAAATCTGTAACACACACATTTCAGAGGTTTATTTGTGCCAGGAAACTTTGCCAAAGACTAGAGTGAGCAGGTGCTCTTCTCTTCTTGGGATATAGAGGCAGGGCTGGTGCAAGGGGATTAGGCACCTTAGGCGAACCTTCTGCCTTGTGCCCCCACCCTCCAGTCGTGCCACCACCTCCCGGTCTCGGCTCCGACTCCTATCTTGTTCTCGATCGCGCCTGCTGAGTGTGTGGTTTTCTGGGCTGCAAGCAGGTTGCATGCTGCTCGTGGCCCGCCAAATCTCCATTCCTCTTTGCCTCCGCTTGTGGCCCCTATATGGCTCACACCCAGTGACGCACCAAGGGTCTCCGGCACCCAGGGGCCAATGCATTTGTGGGCCTCTTCAGCATCCCCCCCATAATCCTTCTTGTACTAATGCTTAAGGTCACAGAAAATCAGTGGTGACTCTAGACAGAAGAATTAAGGGGAGGGAGGCAAAATGACATTTCCTCATCACACCCACCTCCATATCATGGATCCTGCTTTAAAATTGGCTATAAAAAAAAAAGTGTTAATAAGAAAGCCCGACGGGTCTTCTGCATAATTTTAAAAAGCTGGCCAGTTTCACACTTTTAGTAAAACTACTATAAAATTATTTGATAGCCTCATTCAACTAATTCTATATGGCTATGAGAGTGAAGTCTGGAATTTATAGGAAGGGACAGAATGTCAATATAAATCCTGCACCTCCAGTTCTGTAACTCTGTGCATCCACTGAAAGTCCCCCAAACAATGGAGCTTGGATGTTTCCCTTACAGCTCATCATACTAAAAGATATTTTCAAATTCTGGTGTCACCTCACAGTAACAGCAGCACAAACACCTTCCACTGCCACACACATTGTGAACTAACACAAAACCCTGCAAAAAAGACACTCAAAATCTATACTGCAATCCCATCAAAACATAACAGTAATAACACCAAGGACTCAAACAACAATAACCCTACCTGTGAAAAAGCAGCACTGTAAATATTACACTGGGTCCCAGAATACCAATTCCTCAAAAAACAAAATCAAGAAACAGCACCAATTATAATAGTAAAACCATAGTAATAAAAGAATATTTTAAAACTACTGATAAATAGAATAATCTCAATTAAAATCATATACATTTTTTTTATAAATTTCCCAAGTACCAATAAAATATTTCAAAACAGCACACATATCAAATAACAACCAATAAGTAAAACTAATAAGGAACTAATGGGAACTCTTGATTTCCAGTCACCCTGAGATTGTCAAGGATTAGGAGGTTAGGGGAGTGCACAAACGTTATTCTCTCTCTCTCTCTCACACACATACTCACATGTCCATTCTCTCTTACATATACACTGTCACATACATACACATTCATGCTCTTATACCCACCATAACCTCTCTCTCTCACAGACACTGACACACTCTCTCCCCCCCACACACACACCCACACAAGCTCTTATGGATTCTCTCATAGACACACACTCTCACTCTCAGTGGCTCCCTCACATACACACAAACACCAGGCACACTCCTAGTCATTCTCACACACACACACACACACACACACACACACACACACACACATACACACTGACCCCCAGGCAGTCTCCCATTCATTCTTACACCACTCCCTCCCAACCCCAGGCATGCACACATTCATTCTCACACATACACAGACCCCCAAGCAGGCACCTATTCTCACCCAGACAGACCCCAGGAAGACACCCATTCATTCTCATACACAGACACACCCTCAGGCAGGCACCCATGCATTCACACACATACACCCCCAGGCAGACTCCCATTCATACACATGCACACACTAAAGGCAGACCCCCTCTTTTTCTTTTGCCAGCAACCTCAGAGTCTCTCTCATTCTTCTGCTTCCACTGTCACTGCTGCCGCGTGGCTTTTGGGGAGGCGCCGATTGCTGCTACTGGCACTGAAGCCCATTCTGCTGCCTCCTCTGTGCAGGCCCCGTGGGCTTCCACTTTCTCCATGCTGATCTTGTACATTGTGAGATCTGCATAGAGAAAGTGCTACTCTTGCACCATTACCAAAGATTACATGTACCAATCAGTAAAAAGTAATTTATTTTTTTTTACCTTTGCTGTCTGATCTTAGTTTTCTAATTGGTTGATCACAGGCTTTTTTTCATAGCTTCCCTTTCTTGTTTTTTTTGGTGGGTTTTTTTGCCAATACCTTTTACAGGGTCTTTTTTTCCTATTTCTTTTTTCTCCATCTGTCTTCCCCTCAAACACACAGTCAGGCTCTCACACTCACATGCTGTCTCACGCACCCACAGCTCATTCTCACATGCTCTCTCTCATACATACATACACACTCTCTCTCTCTCTCTTACACATGCTGTCTCACTCACACACACACAGGCTCTCTCACTCCCACATGCTGTCTTGCTCAAGTATAGGTTCTCACTGTCACATGCAATCTCTCTCACATGTTATCTCTCCAAATATTCAGGTTCTCACTCCCACACACAATCTCTCATCTCATCTCATACACACATGCTCTACAAGCCTTCAGCCTCTTTTTCACCTCTGGGCCTCCTCTTCCCGGGTCGCTGTGGGATGGGCTTTGCAGCAGCCCTGATCTTCTTTGGCCGCCCACAACATGGGATCCGCAACAGCCCTGCTACCGGGCCTCCTCCTCTTCTCAGGCTGCCACGACATGGGATCTGCGGTGGCCCTGCTACTGAGCCACCTCCTCTTCTCGGGCTGCCGTGATGTGGGATTCGCAGCGGCCCATAAGTGCTGCTCCTCTTCGGTACGTGGCCGATGCTGCTCCTCCTTCCTGCCTGCACAGTTCCAGCAACGATTTTCTTCCAGAGCCGTGCGGGCAGGAAGGAGGAGGAGGAGCACCTGCAGGTTTGGACGTGACCCTTTTCTTCAGGCCGTGGTGAGATGAGCTCCACAACGGCACTGCTGATCTTCCTGCTGCGTGCGTCTGGCACACAACACAGCATTAGTTCCCTGATCAGCTGCCAGTGGGATGAGGTCCACCGGTGGCCGCCTGGGCCTCCATGTCATCCATCAGCACCCTGCTATGGCCCTGCACCTGGGGGCATTGGCCCCCCCTGCCCTCCCCTGCCCCCCCCCCCCCCCCAGTACACCACTGCTCACGCCCCCAATGCTCGGCGCCCTGGGCTTAGGCCTAGTTTGCCTAGTGCTTCCGGTGGCCCTGTAGATAGTCATTTCCTAGTGCTGGATGTTTAGCTCCCCCCATCTCCTCAAAGCACTCCTGAGATATGTAGTTTACTTTTTTCCTAAAATAGGACCCCGGAATGTTTAAAGATCAGAGGTAAAGAAGTAAAAATGGACAAAAGTATCCCGATGACCATGGCACCATCTCGGTGACTCCACCTCAACACAAAATGAGAGACAGATTTTATTCTCTATGGCCCAGCATGATTAAGAAAAACCCTTTAAGGCCGCTCTGAGTTGTTGCATTCTGTGTCTGGGAATTTAATGAGCTTCATCCGACTGAGAGGGAAATTGTGTGTAAAGGAAGAGCCAAATCCTTCTCCATGTCACATTTTTCTCTTTGCATTGCTCAGGTCTTCTGCGCTTGCCAGCACTTGAGGATCTCTCTTACAAGCATACACATTCACCGAAGGATGCTGCATCTGAAAGTCCAATTTCTGGATGACTCCCTCAAGGTCTTTACGGTTGATGTAAGTGATAAATGTTATCTCTTTTAAATGGAATAGTTGCTTCTTAGCCTCTTAAACCTAAACACCTTTAAAAATTGTATAAATTTCTGAGTATATTGGTGACAGATAAATCAATTATAAATTAAGACTATAAAAAACAGAACCCTTAGCTTTTTTTATTTCCCCATGAAATGGCAGTGAGTTATTTCAGAATGTTTGTATAAGAAAAAAAAATTCTTTAACTCTGCTATTAATGTGCTGATCTGTAATTAATGTGCTGATCTAGCTATAGCTAGACAGATTGAATCTTCATAGATCAACACGTTAATTTAACCACCAAGTTACAAGCTACACTCCTCCCTGCTTGGTTATGTTCTAATCAAACCAGCCAGTGAGAATACCAATCAGATTTCAAAATGTAATTCCTATCAGTGTTATTCACAAGACAAAGCTATGAGGACTTGTCTCTTAAAGGAATGGATCTGAACTACTTGAAGTGTTTTTAGGCATGACTCAAAAAGCTTCTGATATTTCATTACTCAATGCATCGAGATTTTGATTTTGTAGTCTCTGTATTATTGTGGTAGTCACCGGTACATAAAATCTCCTTATACTAGTCACATCTGGATTATTCAGCTAGTGTTAAAAAGCTTTGTTCTCCTTGAATGTTGTGCTATGTTTGTAGTCTACATAAGAACAGTTTCACAATGCTAGTAATCCTTGACACCACCATCTATTAACTCTTCCAAGCCGAATTAGAAAAAGATATTTTAAAATGTCTCAGCAACAAATTAGTTGAAGATGATACGTCTTAGTTTTTAGAGTGATGCCTCATTTTACAACCACCTTCTTCCTGATTATAAGATTAAGGTATTTCAGTCCCTTTTGATAACCCTGTCATTATAATACTCGTGATGCTGTACAGTATTACTGCTGTGCACAACATTCTCAACAGCTACCTAATAAAATACTGCATCATCTCATCCAACATCAGTAGCTCACAGAAATGGAAAAAGTTATCGAAAATTGAATCCGTGACAATTTTGGCAAATAGAATATTATATCATTTAGAAGTTTAAGTGCTGAAAAGCTATTATATGCTTGGGAAGAGTGGTAAAGATGTATTCAAATACTTCCGAATATTCTCCTGTTGCAGTTTTATGTACAAGTAGGACACCAGTATTTGCAGATCTATATCATTGTAATTTTAAAGGACATTTCTAAGAATTTAGCTCCAGAGCATGTTGTTTTAATAAATGGCTTCCATTAAAGTAACCAGTTGGTACTTACTTCTTGCTTACATTGAACCCGTATTGAGAAAGACCTCCAAGGCATTTTCTGCATTTGATGTTGCAGAGTCACTGTAAATGAATAGGGTAAATTAGTGAGCCCTATTGAAGAGGAAACCTTGCTTTAGGCTGAGTTTTGAAAAGATATCTCAAGCAAGTCAAATGTGATGTCCATTATATCTTATTGAATCAGAATGGTGCTTTCAAATATACATTCATTTCCAAATACAATTAAGGAGACAGTGTGCATGGCACATTATGTGATGATGCCTAATAGCATCCAGTTTAGATGCATAGAACAGATATGTACTAGAAATGTGCTCCAAAACACATATTCCCCCTGTTTTTAACTAATACATTAACGTACTTTACAAAATAGTGGAGAAAAAAAATCAACCATTTTTCAGACAGCATCATGTAACCGATATCGTTTGATAAATAGTCAACGCATCATAAAGAACTATGGTTAATAGCATCACAATAGGTTTTGCCTAAGTTAAAAATTATTTGCCATTAACTTTTTTTTTTCCAATTTTAAAAGCTATCAAGTCCCAGCTCATTTCATAAATATGGTAACACAAACACATTCCAGGATATGCATTAAAGGATGTCTTGGGTGCCAAAGACACATTTGTCCCCATATCTCACAGTGCATCTAGGGTATGCAGAAGGTTTTTGTACTTGTCAAGTGTTACTGTCTATTTAAAACTCAATTTAATGTTTTATCTGGTAAATTGAGCTGAGATCCCCAACTAGCAATTTAAATCAGCAACAAACTGTACTCTATCAAAATATTATGCAGCCTAGCGGACTTGTAAAAGAGTGTGAATTGTAATTCTTAGCTGGAATACTGGTCATGTAGGAGTCAATGATCACTGGAGAGTATTGTTTAATATAATATCCAAGGCAGAGCTGCATCTCACAAAGGTGAGGACCCTGGACTTTAGGAGTGCCCAAGGAAGCACTGTCAGAGCAGGAGGCAAAGCACAGTGGGTGAAACTACAATGAACCATACTAAGGGTAACAAACCTTTACATTAGGATAATAAATAAAAGCTAGAAAGAAAATAAGAGACTAATATGGATGAAAAGGTAAAGGCAAAAAGATGAATTCAAAAGGTGAAAAAGAAGCAAAAATAGAAGGAATGGATAGCTATGGAAAGCAGGGAAGATAGGACAGCAAAAGCACAAATAGAGGAAAAAATACCTACTGCAATAAAGCAACTTAACAAGATCTTTTTTACAGGTACAGCATGTTAATGAAAAGATGCCATGCATAGGTGGCACTGTAAGACTGAGAGGTGTGAGAAGGAAAAGGTAGAAATAGTGCACAAATACTTCTGTGCAATGTCCAATGGAGAGGAATCACAAATTAATGGACAAAACGTAGACCCTAGTCCATTTACAGAAGAGAGAGTGTTATGAAACTACTAAAACTGAAAATGGACAAGGCATACAGGATATAGACAGGATACACACTCTAAGGGGTGGACAACTGCAATCCTCAAGGGCCACTACAACCAGTCAAGTTTTCAGGATATCCCAACTGAATATGCATGAGATTAATTTGAAGCACCCTGCAAATCTATTTCATGTCCACAAATTATGAAAGAAGAACAAGCACCCACCAACATGGCTAAATGGTGCTGTAAAAGAGCTAATTAAAGATTATAAAGCATCTTTTAAAAAATGGAAAGAATAGCCTAATGAGAAAAATAGGAAGGTACATAAGCACTGCATATTGGGCCGTATTTTATAAATTAGCGCAAGCACGTACTTTTGTTCGCGCGATTTTAATGGATACGCGCGTAGCCGCACGTATCCATTAAAATCCGAGGTCGGCGTGCGCAAGGCTGCCCAAAATCGGCAGCCTGCGCGCACTGAGCTGCGCAGCCTGCCTCCATTCCCTCCGAGGCCGCTCCGAAATCGGAGCGGCCTCGGAGGGAACTTTCCTTCCACCCCCCCCCCCGCACCTTCCCCTACCTAACCCACCCCCCCGGCCCTATCTAACCCCCCCCTACATTTGTCGGCAAAGTGACGCCTGCTTCCAGCAGGCGTCACTTTGCGCGCGCCAGCCGGCTGCCCCGCTCCATGTTCTGGTCCTGGGGGCTGGTCCGGAGGCCGCAGCCATGCCCCGGGCTGAAACCAAGCCCGCGGTGCCGCCCCCAAAACGCTGCATCACTCCCGGCACGCCCCCCGACACGCCCCTCCATGCAAGCCCCGGGGCTTGCGCGCTCCGCCGAGCCTATGCAAAATAGGCTCGGTGCGTGCAGGGGGGGTTTGGGGTAGGTTTTCGGGGAGTACGCGCGTACCCCTTTGAAAATCTACCCGAGAATATATAAAACACTAATGAAGCAGGCCAAGAGAGAATTTGAGGAGAGACTTTCCAAAAAGGCAAAAAACTAGTAATAAAAACATTTTCAAGTACATCAGAACCAAAATCCTATGATGGAGTTAGTTCAGCTGTTGGAGAACCAAACTGTAAACATGGCACTTAGGGAGTATAAAGCCATAGTAGAAAAATTAAATAATTTTTTTCTTTAGTTTTACAGAGGAGGAGGATGGGGAGATAGCCACACATGAAACATTTTTCTAGGTGATGACTCAGAAGAACAGAATCAAATCACTGTGAATCTGGAAGCGATAAAGCAAATGTACAAATTAAATAGTAGCAAATCCTAAGGACCAGATGGTATTCACCTCAGAGTTCTAAAGGAACTCAGATATGAAATTGCAGATGTACTACTAGTAATCTATAACCATTCATTCAAATATTCCTCTGTACCTGAGGACTGGAAGGCAGCAAATGTAACACCAGTTTTCAAAAAGAGCTTCAGGGGTGACCCAAGCCACTGCAGCCCAGCGAGCCTGTTCGTACCTAGTAAAATTGTATAAGCTACAATAAAAAGCAAAATTACTGGCCATATGGATAAACATGGCTTAATGGGAAAGATCCAGCATTGACTTAGGAAAGGTAAATCATGACTTACTAACCTATTAGAAGCCTTTGAAGGTATAAACAAGCACATAGAGCAAGGAGAGCCAATCGGTATTTGGATTTCCAGAAGGCATTTGACTCCTCAGTAAACAAATGTTATCTCCGTATGGATTGGTAACTGGTTAAAAGACAGATAACACAGAGTTGGACTTAACGGTCAGTTTTACCAGTGGAGAAAGGTGAATGATGGAATGCACTAAAGATCTGTTCTGGGACCAGTGCTGTTCAACTTATTCATTAATGACCTATAAAGGGAATCGAATAGTAAAATTATCGAATTTGTATTTGACACAAAAATATTCAGGGTAATTAAAACACAGGCAGATTGTGAGGAACTGCAGAAGGACCTTGCAAGACTGGAGAACTGGGCATCTAAATGGCAGATGAAATTTAATATGGACAAATAGAAAGTGATGCTCATAGGGAAAAATAACCCCAATTTTAGATACACAATGCTGGGTTCTGTATTAGGAGCAACCACCCAGGAAAAGGTTCTAGGAGTCAATGTGGACACAGTACTTTGAAATCCTCAGCTCAGTGTGAAGCAGCAGCCAAAGAATCAAACAGAATGCTAGGACTTATTCAAAAAGGCAGGGAGAATAAAACTGATATCATAATTGCCTCAGTAAAGATCAATGGTTTGGCTGAACCTTGAGTATTGTGTGAGCAATTCTGGTCCCCCTCCCATCTCAGAATTAGAAAAGGTCTGGAGAAGGGCAGCAAAAAAGGTTAAGAGGTTAGAACAGCTCCCTTATAAAGAAAGGCTAAACAGGTTAGGGCTCTTCAGCTTAGAGGAGAAACAACTGAGGGGGGATATGATTGAGGTCCACAAAATCATGCGTGGAGTAGAACAGTTAAATAGGAAACAGCTATTTACCCTTTCAAATGACACTAAGACTACTTACAGGTAGCAGATGTAAAACAAATTGGAGAAAGCATTTTGTCAGCCATCGCACAAGCAAGCTGCTGGAGAATGTGGTCAAGGCGACTAACTCACAGGCTGATGCAATACGGTTGCGTAGAAAACGGGCGCTCAGTGCTGAGCACCCGCTTTCCTAACGCACGCCCAGCCACCTCTCCTGGGCACACACTCCAATATTTAAATGAGGGGTCGCGCTAAAAAGGAGGCGCTAGGGAAAATTGTGCATCCCTAGCACCTCCTCGGCATCAGGCACCCAGGAGAGGTGGCTGTCAGTGCGGGTTAGGAAAAGGGCGCTCAATACGAACGTCTGTTTTCTCCTGCTACCGGCACAATATACATGCACGAGATACACAGCCTGGACCATGTATCTCGTGCATGTATATTGGGCACCCAGAAATGGGTTTTTTTTCAAGACTTTTTTTTTTTTTAACCCTGATCTGCTTTCTGTGGTTCCTCCTACTTAGCATCCAGACGATACTAAGAAGAGGATTCACAGAAAGCAGGGTTTTTATTTTTATTTATTTTTTTTTACAACGAGCCCTTGAGCATGGCAGACCTTTACGCCAGCCACGGGCTGGTGTAAAATTTGCTGCGTTGCAATGGATGCATTGGCCATGAGGGAGATTTTTTGAATCACGGGGATTAGCTAATAGCCTATCTACATGTACTGTACACGTGGTGAGTGCTGTTAGCTTTGTGGTGGTTTGGATGCGCTAATCCCTGTATTGCATTAGGGGTTGTAGACGCATGTCCAAAACGTGCATCCAATCATGAGTAAAGCCATGCACTTGGCTGAGCCCACCATATTGCATCTGCCTGATAGATGGGTTTAAAAAGAGTTTGGACAAGCTCATGGAAGAAAAGTCCATAAATAGTTATTAACCAAGGAGATCCAACACTTCTCAGAGGGTAAGCAGCAAGAAATTGGATCTATTTTAGGGATTGGCCACTGTTGGAGACAGGATACTTGGCTCAGTGGACCTTTGGATTGACCCAACAAGGCTCTTCATATATTCTTATGCATATTCATTGGGAATATCCTGAAAATCTGACAGGATGGTGGCCCTAGAGGACCAGAATTACTCATCCCTGCTGTAAGAAGGTATAGAGAGGTTATCAGTTCTACTGCCAATTCTGTTCAATCATTATTTGGAGATGAGAGTTGTTTGAGAGGATGGGAGTTGAACTAATGTTATCCTTCTTCACAATTGTGGACAAAGGGAGGAGGCTGGTAACTGCAGGGCAACTCAGTGGTGGGTAATTTAATGGAATCACTACTAAAGGAAAGTTTAGTGGATTACAAGATCTGAGGCAGCATGTTTTTTTCTAGAGGAAGGATCCTGACAAGTCTGCATGATTAATGCGACTGATTAACCAAGGAATTAGATCAAGGGAGGGACCGGTATGTTGTGTATTTTGGTTGCAATATGGCCTTTGACAGTATTCCACACAGAAGACTCATAGATAAGTTAAGCAGCTAAGGGATAGGTCCTAAATTAATAATTTGGGTTAGAAACAGGTTGTGTGATAGGTAACAGAGGTTAATACTAAATAAATGGAGTTTATGCCAAGAAAACAAAAGGATTACTGGTGGAATGGTCGAAGGATCAGATCCAGTTCTGGTTAACATTTTCAAGAAGTGAGATTACAGAGAGACTATGATATCAAGAAGGTTCACATTTTTACTGATCTTACTAAGATCCACAACAGGATGGATAAGGCAGATAGGGTGGAAACAAAATGAGGAGTGATCTAAAAGTTTAGGGAGTGGTTAAGTATCTGCAAATAAGATTAAGTGCAAAGAAATGCACTCATAAATTTGAGGCACAAAAAGAGGATAAGAGCATGAGTGGGTGTGTGGATATACTGCTGTACTCCAAGCAGGAGAAAGATCTTGGGATAACCATATCTGATGATCTCAAGGTGGCCAAGCAATGCAAAAAGGCAGTGGAAAGAGCCAGAGGAATGCTAGAACGTGTAGGGAGAGAGAGGTATAGCCAGCACAAAAAAGAAAGGGATAATACTTTTGCATAAACTGTGCCCCTAGCCTCCATGATTGTGGGATAGCAGGAAAACCCACGTAATTAGTTTGTTACCGCATATTTTACAACCTGGCACAGAATCAACATTCCTGAAAGCCTTAACATTTCTTAATTCAATCCTTTGAACAACAAAGCTGCAGGGTGCCTGCCTGCCTTCAGCCTTAGCTCTGTCTCTACTCCAGCTCTAGCCATTCCTCTCTCACAGCTCGATACAGTAAAGTGGGGCCGCGGTTACCCCGCTCCTAACCCGCTTTCTACTCACTTTCCGGCCGCATTAGCCCTTCCCGCGATACACTATCCCCTTTAACCCATCCTTACCTCCTCTTTAAATCACCGGGTAACCCCTTCCGCACGCGGCATGTATATCAGATGTAAACAATCGAATTAGCTATTCCCTCCCATACAGTAACGCGCGCCCCGACTATCGCTATTTTACCCTGCCATTTTGCCCCACGTTTAACCTGCTAACTTACCGCCTACCCTTACCCCTGCGTTAGAGGCAGGGGTAATGGTAGACGGCAAACTTTCCCCCAAAAGGAAACCTCTAAAAACCTAAAATCCCCTCCTCCCGAAGCGACTCAACATTACTTTCTGTTGTTTTCTTACCTTTTGTTGCTTTTCAGCCCCTTCCCTTCTCTGCCGCCCTCCGGAGGGGGCAGCCGGCGGCGAAAGCGGCTCGCAGCGGTCCCCCCCGCGCAGGTCCCGGTTCTCCTGGCTCGGCAACAGCAGTACAACAGCTAGGGCTCCATCCGGCTTGCAGCGTTCCTCTCCCCCCCCCCCCCCCCCCCCCCAACAGCGTGACAAACTGCCGATGTCCAGAGCACTTTAGCATAGCTCGTATACTCAGAAAGATGACAAGGACGTTCTCAAGAAAAGATGGGTGCACTATTTTGACTTCAACAGTAACATTTCACAGTTTAAAATGTAACTTTTATATTTTAACTTGATAAATTGTTGAATTTTGTAGTTGGTACACCTTTTATTTGTATATAGTTTAAATGCTGTGTGAAAAAGCAATATAAATGGTTTTCAATTTAAAAAAATGAATTTTCTGCATAGTCAGAGCTGTGAAACTTTATGCAAAATTATGCAACTTTGAAAAATCCTTTCCACAAAATGTTTTAAAAATCTGCCACAGAATTTGCTAACTCCTGTCACAGAATCTTGAGAAATCTGTCA
The DNA here is from genome assembly GCF_901001135.1 of Rhinatrema bivittatum. NCBI lineage: Eukaryota > Metazoa > Chordata > Amphibia > Gymnophiona > Rhinatrematidae > Rhinatrema > Rhinatrema bivittatum. The sequence continues at coordinate 242,174,292 of NC_042620.1, forward strand.
CAGGAAACTGGGGGCTCTGTGTACGAATTAGTGGTGAGGCCTTATTTGGACTGGAGTACTGAATCCAACTTCTGGTGGCCACATCTCCAAAAAGACCATAGACAAGGGAAAGGCAGCCCAAAGAAGAGTTACCTAGATGGTGGAGCGTCTGTACCATGTGCACTATGAAGTAAACCGGGGTGATATGTATACTATACAGGAACCCCGGTATATAAATTCTTTAAATAAATAAATAAATAAAGTAAGACTTCCAGTTCTTAATATGTACTACCTGGAGGAAAGGAGGGAGCAAGGAAACGTGATGGGCGACATGCAAATACATCAAAGGAGTAAACAGTGTCCAGGAGGTAAGCATTTTTCAGTCGAAAAGAAGTTATGGGTTGTGATGTGAGGCTGAGGAAGGGTAGACTCAGGAGTAACACAAAGACATTTCTTCACATAAAAGGGTGGTGGATGCATGGACCGATCTTTCAAAAGAGATAGTGAAGGGGAAAATATGGCATCAGAATTTGAGAAGGCATAGGGTAAGCACGAAGGATTATTAGCTGCCAGGAAGGAAAGGTAAAGCTGAAGACATGCACCAGGAAGGGAACATGGGCAAATGGCATGTGCCTTGCAGCTCTAATTGGCGTGATATTCAAAGTGCCTTGTACGGGCATTTTTCTTCATTTACCCATTATTTTACGCAGTGATATTGCAGCAGTCATGTCTCTTAAACTTCCAACTAAACTGTTCCACAAAGAATGCCCCTGTAAATGCAATATTTAGCAGTGTTTGTAATGAGAAAGGAAATAGAGATGTGGGGGGGGGGGGGGGGGGGGAATATTTCCTGCTGGCGTTGATAAAGCTAGAAAGTTTGTACAGCTTACGACCTGCAGACAGAACCGACTAAAGAATAAAAGACTAAAGAGCAAGACTATTCTGCCTCCAGAGAGCCTTAGGGCCAGATTTTAGTAGCTAAGCGTGGGCGTAGATTTGTGCGCGCAACCCGGCGCGCACAAATCTACGCCCGATTTTATAACATGCACGTGCAGTCGCGTGCATGTTATAAAATCCGTGGTCGGTGCACGCAAGGGGGTGCACACTTGTGTACCTTGCGCGCGCTGAGCCCTAGGGGAGCCCCAATGGCTTTCCCCGTTCCCTCCGAGGCCGCTCCGAAATCGGAGCGGCCTCGGAGGGAACTTTCCTTCCACCCCCCCTCCCACCTTCCCCTTCCTTCCTCTACCTAACCCACCCCCCAGCCCTATCTAAAAAAAACCCCTGACCTTTGTTGAATAAGTTGTTCCTGCCTCCGGGCAGGCATAGGTTGCGCGCGCGCCCGCCGAGTGCCGGCGTGCCATCCCCTGGCACGGCTGCTGTGCCGGAGGCCTCAGTCCCGCCCCCGGACTGCCCCTCCCCTTTTTTCAAGCCCCGGGACATGCGCACGACGCCAGGCCTAAGCAAAATAGGCTCGGCGCACACAGGAGTGGGTTTTTGCGGTTACACATGTAATATATGTGAGTAATCCTTTTAAAATCCGCCCCATGTGTACTTGGAAAGTAGGGATGTGTATTCATTTGAAATGAAAGTCTAAAACGTGACAAATAAACCTGTTTTTATTTTATTTCAAATGAACCAAAAAATAATTTTTGGCAATTTTTTAGGTTTTAGGAAATAGGGTGCACTATTAGCAAAATGGAAAGTAAACAATTGTGCTTAACATAAATATTTAACTTGAGCGAGCAAATGAATTTGTTATCAAAAGCAGTTTAGATTGCTGAAAAAAATCGTATCTCATTTCTGTCACATGTGGAGCCCCAAAATATTGTACTTTATTGCTGCCTTTAATGCTATGATTATATTGTTTATGTGCATTTGATTTTTTTTTATGTGAGTTTGTGATTTTATTGTTTTTATTGCATCAAAAGCTAAAAGCTTAAAGTTTGTGTTTATTTATTGTTGTTTTCTGCATATTGCTTATTAATTATTATTGTAGCTCACCTACAGAACCTTGGTAATAAGGAAGTAAGAAATCTGATAAATAAATATTATGAAACCTAATGGTCAAAGTGCTAGGAAAGGAATTTTACATTCGGTTTGCCAAATGCTTAAAAAACAACCACATCAACAAAAGGATATTAATGGTCAAGATATGCCAGTTCTCCTCAGTAATCTGAGATTTATTTTTCATCCATGGATGATGTATAATGGGTGTTGAAGCATAGTTTAAAATTTGTGGTTTTACAGTTCCTTTTGAAGTTAATATTGATGTATAATGGTAACAGCAATTATAAAGATACATGGTCCTTTCTGTTCATTAGATTGGTATTAAGACCTTGCTCCAGACACTCTGCTCCTTGAAAATGGTTCTAACTGCCAGGGATTCCTCTTCCCAGCCGTTTGTTATTATTCCAATACATGCATTCTCAGACTCTAAGAACAGCAAACCTAATACCGTACATACATTCAGAACATACCGTATTTAACCTGACTCTCCTCCCACCTTTAAACCATATACTCATGAACTCTATCAGTGAACTGAATTGTACACTCTTTTCTCTGCCTGCATTAGAGGGGCCTTAAACATAGGATAAGATAGCATTTCATTTTGTACCATACTCGCCATATATAATTATGTACCTGATTCACTTAGGGATAGATTTTCAAAGGGTTACGCGCATAACCCTTTAAAACCTACCCCTGGCACGCCAAGCCTATTTTGCATAGGTTCGGTGGCGTGCGCAAGCCCCGGGATGTGTGTATGTCCCGGGGCTTTGAAAAAACGGGTGGTCCAGGGGCAGGGCAGCGATCCAGGGGCGGTCCGGGGGTGGTCCCGAGTCCTCCGGCACAGCGGCTGTGCCGGGGGTTGGTGCTGGCAGCCGGCCGGCGCGCGTAACTCCTGCAATAAAGGTAGCGCGCGCAAATGTACCCCGCACGTGTAAGATTAAAAATCTGCCCCACAGGGTTTTTCCTGGAGACCCAAAATAGGAGAAAAGCCTTAATGAAAATGTTTTCAAGTTAAGTAGCCAGTTAAATTGACCATCAAACAGGATATAGCCTGATGTCCGTACCATTATAAAAACTGCAGTTTTGTTGGCTCCTCAATGTGAAAAACATATGCGACCTATGGAACCTGCTGTGCCATTCTGGCTTCCATTACTTTATGTCCATTGCCATGCCCTTTGGAGAAGTAGGACTAGGCATGCCGCAAGGCCCAGTATCGTCTTGCAAAAACTATTCTACATGCTATAGAAATAATGTCATGCTGACAATGGATATTTTTTTAATGTATGATGCAAACCTGATAGCTTTTTCAAATGGTGCTCATAGATCAACACTTTACTAATATTAGTTACAGTTTAAGAAACCTCTCTTCAACATCTGTAGATCCACTGCAGGAGCGAGGCAGGAAGAAAGCAGTTGCCCATCTATTTGGTTGCTCATCTGGAAAAAAAATGCATTTAATGGTAGAAAAATTCCAGTGACGAAATAAAAAATTCAGATTGTTTTTAATTGTACGTGCTCTGATGTTTTAGACAAGGATCAGAAGCCCTGCACAGAGGGAGCTATTATTACGCTGTCACTTTTCGTCAGCTGTAGTGCGCGAGGGTAGTGATTTTCTTCCTAGCCATGAGCAGCAGAGACCCGCTATTACCTCTCAACATCTAGATGCTTCTCCAACCAGCAGTTTTGGTTCACCATCATCCTTGCATTTTCTTTGGCAGTAAGGGATCTTTAGCACAGCAGCTGCAGCAGCTTGCCTGTTAACTCAGCTCACTGCACAAATGTCATTAACCATAAAACAAAAAAAGAATTATTGTGAATGAGAAATATTTCTTTTGCCTTCTTAGTCATAAAACTTGCAAATGCTCACTATTGACAACAAATTTGGTTTAGTTCTTCTGTGTGGCTTACTTATATAAGGTTGTATGCTATTTTATTTTCTAAAAAAAAATGCTCAAGTCAGCCTGATTAGTTGATTCGGGCTATTTTTTCCAGCTACAGTCCTGACAGACTATTGAGTATGAATTGGGCTTTTAACTAATAAAGTAATAAGCTTCAATAATATGAACACAGCAGTAAGCAATGGTAGCCATTTCTCTCTAGAATGAGAGCATCAGAAAGCTGTTTATTACACTAACAGTGTTATTTGATTTGTATTTAAAAGGAGTGCTACAAATGGTTTTAGTTTGTTTAGACTGAAGTGCTTCATGATTATTTAACCAATTCTCTTTAGCAAAAAGCACCGGGGAAAGAATTGTTCAATATGAGTTGTAGTCATCTGAATCTCACAGAAAAGGAATACTTTGGACTGGAATTCCAAAACCATGCTGGCAACAAAGTAAGTGTTTTTGGTTTTTCTCCTAGGCCTTATTTCACAGAGGGTGATTCACTAACCCACAGCGACCTGCGTTAAACCCAAGTTGATGCACGTTATTTGCCACAGTCCCCATTGTTTTGAATGGGGCTTATTCACTAATAATGCATGTTTTAACCTGTGTTAATGGAAGTTACCACTGGTTACTGAGTCGGCCCCCAAAATGCAAAATTCTTTATAAGGACACCAAAGTTGTAAGAGACAAGCATCAATCAGCATTTGATCATCTTTTTTTTTTATTATTCTGAAATGAAATTGGCATAGTATATCAAGTGCATACAAACAGTAAGCAAGGCAAAAACCTAGCAAAAGTATATCAGTATTACCATATAATTCAATGGCAAAACCACACTATAGTGAGCCAAATTACTAGTGCTACCTTATTTATAATATTATAAGACAATTTAATTTAAATATATAAAGTGTCTTTCAGATTAGTTCATAATACTTTAGGGGTCCATATTCAGCTGTTGTCCAACCAGCAGATGATTTCCTTTACTAAGCGTTTTTCCCATGGACAGTGAATTAGTAAATCAGGCCCAAAGTTATCAGATAAACTTATCTGCCCTCATCGTTGAATATACCAAACTATCCTTGATGTTAGCTGGCTAAGTTTATCCTGCTAACTTTAGAACTGCTATTCCACAGTCCTAAGTATATCTGGCTATATTAGATGGAAAATGCTGAAAATCTGCATGTATCCAGGTATCATAGCCAGATAACTGGCTTCACTTTGGAATGCCCCTACTCTGCCCCCCGAGCTAGCTGGATAACTTTTCAACCAGATAATGTTATCCAGCTATTTCAGAATTGGTCAGTGCAGTGAGATTTTCAGATTTGACATTTGTCCAGTTAAGTCCAAACTTAGCTGAACAAAGCATTGAATATCGGCCTCTCACTATTTATTTATTTAAATAATAACATTTATTGCCCGCTAGTACCGCTACACCAAAGATCGAGGAGAATTACAATATTAAAAAGAATCATAATAGCAGGAGACATACAATAACAACATGTACTAATATCACAAAAAGAGCATCATAGCCAGTTGGAGAGGCCTGCATATGTCTAAACACGCCACTAAAAATGCAGGTGCTGGCATAAATTGCTCAATGGATCTTGCAGTCAAGTTGGAAACACCTTTTTGAAACACAGAGGGGTAGATTTTTAAAAACGGCGCGTTCGCGTACTTTTGTTCGCGATCCAGTCGCAAACAAAAGTACGCTGGATTTTAGTAGATACGCGCGTAGCCACGTGTATCTGCTAAAATCCAGGATCGGCGCGCGCAAGGCTGCCGATTTTGGGCAGCCGGCGCGCGCCAAGCCGAGCAGCCTGCCTCCGTTCCCTCCGAGGCCGCTCCGAAATCGGAGCGGCCTCGGAGGGAACTCTCTTTCGCCCTCCCCTCACCTTCCCCTCCCTTCCTCTACCTAACTCCCCCCCCCCGGCCCTTTCTAAACCCCCCCTACCTTTGTCCGCGGATTTACACCTCCCAGAGGGAGAAGTAAATCTGCGCGCGCCAGCGGGCCGCTGGCACGCCGAGACGCGACCCGGGGGCGGTTCCGGAGGGTGCAGCCACACCCCCGGGCCCGCCCCCAAAACGCCGCGTCCCGCCCCAAAACGCCGCGTCGATCAGCCCCGCCCCCCGACACGCCCCCAACAAAAAACCCCGGGACTTTCGCGAGTCCCGGGGCTCTGCGCGCGCCGGCAGGCCTATGGAAAATAGGCGCGCCGGCGCGCAAGGCCCTGCTCGCATAAATCCGGGCGGATTTACGTGAGCAGGGCTTTTAAAATCCGCCCCAAAGTTTTTAGATTCTTTTTAAATTCCTTGGTATCGGTTGTAAGTCGGAGTTGTTCAGTTAATGAGTTCCACAATATGGGAGCAGTCACTGAAACTGCATGATCACATACTTCACCCAGGTGTACCTGGCCTAATGTGGGAAGGGTGAATAAAGGCTTTATTAGCTGATCTGAGTACTCTTTGTGGGGTATAGACATGGAGAGCTGCTCCTAGCCACATAGCATCCTTGCTGAAGATGATTTTCTGGATAATTGTCAATACTTTTTCTTGAATTCTAAAATGTCTAGGTATCCAGTGTAGTGTAGAGAGAATGGGAGTGATGTGATCATCTCTAGAGCTACCAGGCAGAATTCGAGCCGCAGAATTCTGTAATACCTGAAGCGTTCTTGGAGGTCAATTTTAAGTGTTGCTCATGTAAAAATGCCTGCATACGCTCATATTAAGAATTAAGAATGCTATAAATATTCGGTACTTTGTAGTTATTTTATTATATATTCTGTAAACTGCAGTTATTTTATGATAGCTCTATTTAGTTATATTTTCTCAATTGTTGCTGCTCTCCAGTCTTAACAATAGTTACTGTTAATGTAAATGTATATAATACGCCTATTTTAGTTACTGTGTCTTTAACTATTTATTTTCAACTGTTACTTGTAAGGGCCCTGCCCAAAGTTTTTGTTTGATGTAAACCGATACGATGTGTGAACGGCTATCGGTATAGAAGAGACGTTAAATAAATAAATAAATAAATAAATAAATATGTGGGCCACATGTGAGCAACGCTGATTAAAAAAAAACAAAACGCAAAATAAACGCGTATATACCCATGCGTGTGACAAAAATAAGATGGTGGGAAAGGGGTGGGACATGGGCAGAGCATGGACGTCTGGGGCGGGGCCAACAGTTACACGTCTTAACTCCATATTTTAAAACCAGAGACCATAGTACACAGCGGCTTATCATCTGCATAACTTTACTGCTGCTCCAGATGAGGAGCAAGTCTATAGATCTCGTGTTTTAGGGCTTATAGGACAGGGTGAGGGGTCTGGGTCAACTGCAGGGCACGTGCAGGATGAAGAACAAGAGGGGTCTTGAAGACCTCGATATTAACTGGGCAAACTGGACAACTCATTGGAAAAACTGGGTTGTCCCTCACTTGAGCATATTTTGAAATCTGCCTTCATATGTGCGTAACCAGGCTGCTGGCACTAACTTTTAAAAAGGAGATAGAGCAGCTTTTAAACTAGAACAAGGGGAAAGCCGACCGTTAATCAGCAGTGCATGGTTCGGAAGAATGTATCCTTGAGGGATACTAATGAAATGAGAGTTAGGGCGTTCCAACAAAGAGGTGCCTATAAAAGCAAACTTAGTCCATGTGCCTATATGTAAAAAATCACCGAAGCTAATGATTTCCAAATTATCCCTATCAACTGAAAAGCAGGCTATTAATACAAACAACACACTTTCAAATGTTTGTATGCCAATGCCAGAAGTCTAAGAAATAAGATGGAAGAGAGTATAGTAGTGAATGATGAGATTGACATAATTGGCATCACAGAGACCTGGTGGAAGGAGGATAACCAATGGGACAGTGCTATATCAGGGTAAAAATTATATCGCAATGATAGGGAGGATCAACTTGGTGGGGGTGTGGCACTTTATATCCAGGAGGGTATAGAGTCTAACAGGATAAAGATCATACAAGAGACTAAATGTTCAGTAGATTCTATATGGGTAGAAATCCCATGTGTGTTGGGTAAGAGTATAGTGATAGGAGTACACTACCGTCCTTCTGGACAAAATGGTCAGACAGATGATAAAATGCTAAGAGAAATCAGGGAAACTAACCAATTTGGCAGTGCAGTAATAAGGACATGCTAGAGACAAAGTTCCTGGAGGAATAAACAACTGCTTCATGGAGCAATTGGTTCAGAAAGCAATGAGAGAGGGAGCTATTTTAGATTTAATTCTTAGTGGAATGCAGAATTTGGTGAGAGAGGTAACGGTAGTGGGGCCACTTGGCAATAGTGATCATGACTTGATTAAATTTGAACTAATAACTGGAAGGGGGACAATAAGTAACTCTACAGCTCTAACACTAAATTTTCAAAAGGGAAACTTTGATAAAATGAGGAAAATAGTTAGAAAAAAACTGAAAGATGCAGCTGCAAAAGTTAAAGGTGTTCAACAGGCATGGACATTTTTAAAAAATGCAATCTTAGATGTGCAGTCCAGATGTATTTCACAGATTAAGAAAGGTGGAAGGAAGGCAAAACGATTACCGGCATGGTTAAAAGGTGAGGTGAAAGAGGCTATTTTAGCCAAAATAAATCCTTGAAAAACTGGATGAAGGATCCATTTAAGAAAACAGGAAAAAGCATAAGCATTGTCAAGTTAAGTGTAAAATATTGATAAAACAGGTGAAGAGAGAATTTGAAATGAAATTGGCCATAGAGGCAAAAACTCATAATAAAAACTTTAAAAAATATATTTGAAGCAAGAAACTTGTGAGGGAGTCATTTGGACTGATAGATGACCAAGGGGTTAAAGGGGCTCTTAGGAAAGATAAGGCCATTGCAGAAAAACGAAATGAATTGCTTCTGTGTTTACTAATGAAGATGTTGGGGAGATATCAGTTCTGGAGATGGTTTTCAAGGGTGATAGGTTAGATGAACTGAACCAAATCACTATGAACCTGGAAGATGTAGTAGGCCAGAATGACAAACTAAAGAGTAGCAAATTACCTGGACTGGATGGTATGCATTCCAGGGTTGTGAAGGAACTAAAAAATTAAATTTCTGATCTATTAGTTAAAATTTGTAACTTATCATTAAAATCATCCATTGTACCTGAAGACTGGAGGGTGGCCAATGTAACCCCAATATTTAAAAAGGGCTCCAGGGACGATCCGGGAAACTATAGACCAGTGAGTCTGACTTCAGTGCCAGGAAAAATAGTGGGAACTATTCAAAAGATCAAAATCACAGAATATATTGAAAGACCTGATTTAATGGAACACAGTCAACATGGATTTACCCAAGGGAAGTCTTGCCTCATAAATCTGCTTCATTTTTTTGAAGGGATTAATAAACTTGTGGATAAAGGTGAAACAGTAGATGTAGTGTATTTGGATTTTCAGAAGGCATTTGACAAAGTCCCTCATGAGAGGCTTCTAAGAAAACTAAAAAGTCATGGGATAGGAAGCGATCTCCTTTTGTGGAATACAAACTGGTTAAAAGACAGGAAACAGAGAATAGGATTAAATGGTCAATTTTCTCAGTGAAAAAGGGTAAACAAACAATGGAGTGCCTCAGGGATCTGTACTTGGACTGGTGCTTTTCAATATATTTATAAATGATCTGGAAAGGAATACGACGAGTGAGGTAATCAAATTTGCAGATAACAAAATTGTTCAGAGTAGTTAAATCACAAGCAGATTGTGATAAATTGCAGGAAGACCTTGCAAGATGAAGATTGGGCATCCAAATGGCAGATGAAATTTAATGTGGACAAGTGCAAAGTGCTGCATATTAGTAGTTACCTCCCAGGAAAAAGATCTAGGCATCACAGTGGATAACATTGAGATCGTCGGCTCAGTGTGCTGCGGCAGTCAAAAAAGCAAACAGAACGTTAGGAATTATTAGGACGGGAATGGTGAATAAAACGGAAAATGCCGCTGTATCGCTCCATGGTGAGACCACACCTTGAGTACTGTGAACAGTTCTGTCACCGCATCTCAAAAAATATATAGTTGCACTGGAGAAGGTACAGAGAAGGGCAATCAGAATGATAAAGGGGATGGGACAGCTCCCCTATGAGGAAAGGCTGAAGAGATTAGGGCTGTACAGCTTGGAGAAGAGACGGCTTAGGAGGGATATGAGAGGTCTAGAACAGGTAGATGTGAATCTGTTATTTACACTTTCAGATAATAGAAGGACATGAAGTTAGTTTTAAATGTGCTACTTGCTAATCAGAGAAAATTCTTTTTCACTCAATGCACAATTAAGCTCTGGAATTTGTTGCTAGAGGATCTGGGTAGTGCAGTTAGTGTAGCTGGGTTTAAAAAAGGTTTGGATAAGTTCTTGGAGGAGAAGCCCATTAACTGCTATTAATCAAGATAACTTATGGAATAGCCTCTGCTATTACTGGCATCATAGAAACAGAAATGATGGCAGAAGAAGACCAAACGGCCCATCCAGTCTGCCCAGCAAGCTTCACACTTTTATTTTTCTCATACTTATCTGTTTCTCTTGGCTCTTAGTAACCTTTTGGTTCTATTTCCCTTCCACCCACACCATTAATGTAGAGAGCAGTATTGGAACTGCATCCAAGTGAAATATCTAGCTTAATTAGTTAGGGGTAGTAACCACCGCAATAAGCAAGCTACACCCATGCTTATTTGTTTACCCAGACTATGTAATTCAGTCCTTGTTGGTTGTTCTCTGTATATAGATCCACTTTCCTTCATTCCCCCTGCCGTTGAATCAGAGAGCTATGCTGTATATGCGTGAAGTATCGGTCTTCCTCCCCTGCCGTTGAAGCAGAGAGCAATGCTGGATATGCATTGAAAGTGAAGTACCGGTCTTCCTCCCCTGCCGTTGAAGCAGAGAGCTATGCTGGATATAGTATCAGACTTATCAGTAGCATGGGGTCTTCTTAGTGTTTGGGTTCTTGCCAAAAGATGGTTTTGGCCACTGTTGGAAACAGGATGCTGGGCTTGATGGACCCCTAGTCTAACCCAGTATGGCATGTTCTTAAAAGCCAGCAAACACCTAGGAAAGATATGTGAAGAAGTATGTTTTTTTGAGCAATCTCTTAAGATTAGTGCATACTTATGCATGGGAGGTGTATTTTAGAACATATGCGTGCAAGTGCACACATGATTTAAAATTGCAGCCTATCTCTGCTTGCGCACCGATACATGTGTCTATGGGCGCATGCACGCGCATTTTAAAAATAGCCTATTATTGAGGAGTCAGGCATGCCCAACATTAAGGAGTTGCAATAATGAATACCAGAAAAAAGCAACTGTTGTAACACTGTTCTGAAGTCTGAAATTTCGAGGATGGGTTTTGTCTGCGTAACATGCGTAGCTTGTAGTAACTATTTTTAACAAAGTTCAAATGTGCATTTTCATGTTAAAGTTGGTATCTAATAGGACACCTAGATTGCGTACATATGAGGAGATTGAAATTGTATGATTACCAAAAATGAATTTAGGTAATTCTTCAGTAAGAGATCTCTGGGTCAGGTAGATTATTTCGGTTTTTGAAATGTTAAGGGTAAGGCGGTTGTGGAACAGCCATTTGTCAATGGCAGCAAGATAAATCTGTAGGTGTTTTAAAGTGTTAGTGATTGAATTAATGACTGGGAAAAACAACTGAATGCCGTTTGGTTGCACGTTATGTAACAACTTAGTGGAGTGAATCACAGATTTACAGGGCTAGTTAATAAAGAGGCAACTGAAGATGGATATCTGAACCTTTTTAACCTGAGGGGTTAATTTCTAAAACGTTGCTATCAGATTTTCAAAAATAAGTTCTGCAGTTTTCCTTTGAAAATGAGCTTGCAGGAGGACTGAAAATTACCCTCAAAATCAACAGAAGGGGTTCTGAAAAAGGAGCTCAATTTCCGCAATCTTATCTGTTGCACTGTCACACCAGAAAGAGCTTAGGGAAACTCTTTGCCTCTCCTTTTGCACAAAATTGACCTCATGCACTAGCATGGAGCAGCTCTCTTACTGACCGCACCCCAGAACTTTGAATCTGAACTTTACTCCAGACTGTGTGCATATTTTTCAAAATTCCAAGTGCTTGTGCTATTGTCCAGGCCTATTTTTGATGGGGCTCTGGAAGACTGCGCATACCATTAGAGACTCTGAGGGGGCTCAATTGTCAGACAGGTCCAACAGCTTTGAAAATTGCCCTCACTGTATTACTGTGTGATTAGGAAGCAGTATTAATTTGACCCTATTTCCTTTGTGCCCTATGTAGCACAAATTATCTGGGCACTTAAGCAAGAATAAGGAGACCAATTAAATGGAGCAATTTAGCTTAAGCAGCTGTAAGTTTGCTCACTTGAGCCCGACCAGTCTTTTCATTATCAGTGGGAGACCGACCTGTGTGTTATTTTATGATGAAGATTTTTTTTATATAATGCTTTTACTTCAGTACTGATGTTTTAAAGTGTTATCTTTATTAATATTATTGCAGGTTTGGTTGGGACTTCTAAAACCCATAACAAAACAAGTTAAAAGTAAGTATCAAAACTATATTAAAACATAACATTTCCAAATAGTTATATAATACGAAACACTGCAATATACCCAGAATTCATATGGCATCTAAAGACTTCTAAAGACAATTTTAAAGAAATACTTTATATTCATTTTTTTAAATCAAATATTCAGAATATATTCAAAATGCTATTAGTAACTGCAGGATTGGGCAGATTTGGAAACCTGATAAGAGATTGAAATTGAAACACTCAAAAAAATAAAACCAGCCCAACACCACTCTGACACCATACCTACCAAAGCGCTACTATCTATCCCCAGAGCCATAGCAAAACCTTTTGCTAACATCATAAACTCCTCTCTGTCCTCAGGAATTATACCTGACTCCCTTAAGCAAGCCACTGTCAAACCTCTCCTCAAGAAGCCTAACCTCGACCCCAATGACCTCACCAATTTCCGACCCATCTCCAACCTCCCACTCTTATCCAAAGTGCTTGAAAAAGTAGTAAACTCTCAGCTCTCCGTTCACCTTGAGACAGATAACATCCTCTTCCCTTCTCAATTTGGTTTCCGTAAACTCTACAATACCTCCTATTCTCCCTCACTGACACAATTCTGAAAGGCTTCGACAAAGGTCACTCATACTTACTGGCTCTACTAGACATCTCTGCAGCTTTTGATACGGTAAACCACAGCATACTCCTAATTCCAGGAAATTGATATCTCTGACACCCCCCTCCTTTGGTTCAAGTCATACCTCACCAACAGGCTCTACAAAGTGAAAATTGATGACCACGAATCTAAACCCATCCACCTCCACAGAGGCGTACCCCAAGGATCCTCCCTTTCCTCGACCCTCTTCAATATATACCTTCTTCCCCTATGCCAACTCCTCTCCAACCTAGACCTCCCCCACTATCTCTATGCAGATGACGCATAGATACTCATCCCCATCACAGACTCTCTAGCCTCCGCACTTAAAAGATGGGAAAATGCATTTGCATCAATAAACAACCTCCTCACCAGCCTTAACCTAGCCCTCAACTCCTCCAAAACCAAACTCCTCATAATCTCACCAACTCACCACAACATCAGTAAACCCCCCCCCCCCAAATTACTTCTTCTCACAGCATGCACGAGACCTAGGTGTCATAATCGATAATCGACTCAACCTCTCAAAATTCATCGGCTCAACAATGAAAGATTGTTACTTCAAACTCAACACATTAAAAAAGCTCAGACCTCTACTCCACCTTAGTGACTTCCGGACAGTACTGCAAGCTACTATTTTTTCCAAAATAGACTATTGTAACTCACTCCTACTTGGTCTACCCAAAGCCTCCATTAAACCCCTGCAACTTCTTCAAAATGCAACAGCCAGGATACTTACCAACTCACACAAATTCGACCACATCACACCCTTTCTCAAAGAACTACATTGGCTCCCCATCCACCACCGTATAACTTTCAAAGCACTCACCATCATACATAAAACACTTCACAACCAGAACCTGCCCTGGATGAAAGACCGCATACACTTCCACACATCTAATAGACCCACCAGGTCATCATACAAAGGCACCCTCCACATCTGTACCTCCTCTCCACCAAAAACCGTGGCATATCCTTCGCGGGTCCTCACGCCTGGAACTCCATGCCACCCGAACTCAGACTTGAGCAATGTGCACAGAAATTTAAAAAAAAAACCTCAAAACATGGCTATTCAAGGAAGCATACCCTTAATCTGCCATATCCCTTCCCACGCATCACTTCCCCCTCGACCTTCCCCACTACTCCAGCTAAGTTCCACAAAACTATCATGCTCCCTTCTCTCTCACCCAAATACCACAGATCGTCGCCTTGTAAGACAATGTTGCATTATTTGTAAATAGTTCCCTGATACTAATTCATGTTATGTAATCTGTTTAATCTGATATCCTCTTACTCATGCCTAATTGCTTTGCCTTTACGTATATTACATCCGCAAGTCCCAGTTTATGCTCTCTGTTTTAATGTAACTGCTTTTCACCTCTCAGCCTCTCCCTTGTTTTGATGTAAACCAGCATGATGTCCCTGACGAACGTCGGTAAAGAAAAGCCTTAAATAAATAAATAAATAAACAAACAAACAAACAAATAAATAAATAATCTGGGCACACTATGGGCCTTGTTCAATAAAGATTTTTTTCCATATGCACAGGGTAGAAGAGAAGAGAGTCCTTTTTAAATAAAGCCCTATGTATTCTTATCACAAATTTTAGTCCTTTAAAAGGTACTGTGAAACACAGAAGTATTAATGATTCTGAACTTTATTTATTTAGGTGTTTTATATACCACCGTTCCAAAAGAAGATCACAACGGTTTACAAAGTCAGCATTCATATTCTGAGTCATCGTTCATATGCTTGGTCAACATTCATATTCTAGGTTACCGCAGCAACAAATACATATTTTAGGTCAATACATTAACATCAAGTACGTGTTAACCAGGGGGCTAGGATAGTGGTTTGTAATCCATAATTTCTATTTCTTGTCCTTCTCGTATTTATCAGTGAGTTGTCATGTTGCACTTTATATCTTTTCATTACTTATTGCTCATTCTACTAACGTTATCTATGATTTTTGATGGTGAAAATGTCGGCATATTGATATTTTAAGTTAAATCATATGCATTTCTGAAGATCTATGTTTTCAGTTCACATTTGAAACTTTGTTTCTGTTATTGTATGTGATGTCTCTGGAAGAGAGTTCCACAGCTTGGGGCCCGCTATGGAAAACATTCGGTCTCTTATTTGTGTTAGATGTATACTCTGTGTTGTAGGTACATTTAGATGTCCTTTGTTTTGCGATCTTAGGGCTCGCTGCGGAGTGTATGGTTAGAATGTCACTCCTATTAAGCAGGGATTAATGTTGTTGATGATAAAATTTAGTGGTGTTATTTTATAATGAATTCTGGATTGAACAGGAAGTCAGTGCAGTGCTATCAGCAAAGGGGTGATGTCAAATTTCCTTGTCCCTAGTAAGAGTGTAGCTGATGTGTTTTGTAGTAATTGTAGTGGTTTTAGAAGTCCTGAAGGTAGGCCTAGTAGTAGGGAGTTGCAGTAATCTATATTTGAGAATATTAGTGTTTGTAAAACAGTGCGGAAGTCCTGTAATGTTAGTAAAGGTTTCAGCCGAAGTAGAATTCTTAATTTGGAGTATCCTGTTTTAATTAATTTGCTTATGTGCTTTTTCATTGTAAGGTTCTCATTGATCTGTATTCCTAGGTCCCGTACTTGGTCTGATGGTGTAATCTTAAAATTACCCAGGTCTAGGGTTGGCGGTTTGACTACAGAGGAGTTTCTCCTTAACCACACAATTTTCGTTTTTTTCGTGTTTAGTGTTAGTTTCAGCTGAGAGAGTTTTTGTTGTATTGCCTTTTAAGTATATTTAACATGTGATGTGTTTTCTATTGATTTGCTGCCACTAGCATTCAGATGCACAATTCATGGCATATGTATTCTGTGCTAATATTATGCAATTATTAGAACTGTAAGATGAATGGCTTAAATATTTCTTATGCTAGCATTTTGCAGCCTACAGGATTCATAAAGATATGGGTCACCAAGGCCTTGGTTATGCAAATTTCCTAAATCACTTGAATTGCTAAAATATGCAATGAGCTAATTGGAATCTAGCATTTTCCCAAAAAAATCTTCAGGTCAGCTTTGAGCCGACCTGCTTGTGATTTTTGTTAAGTACCTTAGAATTTCACAGAATTGAGGCACAAGGATTGTTACCATAGATATGAAGGAGGTCATCTTCTAAGCTATTTACCTGCTTAAAACTCGTTTTTTGCACAAAAAGGACTGTGCTAAAATTAATTTGGGCTCAGTGCATGGAAAAAGACACACGGAGCTTGTTTTCATGTGAACATGTACACATATTGAGGAGAGAATCCGGGGGAGTGGAGTCAGCACTTATGTGCATTTCTTTTTATTTTAAAAAGAAATGCATGCAAGTGTCCACATATAATTTACACTTTCCAAAAAAGCGGTGTAATTGTTCTCAAGCATACATACACTCAGCCAATTAGCCAAGCATTTTCAAAATAAACTTGAAAATGCTCAGTGAGGTCTGCTGTTCTCAAAAAGGTGAATTTTAAAAGCCCGATGTGCACTGGGATGAGTCAATATGTCAGGCCAGTGCACGCCAAGTGGATTTAAAAAGCTGTCAGGATATGTGTGCACATGCCGCTGCACGCACAAACAAAAGGTTTCCAAAAGGGTCAGGGTATGGACATTCCAGGATTTAACCATGAAATTTGCACCAGGGTCCCCTGACGCATAACTTTGCTTCTGCTATGTAAGTGATTAAAAAAAAAAAAATCTAGGCAGATCAGCAGGGTTTTTAAGGTTGGGGCTAAGAGGGGAAAAGGAGGCGCTATTAAACTAGGGGGCTTTGGAAGTCCTGTCCCTTAACTGGGCGAACTGGGAAAATGGCCAATGGCATCGGCACGCGTGGCTTATAAAATTCCCCTCTTATATGGTAGAAGCGGCATTTGTGCACACAGGCATGCATCCACTTAAAATTGTGCACACATATGCAAACAGTCAGGCTATTTTATAATGTGTGTGCCAGACCTTGGGGAGGGGGTTCGGCAATCTGGGGAGGGAGGAAGGATTGGTCAGGCAAGCCACTGGAAGTTTAATCCCTGCCTTTGAACAGGGGCTAAATTTCTTGATGGTGGTAGGAGATGCGTTAGGCAGCTTCCCTGCTAGTGTGCCTCCTTGCATTGCAGGGTAATAACTAATTAGGCTGTTACCCTGAAATTTGCATGCACCCATCCTAAGCTTGCCACTGGTTTTTTAGGGCAGGTTTTTTTGGCACTAAAGTCCTTTTTACATACCAGGGCAACCTTAGTGCCGAAAAACCCATGCTAAAACACGAATAAAACCCCCCCAGTAAGCTTGGCACTGCTTATTACATCGGCCCCTATGTGATTAACCTTACACTAGTTAACAAACATCTGAATGTGTTTTGGAAGTCTGCAGCTGCTCCTGTCCCACAGCTGGCAAGAACAGCATTTACTACAAACTCTGCTGATTCTGAGCACAGCTTCACTATACATAAACTCGTATACGAAGGAAAACGACGAGGTCTTTCTCAAGAAAATATAAAAAGGATTGTTTATTTGAATCTAAACCATACATGACATTTAACAATTAAACATTTGTAATTACTTAATACATCATTGATTTTTGTACATGGTAAATTTTGCATTTGTATATAGTTTAACTGTTTAAAAAATGTGAAATTTTCAATAAAAATTTGACTTTTTTGCAAAGTGAGAGTTGTGAAACTTTATGCAAAATTATGCAAATCTGCTGCAAATGTGCCACAACATTTTGAAAAATCTGTCACAGAATTTGCTAATTTTTGCCGCAGAATCTTGAAAACTTTGCTTCAGGAAAGTGGGAGCTGTTGTAAGAAGCCTTATGCATAAAGGTGTAGAAAATTGTGAATGTTCTTTGCAGACATTGATAAAAGACTTATGAGGATATTGTGTTTTAAGACCCTAAGGACGTCCATTTCAAATTTATGGTGAAATTGTTCCCAGTGGAGCCTGCACATCTGCGTGATGAGCTGACCAGGTATGTTCAGTTTCATGCTTAGCCTGTATCCTGTGTTCTGTTTACCTAATGTTACCTTCCTCTTCCTAAACTAGTTACCTTCAATTGCATCATACTCTAGTCAACATCTTTATTCCAGAAACAAAGACTTCATCCTGGTCATGCCCACCCTTCTATAATGTATTACATATTCTCTTACATCCCCTGTTGAGTTCACTGCTTTAAAAACTACATCCCGGGATGGCATTTTTATTGCTGGTAAAGGCATAGGGAGCACTCACTCATTTCATTCCATTGCACATCAGTTTCCAGCCATTCATGTGAATACAAATGAAGAAGGACTAAAGTGAGTTAGTTAATTATATTAATACTTGTACAGTTTCAACAATGTATATAAGCTTATATAAAATAGTCCATTTGGGTATGGTGGCCGTCTTGATGGATTTATAATCTAGGCTCAAGCGCCGAGCTTGGGAACATTGTGAGGTTGATATTCAAACACTACTTAGCTGGATAAGTAGGTCTTATCCGGCTAAGTGGCAGCCGCTGAATATCTGGCTACAACGGTCACCACTTAACTAGATAAGTCAATTAGGGGTCATTTTCCAAAGGTATCGCACGCGAAAAGGGACTTTTCGCGTGCGATATCTAAATCAGGGCGGAGTCCGCACTGGAAGGGGAGGAGTTGGGGTGGCCTTGGGGCGGACTCCGCGATGACTTCGCTGACAGTGAAAGGTAAGACTCCTTATCACCGCCAGTATCACGCCCAATAGCAACACCTTTCACGGTGGCGCAATTGGGTGCGAAAGTCGGCAGTGATCGCCCCGCGGAGGTGCGATCGCTGCCGTCTTTTGCAGGCCCGCCCCCTGCTTCACACACCCCCCCCCCCCCGTTACTGCCGGATTCTCTAAGGTCTGTGACCTTAGAAAATCCAGGCCTTAGCCAGCTAAATAGTTAGCCCGATAGTCAGTGGGTGTAACTGGCCAGCGATATTTATCCGGATAAGTTAGACCTGTACCTGGATAAGCCTTATCTGGCTAAGCAGCAGTGACTAGAGGGATATTCAGCAGCATAGCCATATACCCCGTCTTCTCCGACTAACATATTTAGCCGGCTATGTCTGAATATTGACCTGTGTGTGATTTCCTCTAAATTGCTCAACAAATTAAACCATGGTCTCCAGTGCTTTAACCATCCCAGGCACAGTACCCTAATCCTCCTGGGACAATTATTAACTGAATTCAGCTTGTCAAAAGTTATGTTATGATAATGAATATTAAAAATATAGCAATCATTTGCCTATTATTGCTACCAATATAAGACAGATATATGTCAAATAAGCCTAATCCTAGTGCAGTATTATTTTTTTGCCCAAGATTGTACAGCCACAAACAACTGTGAGTTATCTTATCCACATTGTATGATGCTTTATCACATTTTCCTGATAATCTGTTTCCATATCATTTTTCCTCCTTTGAAGTGCTATATTTATATTTCCTTGTTCATTCTTTCTGAACAAATTCCAGTGCATAAGAATCATTCACCAGGGCCTAGTATAAAATGCAGACTGGGGATCAGCTAATGCTGCAGAATATTCTGCCCAGCGAGTGCACGCATACTGTCAAGTTACTTTCCATTTACTGTGTGTGATTCTACTTTCTTTCTTTCCAAGACTTTATTTGATATAGATCTACAATTACTATAGATGGTGGTGATGCTCTAATATGTTTATATTTTATAAGTATATTTATCAAATCTGAATATAGTTCAAATAAGAAATGTTGAAGACCCATATGTAATCTTTTGGGGAACTTATATTTTAAATACTTTCTAGGTATCTGTTTAGCCTCCAAATGAAAAAGGATTTGGCATTAGGAAGACTTTCTTGCAGTGACAACAGTGCAGCTTTACTTGTATCTCACATTTTACAATGTAAGTAAAATCTTAACAACTCTTAGTATTGTAACATCCACTGTATATGCACAGCAGAGGGGCAAATTCCAGTTCTGGCTTTGGGTTGAACAGAAAAGGTTCTAATGCGACCTTGGATACTAGAGGTGGAGTTACAATGTGATTCACTACTGCCAAGCCAAACAGTTTACTGAAAAGTATTGGTCATGCAGTAATGTTTATAGCAACTGGGAATTTGCTACGCAGGAGCGTAGAGCATTCTCGCAGATAAAGGCTGCAAGATCAATTTGTCCGCCTCTTTTCCCTTCCTAATGCAATACTGTAGATCCTGCAGATTTCCAGCTTTACTTTTGTCTCCCTGCAGCTAAAGATCCTCTGTGTTTATTCCAGGCTTTCTTGAATTCCAAATCCATTTTTGTCTCCATTCAGAGGCTGTTCCGTCTACCTCCATTTCTGTGAAGAGATATTTTGCTGTTTCTCCTGAGTGCATGCCATGTTCCCTCCCTTCCCTCCATCATTAGCATATCACAATCTTTTATTCCAGAACTCCTGTTCCACTGAAATTTTACTGACTCCTGTATATTATTTAGACCTTTGATCATTCCTAAGTATCTCTACCATATTCCCCTCTTCTCTTCTAGCATAAACATATTTAACTCTCTAAATCTTACCTCATAAGACTTGTCATGCAGATATAGTACCATTTTTGTAACCATCCTCTCCACTGCTACTGTTTTATTTTCTTTGATTTATATTCCGCCTTTTGGCACTTCAAAGTGGATTACTGTTTTGTCGATATCCTTTTGGGGCTATGGCATTCAGACTTGGATACAGTACTCCAGATGAGGTCTCACCGAGCATTGCCTTTGGCTCTTACCACTAGCTTGTCACATTAGATATGAGCACCCCGAGGTTGCTCTTCAATTGGTGCATAACCTTGCCCCACATCATATGCTTTCTGTGCACCAGTTGCATGATTCTACGCGTCTTTACATTGCATCTTAGTTGCAAACACTTGACAACTTCTTAAGCTACCTTTGATCATTGCTTCATTTTTCCACCGTGTCTGGCATATCCACCCTATTGCTGGAGTGGGGCACATGCATTTACATCTCATGTGCCCAAGGAACAAGACCTTCATCATCTTCTTTCCCACCAGTGATTGGAAAGGGGGAGAAGATCACGGCTGGGGGAGGGGGACAGGGGAAGGACAGGAGAATTGTTCGATGTGATGTGAAAGAGCAGAGACACCCCCCCCCAAAGTTATTCACAGTCCACCATCTGTCACAGGCATATGCCTAGTTGCTTAATGGGAAATCCAGCCATGCCTGTTGCATATCTTGTTATCATGTTCCTTAAAAGCGCCTCTGCAATATCACTTATGAAAATATAAAAAGGACTGGACCAAGAACTGACCTTTCAGGCTCTCCATTCATAATCCCCCTTTCCTTGGAGTGAACTCAGTTTATTACTGACCTCTACTGCCTATAACTCAACAAGCTAAGAGCTCAGTTTATCACCTTAGGACCCACAACAGCCTACATACACAGTATACGAGCTCCTTTTAAGGATAATTACAAAGGCCTTACTGAAATCTATGTTCACACCATCCATTGCTGCCTCCAATATAATTCCTTAGCCAGTAAAAAAAAAAAAATCTTAACAGATTTGTTTGACATCACCTCTGCTACTTCTGATCCCGCCATCTGCTAGATTCAACATAATCCACCATCCTTTCCCTTAAATAGTTATTCCAATATTTTACCTACCACTGAAGTCGGACTAACTTGCCTATAGTCCTCTGCCTCTTCCTACTTCCAGCTTTATGAGGAGGGATGAGATCTGCCAGTTTTGTTCTCTGGAACCACAGCTGTCTCCAAAGAATAACTGAACCGTCAGTGGCGCTGTCAAAATCTCTCTTACCTTCCTTAATATCTTGTGTTGTATCTTGTCTGATTCCCATGCCTTGGCCACATTCAGTTTTGCTAATTCTGTGAAAACTTTCCCTTCTAGTCTGCTTGTACTGACACTAATCTATGGCCCTTCTCCATCTCCTCTTTCACGGAACACAACACAAGTATTGGTTTAGCATTTCTGCCTTTTCCGGGTCACCCTGCCCCCATCTCCTTTCACTAAGAGGTACATTTTAAAAAAGAGCGTGCGCGCGTACTTTTGTTCGGGCACCAGGTGCGAACAAGAGTACGCGGGATTTCAATAGATACGCATGTAGCCACACGTATCCATTAAAATCCGGGGTCGGCGTGCGCAAGGCTGCCAAAAATCGGCAGCCTGTGCGTGCCGAGCCACGCAGCCTGCCTCCGTTCCCTCCGAGGCCGCTCCGAAAATGGAGCGCCTCGGAGGGAACTTTCCTTCGCCCTCCCCCACCTTCCTCTCCCTTCTCCTACCTAACCCACCCCCCCGGCCCTATCTAAACCCCCCGGCCCTATCTAAACCCCCCCTACCTTTGTTGGCAGATTTACGCCTGCTAAAAGCAGGCGTAAATCTGCGCGCGCCAGCAGGCTGCTGGCGCGCCATCACCCGACACAGGGGCTGGTCCGGAGGCCTCAACCACGCCCCCAGGCCGGTGTCACGCCCCCGACATGCCTCCTGCCCTGCCTCCTGCCCCGCCCCGAAATTAGTGCCGCCCACCCGACATGCCCCCGACACGCCCCCTTTGCCAAGCCCCGGGACTTAGGCGTGTCCCGGGGCTTGCGCACGCCGCCGAGCCTATACAAAATAGGCTCGGCACGCGCAGGAAGGGTTTGTGGTAGGTTTTAGGGGGGTACATGCATATCTTACGTGCATACCCCTCTGAAAATCTACCCCTAACCTATCTAAGAGAAATGTCTCATCCCTTTACTGCATCAGCTATTTTTTTTCTCTGTTTGGTGCCCTGACATCTTTCCCATGTTACTCAGTCTTACCAAACACAAATTTTGGCCTTTTATTTATTTTTACTAATCCAGTTTTACTAAATTATCCTAATAAATCGCATAGAATCTATATTTTTACAAACATAGGGTGTGATTTTCAAAAGCATTTTTTCAAATGAATACATTTATTTAAAATTAATTTATATACTTCTTTTTCAATAAAAAATTGATCAAAACAGTTTACAATAAAATGACAATACAAACTTAAATAAAAGAAATAGTACATACAAAAATAGCAAAGTTAAATAAATCGAAACATAAAACAGCTCAGTCGATTAAATTAAATTAAAATTGGATTAAAATAAAATAGAACAAAAGAGGGGGGAGAAGAAAAACATGGAGTATCTGTGCGGGAGTAATTGGTGTACGATTAAATATGTTCTGTATTAAGTATGTTGAAAGCTTTTGAAAAGAGATACGTGTTTAGAGATTTTTAAAAATATTTTTGGATTGGAAATTTGACGAAATGAGTCTGTTAAGGTGTTCCATAATAAGGGACTGGCAACGGAAAAGGCTCTTTTTCTAATCATATCAAATCTAGCCAACCGAACCAAAGGTATGTCAAGGAAATTTTTGTTTAGAGATCTCAAGTGCCTGGTGGGTTTATAAATTCGGAGAATGGAGCATAGCCAGAGCGATGAAGGATTGTGTAAAAATGAGTGAATAATGGAATGTATTTATTTTGTATTGAATTCTAAATTTAATTGGGAGCCAGTGAAGAGAGAACAAGATTGGTATGATGTGGTTTTTTAAAGGTGAACCTGATAAGATACGAGTGGCTGAATTTTGTATTAATTGTAGTGGTCGAATAGCAATATCCGGGAGACTAAGGTATAAGGTATAAGGTATAAGGTGCACAATTAAACTCTGGAATTTGTTGCCAGAGAATGTGGTTCGTGCAGGTAGTATAGCTGTGTTTAAAAAAGGATTGGATAAGTTCTTGGAGGAGAAGTCCATTACCTGCTATTAGGTTCACTTAGAGAATAGCCACTGCCATTAGCAATGGTTACATGGAATAGACTTAGTTTTTGGGTACTTGCCAGGTTCTTATGGCCTGGATTGGCCACTGTTGGAAACAGGATGCTGGGCTTGATGGACCCTTGGTCTGACCCAGTATGGCATTTTCTTATGTTCTTATGTTCTTAAGGTGCTACAGTAGTCAATACTAGAAAAAATTAGGGATTGTAGTACTGTACGAAAGTCATGGAAGAATAGAAGGGGATGTAAACATTTAAGCATTTGCAGTTTAAAGAAAGAATTCTTAACTGTTGCAGAGATATGTTGTGATAGTGAAAGGTCTGAGTTTAATAAAACTCGTAAACTACGGGCTTGACTTAAGATGGGAATGGAAGTACCGTTCAGCAGCATATGGTTTGGGGGTCTAGTGGAGGGGTTAGAGATTGATGATAGGTGAATAATTTCTGTTTTGTTAGGATTCAGCTTAAGGTGGTTATGTGATAACCAGGTGTTGATTGTATTAATGTATAGAGCAATGGCAGAGAGTGTATCAGACCAGAAGGATTTGCATGGAACAAAAAAACTGTATATCATCAGCATATATTTTGAATTGGATATCGAGCACAGAGAGTAGATGACAAAGGGGGAGTAAGTAAATGTTAAAGAGAATGGGGGATAAAGAGGAACCTTGAGGAACGCCAGAAGAAACTGTATATTGTTTGGAAGAATGCATGCCAATGTTAATTTTTTGTGTATGATTGGATAGGTAAGATTGGAACCAGTCAAGAACAGTCACATTAATTCCTATGGATTGTAAACTTGATAAAATAATTCGGTGATCCAAAGTATTGAAGGCAGCGGAAATACAGATGAAATCTATATTTGAGTCAAAACCACATAGAAATAAATCGAAGGAAGATAGCAGTAGTGTTTCAGTAGAGTGACATGGCAAAAGCCATGTTGATTGGGATGGATATCATGCTCAAAAGGAAATCTGTCAGCTGATGCAGTACGATGGATTCTATGAGTTTGGCGAGAGGAGTGAGAGAGGCGATTGGTCTTAAATTATTGAGATCCACGAAGTTTTGGGATTTGTTCTTCAATATTGGAAGAATTGAAGTCTGTTTTAAGGTTTCAGGAAAGAATCCAGATTCTAGGGATAAATTAACCAGTTTACAGAGAGAATCACTGGCAATTTCTCCAATAGATTTAAAAAAGAGCCCAGAACATGGATTTAATGGGGAATTAGAGATTTTCTGCTTTTTTAAAATGATTGCAGTATAATCGATGAGACTGGAAAAAAAGTGGACCAGTTGTGATCAGGCGGGGGGTTTGAAGGTTTTGGGAAGGGAAGATGAGAGAAGTCCCTGGATATATCAATTTTATTTTTTAAATGATCGGCAATTTTATTGCAAACAATTGGTCGCTAGATTTGTCAAGGTTTTGACAAGGGGTCATCAAGGATTTGGCAATATTGAAAAGTATGGCAGGGTTTCTGTTAGCAGTTGAAATTTTGTTTGCATAAAACGATTTTTTAGCAATGGTGATTTCTTTTTTATATAGACGGAGAGTACAATAGAATTTGTTCCTTGAGTCAGAAGATCTAGTTTTACGCCATAGACACTTTTTTTTGTCATAACAAGGTCTTTAGTGAGCAGAGCGAATTAGAATACCAGGGGGCACTTGGTTTGGATTTCACTGAATTTTTTTTTTTATCAGAGCCACAGATCTAGAGTTTTTATAATAGCAGAGTTCCAGGCCAGAACTGAGTTGTTGATGCATTTAGATGGAGATAGTGGCATATTGGAAATTAAAGCTTCTGTAAAAACTTCAGCTGAAACATGTTTTCTTTTTTTCACTTGAGAATGGTGGTTTGAGGAGGCAGTGTGCTTAACTAAATTCAGAGTGAAAGAGATGAGATAATGATCAGACCACGATATCAGAAAATATTGAGGCAAAGAGAAGGTTGTTAAAAAACAAGGTCTAAAGAATGGCCCTGAATATGTGTAGGATCTTTAATCATGCGCCAACCCTAAACCGACCGTGGCATGTAAAAAAGACTGCGGCCGGTGGTGGTGGGGATAGATTGACATGTAAATTGAAATCACCAACTAAAATTGTTTGTGATAGATTTAATGGTAATGTGGAGATTAATTCAAACAGACCAGATGAATCGGAGTGTAAAAGACCAGGGGGACAGTATATGATGCCTATATTTAAAGCAGAGGTCGTGATGAGTAGGATTTCATAGGGATAGGTAGATGGCAGTTCTTTCTTTATTGGGGAAAGTGAAGATTTTTCAATCACTAGGAGGCTGCTGCCTCTATGATTCGTTCTAGGTTCAGAGAAGGCGGTATAATCGTTTGGACAGAGATTTATTGTCACATTGCCAGATTCAGTGAGCCATGACTCTGTAATTACAAACAGTCGGGGGGGGGGGGGGGTTTGTTGATCAGATAAAAAATAACAAGTGGTTTGTTTGGGTTTTTTTTTACTGATTGCATGCTTACCCATGAAAAAAAGCTTTTAAAAATTGCTTAGGCTCTCTCAGTGAATTTATTTATTTATTTATTTAACAGTTTTATATACCGAAATTCTTGTAAGGGTTTACAAATCAGTTCGGTTTACATTGAACAGAAACAGTGCTTCAGTAAATGAAAGCAATTACATTGAACATTGACAGAGCTTCAAATGTGAAACAATTACAAAGAACTAAAATAAAATATCTTATTATATGAATATCTTATTCTATTAAAATGAATATCTTATTTTATTAAAATAATATATCTTATTATATGAATAGAAATATATGCACACTTTTCCCTGGGGAGGAGGGGAAGGGGCAGGCCAGAAAAGCCAGTGCGGATAGTTCATTTTCAGATTTAACCCATCCCCAACTTTGTACCTGTTAGCAAATGCCCACTGCTGGATTTTTTAAAGGCAAACTCCAAAAGGCATTTCCCTTTGAAAACTGACTTGCAAGTTGGTGAGGAAAAGGAACCTGACGGCCTGCAAGCTGCTGATGGTCACTAAAGATTGCCATCCCCGTATAGCATTGACATTTTTATTTATTCATCAAAAGTGTGCTGTTCAGAAAAATATTAGAAAATATATGACCAGGGTTTTCCCCCTTTTGTAGCACTGGGACAATACTTAGACATCTACCTCAGCTTTTTAAAGCACAGAATAGGAGCAATGAATGACTCTGCGAGATGGCACAGGGATAAAGAATATTTGTTTTTCTAGCTCCCTAATTCAAATCTAGTTCAGATGGATAGGATTTTGTGAAATGGGTTGATTGTCTTTGTTCAGCCTCTCGCATCATATTTGGCACAAATTGTCATTCATCGAATGAATGGATATAGACAACTCTCTGAGTGGGTCCCTACTGGCTGGTAAGTGAGAAAAACCTTGCACTGACTCTGCCCAGTGCTGTCTCTCTTTTGTGGCTAAATGGAGGACTGTTGTAATGTTCGTGACAATCTGATACTTCTTTAATACGTTTTAAATTCACTGGAGGAGAAATAAAAAAAATAAGTACTTCTGCAATTTTAATTATAAGCCATCTGTCTTGATGGCTCCACAGCCAATTAGTTCTCAGGATATACACAATGAATATGCATAAGATAAATTTGCATATACCGACTCTCCGTGATATGCAAATTTACCTTGTACATATTCAGTGTGAATATCCTGAAAATTCAACTACTGTGGAGCCACCAGACAGGTTTGGGAGGCTCTGGCCTAGAGAAGGAGAACTTCCATCTTGTCGACTGCCATCTCTTTAACCTAAATGTCATTTTCTCTCTGTTTCTATGCAGCAGAGTTGGGGGATTTTCATGAAGAAGTAGATAGAAAGCACTTAGAAAATAATCAGTATTTACCAAACCAGGAGTATCTGGACAACAAGATCATGGCGTATCACCAGAAACATGTGTAAGCAAAAAGAGAAAAGCTCCTCTCCCTAAGCCACCCAACCACCCAATCTTTTGCTTGAGTAGAGTCTTTAACACCCTAAAAACCACTAGACAATAACTGTGTGAGGGCATGGAGCAATTATTTCTTATCAAAGATATTCACAACATCAAAGAGTGACAAAATTAAGAAGATAGAGAAAATGATTAGGAAGGAGGGCAGCAAGCCAGCCATAGCTTTTAGGGATGTGCATTCATTTTAACTGAATTTGAAAAATGCAACAAATAAGGGCCAATTAATTTCTTTCAGGGGGCCCTGAAATAAATTGAGGAAGCCCCTGAATTAAACAAATTCTATTCATTGCATTTGGTTAAAAAGAATCTCCTCTGAACCTAGGCCTGCTCCTTTGCCTAGGGATTAGGCCAATGCCCAAAGCAGGGGCCGCAGATTATGTCCGAATGTGAGGCCAGCACCTAGGCCCAAGGCCAGGCTCTTGCCTAGCAAGGGCCATGGCTTACACCCAAGCGCAACACCCAGGGTCTTGGCCTGGCCCGAGTCCAATGCCAGGACCTTGGCAGAGGCCTGAGCAGAGGTCCATGTCCCCTCCGAAAAAGTTTGACAGGGTCAGCCTGTAGATTGGGTCCCAACACTTGGGTCTCAGCTTAGGCCAAATCCCAGGCCCAGGCCTAGGCCCAACACTAAGGCTCGGCCCAGAGACCAGTTCCAGATACCTGAGCCTCTGCCTATGCTCAGGCCCTACACCAGGACCTCAGCCCAGGATCAGGACAAGACCCAGAGATTAAAGCATAGGCCTCATAGAAGACATCTTCTTTCTTCTTCAAATGACGGTGTCTGTGAGGGATGCACCAGAGTAAATCACCTCTAGCACATTCTTCTCCACAGAGGACGGTAGTTCAATTTCCTTACATATAACAAAATGGTGCCCTCTGCTGAGGAGCATGCGCCGGAGTTAATTTACTCTGGCACATCCCCAGCAAACGTCATCATTTGAAGAAGAAAGAAGACTACCTCTATGAGACCTGGACTTCAACTTCCAGGCCTAGGCCTGACCCTGGGCCAAGGCCCAAGCATCAGGTCCTGGCCTCCGGGCTAGGCCCGTGTCGGGTCTGAACCCCAGCATCGAGCCTGGGCCAAGGCATAGGCGTCAGGACCTGGCCTCAGGGCTGATCCCCAATGTTAGACCTGGGCCCTGGTTCTGGTCTAGGCCAAGAGGCAAGCATCGTAACCTGGTCTCTGGACCAGGCCTTGGCATCAGGCCTAGGCTGAGGCCCTGGCATTGGACTGAGGCATGCATTGGGATCTGGCCTCCAAGTCGCAGCCTTGTGTAGAGTCTAGGTTAAGGTTGCAGTGACATATCATGGCCTAGCCCTCACCAGCGGATCCCCATCAGACCAGGCTAGTGGGGGCCATTGGGGATCTGGGCCTAAGCATTTTTCTGGGTGGAAAGGGATGGGTGGTTGGGACGGGAGTCCTTGGGAGGCCCCGTTTCTCTTTTCATTTTTGTTTTTTGGGATTTTTTTTGTTAATGTTTGATTCATTTTTGTAAACGAAAGAAACAAATTAAACATTAAATGAAACAAAGTTTGAGTGGGAACCGCCCGCCCGCCCGAAAACAAACTGAAAAACAAAACAAATTGTTTACCTCTGCAGACCCCAGAGATCATGGCTTGGCAGATCAGATTACATCCTATATTTCTAAATCCATCTCACTCAGAAATTCTCTGTTATGAAGCAAACTTTGAGGGCTTTTGGGGAATTTTTGAAAGGATTTGTGTGCGTAAAATTGGGGTGTACGTGCGTAAATGGACATTTGAAAATTGACTGTTGGGGGGGGGGGGGGTGTATGTAAAAGTACATGCATAACTCACTTTCACAAAAACGAGGCATTCCAGAGCAGAGATGGGCAGGGAAAGCACTTATGTGCTTATTTCTGAAAGTTGACATTACATGTGTCTAAATGTACAGCTGCTCTATAACAGGTGTAAACATGGATGCATACATTTACGCACGGTCTTCTGAAAATCAACGTTACATGAGCAAGTCTGCCCTAGTTTTCACAGCCCTAATTTTCAAAGCAGATGTCTGCTTTGAAAATTTGGATTAAAATAAGTGAACCCTTTTTACTCACTCATTTTATCCCCATGCGCGTAGTTATAAAATTATCCTCTAGGAAAGATATCCAAAACGGAGTCTTGTGAGTCCCATCTCCAAGAAGGTACTGATGTGGCAGAAACTTCTAGAGAGAGAGCAGACCCTTAAAAAATAAACATCCAGGCTATAGTAAAACCTGAAGAATAAGTAAAGTTAGGATAACTGGTCTATCAGATGATATGGAACATGGAGGCCCAGCAACATTCTTTTTTTTGATTGGATGCTACCATTGTTAGACAGAGGTAAAGAATGCTAAACTTAAAATTGAGGGAGCACACAGATTTGTTTGCAGCACATCCAGACCAGGAGACGAGGTGAGTGCTGTAATAATATACCTGCACAACTTTCAAGACCCGAAGGATGATCCTAGAAGCAGTGCACTAAAATACTACTCAATATATTTCCAACAACAGATGGTTTTCATCAACTGTGTATCTCGTGTGAAGGAAGCATTAAGGGTGGGATTTAAAGACAAGGCAAAAGCAGTGCCAAAAACATGCAAAGATGCAGCGCGTCACTTTGCTCACACAAACTTGAAGTAGCGCGTCTTGTGCCCAAGCTCCTACCTTCCTGCAGAATGTGCTGTGGGGCACTCGCCCGGAATGGCTGTT
The DNA here is from genome assembly GCF_901001135.1 of Rhinatrema bivittatum. NCBI lineage: Eukaryota > Metazoa > Chordata > Amphibia > Gymnophiona > Rhinatrematidae > Rhinatrema > Rhinatrema bivittatum. The sequence continues at coordinate 242,204,791 of NC_042620.1, forward strand.
TAATGACTGGGAGAAAGTGCCACAGCACTCTTTGCACAAGTGAGTCTCTGCTTTCACAGTTTTTGCTGTGGATTTTATGTTCCTTTCAGAGATTTACCACTGTCCTGATGAAGGGAGCAATGGCTCTTGAAAGCCAGTCACAGACATATTAAGTTAGCCCGATAAAAAGGCTGTACCTTTTGTTTCTATGTATCTAAGCAGACTAACAATGCAACCAGTTCCTTATCATAACCAGAATCGGATCCGATATCAGTTCCGATTCACATCTCTATTATCCATATCTAAAGGGTGGTCCAGCAGTGCCGGAGAGCTGCAGCTCCACTTCTTGAGGATTTTTTTTTTTTTTTTTTTTTAATGGCTCAGCTGCATTCTCCTGATCCAGCTCAATCTGAATTGACCTTTACTGGGTTACAGCAACATTAACAATTCACGTACAAGTACTCAGGGTGATTCTATTCCCCTTCCCCTCCGCTCTCTCTTTTTTTAAAATAACCAATCCCTCTGATGCCCTCGAGCTTGGCCATCAAATGTCCTTGACAGATAATGTGGGTAACCTGGCCACTAGATGTCACCAGTGTACAATGAGTGAGACTCCCCCCACCCCAGAGATTGTGAACACCAACTCTGCAGTATTCCCAACTCAATCCCCAGCCTGAAACTGAGCTTCGGAGTCAAACCTATGGCTACCGAGCCCCTGCTCCTCTTCCATGTCAGTGAAACTTTCACTGTGAATTATTATGCTCAAGGAAATGTTCTTTTCTTTCTTTCTTTTTTTTTTTTGCTAATTGCAGATGTAAAAATTCTTTTTCCTTATTACATTCTGAGAATGTGCAGGTCATGAAACAATTCCCCAATCATTAATGTTATGATAATATGAATATTGCTCTTTTTATGGCACCCCTGAGAAGAATGTGACCTTATTTTCTGTGCCATACAGAAATTGCAAATGACAAGACCAGTAGGCTATTTGCAAGACAAAGTCAACCAACCCCTCCCTCTGTTTTTTGTCTTGTAGTGGCATGACTGCAGCTGAATCTGACATCCAACTCCTGGACATAGTAAGGAAGCTGGACATGTATGGAATCAGACCACATCCAGCCAGCGATGGGGAAGGCATGCAGATTAATCTCGCTGTTACACACATGGGAGTGCTGGTTTTACAAGTAACTTTCTGTCCTTTTTCTAGTTTTTGTTTTTGTTTTTTTTGGTGTTACAGAGCAGCTACAACAGAAACTAACTTCTACTCAGGATCACTCTCGACCCATGCCTTGTCCCATAGCAACTTGAAATTTACCTGATCCTACACAAAAACATATAGCGTACTGCAGTGATCTCCTTCCCCTCTCTGCCCATGCCTGTACCCCTTTCCCTGCCCCAGCATCTCCTGCCCTGAACCCAGTCTTCTGCCTGCCTATTATCTTACTTCTCCCCTCAGGTCTATTGCTGGGCTGCCCAGTGCCCCAGACAATGTAGATAATAAGGCTGGGGGGGAGGGGGGGGAGGTAGAGGCAGTGCCTCCTTGGGTGACCTGACTGGCCAGCTGAGTCAGCACCCATATAGGGGCTAAGGAACGCTGGTTCCACTACAATGGTGCCCATTAGTGCCCCCTGGGCCTGGCACCCTGGGCAGTTGCTTGCCTCTTCTGACAGCCCTGGTTCTCCCCTTTTTTTCCCCCTTCCCTGCCCAGCATGCTTCTGGCCTTCTGAGATCCTGTGTGAAAGAGAGAGAGGGAGCGTGCATGAGTGAGCGGGTTTGTGTGTGACAGAATGCATGTGTATGAGAGGAAAACGTTTGTGCCACCCACCACCGCCCCCCTAATAATCCATGGGGTAAGAAATGGGGAACAGCTGCGTGGCAGGGGGGGGCCCCCTTCATGGCCCTGAGAGGCTGGAAGAGTAATTATTGCCTTTTAATGCATACACAGATAAAATGTTTAGGCAGTTCCCTGGCAGGAGCTAACATTTATGCAAATGAGGGACACCATCTCCCTTCTCCCAGACACCGGTCCTTAAGGGTTCACTGGTCCTTAAGTGTCCACTGGTCTGTGGAAACATTGGCAACCCTACTGTTACCCCTTACACTTGCTCTTATTCTTACCTTCTCCTCTTCCTTTTATAATCTATTTATTTATTTGATTTTTATATACCGGTATCAACTCGAGTCATCACATCGGTGTACATATAACAAAAAGTTAGAAATGTTATACTGTAATAATCATAGCAGTGAGAAGACTAAATGTAAAAAGAGAAGAAAAAACTAAAAATGTGTGAAAAAGAAGTAAATGGGAAATAGTTAAAATGAGATTAGAAGAACAGTACGAATTCTCATGTTGAGTATGCTTTTTGAAAAAAATTTTCAATCTACACTGATATTACCCAAAATAGTTTCCTCAGTGCCCAAGTTCCTAGTCAATTAAGCTGACTTTTGGAGCTGATGCCCTTTTGCTGCTTTACAAGTTGTTACTGTCTGTAGAAAAACAAAATTTGCATTATATTTCCAAATGTAGTCACTGTGTGCACCTTGAAAAGCATAAAATATGCATCTGATTGCCATGCAATTTTATGGTACTGTAATTAGCACATAGCTATAGAGGAAACACATAGTTATATGTGCCCTATAAAATAACATGCTACCGAGCCATGGTCTGCTAAGTTCAAAGCAGCAGCTTTTTTTGGTGTAGGAGGAAGGAAGGAAACAAATTCATCACTTTTTTTTTTTTTTTTAAGGGCCACTGCTAATTAGCAAATGTGTAGAATGAGCCATTGGTAGGAGGCAGGACTGATCTGTCCATTTATTGATCTACAAACATAATCCTACGTTTGTGTTCTCTGTTATGTTTTATAACCCATCTCAGACCTTGCGAGAAAGGTGGCATATTAAATTAAAGAATAAATAATATTTGCAAACCACGACTGCAGTAGAACAAATTCTGTAGCAGGCCAGTCAATGGCATGTCATGGTGGGTCAACATTTTGGCTCAGTCTAGACTCTCCCCTCTCCAGCTTTGTACATAAATGCAGAGTATAAATCACATAAATAATCAAATAAGGATGATCAGATAGCTTCTCTTTTTCATTTTGAATTTCTCTCATCCTCAAGAGGAGTTTTGCTGGAATAAGTCAGAAAGGTCTTCTAAAGGTAGCTAAACCTGACCACAGAGTGGCAGTGCTGTTTTGAGAATGAAGCAAGCAGGAATTTGTTCATTCTCTACTATATTTAAGGTTTCATTATCCTTATCCAAATGTCTAATATTTATCACAAATTTGCATAAAGTCAATGTTAGGTCACTCACAGCTCCGCTTATAATGAGCTAAGGGGTAGATTTAAAAAAATGCGCGTTCACGTACTTTTGTTGGCGCACCAGTCGCAAACAAAAGTACGCTGGATTTTAGTAGATACGCGTGTAGCCGCGCGTATCTGCTAAAATCCAGGATCGGCGCGCGCAAGGCTGCCGATTTTGGGCAGCTGGCGCGCGCCGAGCCGCACAACCTGCCTCCGTTCCCTCCGAGGCCGCTCCGATTTCGGAGCGGCCTCGGAGGGAACTCTCTTTCGCCCTCCCCTCACCTTCCCCTCCCTTCCTCTACCTAACCCACCCCCCCGGCCCTATCTAAACCCCCCCACCTTTGTCCGCGGATTTACGCCTCCCGGAGGGAGAAGTAAATCCGCGCGCGCCAGCGGGCTGCTGGCGCGCCAAGATGCAACCCAGGGGCGGTTCCGGAGGGCGTGGCCACGCCCACAGACCGCCCTGGGACGAAACCACGCCCCCGGGCCCACCCCCGAAACGCCGCGTCGATCGGCCCTGCCCCTGACACGCCCCGACAAAAAACCCCGGGACTTACGCGAGTCCTGGGGCTCTGCGCGCGCCGGCAGGCCTATGGAAAATAGGCGCGCCGGCGCGCAAGGCCCTGCTCGCGTAAATCCGCCCGGATTTACGCGAGCAGGGCTCTTAAAATCCGCCCCTAAGGGTTTATCTACATAAACAGTAAATGACAATATACACACGACTTTTTCCCATTCTATCCCTATGAAACAAAAGGTTTTTTTTACTGATTTGAGTCCACAGTACCTTCTATTGTTTGCAGGGCAATACGAAGATCAATATGTTCAACTGGGCAAAAATTCGAAAACTGAGTTTCAAGAGAAAGCATTTTCTTATCAAACTTCATGCACATGTAGTTGTAAGTATATTTTAACTTCCCATGTGGAGTGGACGTTATGTGCATTTTCCCTAGTGCCTCACCTTTTATAGCTCTAACATGTATGGCTATCCTCAATGGAGATTTTTGTTTTTTACCATTTGTAGAACTGTCTAGTCCAGTGGTTCTCAACCCTGGTCCTGGGACCCCTCAGCCAGTCTTTTTCAATATATCCACAATGAATATGCATGAGAGAAAATGTGCTTGCACTGCCTCCATAACATGCAAATTTTCTCTCATGCATATTCAGTGTGGATATCCTGAAAACCCAGCTGGCTGGGGGGGTCCCCAGGACAGGGCTGGGGAAGAGTGGGTTGAGACAAGAATGGATCCCTCCTCTCCCAGGTGACCTCAAATTCACATTTACTAAAGCTGCCAGGCTTATACTTGAGTTCAGGGGTTTTCTGACCCAGAAATTTCCTCTTGCTTATTTGAGTTAACAGTTTAGTCAGAACCAGGGTGCCATAAGTCTTCATTCACAGTAACCCAGGTATTTTCCATTATATCACTTTAACGCAGTCATTGCAGTACCAGTCCTAAGCTGGGGGCCACATCGTAGGCTGCCTTCTGGAATATTCCATTATGGGCCCTAAATCCAGCCACTAGGTGTCACTGTTGTGCAATGACTATGACTCCCTCTTCCACACCAGGATCTGTGAACACTGCATCCGCAGCATTGCTCACTTTTATTAACAAACCATTTATAAACTCAGACCTAACAAACAATGGACTTTCACCAAGAATTGTTTCTGTTAAATTTAATGCTAATGTAATGGGGTAGAATATAGAGCGGGGAAATAATCTATGAACTTTATTCTAAGTATCAAAGAAAAAAAGGCAAAAAAACCCCCACAGGATCAAGGTAAGTACAAAGACAGAGGTAGATATGGCAAAGGTTCAGAGGTAAAAAAAAAAAAAAAAATTTTCACTCCCAAAATCTGCTCATTAGATAGTAAGGTCCTTATTCAGGAAATATCAGTTCATATAGAACATTTCAACCAGGAAATAAGGAAAAACACTATGAACTGACCTCATTCTAAATAAGGAGAAAAGACAGTCTCATAAGCATCAAAGTGAGCAACATAATATTATTGCTCATAAGGGCACCAGACCAAGACACAAATATTTTGAATCAAAGCAAACTAGAAGAATCTTAGAGCAAAGTAACTATCTCACAGAAATGCTTTCAGTTGATCAAGGAGATAAAAGGCAAAATGTACTGCCTTGAAAATTGGCCATACGCTTCTAACTATCATAAAAAGGAAAGTTGCCCTGTGCCTGCATCACTGGTTTGCAAACAGAACCCACCCCCTCCTTCCCTGCCCTCTACAGCTCCACCCCCCTCTCTCTCTCCCACCCCGGAACAGAAACATTGGTGGCAGTGGATGGCACATTTACCCTCTCCCGCCCATCCTGGAAGACACAGATTGGTGGCAGTAGGTAGTGCAATCTGCTCTCCTTCTCATTCACTGGCTATCAGCCAAAGAGGAGAGCGGCCTTACAGTGTCTCCAGTGCATCCTCCCTCTCTCCCCTGCCGAGGCCTGAATGGCAGACTTTAAACCCCATAGTTCACAAAATGATGCTTGGGCCCCAGCACGGGAGAAGGGAGGATGCACCGGAGACACTGCAAGGCCGCTGTGCTCCTCCTCCTCCTATTTAGCCGAGAAGCCCGTGGATGAGGGATCTGGAGAAGGGGGAGGCAGAAGACAGTGATCCAGAGATCGCGGGGTGGGGGAAAGAGAGTAAGTGACCAGGAATTTGGGGGTGGAGGGGGAAGTGAGTGAACTGGGGAGTGAAGCGAAGTAAGTGAGAGGCTTATGGAGTGGGGAAGGGAAGAGTAAACCAGGGTGACTGAGGGGTTTGTGGGGGGAGCCAGGGTGAATGAGGGGATTGGGTGGGGAGAGGAAGTAAACAATGGAGAGTGATCGGGGCAGGGGAAGTGAGGGAATGAGTGAACTGAGTATGGGAGGAGTGAACCAGAGTGAATGAGGGTTTGTGGGAAGGGGTGAGTAAGCAGTTCTTGGGGGGGGGGGGGGGGGGGGAAAGGGAACCAAAGGTGAGCGAAGGGATTGGGTGGGTGGAGGAAGTGAAAGAGAAAGCAGGATCGAAGGGGATGGGGTGGGAGTCTAATGTCCACCTATCTCAATTACGCACTTCCTACACTTCATGGTATTTCTCTGGCCTTGGATGGGCTTTTACTATTAGGAGGAGGATATTTTACAAACAAGGTTGCTCCAGAACTCAAAACCTGTGACTGGAACTCCAAACATTATTTTCTAGTAGCCTGTGCAAGCCTAGAAAGGCCAAGAAACAAATTGACTGTCCAAACAAAAGAGAGGACAGACACGTGAAAAACTCCTTAGAACCAAGTGTTCTACCAGGTCTAAGGAAAACGGTGCAACCAGCCTTCCTCGGTTCATCACCTCTTCCTCAGAAGTTTCTAGAAAGGCTGGGCGGCAGCAGCAGTGAGGGGCTCTGTAGCCCCCTTCTTGTGGATTTTGCAGGCGCCTCATTGATGGACCACAGAAAACCTTGGTTAGAGGTGGCACAGCTTCCACAGAAATCTTAATATTTTCAAGAAGCATTTGTTCAGCATTCCTTTGAAAAAATTATTTTAAATCTGGGGAAGCTGAGAAATCAGGGTCAATACAAAACATATTTGGATTCATAGGCAAACCTTGGATCATTCACCCCCCACTTAACTACTGGCAATAGTGGTCCCAGCCTAGCACTTCATTTTGGGAAGGATTGGCTGCAGCACAGCCCCCTCTAGTTACCACGCTCGCTGGCAGGATTTTGCTGCCCCCAAAATCCTGGCTCTCTAGCAACCACTTGGTTTGTCTAATGGAAGTACCGGCCCTGAATTATAGATTTTTATACCTAGAACTGTTTTCAAGAGTCTCTAGATTATTGCATATGAATGAATCCTCTTTCATTAAAGCAATTAATTAAAGCAGGGTTTGCTGGTAGGAACAGTGAAATATTTTCAGAACACTGTTTTATTTGAGCATAATCTTCCAGATGCAAATCTTGATCTTCAGACTTCAAAACTGCATCCACAGAAAATGTGCACTATTGGGAAACACAGTTTGCCAATCTGTTCTCAACCTGTTGTGCAATCCTCCTACATCCATGACTCAGATGGCTCTAGTTATCTCCATTCCTCCAGCTTTAGGGGGCCTGACCTTCAGGCTCTCTGCCTCTGCAGCAACTCCTGCTACCTGATCTGCACTCCCGACGCCAGTCTCATCTGGCTCAGCCAGATGACATTGTTTCATGGTTCCAGGCCTAAAGCCTGCACAGTCCTAGAAGCAGCTGGAAGGAGTGCTGTCTACCTAATAACCTGGCAGGGCAGGAATGAAGCAAGAATTCAAAGAATGCCAGCAGACAGTAGTAGGGGATCCACATTTGGGGCTGAGAAAACTCTTCTGGCATTACTGCAACAGCTCAATGGGACAGATGTTGTGCATTGGGACCACAAAAGAATCTATAGACCCGGTAACCGGTGGCAGATGGTTGAGAGGGTAAGACTTGAGTTTATTCTCCCTCTTTTGCACCACCAGGAATCTGCAATTCCAAAATAAGAAAAACTGACCCCTTAGCTAAAAACTCACTCCTTCACTGCTGCTTAGACTGACCCCCATCTTATTTCTGAGATACTAAGATCCTCATGTAAGAAGCAACATGGAAAACCAGCTACTTCTACAATTTGTAGGTATAATCATAGTCACCATTATTTCTCAAGCATTTTTTAATGTGATGCAATACAAAGTCCCAACAAAATAATATACAGGGCTTTTTTTTTCAGGGATAGTTGCTGGTACCAAATACTGGCACCTGCTTGATGTATGATGTGGTCCCTTAAAATAAAACATGTATCCTGCATGTGAGTACTGGTACCTTTTTTCCCAGAAAGATACTGTACATCTGTGCTGTCTTTCTGTGCACACATTAAAATCCTCCCTAATGTGTGCAAAAAAATCCCACTAATATATTTAGATAAGGGTATACTGCTCTATTAACAGGATTTTATACATCACTTTTTTGCTGTGTATAAAATATTGTTGGATCTTTGTGTTGCATTACATAGAAAAAACTAGTGCAGCTACAATGCCTGTGATTTTACCCACAAATTGTGACAAGGCGGGTTTTCCATTGACTATAGTGTCTACTGAATATTGTTTTGCGCATGAAACTAATAGAAATGTGCACAGCAAAATGTTTGTTTCCTTTATGTTGTTTTGTTTGGGTGAGTTTTTTTGTTTTTGTTTTTTTCATTTTGATTTTGGTTTCAGAAAATGTGCTATTTGCAAATAACATGCACTATTTTCTGAAATATAAATTCTCCCCTCTTCCCCCCTCCTCCCACTCTGGAGGCAGCCATTACCCCCCCCCCCCCCAAAAAAAAAGCAATGAAGCAATACCGATGCACTGTTTTAGGAAAGGAATGGAGAATAAAATAGAAAATATCAATATGCCTCTGTGTTTAGTCTATAGTGCAACCTTATCTTGAATATTGTGTGCAATTTTGGTCACTGTATCTCAAAAAAGATAAAACAGAATTAGAAAAGGTACATAGAAGGGGGGACATATAATAAAAGGGATGAAACAATTCCCCTATAAGGAAAGGCTAAAGAGCTCTTCAGCTTGTTGAAGAGATGGCTGAGGGGAGATATGATAGAGGCCTTTAAAATAATGAGTGAAATGGAATAGTTGAATGCAAATCGGGTGTTTGCTCTTTCAAAAAGTGCAAAGACTAGGCGACATGCAATGAAGTTACTAAATAGTACATTTAAAACAAATAGGAAAAATACTTTTTTACTCAACACATAATTAATCTTTGGAATTTGTTGCTAAAGGATGTAGTGAAAGCTATTAGCATAGTTGGGTTTAAAAAAATGTTTGGACAAGATCCTGGAGGAAAAGTCCAGAAATTATTATTAAAGTGGACTTGGGGAAATCCACTGCTTATCCCTGGGATAAACAGCATAGCTTCTATGTACCTTTTGGGATCCTGCCAGGTACTTGTAACCTGGATTGGCCACTGCTGGAAACAGAATACTGGGCTTAATAGACCTTTGGTCTGACTCAATATGGCAAATCCTATGTTCTTGTGTTAATGCTTTGTAAAATAAACCCCCAGTCACAGTCTCAGGGCCCCCCCCCCAGCCCTTCTCTTTCTTAAAAAATATCTTCCAAAGCCGGTGGCCCCCCATGGCCCCCTAGCCCTGACAACAAATTCTCTCTATAGTCTAGTGGGGGCCTCAGTGCTTTCGGATCCTGCAGCTGCTATTTTGCAAATGGCACTAGCCAGCCCTTGGTCCCCACCCCGTGACAGGGACTTCCCAATGGCACTAGTACACCCTGTCACATGACAGAAGCAAAGGGCAGCTGGCACCATTTTAAAAAGGGTAGCCACCAGATCTTGGAGTGGAAAGATCACTCCCGGGCCCCATTAGATCGCCCGGGAGAATTTGGTGAGGTTGGGGGGCAGGTCAGGAGGGTGGGCTTGCAGGCTCTGGGGGGTGTGGGGGGGGGGGTAATTTTTAAGAAAGGGAAAGCAACTGGGGGGGGGTGAAGGTGGAAAGCAACTGCTTATAGGGGTGGCGGAGGGACAGGGGATCTCTGGAGAACCCCCTGTTGCATTGTTTGTTTTGGGTACCCATGGACACTAACTGCAAGTAGTGAGCTATTTTGCAAATGGCACCAGCCAGCCCTTTGTCTAATGAAATAGACAACATCAGCAACATTGTCTGTCATTTCCAAAGAATGCATGTCCCTAGAAATGAACCTTCTAAATCAGGAACTTGGAAGGGGACAGAAAATCTACTTTTCAGTGTTAACAAGCAATATGCTCCATGACCAGAGCCTCTTTTTTTAGGGGGTACTTGGTGGTACTGAGTACTGGACCCTTTTTCTTGCTCCTACTTTATTTGTCCTATGGTCCCTCAAAAAAACAAAACAAAACATGGATCCTGCCTGTCAGTACCAGCACCTCCCCCCCCCCCCAATTAAGCACTTACCTCTGCCAATCAGGGACAGAGTACAACACTATGCAGCAAAGATTCTATTTCAGCTGGTAGGGGCTCAAAGGTTCTTTCGTTTGCCAGCTTCTGCAAATTTGGGTTTTGCTCGTGATCTCTAGAGAAATGCTTGGGGAAGCGAGGTTGCCACTGCTGCAGAAGTGGTGGCTTCAGATTGCAGAGCACTGATCAGGTTTAGAAACATGGACCACCTTTCCCCAACTCTGCTAAAGCAAAGAATCTGAAAACCACAAGACCTTTCATTTTCTAGTACATCCCTCACTCAAAGAACAGGAAAATCTGCTTCAAGCATGTGCTTTTCAGATTTTTAATTAAGGCCCTATTTTGTAATTAGGAAGTTGGAATGATGATATCTAGTTTGAACCAAACGCATGTATTTTGAAAGATTCCTACAGTAAGTATATATGTTTCATGCAGGCTTCATTCAAGGGTACTTTAGAGTTTACCATGGCAAGCAGAGATGCATGCAAAGCATTTTGGAAGACTTGCGTTGAGTATCATGCATTTTTCAGACTTTCTGAAGAGCCACAATCAAAGCCCAAACCCTTTCTGTGCAGCAAGGGATCCAGTTTTCGATACAGGTAATGATTTCAATTTGAAGTGCCAAAATATATTGCATTAAACAAAACATGCCTTTTTTTTTCACCTAAATCTGAACTTTTAATAAATGTCCAACATGTAAAACAAATCTGAGAATGCTTCTGTATTGCTTTGCAGAGATGAGCACTGCCTAACGAATATTCATAGGAATATTACAGTTGTGGAAGAGAAATTAACATTATAGTAATAGAAGCATTATGAAAAAAAACTGTACTGCACAACATTGTTGAGTCTCCAGACAGCTCCTATGCGTCTTAAGTAGTTTGGATGACAATTTTCAAAGTATTTCACCCACGTTAATCAACAGTATGAAGATTGTTGTCCATGTGCCTAAAAGTCTGTGCTGTATTCCAGAATATGCACACTTTAAGCTGCACCAAGACAAAGCATTCCCAGGGGGTGTAGGTTGAAGGAGGAAATGTGCATGAATTGCATTTTTTATTTTATGGAGTGAGTTCTCTAAGGATTTACATGAGTAAAAGTAGCATATACATGAAAAAAATAGCTTGTGCTCATGTACATGATATTTATTTTATAAACATCAAAATTATCCGCATACTTTTGATTTCATGTGCACATTTACCTGTGCAAAAAAGGAGTGGTCCAGCTGGATTCCAGGGCAGGGCCAAGAAGAACCCATGTAAGTTGCTAGAAATGTATACAAATACATTAAGCAACTTATTTGCCCAATTTTACAAGTGCTAACTATCTAGTGCAATTGATATTAGACTTGCCTGTTGTCTGCTATTGTTTGGGTGGGAGGTTGGGATGAACTGGGAGGAGGTTCAGAGTGAAGAACTTGAAGGGTCTGAATGACCCGGAGAAGGACTGGGTGAACTGGTGGAGGTATCACCAAACTAGTGTTTTCAATTACATGTTTTAAAATATACTGACTTTCGGCTACAAATCATGGTTTTACACAAGCAAGTTCTATTTTTTTTTCTGCAAGTAAAGATTTACATACATATGTTTATAAAATAAGTAGGAAAAGTGTGCACATTTGATGCATTGCAGGTATTCGCTTGTATGCTTGGGGATAGACATGCATGCATTTTATAATCTGCGCATACCTGTGCGTGCAAGTTATAAAATACTGTAGTAGATCTTCACACGGCCATGTATGTGCATATATGGAGACCACACAGAGTTGTTTGAAAGTTATCCTCCTTGAGTGCACTTTTACATTGACAATCTACCCATGGAGATATAAAATATGATTGGCCTACAAGTGACCAATCATATTTTATACCTATGGCAAGTTTCAAATTGAAAGTATATATTTACTTTCGCTATGAGACTTGGTGCAAAGCCTGAGGGTACTCAGGATGAGTGATATTTGCCTCAATGCAGATAATTTGAAAATTGTCCCCTTTTAGTCTTGGTGGTGTTGTATTGGTTTGCTTTTTTCTAGTTCATTAACTGAATCTTTGACCACTCCAGTGATCTGGTTTTACTATTACAAATTTCTATTCACAATCTTTTAGTGGAAGAACCCAAAGACAACTGCTAGCGTTTGAGAGCAGAGGCACATTGAAGAGATTACCTTTTGAAAGGTATTTAAAAATGTCTTAGAGCATAGCCATTGGGTCATTTTATAGATTTTTAGAGAAAAAAAAAAGTTTTGCTCTGCTCATTGTGACTTGGAATTTACAGGAAACACTATAAAACTCATTATTATGAAAGACAATGCCGATCATCTCCAGACATTCTCACTGATGTATCTAAACAGGTACAGTTGCACTTTATTTACAATTTTCAGAATCTAGTAAGATTTCAGTAAATAATTTTTCTAATTAAAGTTCTTAGGGTCTCTCTTTTGGAGGAATAGAACGTAGACCCTGTTTATCGTGCTCCTGGCCCATTCTTATACATTTCATACTCTGAGTACACCTCAGCTTGTGCTGTATTCATCAGCTAGATGAAGCACTAGAACTGATTTCATTAAAGAAAGCTATGATCCCTTGGATTTTAAAAGCAACCCCTGGTGGGCAAAACAACTGGGACCCAAAAGTCCAACATCTCCCACTGGAGCACTGATGTCCAGTTCAGATATTGGTTAAATGTTAGGGGCATGGTAATGTTTCTGATATTTTTTAAACTAAAGATAGATAGATACTTGGAACATATTAAAAACTAATGGGTATAATGTAAACTGGGTACTTTTAGCTGTGAGCTGTTTTTCTGAATTGGTATCTTTCAATATAAATATCATCCAGCTTATTTTATGAATATTATAAAGGACAAAAGTCCATTATAAAAAAAAGTCACCAATATTATATAACAGGTTGCCACATTTAAAATATACTGTTTCATTTTCTGCCAGGTGGATGACTTATTACTCTTGTATAGCACCAGAGCATGTTCCAGGAGCATGAACAGCGAGGGCTGGGAACCCCTGATGGATAGGAAGAGAAAGAACTCCTCTGTAGAAGTCATATTTGCAGCAGAGCTGGAGCACTCCAAGCCTGAGGCTGATGCTGCCATTCTGCACCAGTCCAAAAGCAGCTCATCCTTTCCTACTTACAGCTACACAGACACAGGGAACCCAACCTCTTCACTGTGGGGTCCGAAGAATCTCTCTTTCATGCAATCCAGCAACCGGCTTTCTGGCAACATTAAAAATACCTTGGTGGGCAGCATGAGAGAAGCTACTCCCCTCCAACCAGCTTACACCGATGTGCCACCGTTCATAAGACAACAGTTGGGTACTGCTACCTCTCAAGTTTTTTTTTATGGGGACAGGTCACCTGAAATCCCAGGTCATACCTCAGTCAGAAATGAGGAAATGGCACAGCCAACAAATTATTCTGGTGCTGCTCCAATAAAACCCAAGAGGCATCAAACTGATACCCACATTGATGATGCCCATGAACCAGTCCTTCCTAGGACTAGCTGTGGCTGTGGCAGAAGAACTGAACCAGAAATTGAAAAAGTCATTTATCGCAGTAGTACTGAAGACTACACTGCGCAAGAGCAGTTTCCTAAAAGATCCTGGAGCCAATCGGACATGAAGTCCATACGCTTTCCTCAGGGGTCAGAGTACAGACCACTAGGACCTCACCCCACACTCAGCAGAAAAGTTGATGCCTCAGAGTTCCCGTACGCACAGCAGTGGCCTCCACCGTCACCGGCTGCCTCAGGAGCTTCACCTGCCACAGAACGCTCTGCCTACAGTGGCACAGAGTCCAGTGACTCCGAATCAGAGATCCTAAATCCTTATTATTCTTCTTTAGGTGGTAGAGCAGTAAACTCTCCAAAGCCTAGAGTACAGTTGTCTTCAGGGAGCCTTCAGCTGGATGAAGATATTTCAGTAAATATTCATGACACCAAATATAGGACTTCCATGACTAACTATTTTTTAATTTAAACAGCAATAATAATGACCTGTTCAGAGTTATTTATAAGTATATTTCCTTGGTAGGCCAGAAATGGCATGGGATGGTGAGAGACCAATTCACATTTATTTTAATGACCAATATTTCAAATTTGTTTTATATGAAACTGACAAAAATCAGACTATGACCCTTAGAAAAATCCATACATCTATAAAAATCTATAGCTGAAAGAATGGTTGGGATAGACAAGTAAATGCATTATTTTCAACAGAAGTCTGCTAGAAATAGAAATGGGTTGCATGGGTCTCAGAGTGGGAAAGAGCCATACAAAGCAGACAACTAAGTTTCTGTCCGCTAATAATTATAAATCCTTTAGCAATAGGCATGCCAATGATGGAATTGTCCTTGCCTAGGAAGCCCTAATTTTTGTTACAAGCATCTGCTGATGTGACCAATTACCTCATAATAAGCAATAGTGAACATGGCCTTTGGTAATCATAAACCTCATGACAGTAATCTAGAAGAACGGGATAAACCCTGAATTCTGACTAAACTCCAACATTCTATTAATTGGTCAGTGATAAATTATTTCACTAGAAAGCCAAAGATGGGGGGGTGGGCTATGACATTGTAACAGGAAATAAATTGCATGGAGTGAAGGCATAGCCTAGTGGTTATAGCAGCAGGCTGTGAACTAGGAAAGCCAGCATTCAACTGCTGCTGCCACACCCTGTGACTTTGGGCAAGACTCGTCACCTTCCATTGCCTCAGATACAAACTTAGGAGGTAACTTTCAGAAGGATTTATACACACAAACGGGCTTTTGAAAACTGCCACTTTTACACACATACGGCCTTTGAAAATCCACTCCCATGATTGTAAGCCCTCTGGGAACAAGGAAATAACTATTAGACCTGAATGTTATCCACTTTGAAGTGGCTGACCAGTCACAAAAGTCAGCACATAAATCAAAAATTAACTTAAATTGACTACCTGCTGGATAGGTCTTATAGTCCTTATCTGCTTTTCTCTGTCACTGATCAAAAGTCTAGACGTAGTCCGGCAGTTATCAAACTGTTTTCATTGACATCGTGTTAACCATAAAAAACTCAGAGGAAAGTTTAATTAAATGTAGAAGTTGGCAAGTCAGACAATTTGATATGCAGGCTGAGCCAGATCTACAGTAAGTAGTACAGTACGAGCCAAACAGAAGCCCATCTGACTTAAGTAAAAGGGGAAGCTGGAGCAGGGGTTTGACCATTTCATCAGTGGAGTGCAGAGGAGACTTGAGCTGCAGTGTCTGGTGCAACCTTGCCCGGCGTGTGGCTCGAGTTCCAGCAAAGAAGCAAAAGCAGTTACTGCTGTTACATTGACCTCTGCTGGCAGAAGAGTGGCTCTTTAGTCTTTCTTTTAATTTTCAGCTAAAAAGCTTTTGAGTTGGTTGGGAAGGAGAATTTAAAGGAGGAAGAAAGTTAGGGATTTAAAAAAAAAACCCAAACCCAGCTCATCCTTACTAAATGAAATGGAGCACTTCCCAACCTTTTGGCTGCTCTGATTTAGTCACCTTTCTTCTTGTTCCTTTTTCTCTGTCTTCTCAGCCCTTTTATTTTTTTTTTTTCCTTTTTCTTTCTTCTTCTCATTCCTTAAAACAGGTTGGGTTTTCCAGAGATCCATAATGAATATACATGACATATTTGCCCAGATTAGAAATTCAGCGCATGCAATAATTGCTCTCCTGCAGCTTCACGGTGGGGATGCAGAAAATGGGACTTGTTGGGAGTGGGCTAGGAAGCACTGCTAAACTACACTAATACCAAATTAATGCTGTCTTAGACAGATTCCTAGCTTGTAATTGTACAGCATGGGTTTCGATTAGAAAACACCTGGCTCCCCAGAGAAGCAGTAAAGGTGTAACATACTGGCAATTGAACAAACTAATTGAAATACAAAAACTTACCCATATCAAAATGGCTGGTTGCTGACTAGCTGTAGTTCTGCTATGCTTTCAACTCATCAGATTGTGCTTAATAATAATAATATAGAACACAACTGCTGTTGTACTGTAGCTGAACATTTTGTGTTTCTGATTATTTGAAGAAATGGAAATTAGGTCACAGGAAAAGCAGATTGTGGCATAATAGTCGTCCTTTGTCAGTCATCACAGCTTCACCTCGATTTTTTCAGCTACAAGCTGCTGCATTTTATAATTGCCACAATCTGCCATTCCTCCAAGAATTTCCCTCATGTAATCTATTCACTCTGTACAGTCATCAGAACCTATGGTTTACTACAGATTGGGGAGGGAGTAGCTGAGACCAGCCACTAAATCAAAAGTTGTCAAAAATTGTGTGAGCGTTGCCACCCTAGTCTCCTCTCTTGGAATGGTCCTTCCTGTCCCAGTTAGAGCATTTCTCCAGCATTTTGGCATTAGGATAACAGGAGCAAAAAACCAAAACATTGCCATACAGAAACATGGTATACACATCAACAGGTTCCTAGAGCAGCTAACATATCAGGAGAGAGATGGCCCTGACAACTCTAATGATTAACAGACCCAGCACAGACACTTCCATTGCATGCCAAAGCAGTCAGTCTATGGGACATAGCCCAGTAATACCTCAAAGAGCAGGGATTTACAGCAGCCCTACACAAACCTTCAGTTGAAGGCCACAGCTGCTGAAGCCTTCGCTGTGGGATACACTGTGGTATTTTGAAAGATATGAATGAATCCTCATCTACCTGTCTTTTATAATCTCTGCAAAAGATGCACAGACCTTGTCTGCATATGAGATAGTGACTGCTATAGAGGAGTGTGCACTGTGAGAATCTGAAGGTGCTTTACTAACCATCTTGTAAGATGAAATTGTTCTATAAATGAGTAACAATGACAGTGCTGCAGGCTGGTAAGATACCACTCACCAGCACAAAGCTGTTTTTATTGTAATATTATTGTCTTGGATATTTTGTAAATGTATTTTTTTTATTGTATCTGTAATTTGTATTGTATGATATTTTGTTATATTTGTATGTTAAAATTATGTGCACTTTTCTGTAATCTGCCTAGAACAGATGTTCTGGGAATTAGGTACATAAGAACATGCCATACTGGGTCAGACCAAGGGTCCATCAAGCCCAGCATCCTGATTCCCACAGTGGCAAATATAAATTAGTGCAATAAATAAATATTAAGAAGAAAACTGGGCAAACTGAATGGATTTTATGGTCCTCTTCTGCTGTTATATTCTATGGAGGTTGGGAGGGAAGTGCTGGAGCCCCAAGTCTTAATTTATGGGTCTAGGAAGGCTTCCATGTATAAGAACTTAAAATGCTGTTTGAATATAGTTAGGTAGTTGGTGCAAGAGCAAACTTGTATGACCCTTAGCCAGGTTTTTAAAAAATGTTTGTTTCCAGGATCTGACAGATTGCAATGTGAATGTTAGATATTCATACGCCTGCTGTTTGCAGTAGCTGAGGTTTGATTAGCACTGTCCTACTGCCCTTTCATCCAGATCTGGTGAGATTCTTCATACAAGAAAAATTGCAAAGGCCCAAGAATTTGAGGCCACTATCTTGTTAGATAATTGAAAGTTTCATTCTCAAGATTAGCTCTTCCTTGCACGTGAGCCAGAATGTTGTTTTGCCTATATTCCACCTAAATGCTAACAGACTGTGGCTCTCTAAAAGGCATTTGAGTCAAATATTGTAGGAGAAAGGGGGATGGTTTCAGACACGTCCTTTACTTAGGTTTCGATGGGATCAGTGCCAAAGTGGGATTAGAGAGCCCATCGCCCTTCGAGGATCCTGGGATAGGTATAGAGATCCATGGAGGCTCAGAAGGAAGAGTTGGCGATGACTTAGGCTGTCGTTGGTAGGTGCCACAACAGTGCAAATATCAATGGCTCTGGTGTTAGTAGATTCCGGAAGGCATCAAGGACATCCAGCTCCTCCCTGGAAGCTGGTATAGGTAGCGCAGCTACAGGGGGAGACAGGCTAGATGTTACTGGCACTTCCACATGAATCTTTGGTGGCTCAGTATCCGGCGCCGGTGTTGGTGGGGAACGCCTCGGTGCCTCGGAGCACGGAGAATCTTGTACCTGGGCCTACTTCGGAACTGGCTCAATGGATATTGATGCCAGTGCGGTATCAGTGCCGGCACTGAACGCCGGAACCACGTCTGCTGGCGACGATGTTTCCCTCTGTGCTAAGCCCGGCCATTCTCCAACAGAGAGGAAACTGCCACAGATGTCCAAAATGGCATCAGCAATGGACGGTTACCATGGCAGTGACTGTTTCCCTCAGTGCTTGGCCCGGTCATTCTCCAGCACCGAGGAAGATGCCACCAATGTCATGGATGGCGTCGGTGATGGACGGTCACCGTGCTTCTACTGCTCCTGACATTGTTTCTTGCCCAAGGATTGCACGGAGCTCTGGTTGAGAATTGAAAGTATGGAGAGTTTTCTTTAGTCAAGCGCATCGATGGCAACCGCAACGGGAAACGTGGACGTCCCAATCCCTCTAGCCCCAATGGAAGATCGCAGCAAGAACACTCGCGGGCATCGTGGGGCGGACAGAGGGTGATAGACATAGGGAGAAAAGAGGGCCGCAATTCGTTTGGTAACCCGGGGGAACTGATAGTGAGGTGACAGGAACAGACCGGAGAACAGGGCATAGTACTCACTGAGCGTCGATGAAATGTATGCGAAGGGAGACCCGTGTAGGGAAATTATTGGTGAAGTAAAACTTCAAGTGTTTCCGTGGGGAAAAGTGGTGAGAAAAATCTCACAGAACTCCTAAACACCAGGCAAACTGCAGCGTGGAAAAAAAGAGACTGAAGGGAGACCCCTGTGGACACAGGGATTATGGCATGCTCAATGTGCCAGTCAAAGTTTCTAGAAACTGTGGAAGTGCCAGTAACGCCTAGCCTGTCTCCCCCTGTAGCTGCGCTACCTATACCAGCTTCCAGGGAGAAGCTGGATGTCATTGTCTGTCAGGCTGTCCTCGATGCCTTCCAGAATCTACTAACACCAGAGCCATCGATATTCACACTGTTGTGGCACCTACCACCGACAGCCTAAGTCATCGATGCCAACTCTTCCTTCTGAGCCTCCATGGACCTCTATACCGATCCCAGTCAAAGTTTCTAGAAACTTTGACAAGTTATCCGTAATAGGGCTCTGCCTGATGACGTCACCCATACGTGAAGACTACTATCCTGCTTGCTCTGGGAGAAATCCCAAGTCCTAAAAAAAGAGGTGGAGGGTTACTCTTGGCCACTAAAAAGCACCTTAACCTCAAACTTCAACCCTCCTGCCCCTCCCCCAGGCTAGAAATTAGGCTTTTCAAATCCTCTGCCCTCTAGATCTGCCTCATATACGCCCCACCTAGCCTTCTTGAACATGACCCTTCCCCCCTCATTGAATTTATTATAGACAATCTCAAGACTGATATACCTACAGGCATCCTCGGAGACTTTAACCTCCACGTGGACGCTACCCCTCCTATGCTCGCCTGTGAAGCCTTCCTAGTCACCCTCGAAGCCTTGGGTTTCAGACAGCTCATTGACACACCAACACACAAAATGGGTCATACCCTTGACCTCCTCTTTGTCAGTTCCCATTTCTCAGTACCCAACACTCCTGCAGCTTCCCCCATCCCCTGGTCCGACCACTTCATCATCAATGCCGAAATTTCTCTTAACTCCCCCTCCATGACAACACGGACCCAGAAGAAAACCATCTTCTTCTGTAAACCCTGCTCCTCAGAAGCCCTCTCCCTAGCATTCGACAAAGCACCAAAGAACCTTGACTTGTCAAATCCAGATGCAGCTCTATACTCGTGGAACCACATTACCAACACCATAGCCGATGAACTCTGCCCCATGATCCACAAAGAAATCCCCCACTTGCAGATAGACAAAAAACCCTGGTACACCAACGAACTAAAAAAGGTAAAGCAGGACCTTAGATCAAAGGAACGCATTTGGCGCCGCCAACCCTCCCCCAAGCACAAGGCAGTATATAAACAATCACTACACAATTACCGCCAAGCTACCAAAGCTAAGCGGGACTTCTATTCATCCAAAATTCATGAACTGCAATTCAACTCCAATACTCTCTTTTCATATGTCGCATATCTCACGAAGTCCCCCCACCCCACCTCCCACGAAGAATACTCCAAGGAAAGATGCGAGGAGCTTGCTAAGTATTTCCAAAATAAAATCTCCAGTATTCTCTTGCGCTTCCCCACCAAGTCCACCACCATTTCCCCCCTCCCAAACCATAATAGCACTTGTTTTGGATCCCTTGACTCCACATCCACCCGAGAGATAGAAACCATCCTAAAAAAGATGAAACCAGCCACCCACTTCGCAGACGCAATCCCTTCTAAATCCCTCCTCTCCATCCCCACCGCCATTACTAAACCCTTAACTGATATAATTAATTGCTCCCTCACTTTTGGTAAAGTCCCAGACCCCCCTCAAGCTTGCCGTTGTAAAGCCCCTACTCAAAAAACCCACCCTTAACCCCTCTGACCCAGCAAACTACCGGCCCATCTCTAACCTTCCTTTCCTTTCCAAAATCCTCGAGAAGGTAGTCAACACGCTACTCACTGATTTCCTCAAGGACCATAACATCCTACACCCATCCCAATTTGGCTTCCGCAAAGGTCGAAACACCGAGAACCTCTTGCTGGCGATCACAGACACCATACTCATTGGCATGGACCAAGGAAAATTGTTCCTGCTTGCCATCCTAGATATTTCGGCAGCCTTTGACACTGTCAATCATCAAATCCTCCTCTCATGCCTGGCAAAGATAGATATTGCCGACACAGCATTATCCTGGTTCGCCTCCTACCTCACCCATAGAAAATACCTAATAAAAATCGACAACTTTGAATCTGCTCACGTTTCCTCTTGCAAGGCATTCCTCAAGCCTCCTCCTTATCCTCCACCCTTTTCAACATCCACCTGCTGCCCCTCTGCCACCTCCTCTCAGACCTAGGCCTGAATTTCTTCATTTACGCAGACGATGTGCAAATTCTCATCCCCATCCAAAACACGCTCAATGAATCCCTACTATTCTGGGAATCCTGCCTAGTCTCCATTAACTCCCTATTATCCAACCTCCACCTTGCACCTAATGCAGCAAAAACCGAAATACTTATATCTAAGCAACCGGAACACTCTTCTCCCTCCACCTTTCCTCTCTCCACCCTAACCCACTCCCAACCCCCTTCTGTAAGAGACCTTGGAGTCACACTAGACCAACACCTCAACTTCAAACCACACATCAAGTCCTTGCTAAAGGGGGGCTTTTACAAGCTCCACATCCTTAAAAATCTCAAGCCTCTACTCCACACACAGGATTTCCGCTTAGTCTTGCAGTCAACCATTTTCTCGAAATTGGATTACTGCAACTCCTTGCTGCTAGGCCTCCCATACTCGACCATCAAACCCTTACAAACACTTCAGAATGCCATGGCGAGAATCTTAACTAAACACATAAAAGAGAGCACATAACCCCTATTCTTATGGATCTTCATTGGCTACCCATCCCTTTCCGTATTCAGTATAAAACCCTGACCATACTTCACAACATACTCTACAAAAACAACTCCGCCTGGCTCAAGGAAATGCCCCATTTCCACTCCTCCTTCCGTCCCGCGAGATCCACCCTTGCTGGTACCCTGCACACCCCCTCCCCCCCTTAAAATCGCACACCTCACCACCACCAGAGAAAGAGCTTTCACCATCACAGGCCCTGCCTCTGGAACTCTCTTCCCACACACCTCAGTCTTGAACCCTCCCTGCTCACCTTCAAAAAAGGCATCAAGACCTGGCTTTTCAGGCAGGCCTACCCTGATACCAACCCCTCATAGACACCTTGATCCCCCCCCTCCCCCCTCCCTCACAACAATTGAACTCTCCTCTGGATGTAATTTTACGATAGTATGCTAACAATATGTTGTTGTAGCTAACAAATTGCTGTAAATAAGTTCATCTTGCTGTTATGGTTACTCCTCTCTACCTTATTTGCTGCTCTCTCTTCTTCCTCTCTATCTCACCCCTTCCCCTTTCTTGCCTGCTCCCTTCCCCGCTCCCTGTTTTTTGTAATTTCCTCCTTTCTTAAGTTTATTGTAAACCGGCATGATGTGCCCCACGATCGCCGGTGTATTAAAAAGCCGTTAAATAAAAAAATAAATAAATGTTTCCTAAGAGGACAGAAATCATTCTGGCTGTTGCATTCAATACCATTTGCATGTTTCTTCACTGATGGGCCAGTAAAGCAAATGTTGCTTACCTGTAACAGGTGTTCTCACAGGATAGCAGGATGTCAGTCCTCACACATGGGTGACATCACAGGATGGAGCCCAATCATGGAACACTTTTGTCAAAGTTTCCAGAACTTTGACTGGCCCCTACTGGGCATGCCCAGCATGGCACCAACCCTGCAGCCAGCAGGGGTCCCCCTTCAGTCCAGGGCCTGTTGAGCTAGATAAAGGGGGGGGGGGGAGAGACGGACAGAGCCCGGGTGCTCCCAGATCGTGGAGAGGAATTCCAACAAGATCTTGTGGATTGGAATGGCTACCACATCCTTTCAGTACGTCCACAAATTGGAGAACTTCCAGCATTTTGTGGCGGGCGTCTTCCTCAGCGAGGAGTTGGAAGGGGATAGCTTCTGCCATAGCCCTAATGAAGCCCGCGGAGAGGTCTTCTGAGGGAAAGAGACATCTTTTAATCCAGCAGAGAAGGCTCGGCCGGCAGGTTACCGGAAACCTTGGATGAGGAGACGCAGGTATCACCCCAGGGTTCGTAAGGAATCTCCTCCTCACTGACGTTCACTGGGGGACGGTGAGGGGGCCCAGCACCCAGGCTCCTCGGCAGCAGCATCAAGGGTGTCGTTGGTGCTGGAGGCTGTACGGGCATAGATGGTGTCTGGGCACTGAAAGCTCAGAGGGGACCAAAGGCCCTGGAGCTCCCGATGGCCCGGGAATGGGCTCAGGTAATGGAGGCACTGTTGAGGGCTTCGGGCGTGGCACTGGATCCTCTTCCTCAGAGGAACCGGGGATTGGTATCGCTCTAGAGGGGGAAACTTGGTGGCCGATGGAGAACTGAGGGAGCCCCAGGAACTGGTTGGGTCGGCAGGATGTCGAGCCGCTCCAGCAGAGGTGCTAACAGCGCAGGCGCTGGTTCTGGTGCCTATATGGGAGCTGGCGCCGGGGGGGGGGGGGGGCAGTTCAAAGATCTGGAAGACTGAGAACTGACGATGCCCTTGGCGCTCTGCAGTTGTGTCCTGCAGCATCCAACAGCATCTACTGGTGCCCACAATGGTGAAAGCATCTATAGGGCCCATAGTACTTTCACACTCATCAACGATGGATCACATCAATGGCACCAAACGAAGCTACACCCAGGGCTTCAACGGCACTTGACCGAATCTTGATCATTTCGAATGTATATAGTGCCATCTCTGGCACCCAAATACCTCAACAGCCTGGCGATACCGATAGAAATCCCGGTGCCCGAAGTCATCAATGGACTGGCGGTACTAACGATACCAGGGACGCCTGCAGGCTGAGGCTCTGCAGCCCAGACATAGCTCATTGGTGCCTGGAGGAACCAGTGACTGCCAGCGCCATCGACTGTTCCCCTCTGCTCACCTATCCGTCCATAGATGTCAATGGTGCAAGCTTGATGGCATCCCTCACCAGTGGCTATTGCTGACTATAGTCTTGCTAGTGCTCATTAACACTGATAGTGCATAAATCCAGAGGGGGCCTCCGATGCCTCCAGATCCCAGTGGCTCAGGGCTCCTGAGATCATCTGCATACATGGTGCTTGACAGCTGTAGGTTAGTGATAGGACCAGCATAATGCCCCTCAGTGCCCCGTCAGGACATCGCAAAGGAGCCTCAAGGGTATCAGATTACTGTGCCTGGATGCCTCAGTGTACCAGGGTGCCTTCAGTAAGTGGCGACCCCGGCACTTGAGCTGTTCAAGACCGAAATTCCTGTCGCTCGAGGGCTTCAATGGCACTCTAGGGATTTGAAAGAGCCCCGGCGGTTGATGGCCTCTGGGACGACCAGGGTGCTTAATGGTGATCCTAGTACCTCGTTGATGGTGCTAGACATTGTCGAAAGCGGCAATGAAAGGCATCAGTGGCCAGCATGCCCGATGGCCTCCATGGCAGCCCTACACCTTGATGGCATTGAGGGCACGCACCACGATGGTCCTAAGGGTGGCCGGACAGAAGCCACACACCTCAACAGTATCAAGGAAAGCCACTCATGCACCTCGATGGGATTGAGAGCCTCTATGGCATTGAGGCATTGACATCAAGGGGGGACTATGGCGCTTGATAGCAGACCTGGTACTCGACATTAGATGTCGCTGCCACTATTCCACCACATTGAGGCCCAAGACGCTCGATGATGCCGGTGAATCAAAACTCTATGTCCACAAATCCCTACAGCACAGAAGGCCCTTATGGCATCGAAGGTGGTCATGCATCCCGATAGCATTGATGGCACCCCAGCACCTTGAAGGCAAAGGTGACCATGGTGCTCAATGGCATTCCTGGCCCAGATGTAGTCCTGACATCAATACGACAGGTTAATAGTGCGTTGGTCACAGATGTGGATGGGCAACTATTACTGGGCATGGCACCAAAGGTGCGGCAGCAAGCTGCTTGCCCAGGTTCCTCCTCACAAGCAGACTGCACTGCCATCACCAGCAAGCAAGGCGGGGGGGGGGGGGGGGGGGGGGGGGGAAAGCTACCTCATCTAGGGCTCCTGCTCGAGAAGACTAGTTCTTTTGAATGTGGGGAGGATGGGCTTTCCACCCCCTCCCCACAGGAAGCGTGGTCCTCGATCTCTGTACTGTCAGAACCTCCATTGATGCTGATCGATCAGTGAAATGACAGAACTCCTGCCCGGGTAGAATGCAGACAAGTCCCCAGGCTCAGTGGCCTACACGGATCATCCACAGACTGCAGTCAGTCCTGCCAGCAGCTGACAAAGGTACAAAAACAGACAATGCAAGGAGAGGACAGATACTAAACATCTAGTGCAGGTTTTTTTTTCCTAAACAATGGATAGAAAAACTCTGCCAGACTGCACAGCGACTAAGGCCCGCCATGCGGCAGGCGGACAAAGGAAAGAAGAAGGAAAAGGAAAAGAAAACTACCATAAGGTAAAGGAAAGAAAACAGCTGCAGCTCTAGAAAAACCTAGATACTTACCTGTAACAGGTGTTCCCCCCTAGGACAGCAGGATGTTAGTCCTCACATGTGGGCGACATCATCCGATGGAGCCCAGCACGGAAAACTTGTCAAAGTTTCTAGAAGCTTTGACCAGCATGCCCCTATCCACACGTCCATGCAAGATCCCCCCTTCAGTCTCATAACAGATAAAAATACGAACGAAAAAATAAAACAAACCGGAGGGCGACCCAACTCAATAGGGTGGTGGGTGGGATTCCTGAGGACTAACATTCTGCTGTCCTAGGAGAACACCTGTTACAGGTAAGCAACTGCGCGTCCTCCTAGGACAAGCAGGATGGTAATCCTCACATGTGGGTGATTACCAAGCTCCAGGCTGTCCCTCAGCAGCAGGAGAGACCAGTCACTGAACAAAGTGCCAATGGGCACAACAAGAACTGAGGTGCTGTTGGTCAGCTGGGAACTGCCTGGTTCCAAGCAGGGCTGCTAGGTTGGAAGAGTTGGGTTCAGGCTTGAAAGAGATTGCTAAGAACAAACTGGCCAAAAGCAGTACCCTGTCGACCATCTTTGTCTAAGCAGTAATTCGCTGCAAACATGCAAAGGGAACTCCATGTGGCTGTGTGGCAAATTTAGACTGTTCACAGAGGAGCTACTGATGTCGCTATGGCCTGCACAGAGTGAGCTTTGATTTGGTCTGTCAGCTGAAGGCCCACTTACGCATAGCAGAAGGCAATGCAATCCGCCAGCCAGTTGGAAAGAATCTGTTTACCCACTGCCACCCTCAGCCTATTGGTATCAAAGGACACAAAGAGCTGGGTGGACTGCCTGTGCATTCTAAATAGAAAGCCAGAGCCCTCTTGCAGTCCAAAGTATGAAGAGCCCGTTCCCCTGGGTGGGAACAAGGCCTGGGAAATGAGGTGGATAAAACAAACAATGGACTGATTTGATGTGGAAATCAGTCACAACCTTAGGTAGGAACTTAGGGGGCGTACGCAATACCTCACAATCATAGGAAAACATCGTGCAGGGCGAGAACGTAACCAAGGCTTGAAGCTCACCAACTCTGTAAGCCGACGTAATCGCCACTAGGAATATAAATTTCCAGGTGAGGAACTTCAGGTCGCAGGAGTGCAACAGCTCAAAGGAAGGACGCATAAGCTGCGCTAGGACAATGATGAGGTCCCAGGACGCAACAGGAGACCAAAGAGTGGGCTTCAGCTGGAGCAGACCCCTCATAAAGCGACCTACTATAGGCTGTACAGAGATGGGCGAGCCAGCAACACCCCAATGGTACGCACTAACAGTGCTGAGACAGACCCTGACTGAGCTGGTGTGAAGCCCAGACTCGGAAAGGTGCCACAAGTAGTCCAACAGTTTGGGAAGGGGGCATATGAATGGATCCAAGGCACGCCCTGCACACCAAGTTGAGAATTTTAGATTTTTATCTTCCGCTTTTTTACACTTTTTTTTCCAGCATTTCAAAGCATATTACATTCAGGTACTGTAGGTATTTCCCTATCCCCAGAGGGTTTACAATCTAAGTTTGTACCTGAGGCAATGGGAATCTTCACAAGGAAGATCACAAGGAAACTTCTCCATTTCAAACTGTAAGACTTCTTGGTGGAAGGTTCGGATGGCGCCGGGAACCCTGGTTCTGAGTTATCAGATCAGGCGCCATTTAGGATGAATGGGGTTCCTGACTGATAGATCCCGAAGGAGAGGGAACCAGACCTGTCTAGGCCAATAAAGCACCACAAGGATTATGATCCCTCCATCCTGTTGAAGCTTGAGCAGGGTCTTCAAGATGAGTGGGAGAGGAGGGTATGCGTACGGCAGACCCTTCCCCCAGTGAAGGGAAAAGGCGTCGCAGGCTAGATTGTCGTCCCCCCCGACAGCTCACCTTGGAGTAGAATGGGGAGGCAAAGAGATCTACATCTGGGGTACCCCACTGACAAATTCCTGGCCACCTCCGGAATGAGGGTCGACTCGTGTGGCTGAAACGAGCGGCTTAGCCGGTCCGCCAGCACATTTAGAGTCCCTGGCAGGTAAGTCGCTCACAGCGACATCCCTTGTGCCAGAGCCCAGAACTACACCTGCACCGCCTCTTGACAGATGAGGAACGATCCCATGCCTCCATGTTTGCTGATATACCACATTGTAATTTGGTTGTCTGTCCAAATCAGGACTTCCTTGCATGACAACCGATCCCTGAATACCCAGAGGGTGTAACAGATCGCCAAGAAGTTTATTTGGCAGCGGGCTTCGTGAGTGGTCCAGAGACCCTGCGTGTGGAGACTGTCCACGTGGGCCCCCCCAGCCGAGAAGAGGAGTCTGTGGTGAGGATGACCTGAGGCGGGGCAGTCTGGAAGGGAATTCCCCACTCCAAGTTGCAGAGGTTTTCACACCAGGATAGGGACACTTTCAGAGGTTCCGTAACTGAGAGACCGATCTTGAGGTCCTGGAAGGCCTGTTGCCATTGCAACCTCAAGGTCCACTGTGCCCCTCCGCATGTACAAGTGGGCGAGAGGGGTAACATGGACAGAGGCCGCTCATCGCCCCCGCTTGAGAGACTCTCTTGATTAACCAGTCGTCTAGGTACGGGAAAACGTGTACCATATGACACCTGAGGTACGCAGCCACCACCGCTAAGCATTTCGTGAAGAAGCAAGGGGCTGAGGCTAACCCAAAAGGTAGCACTATGTACTGGTAATGAGCTTTCCCCAAAACAAAGCAGAGAATGGGGAAGATAGCAATATGAGAATAAGCCTCCTTGAGAGAGAGGGAGCAAAGCCAGTCTCCTCTTTTGAGGAGCGGGACCAGAGTGCCCAGAGAAACCATCTTGAACTTTTCTTTTAAGAGAAATTTGTTCAACGCCCTGAGGTGGAGAATGGGGTGCAAGCCGCCATTTCTCTTCGGTATAAAGAAATACCTTGAATAGAACCATCGGCCTTGCTGAGGACGATAGGTGCGGTTCTACCGCACCTATCGTGAGAAGGGCGGAGAGTTCTGTCTGAAGTATAGCCTGCTGGGAGGATGAACCCCACAATGGACATGAGGGGAGAGTTCTCTGGAAGTTTCGGAAATTGAGCCAGTACACTTGACGGACTATGGTAAGAACTAATTGGTCCGAAGTGATGGTCCTCCAGTGGTGGCCGAAGGCAATGAGTCTGCCTCCTACTGGGGGATCCGGTGCTGGGGGTATATTTGGCCGACTCATGCTCCCTCGCCACTGGTCAAAAGCCCGTGGATGGGACTTGCTGTGGTGCTGGCTGAGATCTGGGTGCCCTCTGCTGAAGGGGGCTGCCCCTGAAGCTAGTACATGGCTTGCAAGCTTGAGAAGCTGGTGAATAGTATTTCCGCTGCCTGTAGAAGGACTTCCTGGTGCTTGGCCTGGAAGATTTCCTGGCAGAGGAAGGAGCGTCCAAAGAAGTAGCTGAGAGCTGATGGAGGGTTTTTGTGGTGGTCTTTCAATTGGGCCACTGCATCCCGGACCTTATCCCCCAAGGAGGTTGTCACCTGTGCACGGGAGGTCTGCCAGCTTCTCCTGCACCTCTGGGTGGAGGTCAGAAGCCCGGAGCCAGGCCATTCTGCAGGCGCCTATGCCCACAGTAACTACTCGGGCAGTGGTTTCGAACATATTTGTAGGTGCATCTCGCCTCATGTTTGCCAGCCTCTAACCCCTGTAAGGATGATAGCCGAGAGAGACTCCAGCTGCTACGGCAAGCTCTCTGCGATGTCCTGGACCCGTTTCCAGAGGTTCCGTTTGTATTGAACTGGTAGGCGGCAATATAGGAATGAGCATTGTGCCCTGAAAAATCTTTCTGCCCAGAGTATCCAGCTCCCTATGTTCTCTCCTGGGAGGGGCAGAGGCATGAGTGCAGGAGCATTTAGCCTTCTTGAGGGTGGGCTCTCTATAACCACCGACTGGCGGGGGAGGTGCTGCCATTCAAATCCCAAGTCCTGCTGTACCAGATAGGTGGCAACCGCCTTCCTATTCACTGGAAAGATGGAGATCGGGTGTTCCCACATCCGAAGGAGAAGGTTCTTAAAGATGTGGATAGGAACCGCCACAATTTCCTTGGGAGTGTTGACAAACTGGAGCACTTCTAGCATCTTATGCTGCGCATCCTCCTCTGTAAGAAGTAGGAAAGGGATAGCCGCGGCCATGGCCCTGACGAACCCCGCAAAGGTGAGATCCTCTGGTGGAGATTGATGCTTTTCCTCTGGCAGGGAAGGCTCGGAGGGGGGGGGTCATCCAAAAACTCTTTGGAAGACTCCAAGGAGTCATCCCACGCATAAGCCCCTTCCTCCTCACTGAGGCCATCACAGAATCACCACGGGCAATACTCGTGAAGGATCCTAGCTCTGGCCCTGATGACTTCGGAGGCACTGAGGGCCCCGTGGGAATAGACGGTTCCCCTGGTAATGGGGAAACAGAGGATTGCGGGAGACTAGAGGGCCCAGGCACAGGTTCGTAGAACAAACGCCTCGGGAACATGGCACCGGCTGCATCTTCCTCCTCGGAGGACCCAATGATAGGGATTGCTCCTGAGGGGGACATCTATGGCTGTTGGGGAACCAAAGGTCTCTCTGGCACCAGTTGTGTGCTAGATGATGGAGGCTCCAGCACTGGCATGGGGGCCAGAGGTGGGGGGGGGGGAGGCTTGATGATCCACAGACACCACGATGTGCACACTATGGTCCAACTCCTCCTGAAAGTCCAGTGAGGCCAGACTGAGGGAGGGGGATGAGGTGTCACAGGCTCTATACCTTGGTCCTTCAAGGTGGCATGGTGCCCGGCACGGATGTTGGTGGGGGAACGCCTGGGACTCCCAGGTATGTGGGAGGATGTGGCAGTATGGCAGCTGCCAGTACCGCACCGGAACTGGAGCCACGTGCCGATGGCGACCGGTATCAATGCTTGTGGGATCTCCCATGGTGCTCGGCCTGGTCTTTCCCTGGCGCCAAGGAGGTGGAGGATCCCCATGTCCTGGAAACCAGTGAGATCATGGAGGACCAATCACTGTTCCCTCGATCCTTCAAAGAAGATTACGACAGAGGAGTGGTGAGAGGGAGCATATCAAGGGACTCCCCTCGATCCCCCAGCGTTGACTACTCCGACACGGTGTGGATGAAGCAGATTTTCGAGGAACGAAAGCTTCTCCATTTTATCCAGGTGAGCACAACGGCCTTTTGGGGGGGGGGGGGGGGGGGCATCTGGTCACACAGCTGACTCCCACGGACTTCGTGCGAAGCTCCCAGGCAGAGGATGCAAACCTCATGCGGATCCGTGATGGACATGGTCTGCGGGCATTAGGGGCACTGACGAAAGCCGGATTCCATAAAAATACCCGACGTGTGGTTGATGACCGGTGGTCACCGAAAAGCAATGCCGGGAATTGACCACAAAGAAGAAAAACAGAGACTTTGAACCTACCGCGAAGAGGGACCCAACAATGATATTAGGGGAAAAACACTTCTTGCAAGTAAAAAAAAAAAAAAAAAAAAAAAAGAACAGAGCTCCACGAACCATGAGGCAACTGAACCTTGGAAAAAGAGAGACTGAAGGGGGAATTCACATGGACATGCAGATAGCGGCATGCTGGTCAAAGCTTCTAGAAACTTTGACAAACATTTTCCATGCCGGGCTCCATCGGACGATGTCACTCACATGTGAGGATTACCATCCTGTTTGTCCTAGGAGAAAAATCACTTACAAAAACTGAGGAGAGAGAAAAGCTGAATACCATGAGACACAGAGCTCCTGCAACCATACGGGATCCACAGAAAAAAAAGACAGAGGGACTCTGCCTAGGGGGCAGGGTGGTGACTACAGCTCCACATGCTCAATAGGGCATGTTTGAAAGTTCTAGATTCTTTGATCTCAAAATTCCATGCTAGGCTCCATCTGATGTCACCCATGTGAGAACTACCATCCTGCTTGTTCTCAGAGAAGTGCAGTTTCTATAGAAAAGGAAAATAAAGCACAAAGTCATAATATGACGTTGGTGTGAGGAAGGCTTAGTGCAGATGTGCCATTTTTAGTGTCACAGTAGCAGGGGTACGCTCTGAATAGAGCCGAACGGCAACTCTAGCCATCGTTGCATCAAGCAGGCAGCTTGTTACAGGACTGTGTTACAAAATATCTCCTGCTGTCATAAGGCCAGTCTCACAGCTCTTATTGCGAGCCAGGTTCCGGCAGCAGATGACATTTTGTAACACGACTCCTGCTTCCGCCCACCCAATGATTTGGCAGGCCACCACGCAGCCCGTCCTGTGGCAGTCAAAAGTAGAGAAGACCTATGGTCTCTAGCAAACCCCATCTCGCTAGCAGCTGAATAAGAGGACCAGGCCAGAGACTATATGTGTGAGCCTGCATGTGGGTGTTCGCGGGTCGGGAGGCTCCTCACACCACAGGGGCGGGGCGGGATTGGCCCCACCGATGTGCTCCCTCGGACCTGAGCGCCCTGACACGGAGAATCCCCCGGCGTCCTAGAACAAAAAGTAGTACTTACCTCCAGCCCTGTGAAAAGAGAACAAAACGGGAGGAGGCAGGAAATGAGAGAAGAAGACAACGGCAAACAGCCTGTCTGCAAGTCACTATTAACTAGGGAAAGAGACCTGTTCCCTGGTTGTAACTTCTAAAAGAGCTAAAACTCTAACCAATTAATGGTTTCTTTAACAGTACTTGATCCCTCCTAAAGAAATTAACCGAAAAACTTAAGACCCTAAGGCCAAGTGCTGGGGACCTCAGTGTCCCCTGCTCACATCTGCTGGAGTCAGAACTATACTTAGAATTGGGACAGGGGAGGCGTGGTTATATGGGACCTCCCCTGAGAGTTTTGTTCTGACTCCATCTGCTGGACGGGGGACATAACCCACCGTCTGGAATGATCCTGGTACGTACAGGGAACTTGGCATGCCATTTCTAAAAGGTTGCCTAC
Source organism: Rhinatrema bivittatum (assembly GCF_901001135.1). Taxonomy (NCBI): domain Eukaryota; kingdom Metazoa; phylum Chordata; class Amphibia; order Gymnophiona; family Rhinatrematidae; genus Rhinatrema; species Rhinatrema bivittatum. The sequence continues at coordinate 242,237,131 of NC_042620.1, forward strand.
CCCTGGTTTAGAGTATACATGAAGAAGTTCTTTCCTGAGAGGGTGGTAGATGCCTGGAGTAACTTCCTAGCAGAGGTGGTGGACACACATACTGTGACAGAATTTAAATATGCTTGAGACAAATATAAAGAACAGTGGAAAGATTAGGATTAAGAGGTTTGGCAAATAGACCTGGAAGGGGGAGTAGGGGAGAGAGATGTTGATTTAACTATGGGACTGTGTGTGGTTAACTACTCAGGATAGTAGAACTTCAAAAGCAGGAAGACAAACACTGACTTGGATAAAGGACCAATATCATGCAAGTACAGTTGACAGCTGGGCTAGAGTAGTGTAGATAGGAACAACCAGGCAAGTTATTGATCTGTATCTGCCATTATCTACTGTTACAATGCTACCTTGTAATTAAGTATACCATCATCTCATCTCCATTTCTTTTGTAAATCTGCTGTGTTGTAGACAATAAGAACACAATTATGGGTCATAAAAAGCTAACAATTTAAATATTTATTCATAAACCATTTAAAATCCCCCAAAACACTGAAATAAGCTTAACTATAAACAGATGTACAAGACTAACAGCTATGTAGGATAGACAAGCACTACAATTTTTTTTTAAACTGTGATGGAGTTATTTTATAAAGCTTAGGATCAATGTATTTACATCTTTTGCTGCTTTTACATTTATAAAAATATTTTATTTAATCCATAACATTGTTTCCAAAAACTATTTTCAGACTTTTTTTTCTCAATATAAATTGTAATGGAGTTTCAGTAACGTAGCAGATGAAAATTCAAAACAATTAAAAACAAGGAAATTAAAAATCATCTTGTTTACAGTGTAGGCACCATTGAAAATAATTGTCCTTGGCATATCTAACCACATACCATCTTTTACAAGTGTCCCATATATAAAAACACTGTAATGGCAGATTCTGAATAAAAATGCAGCATTTTCATGCACACCAATGCTATTTTTATCTGAATATTTGGCAGATACATTTCAGATTTGTTTTTTAAATGTCTCTGTGCAAAAACAAAATAAAATAAAAAAAAACATATAAAATAAATTTACACCAACAACTCCAAAACGGTTAAGTACTGAAATACATGCCCAGTTCAAAAGTTCAGCATAATATACATACTGGGTCAAGGGGAAAAAAAAGATATTACCCATCTAGCAGTACCATAAATATATAAATGAAAGCAAGTTTACAGTCTTACCTACCATTTATTATGAAAAAACAAATCACAATGTACTTTTTAGTACTATTTTTTGAAAGAATATCTATAACTTGTAAATTGCATATTGACTGGTAAATACATCTTTAAAATAGTTTCACAAAATCATAAGCATATGATATTTTTTTAATGTGTTTTAGGAACAGAAAGATTCATAAATATTTTACACAAAAATGTACCATTACCAGGGGGATAGGGGAATGCTGGTGTCAACTGTTCACTCATACCTTCGTGTGAGGTATTGCTCACATGACACCCGTGTTCAGGCTCCCCTCCGATATAATGTACATTATTGAAACCAAAGCAAAAAAAAAACACCCTTTCAGTGACTGTAGTTATTGCCCTAAAGACCCACTGTATTGCTTTTAAATTTACTAGCTTGAAAAATGAAAATTAATTTCTACTTGAAACTTCTAGAAGTCAATGCAAATACATCAGGTCATATTTTTACTATGTTAACTTAATTATAAGACATATTGCTCTCAAAATATGTGGAGATCATCGAGCTGCCCATAATTTGTACCAACAGGAAAAAAAAAAAAAAAAAAAAAAAGTACTACACACACTGTTGCGGGCTTATAAAATTCTAGGGCTTGATTATATATTTTCAAAGCAGGTCCAGCAGTAACATCCTACTGACTATTGGTCACCATTTACAATATGCTTGTGAAAAGATAGATTGTAAGATTGTTACTGATTTACAAAAGCTTAACTTATCTGCAATACAAAAGACCTGTACGTTCCATCAATGTACAGTGTAACGACACCACAACATACCAAACTTGCACATCCTAGATTCACCAATAGTTACTAGCAAAACTGCATACCAACATTTATCAGATTAAACAAAGGTGAACTGTATTAAAAGTTATATCAGTCTTTACAAAATAATTTCCTGAAAATATAAAAACCATTTACACCATCACAAAATAGTTGAAGCAGTTTTTCCCAAATCCTTGATCACCATCAATATGTTTGTAAGGATCCAAAAGGCACAAGAAGCTCATGAGCTAAGCACTGCCAAGCTTGAAGTAGTTTTGGTGGGTTCCACTAGATCCATTTGAAACAGCAGAGTTCTTTACAGTAAGTTTCTTATGATGAGTCATTAACAGAAAACCTGTCAAAGAGTAAATGAGACCAGTTGGTAAACTTCTTTAAAACCAAACATTTCTCTGTCAATTCTTCTAATTTTGAAGATTAATGTAAAAATTACTACTTACCTGATAATTTTGTTTTTCTTAGTATAGACAGATGGACACAGGTCCAGTGGGTTATGCCCCTCTGCCAACAGATGGAACCAGAGCAAGCTGATGTCACAATATATATACTCCTGAGTGACACCAGTCTGCCAGTACTCTCTTCAAACGCAACTGTGGACAGACTAGCAAAAAACTTGATTAACAACAGTCAACCATTACTGTATTCAAACACTAAACTCAAGCAAGGAACATATGTACCCCAATCTAGGGACTGGAAGAACCCTTACCAGTAATCCCCTAAAACACGTAGTCCCACAGAAAGACCCTCGACACAATCATTCGGCAGCCGAGGGTGGGAAGCTGAGACCATCTGTCTTCACTAAGGAAAATGAAATCAGGTAAGTATAATTTTCCATTTTCTAGCGTGTAGACAGATGGACTCAGGGCCAGGGGGATGTACCAAACCTACTCCCGAATAGGGTGGGAGGCTGCCTGTGGTCCAGTCAACACCCCACATGCAGAGTCTGCATCCTCCTGGGCCTGCACACCCAGATTATAGAACCTGGAAAAAGTATGTAAGGAAGACCATGTCGCAGCTCGGCAAATATTGATGGGAGACAACAATCTAACCTCCGCCCATGACACTACTTGAGCCCTAGTGGAATGAGCTTAACCTGAACAGGCAAGGGCTTTTCAGCAGCCACATACTCTGCCGTGACTACCTCCTTAATCCAGTTAGCTATAGTAGCCCACAAAGCTTGTTCGCCCTGTTTCCTTCCACCATGAAGGACAAAACAGGTGACCTGTCTTTCAGAAAGGTTTCGAAACCTCTAGATACCGCACAAGTCTCTTGACATTCAAGGGATGCAGGAGGAGATACTCTTCCACATTTCTTACCTTATCCAGGGATGGCAAGGAAATGGACTGATTCTAATGAAATTCCGACACCACTTTGGGCAAGAAAGATGGAACAGTATTTAGTTGTAATGCCCCTGGAGTCACACAAAGGAACGGCTCCTGGTAAGGCAAGGCCTGGAGCTCAGAAATTCGATGCGCAGAATATATATTCACCAGGAACATGGTCTTCAAGGTCAACAACCGCAAGGAAAGGCTACGCAGCGGTCAGAACGTAGGGCCCGCTAAGAATTCCAGCACCAAATTAAGACTCCACAATGGAATTGGTAATCTCAAGGGAGGCCAGAGATGCTTCACTCCCTTTAAAAAAAAAAGGCCACATCAGGATGAGATAAGGAATCACCATTCATTGGGCCTCTGAAACAGGCAAGAGCTGCAACCTGTACCTTTCAAGGAGTTAAGAGCCAATCCTTATGTAACCCATCCTGCAAAAATTCCAGAATGAGCAGGAGCTTAATCGAACGAGGAAGAACACCTCGATCCTCACACTAGGCCTCAGTCTCCAAACCCGCACATAGGTCAAGGAAGTGGAGAACTTCTGAGGGTGGAGCAAGCTAGCAATCACTGCAGAAGAAAATCCACGCTTCAACAAGTGAGCCCTCTCAAGGGCCAAACCGTAAGACAAAATAGAGTCGGATCTTCGTGAAGGACAAGTTCCTGCTGCAACAGATTCTTGCGCGAGGAAGATGAGGGGGGGGGGGGGGTGGAAGAGGTCTCCACCAGTAGACTTCGATTTCGATCTGCATGCCATAGTCATCAGGGCCAATCAGGTGCCACCAGGAGTATCATCCCTCAATGGCCTTCGATCCTGCGAACCATCCTTCCCAATAAGGGCCACGAAGGAAAGGCATAAAGCAAGTTGTCTTCTGGCCAGACCTGTACGAGAGCATCTATGCCCAGGGACCACAGATCTCTCCTGCGACTGAAGAATCGAGGAACCTTCGCATTGTGAGAATTCACCAGCAGGTCTAAGAATGGAAGGCCCCAAGCAATCCACTATCAGCAAAACCTCGACCGACAACACCCATTCTCCTGGGTCCAGGCTCTCCTTGCTGAGAAAGTCTGATCTTATGTTGCCTTTTCTTGCAACGTGAAATGCCGAGATCTGTAGATGTCCTTCCACCCATTCCATAAGTTGGTCTATTTCATGCAACACTTGTTGGCTCTTGGTTCCTCCCTGTCAATGAGGTTACTGTCGTTGCGTTGTCCAATACTACTCAGACTGCTTGACCCTGCAGTCTGTGGCTGATCTGCAAGCATGCCAACTGGCATCCGGGTTTCCAGGCAATTGATGTTCCAGAGGGACTCGTTGGCATTCCAACACCCCTAGGCCGTCAGGCTCCTGACAGTGAGCTCCCCAACCCTGGAGATTTGCATCTGTTATGAGTATCACCCAGTTCTGGGAGGTCAAGGAAACACCCAATCTCAGATGAGCCTCCTTTAACCACACTGGAGGCAAGAGCAGATTTCTATCGGCAAGTGGAGTCGAACCGAATAGTCCTGAGACTGTGTGTTCCAATGAGATAGCAGTGAGCGCTGAAGAGGATGCGTATGCATCCTCACCCACGGCACCACTTCCAGGGTTGCCACTATCAAACTGTGCACTTGTAGACAGGACTATACTGTTGCGCAAATAGTGCCCACCAACTGATGCACCTGCGACATCAATTTCTGAATTCAAACTTCTGGCAGGAAAACCTTGTCCTACCTCGTGTCAAACCGAGCACCCAGATATTCCAGCAACTAAGATGGCTGAAGATTGCTCTTGGCCATGTTTACCACCCAACTGAGCTCCTGCAACAAGGAAATCACCTTGCGGGTCACCAGGTGGCTCTCTTCCTGAGACGGCTTGAATCAGCCAGTCGTCCTACTACAGGTGTAGTAGGATCTCATCTCTTATCAACACCGCCACTACTAGCACCATGATCTTGGAAAATGTCCTGGGAGCAGGGGCTAGACTAAAAGGCAGCGCCCGAAACTGATAATTGCGCCCCAGCACCGCAAAACGCAGAAAACGTTGGTGCTCCAAATGGATGGGAATATGAAGGTAGGCCTCGGACAGATCCAGGGAGGTCAAATTCCCCCGACTGCATGGCCATAACCACTGAGCGTAATGTTTCTATGCAAAAATAAGTCACCCTCAAATGACAGTTGACATTTGAGATCCAGGATGGGACGAAAGGAACCCTCCTTCTTGGGCACAAAAAAATAAACTGAATATCGCCCCATACCTTCTTGAGATGTAGGCACTGGAACCACAGCCTCAGCCAGAGGAGCCTTAGAAGGGTAGATTCCACTGCCTGCTTCTTTTGCGGCGAGTGGCAAGACACCATGAACATGTCAGAGGAATACTGCAAAATTTCAGTGCATAGCCTTCTCGTATCACCAAAGGATCCACTGGTCCGAAGTGATCTCAATCCACCTCTGATAAAAGAGAGAGGCGTCCCCCTCTCTCTTAAGAACATAAGATATGCCATACTGGACCAGACCAAGGGTCCATCAAGCCCAGTATCCTGTTTCCAACTGTGGCCAATCCAGGTTACAAGTACCTGGCAAGTACCCAAACATTAGATAGATCACAAGCTATTATTGCTTATTAATTACCATCATAGCAGTTTATGGATTTATCCTCTAGGAACTTATCCAAACCTTTTTTTATACCCAGTTAGAATAACTGCTGTAACCACATCCTCTGGCAATGAATTCTAGAGCTTAACTATGCACTGAGTGAAAAAGAATTTTCTTCGATTTGTTTTAAAGGTGTTTGTTCCTAAAGGAGTGTTGACAAACCTTCATTGGGAAGCTCGGGAGGATCTGCCACCCGAGCCTGCTCTTCTCAAGATGTCTGGGACGAAAGAACAGACCTACTGAAAGGTCGAGTACTCTGAAAGGTCAACCCCCTGTAGGGACGAAATTGCTTGGAACTCCGGAGATGACCCCCTCATACCAGAGGGGCACTGCAATTGCTCTTACCCTCCAGCAATAGAGAGACTGGAATTCAGCCTACTTACTGGCCAATTTCTCCAACTCACTCCCAAACAAGAGTGAACCTCAAAGGCATTTTTGTAAGATTAACTTTGGAGTTAACGCCTGGCCACAACCACTGAAGCCACTCCTCTGGCCAAGATACAGACCAAATCACAGCCCACATCAGATAAAAAGGCGGCAGCGGGTTCTATAACTGCTCTGGAACTCACTCCAGAATAATCAACTTCCTGAGAGAGAAGCAGACAAGATCGTGCCACTAGGGCGCAACAAGAAGCTATCTGTAAAGTCATTGCCACTGCTTCAAAGGCTTGCTTAAGGATAGCCTCAATCCTCCTATCATGCACATCCTTCAGGGCCACTCCTCCCTCCACAGGGATAGTCGTTCGCTTAAGAGATGGCACAGACCAGCATATCCACTTTTAGAAAATGCAATAGCTCCCTCACCGCTGGATCCAATGCCCAACCCTCTGAAATTTTCCTCTGGGGCGCCCATTCAAGATCAATCATTTCCTAAATGGTGTCCATAACAGGGGTTAAAAAAAAACAAAAAACAGGCTTTACACAAGGAACCCAAAATGGGATTCTTCTTCGGTTCAGACAGGGAATTTGCACCAGGAACACCCAGCACCTTCAAAGTTTGGGAAACCAGGGCTGGCAGTTCATCTATGAAAGAACTGCAACATGGTCCCATCTTCCAGAGAATCAGGATCTGCCTCATCATCAGTTCCACCCAGGTTCCTGTCTGGCGCTTAAACATAGGACTGGAAGGAGGGGCTACCAGCTGAGGGTCCAACCTGACAGGAGTGGGCAAAGCTGAGAACTGTGCTTGAAGAAAGGATTGCAAACCATGAAAAAAAAAACTCCACCCAGAAAAAAGCAGCCGGATCCAGGCCAAACCCAGAAGGAACTGGAGCAGGACCCATTGTACTGCCATCTCCTGTGGAGGATACAGTTAAGGAAGTTCAGGCTGAGATGTCCAAATATGACAAGCAACGTAGAGAAAAAGGCGCTTAGGTTTCTTGCTCACCAGTGCCATCAGTGCACAGGCGACAGAGAATGTGCATCCAGCTGGCTCATGCTGAAAAATTTCAAGCGCACAAAATTTGTGTGCCCCAAAAGCTAAATGCCGCCAAAACATACATGCACAAACTGTGCGCCAAGGTCTGGGTGAACCAACAATGCTTAAGTTGTGCATGCAAAAGTTGTGCTCAAAATGGAGTGCACAATGCGTGCGCAGAGTTGAAGCACTGCTCACACCGATGTCCTGTAGAGGGCAGTAAAGCACATCAGAAGTGCGCAAACACGCCACTGTGGCCTACCACATGTGGCGCAAGCAAAAAAACCTAACCGCAGGGCCTAGCCCACTAGCTCGCTCAACCTTCCAGGCTACCCAGTTCCCCTAACCCCAAGGGGAGTGGGAACAGACATCAGAATGACTCACCACATACGGAAACTGGAGGAAGTCCTGCAAACCCTTCTATACTGTCTCTGCCTTTTAAAAAAAAAAAAAAAAAATTTGTACTTACCCGAGCTCAGCCGTTACTAGCTGAGTACAGAAAGAGTCTCTGGCTGCGAGAGGAAAGGGCATGTGCCGTCACCGCTGCACCTGGCTTCCTGCACCCACTGCCTTTAAACTGTACAATCAGCCAAGTCCACGCCGGGAAACCCAGCTACAGAACCAAGGCACACATCTGAGGGACCACGGAAATCACCTCAGGAATTCTCAAATGGGGTAGGGACCTTCTGGTATTACTGCAAGAGAGCGGGGCTTTTCTTTTTCTATTTTAAATTCTCTTTCCAAAATCTAAAGCAATCCCCACAGGGAGATGTACGTTCATCATCTGCTGGAGACTAAGAATACTAGCAGGCTGGTGTCAACGCAGGAGTATATATGCTGTGACGTCAGTTTGCTCTGCTGTATCTGTACAAACAACACTAAAGCACCACTCATATGCTAATAGCAAACCCAGGTTTATTTGCTGATGCCATTTTAAGACACTTGCCTGTGTTGTAGAGATATGAAATATATTGAATTAAAACACAAAACATGTGGATTTACCCAAAAAGTGTCACATGTGCTCAACAAATGAACAGAAACTGATGTAAATGCAATGGCTGCTGGCTCTCAGCATGGTGGCTGGGAATTGAATGGTGCTCAGGCATAAGCACATTAAACATGCAGCAGAGCCACTCAAGAACTCTGTACAGGAATGAACCACTGCACAGAGAAATTTCTCAAATTTTAGTCCAAATCCAAGTCCAGGTTACAAAAATCAGCATCGCAGTGCAGCAGATACAGGGGAGTCAACATAATGGCAGTTCAGAAGACAAAAGCTCATGTTCTATCTCCTGCTCCTTCCCCTTATTTCATTTTTAAAACAGAAGTACACACTGAGGGTGGAGCTATAGCTGCGTAGACTAGCACAAGCTTTCCTGTATTGCCATGCTGCTGACCTTCCTGACAGCCAAGTAGGGCAAACCAAGTAAAACGAGGCTACCCTAGTTCCAAGACCATGCTGAGCAAGGAATACTACCATTCCTGGGAAGATGACTTATGAAATCAGTATAGTTGGAGATTAGGTGGAGACCAATGATAGGCAGAAGACAATTGTAATGGAGTGGCAAGGGTGGCTCAGGAGCAGCAGAGGTAGGATATGGGAGAAGGAAGTGCATAGGACGGGGACCACAAAATCTAGTCCTAGAGGGTCACAAATTATCTAGTCTTCAGGATTTCTATGATGAATATGCATGAGAAATATCTGAATGCCTTTCTGCCATTATATTGATTGCTGCAACTTCCTCTATTCAGGTTTGCCAAAGTTTCAGATGAGGCAGTTGATCCAGAATATGGCAGTGCAGCTTAACCAGTGCTAGATGGCGAGAGAAAATCTTCCCAATTTTAAGGGACTTCCCATTGGCTCCCAAATACTGCTGCATACTAAATTTAAGGTTTGAATTTTAGTTGAGAGAGATTTTGATCTTAAGTCTTATTGCCTAAACAGATCAACCACTCTGATATGAATTAGAGGCATCTCTTTGTACTTCAGTTGTGCGAGAAGCCCATCTGACTAGTATTCAAGAATGGAGTTGTGTGTGTGCTGCCTCTTACTCTGTGGAATAAACTCAGGTAACTCGATCTAGTATCTGAGCTTGATTTTTAGCCAACTTTTGAAAACCCGGGTTTTTAAATCTGACATCTTTGCAGATTTTACAGTTGTGTGTATGTTTTATGCAACTAATTTTTAAAGTTGTATTATCTATGTGATTTTATGCATTTGTGTCACATTACATCTTATTATACTATTTGTATTTGTGTCACATTACATCTTCTTATACTATTTATTTACTAGTAAAGACCCCACCCCTCAGCGCTCCATCTCCTACAAAACCCAATTACACGCATACCGCCTAGCCATACAAAATACCAAACTTGACTACTACTCTTCCAAAATCCACCAATACACTTTCAACCCAAAAGCCCTCTTCTCCTATGAAGCAGCCCTCACCAACCCTCTTTCCCCCAACACTGCTGAAGAAGATGGCAGCACAAAATGCGAAGAACTTGCATGCTTTTTCCACAACAAAATATCCAACATACTCCTCCGTTTCCCCCCCACAACCACCCAAACTCCCCACCCTTCCATAACCCACCATAACTCCGCCTCACTTGACACCATAGAACTCACCACACCTAAGGAAATTGAGACTATCCTTAAAAAATCCAAACCTGCATCCCATCCTTCAGTCACTATACCAACCAAAAACCTCATCCCCATCCCCAACACCATTGCTGCACCCCTAGCCGACCTAATTAACTGCTGACTTTCCTCAGGTTCCATCCCCGACCCCCTTAAACATGCCATAGTCAAACCTCTGCTCAAGAAACCCTCTTTAGACCCCAAAGACCCAACTAACTACCGCCCCATCTCCAATCTCCCTTTCATCTCTAAAATCATGGAGAAGGTAGTTAATACACAGCTCATGGCTTTCCTTGAGGACTACAACATACTCCACGCAGCACAGTTTGGCTTTCGAAAAAACTTAAGTACCAAAACCCTCCTCCTATCCCTCACAGACTTCCTCCTCACTGGCCTCGACCAAGGTCAAAACTTTCTTATTGCCTTCCTCGACATCTCCGCCGCCTTCGACACGATAAGCCATGACCTCCTCATTGCCCGCCTAACCAACATCGGCATCTCTGGCACTGCTCTCCTATGGTTCAAATCCTATCTTACCAACAGATGTTTCTCTGTCAAATTTGGCCAATCAGAATCCTCACGTCTCTCCCTCTCCCAAGGTGTACCACAAGGCTCTTCCCTCTCCTCCACGTTATTTAACATATACCTCCTCCCCCTCTGTCATCACCTAACTGATCGAGGACTCAAATTCTACATTTACGCTGATGATGTCCAAATCATCATCCCCATCCACTACACTATAACAACCACACTAAGCTTTTGGGAGAAATGCCTCTCCTCCATCAACACCTTACTCACATCCATGCAACTCGCCCTTAACTCTGCTAAAACCGAGCTACTCCTCATACATAACCACCAAACCTTTATGCTGAACACACCGACTGACCCCCCTGACTACCTCTCTCCTCTCGCAACCCTCCGTAAGGAATTTAGGTGTCCTACTCGACCCCCACCTGAACCTCAAAAACCACATCACCTCGGTTATTAAGGGAGGTTTCTACAAACTCATGGTTCTAAAAAAGCTCAAGCCCCTTCTCCACACCCATGACCTCAAAACTGTCATACAAGCCACATTAACATCTAAGCTAGATTACTGCAACTCCCTGTATCTTGGCCTTCCTTCCTCCACCATCAGACCCCTCCAGGTACTGCAAAATGCCACAGCAAGGATTATCAGCAATACATGCAAATCAGATCATATTACCCCTATCCTCAAAAACCTTCACTGGCTCCCTATCTCTTCCCGCATCCTGTTCAAAACCATCACCATTATACACAAAGTCATCTACAACCATAACTCCTCCTGGCTTAATGAACCCCTCCAACCCACACAATCCTCACGCCCAACCAGAACAATTCATAAAGGTACTCTGCTAGTTCCCCCTCTCTCAAGAAAGCCCGCCTCTCGGCTACCAGGAATCGCACCTTCTCAATTGCTGGCCCTAAGCTCTGGAATGATCTACCGCCCAACCTTCGTATGGAATCCTGCCCCTTCAAATTCAGAAAACAGTTAAAAACATGGCTCTTTCATCAAGTCTTCCCGGATTAACATTCTTGTTCCTTCGACTTCCACTGACCCCCTGGTAACTTTCACATCCCTGTATATTTTTGTATAAATGCTTCCACCTCCCACCGATCCCCGGCTTTGTATAAATGCTTTATATAAATGCTTCCACCTCCCTCCGATCCACGGCTCCACTTGTATATTATGTACGCTCTCTCATTTAATTATCTTTGTTTCAGTTCCTCTCGCCTTCACTCCTGTCTAAGTTTGGGGTCTCCCCTTCTGACCCCCTGTTCTTATTTCTCCCCCTCCCCTCCCCCTGTTATTTGTATTTTCTACCTATTGTTTTTATGTAAACCGATATGATGTGTATTTTAATGTCGGTATAGAAAAGCTGTTAAATAAATAAATAAATAAATCCCCACAGTCAAGACAGCACGATTACAGGAAATACGAGCCTGAGCTTTTTCAGTGAATGGGCCTAGTTTGTGGAATTCTTTGCCTGCAACTCTACATGCTATTAATGACACTGAGAGCTTTAGGAAACAAAAGCTTATCTGTTTCTACAAGGTTTTGCATTATAATATCGTAAATAGGAGTTAAGGATTTTTTTATTTTATTGTTCAATTGTATGTTAATGATGTATGTGATTGTATTTTATATTGTATTGTTCTGAATTATTTTTATGTAATCCACTTAGCACGATCCATTGTTATAAGCAGAATGTTGAGATTACTTACCTGATAATCTCGTTTTCCTTAGTGTAGACAGATGGACTCAGAACAAGTGGGTATAGTGTGCTCGTGCTAGCAGTTGGAGACGGATCTGACGTCAGCACGGGTACATATACCCCCACAGGAAGTGAAGCTCTTCAGTAATCTTCCTTGCAAAAGCTGTTATGGATATATGTGTACTGACGATCAATGAAATAGTGAAAACAGGATTCCCCTGACCGATTGATAGGAGCTGGAGACCGCCAGCATTCCCAACCGGAAGGCGTCGACACCTGGCAGAGTGGACGCACTCATGTAAGAAGTGATAAGGCTTACCTTGAATTGGTGAAACCAATGTAGACAGGCAGCTGGGCGGGATGCTGAGTCCATCTGTCTACACTAAGGAAAACAAGATTATCAGGTAAGTAATCTCAACATTTCCTGTCGTGTAGCCAGATGGACTCAGAACAAGTGGAATGTACAAAAGCTTTACTCCTGGGACTGGGCGGGAGGCTGCCTGAGGACCGTGTAAGACCGCCCTCGCAAATGCTGTATCCTCCCTGGCCTGGACATCCAGACGGTAAAACCTGGAGAAGGTATGGAGCGAGGACCATGTCGCCGCTTTACATATTTCTGCAGGCGACAGCATCCTAGATTCCGCCCAAGATGCTGCTTGGGCTCTGGTAGAATGGGCCTTGACTTGTAGAGGCGGTGACTTCCCGGCCTCTACGTAGGCCGCTCTGATGACTTCTTTAATCCAGTGGGCGATGGTGGGCCGAGAGGCCGCTTCACCTTGTTTCTTCCCGCTGTGAAGGACGAACAGATGGTCAGTCTTTCGTACTGTTTCTGTCATTTCCAGATATCTGGGCAGCAATCTGCCAATGTCGAGATGGCGTAGCAAACGCCCTTCTTCTGATTTCTTCAGGCCTGCCGTAGTTGGCAAAGATATGGTCTGGTTGAGGTGAAATTGTGAGACTATCTTAGGCAAGAAGGATGGAACTGTGCGAAGATGGATAGCCTCAGGAGTGATCCTGAGAAAGGGATCACGGCAAGACAGTGCTTGTAGTTCCAAAATGCGGCGTGCTGAACATACAGCCAGCAAGAACACCATCTTCAAAGTGAGAGAACGGAGAGACAGGGCCCGAAGGGGTCTGAAGGTGGATCCCGCGAGGAAATCCAAAACAATATTGAGGTTCCACAAAGGCACTGGCCACTTCAGTGGCGGACGAATGTGCTTGACTCCTTTCAGGAAGCGAGAAACATCTGGATGCGTGGCAATGGTCTTGCCATCCCTCCTGGGACCATAGCAAGACAGCGCAACCACCTGAACCTTGATGGAGCTGAGGGAGAGACCCTTCTGAAGTCCATCCTGCAGGAAATCCGAAACAATAGGGATAGTAGTCGCATGTGGATTGATGCCATGAGTGTCGCACCAGGCTTCAAACACTCTCCAGATCCTTACGTAGGTGACGGATGTGGAAAACTTGCGAGCTCGGAGGAGTGTATCTATCACTGGCTCCGAGTAACCTCTTTTCTTCAGTCTAGCTCTCTCAATGGCCAGACCATAAGAGAGAATTGAGCCGGATCCTCGTGAAGGATGGGACCTTGACGTAGCAGGCCCCGGAGCGGAGGCAGGGGAAGGGGCTCCCCTGCCAGTAGTCTTCTCATGTCCGCGTACCAGGGTCTTCTTGGCAGGTCTGGTGCCACTAGAAGAACTAGGCCCCGGTACTTCCAAATCTTGTGGGTAAGGGTGCCCAGCAGGGGCCACGGAGGAAAGGCGTATAGCAGGGCCCCTGGGGGCCATGGCTGAACCAGGGTGTCGATCCCTTGAAAGAACGGATCATGCTTGCGGCTGAAGTATCTGGGTACTTGAGCATTGGACCTGTCCGCTAGTAGGTCCATGTCCGGAATCCCCCAGTGATCCACAATCATCTGGAAGGCTGGGGGGGACAGCTGCCATTCCCCCGGATTTAGGCTTTCTCTGCTGAGGAAGTCTGCCGTGGTGTTGTCCCTTCCGGCAATGTGGATGGCGGAGATGTCCCGAAGATTCGCCTCTGCCCAAGCCATCAGCGGGGCTCTCTCGAGGGACACCTGTTGGCTTCTGGTTCCGCCCTGTCGGTTGATGTATGCCACCGTGGTGGCGTTGTCAGACATCACTCTGACTGCTCTGTTCCTCAGTCTGTGAGCAAATCGCAGGCAGGCTAACCGGACTGCCCGTGCCTCTAGTCGGTTGATGTTCCACCCTGACTCTTCCCTGCTCCACCTTCCTTGGGCGGTGAGTTCTTCGCAGTGTGCTCCCCATCCGCTCAGGCTAGCATCTGTGGTGAGCAGAGTCCACGTGGGGGAGGACATCTTTGACCCCCTGCTCGTGTGGTTGGACTGCAACCACCACCGTGGCTGAGTCCGCACTCTGGCCGGTAGAGGTAGATGCATGGAGTAATGCCGGAAGCGGGGGCTCCATCGAGAGAGCATGGAGCAATATGGGCCCCTTGCCCAGGGTACCACTTCCAGGGTGGATGCCATGAGACCGAGAACCTGCAGGTAATCCCAAGCTGTGGGCCGACTGGCTCCCATCAAGGACCGAAGACGCGTCTGAAGTTTTAATCTTCTCTTGGTGGTGAGACTGTCTGCCTGGGTGTCGAACTGGACTCCCAGATATTCCAGAGATTGGGAAGGCTGTAGGCAACTCTTGTTTAGGTTGACTACCCATCCCAGGCTTTCCAGAAGGGCGATCACTCTGTTGGTTGCCCGATGGCTCTCCTCTCGTGATTTCGCCCTGATCAGCCAATCGTCTAGGTAGGGATGGACAAGGATTCCTTCCCGTCTGAGCGCCGCTGCTACCACTACGATCACCTTGGTGAAGGTCCGCGGCAACGTGGCCAGCCCGAAGGGCAAAGCCCGGAACTGGAAGTGGCGTCCCAGCACCTTGAAGCGTAGGTAGCGCTGATGATCCTGGTGAATCGGGATATGCAGGTAGGCTTCTGTTAAGTCTAAGGCCGTGAGGAATTCTCCTGGCTGTACTGCGTTCTTGACTGAGCGCATTTCCATGCGAAACCTCGGGACCCGTTAAGTATCGATTGACTGACTTGAGGTCCAATACGGGCTGGAAAGTGCCCTCTTTCTTGGGTACCATGAAATAAATGGAATGCCCAGAAGTCATTTCCCGTGCAGGTACTGGGATTATGGCTTTCAAGGACAGGAGCCTTGCCAAGGTAGCTTCCAATGCTGCCTTCTTGTGGATCGGACACGAAGATTCCACAAACCTGTCCGGAGGTGGTTGATGGAAGTCCAGAAAATAACTCTCTCGGATGATGGCGAGGACCCACTGGTCCGACGTAATCTCGACCCATCTGGGGTAGAAGAGGGTTAACCTGCCCCCAATGGCCCCGTCCCCCAGATGGACCGGCTGAATCTCATTGGGAGGCTCGGCTGGGGCCTGAACCCGAGCCGGCTCCCCTCTTCTGCTGCTTGGGCCGAAAGGACTGATTCCTGTCCTGAGGTCGGGGTGCCTGATAGCGACCCCTATAGGGAATGAAGCGTTGAGAGTTTCTGCCTCTGGAAGGCCTTGGAAAGGCGCGATGGTTCCTTTTGAACCTGTCTTCCGGCAGTTGAGGTATAGGAGAGGCACCCCATGTGCTTACCAGTTTAACAAGGTCGCTGCCGAACAGGAAAGAACCCCTAAAGGGCATTCTGGTGAGGCGTGTCTTCGAAGGAGCATCCGCTGACCAATTCCGTATCCAGAGCTGCCTCCTGGCAGCCACAGAAGATGAGATCCCCTTGGCTGTTGTAAGGACGAGGTCGGATGCAGCATCCGTGAGGAACGAGAGCGCGGACTCCATGTCTGCCGCCGGAGCATTGTTCCTGACCTGTGACAAACAGGAATGCGACACCACTGTGCAGCAGGTTGCAATTCGCAAAGACAGAGCTTCCACCTCAAATGTGTGTTTCAGGATGGCGTCCAGTCGCCGGTCGTGAGGTTCCTTGAGGGCCACCCCCCCCCTTCAACTGGAATGGTAGTGCGCTTGACCACCGCGCTAACCAAGGCGTCTACCTGAGGGCACGCCAGCATCTCCTTGATTGCCGGATCCAGGGGGTACATGCCTATCAGGCCGCGCCCCCCTTTGAATGAGGCCGCTGGTGCAGCCCATTCCAGATCTATCAGTTGCTGTGCGGCTTTGCAAGAAGGGAAAATGGCGGGCTGTAGGGCGAAGACCTTCCAGCAGAGGGTTCTGTGTAGATGGCACCGTAGTGCTGGGGCCTGTAATATCCAACTCCGCCAGGCACTGAGATATTAGGTCGGAGAGATCTTCCTTGGGAAAGAACCGCCTCATGGTTCGATATGGCTCCATCCCCTAGGGAAGTTCACCCTCATCAGATGGTTCTGATTCAGTCTCCAAGACATCAGGGTCCGCCTGAACCGGACCGCCCGGAGGCGGGTGTGCTTGCCCACGATAAGGGCGCGAAGGTCCAGGGGCAGGATCCGCTGGAGCAGCAACAGGAGCAGCAGCAACCGCAACAGCAGGGCCTGGACGGGAAGCTGATTGCATCTGTACAAAGGCATGGATTCCCTTAAAGAGATCCACCCAGGAAATGGAGGTGGTCTCAAGTCGTCGGGGTACCAGGTCCCCCGGGATCCCAGGTTGTTCGAGACTGCCTGAGAGATCCGGGGTGGCCCCTGGGGAACTGTCAACAAACCTTGGTTGAGACTGGTCCTGGCCCGAGGCTCCCATTGCCTCCTCACATTGGGCACAAAGGGAGTCTGGCTCCTCGCTGTGCGTGGCTCTGAGCTGGCATGCTGAGCAGAGGCCGAGAGCTTCCACGCCGGAATCAGGAGGCACCGCCGCAGGGGACACCAGGGCATTCGATTGTTCCATTGCGCGCTGAAGAATATGCGCTGAATAATATGTGGCAGCAATATGCGCTTAATATAATATGCGCTCAATAATAAGCAACAGCTATATACGCTTAAATCAATATGCGCTCAATAGTAAGCGGCAGCTATATACGCTTAATACAATATGCGCTCAATAATATGCGGTCAGCAATATCCGCTAAATACAATATGCGCTCAATAATATGCGGTCAGCAATATCCGCTCAATACAATATGCGCTCAATAATATGCGGTCAGCAATATACGCTCAATACAATATGCGCTCAATAATATGTGGTCAGCAATATACGCTCAATACAATATATGCTCAGCAATATGCAATATACGCTTAATACGATACAGGCGCCTATCATGGGCGCTCAATACCTGAACAGGGCCAACAAAATGGCGACCTCCACGGCGTGCCGCATACAGGCAACGCCGCCGATCCTCGAACTTCGGAGACCAAAAGTGAAAGTTGTGTGCTTTACCTGATCCTCGGCGCTTCCCGGCTGAAATCCGGGCGGTCTCCGGCTGCGGGGGGAGAGGGGAAATACCGTCACCGCCGCGCTTGAGGAATGCACCCGCTGCCTCCCAAGTCCACGCCGGGACCGAGGCGCCTCTTA
Source organism: Rhinatrema bivittatum (assembly GCF_901001135.1). Classification (NCBI taxonomy): domain Eukaryota; kingdom Metazoa; phylum Chordata; class Amphibia; order Gymnophiona; family Rhinatrematidae; genus Rhinatrema; species Rhinatrema bivittatum. The sequence continues at coordinate 242,254,885 of NC_042620.1, forward strand.
GCCCGCCAAAGCCTCGCTCGGGGGCTGGGTCCCTGCCGCGATTCGGCCACCGGACCGAGGCCTAAACCTCCGAGGGACCTCGGAAATCACCTCGGGAAACTCAACTGGGGGAGGGACCGAATGGTATCACCGCAGGAGTGTGGGGGGCTCAATGTTCCTGTAGAAATTTAGTAAGTAGAAAATAGAAAGTAGATTGGAAACACGCTCAGCGAGCGTGCAGGCTCTCCAAACTGCTTTGAAGACGGAAATTACTGAAGAGCTTCACTTCCTGTGGGGGTATATGTACCCGTGCTGACGTTAGATCCATCTCCAACTGCTAGCACGAGCACACTATACCCACTTGTTCTGAGTCCATCTGGCTACATGACAGGAAACAAAACATTTTTAAATAAATATTTATGTTTATTGTATTTGGTATTTATTTTTATGTTGTTCGTCTTGAGCTATCACTGGAAAGGCATGAAATAATAATAAAAAAAGGGTAAGAGTATAATCCTTCCAAAGATATAATACAGAGGTGAAAAACTTCCAGGCACCAGAGTGCCTAACATATAACTCCTGATGCTACAGACTCTGCTGGCTAGAGGAAGCACTTGGCAGGAAGGATGGGGGAAAGAGACTGGACTGAGGAATGGGGAGAAAGAAGTAGGCTGGAGGGAAAAGAAAAAAAAAAAGCAAACAGACCAAAGTAAAAATAGACCTCCTTTTCTCTAGCTTCTAACACATTTTGGCTGGTGTCCAAACTCGTTTCCACAATTTATAATACACTTTTTAAAACATCATAATACTTTTCAAAAACTTTTTCAATGTCCAAGGGGGTATGAAACAGGAATCATTTCCTCCTGGTTTCCTTTCTACTCTTAGGAATCTTAAGAAACCTGGACTGCTCAGCATGGGGGGGGGGCAAGGCAATAAGGGGCAAGGGACATGCAAATGGCGCCCCCAAAAAATGAAGAGAAAAATAAGTGTCTTTAAAAAGTAGGAATCTCCTCTTAAAGGCAGATAACACTTCACATCAACAGAGCAACACTTCTCCATATCTATCTTAGTGCCTTCTAAACAAATGTTTTAAAACTATATCTGATCTCAGCCTATATGAACTTTCATCACATCTTACAGTTTACCATAACTCACTCACTTCTGAAATTTCTCCATAAGTTTCTTCACCATCTTGTCTGTGATCCCTGGATATGTAGCTTCTGCCATATTGATGCTTTTTTCAAGTTCTTCAATTGCATTTTTTCTGGATGTATTATGTCTGTCTTGCTGTTTAAGCTGAACCATGAAAAAAATTAATACAAGTTAAATATTTAACAAACATTAACACATTTATTTTATTTATTTATTTATTTAACACTTTTCTATACCGACCTTCATGGTAGGTACCATATCAGGTCGGTTTACATCGAACGGGGGAACTGTAACGGAAACCGTAGGTAACAGGAAGAACAAAGTTACATTCAACAAGGGATGTAAAACTTGGAAGCAAAGACTGCTGGAAAGAAAGACCAAGGAACGTAGTGCTTAGGATAATAACAGCTGTTAGAGGGTCAGGGTATTTCAGAAATATAGACATTTCAGAAATATACTGAATTAAAAAATGACAGCCTACCTCTGCAAACACAGGAGTGATTATCATAGATAAAGAGCTCAGTGTTTTCACAAGATCTTGGTCCTAAAAACAGAAGAAATGTACATTGTATTTCTTTTCCAATTCTATTTTATATTCACTAATTTTGTAAAGGTTTTCTCTACTGGAGTTTAAAAGAGTGGCAGCTAGGTTAGCCCAGTGACAGTACAGTTTGGTGCCATCCAGGAGACTTGCTTCAATTTCCAGACCCAGTTTCTACCAATTTTGCAAAGAGGGACTACCGGTATGTATCCTGTGGAGTCCATGATCACAGATCCCTTGGAGTAGGGATTCCCAGCCATCATACAAGTGATACTAATGAGTGATTCAACATGCACTAAAGCAGTGGTTCTCAACCTTTTTCCCTGTCATGACCACCTAACCGATGATGCTCACATGTGTGACACATTACACACTACATTTAACAGATATATTAAAAAATAAAAAATCCTAGATATTTTATTGTTGAAAATGATGCAGGAGAAAGATAACATTCTTTAATTTCACTAAATGCTTATAAAATATCATTAAATGTTATTTTTTTCCACAAAACGTTTAATCTTTGCTTACTGCATCAGTGAGAAAACTAGGACTGATATGCATATGCAGGCCCATAGTGCCCCAAATATACCCGCTGCCAACCTCACCTAGTCCCACACCCCTGCCATCAAAAATAGTAATGAGCAGGGTTTGGCAAGCCAGGACAAAATGTAAGTCGTCAACTGCATATAACCTTCACACTTATCCAAGGCTTCTTATAAAAAAAACAAACAAAAACAGCATGACAAAACTTGAGAAATAGCATTTTTTTTCATAGTTGGGATGCTGTTTGCATATGTATATCAGGCAGCTAGTAAAAATTTATGGTTATATATTTCTATCTATATAGGACATATTGCTTTTTTCTTTACCCACCCCCCCCCCCCCCATTTGCTGTATGTTTCCACCTGAATGTTATAACAGTCTTAACTCTCTCAGTATTTAATGCTTTCTGAACCCGTTACATTTATTCTGTGGAGCACATTCTATTAAAATGTCCACTTCTGGTGGGAGATGTTTGAACTCAAGTCAGTTTCTGAGCATAGCTTTGCATTAAATAGCAGCAAGACCACCCTTCCCCCAAAATGTTGTAACAGTCCAGTCACTTGACTGAACTATTATAGCCAAGCTAAATATGATCTTAGTTATAGCATAAAACATCTTCATCGCACTTAAGCTTAGAGACTGTCACGGCAAGAGTGCCTGCAACTGAACATACTGTTCCATTTTGCAACTTCTTTGCATCTGGCTTCTTTCGAACTGTAGTGAAATTCCACTCTGGATGGGAATTATTCTCCTTGTTGCTGGACTCTCTTTGGAAAAACAAAACAAAACATGAATTTGAGTCCTAATGTGCAATGACAGAATGTTAAATCAAAAGAAATGGCTACTATTTCTATTTTGTGTTTATATACAGACTTTCCCCCCCAAAAACGATACACCAAAGTGGTTTCTATCATAAACCTGTATGCACAATAAGACTGTAGAACATTTTCTATGCTTACACTTGTATATCAAGAAATATCTGGTAACATAGGGCAAGACTAGAGGTAACTTGCCCAACTGTCCCTCACAACCACATTCATGCACTGCAAAATAAGAGAAATCAGAATAATCTTGTCCAATGTGTTTCTTTCGTCCACCCATTGCTGATAACCTTCATACTGAGCCAGTTCTATTCATGGCAAAACTCGTACCAAGAAAGCAGTTTTTATTCTCAAATCTGTTAAGTTATATACATTTTTTGATGATTTATCATAGAACAAAGTGCCAGTGGACAAATATCTGACCAAACGCAAGTGCCCAGTTTACAGAGTTAAATATAATTTTCATCATGCTAATATATTAAAGACTAACAAGTACAACACAGCAATTGCCAGATGTTATACTTGGTTGTTATTGTTACATGAATAAGATGGAGAAGTAATTGCAAGAGCAAGCACAGGGGCCGATGCAATACAGTGCGCTCAGCTGAGCGCACTGTATAACCCGCAGTCGAATGCGGGATAAATAGGCGCTAATCCACCCCCTAATGCAATACGGGGATTAGCGCCTATTTAACCCGCGTCCGAAGCGGAGTGAAGGAGATAGCACTCATCACATGCAATGCACATTTATCGCTCAGCTATTAACGCCTGCCTGGAGCAGGCGTTAATAGCTGAGCGCAGGTAAAAGAAGTATGGAAAAGCAGAAAAAAACTGCTTTTCTGTACTTCTTTTTTAAAGTAAAAAAAATAAAATAAAATAACTCAGCAGACCGCAGAGTTCTGAAGACAGACGCTGGTAAACTGGGCGTCTGTTTTCATAACCGGCCGTCTGCCAGTAATGAAAATGGCAGATGATAAACTCTGCGGCCGTTTTCATTACTGGCAGAAGGCCGGTTATGATAACAGGACAAGTTTACCAGCGTCAGTCTTCATAACTGGCAGCCGCGGTGGGTCGCGTTAGCAAGGAGACATTAAGGTCACACAAGCGACCCTAGTGCCTCCTACCTAGCGTGACCCCCTAAGTTACATATTGCATGGGGTCCCCCTTGCGGGCGCCATGCCTGCATTAATAAAGCGGGCGCTGAAAAGTCAGCGCCCGCTTTCCGCAAACATTATTGCATTGGCCCCACAGTGTATGCTGGAGCATCAATTCTAGGCATCTTACCTGCAGGGTAGGAAACTTGGTTAATAACGTTCCTTCAGTCCCAATTAAGGTTTGCCCATAAACTGCTTGGTTTTGAAAAAATCTCATATAAGCTTTCCAGTGGAGTCTATAGAACAATTAAATGCCTGAAAAGGCCTATATTTTCTTAGAAAAGCATGCTTTGACATATCAAACCCCAAACAGTAACTTACGAATCGGAATCATCTGAACCTGACTCATCATCGCTGTGTCCTTCTGCCTTCCATCTTTTAAACCTATCAATCAATTCTGTCAAGTATGATGTCTTCTTGGCCTTTTTTTCGATAAATTTGTGTCTAAGGAGCTCTTTAGCTGTAGGGCGCTAGAATGAATATATACAAAAAATGCATTATTGACAATGCAGACAAGCATGTCAGTATTCAGCTGATTTATCTGGCTAAATTCGGGACTTAGCCAGACAAATGACAGGATTTAAACATTCCCGCTTAAAGTACCTGAAGGTTATCCAGCTAAGTAATTAGCTTGATAAATTTTAATTGGATACCCTGGAGGCATCATGGGGCAGAGTTGAGCTATCTGGCTAACATTCCAATAGCTGGGAATATTCAGTGGTGCACCGGTGCCAAATAACCAGTATTAGTTAGCTGGATACGTTTATCCCGCTAACTTATCCACTCCCCACCCAGCTAAAAATTGACCTGAAGGTTCCTATGTTACATTATTTCTACTTGAGCTTAGGACTTTGACTTGCAAAATATAGTAAAGCAAATGTTGCTTACCTGTAACAGGTGTTCTCACAGGACAGCAGGATGTTAGTCCTCACATACGGGTGACATCATAGGATGGAGCCCAATCACGGAACACTTCTCTCAAAGTTTCTAGAACTTTGACTGGCACCTTCTGGGCATGCCCAGCATGGCACTAACCCTGCAGCCAGCAGGGGTCCCCCTTCAGTCTTGTTAAAAAGCTACAGGTAGTGCCGAAAATAAAAGAAAACATTACAAACCCAACACCGTGGGGCGGCGTGCGGGTTTCGTGAGGACTAACATCCTGCTGTCTTGTGAGAACACCTGTTACAGGTAAGCAACATTTGCTTTCTTACAGGACAAGCAGGATGGTAGTCCTCACATATGGGTGCGTACTGAGCTGAGGATGTCCAAGTATGCACCAAATGTACTCAGGCGTGCAAGACACTAAGCCTGGGGTGAAATTTGGCCGAGGGCATCTTGAATCCCACCGGGCAGGCGGATGGGTGTTGGTACATCATGTTGTAAACAGGTTGCGCAAGACAGACTGGCCAAAGATGGAATCTTGTCTTCTGGCTTTGTCTAAGCAATAATGGGCTGTAAAGTTATGGAGAGAACTCCATGTGGCAGCCCTACAAATGTCAGGAAGCGGCACAGAGCTTGGTGTGCTACTGAAGTTGCCATGGCCCTCACAGAGTGAGCTTTAACACTGTCTTGAAGTGGAAGGCCTGCTTGCTGATAGCAAAAGGATATGCAGTCCGCCAACCAGGAGGAGAGAGTTTGTTTACCCACAGGCTGCCCCAATTTGATAGGATGGAAAGAGAAACAATTGAGTGCTTTTCCTGTGGGCAGCTGTATAGTCTAGGTAGAACGCTAGAGCCCGTTTGCAGTCAAGGGTATGCAGAGCCTGCTCTCCTGGATTGGAATGGGGCCTGGGAAAAAAGGTAGGTAGTATAATGGATTCATTGAGATGAAGTTCTGAAACTACCTTAGGCAAGAATTTAGGGTGAGTGCGGAGAACTGCCTGGTCCGCTAGAAGTTTAGTGTAAGGTGGATAGTTAACTAGAGCCTGTAATTCACTAACTCTGTGAGCGGAAGTGATTGCCAAAAGGAAAATCACTTTCCATGTGATTGAAGAGGCTCGAATGGTGGTTTCATGAGCCAACCCTAAACTAGGTTCAGGTCCCAAGAAGGGGCCGGAGGACACAGAGAAGGCTTGAGGTGAAGCAAGCCCTTCAAAAAAACATGTTACAAGGGGTTGTACTGATATGAGAACATCCCAGACACCTTTATGGAAAGCGGCTACCGCACTGACATGCATCCTGATGGAGGAAGTTTTGAGACCTGACTGACAAGTGCCCAGAGATAGTCCAGGAACTTCGTGATTGGACAGGTAAAAGGGTCAAGGGACTGAGAAGAGCACCATGACGTAAACCTGGTCCATTTGTAAGAATACGATTTTCTTGTGGAAGGCTTCCATGAAGCAATCAGGACACGGGAAACTGGTTCAGAAAAGTTAAGTGGCTGAAGGATTACCTTTCAACATCCATGCCGTCAGGGACAAGGCTTGAAGACTGGAGTGGCATAGGCACCGGTTGTTTTGAGTGATTAGAAGCGGGCCCATTTCCAAGGGAATGTGCCTGCGAATGGAGAGATCCTGAAGTATTGAAAACCACACTTGGCGCGGCCAGTGAGGAGCTATCAGGATCATGGTTCCCTTGTCCTGACGTAATTTCACGAGAGTCTTCGAGAGAAGTGGAAGTGGAGGGAATGCATATAAGGAGACCGGTTGTCCATGAGAGGGAGAACGCGTCTTTTGGCTGATAGTGTTGGCTGCGAGTGAGAGAGCAGAAATAGTCTACTTTGCGATTTTGAGGTGACGCAAAGAGGTCTATTTGAGGATAACCCCATTGTTGGAAGATCGAGTTTGCTACTGAGGGGTTGAGAGACCACTCATGCGGTTGAAAGGTGAGACTCAGCTTGTCTGCCAACACATTGTCCACTCATGGCAAATAGGTGGCCCTGAGGTACATCGAGTGGGAGAGGGCCTCTGCCCAAATCTGTGCAGCTTCCTGACACAGAAGGTAGGAGCCCGTCCCTCCCTGCTTGTTGATGTACCACATGGCCACCTGGCTGTCCGTCTGAATCAGGATGACTTGATTGGAGAGGCGATTCTGAAATACCTTGAGAGCATATCTAATTGCTCGAAGCTCCAGGAAATTTATTTGGTGTTTGGCTTCCTCTGGAGACCAAGATCCTTGTGTCTGCAGATCAGCCATGTGGGCTCCCCAGCTGAGGTTGGAAGCATCGGTGGTGAGTGTTACTTGAGGGTCTGGAGCCTGGAAGGGCAAGCCTTGGAGGAGATTGACCTGATTTCTCCACCAGGCGAGAGACTGACGGAGTGAGTCGCTTACGTGGACAATGGTCGACAGGGGCTGAATGGATTGAGTCCATTGTGACCGTAGAGTCCACTGCATGACTCTCATGGCCAAGCGGGCCATTGGGGTGACCTGAACTGAGGATGCCATGTGTCCCAGGAGGATGAGAAAGTGGTGTGCAGTCGTGGAGTGCTGAGACTGCAGCTGGTGTGCAAGAGACACGAGATTGAGAGCTCGGTGTCGAGGCAGAAAAGCCTTTGCCTGCAAGGTGTCCAAGTCTGCCCCAATGAACGATAAGGTTTGAGATGGGACTAAGTAGGATTTGTCGTAGTTGACGAGAAATCCGAGCAAAATTAGTGTGTAAGACAAGACGTAGGGACGACAGAGCAGCTTGCTGAGTGGGAGCCCTGATTAACCAATAGTCTAGATAGGGGTAGACGTGAACACCTTGAGTCCTGAGGAAGGCTGCAACTATGACTAGGCATTTTGTGAAGACTCGTGGTGCAGACGCGAGGCCAAATGGAAGCACTCTGTACTGATAGTGCTTGGGGCCTACTAGAAACCTCAGGTATTTGCAATAGGATGGAATTATCGCGATATGAGCGTATACGTCCTGGAGATCGAGAGAGCAGAGCCAGTCTCCTTTTTGTAGAAGAGGAAGAAGAGAGCCCAAGGTTACCATTTTGAACTTCTCTCGCTGGAGGTACTTGTTGAGGGCACGTAGGTCCAGAATTGGACGAACACCCCCCGATTTTTTGGGGATTAGAAAGTACTGGGAATAGAACCCTAGGCCGTGCTGAGAGTAGGGTACTGGTTCTATTGCGTTGGACTGGAGGAGGGAGACCTCCTGTTCCAGAAGGATGGAGTGATCGGATGTTCTCCACGTCAGTAGAGGTGGGAAGTCCGGTGGAATGGAGAGAAAGTTCAGATGATAACCTTGAGCAATTATCACCAGGACCCACTGGTCTGAGGTGATCGAGTGCCACCTGTTGTGGAAATGGCACAATCGACCTCCCACTGGTATGTGGGGCAATGGAAGCTGGCTGCTGCTCTCTATGCAGGAGTCAAAAACCAGAAGCAGGACCTGGTTGAGGAGCTGCTTGCGGTTTTTGTTTTCGTGTCTGATGAGACTGGGTTTTTTGAAACTCTCGTAGAACAGGTTCTAGCTGGTGGCGGGTAGGATTTCTTCGGGCGGAAGAATGACTTCTTAGAGTCCTTTCGAAAGGGCTGTTTTGAAGAGTACTCAGAAGGCATCAGAGAGCTGTCTTAGGGTCTCAAGATGGTCTTTGAGTTCCGCCACCGTTCATTGAATCTGCTCGCCAAACAGATTATCACCTACACAAGGCAGGTCGGAAAATCTGTCTTGTACTTCAGGGCGAAGGTCGGAAGACTTGAGCCAGGCCCATCATCTTGCCGAGATAGCAGCTGCAGATACCCTGGTAGCAGTGTCAAAGATATCGCAAGATGATTTGATCTCATGCTTGCCTGCCTCAAAACCCTTGTTTAATAGGGTTTGGAGTTCATCTTGAAATTGCTGAGGCAGGGAGTCTGTCAAGTCTTGTATCTGTTTAAATAAGACCCTATTATATTGGGTCATATAGAGCTGATAAGAGGCAATTCTGGAGATGAGCATTGATCCTTGGAAGAAACGGCAACCAATGGCATCTAGAAATTTCTGTTCCTTGCCTGGGGGAAAGAAGTGTGAGGTTTTGATCTCCTTGCTCTTTTCTGGGCAGATTCTACAACCACAGATTGGTGATCCATTTGAGGTTTGTGAAAGTCTGGAGCTGACTGTACGAGATAGGTGGTGTCAGGTTTCCTGTTGACTGGAGCAACAGAGCCAGGATGTTCCCAGTTCTTTTTGAGGAGATCCTGAAGAACCTGATGGATAGGGATGGAGGTTATTTCCTTGGGAGCATCCAGGAATTGTAGCAACTCCATCATTTGAGGCCTATCGTCCTGTTCTGTCTGTAATTGGAAGGGAACCAATTCAGACATCTCCTTCACAAAATTTATAAAGGAAAGGTCCTCTGGAGAACACTTTTTGCTTTCAGTAGGTGAAGGCAAATCGGTGTCTGGTGAAGAATCATCAGTCCAGGTATCATAGGGATCAGCACCTGCTCCTCTAGGGACTAGAGGAGGATGGGGTGGTGGGATCCCTGAAGGTCCTGGTCTTGGCTCCGAAGGAATAACTGGAAGCACCGATGAAGGCATCGAAGGAACCGGTGCAGGCATCGATGGATGACTCTGTGGCGCTGGACTATCGGCACGATGGATGGATCGGCATCGATGGCTGAGGCATTGGCAGTACTCCTGATGGAGGGATGCGGAATGGTGTTTCTCCTCCTGATGAGAAAGTAAGCGGGGAGGGTACTGGAGCCATCGGTGACCCAGGGTCCATCGGTGGAAAAGCGGCCATGAGCGCTTCCATCCTCGAGAGCAGCAGTGCCAACACTGCTGGGATCAGGTCGGTGGTCGGTTCCACAATTGGTACCGGTGTCTGTGCCAGAGGAACTTGGAGTCTATGCATTGCCTTGTCGATGGCCTCCTGAACCATCCTGCCCAGTTCTTCTCGGAGACCTGGAGCAAGCAGCACCAGCTCCGGAACAGAAGAAGGAAGCAGAGGCATAGCCAGAGGGGACCACCATTAAAGGCGCAGTCGTGGCTCCCGATACCCTGTCGAGTGAGGGTTGCCTTGGTGACCTGGTCGCCAAAAAGGTCGGTGCCTTTTCTGGACGGGGTTTCTTCGACGGCAGCTCAGACTATGGCGAGATCGATGATGTCGCTCCCTCGATGGCCCGAGATTTTTGATGCCAGTGGTGAAGTTTATCTCTACGATCCTCACGGTCCTGAGGGGGAGTAGAGGATGTTAAAGGCAGAGAAATTGTCGAAGCCGGACGGTCACCGGCCGGAGGTCGATGCTGGTGTGAAGTTGATGGTGGCGGTTCTGACGACGTCGAAGCAATTGACGGCATCGGGGTTTGAGCACGGAAGAGAAGTTCCATTTTTTCCATTCTAGCCTTGCGACCTTTTGGTGTCATTAAGGCACATTTGGTGCAGGTTAGGACATTGTGCTCACATCCGAGACACATTACACGGACTTTGTGGGGGTCTGTGATGGACATGGTGCGATTACAGTCCGGGCACCGGTGGAACCCCGGAGCCATGGCCATGAAAAAATTGAGCTGCGGTATGGTCGCCGGCCAGTAGGCCGTGAGGGCCAAACTAGATGGTAATAGACGGAAAACGGGTAAAAAAAAAAACTTACCGGAGTACCGCAGCTTGAAAAAGTTGGAGGGACCCCAGTGGGGTAAATTAAATTTTAGTAATTCCGTGAGGAAAATTCCTGTCAGGAATCTCTGCAGAGCTCCTTAACCGCGTGGCTACTGCTGCGCAGAAAAAAGAAGACTGAAGGGGGATCCCTGCTGGCTGCAGGGTTAGTGCCATGCTGGGCATGCCCAGTAGGGGCCAGTCAAAGTTCTGGAAACTTTGACAGAAGTGTTCCATGATTGGGCTCCATCCTATGATGTCACCCATATGTGAGGACTACCATCCTGCTTATCCTGTGAGAATGAAGACTACTAGAAAGTCCAGTGACAAGACATGGAGTGGGGGTAGCAGGTTTGTATTGGATTAAGTACAAGAACTTGTATGCTCATCTTTCTAGATTGATAGAGGATCAACATGGAAGGAAAAAACCCATACTCGCATAAGAAGTGATATACTACAAGCAGTCAAACTTCTAAATTTGGCAGCTAGGATATATACTTAGATCTGCACCAGAATAACTGGGCAGACTGGATAGACCTTTTGATTTTTATCTACCATGTTACATTACTTTGCGTTAATACTTTCAAATCAGTTCCATGGGAGGATGTTTTTAAGCATAAATTTTTAAAAGTCCCTGAACATATGCCAAGTCCACAGGCATTTTTATCTGCAAGCTTTGCATCAGTTTTCAAAGGTAAAGTATGAGCATATTTTCTCTTTGAAAACTGCTTAGGGAAAAAAAATTTATCCACAGAGATCTGTCTCTTTCTGCAGGTACCTTGCCAGCGCAAAACCACATATGCTGTTGCCTACCATGACCTAACCATGCACCCAAGCTTGCGTATTTTTTCCCCTGGTCTAAAAGTAAACACGTTATTGATCCTCATGCATACTTTTACCAGGGAAAAGGGCTAGCAGCTTGCAGATTGCCAATTTACTTGGGTCATGAATGCCATAAATAGCCTAACCCCTTACAGGGCTTTCAAAAATTGCCCTACAAATTGTTAGGAAAAAGCAAGATGGTTTGTAAACAAATGTACAAGTCACATTTTAGTCCATCAGTCGATAACCAAATATATATACTCACAAATGTAGGGTCCTTATTTAGACATGCATCAATAAACTCTTTAAATGGCTTGCTAAAATCTCCAAGTAGAGTCGGTGGATTATTTTTTGGAATAAGAAAGAGAACTCTCATAGGATGCATGTCAGAGTTGGGAGGCTCTCCTTTGGCTAGTTCAATAGCAGTGATGCCCAAAGACCAAATGTCAGCCTAATAGAAAGAGAGGTAAAGGTAGTGTTTCAAAATCCAAACAGAAAGCAGAAGTAACAAATATTTTCCCCCACACTGTATCAGTAAACGAAGTGTATTTCCCAAAACAATTAAATTTGGAAAAAAATTCACCTGTCCTGAAAGGAGGCTATAATACAGAAAACCTTAACCTTTATCTTCTAGACTAACAATGCATATTAATTAATTCAGAAAAATCTAAATGCAATTACATAAAAAAACCCCAAACAAAGTTTTGATAATGCAGCCACACAGCAGAAACTTGAAGATGCACAATACAATTGTACAGACCTCCAGGTCTCCATTAGATGGCTCTACATCCCTGCCCTAGGTATTTCCAGCTTAATGGGATAAACCATTCCCTTGAGGCTGGCTATGAATGGTAGCTCCTTAGTTCACTTGGTGGGGTGGCTTAGAGAGCGTGGTAATTTTGAGTTGGCATATGGAGAGTAAGGAGGTGTAGGAAGCTGAAGGATTTGTTTGAAGACTTCTCTGCAGTGCACCCCTTCCCTGTCAGGGTCTACCTCTAGTTGTAAGAGAAACTTTAGTTTATGTTTCTGAGGTTCTGATTTTTCTGGGGTGATACCCTCGCCCCTATTTGGTGAGGGACAAATCCCAAATTCAACAGTTGGCAGGAGAGACAACAGGGGTGCTATTACCCCTGAAGTTGAAGTGCAGCAATGACTCGTAACCTCAAAAGAGTTTTGGACTGTGAAAGTGTTTTTGCCCCTTTTGGGTTTGTGAGGAGGTTTAGTGCAAACCCTACTCATGGTTACAAGTGGGCCAACATTAGCCTGTTTTTTTCCCAGAACAGACCTTTCCTCCACAGAGGTCACACCAGGAAGGGAGTCAGAGGAGCAGAGGAGACAGGACCTTTGGAGACCCTCAACGGGATGTTCACTTCTGGGACACAAGACACAGGCTGGGGAAGGACCGGATTCACATGGACCTCAGGTAAGAACTTGCACACAGGGATTACCTTGCCAAATGTTGAGATTACTTACCTGATAATCTCCTTTTCCTTAGTGTAGACAGATGGACTCAGAACAAATGGGTATAGTATGCTCGTGCTAGCAGTTGGAGACGGATCTGACGTCAGCACGGGTATATATACCCCCACAGGAAGCGTAGCAACTCAGTAATCTTCCTTGCAAAAGCTGTTATGGATGTGTGTACTGACGCTCAGTGAAATAGTGAAACATGATTCCCCTGACCGATTGATAGTAGCTGGAGACCGCCAGCATTCCCAACCGGAAGGCGTCGACACCTGGCAAAGGGGACGCTCTTATGGAAACCGATGACATGGCTTACCTTGAATCGGTGAAACCCATGTACACAGGCAGCTGGGCGGGATGCTGAGTCCATCTGTCTACACTAAGGAAAAGGAGATTATCAGGTAAGTAATCTCAACATTTCCTGGCGTGTAGCCAGATGGACTCAGAACAAATGGGATGTACAAAAGCTTTACTCCCAGCCTGGGCGGGAGGCTGCCTGAGGACCATGTAGGACCGCCCTCGCAAATGCTGTGTCCTCCCTGGCCTGGACATCCAGACGGTAGAACCTGGAGAAGGTATGGAGGAAGGACCATGTCGCCACTTTACATATTTCTGCAGGCGACAGCATCCTGGATTCTGCCCAGGATGCCGCTTGTGTTCTGGTAGAATGAGCCTTGACCTGTAGAGGCGGAGACTTCCCAGCCTCTATGTAAGCTGCTCGGATAACTTCTTTAATCCAGCGGGCGATGGTGGGCTGAGAGGCCGCTTCACCTTGTTTCTTCCCACTGTGCAGGACGAACAGATGGTCCGTCTTTCGTACTTCTTGTGTCACTTCCAGATATCTGGGCAGCAATCTGCCAATGTCGAGATGGCGTAATAAACGCCCAGATTTTCTTTCTCCGAGTAACCTCTTTTCTTTAGTCTAGCCCTCTCAATGGCCAGACCGTAAGAGAGAATTGAGCTGGATCCTCGTGGAGGATGGGACCTTGACGTAGAAGGTCCCGTAGAGGAGGTAGGGAAGAGGCTCCCCTGCCAGCAGTCTTCTCATGTCCGCGTACCAGGGTCTTCTTGGCCAGTCTGGTGCCACTAGAAGAACTAGGCCCCGGTGTTCCTGAATCTTGTGGATGATGGCGCCCAGCAGAGGCCACGGAGGAAAGGCATATAGCAGAGTCCCTGGAGGCCATGGCTGAACCAGGGCATCGATTCCGTGTGAGAACGGATCGCGCTTGCGGCTGAAGTATCTGGGTACTTGAGCATTGGACCTGTCCGCCAGTAAGTTCATGTCCGGAATCCCCCAGTGATCCACAATCATCTGGAAGGCTGTGGGTGACAGCTGCCACTCTCCCGGATTTAGGCTCTCTGCGCTGAGGAAGCCTGCCGTGGTGTTGTCCTTCCCGGCAATGTGGACGGCGGAGATGTCCTGAAGATTCGCCTCTGCCCAAGCCATCAGTGGGGCGATCTCCAGAGATACTTGTCGGCTTCTGGTTCCGCCCTGACGGTTGATGTACGCCACCGTTGTGGCGTTGTCTGACATCACTCTGACTGCTCTGTTCTTCAGTCTGTGAGCAAATCGAAGGCATGCCAATCGGACTGCCCGAGCCTCTAGATGGTTGATGTTCCACGCCGACTCTTCTCTGTTCCACCGCCCTTGTGCAGTGAGTCCTTCGCAGTGTGCTCCCCAGCCGCTCAGGCTGGCATCTGTGGTGAGCAGAGTCCACGTGGGGGAGGACATCTTCGACCCCCTGCTCGTGTGGTTGGACTGCAACCACCACCGTAACTGGGTCCGTACTCTGGTAGGCAGAGGTAGGTGCGTGGAATAGTTCCGGAAATGGGGGCTCCAGCGAGAGAGCAGGGAGCGTTGCAGAGGTCTCATATGGGCCCTTGTCCAAGGTACCACTTCCAGGGTGGATGCCATGAGGCCGAGAACCTGCAGATAATCCCAAGCTATGGGCCGACTGGCTCCCATCAAGTACCGGATACGCGTCTGAAGTTTTAACCTTCTCTTGGTAGTGAGACTGACTGTCTGCCTGGGTGTCGAACTGTACTCCCAGGTATTCCAGCTACTGGGAAGGCTGTAGGCAACTCTTGCTGAGGTTGATTACCCAGTCCAAGCTTTCCAGAAGGGCGATCACTCTGTCGGTTGTCCGATGGCTCTCCTCTCGTGATTTCGCCCTGATCAGCCAATCGTCTAGGTAGGGATGGACCAGGATTCCTTCCTGTCTGAGTGCCGCTGCTACGACTACGACCACCTTGGTGAAGGTCCGTGGTGACGTGGCCAACCCGAAGGGCAGAGCCCGGAATTGGAAGTGGCGTCCTAGAACCTTGAAGCGTAGGTAGCGCTGATGATCCGGATGGATCGGGATATGCAGGTAGGCTTCCGACAGGTCTAAGGCCGTGAGGAATTCTCCTGGCTGTACTGCGGTCTTGACGGAGCGCAGAGTTTCCATGCGAAACCTCGGGACCCTTAAGTATCGATTGACTGACTTGAGGTCCAGTACGGGCCGAAAGGTGCCCCCTTTCTTGGGTACCATGAAATAAATGGAATAGTGTCCAGAATTCACTTCCCATGCAGGTACTGGGATGATGGCTTTCAAGGACAGGAGCCTCGCCAGGGTAGCTTCCAATGCTGCCTTCTTGTGTATGGGACATGAAGATTCCACAAACTTGTCCGGAGGGAGGTGATGAAAGTCCAGATAATACCCCTCTCAGATGATGGCAAGTACCCACTGGTCCGACGTAATCTCGACCCATCTGGGGTAGAAGAGGGATAACCTGCCCCCTATGTCTCCGTCCCCCAGATGAATCGGCGGATTCTCATTGTGAGGCGCGGCCGGGACCTGAGCCCGGGCCTGCTCCCCTCTTGCGCTGCTTGGTCCGAAAGGACTGATTCCGGGCCCGAGGACGAGGTGCCTGGTAGCGACTCCTGTAGGGAATGAAGCGCTGGGAGCTTCTACCCCTGGAGGGCCTTGGAAAGGCGCGCTGGTTCCTTCTGAACCGATCTTCCGGCAGTCGAGGTACTGGAGAGGCGCCCCATGTGCTGGCCAGTTTATCAAGGTTGCTGCCAAACGGGAAAGAGCCCTTAAAGGGCAATCTGGTGAGGCGCGTCTTCGAAGGAGCATCGGCTGACCATTTCCGGATCCAGAGCTGCCTCCTGGCAGCTACGGAGGATGAGATCCCCTTGGCTGTTGTCCGGACTAGGTCTGATGCCGCATCCGTGAGGAACGAGAGAGCTGACTCCATGTCTGCTGCTGGCGCGTTGTTCCTGACCTGTGACAAACAGGAACGCGTCACCATTGTGCAGCAGGTTGCGATCCGCAAAGATAGAGCTGCCACCTCAAAAGTCTGTTTCAGAATGGCGTCCAGTTTCCGGTCATGAGGCTCCTTGCGGGCCGCCCCCCCCCCCCCCCTCAACTGGAATGGTAGTGCGCTTGACCACAGCGCTAATCAAGGCGTTCACCTGAGGGCACGCCAGCAGCTCCTGGATAGCCGGTGCCAGGGGCTACATGCCTGTCAGGGCCCGACCCCCTTTGAATGAGGCCGCTGGTGCAGCCCATTCTAAATCTATCAGTTGTTGTGCTGCTTGCAAGAATGGAAAATGGCGGGCTGTAGGACGAAGACCTTCCAGCAGGGGGTTCTGCGCAGAGGGTACCGTAGCGCTGGGACCTGTAAAATCCAACTCCGCCAGGCACTGAGATACCAGGTCAGAGAGATCCTCTTTAGGGAAGAACCGCCTCATGGTTCTATATGGCTCAATCCCTGAGGGAAGTTCCCCCTCGTCCAGGAGTTCGGACTCGTCCGGTGAAACCTCCTGGTCCGACTGATCCAGACTGTCTAGCGGCGGGAGGTCCTGCTCACGATAAGGGCGTGAGGGTCCAGGAACAGGATCCGCTGGAGCCGCAACCGCAGCAGCAGCCGCAGCAGCAAGCGCAGCCGCAGCCACAGCAGGAACAGCAGGGCCTGGACGGGAAGCTGTTTGCATCTGTACAAAGGCATGAATCCCCTTAAAGAGATCCACCCAGGAAATGGAAGCGGTCTCTAATCGCCGGGGTACGAGATCCCCCGGGATTCCAGGTTGGTCGAGACTGCCCGCTAAATTCGGGGTAGCCCCTGGGGAACTGTCAGCAAATCGTGGCTGAGACTGGTCCTGGCCCGAGGGTCCCACGGCCTCCTCACATTGGGCACATAGGGAGTCTGGCTCTTCAATGTGCGTGGCTCTAAGCTGGCATGCAGAGCAGAGGCCGAGGGCTTTAATACCGGAGGCAGGAGGCGCCCCTGCTGAAGACGCTGAGGCGTTCTGTTCCATTGAAAAAATATGCGCTTAATGTGAAGCGGCAGCAATATACACTTAATATAACAGGCACTTAATAATATGCGGCAGCAATATACGCTTAATGTAACAGGCGTTCAATACAACAGGCGCTCAATAATATGCGGCAGCAATATACGCGTAATCTAACAGGCGTTCAATACAACAGGCGCTGAATAATATGCGGCAGCAATATACGCTTAATACAACAGGCGCTCAATAATATGCGGCAGCAACATACGCCCAATGATATCCAATATGCTCTCAGCAATATGCGGCTAGCAATATACGCTCAATGTTATCCACTATGCTCAGCAATATGCGGCTGAGCAATGTACCCTGAACAATATGCAATATGCGCGTATTCATAGACAGGCGCCTATCATGGGCGCTCAATACCTGAGCAAGGCCAACAAAATGGTGCCCCTTCCACGGCGTGCTGCCTACAGACCATGCCGCCGATCCTCGTTCCTCGGAGACCAATAAGAGTAAGAGATGTATGCCTTACCTGATCCTCGGCGCTTCCCGGCTGAAACCCGGGCGGTCTCTGGCTGTGGGGGGAGAGGGCAAGTACCATCACCGCCGCGCTTTGAGGAAATGCACCCGCTGCCTCGTCCACGCCGGGACCGAGGCGCCTCGTTCGCCCCGCCCGAGCCTCGCCCGGGGGCTATGTCCCTGCCGCGATTCGGCCACCGGACGGAGGACTTAAACCTCCAGGGGATCACGGAAATCACCCCGGGAAACTCAACTGGGGGAGGGACCCCAAGGGTATCATCACAGGAGTGCGGGGTTCGATGGTGCTGTAGAAGTTTAGTAAGAAGAAAGTAGAAAGTAGATTGGAAACACGCTCAGCGAGCGTGCAGGCTCTCCAAACTGCTTTGGAGACGGAAATTACTGAGTTGCTACGCTTCCTGTGGGGGTATATATACCCGTGCTGACGTCAGATCCGTCTCCAACTGCTAGCACGAGTATACTATACCCATTTGTTCTGAGTCCATCTAGCTACACGCAAGGAAATTGGGATTTTATCAGCTTATTCCCCTGAGGGTTAAGGCATAGCCCAGGATCTGGTACTGAGGACACATACACAGAAGATAGAAAGCAGAGCCCGCTCTTGTAAATACCCTAGTGAAACCACAGACAGAGAGGACATTATTGTTGTGATTGGATATTGATTTCATTTTTGAAGTATCATCAGAAAATTTATTTTGAACACCCAACTCTGTATCCTATTTGCTCCTATTTGATCCCTGCAGCACAGCCTCCAAGGAAGCAGATTACTCACAGAAACTAATTTTGTATACCCTAAGGAAACTGTAAAATCCTCCAAAAAAAGGGTTACACAATCAACCTTCATTAAACATACTTTGTTCACATACAACTACATATCTCAATATCTTTGTGAGCAACATTGTGAAAGGGATAGATGGTAAAATTTGATTATTTGTCAATGAGACTAAGATCTGCAACAAAGTGGCATGCCTGAAGGACTAGAGAGAATGAAAAGTGATTTAGAAAAGCTTGAAGAGTGGTCGAAGACTTGGCAGCTGGGATTTAGTGCCAAGAAGTGCAGAGTTATGCATCTGTGGTGCAGTAATCCAAAGAGCTGTATTTGATGGAGGGTGAAAGACTGATGTGCACAGACTGGGAGAGAGACCTTGGAGTATCTGATGATCTGAAGGTGGCGAAACAACGTGAAAGGGTGATAGCTAAAGCCAGAAGAATGCACAGAGAGGAATAACCAGTAAGAAAAAGGTTGGTAATAATCCCCTTGTACAGGTCTTTGGCGAGGCCTCACCTGGAGTACTATGTTCAGTTCTGGAGACTGTATCTCAAAAAGGATAGAGAAAGGACGAAGACAGTCCAAAAAAAAGTAACCAAAATAGTGTGGTGCCTGTATGGAAGCCTTGCGAGAAAAGGCTAAAGGATCTAAACATGTATATTCTGGAAGAGAGAAAGTGCAGAGGAGATATAATGCAGCCTTTGGATACCTGAATGGTTTTAATGATGCATGTTCCTCAAACCTTTTCCAGAGGAAAGCAAACAGTAGAACTAGTAGTCACAATATGAAACTTCAGGGGGGACAACTCAGAGCCAATGTCAGGAAATATTTCTTCACAGAGAGCATGGTGGATGTCCTTCCGGAAGAGGTGGTGAAGATGAAAACAGTAAATGAATTAAAAAAGGCATGGGATAAGCACTATGGATCCCTAAAGGCTACAGTAGGAAATTAAGAAAAAGGTGCATGGGAGGTAATCCACATGGAACGGCAGCTGCTACCTCTAACAGAAGGCATGGGGATTACTAAACAAACAATTAGCTTATATAATTCAGATGTAATGGCAGCATTGCTCTCCATTTTGATGGCACTCGGGGGGGGGGGGGGAGGAGAGGAGAGAGAGAAGGGGAATTGGATTCAGAGAACTAATGCTGGGCCCTGACTTTTATGGACTAGGGTACTGATACACAGACATTAGGGGAAAAGCACAGGAATGCTTCTACGGCCAAGTCCAAAAGCAAAGCACATTAAAGCAGCAGCATTGCATGAATCATCAGGAAGGCTGTTCACCCTGTAAAAAGTGTTGCTAGCAGTAATTTTGTTATGGGTTTGACAGTTGCTTGGTTTTGCTTTTTAATATTATTACCCTTAACGTAAGGCTTTGGGGGGTAACCTGCATGGAGTGACAGCTACTACCATAAGATATAGTTGCGATGGAGAAGGTACAGAGAAGGGCAACCAAAATGATAAAGGGGATGGAACAGCTCTCCTATGAGGAAAGGCTGAAAAGGTAGGGCTGTTCAGCTTGGAGAAGAGACGGCTGAGGGGGGATATGATAGAGGTCTTTAAGATCATGAGAGGTCTTGAACGAGTAGATGTGACTCTGTTATTTTCACTTTCGAATAATAGAAGGACTAGGGGGCATTCCATGAAGTTAGCAAGTAGCACATTTAACCTTTTAGATCCCGCTCATTGAAGGACTTATTTCCTGATGCCCCTTTTTACATATCTTAGTTAACTAGACCCAAATATGGTATAAAACAATTTTCAAGGAAATCGGACTATGGGTTTTTGAGAAAAACGCATGTCCACTAGTGGAACGTTGGGATCTTCAGGAGTCAAAAAGTACTTTTTCAAAAATTCTTTATTTTAGGTAATTCTTGTAACATTTCTTTATTTTAGGTAATTCTTGTAACATACTGCAATACTACAGCTGATATCATACATAAGAATGAAAATTAGTCAAAAAAATCAAGCATGATAATCTGGAAAACATTTTTCATGTAAACGTTTACCACAAAATTTACACCACTTTTTAGTATTTTTGGAGCAGACAGCACATCGGCCTTGGGAAGTTGTGGACAAGAAGTGAGGCTGTGATGCCTTTACATCAGCACTTATGGATGCTGTAGGACCTCCTTTCCGGATGCGGTAGCTTGAAAGGCCACATTTCATTGCTACGGTAGATACTTCACGTAGGAAGTCCAAGTGGCTCATTGCTTCTTTTCCAAGCAGATGGCAGTGAATTTTCCAAGCTGCCACAACAGCCATGTTCAAGCCATTTGAAAATAAATTCCACCACCACTTTTTGGAGCGAAGTGTTGGGCGGTAAGCTGATAAAAGCCGGTCAAGTAGATCAACACCACCCATGCCTTGATTGTAAGCACCAATTATTTTTGGTTGCTTTATTAGAACTTTTTTCTTTTCTTTGAGAGAATAGCGGCTGGCTTTTTGAAGTGGAAATGGCTTCATCCAGTTGGACATGACTGTGACCACACTGCTGTCATTCCAGCGGACACAGATGATGTCTCCATCACCACGATAATCAAATTCCCCACAATCTTTCTTGCGCAGTTCTTTAGGTGCCATTAGGGGACATTTCCCAGTTCTGTTTTCTCTGACAGTGCCAATTGCTCGAAATCCCTTTTCTTTCAGTTCCACCATCAAGTTGTGTGATGTGAAGAAATTATCAAAGAAAAGGCAATGATTTCTTGGCTCTTGAATGACTGAAATCAAATCCGAAATTACTCTTGTACCAAGTGGAACTTTTTCAGTTTTATCAGTGCCTGATTCTTCTGGCTGATATTTGGCACCTGTATAAATCTGCATTGAAAATGGAAAACCATCTGGACTGCACATCATCCATATTTTGTATCCAAATCGAATTGGTTTTCCTCGAATGAACATTTTGCAGCTATGATGACCATAATATGGTACCATTGATTCGTCAATGCTCAGGCTTTCACTAAAAACACCTCCAATCTTCAAAAACTGAGCAGATAAATGGGTATAAAATGGCTCAACTTTTGCAGCTTTTCCAGGTGGTAGTTGCAAATTGTCAACAATATGAAAATAGATTTTCAGGTCCTCAAAGCGTTTTCTTGACATGGTTTTTGGCACAATTTGGTTGCTCAAATCTTCTGCAGTTGACCAGTAATGCTTTTCTTTTGGAACATGGTGATAGCCACTGTGCAAGAGTATTCCGAAGAAACGAGTGATTTCGTCAGCATTTGTGTCAATGCTTGCCAATTTCTGCCTGGCATATATATTTGTCATGTATGCTAATTCTTCTAAATAATCTTCACCCATAATTTCTATGAAAAGTTCAAATGGTGTGTTTTGAAGAAGATCTGGACGAATATCAGCCAACTTTGTTGGGGCATGCTCTTCCATTGTGGTCGTGAAATCATCTGTCTTGATCCATCTTGGCTTTGGCTTCTCTGAGTTTCGTTTTCTTTTGGTATCTCCTGATTCTTGACAATAGGTTGATAGCAATTTGTCATCCTCATCCACTTCCTCATCGCGTGACTCAACTGCAACTTCCACTTCACCACACACATCTGCTGGTACTTCTGGTGCTAGGTCTTCGTCATTGATATCTTCGATATCTGAGTCTTCTAAATTATCTGATGGTGGTAAAATCACAATATCAGCTTCTGTAGCTTCAGAATCGCCCAAAACTTGTTCAACTGCTTCTTCAACAGTCAAGTACTTCTGAGTTTTCATTGTATTCCAAATTAGGAAATGAACAGGACCGTCGCGGAGCTAGTCTCGCTCGCGCGGCCCAAAAAGAGGACGGCGTCTCGGAGCTAGTCTCGCTCGTGCGGAGCTAGTCTTGCGCGGCCCGAGAAGAGGACGGCGTCTCGGAGCTAGTCTCGCTCGTGCGGAGCTAGTCTCGCGGGGCCCGAGAAGACGACGCTGTCGCGGAGCTAGTCTCCCGCGGCCCGAGAAGAGGACCTTGCTCAGTCCTTGCATCCTGAGATGGAGGCCCAGGAGACAGTAAGATTCCTCATATGGTGTATGGGAGTGATAAGCCTGTGTGTATGTATGTTTGAGAGAGAGAGAGAGAGCATGGGAGTGAAGCCTGTGTATGTGCTTGAGAGACAGCATGAGAATGAGAAGTCTGTGTGTATGTTTATGCATGAGAGAGAGCATGGGATTATATGTAATTTACCATTTTTTAAAATATTTGTGAACCGTTTTTTGCATTTTATTCATTTTTCAAAAATGTGTATATTTTGAACCACAAAGATCCCAACGTTCCACATGTGGAACATGCAAACATAAATTGGTGCTGATCAATTTGTATCTTACCTACAAAAGAAAGATTTATGCCAACATGATCAGAAAACCCTTGGGAACTTGAATATATCACACAAGTCCTTTATTGACACTCAGTATCATACCAAAAGGTGAAAAGGTCAAACTATGTCAAAACTTCAGTTTTTGACCTACTTTGCATATTCATATCTTTAAGAGTATTCATCTAGGAACATCACATTTTTGGATTTAGACTGTTCAAGTTCTATACTCTCAAGCTAAATGGTTGAAAATTTGATTTTCTTTAGGTTTGGAGTAATTAAAATCATTTAAAAAAATGTTCCACTTGTGGAACGTTGGGATCTAAAAGGTTAAGACTAATCGGAGAAAATTCTTTTTCACTCAACGCACAATAAAGCTCTGGAATTTGTTGCCAGAGGATGTGGTTAGTGCAGTTAGTGTAGCTGGGTTCAAAAAAGGTTTGGATAAGTTCTTGGAGGAGAAGTCCATTAATGGCTATTAATCAATTTTACTTAGGGAATAGCCACAGCTATTAATTGCATCAGTAGCATGGGATCTTCTTAGTGTTTGGGTAATTGCCAGGTTCTTGTGGCCTGGTTTTGGCCTCTGTTGGAAACAGGATGCTGGGCTTGATGGACCCTTGGTCTGACCCAGCATGGCAATTTCTTATGTTCTTAAGAATCTTGCTGGGCAGACTGGATGGACCATTTGATGTTTTTTGCCATCATTACTATGTTACTATTTATTTAAAATGTATAAATCACCTCTCAACCTTCCTAGGCGGTTAACATAAGCTGTTACTATGTTATGTTAAAAATATTTTAAAATCTCATTCTATGTGGTGCCTCTCAGAATCACGAGGATCTACATGCAATACTGCAAATTACAGCTTGTTTGCAAACACCAAATTTTGTGGATTACTAATAAAAAATCTTATTAAGCACATAAAGAACTTTCTTCAATTATAAAATTAAAAGATTTCATAATTTTAAATTCAGGAGCTTTACTGTATTGTCCAGACTATGGAAAACTGTCAAGAGATTTTGACTGCAAGCCTAAAAATTGTGTTGTGTGATTATACATTTATTAAAGGACATTTTTTGTGATGTTGTCAAATGTATTGGACATTACTCATTGATTTGATGGTTAATGGATTCTTGCAGCTTTAACCATTCAGATAAGTGATTTATAAAATCTACTTTTAGAAACTCTTGACTCTACTGAATAACCCAACATTGAACCTAGCTTTCAAAGTCATTTTTTGGGTAAAGCAGTGCTTTTTCTACATAAATGTCCTCTGAAAATGTATTTAGGAGTTTTATATACTGTCGTTCCAAAAGAAGATCACAATGGTTTACAATATCGACATTCATATTCATGGTCAACGATCACGTACTGTGCATCAACATTCACCTTCTAGGTTCAACATTCACCTTCTAGGTTCAATTCTAGTTCATAATCAAATATTCTAGGATATCACACCTGTTCTAGTTCATATTCATATATTTTTTTGGACAACCTAGCAGTAAATACAAGTTCCAATTCTAATATAAGTCACACCATTCATTCCATATTTCTTGCTCCACTAACATTATCTCTGGTACTGTTGTAGCAGTTGTCCATATATTGGTATTTTATGTTAAGTCGTAAGCATTTCTAAAGAGCCATGTTTTCAGCTCACACTTGAAATTCTGTTATCTGACGTAGTGACTCGAAGTAAGTTCCACAACTTGGGACGAGCTATGGAAAACATTTAGCCTTCATTCAGTTAGGTGTGTGTTCCAAGTGGAAGGTACCATTAGAAGTCCTTTATTTTATGATCTTAAGTCTTTCTGTGGTGTGTAGTGTTGAATTGTTACTCCTAATAAACATGGGTTAATATTGTTGATAATGTAGAGATTACTTACCTGATAAATCTTGTTTTCCTTAGTGTATGCAGATGGACTGAAAACAAGTGGGTATAGTGTGCTCGTGCTAGCAGTTGGAGACAGATCTGACGTCAGCACGGGTACATATACCCCCGCAGGAAGTGCAGCAATTCAGTAATCTTCCTTGCAAAAGCTTTATGGATATATGTGTAACTGACCGATCGATTAAATGAACAGGATTAACCTGACCGATTGATAGTAGCTGGAGACCGCCAGTGTTCTCAACCGGAAGGCGTCGACACCCGGCAGGGTGGAAGCCCTATATAAGGAAACATGGCTTACCGTGAGTCGGTGAATCCCCATGGCTACCGGAAGCAGGGCGGGATGCCGAGTCCATCTGCATACACTAAGGAAAACGAGATTATCAGGTAAGTAATCTCTACATTTCCTAGCGTGTAGCAGATGGACTCAAAACAAGTGGGATGTACAAAAGCTACTCCCAGACTGGGTGGGAGGCTGCCCGAGGTCAGTTTAGGATTGCCCTCGCAAACGCTGTGTCCTCCCTGGCCTGGATGTCCAGACGGTAGAATCTGGGGAAGGTATGGAGGGACGACCACGTCGCCGCTTTACATATCTCTGCAGGCGACAGCATCCTAGTTTCTGCCCAGGAGGCCGCTTGCGCTCTGGTAGAGTGAGCCTTGACCCGTAGAGGTGGTAGTTTTCCTGCCTCTACGTAGGCTGCCTTGATAACTTCTTTGATCCAGCGGGCGATGGTTGCCCGTGAGGCCGCTTCCCCTTGTCTCTTCCCACTGTGAAGGACGAACAGGTGGTCTGTCTTTCGTACTGCTTCTGACATTTCCAGGTATCTGGACAGCAGCCTGCCGATGTCGAGATGGCGCAGTATTCGACCTTCTTCCGACTTCTTCAAACCGTCCGTGGTAGGCAAGGATATGGTTTGGTTGAGGTGGAAGTGTGAGACTACTTTGGGTAAGAAGGAAGGAACCGTGCAAAGATGGATAGCCTCTGGAGTGATTCTGAGAAACGGATCACGGCAGGACAGCGCTTGTAGCTCTGAGATGTGGCGTGCTGAGCATACAGCCAGCAGGAACATCATCTTCAAGGTTAACAAACGGAGGGACAGGCCTCGAAGGGGTCTGAAGGAGGGTCCCGCTAGAAATTCCAAAACTAGGTTGAGGTTCCACAGGGGCACTGGTCACTTCAGTGGTGGGCGAATGTGTTTGACTCCTGTCAGGAAACGTGAGACGTCTGGGTGTGTGGCAATGCTGTTGCCGTCACTCCGGGGACCATAGCAGGATAGCGCTGCCACCTGAACCTTGATTGAATTGAGGGACAGACCCTTCTGAAGTCCATCTTGCAGGAAATCCAAAACGATAGGGATTTTAGCGGCATGTGGATTGGTGCTGTGAGTGTCGCACCAGGCTTCGAATACTCTCCAGATCCTTATATATGTTAGTGATGTGGAGAACTTGCGTGCTCGGAGGAGTGTATCTATTACCGGCCCCGAGTATCCTCTTTTCTTCAGTCTAGCCCTCTCAATGGCCAGACCGTAAGAGAGAATTGAGCTGGATCCTCGTGGAGGATGGGACCTTGCCACAGCAGGTCCCTGTGTGGAGGCAGGGGTAATGGATTCCCTGCCAGTAGTCTTCTCATGTCTGCGTACCAGGGTCTTCTTGGCCAGTCCGGGGCCACTAGAAGAACTAGGCCTATGTGCCGCTGAATCTTGTGCATAATGGCACCCAGCAGGGGCCATGGAGGAAAGGTATATAGCAGGATCCCCTGAGGCCATGGCTGTACCAGGGCATCGATCCCCTGGGATAGAGGATCCCGCCTGCGGCTGAAATATCTGGGTACTTGAGCATTGGACCTGTCCGCTAGTAGGTCCATGCCCGGCGTCCTCCACTGATCCACAATTATCTGTAAGGCTGTGGGCGACAGCTGCCATTCCCCCGGGTTTAGGCTTTCTCTGCTGAGGAAGACTGCTGTGGTGTTGTCCTTCCCGGCGATGTGGACGGCGGAGATGTCCCGGAGATTTGCTTCCGCCCAAGTCATCAGGGGGGCTATTTCTAGGGATACCTGTCGGCTTCTGGTTCCGCCCTGTCGGTTGATGTATGCCACTGTGGTGGCGTTGTCCGACATCACTCTGAACGCTCTGTTTCGGAGTCTGTGGGCAAATCACAGGCATGCTATCCTGACTGCCCGTGCCTCTAGTCGGTTGATGTTCCACCCCGACTCTTCACTGTTCCACCGCCCATGGGCGGTGAGTTCTTCGCAGTGTGCTCCCCATCCGTTCAGGCTGGCATCTGTAGTGAGCAGGGTCCAGGTTGGGGAGGACATTCTTGACCCCCGGCTCATGTGGCCGGGCGGCAACCACCACCGTATCTGATTCCGCACTCTGGTTGGTAGAGGTAGGTGTATGGTGTAGTTCTGTGATCGCGGGCTCCACCGAGATAGGAGGGCGCGTTGTAATGGTCTCATATGAGCCCGCGCCCATGGTATCACCTCCAGAGTGGATGCCATAAGGCCGAGGACCTGTAGGTAATCCTAAGCTGTGGGCAGGGTGGCGCTCAGCAGGGCCTGTAGACTATTCCGGAGCTTTGATGTCCTCTTGGAGGTCAGACTGACCTTGTCTTCCTGGGTGTCGAATTGGACTCCTAGGTATTCCAGCGACTGAGAAGGCTGTAGGGAACTCTTGTTCAAGTTTACTACCCATCCTAGGCTTTCCAGAAGAGCTATAACTCTGTTGATTGCCTGATGGCTCTCTTCCGGTGACTTTGCCCTGATCAGCCAATCGTCCAGGTAGGGATGGATGAGGATTCCTTCCTTCCTGAGGGACGCCGCCACTACTACTATGACCTTGGTAAAGGTCCGTGGCGTGGTGGCTAACCCGAAGGGTAAAGCTCGGAACTGGAAGTGTTGGTTCAGGACTTTGAAGCGCAAATAGCGCTGGTGATCCCGATGGATTGGGATATGCAAGTAGGCTTCAGACAGGTCTAGGGATGTGAGAAACTCCCCTGGCTGTACTGAATTTTTGACTGACCGCAGAGTTTCCATGCGAAAGCGGGGGACCCGTAGGTGTCGGTTGACTGACTTGAGGTCCAGGACGAGCCTGAAAGTGCCCTCCTTCTTGGGCACTATGAAATAAATGGAATAATGCCCAGACTTTATCTCCCCTGCAGGCACTGGGATTTTGGCGTTTAGGGACAGTAGCCTCCACAAGGTAACTTCTAGTGCCGTCCTCTTGAGGGGTGAACAAGGGGATTCCACAAACTTGTCCAGCAGGAGCTGAAGAAAGTCCAGGTAATACCCTTCTCGGATGATGGCGAGGACCCACTGGTCCGAGGTGATCTTGACCCACCTGTGGTAGAAGAGGGTTAGCCTGCCCCTTATGGCTGCTACCCCCGGATGGGTCGGCTGATTGTCATTGTGGGGTACGGCCGGGACCCGAACCAGAGCCGGTTCCTCTCTTGTTGTGCTTAGTCCGAAAGGACTGGCTCCTGGCCTGCGAACGAGGTGCTTGGTAGCGAGTCCTGTAAGGGTTGACGCGCTGAGAGTTTCTACCTCTGGATGATCTAGGAAAAGGGCGCTGGCTCCTCCTCGACCTGTCTTCTGATAGACGGGGTAATGGAGAGGCGCCCCATTTATTGGCCAGTTTCTCGAGGTCGCTAAAGGGCATTCTCGTGAGACGTGTCTTGGAAGAGGAGTCGGCCGACCAATTACGTAGCCAGAGCTGTCTGCTGGCTGCCACTGAGGATGACACTCCCTTGGCTGCCGTACGGACTAGGTCGGAGGCTGCGTCAGTGAGGAACGAGAGAGCTGATTCCATCTATTCTCCCGGGGTGTTGTTCCTAGCCTGTGATAAACAGGAACGCGTCACCACGGTGCAGCAGGTCGCAATTCGTAGGGACATGGCTGCCACCTCAAAGGCTTGTTTCAGAATGGCGTCCATGCGCCGGTCGTGTGTATCCTTGAGGGCCGTCCCCCCCTTCCACCGGAA
Organism: Rhinatrema bivittatum; assembly: GCF_901001135.1. Lineage (NCBI taxonomy): Eukaryota > Metazoa > Chordata > Amphibia > Gymnophiona > Rhinatrematidae > Rhinatrema > Rhinatrema bivittatum. The sequence continues at coordinate 242,283,613 of NC_042620.1, forward strand.
TGGTGGTGCGCTTCACAATTGCGCTAACTATGGCGTCTACCTGGGGGCACGCCAGCATCTCCTTGGTTGCCGGGTCTAAGGGGTACATGGCAGCCAAGGCCCGACCCCCTTTGAATGAGGCCTCCGCCGCATTCCATTCCAGATCGATTAGCTGCTGTGCTGCTTGTAGGAGGGGAAAATGGTGAGTCGTTTGGCGCAGGCCCTCTAACAGGGGGTTCATTCTAGGTTCCCCTGGGGTGTCATGGCCCGGGAGAGCCAGTTCCGATAGGCATTGAGAGATCAGGCCTGGGAGATCCTCTTTCAGAAAGAAGTGCCTCATGTTCCGATATGGCTCAATCCCCGAGGGAAGTTCTCCCTCCTCGGGGGGGCTCGTCGTCTTCCTCAGGGCAACCTGAATCCCCATAAGTGGGGGTTCCGGGTGGCCGTGCCTAGGCCTTGAGGGTCCAGGGGCCTGGTTATCCAGTACGTATGGACCCATTCGGGGAGCAGACTGCATTGTGACAGAGGCATGAATCCCCTTGAATAATTCCACCCAGGAGAGCGAAGCAGGATCTGGCCTTAGGGGCACCAGGTCTCTCGGGTTCCCCGGCTGCTCACCGCTGCCTGCTAGGTCTGGGGTGCTCCTTCTGATCGTTCACTATTCTTTCTTTCAGCAGCGTCGCCATTACTTTTCCCACCACCGAGGTGAAACTAACCAGCCTGTAGTTTCCAGCTTCCTCTCTGCTCCCACTCTTGTGAAGGGGGACCACCACCGCTCTTCTCCAATCACTCGGCACCATGCCTGTTTCCAGGGATCTACTGAACAGGTTGTGCAGCAGACCTGCCAGCACATCTGAGCTCCCTCAGAATCTTGGGATGAACCTCATCAGGCCCCATGGCTTTGTCCACTTTCAGTTTTCCTACTCTTCCCATACATTCTCTTCTGTAAACAGAGTTTAGTCTATTCCACCCCTCTCCATTTTCTTAACTAACGATGGTCCTTTCTCCAGGGTCTTTCTTTAGTGAACACCAAACTGAAGTATTTGTTTAATATTTCTGCCATTTCGTTGTCTCTCTCCACACATTGATCCTTTTTACCTTTCAATTTCACTATACTACTTTGGACCTTTCTCCTCTCTCTGATGTATCTGAAAAAATGTTTTGTCACCTCACTTTACCTCTTTGGTAATCCTTTCTTCTGCCTGACATTTTGCTTTCTTCATTACTTTGTCTCCCTCAGTTTCACCAGATATCCTTCCTTGTGTTCCTCCCTCTGGGATCCTTTATATTTCTTGAACGTTGTTCTTTTTGCTTTTATCAGCCACCTCCTTTGAGAACCAGATAGGTTTCTTGTTTCTCTTGCTTCTGTTTACTTTTCTAACATATAGATTAGTTGCCTTTGTAATTGCTCCTTTTAGTTTGGCCCCACTGTTCCACCTTACTCATTTTCTCCCAGTCTTCTAGCTCTCCCTCCAGGCACTTCCCCATTTCAACAAAGTTTATTTTTGAAATGCAAAACTCAGGTCTTATGAGTTGCAGTAGTATAAGTTTGAAAATATGTGTTTGTAAGACAGTGCGGAAGGCCTGTATTGTTAAAGGTTTCAGTCGATGTAGTATTCTCAGCTTGGAGTACCCTGTTTTGATTAATTTGCTTACATGCTTTTTCACAATGAAGTTCTCAATCTGAATTCCAAGGTCTCGTACTTGATCTGTTGGAGTAATATTAGTGATTCCTAGGTCTAGGGTTGGTGGTTTGATTATAGTGTTATCTCTCCTTAACCACACAATTTCAGTTTTTGTTGGGTTTACAGTTAGTTTCAGTTGAGAAAGTTTTTGTTATATGGCCTTCATGTATGTTGACAGACAGTTTTTTCGAAACTTTTGTCAACTGGGATATAGAATTGTATGTCTGCAATTAGGAAGAAGTTGATTCCTAGATTTGCTAATAATGCTCATATAAGGAAGCAGATAGATTTTGAATAGTGTGGCCGAGAGTGCTGAACCTTGAGGGATGCCTGTATTGATTGGGAAAGTGTCTGAAAATTGATTACCCAGTTTGACTTGGAATGTCATATCTTTTAGAAAGGAGGAGAACAATTTAACATTTCTGTCTATTTCACTTTCTCTCAGCTGGTTGCATAGTAAGGTATGGTCAACTGTGTTGAATGCCACTGTTAAATCTATTAGTACCAGGATATATGATTCACTGTTAAAGCCTTGTAAGTAAAGGGTCAGCTAAGGAAATGAGTAGGGTTTTTGTTGAGTGATTTTTTCTGAATCTGAATTGGTTTGGGTATATAGTATGTTGTCTTCTAGGTGGTTTTCTAGTTGTGATGACTGCTTTTTCTAGGACTTTAGTGATGAAAACCAGGTTGTATATTGGACGGTAATTGTCCCAATCACTTATTCTGCCCATTTTATTGTTTAGGATTGGTTTAATCACAGCTTGTTTTACCCTATCGGGGACCAAGCCTTCTGCTAGTGAGTGGTTTCTTATGGTTGTGAATATCAGTGTTACGCTGTTTACAATTTTCAGTGTACTTGCAGGGACAGGGTCTAGTGGATGGGTAGCGGGCTTCATTTTAATTATTTGGTTTACTTCAAGTTTAGATACTGGGTCGAATGAGTTCCATTTCACTTGACCAAATTTTTCTTCAGGCTCTTTTGTTGGTAATCAGTCAGAGAATTGTGATTTGTGTATTAATTTTGTTTAACAATAATTGGCATATTCATTGCATGAGTACTTTGTAAAGTTGCAGTTATTAGAGATGGAGGAGGATGGGTCTTTGATTAGGTTTTCCTCTGTTTCAAAGAGTAATTTGAATTAATTACACGATGATTCTGTTGCTCCTTGTGACCTTGGGCATGTCACTTTACCCTCCATTACCTCAAGTACAAACAGACTGTAAGCCCGCTGGGGATAGGGAAATACCTACAGTAACTGAATGTAATCTGCTTTGCTTAAAAAAGTGTGAAAAGCAGAATATACAAATTTAAATAAATGCAATTTTGTGAAGTATTCCTCTTCTGCTTTATTGATTTGGTCACAGTATTTTGTTAACAGGGATTTGTATTTTTCTAGGGATTCCGTAGATTGGCATTTTCTCCATTGCTTTTCGGATTTCCTCAGGGTCCATTTAGTGTGTCTTAGTTCTTCACTATACTAAGGTTTCTTTTGTTTAGTTGTGTTGCCTTCATTTTGGAAGGCTTTTGCCTGGATTGAGCATAGGGTATCCGCTATTTCATTGATGATTTTATCCCAGGAGTCAAAAGATGAAGAGGTATTACCATGACTGAACTCAGTTATTTTATTTTTCATAGTTTCTTCAAATGTTTCAGGTTCTATCTTTTTTCTGTAAGTGAAGGATTGATTGTTATGTGAGTTTGTTTGTTGTGTGGTTCAGAGAGTTATTTCTGCCTTTATTAGCTGGTGATCAGACCAGGGCAATATCTTGTGAGAAGAATTGATTATACAGTTATTGCGATTAGCGAAGATTAGGTCGAGGATATGTCCTGCTTTATGGGTGAAGTTGGCTACAAATTATGACCAACCCATGGTTTCCATAGTATCTAGAAAAATTTCACATGCTGTCTACATATAGGTTAAAGTCTCCTACAATAAGAGTTCATTCTGGAGCTGGAAAAGTTTTAGTGAAGATTTCGATTAGAGGTGAGCAGCCTTTTTGGAATATTCCAAGCGGGATATAGATCAAGCCAATATTTAGAAGTGGAGATTTTAGTATTGCAACCTCGCTGGGCAGGTTTATCTGAACTATGTAAGTTTTAAGTTTAAGTTCCTTTTTACAGATTAAGAGACCCCTTTTTCGTTTGTGTCTGGGGAAATGAAAGATATCATAGGTTGGGTTATCAATTTGGTTTAGGACATTATCACTGTCTTTCAGCCATGTTTCGGTAATGCAGACTATAGTGGGATTTACCTCCTCTAGTAGGTCATTTATCAGTAGGTTTTTGTTTTTTTTTATAGTGATTGAACATTTAGTAGAAAAGTGAACATTAGGTTGGAAGAAATCACAGGAGAAGAATTGTTACTTAACTTGGGACAGATCAGGTTGTTCCCCTCTTAGCTTGTGTTTTGAGGTTCTCTGGTGATTTTTATGGTTTCCTCATCCAGCGATTGTTTCAGTGATGTGGACCAGCTTCAATTTATATTGAGCATTGTTATGGATATATTAGAATTTGCTTACTTCAGGCGGCACTTCAGGTGTGCACAAAGGGGCAGGTCAAGGACGTGCATCTCTGGTCCTCTCTGCCCTCGGTGGTGGGAGCCAGGCAGTCGGCACCAACGTCTTCCTGCTCTCACCTGCGGGGGGGAGGGGCGCTCTGTCACATGGATCTCGTGTCTGCATCTCCTCTTGCCCCCATCAGGGCTCCGGTGCTGTTGGAGCTGGGCCGTGCTCAAATCCAGCACTGCAGCTAGTCCTTTCTGCCCTCGGCGGTGCGTAAGTTTACACACATATTGATCGTGCACATAAACTGGGAGAGGTCTTCTGGGAGCCTAATGACACAGTAAGAAAAGCTCCAAGGGAGACTGGCCTTGCCCCACCCTGCCCCTAGCTTCAGCCCTCACTGCACTTAAAAACTTGTAATGTGGCCCCAGCACAAAAAACCTTTGTCCACCCTGTCATAGGCGGAGGTGTATACCACTTTTAATGTGCTATATAAGAGCACAAGGATATTGTGCTTGATTTGCCACCTTTCTTAAATAGCCCTCCCTCCCTGGATACCTGGAGGCACTTCTTAAATGGGGGGGGGGGGGGGGGGAAGAAGTGGACAGGATGCTCTCCCCTCTTATTTTGGCTAGAAAAGGACACACTTGCTATGGTGAGCTTAGCTGCATTCAGAGCTAATCTGGACTCTTTGGCATATATCACAAAATTGACTAGCTGGGTGGGCTCTATGGACCATGCACCTCCCATGCCTGCTATATATTACCCCCCCCCCCCCCAAAAAAAAAAGCCCTCAAAACAAACAAAAAAAAAACCTGTCCCATCCCCTGGAATACACCCATGTGGATTGTGACAGGGTTGATCTGAATAGGTGCTTCACATCGCTGCTCCAACATCCCATATTTGCTTCACTATAGGTATCCCACCACTTATCTGCCTCTAGAGCCAGTGTTCTTTAGCAAAACAGCATATCAGCAATTGCATTAAAAATTCATGGCCCTCACTGTTATATTCAGCATCAAAACTTTCAACATTATCTTACACATCAGAGCTAAAAGGTATTTTGCTGTTTGCCTGTTGACAGCAGCACTGACTGTAGTATCAGATCAGAAAAGCACTCGTTCAACTCCACTCCCCATATTTCCAATTTGACCAAAACAGGAAGAAGCTCCAGGAAAGCAATGTTCCTGGGATACCCGACTGCTTGCACATTACTAGCCAGTGCTCTTCACACCAGCAGCCCTTAAAATAAATGGCCCTAACCCATCGCCACTGGATGCAACAGAGAATAATTAGAGGTCAAGTTAGAAACTTGGGCACCTATCATATTGTGACCCCCACTGAAGCCCACAAAGAACATCTGCCATACTTTTAAGTCCTCTTCCACTGCATTAGAAAACCTGATGAAATGATGCTTTGCTCTGATCCCTGCTGCTGCTAAAGCAAGCCTTCATATGAATACTCACCCCACTGGTATGACAATGCATGTGACTTCAACTGCAGCAAGGGGAATTGGGGCTGGTTAAAGGTAACTTTTGCCACAGTCAACTGGCAGACCACTTTCTGTAGCTAATGGGTTTTATCTGTGGGGAGCCTAGATTCCATGTGCACCAAATCAAGCCTGATGCCTAAGAATGTCAGCTTCATTGAAGGGCCCTCTGTTTTTGCCTCTGCATGGGGAGTACCAAATTCAGTGGCTTCCCGTCTGAATATATTTAGATCCCAGCACAATCTGACAACGCTGTCCTATTCACAAGGAGAATATAAGAAAATTATTCCTTACCTGCTAATTTTTGTTCCTGTAGTACCAAGGATCAGTCCAGACGGTGGGTTATGTCCCCCGTCCAGCAGATGGAGTCAGACAAGGCTTCGGAGGGTGCTGGCATAAGTACACGTGCACCCTCTACAGGAGCTCAGTATCGAGATATCAAAGCCAAAACAAACAAGTGAGGCTGGATCAAGTGTAATAATCGTAAACATCATAACTGAGGCAACTAATGTCCAAACTGGAACTTGCAGAACGAACTAAAATAACAGAACCATGAGAACCAACAGAGTCGGATACGAGGCCCACAGACCCCGAGCAGGGAGAAAGCAAAACCCAGAGGTGGGCGTCTGGACTGATCCTTGGTACTACAGGAACAAAAATTAGCAGGTAAGGAATAATTTTCTTTTCCCTGTACGTACCAGGATCAGTCCAGACGGTGGGATGTCCCAAAGCTTCCCTACACTGGGTGGGCCCTTGCAAGCCCTGCTCGAAGGTCTCCGTCTCCGAAGCATCCCGAGGCCGATGACGGGAGATGCAATCGGTAATGGCGAGCCAAGGTATGAAGGGACTTCCAAGTCGCCGCCCGACAGATCTCTTGCGAGGAAACAGACTGCACCTCTGCCCATGAAGCAGCCTGGGCCCGAAGAGAATGCGCCTTGATCCCCCGCGGAGGATCCCGACCCACGCCTATGTATGCTGAAACGATCGCTTCCTTCAGCCATCGAACAATCGTCGTCTTCAAGGCCGGGGAACCCTTCCTCGAACCCGACCACAAAACAAACAAGTGGTCGGAGACCCGAAAATCATTTGTAATCTCCAAATAGCGAATGAGGATTCGCTTGACATCCAGGGAACGAAGATGACCCGATTCCTCTGCTGAGAAGGACGGGAGCTTGACAGTCTGGTTCATGTGAAACGATGAGACGACCTTCGGCAAGAAGGAGGGCACTGCCCGGAGCAACACCCCCGAATCCGAAAACCTGAGATAGGGTTCTCTGCAGGATAGTGCTTGGAGCTCCAAGATACGGCATGCGGAAGATATGGCCACCAGGAACACAGTCTTGAGCATGATGTCCTTAACGGAAGCGCTAGAGAGAGGCTCGAAAGAAGGACCCGCCAGCGAGCGGAGGACCAGGTTAAGGCTCCAAGAGGGGAAGGGATCCCTGACTGGAGGCTGAACGTGCTTCACCCCTTTGAGAAAACGGGCGATATCAGGCTGTTCCATGAGAGAAGCATGACCTGCATACTGAAGGAGCGAGCCCAGGGCAGCTACCCGAACCCGTAAGGAGCCGTAGGCGAGCCCTTTATCTAGACCGTCCTGAAGAAACGCTAGAATCTGAGTCACAGAAGCCCTCGAAGTGTGGGTAGCATGATCCGCGCACCAGGCCTCAAAGACCCTCCAGACTCGCACGTAAGTAGCAGACGTAGAAAGCTTCCGGGCCTTGAGGAGAGTTGAAACTATGGCCTCTGGGTATCCCTTGCGTCGGAGACGCCGCCATTCAAAAGCCAGGCCGCAAGCATTCCCGGACTCAAACTAATATATCTCATCCTCGCCAATCCTTATCTCCAATTACACCATGATTAACCATCTCCATTATTGTTTTCATGTTTGAATTAATAACCTGTCCTTTCTCTTCTTTCTCTGCCAAGTTCCAATCTCCCTGTTATATGTAACTGCATTTTCCGCACCACTGTTCTTAGTTTATGTTTTTGATGCACCCCTGTTCTTTGTGAACCAGCATGATGGGACTGCGTTCCCGAATGCCGGTATATAAAAACCCAAAATAAATAAATAAATAAAAAGACAGAAGCGTTCTGCCTGGTCGAAAAATACTGGCCCCTGGTGAAGCAACCGCGGGAGATGGCCCAGACGAACCGGACCGTCCACTGCCAGGTGAAGCAGATCTGCAAACCATGGGCGCCTTGGCCACTCGGGAGCCACCAGGATGACTGGTCCCCGAAGAAGCTCTATTCTCCGAAGCACCTTGCCCACTAGCGGCCAGGGTGGGAAGACAGAAGAACCTGTTCCGGCCAGGGGAGAACTAGGGCGTCCACTCCTTCTGCTCCGTGCTCCCGCCGGCAGCTGAAGAACCGGGATGCTTTGGCGTTGAGTGCCATCGCCATGAGATCCAGACGCGGCGTCCCCCAGCGATGCCGGAGAAGGCGCATGGCATCGTCGGAAAGGGACCACTCCCCGGGATCCAAATGTTGACGACTCAGGTAGTCGGCTTGGATATTGTCTACGCCTGCAATGTGCGACGCTGCCAGACGTGCTACATGCTTCTCCGCCCACGACATTAGGTGGGCGGTTTCGATCGACACGTGCTGGCTCCTGGTGCCTCCCTGGCGATTGATGTATGCAACGGTCGTCACGTTGTCCGACAGGATCCTCACCGCACGATTCTGAACCAGGGGCAGGAAATGAATGAGCGCGAGGCGAACCGCCCTCGTTTCCAGGCGATTTATCGGCCAGGCTGCCTGCTCGTTCGACCACAGTCCCTGAGCCGAACTCCTCTGGCAAACCGCCCCCCCAGCCGGAGAGACTGGCATCGGTGGTGACCACCACCCAATCCGGCGTCTCCAGAGAAATACCTTGGGCCAGATGATGCGGTTCCAGCCACCAGGCCAGACTGTACCTCGCAGACTGAGGCAGGGGCAACACCAACTCGTAATCTTGCAAGACCGGTTTCCAGCTAGAGAGAAGAGCCGCTTGCAAGAGGCAGAGGTGCGTGAATGTCCATGGTACGAGGTCGATCGTGGATGCCATGGAGTCCAGGAGCTGCAGATAGTCCCAGGACGTGGGCTCTTGTAACGCAGAAAAACGGTGAACTTGCTCCCGGAGGGATTGGGCCCTGTCCGGGCGTAAGAAGACCTTGCCCTGAAGCGTATCGAAGTGCGCTCCCAAGAAGTCCAAGCGCTGAGAAGGCATGAGGAAGCTCTTGGCAAAATTCACCACCCATCCCAGGGACTGGAGAAGCTGAACGACCCTGCAGACCACCGTCAGCCCCTGGGAGAAGGACTTCGCTCGGATGAGCCAGTCGTCCAGGTAAAGGTGAACGAGGATCCCCTCCCGCCTCAGAGCGGTCGCTACCACCACCATGATCTTTGTGAACGTCCGCGGAACGGTCGCCAGCCCGAAGGGGAGGGCCTGAAACTGAAAGTGTCGGTTCAGGATCTTGAAACTGAGAAACCTCTGATGAGCCTTGAGGATGGGAATGTGTAGATAAGCCTCCGTCAGATCGAGGGAGGCGAGGAACTCCCCCCGGTGCACCGCAGCAATCACGGATCACAGAGTCTCCATGCGGAACCGGGAGACTCGCAGGGACTTGTTGACCTCTTTGAGATCCAGAATTGGGCGAAAGGAGCCGTCCTTCTTGGGCACGACGAAGTAAATTGAATAGTGCCCCGAGCCCACCTCTCCAAAGGGGACGGGGGCCATGGCCCCGAGACTCAGAAGTCTGTCCAGGGTTTGCTGTGCCACCAGCCTCTTGAGAGGAGAGCCACAAGGTGAGAAGAGGAACCTGTCCCTTGGACGGCGGGCAAACTCCAAAGCGTAACCGTTCCTTAAAATGTCGAGGACCCACTGGTCCGAGGTGATGTGGGCCCACTCCTCGTAGAAGCGCGAGATCCGGCCCCTGATCTGCGGTGTCGAGGAGGGGACAGGTCCGGCATCATTGAGAGGGCTTGGACGAGCCCCCCTGGCCCGTTCCCTCCCTTGAGGGCCTGCGGCCGTGAAAGGAACGAGGCCAGGTCTGAGATCTGGATGGCGGAGCTCGAGCCACCTGCTGCCTGTATCCGCGGTAACGGGATCTGGATGAAGTGAAGTTCCTGGGATTCCGCTGCCGATCTTCTGGCAGTCTGTGGACCGGATTCTCCCCCAGCGACTTGATGAGCTGATCCAGATCTTCACCGAAGAGGAACCTGCCCTTGAAAGGGAGCGAGCCAAGGCTGGACTTGGAGGAGGTATCCGCCGACCAGTTGGGGAGCCATAGAAGACGCCGGGCGGAAACCACGGAGACCATGGTCCTCGCCAGGACTCGGAACAAATCATATAGGGCGTCTGCCCCATACGCTATGGCGAATTCCAATCGGTCTGCCTGCCGTGCTTCCTCAGGTGGCAATCCCTGTGAGGTGAGAAGCTGTTGTACCCAGCGAAGGCTTGCCCTCTGGGCCAAGGAACCACAGGCGGCGGCGCGGATCCCCAAGGCCGAGACCTCGAAGACCCGCTTGAGGTAGATCTCCAGTTTTCTGTCCTGCGTGTCACGGAGGGCCATGCCCCCCCCCCCCCCCCGTCACCGGAATCGTTGTCCTCTTGGTCACCGCTGACACCGCCGAGTCAACCTTCGGCACTTTAATCAACTCCAGGAAATCCTCTGGCAGGGGATACAGTTTCTCCATGGCTCGTCCGACCCTAAGGGATGTCTCGGGAGAATCCCACTCCCTGGTAAGCAATTGTAGGAAGGTCGGATGGGTGGGAAAAGCCCAGGCGCGTGGACGGAGGCTGGCTAAAAGAGGATCCCTCTTTTTGGTGGAAGCGACAACCACAGGTACCGGTGGCGCGGGAGGCTCAGGAGGGGGGGGGGGGGGGTGTCAAGGTCCAACCCCTGAAGGATCTGCGGAATGAGGTCCTCCAGCTCTTCCTTGTGAAAGATGCGCAGGACCCGTGGATCATCGCACTCAAGCTGACTCCCCAGTCCCATCTCACCAGTTCTTTCCCCATGCCTCCCTCTATCAAAAACTCATCCCATTTCACACAACCACACCATCTCTTTCCCTTATCCCTCCTCCAATTTCTTTGTATCACACCCCCCTCTCCCTTCTCTTCAGCCCTTCCCATTTTACATAACTCCTCCATCCCACTCCCTCATCTCCCAGTCTTTCCCATTTCATATAAGCCATCAACTTTCCCTTGTTCCATTTCATACAACTTCCATCCCCCATTATCCTCCCCACAGCCAACATCTCAAAACAAATTAAATAAAAATAAATACCCTTATACTACTAATGGTGAGTGCTATATGTGGAAGTGCCCACAGGTGCCCAGGTTGCACCGGGTGCTGCCAAGTGTAGAGTTTTTTTTTTTGTTTGTTTTTTTTTAAGGGGCTCACTGAAAAACAGGTTGGCAGCAGGAGCTGCAGAAGTGTTGTACTTGCTATCATGCTGCTGCTAATTTCCATCCATGGCCCAAGGGAAGCAGAGAGTGACAGTGGGAACTTGGGTGAATCTCCCGCTGCTGATGCTAAAGCACAGAGCATGATAGAGAGTAAAAGGGAGCATAATTGAGAAATTACTTACCTGATAATTTCATTTTCCTTAGTGTAGACAGATGGACTCAGGACCAATGGGTATAGTGTGCTCCTGATAGCAGTTGGAGACGGAGTCAGATTTCAATCTGACGTCAGCCCTAGTACATATACCTCTGCAGGAAGCTCTGCTCTTCAGTATTCTCTTCGAAAAGCAATTGTGGATATATGTGTGACTGAATAACTCGAATAACTTGGTTAACTTTGAATAACTTGGTTAACTTGAGTAACTTGAACTGGTTGATGTAGTAATAGCTGGAGACCGCCAGTGCACTCAACCGAGAAACGCTGACACCCGGTAGGTATGGGTGTCTTAGAGGGAAGCTTGCCTTACCCATGTTTGTCTTGCTCTCGGGGATTGTCACCTGAGGTTTCTGTGTTTGTCGGCAGCCATGGGCGGGATGCTGAGTCCATCTGTCTACACTAAGGAAAACAAAATTATCAGGTAAGTAATTTCTCCATTTCCTAGCGTGTAGCAGATGGACTCAGGACCAATGAGATGTACAAAAGCTACTCCTGAACCGGGTGGGAGGCTGCCCATGGCCCACTTAGTACTGCCCTTACGAATGCTGTGTCCTCCCAAGCCTGAACATCCAGGCGGTATAACCTGGAGAAGGTGTGAATGGAGGACCATGTCGCCACCCGATAGATCTCGGCGGGTGACAGCATCTTGGTTTCCACCCAGGACACACTGCCTGGGATCTAGTGGATTGGGCCTTGACTTGTAGAGGTGGGGGCTTGCCTGCATCTATGTAGGCTGCCTTGATAACTTCTTTGATCCAGTGGGCTATGGTTGCCCGTGAGGCCGCTTCCCCTTGTTTCTTCCTGCTGTGAAGGACAAATAGGTGGTCCGTCTTTCATATGGATTCCGACCTTTCCACGTATCGGACTAGGAGTCTGCCGACGTTAAGATGGTGAAGGCGGCGAGATTCTTCCGAGTCCTTATGCTCATCTGGCAATGGCAGCGAGATGGTTTGGTTTAGATGGAAGTTACTTTTGGGAGGAAGGAGAGGACCGTGCATAGCTGTATGGATCCCGGTGTGAACCTGAGGAACGGTTCTCGACAGGATAGTGCTTGAAGCTCGGAGATGAGACGGGCCGAACAGACTGCCACTAGAAATGCAGTCTTCAATGTTAGTAATCGAAGGGACAGACCACGGGTGGGTCTGAAGGAGGCTCCTGCTAGGAAGTCTAGGACTAGATTGAGATTCCATAAAAGGTACCGGCCACTTTAGGGGTGGTCGGATCTGTTTGACCCCTTTCAGGAAGCGGGAGATGTCCGGGTGAGAGGCTAGGCTGCCGTCCTCCACCTTGGCTCTGTAGAAGGCCAATGCGGCCTCCTGCACCTTGATGGAGTTAAGAGACAACCCCTTCGGTAAGCTGTTCTGCAGGAATTCCAGAATCGTGGGAATTTTGACTGTCCGCGGGAAGATGTCGCGGTCTTCACACCAGGTTTCGAATATTCTCCATATTCGTATGTAGGTTAGAGATGTGGAAAACTTGCGTGCTCAGAGCAGAGTGTCAATCACTGCCCCCGAGTATCTGCACTTCTTCAGGCGTGTCCTCTCAATGGCCAGACCATAAGAGAGAATAGAGTTGGGTCTTCGTGGAGGACCAGGCCTTGTTGGAGCAGATCCCTGTGTGGAGAGGGCTCCCTGTCAGTAGTCTTCGCATGTCTGCGTACCACGGCCTTCTTGGCCAGTCCGGCGCCATTAGAAGTACTGGTCCCCTGTGGTGTTCTATCTTGCGGATGATCCCGCCCAGTAGCAGCCACGGAGGGAGGGCATATAGCAGGATTACCTGTGGCCAGGCCTGGATGAGGGCATTGATCCCTTGGGATTGTGGTTCCCATCTGCGACTGAAGAAGCTGGGAACTTGGGCACTGGACCGGGTTGCCAGGAGGTCCATGGCTGGTGTTACCCAGCATTTTACTATCAACTGAAAGGCTGTGGCCGACAGCCTCCATTCCCCTGGGTCTAGACTTTCTCTGCTGAGGTAATCCGCAGTGACGTTGTCTTTTCCCACGATGTGGGCGGCTGAGATCTCTTGTAGGTTTGATTCCGCCCACGCCATTAGGGGGTCTATTTCCAGGGACACCTGTTGGCTTCTGGTTCCTCCCTGCGGTTGATGTAGGCAACTATTGTGGCGTTGTCTGACATGACTGACCGATTCACCCCGGAGTCTGTGACTGAACCGTAGGCAGGCTAGCCCGACTGCCCGTGCTTCCAGTTGGTTGATGTTCCATCCCGACTCTTCCTTGTTCCATTGCCCCTGGGCAGTCAGTTCCTGGCAGTAGGCTCCCCACTCTCGTAGGCTCGCATCCGTGGTGAGCAGGATCCAGGTCGGCGGGGATAGCCTTATTCCCTTGCTCAGATGGTCTTCTTGTAGCCACCACTGTAGCTGGGTTTGAACTTCCTCCGGGAGCTGGAGGTGAACAGAGTAGTTCTGGGATATCGGATTCCATCATGACAGTAGGGAACGCTGTAGGGGTTGCATCTGAGCTCTTGCCCATGGAACTACTTCCAGTGTGGATGTCATGAGACAGAGGACTTTGAGGTAGTCCCACACCTTGGGGCGAAGACTGCCTAACAAGTTTCACAATTGGTTCATCAATTTTGTTCTCCTTTGAGTCAGAATGACCTTGTCTTGTCTGGTGTCGAACCGGACTCCCAGGTATTCCAGAGATTGGGAGGGCTGCAGACAGCTCTTTTTGTGTTGACCGAGGTTCTCCAGTAGAGTTTTGACTCTGGTGGTCGCCTGATAACTTTCCTCTGGGGATTTTGCCCTGATCAGCCAATTGTCCAGATATGGGTGTACAAGGATTCCTTCTTTCCTCAGTGTCACCGCCACTACAACCATGATTTTGGTGAACATTCAGGGTGCTGTGGCTAGCCCGAAGGGTAGTGCCCGGAACTGGTAGTGGTGGTCCAGGATCGCAAAGCGTAAAAAACGCTGATGCTCATGATGGACCGGGATGTGCAGGTAGGCTTCTGACAGATTCAGGGATGTGAGAAATTCTCTCGGTTGTATCGCCCTTATGACTGAGCATAGGGTTTCCATGCGGAAGCGAGGTACCCTCAGGTGGCGGTTGACGGACTTGAGGTCCAGGATAGGCCGTAATGTACCCTCTTTCTTGGGAACGATAAAATAGATGGAATAGTGCCCAGTATTTTGTTGATATGTGGGCACCAGTGTTATGGCCTTTAAGTCGAGCAATTTGGTCAGTGTGGTTTCCGCTGCCATCCTCTTGGAAGGGTCGTGGCAGGGAGATTTCACAACTTTGTCCGGAAGAATGTTGTGGAAGTCCAGATAATATCCCTCGCGAATAATGGTTAGGACCCACTTGTCCGAAGTTATCTCGACTCGTCTTTGGAAGAATAGAGCAAGTCTGCCCCAATGGCTTCTTCCTGTGGATGGTCAGCTGATCTTCATTGCGGGGTGCGGCTGGGGCCTGGACCCGCACCGGCTCCCCTTTTGCTGTGTTTGTTCCGAAAGGACTGGCCCCTGCCTGTGGGGCGAGATGCTTGATATGTACTTTTGTACGGTTTGAAGCGATGTGATCCCCTGCCCTTAGATATTCTGGGGGAGGGGTGCTGGCTTCTCTTGTTCTTGTCCTCTGGTAGCTGCGGTGCTGGGGATTCGCCCCATTTGTCGGCTAACTTCTCCAGTTTGCTTCCGAACAGGAGGGTTCCCTTAAAAGGCATTCTTGTGAGCCTCGTCTTGAATGTCGCGTCGGCTGACCAGCTTCGGAGCCAGAGTTGCCTTCTGGCTGCCACAACGGACAAAACGCCTCTGGCTGCGGTGCGCACCAGGTCAGAGGTCGCATCTGTGAGGAATGATACTGCTGGTTCTAGTGCTTCGACAAGTGTGGTGGCGTTCCTGGTCTTTGATAAGCAGGCGCGTGACACCACGGCACAGCAGGCCGCAATCTGTAGTGACATAGCTGATACATCGAATGACTGAGCATGGATTCCAGACGTCTGTTCTGGGCATCCTTGAGTGCCGCTCCTCCCTCGACTGGGATGGCAGTGCACTTTGAAACTGCGCAGACCATGGCATCCACTTCGGGAAATGCCAGGAGATCTTTGGCAGCAGGGTCCAGGGGGTATAGGACTGCCAGGGTCTGTCCCCCCTTGAACCTGGCCTCCGTAGCCTCCCATTCCAGGTCAATCAGCTGTTGAATGGCTTGCAGCAAAGGGAAATGGTGGGAGGCCTGATGGAGTCCCTTGAAGAGGGGGTTCGTCTTCGGTTTCCCTGTGGCACTTGTGCCTGGGATAGCGAGCTCTTTCAAGCTGTGAGCCACGAGGTCTGATAGTTCGTCTTTGGCGAAGAACCGCCTCATGGTTCGTTAAGGTTCCATTCCTGGTGGGGATTTCCCCTTCCTCCAGGGAGTCTTGATCCTCGTCCGAGGTGTCCGTGTCCCCAATGTTGGGGGCTTTTGGGCGGGAGAGGCACATCTCTGGGTTTAGAGGATCCCAGGATGATAGGGTCCTTTGGGGGAGGCTGTGGCATCGGAGGAGCTGGTTGCATGTGGACAAAGGTATGTAGGCCTTTGAAGAATTCTACCCAGGAGAAAGATGCTGGGTCTAAGTTGAGAGGTGCTGCGTCCCCGGGGAGCCCCGTTTGAAGGAGGCTCCCGCTGGGGATAGAGAGGTCCGGTGTACTGTCAGTGGATCCAGATCCCAGTACTGGCTGGGGAGGACCTTGACCTGTTTCACCCAGGGCCACCTCACACTGTAGACACAGAGCCGTGGCCTCTTCGTGCTGCGCAGCTCTTATGTGGCATGCTGGGCAGAGGATCTGAGCCTTGAGCTTCTTGTACGGTGGTGCCATGGCTTGTGCGCATAGAATTGCAGAAACCCCCAGTTTGTGCTTTCAAGTGTACGCCGGGAGGCTTAGTTATGTGCTCCGGCCACGCCGAAGTTGTGCGAATAGGTCGGATGTATGCTCAATAAGATGCGCGAGCTGCTGTGCGCACATATTTAACTTATGCGACCAGCACAGTTGAGCGTGTGGCTGTGCGCCTGGCACCCTTGCGCAAATCACTTGTGCGCCCGGCTCGCCTCTGTGCGCACGGATCGGATTGGTGGACAGGGCAGCAGCGATCAAGGGAAAATGGCATTGGCAACCATGCGAGCAATATGGCGACCACCTCGGAGGACCCTCGTATCAGACCGGGGTCTAGCCCGGACAGGGCTGATCAACCCGGTAGCACTAACGCCGGCTGGCAATCTGTGCAGCTATTCGAGCCTCGCAGACCAGAGACTTTTAGGAAGTTTTCTACCTTACTTTGTCTCGGCATTTCCCGGACTCTTTCCGGGCGGTCTCCGGCTGCGGGGGTGGGGGGGGGGGGAGAGAGGGAAAGGTACCTTCACCACCGTGCTCAAAGTTGTACCCGCTGCCGGGGGCTAAGTCCACTCCGGGAACCGGCTGCCGGACAGAGGCCTACCTCTGAGGGATCGCGGAAATCACCTCAGGAATTCTCAACTGGGGGAGGGACCCGTAGGAATCACCGCAGGAGAGCGGGGCTCATCTGTAGAGGTAAGATTTCTTTGGTTAGAGTATTCTAATGCTGTACAAGCGTGTATAGAGTCCCGAATTGATATGGAGACTGAGAAATACTGAAGAGCAGAGCTTCCTGCAGGGGTATATGTACTAGGGCTGACGTCAGATTGAAATCTGACTCAGTCTCCAACTGCTATCAGGAGCACACTATACCCATTGGTCCTGATTCCATCTGTTACTCACTAGGAAAGAGCAGGGTCCCATTGCTGACCACTGCGGAGACCAGCTCCAGGGATAGGGCTCGTGGCTGAGTGAGCAGCACTGTGAAACTGGAAGAGAAGAGTTACAGTGCTGCTAAAGACAAGTCAGTGTGTGACAGGAGAAGGCAGAGTGGAGCAACAGGGAGAAGTGGAGAGCTAACGTGCTGCTTGTCTCCTCCCGCCTGATGAAGGAATGGGAAAAGGGAGGAAGAACCAGGAAGGGGTTTTGCAGCGCAGCAGTTTAAAAATGCAGCCATGGGACAGCCATCTTTACCAACGTGGATCCAGCTCCCTCTTCTCCCACAATGATTTCAGGTGGATCGGCAAATTCTGAGAAAAAGGGTAGATTTTGTGGCTCTTCCTGCAGCCGCAGAATCACAGGAGACAAGAGGCTCTAGTTATAGTGGCCCAATGAAATCCTGCCTAAAAACCTACTTTTTTGAGGCAGTTTCTAAATTCTCAAAGTGGTTCTTCCTGAGCATGGCTTTGTTCTTAACCAATTTCTACAATAATCAAATTCCTGAACCTCACACTTAGCTCCCAGAATCTTTTGTCAGTCTTCTTTGTCTCCTGACTGGATTGTAAGCTCCACAAAGAACGGACCGAGCTGCATATGCCTTGCTGCATTATAAGTTAATTCAAACAGCTGCTCTGCTGTTATCTGGAAGGACCAGGGGTTTGCATCCAATACACACATTTTAAATTAATTAGCCTTACAGGTACCCTAGTCGCTTCTACTTTTTTTTTTTTTTTTTCAAAATATATTTATTGGGTGAATCAGGCACAAGGAACAAACAAAACAACAATACAATACAGCGGTGTCACCCTGAAAGCTTTTCAATATCTCCCCCCATACCCCTCCCACCCCCCCACCCCTCCCAACCACCCCAAGGGAATCTCTGGACAGTGCTTGCGTGGCACCAACTTGGTGACCAATACCGAATCGGTCAAGAACCCACATCGGGGCCAGCCGGTCTATGAAGCTCAGGCACTAGGGGCCACCCAAGGGCGCCAGTTTCCTCACTTGAGCGGACAGCGATCTATAGTAAGGTCCCCAGATGTCCTCAAACCCCCGTTTCTTTCGGGGGGAGAATTTCTTATACATTGAGCCATATTCCAGCTGATACATTTCAGTCATCAGAGAGGACCACATTGCAACGGTCGGTGGGTCAGCTGCCAGCCACTTAACTAATACACATTTCTTAGCCATAAGACACACCTTGGCCAGCAAAACCACATTATCAACATTCAGACTGTGATCTCCAACATCATTATTAAGCAAACAGAAAGAGCATGACCATTGAATATCAGTCCCAAGGAGTTGAGATAAGAACCTTTGAATGGAAGTCCAAAATGTCTGAATACAAGGGCACTCCCACAGACAGTGAATGAGAGAAGCAACTGGGTGGGAACATTTAAGACACACCGCAGATTCCACCAGTCCCATGCAAGCAGCTCGCGCTGGAGAGTAAACAATCCGGTGAAAGATTCGCTGCTGCATCTCCCGAAGACCCACATTGTTCGTTATAAGATTCATGGACGCATATGACTGTTTAAGCATCCTCACCTCCAGCTCCTCCCGACAATCCTGTGACCATTTAGGAAGTAAGTGTTGGTAAATCGTGTAGACCTGTATCACTTGGGAAAAAGCATAGAGGCACGAAAGGGAACCCTTACGGGATTTGAAACAAGTGAGGAGAGCAGAATAGTGGTCATTCGTGAGCGTCCCTGCTGTCCCCTGCACCAAGGCATTCACCAGAGCTCGTACAGACCCATACAATAAGAAGTGCTGGGGTTTGAAATCAAATAGGGCTATGCATTCATCAAAGGTATAGCAGGCTCCCGTAGTCGGGTCAATCAGTTCTCCCAGTAACCACTGTGAGCTCAACTTAAAAGAATGTTGGACAGGTAGAAGGGATTGAGCTACAGCCGACCCCGCTCGCACTGGGTAGTGAGGGGAGACTGCCAAAGACAGCCCCAACATCTTGCGAAGAATACCCCATACCTTTCGCACAGTGTGACACAATATAAAACGCATTGGTAAACGTTGAAACTTATCTGTGGAAAGGTGAAGAACCACCCCAGGAGTCAGCGGATAGCACATCATACGTATCATGACAGGATCAGTGTATTCAGCAGTCTCGAACAACCAGTCCCCCAGAAAACGCCAATTCGCAGCCAGGGAATAAAAATAAAAGTTTGGGAGTCCATATCCGCCCTCAACTGTGGGTCCCATCAAAGTGGACATGGACAGGCGCGCCCTTTTATCCTGCCACAAAAACTTACGCAGCTCTCTATAGAGGCCACGTCTATCCCGGGCAAGGAGTAGAAAGGGCAACATCAACAATTTATACAATAACTGGGGTGCCAGTACCATCTTGATAATAGCAATACGACCTTGTAGGGATAAGGGCAAAGCCTTCCAACTCCTCAGTTTATGGACCATTTTCTGAATCGTGGGTGGAACATTAAGCGCATACCATTGTCTGGGGTCTGGGTGAATAATGATCCCCAAATATTTGATCGTGGACGCAGCCCACTTAACCGGAAACCGATCCCAAGTGAATTTCAATTTACCTGACAGGTCTAACGCCTCCGTCTTATCCAGGTTTAACTTAAAACCCGATAGTCCTTGATATTCCTGGAAAATAGCTAATGCAGCCGGAAGAGCTGCCTTCGCTTTAGACAGCAAAAGCAATATATCGTCTGCAAATAGCAGGGTAAGATAGGACTGTTGTCGCAAAGGGATTCCAGTAACCAAAGGATCAGCCTTCAGCATGCATATGAGGGGTTCAACCGTTAAAATAAACAAAAGAGGGGATAAGGGACACCCTTGACGGGTACCCCTTTGTAACGAAAATTCCCCCGAAAGGTCCCCATTCACTAATATCCTCGCCGTGGGGTTGGAATACAAAAGATTGATATAGTCAAAAATCCTGCCCACGATCCCCACTTTAGCCAAGACACGGCGTAGAAAGGGCCAAGCCACCCGATCAAACGCCTTTTCGGCATCACATGTGACCAATAACGGGTCGGCTACCAGTCCCTTAGAGCAAAGCTCCAGTGCGGCTAGAACTTTATGAATGTTTACTGTAGACCGTCTCCCCATCACAAAGCCCACCTGATCTGGGGAAATCAATAAAGGCATGAGATGTTTCAACCTATTGGCCAGGACTTTAGCATAAATCTTAATGTCCAAATTGAGTAACGAGATGGGCCTGTAAGACGAAGGTAGCAGTGGATCTCTACCCGCCTTTGGGAGGACGACAATAGTAGCCGCTCTCATAGTAGGGGGCATTTCCTGTCGGTCAGTCATTGTTTCATACACTAGTTGCAACACCGGGGCCACCTCTTCCTGCAACCCCTTATAGAACGTAGAGGTCATGCCATCAGGGCCAGGGGCCTTGTTTGGGAGCATTTGGATCGCCTCCTGAACCTCGGCCATGGTGATCGGCCGTTGCAGGGTCAGAGTTTGCGCCTCCGAGAGACAGGGCATGTTAGTCCGCTGTAAAAAAACATTTATATCCTCATCCTGGACCTGGTCCGCCGCATAGAGCGTCTGATAGTAATCAGAAAATACGGCTGCTATATCCTTGGATTGAGTTTGGATATCCCCCTGTTTATTACGTATATTCGCAATATGTTTAGAAGCGTTCTGCGCCTTTAACAAGCGCGCCATTAGCTTGCCCGCCTTATTACCATACCTATAGAAATTGAATTGTCTGTGGCGAAGCATATGGGCTGCCCTAGTGTGCAATAATTCATTAAGTGCAACCTGAGTCTCCCGGAACTGGGAAGTCAACTTGGGGTCCGTCTTGGAATAGAGCCCCCGTTTCAGAGTCCGTAGTTTTTTTTCAAGGGTTATAATCTCTTTGTCTCGCTGCTTTTTACGATAACTAACATAACTAATTATGTCACCCCGTAAAACAGATTTAGCAGTCTCCCACAAAAGGATCGGTTGGTCCATATGCTGCTGATTATAGGAGAGGAACTCCTGCCATTTCCTTTTTAAAAAAACAGTGAAAGCAGGATCAGTGGCCAATGAAGCCGGCAACCGCCACTGTGTTGGAGCTGCGCCACCCCCTATAGAAAAGACCCCAGACACAGGACAGTGATCCGAAATCACCAATGCCTCAATAGATGACCTCGTGAATCTCGAGAAAAGGGATTCGGATACAAGTAAATAATCTATCCGTGACTTAGTAGGGTGGGCCTTAGCTATGTGCGTAAAATCGCGCTCTCCAGGATTAAGTACTCGCCACAAGTCCCCCAGATCTAAGTGACGGCATAGAAACCGGGGCCCCTTCCGTTCGCTCGCAGGCCCCCCCCTACTAGGCATTCTGTCCAATTCAGGGTCCATGACAAAATTAAAGTCCCCGCCTATTATCATTGGACAATCTCCTAATTTACTGAGGAGAGACAAAAGGCGAGTATAGAAAGAGTGATCATACGCATTGGGAGCGTAGATGGATGCCAATAAGACTTTGGTACCCATGAGAAACCCCTTCACAATCACATAGCGCCCCTGTGGATCCACCACAGACTCCACCAATTGGAAAGAGACAGACTTATGGAACATTATGGCTACACCCCTACTCTTGGATGACCCCGAGGCATAATAGAGCTGTGAAACCCACTTTTTTTTGAGTTTAAGAATCTCAGTGGGGAGCATGTGAGTCTCCTGTAAGAATACAATTTTTGCCTGCAGTTTGGTTAATCGAGCAAAAACCTTTTCCCGCTTAACAGGAGTTCCCATACCCGCCACGTTCCACGTGACCATATTTAACACCATCTGACCCCAGAAGAGAGATATACGTGGTCAACTGGTCCATGGGTTCTGAAAATGAAAGGGCCCCGGCCATGCCCCAAGCTGCCGTACCACATCTTTACACAGAGCACTTTACCAATCATACCCCCATACCAGAGATTCCCCCCGAACCGTTTCCAGACCCTCCCCCCCCCCCAGAAGACCCCTTGAACAAACCCCAAACTAGGTCACCGGACGACCAACATGTTTCCCCATACCTCATTACCAACGTTACTACCCCAGAGGGGTTAGAGATCACGGGGATGAACCACATGTGTTCGGCTATCCCCCCGCCCCCCACAAACCAATAACCTTACAGTAGTTAGTTGATGCACCACCCGGTCCACAACCGCTACAGCATAGCATAACGATTACAATGCTCCCTTGTACAAAAAACATCATATAGCAAAATATATAAACAGTGATACAGGGAGTACACTAACAGAAAACAGCATTAACCATAAGGAAGCACTGGAGCGTACTGCAGCTTGTGCTCCGTAGTGCCCACATAGAACCAGCACTTGGAATACAGGCGCTCCTATTAGGCAAGGATAAACAATGTAGAGTCCCGCTCCGATCCACATGAAAATCACTTTGGTGAAGAAGATGCACCACCAGGGAGATCCCGCACAAAGGCGCGAGCCTCCACCGCCGAGTCAAAAAACTTTAGTTGGCCTTGGTGGTTAATCCGGAGCCGGGCAGGAAACATGAGGGCAAACCGCACACCCTTGTTGATCAACTCTGTGCAAACCTCGTGAAAAGCTTTCCGCTGTGAGGAGACTCTAGGCGAAAAATCTTGAAACATAAGAATCTTAGAGGATTCATAGAAAAACTCCCGCGCTCTTCGGTACTGCTGTAAGACCAAAGTACGATGAGCAAAGTGTAGGAATCGGGCAATAATGACGCGGGGTCTCCGTGCCGCATCCCCCTCCGTCCTCCGACCCAGCCGATGCGCCCGTTCAAACAACCCCCCGGAGGGAGAGGCCAAGGAAGGCACCAAACCGAGCAGCCACGCTTCCAAAACTCGAGGGAGCTCAGCTTCCGGTAGGGACTCCGGGAATCCCACAAAACGGACATTATTCCGCCGAGATCGATTTTCGAGCTCGTCGATTTTCTCTTCGTTTGCTCGCGCTTGTTTAGTGAGCTCCTCTACGCGTCTCTCCAAAGCCCCCACGTCGTCCTCCACGAGGCTCACCCGGCCTTCAAGGCGCTCCGTGCGGGCATCAAACTCGGTCAACGATGCCCGGACATCCGCTATTTGGTCCGACAGCTGGTGAAGACGGACATCTAGTGCTTGTACCACCGCTTGTGAGATCTTTTCTTCCAGCGATTCACCCGCAGGATCGAAATCTGGGTCAGGAGCGGCAGCCATTTTGCTCTCGGGGGCCTTCAATTTCTCCTTCTCTTTTCTAAGAGATCGGGTCGCCATGCGAGGCCCCGGGAGAGATAAGTGGAACGCAAAGCACAGAAAAGCTTCTAGTGGAGCAAAACTGCCCAAAAAAGCAGAAAGTAGGCAGGATGGTGCAAGATGTGGCAGGGGGATAGCCGGAGCTCGGAGGATGGCGTCCTACCGAGTCCACCACATCACGTGATCTCCTGTCGCTTCTACTTTTAAGCAAACTTTCCTGAAAATATGATATTAAAAACTCCAGCAAAAAACAGACATTTCTCCTGCTTTGGTAATGAGAACAGGCAAACATTCAATCTCACCTTTGAGTCATATGCAGACTGCTGTATGACTTCAGGAGCCATCCAAAATGGAGTTCCTACAAACGTGTTCCTCTTAATTTGGGTGTCTGTTAGCTGCCCAGCAACACCAAAATCTGCAAGTTTAACATCACCTTGTTCGGACAACAAGACATTTGCCGCTAAAAAGAAAACACAACACAACCAAAATCATATTCTGCTTACTATGTGGTAATTTCCATCCCCTATTCTACCCTCCCCCTTTTATTTACAAAGCATCTCTGTATTTTCCAAACCTTTTATATCTCTGTGAATTTTCTTCTCAGAATGCAGGTAGTCAAGACCTTTTAAAATTTCTTTCAGCATTGTAGCAATCTGGAACTCATCAAATGGACCAGCTCGTAGCTATAAGGAAACAATATAAATTAAAACAATCTAAATTTTGTTTTCATATCTTTCACTTTGTATGAAACATTGTAATTTTTAAAAAAGGTATCAAAAAGTTGTTCATCTCATGGCTGGTACCTAGGTTGCTTGAATTTCAAATTGCATTAGTTTTATTTAAGTTTCATGACTGATAAGCAGCTCCATCAATACTACCCATAAAACCCCCCTTTTTTTTTTTTTTTGGAAAGTGGACCTCACCTGAAGGCTCTCACTACGTGGTATTAATACCAGGCTTGCATAGACAATTGCAAAACAAATATTTATTTATTTATTTTAAGTTTTTCTATACCGGCATTCGCGATAAATATCGCATCATGTCGGTTTACAATTAACAAGTGGATAGGGAACAAAAGGCAAAAAATAACATTGATCTTAGTAATAATAATAATAATAGTAAAAACATTAAACAAGAGAAGGCTAAGGAATGCAGTTACAATAAAACAAGGGAGTAATATAACTTGGATCAGAGAAAAGAAGCAGGGGTTTAAATAGAGAGAACATATATGCCAGTCAATGTGCTTATAGCATTGATGAATTGCCCTTATGAGGTAGGGCTATTAATTAAATACATTCTTCTCTCACAATTAATTCACAAGGAAAAAAAATCTGTTTAAAATGTAAACATTTTCTAAACCGTATACATGGCCATTCTATATACCAGTGTTCTCAACCTGTGTGCCGTGGTTGGAATGCAGGCGTGCTGCTGCAGTCTCATTTCCAGATTCCTTCCTGGCCTGCAGGATGTCCTCCCACCAGTAGGGGGCATCAGAGAGCAACACTTAGCAGCAGCTGCTCCTTCTTTCCCCTTTGCTGGTTCTCCTCTGCAACACAAACTGCACAGGGTCCTGTAGTCTCATGAAACCTACTGGCTCCATGCAGTTAAGATTGCAGAGGGAAGCTGGAAAGGAGAAAACAGCAGCACTCGATAAGCCTGCTCACAGACTTCTTCTCTACAAGGACTGGGGTTGGGTGAGGGGGAGAGTGAAGGGAAAGTGATGCCAAGGGGTGGATGGAAAGGGAAAAAGTGATTACAGGGGGGTGAGGGAGATGGAAGATTATAATGATTATGTTGGTGGAGGAGTAGAGAGAGAAGGAAGGTGATGATGCGGGGTGGGGGGGGGGAGATGATGTCAGGAAGTGAGGGAGAGGGCAGGTGATGCTGGGGGTAGAAGGTAAAAGAAGATGATTGCCATGGGTGATGGAGGGAGAGGGAAGAGAATGTGATGCCAGTAGGTGGAAGCAGCGGGAAGTTGATGATGCCAAAGGGTAAGGGAGCAGGGTAGAGGGAAAGAAAAGCTGATGTCACTGGGGTGAGAAGAGATGGGAGAGAGAAGGTAATGATGCCAGGAGGTGAGGGAGAAGGGTAGAAAGAAAGGGAAGGTGGTGATGTTACTAGGCATGAGGAGGTGGAGAGAAGGTAATGATGATACAAGCAGAGAGGAAGAGGTGGTTGGAGTGGTAAGGTGGTAATCATGGGGGTGGGAGGTGAAGGGAGAGAAAAGGTGATGCCTGGGGGTGGGGGAAGAGGGATGAGGGAGAGAGAAGATGCCGGGGGTAGAGGAGAGGGGCTGGAGGGAGACAAAGTGATTATGCCAGGGGGTGGGGGAGAAGGATGGTAATGATGATGATGATGATACCAGGAGGAGGGAGAAAGGGAAAGTGCTGATGCCACAGGGGAGGGGAGAGGGGAAGAGGGAAAGGCATGACTAATGGCAGGAGAGCTGCAGAAGATAGGGAGGGAGAGGTAAAGTGATGCCAGGGGGTAGGGGAAAGGGGTGGGAAAAAGAAGGTGATGATGCTGGGGGTAGAGGAAGAGTAGGAAGGTGATAATGATGGGCAGTGGGGACAGGAAAGTGAAGAAAGTGATGATTGGGGGGAGGGCAGAAAGAGTGGGAGAGGGAAGATAATGATGTTGATGTGAGGGGAGAGGGGTGATTATGATGCGACAGGGGAAGGGAGAAGATGATGATACCAGGGGACTGAAGGAAGAGAGAAGGGATGAGAAATGTGATGGTACCAAAGGGTGGGAGGAGAGGGAAGAAAGAAAGGAGAAAGTGATGATGGGGAAGTGATTGGTGTGCCACAACCAAGTGAATCTTGTGCTAAGTGTGCCACAAAACGAAAAAGGTTGGTAACCACTGCTATACACCTCTCCACTACCCCAACTACTTTTTTTCAAGTACCAACTATATATGCAACTTCAAACTTATCAATCTATACTGATCACAGAAGAGGTCCACAGAAGCGATTCATGTATGTCTATAAATAAAATATGCCAGATCTATTTAAAGTGCATTCTTGGCAGGGGGAGGGGGGTAGTGGTGGGGGCGACAAAGTCAAGAGAAATTTTCAGACTACTAAGCATAAAAAGAATTTCCTCTTAAAAGAATTTCCTCTTAAATTAAAAAAAAAAAAAAAAAAAAAAAAAAAAAAGTACTTGGTGTTACACTGCATCACAGTCAATAGGGGCAATTCCCTGATGACTGTGGTCAGAATTTCCCTAAACTCTGCATATACACAATGTCCTCAGACTAGAGCCACTTAAGAACTTGAGTCCCTTACAGAAGCTTCTGACCATTTATTCTGTAAGGGCATACATAATCATTAAAAAATAAGAACAGAAGAATTGCCATACTGGGTCAGACAGAGGATCCATCAAGCCCAAGATCCTGTTTCTAATAGTCAAATCCATTAAGCCCAGCAAAACCAGAATTCATCATCATTTATGACATGCTTTTCCACCAAGAGTTTAAAGCAAGTTAAAATCAATTAAGCAATATTCAGTTACATTGTGTCACTAGAACAAGTATAATATAGTCCATTGGAACTAAATACATAATCAGCACATTTAATTTATAGGGTAGGTAAATGGCTATAAAACTGTTTGGAGTGAATGGAATAGTTTTCTTAATAATGTTTAAGTATCTTGAGAGTTATAGAAGGTACAATTAGGTCAGGGTCTGTTTGTAGGTTTTTAGTGATGTTCAGATTGAGGCAGCATTCAGCCCTAGACAACGAAGCAGGTTTTTACGTTTTCTGAAGGTTAGGATGCCTGGGGGTCTGCCTGACCTAAGGGGACAGGAAGTTTCAACGGGTTAGTTGGCAGAACCTGTGAAGGTTCTAATTCTGGTGTTTGTGAGGTAACAGAGGTTAATATTCAGCAGCATTTAGCCAGACAACTCAAGTTATCTGGCTAAATGGTGACTTTTCAATATTTCCCCCCCACTTAACTGGCTAAAGTTTAATTGGATAACTTACTATCCAGCTAAACTTTAGCCGGGTCACATTTATTTATTTATTTGCTTTTATATACCAGCATTCATTGGGGTATATCACGCCGGTTTACATGTTAACGCAGAGAATAGAAAGACTAAAGTGTCTTAATATTTTTACATTGTAACGGAGGCAACTCAACAATTAATGCGATTACATTTTAACAGAGGGGAAACATTGTAACGAGGTACCTCAAAAACAACTTAACAACTCAGCATCAGTATAATTACATTAGGAGGTAGGCATCTCAAGAATTGTTACATTGTAACATTGTAGGGCCATTCCGGGGAGGAGTTAAGTTAGTTGGATAAGTTATCCGGCTAACTTTGAAAATCAGAGTGATATTCTGATAACTTATCCAACTATTTGTGCTGTGTAGTTAGTCCTAAAAATAGAAATTTTATCTGACTATCTTTAAGATAGTTGGCTATATTCAGAGTGCCTGCACTACTGAAATAGCCCTGTAAAGTTAGCCAGATCTATGTTTACCTGGCCAGTGACTGAATACTGACCTCACTGTTCTTGGGGATGGTACTACAAAAGGGGACCTGAGACTAAGCATAGTGAACAGCAGGGTTTATAGTAGGTGAGAGTTGCTGAGATAAATTAGTGTCAGGGTCTTAGAGGAATTTCTAGGCCAAGGTCAGGATCTTGAATTTGGTGCAGTAGTGTTGGTAGCCAGCGTAGGTTTTTTAGGACTAAGGTTATTTCATCAAATTTATATACATTCATGTGAATGCATTTTATATAAGCTGTAGGTGGGAAATATAAAATTGGGGATTCCCACACACAGTGATTTACAGTAATCCAGGTAAGAGAAAAAGGTGACCCAAATAGCAGTTCCAAAGATAGAGCCATCCATTAGTTGGCAGCGACAGAAAATTGTTTTGGTTACTGCATGGACCTGGGTTTTGATGGCAAATTGGGAATATAACGAATCCTAGACTCCAGACTTTAGAGCCAAGGGTAAGAGTTGTTCCTCCAAGGGTCGCTTTCGGGAGAGGGTGAATGGGATCTTTTCTTGACCCATAACATTTCTGTATTTTGAGGATTTAGGATTAGTTTGTTTTGGTGTAGCCAGTTGGCAATAGTATCTTATTGCCAACTGGCTACACTAATTACAAATCAGGATCAAGACCTGACAAACTGAAGTGTGTACCCCCTAGAACTTGTGTTATTTGAAAGGGTAAACCACTGTTCCTTATTTACCCATTCCATTCATAGCACTCAGGTGATTGGATAGCTGTAGTAGTACCATTTTTTCAATATAAGACAAGACTCAGGAAAGCAGAGTTGCTTACCTGTAAACAGGTGTTCTCCCAGGACAGCAGGATGTAGTCCTCACATGTGGGTGACTTCATTAGATGGAGCCCCATCACGGAAAACTTCTGTCAAAGTTTCTAGAACTTTTGACTGGCACACTGAGCATGCCCAGCATGCCATGATCCCTCGAGCCACAGGGATCTCCCTTCAGTCTTGTTTGTAGTAAAAGGTGCGAGCGAAAAAATAAAATAATAAAACTATTTCGGACCCAACTCCGCGGGGTGGCGGGTGGGTTTCGTGAGGACTACATCCTGCTGTCCTAGGAGAACACCTGCTTTCAGGTGAGGACAAACAGGATGGAAGTCCTCACATGTGGGTGATTAGCAAGCTACAGGCTGACCTATTTGTTTGGACCAACAGCGTACAACTTGTGCAACAGGCACAATAACTGGTGTACTGTTGGGAAAAATGAGGCAGCCTGAAAATCACAGCAGATGGATGTGGAAGGGGTTGGGATTATACTGGAAAAAAGTTCTTCAAGACGGATTGGCCAAAGGCAGAGTCCTGACGTCCTTCCTTGTCCAGGCAGTAATGTGCTACAAATGTGTGAAGAGAGCTCCATGTTGTAGTTTTACAGATCCCAACAATCGGTACTGAATGATAGTGTGCTACTGAGGTTGCCTTAGCTCTTACTGAGTGCGCCTTCACTCATCCCTGGAGAGGAAGGCCTGCTTTTTCACAGCAGAATTAGACACAGTCTACTAGCCAGTTGGAGAGAGTTTGTTTGCCCACAAACTCCTGGTTTGTTTTTGTCAAAAGAAACAAAGAGTTGGGTGGATTTTCTGTGGACTGCAGTGCGGACTAGGTAAAGTGCAAGTGCACGTTTACAGTCCAAGGTGTGTAAAACCCTTTCGCTCTGGTGAGAGTGAGGCCTTGGGAAAAAGGCGGGCAAAACTATAGACTGATTCAAGTGAAAGACAGTAACCATCTTGGGAAGGAATTTAGGGTGAGTACGGAGGACCACTCGATCATGTAGGAACCTTATATAGGGTGAGTATGTGACAAGTGCTTGTAACTCACTAACTCTTCGAGCCGATGTAATGGCTACTAGGAAGAGAACTTTCCATGTAAAAAAATTTAACATCGCAGGAGTGCAAAGGCTCAAATGGGGAACGCATGAGTTTTGCAAGTACTATGTTTAGGTCCCATTCAGTAACTGGTGGCTGTAGAGGGGGCTTAAGTTGCAGCAGTCCCCTCATAAATCAACTGACAAGGGGTTGCGCCATTACTGAGGCATCCCCTACTCCCTTGAGGTACGCTGAGATGGCACTCAGGTGAACCCTCACCGAGGAAGTCTGGAGGCCAGAGTCTGAAAGGTGCCAGAGATAGTCTAATAAGGATGGAGTGGGGCAGGAAAAAGGGTTGAAACCTTTTTGCGTGCACCATGTGGTGAATCTATTCCACTTAGAAAGGTAGGATTTTCGTGTGGAAGGCTTTTGTGAAGCTACAAGCACTTGAGAGACATTAGTTGAAAGATTGAGCGGTTGTAGGATCAGGCTTTCAACATCCAGGCTGTGAGGGATAGGATCTGAAGGTTCGGGTGGCATAACATGCCTTGGTTATGAGTTATGAGATTGGGCGCTGTGCCCAGGCGAATTGGTTCTCAGATGGAGAGGTCGAGAAGCATGGGAAACTATACTTGTCGAGGCCAATACGGGGGTATGAGTATCATTGACCCTTTGTCTTGTTGTAGTTTCACGATAGTTTTACCTATCAGTGGTATCGGAGGCCTGTGTTCCAGGGGCGAGCGAAAGCGTCCATGGCTAACATTGTGTTGGCTGTGAAGGGAGAAGAATCTGTCCACTTTGTGATTCAGTTCGGATGCAAAGAGGTCGATTGTTGTTTCACCCCAGCATTGGAAGATTTTGCTCGTTACCACAGGATCCAGAGACCACTTGTGGGGATGGAAATGTTGACCGAGGTGATCTGCTACTACATTTTCTATTTTATATCAACAAAAGAGTCCTCACCCATTCACAGAATATAATTTCAAAAATACAATTTATTCATGAAAACACATAAAATAGATCCTGTCTAGACAATAATTCCTAAACTAACACACTCATCCATCCATACCACAAACATATCACAATTCCCATCAACCCCTTATATAAAAACGTCAATTATATCACATAAAATTCCCAGCACCAATGTGCAACACTGATTATTAATATACTTTCACATATATCTTGCAATCTTTTGCTCATTTAATTTAAATAACATTTCATAATATATCAAAATAATGCTGCAACAAAAACTCTGTGTGTATTGGAACTAGATATTCTCACGTTCCCGCATTACACACTATACTTTTCTTATCAAACTGGTGACAACGTCCATTGGACCTGCCCGACAAGGAGTCCTTGTTTCGCCCGCTTCATCCGGGCTTCATCAGGGATATTTTCGTCACTGTCAGCTCAAATTTGACCTGTATTAAATACATATATTCATCGTAATAACAATCCACCAATTCTTACCCCTAAAATCCACTTGCTCACCCAAAAAATATATATATATAGAAAGGATCTACCTGTGCAAAAACGCTTGTAAATTCTCTCCTGGTTAAGATGTGCAACATCCGTTGCCGGATTACAGAGCTTTATATATCATTCAAATCTTCAAGTATATAAGAAAACCATTTCTCAATCCAACCTGCTTCCGCTAATTCCAGGGACCAACCCTGTAACCAAAATATAGCGAAAGACATAAATACAATACCAGCAGCTAGGACAATCTCTGACTACAACGTTTAAAACTCCTCCATACTCACATTTCCTCCGGAACTGATGTCATCACGTATAAACGGCATGAAGTAAAGCCATACACCTAAACCTAGGCATATATAGTGTCACTCATTAAATCCTTAACTGGTCTAGAGATTTACTCATAGGCTAAATCATTACCTCCTGTCAACACACTCTCCATATCCCCCGGTGGCAATCATTAATCCTCACAGAAAAGCTTGCCATTCAATTGGCCCATTAAGTCCATAGGGTACACTTGTCTGCCAATCAAAAATGAATCTTTGTTCTGCTCTTCTCAGGACAGCGGCTAAATCACCTCCCTGCTGTAACGTTATTCTTTTAATGACAAAGAATCGTAATTCATCAATCTCATGATTAACATCTAACCAGTGTTTCACCAAAGGAGCGTTTATTTTTTCCATTTTAATCCTACTTTTGTGTTCAATGATACGACATTTCACAGAACGCATAGTTTGTCCTATGTAAATCAAAGAACAAGGACACAAAATTACATAAACCACTCCTGCTGATTCACAAGTAAATGTATCTGGAAGAATGTATGGCCGTTTTAAATTTGGATGACAAAACTGTTGTATCTCTAAGACCTGAGAGCACACTGAACACCGCCCACACTTCAATTGTCCCGTCATGTTCATATTACTTTCAAAGCCATTATATTGAATCTTAAGGTTATCCCATAGATTCCTACGTTTTTTGACAGCAAAAATCGGACTATCTTCAAAAATTCTTAAAGGAGCCAACACTTTCCAATGATTTTTAATTACATCTCTAATTCTGGAAGATTTAGACGAAAATGGAATCGAACAAATGGTACGAGAAGGAGATTGTTTGTGTGCTTTAATTAATAAATTGTCTCTGTTGGAGTACAATGCTCTTTTGTAAGCTTTTCTAATCACTGATTTGGAGTAACCCCGCGCCAAAAATTTATCCCTCAAACCCAACGATTGTTTTTTAAACTCTTCAACAGACGAACAAAGTCGTCTGTATCTCAAAAATTGCCCTGTAGGGATGTTATTTTTTAATTGTCTAGAATGAAAGCTATCAGAGTGTAACAAATTGTTCTTATCTGTAGGTTTTTTATATATTGTCGTGGCCAACCTATTTCCCACAATATAAACTTTCATATCCAGAAAAGGCAATAACCGGGAACTGATATCAAAAGTAAATTTCAAATGTGGATTCGCTCCATTAATCTCCTGCCAGAACAATCTCAATTCATCCATAGTACCCCTCCAAATTAAAAAGATATCATCAATATACCTAACCCACCACACCACTTTATCCCACCATGGAGAGACACAAACC
Organism: Rhinatrema bivittatum; assembly: GCF_901001135.1. NCBI lineage: Eukaryota > Metazoa > Chordata > Amphibia > Gymnophiona > Rhinatrematidae > Rhinatrema > Rhinatrema bivittatum. Next base: position 242,316,221 of record NC_042620.1, read on the forward strand.
ACTTTACTTTCAAAACCAGCTACATATAAGCATGCAACTGTAGGTGCAATCGGGGATCCCATTGGAATCCCTGATATTTGTAAAAAAAGTAGATGTTTATAAGAGAAAAAGTTACAAGTTAACACCAATTCCGTCATTTTCAACAAAAATATCAATTTCCTGTCTGAAAATCCCATGGTAGACAACACTGCCTTAACCATATCTAACGCTGCATCTTGTGGTACATTTGTGTAAAGTGCTGTAATATCCGCTGTTGATAGCAGGATTTCTTCTGAAAAAGATGAAAGCTGATCTATGTGGTTAAGAAAGTCTATCGAGTCTTTAATATAAGACGGTATGGAATGCAACTTAGGTTGTAATATATTATCTAAGTATTTGGCTAGCGGTTCTAAAATTGAACCGATGCCAGACACTATAGGTCTTCCTGGAGGAGCTATAAGCGATTTGTGTACCTTAGGGAGGATAAAGAAACGGGGGGTAACTGGATGAGTAACTGTCAAAAAATTAAATTCCTTCTTAGAAATAAGTTTACCATCCAATGCTTCCTGTAACAGATCATCCACTTTTTCATGTATTTGGGACGTCGGATCGGAAATCAACTCTTTGTAAAATTGTACGTCCTTCAATTGTCTCATAATTTCCGAGTGGTAGTCACCCTCATCCATGACTACCACTCCTCCTCCTTTATCTGCAGAAGTGATGATGATAGAATCATCATCACGTAATACCTTTAAGGCTTGCCATTCCTCTTTGCACAAGTTATAAGAAGGAAATTCAATAACTTGCTCTAACTTAGAAAGATCGCTCAAAACCAAAGTTTGGAAGGCTTGCAACAGGGCACTGGGGGGTGTCGGTGGTACCCATCGTGATGGTTTATACAATCTATTACCTCCTATATCCATCTGGGTGTCTACAAAAAATTCTTTAATCTGTAACCTCCTAAAGAACTTATATAGTTCAACCCTAGTCTGAAACGCATCATATTTCGCGTAGGGCGCAAATGAAAACCCTTTATTCAACAAAGAAATCATAGGGTCTGTCAAAGGTTTAGAAGAAAGATTGAATACGATCGAATTCTTTAATGTCACCTGCGTAGATTGTAGTTGGTTGAGGCCTGATGTACTGTCTGGGGTCTTGACCCCCTGAAATTTTTGGCCCCCCGAGCCCTGGATCCTAAAAAAGAGGAGGTTAAAGGAGCTGTCGCAGATGAATGACATTCTACATTTTGATCTACCATTGGTGCCTGAAACCCCACACGTCTCTTATCTTTTTTCTTTTTATCACCACTCACTTCTTCAGTGGAATCCTCAGAGGATGAAGAAAAATCTCCATGTTTTCTACCTCTCCGTTTCCGATTTGCATTCATCCATGGGTAAACATATCCCACTGTATAATCCTTCTCATCTCTATTCAATTTCTCAATTTTCAGTTCTCTAGTTTCTTTTCTATATTCATCCAGTTGTTCTTGGATATCTTTTAATTGATTCTCCATCGTACCATTTGTAACATCTTCCTGTAACTTAGATAATTCTACCTCAATATCCTTGTTAAGAATTTCTATTTGTTGTGTTGTAGTCTCCACAATCAGTACCATCAGTACCAGATAAGTACCAGATAAGTACCAGATAAGTACCAGATAAGTGGCCAGAAATGCATGGAGTGTGCCAGGGCCCAGGCCCAGATCTGCTCGGCTTCTTGGCAGAGGAGATGAGCCTCTTCCTCCTTGTTTGTTCAAGTACCACACTGCAACTGTGTTGTCTGTCTGTATGAGAACAGCCATGTGTGAAAGGCAGTCCTTGTATACAAATCACAACACAGAAGCCAACTCCTCTCCCAATATATAAGCACAAAAAACGGAGGGGGAAAATTATTCCAAGCAGAAATATTAAAATATATTCTTAAAATGTATATATAAGGAGAATGGTATCATAGAACCAAAGTGCCTATTAATGTCAATCCACCATCTCCCGCCCACATAGGGCCCCAGACAGTATCAGCTCTTATGGCACCATTAATTATAATCACGTACCATCTCCCTTATATATTAATTTTTGATATTTTTTGTTATGGCGTCATCGCTAAAGTTATGTTTGTAAGAGTGCCCTGTTTTGAGAACTATCAAGTTCCGTAGAAGGGTATGGAGATACGAAGAGTTCGTGGCATGCTGACAGTGTTTGATTAAAATATCCCCTGATGAAGGCTAATTTAGCCGAAACATGGTCTGTGTTGGGAACAATTTATGAATATTTGAAATGATACAGTGTTAAAAAATATTACATCTATACACCAGCGATTTGAGCTAAGTATCTTTTTGAAATTAAGTAACTAGAGGTCACAATTAAAATAAAATATTATTGCACTTTTAGAGATTTAAGAGTGAAATAACAAAAAATATCAAAAATTAAAAAATAGTATATAAGTGAGATGGTACGTGATTATAATTAATGGTGCCATAAGAGCTGATACTGTGTGGGGCCCTATGTGGGCAGGAGACGGTGGATTGACACTAATAGGCACTTTGGTTCTATGATACCATTCTCCTTATATATAAATTGAGAATATATTTTAATATTTCTGTTTAGGAATAATTTTCCCTCTCCGATTTTTGTGCTTAAAGGCAGTCCTTGAACACATAGAGCATAACGTATGGCTCAAAGCTCTAGGAAGTTGATCCGAAATGTTGCTTCGCGTTGTGTCCAAGTTCCTTGAGTTTGAAGGTTGTTCACATGAGCTCCCCAACCTAGGTTGGATGCATCCGTGGTCAAGGTCACTTGGGGAACTGGTTGCTGGAAGTGCAGATCTGTTAGAAAGTTGGTCTTGTTTGTCTACCAGAGAAGTGAGACACGAAGCTGGTCGGTTACATGGATCTGGGATGAAAGAGGTTGAGTGGCTTGTATCCACTGAGATTTCAAAGTCCATTGAGTGATTCTCATGGCTAGCCTGGCCGTAGGAGTGATGTGGACCGTGGAAGCCATGTGGCTCAGCAACGTGAGGAATTGATGAGCTGAGGCTGTTTTTGTGTGCAAAGTAGCAGTTAGTCTGGAGAGCACGGCTACGCGGTCGTTGGGCAGGAAGGCCTTTGTGATTGTGGTGTTTAAATCTGCTCTGATAAAAGTAAGGAGGAAAGATGGGTTCAGGTGGGATTTCTGGTAATTGATGAGAAACTCCAATGAGTGTAGCAGATTGATAGTGAGCTTGAGAGCGCTGAGAGCTCCTTGCTTGGATTGGCTCTTGATTAGCCAGTTCTTATGTCACTTCGACCGTGTGTTTCTATAAGCGCTGTAACAACAAATATAAGTTATCCATAAGAGATGCCATATCAGTTGAGAGATTTCTTACGTAACCTAAATACCTAATACTATTTAGGTATTTAGGTTACGTAACCTAATGCTATAACGTGCCCAGAAAGCTACAGGCTCAAAAAGCTCTGGGGAGCTTTGGGCCTTTTTAATCATTGGTCACAGAGTTTGACAAATGCTCCCAATGGAAGCTAAACAGTGTTGAAAGATACTTCATTAGTTGAAGTATCTTTCATCATAGGAAACACTTATCTTGTTGAATGTGTTGAAATGCCCTCCAGTCCAAGTTTTGCTGGTAGTGGCCAGAGATACAGTCTGTATGCAAGTGAAAAGCCCAGCTGAATGAAATAATCCGATGATGTCCGACACTGCGGTGTTTCGGAGAAACCTCCTTCTTCAGAGAGTGGGATGGTTTTTCTTGCCGGCGCAAGGACTGTAAATTTAAAACAGAAAGTGTGTTTAAATTGACCCCATAAGGAGGCATTTTAAAAAGATGGCGCCAGTCTTGGAGAACACTTACTTCACAAAACGTTCTTATGTCACTGCAACCGTGTGTTTCAATAAGCGCTGTAACAACAAATATACATCATCCATAAGAGATGCCATATCAGTTGAGAGATTTCTTTCGTAATCTAAATACCTAATACTATTTAGGTATTTAGGTTACGTAAGAAATCTCTCAACTGATATGGCATCTCTTATGGATGATGTATATTTGTTGTTACAGCGCTTATTGAAACACGGTTGCAGTGACATAAGAACGTTTTGTGAAGTAAGTGTTCTCCAAGACTGGCGCCATCTTTTTAAAATGCCTCCTTATGGGGTCAATTTAAACACACTTTCTGTTTTAAATTTACAGTCCTGTAAATTTAAAACAAGGATCGGTGTTGGGACCGGTCCTGTTCAATATCTTTGTGAGCAACATTGCGGACGGGATAGAAGGTAAGGTTTGTCTTTTTGCGGATGACACTAAGATCTGCAACAGAGTGGACACGCCGGAAGGAGTGGAGAGAATGAGACGGGATCTAAGGAAACTGGAAAAGTGGTCGAAGATATGGCAGCTGAGATTCAATGCCAAGAAGTGCAAAGTCATGCATATGGGGAGTGGAAATCCGAATGAACTGTATTCGATGGGGGGGGGAAAGGCTGATGTGCACGGAGCAGGAGAGGGACCTTGGGGTGATAGTGTCTAATGATATGAAGTCTGCGAAATAATGCGACAAGGCGATAGCAAAAGCCAGAAGAATGCTGGGCTGCATAGAGAGAGGAATATCGAGTAAGAAAAGGGAAGTGATTATTCCCTTGTACAGGTCCTTGGTGAGGCCTCACCTGGAGTACTGTGTTCAGTTCTGGAGACCGTATCTACAAAAAGACAAAGACAAGATGGAAGCGGTACAGAGAAGGGCGCGACCAGGAAGGTGGAGGATCTTCATCTGATGACGTACGAGGAGAGATTGAAGAATCTAAATATGTACACCCTGGAGGAAAGGAGGAGCAGAGGTGATATGATACAGACTTTCAGATACTTGAAAGGTTTTAATGATCCAAAGACAACAACAAACCTTTTCCGTAGGAAAAAAAATCAGCAGAACCAGGGGTCACAATTTGAAGCTCCAGGGAGGAAGATTCAGAACCAATGTCAGGAAGTATTTCTTCACGGAGAGGGTGGTGGATGCCTGGAATGCCCTTCCGGAGGAAGTGGTGAAGACCAGAACTGTGAAGGACTTCAAAGGGGCGTGGGATAAACACTGTGGATCCATAAAGTCAAGAGGCCGCCAATGAAGAGTGGGTGACTTGCCATAATGATGGCTACTGCCTGGAGACAATACCCTTATTCAATAAACATACACATGCTTACTGTGACTCCAACATCGCTCTAAGCTTCAACAGCAAGAGGAAATGTGGGAAAAAAAGGATTTGCACTCACAAAGAGGGGAGTAGCTGGCTTGTTACGGCGGTTACTACCCCAAACCAAATAAGCCTGATACTTCACTTTCAATGCATATACAGCATAGTTCTCTGCTTCAACGGCAGGGGAGAAGAAAAAAGGGTTCGCACTCACAAAGCGGGGAGTAGCTGGCTTGTTACGGCGGTTACTACCCCAAACCAAATGTGCCTGATACTTCACTTTCGATGCATATCCAGCATGGCTCTCTGCTTTAACAGCAGGGGAAAAGAAAAACTGATGCTTCACGCATATCCAGCATAGCTTCAACGGCAGGGGAGAAGAAAAAAAGGATTCGCACTCACAAAGCGAGGAGTAGCTGGCTTGTTACGGCGGTTACTACCCCAAACCAAATGTGCCTGATACTTCACTTTCGATGCATATCCAGCATGGCTCTCTGCTTCAACGGCAGGAGAGAAGAAAAACTGATACGTCACGCATATCCAGCATAGCTCTCTGCTTCAACGGCAGGGGAGAAAAAAAACTGATACGTCACGCATATCCAGCATAGCTCCCTGCTTCAACGGCAGGGGAGAAGAAAAACAACCAATAAGGGCTGTATAACATAGTCTGGGTAAAACAAATAAGCATGGGTGTAGCTTGCTTATTGCGGCACTTACTACCCCTACTACCCCTAACTAATCAAGCTAGATATTTCACTTGGATGCAGCTCCATCACTGCTCTCTACATTAATGGTGGGGGTGGAAGGGAAATAGAACCAAGAGCTAAGAGAAACAGATAAGTATGAGAGAAAAAATGTGTGAAGCTTGCTGGGCAGACTGGATGGGCCGTTTGGTCTTCTTCTGCCGTCATTTCTATGTTTCTATGGCTCTGAGGTAGAGAATGGGCTGAAGGCCACCTGTTTTCTTTGGTATCAAAAAAATCTCAAGTAGAACCCCCGGCCCTGCTGAGAGCGGGGTAAGGGTTCTAGTGCTCCTGCCCTCAAAAAGGCTGAGAGCACTAGCTCTAGCATTTCCTGATGCTCCAGGTCCTGCTCTGGGGGAGGCAGAGAATCTGCCAGAACTGTCCTGAAATTCAGGCAGTAGCCGTGCTGCTCAATGGCCAAAATCTAGCGGTTGGTGGTAATATGGGGCCAGTGGTCTGTGAAGACAGACGGGCCCTGACCGGTGGGCAGGGATCCGTGGGCACTAAACTGGTCGCCACTCTCTCGCCACAAGTCAAAAACCCAAAGCTGGACTGGGGGTAGGGTCTGGGGGTGCTCTGTTGGCAAGGCTGGCCCCTGGTGGAAGGGCATGATGCCTTGGTGCAGGAAGTTGGAGGGTAGTATCTCCTCTGGCGGTAGAAGGACTTGCGAGATCCCTACCGTAGGGACCTACGTGCGGAGGACGGCGGGTCTGAGGTGCTGGCTGAGAACTGCTGCAAGGTCTCATGATGGACCTTGAGCTGAGCGACTGCGTCCCTGACCTTGTCCCCGAAGAGATTCTCTCCGGTGCAGGGCAGGTCTGCCGGCCTTTCTTGGACCTCAGGGCGGAGGTTGGAGGCTCAAAGCCAGGCCATGCAGTGGGCACTAATACCTGCAGCTGAAACCCTGGCTGCAGTCTCAAAAACATCATAAGTGGACCTCACTTCATGTTTTCCGTATTCCAGGCCTTTTGGACTATTGCTGAGACAGAATCTCTGCCAGCTCCTGAACTAGTTTCCACAAGTTCCTATTGTACTAAGCCATGTACAATTGGTAGGAAGCAATGTGGGCAATGAGCATTGCCCCTTGAAACACTCTCCTGCCTAGAGCATCCAGGGCCCTATGTTCTCAGCCTGGGGGGGGACAGAGGAATGTGTGCGAGACCTCTTGGCCCTTTTAAGGTGAGACTCCACAACCACAGATTGGTATCTGAAAGTCCAGGGACTGTTGGACCAGATAAAGGGCATCAGTCTTCCGGTTAACGTGTGTGTACGGGTGCTCACGCGTGTGTGACCAAACCTGGGTGCTTCCAGATCCTGTAGAGGAGTTCCAAGAGGATCTCATGGACTGGGATGGCCATCACCTCCTCCGGGACATCCACAAACTGGAGAACCTCCAGCATTCTGCGGCAGCCGTCCTCTTCCATGAGGAGTTGGAAATGGATGGCCTCCGCCATGGCCCTGATAAAGCCCATGAATAAGAGATCCTCTTGGTAAGAGCGACACCTTTCATCTGGCGGAGAAGGCTTGGATGGCAAGTCGCTGGAGTCCTCAGATGTATCATTACCCCAGAGATCGTATGGCAATGCTCCTCGGCAGCGGCATCAAGGGTGGTTTTGGTGCCGGATGCTGTAAGGGTATCAATGGTGCTGGGGGCACCGAAGGCCCTGAGGAGACCAAGGGTCCTGGAGCTCCCGATAGCCCAGGAACAGGGTGGTCGCACCATCGAGGGCTTCGGGTGAAGTACCGAATTTTCCTCCTCGGAACTGGGGATCGATATCACCCCGGAATGGGTTCTTGGTAGCTGACGGGGAACTGATGGGGCCCGGGGCACCGGTTACTTCAGTAGGATGCCCAGCAGGATGTCGAGATGCTCCATCAGGGGCGCTAACAGCACAGGTGCTGGTTCCGGTGCCGGTTCGAAGCCCCAAAGGGCTCGGAGAACCACCTGCTGCATCCTGCAGGCCAACTCCTCCTGGAAGTCCGGTGATGAGAACGCGGACGAGGCATCACTGGAGCCTCCGCAGGGGGCCGAAGAGGCTCGGTGCCCGGCCCCATAGTCAGTGGGGAACGCCTGGGACTCCCGGGCTTAGAAGAGGATGGTGCCTCTTTTCCACAGGGTCGCTTCAGAGGGGGCTCGTTATGGGCCGGTGCCCCTCTGGACATGGCACCAGGCCGTGCACCAACATCTGTCTGTGCCAATGCCTGTATTTTCTTTGGTGGTCGGCCTGGTCCTTCTCCGGCACCGAGGAAGCCTATGATCCGGATGCCTTGGAACGGTCCAATGGAGAACGCCAGTCCCCCGAGCCTCTCTCACTGCAAACCAGACGGGATGTAGAAGGCAACGGTGAGTCCAAGTGGGTCTCTGTGGCCCCTTGGTGTCGAAGTCCCCAATGCTGGAGTTGATGGACCTGACTTTTTGGCACCAAAAAGTTGCTCCATCTTGTTCAGACGGGAATGACAGCCCTTGGGAGTAATCTGGGCACAGTAGGGGTACCCGTGGACATCATGGGAAGCCCCCAGGCAGAGGATACAGACATCGTGCAGATCTGTGAGTGACATGGTCCGCAGGCGCTGGGGGCACTTACGAAAATGGATGCCATGAAAACAAGCCGGTGGGCAGTCGATGGCCAGTGGCAACTGGGAGGAGACATGCTCAAGAATCGATCGCAAGGATAGAGAGAAAAACACCTACAGAGACGGTGGAGGTACAGATGCAGAGAGGAACCCTAGCATGGGAAAAATATTGGAAGAAAAAAACCTCAATCGGAGCAAAAATGTGAAAAATGGAAGAGCTCCGAAAACCGCGAGGCAACTGCTTCACGGAAAAAACGAGACTGGAGAGGGACCCGCATGGCCGTGCGGATAGTGGCATGCTGGGCATGCTCAATGTGTCAGTCAAAGTTTCCATGCCCGGCTCCATCTAATGTCATCACTCATCTGTGAGGACTACCATCCTGCTTGTCCCAGGAAAGGGGGAAGTTTGAGAGTAGGTGGTAATTCTTCACTTCATTAGGATCAAGGTCAGGCTTCTTCAGAATGGGTCTCATTCTTTTTAGGCCAATTGGTAGGTGGGTTTCTGATAGACAGCATTTATTATGGCAGTGTTTCCCAACCCTCTCCTGGAGGCACACCTAACTAGTCAGGATTTTCAGAATATCCATAAATATGCATGAGATAGATTTGCATACATTGGAGACCTAAAGGATTTTCATACATCTCATGCTTATTCATTGTGGCAATCTTGAAAACCCAAATGGCTAGGTCTCTAGGACAGGGTTAGGAAACACGGTTATGATCTGGATGCAGTGTAGTAGTCAATGATTGGCTTGTTTGAATAACTAAGAACGCAGAGAATCTGAGCAGATGGTTGGTCTGAAAGTGGTGATCAAGTACATATCTTCTGATAGGCAGAAAATGGTCATGTATGCAATGACAGAGTTCATTTGTTTTGATAGGATTTGCACTGGTACTTTGTCAGTTCAGTCCAGATGCATGCAATCATCTGAACAACGCGGCTGACTTGTTGCAGTGGGTTTCAGTTTGTGAGGGATGAAGGAATTCAGGAGTTTATTAATCATCTGGAATATTTCTCTAGGTGAGTTTTCTGCTTGGTTCATTGCTTTTGTGTAGTATGCTTTTGCATCAGAGACTGTTATGGTGTGTGGATCCTTGGGTTAGCCTTGTGGATAAAGAAGAAACGTTGAAGATGACTCCGCATAAGATGTGATGGCCAGGAGGCAGAACGGAGCCAGGAGACCAATCAGGAGCTTCGCCACTGGAAGCCCACAGCCACCCGAGAGGAGCTTGTGAGAACCTGGACCGCTTGGACTTAGGTGCGGTCTCCTGGAGGCGGTTTGGAGCAGGAAGAATGGACGATCCGAAGGTCAGGGCTAGCAGCAGACAGGAATTCCAAAGGGTGTACCGGAGTCAGGAGCCAGGAAATCAAGCCGAGGGATCAGGGCAAAGCTGGAACAGGAACACAGGCTGGATCTTCAACTAGAAGACTCCCAGGAGTGAACCTCGTTGCAAGGCGAAGTTCTGAAGCAGGGACTGGGTTTAAATACCCTGCTGGCATCTGATGTCATTCCAGGGGCCGGCCAAGGTTTCCCACCACTATCCCTTTAAATTCAGTCTCCTAAGGGGCGGGGCCATGGCAGAGAGCTCGGCGGAGTCTCCCTTTTGGAGACGCCGCAATGGAGAAAGGCCTGTGAAGGCCCGAAACACATCGGGGAGTGCGGCTGCTTGCTGGGGCGGACTGGAGGAGGTAAGAGCCCAATTGCGGGACCCGCAACTGGGATCAAAACAACTCCTGTGGTAGGCTGTCTGGTGTCTTCTGCAGTTCTTATTAGACTGATTTAGATTTCTGCCCAGTGGCATACCTAAAGTATTTGGCATCTGGAGTGCATAATTTCTTTGGCAACCCCCCCCCCCCCCTCTCCCTCACACAGGCTCCCCCTCTCTCTCTCTTGCACACACTTTCACACACCCCTGTACACAGGCTCTCTCCATTTTTCTCTCTCTCACATACACACCCCTTCACACAACTCCCTCTCTCACATACAAATATGCACTCTCACTCCCATATATACACACACAGACATGCTCTCCCACACTCAGATACAAACACTCTCTCACTTCCTACCCCACTTCTCATCAGCACAGCAGCAGTTTCCTCCTTCAGCCCCCACAACAAATGGGGACTCTTCATTTTTCTTGAGGCGGCAAAGGGGGGGGGGGGGGGATAGCACTGATGCTCTTCTTCCTGCTTCGGGCCATGACTGCATGATCTTCCCTTCTTCCTGACCTTCCCGGGGGGCAGGAAGAAGAAACTGTTATACATTTGCCAGCTCCAGACCTGTGGCACTCTAGCCAGTCGCCCAGTGCTTTCACTGCTCACAGCCCAGAGGCCTTCCTCTTCTTCTACCGCGAATGGGATGGGCTCCACTTGTGGCTGCCAACCTCCCGGCTGGCACCCCCCTCCTGGCTGTCACCTGGGGTGGACCACTCCCACACACCCCCTTAAGTACGCCACTGTTCTGCCATTCCCATTCTAGTTTTCTTCTGATTCTTTTCATATCAGTCGGATCCTGTGTGAAATGAAAGTGGAAACGGGGGGGGGGGGGGGCGGGTTATTGGTAATAGTGTTCCATGGTGTGATCCTGTCAATGGCTGCTTTGAAATCAGTGTTCCAGTGTATTAGGGTGATAGATGGGGAACTCTCATATGAGCATTGTGAAATGAGCAGGAAGGAAGGAACGATTCTGGATCAAGATGAAATCTTGGATGGACAGGTTGTGTAGTCCTTGAATATTTGGATTTCCATGTTGGAGATGGTCATATGCCAAAAATCACCAAATGATGGTCAGTCCAGGAGAGCTGGATAGTCAGTATATAGCAGAGTTGCTTACCTGTAACAGGTATTCTTCGAGGACAGCAGGATGCTAGTCATCCATGTGTAAGGACATCACTGGATGAAGCAGTCTGGAACTTTGATCTCAAAGGATCTAGAACTTTCAAGTATGCCCTACATGTGCAGTAATAGTCATCACCCTGCCTCCTAGGCAGATTCCCTCAATCCATGATATAGTAGGGGTGTGCATTCGTTTTGAACGCATATGTAAAACGCAACATATTTTTAAAAGAGAAAAAAAAGGTTTGATGCGCAACGCATCGCGACTTCCAACTTATTCAACATAGCTATGTTGAATACGTTGAACCTAAATAAACACTTAAACCCCCCACCCTCCTGATCCCCCAAGACTTACCAAAACTCCCTGGTGGTCCAGCAGGGAGTCAGGAAACCATCCCTGCATTCCTTTGCGATTTTCTCATGGCGCCGATAGCCTGTGTCACAGGGGCTGCCTGTGCCATTGGTCAGCCCCTGTCACATGGTCACGGTGCCATCTTGTGCTTCTACCACGTGACAGGTAGGTCATGTGGCAGGAGGTCGCTCCGGGACCCCCGCTGGACCGAACCAGAACTTTTTGCCAGCTTGGGGGGGCCTCCTGACCATCCCCAAGCTGGCCAAAAGTTCCGGTTGGGTCCAGCGGGGGTCCGGGAGCGGAGGCGCGGAGGAGCACGTGACGTCGGCGTGACCTGCCACATGACCTACCTGTCACATGGTAGAAGCACAAGATGGCGCCGTGACCATGTGACAGGGGCTGACCAATGGCAGGGGCAGCCCCTGTGACACAGGCTATCAGCGCCGTGAGGAAATCGCAAAGGAGTGCATGGATGGCTTCCTGACTCCCCGCTGGACCACTTTGGTAAGTCTTGGGGGGGGGGGGATTAAGGAGGGTGGGGGGGTTTAAATTTTTATTTAGGGAACCAGGAAACGTATGGACAGATCCACAACTTATGGATTTCTCCATACTTTCATATTGAACAGAATCGACCCTCACCTTCAACGTATCAACGAAAACGTTTTGCCTGCACATTCCTATGATATAGCTCATGTGGAGAAACCAACTCTCAGGGGAGGCGGGTGAGTTTATTTAATAAGGGGTAGTATTAGACTCTGCCAGGCTGCACAATGACTAAGGCCTACCATGCGGCTGGCAGACAGTGGAAAGAAGAGGGGAAAAAGGAAAATAAAGAAAATAAAACTACTGTAAGGTAAAGGAAAGAAAAACAGCTAAAGCTCTAGAAAAAAAATCAATTACAAAGCTGAATACCATGACCATATGGCTCCATGGAAAAAGACTGAGGGACTCTGCCTAGGGGGCAGGGTGATAACTACAGCTGCACATGCTCAGTAGGGCATGTTTGAAAGTTCTATAATCTTTGAGATCAGGTTCTATCTGATGTCACACATGTGTGAGGACTACCATCCTGTTTGTCCTTGGAAAATCTCTGATGCATGCTCATGTAGCAATTATAGTGGACAAGTATTTTATTTTTACAACTCATATTCTGCCTATAACAAAACATTTTTCTAAGTGGATCACAGGTCAAACATCAAACAATAAAAACAAACAATACAAGACAAACTACATAAATAGGTAGGCATTAAAATCAGGTTACGGGTGTATCCTGATGCTTGGACTGGTTCACTAATTATCTGGGTTAGGCCAAGAAACTAATGAGGTTAGGAATTCCTGTGGGAGGTTTAGGTGTGACTCAACATGTATACTGAAGTCACCCAGGACCAGCGTCCTAGGGTGTTCCAGGATAATTCTGAAATTAGTTGTAGGAGGTCATATAGGACTTCATTGTTAGTTGATGATGGGTAATATATTAGGAGCAGCAGCCATTTAGGATGGCAATCAGCCTGGAGGAGGACAATTTTGATTGCTTCAAGTTTTTGTATAAGGAAAGGTGTCAAATTTGGCATGGGGTGTGAGCAAAGGTGTAGTACTGAGGAAAGATTTGGTTAAATAGGTGTGTGGTGGCAGGGGGAGGAGTTTCAGTATCTTGTGAGGAACAGAATGTTAAGTCTGGCCATCTGTGAATACATCATGTCTTAAGGTTAATCTCGTTATGGAAGAAGTGGGTGTTTAGGATCAGTGCTTTTGCTTCAGGGGGTGAGGGATCATCTTGCCAAGATGGATGGAGCAGGGTCTTCAGTCTGTGCTGGTTGGGCTTGTAACGAGGTGATTATTAGCTTTAGCTAGTAAGGATGGCAATTCAATGAAGGGGATATGGAGGTTAGGTTCAGTGTGTAGTACATCTTGTGGGAGGATGTGATGGTGGAGGTGCAAGAGTTGTGAGGAAAGATAGCCCTAGTGAAACATATAGTGGAGTCACAGTATGGGATGAAATATGAGTATACCTAGTTATCCACTGCTAAATGAAGTAGGTGGCAAGAGTGCCTTACCTTTTGGCTGCATGGTGGTGCACATGAAAGGGCACACCAAGGCGCACACTCTTTGGCATAGTCCTTTGGTGCTAAGCCTGCTTGGGGGCACCTCTGGCATGGCTGAGTGTCAGTGCCAGTCACCTGCTGCTGACACTGGCAAGGAGCAGGGCAAAAATACCATGACTCCGTTTCCCAGCTGCTTCAGCTGTAATGTCAAAGGGGTCCGTGTGGGACAGGGAGGGTGAGTAAGGCCCTCTATGGAACCAGGATGCTGATAGATCTCACTCCCTACATTTGTTTCTGAAAACCCATTACTCAGCATGAGCATTAGAAAACAACCATCTTAGACAGTTCTTTAGAAAAATATTTTGATATCGAGAGATCTAGCAAAGATTTTTGGGACATGATTTGAAAAGTGACATTAGAAATATTCATATGTAATGGGATGCCTCAGCTACTAGTCTAAATTAGAACAAAAAAATCCCTTAGATATCACTAGCACTTATCAGCTTCATAACAATAACACTTAATATTTAAAGAAATGGCAAAGGATGTAAGGCCTGAGATTTTTAAGCCAAGATTGTAGGTAGAACTACCATTTGCACATCAGTGAAACATTTATTGGGGTACAGTTAATGGCTAACAAGTCAAATGAAAAACGGGATAAGGTAGTGTCCTGCCTGCCTAAAATTCATTCTTATGGCTGGATAGAAATGCTAATATAGGGTGCCAAGTCTGAGCTGTAATCATAACTTAAAGATGTTACATAACTGTTATATCATAATCCTTTGGCTGATGTTACAGTCTAACATTTCATCCTGACACACATCTCCTATAATTAATAGAAGCAAAAAAAAAAAAAAAAACCCAAAACAAAACAGTTAATGTGCCTCAAGTCTGCAAACTGGAAAGAATCAGCATCTTCATAACCAAAATGTCACCACTTAAAAATCTCCAAACCTCACAGCACAAACACTGAACTGTGAAAATTTACAGGAAAAGGGTGGTACTCCCTAGGTCAGCTGAGGTGGAGCTGTGCAGGGAGAAAAACAAATACACACAAAATTCACCCACAAGGAGATTTGGCTCTCTGTACCCTCAAGTCAGTCATCTTTTATGAATGCAGCATTTATCTCAAATAAAAAGCACTCTTATTTCCAATGTAACTGCTGCAAGTGGAAATACCTTAAAACATCTCATTACTGCCCTAATTCAAATGAGCAATGTGTATAAAATGCCTGAATATGAATTTGCTTTATTCATTATGCATTCTGTATACATAAAGAAACTGATGCATAGAAAACCTTTCAGATGGCAATTATGTCTCACATTTGAGCTGAGAAATGAGAGAGTTTTGCTTGCCAACAATTCCTTTTCTATTGAGCTGCTACATTTCCTTTATTCAATGTTTTTGTCTCTGTACAAGCACTCAAAATGGATACTAGAACAAATACAATAAAATGCAGAGCTTAATACAACCAAACAATTAAGAACATCACAAACAAATTTACACACACATAAAATAAACCAACACTGAGCAACCTCTTAAGTACCAACCTAACCTACAGGTAGGGACAAGCTCACATGAGCCTAATATAAAATATTACTGTACTAACCAGGTAACTAGCCAAAGAACTGTCTGCATGGTTACCAATCCCATTTGAATCACAACTAAGATGTGGAATACTTCATAGTAATGGCCATATCCTAAAATGCAGTCCCTTGGTACTGTTTATATTTTATTTTTTTAGAGAATCAGAATGAAGGCCTCAGTTTTATGCTGTTAGGAACTACCACTGTTTAGATTTTATCTAATCTGGATAAACTAATTAATAAGTTAAACATGAGATCAATATTCAAAACTAAACATTTAAAAGGATAACTTGCGAGTTATCCATCTAAATGGCTTTGAATATTGACCTCATTTTTTTATGTGAATATGCAATGCCAAACTTGAACCCTTCCAGTCAACCATCCTTCTCCTCTCAAGTGAGAAACCTCGGAGTCATCATGGACAATCAAACCTAAAGAAATTTATCAATAATACTGCTAAGGAGGGCTTTTTAAATTGCAAGTACTAAAACGACTCAGACCACTCCTCCATTTCCAAGACTACCGATCAGTAGGGATGTGAATCGTTTTTTGACGATTTAAAATATCGTCCGATATATTTTAAATCGTCAAAAATCGTTAGGGCCACGATACAATACCAATTCCCCCGATTTATCGTTAAAAAATCGTAAATCGGGGGAAGGGGGAGGGCAGGAAAACCGGCACACTAAAACCCCCTAAAACCCACCCCGACCCTTTAAATTAAATCCCCCAACCCTCCCGAACCCCCCCCCAAATGCTTTAAATAACCTGGGGATCCAGCGGTGGTCCAGAACGGCGGCAGTCCGGAACGGCCCCCTCAATTGAATCCTGTTGTCTTCAGCCGGCGCCATTTTGCAAAATGGCCGCCGCAAAATGGCAGCAGCCATAGACAAAAACGATTCGACGCAGGAGGTCGTTCCGGACCCCCGCTGGACTTTTGGCAAGTCTTGTGGGGGTCAGGAGGCCCCCCCAAGCTGGCCAAAAGTTCCTGGGAGTCCAGCGGGGTTCAGGAAGCGATTTCTTGCCGCGAATCGTTTTCCGTACGGAAAATGGCGCCGGCAGGAGATCGACTGCAGGAGGTCGTTCAGCGGGGGTTCCGGACCGCCGCTGAACGACCTCCTGCAGTCGATCTCCTGCCGGCGCCATTTTCCGTACGGAAAACAATTTGCGGCAAGAAATCGCTTCCTGAACCCCGCTGGACTCCCAGGAACTTTTGGCCAGCTTGGGGGGGCCTCCTGACCCCACAAGACTTGCCAAAATTCCAGCGGGGGGTCCGGAACGACCTCCTGCGTCGAATCGTTTTTGTCTATGGCCGCCGCCATTTTGTGGCGGCCATTTTGCAAAATGGCGCCGGCTGAAGACAACAGGATTCAATTGAGGGGACCGTTCCGGACCGCCGCCGTTCTGGACCACCGCTGGATCCCCAGGTTATTTAAAGCATTTGGGGGGGGGGGGTTCGGGAGGGTGGGGGATTTAATTTAAAGGGTCGGGGGTGGGTTTTAGGGGGTTTAGTGTGTCGGCTCACGATTTTAACGATTTTCACGATAGTTTACACACCCAAACGGCAACAATACGATTCCCTCCCCCTCCCAGCCGAAATCGATCGTTAAGACGATCGAGGACACGATTCACATCTCTACCGATCAGTACTCCAAGCAATCATTTTCTCAAAAATTGATTACTGCAATTCTCTTTTACTCGGCCTCCCAGCTAATACCATTAAACCCCTACAAATGCTGCAAAACGCCTCAGCCAGGATTCTAAGACCAACAAAAGAGTTCATATTACCCCTATCTTGAGGAACCTGCATTGGCTCCCAATCAAGTTCAGAATCTTATACAAAGCACTAACGATCATATACAAAACCATCCACAAGCTCATTCCACTGGAACTCAACATTCCTTTCCGACCACATTTACCCTCCAGACCGATGAGAGCAGCATATAGAGACACTCTCCTTGCCTCACAAATCAAAACCTCTCTAAGTAAACGAGCTATGTCCACAGCAGGTCCTACACAATGGAACTCTCTACCTCCGGAACTCCGGTCGGAACAATGCCTGATCACTTTTTCAAAAAGAGACTAAAAACTTGGCTATTCGAACAAGCATTTCATTTATACCAATGACGTACCTCCTTCACCTTACTAGCCAGCAGGCTAAATATCAGTCTAATCAGGCTATCCATATAGTTTAGCATCCGAACTTTGCAGCCGATCAATCCAAGTTTACTCAGCGTACCCGGACCTTACATCAACTCCAGTATGTACCTAGATCTTCAGCTAAAAAAAACCAATGTCTTATTTATTCCTCGTTAATATAACTTTTAGTTATCCCCCTTTTATTTGATCCAAGTTTTATGCCCTGTTCAATGTAATCGCATTCTTACATGCTTGTTACCGTTATAATGTAAACCTAGATGATATGTAACTTTTTACATGAATCCCAGTATATAAAAATGTAAAATAAATAAATAAATGTGAATATATATATATATATACATTGTAAGATGTCTAACACACTTTGGGCCTTCGTGATAGCCATTTAATAAATGTAGATAAGAAAACAGACTACAGCATAGAGGTATCACTGCTTAGGAAGTGGAATTTAGACCAACAGTTTCAAACTGAAAGCTGCATCATAGCACTTCCTGTTCCACCTTATCTTCCTGTAGCAGCACTTCCTGCTCTATCTTCTGCTGGTCTCTGGAAGGGGAAGACTGCAGCAGTAGCAGCTTATGAGCTCCAATGGGAGAGAGATGGAATTGAGTAATTATTGGAGGGGCAGTAATAGTGGCAACTCAGCTGCAGACCCCTGATGCAATAAGCTTGGTTGGGATAGGTTTTGACTCTGCTCGAATGGAAGAATGAAAGTCAAGCCATTATAATAAAAAATAACCTAATTTGAGAGATGATATCAAAATATGGAAAAACTAAAGAAGGAACAAGGAATATACTCAGCTTCTTGTGAATTACTACTAGCTTTACGGCATCCTCTCACACCAAAGATGAATCTCCAGAGCTATGTGCCTAGGAAGTTAGAGAATGGACTGTCATGGTTATTGGAAATTCAATCATGAACAGGTATGAACGAGTATGAACAGGCAGGTGGCTGGTGGTCATGGGGATCACTCGGTAACTTGCCTGCCTGGTGTGAAAGTAATACATATGGGTACCAATGACATAGGAAAGTGCAGGAGGGAGGTACGGAGGTTTCTAGGTAGGACACTAAGATCCAGAACCCTCAGGGTAAAATTCTTTGCTCTATGTGCAGGACCTTAGATGTATGCTGAGCACTGAAGTCTTAATGCATGGATGAGAGAGCAAGGAGGAGAATTTTAGGGACTCATTACAAACTAGGAAACATTTTGGGAAAGGGGAAGCCTATTCCAACAGAATAGGCTCTAACTAAACCAGAGTAGAGCCTGGCTGCTGGCGCTAGCCATTAAAAAGGAGATAGAGCAGCTTTTAAACTAGTTGATAGGGGAAAGCCAACAGTCATTCGGGAGTGAATGGTTCAACATGAGGTATCTTCAAAGATAAGGTTAGATCAAGGAAATTAGAGTATCTTGATTACAAGGATATAGAAAAGGTGAGTTAGCTCAGGTGGATTTAAATAAAAAGCCAAATTACCTGAATCAACTGCTAATAAACAATTTGTGAAAAGGAATAAAATACACATTTAGGTATACATATGCAAGAAGTGTAAAAAACTGGAGCTAGAATGCATGGCACTAAACAAAGACACAGATAGTCTGATTTATATTCCTTTTGTCAAGCACTTCAAAGCATATTAGTTTCAGGTATTGAAGGTATTTTCCTTTCTGCAGAGGACTTACACTGTAAGTTTATAGCAGTGGCAAAGGAAGGTAAAGTGACTTGAACCTTGGACCTCCCTGGTTCTCAGCCTGCTGCTCTAACCACTAAGCTACTCCTCCATCTCCGAGACCTGGTGGGAAAAGGACAATCAAAAGGACTAGTGTACAAAATATGTCAAAATAAAATGACCGAGTGGTGGTGGTATGGCATTACTCTTTAAGGATTCCACAAAGTCAAGTAGGATACAAATTCTGCAGGAAACAAACTGCATTCTGGAATCTCTATGAATACAAATTCCATGGATGATGGTAAAGACTACTGTTTGCGTGACCAGGATAGTGTGAAAGACTGAAATGCTAACAGATTAGACAGGATACTAAAGTGGAAACAAAAATGGGAAATTTCGAGTACCCAATATCAATAGATTGAATGTCACAATCATGGTAGACAGGCAGGTTAAGTTTCTAGATGCCATAAAATGACTGCTTCATAGAGCAGCTGGATCTGAAACCAGCAAGAAGAGCTTCTTTAGATCTAGTCCTCAGTGAAACATAGGATCTGGTGCAAGGGCAACAGTGGTTGAGCACCTTGGAAGTAGAAGAAAATCAAATTTGACATTCACTGGAGGGAGAATAAATAAAATTACTATAGCAGCATTTGACTTCAAAAAGGGAGAATATAATAAAATGAAAATTTAGGATAATACTAAAGAAGTTGCAGCTACAAAGGTTATATGCCTGTATGAAATGTGGAGAACTCTCAAAAACAACATCTTGGAACCCCAGATCAAATGTATTACAAAAATCAAATGAAGGTTGAAAAAAGAAAAAAGGAATTAGAAATAAAAAGATCAAAACAGATCTTATTACAATGCAATAAAATATATATTAAAAAGGGGGGGCAGGTTAAAGTATGAGTGATTATCATATACTTCATAAAAAGACAGAAAAGTCAATTTCCTAATTGAGTCCTGAAGTGGAAACAGTATTAAATTTGAAAATGTACCTCTTTTCTAATCTTAGCAATACATTGTCTAAGTTGCCACCTCTCAAATTTAGTACTGGTTTGTGTATTACACAGAACTTGTAATCTTCAAAACTATGATTCATTAAAATAGAATGTTCCACCATAGGTTTACCCTCAATTTTTCTATTAATTGCACTTCAATTATTCTTTTATTGCGTGGTCTAATAGTTTTGCCTATGTACCATTTGTCACATGGGCAGTTAGTTGTATAGATAACACCAGTGCTCTTACAGTTTGTAAAACTAAGTGTGAAAGGTTTTGCTTGGCCAGGTATATTAACAATATTTGTTTTAAGATTAACTCTACAAACAAAGCATGACCCACAGGGATGATGACCAGGCGGTCTGATATCAATTTCCTTCTGTGGAAGTGCTGATGGTACAAGCATGTCCTTTAAATTTTTCTCGTTTATTAGCTATCAATAACCTTTTGCTCTCAAAACACTTTAGGCTTTGCAATATTATCCAATGTTTAACACCTTCAAATCTTCATTGACATACTATTAAAGCTCAATGGACAGACGATGCTGTCAAGATGCTCCTATTTACGTTTCAATAAATCATTTCTGTTTTGTTCTAATGCACGTTTATACCAGCATCAATGTATTTCTCAGGGTCCTTATTTACAAACCTAGATTTCGACAGATCTTAACTTAAATGTCTCATCTTTAGTGCATAATCTCCAAAGACTCAATGACTGTAAGTAAGGGAGATTATTTTTCAGGGACTTACTGTGGTAGCTGATATAATCTAATTTTTGTTGCTATCTGAAGGCTTGAGGTATGTGTCAGTGCAGAATCTACCTTCCTTATATGTTATAAGGATATCTAAAAACGGAACGCTTCTCTTTTCAAATATCATACTGAATCTAAGATTGTTGTCTAAGCCATTCAGCCATACAAAAAATGAATTCAATCTATCAACATTTCCCCTCCATATCAGGAATACATCATCAACATACCTGCGCCATAGGATAATATTTACAAACCAGTACTAAATTTTCAAATTTAATACTTTCCCCTTCAAGACTCAATTAGGAAATTGACTTTTCCGTCTTTTTATGATTATCTGATGGTAATCACTCATACTTTAACCCGTTCTCCCCCCCCCCCCATTTTTTTAATATATTTTTTTGCATTTTAATAAGATCTGTTTTGATATTTGTATTGCTAATTCCTTTTTTCTTCTGTTCTTATTTTTCAATTTTCAGATCATTTAATTTAAGGTTTTTTTTAATTGAGACTTTTTTAAAAAGTTTTTAATTTTTCATTTAATTTATTTTAAATATTTTACAGAATTTTAATTTTTAAACATTTTTGCTATTTTATATTTGCTCATCTGCATACTGCTCCCAGCATCCCCCGGGAGAGGAGTCCAGAAGTCACCGCAAGTGATCCAGGGATTGGCGTCCATAGCCTAGCTTCCAGAGGCCCAGCATTCCTTTGCAGTAGAGGAGGACCGGAAGGCTCATCTGCATACTGCTCCCAGCATCCCCCGGGAGAGGAGTCCAGAAGTCACCGCAAGTGATCCAGGGATTGGCATCCATAGCCCAGCTTCCAGAGGCCCAGCATTCCTTTGCAGTAGAGGAGGACCGGAAGGCTCATCTGCATACTGCTCCCAGCATCCCCCGGGAGAGGAGTCCAGAAGTCACCGCAAGTGATCCAGGGATTGGCGTCCATAGCCCAGCTTCCAGAGGCCCAGCATTCCTTTGCAGTAGAGGAGGACCGGAAGGCTCATCTGCATACTGCTTCCCAGCATCCCCCGGGAGAGGAGTCCAGAAGTCACCGCAAGTGGATCCAGGGATTGGCGTCCATAGCCCAGCTTCCAGAGGCCCAGCATTCCTTTGCAGTAGAGGAGGACCGGAAGGCTCATCTGCATACTGCTCCCAGCATCCCCCGGGAGAGGAGTCCAGAAGTCACCGCAAGTGATCCAGGGATTGGCGTCCATAGCCCAGCTTCCAGAGGCCCAGCATTCCTTTGCAGTAGAGGAGGACCGGAAGGCTCATCTGCATACTGCTCCCAGCATCCCCCGGGAGAGGAGTCCAGAAGTCACCGCAAGTGATCCAGGGATTGGCGTCCATAGCCCAGCTTCCAGAGGCCCAGCATTCCTTTGCAGTAGAGGAGGACCGGAAGGCTCATCTGCATACTGCTCCCAGCATCCCCCGGGAGAGGAGTCCAGAAGTCACCGCAAGTGATCCAGGGATTGGCGTCCATAGCCCAGCTTCCAGAGGCCCAGCATTCCTTTGCAGTAGAGGAGGACCGGAAGGCTCATCTGCATACTGCTCCCAGCATCCCCCGGGAGAGGAGTCCAGAAGTCACCGCAAGTGATCCAGGGATTGGCGTCCATAGCCCAGCTTCCAGAGGCCCAGCATTCCTTTGCAGTAGAGGAGGACCGGAAGGCTCATCTGCATACTGCTCCCAGCATCCCCCGGGAGAGGAGTCCAGAAGTCACCGCAAGTGATCCAGGGATTGGCGTCCATAGCCCAGCTTCCAGAGGCCCAGCATTCCTTTGCAGTAGAGGAGGACCGGAAGGCTCATCTGCATACTGCTCCCAGCATCCCCCGGGAGAGGAGTCCAGAAGTCACCGCAAGTGATCCAGGGATTGGCGTCCATAGCCCAGCTTCCAGAGGCCCAGCATTCCTTTGCAGTAGAGGAGGACCGGAAGGCTCATCTGCATACTGCTCCCAGCATCCCCCGGGAGAGGAGTCCAGAAGTCACCGCAAGTGATCCAGGGATTGGCGTCCATAGCCCAGCTTCCAGAGGCCCAGCATTCCTTTGCAGTAGAGGAGGACCGGAAGGCTCATCTGCATACTGCTCCCAGCATCCCCCGGGAGAGGAGTCCAGAAGTCACCGCAAGTGATCCAGGGATTGGCGTCCATAGCCTAGCTTCCAGAGGCCCAGCATTCCTTTGCAGTAGAGGAGGACCGGAAGGCTCATCTGCATACTGCTCCCAGCATCCCCCGGGAGAGGAGTCCAGAAGTCACCGCAAGTGATCCAGGGATTGGGCGTCCATAGCCCAGCTTCCAGAGGCCCAGCATTCCTTTGCAGTAGAGGAGGACCGGAAGGCTCATCTGCATACTGCTCCCAGCATCCCCCGGGAGAGGAGTCCAGAAGTCACCGCAAGTGATCCAGGGATTGGCGTCCATAGCCCAGCTTCCAGAGGCCCAGCATTCCTTTGCAGTAGAGGAGGACCGGAAGGCTCATCTGCATACTGCTCCCAGCATCCCCCGGGAGAGGAGTCCAGAAGTCACCGCAAGTGATCCAGGGATTGGCGTCCATAGCCTAGCTTCCAGAGGCCCAGCATTCCTTTGCAGTAGAGGAGGACCGGAAGGCTCATCTGCATACTGCTCCCAGCATCCCCCGGGAGAGGAGTCCAGAAGTCACCGCAAGTGATCCAGGGATTGGCATCCATAGCCCAGCTTCCAGAGGCCCAGCATTCCTTTGCAGTAGAGGAGGACCGGAAGGCTCATCTGCATACTGCTCCCAGCATCCCCCGGGAGAGGAGTCCAGAAGTCACCGCAAGTGATCCAGGGATTGGCGTCCATAGCCCAGCTTCCAGAGGCCCAGCATTCCTTTGCAGTAGAGGAGGACCGGAAGGCTCATCTGCATACTGCTCCCAGCATCCCCCGGGAGAGGAGTCCAGAAGTCACCGCAAGTGATCCAGGATTGGCGTCCATAGCCCAGCTTCCAGAGGCCCAGCATTCCTTTGCATTAGAGGAGGACCGGAAGGCTCATCTGCATACTGCTCCCAGCATCCCCCGGGAGAGGAGTCCAGAAGTCACCGCAAGTGATCCAGGGATTGGCGTCCATAGCCCAGCTTCCAGAGGCCCAGCATTCCTTTGCAGTAGAGGAGGACCGGAAGGCTCATCTGCATACTGCTCCCAGCATCCCCCGGGAGAGGAGTCCAGAAGTCACCGCAAGTGATCCAGGGATTGGCGTCCATAGCCTAGCTTCCAGAGGCCCAGCATTCCTTTGCAGTAGAGGAGGACCGGAAGGCTCATCTGCATACTGCTCCCAGCATCCCCCGGGAGAGGAGTCCAGAAGTCACCGCAAGTGATCCAGGGATTGGCGTCCATAGCCCAGCTTCCAGAGGCCCAGCATTCCTTTGCAGTAGAGGAGGACCGGAAGGCTCATCTGCATACTGCTCCCAGCATCCCCCGGGAGAGGAGTCCAGAAGTCACCGCAAGTGATCCAGGGATTGGCGTCCATAGCCCAGCTTCCAGAGGCCCAGCATTCCTTTGCAGTAGAGGAGGACCGGAAGCGCGCGCCTAACGGCGCGCGAATCTCAAACCCTTCCATTAACTGAGTGAAGATTAACTGTGGTTAAAGAGGATTGGTAAGTATAGCTTTCAGAAATTTTTGGGCTTATAAAAGTTGGTGAAAGGTGAAATTAAGGGATATATTCTTTAGAGTTTGTGTGTGTCTGAGGTAATAAGCAAGCCAGAGATAATTAATTCCAGTATCTGTCTTTCCCACCCACTCAACCCTTGATTTTTAGGCACAAGACAGTTTTTCATCAAAAATCAATCAGGGTCTTATCTAAATCATACTATTGTACCAGCCCTTACTGAAAGTTTAATCATCCCCTTGTAGGAAACTAGCTGATTAATTAGTAAATTCACCTGTAAATTTAAACTACTCTCATTCCAACTCCCTTAGTATCTTAAACTTAACTAGGAACTCAATAAAACTAAGATGAAGGCAGCAGTCCAGCAACAAGAGGGAGGCTTTCCAGTCTTTTGCATTGAGTGTCACATGTATGATTTTTTACCTGCCGGTGAGAGATTGTATGTGTGCACCCGGTGCAAAGAGCTCCTGGCTCTCAGGGAACGAGTCCGATCTCTGGAGGCTAGAGTAGCAGACTTGGAGGAGCTGAGGGAGACAGAGAGGTACATTGACGAGACCTTCAGGGACATAGTAGTCAAGTCCCAAATCCAGTCTGGCAGCCCTAGTGCTGCCTTGGATCAGAAAGGTCTCCCAGTAGGAGAACATCACCCTGGTGTAGCAGGAAGTGATCCTGTAGCAAGGACCTGCTCTCCAGGTGATGTATTGTCCTCTCGCACCGAGGACAAGTCTCCCAGGGCTACTGCCCAGGAGGGAAGGGTTAGGCCTGCCATCATAGTTGGCGATTCAATTATTAGAAATGTAGATAGCAGGGTGGCTGGTGGACGTGAGGACCGCCTGGTAACTTGCCTGCCTGGTGCGAAGGTGGCAGACCTCACGCGCCACCTAGATAGGATTATAGACAGTGCTGGGGAGGAGCCGGCTGTCGTGGTACATGTGGGCACCAACGACATAGGAAAGTGTGGGAGAGAGGTTCTGGAAGCCAAATTTAGGATATTAGGTCGGAAGCTAAAATCCAGAACCTCCAGGGTGGCATTCTCTGAAATGCTTCCTGTTCCACGTGCAGGACCCCAGAGGCAGGCAGAGCTCCAGAGTTTCAATGCGTGGATGAGACGATGGTGTAGGGAAGAGGGATTCAGCTTTGTAAGGAACTGGGGAAACTTTTGGGGAAAGGGGAGACTTTTCCGAAAGGATGGGCTCCACCTTAACCAGAGTGGAACCAAGCTGCTGGCACTAACTTTCAAAAAGGAGATAGAGCAGCTTTTAAACTAGAACAAAGGGGAAAGCCGACAGTCACTCAGCAGTGCATGGTTCGGAGAAATGTATCCTTGAAGGATACTAATGAAACAGGAGAGTTAGGGCATCCCAACAGAGAGGTTCCATTAAAAGCAAATATAGTCCATATGCCTATATGTAAAAAATCACCAAAACTAATGATTTCCGAATTATCCCAAACAACTGAAAAGCAGGTTGTTAAAACAAACAAAAAACACACTTTGAAATGTCTATATGCCAATGCCAGAAGTCTAAGAAGTAAGATGGGAGAGTTAGAGTGTATAGCAGCAAATGATGAGATTGACATAATTGGCATCACAGAAACTTGGTGGAAGGAGGATAACCAATGGGACAGTGCTATATCAGGGTACAAATTATATCGCAATGATAGGGAGGATCAACTTGGTGGGGGTGTGGCACTTTATGTCCGGGAGGGTATAGAGTCCAACAGGCTAAAGATCATACAAGAGACTAAATGCTCAGTAGAATCTATATGGGTAGAAATCCCATGTGTGTTGGGTAAGAGTATAGTGATAGGAGTATACTACCGTCCACCTGGACAAAATGGTCAGACAGATGATGAAATGCTAAGAGAAATCAGGGAAGCAAACCAATTTGGCAGTGCAATAATAATGGGAGATTTCAATTACCCCAATATTGACTGGGTAAATGTAACATCAGGACTTGCTAGAGATATAAAGTTCCTGGATGTAATAAATGATTGTTTCATGGAGCAATTGGTTCAGGAACCAACAAGAGAGGGAGCTATTTTAGATTTAATTCTTAGTGGAACACAGGATTTGGTGAGAGAGGTAACGGTGGTGGGGCCACTTGGCAACAGTGATCATAACATGATCAAATTTAAACTAATAACTGGTAGGGGGACAATAAGTAAATCTGCAGCTCTAACACTAAACTTTCAAAAGGGAAACTTTGATAAAATGAGGAAAATAGTCAGAAAAAAACTGAAAGGTGCAGCTGCAAAGGTTAAAAGTGTTCAACAGGCTTGGACATTGTTTAAAAATACAATCCTAGAGGCGCAGTCCATATGTATTCCACGCATTAAGAAAGGTGGAAGGAAGGCAAAACGATTACCGTCATGGTTAAAAGGTGAGGTGAAAGAGGCTATTTTAGCCAAAAAAATCATCCTTCAAAAATTGGAAGAAAGATCCATCTGAAGAAAATAGGATAAAACATAAGCATTGTCAAGTTAAGTGTAAAACATTGATAAAACAAGCGAAGAGAGAATTTGAAATGAAGTTGGCCATAGAGGCAAAAACTCATAATAAAAACTTTTTTAAATATATCCAAAGCAAGAAACCTGTGAGGGAGTCGGTTGGACCATTAGATGACCGAGGGGTTAAAGGGGCTCTTAGGGAAGATAAGGCCATTGCAGAAAGACTAAATGAATTCTTTGCTTCCGTGTTTACTAGTGAGGATGTTGGGGAGATACCAGTTCCGGAGTTGGTTTTCAGGGGTGATGAGTCAGACGAACTGAACGAAATCACTGTCAACCTGGAAGATGTAGTAGGCCAGATTGACAAACTAAAGAGTAGCAAGTCACCTGGACCGGATGGTATGCATCCCAGGGTACTAAAGGAACTCAAAAATGAAATTTCTGACCTATTAGTTAAAATTTGTAACCTATCATTAAAATCATCCATTGTACCTGAAGACTGGAGGGTGGCCAATGTAACCCCAATATTTAAAAAAAGGCTCCAGGGGTGATCCGGGTAACTATAGACCAGTGAGCCTAACTTCAGTGCCGGGAAAAATAGTGGAAACTATCCTCAAGATCAAAATTGTAGAGCATATAGAAAGACATGATTTAATGGGACACAGTCAACATGGATTTACCCAAGGGAAGTCTTGCCTAACAAACCTGCTTCATTTTTTTGAAGGGGTTAATAAACATGTGGATAAAGGTGAACCGGTAGATGTAGTGTATTTGGATTTTCAGAAGGCGTTTGACAAAGTCCCTCATGAGAGGCTTCTACGAAAACTAAAAAGTCATGGGATAGGAGGCGATGTCCTTTCGTGGATTACAAACTGGTTAAAAGACAGGAAACAGAGAGTAGGACTAAATGGTCAATTTTCTCAGTGGAAAAGGGTAAACAGTGGAGTGCCTCAGGGATCTGTACTTGGACCGGTGCTTTTCAATATATATATCAATGATCTGGAAAGGAATACAATGAGTGACGTTATCAAATTTGCAGATGATACAAAATTATTCAGAGTAGTTAAATCACAAGCAGACTGTGATACATTACAGGAGGACCTTGCAAGACTGGAAGATTGGGCATCCAAATGGCAGATGAAATTTAATGTGGACAAGTGCAAGGTGATGCATATAGGGAAAAATAACCCTAGCTGTAGTTACACGATGTTAGGTTCCATATTAGGAGCTACCACCCAAGAAAGAGATCTAGGCGTCATAGTAGATAATACATTGAAATCGTCAGCTCAGTGTGCTGCAGCAGTCAAAAAAGCAAATAAAATGTTAGGAATTATTAGGAAGGGAATGGTTAATAAAACGGAAAATGTCATAATGCCTCTATATCGCTCCATGGTGAGACCACACCTTGAATACTGTGTACAATTCTGGTCGCCGTATCTCAAAAAAGATATAGTTGCAATGGAGAAGGTACAGAGAAGGGCAACCAAAATGATAAAGGGGATGGAACAGCTCCCCTATGAGGAAAGGCTGAAGAGGTTAGGGCTGTTCAGCTTGGAGAAGAGACGGCTGAGGGGGGGATATCATAGAGGTCTTTAAGATCATGAGAGGTCTTGAACGAGTAGATGTGACTCGGTTATTTACACTTTCGAATAATAGAAGGACTAGGGGGCATTCCATGAAGTTAGCAAGTAGCACATTTAAGACTAATCGGAGAAAATTCTTTTTCACTCAACGCACAATAAATCTCTGGAATTTGTTGCCAGAGGATGTGGTTAGTGCAGTTAGTGTAGCTGGGTTCAAAAAAGGTTTGGATAAGTTCTTGGAAGAGAAGTCCATTAACTGCTATTAATCAAGTTTACTTAGGGAATAGTCACTGCTATTAATTGCATCAGTAGCATGGGATCTTCTAGGTGTTTGGGTAATTGCCAGGTTCTTGTGGCCTGGTTTGGCCTCTGTTGGAAACAGGATGCTGGGCTTGATGGACCCTTGGTCTGACCCAGCATGGCAATTTCTTATGTTCTTATGTTCTTATGTTCTTAACTTTAAAAAATGACCAGTCAGTTATTTTAACATTTTGACTTATCAAATTGTCTTAATTCATTTTTAAATAGTTTAAGGAACTATTTGATTTATCATTTTATATTTTATCTATATTTTATTTATCCTTTACTATATACATATTTGTTTGAATATTCTATTTCATAATACATTGACTCAGTTTATTCGATATGTCCACCTTATATGCCAAACTGATGCACCATTGCAAATATTGTCATTGTTTTTTGGCACATTTTACTTGTTTATATTTCCGCTTGATTCAACGACATCACGTTTTTTGACTTATGCTTCCCAATGTGGTACACTAAATGCTGAATCACAATAGGTATATTCTGTTTATTAATGTTTGAGTAGTAGTAGTTCTTTTGTTCAAGCATATCCTTTACAACCAGTTCAGAATAGCCATTTCTCTTTAGGAGTTTAAAAATCTTTTTAGAAGTGTATTAATTTATTGACAGATCCTTCTGATGTACGCACTCACAAACACCAGTGCTGTAGAAGAAATCCGTATTTCACTATCAGACCGTACTAACCGGCTGAATAGCAATATAAGATTAAGCACACACACTTTATTGGCACTATGGCGTCTTTTCTATTTTCACCGGTCATAAGTATCCCCAGTATTGTAATGTTTTACTGTTCGCTGCAAACTGGTATGAACCCGAGAATCTCATCATTGTGTTTTAGGAAATGTATTTGAAACATTCCACTCAAAATAAATTAATGTAAAACAGCTATTTATCTCTCATTTTATTTCTAGATTGTATTAGCAGCGCTAGCACAGTTTTGTGGTATTACAGGTGTCTCCCTTATTTGAATTAGCTACCAGCATCTCTTGTATTAGTACATCACTATTCCCTGATTATTGCAAATCAGTAGTATCCTAAGATGTTGGTCATTAAACGCTGCTATATACATTCATATCTAAGTTATTGGGCAACTCACATTTACTATTTCTCACATTTTAACAAATTACAGCATTACAAGGAGCACTATGTATTTGATGGTTTTGACCTCATCTTGTTGTGCAGTGGAGGTGTTTTAAGGTAAAAAAAAATTATTAAGCTTGATACACAATGGGGCTGACTAACGCATTAGTTTATTTGATACATTTGTTTTTGTTGCATTAGTAATCTGGTGGTTTATAACATTTTTAAATGTATTTCAGAGTATTGGTGCTGTCCTTGTAAAAAGAACAATAGCAGCATTGACAGTACAGAAAACATTCAACATTGGGTGTATCTCTATTTGGTGGATTACATTTTGAATCTTGTTTTTAAATTGGAAGGTATATTTCTTTCTTTTTTTTTCCTTTTTTCTCTTCTCTCTGTGCTTTCTACTCCATTTTATATCTGTTTCGCCATCACTTTATTTATATCTGGGAGAATTCATTTCTGTTTATCTGTCCCTCATTAGCTATATCTGCCTACTCAGACTCCATTAGTGTTTTGTACTTTCAAATATGTAACATTAATCTGATTTTATATCTTTGACCGAATTCAATCTTATGACTATTTAATTTGTATCTTACAGCCCGATGCAGCCCCGCTTATGGGTGAAACTCGGCCTGAGTCGGGCATGTTTAAATTTGTTTTGGACTGCGTTTCAAATAAAGGAATCCATCTCTCTAAGGTAATCAGTCTCATTCTGTTTGGCTCGCCTCCTGGCTATATTTGACCATCTACAGTCTTGCTTTTTTGGACCATCTTTACTGTCCACCTGGCCAGAATGAGATAGACAATGAAATGCTAAAAGAAATTAGGAAAGTTAAAATCAACAGCACAGTAATAATGCGTGATTTCAATTACTTCAGTATAGTCTGGGTGAATGTCACATTACGACATGCTAGAGAGAGAAAGTCACTAAATGAAGCAGATGGTACAAGAACCATAAAGAGGGGAAACTAATTTTATAACTAGTCCTTAGTGAACATACAAATTGGTATGAGAGAGAACAGTGTTGGACCCACGACATGATCAAATTTGACTTAACAGGAGGGAGGGCACTAAAGAAATCTACTGCGACAGCATTTAACTTTCAAAAGGGCAGCTATGAAAAAAATATAAGAACATAAGAAATTGCCATACTGGGTCAGACCAAGGGTCCATCAAGCCCAGCATCCTGTTTCCAACAGTGGTCAATCCAGTCTATAAGTACCTGGCAAGTACCCGGCAAGTACCCAACCACTAAGTAGATCCCATGCTACCGCTGCCAGCAATAGCAGTGGCTATTACCCAAGTCAACCCGATCAATAGCAGTTTGGACCTTTCCTCCAAGAACCTATCCAAACCTTTTTTTTTTAAACCCAGCTACACCAACTGCACTAAAATGATCAAAAATGATTAGCTAATTTAACACGTATGGGTGCATAAGCAAACATACGCTGGAATTTTAAATTATGCACACATTTACTTGAATATGATTTAAAATAGACCTACCACACATACATGTGTTCTTAATTTTAAGTGGTTACTTGAGAAAACAAAGCAGAGTTGCTTACCTGTAACAGGTGATCTCATAGTACAGTAGGATTGTAGTCCTCACACAAGGGTGGCATCATCTTATAGAGCCCAACACAGAAAACTTATGTCAAAGTTTCTAGAAACTTTGACTGGCACTTTGAGCACGCCCAGCATGCCACTATCCACGCATCCACATGCAGTCCCTCTTCAGTCTTGTAACAGAATTACGAAAAAATTAAACAAACATAGGAAAAACCCAACTCTGTGGATGACTAAAGAACTGGATCAAGGAAGAGTGCTCGATGTGATCTACTTGGATTTCAGCAAAGCTTTAGATACAGTCCTGCATAGGAGGCTTGTGAAAAAAATAAGAAGCTTGGCAATGATCACCAAGGTGGTGGCCTGGATTACAAACTGGTTATTAGACAGAAGACAGAGTGTGATGGTGAATGGAACCTACTTTGAGGAGAGACTGGTGTTAAGTGGAATGCCACAGGGATTGGTGTTGGGACCGGTTCTGTTCAATATCTTTGTGAGCGACACTGCGGAAGGGATAGAAGGTAAAGTTTGCCTATCTGCGGACAATACCAAGATCTGCAACAGAGTGGATATGCCAGAAGGAGAGAACGAGAAGAGATTTAAGGAAGTTTGAAGAATGATCGAAGATATGGCAGCTGGGATTCAATGCCAGGAAGTGCAGAGTCATGCATTTAGGGGGCAGTAATCCAAAAGAGCTGTATGTGATGGGGGGTGAATGGCTGTGTACACGGGGCATGAGAGGGACCTTGGGGTGATAGTGTCTAGCGATCTGGAGATGGCGAAACAATGTGACAAGGTGATAGTTAAAGCCAGAAGATTGCTGGGCTGCATAGAGAGGAATAACTAGTAAAAAAAAAAAAAGTGATAACCCCTTGCACAAGTCCTTGGTGAGGCCTCCCCTATGTTCAAGTTCTGGAGACCGTATCTCAAAAGGGACAGGAACAGGATGGAGGCGGTCCCGAGAAGGGCAAAAAAATGGTGGTGGGGGGGTGGGGGTCTCCAAATGACTTATGAGGAGAGGTTGAAGGACCTAAATATGTAAGCCCTGGAGGAGAGGAGGTGCAGGGGAGGTATGATACAGACCTTCAGATACCTGAAAAGTTTCAATGATGTACAACTGACAAACCTTTTCAGTTGGAAAGAAATCAGTAGAACTAGGGGTCACAAAATGAAACTCCAGGGAGGACGACTCAGAACCAACGTCAGGAAATATTTCTTCACGGATAGGGTGGTGGATGCCTGTAATGCCCTCCTGGAGGAGGTGAAGACAAAAACGGTGAAAGATTTCAAAGGGGCATAGGATAAACACTGTGGATCCCTAAAGGCTAGAGGATAGAAATGATAAAATGAGTGCAAAGTGATAACCTGCTAGTGTGGTGGTTACTACTCATTCAAATAAGCCACAACTTCATCACTGTTCTCTGTTTCAATGGCAGGGAGAAAGGAGGAGAAGGGAATTAAATATAGACAGTAACAGGCCAATACAGTAAGGACGCGGAAGAAAGAGTGCGGTAGTGCCAGGCGCACCCTCATTTGCCGCACGCACAGTCCGGATCACATACCGCTTGATACAGTATTTAAATGGCATGCAAATGCAAGCCGCGTCCAAAGCGTGTCCATGAAGCGTAATCCATTTTACTGTATAGAGCGCTATACAGCGCCTATACAGTATCCTGGGTGTGCTGGTACCTGTCATTTCAAATGTCATTTGAAATGACAGGTACCAGGAAGTGGATACAGGAGAAAGGAAAATTATGTTTCTTACCTGATAATTTTCGTTCCTGTAGTACCAAGGATCAGTCCAGACTGCTGGGTTATGCCTCCCCTCCAGCAGATGGAGTCAGAGAGAAAACTGAAAGCACCTCCCAGATATACTGGTGTGCCACCTGCTATCCTTCAGTATAAAGTATAACAAAGCAGAAGATAGGCAAAACCAAATCCTCCGCCAACTTAGCCACTAAGGAAAAACATGGCAACTGTCTAGATCAAGTAGTAAAACTCACCCATGCCAAAAACCTGGCAAACATCAACGTAACTTCAAAAAGGCACCACCCTCTAAAAGCAAAGAAAAAGGGATAGGTACCTACCTTGTTGAAATATCGAAAAGCTATGTATAGAAACTGGTTATTGGAGCGGACTCTCCTGACACTCAACATCGGGCGGGCGTCTGGACTGATCCTTGGTACTACAGGAACGAAAATTATCAGGTAAGAAACAATTTTCCTTTCCCTGTACGTACCAGGATCAGTCCAGACTGCTGGGATGTACCCAAGCCGCCTTAATTGGGGTGGGACCCAGAGAGTCCCGCTCGAATGACACTGCTGCCAAAAGGATCAGCTGATGCTTCCCTAACATCAATCCGATAATGTCGAGCGAAGGTATGCAACGACTTCCACGTGGCTGCTCTGCAAATCTCTTGGCTAGAAACTAAACGACTTTCTGCTCAGGAAGTTGCTTGAGAACGCAGTGAGTGTGCCTTAAGCCCCTCAGGAACAGACTTACCACAGCCAATGTACGTGGATGCGATCGAACTTTTCAACCAACGAGCAATAGTTGCTTTTGATGCCTGTAGGCCCTTCTTGGGCCCCTGCCATAGGACAAACAAAGGATCCGACCGTCTGAATGCATTAGTGACCTCCAAATATCGCATGATCACTCGCCGCACATCTAGACGCTTCAAATCGGAACCGTGCGAAGACTTTAGGTCCGACACCGAGAAGGAAGGCAATTCCACCGTCTGATGAACATGAAAAGCCGATACCACCTTCGGCAAGAACGAAGGAACCGTACGCAGAGACACGCCGGCATCCGAAATACGTAAGAACGGTTCCCTACAATACGTAAGAACGGTTCCCTACAAGAAAGTGCCTGAAGCTCCGACACCCGACGGGCTGACGCAATGGCCACTAGGAACACGGTCTTGAGCGTGAGAGGGGCCGAGTTGAGACCTTTGAGCACCAAAGTCAAATTCCAAGAAGGACAAGGGGTCTAAATGGGGGACGCAAGGTCCGAACGCCACGCAAAAATCGAGCTACATCCGGGTAGCACGCGAGAGAGAATCCGTTTACCTTACCCCTCAAACACCCCAGGGCCGCTACCTGAACCCTCAGAGAGCTGTACGCCAAACCCTTTTTCAAGCCCGCCTGCAGGAACGTAAGGATATTCCCTACCGAGGCCCGGCGCAGTGGAACTTTAGCTGCCGCGCACCAGGCGTCAAACACTTTCCACACTCTGGCGTAGGCTAGCGTGGTGGAGGGCCTTCTCGCCCGCAGTAGGGTGGAAATGACAGGCTCTGAATATCCTTTCCTCCTCAACTGCTTCCTTTCATAAGCCAAGCCGCCAGACAGAAGCGGGCCGCCCGCTCGAAAAATACGGGTCCCTGGCGAAGCAGGCCCTGAAGATGACCCAACCTTAAGAGTCCGTCCCGCGCCAGGTTGATTAGATCCGCGAACCACGGTCTTCTTGGCCACTCCGGGGCCAAAAGAATCACTGGCCCGCGATGGGATTCTATGCGTCTTAACACTTTGCCTATTAGAGGCCACGGGGGAAACACATAGAGGAGGATGTGACGAGGCCATGGAAGCACCAGGGCATCTACCCCCTCCGAACCGCGTTCTCGCCTTCGACTGAAGAAACGCGCTGCCTGTGCATTTTGCCGAGTCGCCATCAGGTCCAGACGCGGAATTCCCCATCGCCGGGTGATGAGACTCATTGCCTCGGCCGAGAGCTCCCACTCTCCGGGATCCAAGTATTGACGACTTAGATAATCCGCTTGTACGTTGTCGACGCCCGCTATGTGGGTGGCCGCTATGCGGGAGAGATGACGTTCCGCCCCGGACATTAACAACTACGCTTCATCCGCTACCGGCCGACTTCTCGTGCCGCCTTGGCGATTTATCTACGCTACTGTGGATGCGTTGTCTGACAGAACTCGCACTGCCCGCCCTTGTACCAACGGGAGAAGTTGGCGCAAGGCGAGACGTACCGCCCTGGCAATAAATTGTCTGGGATCAACCACCAAGCTAAGCTGGAACGAGCTAGCTCCAGCAGCGGCAATTGGGCGCCGTAATCTCCTGATTTCTGGTCCCAATGGGAGAGGAGAGCGCGCTGTAAAGGACGTATATGAGCAAATGCCCACGGCACCATCTCCAGAGTAGACACCATATGACCAATGACTTGTAAATAATCCCAGGCCGTGGGCAACGGGAGATCTAGTAAGGCCTGCACCTGAAACATCAGGTTCTCTAGTCTCCGCTGAGTGAGGAATACCTTGCCTTCCAAGGTATCGAAACACGCCCCCAAAAATTCCAACTGTTGACTCGGGACCAACTGGCTCTTCGCAAAGTGGACCACCCAACCTAGCGATTGAAGTTGCTGCACCACCGACTGGACTGCCCGCTTGCACGCCTCCTGCGACTTCGCCCGGATTAGCCAATCGTCCAACTAGGGATGCACCCGAATTCCGTGGCGTCGCAGATAAGCTGCGACAACTATGAGAACCTTGGTGAATACCCTCGGGGCTGTTGCTAGCCCAAACGGAAGGGCGCAAAAACTGGAAGTGCTCCCCCAATACTGTGAATCTTAGGTACCTCTGGTGACGTTCCCTGATCCCGATATGAAGATACGCCTCGGCTAGATCCAAAGAAGCCAAAAATTCTCCCTTGTGGACGGCCGCAATAACAGATCTGAGCGTCTCCATACGAAATCAGGGAACGCGCAAGGCCTCGTTCACTCTTTTCAAATCCAAAATTGGGCGAAACGTACCTTCCTTCTTCGGGACCACGAAGGAAATGGAATACCTGCCTGTTCTGGTCTCCTCCGGAGGAACAGGCAATATTGCTCCCAGAGCCCGTAACCTGTGTACCATGTGGGCGATAATCTGCCTCTTTTCCTGAGACCCGCAGGGGGAGATCATAAAAAGATCCCGGAGGGGACGAGCAAACTCCAACTCGTAGCCGTAGCGAACGACGTCGAGGACCCACTGATCCGATGTGACCTTGACCCATTCCTCCCAAAACAGGGACAACCGACCTCCGATGCGGGGAAGGGAGGAATGGGCCTGCGCGCCTTCATTGCGAAGGCTTTCCGGCGGGTAAGTTCTGCGAGGATCCCAGACGCTGTGGACGTCTGCCTCGAAAGGAAGGAGACCAAGGCTGAGACCTGGGGACCTGCTGTTTCTGCGGGAAAGGGGCCCCACTTCCCATGCGAAACCAGCGTTGGCCCCGAAATCGGGACCGTACATTTCCAAAAGAATGAAAAGAACAGGGCTTGTCCTCCGGTAACTTGTACACCTTGTTGTCCCCCAAGTCTTTGATGAGCTGATCCAGCTCCTCACCAAACAATAATTTTCCCTTGAAGGGAAAAGAGGCGAGGCGCAATTTTGATGAGGCATCCGCCGACCAACGCCTAAGCCACAGCAAACGCCGAGCAGCGACCACCGATGACATGGTGCGGGCCGAGGTTCTCAACAAATCATACAAGGCATCCGCCGTGTAAACAACCGCCGCTTCCACACAGTTGGCCTGCTCAGCCTCGGCTGGTGGGAGCTCCTGTGTGGTAAGCAATTGTTGAACCCAGCGGAGAGTAGCGCGCTGAACCATACTGCTACATGCCGCTGCTCGGACCCCTAAGGCCGCTATCTCAAAAATGCGCTTTAACAGAACCTCTAACTTTCGGTCTTGGAGATCCTTCAAGGCTACCCCTCCCGTGACAGGAATGGTAGTATGCTTAACCACAGCAGTCACTGCCGAATCCACGGAAGGGACTTTAAAAATATCCAAAGAATCCGCTGGCAGGAGATACAACTTATTCATTGCCCTGCTTACACGCAGGGATGCCTCCGGCACTTCCCATTCTTTGGACACGATCTGTAAGACCTTGGCATGTAAAGGAAAAGTCTGCGGGGGGGGCCCTTAGACCTGCCATAGCTATGTCCCCTGTGGAAGTGTCAGTGTCCTGCTGCGGCGCTGGGATTTCTAACTCCTTCAAAACATGAAGGATGAAAAAGTTAAGTTCATCTTTGCCAAAGAGGCGCAGAATCTGGGGGTCATCGCCTTTGAGCGCTCCCTGAGCGTCAGAGACCTCTGTCCCTGTGCCATCCGGAGACCATGTGCCATCCGGAGACCCCTGGGTAAAATCCGGAGCTCCCGGACCTCCCTTTCCCCCTAGGGAATAAATTCTAGCAGCATCCGAACCCCCCACTTTGTCCTGAGACCCAGACCGGTCTTGCTCAGGGGAACTCTGGGGACCGTAGGGGGAGGGGGTTCATCCGGCTCCCAGCCTGCCTCCGCGTCTAAAAACGCCTGATGCATTAACAAGACAAATTGGGAAGAAAAAGGCACTTTCCTTTTGTTGGATCCCCCCGCGGGCTGGTCCCGAGGGGGAGGGGCTCGAGGAGCCTCCAAATCCGACTCACGGCACGGGCTTAGGGCAGGAGGAGAGTTAAAAGAAAAATCCTCCTCCTCCGATGCCGAATCAGCAGGCTGCCGCGCGGTCAAAATGGCCGCCGGCTCCCTAACAGTGGGAGGCGGGGCTAAGGACCGCGCGGCTGCCAGCCTGCCTAATCGCTCCGAGGAAGGACGAGAAGCCGTGCTGCGGGCTGCGCTCGGCCCCCGGGAGGGTCCCTCGCCCCCGGGAATGCAGTGGGAGCAGAGACCCTCCCTGGAGAGAGTCGCGCCCCCGTCTTGCCACAGGCCGTGCAGGCCGAAGATCGGGGCATCCTGAAGCTGCAGAAAAGGGCGCCCAAAAGTAAGTAGCTGGGTCTGGGAGCAGTAAATTCGCGCCAAAAAAGCTGTCGCTGCGACTGGCAAATTCGCTGGGTGAAGAAACCTCACCCCCTCCGGAGTCCCCGGTCAGCGCGGCAGGCTAGGGCTACAACGGACCGCAGCCTGTTTCCAACAGGGCTTACGGGTCCTTAATCTTTAATTCTAAATTTAATTAACTTTTTTTTTTTTTTTTTTACAAATAAACAAGGCCCTCTTCAGGTTAAAACACCTGGAATGAAGCAGAGATAGATGGGGGAGGGTGACCGGACCACCAGTAGGCTTTCCCCCGGACCAAAAGGGACACAACACCGGGAAAAAGAATGAGAGCAATGCTCTCACAGCCTGCCTCTATGCTGCAGTGAATAACACGCTGCGCTGAACCAGAAAAAGGGACAAGAAACGAAATAAACCAAAACTCTTTTTTTTTTTTTTTTTTGTAAACTAGTTAGAGAACCAACTAATTGATCTAGACAGTATAACTAACAAGTAATAATTAGTAAATGACACCTGAAAGATTTTTTGTCAGGATAGACAGGACCGCAGGTTATGTCTCTCAATCTGCTGGAGTCAGAGGAAATACTGAAGGATAGCAGGTGGCACACCAGTATATCTGGGAGGTGCTTTCAGTTTTCTCTCTGACTCCATCTGCTGGAGGGGAGGCATAACCCAGCAGTCTGGACTGATCCTGGTACGTACAGGGAAGGGCTGGTCAGTTTGTTTTGTTGTCCTGTGCAAATGATTGCTTCACTGCCTGGCCCCCTCACCCCCTGGGACAAGACCTTTAGAGGAGCCAGGATCGGGCAAACTTTCCCCCAGCCCACACTCACCTGCCCTGGCCGCATCCATGGGTGCCGGTCTCCCGTGCGGGCGCGCTGGCAACTCCGGAGCAGCCCCAGTCCTCTCTCCCCTCCTCCCGAGCGGCTTCAGCAGCAGCCCGGGGCGGATCGGGCGCTCCCCATGCGAGGCGTGGCTTCCAGCAGTCCCCGTCGGCGAATGTGCATGAACGCCCGCCTGTACGTGCATGAGCGCACGCCGTGACCTCGGACGTCCAGCCGGGTGCTCAGGTCACGGCGTGTGCTCATGCACCTTCGCCGGCGAGGGCTGCTGGAAGCCGCCTCGCATGGGGAGCACCCGATCCGCCCCGGGCTGCTGAAGCCGCTCTCGCCGCCAGCTGCCCCCGGGAGGAGGGGAGAGAGGACTGGGGCTGCTCCGGAGCTGTCAGCGCGCCCGCACGGGAGACCGGCACCCATGGACGCGACCAGGGCAGGTGAGCGGGGGCTGGGGGAAAGTTTGCTCGATCCTGGCTCCTCTAAAGGTTTTGTCCCGGGGGATGAGGGGGTCAGGCAGTGAAGCAATCATTTGCATGCGCACATGCACCTTCGCCAGCGGGGGCTGCTGGAAGCCGCCTCGCATGGGGAGCGCCCGATCCGCCCCGGGCTGCTGAAGCCTCAGGAAAGTTTGCCCGTGAAATTTCGTCTCTCTCTGCTCGGGCTTCCCTGACGCTCCACACTAACGCAGGGGTAAGAGTAGGCGGTAAATTATCAGGTTAAACACGCGGCAAAACTGCAGGTTAAAAAGGCGATAATCGGGGCGCACGTTACTGGATTGGAGGGAATAGCTAATCCGATCGTTTACATCTCATATACATGCCGTGGGCGGAAAGGGTTACCTGTTGATTTCAAGAAGCTGTAAGGATGGGTTAAAAGGGATAGTGAATCGCGGGTTGGACTTACGCGGCAAAATTGTAGGTACAAAGCGGGTTAGAAGCAGGGTAACCGTGGCCGCACTTTACTGTATCGGCCTGTAAATAAGGAGGACACTGAATTTTACAGTCTGGGTAAAATAGACATAGGGGTAACTTGCTGAAGCTGCTGTTACTACCCTTAACCAATAAGCCTGAAAGTCTTGATCAACTCCAACAGTACTCTCTGCTTCTATGGCAGAAGGTATCCGACAATATGGACTAACAGCAACCAACAAGGGCCCCGACTTTGACGGCTTGGGAAACTGATAAGAATGGGGGACTTCTATGGCTCAATAGAAACTACCATTACTTGCTCGGCAGACTGGATGGCCCATAGGTCATTTTCTGCCATCATCTCTATGTTTAAAAAAAAATGTATTTAGTTTTTCTATTTCCGTGTTCTTCCTGAGAACTCCTTTTACTCTTCAGTCATCTAGCATCCCATCTGATTCCCTTACCGGCTCCAGTCTTGCTACCGATTTACATCTAACTTGCCAGTACTTACGCTCTTTCCCATTTTCTTCATTTGGATCTGCTTTCCATTTTTGGAAGACGTACTTTTGGCTTTAACTGCCACTGTCACCATTAACCATGCTGAGAATGACTATCTGCTTTCCCCATAGTCTAGTTTAGAAGTTTCTCTATCTCCTTTTTAAAATTTGGCACCAGCAGCAGGACTGCATGCCTAGCAAGTTGGTTAACTTATGGGCTTTGAAAATTCAGGGAAAAGTCTGTGCATAAAAGGTATCAGACTTTACCACTACTTGCACAGTTATAAAATTACCCTCTTATATGTACACAATGCTGGGTTCCATAGTAGTACTTACTACCCAGGAAAAGGACTTTGGAGTACCTCTACAGATCTATGGTATGACCATACCTTGAATATTGTGTACAGTTCTGGTCAACTCATCTCAAAAAGATACAGCAGGGGTATAAATATAAACCCCAGGGTTCTGAAGGAATTCAAAAATGAAATTTCAGATCTATTAGTTAAAATTTGTAACCTATCATTAAAATCATCCATTGTATCTGAAGACAGGAGGGTGGCTAATGTAACCCCAATATTTAAAAAGGGCTCCACGGGCGATCCTGGAAACTACAAACCGGTTAGCCTGATTTCAGTGCCAGGAAAAATAGTGGAAAGTGTTCTAAAGATCAAAATTACAGAACATATAGAAATACATAGTTTAATGGAACAAAGTCAGCATGGCTTTACCCAAGGCAAGTCTTGCCTCACAAATCTGTTTCACTTTTTTGAAGGGGTTAATAAACATGTAGATATAGGTGAACCGGTGAATGTAGTGTATTTCTATTTTCAGAAGGCATTTGACAAAGTTCCTCATGAGAGGCTTCTAAGAAAAAGTAAAAAGTCACGAGATAGGTGGTAATGTCCTTTCATGGATTAACAAACTGGACAGGAAACAGTGAAAAGGGGTATACAGTGGACTGCCTCAAGGATCTGTACTAGGACCCATGCTTTTCAATATATTTATAAATGATCTGGAAAGGAATAAGACAAGTGAGGTAATCAAATCAGCAGATGATACAAAATTATTCAGAGCAGTTAAATCACAAGCGGATGTGATAAACTGCAGGACGACCTTGTGAGACTGGAAAATTGGGCATCCAAATGGCAGATGAAATTTAATGTGGATAAGTGCAAGGTATTGCATATAGGGAAAAATAACCCATGCTGTAGTTACACAGTGTTAGGTTCCATATTAGGAGCTACCACCCAGGAAAGAGATCTAGGCGTCATAGTGGATAATACTTTCAAATCGTCGGCTCAGTGTGCTGTGGCAGTCAAAAAAGCAAACAATATTAGGAATTATTAAGAAGAGAATGGTGAATAAAATGGAGAATGTCATAATGCTTCTATCGCTTCATGGTGAGACCGCACTCACCTTGAGTATTGTGTACAATTCTGGTCACCACATCTCAAGAAAGATATAGTTGTGATGGAGAAGGTACAGAGAAGGGCGACAAAATGATAAATGAGATGGAACTGCTTCCCTATGAGGAAATAAAAGAGGTTAAGGCTGTCCAGCTTGGAGAAGAGACAGTTGAGGGGGGATATGATAGAGATCTTTAAAATCATGAGAGGTCTAGAACGGGTAAATGTGAATCGGTTATTTACTCTTTCAGATAATAGGACTAGGGGGCACTCCATGAAGTTAGCATGTAGAACATTTAAAACTAATCAGAGAAAATTCTCTCTCACTCAAGCACAATTAAACTCTGGAATTTGTTGCCAGATGATGTGGTTAGTGCAGTTAGTGTAGCTGGGTTTAAAAAGGTGTGGATAACTTCTTGGAGGATAAGTCAATTATTTATTTATTTTTATTTATCGAGTTTTATATACCATCGTTCGGTTTCACCATCACAATGATTTACAAAGTTTCGATGTTTAACAGAGTGTACAAAAATTCATATGCTTGTATTACCTATTAATCAAGGTGACTTAGAAAATAGCCACTATTACTAGAATCAGTAGCGTGAGATATTGGAGAAATTACTTATCTGATAATTTCATTTTCCTTAGTGTAGACAGATAGATTCAGGACCAATGGGTATAGTGTACTCCTGATAGCAGTTGGAGACGGATCAGATTTCAATCTGACGTCAGCCCCAGTACATATACCCCTGCAGGAAGTGCAGCACCTCAGTATTCTCCTCGAAAAGCAATTGTGGATATATGTATGACTGACTAATTTGACTAACTTGATTAACTTTTATAACTTGGTTAACTTAATTAACTTGAACTGGTTGAATTGGTTATAGCTGGAGACCGCCAGTGCCCTCAACCGAGAAACGTCGACACCCGGTAGGATGGGTGTTCTAGTTGGAGGAAAGCATGATTTAGCCGTGAATCACTTGCTTTCTGTGATGTCCCTCGAGAATTCCATGAATAACGGCAGCCATGGGTGGGATGCTGAGTCCATCTGTCTACACTAAGGAAAACGAAATTATCAGGTAATTATCAGGAAATTATCAGGTATTTCTCCATTTCCTAGCGTGTAGCAGATGGACTCAGAACCAATGGGATGTATAAAAGCTACTCCCGAACCGGGTGGGAGGCTGCCCATGACCCACTTAGTACTGCCCTTGCAAATGCTGTGTCCTCTCGAGCCTGAACATCCAAGTGGTAAAACCTGGTGAAGGTATGGATGGAGGACCATGTCGCCGCCCGACAGATCTCGGCGGGTGACAGCATCTTGGTTTCTGCCCAGGATACAGCCTGGGCTCTAGTGGAATGGGCCTTGACTTGTAAAGGCGGTGGCTTGCCTGCTTCTACGTAGGCCGCCTTGATGACTTCTTTGATCCAGTGGGCTATGGTTGCTCGCGAGGTCGCTTCCCCTTGCTTCTTCCTGCTGTGAAGGACGAATAAATGGTCTGTCTTTCGTATGGATTCAGACCTCTCCAGGTATCGGACTAGGAGTCTGCCGAAGTTGAGTTGGCGTAGACTTATGCTCATCTTGCGACGGAACTGTACATATCTGGATGGTGAGTCTGAGCAATGGCTCCCGGCAGGACAGAGCTTGTAGCTCAGATACGGCGAGCCGAACAGACTGCCACTAGGAAGGCTGTCTTCAATTTTAATAGTCTGAGAGACAGGCCGCGAAGAGGCCTGAAAGAGGCTCCTGCTAAGAAATCCAGGACCAGGTTGAGGTTCCAAAGAGACACCGGCCACTTTAAGAATGGTCGGATCTGCTTGACTCCTTTCAGAAAGTGGGAGACATCCAGGTGAGAGGCTATGCTACCGCTCTCGCTCTTGGTTCCGTAGCATGACAATGTGGCCACCTGTACCTTGACGGAGTTGAGAGACAATCCTTTCTGTAGTCTGTTCTGCAGGAATCCCAAAACTGCCGGAATTTTGACTGAGCGTGGAACGATGTTGCAGTCCTTGCACCAGACTTCGCATACTCTCCAAATCCTTGTGAATGTTAGGGATGTGGAGAACTTGCGTGCTCAGAGTAGGGTGTCAATTACTGCCCCCGAGTATCCGCTCTTCCTCAGGCGAGTCCTCTCAATGGCCAGACCGTAAGAGAGAATAGAGCTGAATCCTCATGGAGGATCGGTCCTTGTTGGAGCAGGTCTCTGTGTGGAGGTAG
The DNA here is from genome assembly GCF_901001135.1 of Rhinatrema bivittatum. NCBI lineage: Eukaryota > Metazoa > Chordata > Amphibia > Gymnophiona > Rhinatrematidae > Rhinatrema > Rhinatrema bivittatum. Next base: position 242,360,320 of record NC_042620.1, read on the forward strand.
AGGGAGGGGGCACCTCTCAGCAGTCTTCGCATGTCTGCATACCACGGTCTTCTTGGCCAGTCTGGGGCCACTAGAAATACTGGTCCCCTGTGGTGTTCTATCTTGTGGATGATTGCGCCCAATAGGGACCACAGCGGGAAGGCGTATAACAGAGTCTCCTGTGGCCAGGTCTATACCAGGATATCGATTCCCTGGGCCTGGGGTTCCCGCCTGCGGCTGAAGAAGCTGGGCACTTGGGCGTTGGACCGGCTTGCCAGGAGGTCCATGGTTGGTGCTCCCCAACCGTTCCCCAATGGTTTACTATCAATTGGAATGCTGTGGTTGACAGCCTCCATTCATCTGGGTCTAGACTTTCTCTGCTGAAGTAATCCGCAGCGACGTTGTCTTTCCCGGCGATGTGGACGGCCGAGATCTCTTGAAGGTTCGCTTCCGCCCATGACATTAGGAGGTCTATTTCCAGAAACACCTGTTGGCTTCTGGTTCCTCCCTGGCGGTTGATGTAGGCCACTGTTGTCCAACATTACTCTGACTGACTTGACTCGGAGTCTGTGACTGAACCATAGGCAGGCTAATCTGACTGCCCGGGCCTCTAGGAGATTGATGTTCCACCCCGACTCTTCTTTGTTCCATTGTCCCTGAGTGGTCAACTCCTGGCAGTGTGCTCCCCATTCTCGTAGGCTGGCGTCAGTGGTGAGCAGGATCCAGGATGGTAAGGATAGTCTCGCTCCCTGGCTCAGATGGTCTTCTTGTAGCCACCATCATAGTTGGCTCCAGGAGCTGAAGGTGTATGGTGTAGTTCTGGGACAGTGGATTCCATCGTGATAGTAGTGAGCGCTGTAGGGGTCTCATATGAGCTCTTACCCATGGCACTACTTCCAGTGTGGATGCCATGAGGCAGAGGACCTGTAGGTAATCCCATGCTGTGGGGCGAAGCTCACTCAACAGGGTTCACAACTGGGTCAATTTCGATCTTCTTGTCTGTGTCAGGGTGACCTTTGGTGTCGAACCGGACTCCCAAGTATTCTAAAGATTGGGAGGGCTGCAGACAGCTCGTTTGTGTTGACTACCCACCCAAAGCTCTCCAGTAGCGTTTTGACTCTGTTGGTCGCCTGGTGGCTTTCCTCTGGGGGTTTCGCCCTGATCAGCCAATCGTCTATGTAAGGGTGTACGCGGATTCCTTCCTTCCTCAGTGTTGCTGCCACCACCACTATGATCTTGGTGAACGTCCGGGGTGCTGTGGCTAAACTGAATGGTAGTGCCCGGCACTGGTAGTGATGGTCCAGGATCATGAAGCATAGAAAACGCTGATGCTCTTGATGAATTGGAATGTGTAGGTAGGCTTCCGACAGATCCAGGGATGTAAGGAACTCTCCCGGTTGTATCGCCCTTATTACCGAGAATAGGGTTTCCATGCGGAAGCGAGAAATCTTCAGGTGACGGTTGACCGACTTGAGACCCAGGATGGGCCCGAATGTTCCTTCTTTCTTGGGAATGATAAAATAGATGGAATAATGTCCAGTATTTACTTGTTGTGGAGGCACCAGTGTTAGCGCCTCTAAGGCTAGTAATCTGGTCAGTGTAGCTTCCACTGCCATCCTCTTGGAAGGGTTGTGGCAGGGGCATTCCACTAACCTGTCCGGAGGGAGGTGGTGAAAATCCAGGTAATATCCCTCTTGAATGATGGGTAGGACCCACTTGTCCAAAGTTATCTCGACCCATTATTGGTAGAATAGGGCAAGCCTGCCCCCTATGGCTTCCTCCTTTGAATGGGTCAGCTGATTTTCATTGTGGGGTGTGGCTGGGGCCTGTGCCCGAGCTGGCTCCCCTTTTCTTGTGCTTGTTCTGAAAGGACTGGCTCCAGCCTGCAGGGCGGGTCACTTGATATGTGCTTCTATATGGGTTGAAGCACTGTGATCCTCTGCCCCTGGAAGTTCGGGGGAAGGGTCGCTGGTTTCTCTTATTCCTGTCCTCTGGTAGCCGAGGCAGTGGGGACTCGCCCCATTTGTTGGCTAGTCTCTCTAGTTCGCTTCCGAACAGGAGGGTTCCCTTTAAGGGCATCCTTATGAGTCTCGTTTTGGAAGAGGCGTTGGCTGACCAGTTTCGGAGCCAGAGTTGTCTTCTGGCTGCCACGGCGGATGACACTCCTCTAGCTGCAGTGCGCACCAGATCAGAAGCAGCATCCGCGAGGAATGATACTGCTGGTTCCAGGGCTTCCCCAGGAGTGTTGTTCCTGGTCTGTGATAAGCAGGCGCATGTCACCACGGCACAGCAGGCCGTGATCTGTAGAGACATAGGTGAGACGTCAAAGGACTGTTTGAGAATAGATTCCAGACGTCTGTCTTGAGCATCCTTGAGTGCTGCTCCTCCCTCCACTGGGATAGTAGTGCGCTTCGAGACCACGCAGACCATGTCATCCACTTTCGGACATGCCAGGAGATCTTTGGCGGCTGGGTCCAGAGGGTACATGGCTGCCAGAGCACGCCCTCCCCTTTGAATGTAGTTTCCAGGGTTTCCCATTCCAGGTCAATTAGTTGCTGGACAGCTTGTAATAGTGGGAAATGACGGGAGGTCTGATGGAGTCCCTCTAGTAGGGGGTTTGTCTTAGGTTCCCCTGAGGCACTTGTGCCCAGGATAGCAAGCTCTTTTAAGCTGTGTGTGACCAGGTCTGGAAGCTCGTCCTTGGTGAAGAAGCGTCTCATGGTTCGGTGGGGCTCTGTCCCCGGAGGGAGTTCCCCTTCCTCCAGGGGTTCTGAGTCCTCAGAGTTGTCTGTGTCCCCGAAGGTGGGGCCTGGGATGTTGAGATCCTCTGGTGGAGCTTGTGGCTGTATTATAGGAGGCCCTGGAAGCATGTGGACGAAAATATGCAGACCTTTGAAGAATTCCACCCAGGAGATAGATGCTGGGTCTAGACTAAGGGGCGCCTTGTCCCTGGGGAGCCCTGTTTGAGGGGGGGGGGGGGTCCCGCTGTGCAATGCTAGGTCCGGTGTACTGTTCGAGAGGCTGGAACCCGGTACCAGCTGGGGAGGGCCATGAGTTGGATCCCCTAGGGCCTCTTCGCACTGTATACACAGGGCCATGGCCTCCTCATGCTGTGCAGCTCTAATGTGGCATGCTGGGCAAAGGCCCTGAGCCTTGAGTTTCTTTTCTGGTGGTGCCATGGCTTGTGCGCGTAAAATACAGCCGCTTGTGCGACTCCTCGAGCTTCAGGGACCGGAGACTTTTAAATTAGATTTCTACCTTACCTTCTCCCGGCGTTTCCCGGACTCGTTCCGGTCGGTCTCCGGCTGTGGGGGGGGGGGGGGGGGAGAGGGAAAATACCTTCACTGCCGAGCTCGAGGTTGCACCCGCTGCCTCTCAGCCTCACCTGATATCAGGGGCTAGGTCCCCGCCGAGGGTCGGCCGCCGGTCCGAGGCTTACCTCCGAAGGATCGCGGAAATCACCTCGGGAATTCTCAACTGGGGGAGGGACCCAATGGGTGTCACTGCAGGAGAGCGGGGTTCGTCTGTAGAGGTAAGATTTCTTCTTATTCTTTTGGTTTTCTTTGGTGAAATTACTCTAACGCTGTGCGAGCGTGCATAGAGTCCCTAACTGCTATGGAGACGGAAAATACTGAAGTGCTGCACTTCCTGCAGGAGTATATGTACTGGGGCTGACGTCAGATTGAAATCTGATCCATCTCCAACTGCTATCAGGAGTACACTATACCCATTGGTCCTGAGTCCATCTGCAACATGCTAGGAAAACTTAGTTTTTGGGTACTTGCCGGGTACTTGTAGCCTGGATTGGCCACTGTTGGAAACAGGATGCTGGGCTTGATGGATCCTTGGTCTGACCCAGCATGGCAACAAAAATAAGGAGATGGAATGATACCTTTATAGTTAGGACTCCTCTGTTTGGAGAAGAGATGACAAAAGAGATATAACAAGCATTTATAGAATCATGAGTGGTATGGAACAGGTTACTAGGTTATGGTTATTTACCCTTTTAAACAGTACTAGAACCAGGGGGCATGCCATTTAAGTGGTAGCTGATTCAAAAATAAAATTTAAGCAACCATTTTTTCAGTCAACACAAATTAAGCTCTGGATTTTGTTGCCAGAGAATGTGGTCAAGATTAATAACTGGGTTTAAAAAATAAATTTGGACAGGTTTATGGAGGAAAGGTGCATTAACAATTAGCAGCCAGACAGAAATGGAAGGATCACCACTTGTGTCTGGAAGTGGGCAATGGGGAAGGGATCTTCCCACAGATGTGCTGGGTGCTTCCAGGCTTGGACTATTGGTCTGACCAGCATAGGACTTATGTTCTTATAAAGTAAACTGGACAGACTGGATGGGCCTTACGGTGCTTATACCATCATATTTTGAGTTTTTTTGTTCTACTGGAACTCACATCAGGAAGCAACAGACCTCAGCCGCCTGCTCCTCTTTAAACTGTCTCCTAAATCAAGATGAGCTATATGATCTTTAGAACTGCAAGGAACATACATTTTTAGTGCTGATGGAATACTAGGAATACTGTATTTACTTTTACTCTTACCAATTTAAAAATAAAACACATAACATACTTACAAGATCTAAAGCTGATCCTCCACCTAAATATTCCATTATTATCCATAACTTTGTACCCTGTAAAATAAAATCAGAGACTGTTAGTTGTGAACAGCAGCTAATATATATAACAAAGCTTAAAACACCCCTCCATATGAAGCATCTGAAAGTAAAGTTGTATACTCTGCTCACACAAAGGAACAGGTCCTGAATAGATGACTAACAATATAAATTGATACTTCATACAGAGATAAGGTCTTAAATTGGGACTCAATTCTTGTCTTAAGTATCAGCCAAGAGCTGCAAGGTGTATATATATGTAGAGTAGGGATGATTTAACATCCTGTGGCATTTTTTTATATTTTCCTCAAATATGACAATATTCCAGCATGCTGCTTCATTTTCACTTTCAACACACATTTGTTAGAATGTAGAAAGATGTATGTTACCAAACAGGTCAATGACCATGTAAGAATTTTTTTTTTTTAAATCAAGTTTTTGCTTTCTCAGACTTTCATTGATCATGCATTTAACTTGCACTGATGTATAGTATGCAGCACACTTATTAGAAATCAGTAAAGTGCTAAAGTTTCATATTATGCAGTTATTTACAAGTAGAATAAAGTGACTCTTCTCCCATCAGCTACAGTGTAAAAGAACCACCAGCAGCTACACTAATCAGAGGCAGTAAAAAAATTAGTACATTTGGGGGTCTAATGCACAGCTGATAAATAAAATGACTATAAACTGGCAATCCATTATATTAAAGCTGTAAAAAAAAAAAAATGCAATAAAACTTTGAAGATGCTCCCATGTCTCAAAAGTGGAAAACACAAATAAAGTATGGATATTTTTCTTAGAAAGAGAAGAGAACTGAAACATCAGAACACTAGACTGAAGGGGACCCTCTCCCTCATCTCTCTGGTCTTTACATGCTTCTAATAAAAGTTTACAAATCAAAGGTAGGCAAGAAACCACAAAAGCTCTCAACCTACAAAACTGAACCACAATCTCTGCTCCACTTTCAAAAAGCCCAGCATTTATTCTTACTAGATTTGATTTATGCAAATATTCAGTGCATCTGAACCAGGCAAAAAAGGTGATTTGACAATCTCCAACTGGCTCAGATTTATAATTTATAAGGCCCATCCAGGTTAAACTGATCATTAAAACATTCCACAGTTCATTTTTAATTTGAACCTCTTTGCCCATCTCAAATTTAATTCCGTGCCTAGTATAGCTCTTTCCAGGTAACCATTAAATATCAATTTACCAGGCACACTGAACTCTCTTTAACATGGGTTTTTATTTATTAATTTTACTTTCACACACAATGTTTTTAAAAACGTAAGACCACACTAGTGCATTTTTTGGTCATACAAAATGTGTACTTAGGCTGACTAGGAGAGGAAACACTCCCAAGTCCTAATGATGTATTTGTCGTTTCTGAACTAGCAGCATCTGCCAGGGACAGCACGAGCATGTTAATACAGTGGGCTTGCAAAAATATTCAACCCCCTAAAAAGTCAGCAGATTTTGTGGATTAAAATTACACTTACAGATCGTGACAGACAGTATGTTTATTGCAAACCAGTATGCTCTTAAAGCAAATTTTCAAAGTCAAAATTCATTATTTCTCTGCATTTTTTGTAAAATAAAATTAAACACTGAAAAATGCTGTTTGCCAAAGTAGTCAATCCCTTCAGACTAGTACTTGGAAGAGCCAATTTTTAATGCAATAGCAGCTGTAAGTCTGTTGGGGTAAGAATCTGCTGGCTTTGCACACTGGAAATGATTTTTGTCCATTCTTCCCAGGAGATTTGCTCCAGATTGTTCAGGTTGGTTGGATGACGATTATGGACCGCAATTTTCGAACAGTGCCACAGATTCTCAATTGGATTGAGATCCGGACTCCGACTTGGCCATTGTAGAACATTCATTTTTTGTTCAAATCACTCCTGTGTTGCTTTCGCCTTGTGCTTGGGATCATTGTCTTGTTTAAAGTTTTTGGTTTGTTTTTTTTAGCAGACTGAAGCAGGTTGTCTTGCAGCATCTCCCTGCATGTTGCACCATCCATCCATCCTTCAGTTTTAAGAAGATGGCTAGTCCCTGCTGAGGAAAAGCATCCCCACAACATGCTGCTGCCACCTCCATACTTTACTGTTGGGGTTGTATTTGCGAAGGAATGGGCAGCGTTAGGTCTGCACCTCATAGTGTTTTGAATTTTGGCCAAAAAGCAGAGTTGCTTACCTGTAACAGGTGTTCTCCCAAAACAGCAGGATGTTAGCCCTCACAGATGGAGCCCTCTCTCATGGAACACTTTTGTCAAAATTTCTAGAACTTTGACAGGCACACAGAACATGCCCAGCATGCCACTAACCTTGTGGCCACACGAGGTCCCCTTCAGTCTCGTTTTATAGCAAAGTACGAGGGAAAAATAAAATGAAACGAAAGTGAACCCAACTTCACGGGGTGGCAGGTGGGTTTTGTGAGGACTAACATCTTGCTGTCCTGGGAGAACACCTATTACAGGTAAGCAACTCTGCTTTCTCCCAGGACAAGCAGGATGGTAGTCCTCACAGATGGATGAATAGCAAGCTACAGGCTGCTCCCGAAATAAACTAGGCCAACTAGCATCCAACCATGTGCAACAGGCACAACAACTGGGTTGTGGTTTGCAACAATGAGGCAGACAAACTCACATTGGGCCCTAGGTAGAAGAGTTGGGTTCCTACACTGGAAACAAATTATATAGGACAGACTGGTCAAAGATGCTGTCTTGTCGACCATTCTAGTCCAGACAGTAATGGGCTGCGAAGGTAACTCCACGTTGCGGCCCTGCAGACGACGGCAAAAGGCACTGATCGAAAGTGTGCTACTGATGCTGACATGGCCCGTACAGAGCGCGCCTTTACTCATCCCTCGAGCGGAAGGCCTGCTTGCTGGTAGCAGAAAGCAATACAGTCCGCCAACCAGGTAGACAGAGTCTGCTTGCCCACTGCAACCCCCAAGTCTAATCTTATCAAAGGAGATGAAGAGTTGGGTGGACTGCCTGTGGTACAGTCTAAATAAAAAGCGAGCGCACGCTTAAGTCCAAGGAATGCAGAGCCCTCTCACCTGGATGAGTGTGTGGTCTCAGGAAAAAGGTGGGCAGGATAATGGACTGATTTAGGTGGAAGTCAGTCACTACTTTCGGCAAAGTCTTAGGGTGAGTGCACAGTACCACTTTGTCATGGAGGAACCTTGTGTATGGCAGTTATGTCACGAGGGCCTGCAGCTCACTGACTCTTCGAGCAGATGTAATCGCCAATAGGAAAAGGACTTTCCAGGTGAGGTGTTTTAGCTCGCAGGAGTGCAGGGGCTCGAACAGAGGCTGAATGAGCCAGGCCAGCACAACATTGAGGTCCCAGGCCACAACAGGGGGACGTAGTGGAGGTTTTAGCTGTAGTAAGCCTCTCATGAAGCAGCCTATCAGGGGTTGTCTGGTTTCCGGAGCATCCCCTATTCCTTGATGGTAAGCCGCTATGGTACTCAGGTGCACCTGGACGGAGGTAGTTTGGAGACCAGACTCTGAGAGGTGCCAGAGGTAGTCCAGGAGCTTTGGTGTGGGGCAGGAGAAGGGGTCAAGACCTTCTTGCGTGCACCATGAGGAGAATCTCTTCCACTCCGACTGATAAGACTTCTGCATAGGCAGCTTTCGTGAAGCTACTAGGACCTGTGAGACATTAGTAGAAAGGTCGAGGGATTGTAGAACTAACCTTTCAACTTCCAGGCTGTCAGGGACAGGGACTGGCGGTTCGGATGGCGCTGTGCCCAGGCGAATGGTAGTCCTCACAGATGGATGAATAGCAAGCTACAGGCTTGCTATTCATGATGAGCTGTATCTGAGGATACGCATATAGCAGACCCGTACTCCAGGACTGGGCGAAGGCGTCCCGAGTTGGTGTCCTTTGGTCCCTATATAGGGAGCAGAATCGTTCCACTTTGCGGTTGTGATTAGATGCAAAGAGATCAATGTCTAGCTGACCCCACCAGTGGAAGATCCTGCTGGCTACAGAGGAATGTAGGGACCACTCGTGGGGTTGGAAAGTCCGGCTGAGGCAGTCTGCCAGATTCTCTGTGCCCGCTAGGTAGGTGGCTCGCAGTAGCATGGAATGCAACAGGGCTTAGGCCCAAATCTGCGCTACCTCTTGACAAAGCAGGTAAGAGCCTGTACCCCACCTGCTTGGTCAGGTACCACATGGCTTCATGGATCAAAATGACCTTGTTGAACAGGCAGTCCTGGAATGCGTATAAGGCATACCGCATCGTTCGGAGTTCCAGGAAATTGATCTGGCAGGATGCTTCAGCTCTGGACCACAGACTGAGTTTGCATGCCGCTGACATGGCCTCCCCAGCCTAGGTTGGAGGCATCCATAGTCAAGGTCACTTGAGCAGCTGGTGGCTAGAAGGGAAGGACTTTGCGCAAGTTGGTCTCGTGTCCACCAAGCGAGGGATAGTCTAAGCTGGTTGGTTATTTGAACAACCGTTGAGAGTTCCTGAGTGGCTTGAGTCCACTGGGACTTTAGAGTCCATTACGTGACCCTCTTGGCTAGGCGGGCCATTGGAGTGGACTGTTGATGCCATATGTCCCAACATCTTGAGGAGCAGGCGAGTGGAGGCTGTCTGCCGGCGGCAGACGAAGGTGACCAAGTTCGATAGTATGGTTGTGCATTCGCTGGGAAGGAACGCTCTTGGCCACGGTGGTGTCAAGATCTGCTCCAATGAAGAAAAGTTGGTGGGATGGGGTCAAGTGGGATTTCGGAAAATTTATCAGAAAACCCAGTGACTGGAGCAATCGTACTGTCAGGTGGAGGGAGTGAAGGGCTCCTTCTCTGGACGGGCTTTTGAGAAGCCAATCATCCAGATATGGGAAGACATGGACACCCCTGCATTGCAACTGAGTTGCTATGACCGCCAAGCACTTTGTGAACACTCGGGGCGCCGAGGCATGGCCGAATGGTTGTACTGGAAGTGCCGGTGTCCCACTACAAAATCGCAGATATTTTCGATGGTGAGGAAAAATCACGATGTGGGCATAAGCATCTTTTAGATCCAGCGAGCAGAGCCAATCCCCTTGATGGAGAAGTGGGAGCACAGTGCCCAAGGACAGCATCCTGATGCGCTCCTTGCGGAGGAATCTGTTTAAAGCCCAAAGATCGAGGATAGGGCAGAGGTCTCTGGTTTACTTTGGGATAAGAAAATAATGAGAGTAGAACCCCATTCCCCATTGAGGCTTGGGAACCGGTTCTACTGCTCTGGCTGTCAGTAGGGCCGAGAGTTCTGACTCTAGTAGTGCTGTGTGATCGTTCAGGCTCCACGCCGGGGCAGGCGGGAAGTCTAAGGAAACAGGGAAGAAATTTAGGTGGTAATCGTGGGTGATGATGGACAATACCCATTGGCTGGTGGTGATCAGGTGCCAATTGACTACAAAGTGACACAGGTGGCCTCCCACCGGTTAACTGGTGGTCAAGGGGGGGTGGCTGCTGCTCAGTGGATGAGAGTCAAAAACATGCTGCAGGTCCCACTTGGGGAGCTGGCTGAGATCTAGGAGCCCTCTGTTGACGAGGCTGAACTTTCTGAGTGCGCTGGGTCGTGGAGGGCAGGATGTAGCAGGGTAATACTTCTGTGGATGGTAAAACTGTTTCCTGGTGTCCCTACGTGGGCCATTATGGGCTGTGGAAGGGGCATCCGAGGTGACGGTGGACAGTTGATGTAAGGTTTCGTGATGGTCCTTGAGCTGGGCCACTGCAACCTGAATCTTGTCCCCAAACAGATTTTCTCCTGTACAGGGAAGTTCAGCCAATTTGTCTTGCACCTCTGGGCGCATGTCAGAGGGCTTGAGCCAGGCCCAATGTCTGGCACTAATTCCCACTGCTGAGTCTCTGGATGCTGTCTCGAAAGAGTCATAGGCCGCTCTGACCTCATGCTTTCCAGCTTCCAAGCCTTTCTGGAGGATGGAGGCTAAGCCCTCCTGGAACTGTTGTGGCAGGGTCTCTGAAAATTCCTGGACTTGTTTCCAGAGATTTCTATTGTATTGGGTCATGTAAAGTTGGTACGCTGCTATGAGAGCGATTAATATGGACCCTTGAAAGACCCTGCAGCCTAAGGTGTCTAATGCCTTCTGGTCTTTTCCAGGAGGGGCAGAGGAGTGAGGACGGGTCCTTCTAGCTTTCCTCTGGGCTGATTCCACAACTACCGATTGGTGGGGTAATTGGCTCTTTTGAAACCCCAAGGCTTGCTGTACTAGGTAAGTTGCGGTCTATTTGTTGACCGGAGGCACCGTACCTGGGTGTTCCCAGAGGCTGTGCAAGAGGTAGAGGAGAACCTCATGCACTGGGATTGCCATAACCTCTTTGGGGCATCCAAAAACTGCAGGACCTCTAACATTTTGTGTCTAGCGTCGTCCTCCGTTAAAAATTTGAATGGAACGGTTTCAGACATCTCTCTGACAAAACTGGCAAAGGAGAGGTCTTCTGGAGGTGAGCATCACCTCTCTTCTGGGGGTGACTGCTCTGAGAGAAGTTCCTCCGAAGCTTGTGAAGAAAGGACAAAGGAGGCATCGTACCATGGATCATGGGGGGGGGGGGGGGGGGGGGGGGGGGGGCGGCTCTCCTTCACTCAGTGGACCTCCAGATGGTGGAAGAAAACCAGACCTGAGGGGACGGGAAGGTGGCACCGATGGAGGGAGCGGCACCAAGGCAGGCTGTGCCGGCACTGATGACACCGAGGTCGGGGAAGGGGGCCGAGGCACAGATAGTCCTGACGGTCCTGGAATAGGTTCTGGCATTGGCGGTGCATCTTCTTCCTCCGAAGAACCCGGAATCTGTATTAATAGGGAGGAAGCACCAGTGGTTGGCTTGGTACCAAAGGACCTGCGGGTTGCGATGGCAGGGCACCGATGAGGGTGTCCAGGCGCTCGAGGAGCGATGCCAACACTGAGGGCATCGGTTCCGGGGCTGTTATGGGAGCTGGCACCGATGGCGACTGGAAGCCCCGAAGGGCGTTCAGCACTGCATGGACTACATGGTCCAATTTCTCTCTAAAGGCTGGTGTGGATAATACGGCGCCCAGGGTGGAAGGCAGGCTAGGTGTCACTGGAGCTTCCATGGGGGTACCTGGAGGCTCGGTGCCCAGCACCAATATCTGTGGGGAACGCCTCGGGGACCTGGGCTCCTCTTGCCGGGGCCGCTCCGGTGTCTGTGCCAGCACCGGACCGTGATACACTTCGGTGCCAGTGTCTCTGCTTGCTGTGGTGATCGGCCCGATCCTTCTCCGGCACAGAGGATGACAATGCGGGAGATTTAGAGTGAGTCGATGCCGGCGAAGGTCGGTCTCCTGCTCCTCTTTCCTCCTGGCGGGGCTGCGATGGAGGGGGACCTGGTTCACATGAACCCCCTCGACTCGATGCACCCGAAGTCAATGGCGCCGTTTGTTTGGGCCCAAACAAATGCTTCATCTTCTCCAGGCAGGCGCGCAGGCCTTTGGGGGTCATCTGGGCACAGCTCTGGCACTGGACATCGTGGGAAGGCCTGAGGCATAGGACGCACACAGTGTATTGGTCTGTATTGGACATTGACCATGGGTACTCGGGACACTACCTAAAACCCATCGCCATTGTTAAAAATAGGCAGCATGCGGTCGGTGGTAGTCTGTCACCATGAGGTGAAAAACAGGAACAGACTGATTGCGAAAAAGCTCATTGAACGGAGGAGTCGAAGCGCGATGGAGGACCCCGGTGACGGGATGAAGAATGAAGAAAACTGAAATTTTTCCATGAGGAAAAAAAAGTGTAAGGAAAATCACACAGAGCTCCAATAACCACGAGGCAACTGCTGCGAGGAAAAAAAAAAAAAAAAAGAGAGACTGAAGGGGGACCCTGTGTGGCCAGAGGGTTAGAGGCATGCTGGGCATACTCAGTGTGCCAGTGAAAGTTCTAGAAACTTTGACAAAAGTGTTCTGTAACAGGGCTCCATCTGATGTCACCCATCTGTGAGGACTACCATCCTGCTTGTCCTGGGAGAAAGCTCCATTTTTGTCTCATTTGACCACAAAATCTTATCCCACATTTTAGCTAGGTCACTCTGATACTTTCTGCCAAACTTCAGACATGTTTTGATGTGGTTTTTCTTCAGTAATGGCGTCTAACTACCCTCCCATGCAGGCCAGTCGTATGTCTAGGTCTTGATATGGTTGACTGGTTCACCTCCACTCCAGTCTTGGCCACTAAACTCTGTAGCTCCTTCAAATTGATTGTTGGCCTCGTTTTGGCTTCCCTCAAGTCTCTTTCTTGCTCTGACGCTGAGATTTGAGGAATAGCCTTGTCTAGGCAGTGTCTTGGTGGTATGATGTGGCTTCTATTTCCTTACAATTGATCCACCAGTGATTACTGTGATATATAAGCACTTGAATATTTTGAAGCCTTTTCCTATCTTTAATTTCCTTACAATTCTCTTTGGTCTTTATTTTTAGTTTTCTTTCAGATTCACAGTCTGAATGGAATTAGGGGGGTTTTTTTTATCCAGAAAAGCTTTTTTTTTTTTAAATGATTCAGAGGTAGAGGCCATTTGTTAGGGCAATATCTTTCATCTGTGTAAACTTGGAGCTTCCACAGCACAGAAGTTGAATAATTATGCACACAGCTTTTTTCGGTTTTTAATTTTATTTTATAAAGAATGCAGAGAAATAATGAATTGTGACTTTGAAAACTTACTTTAAGAGCATATTGGTTTGCAACAAATACACTGTCTAGAACAATGTGTGTCATTTGCAATTCACACAAATCTGACTTTTTAGGTCAAATACTTTTGCAAGCTACTATTGTTACATTAACAAGGCAGGGAGCGTCAGCTCAATAATGTTCACACCAATACTCGGGTCCTCTCCCCCCCACCTTGTCTGGTTTTCAGGAAATCCTTAATATACATGAGAAAAGTTAGCATATATTGGAGATCCAGCATAAGCAAATTTATCTTATCACTAGGGAAATACTGAAAAACAGACTGGCTAAGTGGGGATGGAGCTCTAGTTTTGAGAATCATGGAACTAACTGGTTACTTGGTTGGCAAAACATTCTGAAAGCTTTTTGGAAAAATGATTTTCCCTTACACAGAAGGCATGGAAATAATCTGCACAGAACAGCAGTTACTAAATTTAACAGAATAAAAATAAATAAAAAGAATAAAAGCTTTCTGGGAAGACTAGATGGTTCACTTGGGTCTTTTTCTATCATTTTCTATGTTACAGTGGAATAGCATTATTTATTTTATTTATTTATTTATTGGGTTTTATATACCGTCGTTCATCCTAGGATATCGCGTCTGTTTACAGTAAACAAAACAAAACGGCAGGCGTTGTACATAGAACAAGGTAGTAATAATTATGAACTAGTAAAAAAATAACTAAGGGAAGAGGTAACATTGTACATATAACAACTTAATTAAGAACTAATACATAAATAACTAACAGTAAGAGTAACTAAGTAATATAAACTGTAGAAACTGAGAATGGGGGCAAGGGGGGGGAGAGAGGATTGGCCGTGCAGGGAAATTTAGAGATATTGCAAAAGGAAGGAGGTAGAACGTGAAGGATAATGTCTATTGTGCTTGCAGGATGAGTGGAATGAAGAGGGAAGGAGCAGGGGGGGGATCAAGTATAGGCTTGAGTAAATAACCATGTCTTGAGATTTTTTTTAGACTATTATGGCTCTGACTGGGGAAAGGGGACATTTCTATAAGTTACTGAACTGACTCAAAAGGAAAATTAGATAGCAACTTGCTTTACCTGTAAACAGGTATTTCCTTAGACAGCATGATGAACTGGCCATTACACGCTGGCAGCATCATCTGACAGCACCGACATGGACTTAGCTTTCAGGGCTTAGGAAAGACTTACTGAGCATGTGCAGGAGTTCTCACAAGCACATTATGCCTCATCCAGATCTTTAGCGAGTTAGTAGACTCTCTGAGGAGGCAGGAGGATATTAAGAATGGCTAATTCATACTCCTGTCTACAGAGAACCTTAGTTACAGGTAAGTAAGCTTTCTTTCTCCATCAATATGAATAGCAAATGTTGCTTACCTGTAACAGGTGTTCTCACAGGACAGCAGGATGTTAGTCCTCACATACGGGTGACATCACAGGATGGAGCCCAATCACGGAAAACTTGTCAGTTTCCAGAACTTTGACTGGCCCCTACTGGGCATGCCAGGCATGGCACTAACCCTGCAGCCAGCAGGGGTCCCCCTTCAGTCTTATTTGAAAGCTACAGGCAGTGCCGAAAAATAAAATAAAACATTACAAACCCAACACCGCGGGGCGGCGGGCGGGTTTCGTGAGGACCAACATCCTGATGTCTTGTGAGAACACCTGTTACAGGTAAGCAACATTTGCTTTCTCATAGGACAAGCAGGATGGTAGTCCTCACATATGGGTGAGTACCGAGCTGAGGATGTCCGAATATGCACTAAATGTACCCAAAGGCGTGCAACAGGCACAACAACTGGGGTGGAATTTGGGAGAGGGCATCCTGAACCCCACCGGGCAGGCGGAAAGGTGTAGGTACGTCACGTTGTAAACAGGTTACGAAGGACAGACTGGCCAAAGATGGAATCTTGTCTTCCGGGTCTGTCCAAGCAATAGTGGGCTGCAAAGGTGTGGCGAGAACTCCAGGTTGCAGCCCTGCAAATGTCAGGAAGCGGCATCGATCGCAGGTGTGCTACTGAAGTCGCCAAGGCCCTCACAGAGTGTGCTTTAACACGGTCTTGAAAAGGAATGCACGCTTGCTGATAGCAAAAGGATATGCAGTCTGCCAACCAGGAGGAGTCTGCTTACCCATAGGCTTCCCTAACTTGTTAGGGTGGAAAGAGACGAACAATTGAGTGCTTTTTCCTGTGGGCAGCTGTACGGTCTAGGTAAAATGCTAAAGCCCATTTACAGTCAAGGGTATGCAGAGCCTGTTCTCCTGGGTTGGTATGGGGCCTGGGAAAAAAAGGTAGGTAGTATGATGGATTGATTAAGATGAAAATCCGAAACTACCTTAGGCAAGAATTTAGGGTGAGTGCGGAGTACCGCCCGGTCCTGCAGAAGTTTAGTGTAAGGCGGATAGGTAACTAGAGCCTGCAATTCACTAACTCTGCGAGCTGACGTGATAGCCAAAAGGAAAATCACTTTCCATATGAGATATCGAAGGTCACAGGAGTGAAGAAGCTCGAATGGTGGTTTCATGAGCCGACCCAAAACCAGATTAAGATCCCAAGAAGGGGCCGGAGGACGTAGTGGAGGCTTGATGTGGAGCAAGCCCTTCAAAAAACGTGTTACAAGGGGTTGTACTGAAATAGGGACATCCCCGATACCTTTATGGAAGGCGGCTACCGCACTGACATGCATTCTGATGGAAGATGTCGTAAGACCTGACTGACAGATGCCAGAGATAGTCCAGAAACTTCGGGATAGGACAGGAAAAGGGGTCAAGGGACTGAGAAGAGCACCATGACGTGAACGTTTTCCATTTGTAAGAGTAAGCTTTTCTTGTGGAAGGCTTCCGTGAAGCAATCCAGACACGGGAAACTGGTTCAGAAAGGTTAAGTGGCTGAAGGATTAACCTTTCAACATCCATGCCGTCAGGGACAAGGCTTGAAGATTGGGATGGTGTAAGCACCCGTCGTTTTGAGTGATCAGAAGCGGGTCCTTCCCCAAGGGAATATGCCTGCGGATGGAGAGATCCTGAAGTATTGGAAACCACACTTGGCGCGACCAGTGAGGTGCTATCAGTATCATGGTTCCCTTGTCCTGACATAACTTCACTAGAGTCTTCGAGAGAAGAGGAAGTGGAGGGAATGCATAGAGCAGACCGGTTGCCCATGAGAGGGAGAATGCGTCTCTAGATTGAGAGTGTTTGCTGCGAATGAGAGAGCAGTAGTTCTCCACTTTGCGGTTTTGTGGGGACACAAAGAGGTCTAGCCGAGGATATCCCCATTGTTGGAAGATGGAGTTCGCTACCGAAGGGTTGAGAGACCACTCGTGCGGTTGAAAGACGCGACTCAGCTTGTCTGCCAGCACATTGTCCACTCCCAGCAAGTAGGTGGCCCTGAGGTACATCGAATGGGAGAGAGCTTCCGCCCATATCTGCGCAGCTTCCTGACACAGAAGGAAGGAGCCTGTGCCTCCCTGTTTGTTGATGTACCACATCGCCACCTGACTGTCCGTCTGAATCAGGATGATCTGATTTGAGAGGCGATCCTGAAAAGCTCTGAGAGAATATCTGATTGCTTGAAGCTCCAGGAAATTTATTTGGCGTTTGGCTTCCTCTGGAGACCAAGAGCCTTGTGTCTGCAGGTCGGCTACGTGGGCTCCCCACCCGAGGTTGGAAGCGTCTGTGGTGAGAATGATTTGAAGATTTGGAACCTGGAAGGGCAATCCCTGGAGGAGATTGGTCTGATTTTTCCACCAGGCGAGAGACAGATGGAGTGACGGAGATGTGGACAATGGCCAACAGAGGCTGAATAGCTTGAGTCCATTGAGACCTCAGAGTCCAGTGCATGAGCCTCATGGCCAAGCAGGCTATTGGTGTGACATGGACTGAGGACACCATGTGTCCCAGGACGACGAGAAATTGGCGTGCAGTCGCAGAGTGCTGAGACTGCAGCTGGTAAGCAAGAGAAACGAGAGTTAGTGCTCGTTGTCGAGGTAGGAAAGCCTTTGCCTGCAAGGTGTCCAAGTCTGCCCCAATGAACGACAAGGTTTGAGATGGGACTAAGTAGGATTTGTCGTAATTGAGAAATCCTAACGAAATTAGAGTGTGTAGGGTTAAAATTGAGGGACAACAGAGCAGCTTGTTGAGTGGGAGCCCTGATTAACCAGTCGCCCAGATAGGGGTAGACGTGAACACCTTGTGTCCTGAGGAATGCTGCGACGACTACGAGGCATTTTGTAAAGACTTGTGGTGCAGACGCTAGGCCGAATGGAAGCACTCTATATTGATAGTGCTTGGGGCCTACTAGGAACCTCAGGTACTTGCGATGGGCTGGACTTGTCGCAATATGGTTGTATGCGTCCTGAAGGTCCAGAGAGCAGAGCCAGTCTCCTCTTTGTAGAAGAGGTAGAAGTAATCCCAAGGTGACCATCTTGAACTTTTCTCGCTGGAGGTACTTGTTGACGGCCTGTAGGTCCAGAATAGGGCGAACGCCTCCCGATTTTTTGGGGATTAGAAAGTACCGGGAATAGAACCCTAGGCCTTGCTGAGAGTATGGAACGGGTTCTATTGCTCTTGACTGGAGGAGGGGGGAAACCTCTTGATTCAGAAGAATGGAATGGTCGGACGTTCTCCACGTCTGCGGAGGTGGGGAGTCCGGTGGCAGGGCAAGAAAGTTCAGATGGTAACCCTGAGCAATGATTGCCAATACCCATTGGTCGGATGTGATTGAGTGCCACATGTTGTGGAAGTGGCACAATCGACCTCCCACTGGTATGTGCAACAGAGGAATTTGGCTGCTGCTCTCTACGTGGAAGTCAAAAACCTGAAGCAGGTCCTGGTTGAGGAGCTGCTTGTGGCTTTTGTTTACAGGCTTGACGAAACTGCGGTTTTTTTATAAGGTCTCGTGGTACGGGATCTGGTTGGTGGCGGGTAAGACTTCTTCGGGTGGAAAAATGACTTCTTAGAGTCCTTTCTGAAGGGCTGTTTTGAGGAGAAGTCGGAAGGCATCTAAGAGTTGTCTTAGGGTCTCATGATGGTCCTTTAATTCTGCCACCATCCGTTGAATCTGTTCGCCAAACAGATTATCTCCGATACAAGGCATGTCAGTAAAAAGTCATGGGATAGGTGGCGAGGTCCTTTCGTGGATTGCAAACTGGCTAAAAGACAGGAAACAGAGAGTAGGATTAAATGGGCAATTTTCTCAGTGGAAGGGAGTGGACAGTGGAGTGCCTCAGGGATCTGTATTGGGACCCTTACTGTTCAATATATTTATAAATGATCTGGAAAGAAATACGACGAGTGAGATAATCAAATTTGCAGATGACACAAAATTGTTCAGAGTAGTTAAATCACAAGCAGATTGTGATAAATTCCAGGAAGACCTTGTGAGACTGGAAAATTGGGCATCCAAATGGCAGATGAAATTTAATGTGGATAAGTGCAAGGTGATGCATATAGGGAAAAATAACCCATGCTATAATTACACGATGTTGGGTTCCATATTAGGTGCTACAACCCAAGAAAGAGATCTAGGTGTCATAGTGGATAACACATTGAAATCGTCGGTTCAGTGTGCTGCGGCAGTCAAAAAAGCAAACAGAATGTTGGGAATTATTAGAAAAGGAATGATGAATAAAACGGAAAATGTCATAATGCCTCTGTATCGCTCCATGGTGAGACCGCACCTTGAATACTGTGTACAATTCTGGTCGCCGCATCTCAAAAAAGATATAATTGCGATGGAGAAGGTACAGAGAAGGGCTACCAAAATGATAAGGGGAATGGAACAACTCCCCTATGAGGAAAGACTAAAGAGGTTAGGACTTTTCAGCTTGGAGAAGAGACGACTGAGGGGGGATATGATAGAGGTGTTTAAAATCATGAGAGGTCTAGAACGGGTAGATGTGAATCGGTTATTTACTCTTTCGGATAGTAGAAAGACTAGGGGACACTCCATGAAGTTAGCATGGGGCACATTTAAAACTAATCGGAGAAAGTTCTTTTTTACTCAACGCACAATTAAACTCTGGAATTTGTTGCCAGAGAATGTGGTTCGTGCAGTTAGTATAGCTGTGTTTAAAAAAGGATTGGATAAGTTCTTGGAGAAGTCCATTACCTGCTATTAAGTTCACTTAGAGAATAGCCACTGCCATTAGCAATGGTTACATGGAATAGACTTAGTTTTTGGGTACTTGCCAGGTTCTTATGGCCTGGATTGGCCACTGTTGGAAACAGGATGCTGGGCTTGATGGACCCTTGGTCTGACCCAGTATGGCATTTTCTTATGTTCTTAATAGTTTTTCTACTTCTGGGCAAAGGTGAGAAGACTTGAGCCAGGCCCACCGTCTCGCCGAAATAGCAGCTGCAGACACTCTGGTAGACGTGTCAAATATGTCATAAGATTTTCTAATCTCATGCTTTCCTGCCTCAAAACCCTTGTTTACTAGGGTTTGTAGTTGTTCTTGAAATTGCTGAGGCAGGGAGTCTGAGAAGTCCTGTATCTGCTTAAAAATGACCCTGTTATATTGGGTCATATAAAGCTGATAGGCTGCAATCCAGGAGATGAGCATGGCCCTTGGAATACTCGGCGACCAATGTTATCTAGGAACTTCTGTTCCTTTCCAGGAGGAACAGACGAGTGAGGCTTTGACCTCTTTGCCCTCTTTTGTGCAGAGTCTACCATGACTGAGTGGTGATCAAGCTGTGATTTTTGAAAACCTGGGGCTGACTGCACCAAATAGGTAGTGTCAGCTTTCCTGTGCACTGGAGCAATTGATCCAGGATGTTCCCAGTTCTTCTTGAGGAAATCGAGAAGGACCTAATGGATGGGAATAGAGGTGATTTCCTTAGGGGCATCCAGGAATTGGAGCAACTCCATCATCTGGTGCTTATCATCCTGTTCCGTCTGTAATTGAAAGGGAACCAATTCAGACATTTCCTTCACAAAGTTTATAAAGGAAAGGTACTCTGGAGGAGAATGCTTCCTACTCTCAGTGGGTGAAGGTGGTGAAGGTAAATCATCGGTGTCTGTTGAGGTATCATCACCCCAGGTAACATAAGGATCAGTACCCGTCCCTCTAGGAAGTAGAGGGGGACAGGGTGGTTAGATACCTGAAGGTCCCGATCTAGGCTCCGAAGGAATCGGAGGCACCGATGATGGCATCGAGGGCACCGATGTATGGGTCAGTGGTGAGGGACGTAATGGCATCGATGGCTGAGGCAGAACTCCCGATGGAGGGATGCGAAACGGTGTTTCTCCTCCCGATGATGCTGTCAGTGGGGAGGGTCGTGCTCGGTTCCGCTATCGGTACCGGAGTCGTTGCATCGCCTTGTCGAAGGCCTCCTGAACCATCCAGTTCTTCTGAGACCTGTAGCAAGCAGCCCCGGCTCCGGAACAGAAGGAGGCAGAGGCATAGCCGGAGGGACCACCGTTAAAGGCGGAGTCGCAGCACCCGATCGGGTGAGGGTTGCCTCGGTGACCCGGTCGCAGGAATGGTCTGTGCCTTTCCTGGACGGGGTTTCTTCGACAGCGACTCGGACGATGGCGAGGTCGATGATTTCGCTCCCTCGATGGTCCGAGTCTTATGGTGTCAATGGCGGTTTCTCCCTGCGATCCCCTTAATCCTGAAGGGGAGTAGAGGGTGTCTATGGCCGAGAAGTCGTCGATGCCGGTCGGTGGTTGATGCTGGCGCGAAGTTGATGGTGCCGGTTCTGACGACATCGATGCAATGGACAGTGTTGGGGTTTGAGCAAGGAAGAGAAGTTCCATCTTCTCCATTCTGGCCTTGCGACCCTTAGGTGTCATTAGGGCACATTTGGTGCAGGTCAAGACATGGTGCTCGCGTCCTAGACACATTACACAGACTTTATGGGGGTCTGTGATAGACATGGTGTGGGTACAGTCCAGGCACCGACGAAACACCGACGCCATGGTCATGGAAAAAAAATCAAGCCGCGATATGGTCAACGGCCAGTAGGCTACGAGGCCAAACTTGACGGTAATAGATGGGAAACTGGTAAAAACTTACCGGAGTACCGCAGACTGAGAAAAGTTAGAGGAGGGACCCCTGTGGAGCAATTTAACTTTTAGTAATTCCGTGAGGAAAATTCCTGTCAGGAATCTCTTCAGAGCTCCTTTACCGCAAGGTTACTGCTGCGCGGAAAAAAGAAGACTGAAGGGGGACCCCTGCTGGCTGCAGGGTTAGTGCCATGCTGGGCATGCCCAGTAAGGGCCAGTCAAAGTTCTGGAAACTTTGACAGAAGTTTTCCGTGATTGGGCTCCATCCTGTGATATCACCCATATGTGAGGACTACCATCCTGCTTGTCCTGTGAGAATAGCCATTACGTGTGGGGAGTCCCAAACTGAAGGCTGCAGAGCAAAGCCCTTCCTTAAAGGCAATCTGGTCCCACTAGGTGGATAATGGTTACAGGGTTAACAAGCTGTGCAGAACTGTTTGTCTGTTTCCTCGGGACAAGCTGTCCAGATAGTAACAGCTTTGCTTGTGTCTTCCATAGATATTTCAAAGTTCAGTTTTTGGACTACCGGAAGGCACAACATATGCACCTGCTACATCATCTGCAGAAACTGAAGATGTTTATGGTTCAAACAACCGCAGAATCCAGTGGGGGTTGAAGAAAATGAAGGAGCCCAAAAATGTTTATTCTTTGGTCAACGTTTTTTCTTAATACTAAAACAGACTTTGCTATTCTAGACTTGCCACAATATACCTCCAGAGGGGAGGTATGTTCTGACAAATCTGGAAGGGTATCAGTTGGAATCCCCATGGAATATTCCTTGTCTCAACCACCAGGGAATACTAAGTCACAACCCCAATGATGAAAGCGACTGGAGATGGAGACCACTGCTTCGGCACAGAAACATCTGGAAAGGACTTCTTCACCCTCCAATTTGCAAAAGGACGACACTGGAGAAGGACCATCACCTCATGGTGAGGGCTTACCCCCAACACTGGAAGCTTTTGTTATGAAGTATGAATCAGTTTAGGACTTAGGGCAGTCCTTGGATAGGCAAGGTCTTCAGTACTTAAGGAGGCAAAGGAATTCTTCACTAGCTCAAAAATTGGTCTCCCAGTGGTTGAAGGACCCTCTGAGCTAAAGCAAGAAGAGACCTCCTCTACCCAGGCTGGTTCATCCTCACTCAGTTTACTAAAAATTTCTTAATTGCCAAATGTGCAAGACTAGGCTATTTACAATAAAACATACATAATTAAAACCATATAAAAAAACACAAATAGAAGAAACATACATTAAAACTGTTCGTCAAACCAGCTCAAGAAGTAGAGAGAACACCAAGGTCAAGCAAAAGCCAACTTAAATAAGTCTTAAGTCCTGCTCAGGGCTGCCGGTAAAATTGAAAGGGAACGCAGTAACACAGCAACATCTCCTGCCGTAAAGGTGGCCAGCTCAAAGGTTCTCAGTACCTGTTGCATTGACAACACTTGTCAGTAAGTACTCTGTTCCATAATTGGTACCAGTAGTTACTTCCACACCATCATGGGACTATAGCACCAAAACACTCTGCTCCAATATCACCGAGTTGACTTAATAACGTGAGCTCCACACAGAGGAAATGGATGGTGTACTGACTGGCCCCCAGGTAAAAAAAAAAAAAAAATGGCTTAGCACCATAGGAATCCTCTAGGTCATGAGCAAAGACAAAACCTGTGTCAAGGTTAAGTCCTGCCTGTTTCGAGGAGGGACCCACTTCCGCAGAGCTCTATGACAATGGTGCCGATTTCTTCTTTGGCTCCATGGGGGGAGGGGGGGGGGGAACAGTTCTGAAAGAGTTCCCCTATACCGCATCAGCACTCTACTTGGCACCACCTACAGCATGAGAAACATTTATGCCACACAACCGCTGTCCTGATGTGGATTTGTAGATCAGCACCAGGGATGGATGGGGACAAGCCTTCCCATGATGGCGAGATTAAGATGGAAAAACTTCCCATTTCAATTTATTGTGCCAGGAGCCCAACAATGCTCTGCTTATATACAAGGAGCTACTCCACTGTTTAGCCTTGTGCTGAAGCCCGAGGCTTTTACCATCCAGCACCTTACATAAGAATATCAAGCTTAGTATCCTGTGTCCAACAGCGGCCAATCCAAGTCACAAGTACCTGGCAAGTACCCAAACACTAAATAGATCCCAAGCTACTATTCCTTATTGATTAATAGCAGTTTATGGACTTCTCCTCTAGGAACTTATCCAAACCTTTTTTAAACACAGTTACACTAACGGTGTAACCACATCCTCTGACAATGAATTCCAAAGGTTAACTACGCATTGGATGAAAAACAAAATTTCCGATTTGTTTTAAATGAGCTACTTGCCAACTTCATGGAGTGCCCCCTAGTCCTATTATCTGCAAATGTAAATAATCGATTTACAATTACCTGTTCAAGTCCTTTCATGATTTTGTAGACCTCTATCTTATCCCCCCCCCTCAGCTGTCTCTTCTTCAAACTGAACAGCCCTAACCTCTTTATCCTTTCCACATAGGGGAGTTGTTCCATGCCCTTTATCATTTTGGTCACCCTTCTCTGCACTGTCTAGTGCAACTATATCTTTTTTGAGATGCAGCGACCAGAACTGCACACAGTATTCATGGTGCGGTCTCACCATGGAGCGATACAGAGGCATTATGACATCCACCATTTTGTCATTCCCTTTCTAATAATTCCTAATATTGTTTGCTTTTTTGACTGCCATAGCACATTGAGCCATCTAGATCTCTTTCCTGGATGGTAACTCCTAATATAGAACCTAACATTGTGTAACTACAGCAAGGGTTATTTTTTCCTATATGCATCACCTTGCACTTGTCCACATTAAATTTCATCTGCCATTTGGATGTCCTATCTTTCAATCTCACAAGGTCCTCCTACAATTTATCACAATCTGCTTGAGATTTTACAGATCCCTGTGGCATTCCACTGTTACCTTTTTCCACTGTAAAAACATACCATTTAACCATACTCTGTTTCTTGCCTTTTAACTAGTTTGTAATCCACAAAAGGACATCACCACCTATCCCATGACTTTTTAATTTTCTTAGAAGCCTCTCATAAGGGATTTTATCAAATTCCTTCTGAAAATACAAATACACTACATTTAGTAGTTCATCTTTGTCCACATGTTTATGCTCCCATTCAAAAAAAAAAAATGTAGGAGATTTGTGAGGCAAGACTTCCCTTGGGTAATTCCATGCTGGCTGTGTCCCATTAAACCATGTCTATCTAAGGGCCTGGTTTACTAAAGCTTTACTCCCATTCTGTGTCTATGGAAAAATTACTTAGTAAATGAGATCCTAAATGTTTTGTGTTTTGATTCTTTGTAACAGTTTCCATGATTTTTCTTGGCACTGAAGTCAGGCTCACCGGTCTACAGTTTACTGGATCACCCCTGAAGCCCTTTTTAAAATATTGGGGGTTACATTGGCTACCTTTCAATCTTCAGGTACAATGGATCATTTTAATGATAGGTTACAAATTGTAATAGGTCTGAAATTTCATTTTTGAGTTCTTTCAGAACCCTGGGGTGTAAACCATCTGGTTCACGTGATTTACTCTTTTTCAGTTTGTCAATCTGGCCTACTACATCTTTCAGGTTCACTGCGATTTGGTTCAGTTCCTCTGAATAGTCACCCTTGAAAACAGTCTCTGGAACTGGTATCTCCAACATCCTCTTCAGTAAACACAGATGCAAATAATTTGTTTAGTCTTTCCACGATGACCTTCTCTTCCCTACGTGCCCCTTTATCCCTCGATCGTCTGATGATTCAACAGACTCCCTCACAGGCTGCTTCAGATATATATATATTTTTAAAGCTTTTATTATGAGTTTTTGCCTCTTTGGATAGTTTATTTTCATATTCTCTTAGCCTCTTACCAATGTCTTAAAATGTAATTTGCCAATGCTTATGCTTCATCCTATTTTCTTCTGATGGATTTTTCTTCTAATTTTTGAATGAAGATCTTTTGGCTAAGCCTCTTTTACCTCACTTTTAACCATGCCAGCAATTGCTTGGCCTTCCTTCCACCTTTCTTAATGCATAGAATACATCTGGACTACACTTCTAAGATTGTTTAAGAAAAAAAAAAAAGAAAAAAAAAAAAGAAAAACTATGTCTATGCCTGTGGCACACTCAACCTTTAACTATTTTTTCATTTTATCAAAGTTTCCCTTTTGAAAGTTTAGTGCTAGAGTTGTAGATTTACTTACTGTTCTCCTTCCAGTTATTAATTCAAATATGATCATGTTATGATTAATGCCAAGCAGCCACACCACAATCACCTCTCTCACCAAATCCTGTGTCCCACTGAGAATTATATCTAAAATTGCTCCCCCTCTCATTGGTTCCTGAGCAAATTGCTCCATAAAACATTTATTCCATCCAGGAACTCTCTCCAGCATGTCCTGATGTTACACTTACCCAGTCAATATTGGGGTAATTGAAATCTCTCATTATTACTACACTGCCAATTTGGTTAGCTTCAATAATTTCTCTTAGCATTTCATTGTCAGTCTCATTTTGGCCAGGTGGACGGTAGACCTGACAATTGGAACAACTATCGTCCAATATCCAACTTGTCTTTTCTCTCTAAAGTTCTTGAAAAAGTGGTGCTACCTCAATTAGTAAACCACTTGAAAGACCATGATATTCTCTACCCAAACCAATTTGGATTTAGAAAAAAAATCACTCAACTGAAACTTTACTCACCACGTTAATGGACTGTCCAATGTGGGTTTGATGAAGATACATCAATTAGCACCAAAAAAATAAGGTTTAACAGTTGCCAGCAACACAGTGGACCATACGCCCTGCTATGCCACCAGCTGAAAAAAATTGGAATAGACTGTAATGTTCTAAAATGGTTCACATCATTTCTCTGATAGGACATTCCAAGATAAACTGGGCAACCACAATCTGATACCTTCCATATTGATACAGGTGTCCCTCAAGAATCAGCACTCTCAGCAACACTAATCAATATCTATATGTTCCCTCTATGTAAATTACTAGTGGACTTAGGCATCACCTTTTTCTTATAAACTGACTACATACAGATCTACATCCCACTCGCCTAATCATCTGACAATACAGCATAGTAACTCAACATACATGAAAGCAATACAGCAAGAAATCTCTTACCTTAAACTAACAGTAAACAAAAACTGAAATAATTTGGTTAAGGAGAAATTCTTACATAGATAAACCTCCGCCTCTAGACCTGGGCAATTTTCAAATTACCCCCTCAGACCAAGCATGGGACTTAGGGATCCAGACAGATGAAAACCTTACAATGAGAAACCACGTAAATTAATGAATACAGGCTATGCCAAGCTGCACATGCTACATTGGCTGAAGCCATTACTAACCACTGAAGACTTCCATACTGTTCTACAAACTAATTTTCTCAGACTACTGTAACTCCCTATTACTAGGCCTTCCTACAAATCTACTAAAACCACTACAGCTGTTACAAAATGCTGCAGCAAGACTTCTATTAGGCATAAGGAAATTTGATCACATTACACCTTCGTCAATATCACTGCACTGGCTGCCAGTACAATCCCAAATCTATTATAAAGTACTAACATTAATATTTAATAACTGCCACACCAATAACCCCGGTCTGATAGGTGTGACATTACAACCATGTACACTACAGCGAACACAGATCTCAAAGTAAAGGACCACTGACTGTGCCAACAATAAGGAGCACACATCTGATGCACATAAGATCAAATGTTTTCCATAGCAGGCCCAAAAACTATGGATTCACTACCTGAGATGCTTCACCTGCTACCGGAAAGAAAGATTCAAAAGCGAACTGAAAACTTGATTATTCAAGAATGCATATAACCTAACCTAAAAACAATTGCATGCACAAACTACAATAACAAGGACAAAGATACTTGTAATCTCTCATTACTTAAGACAACGCATGTGAAAACTGTTGAAATAGAACCTCTGTACTTTCAGCCTAATGCCCTAGATCTTAGCCAACATGTTCCAGAACATCAGGTATATATCTAAATCTACACTATTGTGTTAATCTATAGTTTGAATGTAAAAACCTTTGTGATCTTCATTTGGAATGACAGTATACAAAATGTCTAAGTAAGTAAATAAAGAGTATACTATTGCTATACTCTTCCAACACAAGGGATTTTTACCCATAAAGATTTGATTATGCATTTAGTCTCCTGCAGGATCTTTATCCTATTGGATCCTATGCCATCCCACCAATAAGTTGCTCCTCTCCATCATTGCAATATAATTTGTACCCTGGTATAGCACTATCCCATTACTTATTCTCCTTCTGCCATGTCTCAGATGCCAATTAAATCTCATCCTTCACTGCTATACACTAACTCTCCCATTTTACTTCTCAGACTTATGGCATTAGCATACAAACATTTCATAATGTGTTTTTTGTTTGTATTAACATTCTGTTTTTCAGTTGACAGGGATAAATTGGAATCTTTTAGCCTAGGTGATTCTTTACTTATAAGCACATGAACTACTTTTATTATTGGAACCTCTCTGTTGGTATGCCTTAAATCTGATGCTTCATTAGTATCCTTCAAAGGTACCTCCCTCCGAACCATGTGCTTTTGAGTGACTCTTGGATTTTTCCTTTGATTTAGTTTAAAAGTTACTCTCCTTTTTAAAGGTTAGCGCCAGCAGCCTGGTTCCACCCTGGTTAAGGTGGAGCCCATCCCTTCAGAAAAGACTCCCCCTTACCCAAAAGATTCCCAAGTTCCTTACAAACCTGAAACCCTCTTCCTTGCACTAGAGTCTCATCCATGCATTCAGACTCCCCCACCTTCCTTGGGGACTCCATTTTCCAGGTACAGTATTTCTGCGCCCTAGGGGACATTCAACCATATCTATAGCAGTTGAAGAGTTGTGGTCTGGATCCAAACAGCAATAGCAGATGGATTGCGTATCCATGATGGACATCTGGCACCCACAAATGCATGCCTTAAAACCAAACATTGCAGGCTTCTTGGCCTTCATGTTTTTCAACATCTTATACTTAAATTCTCAGGTCTTCCCTTTTTTTTTTGTCTAAAATTTGTTCCATTTGAGGGACTGCAGAAACAGCTCCAAAAAAATCTTAAATAGAGGCAAATTGGAGTACTAGACCTCAAAAAGTAGAAAATTATAAGAAAATGGGACATGTCCATATGGTAGCTTGGACAAAGACACTAAGGGGCTCAAAAGGCAGCTTGCACATACAGGAACTCCTGTTCATGCTCTTTACTGAGCTGTGAGAACTGGGTCCATGTCAGCACCATCAGATCACATCACCCACATGTAATTTAATTCATGCCCACTTGTCAATGGAGGAAAAACAAGAAACAGTACTATAGTTAGGTAGAGGTGATGTCTTCATAAGAGTAACAAAACGTTTTGGGCCCATGATGGTCCCTTCCTAAGCTATCATTTTATTTGTCAGAAATAGTTTCTATCTTTAAGCAAAACAAGAAGAGTTGTTTTAGGATTATGTTCATGGGATCACCTTTATTTTTGTTTTAATAGTTAAATAGTATGATTGGTATACACAAAAAATGTATGTCATTTCACATAGCTAAAACATCCATGCTTTGAAAAATTATCACCATTCACTACATTAAACTCTTAGTTTAGCACATCAGTTTCCCAAATCTGAACCTCGAGAACATACAAAGGTCTGCTTTTAGAATATCAAGAATGCTGTCCTAAAAACCAGACCTGATGAAACTTCATAAAAATTGGATTTGGGAGCAAAGTTTTAGCCTTAGATACTCAGAAGAACATTTCACAATACATAGTAAAGAAGCTGGAGACACCATTTAAAAATACTAGAGTACAAGGATACAAAAAATACCAGTTAAAGGAAACAAATTAGAATACCCAAGAGTCTGCCATGAAGAGAGTCAAGAGCCTCTTGGCAAGTACCGTACTCAAGTAAATAAAGGTATACCACTTCAGACCATGGCAGTTCCCAAATGTCAAAAGCTTTTCTGTGTTCTATATACACTTTTTTCTGACTGCAGACATCTAAAAAGGAATTTCTAACAAACAAGGGTGTGCAGTGAGTGCACTTTTGTCCAGGCAATGGAAAGTAACACTGTTTAGATTCATAATGAATGAAAGAGCAGTTTCATGGTGAAACAGCTTTCTCCAAAATTATGACATCAGCTGGGAAGAGCATTCTAATTTTAGTATTAATAAAGCTCGACTTTGTAACTCAAAGAAAACCTGTAATAAAACTCAGAATTTAGGGGGGGAAAAAACTTGCTGTGGTTGAACCACTATGTATAGAGTGATTTCATAATTTGAAAAAGTTATACAGTGAGCTCAGTCAAAATGATCAAGCAACACCTATTTTGACTGCTGCATATAAGTTGTGATCATAAAGAACATACTATCTTTAGTGAAAAAATGTAACAACATTATAGAAGTGTCAGTCAAAAGTATATTTTCAATGTTAATATTCTGTAAATAAATCAATAGAAGGCAATTTAATGGGAAGAATTTTGATGGATTTGTTTTACTTAATTATTTTGTATGTGAGTATACCAGGAATACTTTTAATTAATTTGGACAGTCTAAATGCTTATAAAGAATTAAACAAGCTTTGACATTTATACAGTAAGGATGTGGATCGTGGCAGTGTATGATTCTTGCTGTATTCTTTGCAATCCACTCCCCAGCACTGCATCCCAGCTACTTTAAAAAAAAAAAAATACAAATAAAAACAAAAACAAGTGTGTGCTTCTCTCTCAGCCCCCTTCTCTGCCATTCCCCTGTCCCTGGGAATCATACATGCCTACAAACTATTCACTTATTTATATTTCAATTTCCCAAGGTAAAGCTCTTCAGCCATTTCAGATCCAAACATGAAGTAAAGAAATGGGAGTGAGATATTATCCAATTTAGAATTTTATTTATTTATTTATTTATTTTAAAGATGATTGAATTATGAATGTATAAGAAAGTTGAACAAATGTAGGCAGGTTTGAAACCTGGACCTGCTCACAAAATTTCAAGCTTGTGCTAATCCAACCCCTTCTGGAACCTGTTTCCATGCATCCAATATACATACACATTTTTCTGTTCTTTAAACAGATTTCAAATATACAGGGGTGGAAAAAGCTCCTAAAAATAGACTAAAATAAAACAAGCAACAAATACATTCAAAAGAAAAAAAAATATTGTTCCTCATCTGCCAAAAATGTTTGCCGACGTCCAACTTTTCAAAGAAAAAAATAAAAATAAATGTTGAGATTACTTACCTGATAATTTCCTTTTCCTTAGTGTATGCAGATGGACTCAAAACAAATGGGTATAGTGTGCTCATGGCAGCAGTTGGAGACGGATCTGACGTCAGCACAGGTACATATACCCCTGCAGGAAGTGCAGCCATTCAGTAATCTTCCTTGCAAAAGCTGTAGCTGACCGATCAATTAAATGAACAGGATTACCCTGACCGATTGATAGTAGCTGGAGACCGCCAGTGTTCTCAACCGGAAGGCGTCGACACCCGGCAGGGTGGATGGCCTATTATAAGAAAACATGGCTTACCGAGAGTCGGTGAATCCCCATGTATGCCGGCAGCTGGGCGGGATGCTGAGTCAATCTCCTTTTCCTTAGTGTATGCGGATAATCAGGTAAGTCATCTCAACATTTCCTAGCGTGTAGCAGATGGACTCAAAACAAATGGGATGTACAAAAGCTACTCCCGGACTGGGCGGGAGGCTGCCCGAGGACCTTTTAGGATTGCCCTCGCAAATGCTGTGTCCTCCCTGGCCTGGACGTCCAGACGGTAGAATCTGGAGAAGGTATGGAGGGAGGACCACGTCACCGCTTTACATATCTCTGCAGGCGACAGCAGCTTAGCTTCTGCCCAAGAGGCCGATTGTGCTCTGGTAGACTGAGCCTTGACCTGTAGAGGCGGTGGTTTTCCCGCCTCTATGTAGGCTGCCTTGATAACTTCCTTAATCCAGCGGGCGATGGTTGGCCGTGAGGCCGCTTCCCCTTGCTTCTTCCCGCTGTGCAGGACGAACAGGTGGTCCCGACTTTCGTACTGCTTCTGACATCTCCAGGTATCTGGACAGCAGTCTGCCAATGTCGAGATGGCGTAGCATTCGACCTTCCTCAGACTTCTTCAAACCTTCCGTGGTAGGCAAGGATAAGGTTTGGTTGAGGTGAAAGTGTGAGACCACTTTGGGTAAAAAGGATGGAACTGTGCGAAGATGGATAGCCTCTGGAGTAATTCTGAGAAATGGATCACGACAGGATAGTGCTTGTAGCTCAGATGCGGCGTGCTGAACACACAGCCAGCAAGAACACCATCTTCAAGGTTAACAAACGGAGGGACAGGCCTCGAAGGGGCCTGAAGGCTGATCCTGCCAAAAATTCCAATACTAGGTTGAGATTCCACAAGGGCACTGGCCACTTCAGTGGCGGGCGAATGTGTTTGACTCCTTTCAGGAAACGTGAGACATCTGGGTGCTTGGCAATGGTGTTGCCATCACTCCTGGGACCGTAGCAAGACAGCGCTGCTACCTGAACCTTGATGGAGCTGAGGGACAGACCCTTCTGAAGTCCATCTTGTAGGAAGTCCAAAATGATAGGAATCTTAGCGGCATGCGAATTGGTGCCGTGAGTCTCGCACCAGGCTTCAAAGACTCTCCAGATCCTGATATATGTTAGGGATGTGGAGAACTTGCGTGCTCGGAGGAGTGTATCTATAACCGGCTCCGAGTATCCCCTTTTCTTCAGTCGAGACCTCTCAATGGCCAGACCGTAAGAGAGAATTGAGCCGGATCCTCGTGGAGGATGGGACCTTGTCGCAGCAGGTCCCTGTAGGGAGGCAGAGGTAGAGGGGGTTCCCTGCCAGTAGTCTTCTCATGTCTGCGTACCAGGGTCTTCTTGGCCAATCCGGGGCCACTAGAAGAACTAGGCCTCTGTGTCGCTGAATCCTGTGTATAATGGCGCCCAGCAGGGGCCATGGAGGAAAGGCGTATAGCAGGATCCCCTGAGGCCACGGCTGTACCAGGGCATCGATCCCCTGAGCCCGAGGATCCCGCCTGCGGCTGAAATCTCTGGGTACTTGAGCGTTGGACCTGTCCGCTAAGAGGTCCATGGCTGGCATTCCCCATTGGTCCACAATTATCTGAAAGGCTGTGGGTGACAGCTGCCACTCCCCCGGGTTTAGGCTTTCTCTGCTGAGGAAGTCTGCCGTCGTGTTGTCCTTCCCAGCAATGTGGACGGCGGAGATGTCCAGGAGATTTGCTTCTGCCCAAATCATCAGGGGAGTTATTTCCAGGGACACCTGTTGGCTTCTGGTTCTGCCCTGACGATTGATGTATGCCACCGTGGTGGCATTGTCTGACATCACTCTGACTGCCCTGTCGCGAAGTCTGTGGGCAAATCGCAGGCACACTAGCCTGACTGCCCGTGCCTCTAGTCGATTGATGTTCCACCTCGACTCTTCTCTGGTCCACCACCCTTGGGCGGTGAGTTCCTCGCAGTGTGCTCCCCATCCGTTCAGGCTGGCATCTGTGGTGAGCAGAATCCAGGTTGGGGAGGACATTCTTGACCCCCGGCTCATGTGGCCGGGCTGCAACCACCACCGTAGCTGATACCGCACTCTGGCCGGTAGAGGTAGGCGAACGGTGTAGTTCTGTGATCGTGGGCTCCATCGAGATAGAAGGGCATGTTGCAACGGTCTCATATGAGCCCGCGCCCATGGCACCACCTCCAGAGTGGACGCCATGAGGCCGAGGACCTGTAGGTAATCTCGAGCTGTGAGCCGGCTGGCGCTCCGCAGGGCCTGCAGATGACTCTGGAGTTTTGACTTTCTCTTGGAGGTCAAGCTGACCTTGTCTTCTCGGGTGTCGAATTGGACCCCTAGGTATTCCAGCGACTGGGACGGCTGTAGGGAGCTCTTGTTTATGTTGACTACCCATCCGACGCTTTCCAGAAGAGCTATAACTCTGTTGGTTGCCCGGTGGCTCTCCTCCGGTGACTTTGCCCTGATCAGCCAATCGTCCAGGTAGGATGGACGAGAATTCCTTCTTTCCTGAGTGCCGCCGCCACTACTACTATTACCTTGGTAAAGATCCGCGGCGCGGTGGCTAACCCGAAGGGTAAAGCTCGGAACTGGAAGTGCTGATTCAGGACTTTGAAGCGTAAATAGCGCTGGTGATCCCGATGGATTGGGATATGCAGGTAGGCTTCCGACAGATCTAGGAAGGTGAGAAACTCCCCTGGCTGTACTGAATTCTTGACAGACCGTAGAGTTTCCATGCGAAAGCTGGGGACCCGCAGGTGTCGGTTAACTGACTTGAGGTCCAGGACGGGCCTGAAAGTGCCCTCCTTCTTGGGTACTATGAAATAAATGGAATAATGGCCAGAATTTACCTCTCCCACAGGTACTGGTTTATGGCTTTTAGGGCCAGGAGCCTCTTTAAGGTCACTTCTAGTGCCGCTGCCTTGAGCGGTGAACAAGGAGATTCCACAAACTTGTTCGGCGGGAGCCGAAAGAAATCCAGGTAATATCCTTCTTGGATGATGGATAGGACCCACTGGTCCGAAGTAATCTCGACCCACCTGCGGTAGAAGAGGGTTAGCCTGCCCCCTATGGCTGCTACCCCCAGATGGGTCGGCTGATTGTCATTGTGGGGTGCGGCCGGGACCTGAACCGGTTCTCTTCTTGTTGTGCTTAGTCCGAAAGGACTGGTTCCTGGCCTGGGAACGAGGTGCTCGATAGCGAGTCTTGTAAGGGTTGAAGCGCTGCGAATTTCTACCTCTAGATGGTCTAGAAAAAGAACGCTGGCTCCTCCTCGCCCTGTCTTCTGGTAGACAGGGTAATGGGGAGGCACCCCATTTAGTAGCCCAGTTCTCGAGATCGCTGCCGAACAGTAAGGAACCCTTGAAGGGCATTCTTGTGAGTCGTGTCTTGGAGGACGAGTCGGCCGCCCAATTTCGTAGCCAAAGTTGTCTCCTGGCTGCCACTGAAGAGGATACTCCCTTGGCTGCCGTATGGACGAGGTCGGAGGCTGCGTCAGTGAGAAATGCGAGAGCTGATTCCATGTCTGCTCCCTGGGTGTTGTTTCTCGCCTGTGATAAACAGGAGCGCGTCACCACGGTGCAGCAGGTCGCGATTCGTAGGGACATAGCTGCTACCTCAAAGGCTTGTTTCAGAATGGGACACGCCAACAGCTCCTTGGACGCCAGATCCAGAGGGTACATGGCTGCCAAGGCCCGACCCCCTTTAAATGAGGCCTCCAGTGCCTTCCATTCCAGATCGATTAGCTGCTGTGCTGCCTGTAGGAGGGGAAAATGATGAGCCGGTTGGCGCAGGCCCTCTAACAGGGGGTTCATTTTAGGGTCCCCTGGGGTATCCTGGCCCGGAATGGCCAGTTCCGATAGGCATTGCGAGACCAGGCCTGAAAGATCCTCTTTCCGAAAGAAGCGCCTCATGGTCCGATATGGCTCTATCTCCGAGGGAAGTTCACCCTCCTCGGGGGGCTCCTCACTATCCTGGGAGCAATCCGAATCCCCATAAGCGGGGGTTGTCGGGTGGTGCCTAGGTCTCGAGGGTCCAGGGGCCGGATCAACCGAGACAGAAAGACCCATTCGAGGAGCAGACTGCATCTGGACAAAGGCGTGAATCCCTTTGAATAATTCCACCCAGGAAAACGAAGCCGGATCTGGCCGTAGGGGCACCAGGTCTCTCGGGTTTCCTGGTTGCTCGCCGCGGCCTGCTAAATCCGGTGTGCTCCCTGAGGAACCGCTGGGCTGGGGCCGGTCCTGTCCTGAGACGCCCATGGCTTCCTCACATTGGGCACATAGTGAGTCTGCTTCCTCACTCTGTGTGGCTCTGAGGTTGCATGCTGAGCAGAGGCTTAGAGCTTTCATGCCAGATTCTGGAGGTGCCGGCTCTGCGGCCGCATGGGCTCTCTTATGCTCCATTCGCCTGAAATTCGGTGTCGCCCACTAAAGTGCGCCTAACAAGAGCGCTGAACAGCATGCGCCTATACACGGGCGTCTTATAATGTGCGCCTATACACGGGCGCCTATCGCGAGCGCTAAGCTTAGCAATTATCGGCGAAGTTCAGTAGGCAGGCAAAATGGCGACCTCCTTGGCGTGCTGCCTCGTAGGCAGGCCCAGGTAGTTCACACTTCCTCGGAGACCAAGTAAAGATATACGCCTTACCTTTTCTTCGGAGCTTCCCGGCTGTGACCCGGGCGGTCTCCGGCTGCGGGGGGAGAGGGTGAGTACCTGCACCACCGCGCATAAGGAAGTGCGCCCGCTCCCTCTAGGCCGCTCCCGAACCCGTCTCGCTCGGGGGACAAGCCGCGCCCGAGCCCTTCTCGCTTGGGGGCTAGGTCCCTGCCACAAACCAGCCACCGGAACAAGGCTCTCGCTTCCGAGGGACCACGGAAGTCAGCTCGGGAAACTCAACTGGGTGAGGAACCTCCAGGTATCACCACAGGAGTGCGGGGCTTGCTTCAATAGTTTTCTTCTAGGAATTTAGTCGTTAGAATTTGGAAACACGCTCAGCGAGCGTGAGGTAGCTCCAAACTGCTTTGGAGACGGAAATTACTGAATGGCTGCACTTCCTGCAGGGGTATATGTACCCGTGCTGACGTCAGATCCGTCTCCAACTGCTAGCACGAGCACACTATACCCATTTGTTTTGAGTCCATCTGCTACAAGCTAGGAAAAGGGAGGTATTTACAAAAATTAAGTACATCCATGTGAAGCTTCCTGGTTCGATACCCTAGACAGATTTTTTGCTCCCCAAGTTAGCTGGGGATGCTGCGGAGGTAGGATAAACTTGTGTGATCATTGCTCTAGGGCAGCGGTTCTCAACCGGTGTGTCGCGACACACTAGTGTGTCGCCAAGCACCAGCTGGTGTGTCGCGTGCTCCCGGTCTCTCCCGCTGCTCTTTCTTCCCTGCTGCCGTTGCCGCCAGGCTATCAACACGTTCAAGCCCAGTGGGAACGGCAGCAGTGCTAAAAGAAGCTGTGGCACTTGTGGCTGGCCTTTCCTTCTTCCCGCGCCTGCCCCCCCTCCCCCCCCCCCGTGACCCGGAACAGGAAGTGATACGTGGTGCGCGGGAAGGAGAAAGAGCAGTGCCGCGTGATAAAGTAGCAGCGACGGCTGCAGCATCAGCCCCCGAGCAATTGAAGCAGACGGTAATCGGGAAAGGAGAAAGCAGCATGAGCCTCCCGCGGCCGATGGGATTCTTCTTTCTTGGCTTGCGGGGGCTGGAGGAGGAGGCTGCTGCAGCTACCATTTGTGCTCGGGGAGGGGCGGGGAAGAGGAAGTGAGTGAGAGAAAGAAGTAGCCAGCCTGCGTGTGATTGAGAGCATGTGTGTGAGTGAGAGAAACTGGTCAGAGAGCTGATGTATGTGTATATGTGAGAGACAATGAAAGTGACTGCTCAAGGAGATGATTGATGTGTATGTGAGAGTGTGAGACAGTCAGGGAGGTGACTGCTGTGTGTGTGTGTGTGTGTGAGAGAGAGAAAAAGCATTGAAGTGAGAAATCTGGGTATGTGAGAAAGCATGGGCGTAAGAAGCCTGCTGTTGGGGGGGGGGGGGGGTGGATGTGTGTGAAAGAAAGCATGGGAGTGAGAAGCCTGATTATGTGAGAGAGAGCATGGGAGTGGGAAGCCTGTGTGTGTGTGCATGCATGATAGCGAGAGACTGGTTGATAAGGTGTCGGTGTGTGTGAGAGAAAGAGACTGGTGAGTGTGAATATGAGAGAAAGAATGTGATTCAGGGAATGAGAAGCCTGTGCAGTGGAGAGCGAGCATGGAAATGAGAGAGACTGGTGTGTGTGTGTATGTATGTGTGTGTAACAGAGAGAAAGTGATTATGGGAATGAGAAGCCTGTGCATGTGAAGAGTGACCATGGGAGTGAGAAACCTGGGTGTGTGTGAGACACAGCATGTGAGGGAGAAGCTTCCCACTTCCAGAACATGGAAGTGGGAAGCCTGTGTGTGTATGCATGAGAGAGATCAGATGAGTGGTGTGTATGTGTGTGAGAAAGTGATTATGGGAATGAGAAACCTGTGCATGTGAAGAGAGTGAGCATGGGGGTGAGAAACCTGGGTGTGTGTGAGACACAGCATGGGAGTGAGAAGTCTGTATATCTGAAAGAGAACATGGGAGTGGGAAGCCTGTGTGTGTATGCATGAGAGAGATCAGGTGACTGGTGTGTGTGTGTGTGTGAGAGAAAGAGTGATTATGGGAATTAGAAGCCTGTGCATGTGGAGAGAACAAACATGGGAGTGAGAGACTGGTGAGTGTGTGTGTGTGTGTGTGTGTGAGAGAGACAGAGAAAGTGATTATGAGAGTGATAAGCCCGTATATGTAAGTAGAACACGGGAGTGGGAAGCCTGTGTGTGTGTATGGCATGAGAGAAACTGTTCAGGAAGGTGACTGGTGTGTGCGTCAAAGACTGTTTGGGAGATGATTGGTGTGTGAGACACAGAAACTGGTCATGGGGGCATGACTGGTATGGGGTGTGTGTGTGAGAGACATGGGCATTAAGGAAGAGGACCATGAGTATAGAGCTTAGCCTCTACTGCTGCTTCTGCTGTGTGCTACGGCCTGCATGGAAGAGGAGTAGGAGAGCTGCTGGAGGGGGTAAGTAAAGGTGGCTTTTTAAGTTTATTTTTCTTGATTGACTGCCATTTTAATTATTTAATATTATGTGATGTGTCTGCTTTTTTTTGAAATATTTTATTGGTGTTTGGAGAATTTTTAATAGTTTTTATGAGTTTTTAATTGTTGGATGTTATTCTGTTCATAGCTGTTTAGAAACATTTATTCTTATTGTTAGTATAGTTTTACAATTATTTCTGTGTGGGGATCTATAGCTGCTTGCTAGTTCTGTTTTCCTAATAAGAGGTGTATTGGTTTTTAGGGCCTGATTTAATATTTATAGTGTTGCCTTTTCATAGATAGGGTTGCTCCTGTTTGAGTGTATTCCATAATACAGGTGTAACTGTGTGCGGATTAGTTTATGTGCATTACTACAGATCCTGGGAGTATGTTAGGTCGGTTCTGTGTCTGTTACCGTATTTTACTAGCATGTAAGAGTTTTATCAGTCTTATTTGTTGTGTTTTCTCAAGAGGACATGCATTGGTGGTAAACTGCTGTCTTTTCATAAGTAGGGCTATTGAGCCTGGAAGTAGAAGGAGTTTGAGTTGCTGTTATTGCAATGACACCAGAACCAGAATATCTTTTTTGTAGGGTGAGTTGTATGGGGAATGTCATAATTCTGCTTTACATCCATTATTGTGGGTCAGGGGGGTTCCCGTGGATGCAAACTGTACTTTTACATCTAGCCCCGTGACGATCATGGGTCAGTGTGTCACGCATGTGAGAACCATCTGTCAGGTGTGTCCCGACAGAAAAAAGGTTGAGAACCACTGCTCTAGGGTGACACCAGGTAGATAGATTCAGGGTTCCAAAAGGATCCCTATATTAATGGCTCCAATCCAAGGCTATCATAACAATGACAAGATTAGGTAGGCTGGGGTGAGGGGAAATGGATTATAAAATAGGGATAAAATCCACCGATAAATTGTGAATTAAAATTCATGATGCCAGGATCCCAGCCCTGGTTCAGACTGAGCTGGAGGCTGAAAGATGAAGTTAAAAAAAAAAAAAAAAAAAGTTAGGCACTAGCCAAAAATTTTAGAAGGAATTTTTTTTTTTTTTTAAAGAACATTTTGCTTGTTTTGTTCTTTCCCCTTTTGTGAAAGGTTCATCTTTTGGGAAAATATATATATTTGAGAGAGAAAGCAAAGTTGCTTACCTGTAACAGGTGTTCTCCCAGGACAGCAGGATGTAGTTCTCACGAAACCCACCCACCCTGCGAGGTTGAGTCTGAAATGTTTTATTATTTTATTTTTTTGCTCGCACCTTTTGCTACAAACAAGACTGAAGGGAGATTCCTGTGGCTACAGGGATTATGGCATGTCCAAAAGTTCTAGAAACTGACAGAAAAGATTTCCGTGATAGGGCTCCGTCCAGTGACGTCACCCACATGTGAGGACTACCATCCTGCTTGTCCTGGGAGAATCTGTCTTATACATCAGTCTATAATCCACAATCTGCATGTTTGTCTTTACTTATTTCTGTCAAACTATTCTGATTTATTACCAGTGAAATACTGGACACATTCTCTCAGGCCTTCAGCTTTAAATATACCTTGGAAGTGGTCACATTTTCCCAGATAAACAAAAGACTCAAATGTTATCATATTCAGCCAAGTATTGACTGTGTGTACATACACATATATATATATATATATACACACACACACACAAACTGTATATACATACACAGTGGCTTGCAAAAGTATTTGACCCTGTAAAAAAAAAAAAAAAAGTCTGCAGATTTATGTGGATTACAAATGATACACAGATGGTCCATACAATGTTTATTGCAATCCAAAGTAAATTTTCAAAATCACAATTATTTCTCTGCATTCTTTAATGCTGTGGAAGCTCCAGATTTACACAAATGAAAGATAGTACCCTAACAATTGAATCATTAAAAAAGGTAAGCTTTCTTGATAAAAGACCCATAATTACAATACTACAGGTCAGACTGTGAATTGGAAGGAAAGCTGGGAAAATGAAGACCAAAGAGCATTCTAATGAAATTAAAGATAAAGTTATAGACATTCATAAAATAGGAAAAGGCTACAAAATAATATCCAAGTGCTTGGATATGCTAGTGAGCACTGGTAGATCAACTGTAAGGAAATGGAAGCTGCATCATACCACCTAGACAAGGCCATCCCTCAGCAGAGCAAGGAGACGACTTGTGAGGGAAGCCACAGAGAAGCCAGCAATCACTTTGGCTGAGACTGGAGGGCCAGGGAACTAGTCAACCATATCAAAATGTTTGTGTGTAATACTTGATTAATTGCAATTAATTACAAATGTAAGATTTGTTTTTATATACCGATATTCGATTTTACATATCACATTGGTCTCTATATATGACTGGCCTGCATGGAAGGGTAGCTAGAAAGAAGCCATTGCTGAAGGAAAACTACATCAAAGCATGTCTGGAGTTTGCCAGAAAACAGAGTGACCCTGCTACAATATGGGTTAAGGTTGTGTTGTCAAACAAGACAAAAAAATGGGACTTTCTGGCCAAAATTAAAAATGCTGTGTGTGATACAAACCTAACACTGCCCATTCCTCAGCAAACACCATCCCACCAGTAAAGTATGGGGGTGGAAGCGTCATGTTGTGGGGATGCTTTTCCTCAACGGAAGACTAGGCTTCTTAAAATTGAAGGATGGATGAATGGTGAAAATACAGGGAGATACTGCAAGACAACCTGCTTCAGTTTGCTAAAAAATAAAACTTGAGAGAAAGTTCTCCTTTCAGCAGGACAATGATCCCAAGCGCAAGGCTAAAGCAACACAGGAGTGGTTGAACAAAAAGGTGAATGTTTGACAATGGCCAAGTCAAAGTCCAGATCTCAATCCAATCAATCTGTAACACTTTTTGAAAATTACAGTCCATTAGCATCATCCAACCAACGTGAACAATCTGGAACAAATCTGCCAGGAAAACTGGACAAAAATCACTCCCAAACAGTGTGCAAAGCTGGTAGAAATTTACCCCAACAGACTTAAAGCTATGATTGCAGCAAAAGGTGGTTCTACCAAGTACTAGTCTGAAGGGGTTGAATACTTATGCAAGCAGCACTTTTCTATTTTTAATTTTATTTAAAAAAACTAAAAAATAATTTTGACTTTGAAAATTTGCTTTAAGAACATACAGGTTTGCAACACAAACAGTGCCTGGAGCAATCTGTGTCTCATCTTTAATCCACACAAATTAGACTTTAGAGGGTCAAATGTGTATATGTGGTGTGGGGGGGGGGGGGGGGGGGGGGGAGTGCCTCCACAGGCAATATAAAAAAAATCTCTAGTGTCTCAAAACTACAAAAAAAATTTTATTTCCATCAAATATTCCTGAAGCTCATTTTTTCAAAATTTAAACATTAAATAACACAGGACAACACATTCATGAGTTTTATGAATATTTATTGATGGGAAATTATTTTTTATAGTTTTGAAATTAGTGATTTTTTTATATATTGGCCACAGGAGGTGCACTGTTTTTGATGTTGTATATTAGTGTCCGCCCAGTTATAAACTATTTGTGCCAGGTGTAGGTTCTTACTATAGATATGTAGATACACACATACGGCCATGCATGGATGTATTTTTCACTTGTATAGTTTCCATGATCTCTCTAAAGTTAAGATGTACAGAGAAAAAGAATTTTAAAAACCAAAAACATACTCTATTTAAGGCTTAAAAGTAGAAAAATGTAAATTAAATTACAGAAACACAAAGTTTAACAAAGTGTTGAAGAAACACAAAAGTTTAAGTGTTCAAAAAAAAATAATTTGAAGAATGATCAGTGTTCAGCCAAAGAAAATCATTTTAGAAGTTGGTAAACTGAGGCAGACTGTTACAGATTTATAGGTTTTAAATGCATTAACCTAAATGTTGCCTAGTTTGAATAAGTATCCTTTACCTTTAAATAAGATCCATAGTATTTTGTTACATAGGGACTATCACACTGGCTTAAGACAGTTATCTCTTGCTGAATGTCCTCTATTTCATCCTCTGCTTCTTCAAGGTCAATAATTTTAATTGCAACTACTTGCTGCGTCCGATTATCTATCCCTTTAAAGACTTCACCAAAGGAGCCTTTTCCAATGCGCTCCAATTTTGTGAAGAGTTCTTCCGGGTCAGCCCTGTGGTTCTAAAAGAAAGGGGAAAAAAAAAAAAGAATGAGCTAACAGTACTAAAACAGGAAATCTGAACAGCCATCTGA
The DNA here is from genome assembly GCF_901001135.1 of Rhinatrema bivittatum. Classification (NCBI taxonomy): domain Eukaryota; kingdom Metazoa; phylum Chordata; class Amphibia; order Gymnophiona; family Rhinatrematidae; genus Rhinatrema; species Rhinatrema bivittatum. The sequence goes on from NC_042620.1 coordinate 242,402,530, forward strand.
ACCACTCAAGGATAAAAAAATAAAGTTTCCCTGCCTGGTTGGGAAAAAAATATATTTTTGAAAGTCATAATCTAACTGAAATTCAAACCTACTTCAAGTATACTCTTTTTCATTTTGCTTTTCCAAAACTTACTTCCAAGTATGATAACATGATATCAGACACATTACACAGTATATACCCTGCTGATACTTATCCAAAAGTCTGATCATATGCTGTTCTTCAAATATAGAAAACTTCTCTAGCATTAGAAATCACATTATAAAAAACCAAGTGAAAGGGCTAGCCTGATGGCACAGTGGCTGTACTGAGTACTGCCATGTGCAAGGTGCCTGAGCCAGGCAGGGAATGCTGTGGAAGCAGCATTCACAGGCCCGGGGATGGGGGGAGGGGAATTGCAATCATTGCTTGCCCAGTACCCAGAATCAGGACCAGTGATGGCAGAGTTCCAGAGGAAGCCCTTGTACATGGCTCCTGGCCTACAACTGTTGCTAGAATACCAGATTTGGGGAGAGATATACCAAGTCTACAATCTCTTACAAAATGTTTACCTTTTGTTGACTTATAGCCTGGAAATAATGTAGCCACACATACTATCCTACAATTGCTAAGCAAAAAATATGATGGAATTCCTTAGAAAATGAAGAATTAAGAACATGGAATGGATTGATTGGGTAAGATATCCACCCTCCTTATACTTCAGTAGCAATACTAAATACTTAAAATTCTGATGTAAATGATTACCTGGCACAACCTCCATATATTGTACTGATTCACATGATGACAGGATAAATTTAGCAGTTCCTGCTGATTCTTTCTGCTAGGTAGTGTATTTCAAAGCAAAGACCCAACCCAGAGCATTAAGGAACTGACCAAAAACCCCCCAAAACTCTGGGACAAAACAGTGGTAAAGCCCCGATATGGGGATAGATATAAAAGAATTGAAAAACTCTTGAATATCCCTCAGAACACTGTCAAAACAATTAAGTGGAGGCACCGCAAAGATCCCATTGTCCTTCCAAACTGAATTACTGAGCAAGTGATCATAATCCTACCATCTCTCCAAAATGGATTACCAAGTAAGGGAGAGTGATCAGGTAAACAGCTAAGATCAATGGTACCTTTGAAACAGCTACAGGCTTCCATGGTTAAGACTGGTCAAAGTGTGTCTGTATTAATCAAAAGAGAGCTAGTGATACATTTCATTAAACTATGTTGGTATATCAATCTGTGTTAGAACACAAAGGCAGGTGCAGAGCTTTAAACAAGTATAAATGCAGGTGCTGCTGTAATCATATACCAATATGTGAACATCTTTTAAAATTTGTATGCAAATGAGTCTGTGTGTGTGAACCCATAAATGATAAAAGGTATTAACCCTGGTCAATAAATGTTTTATCAGAATTATCATAATCTGTATATGATGTAAAAATGTCTGAACTGCATCCAAAACAATCTGAAGCCAAATACTTAGCTTAAGAACATAAGAAATTGACATGCTGGGTCAGACCGAGGGTCCATCAAGCCCAGCATCCTGTTTCCAACAGTGGCCAATCCAGGCCACAAGAACCTGGCAAGTAATCTGTGTAGTCCCTGAAGGTAATAATCGCCAAACATTGTCCATGTTGGGCAACTCTGACACCTTGTCTTTGGCATCTAAGACCATGAACCGTGAAAGCATGAGCACTGCAATGCATCTGACTTAACTTTGCTTATAAGCTTAATATTTGGCTTCAGATTGGTTTTGGATGCAATTCAGATACTTTTACATCATATATGGATTATGATTAGTTCTGATACAAAGATTTACTGACCAGGGCTGAAGACCTTATTTTTGGGTTTACATATTACTTTTTTTGCATAAAAAGATTTAAAGGACATTCATGATCTATACTGATAGAATTACAACAGCAGCTGCATTTACACTTGCTTAAGACCCTGCACCTGCCATAGTGTTCTAAGACAGGCTGATGATATACCAACATAGCTTAACGAAATGTATTGCTAGCTCTGTTTGATATATTTCATGGTGAGCTAAGTGAGATTTGCTGTTTAGCTGAACAAAGTATACATGTGAACAATATCTCAAACACTTCACAAATCTGGCCCATATGGCAGGGTGGCAAGAAGGAACCCACCTTGAATCCCATTTGAAGTATGCAAAGCAACACTCGGGATACTATAGCCATCTGTCAAAAGGGTTTATAGTCTGACAAAACTAAAATAGAACTTTTTGGTCTGTATGCAAAGTGTTATATTTGGTGCAAACCCATCACAGTACATTACCCAGAGAACACCATCCCTACTGTGAAGCATGGTTGTGGCAACATTATGGTTTCTCATCAGCAGGGACTGGGGCGCTTGTCAGAATAGAAGGAACAATGATTGGCGGAAAACCTACTGTCCTAGGCAAGAAAGCTGAAGCTGGGATGGACGTTTGTCTTTAAAATGCCTATGACCATAAGCACACAAAGCTACACCAGTGTGGCCCAGTTAGAGCCCCAACCTCACTACAATAAAAAATCTGTGGCATGATTGCTATTCTTCAATGCTCCCCAAAAACCTGACACAGCTTGAATATTTTTGTAAAGCAGAATGGTCTAATATTGACAAAACTGGTTCAAAGTTGGAGACACACACTTATACATGCTGCTAAGGGAGCTTCCACCAAGCATAGACTCAGAAGGGGTGGGGACTTATCCAATTTTGGATTTCAGTTTTGTCAACTGATACAACATTTTTTTACCTTAAAAGGCATGGAGTTATGTGGGGAAAAAAATCCACATTTAAATGCTTGCAAGTCCAATGCACAGACAACAAAATGTGAAAAATGTTCAAGGGGTGTAGACTTTCTATAGCCACTGTAAAACGAGGGGGAAAAACTCCCAGAATAACTGCAAATGAAAGATCATTGTATCAGATCTCAGCTTTGGTTCCAAGCAAGCTGAAAGTAATGGAGCACAAAAACTGCCAGCTCTCTCTATATAAGAAAATTGGTCCTTACCTGCTAATTTTCCTTCCTCGAGTCACACAGATCAGTCCAGAAAAATGGGTTTTTCTTCCCTATCAGCAGATGAAGACAGAAAAGCAAGTTTGCTTACCGTAAACGGTGTTTCCGTAGATAGCAGGATGAATTAGCCATGCTGTCTGGGAGCATCTCGTGACTGGCAATAGGCGGAGTTTCTCCTAGAGTACAGAGTTTTGAACTCTGTGCGGCTGCGCGGTTGCCCAATTTACCTCAGTCTCTTGTTTCAAAGCGAGAAGAATATAGAAAGTAAAATGTATTTAGTGCATTTGTGTAGACTGTCTAGGGAGGAGGGAGGGATCGCATGGCTAATTCATCCTGCTATCTACAGAAACACCGTTTACGGTAAGCAAACTTGCTTTTTCCCAGCAATAGCAGGGCTGAATTAGCCATGCTGTCTGGGAGTCCCAAGCTCCTGGGTGGTGTCTAGATGTTTGTTTGTAGGTTAGGATGCCACCCTTAAGTCTTTACACAGAAGACAATCTTATCTTTGTGTCATGGTTGACAGGATTGCAGAGCCCATGGCTGCATCAGAAGCGCACTGCTGTTGTAAGCAGTAGTGCACAGTGAAAGTGTGTAAAGAAGACCAAGTGGCCACTTTGCAAATGTCTATCAGTGAAACGTTTCTGTAATGGGCGACTGACTTTGCAGTTGCTCTTATTTGGTGTGCTTTCGGTGTCATTTGTAATGGCAGATTACGCTTATTGTAGCAAAAGGTAATGCACTGGGACAACCAACTAGCCAGAGTCCTTTTGGAGACAGGTTGGTTAGGAGAGTTTGGGTTAAAAGAGGAATAGCTGAGATGGTCTGGATTCCGAATGAGTTCTCTGTTTGTAATAAGCCAATGCTCTTTTACAGTCCAAGGTGTGGAGAAGTTTATCTCTGTCGTTCTGATGAGGTTTTGGTTTGAAAATGGGAAGAGTAATGGACTGGTTGATATGAAACGCTGATACCACCTTCGGGAGGAAGGTAGGATGAGGACGAAGTGTGACCTGGTTATGAAAGAATTGTAAATGCGGGGAGTAGTGAACTAGGGCTTGTAATTCGTTTACTCTCCTCGCTGATGTTACCGCTACTAAGAAAACTGTTTTCCAAGTAAGGTATTTGATATGACAGGTGTCTAGAGGTTCGAAAGGAGGTAACATTAGTTGTTCCAGTACGATATTGAGATTCCATGGTACCAGCGGCTTTGTGCCCAGTGGTCTCAGATGTAGAATACCACGCAAGAATCTGGAGATTAAAAAGGGTGGTTGGAAATAGGTAATCCATTTTGAGTATGGTGAAAAGCTGCAATTGCACTGACATGTACTCTAACAGAGGCGTATGCGAGACCCGCTGCGAACAGAGTATGGAGGTATTTTAGAAGATGTGTTATCGTTGTACAGAAAGGGTCTAGGTTTTTTGGTCTGCACCATTCTGAGAACCGGCGCCATTTCCCAGCATAGTTATGCCTGGTGGACGGTTTTCTGGATTCAATGAGTTAGAAGTTGGGGATGGTTTTCCCAGTAGAATTGGTGGGCGAATGGATAGTCGCTTGAGATACGGATACCATGGTTGCCTTGGCCAGGATGGGGCTATGAGTATCATGTTTGCTGCATCTCTGATGCATTTTTGTATTGTTTTTGATATTAGTGGAATGGGAGGGTAAGCGTAAAGTAGACCCTTCTGTCCATGGAATGAGGAAAGCATCTGGAGCGTAACGAAGTTTGCTGTCGTAGATGGAGCAAAATGCCTGAGTTTGTCGGTTGCTCTCTTCTTCAGGGAAGGAAGAGGAAGATCAGTTAGCCATGATGAAGAAGAGGAGGATAGGGAGAGAGGAAGTCCACACCACTGGCTGTAAAATCCCTCCACTGGAACAGGGTCCAAGTCCAACAAGGACCACAACCCCCACTTCTTGGCCCTACTCTATCAGGGGATGATCCCAATCTGGAACCTAGTACAGCTAGGAATAAACCACCTCCAACATTCGACTGCAGATTTTGCACCTCTACCATCTGATGGAGATACAGAATACTGAGTGACTGCAGGAGGCACACTTAATTACCACCGGTACAGTAAAATTTTTCTTCAGTCTCCATCTGCTTGTAGGGGAGAAAACCTTATTCGTCTGGACTGACCTGGGGGATAAGGAAATTTATTCCCATTGCATTCACTTCTTCATTCATATCTAATGTATCCTACTTCTAATCTATTTACTTGCAATCTACCTCACATATGTAATATCCATTACTAATGTACTCAATGCCCTCTTACTTTATGTAATCCACCCTGGGCCTACTTTTAGGAAAAGTAATCATATGCTTATAAATAAAATAAAGCAAAACAAAAAAAAAATGGAAACAGAATTAGAAATAGCAGCCTTCTAGTCAAAACAAAAATTAAAACCAAAACAGAGAAAAATAAAACAAAAGGGCTCGACTGGTGGCTTAGTGGCAGTGCTGTAACAGGACCTGTATTAGAATCCCAGGTCAGGTGGAAATGCTGCCAAGGAAACACTTACAGCCTTCTGAGGGAAACATCGCACAACAGTTACACCTAGTGACTAAATTTAGGTTTCAGAGAGCCCTGGAGCATGGCCACTGGTGGAGGACCATCACTGCAATGACCGAGCTAAGTGAATTGGAATCTGAAGCATTACATAAATGGCCACTCAATGCAATGAGAAGCAGGAAAGATGAGCAAGTCACCGTAAAGCGTGACAAGCATCAGAATATCTACAATTAATATGCAAATTTATTCTCTGCATATCCTGAAAGCTTGACAGCCTGTGGGGTCCCCAGGACAGGTTTAGGAAGCCCTGTAATAAGATGATGACCATTATAAATTGTTGATATGAAAGTGCTATGACAAACTAGTTCAGAACAAAGATAAAAAGAGCACCACTAAAAAGAAAGTAGTTTCTGCATCTGGTATGAATCCAAATTCATATATCAGTTAAATGCACTATCAATACTTCAGAAACATAGCTCAATTTTCACCCACAACCCCTCACAGTATTTTCAGTTGTGCTGCATGGCATTTAAATCATATGCAGTAATTGGGGGGGGGGTTGCCAGATTACCCAACAAGCACATGCCTAGGGACCACCCCCACACCTCAACTCCCTCTGTGGTTAACTTTAGGAAACATTTATACCTGATTATTCTATGCTTGAGTCCTGCTAGACCAGTCCATTACACTTGGGATTCTCCCCACTCCTCAGCTGTTGGAGATCACAAATTCGCCTCCCTGATGTTCATAAAGGGTGAGTGGCCTTGGGCCCTTGCCTGTAGCCAAAGCAAGCAACAGAACAAGGATGCCTTTCTTATCCCTCATCTCAGCAGAACATCTTTTGTTTATTTATTTTGCTGACCCTTGAAGTCCCCGTCCCCCCACGCCACCTCAGAAGGAGGGCAGTGGGAAGACAGAAGAGGTAAACAGAGCAAGAGAGCTAGCTGAATTATCTATAGCATCTCTGCTTATGTTCCTTGTATTTCTGGGCAAAGTCTGGACTGGTCCTAGCAAGACTCAAAGAAAGAAAATAATCAGGCAAGAACCTTACCTTCCTTTTTGTCTGTTAAACCAGTCCATTACATCTGGGAGATACAAAAGCTTCCCTTAGGCTGGATGGGAGGAAGACAGGACTACCTTAAGGATCCCAGATCTAAAGACCACATCTTCCTTCACCTGTACATCCAGCCTGTAGTGTTTGGCAAATGTGGCTATCCTGCAGATCTTTCTATGGTGTAAATCACATTAAGGAGTACAGTGTGTGGATGGGGAAAAAGGAAAGGAGGCTATGTTAGTGAGACAACTGGATTGGCGAGGGGGAAGAATACAGAAAACCTATAAAATCTATGAAAGAGGTCCAGATATTCCTCACAAGTTTACAGCTGTAGCAAAATAGAAAAATAAGTAGCTCTGAAAAGCTTCTGGGAAGTTTAGGTGCCCCAAAGCAATCTACTGCTCCCAGTTGTGTTAAGGAAGATAGAGCAACAACTTACTCTACACCATTACATAAATCAAACATATCAAAAAGGAGAGTGCGGCACAAGACTACACAGATCTGCTCTATAAAAACAAATGCACTACTGAATGTTTATGTTTAACTTAGAATAGCATAAAATTACCAGTCAGTCAATGTCATCACCACACTAAACAAAAAACTGAAGAGTATTCATTTTCTATATCTGTAGCTAGAAAACTGAAAGCCTCATGATGCATGTGATTTTATTTCCATTTCTTTGGGCAAATAAGTATTCTGAAATGGTTTACGTAACTTCCAAGAGCAATAAACTGCAAAGCAGGAGCACTGTTACAGGTCTTTGGAGGGTAGCAAAGCATGCAGAACTGCAAAGGTAGTACATCCTGCTGGTTAACAACTTCCACAGAGTTTGTTACTGAATAATTGCCCCTGGAACAGGGCACTGTGGATTCTGTCCTTTATATACAGATGTTTTCTGTTATTGTGCTGTATTTCAGGCATATATGTCACACTGTCTCAGGTGCAACAGCTTCCTCTCACCTACCTATTAACCCCCCCCCCCCCCCCCCACACACACACCTCTGTCCCGCATTTCTTGTCGTATTTGTAAGTGACACCCAATCAAACCATTATTCAAAAAGATCTTTACTGGATGGATAGGTCAATTGCATACAATCCTATTAATAAATTACTAACATCCATTCAATTATAAAAGCATCAATCACTAATATATTCCCAATTCCCAGGGGTGACCATGCCCTTGCCTGCTGAAGTTACATTCACCAAATGCTCCCTAGGATCATGCTATAACAATGTAGGGCTGTTGTGGAAACAGGGCCGTCTGAACCTTGCTCCAATTCACAAGTGCTCTATATCATCACGCTACAGCAATGTGGTGACTCTAGGAGACACAGGGCCATCAAAGTCTCACCCCTCAAAGTTGTCCTGCAATTCGATTGCCGACTAAGGCCTGGATTCATCATTCTTCACAGAATCATTCTTCACAGAATCATGAATCCTGCGAAACAAGGGGGGGGCCTGCGAAAGCCTGCAGCCTTCGCACCACGGCGGTGCGCCGGCTGCTAGCTTTCATACCGAATAGCGCCACTGTGAAAGGTTGTGCTATTCGGCACACTACTGCCAACAATGTTAGTAACATTATCGCCGGCAGCAAAGCCACCGCCAACTCTACCCCCTCCCTGCCAACTCCCCTCCCCCTAATTTGCATTATATCGCATGCGAAAAGGCCCTTTTCACATCCGATATTGCCCTGATGCACGCAATAAAGCAATAAAGCTTTAGAAAATAACCCCCTAAGTTCTCTGCGATGCAATGAAGTCCTGCTCTGTAAAAGAGCGAGTGTCACTCATTAAGCATACCAACACAAATTTTGTGTAATGCGCAGGTCAATCCTGGCCATCAAAACTGAAGACTTGCCAGGCAACTCATCTTGCTTTCACCAACCAATGCAACATGAGAAGGAATACCACACTACTTGGTATTCTCTACCCAGCCAGCTTTCAAAAATTGTAAACTGCGCCCTGGATTAAGGTCAACACCCGCCACAAGTGCACGGTAGTGACACCTCACTTACCGTGGGCACCCCACTAACCTAGCTGCAGCCACATTTTAATACCACTAATGCTGTCTAGGACTTTAACAACCCTGGATACTCTTGTCTGATGACTTGGTAAGCCATGATAATAATGAAAACATGCTGCATATTGACCTGGAGAAGGCGCAACCCCTCGCTGAATACCTTTATGTGCCTGTCAAGGCCCCATCCCGAAACCTACAGGGTTTATCACATGGGATGTGCTATATACAGTAATAATCAGAGGGGAATATGGTATCCTTGAATCACCCAAACTACCAGGGATCCACCAAGCTTATTTCTCAAGCATATATATAAACAGGAAATAGTACCAAGGAGCTGAAACGAGAATGTTGAGTACCTACACTATGGAGACTGTGAAGAAAATGGATGAAACCCGCACACCCAGCAGTGTACATTCTGAGAGGGCAACGAATGACACTTGTGTGATGCAGACTTGCCAGCTTGTAAAGAAAGCAATGGATATATGATCTATGTGGTAAAACCCCACTGCATGCCTGAGTACAAGGTTGCGAGAGCTGCATGATACAAGCTTTGATATCCCAGGCAAAGGTCAGGGAGTGCATGGTGGAAGGCCTGGAATATGGTGACAGCTGCCATGCTTCTTGTACTGTTTAACCCAGATTTCCCAAGCTTGCCCATCTGGCCCAAGATACCAGAGCAGAAATGCAGATTAATCATCACTGGTATTGTCCAAGGAATGAATATGGGCGAGAGTCATACTCAGACAGTTCTCCCAAGACACTTGGTCACATCAAGGCATAAGCACTACAGGGGGCTGGGTAAAAGATTGAGGTAACAGCAGCTGCCAAATATCACTTCTGCCACACATCAGTGGTGATTAGGAAAGAGAAGGCCGTTGAGGGCTGAAATACTTTGACAAATTAAGAACAGTAATTCCGTATACCCTCATCAGTATCAGCGAACATAGGAAGACAAACGCATGCTGTAAACTGAGAAAATTGAGAACTGACCATGACATTACAGGACAAGTCAGGCTCCTCTAAAGCTTGCGTAGTTGCATTTGAGACTAGACCTGGGAGGGGTATGGTCCACCCACCACAAGGGGGCTTAACCACAAGATAGCACCAAATGTTGCGCCAGCCTTGACTGTTGCCTTGTAGAACAATCGAAGAACTGTCCTGCCTTGGAATTATCAGCCATTAGCTGAATAAGAGGTCCTGGAAAAGTAATGGTGGGCAATATATGTAGCAGTCTTGAAAAGTAGAATGCTATCGGCAGAGACACCTGACAGGCTAGCACTTCACTGTCATCATCCATAGAAATATCTGCACAACAGTAAGACTTGAGAGAATGCATAAATCTTATTGGCAATGTGATCCACAATGTAGCTGATCAACACCATGGCACTGCAAACAAACAAGAATCTTATGGGCACCTGAAGAAACAATGCGCCCAGATAAAATAGTTAACTTTCAGACCAAAACTGCCTGTTATTTCAGATCATCATCAATGCATTGGGACCCACCATATGCGTTCTAAGGCAGAGGAACACATACCACCCACCAAGGGGAGAAAATTGCTGAAGATGATAAGTCCCTGGATGCCATAAATGATCTGCTAAAGGAAGAAAAAGAGGGGGAAACTCACAGGGTATATATATTGTAACTGGTCAATGCACCTGGAACTGCACACAGGAATAGTATGGGCACCTGAAGACCAAAAGCCTCAAGTACACTAAATAACTTATGGACCAAACACTAGTGCCAAATTTCCTATCACCACCAATGTATGACTGGACATGAGTATGCTGTCTGAAGGCCAATAGACATTTGCGCTACTGCCACAAGTGAATCACATCAAGTGACTAGTTCATGGATGCCACAAATCAGCTAAAGAAATACGATACACAGAAGATGCTGCTGTGCAGTGCTGGACACGCAGACCCTGCAATTACCCAACCCAGCAGTCCTATAGTAAACTGGACATTAGCTGAGAGAACCAAGATAAGCAGCTTAACTGTTCAAGGAATTGCAGCTATTTTTTATCTGCAAAATATTGTGGCAGCAGGATGGCATGTTTTGTGCTGTCCTGTAAGAGAGAAAATTAGAATAAACATAGGAAAACAAGCAGCTGACCAAAGTGAGACAAGTGTCATTGGATGTACAAGTGTCCAGTCTGGCAGCTGCCAGTTGTTGCCAGGTTCAAATACCACAACGTTATGCACTAAATGTGAGCTTCAACCCATGAACTACGAAAAGGCAAGGCAGACCACTCTATCCATTGATCACAGCTGTGACTGTATGTGCAGAACTGCATACTGGTGAGCCACCAACCTTACCAATCATGCTGACCCTCAACTGTTTGCCACCTTTAGGCACAGACATAATGGGTGCCTATTGACAAATCCTGTAAATGGCTTTCTTCCTTCACTGCAGCCTGAAACCAAAGTGGCTACTTTCAACCATTGCACACCTAGCCCTTTATGCGAAATGTTTTATATATGTATATATCCCCTGATGAATAGCCACTACTAATAGCTTGTTTTCTCTTCCCCATTTCATGTAAAAGGCTGTTACATGGTGGCACAGAGCTGTTACCTACTAAATGAAAATCTGCAGAGCTAAAAAGTAGCAAATTTAGCCATCCTGCTGCCCCAAAATGTTTTGCTGCCATTGACAATCCATGGCTGAAGTAAACCTACCACCAAAACCATATGTGCACCAGTGTAAAAGCATGGGCATAAGACAACTCCTATATTCCATGCTAAAAGGTCTAAAGGCAGTAGGCTGCTAGGCCTAGCATAGACCTCAATGGGATGCCCTCACCGCTAGTGGACAACCACAGAGACCACTCAACAGGATCCAAGCACCTGGTACTGCCCACCGTTGAAAATGCATTTGTTTTTTTTAAATGTGAACCTGTGTCTTCATCATCATATTTAAAGAATGATCATGCTAATACTTGCAGTGCTGTGCCAGATACTGAGGCAGAAGATATTGCTATTTATTTTATAATAGCCCAGATGTCTAATGAAATCCACTGATATCCAGCCACAATCTTATCTTACACAGCCGCTCAAACTGCACCACCAAGCCCTACCACAATTAAGCCAATGCACATGATGGCTAGTCTCCCTGGCCCTGAGGCAAAAGGCAGGAGACAAAGAACAGCGGGGGTGTGGGGCCAACAGACTTGGCAGGGTGAAGGGGGGTGTGAGTGGGGAATAATGTAGCACGTTCCCATGCCACCCAACAACCAGCTGCACAATTTTGAAAGAAGCTGGTACGGGTATACTGCAACTGGGGCTCTCGTGGCTACATTAGACTTTTCCTCGCCAAGATGAAATATAGGAGCCCAGGATGTGCTCGACACAAGAGCTTCAAAGCTGGCTGCATGTTTCAATAATCACCCACTCCCTTTTTATCTGAAATTGACTCACTGGTGCCACACTGTCGCAACCGGTGCTGCCCAGTCAGGTCTCACACTTGAGTAGCCAAGGGCCATATTGAGGACCAGTGAGATTCCAGTACCTATTCCTCACTTACAGGGAGCGATCAGGAGAAGAACATGCCCACATCAATGCTGGACAAGTGCACACCACTCCAAAAAATGACAGCCTGCAGGATGTGCCTTCCTGCATCCTGGCCTCAACTTCCCAGATGCAACCACTGGCTCACCAAGAGGGCGTAGGTCTGCACTAACACATATTCCACTCTGCTTCCCGACAGGAACCATAGGCCACAATGCACAACATGGATGCTTGTAAACAAGCCCCCTCATGCCTTGACACGAGGGGGGGGGGGGGGATCACCACAAACCTCCAATGAAGCGGGCCTCCACTTAGACCAGGGGTCAGGAACCTTTTTGACTGAGAGAGCCATGAACGCCACATATTTTAAAATGTAATTCCATGAGAGCCATACAATATGTTTAAAACTAAATACAAGTAAATGTGTGCATTTTATGTAAGATCACACTTTTAAAGTACAATAAGTCTCTGAAAATATTACACCAGGCCTTAAGACACCAATACATCTCCTATTAGGAAAACGGACCAAGTCAGGCTGCTATAGAGTCCTACACAGAAACTACACGCCAGCCGAAAACCTCACCTGAATCACGTGCTGACCCTCACCTAACATAGAATAAAGAGACCAAAACGTATAACTAGAAGCATGCAGACAAAACTGAATTGGAAACTGCAACAAGCCAGAGTCTCTGTATGCAGTGTAACAAAGGAAAAAAGAAACATCACCCATCCTTATAAAACAAATCAAGAAATATAAAATCAGCAGCAGTAAAACTGTACTAACAAAAAGAACATATTTCAAAACAGCTGATGAGTGGAATATCCAATAATTAAAAACTCATAAAAAATTTCCAGATACCAACAAAATATTTCAAAATAGCAGACACAAAGACCCAGTAATGAAAAATAATAAGGATACAAAAAATTTTTTGTTCTGCATACCTGGGAACGTTTGATATCCAGGTATCCTGAGATTGTTCTGAATTAGCAGGAGGAGGGGTGGTTTGCTTGGAACTTTCTCCTCTCTCAGTCACATACCAGCGCTCTCTCTCACACAGGCTCTCAATTACACACCTATACACACATGCTCTCAGTCATTCACATATACACATGCTTTTTCTCTCTCACTTATATAGGCTCTTAATTACACATTTACACACATGCTGTATCTTTTCACGCTTACACACACACACAGGCTTTCAATCACATAAATACATGCTGTCTTTCTCACACAGACTCTCATTCACATGCTTACAAACATGTCCTCTCTTTCTCTCATTTACACACAGGCTCTCAATCACATACTCACATGCTCCATCACCTAAACCAGCTCTCAATCACACACAGACACACATGCTCTCTCTTACTTATACACACAGGCTCTTAACCATACATACACATGATCTCTCTCACACACACAAAGGATCTCAATCATACACACATACTCTTTCACACAAACAGGTTTTCAATCACAAACTTACACATACAGGTTCCCAATCGTAAACTTACATTCATGCTCTCTCTCTCACAGGCAGGCTCTCAATCACAGACATACTCTCTTTCACATATACAGGCTCTCAATCATTCACATACATGCAATCTCTCACTCACACACACAGGATCTCAAACACACATGCTTGCTCGCTCATTCACTCTCTCCCCCCCACCCCCACCCCGGGAACTCGCGGCAGCAGCAGCCTCCTCCCAACGCTAACCTCCTTCATTTTCAGCCCTCACGGAGGAGTCGTCCCATCGGCCGCGGTTGAAGCTCTTCTTTATTTTCCTCCGAGCCGCGCTGCACAGTCTTCTTTTCATCGGACCGATGCTGACCACACTAGCGTGGTCTCTTCTTCCCGTGCACACACCCGATGCTCACCACTTCCTCTTCCGGGCCGTAATGTATTACTTAAAGTTGCAGAATTTTAAATATTTTGAGCAGAATTTCCCTAGAAATTCACTGTTAAGAGTGTCCCTTCCACATACACACACCCTCATACAGGCTCCCTCACTCTCTCGCACACACACATCCCCTCATAAAGGCTCCCTCTCTAAAACCCACAATCAAGCATCCCCCCCGCACTCCCCCTCTTACCAACAAAGCTGCCTCTCGCACTCCCCCACACCCCCTCTCCTCTCTTACATACACATTCTCTCACCTGCATCCCCCCCCTCATATAGGCTCCCTCTCTCTGAAACCCACTCAAGCATCCCCCCATGCTCTCTCTCATGCTCTCCCCATCCATGCTCTCTGTCACCCCCTCTCTCACACACACACACACACACACACACACACACATTCTCTCTCACCAGCATGCCGTGGGACTCGCGTCATTTGTGGCGAAGATGAAGGCCCGGTGCGTCGTTCGCGGCCTTCCATTTTCACCTTGAGCAGAAAATAGCAGCGGAGACCCCGGCATGCCGCGAACTGAGCACATCCCGCAGCATACGCTCTGTTTGCGGTGAAGATGAAGGCCCGGGTGCACCGATCTCAGCACACGGGGGCCTTCCCTTTTCGCCGCGAACGGTGCGCCGGGCCACAGGACGCACTCCGTTCGCGGCATGCCAGGGTCTCCACTGCTATTTTCTGCCTGTCCCGCGATGGCCGCTGTCCTTCCAGTTTTGAATAGTCTTCCGGCGAGGGAGGAAATCGGCGAGGCCACGGTGAAAATCTGCGGGAAGGGCGACAAGGGAGGAAATCTGCGAGGTGAGGGAGGAAATCTGGAGGAAGGAGGAATTCTGCACAAATTCTGCATTCTGCAGTAGCGCAGAATTCCCCCAGGAGTAGCTCTCTCAGAAATCAGCAGCTCACTTGGCTTCTGTATTCGCACACTCCTGTAAAAGGGAGGATGCAGTGTTGCTCCGGGCCAAGCCAACTAAACCGCGGCCTCCACTCGGGAAAAAGTGGGTATGGAAGACTATTGACACTGCATGGGAATAGAGGACCTCTACGGCTGTTGGGACATTAATGGCTGCCACTGATGGGAATTCACATCTATCTTTCTTGTTGGAACGTATGTGCGGGGAGGATGGCAGAAGCGCCGCTGCACAGTAGACCACTATGGAGGAGGAGGAACACCAGTGCAAAGTAGTCAAATATCTGTCATAATAGTAAGCAACCAGAAAAGACCTCCAACCTGGACATATCAAGGTAGGCCACAACGGTTAAGCCATCCAAGGGGAGAAAGGTGCATCAAAAGAGTACCTATCCGTAAAACCGCTGAAAGAAGAGGCTGGAAGGTGGGCCGACTCACAAAGGAATTACTACTTACCTGATAAGAAATTGCCATGCTGGGTCAGACCAAGGGTCCATCAAGCCCAGCATCCTGTTTCCTTTCCTCTAATGAGGGCAGGTCAATCCCCACCAGTAGTTATGCACCTCTGTCAACAGATGGAGACAGAGCAAAAGCTGATGTCACAGCTATATAGTCCCTCCCTGACATCAGACTGCCAGTTTTGTCTGGAAAAACCAAACTGTGGACAAACTAATGATAATGTTCAAGTATAATCAACCAACCACTCATGCTTCCAACCCAACAGAAACACTGAGCTCAGACAAAAGTAGTAACATATGCACTAAACTAAGGGGCTAGAAAAGCCACTTACCAGTCTTCATCGAAGAGTAGGAATCACACTCTGCAATGTTCGCCCTGAAAAGGCTAACCATAAATTCAACAATCGGCAGCCTAGAGCGGGTCTGGGATTGACCTGCCCTCATTAGAGGAAAGGAAATCAGGTAAGTAGTAATTTCTCTTCCTCTGCATTCTGCTAGGCCAATCCCCACCAGTGGGATGTACCAAAGCTAATCCCGAAAAGGGTGGGAGGCTGCCAGCAGTCCAATAAGAACCGCCCGCGCAAACACGGTGTCCTCACTAGCCCTAACATCCAAGCAGCAATGCTTGGAAAAGATGCGCAAAGATGACCATGTCGCCACTTGGCAGATCTCAGCAGTCCACATACTAGGTTCCGCTCACAATACCACCTGAGCCCTCGTGGAATGCAATCTAATCTGTTTCGGCAAAGAAATCTCAGCAGCCACATAGGCACCAATGACTTCCTTAACCCAACGGGCTATCATTGCTCGCATCGACGGTGCTCCCTGTTTACCGTCACCATGGAGCACAAACAGGCGATCAGACATCCGAACAGATTTAGTCATCTCCAAGTATTGCAGCAAATAACGCTCAACATCCAAGGAACGCAGAAGACAGTATTCACTTATCTCTGCCTCTGTCTAAGGAAGGCAGGGAAATGGACAGATTCAAATGAAACTCCAAAACCACCTTTGGCAAAAATAGAGGGTACAGTCAATCTGTATCGCTCCTGGATTCATTCGCAGAAAAGACTCCAGCAAAAAAAAAAAGCCTGCAGTTCAGAGACCAGACATACTAAACAAATTGCTACCAGAAAAACTGTCTTCAAGGTAAGCAATCACAAAGAAAGTATGCAGCAGCTGAAAGGTCGGACCTGCCAAGAACTCCAGGAGTAAATTAACATCCCACACAGGTACCAGAAGCCATAAAGGGAGGTAAAGTTGCTTAACTCCTTTCAAGAAACGAGTCAAGTCGGGATGGTAAGATAAAGGCCCTCTACAGTCTCTCCCCCTATAACAAGCAAGAATTGCAACTTAAACTTCCAAGGTGTTATGGGCAAAGCTCTTATGCAAGCCATCCTGTAAGAATTCCAAAATCAAAGGAATATATACCTTGAGAGGTTGAGAACCTCGCTCAGAACACCAGGACTCGAAAACTCTCCAAACTAATACAGGCTAGAGAAGTAGAAAATTTCCTGGCCCAAAGTAAGGTGGAAATCACAGCAGGCAAATAACCCCAGTTCAACAACTGAACCCTTTCAATGGCCAAACCATAGGACAAAATTGACCCAGATCCTCGTGTAGAATGGGCCTTTGCCGCAACAGATCCTTCGAGACGGAAGCCTAAGGGGACTGCCCACCAGCAGTTTCTGGAGATCGGCATAATATGGCCTCGGAAGCCCAATCCAGAGCCACTAAAAGGACAATGTTGGTTTGACTAGCAATCTTCTGGACAATCCTGACTATCAGACCAGCGAGGAAACACATACAGCATGGCGTCTCGTGTTCCATTCCTGAATGAAAGCATTTATGCCCAGCACTTTTGGGTCTCATCTGCGACAAAGTGCAGAACCTTTGCATTGTTGAAGGTCGCCAACAGGTTTAGGTCCAGTAGACCATAGAGCCTTCAGACAGCTCCCATTCTCCTGGGTCCAAGCTTCTCCTGCTGAGGACGATGGCTCTGATATTGTCCTTTCTGGAAATGTGAGAGGTGGATATTCCTAAAAGATGTTGCTCCGTCCACACCATGAGCGCATCTATCTCCCTCAACACCTGTTAACTCTTGGTTGCACCCTGATTGATATAAGCCACAGTTGTACTGTTGGACATCATTCGGACCACCCAAGCCACTAGACACTCAGTGAACTGCAAGCATGCTAACCAAACTGCCCATGCTTCATTCTGTTGATGTTCCACTGCCATTCCTTTTCATTCCAGCAACTTCACATCAACTCCTGACAAGTGAGCCCCCTAGCCCAGAAGGCTTGCATCTGTCTTGAGTACCAACCAATACAATATATCCAGGGAAACTCCCTTCCTGAGAAGACGCCTGTAACCACCAGCTCAATGGAGACCTCACCTCCAATGGCAGGGGCAGCCTCACCACATAAATCTGCGACTGTGGATTCCATCGGAAAAGCAAAGTGCATTGAGGTTGCATATGTGACCTTGCCCTTGGAACTACTTCCAATGCTGCAATCATCAACCCCAGGACCTGCAGATAGAGTCACATGGTTGGGCGAACACTGTTCAGTAGGGTTCGAACTCAACCCATCAACCTTTGGACTCTGGTCTCCAGCAGAAATACTCTTCTCTGTCTTGCATTGAAGTGAACCCTGAGATGCTCCAAACTCTGAGATGGCTGCAAATTGTTCTTGGCCAGATTCATCACCCAGACTAGGTCCTGTAGTAAGGAAGCCACTCTGCAAGAAGTGAGAAGACTCTTCCTACGCTCTTGGCCCAAATCAACCAGTTGTCCAGGGGTGAACTAGAATTCAGTCTTTGCATAGGACCACCACTACCACCCACCATGACCTTGGAAAAGGTCCTGGGCGCCATGGCCAGCCTGAGCAGCAAGGCCTGAAACTGGAAATGATTCAGAATGGCAAACCAAAGGAACCACTGATGTTCCTGACGAATGGGAATATGCAGATATGCCTCCGTCAGATTCAGAGACGTGAGGTATTCCCATGCTTGTATTACCATTAACAGAGTGCACAGAGTCCTTCTTGGGTACAACATAATTAATAGAACAGCAGCCTGTATTTTCTGCAATTCAGGGATGAGAATAACTGCTTTCAGGTCCAAAAGCCTTTGTAACATAGCTTCCAATGCTACCCTCTTCTGAGGAGAATTGCATGATGATGAAATAAAGGCATCTGGAGGAATGCAAAGAAATTCCAGAACACATCCATCCCAATTCACTTTGTGGAACCATTAATCCGAAGTAATCTGGACCCACCTGTGATAAAAATGAAATAGGCACCCACCTATCTCATGCACCAATAGATGAGCCTGCAAATCTTCATTGAGAAGATCAAGGGGCTCCAGTTCCGGAAACTGCATCCTTTCCAGGCCTTCGGGGACAAAAGGACTGAGATCTGCGAAAGGGATGGACTCTCTGAGAAGTTGCTTCTGAGGTGAACTTCCCCTATAAAGCCGAAAACGCTGGTATTCTCGGGAGTGGTCAATTGCCTGAAAAGTCCGGGAAACTGGCTTCTTGTCCTCTGGCAAGTGAGGGACCTGGATTTCCCCCCATTTATTTGCCATTTTCTCCAACTCACTTCCAAATAGAAGTGAACCCTTGAAGGTAAGATTGGACTTTGAAATATCATCTGCCGACCAGTTGCGCAGTCACAACTGTAGTCTAGCCGCTATAACAGAAGCGACAGCCTGCATCAGCTAAGGCGGCAATCCCCTGTTCTAGCATAGGCCCGCTATCTGACGTGGCGCTGCAAGATTCTTGAGAAAGATGCAAGGTAGCTCGAGCTACCAGTGTACAACAATATGCAATTTGCAAGTCCATTGTCACTGCCTCAAAAGTTTGCTTTAGGATAGTCTCAGTTCTCCTATCCTGAGCATCCTTAAGATGGATAGTGGTACGTTTTGTGACAACACATACCAAAGTATCCATCTTAAGGAAACGTAGCTGCTCTCTGGCCTGTGAATCCAAGGGATATAAACCCACCAAGGTGCATCCCCCTTTGAAGGACGCTTCTGGCAAACTCCATTCCAGATCAATTAACTCCTGAATCGCATCGGGGGGGGGGGGGGGGGGGGGGGGGGGAGTAAGGTCTTGCGTAGGGTGACCAAAATGGTGTCCCTTCAGTACCCTCAGAGTCAGCTCCAGCCACTCTGAGGGTCTTCAAAGTCAGAGATAAGAAACATAAGACATGCCAAATTGAGTCAGACCCAAGGGTCCATCAAACAAAGCATCCTATTTCCAACAGTGGCCAATCCAAGTCACAAGTACCCAAACATTAAATAGTAAGGAATAATAACTTGGGATCTAACATCAGTTTATGGACTTCTCTACAAAGTTATCCAAACTTTTTAAACCCAGTTACACTAATTGCCATAACCACATCCTCTGGCAATGGATTCCAGAGCTTAATTATGTGTTGAGTAAAAACATTTTCTCCAATTTGTTTTAAAATGAGCTACTTGCTAACTTCATAGAGTGCTCCCTAGTCCTATTATCAGAGAGTAAATAACAGATTTACATTTAACTGTTCAAGACCTTTCATGATTTTATAAACCTCTATCATACCCCCTTAGCTTTCTCTTCTCCAAGCTGAACAGCCCTAACCTCTTTAGCCTTTCCTCATAGGGGAACCATTCCATGCCCTTTATCATTTTGGTCGACCTTCTCTGTACTTTCTCCTATGCAACTATATCTTTTGAGATGTGGCTACCAGAATTGCACACAGTATTCAAGGTGTGGTCTCACTATGGAGCTAATCAGAAGCATTTCATAGAAATGACAGCAGAAAAGGATCAACGGTCCATCCATTCTGCCCAGTAAACTCATGGTAGATTCTGCAGCACCATACAAGTCACAGCCATACTCAGTTTCCCAGACAGTCAAAGCCAAGGCCATTGGTTGCTGTTAAGAGTCCAAAATCCCTCACCTCTTGCCGTGAAGCAAAGAGCAATGTTAGACTTACATCAAGAGTTACAGGCTTATTGGTTAAGGGTAGTAACCATTGCAGCAGCAAGTTACCTCTATGCTTATTTGCTTTCCCAGACTGCAAAATTCAAAGTCCTTGTTGGTTGCTGTCAATCTACTTCCCCTTTTCCTCTTTTCTCCCTGCCGTTGAAGCAGAGAGCAATGGTGGAGTTGCAACAACAGTATGAAGGCTTATTGATTAAGGGTAGTAACCGCCACACCAGCAAGTTACCCCCATGTACTCATTTGTTCATTACCATCCTCTAGCCTTTAGGGATCCATAGTATTTATCCCATGCTCCTTTGAAATCTTTCGCTACTTTTGCCTTCACCACCTTCTCCGGAAGGACATTCCAGGCATCCACCAACCTCTCCAATAAAAAATATTTCCTGATGTTGCAAGACTGGAAGATTGGGCATCCAAATGGCAGATGAAATTTAATGTGGACAAGTGCAAGGTGTTGCATATAGGGAAAAATAACCCTTGCTGTAGTTACACGATGTTAGGTTCCTTATTAGGAGCTACCACCCAGGAAAAAGATCTAGGCATCATGGTGGATAATACTTTAAAATCATCTGTTCAGTGCGCTGCAGCAGTCAAATAAGCAAACAATGTTAGGAATAATTAGGAAGGGAATGGTTAATAGAACGGAAAATGTCATAATGCCTCTATCGCTCCATGGTGAGACCGCACCTTGAATTCTGTGTACAATTCTGGTCGCCGCATCTCAAAAAAGACATAGTTGTGATGGAGAAGGTACAGAGAAGGGCATCCAAAATGATAAAGGGGATGGAACAGCTCCCCTATGAGGAAAGGATGAAGAGGTTAGGGCTGTTCAGCTTGGAGAAGAGATGGCTGAGGGGGGATATGATAGAGGTCTTGAATGAGTAGATGTGAATCGGTTATTTACACTTTCGAATAATAGAAGGACTAGGGGGCATTCCATGAAGTTAGCAAGTAGCACATTTAAGACTAATCGGAGAAAATTCTTTTTCACTCAACGCACAAAGCAGCTCTGGAATTTGTTGCCGGAGGATGTGATTAGTGAAGTTAGTGTAGCCGGGTTCAAAAAAGGTTTGGATAAGTTCTTGGAGGAGAAGTCTATTAACTGCATATTAATCAAGTTTACTTAGGGAATAGCCACCTCTATTAATTGCATCAGTAGATTGGGATCTTCTTAGTGTTTGGGTAATTGCCAGGTTCTTGTGGTCTGGTTTGGCCTCTGTTGGAAACAGGATGGACTCTTGGTCTGACCCAGCATGGCAATTTCTTATATTCTTATGTTCCAAGTTGTCCTCTCTGGAGTTTCATTACGTGACCTCTAGTTCTACTGATTTCTTTCCAACGAAAAAAAGGTTTGTTGCTGTTTGTGCATCATTAAAACCTTTCAGGTATCTGAAGGTCTGTATCATATCTCACCTGCACCGCCTCTCCTCCAGGGAATAGATATTTAGATCCTTCAACCTCTCCTCATAAGTTCTTTGATGGAGACCACCCACCATTTTCCTCGCCCTTCTCTGGACTGCCTCTGTCCTGTCTCTGTCCCTTCTGACTTACGGGTCTCCAGAACTGAACACAGTACTCCACGTGAGGCCTCACCAAGGATATGTAAAAGGGGATTATCACCTCCTTTTTCTTACTAGTTATTCCTCTCTCTATGCAGCCCAGAATTCTTCTGCCTTTAGCTATCCCCTTGTCACATTGCTTCGCCATCTTCAGTTCACTAGACACCATCACCTCTCTTGTTCCATGCACAACAGCTGTTCACCCACCATACAGCTCTTTTGGATTACTGCACCCCAGATGCATGACTACACTTCTTGGCACTGAATCCCAGCTGCCATATCTTCGACCACCGTTCAAGCTTCCTTAAATCATGACTCATTCTCTCTACTCCTTCCAGCGTGTCCACTCTGTTGCAGATCTTAGTATCATCCGCAAATAGACAAACTTTACCTCCTATCCCTTTCACAATGTCGCTCATAGATATTGTCAACACACCTGCATGCCCTCCAAAAACTCAATATATCACACCACAAATCAGAGGTCCTTAAGTCATTATCCAAGCTTAACTATCAGATATTGAACAGAACCAGTCCCAACACCGATCCTTGTAGCACTCCACCTAACACCTCTCTCTCTTTAGAGTAGGTTCCATTTACCTTCACACACTGTTTTCTGTCCATTTACCAGTTTACAATCCATGCCACCATCTTGGCGCTCACTCCCAAACTACTCATTTTATTCACAAGCCTCCTATGCAAGACTATAATCAAAAGCTTTGCTGAAATCCAAATAGATCACATTGCATGCTCTTCCTCGATCCAATTATTTAGTCACCCAATCAAAAAAAAAAAATGTCAGATTGTCTAACAGGACCTTCCTGTAGTAAATCCATGTTGCCTCGGATTCAGCAATCCTCCTGACTGCAGATAGTGAACTATCCTTTCCTTCAGCAGAATCTCCATTAATTTTCCCATTATCGATGTTAGGCTAAATGGCCTGTAGTTCCCAGCTTCCTCTCTGCTACCACACTTTTGGAGCTGGACCACCACCACACTTCTCCATTCACTCGGCACCACTCCCATTTCCAGGGATCTATTGAACAGGTCATGCAGCGGACCCACCAGCACACCTCTGAGCTCCTTCAGTATCCTGGGATGAACCTCATCTGGTCCCATGGCCTTGTCCACTTTCAGATTTGCTAGCTCATCCCATACATAAACAGGAGTTTAATCTACCCCCATCTCCATGGTCTTGTTAACTAGCAATGGTCCTTCCCCAGGATCTTCTTTAGTGAACACTGAACTAAAGAACATTTTTCCACGATTTCTTCATTTCTTTCCACACATTGATCATTGTCACCTTTCAATTTCACTTTACCACTTCGGACCTCTCTCTGATATATCTGAAAAATGTTTTGTCACCTCTCTTTACCTCTTTGGCAATCCTTCTTCTGCTGGACTTTTAGCTTTCTTGATTTCCTTCTCGTCTCCCTCAGTTTCACCAGATATTCTTTCCTATCTTCCTCATTTTGGGATCCTTTGTATTTCTTGAACGCTGGGGGTTTTTTTGGGGGTTTTTTTGCTTTCATCAGCCACTTCCTTTGAGAACAAGATTTGTTTCTTATTTCTCTTATTTTTGTTTACTTTTCTAACATATAGATTGTCTTTGTAATTGCTCCTTTTAGTCTGACCCACTGTTGTTCCACCTCAACCATTTTCTCTCAGTCTTCTAATTCTACCTCCAGGTACGTCACCATTTCGACAAAGTCTGTATTTTTGAAATTCAAAACCCGGGTCTTCATGTGACCTCTCTGCATTTTATTTGCAAAATAAAACCATACTATTTGATGATCACTAGTGCAAAGGTGGATGATCAATAGTGCAAAGGTGTCTTGACATTTGAGACACTATCCCCGTTAGCGAGCACTAAGTCAAGTAGCACATCTTCCCTCGTGGGCTCCATTACCATTTGTTTGAACTGAGCCCCTTGCAGGGTATCTATCATCTCTCTACTTCTGATAGATTCCGCAGATTGGATTCTTCAGTCTACATCCAGCATATGAAAAATCTCCAACAATCAACACTTCTTTCTTTCCCACCTTCTGGATGTCTAGAAGCAGATCTTGTCTAGTAGTTCTATTTGATACGGAGGCCTGTATACCACTCCAGTAAAAATGGATGTACTTTTTTTTTTTTTTTTTTTTTAAAGGTCAGCCCATAATGCTTCTTCTCTACACCACATTCCTTGAGTTCAGTTGCTTGGATATTGTTTTTGACATAAACTACTCCTCCCCTTTTCTGACCCCTCTGTCCTTCCTTAACAATTATAGCTCAGAATGGCCATATCCCAATCATGAGAATCCATGAACCATGTCTCCGTGATTGCAACAATGTCCAAGTCAGCCTCCACCATTAGGGCCTGCAGGTCTGGGATTTTATTGCCCAAATTGCAAGCATTTGTAGTCATTGCTTTCCAATTTATCTCTCAATTTGTTGCACTTCATATAACCTTTTTCTACTTTTTTTGAGCTGATTTTCTCCTCCCATTTCCTGTATTGCTTGCAGGTGACATCTCAATTTCATTGGCCATTTCCTGCCACCACCTCTCTAGTTTAAATGTCTGATATGTGATCTGAATTTCTCACTTAACATCCCTCCTTCTTGCTACAGACAAATGTAGGCCTTCCTTAACATAAAGCCTTTTGCTGCTCCATACACGACCCCCAGTCTCCATATGTATCCAAAGCCTCTTCAGAACTGAAGTTATCTATATGGTATAGCTTCTCATTTCCCTTTCCATAAACAGATAGTACTTCTGAAAAGGCAATAGTCTGACAGTAACCATTTTATTCGCCACTCCCTTCCTAATAATTCCTAACATTGTTTGCTGTTTTGACCACCACAGCACACTGAGCAGATTTCAATGTATTATCTACTATGATGCCTAGATCTTTCCTGAGTGGTAACGCCTAATATGGGACCTAACATTGTGCAGCTATAGTATGGGTTATTTTTCCCTATATGCCTTACCTTGCACTTGTCCACATTAAATTTCATCTGCCATTTGGATGCCCAATCTTCCAGCCTCACAAGGTTCTCTTGCAGTTTATCACAAGCAATCCTGTTTCTAGGAGTTAGTTCTACACCTCAAATAAAATCTCAGAAGATGAATGTTCATCTGACTTCATTTAACAAGTATATTAGAAATACTCACAAAGCTGTTCTGATAACATTTTCAGTTTATTTATCAAATGGTGTTAGAGAGCTGCTTGAACTCAAGATATGAACTGTTTCTTTCTGCCTAAATTTGTGAAGCAGACAAGAAAAAAAAAAAAGCCCAAATAATCAGCCCTTGTTTGTTTCTCAAAGCCAAACTGCATGCACCAACTTCGCCATGCTATTCAGATTTCAGTGTACTTCAGAAGCATATTACTGGATGGTTATGGAAGGCGTTTTTCTCGTTACAGTCATTACATGAAAAGGAAAAACAAAGCGTGTGAACCAGCAAGATTGCATTTTACTCAACTGTGAGCTTCCTTTCAGCCTGGTCCAACAAAGATTTATCAGTTCTTAACAGACCTCTTTCAATCCTGCCACGCCTTCTTAAAACTTTTAAGTAAAAAGCTGGGAAAAAGCAACTGCATCATAAACCTTTACAAAAGAGACAACATGGACCTCAAGCGCGCGAACATAGGAGGCCCTGGTAATATGGGGGGGGGGGGGGGGGGGGGTGGAGTGACAACAGAAGCTAGAATAGGGCAGGAAAGTAGGGGCAGGGAGGGGATGGGGTCATAGCAGTTTGGAATCAACTTGAAAAGGAGACATATCATTGGTGCAGGCAGGTGACGTAGAGCAGGGCAGGCTCAGTAACAGTCAAATCTCCACGGAGGCAAGACGTGTGAACTGTTGTGTGGCAGAGCTTTTCTTCACCACCGTTAGCAGAGAGCTTTAAAAACAAATAATAATGAGAGGGAGAGATTGCAGTGGTAAAGGTGAGCCCCGCCGAGAGTGGGTTTTGAAACGGGGTCAGAGGGCCTTGGTAGCAGCCTGATTTAGTGAACCTACACCGAGCATTCCCCTCCCCCCCCAGCCCCGGTCCTACCGCTCCGGTTGTGGTCAGCTCCGGGGAAAGTGGCCCGGAGGCAGGGCCAGATGCGGGTAAAAAATTCCAGGTGGCCGATGACCACACGCCAGCCGATTCGCAGACTGAACTATCCCTAAGCACGTCAGGCATCATATCGGAATGTGCAGATAAGCCTCCATAAGATCCAGGGACGCAAGGAACTCCCCTTCCGAACAGCAGCCAGTACCGTCTGCAGGGTTTCCATGCGAAAACGAGAGATTCGGAGACAACTGTTCACCTTCTGTAGGTCTAGGATGGGACGAAACGTGCCCTCCTTTTTGGGAACCACAAAGTAAACCGAGTAACGTCTCCGATCCTCTTCTGCCTCCGAAACCGGGACAATGACCTGTAGCTGGATCAGATGCTGCAGGGTTTCCCGTACCGCTTCCTGCGCGAGGCCACGCGGGACTCCACGAACACCTCCTGCACAGGATGTGACAACTCTAGAGCGTAGCCTTCTCTGATCACCTCCAGGACCCAACGGTCTGAGGTGATCCTTGCCCATTCCGTGTAAAAGCTGGACAATCTGCCCCCGACAGCTTTGACGACGGAATGGGGACTCGTGGCTTCATTGGGAGGGTTTACTACCTCCTGTCCCGAGGTGTCCAGAATCCCGGCCGGGGGGACGACCCCCTTGAAAGGACTGTTGCCGTCCTGAGGTCTGCTTAGACGTGGAAGGCGAGGAATACCTGCCGGAACGAAATAGGCATGAATCCCGAAATGCGGCCACGACGGAAACACTTTTCTGGTGGGCCTTTTATCTTCTGGCAACTTATGCCCCTTAGATTCTCTGAGTAGCTTTACCAACTGCTCTAGTTCCTCACCAAATAGGAGCTTACCCTTAAAACGGGAGGTTACACAGCTGAGATTTTGAAGACAAATCTGCTGACCAACTGCGCAGCCACAGCAGAAACAATGCTGAGCGCTGAGGTTCGCACTAGGTCGTAAAGCGCATCTGCTACATATGCGATGCCCGCCTCAAAACGAGCGCCCTCCAAGGCAGCACCACTGCCAGCTCCTGTAGTGGTGTTAGAGGCCTGAACCCAGCACAAACATGTCCTCTGCATGAGGCTGGCGCAGATCATGGCCCGAAGACCCAATGCAGCCACTTCAAAGACTCGCTTCAACTGGATCTCCAGCTTACGGTCCTGCATATCTTTTAAAGCAGCAGCACCTGCTACCGGAATAGTGGTCTTCTTTGTCACAGCCGAAACCGCCGCACCCACCTTCAGAATTTTCAGAAGATCCAAGATATCTGTTGAAAGAGGACAGAGCTTGGCCATAGCTCTGCCCACCTTGAGCCCCACGTCCGGTGCGTCCCACTCGCGGGTCACCAGCTTGAGAACCTTTTTAGGCAGTGGAAAGGACGAAGTGGGCCCCCGTATTCCATCAAGAACCGGATTAACCCAATCACTGTCTGATTCTTCCTGAGAGATCTTAAGCTCCAGAACTTCCAACACCTGGGGAATAAG
The DNA here is from genome assembly GCF_901001135.1 of Rhinatrema bivittatum. Classification (NCBI taxonomy): domain Eukaryota; kingdom Metazoa; phylum Chordata; class Amphibia; order Gymnophiona; family Rhinatrematidae; genus Rhinatrema; species Rhinatrema bivittatum. The sequence continues at coordinate 242,429,983 of NC_042620.1, forward strand.
GGGTCGTAGTTCTCCCACTTAAAAAGGTGGACCGCGCTGGGATCATCTACTTCTGTGGGTGGCAAATCATCATCTGCAGCATCTTGATCAGGGTCCCCAAGATCAGGAACCAAATCCGGAACCTGAGCCGAACCCGGATCCGAAACTCCGGAGGGTGGGGGAGGGGTCTGCGGCCTCTGGGGACCATCACTTCCCCCGCGGGCCTGCCGTTCCTCGAGTCGACCCTTCTTTAACGGCAGCTCGGAAAGACCTACTGACTGAATTTGCCTCCTGAAGCCCGCCTGCTTTCTGGCCAGGAAAGCCTGGTGCATTAACAAGACAAACTCCGGCGAAAACCCCTCCGGGTCTCCATCTGCCGGAATGGGATCCTGAGGAGCTGGTTCACCCAGTCCCCCCAGTGCTGTCCTCCACCACAAGGGCTAAGACTGGAGGGGATCCCTCCTCCCTTGAGCCTCGGCATGAAGACCCCCCATCCCAGGAAAGGGCTCAGGGCCTGACGAACTCTCCATCCCTAGGAAGGATAAGGGAAGGAAAAAAAACTAAATTCTGCCTTCGTGCTCTGTCAGGCATGTGGGCGCGGAGAGAAAGCGAGGGCCCCTTGAAAAAAACCGCGCAGCCACGTGGCCCAGGAGCTGAGGGGAGGAACGGAAAAAATAGAAAACAAAAATAGAACGGGTCGTGCTGCTGAGCACAGTGAGTCGCGCCAAAAACTGGCCGGCGAAGAAAACACTTACCCTGTCCCTTCAGAGCAACCCGGAGCCTCGGGAGTAGAGGGAAAGGGGGCCAAAGGGCTGCCAAACACCCCGGAGTGCCTGCAAGGCTAGCTGACCCAATCAGACTCCTTACCTCAGCTCGAAACCACAGAGGAAGTCTCACTCAGTTTTACTTTTTTTTTTTTTTTTAAACTTTACTGAGTCCTGTAGAGCAGAGAGGATCGAAGGAGCAGCCACGGAGGGGAGTAACCAGGAGCCCCTGGTCTTCACACTCCGAGTGGTGACGGACGAAACCCAGACGGAGGTAACCAACCCCCCGGAAGTCTGGCTTCGACTGAGGGATGGCCCCACGAAGGTGCCTAACCCCTCAAGAAGCAATCCTGAAGAAAAAAAATCTAACTAACTAAACTGAAAAATTAACTAAGACTGCAGTTGCCTGTCTTCCAGCTGCTGGAGTCAGAGAAATACTGAGGGACTGCAGGTGGCACTCTCGTTATGTAGCAGTGCCCAAAGTTCTAATTGTTCTGACTCCACCTGCTGGTAGGGATACACAACCCACTTCTCTGGACTGATCCTTGTACACATATAGGGAACACAAGATATAAACCTATGGCTCACGCAGATGACTAACAAGAGTGCAGGAAGCAGTAAGACCAGTTCAAGTGCATACACTGGGGCCAGAGCGGGCTTTGGACAGGGAGGAGACAATGAGGGCGCACCACGAGTTGCAGCACCCAATAGCAAGGGTAATGATGGACAGAGAGGGACTATAGGAGGTTCAGATGTCTGCTGGAGATTTAACAAAGCTACATGCCCATTCCCAGAATGTAAGTTCAGACATGCCTGCTCTTCATGCAATGGTGCACATCCAGTACTTAAATTCAACCAAGCTCAGATACAGGCGGGGGCAAAAAGTAGCGGTACGGCCAAACGTTCGACATAGGAAGGTTCAGGGAAAATGGGGCATTAGCTTACCGCACGGAGGGGGTAAGGATTGCCAAAAAAAAAAAAAGAGAAGCATATTTAATACAGGGCAAAGTTTGAAAGAGCGGGTGGGAGGACAGAGGTATCACAAAAAAAAAAAAAAAAAAAAAAAAAGGGTAAAGGGTAAAGGGTAAAGAAAAATACAAGGGAGTCCACAATTCAAAAGGGGATAGGGAGTACCGGGAGGAGGGTTTTTTCAAGTTCCAGGACAACAGCAAAGGGAAAGGGTGGGGGGGGGGGAAGAGGGTTGTTAAGACATAAGTCGGGTATAGGAGAAAGGCATAGGGAGGTTGAGTGCAGGTTGATGTTTTGTTTCATTTCAATGGAAGGTGTCCCAGAAGAGAGAGAGTTACCAGAGCGAAACGAGAGGCGAGATAGCCCGTCATGCCCAGTGAGATGGAAAGCGAAGAGTGGGAATTAATCAAGAGCTCGGTGGCTCCAGCCACTTGGATGGCATATATCAAAGGCAACCATGAGGTGTCCTGTTTCCTGCAGGATTATGGCTGGGGTGGGGGACCAGTTCAAGATCATGAGTTGATCAGGTTTATAACATGGGCAGAGTTAACAGGTTACTCAGTGGCTACTGTGAGGTCCCAAGTAGCAGGTTTTTCCTTTTTTCAGAAATTGAGAGGATGGGGCATTCTGTTAGGAAATTTTAGAGTGAGGAGAGTGTTGGGCGGGTGGTACACGTTTTAGGAACATGCGGTGATAAGCGGAGGCCAATCTGTTACAAGGATTTGGCCAGCGTATCAGAACAATTGACTTGGGTTTGCTAGTCACATTATGAGGCGGTGTTCCGGGTAGCTTTTTCGTGGGCCTTCTTTGGTGCCATGAGGATTAGCGAGCTGGTGGCCAAATCGAGGTACAGCGCGCAAGAATTAGGTCTCACTAGGAATTGTGTAGAGGTATGGGAACAGGACATTACGCTATTCATTCTTAGATCAAAAACGGATAAGAGGGGAAGAGATACTTTTATTACGTTATTGCCTGCGCAGAATTTAAGGGTATGCCCAGTTAGGAGGGCCAAAGACTACGTAGATACACGTCTGGACATCGAAGGGTCCTTTTTGGTGCACGAAGATGGGTCACCATTGACTAGGTTTCAGTTTTCCAGAGTTTTGTGTTTGGCGATTGAGCTCGCACTCCTTCCGGATAGGCGCGGCAACATCTGCAGCAAAGGCAGGCATGTCAGAGGTTGGGATAAAAAGCATCGGGCCAATGCATTTCGTTCTTATGTAAGACATTAAGTTCAAGTATAAAAAAAATGAAATAAAATAGTTCAGAGTTAATGTGTTTTGCGTTTCAGAGTCTGTTGGGGGACGGCGTTTTGAAGGATGTGCCTGGATCGTGGGCCATTCCTACAGAGAAGGGCCGTTCCTACAAATCGTGGGCCATACTTGCAGAGAAGAGTGCTGAAACGACCGTATGGGGAGCATCTGGAGCTTGATCCGGTGGGCTGGCATGGTTCAGCAAAAGGGGTATGGGTTGGGATGATTGCCTGCCTTTCTTGTGGGAGAGATTTGTCATGTGGGGAACACCCAATATTTTACTCATCCACCTGGGGGGTAACTACATTGGGTCCAAGACCTGTAAGGAATTAGTGACATATATAAAAAAGGATCTGTCTCAAATAATGCACAGGCCACAAAAGTTAGGATCAGTTGGTCAGATGTTATAGTTAGGTTGAGGAGTAAGGAGGAGATGATTTGGCATTCCGGGGTGAAAATATTAAATAGGCAAACAGGAAAGTGGATGGGGTGGGAAGGGGGACTCCAGGTGAGCACAAGTATTGCCTCCCCATGTTATAAGGCAAAGTTATCCACTCATGACATGCAACTTTAAGCATAGTTTCAGCAAGGAAGCAACTATTACTACATGCTGTAAAATGTTTTAACAGACAGGCCTGCTGCCATTTTTTGAACACTTCCAGTAACACACTTTATTTCAGTTTGTATTACTGCAGGAGCAATGAAGAAAATGGGGCCTATGTAATTTAAGGTTTTTCTCCCATTTTGTGACTTATGAAGAAAATATTTAGTACATACAGCCCTAAATTTTCTACTCCATTAATGTAAACAGTAAAAAATAATTTAAGAAAATCATAAAACTTAGCAGTTAATACTACACACAATTGCATGGAAAAAGTAGACATACACCAAGCCTGCCTATTTTCTCTATTTTTTTGCAAGACTGCAGAGCCTACTCATTTCCCTCAACTCCCTATGACTAAATATCATGTGTGCTTATGTTAGGCTCTTGGCCTTACCACCTCCCATATGTTCCATGCAGCTACGACACTGTTGTGAAAGAAGTTAAAACAAGGGATAATTTTCAAAGGCGGGAAAGTATGCAGGTGCATTTTACTGTACAATTTTACTTTGAAAATTTTCAAATTTGCAAACTCCCAACAAAAAAAAGTTACACCTGTTCAGGCAAGGCGTAACTTGTGCGTCAGGATTTATACCCAGTATTTTAGACTATTATCCGCCTAGCGCACAGCAAATTTAAATGAAGTACGCACATAAATCTGAACTTCGCCCTCTTAGAATGCATCTTTTTTTTTTGCATGCACAAAAGCATGCACAAAATTGAGCTATGCATATATGAATTGCATGGAAAGACTGGCAAACTTTCTAAAGAGCCAATTACATGCATAAAACTGTTGTATGCTTGTAAATAGCTTTGAAAACTCAGACCTAAAAAATACTAAAATATTTTAAAATTCATTCTGCAAGCTGCAACGAGTTTTCTACATGAAAATCCAGATAGGAAACTAAAGCAGATATTAATGTTGTCAGAAGAAAAACAGTAATCTATGGGGTTCTTTATCCAGTCGGAAGCAAAAAAAATTAGCATGGTAGCATAAGGGCCCAAAATCATGGGGAAAAGTGGCCTTTATGTATACCCAAAGAATGTTCCTTTTATCAGTGGAAGAAAATACACATTATACTTACTTGGGGGCTGATGCAATAATGTTCCCAGAAAGCGGGTGCCCGCAAGAGGGGCACCATGCAATATGTAAATTAGGGGGTCGCGCTAGGGTCTCCTTGTTAACGCGACCCGCCGCGGCTGCCGGTTATGAAGACAGACACCAGTAAACTTGACCTCGGTTTTCATAACCTGCCTGTCTGCCAGTAATGAAAACTGAAGCTGAGTTTACCAGCGTCGGTCTTCATAACTCTGCGGTCTGCAGAGTTTTGTTTTTTTTTAAAGTTAAAAAAAAAAAAAGTACAGAAAAGCAGTTTTTTAAAATGATTTTCTATACTTCTTTTACCTGTGCTCAGCTCCAGGCAGGCGTTAATAGCTGAGCGATAAATGTGCGCCTGAGACGCACATTTATCTTTTTGCATGCGGAGTGAATGAGTAATAGGCTTGGTGCTACCTTTTTTCGTTTTTTTTCTTTTTAACTTCTATGTTTCTTCCACTTTTGTTTACCTTTCTCTTTTTTCATAGTTATCCCTTGTTAACAATTTTCATTGTTATTAATGTTAAATGTATTTGACAAAGGTAACTTTTTTTCCTGCATCTCCTGTTTTAATGTAAACCAGTATGATTTATATATTATACAAGAATGTCGGTATATAAAAATTAAACATAAATAAATTAAATAAAGAACAGTTAGCCGCAGCGGCACGAGAGAGGAACGCATGGACTTGGGAAAACCACAGTATAGCTATATTCCCAGTCCTCTCTGTGGCAACCCTTCAAAATCGCTGACAGCAACAAAACACAAAGGTGGAATCGGTATAAAATGGACTTTATTGAATCTTGCCCAACTCTGGCAGAGTTTCGCTCAACGAGCTGCCTCAGGGGCTTCAGAGCCACTTGAATTGGCTCAGATTAGCACTGACATCTCATATGTCATAATTAGAGAAGCATTTATCAGCGAGTTAACCTATTTTAAAACAGATACTTTCGACAACAGACCACTGTGAGAGCAATAGTTTCACGATTCTACTCGCCGCTCAACATAATGCTGTGCAGAGATGCACAGCATTATGGCTCTGAAGCCCCTGAGGCAGCTCGTTGAGCGAAACTCGGCCAGAGTCGGGCAAGATTCAATAAAGTCCATTTTATACAGATTCCACCTTTGTGTTTTGTTGCTATCAGCCATCTTGGATCGGTGACCGGTTTGTTTTCTTGGACCAACCCTTCAAAATCGGCAATCTTTTCGAGAAGTCACAGCTTTTCTCCGCAGCAAATCTGTGAAATACAGATGGACTCACCCATTTGGCCTCTCCTTTTTTCTTGATGGCATCATGCACAAGTGTTTGACTTCGGAAGAGGCCATCCCTAGCCTTTCGAATCTGGGCTATGCAGTCACACAGCCTTCTCAGAAACCCCCTGGATCTTCCTCTGCTCGCCCTCCCTACCCGGCCTAGCAGTGGGTGGGGAAGCGCAACAGTCAGCTTCGCAGACAATCTGGGGGATCCTCTTCAAGCCAGGGCCCTGCCTGACTCCCTCAAATGCTCGGAGTATGAGGAAATCTAAGTCTCTTTCTGCTAAGAAATACACACTCAGTTATATATGTCTACAAGCGTTTTACTGAATGCTGAACGTGGTTGAATTGTTTAAAATCAGTTTTGTTTTTTCAATGCTGTGGAATGGGGGGAGCTGGTGGAGTACCAACTCTCTCCCCCGACTTGGGATGGGAGTTAGTCTGCATGGAGATTATGGCAGACAGTGCTATATGGGTTTACAGGAATGTTTGGGTCCTCACAGGGTTCATGCTAACTTTTCTGATGTTATGGTTGTTGATGTGTTGCTCCTCCATGCTGCATATTTTTTTGCTAATGGTAGTTCAATTCTTATATCTCATCCTACACTACTCCAGATATATTTTCACAGATGGTTTCCCAGGCTTATGATATTCCCATGGCTGGTATTCCTTGCTCAATATATGGAATGGATATTTCCTATATATTTCTTTAACAACCCAACATTGCATAGATGGCTATGATAAATATACTATCCATAAATGCCAAAGGTCTCAATGTCCCTCAAAAGTGATCCCTTCTTTATAGAGAGTTAGCGGTCTCTAAGCCAGACATTGTATTTGTACAGGAGATGCATCTCACTCGTAGATATGAATCTCTTACGCAATCATCTAAATTTCACCACCAGTTTTTCTCTGCAGCCAATAAATCTGCCAAATATGCAGGAGTGGGCAACTTATTTGCATCTCATATGGTGTTTGAATGTAAGAAGTGTATATCAGACCCTCAGGGTCGTTATTTACTGCTCTGTATCACAATGCATGATCTTGATTTCACATTTCTTAACGTGTATGCCCCTAACAGGGAACAGGCTGTATTCTTCAGGCACTTCCATCACATTATAACTCAACATGCTTCTGGTCATCTAATCGTGGGGGGTGACTTTAATGTAACAATGTCCCCTTCTTTAGACACCTCAAGGGGTATTCCCATATGGCCATGGTTCATACCAGAGCTCTTAAGGATCTTTTGATCGAGAATAATTTAGTAGATTCCTGGAGGACCACTTTCCCACACTCATGGTCTTATTCATTCTATTCCAAGCCGCACGATTCCTATTCGCGAATCGATTACCTGATGGTTGACAAAAATCTCTTCCATAGGATTAGTAAGCCCGAAGTAGGTATAGTGTCATGGTCAGATCATGTGCCCATCTCTTTGCAAATCCAAATACCCAACGGAGATCATGGCTGTAAATTTTGGAGACTCAATGACTCCATATTACAAGACCCCTCTTTTGTACAGGCAATTCGGGATTTTTTCACAATTAATGCTGACTCAGTTCCCTCTCCAGTTATGGTGTGGGATTGCTTTAAGTCCTATATCAGGGGTCATTTCATCTCTCACTCATCCTATATTAAAAAGCAGAAGGAGGCAGCCTGTTCCCAACTGAGGGCCAAGATTGCGGACCTTACGTGTCAACATGCTAAAACAAGTTCCAAGCAGATATTAGCCCAGCTTACCAAATCCAGAAATGATCTGCACCGGCTCGAATTAGGTCATATTACTCATGCATTAAATCTTACCAGACAAATACATTTTGAGGGGGGAAATAGAGCTGGCAGGGTCTTAGCACATCAATTAAAAAAAGCAGTCCTTTCAGAACCATATCCTTAAAATTAAAAACGAGAAGGGGCAAATTGAATCTACTAATTCGGCCATCACGCAACAATTCCTCAAATTTTATCAAGACATATTCTGCGGAGTCCCATATTCGGACATAATTCACTATCTCCAAGCCCTTCCCCTTCCCCGTCTCACTCTAGAAATGCGTGAATGCTTAAATGCGGAAATCACAACATCGGAAATTCTCAACGTCATAAAAACCCTCAATATGGGAAAAGCACCGGGTCCCGATGGCCTAACAGCCAAATTTTACAAGTCTTTTAGCTCCATTCTAGCCCCACATTTACAGAGTCACTTTAATTATTTACAGGGAGGGGGAACATTAAATCCAGATTCCAACACAGCTGGCATCACTATAATAGCCAAACCTGGCAGAGAACCAGCCTTATGCGCATCATATCGCCCAATTTCATTAATAAATTTGGATCTCAAACTCCTAGCCAAAATCCTAGCAGATAGGATGAATTGTTTCATAGCACATATTATCCATCTCGATCAGGCAGGTTTTATACCTGGCCATATGGCTAGTGACAATATCCGTAAAATCATAAACATCATATGGGGGACTGTTCATCAAAAGTCCGAGCATTTACTACTGGCCATAGACGCACAAAAGGCCTTCGACATGGTCCATTGGCCTTTTCTATTTCACACCTTACAAGAAATGGAGTTTGGGCCCTTTTTTCACAACTGGATTCAGGCTCTCTACTATAAAACCTTCGGCTAGTCTAAAAATTAATGGCCGTTACACTACCCTCTTTCCTGTACGATGGGGCACGAGGTAAGGGACACCCCTATCACCCTTATTATTTGCTTTCTCGAACTTCTAGCCATTACAGTCCGGACCAACCCGAAAGTGCAAGGCTTTTCTTTTCACTCATGTGAATCCAAAATGTCCCTGTTTGCGGACGATATTATATTTACAGTAGGCAACCCTATCACATCCCTTCCAATGATCGAAGCGGATCTAGCACATTTCAGTGCCATCTCTGGCTTCAAAATAAATTGGGACAAGTCCAAGATCTTTAAATATCTCCTGCCCACAGGATATGGTTCATAAATTGAAGGAAACACATGCTTTTAAATGGGCACCCACTAAACTTAAGTACCTTGGGGTCTATTTGAGTAATAATATATCAGATCTCTTCCAGCTCAATTATGCTCCCCTAATCAAGAAAGTTGATTTAGACCTAGATAAATGGAATTCTCTTCCTCTCACGTGGCTTGGCAGATTGGCGACCATCAAGATGAACTTACTCCCCAGGTTCCTCTACCTTTTTCAGACTTTACCTGTGATGGTTAATCGAGTGACATTGCTGCAATGGCAAAGAAAGCTGCTTCGATTTCTGTGGCGTCATCTTCCACCAAGAGTAGCAAAAAAGATTCTTTACCAATCAAAGTCTGTGGGAGGTCTGGGCTTACCCAATTTGACCTGGTACTACACAGCGGCACAGTTACGCCCCATTATCGACTGGCATTGTTCCACCGCCCTCAAACCATGGGTAACTCTGGAGCAGGAATGATCAACACCGGTGCCTTTAGCCTCACTCCTTTGGCAACCTAATAAGACTTGGCATGCAAATATCTCCCTAACGCCCTGTGCGCGGCAAACCTACAACGTGTGGAAACAATGGAAATATAAGCTGGTGGGAAACTTTGACTATTTCACGCTCACCTTTTTATTTCACAATATCTTGTTTCCTGCAGGCCTCCTTACCTCGGCTTACGCCCTCTGGAAATCCAGAGGTATCAGCTGCCTATCATGTTGTGAAATAGGGTTCCCCTACTTCCTTTCTCAACACTACAGGAGACCTATCAACTACCCTCAATGGAATTCCTTTCCTACATGCAGTTGCACCACTTCCTGCTTCATATCCAGGCCAAGGGCCTCCTATCTCCTTCACGTTCTCTGTTCGAAGGTTACTGTGCGTCTCCCAAAGCTATTGGAGGTCTTATCTCTAAACTCTACCAGATTCTGGCATCATGCCCGTTCATTAAACATGTTCATATGAATGCCTGGGAACTTGATCTCCAGAGATCTCTCTCTGAAGAGGAATGGTCCATTATATTCTCCAAAATCTCCCGTAGCAATGTATCCACCCGGATTATTGAAGCAAAAGCCAGTGCATCCCCGAGCCCAGCACCATGTATCGACAGCAACTGGTGCTGATGCTTGGCCCAGTCCTTCCCCATGCCAAGGTCAATGATGAGGAACCCAACCTCCTCAGCCTGGAGGAAATAGACGTTGCCGGAGACCGACCATTATCGATGGAACTGATGGTCCTGCCAATGTCAATGGCTTGGTGTCTATCAGTGCAGCTCCTTGGTCTTTCAATGCAGATGTCGCCGGCTCAGACTTTTGACCCGAAGAGTTGCTCCATTTTGCTGAATCGAAGTCTACCTCCCCCTTCAGGGTCATCTAGGTGCATAAGAGGCAATCCCAGACATCATGCGATGCCCCTAGGCAGAGGACACATCTCATGCAAATCTGTAATGGTCATAGTCCTTGGGCACCGGGGGCACTGTCAAAAACCAGACATGGCCGTGTTGGACAAAACAAAAGGGATACTAATGGAAGACTATGGCAAAGCGAGCTCACTCACACCACGATGCTTACAGCTCCACAGAGAGACTGGAGAGGAACCCCCATGTGGATGTAGGGTACAGGGCATGTTGGACATGCCCAGTGTGCCTAGTAAGAGTTTTAGAAACTTTGACATAAATTTTCTGCATTGGGGCTACATCTGTCATCACCCATGTGTGAGGACTACCTTCCTGCTTATCCTCTGAGAAAAATTGCATCAATACACTTTTCAGACCATCACAATTACTCTGTCATCTCCTATCAGGACCTAGTTTGGGTAGGTCTGGGCAAACAAAAATGTTATTACTTGTTTTTGGAACTTCAAATCACATTCATTACTATATCAATAGCTAGTCAAAGAATTCCATAAAATTGAAGCTGCAATAGAGAACGATTTCTGTCCATTTCCTGAAGGAGAAGCAGCAAGTAATCTCTGTAAAGAGGAATGTAATCTTAATGAAGCATACCAGGCACATTTATTGGACAGACTAAAAAAATATCTACTGCCTTATGAAGCATGGTATTATGTATGTTATTAGGCCTATTGTAAAATGTGTTGGGTGTGGGCTTTGCCTGCAGAAATGCATGAGTAACCAAAAATTAAAGCCACAGATACAGAGTTTTAAACTAAGTATTTTCATTTAGCAGATGAAATCAGAGGTAAAGATGTGTGCATCAGATCCGATCCAGTTATAAAAACAAAACAAAAAAACCCTTTATAATCATATAAAAAAATCCATTAAAACTAATGGGGTACCCCAGGTTGAACTCAATTATAGCCAAATCAGTCTACTTTCACATCACTTAAAGAATTCAAGAAGTGTTGCAATAAGGTAGAGCACACCCTGTCATTTCTCAATATTGAACTGTCAGCTGGGTTAATGGGAGTAAGATATTTAAGAATAAATGCCATTTCTTCAATACTTTCCATATTAAACTTCCTCAGGAACTATTAATGACACAGTAGCTTGGTTGTTCCATTATTTTGGTCCTTCTCACCCTCACAATAATTATATACACCACATCATCTTGTAGCAGGCTTTCATTACTCTAGGCTAGGACTGCCTGTGACTCTAGCAGTACTGACATGGAGAATCAGCAGTGTTCATAATTTCACTTAGTAATACCACAAGCAAAAGAACTTGTGTGTATAGGAACCACCGGGAAAAAATGAAGCTAATATTTAAGTGGCAAGAGACAGTCACAAAGGCTTCAATTCTGCAAGATTCCTGAATCATCCAAATGGCCAACTAAGAATGCTCAGTTCACTGCATTTTTCTCTTCATGCTGGGGGGGGGGAGAACTGGAAGATTTGGGCCAGCTGTTTGTCTCAGAGATCAGCTCTTACATATAATTTCTTAGCCCAGATCTGAATTTAAAAAAAAAAAAAGACTAGAGACCTTGGGTGACCAGACAAACATGAATACACACAACTATAAAACAGATGACAAATCAAGAGTCAAGACTTAAGATGGTGGCCACGCGTTCACACTCTCTTATACAGAAGGGCCACAAGAATCTACATAATGTACAGTAAAGCCACAAGCAGAACATGAATTATGCATATGCAATCAAAGCAAAGATGAGGAGACTTGGCAAACATCCAGACTGAAAGTACTGCTTAAAACTAGCAGTAATGTAGGCTTTTTACTGTTACCACAGAATCAGAGAATACAGCACTTTCCTGTGTGTTCACCAAAATTAAAGACACCCAAAACCTGGTTTTGAAAGCTAAAAATAACAGCAATCAGGAGACAAAAATAACCAGAAAAGCTGCCCACAATCTTACACAAAGTATCAGTGCATAAAAACACTTTTTAAAATTAGCATGTTGCAATATTTACTTCTCAAGAAAGTGTTATGAACTACTACTCCTTTTATTGCTTCTTGCTACAGCACATCATCTATCCATGGCTTTTCCATCAGCATCTTGTTTTCTTTGGCTGGACACCTATTGTAGAATTTTAGCAGCAGAAAGAACAAGGAAGCATTCACATCTAAATGCATGCAAGTGACACTATTTTCAGGGCGTGCCAAAAATTGCTTATACAATTAACTATATTACTAGCTGCAGAATTACTAACATCATTCAAAAGAGAACAACCCTAAATATGGGTACAAGATATTTATCCCAAACACCATCCCAATGGAGAATTTGCCAAGAGGCTTTGGAGCTTTGAGTATTATGTTCATGAATCGAACCAGCAATCATCACTGCTGACCAATGGCTAGGACTTACTCCCTGAAGGGAGTGCTGAGAACATTATCTCCACATCATTTTCAGCACTGACTGGCATAAAGAGTAGAAACTGGGCCATGACCTCTGTTGCAGCCTGCTTGGCTGTTACTCATCTAAAGTATCCTCCATGAATGCCACCACAGTCTCTACTAGACTCATGACCACCATATTTGCAAGAAACCCAGCAACTCTTGCTGGACCCAAATTAATAAAGACCTATATATCCCCCCAGATAGCCACCTGGAGGGCCAGAGGGACTGTAAACTCACCATTTAACCTGCAGTGCCATCCTAAATCTGTCAATAAACAGTGTCCTTTGCATTTTGAATGCCTTTGTGGACTTTGACAATTTTTTGACCACCCTTTTGTTTTTGTGGGAATCCCTAAGTTGGCTTTGGTCTTTCACCATTTTTGCTGTGCTGTGAGTTTCAGAGGAAACCAGGAGATCGAACCACCTGGCTGCCTTTGGGAGGGAAGATCAGACCTACACGAAGGCTATCGTCCCAAGGGGCCTCCCTACCCCAGTCTTGGCTCCTAGGGAAAATGAACTTAAGGAATACTGTTACCCCGGGGCCATGCCTCCTCCTTCTGGACTAGCTCCGTCTGCCTTTCACCAAGTGCTGGAGGCAGAGACTACAGACTTCCTCTCTGCTGGGCCAGTTTATATGGTGGAGACATCAGAAGGGAATCGTTCGCACTCTGCCCCCATCTGTTGGTAGGAGGGAGAATCCCACAGGTCACTTGTCTGGCAGGACAAAGAGAACAATGAGGGAAAAAGTTTTGAATCTGCTCATTTTCCTAGAAAATAGAAGGGGGTGATGAGAGTTAAATCCAGAGCTACAAAAATAAATAAATAAATACAAAAAAAAAAATAATCGGCAACTCTATAAGAACATTAAATATCCATAAATACTTCAGACCTTTTAAGCTTAGCTGGATAAGAAAAAGCCAGAAGGATGTTACCAATACGACTTCCAATATTAGAAATAAAATTGACATGAATCTTGGAGTATTCAAAGCCCCAAGTCCCACCATGATATAAAACTGAACGTGTTGGGCAGAATTTGGATGCCCTAACACAGGGGTCCCCAACCACCGGTCCGCGGACCGGGACCGGGCCGTGGGAGTTTTTTGCCGGTCCGCGGCACCGCCAAGCACCGGCAGGTGTGTCGCGCGCTCCCGGTCTCTCCCGCTGCCGTTGCTGCCGGGCTGTCAGCACGTTCAAGCCCAGTGGGAACGGCAGCGGTGCTAGAAGACGCTGTGCGACCCGCAGCTGGGCCTTTTCCTCTTCCCACGCCTGCCCCCTCCCGTGACCCGGAACAGGAAGTGATACACGGAGCAGTGCGCGGGAAGGAGAAAGAGCCGTGCCGTGTGATAAGTAGCAGCGGCAGCTGCAGCGTCGGTCCCCGAGCAATTGAAGCAGCCGGTAATCGAGAGAGAGCAGCATGAGCCTCCCGCGGCCGATGGGATTCTTCTTTCTTGGCCTGCGGGGGCTGGAGGAGGAGGCTGCTGCAGCTACCATTTGTGCTCGGGGGGGAGAGAGAGGAAGTGAGTGAGAGAAGGAGAGAGAAGCAGCCAGCCAGCCTGTGTGTGATTGACTGGTCAGAGAGCTGATGTGTGTGTGTGTATGTGAGAGACAATGAAAGTGACTACTCAAGGAGATGACTGATGTGTATGTGAGAGTGTGAGACATTAGTCGGGGAGGTGACTGATTGTGTGTGTTTGTGTGTGTGTGTGTGTGTGTGTGTGTGTGTGTGTGAGAGAGAAAAAGCATGGAAGTGAGAAGTCTGGGTATGTGGGAAAGCATGGGCGTAAGAAGCCTGGTGTTGTGGGGGTGAAAGAAAGCATGGGAGTGAGAAACCTGGGTGAGTGTGCATGCATGAGAGAGAGAGAGACTGCTTGGTAAGGTGACGGTGTGTGTGAGAGAAAAAGACTGGTGTGTGTGAATGTGAGAGAATGTGATTCAGGGAATGAGAAGCCTGTGCACGTGGAGAGTGAGCATGGGAGTGAGAAAACTGGGTGTGTGTGAGACAGCATGGGAGGGAGAAGCCTGTATATCTGAAAGAACATGGGAGTGGGAAGCCTGTGTGTGTGTGTATGCATGAGTGAGATCAGGTGACTGGTGTATGTGTGTGTGAGAGAGAGAGAGAAATAAAGTGATTATGGGAATGAGAAGCCTGTGCATGTGAAGAGTGAGCATGGGAGTGAGAAACCTGGGTGTGTGTGAGACACAGCATGGGAGGGAGAAGCCTGTATATCTGAAAGAGAACATGGGAGTCAGACTGGTGAGTGTGTGAGAGAGAAAGAAAGTGATTATGGGAATGAGAAACCTGTGCATGTTGAGAGAACAAGCATGGGAGTGAGAGACTGGTGAGTGAGTGTGTAGGAGAGAGAGAGAGAGATATTATGAGAGTGAGAAGCCCATATATGTAAGCACAACACGGGAGTGGGAAGCTGTGTGTGTGTGTGTGTGTGTGTGTGTGTGTGTGTGTGTGTGTGTGTGTGTGTGTGTGTGTGTGTGTATGGCATGAGAGAAACTGTTCAGGAAGGTAACTGTTGTGTGTGTGCCAAAGACTGTTTGGGAGATGATTGGTGTGTGAGAGACAGAAACTGGTCATGGGGGCATGACTGGTATGGTGTGTGTGTGAGAGACATGGGCACTAAGGAAGAGGACCATAAGTATAGAGCTTAGCTTCTACTGCTGCTTCTGGTGTGTACCACGGCCTGCAGGGAAGGGGAGTAGGAGAGCTGCTGGAGGGGGTAAGTAAAGGTGGCTTTTTAAGTTTATTTTTCTTGACTGCCATTTTAATTGTGTGATGTCTGCTTTTTTGAAATATTTTATTGGTGTTTGGAGAATGTTTAATAGTTTTTAATTATTGGATGTTATTCTGTTCATAGCTGTTTTGAAACATTTATTCTGCTTATTAGTATAGTTTTACAATTATTTCTGTGTGGGGATCTATAGCTGCTTGCTAGTTCTGATTTCCTAATAAGAGGTGTATTGGTTTTTAGGACCTGATTTAATATTTGTAGTGTTGCCTTTTCATAGATAGGGTTGCTCCTGTTTGAGTGTATTCCATAATACAGGTGTAACTGTGTGCGGATTAGTTTATGTGCATTACTACAGATCCTGGGAGTATGTTAGGTCGGTTCTGTGTCTGTTACCGAGATGAGATATTTTGCTAGCATGTAAGCGTTTGTATCGGTCTTATTTGTTGTGTTTTCTCAGAGGACATGCATTGGTGGTAAACTGCTGTCTTTTCATAAGTAGGGCTATTGAGCCTGGAAGTAGAAGGAGTTTGAGTTGCTGTTACAGAGATGTCACCAGAACATCTTTTTTGTAGGGTGAGTTGTATGGGGAATGTCATAATTCTGCTTTACATCCATTATTGTGGGTCAGGGGGGTTCCCGTGGATACAAACTGTACTTTTACATCTAGCCCCGTGACGATCATGGGTCACTGTGTCATGCATGTGAGAACCTATGGTGAGTTGAGTCACATTCACATTATAAATGTCATAATTAAATGATAAGTGTGCACTAAAATCCAACCCCCTCCATAACCCCGCCCCCATATGACCAAAGCCCCGCCCCTACCCCGCCCTGCCGGGCCATGGAAAAATGGTCTTGCTTGAAGCCGGTCCCTGGTGCAAAAAAGCTTGGGGACCACTGCCCTAACATGTCCATCACCAGATGGATTTATCTATAGGAACTTTTCAGACCCATAATATTCCCCAAACCATGTTGTCATTACAAACAAAACATCCACTTTTCAATTTCTAGTCTGGTTTGAGGACACAGAAGCAAAATGACCCTTGGTTTGATATTTAATACTTCTGGTAATTGCAAAGACTCTGCAGCTTTCAAATCAATCCACTCTAGAAACCCAACATGCTCCTGGTCAAAGTGGGGAGTCAGGAGACAAATTACTAGTACCATGCAAAATCTTATCTTTGCCACCACCTGAGGAAGCAAGCTCCATGGAAGAAAAGCATACATTGACCTTTTCCAATCGCGGGCACAGCATCTATGACAATTATCACTATCCCAGAAGCGACAAAAAAAAAAATCTTAAACTTCATGCTGATGGAAGACACCATTAGAATAGATAGATAGATAGATAGATATCCCCCTTTTTGACAAAATTAAATTGAGGTCCTCTGACACATGTAAGAGGAGTGGTGTCCCAAAGCATCCCTTACTAGTCATGTATGTATCCCCTCCAACACACAGCAGTGTGAACAAAGGTAGTTTTGTAGTTTCAGAGATACTCCCCACTAAGAGGCATCTAAGTTTGAGTATTTAACAGCATTGAAGGGAACTCATAAGCTTCTGTGCTTTCTCCAAGGAGGCACTCCAGAAAGCAAGATCAGAGTCTCTGGAGCTGTAGGTGAATGTATGCGCATGTGTGAGCGTGTGCTTAAAGCAGTTGTCACATGCTCTGAACAATAATCTGGTGTCTATTCCTACTGAATGTGATATTGCCTAACTCGTTTGGATTTTTGTTTCTGTGATGAATGTTACCAGATGTACACTTTGCCAAAACATTTCCATTCCACAACTATCTCAGTAGTTTTTGGTTTTGTAATGATCCCAGTTTGGTGTGTAATTTATTAGATGTAAAGAGCAAGTCCATAGCCCTAAGGGCCCTGGAAACATATCCTTTCCCCTGTCAAAAGAACCCAGGAAGCCCTGCGGGGTACCATATTATAGCCCTCAGCTACCAGCTGTGCCACTGTGCCTGAGAAAAGGGTAAAATGCATTTCCATTCCATTGGGATAAGACACCCAGGCAGGCATACAGCAGGAAACCTGAAGCCAAACAGACATAACTCAAATTGATCATAAATTCACAGAACTGATCCCTAGTCACTGTGTTAGGCAAGGGACGGTGTGGACAAGAAAAATTAAAATTTCATTCCAGCATGAAACATCTCGATACTATTCCTTTTGTTTTAGCGGAAAGATCCAAGCAGCAAGTCACTTGAGGAAGTGCTGCTTGGCTCTTAAAATAGACATCTTTAAATACTTCTCTTCATAGGTGTGGTTCGCTATAGAATCTTCTACTCTGTATGAACCCTTTATTTCAAATGCAACAAGAGGGAAAAAAAAAAAAAACCGAGTGTTCTTAAAATGGTTTTCTATTTATTCAGAAACAAAGTAAAGCTAACCAGCTTAGGATTACATTACCACATTCAAATTCTGAAAGATGGTAGGATAATGGCAAATACTGGAAATAAGTTATTAAAGAATATCCATGGAGATACCATGACTACTTGCCTGTCTTCAGATATGCAAGATGGATCAACTGTTTGATGATGGACATTGAAGTTAAAAAAAAAAAATAAAAATGTTTGGGTTGAGAAACCCAAACATTTAATGCCTGAAAATAAATGAATCTCTTCCCCCATCACCCTGTCTTCAACCTTCATAAACATATGCTCAAATATACTCCAGCTAATGTATTGTAATAGCCCTGTATCAGGACCACATTCTGTTTCTGTAAAGTTGCAAAACTGGACTGGGAGGCACGGCTGGGAAACAGCTATTCTAGAAGTCAGTGGAAAACAGGTTTGCAAAAATTTACAACTGCTGTGCTCTGGTAAGGCTTGCTCATGAAACAAAAGGAAAGCTGTTTAGTTTCGATTTACTACACCTCCTTTCTTGTAAAAATCAAATCAGTTTACAATAAAATATGAAAACAGTACAATACTACTAGACAGTTTATAAAAGGTTATACTAAAAAGTCAAAAAATAGAATCATAAAACTAAACCAAATACAGACAGAATGACAACAAGATATTATATTATATATTCCTCAATTGAAGCCACACACAAACATGCTGATGGTGCTAGTGGAGACTCCATGGGGATGCCCTTGATCTGTTTATAAAAGCTACCTTGAAAAAATAACAGAATTGAGTAACAATCTCAGCTAATCTCATAAAATTCTTCTTCCGCTGTGGCACTTCCAATAAATCCAAAGACTGTTCAATAATATCAAGCGTACATAAGAAGTAATCCTTTGTACCAAGGGCTGAAGCATCTGATCAATAAAAAATTTAGCTGCTGGTTCAATAGAAACCCTGGGTATCTTAAAATAATTCAACATTTACAGTAAATGTGTAATGGATAAATACAACCAACTAAGATACACACACAATCAATAAGCAGCTCAGAAAATCACCATAAGTTCTATAAGTAAATAATGTCTAAGATCCAATAGATTAAAAAACTACGAGTCAATGGGAAAAAGAATTACTACTTCTAATTCATCCTAAATTGTTTCTTGTCCTTGTGTTATCTGCTAACAGTTTAATTTCCTGGACAATTCTACTTCTAATGCCAGTTTTTTTTAAATATAATTTCTTGGTTTGAAGAGCTAAATAGCAATAATTGCGTGGAACAGAATAACTACTTTGGACATACTTTGTTCATACAGAAAAAAGCAGATGATCAGCAGAAGAGCCATATGATCTCTCAAATATTTCTATAACCCATCCACAAAAGAACACAGAAAATTCTTTTGAAGTCTGATTTACCAAGCTTTTAATAAGATTTAATTTCAGACACACTTTTGATTTTTTAAAATTTTACTTATGTTTATTTTGTGTATCTTAGTTGGTTGTATTTATCCATTACACATTTACTGTAAATGTTTGTTGAATTATTTTAAGATGCCCAGGGTTTCTATTGAAAATTGAGTGACAAATTGTTCCTAATGCATGGGGGTAACCTGCATGGAGCAAGAGTTACCACCCAAAGCAGAAGGCATAAGGGAACCTGTATGGAGCTGCAGTTACTACCTGTCACAGAAGGCGGGTGGGGAGAGGGAGGAGTACCTGCATGGAGTGGCTTAGGATATTGAAAGAACCCACTTTATTTGTGGGAGATGAGGAGTTTATCACGGTGGAATGCTGTGCTTAACAAACAAACAAACCTACACCCAACATCTCAAAACCTTATCAAAAATGGATTTAAATAAGAAACCACTCACTTCTCCATCATCACCATCACCCTGTTTTCAATGTCATTTGCTATACAAACTTTATTATATTGGAATCGTTTTTGCTACCCTGTAAATATTTTGCTGTCAGTTAACTTCCCCCCTTTTTTCCTGATCCCAGTTATTTACTTCCCTGTTTTATTGTAACTGACACTCTCCGAACCATGCTCTTGTTACTGTGGTTTGAGTTCTCTTTACCTTGCACAATTTGTTAAATGTAAACCGGTTTGATGTGATTCCGGTCATGAAAGCCGGTATAGCAAAAATAATAAATAAATAAATAAATGTGCCTATGTCCTTATGCTGTTAATAATTTCAACCTTTAAAACACATATGGAGGAGGTTACAAATAAGATTGAGAGAGACTCTTTACCCTTACAGTCTGCATTTCCAAAGGAGGTGTTTGATGCCCAGTTACTTGAATGTAAAAAGCAGCTTGACAGAGTTAAGGGGGAAACGAGAAAAATGAAATTGAACAAATTTTATACGGATGAAAAAGATTATACTGTGGGTTATGAATTTCAGACAAATCTGAAATTATTCAAAACTAATCTGAAAACCTGGCTTTTTAAACAAGCATTTTATAAAGATAAAGAAAAGGAGAAAAATAGTTGAGCGATGAGGATGCACCAAGCTAGAAGTTTTTAGTAACCACATAAGCATATTAATGTTAAAAATCAAACTGCCTATTTTGTTACTAACAATCAGGTTTAACTTACACACCCAGTTTATTATTTTAAATTGTTACCGTACTACGATGGCACACGAGTAATTTGTAATCCATACCACCCATATTTCTCTTTATCGTGCCCTTCTGTAAACCGTTGTCATGGTATTTAACTTAACGACGGTATATAAATAAAATAAAATAAATAAATAAGAGACACAAATCTGACACATTCTCCAGGCAGGCCGATAAGTGTCAGGGATTGACTCCGTTTGAACCAGCAGCTACATTTTATTGATCAGATGCTTCAGCCCTTGGTACAAAGGATTACTTCTTATGTATGCTTGATATTATTGAACAGTCTTTGGATTTATTGGAAGTGCCACAGTGTTACTCAATTCTGTTATTTTTTCAAGGTAGCTTTTATAAACAGATCAAGGGCATCCCCATGGAGTCTCCACTAGCACCATCAGTAGCATGTTTGTGTGTGGCTTCAATTGAGGAGAGATTCATATACCTGTCCCGCTTATTTAGATTTGCTACCTTTTGGTGTAGGTACATACATGACCTATTTTGGATTTGGTCAGGCACTTTGGAGCAGTTAATGGAATTCTGTGATTGGATGAATACTCTTTTTTCCCCTCTCCCAGTTAATGCAACCTTGTTATAATGTAACTTTTATGCTCCTTCTAAATATCTGTTGTTGAATTGTTGATTATAGTTCTGCTTAGTTCGATGTAAACCGAGTTGATTTGATGTGTATCAAGAAAGTCGGTATATAAAAGCCTTAAATAAATAAATAAATAAATATTAACTTGATATTTACAATGCAGTATCATATTTCTCAGCTCCCCTTCTTGGATTTGACTGTGTACAAGGATGGTAGTTTATCTACTTCCATCTATGTTAAACCCACAGAGAGAAATTAATTATTGCATTTTAAAAGTTTCCATCCATGTAAATTGAAGGAGAGCATCCCTATTGGACAATTCCTTAGATTCAGACATAGCTGTTCCACTGCGTGTGAATATAAGGTTCAGGCCAAACAACTTTTGCCGAAATTTGAAGCCCGTGGATATCCCCATAAGTGTGTCAAGAGTGTATATAAAAAGAGGTTTATATGCAAATAGAGACAATATTCTGATTCCCACTCAACGGACTCCAACTGATCGTGTGATTTTTAGCTTACATTATTACTCCAGGGCTTCTGCTATTAAACAGATCATTCTGAAACATTGGCTCATCTTGAGTTCTTTACCTGGTTATTTTGAACGTCCAATATTTTCTATGAAAAGGGGTGGGAATTTGAGGAATTTACTTGTTCGTGCATCCAATAAGGGTGAAATTAGATCAGTAAAGCAGGGGCAATTTAGGTGTTCGGAATGCTAGGTATATCAGACTATTTTGAATATACATACATTCATCCACCCCAGCTGAGGCAACCATACAAACTTATGGGCCATCATACGTGCCTCTTTGTAGGGGTGGTATACATCATTGTATGTTCATGTAATCTTTTGTATATTGGATATACTACCTGGGAGATTCAATTAATTGAGCATAAAAGCTGTTTACGTCCAAAAAATGTGTGCTCCATTAGTCAACCACTGGTATGAGTTTTCACACCACATAGACAATTTAAGATTGTGTACTATGCCAGAGGCAGGATCAACAGTATCATGGGAGATGGAACAACAATTTATATTTAAATGGAATACTATGGCCCCTAACGGATTAAACAGAGATAGAGTAGGAGGCATTCTATTGATTTGTTCTGCATGGTAATAATGGTTGAGATTTGAGTCAGCTATCAGAAGGCATGGGGATAGGTACTTAAGCGTGGTGATGAACTGCAGTGCTAGTTTTGGGTTATCTGATTGCTGGTTGAACAGTGAATGACAGTCTTAAGAGCTATTTTGGTGGTTGACGGGAGAGTAGGAACGTTTTCTATTGGTTTCCAGGGGTTTTTAAAGATGGCCAGCAAGGGTGATGTTCAAATGGGCGGTGGTGTCCACTGAAAGTGTAGGAGTGTTTCACCGATTCAGTTATCAGAATCTTATGTTGAGTGAGCCTAGTGCGTGAGGTAAGATGCTTAACAATTCCACATTAACGTAATTCTATAACTCAGTGTAATAACTGTTGAACATTTACAAATATTGATTTTGTTTACAGTGAATGTGCCGCGTGTGGATTTGAAGAGGAGTAGCAGGGAATAGTACATTATATTGGAGCTGTTAAAAGATCTGGAGTCATTATAAGGGTATTTATTTTAATCTCATGTACCGTATGTAGTGTGTATGATGAAGTTATGAATAGTTAATATGTATTTATTTTTCAGAATTGTCACGTGATTAATGGGGGTAAAAATAGGGTGCCGTGAAAGCACCCAGTGAAGATTATGTTTGTAAGTGTTTGGATAGTAGAACTGGTATAAATGAAATAGTTGGAATAAAAGACACTGAAGAAGATATGTTTATAGGTTTCTATTTTTATTTGTTTATTTATAGCATGGATAACAAAGTTATCGACATCCCTGAAGCGAATCAATATGATAAAGAGAGGATAAGTAATATCCCCTGACAAAGCCTATTGAGGTGAAACGAGGGACCTTATTGGGGTTGATCGAAGATACCATGAATTTGGATGGTTTTGAAGATATTTACAGCGGAGATAATGAGAAACACTTGTAATAGTGTGTTTTAGTATGGGGATTTTTTTAACTTGTGAATGAGATGTGTGTTGGTATGCATATATGTTTAAGGTTTTTTGATGTGGGTATTTGTCTACACATTTATTAGGATGGGGTGCGATGCCACATTGTATATTTAAAAATAAGGATACATGTTTATGTATAGTTATGTAAAAAAATAAAAGCAACAATTGTTTTTGATATGACAATAAAAGTATTTTGTGTATAAGTTGAAATGACTTTGTATAAGGTTAGAGTTTTGTAAACCTCTGTTTGGGAAGTGTAGTGGTTACTAGTGTACAGAGGGGATTATTTACTCTTGTTTGTTGTACTATGTAAAACACACCATAAAGTCGATATTCAACGTGCATTCAGCGCTAAACAATCAGATAAGTAGGTCTTATGCAGAGAAGCAGCAGTTGCTGAATATACACCTATGTTCAGTGGCTGCTGCTTAGCCATATAAGTCACTTATCCAGCTAAAAAGTTAGCTGCATAAGTTGTGGGCATGTAGTGAGCAGATCAGAGCGGAGCAAGCTAGCCACATAACTTATCCAGCTAATTATAATATAAAGGATCCTAAAAAGGAACACAGGGAAGAATATCTGGTGAAACTAGGGACACAAAAAGAAATCAAGAAAGCAAAAAGGCAGGCAGAAGAAAGATTGCCAAAAAGGTAAAGCGAGGTGACAAAACATTTTTCAGATATATCAAAGAAAGGAGAAAGGTCCGAAGTAGTATATTGAAATTGAAAGGTGATAAAGATCAATGTGTGGAGAGAGACAAAGAAATGGCCGAAATATTAAACAAAAACTTAAAGACGACCCTAGAGAAGGACTGTCACTAGTTGACAAGACTGTGGATGGGGGTGAAGTAGACTAAACTGTTTACAGAAGAGAATGTATGGGAAGAGCTAGGAAAACTGAAAGTGGACAAGCCATGGGGCCGGATGAGATATATCTCAGGATACTGAGGGAGCTCAGAGATGTGCTGACGAGTCCACTTAAGGACCTGTTCAATAGATCCCTGGACATGGGAATGGTGCTGCAAGATTGGAGAAGAGCGGTGGTGGTCCCGCTTCACAAGAGTGGGAGCAGATAAGAGGCTGGAAACTACAGGCTAGTTATCCTCACCTCGGTGGTGGGAAAATTAATGGAGACTGCTGAAGGAAAAGATAGTGAACTATATACAATCCGATGGGTTGCTCGACCTGAGGCAGCATGGATTCACCAGGAGAAGGTCCTGTCAGACAAATCAGATTGATTTTTTTTTTGATTGGGTGACTAGAGAACTGGATCAGGAAAGAGCGATTGATATGACTTACTTGGATTTTAGTAAAGCTTTTGATATGGTCCCACAGACTCATGAACAAAATGAGAAGCCTGTGAATGGGTACCAAGGTAGTACCATGGATTGCAAACTGGATGACTGACAGGAGGCAGCGTGTAATGGTAAATGGAACCTACTCTGAAGAAAGAACGCTGTTAAGTGGAGTGCCACAGGGTTTGGTTCTGGGATCAGTTCTGTTCAATATCTTTGCGAGCGACTTGGCGGAAGGGACAGAAGTGGAGAGATTACTTACCTGATAATCTCGTTTTCCTTAGTGTAGGCAGATGGACTCAGAACAAATGGGTATAGTGTGCTCGTGCTAGCAGTTGGAGACTGATCTGACGTCAGCACGTAGTACATATACCCCTGCAGGAAGTGCAGAAGCTCAGTAATCTTCCTTGCAAAAGCATTATGGATATATGTGTGACTGACCAATTGATTAACTGAACATGATTAACCTGACCGATTGATAGTAGCTGGAGACCGCCAGTGTTCTCAACCGGAAGGCGTCGACACCCGGCAGGGTGGATGCCCTATGTAAGAAAACATGGCTTACCTTGAATCGGTGAATCCCCATGTACATCGGCAGCCGGGCGGGATGCTCAGTCCATCTGCCTACACTAAGGAAAACGAGATTATCAGGTAAGTAATCTCTCCATTTCCTAGCGTGTAGCAGATGGACTCAGAACAAATGGGATGTACAAAAGCTACTCCCGGACTGAGTGGGAGGCTGCCCGAGGTCCGTTTAGGATTGCCCTTGCAAATGCTGTGTCCTCCCTGGCCTGGACGTCCAGACGGTAGAATCTGGAGAAGGTATGGATGGAGGCGTTGCCGCTCTACATATCTCTGCAGGCGACAGCATCCTAGTTTCTGCCCAGGAGGCTGCTTGTGCTCTGGTAGAGTGAGCCTTGACTCGTAGAGGTGGTGGTTTTCCCGCTTCTACGTAGGCCGCCTTGATAACTTCTTTGATCCAGCGAGCGATAGTCGCCCGTGAGGCCGCTTCTCCTTGCCTCTTCCCACTGTGAAGGACGAACAGGTGGTCCGTCTTTCGTACTGCTTCCGACATTTCCAGGTATCTGGACAGCAGCCTGCCGACATAGAGATGACGCAGTATTCGACCTTCTTCCGACTTCTTCAAACCTTCCATGGTTGGCAAGGATATGGTTTGGTTGAGGTGGAAGTGTGAGACTACCTTGGGTAAGAAGGAAGGAACCGTGCGAAGATGGATAGCCCCTGGGGTGATTCTGAGAAACGGATCGCGGCAGGACAGCGCTTGTAGCTCCGAGATGCGGCGTGCTGAGCATACGGCCAGCAAGAACACCATCTTCAAAGTTAACAAACGGAGGGACAGGCCTCGGAGGGGTCTGAAGGTGGGTCCCGCTAGGAATTCCAAAACAAGGTTGAGGTTCCACAGGGGCACTGGCCATTTCAGTGGCGGGCGAATGTGTTTGACTCCTTTCAGGAAACATGAAACGTCTGGGTGTGTGGCAATGCTGTTGCCGTTACTCCTGGGGCCGTAGCAGGATAGCGCTGCCACCTGAACCTTGATTGAATTGAGGGACAGACCCTTCTGAAGTCCATCTTGCAGGAAATCCAGAATGATGGGGATTTTAGCGGCATGTGGATTGGTGCTGCGAGTTTCGCACCAGGCTTCAAATACTCTCCAGATCCTTATATAAGTTAGTGATGTGGAGAATTTGCGTGCTCGGAGGAGTGTATCTATTACCGACCCCGAGTATCCCCTTTTCTTCAGTCTAGCCCTCTGAATGGCCAGACCGTAAGAGAGAATTGAGCTGGATCCTCGTGGAGAATGGGACCTTGTCGCAGCAGGTCCCTGTGAGGGGGCAGGGGTAGAGGATCCCCTGCCAGTAGTCTTCTCATGTCTGCGTACCAGGGTCTTCTTGGCCAGTCCGGGGCCACCAGAAGAACTAGGCCTCTGTGCCGCTGAATCTTGTGTATAATGGCACCCAGCAGGGGCCATGGGGGAAAGGCATATAGCAGAATCCCCTGAGGCCATGGCTGTACCAGGGCGTCGATCCCGTGGGATAGAGGATCTCGCCTGCGACTGAAGTATCTGGGTACTTGAGCGTTGGACCTGTCCGCTAGTAGGTCCATGCCCGGAGTCCCCCACTGATCCACAATCATCTGGAAGGCCGTGGATGACAGCTGCCATTCCCCCGGGTTTAGGCTTTCTCTGCTGAGGAAGTCTGCCGTGGTGTTGTCCCTCCCGGCGATGTAGACGGCGGAGATGTCCTGGAGATTTGCTTCCGCCCAAGCCATCAGGGGGGCTATTTCTAAGGATACCTGCCGGCTTCTGGTTCCGCCCTGTCGGTTGATGTATGCCACTGTGGTGGCATTGTCCGACATCACTCTGACTGCTCTGTTTTGAAGTCTGTGGGCAAATCGCAGGCAGGCTAACCTGACTGCCCGTGCCTCTAGTCTGTTGATGTTCCACCCCGACTCTTCTCTGTTCCACCGCCCTTGGGTGGTTAAGCTCTTCGCAGTGTGCTCCCCAGCCGCTCAGGCTGGCATTTGTAGTGAGCAGGGTCCAAGTTGGGGAGGACATTTTGGACCCCTGGCTCGTGTGGCCGGACTGCAGCCACCACCGTAACTGATTCCGTACTCTGGCCGGTAGAGGTAGATGCACGGTGTAGTTCTGTAATCGTGGGCTCCACCGAGATAGGAGGGCACGTTGTAACGTAAATTGGAATGAATTCTGGATTTACCAGACATTTGCATTGCCGACTGAACTGTGTAACTTAAATAGTAGTATAGAAAGACAAATCTTTCATTTGAACGTCCAGTCGATATGACAATTTTGGGAACCCAGAAGGGAGTTTCCCAGGAATTCTGTATCAAAGCTGTTAACTGGAAGCTGAGACAGGATTATCGGTCCAGGAGGAACCAAAAAACCAAACTCCAGCATGTCACTCAGCCCGCGTGGACGCCTCAGTGCGCCGGTGCCCGTGTGGACACTTCGGCATCAGGTCTCTTGTATGTTGGTGTTCGCGTCAGCGCCTGCATGGACGCTCCGGTGCCAGGTCTCTTCTTTTGCAAGTCGGCGCTTGCGTCAATGTCACAGCGCCCACGTCAACACTCTGAAGCTGCAGCACCCATATCAACATTTAGACTGTCTGGCACCTGCGTCCACACTTCAGCACTGCGGCACTCATCGGCGCTGTAGCGCTCCGGCGCCCGCATCAAGGGTATGGCGATCCGGCATCCGTGGGGGCGCTCACATCGACGTGGCAGCCACTTTAATTAGCGGTGGGTATAAGTACCACTGTGGTATCTGCGTCTGTGGTTAGGCACCTTCCATTCAGTACGGCCGTCTTGTGTAACATCAAGCCGCCCGCTATTCAGCCTACTGCAATCATACCCCTCCCCAGTCTCCACTCAGTACCAGCTCAGGTACACCGGGGGGGTCCGAGGAGATTAGTCGAGGTAGAAGTTCTGAGAGGGGGAGGGGTGCCCCGAGATGTTAAGGAAGATCTCGTAAGGGAAGGCTGCTGAAGAAAAGAAATTTTCATTTTTTCATTTTTTTTTAATCAGATGAATATGGATAGTTTTAATTCCTTATTCTTCTTACTCTTTTTTTTTTTTTTGAAGAGAGGAGAAGTAGAGAGCTCCGCGTACTCTGTTGCGCGGAAAAAAATCAGACTGAGGAGCCTGAGGTAATCCTGTCAGGATACAGGAGGGAGGGAGTACCTAGCTAAAAGTCTTGTAATAGACTTTGAGAGCTCCGCCACCTAGTGGCACGGAGGACGTACCAATACAGCATGGCTAATTCAGCTGCATATCTACGTGAAAATATTTCTTCACAGAGATGGCGGTGAAAACAAAAACAGTGAAGGAATTCACACAGTAATAGACACAGTAGATTCCCTAAAAGCAAAAGGATGGAAATAAAGAAAAGAGTGCATGGGGGTAACGGGGGGGGGGGGGGGGGGGGGGTAACTTGGTGTGGCAGTTGCTACCCTTATATGCCTTGATACTATTAATGCAACTCCATCGTTGCTCTCTGCTTCAACAGTAGTAGGAAAAGGGGAATTGGATTCAGACAGCAACAGGGTCCCGACTTTTATGGTTTGGGGAACAAATAAACATGGGGGAAGCTTGCTGATGCGGCTTTTACTACCCTTAATCACTAACAGGCCAATACAGTACAGTGCGTTGCATTCCTGTGGAGCTCACTGTTAACCGGCATTTGGATGCACGTTTGACTAAGGGGTAATAGTATGTCGAAAACGCACGTTCAAACCCCCCCCCGAGACTAATAGCGCCTGCAACATGCAAATGCATGTTGATGGCCCCACTAGTCATTCCTGCGCGACACAGTAAGTAAAATGTGCAGCCAAGCCGCACATTTTACTTTAAGAAATTAGCACCTACCCAAAAGTAGGCGTTAATTTCTGCCGGCGCCAGGGAAGTGCACAGAAAAGCAGTAAAAACTACTTTTCTGTGCACCCTCCGACTTAATATCATGGCGATATTAAGTCGGAGGCCCCAAAAGTTTAAAAAAAGTTAAAAAGTAAAAAAAAAAAAAAAAGTAAAATGGGCCCACAGCTCGAAAACCGGACACACAATTTTGTCAGCGACCAGTTTTCCGAACCCGTGGCTGTCAGCGGTTTTGAGAACAGACGCCAGCAAAATTGAGCATTGGCTGTCAAACTCGCTGACAGCCATTGCTTCCGTCTAAAAAGAGGCGCTAGGGATGCGCTAGTGTCCCTAGCGCCTCTTTTTACCGTGGGCCCTAATTTATTTAAATTAAGTTACTGAATCGCGCGCACAGGAGAGTGGTCTGTGCGCTCGCCCGCTCTCCCACATGGTTTACTGTATCGGTCCGTAAGCCTGATACTTCTGATGCAGCTCCAACATTGCTCTCTGCTTCCACAGCAAGGGTTAAGGGAAATTAGAT
Organism: Rhinatrema bivittatum; assembly: GCF_901001135.1. Lineage (NCBI taxonomy): Eukaryota > Metazoa > Chordata > Amphibia > Gymnophiona > Rhinatrematidae > Rhinatrema > Rhinatrema bivittatum. The sequence continues at coordinate 242,459,233 of NC_042620.1, forward strand.
TCAAACAGCATCAGAGGGCTCTGACTTTTATGGTCTGGGAAACTGATAAGCATGGGGGTAATCTGCACAGTGCAGCAGATACTAGCATAAGCTTGCTGGGTAGACTGGGTGGATCATTTGGTCCTTTTCTGTGGTCATTTCTATGTTAGCAATATACGGAGTTAGCCATATAACTTATGCAGCTAACTCAGATGCGCCCATTAGCAAGTCTAGACTTAATCAATTAGAGCTTATCTGGCTAAGCGCTTAGTTATATGCGTATATTCTGCGGCTTAGCTATGCTGCTGAATATACATCAGACCGTAGCCAGATAAGTAATATCCAGCTAAAGTTACTTAACCAGGCAGCTCTGAATATTGGGCCCCATATGATTTAGCTCACAGCTCAGACTGCAATTCAAAATTGAGTAAGTTATGGAGGGAAGATGGTAGCTGCTTCTCAAGTGACATTTTCCATCAAAAGAGCAGTACTTAGAGCTAATCTTCAAGGTGACCTTCCCTTCAGCCCTCCGGACCTAAGGGCATAATTATTTTATTGAATGTAATATTATGTTTATTGGTTTTGTGTGTTTTAATTTGTATACTGCTTTGATTTTAACTAGAAAGGTGGTATAATAAGAAATAGCAGAGATACTTACCTGTAACTGGTGCTCTCCAAGGACAGCAGGATGTCAGTCCTCACACATGGGTGACATCATCTGATGAAGCCCAGCACAGAAAACCTGTATCAAAGTTTCTAGGACTTTGACAAAGTCTCTCTGAGCATGCATTATAACATGCAGCTATTCACTCTTATAACAGAATTCTATGAAAAAGCCTCTGAAATGGAAACCCAACTCCATGGGAGGCAGGCAGGTCTCGTGAGGATCGACATCCTGCTTTCCTCAGACAACACCTGTTACAGGTAAGCAACACTGCTTTCTTGGAGGACAAGCAGGATGGCAGTCCTCACACATGGGTAAATCCCTAGCTACAGGCAACCTCAACAAAAAAGGGGGAAGAATAGGTGCCAATGGTTGTTTTTGTTGGCAACAGGCCTTTTTTGTATATGCATACAGCCTAACAGGAGGCCCATCTGAACAAAAAACAATGGGCCCTAGGTGGGAACAGAGTGGGGCTCTAAATCTCAAACAAATTCTGAAAGACAAATTGGCCAAACCTGCTGTCACATCAGCCATCCCTGTCCAAACAGTAATGTGATGTGAACAAGTACAGAACTCCACATTGCAGCTCTGCAGATCTCCATGGGGACTGCTAGCAAATGGGCCACCGACAATGCCATGGCTCGGACAGAGTGAGCATTCACATGACCCACAAGATGCAATCCCGCCTGGGCATTAATAGAAAGAAATGCAGTCTGCTAGCCAATTGGATAGAATCTGTTTGGCAATGGCGATTCCCACACTGTTCTGGTCAAAAAACAAAACTGGGTGGACTTTATGAGCTTTTGTCTGCTCCAGATAGAAAGATAAGGCTCTCTTGATGTCCAAACTATGCAGAACCTACTCACCTTGGTGGGTATGAGGCCTGGGGAAAAAATGTTGACAGGATGACTGATGGAAATCTGATACCACCTTAGGCAGGAACTTAGGTTGGTCTTATTAGAGTACCCTATCATGAAAAAAAAAAAAAAGCTTAGTGTAAGGTGGATAAGTCACTAAGGCCTGGAGCTCAATGACTTTCTAGGTCAGGTATTTCAGGTTACAAAAGTGCAGTGGCTCGAAAGAAGCTTTCGTCAGCTGAGCTAAAACCAAGCTGAGAAGACTTTAGGGGATGCCGTAAGGAAGGCTTCAACTGAAGCAGACTCCGCATGAAACATAAAACTATAGGTTGCACAGAGATGGGCTTACCTTCTTTACTATGGTGATAAGTGCCAATCGCAATAAAATGAACCCTGAGTTGGTTTTCAGACCAGCGTCTAAGAGGTGTAGAATGTAGTCAAGCAATTTGTGTTGAGCAGGAAAAAGGGTCTAGTGCCTTTTCACACGCCACACAGAAAATTTCCTCTACTTCATTCTATAGGGCTTTCTGGTGGAAGGCTTTCTAGAAGCTAAGAGGAGATGAGACATATCCTCCAAGAGATTGAGGGGATTCCAAGATCAATCTCTCAACAGCCAAGCTGAGTGCGCCATAACCTGATTGATCTGGGGAAGTCCTGAGTGATGAGATCTGGGGAAGTCCTCAGTCTGATCAGTTTCTTGATGGATAACTCCTAAAGGAGCAGTAACCAGACCTGCCTCAGTCAAGGGGCACTATGAGAATCAGTCCCCTTTTCCTCCCTGAGCTTCAAAGTCTTCGTCACCAGCAGAGCTTGAGAATACCTATACAGGAGACCCTGGCCCCAATGGAGGACAAAGGCATCTGAGGCTAGCTTGAAGTGTGCCCTATACTTGGGGTCTCAAACAGGGGTCTCAAACAGGTCCATCTCTGGGGTACCCCAGAGGTGGAAGAGCAATTTGCTACCCCTTGGTTCACAGACCACTCGTGGGGTTGGAGGCATAGATTCAGTCTGTCCGCTATTCCATTCTACAGACTGGTCAGATAAGTTGCTCTGAGCATTATTCCTTGAAAGAGGGCCCATGACCATATCTGGACCACCTCTTCAAAGAAGGAAAGAGCCCATACCTCCCTGCTTGCTGAAATACCGTATTTTTCGCTCCATAAGACGCACTTTTTTTCCCCCAAAGGTGGGGGGAAAATGTATGTGCGTCTTATGGAGCGAATATAAAAAAAAAACCAAACAAAAATCTAACAAACACCCCCCCCCCCCCCCCCGACTCCCCCAAGACCTGCCGAATTAATTTCCTGCAACCCCCCACCCTCCTGACCCCCCCAAGACCTGCCAAACGTCCCTGGTGGTCCAGCGGGGGTCCAGGAGCGGTCCGGGAACGATCTCCTGGGTGTGAGCCGTCGGCTGCCAGTAAACAAAATGGCGCCGACGGCCCTATGCCCTCACTATGTCACTGAGACCGACCGCTGCTATTGGTCGGTCTCAGTGACATAGTGAGGGCATAGGGCCGTCGGCGCCATTTTGTTTACTGGCAGCCGACGGCCCTATGCCCTCACTATGTCACTGAGACCGACCAATAGCAGCGATCGGTCTCAGTGACATAGTGAGGGCATAGGGCCGTCGGCTGCCAGTAAACAAAATGGCGCCGACGGCCCTATGCCCTCACTATGTCACTGAGACCGACCAATAGCAGCGGTCGGTCTCAGTGACATAGTGAGGGCATAGGGCCGTCGGCGCCATTTTGTTTACTGGCAGCCGACGGCTCACGCCCAGGAGATCGTTCCCGGACCGCTCCTGGACCCCCACTGGACCACCAGGGACGTGTGGCAGGTCTTGGGGGGGTCAGGAGGGTGGGGGGTTGCAGGAAATTAATTCGGCAGGTCTTGGGGGGGTCAGGAGGGTGGGGGGTTGCAGGAAATTAATTCGGCAGGTCTTGGGGGGGTCAGGGGGGGTGGAGGTTGTTAATTTAAAGGGTTGGGATGGGGGGGGGGGTTTTGGGGGTTCCCACAGAAAGAAAAATTTTCTGATCTGGGGAGTGGACCGAAATGGCCCTCCCCAGACCCGAAAACAAAATGGGGAGAAAAAAAAAAACTATGCACTCCCCTAATTTGCTCCATAAGACGCCCAGACGCAGAGCCGGTTTAGCACAATTTTTTTTTTTTTAAATTTTCCCCCTCTGAATCCTAGGTGCGTCTTATGGTCAGGTGCGTCTTATGGAGCGAAAAATACGGTAGTACATCGCCACTTGGTTGCCTGTTTGAATCAACATAATTTTGTTGGATAGAATCTCTGAAAGCCCACAGTGCGTTCCTGATTATCCAGAGCTCCAGGAAGTTGATCTGAAACAGACGTTCTTGGGCACAAAGCCCATCTATATGCACATCCCATCCCAGGGTGGTTACATCCATTGTTAAGACAATTTGGAAAGATACCCCCCCCCCCCCATTCTAAACTGGAAATCTCAGCACCAGGATGAGTCCCAGAATGATGCAGTGACCTGGATGTGGTCCAAAGATCCTGAGTGTCCACTGGGCTCTTCATGTGCAGGTATGCCAGGGGAGAATCATGCGTGGTTATGGCCATGTGGCCAACAACCTCAACATGTGCTATGCTGACTGCTAGCTCCTTTGAATCTCTGTTGCCATGGACAGAGGTGATGGTCCTTTGCTGCGGCAGAGAGGCCTTTGCCCTACCTTATCTAGCAAGCCTCTGATGAACTCTATTTGAGGTGACAGGCTGAGATGAAACTTGTAGTTGATGACAAACCCTGGTGACTTCAGCAGCCAAATGCCTCAGCCCCTGCTTGAGAGGTGCTCTTGATCAGCCAATCATCCAGACAGGAAAACAAGTACACTCCCAATCTGAAAAGATGTGCTGCCGCCACCACGATTAAGCATTTTGTGAAGACCCATGGGGCAGACGCTAGCCCAAACAGCAGAACACAATATTGGAAGTGTTGGTTTCCCCATCACAAGCCTGAGATGCTTCCAGTGGCTGTGGAAGATCTCGATGTGAGTGTATGCATCTTTGAGATTGAGAGAGCATAGCCAATCCCCTTTTTGAAGAAAAGGGATCAAGATGCCCAGGGAAAGCATCTTAAAAACTTTTCTCTTTTTAAAAATCTGTTCAAGGCCCTTAGGTCTAGGAAGAGACAGAGTCCCCTGGTTTTATATGGAATCAGGAAGTACCCAGGAGTAGAATCCCTGCTCCCTCTGCCCTGGTGGAGCAGGCTTCACCGCTCTGGCTGTTAAGACAGAGGAGTGCTCCAAAAGTAACATCACCTTATAAGCTACAGGTCGCCAAAACAGACTGAGGGCGATTTGGTGGGACACCTAATAAGTTTAATTTGTGCCCTCTGCAAATTATGCCAAGAACCCACTGGCCCGAGATTACACTGGGTCACTGGCTCACGTAGAACCACAGCCTGCCCCCAACCAGAAGGTCCTTCGGGGTACCAGGATTTTGGCTACACTCTCCAATCCAGTCAAAACATCGTCCCAAGAGTTAACTGAGGTGCTGCTGTTGTCGGGACCAAGACTGCAGAGAATAGTATATCCTCAGGCAGAAGAAAGACTTCTTTGGGCCCAATCTCAGAGATGTCCTAGATGAGGAGGCCAGATCCTGAGTGCTCACGGAGAGTTGCTGGAGTGTTGCACAATGATCACATATCTACGCTACTGCATCCTTCCCATGATCTCCAAAGAGATTCTCTCCCATGCATGGCACATCCTGCACTTACCGGCCCTTGAAGAGCTGGTAGGTGCTATGCGGGCAATGAGCAGAGCTCCCTGAACACACCTTCCTCTTGGTTCTCGAATTCCTCCCCGGGGAGCTCCAAGGAGTAGGTCTAATTATACTTGACTTTTTTGAGAGCAGATTCAACTGCCACCGAGGAATGCCATTCTGTTTGCCCTTGGAGAAAAAAAATGTGTCACTCAACATCTTGGGGACAGAGGGAAAGGGAAAATGGGCTAACAAAAAGTTAAACAGCCTCTTACATCTCTATATATTCTTAATGCTGTGCAGTTTAAAAAGTTAAATCAGTACAACAGCAGCACACACTTGCCAGCCCAGAATATCTGCAGAGAAACTGGCAAATGAGATGGAAGTTGCATGGTCTCCAAGAAAGAGGGGGGGGGGGGGGAATCTACAAAATAATATTACAACAAAATGGTCAAACTGAGGGTAGCACTACCATGCACAATAAATATGTTAACAAGTAGTAAAGGAAATATATATAGCTAAAATCTGGACCAACTACAATACAGGACTGGGAAAAATAAAGTGTAATGTTAATGAACAAACCTGTTTTTAGATCACAAAAAGCTACAATCGAAGATCAATTTCTGTGAGCTGCTCTTTGGCATCTCCCTGAGCCAAGTCCAAACAGCAGCTCACAGACAATGAGAGCTCCAATCGTAACATTTAGTGGTCAGAAGACAGCTGGAAAAGGGAGACACTGGTGTACCAGAGAATTTTCAACATACATATGGTTTGGGGTTTTTTTTTTTTAATTTTATTTTTAGGACCCTCTCCTCCCCTCTATTAAAAAAAAAAAAAAAAAAACTGTAGCCTGCAAGACAAATCACGGCCTAGGTCCCCAATTTTTATAGTCTAAACATGTTCTGTGTTACAGCTTCTACATGACAAGCAAGACCAACCCACATTACACAGTACAAGACAGTCAGATTACAGAGCTAAACTTTCCCACAGTGCTAATTTTAACATAACTGTTTGCTCTAGTTGCATCCCTTTCAGAGCTGTTTCCTGTTTCTTAAATCAGAACCACATGCATTTCACCTGTCTGATTAGAGTTAGGAATTCCTTTCAGCATCACTTAATCTGATTACATATAAAATTTGGAAACAAAAACCAGCAATGATGTTATTCTTTTCCAAGATCATTTTGTAACCCTCTGTTCCCATAATCAGAGGCCTGAAAATAATGTTAACCAATTTAAAATGTTGCTTTAAGTAGGCTTTCAAGATTTAATGGACACTTGATACTGGAGGGCCCCCATTTTAGAAAACCATTCAGTTTCACAATACTATTACTGGAGACTCGTGTGCTGTCTAGTAGTAACTTAGCTTCCTAAAGAATCCATTTTTCCCTGAACAAATATTGGAGCCCCAAGGCAAGGCCAGCTGTCAATCACAGCCCTGACTGGACCCAGCTCCCTGCACTGCAAAACACTTCTTTTTGCCATGGTGCTGTCTTCTGTGACAACACAGCTGGCTGGGCCCTGCACAACGTTTACTAAGTAGACTCTTGAAAAATTGTGTGTGGGGGAAGGGGGTGGGCAGTTTTGCCAAAACTGTAAAATATTAAGTAACTTAGGCCTGGATTTATCAAAATGCGATAAGTATTGCATGCGAAAGCAAAAGGGGCGTGGTTTACGCTAATATACAGTTTATCGCAATTTGCGCTAACTACCTATGCGAAGAGCTAAGTTAGTGCAAATAGCGATAACATTTTCAGACTTTGCGATACGTGCCAGGCCTGTTGTATTTCCTGCATTCAACCACTGGGGGACGAGAGAGAGCGAGCGAGACTAGCCATTATGCCCTCTCCCTAGATAGGTATTTATATCCCTATGGGAGGCCCACCTAGTAACTCGAGGTGAAGTTAAGGTATTAGTTTAGGGGGATAGGGGCTACTTTGACATTCAACGTGAGACGTACGAACAGAACAGTGGTCTCTTGTGAAGATTTGAAGGTCTTCGGAGTGAGGAAACTCACCCAAAGATGAGATTTGAGCAATGTTCTCTCCACCTAGCTCAATGATGGCCAACCTTTTGAGCTCAGTGTGTCAAAATTCATAAAAAAAAAAACGAGCATAACTCGGGTGGTGTGTCACTTCTAGAAAAATCCATAATTTTGTGATATTTGTAGCTCTAATAACAAAAAGTTATAATTTAAATATATGTACTGTATTTATTAATAAAGCAAAAAACATAATTCTTTACCTTACCTGCTTAGTGACTTTTTTGTTGCTGAATTTCATTGGCTAAATCTTCAACTGAAGGTTGGTATTTCGTACACTTCAAGCCCAAGCAAGCATTACAAACTTCATCTGTCAGTCGGTTTCTTTTATTGGCTCCCCCCACCATCCCCTAGGCAATGTACACATTCATTCTCACACACAGACCCCCAGACAGGCACCCATGCATTCACACACATACACCCCCAGGCAGAGTCCCTTTCATACACATGCGCACACTAAAGGCAGACCCCCTTTCTTTTGCCAGCAACCTCGGAACCTCTCTCATTCCTCTGCTGCCACTGTCACTGCTGCCGCATGGCTATTGGGGAGGTGCCGATTGCTGCTACTGACACTGAAGCCCATTCTGCTGCCTCCTCTGTGCAGGCCCCGTGGGCTTCCACTTTCTCCATGCTGATCTCATACATTGTGAGATCTGCATAGAGAAAGTGCTACTCTTGCACCATTACCAAAGATTACATGTGCCAATCACTAAAAAAAAAAATTTATTTTTTTTTTTTGCCTTTGCTGTCTGATCTTAGTTTTCTAATTGGTTGGTCACAGGCTTTTTTTTTTTTTCAACCTTCCCTTTCTTATTTTTTTTTTGCCAATTCCTTTTATATTGTCTTTTTTTCTCCATCTTTTTCCCCCAAACACACAGTCACGTTCTCATTCTCACATGCATTTCTCTCTCTCACACACACACACAGGCTCTTCACTGTCACATGCTTTCTTTCATACAATCATTCATACACACACACTCTCACTGGAACATGCTGTCTGACTCTCACACACAGGCTCTCTCTCACTACCATATGCTGTCTTGCTCAAGCACAGGCTCTCACTGTCACATGCAGTCTCTGCAAACATTCAGGTCCTCACTCTCAAACACAATCTCTCAACTCATCTCATACACGCATACACACACACATCCTCAGCCTCTCTCACCTCTGGGCCTCCTCTTCGCGGGTCGCCACAGGATGGACTCTGCAGCGACCCTGATCTTCTCGGGCCGCGGTGGCCCTGCTACCGGGCCTCTTCCTCTTCTCGGGCCGCTGCGACTTGGAAATCACGGCGGCCCGTAAGCGCAAGTGCTGCTCCTCTTCTGCACGCGCTGATGCTTCTCCTCCTTCCTGCCCACGCAGCTCCGGCAACGTTTACTTCCGGGGCCACACAGACAGGAAGGAGGAGGAGCATCAGCGCGTTTAAATGCGATCTTTTTCTTCGGGCCGTGGTGACGTGAGCCTCACCTTGGCCCTGCCTATCGCTGTGCCGCATGAGCCTCCCTGCGCCCGGGGGCATTGGGGGGGTGGGGGAATACTAAAAAACAAATTTTAAAGGGTCAGCGCAGCCGGAAAAAAAAAAGGCTCAGCACAGCCGATAAAAAAAAAAAAAAAATTCCCGACAGTCCATGAAACGCTGCGCGTGTCAGCAAAAAACGTCTCAGCGTGTCACCTCTGACACGCGTGTCATAGGTTAGCCATCACTGACCTAGCTTGATGGACTCTCTACCTGGGTAACAAGCAGCTAGGTGGAGAGAACATTGCCCAAATCTCATCTTTGGGTGAGTTTCCTCACTCCGAAGGCCTTCAAATCTTCACAAGAGACCACTGTTCTGTTCGTACGTCTCGCGCTGAATGTCAAAGTGGCCCCTATCCCCCTACACTAATACCTAAACCTCACCTCGAGTTACTAGGTGGGCCTCCCATAGGGATATAAATACCTATCTAGGGAGAGGGCATTATGGCTAGTCTCGTGCTCTCTTTCCTTCAAATCAACTAAAACAGGCCTTGTAGGATACATCATGAAATGCGATAAAACCTTACCGCCCCGTAACGCAAGTTATCGCACGGCTTAACACTACTGAAAAAGATGTAGTTAAAATCAGCGTTAAGTCTGTGCGATAGCACTTCGCAGACAGGCAAATCCAGCCCACTCCCCGCCCCTAACTCCTCCTGTTTTTCAAATTTGCATCGCACCATACGATATGGTGCTATTGCATGCATTAAAGACATTTTTGCATGCGGTAAGGGCCTATAGCATGCGTTAACAGGGCTTTTCACATGCGATAAGCTCTTAATGCATGCGAAAATGCCTTAGTGCATTTTGATAAATGACCTCCTTAATGGACTGTCAGTGTGCATTGCTATTAAATGTCACAACTGAACATACAGTAGCCCTTTAAGTTACAACACTATAGCAGAACCAAAAAAATTCCTCTTATAGAGACTATTATTCACACATTACCTGACACACTGGATCAGAGAAGTCCATATCAGTTGCAGCTTCAAATAAAATTACAAACATAAATCGAAGCAGAAAGCTCAGTCTGATCACTGGGTCCACAATTGCAAAGATGCAGCCAAAAGACAAATAACTAATTTACAAAATCTGTATTTGACCCCTGGGTAAATGTTAAGTAGCCATCTGAAATATTATAAGGTGCACAATATTCACAGCAAGCCACACAACATAACACTGTTTTCTTTCTACACTTCTGAGTTTCTATGGCATTTCCGGGAGTTTATCTTGTGGATTTTTTTTTTTTATCCTTATTGTGGCGTACATCATGGCATACAAAGCTCTCTAGGGCAGTTTTTATAATTATTAAGCAAAACCAAAAATTAGTTTGATTTTGCATAATAATCGGTGTACTTCAGGAAGTATGCAACTAAGAGTGAATGAAAACAGTAATAGTTTCCATCTTTAAAAAAAAAATGTATTCAAGGAAACATTTCAATATAGGAAGTGTGCCAAGAAATCTATTTGCATCTATGCTCCTCCTCTGACTTGATCATGTAACTAACAAGAATCTATGATGTTTATTTTTCAAACTGACAATTCTGTTCATCTTTAAAAGGCCAGATGTGCAGCTAAAGGGTTTTTCTCATTTTCTTCTGAGAAAAATGCTCGGCACATCTGGTCTTAAGTATCTAGATGAACAGGTAATATGAATACATATCAAATCTGTACCGACTCACATATGCTGTAGTAAGTTTTTGATGGGTTTTTGAAACAGTGGAAATGAGGCCTGCAAATTTTTCTGAAGACTCAGTCTTCATCCCAGTTTTCCACCTTCAAAGGTCTCTGCTGCTCCTTCTCCCCAGATGGCATAACCAGGGCAGCTCCAAGGATTCATGCCAGCCCTTGGACTGGAGAGCCACATCTTCTGAAGTGCACGCTTAGCACCACCACTACTTGTTGGATGGCAGGTTGCCACAGTAGCAGATAGTTTGCTTAGGCCTGCGGAGGGAAGAGATTATCCCCATGCACTACCAGGTCCAACCAATAACATAGGGCAATGGTTTTCATCCATTTCTGGTATAAAGACACCTCGGGAGAGTGGGGCAGGGTCACTCATGGAACTCACATGTGTGAAGACAGTGGAGTTTGCCTAGTGCTGAAAAGGGACCAGCTGTTCCAGGGCCGGGTCTGGCAGCTTTGCAGTGCCCTTCACATAAGCTCAGGGAACTTGGGTTCCACAAAGTCAGACTGAAAAACACTGGGATAGAGTATCTGCACCTAGATTACCTGTGCTATAATGTACATACTCAGCAAATCCAAATGTGGACACCCATTCCCTGTTGCTCATTGCCCAAAGTAGGAGATAACTAGGCAGCCTTATGAATTGCTAATTGTTAATGGACCTGTCCTCAAGAATCTTGTCTAAAGCTTTATTAAACTCAGCTATACTATGAGCCTTGATGAGGACTAGATTTAGGTATAGGCATGTGCTACAGCAACAAATTCAGAAGGCACCCAAAAGTTGGTACCTCCCCACCTCCTTTTGCTCTCCAATCTCTGGGAAACCTCACACACTAATTTAAGTCCAGTCCTGACCTTGACCACATCCCCCATCAAACTCCACAACTTAATTCTGTGTTTACTGAAAAAAAAAAATGCTATCTTAACACATTTTAAATCTGTTACCAGGTAGGTAGTTTCATGGATGGCCTACTACTGATCTACTTAATTCCACCATAAATGTTGTACAGTATTTGAAATTTACAGGAAATCTAAGATTTAGCAGGTTAATACAGATTTCCTGCAAATTTCAAACTCGACTACTGTTTGGAGGCAAAATATGGAATCCCAAAAGCATATCTGTAAAATCTGAAATTATACTAATCAAATGGAGCTTTGTTTGGCTCCAGTAAAGGTGATAATTTTCTAGGTTGGAGATGCCTAGCACATAAATCATCTGTGCTAAATCTATCATAAATATGTAAAATACTTTATGCTTTTTTTCAGCTAAAATGATTTACAAAATCATTACCCAGTGATACAAGCACCTCTTATTCTTAGGCAAGAAAGCAATGAGGAGCTTTTCTCCGTTTTCTAGAAGAACATTTGTAAAACTTCTTTGTGGCCTAACCACTTCTACCATTAGGAATCTATGTAAATGGACGTGCAGTTATTTTTACAGAATGCCATGCAAACATCACCGTGAAGCATGCACAACTAAATAGTGATGAGGATGGGAAGAAAATTAAATACATGCTATGATCATTACAAAATAGTACATTTTTTAAAGTAAAAATAAGGGATAAAATATTAGGCAACAGAAGAAAAGTCTAGGAGCAAGACAACAAATGTCAATCCACAGAACCAGTAAACTGATAAATTGATAAGAAAAGCAGCAGCTATTCACTGTTGCTTTAAATTAATGCTACAGTATCTTTGTTAGCACAGGCATCTCTCACATAAGTATGACAACTTTCGCCATTAACACTGTGACAGATTTGTCTTAACTAATTTGTAAAAAGCTCTCTACCCAACAATTTTTTTAAGATTACCTCACCTATTTCTAACAGTTCTAGAGGCCTGATGCGGCTACTCTCTGATCTGCATGTAAACTATTTATAAGATGTCTATGCAAATTGCTACTTTGGTGCCATTTCCCAATAAATCATACAGTGCTGACCACTATATATTAGAATGTAGTAAGCTATAATTGAAATTTCGCTAATTTTATCATTCCATATGGATCAAGGTAGCCAGCATACCACCTCGTAGCCCATAGCAAAACCCAAAGATATGCATGTATTAGATACACATTATTCACAAAGCCTGAATACAATTAATTACAGCATGGCCAAAGGGAATAGTAATTACTGTAGTCTTGGGTCCCCATTATAAAATAATTCTCAGGGGACTATTCACAAGCATTTAACAGCTTGTTTCACTTTTTAATCATAAATATTATATAATTTAATAAAATTTCAGGTATCCAGCCCTAACAGTGCATTCTGCCTTGAAGCAGGTAAGTGGGCTACATGACCTCTTACAATCCCTTCCATTCCTCTATGATTAATACAGATTACAGCCAGCAAATAAATCAAAAGTGCTATAATTTGCAAAGATCACAGACATATTACAGTAAATTCAAGTTACCCCCTTACAATTTTTACCCAACATTTACTAGATTACTAATTTTTTATGTAAAATTACACACATTTTCAATCCACAAAACCATAATATAAAATTACTCCAGTTTCCAGTTGGAAAAACATCACTTTTGAAAACAAATGTGTTAAGCTCTGTTTTTAAGGATGGGGCAAAACTTTCCTCTTCATGTGGAATTTCATTCAAATGCTTTATAAAAACGTTAATCAAACCTTAACATGCTCACTGTATCATTTACATTTCTTTGGTTTCAACACCTGTTTCATGGCTTCATTAGTGGAGAAACTCTGGGTTTGGCACTATATCGAAAGGCAAGTGTTGGCGAGACATCTCTTTAAAAGATAAAGTGACAAAAAAATGGCCAAACAATATTCTTTAATAATCGTGGACGCGTATAATCCTTTTAGACAAGCTTGAAGGATACTGAAGCACTGCAAAAAAAAAAAGATTTTGCTCTAGTCGCCGAGTTGCATAAAATAGGCCGACCTGTCTGCCAAGGAATGACACTTATCAGGCCTCAATGCAACACTTCACACTTATAAAAGCCCGAGCAAAGCACCAGGCCTTGCCAACTTCACCTTACCAACACGCACAAATGGGTCTACAAAGGATTTGTTTTGTATCAGTGGAAAAGGGGGGGGGGGGAGGGGGCGCAACCGATATCATCTCCTAAACATCCGAGTGAAGCATCCGACTGACTGGCCGGCCGGCGAAACCAAAACAAAATGGAGCGACGGCTGTTAAGCTCTGGCGCCCCAGCTCGAGCCGCTCATGTAGGCGTTTGCGAAAAGAGAGAGAGCGCGCGCGCAGGGAGCGGGTTCGGCACGAGCCCGGCCGCGAACGCTCCCAAGCGAGGGAAGGAGTTGGCCTTTCCCCGAAGCGCGAGCTCGGCTCACTACACCGCCCGGAAGGGAAGCGGCAGGCCAGGCCGCGCTGCGCACGGGAGGCCGCGGAAGAAGAAAGCAGAGAGCACGGCCTCTCCTTTTTCAGACACACACTCACCTGCATCCCGGGCACTTGCACCGCCACCGGCGAATGAGCCATGACTGGGCTGCTTCCGGCGAGCTCTGGAGGTGGGGGGAGAGGGAGGTCCTCGCGGCCGGCTGGAAGGAGGGAGAGTGAGTGAGGGAGGAAGAGGGTGAGAACGGTCAGCAGCGGCCGGGCCGGAGAGGCGCCAGCTCGCGCTCACCTTCCACCCGCCCGCCCGCTGGCTCTCGTCGCTGTCCGCTCACGCTCGCCGGTCACTGGCGTCCCATACCTCGCGGAGCGGAGACGAGACCGGCTGGCTGCGGCGGGGCTGCTTCAGGGAGCCGCGGCCGTTACCATGGCTCGAGGGTGGAGGATCGGGCCGTCCCGTGGCTCTGGCTCCGGCTGCTGTTGCGGCACAGGGAGGGAGGGAGGGCGGAGACTCGGACGGGGCTCACAGTGACGAGGGTGAGAGCGCCATGTCTGGCAGGAAGCCGCTCGCCAGCCGCCGCCGCCGCAGCACCTTTTGCGCTGCTTGGGGTGGAGCCCCGCTACCAGGCGCTGTGACACGCGCGCACGCGCTGCGGAGCCAGGGACGTGACTGCGGGCCGAGTATCCAACTTCGGCTCCTCCTCCTCCGCCGCCAGGGAAAGGGGGAACACCGATGAATGAGGATTCGTTTGGTATCCTGCCTGCCCAAACCATCCCGTTTCAGGGGTGGATGACATGGCAATCCCATCAAGTCACCTGGATTGCAAGAAAGTGTCCGGCGTGGATGAGGAGGAGGAGTTATTACTACTGTGACCTTATTGCCGTTTGGATAAAATGAGACTAAGTGTGAGTTGCAGTGACTTGCCCGGGATCAAAGAAGTTTGAATTCTATGCCAAGACTTCTTCGATTTGTTGTTAAATATTGTAACCTTGATGGTTCCCTTCTTATAAGGGTGCCATTAAATGACTGAAACTCAAGACATAAGGATGAGAAAGGACAAGTCAAGATAACCCCCTTCTGCTTGCTCTTAGATCCCGAGGGGGGGAAAGGGGTTTGGAACTAGAGGTGAGTTCCATCACAGGTCAAAAATAGTTTTTCTTCACTCGCACAAGAAAAATTGTTCCAGCTCCCCTGCAGAAGAGTTTAGAGGGCACCTTGAAATCTAGGGACGACTGATAAAAACTACCTCTCCAGCTAACTGAAAGAATATCAAAACACCAGTAAGATAGAAAGTACGTGCTTGCAGAAGAACTCACAAAACTTGTATTCTTATCAAGTCTTGAAGCTTCAGAATGTAAATCTTTACTGCTGGACCACAGATGTATATGAAACAAGATTGGAAAAGTGTACTCCACGTGGACAAAATTTCCAAAGGTGCACAGGGTGGAGGAGTAGCCTAGTGGTTAGAACAGTAGGCTATGACCCAGAGAAACCAACGTTCACATCCCCGTCTTGCTCCTTGTGACCTTGCGCAAATCACTTTATCCTCCATTGCCTTAGGTACAAAATTACATTATAAACCTTGTGGGGATAGGGAAATACCTATAATACCTGAATGTAATACACTCTTGAAGTGCCACAAAACAGAATATAAACATCTGAATAAAATTTATCTCTAGCACCCACTAACCAGGAATGAAAAATTCATAGTGGCTCTCATAATACAGTGTTTTCGCATGATCCTTTTAAATATTTGAATATGTTATGCTGGGTCAGAACAAGATCCATTGAGCCCAGTACCGTCTCCGAGATTGGCCAGTTTGGGTCACAAGTAGCTGGCAGATCCCAAAAGATAACTCTTTCTTGTCATTCAGCCACTCCCAGGGACAAGTGATGGCTTTCTTAATTCTGCCTGCTAATAATTGTTTATGGAATTTTCCTCCAGGAACTTGTCCCAAACTCTTTTAAACTCCACTATGCTAGCCACGCCCTCTGGCAACAAAGTCTATAATGATATGTGCTAAGTGACAAAAATACTTTCTATGATTTGTTTTAAATCTGCTGGTTGTTGGTTTCATGGAGTGTCTGCTTGTTTTAGCATTGTTTGAAAGGGTAAATAACTGTTCCTTATTTATATGTTACACAGGGCTTAATTTGTAGGGGAACAGCCAAGAACACAGTTCCAGCACTTCTTTTCAGATTTTAGAGGCAGAGCACAGGGGTGTTCTTGGGCAGCCTGTAGGGAAGAGAAGAGGAGGGGGTGAACCTGGAAACAGAGAGAAGGGAACAGCCATACCTTTCCCTAATCCAGCCCCTCCACTCTTGTTCCCAATTCCCCCCATTTCTTCCCTGTATTGCGGGGAACAGAAGGGGAAGAGGTGTTACTGAAGCAGATACTGCAGAGCAAAGGACATACATGAATAGGGTTTGAATTAGCACAATTTGAAACTTGTGAGCAGCAGTCCTAATTTTCAAGGCTTTAACCCTGGTGTTGATAAATGGTACTGCTGTTCATTGTGCTAATTCAACTCCTTTTGTTGTGTTCACTACTGAGGGCCTAATTTCTGATACAGCAGCCTAAGACAGCATTCTGCCACCTTTTTTTCTGGTATCCGAGAAAGCAGAACAGAGCTGGCAGTGTATATCAATTCTGGCTCTCCAGCGGAAATGGAACAGAGCCAGTTGCATGAATCATTTATGGTCCCCCAGGCCTTGGAGGAAGCAGAGAAGAACAGAGTGTGTTGGAGTTGTTTACCCTGATACAAGGGCATCCACATGGCTTTGATTTTTGTATAATGTCCCAGTACAATTTAGAAGGCTATGAGGGTCAACAGCCAAGGTAGAAAAAAAAAAGACATGGGGTGATTGTCTGTCAGCCCCATTGTTTCTGCCATTCATGGGTGTGTTGGCTTCCTGCTTATCATGCCATCATCCCAAACCCTGCCGCCTCTGCTGCTGGTGACCATATAGTGAGGCCTAAAGGGCAAAAAAGTGAATGAGGGTATTGGGGTGAGGGAGTGAGTGATGGGATGTGGGAGGGCAAAAGAAAGTGTGAAGAGATTGGAGATACTGTGGGTTGTGTGGGGAAAAGCGGCAGAAGGAGTCAGGGGATCAAAGGTGCTGTGGAGTGTGAGTGAGAGGACTGGAGGGACTATGAGATGTGAGCAAAATGATCAGTAAGGGGCAGACTGTGAGTGAAGAATAAGAGGGGGGTAGAGAATTAGTGAAGGAGGAGAGGAGATAGTGGGGGGAGGGAGAGAAAATAAAATGAGTGAGAAGAGTATATGGCATTATTCCCTTTCTTCCACTCCCATGGAGGCAAAAAGCAGGCCATGTTTTTGAATGCCAGGCCCATACCCCTTTCCAAGGAGACTGAGGACAGTGGACAGTGCACACCAGTCTCCTACTGCCCCACAAAAACAGAGGTGAGCCACCTGATTCTGTCTTGAAGAGAAGGCCTGCACTTTAATGACCGAGGAGGGAAAGGAGGAGAGTTGCTGGAGATGGTAATTTTCCAGGGAGACGAGGGACTTGAAGATCACCAGGGATAGGGGTTTAGACTAAGGGGACACTGGCGTCTTTATGGTGGGCTTGGGATGGAGGATCAGGGTCATCCGGGCAGAAAGGATGACCTTCTCCTGCCTTCTCCTCCTTTCTCAGTGATCCTACATTCCCAACCCCTAGCTGTCCTTCTCCTACTAGTGCTCATCAAGCATGTTAAGAGTGTGAAGAATGTGTTCAGTTATGGGTGTGTTAGAGCGATTTCACACCCAGCTGTGGTCCCACCCCTTGGCACAGGTTACACCTGGACCTGGACCCACCCATCTCACCCCTCCACCACAGTTCCACTTCCCTTTTGTCTACAAATTAAGTCACATCAGACTCATGGTTTTATAAATTTCTATCATATCCCCTCTGTCATCCCTTTTCCATGCTGAAGAGCCATAACCTGTTCAGCCTTTCTTCATAAGGAAGCCATTCCATATCTTTTTTCATTTCTATTGTCCTTGTCTGTACCTTTTCCAGGTCCGCTGTGTCTTTTTTTGAGATGAGACCGCCAGAACTGCACACATAACTCAAGGTGTGTTCACACCTAGATTGATACAGAGACATGATATTCTCAGTTTTATTCTCCATTCCTTTCCGTATAATTCCTAACATTCAATTTGCTTTTCTGACCCCCTGCTGCACACTGAGCTGAGGATTTCAACATATTGTTCACAAGAACTCTGACCTTTTCCTGGTGATTCCTAATACAACCCAGTATTGTGCACTGCAGTTGGGATTATTTTCCTTGTTTGAATCACTTTGCATTTGCTCACATGAAATTTCATCTGCTATTTAGATGCCTAGTCTTCTAGTCTTGCAATGTCCTTCTGCAATTCCTCACAATCCACTGCAGTTTTAATAACTTTGAATAATTTTGTGTCTTCTGCAAATCTGAGCACCTCACTAGTTGCTCCCTTCTTCAGATCATTTATGAATATGTTAAACATAAGGACCTTCATTTTCAGTTTTTATTTTATTTTCTTGGGAATTTCAATGTCATAACAAAAAAAGTCAATGGAAAAATGACTGATATAACACGCAGGAGAAAAATCAGTAGAAAAGTCATTTTTCCACCAATTTCTTTTTTGTTCCGACATTGAAATTCCCAAGTAAAGTAAAATAAAAACTGAAAATGAAGGTCCCTAGTTAAATAGCACAGATCCCAATACAGAAACCTGAGGGACGCTACTGTTGACCTTTTTCTATTTGCAAAACTGCCCATTTAGTCTTACCCTGTTTCCTGTCTTTTAAACAGTTACCAATTCACATGGGATTTCCAGGTGAGGGCGCTAAATAGTACTCTCATTTTAGAATGCACATTTTGTGAGTGTAAAACTCCTTGCTGCATCCAAAGTAAGGTTTATGCTCACATGCAGGCCGATACAGTACAACCCCCCTGAAACTTATAGCGCCCGCAATATGCAAATGCATGTTGATGGCCCTATTAGTTATTCCCGCGCGATACAGGAAGTAAAATGTGCAGCCAAGCCGCACATTTTACTTTCAGAAATTAACGCCTGCCCAAAGGCTGGCGTTAATTTCTGCCGGCGCCGGGGAAGTGCACAGAAAAGCAGTTAAAAACTGCTTTTCTGTACATCCTCCGACTTAATATCATGGCGATATTAAGTCGGAGGCCCCAAAAGTAAAAGAAAAAAGTAAAAATAAAAAAAAACCACTTAAAAATCGGCCCGCGGGTCGGAAGACGGACGCTCAATTTTGCCGGCTTCCGTTTTCCGAACCCGTGGCTGTCAGCGGGTTTGAGAACCGACGCCGGCAAAATTGAGCGTTGGCTGTCAAACCCACTGACAGCTGCCGCTCCTGTCAAAAAGGGGGCGCTAGGGATGCGCTAGTGTCCCTAGCGCCTCCTTTTACCTCAGGCCCTAATTTGCATAGGCCACTCTCCTGAATTGTGCGCCCAGGAGAGTGGCCCGTGCGTTTTTCAGAATCGGCCTGTTAATGAGTGTTCAAATGCAGGCAAAGCTGTGTTTTGCCCTGGACACACCTTTCTGCATTGAACAGAAGCTAACAGTCTCACTCTCTACAAGACACAAAGTTACACACACTGTGGATAGCTCAAAAATATATTCTAAACTGACAAATATATTCATTGTATAAATGGGCATTCATATATTGTGGTAAAAATCACTAAAGGCTATATATGATCTCTCTTTTAAAATATAGCTGAAAATGTAATCATAGCCAATAATAAACTTTTTTAAGTAACAACTTTTTTTTTAATAAGCAAAATTGGGGGGGGGGGTTGTATCTTACAAAGTTAAACAGAATACTTTTAATACAAAATATTTCTTTTCAGAAAGGGTGGTGGATGCATGAAACAGCCTCCCTGTGGAGGGGGTGGAAACGAGGGATGCATCAGAATTTAAGAAAACGGGACAAGCACAAAGGATGTCTGGAGGATAGCAAGAGAATATAAAGCTGAGCAGAAGATGTGGATGGGCAGACTGGCTGTATGGTTTTTATCCAAAAGCAAGAATAGAAAGACTCTTAGCTGGCTCCAGGAAATATTTGGAAGCTGTTCTTTTTGCCAAAGGAAGTGTTACAAAGTACTGACTGAAAGGATGTTCAAACTTTTGCACATTCCGTATTCGCTGTTTTATTATTTTCAATGTATTAAAATCAGCAAATAAATAGTAATTACCTTAGCTTACTCCTGAGTCTACTTCCTTGTTCCAGAGCCTCCTATCCGTTGAAAGAGACCAGATGTCAGGTTCTTAAAGCATGTCTTATGCAGAATCAATCTTCTTTGGCCAATACCTACCTTAGTTGTATTAGTAGTAGTAATATACTCTCTCTTATCCAGTCCTCTGGATACTCAGCTAGTCTAGTTTTCTGGCTATCTATAAGGAATATGCATGAGATGGATTTGTATTCAGTGGAGTCAAATCTCTCATGCATATTCGTTATGCATGCAATTGAAGTGAGTGGATTACTTATTGAATAGACAAAACTTTTAAGTGTACTCTGTCTAAGGTGGCTTACTGTAAGTCTTTGAGGGCCAATACTTCCATTTGTGACTGCCTCCCAGCACCCCATCCTTCTTGTAGCATTACTAAAAGTCACAGAAAATCCCAATAATGCAAACACAAAAGGGAACTTTAGGAGTGTTACACTTCTGAATTTGGGGGGGAAACAAACAGAAAAAAAAAATCTGAATTTTTCTATTTTTTTCTGCAGCCCTTATTATATAATACTGCTCATCCCTTCATATAGAGGGGATGGATTGATGTATGGGAGCCATGCAGCCACACAGCATTTTAAAATACACTTACCACATGTGAGTATGCTCCTAATTTTAATGGGTTACTTGAGTAAACCTAGCGCGCATATCTTCCATAGGACTTTGCCGGCTTTTATGCGCATATCTAAGCAGATTTTAAAACATGCTTGTGTGAGGGACATTCCCAGTTTTTCCAATTAGTCCACCAGTTTGTCTAGTCAATCTCCAGGTCTTCGCTCTGGTTCTTCATCCTGCACACCCCCTAGTTGATCCATACCCCTCACTCTGGTGTGTAAGCCCTAAAATGCGATTTCTGCAGACTTGTTCCTCATCAAGAGCAGCAGTAAAGTTACATGGCTAACAAGCGGCCTCTGGTTTTAAAATATGGAATTACACACGTAAGTGTTGGTCCCGCCCTAGAATGCCCATGCCCCGCCCCCTTTCCACACCCTTATTTTTGGTGCGTGCACATGTATATACATGCATAAATCGTGGATTTTAAAATCCACATCGCTTGCGCACAGCCCACATGCACATGCGTGTGGCATTTTTGCATGAGCAACACTTTTAAAATTGATCCCTTAGAAAAACCAAAATGAAAGAAATGGAAAGCCAACAAAATTTTGTTGGTTTTTCTTTCATTTTGTTTTGAAAACAAAGAAAAATAGGAATTTGTCAATGACATTTCATATTTCATTTCAAACACATGTATTTCAAATGAATGTACATCCCTAGTAATTTGCAAACTGTCAACAGTAAAATGGCAAGGTTTCACATGGTTAAAGCTAATGTGACAAGTTTTACTGTACTTAGTGCCTGGGAAGGTTCTGGAAAGGCTGACCTCACAAAGATGTGTACATGTTATTTGTAAGGTTTTAGGTGGACCCTTGGACACTGTGGCAGATGACCACGCCCATGGGGGGAAGTCCCGTGAGGGGCCACAGGTCAGGCTCAGCTTTAGGACACACAACACAGAATTATCTTTTATTAAACAGAGTTGAGAAGCCACCAGAGGTGGCAGTAGTGAGTAGAGATGAAGCCCGGCTGGGCTTGTAGTCCCTCAGGACAGTGGAACAGCGACCCCTCAATAGCTGTGCTGTAGTGGAGAGAAACTGAGATAGTGAGTACAGTGGAGCATACACAGGGTTCTGGTGTGGAGCCTCGTTGGTTGATTACTCACACAGCGGTTTCTCCTGGAAGGTAACACAGAAGCTGGAATAGAGGCAGGCCCTCGAGGAGCGAGTACCTGGTTCCAGGGAACAGCTCTGAGAGAATATAGATGGTAACTCACTGATGGTGTAGGCAGCGGTTTCTTCCAAGCAGAAGTGAGCTCAGGCAGTGAGTCTGGGAACATGGGCCCTCGAGGAGCGAGTACCGGTTCCAGACAGCGACCTGAAAGAAAAGAGAGAGGCCCCTGAGGAGCGGGTACCCCAATAGAGTAAGTCCAATTAAGGAGAGGCAGAGTAGCTAGGTACGGAGAGCGAATCCCATCCGTAAGGAGTCCCTTGTTAACTCGATTAGCTAGCAAACAGAGTAGGCTTTTGTATCCGGGATGCGTGATGTCATCACAGGGGGACGCCCCTGAGGTTCACGCCAAAGAAGGAATAAGAAGCAGGGCCGCGCAGCGTGCACGCCCTGTGGTAGCTGAACAACATGGCGGGATGCAGCACCCAAGCCGGACCGGGGACGCCAGAGAGGACGGCAAGCAGAAGCCGCGGCAGCCAAATGTCCAAAGGGGTAAGGAGGGCGGAGTGAAGACGTCGGGCAGCGACAGTCGTAACAGTACAGCTGGGACAGGGGGCTGGGCACAAATATGGTTCATCTGCACACCCAGCCAAGTCTGGCCAGTTCTAAGAACTTCAGAGCTAGTTCCTAGTGGGCTGGGTCTGAAAGGCCAAGCAGGGCATAAAGTAATAGCTTTCTGATCAATGGCACTGCATGACTCTGGGAAATAAGCTGCCCAAGCCTCACTCTGATTTGAGCACCCGTTTCAAGCCTCAGTATGCAGTAAAGAACAGAACACCATGTGTAGGCTAGCTTGAGGAAAATGAGCTCTCTCTGGGGAAAACACAAGTCCCAGGGCAAAACAAGGAATCACCGTGCACATAAAAACCCCTGTTTTGTTATAATAATAAAATGCCATATCACCTAAGATAAGAAAGCATATACTTAAGAAAAAAGTATATACTTGCTCACAGGAATGCTATCTTAATTGCACTGAAAAGCACCCAGGACTACCTGCCAGTCTCTTGAAGCATCCTGAGGAGGCAGGGATAACTTTAGATGACATGTTCTGAAAAGCACAAGGGTTCGAGTCTCCTATTCACATGCTTTCATTTCTTTTCCATGGGTTACACAGGATAGGAGTGGTGGCCATGGCTTCTCATTCCCAAGGATATCTTCAAAGAGGAAGTACAATGAAGCACCCACACTCACTTGCTCTGTCATTGAATCGTATGCTAAAACATAATTGTACTTGTTTGGACAAATCAAGAGGTGCTTTACAGTGCTCTCCCCCTTCAAAGTGATTTGAGATCGTGCTTACCTGCTACATACTTGCTCACAGTGCTGTCAGGTCCCAGGTCCCAGACGGCATTAATCTGGATCAGAAGCAGAATCCCCTTCGCCCTCCTGCAGATGTCAGGGAAGCTGTGAAGGTGAAAGTCGGGTCTGCAGCAGCTGGACTGCAGAGGTCCTTTGCTTGTTAAGTGTTGGACATTTACTTGGAATTTGCAAATAATTTGCTATGGAGAGGAAGGGGTGCAACATGTGCAAGTACAACCTGCCTTTCATTACATATTCCCTTATATGTAGGATGCCACTGCCTGGCTCTGCCTTCCTCTAGAGTACTTTCATCTCTGGAGCTATTTGATACGGCAAAAGGAGTCTGGCCTGCTTTCAGAGTAGGATGTCCCCCAGACTCCCCCTTTATCTGGGCCCGTTTTTTGCGCGGGGGGGGGGGATTTAAAATTTGGCCGAGTATTTTTTTTATATAATGATTGCACATAGCGCTGAAGCTGCAGATATACATAAAAGTCATTATAGACTAGGCTATAAGTGTCTTGCAAATCCTTAAAGCTTTTAATTATGTTTGTATTATCGAAAAACATTTGGTGTAGCCCCACAATACCTTTATTGCTCCATGTTTGAAACAGCTTGTTTTCTAACCCCGGTAAACACTGAGGGTTACCTCTCAATGTCAAGAAAGGGGTACAACACTCCGACTTATACAGCGTTTGTTTACATAAAAAGCTCCATGCTTTTCTCCCAGACCATATAAATGTATTTATTTAACATTTTTATATACCGGAATTCATGTAGCAAAGTTACAAATTATAAACAAATTCTGTTTACAAATTCTGTTTATAAAGTCATAAACAAATTCTGTTTACAATTTAAAAGCACTTCTGAACATTTTATTTGAATAATATTGCCTGGCCAATAGGGGAATAGCCATTCTTTTATGACATCATTGGGGGAAAAGAAACTGGTACCAGATAGCCAGTCCTTTATATGTCTTAAAACACAGGCTAGATTATAGTCTCTCCAATTTGGGTAACTAATTCCCCCTTGATTTTTATCCATCATTAGTGTACTTAGAGGAACCTTAGCTTTATGTCCTCCCCACAGGAATTTGGTCGATCCAGTAAAGTGTGCTCCGTCGGAGCGCACTGTCACCCTGCTCTGGACGCGTGTTTTCCCTTACCCCTTATTCAGTAAGGGGAGGAAAACACGCGGCCCACCCGCGGCACCTAATAGCGCCCTCAACATGCAAATGCATGTTGATGGCCCTATTAGGTATTCCCGAGCGATCCAGTAAGTAAAATGTGCAGCCAAGCCGCACATTTTACTCTAAGAAATTAGCGCCACCCAAAGGTCGGCGCTAATTTCTTCTGGCGCCAGGGAAGTGCACAGAAAAGCAGTAAAAACTGCTTTTCTGTGCACCCTCCGACTTAATATCATAGCGATATTAAGTTGGAGGTCCCCAAAAGTAAAAAAAAGTAAAAAAAAAAAAAAAAAAAATTTTTGAATTCGGCCCGCGGCTGTCGGGCCGAAAACCGGACGCTCAATTTTGCTGGCGTCCGGTTTCCGAGCCCGTGGCTGTCAGCGGGCTCGAGAACCAACGCCGGCAAAATTGAGCGTCGGCTGTCAAACCCGCTGACAGCCGCCGCTCCAGGCCAAAAGGAGGCGCTAGGGACGCGCTAGTGTCCCTAGCGCCTCCTTTTCCTCGTTTGCACCGCGTCGCCTAATTTAAATACTGGATCGCGCGTGCCGGGAGAGCGGGCGTTAGTCCGCTCTCCCACGGACTTTACTGGATCGGGCTGATAACGATTAATTAGAATTAAGTCTGACTTTTTCATCTATAATGGAAGATGTTGCATAACGTAAAACCATTTTGGCAATTCCATCATTTTTATCAGATGAATTCTCCCAATCAGAGACAAGGGCAAGGAGAATCAATTTTTCAATTTCTGTTTCATATTCATGAGCAACAGTGAAATATATGCCTCGTACAATTTATCTATACCCCTTGAAAGCATAATCCCCAAGTATCTCATCTCCCATTCTACGCATTTCAAGGGGAACTTGCCCTTCCAATTCTCTTTCAGGTTACCACATTATTTTCATCACCTCCGATTTGTCCACATTAATCTTCAGCCCTGAGAAAGCCCCAAATGTTGTCTGATTTCTCAGGACTCTCTCCATAGATTCCTGTGGGGATGACAAAAATATCAGAACATTGTCCGCGAAGGCTGCCACTTTAAATTCTTGGTTGCCTAATCTAAAACCTTTCACAGCGTGGTCTGATGCTATCTTTCTTAATAGAGGATCAATTAAGAGGATATATAGTAATGATGACAATGAACACCCCTGCCTGGTTCCACGCTGTAATGGGAAATCTTCTGAAGTCTGACCATTAGCTATAAAAGCTGATCTCAGTCTCTGATATAACAGAGAAATGTTCTGTATTATCTCCCCCTGAAAGTAAATATTCCCAAGACACTCTATCGAAAGCTTTTTCCGAATCAAACCCAACTACCATTGTTGGACATCTTTTTTTTTAAGCTTTCTTACATTGCTAATATCAATTTGGTCACATTTACACTAATGGATTGTCCATTAGTGTAAATGGAAGGAAATACCAGACTTAACCTGCCAGAATTTTAGCAAAAAGTTTAGCTTCATAATTCAAGAGGGAGATGGGCCTATAAGAGGCAGGATTAGAAAGATCCTTCCCCAGTTTTTCTAAGCCCTTGTAAACCCCTCAGGAAATTTGTTCCTTTCTTGAACATCTGAGAAATAATTAAGTAATACCCCAGAAACCTGACCAAACAGTATTTTATAAAAGTCAGCATTTAATCCATCTGGCCCTGAAGCTTTGTGACTTTTACTAAATTTAATAACATTAGTAAGTTCCTGAAGCATAACAAGTTTATTAATTTGAGTTAACTGTGAGTCTGGAATCTTTGGAATCTTTCTAGATTTTTAACAAATTCCTTCTTCTGGGAACTACCACTTTTTCTATCTTCCATATATAGTTTTTCATAAAGTTTATGAAATCTAGCACAAATATCTGAACGTTTTGTTATTAATAATTTTCCCCATCATCTTTTAACTGGTCAATATACATATTCCCCTGCTCAATTTTACCAAATTTGCTAGGAGTTTCCCCACTTTGTTACCAAATCGGAAGAATTTCTGAGCCTCAAAATACATTGCTATCTGTTCTCTCTGATATAGCTGAGAATTTAAAGCATACAGAAGAGATCTATATCTGCTGTTATTCTGTACCAATTTTAGTTTAGCATCTTGCAGTTTCTGCTCTAGATTTATGATTTTTTTATGTAAAGCCTTGAATCTAGCAATCATGAAAGATGTAATCTCCCTTCTCATGACCACCTTACTTGTTCCCCAAGTTTTCCCAATATATTCTTGGATTATCTTTATTAATGGAATTGTGACTTTCAAATTCCTGCTATTTGTCTTATAAGAAACTTTTAAAGTCTTTATTATCTACTAAGTGGCTTGGGAACCTCCAAATCCTAGGATTCTTTATATCTGCTGTAACGTGAAACTCTATCCAAATTATAGCATGGTCAGATATTTCAATGGGACCACTTTTTGCTTGTATTATAGGGAAGAAAAAATCAGAGAAAAAATATATAATCTATCCGGGACATTGGGCCTCATTTTCCAATATCGCATGCGATACCAAAAAGGGGTGTTACCTTATGCTAATAAGCATGTGTATCGCAAATTGCGATACCATCTATGCAACACACTGAGAGAGAGAGAGATACTTACTATAGTGCCTCCTCCCTAGACAGGTATTTGTATCCCTATGGGAGGCCCACCTAGTAACTCGAGGTGGGCCCACCTAGTAACTCGAGGTGGGGATTAGGTATGAGTATAGGGGGTTGGGGGCCACTTTCACATTCAACATGAGACGTACGAACAGAACCGTGGTCTCTTGTGAAGATTTGCTGGCCTTCGGAGTGAGGAAACTCACTCCAAGATGAGATTTGGGCAATGTTCTCTCCACCTAGCTTGTCCCGCTAGGTGGAGAGAACATTGTCCAAATCTCATCTTGGAGTGAGTTTCCTCACTCCGAAGGCCAGCAAATCTTCACAAGAGACCACGGTTCTGTTCGTACGTCTCATGTTGAATGTCAAAGTGGCCCCCAACCCCCTACACTCATACCTAATCCCCACCTCGAGTTACTAGCACGGCTCTCTCTCTCTCTCTCTCTCACAGGCTGTCTGGAAACATCGTGAACCGCGATAAACCTTTACCGGCCTCTAGCGCACAACGTAACGCAAATGAAAGAGGTGTAGCTATTAGCCGCGCTAACACTGCGGCTGTTTCACGGCACACGATAACTCTTTCCTACTTTATATATGCTCCGCCCCAACTCCGCCCCCTGAATACAAAATAAAAAATTTGCATTTGCAAATCGTGTTAACGGCTGTTAGCGCGATTTGCGGAATTATCACCCGCAGTAACTCCTTGGAAAATGACCCCCATTGTCGAGTGGGCTCTAGACACATGCGTATAATACCGCTCAATAAAATTAAGTGTATGCCATATGTCTAGGAGGTTCAGTTCTCTACATAAAAGTTTTATCCCCTTCAACTTGCCCCCTGTCATATGCTGACTTGAATTGATCTATCAGGCATGCCATCATGTACACGAATAAAGCCTCCCAGAATAAACAAAGGTCCTCTAATAATTGCACTAACTGATTCACTAACTCCATAAAAAATGCATGACTGTAATTGTTTGGCCATAAACATTACATATAGTAATTTCCTTACCTTGCATTTTGCCACTCAGAATCACACATCTTCCTGAAGGATCACTAATTTGTTGAAACACTTGAAATTTTACTTTCTTATGCACCAAAATTGCAACCTCAGCTTTCCGCCCTACTGCCAGCACATAAAAACATTGACCCACCCAACTTCTTTTCAATTTCTTGCACTTTTCTTCTGACACATTAGTTTCCTGGATCTCAGCAACAGCCACTTTGTCTTTGTAGAACAGCTAAAATTTTCTTCTTCTTAATTGGAGACCCTAAACCTCCAACATTCCAAGAGATACACCTCATCCTTCAGCTAACCCCAAACTTAATACCTATGGCAGACTTCCTCTCCATCTTGACTGATGATCTCCCAGTCTAGACCACCAGCACCTTTTCATTTTGACTCTTCTTTTTTGTTTGGATCCCTAAATAACAAACTTTATTCTTATATTTCTGCTTGTGAATGGGATCTCTCTTTCTTGTACTCCAGCAAGAGCTCTGCATACACTCTACTAAAAATTGTTACAAGGTTCTGTTTAGATAGTATATATCACACTTGAGAAATTCCATAAAGCTTATCAATGCTGGAGGGCTGTGGTGAATTTGGAACATTTTACCATAAATGGTGGACTTGCTGGTCATTACTGCATTTGGGTGAAAATCTATTCTGTGATGAGTGGTATACTCTGGTATATTATTGAATATTCTGACAATACACTGTGATCAACATTCCCAGATATTCTTTCAACCATTGATATTAGCCGCTGGATGTGAAATAGCTCACCAATGGAAGAATTTGGTTGGCCCTACTTTATTGGCAGTTTCTCAACGTATCGAATATGTCTATAGAATGAATATAGGTTATTGCTACCTTGAGATATATGGGTCATCTAAATTTGAAAATATTTGGTCCCCATATGTTCAATGGAAAAGTAAGCAAGTTTCATGCTTGTGATTGAATTTCCACATTATTCTCCAGATAGGATCTCAAGCTGTCGGAAAATGTGGTGAAGGGAGGTTATATTTGCTTCCAGATATTTTATTTTATGTTAATATCCTTTAATTTCCTCTCATATTCACATTTCTGATTATAATATGCCTTTTAGAGGTATTTTGGAGCATTTGATTAAAGCCTCATTTGTTTTACCATGACTCCATCTTTTGTGGTATATTGTCAATGATAATGATACAATGTACTATGTATGAAAGCTCTTTAACAATGGATGATGTACAGTTTTATTATTTCTATTTTTGGCTGTCTAATGGTTACTGTTCTGTACTTTTTTGTGTTTAATACAATACAATTTAAATTTAAAAAATACAGTCCATACTTAATAGAGTTTACAATCTAATAAGTCAAACAGACAGGAGACTTGGGGTATTTCAGAAAGCAAGACAATGGTTGAAAAAAAGAAAAGAAAGTTAGTTAATGAAGCTAAAAGCAGACCATCAGGCCTAAGATTTGAAAGCAGCTTAAAAAAGGTGGGCCTTTAGATGGGATTTAAACATAGCAAGAGAGGGAGCATGGCGCACCAGTTCAGGAAGACTCACAGCGCAGCCAGGTGGAAAGCATGGAGTCGGAAATTGGTGGGCACAGATAGGAGTGACTTGTCCGATGAGCAGAGTGCATGAGGAGGTCTTTAGAAGGCCTGTCCCTATTTAGCCCCATCCTTTCACTGTGAACCCTATTTCCCCATCAAGGGCTGCCATGTAGTTGGCAAAGGCTTCTGGTAGCAGGGGTGATTATAGGCTCTGGCCATTGCTCCTGCGCTTTTTCCCCGCTCCTCCTCAGGCATAGGCTGCAGCTTCCCTAGCAGCCTGAAACCTCCCAGCACAGCTGCATCGCCACCTTAGAAGCGAGAGAAAGAGCAAGCAAGGAGGAGAGGAAATCAGAACATGGGGAGGGGTCAGAGGCGGTAGCGATGGTGGCGAGATGATGATAGTGCAGTGTGCCCTTCTTTTCTGTTAACACTGGATTCGCTTGCTGTCACTGGCGAGTGCTGTGGCACCTGCAGGTGTCTGCCCGCGGCCAGTTCAGTGGACACTATTTCAATGGGTGATGAGTTCACAAACTTGAATTACCTTCATCAAAGGACAAATCTTTTAAATAGCTTCTGCCTTGGAAGGGAAGGACTTCCTGAGATGACCCCCCTGAATGATACTGAGGGATATAACATGCCATCTTTCTCACCAGCCTGCTGTCAGGAATGGATGCAGAAAAGCAATCTGCCACTTCCGAGCCTCTTTATTCCTTTAGCCTTCTTACTGAAGTGGCTACTGAACGCTCTCCTGCTTTCCAGTCAAAGAGCTCTGTGGCTTCATTCTGGATTGCTTCCCCTCCTTTGCCTCGGTGCCCATAAGCTGTTAGATTTCCATAACGTACAATGTGCATGAGGGCGACAGCGTGTGTGAGAGCTTTTGTGAGTGAGAGAAAGCGAGAGAACCCCACGGGGGCTCCCCTCCCTCCACTGCAGGATTTTCAACTAAGGGGGGGGCACATCCCCCGCCTCCATACTAGAGCCAATAACGGGCCCCCGGCAAAAAAAAAAAAAGTTTGCCCACCTTTGCTTTAAAAAGAGTTATAGCCTCTCAAGAGACATGCAGTCGTTATCCCCTTGGCTACTGATCCAGAGTCATGTGCTTCTAACTCTAAACAGGAAAACCACACGCTGATAAGAAGAGGAAAGAAGGAGCAGCTGTGTCGCCATGACTTGCATTGCCTCTGGTAGGGAAACTAAGGGGCCGATGCAATACGGTGCGCTGAGCCGAGCGCACTGCTAACCTGCAGTTGGACGCGGGTAGAATAGGCGCTAATCAATCCCCTAATACAATAAGGGGATTAGCGCATATTCAACGCGCGTCCAACGCGGAGTGAATGAGATAGCGCCCATCACATGCAAATGCATGTGACTGAGGCTATTAGGCATTCACTCCCGATGCAAAAAAAAAAATGTGCGCCTCTGACGCACATTTAACTGTCATCTATTTACGCCTGCCAGGAGCAGGCATTAATAGCTGTGCACATCGAAAAAAGATGAAAAATAAAAGAAATAAAAGTAAAAAAAAATTTGACAGTCGGACCCATCACGAAAACCGACGCCGAGTTTATCGGCGTCGGTTTACCTTACCGGCAGACAGCCAGGAAAACCGACGCCAATAAACTCGGTGTCATTTTTTGTGACTACCGTTCGCCGCTAAAAACCAACGCCGAGTTTATCGGGGGTTGGTTTTCCTTACTGGAGGACAGCCAGGAAAACTGACGCCGATAAACTTGGCATTGGTTTTCAGCGGCGAACGGTAACGAAAACCAACGCTGGGTTTATCGGCATCAGTTTCCCTTACTGCCGTACGCCAGTTACGAAAACCAACACCGGGTTTATCAGCGTCGGTTTCCGTGGCTGTCCGCCGGTGAGAAAAACCAACGCCGATAAACTCAGTGCCAGTTTTCGTGACCGGCGTATGGCAGTCACGAAAACCGATTGGGTTCGCTTTAGCAAGGAGGTGCTAGGGTCGCGCAAGTGCCCTAGCACCTCCTTGCTAATGTGACCCCCTCATTTAAATATTGCATGGCGCCCACTTTCTACACGACTTTATTGCATCGGCCCCTAAGAAGGGGAAGAGCAGGAGGAAAGCCAGACATGGGAGCTAAAAGGAAAAAAAAACTGGAGGGCTAGGGTAGAGTTAAAAAGAAATAATAAAAATGGGAGAGCTGGAGGGCTAGAAGCAGGAAGACAGAGAGCCAAAACAGAAGCTGGAAAGAGAAAACAGAGGCAGGAGACAGGGAGGAAAAAAAGCGGGAAAGTGGGAGGTGGAGGACAAGTAGCTAGATGGGGAGATTCAGAAGTAAGATTAGAGATGCTGTAGATAGGGGGAGATGGAATGATTTAGAGAAAGGAGATGTAAAGTAATGATAATGGGAAGAAAAGAAAGTAGTTGAGAAGACAGAGAGATCATAGGAAGAAACAGGAAAGAGAAAGAAGTTAAAAGGAGGACAGAGAATGAGATGGCTGGTGAAGGAATGCCCCTAGGTGAGTGCTATATGCACGGCTTTCCTCTCCATACCGGATGTTTGATTTGAGTGTTGTGATTGGTTTTCCTTCGTGATGTGTTGCTGTAGGTGTTAATGGCCAGGCCCTGTTGCCTTGACTCCTGACTCTATTCCTTCATTCTCTCAGGATGCCTGAAGATATTTGGAAGGCAGCTTATGATTTCAGCTGTTGTTGTATAGTACACCTTTAGCTTTCTGTAGTTGAGGTTTTAGTGCCTTGCCTATAGTGCTAGCGTTTTGCCCTTATTGCAAGATTATCTCTCTTTATGACTCTTCATCCAGCTGAAACTAAGGGGAAATGAGCATGGTGTGATCCCTGATCCCGCCTCTAGAAGCTCTCATGCAGCCTGGGTGTCAGAAATGGCCTGCCAGGACATATGGGTATCTCTTGAGTATTATAGTTTTAGTTTGAATGAAATGGGCTACACAAATACAACATATTATTATTAGTATTATTATTTCAGTAACATGATAAATGTCAGCAGATAAAAGACCAAAATGATCCATCCAGTCTGCCCAGCAAGGCATTTATTTATTTTATTTAAAAGCATTTTTATGCCACACTGTCCCAGGTTCTAAATGACTTACAAGGAATCCATTCATAAATACAAATAAAAACAAACTTGCATATATAAAACCTACAAAATAAATCCCAGGCACATACCATCCAATATTTATTTATTTAAAAGCATTTTTATACTGCACTATCCTAGGTTCTAAGCAGCTTACAAGGAATCCATTCATGATATGCAAATAAGAACAAATAGTTACCCTTTTATTAAATTACCTCCATGAAAGGGGGGGGGAGGGGTTTACAATTAGAACTCTGAATTATAAGTCAGTAGACCATTTAAGACTTGTAAAGTCCGAACTTACAGAGTAGAGTTGATCCAGAGAAGAGCTAACAAAATGTCGCAGAGACTGCATCAAAAGTCCTATGAAATTTAATCGCTTAAATATGCAGCATGTACCCTGGAAGAGCGGTGGCTATGATCAGGGTAATCAAAAGAAATGAGGCAGGTGAGGGGGGTGACTGCCCGAGACACCAGGCCTTGGGAAGGGGGTGGGGTGCTTGTAGATGTAGCGGCAGGCACACTCCAGATCTTTTGTTTGGATGCTGCCTAGTATTTGCATCATCAGAGTCGGTCCATTCTCCTGCAGCCAGTTCCATCCTGGCCCTCCAGACAGCCTAGGACTCCATGTTGCCTGGCAACAGGTCTAGACAGTGGCGTAGCTAGACAATTTGGCGCCCGGGGCAAGAGACTTCTTCGGCGCCCCCTCCCTCCATCAATGATTTGCATTGAAATCGGTGCTATTTTTCTGCACTCATTTTTATGAGCGTGCGTGCAAATAAGATAATTTCAAAACAGCTGATGAATAGAATATCCAATAATAAAAGATTAATGCAAATTTTGAAAGCTTTACCAAACACCAATAAAATATTTCAAACAGCAGACACATCACATACTACCCAATAATTAAAATGGTAGTCAATCAAGAAAAATGAACTTAAAAAGCTACCTTTACTTCTCTCCAGCAGTTCTTCTCTTAAAATTTAGTAATTTCATCTTTCATCCAACTTTTCAACAAAATCAGCACAAAAGTTGAGGTATATGTATTATCACACTTCATTTTTTTAAACTGGCAGATTCCTTTCTCACATACACTCACACACAGAAGCTCCATTCCTTTCTTACATATACATATACATCACATCACATACACACACACACACACACACAGAGAAAGAAGATCGGCGCAGCCGGTCTAGCTGATCATGTGGCCGAAGAAAGGAAGATCGGTGCAGCCGGAGACCAGCCGCCAAGACTTAAGGGGCGCCGCGGCAGGCAGCCAGCCCCCGACTCTCCCTGCCTCCCCCCCAGTGCCACTCTCCCGACGCCCCCCCTGGTGGTCCAGCGGAGGGCCCGGGAGCGATCTGCCACTCCCGGGGCCTCCGCTGCCACTAAGCAAAATGGCACCGGTGGCCTTCAGCCCCTGTCACATGGTAGGGGCTAAAGGTCACCGGCGCCATTTTGCTTAGTGGCAGCGGAGGCCCCGGGAGCGGCAGATCGCTCCCGGGACCTCCGCTGGACCACTAAGGGGGTGTCGGGAGGGTGACACTGGTGGGGCAGCAGGGCGAGTCGGGAGCTGGCTGCCTGCCGCGGCGCCCCCTAAATCTCAACGCTTGGTCTCCATCTAGGCGAGTCGAAGGCTGGCAGAATTTTGAAAGGGCACTTTTTGCCCTTTCAAAATTCTGCTGCCTGCCGCGGCGCCCCCTAAGTCTCGGCGCCCTAGGCACAGGCCTTTCTCGCCTAGTGGTTCCGCTGGCCCTGAGGCAGAGCCAGGCGTTTTGGCACCCCCTTAGACCGGGCGACAGCCCACCCCACCCACCCCTCGCTACGCCACTGGGTCTAGATATGATAAGGACAGTCAAATACCTCAAAGAAAGTCACAAACATTTTTCAGCGGAAAGGAAGTTCTAGAACAAAATGTCATAACATGAGGATCAGGACTAACATTAAACATTATTTCTTCATGGAAAGATGGATAGTTCCAGCAGAGGTAGCAGAAGCAAGAATGGTAACAGAATTTAAGCACGCATGGATTAGCATAGCTGATTCCTAGCTTTGAAGACATGAGGGGGAAACCTGAGATCAAATGAGACCAAGAAATACATTGGACTTACAGCTATTATCTATGGCATGTTATTGTTTCTGTGAACTTCAGTCTGCCACAGACCCTGTGCTTAACACTTGGCAAATGCCTTCATCCCTGTGTGCCTCATCTTTCCCAAGTTTAAGTTGGGTAACAATTATTATTATTTTTTTATGGTAATATTGTGATTTCTTCTGCCCCTTGAAAATTGTTTCAGCCAGTGTGCTTCATGGCATGCAGATTCCTCCTGCACTCCTTTACCTCGACCAGGACTCCTGGAAATCTACAAGCATGGGTCCTATCTAGCCACTAGATGGCAGTGTTATGCAATAATTTGGATTTCTTTCCCTGCTGGGCATAGGAACCCTACCTTCACAGCATTCCCGGCCCCAGCTGTTGGAGGAAGGGCGCAGACACAGACTAGACCCAAATCAATCAAACCTAGGTCTTCTTTGTGACTTTTAGGCTCCTAAAGTCAGGCCCCAAGTGAAACCAGGATCTTACATTTAGGAATTCAGCCCTAATCAGCTTTCAAAGGTCCAATGTAGGCTCCTAAACCCTTTGAAAATGTTATTGAAGGAAAACAAAATATTATTTTATTATAACTTCATCAGCACTGGTATAAGAAATATTAAGGCTTAATGCAGTATCAGATTTGGAGGCTTCCCAACCTCCCACATTTTGCAAGAAAGAAATGTATAATTACATCCCACACACTTTTCTTTAAAAAAAAAAAACAATTTTCATCCCTCAGCTGTCTGCTTCTGTCTCTCTCGGTCGTTCTCCCCCACCCCCATCCCCATTTTGTGGCAAATAAAATGAAAACTTCATCCCTCACCTGGCCGGACTCCCTCAGCTATCCCCTCCCACCTTTTTATTGCCGAACAAATAGGAGATTCAATGTGCTTCAGTTCAGTTTGTTTGTCTCCTCAGGGAGCAGAGAAAGTTTCCGCACCCTGCTATGCTGTTCAGGTTCTTGCCAGAGGGAAACTAAGCAAGCAGCCTTTTAATGGTCCCACAAAGCAGAAGTGAGGCAGTGGAGGAAAGAAAGATTTTTTTTTTTCAGTCCCCAGCAGGGGTAGAAGTAGCAGGCAAACAGCGCCACAGGGAGAAGCAACTCAGAGAGTGTTGGACACCACATCACCATTCCCAGTGTGCCTGCTTGGATCCCTCCGCCTGGAACAGCAGGACCCAATGCAGTTACGTTGATTGGCATGATGTCAATTTTTAAAAAGAGACCGATTCAATACAGTACGCTCAGCCGAGCGCACTGTTTAACCCATGGTTGGATGCGCTTGCACAACCCCTTATGCTCGCAGGGGCAGATTTTAAAAGCCCTATACGCGTAAATCCAGCTGGATTCACGCGCGCCAAGCCTATTTTGCATAGGCCCGGCGACATGCACAAAGCCCCAGGATGTGCGTATGTCCCGGGGCTTGAAAAAAGGGGCGGGGCATGGGCGGTCCAGGGTGGGATGGGGCAGGGGCGTGGCCAGAGGCCTCTGTAGGGCCACTAGGCCGGGGGATTGCACGCCCAGAGGCACCCACAGGCACAATTTGTAAAACAAAGATTGGGGGGTTTAGGTAGGGCAAGGGAGGGGAAGGTAGTGGGTGGAAGGAAAGTTCCCTCCGAGGGAAAAGCCAAAAGGGCTCCTCTAAGGCTCGGCGTGCGCAAGGTGCACTAGTGTGCACTCCCTTTTGTGCGCAAACCCCAGATTTTATAACATGTGTGCGCAGCCACGCGCATGTTATAAAATCAGGCGTACATTTGTGCGCACCGGGTTGCGCGCACAAATGTACGCCCGTGCGTATGTCTTAAAATCCAGCAAATGCATGTTGATGAGCGCTATCAGCTACTCTCCCTAATTAAAAAAAAAACAATGTGCGTCCAAGGCACAAATTTTTACCCTCAGAAATTAACGCCTGCCCTGAGCAGGCGTTCATTTTTTAGAGGCCCAGAAAGTGTACAGAAAAGCAGAAAATATCATGGTGATATTTAGTTGGAGGAACAAAATGACAACATTAAAAAAAAAAATTATAAAAAAAATTGTGCCAGTGGTCAGGTTAGGAAAAGGGACGCTCATAAAATTGAGAGACTGTTTTCCTAACTCGCTGACAGCCACCTCTTAAGGGTTCATGCTGACGAGGAGTTGCTAGGAGTGCACATTTTCCCCTAGCACCTTCTTTTTTACCACGGCAACCGATTTAAATATTAAATTGGCCTCTCCGGAGAGGTCGATCAGCACGCATAGGGAGAGTGGGCACTCAGTCATGAGCACCCATTTTCCCCACACCAATATTACATCGATCTGAAAGGGTTTAAGGGCCTAACAGGGTCAATTTTTAAATAGCGTTAGGGCGTTACAGCATTATCACGCGCAATAACACACGCAATAAATAGCGCATCGCAAATTGCGTATGCAAAATAAAAATTAATGTTCAAGTGGGAGTAGTTTGGGTGGGGTTTATAGAAATGGGGCTTTCTCAACGCGATGTGCGATACAGTATCGCACATTATCGCGGGACCTAACGCGGGAAATTACTACTCCTTTTTTTGAATGCGGTACGGTGGAAAAAGAATTATCGCGCATCGCACTATTATTGTGGTGATTATCACACGCAAAAAAAAAAAAACAATGGTCACTGACACACCTACCAGGCCCTTCCAGGCCCAATAAAAACACCTGTTACTACCTGTTCCACCTTCCTAACCCCATATTGTTCTTTGCAAGTGTTATTGTCACGCCATACTGGATGCCTCGCCACACTGGCCGCAGATGACAACACGTGGAACCTCAACAACCTCTCCAACAGGCAAGGCCTGTTCCAAGGCCTCCCAGGGTAGTACCACCGGTGCAGGCAGAGCCACAGGTTCCATGGGTTCTGGGCATGGGCCACTGTCCGGCCCGCAGGCGTCTATGGCGCAGGATATACAGGGAGCGGGTCTCTCCTCCACAAACATCCTTGCTGGGCATGCCAGAGGACTTTGTGGTTAGCAGGTATCGGCTCAGCTCTCGGGCAATTCTGGAATTATATGAAGAAATCCGAGGGGAATCTGGTTGCAGTCACCAAAAGGTCCCACGCTGTGCCTGGTCTCACCAAACTGTTGGTCGCCCTGCATTTCACAGCGAGCGGCTCCTTTCAAACCACAGTAGGGGTGGTGGGGAATATCCCAAAGCGCTTTCTCACGCTGTCTCATCCAGGTCATTGAAGCAGTTACGTACCACATTCCTCGCTACATTACATTTCCTCGTGGCAGGCAGGACTTGAAGAGAAGTTTTTATGCCTTCTCACACTTTCCCCAATGTTGTCAGAGCTATTGACTGCACCCACGTGGCCATCGTTCCACGCCGTCAGAGGGAGGAGACGTACCACAACAGAAAGCTCTTCCACTCCATCAACGTGCAAGTGGTATGCGATGCTCGAATGCGCATACTCAATGTCGTGCCCAGGTTCCTTGGAGCCGCACACGATTCCTTTATACTTAGCCAACTGGCTCTCTTTGACAATTTTGAGGCTGGCATGGCTCATAGGTAAGACACACTTTTCTTTCTGTATTCCAATGTTTACTATTTGTTTTTGCCTAATGGCACCCAAAAGGGTGTTGCCTGCAGAGGAGGAAAGGATCAGTGGCATAACACGTGGCTGGTAGAGTCACGTATGCAGCACATTGGCCCTAGTCATGGCCTTGTATCACAGAGTAAGCAGGTACTATATATTTAAGAAGGTTTCATAAGCTAAATGCCCCCATTTCTATCCTTCCCTTGGATGCCATTTTAAAATCCCAGGTGATTCACAAGCTTCAACTGTCCTCACTAGCGCCACAGTACCATCACATGTGGTGCCTTACAGAGGTGTGAGGAAGATTGTCACATACTGTTTATGTATAGACTCACACACCTATACTTCAAACACTATCCTGTGTATGTTGGTGGCCTTCCATATTCCCTGTGTGTGGTCTCTCAATAGGTTTTATAGGAAAGACAGACCAGACATCTGTCAAGGACATTTGCATTCCCAGCATGAGGTATGGAATTAGCAGGTAGCACAGGTGTGGCACCTCTTATATATCTCCTCAAGGTTGGCAGGCCGCGACACACTAGTTGCATTTGCTGGATTTTGAGATCATGACACGCAATACTTGCAATACACACATCTGATGTAGTAGTTCTGAATAGCTGACTTTCTTAACACTACATTGAGCTAGCACGTATGCTGGCCTACAACAAGATGATAGGCACTTGGGCTACACAAATCAGCCTATTACTGATGCAGGAAAGCACGCCCAAAGGCTGGGCACCCAATGCACATTTTTTTAGTGCAGGGAATTTAACTCCAGCTCCGGAGGTGGAATAAAGTTAACTCGCAGTCAAGGCGCATGAGAAACATAAAAAAATATGGTCCTCTGTGTTGCAATAAATGTGTCCTCCTCCTTAGTATCATTCTGACTTTTAAATGTATTGCTTCCGGTGGAGAAAAATATATATGCTGTATATTGATTTCATAAAGAAGAAGTGCACTTTTCTTATGACCACACAATTTAGACATCCAGAGCAATGGGCACCTGATCTAATCAACTTACCACTAAAATCAGCAAAGTCTACAAACCCTCAGCAAAATAACCAAAAAGAAGCACGATCAAAACGGATGCTCATAGTGAAATGAGTGCCCGATGCAATAAACTCCTTTGAG
Source organism: Rhinatrema bivittatum (assembly GCF_901001135.1). Classification (NCBI taxonomy): domain Eukaryota; kingdom Metazoa; phylum Chordata; class Amphibia; order Gymnophiona; family Rhinatrematidae; genus Rhinatrema; species Rhinatrema bivittatum. Next base: position 242,498,509 of record NC_042620.1, read on the forward strand.
TGCCAGAAACGCAGAAGTCTCCCTTAGTGCCCCGATTTCAATTTCATTTGAGTACTGCATTGGATGTGGCTTTGAGTGTTAGGAAAATAGATGCTCAATAATGAGCGCCTGTTTTGAGCACACATCTTATTGCATTGGCCTGTCAGTCTTCCTAGACGTTTTATGATCCCTGAAATTATCAGCTGCTACATTAAGGTTGTCCCCTTTAACTGGTTTGTATTCAGTTAAATTGCTAGTTTTGCCACTAAATTTGAAAATTGCAAAACAGATACTTATGACCTTATAAAGATCCTATCATACTAACATGTCGTCCCTCTTGGTGGTCTCTTTAATAAGAAAAGGAAGCTGTTTATGCAATAATATTGCTGCTCACTGCTGCCTTCAAGATTATAATGAATAACCACTTTGGCTACTCAATCATGTTTAAAATTTTAAGGGGGTAATTTTGTAACACTGAACATAAAATAGTCTGCAAGTATACACCAAATTTTGAAATGGATTTACACGCTTAAGTCTGCTTTGAAAATTATTCAACCAAGGCTACCTTCACAAGTTACACTTGCTAAAACTTTTGTATGAGTTTTCTGCAAAATTTCCACATATACTTTTTAAAATCCAAAAAGTACATCCAAACTCTCTCTCAACTCTGCCCCCCAGGAATGCCTCCACTCAGTCTGGATAAGCTTACACATGAGCATGACATACGCATATAAGTTTACTCAAATATCAGGTAGTCAATTTTGTAAGAGGTAATTTCTTCACATAAAGAATCATTTTACCGTTTGAAAAATTATCTTCTGTTACGCCTGCCACAGGCTGCCTCTCCACCTCCCTTCCCCTGCAGCAGGAGCCTGACTTCATGCCGGCGCGGCAGGAGCTGCGCCAGGGATCTCCCTTGCGGCAGGAGGCTGCAGATGCTGCTGCTGGGGTCCTTGGACAGCAGGGAGGTCGTCCCTGCTGATGCCTGAATTCCTTGCGACATGGAGCCGCCCCCAGTGTTCATCGCGGCTAGGAGCTGCGGACTTTGGTTCCTTCCTCATGGCCTGGAGGCCGCCGTCGATGTCAGCCATCCTGCGGCCTTATTTTTGATGAGCCAGGGCACTCATCTTCTGCAACCTCAAGCAGGAAACCAAAACTGCCAGCAACTATGCCATCCAATTCTGAACTTTGGTCTCTGAGCTCAGATGGAATGCTTCACAGCTATCTTCTGGCAGGGTCTGTCAGACCACATTAAGGACGAACTCATTGGATGAGAGGTACCAGCTGGCCTAGATGACCTCATTGCACTTGTATCTGAATTGATATTCAATTTCAAGAGCAAGCAGGGGAGGAGGACACCTATCCTCATCAGCTGAGACTGGCTTCCAGGTTCTAATGTCCCTTAGTGGCTCTGGTCAAGGAATCCACTCCTGGATCTTCCTGCGGCTGGAGCCGCCCTCAGTCTTTCCTGTAGGAGGTGGCTTCCCTGCCGCACATCGGGGCCTGCACGGCCCAGCTTCAGTTCCTCTTCAGTGTCAGCGTCTGCAGGGCCGCTGTCCAGGGTCCTGCAGACTTCCTCTTCCTGCCTTTCCTAAGGCGCAAGGCCGCCTCTCTCTGCACGTCTTGTAGGACTAGTGAGGGAGTGGGCCCCGGATGATGTCACTTCCCGGATCCACCTCTTCAGCCTACAAAAGACTCCTCAGGTCAGTCTTTCGTTGCTTTCACAAGGAGAAAGTCCTCCCTAGGACTCCACATCTGTTCTCCTCCTAGACACTCTGTTCCATGTGGGATCCTGAGTCTTGTCCAGATGTTCTTCATTCTATGTTCCGGTCTCTGCTCCGATGTCTGATGTTCCATGATGTCCAGTTGTCTGCCTGTCCATGATATCCAGATGTCCATCTGTTACAGATGTCTTCAGCTCCGCCTGACCCATCCCTCATGGTCTGTGACCAGCCCGGTTGGGCTGGTAGGGCGTGTAGTGGCCCAGTGGTCCAGTGGTCCGTGACCACCCCAGCTGGGGTGTGTAGGGCGCTGGTGGGCCTTTCCATCAGTCAGTGCAGAGGAGTCATCCCTTCCCTTGTCAGTCTGCCTTGATGTCCGTAACCTTGATGTCTGCCTTGCCTTGATGTTCTCGCCTGATGTGTCCTTCTCTGGACAGGTCCTGTCCTACAGTGTGGTCTTTGACCAGTCCAGCTGGACTGTGTAGGGCACCTGAGGGACCGGGTTGCCTGCCTATTCCTGTCCTGATTTCTGTGGCTCTGATGCCTTCTCTTGTGGTCTGTGACTCTGCCTGGCTGGGCTGAGTAGGGCACCAGAATGGACATTGTCTGCCTGGAGGTTCTGGACTTTTAACCATTGGTTTTAGTCTTGCCTTGTCATGCCTTGTCTTGCCATACCTGTCTTGCCATGCCTTGCCCTGTCCTGCCTTACCTTGCCTGTCAATACCTTGCCATGCCTTGAGTCTTCGTCTGCCCTGCAACATCCTGAGTCTTTGTCTGCCTTGTCACACCTGATGTCTTCATCTGCCTTGTCCTCTGTCCAGCCTGCTGCTTCCCGCCGCTCCCTAGCAGCAGTCCAAAAGGGCTTGGAATGGTTGGAGGACCATTCAGAGACCACCATTGCGTTGGTGGCCTTAAGGAAGCGGGCAGGTCTGGTCAAGGCTCAGGGTAAGGACTTTTTACTGGAAGGGCACAAATCTCTCGTCCCACGCTGGAGAGCACTCCCTGGTGCTCTCTCTCATCCACAGCGCAACTCCTTCCTTTGCTAAGTATCATTCAGATGTGTCTCCTGCAGGGAGACCTCTTGTGCATTTGATTTTCTAAACATCAGTAGTATTCTTTTCCTTTTCATGGGACAATCTACTCTGTATACATTCAAACAACGAACACCGACATTAACCATAATTCAAAGAGTATGAGCCCCAAGATGAAGTCTGCCAGCAACCACCAACAAACTGGGCTCCAGCTTGAGTCCAGCATTCCTGCTCTCTGAGCAGCCAGATACTGGAAAGGTTGCAGCCTATCTGCATACTTCTCCCTGCTGCCTCAGTGGTTGACTGCAGAAGTCACCACAACCCACTTCGGGTCCAAGCTGCATCCACCCCGTGCTCCCTGAGGAGCTAGAAAGAAATAGCAATGGACCTTTCTACAACCTCTTCAAAGTCTCTATACAACTCCTTACTGCCATCGAATAACTTTACTCTGAGTCCAAGGGTTTCACTATGTAGGCTCAAACAGTAGCTCTTATACCCTGCTTCTTTGCCATTAAGCCCTGTCTCTGTCCTTAGTTCTCCGCATTAATAATTATACAGTCTCTGCAACCAATAAACATACAGGAGAAGAATGGTGTTTTCCAACTTCTTTACTGATAGCTGATTAGATTATTTCATGCTAATTACAATTAAATTCTCTTCATAGTTCAAGTAAATAACTAATAAGATAGCAAGAAGATATAAACTTGTGAATCCACTTCTTCATCAAACTCTTTGTTCTCAACTGAAAGCTCTTAAATTTACACTGAAATCCTTTTGTTCTCCAATTTTTTTCTGCAATATCCCAGTAGACTGAATATAGTCCAATCCTAATTTAATTCTTAAATCTTCCCACTTAAATCTTCTGAAGGTGGCAGAATGTATTTTTGTCCACTTGGAGCTGATAACCCATTGTATCTGGGAGTCAATATACCAAACCTTGGAAGAGAAAAGGTTTTCGTACAGAAAGATACAGAGGTATTACAAATCCCATCTAAAGCAAGGGATTCCTTTGTGTTTAGAAGAATCTCACCCTCTATATTGCTCCTCTCCTTTGGGTTTCTGCAGCCTAACGGGCGGATTTTATAAGCCCTGCTCGCCAGCGCGCCTATTTTCCATATGCTGCCGGCACGCACAGAACCCCGGGACTCGCGTAAGTCCCGGGGTTTCTGAAAAGGGGTGTGTCAGGGGTGTCGCTGAGCGACACCGCATTTGGGGGGCGTGGCGCCGGCCCAGGGGCATTCCGGGGGCGTGGCCGCACCCTCCGGAACTGCCCCAGGGTCGGGTCTCGGCGCGCCAGCAGCCCGCTGGCGCGCGTGGATTTACGTCTCCCTCTGGGAGGCGTAAATCCATGGATAAAGGTAGGGGGGGGTTTAGATAGGGCCGGGGGGTGGGTTAGGTAGAGGAAGGGAGGGGAAGGTGAGGGGAGGGCGAAAGAGAGTTCCCTCCGAGGCCGCTCCGATTTCGGAGCGGCCTCGGAGGGAACGGAGGCAGGCTGCGCGGCTTGGCGCACGCCACCTGCCCAAAATCGGCAGCCTTGCGCGCGCCGATCCAGGATTTTAGAAGATACGCACGTATCTTATTAAATCCAGCGTACTTTTGTTTGCACCTGCTGCACAAACAAAAGTACGCGATTGTGCAGTTTTTAAAAATCTACCCCTAAATGAATAACTCTGCATTTTTTAGCTGCCAGACCCAAGGCCATTCCTCAAGCTTTGCTAGATCCCTTCTCACGGTTTCCACATTTTCCTGTCTGTTTTCCCTGTTGCAGATGTTTATATCATTGGCAAAAAGACAAACCTTCCCTGACCATCCTTCTGCGATGTCACTCATGAAAATGCTGGCAAGAGCCAGTCCAAGGACCACTAAATGTGGCACCGCTACAAACATCGCCCTTATAGTTCTGATTTCTCTATGCATAACTTAAGACAAGCAAAATTACAGGTTCCTGCATGCAATGGGGTAAAACCAGGACAGGATCAACCTGTCCTGAAAATCTGGAGCCAGTTGGCAACCCTACCCCAGGCCCAAGTGTTAGGATTCTGTGATGTCAGAAGGGCCGAAGTGAGAGATGGTACCGCACACGGGGAGGAGTCCCCTGAGCCTCACTGTCGGGAGTCTAGGTCTCAGCAGAGGAAGGCACGAAGAATAGAGTCTTTATTAAAGAGATAGAAGCACTACCCATGGAGTGGGGGGTGCCAGGGAGAGAGAGAGAGTCCACACAGGCCCTGTGAGACAGGGTCGATGAGATAGGTAGTGCCCTGAAGGAATACCTCCGTAGCGCTGGTAGTAGTCTGTGAAGCGAGTATACCGGAGAGGTCTCCTGTAGAGATGGTAGCAGCCCACGAAGCAGAGTACGCCGAAGAGACCTTGAAGGAAATGATAGTGGCCCGCGGGGCGGGGTACACCAATGATGTCCTCGGTAATGATGATAACCTGCAGAGTAGGAAATGCAGATGAAGCCCTCAGGAGAGGTGACAGCGGTCCGCAGAGAGAGGAGCACAGCCGAGGCCCTAGATGGAGGTGGTAATGGCCCGCAGCGCGGGGGTGCACCTGATTGGCACTTAGTAGGTAGAAAGGGATCCGCAGGGCTGAGTACTCACAAGGAGCAAGTTGGTTCCAGGAAGCCCCGAGGAATGGAGCAGACAGAGCTCCAGGCATCAGGCCCTCCGAGGAGCGGATAGCCAGGACGAGAGAGAGAGGCCCCCGAGGAGTGGGTACCTGAGACGTCCACGTCGGAACTGGAACTGGAACCTGGGGTCCTCAGGAAGAGAGGCGGAGATAGCAAGGATGTCACCCTTTGCCAAATCGTTTTTGGAGAGAGCCAGCAGGTTTAAATATCCACAGATCCTGATGTCATCTGGATGGGACGCCCCCGAGGTTCCCACCATGACGTGGATAAGACTGGCCTGTGTGCGCGCACATAGAGAGATCAGATGGCAAAATGGTGGTCGGCAGCATCCGTGCTGACCCGGGAGGCCTGGAAGCAGTAGGCAGGTCATAGGTAGCTAGTGGATGCTGCCAATCTACCCCATGGAGTTAGGGAGGTGAAGAAAGAGGTTAGCAGAAGTGGTCGCAGCCGTCTGCGACCGACAAGCGTAACACCAAGAGAAGAACACTCCTCCAACTGGGAAAGCAGAACAAGCTACACTACTAGAGATTCCTACATACAGAAACACACTAGCAGAATACCACATCATGGTCACACATGCAGAACACAGACCATCATTTAATACATAACAAGGGACCACAAATTAGATATAGAAATATGCAAACAAAAACTGAACTGGAAACCCCAAGAAACCAGACTCTGCATGCAATGCAGCACTGGAGAAAGAGAATGTATTTCCTCCTGTACTATGCAAACAATACAGATATTAGAGATGCACTTTCCAAAGCTGATATATTCCAATCACTCAACTTAAAATAAAATGATTTCTAGCTTTTAAGTTTGGGCATTTTATTTTATCTAATTGTGTTGATATTTTTTTCTGCCTTCAGTGCATTTCTCAATTCAAATTCCTTTTCCAGGTGTAACATTGGGTTGTTTGCGGGACGGCCCCACAACTGGCCTCATTCACCATGAGGATCCCGGGCAGCAGGGATGCAGCTATCATGCCTCTGACACCGGCCGCGCCACATCCCTCCTTAAGCGTGCTTGCACACAACTGCCTCAGATTGCAAGGTCTCTTGGCGGGAAAGCTCAGTGGTGGCCAGGGATTTAAACCCAGTCCATGTCCCCAGCCAATGCCTCAGCAACAGCAAATAGGTTCTCCTGCCATGCCTTGCTGCCTGCAGTGTGTGTTGCTCTTCGTTCCTGCTCCTGTCCTGCCTTTGCTCCAGTCCTGATCCTGTCTCCCCTTCAGATTTCTCTCTTGTGCTTAACCACTGCCTAGTTACTGACACCACCTGATCTCTGCCTTATCTGACCATTGCCTGGACACAAATATAGCCTCATCTCTCCCTGTTCTGACCATTGCCCAGACACTGACATTGCCTGCCCTAACCACTGCCTGGATCACGTCCCTCTTATCTAGCACCTGCCCTGATCTTGGCCCAGTTATTGACTCTGACTATTTGCTTTTTTCTGGACTCTCGCCTAAGTCCTGCTGGCCTCAGAACCCAAGGAGTCAACTTTCAGAGGAAGAGACTGGTACAGGTGAAGCCTAAACTTTGTACCAGTCAGTGCTAGTCCACCTACTGTCAGTGGGGGCCCAACTGGTTTACCAGCTGGGCATCGCCAATCTCGCCACAGCTCAAGGGCTCAAATTCTGTGACAGTATGCTGAGACTATGAATTCAGCTCAGGCCTTTCCTGATTTGGTTCTCAGAGTTCAAAAACAGCAAGACCAGCTGAATCAGATAGCAGGGCTTCTCCAAGATCCAACTGTCTGGATGGATGTAATACAGGCCAACTTCTCTAACTAACACCTCATCTGCCACCAGTGCCAGCACCTGACCAGGGCCTATGCCTCATCTGGCAGCTCTTGCTAGGTATGACGAAGATCCCAAGGCTTGTAGGGAATTTCTTAATCAATGCCTCATGCACTTCGAGCTACAAGTTTCCAGCTTCCCATCTGACTGGACCAAAGTCACCTTTATCCTATCTCTAGACCAGCTTGGCTCTCACCTAGACATCTTCCTTATGGGAATATAATGAACCCCTCATTGGAAACCTATAGGAATTCCTGAAGCAATTCTGCCTTATTTTTGATGAGCCAGGGCACTCATCTTCTGCAACCTCAAGCAGGAAACCAAAACTGCCAGCAACTATGCCATCCAATTCTGAACTTTGGCCTCTGAGCTCAGATGGAACGAAGAAAGCTTCACAGCTAGCTTCTGGCAGGGTCTGTCAGACCACATTAAGGACAAGTTCATTGATGAGAGCTCCAGCTGACCTAGATGACCTCATTGCACTTTGTATCTGAATTGATATTCAATTTCAGGAGCAAGCAAGGGAGGAGAACACCTATCCTCATCAGCTGAGAATGGCTTCCAGGTTCTAATGTCCCTTAGTGGCTCTGGTCAAGGAATCCATTCCTGTCTCAACAGGAGGAGCCCATACAGATTGGGAGGTCTAGGCTACCAATGAGGAGAAACTGAGACGTCGAAACCTCAATCTGTGTATCTATTGTGCTGGTCAAGGACATTATGCTACCCAATGCCCTGAGAAGTCAGGAAACTTCCAAGACTAGGGCTTGTTGGGGAGGCTGCCCTAGGTAATACTTCTTCATCTCACCAATTACTACTTCCTGTCCACCCTGTATCCACCACAACAGAGGTCACCACAGAGGCCTTCCTTGATTTTGGAGCCATGGATAATTGTCCTTATGTGGCAGTTCCTCTGATTCTTCCTTTATGAATTTCCTCGGTCTATGGAGAGCCTCTCCCTGTCTATCTCACAACAACAATCACAGCACCTCTGACACTGCAGGTTGGGCCATTGCATAAAGCAGATTTCCCTTTTTGTTCTTCACAAGGAGGTGAGCCTGGTTATTATAGGATTATCCTGGCTGATTAAACATAATATTATATTAAATAGCCCAGTACTGATCAAAGAATCGATTACATTATCAACGCTGCACAAGTATATAAAATGTGTTTTAAATTGTGGTGACCATCATAATAGGCTTCCTCGTATGGGCTTTCGCCTAATTAAACTTGGCCATGAATGTTCATATCTCTTAGTTATGATCATAGACAAAATTTTTTAAAAGATTTTTTTGTTGCAATTAAAATAGTTAGCCATTAACTCTCCATAGCATCAGAAGTTCCGCACTTATCTTTTAGTGCTTCATTCACGAGCTTTTACAATATTCACAGTGCTGGTGACCCGACACGGAGCCGTGTTTCGGACTGCTGCTGCATTCTGCCAGTCCTTCTTCAAGGGTAAATCATTCTGCATCAGAACAAATATTTGTACATTGATTATAGTAAATTCATGAACTTTAACAGCTTTAAAGTGGACAACAATTATATCGAGCCTAGCCATACTCACAGATATTGCAGAAGGTTGTTAACAATAATTGTTGTCCACTTTAAAGCTGTTAAAGTTCATGAATTTACTATAATCAATGTGCAAATATTTGTTCTGATGCAGAATGATTTACCCTTGAAGAAGGACCGGCAGAATGCAGCAGCAGTCCGAAACACGGCTCCGTGTCGGGTCACCAGCACTGTGAATATTGTAAAAGCTCGTGATTGAAGCACTAAAAGATAAGTGCGGAACTTCTGATGCTATGGAGAGTTAATGGCTAACTATTTTAATTGCAACAAAAAAATCTTTAAAAAAATTTTGTCTATGATCATAACTAAGAGATTTGAACATTCATGACCTATGATTATATATAAGGCCGAGTTGAATTAGGCGAAAGCCCATACGAGGAAGCCTATTATGATGGTCACCACAATTTAAAACACATTTTATATACTTGTGCAGCGTTGATAATGTAATCGATTCTTTGATCAGTACTGGGTTATTTAATATAGTCTTTCATTCCCAATACTTTTTCAACTAAATTGTTGAGTCCTGCTCTGTTATTCAGCAAGGTGATTAAACATAATCCCATCATTGACTGGCAGTGCCTTGAAATCTCTCGTTGGGGGTCTTGATGCCAACAGGAGTGTCTTCTCTCAGTGTCTCCGCTGATCTCTGTTGCCCAAACAACAGTGCCAGCTTTTCCCAGACTTCCTCCACAGTACACTGTCTTTTCTGATGTATTTAGTAAGAAACATGTTGAGATGTTGCCATCAACCTTCTACCACGGAAGATCTCCCCCCCCTCCCTTTCAAAGCTGCATCTGTTCATTATCTCTTCTGGAGACCAAGGCCATGATGGCATATATTAAAGAAAATCTGGCCTTCATCCTTCACCCTTCCAAGCAAGAGCTGGTTTCTTCTTCATTAGGAAGGACGGGTCACTTAGACCATGTATCAATTACAGAGGGCTAAATGCCATCACCTGTAAGAACCGGTACCCCTTACCATTCATCACAGAGCTCTTTGACCGCTTGCGAAAATATTTACTGAGCTGGACCTACAGGGGCCCTATAATCTCATCTGTATCCACGATGGGGACGAATGGAAGATGGCTTCTAACACTCGAAACAGACACTACAAGTACTTAGTGATGCCGATTGGCCTGCGTAATGCCCCTGCAGTCTTTCAGCACAAGATCAACAAAATCTTTCAAGACCTCTTCAGGCCTGTGTACTTGTCTACTTAGATGATATTATCATCTTTTCCCACTCTCTCTCCCAAGACTGTGAATACAGTACTACAAAGGCTCCAAGAAAACCCACTGATATTCCAAATTAGAGAGGTGTACATGACAGGCACTATTTTGAAAAATGGCACCGATTAGGCTAGGGGGCATTCCGGACCTCTTCGTGGGAGCTTCTTTTCATTTTAAAGTTTTGGGGAGTGCAGAGGGGAATTGGGGATGGGGAAAGATGCTTGGGTGTGTAGGCAGGAGGGAATGTGGGGTTACCCCTAAATCCCAATGTTTCTTTTTAGATAGATTTGGAGGGGAAGGGGGGCACTATACCCCCAATGAGGTTATATTACTATTGGGGAGGAAGGGGGAGCCCAGGTCATGATGTATGTTTTTGGAAAGGGAAGCACAATTTATTTTGAGAGGATAGGGTTGGGGGGGGGGGGGGGGCAGTCACTGCGTATTTAATGTTTTTGTTTACTTTGAAGTATGGGGTTTGCCTGGAGTGGTGGTCCCAGGTTGAGCTAGCGATCAACCTCGCCCTTGCTCAACTCTTATTTTTTGCTATGGCTCTTCATTATTTGTGGGAGCCTCGGGATCTGCATTACATATAATAATTACCCAGGAGGTCTTGTTATTTTATCGCAGCTGACCACTTTCCTGGTCAGCCATGATAAATATTTACATGAAATTCCCTATTGATGATCTTCTTTGCATGAATTTGCTTTACTTATATATGCAAATCATATGCCAAGCAGGTCATTGTAATAGGGGAGGGAACTTGGGCAGGGTCATGCAAAATATTATGTATATCGCACAATACATGCTGTTTAACGCATGGTAGAGCACTATCACAGCTTGATGCATTCCCCAGAAAAATAGGACCAAGTCTTAAAAATCCAATAATAGGAGGAAGGGTGGATAAAACTTTCTTCAAAACAATAAAAAACAAACAAACCAGGAGCTACATATTTCTTAACAAAAGGGAAGAATAACACCTTTTTCTACTCTTTTCTGAACCCAGACCTTGAGACATAAGGTCTAAATAAGTGCTCTTCTTTCCCAAAATTTAAGAAAAAAAACAGAAAAGAAACAGGAACTAAATCAAAAGCACTCCTACTTCCTCAAAAGCAAAACAAAACAAAAAAAAAACCCCACAAAAAAAACAAAAAACAGGCGGGCTCTGCTTTTTCAGCAATCTGCATTGGGGAGTTGAAACCCAAACAACCTACTTCCCTCTCCCTATCCTGATAGGCTATTCATTTTTAGTAGAGACCCAGTTGGGATCTACACATTCAAATTGATCTTATGCATATTCATTGTGGACATCCTGAAAACCAGACTTGTTTGTGGCTCTTGAGGGCCGGACTTGGCCACTCCTGTGCTAGGCGAGCAGTGGTGGTAGCAGCAGAGATTCAGCCTGGATTTTTACAAAAGCTAACTGCATGGAAGGGAGGCTGAGGAATCCTATTCTGCATGGTATCATACACTCCCACTGGCCTTTAGTCAGGAGTATTTTCACCGTTACAATACTTGTAAAAATTCCAAAGATTATGGGGGAGAATGACTTCATTTTCAAAATGTGTTCTCTCTCATTTAAAATGCTTTTTTTTTTTGTTTTTGTTTTTTTAAACCCATAAGAATAGTTATAATTTTTTTTGTAGTTTTTTCACTTTAACACGAGAGCATGGTTAATTGAAGAGAACTAATTCTTGTGATCTATCAGTTACCATGCCAGCCTTTTTTTTTAATTGGTGAAAGAGATTAATTGGTCAATTTTCAAAGGGTTTAACCACTTAAATTTGGGATTTAGTGCTTAAATTGGCACCTTGAAAACTGACTAGGGCTGAATCAGTGGCATAGCCAGAACTGATTTTTTGGGTGTGCACAAGGTTAACGTGGGTGGGATGTAGGCATGCAGGTCTGAGACCTACTAGTTGTATTCTTATTGATAAATAATGCCATATACTACACCCTACAATGGCTTTCTAAGCAGTCTGCAATAGCGATTATGCATCATGCATGAAACTTAAAAATATTTTACTTAAATTATTTCAAGTACTTACCAGCATTAAAAATTCCTTATTAATCTGTATTAATTTATTTTATATTTATTGCAGTTTATAAATGCACAATATATCATGTAAAAAGCAAAGGAAACAAACAGATCCAATTGACCATGTAATAAAATAAAAATCAGTGCATTCTTTCATGAATCTTCTTTGCAGAAAGCCAGAATTCATCATAAGTACAATAAATTAGCATTAATCTTCAGAAAATGTGTAGAGCAGAGCTAAGCCAATTCACATTACAACCAATGTGAAAAAATATATTAAAATTCTGGTGTCACCTCAGCAAAAAATATCCCTCCACTGCTATTTTGTGAAGTAACACAAACTCTTGCAAAGAAAGAGACATATAGAACCTTGCCATACCATACACTCTCAGGACTCACAGAACAATAATCTTATTAAAAAGCAACAATGCAATACTACACCAGGTCCTAGAACATTAATACACCACTTACTGGGGTAACAGAACAAGCTGGACTGCTACAAATTCCTACAGAGAAACTACACACTAGCAGAAATACTGCACCACAGTCACACACAGGCAAAACAGAGACTGACCCTTACCTAATATAGAAATAAAGGGCAACACTTTAGAAACAGAAACATGCAGACAAAACCAAAATAGAAAGCCTGAGAAACCAGACTCTGAACAGTGGAATATAGAAGAAAGAACAAAATAGAAAACTATAAGAAATGCACATTCCCAAAGATGGCAAATTTCAATTGCTAAAATCTCAACATAATTTTTTTTTTACCTTTGTTGTCTGATCTTTGTATTTTTGTAATCAGTTGATCCTGATTTCTTAACTACCACGTTGGGCATTTCCTAATGCCTTTTCAGGGTTTCTCTTGCTCTGTTTCTTCTCCTACTTCCTTCTTACCTCCCTCCCTCTCACACACACACACACACACAAGATCTCACTCTCTCATTCTCTACCACAATGCTTCTCAGCCCAGTCCTTGGGGTACATCTAGCCAGTCAGGTTTTCAGGTTATCCACAATGAATATGCATGAGATAGATTTGTCTGGTTAGGCGTGCCCCAAAGACCGGGTTGAGATGTACTGCTCTACCATACACATACAAACACACACACACATACTCAAGCTCTCACTCTCATATGATCTCCTACAAACACAAGTTCTCACTCTCCCACAAACACACACACTTCAAGGCTCCCATTCTTACACACACAGACGCACACCCAGGCTCCCATTGTTACAAACACACACACACACTCTCTTCCATTCTCATATACACACACACACACTGAGGCTCCCATTCTCACCCCCCCCCCCCCACATACACACACACATACACACATACCTAGGCTCCCATTCTCATCCACACACACCCACTCAGGTTCCCATTCTCACATACACACACCAACTCAGGCTCCCATTCTTACCCACTCAGGCTCCCATGTTCACTCACACACACATACCCAGGCTCCCATTCTCACCCCCCCTCCCCATACACACACAACCAAGCTCCCATTCTTACCTATTCACACATACCCATGACCCCATTCTCACCCCCAGGCTCCCATTCTCACACACATACGCTCAGACTCCCATTCTCACCCTCACACACCTCACATCTTAGCTCCCAATTCTCATCCCCACACACACCCAAGCTCGCATTCTCACCCACATTCACATATTCAGGCTCTTATTTTCACCCACACACACACAGGGTCTTTTCATTAGGCAAAGCCAAACTCCTACTTCTGCCGCCACGGGGATAGGATTCTGCAATGGCATTGCTGCTCCAGTCCTCCTTTTCACCATTGTGGGGATGGGATCCCTCGACAACCTTGCTTCTGAGGCCTGCATCTTTGCCACCTTGGGGATGGGATCCCAAGATGGCATTGCAGCTCTGGCCCTCTTCTTTGTTGCTATGGGGATGTGATCCTACAAAAGGCATTGCAGCTCTGTCCCTCTTCTTCCCTGTCATGGGATCTCATGACGACATTGCAGCTCAGGTCCTCTTCTTTGCCATCACAGGAATGGGATCCTGTGACAGCACTGCAGCTCCAGCCCTCTTCTTCATTGTCACGGGGATGAGATCCCACAACTGCTTTACTTCAACAGGCCTCTTCTGGTGTTATATAAACCTGGTTGGGTGGGCGTGAGTACAAAGCGGATGGCTCATGGCCCATTCAGGCCCACCCATGGCCATGCCACTGGGCTGAATCCCTAAATCTATATTTAGGCATCTGTTTTCACTAGAGGCCTAAATTTAGGTCCCTATAACATGGGCAGAGGCAGGGGCAGAGTCTGATTTGGGAAGTCAGATAGGCACCTAGCACTAATGTTCTACGTTAGGTCCCTAAAAGTAAGCAAATAACTGACAGGCCTAAATGTTGGTGCTTCAGTTTTAGATTCCTAATTTTTAAGCCCAAAACTTGTATCCCTAAGTGTGGCTGAAAATTTTCCTAGAATTGAGATGCCTAGCTCAGGCACTCAGCTTTGATTACCAGCCTCCTAGTTACTTGGAGTGAATATTTCTAAAATTGTAAGCAAATCAGAAGTTAAACCCTGGATGCAGCAGGGGCGTAGCTATGAGTGCGTCTCAGGGACCTCTATCCCCTCACATTTGTCACAGGTCCCCGCCTCTAGCAGCAGGATCATGTTACATCTCAGTCATTGCTTAAAGGGGCAGCATTTAGCAGACCAGGAGGCACTGGAATCACTGCCAGTCCATGATCCCCTGCACCTTTACAAATGTTAACTTGAGGAGGGAAACACCGCTTCCCTTGGGCTAGACCTGTAAAGATTTAAGGTCATCAAAGTAGTCATCCCCCTCCTTTCAGCATCTGAATACCTGATGTGGTTGGAAGTCTGTTTACGTAATTGTTCTATAGCAGTCGGACAGATTAACGCTTGAATAAAGTAGGTGCCATAAGCACAGAGGAACAGTGAGTCACAGCCAGACCAAGGAGAGTAAAAAGACAGAAGATACAGAATATTGCCAGAAATTAAAGGGGGTTTGTGCCACTGTCGTGAAGGCCTACATAAAATGGGGTATAGTAATGGGGCAGGATGAGAGAGTTGCATGTTAATCTTGGGCCCCCAAAAATTCAGTCCTGGCTGTGCCCCTGGGATGCAGTGGTGCTGCTATGGGGTGGCAAGGGTTAGCAAGTGTCACCCTGTTTCCCCTCTCACCCAACACACATAAAATAATGACGTGCCACCCCAGTTTCACAAACCTGCCTTCCTCAGTCTCGTCAATCACCCACTTGATTTCCCCAGTACTATGAAGGTCTACCCTCCCGATCTTCCGACTTGCCTTCCCCCTCCATTTGGCCAATTGGCAGGCAGCAGGACTGGCGTTCCTAATCCCACATCACTGCTGTGCTGGGTCAGTTTCATTATTCGAGCTGGGCAGATCCTCACAGCACATACTGCAAGGCTGGCCTGTGCTGCAGCACGAGCAGATGCAGTAATAGCTGTGCCGTTCCTGCCTCAGATGGGATGAGGCCAGGACAACTGCAGGTCACATTGCTGGAAGGGGAGGCAGGCAGGCCTGGATTTATCAATAGGCACACTAGGCCTGTGCCTAGGGCAGCAGAAATCTGGGGGGCAGCAGGGCCGGCTGAAGATTTGCTGCCTTTCAGTTGTGTTGAATCTCACTCAGAAGAGAACAGCCGCCTGCTTCCTGATCTAGCCCCTCCCCTCCAGGCAGCACGCAGAGAACAGGAGAGCCTGCAGCAGATAGAGCACTGGGGGACCATTTTGGGGAGATTAGGAGTGACTGAGTAGACATCATTGGAGGGTGGGGAGAGAGGCCGGGAGATGAGAGGGGGATTGGCTTTTGCGGTCCCGGTCGCGACCCTTGCGACCGGGTCCTTACCTTGCCTTCCAGGGAGATTCGGCAGCAGGTCCCGGGACTCACTGGGTCTACTTGGCCCTCCGCGGCGGCGTCTCCACGAGGGAGACGCCGCCGAGCTCCACTCTGACTCAGCCCCCTTAGGCACGCACGCACAGAGGGGACCCTTTTTGAACTTATAATTTTTATTACCATATAAGAATACAAACAAGAAACATGAAATACAAATATATAGAACGGTACATTGGTCCACAGAAACTCCCCTAATCCCCCCCCCCCTCTTCCCTCCCAACCTTCCCCTATTCACTTCCCTCCTCCCATATCCATGAGCTCTAGAAAGGTGTTCCGAGGTCAAAACCCATGATCATAAAAAAATCAGACATACAAATGGCAAACTACAAGAAATCCCCAATTATGGCTATGATAACAGTAGGTTATGCAAGACAAAGTACACGTGGCTAGAAGCAAAACAATGAAAGTTCATTTGTCGCTTAGATACACTCATGTCGGCTGTTGCTTTTCCCATTGCAGGTACGGAGACCAGTTCTCCTGAAATTTTTGCGGTGTGGCTTGAAGTTCTGCTGTTATAGCGGCCATTTTGCACAACAAATGCATTTTATGTTGTACCATACCAAGAGATGGCACCACTGTTTGTTTCCAGTATCTGGCTATCAACAATCGAGTCGCAATAAATACTTGTTGGCAAAAAAGAGTGTGTGGTTTATTCATGGAGGATGGCGGACAGTGAAGAAGCATGAAACCAGGGTCCAGTACATCATGCACCTCTAAAATTTCTTCAATCCACTTTGCCATGTGGATCCACAAAACTTGAATTTTTTCACATGTCCACCAAACATGAAAAAAGGTCCCAAGCTGTCCACACTCTCTCCAGTATGATGCGTTAAGTCGGGGGGTATCTGCGGTGGAGAATTTGCAGAGTAAGGTACCAACGGGTGATCATCTTGTAACAGTTCTCCTGTAAGGAGGTGGATACTGAGCATTTACGGGCCTGTAAGTTAATGTACTGTCATTCCTTTTTGGTCAAGTGTAGACCCAGATCCAACTCCCAGGACTGCATGTGCGGGAAAGGTACATCTGCCCTTCCAAGTAAAAGGGTATAGATCTTGGAAATTATCCCCCGTGTTTTGTCAATGTCCAAACAGTATGTCTCAAATAACGATTTCCCCTGTTGAAGAGAGGACAGTATCAAAGGATTGGGAAGAAAATGTAGAACTTGACCCCCCGCAAGGAAATCTGCGGGAGGCAATTTGTATAAAGTTTGTATGTCTTGCCAGTTCATTAAGGATCCTCCTTTAAGTAAATGTTCAATTCGATGAATTCCCTTCGCTTTCCATGCTTGAAATGCTCGGGTTAAACGTCCTGCCGGGAATTGCAAATTATGATATAAACCTGTGGAATAATAGTGCACCCGATCCCCAACCACATTCTTTTTCCATTTGTCCCATAATCTCAAAGTCGTATCTAGTGCCGCTGTCAGTTGTCCAGTCGCTACCCAGGTGTGGTGCGGTTGCCACACCAAGGCTGACAAGGGCACACCCCCAATTATATGTCCTTCAAAAATAGTCCACTGTTTAAGGGAGCCCTTCCGATGCATATCGGGAATCGCAGCTAATTGGACAGCAACATAATACCACTCTATATTGGGAACTCCTAGGCCTCCTCTATCTCGGGGTTGAAACAACAATCTTCTGGAAACTCGGGGAGGGCGTTTACGCCAAATAAAGTCGAACAGGACTTTTTGCCAGGAGCGCAATATAGGCGTGGAAATGATAATTGGAATGGTATGAAAAAAATAAAGGAGTCTGGGTAGGATATTCATTTTAATGATAGCAACACGTCCCAGCCATGAATATTGCTCTCTATCCCACTTTAATAAGTCTGTCCGTATATTTTGTAACAGCGGTATGTAATTGAGTCGGAACAAGTCACTCACATCTGCTCCAATATGGACCCCTAAGTATTTGAGGGATTTATGGGCAATTTTAAAGGGATAATGCTTCACCAATTCCAGAAGGACATCCTGACCTGCAGTTACATTTAGCAACTCTGTTTTATCCATGTTTATTTTAAAACCTGAAACTGCACTAAATTCTTGTATCTCTTCCACAACCTCTCCAATCGATGCCCTGGGGTTAGTGTCAATAGGATGTCATCTGCAAAAAGATATTTTCTAAGATGTATGTCCCATGGGAATTCCTGTAATATAATCAGAAGTCCGTATCCTTGTGGTAAAGGGTTCCAGGAATAAGGCGAATAACAGGGGGGATAGGGGGCATCTCTGCCTAGTTCCTCTCTGTACCTGAAAAAGATCCCCATATCCACCATTAACTTTTATCCTGGCTCCGGGGTCTTGGTATAAGCACTGAACCCAATGTAAAAAACTAGGTCCAAGTGACATCCGTGCTAAGGTTGTAAACAAGAAGTCCCAATGAACAAGGTCAAAGGCCTTCTCGGCATCAATGGCCAATAACACTAGGGGGACCTTCGTCTTTTTTGCCCACCATATGGCATCTGAGACTTTCCTAACATTATCTGCTGCCATTCTATGCGGAATAAAGCCCACCTGATCACTGTGGACTAACTGAGGGAGAAAGGTGTTAAGTCTGGCTGCTAAAATTTTGGCTAAAATTTTTAAATCCACGTTAAGCAAGGAAATGGGCCGATAGGACCCGCATTGAGTTGGATCCCTCCCAGGTTTCACCAGAACAGTTACTCCAGCCACATTAGTATGCAAAGGTAATGAGTCCCCCTCATGTAGCCCATTAAAGAAGTCTATGAGGGGCCCCACCAACTGTGCGCTGTACTTCTTATAGTAACCCCCCGAGAAGCCATCTAGGCCTGGAAAGTTTCCAGTCTTAAGGTCTTTGATAGCTGCTTGCACTTCGATATTATGAATTGGACTATCCAGGAAATGTTGTTGGGAAGTAGTTAAAGTGGGTAAGGAAATTGGACTGCAAATACCGGTCAATGTTGTCTGGTGTAATGTTCTGATCCTTGCTATACATTCGGGAGTAGAACCTGGTGAAACACTCCCGTATGTCCTTTGTGGTAGTCAATATTTGGCCTTGTTGGTCCTTGATCTTAGCAATATTATGTTACATATACAACAAAATGGTGTGTATACTCAGTGCAACCCCAGTGAATGCCATCATTTGTCATTGAAGAACCGAAGAAAGGAGAGGACCCGAGAAGAGGAGCTCCCCGGTTTGCGCTCCGAGGCCTGGGCCGAGGCCCAGCATTGGAACCCAGCCTCCAGGTTGAGTAACAGTATTGGGCCTGGGTCCAGGCTGAGGTCCTGGTGTCGAGACCCGGCCTCCGGGCTAGGCATTGTGGAGTCGGGCTCCGGCCTAGGCTGAAGCATTGGTCTTGTGTAAGGCGAGGCTGCGACGACCTACCACAGCCTCGGTCTACACAAATCCAAGGCTTCAGCCTAGATCTAACCAGCAAATCCCCACCGGACCGGGTAAGCAGGGGCAGGGGGGAATCCTGGCCCTGGCATTTTTCCAGGAGGGTGTGAGAGAGGCCTAATTTTAATTTTTAGGCCTTTTTTTTTATTGTTTGATTTGGTTTTTTTCACATGAATGAAACAAATCAAACAATCCACAAACTGAAATTTGTGAGGGAAAAAACTCATGAAAATGAACTGAAAATGAAAACAAATTTTTTTCCCCTACTCATCCCTATTAAAGCACTGAATAAAGTACTTGTATTGTTCTTGCATTGATGTGGAAGATGGGGATTGGAGAAGGTGAAGAAATCCCAGGATCTGTGTTATAAAACACCTAACTTTGGCAGCGTTGATATTCTGCCTGTTTTTCACAGAGGGAAATATAGGGGTGGGAAGAAGGATTTCTGAGATGTTGGATTGGATGGGTAAAATAACATCATAAAAATTAAAATCGAAAGGGTAGGGGGTGGAGCCAAGATGGCGACCAGAGAGGTAACGCTGTGAATCTGCTCCCGGGATTTCGTTACAATAACTCTTTTCCACGGTAATAAAATGCCTTCAAAAAGAAAAGGAAAGCCAAGGACTTACCCCTTTACCCCTGTGCAGACCATGGGACAGAAAACCATCGTACAGTGTATCGAAGATGCAGCGAAGAAGGAGCTGAGATGTCCGGCTGTTGGGTCACAGGGAGGAGACTGTGACCCGACCTCGGAAGAACTATCACTCAGCCCGCTTGACATCCGTTTGCCTCCAGCTGAGTGGGGAACATCGTTGCCGCGTTTGGTTCCGGGCCCCGACGGGGAACTCCGAGACCTCGAACAGAGGGGGTGGCACCGATGGGAACCCCCGCACCTTCTGAAAACATCGGAGAGATGACAACTGGTGAAAGTCTGAGGCCAGGAGAGATGGAGGGGGTAAGCTCAGACTCACTTAATCTAAGTGTAATCACCCCAAAACCGGAGGTTGTAATGTTAGACTCGTTGTGGAGTCTAACCTCGGCATTAGCAAAGACAGTTTCAAATTGCTCAATGAAGATAAATTCTGTCTCCCAACAGTTGGAAGTTTTAAATAATAACTTTGAGGGACACAGAATGGAGACTTCAGAGAAAATAACAAATTTGGAAAACGACGTGAAAAAACTAAAAGAAGTTCAAGTGAACATAATCCAAGATTGTGGGGCAGTAAATAGGAGGATTGAGAACATTGAAAACTCCTTAAGGCACTTAAATCTTAGGGTAATAAATTTTCCAAGGGTGGTCGGAGAAATCCCTAAAATTACCTTAAATTGTTACCTAGTGGAAATATTGGAAACAGCTCCGGAGAAGATCCCCCCCTTTAAAGAAAGTTTATTTCTTGCCAATTCGGAAACCACAGCCAAGCCAACAAATACCACAGAATATACTGGAAAATTTAACAGATTTTCTTGAGTCCTCAGGTTACGAGATAGTTGAAAGAACAACATTGTTAATTTCATTTTTTAATGAAGTTGATCAAGGAGTAATCATGAGGGCATATTTCAAGAAGATCAAGGAAACTTTTATGGGATCTTGGAAGAATTTTTCCAGATTTTACAAAAGTAACTCAAAACAGATTTTACAAAAGTAACTCAAAACAGACGAAAAAACTTTTTGGCTCTGAAATCAGATGTGTTAGCTATGGGAGCATCTTACATATTACAATTCCCATGTAAATGTGTGGTGAAATTTGAGAATAACAGCTATATATTTTACCACCCCGAGCAACTGAAAAACTTTGTTGAAGCAAAAAGAATTCTACCTTCCTAAGTAGTAGTTAAGATGTCTTATATTTAATTGCTGTATCCTCTGGAAACCAAAGATTTTGGATAATTATATTTGTATTTCCTTTATATTCTCCTTTAATTTGAATTGCTCTACCCCACAATATAATAGGGGTCTAATATGATGTAAAGTGCTTAGGAAGAATATATTGTGGTTTATTATTATTTGGTTAAGATAAAAGGATTACTTTGTACTAAACACGATACATGTTATTGCAAACAAAGTTTTAAATGCTTTGTAATTATGTTTAAAAAATGCAATAAAAAAAAAAATCAAAAGGGTAAATAAGTTCTGAGATCTGATAGTATGAAGAAGTTAATCTTTACATTCTACTTATGGATAAACAGTAAGGGGTTGATTTAAAAGGAGCGTGTGTGCGTCCACGTGCATGTGGTTCCTGGCACGCGCACAAAGATGCGCGCGCATGTGAGGGCAGCCCGTAACTTACGCACGCAGGGGGGAATTTTACAAAGCACCACGCGGCGACATAATCGGATCTCCCCATGTTCCCTCCCAGTCCGCTCCAATTAAGGAGCGGACTGGGAGGGAACTTTCCTATACCTAACTCCATCCTTCCTCCCTCATTCCCTCTCTTCCCTGCCCCCTAAATCTACTGTAACTAGCCTTAATTGTTCTGTTTTAATACTTACTGCTCCTCTGGAACAGAAATAATCTGCTCGTGCCAGCCGGCTGCTGGTGTGTGCTTCCCTGAGATAGCAGGGAAGGGCACTGTCCTGCCCCCCCCCCAACTCCATCCAGATCACACCTCCCAGACCCTCCTTTTTCCTGGGCCGGCACTTCTGTGCATACTGGGATTTAAACGCATGGCCGGGCCTGTTGTAAAATGCGCACGGAACACTCACAGCCCGGCCACGCGTGTAAATTCTGAAATTTATGTATGTAGCCCTTTTAAAATCCGGGCTTAAGGATCCAAGTTTTTGCTCATTAGGAGAACAACATGGTGCTTAGGATGACATCATAGAATCTACATGGGCTTAATAACCCAATAAAGAGGAAAAAGTTACTATGGCAATTAAAGAAATCAGATATAACATTGGTCTTTCGCAAGAATTGCACTTATCCCCAGCATAATATTTAAAGCTTAAAGAAAGCTGGGACTTTCATAAAGACAAACAAGAGAGGAATAGCAATTCTATTCACAAAACAATTTGCAAAGAAGTTATACACCTTATCCTGAAAGGAGACCTGAATAATAACACCATAACACTAGGAAACAAATATGCACCTAATGAGAATGCAGCCTATTTTTTCTCAACAGTTTTTCAGACTTCTGAAATTGCATGCACACAATTCAGTTTGTTTAAGGAGCGATCATAGTTGTATACATTTGTCTACTGATAGATCTGAAAGTAGAGTCTTAAATACATCTGGCACAAAATCATTACAATTTCATTTATAAACATTAGGACTTTTGTGATACGTGGAGTTTACTCAGTACAGCACATAAGAGCAAGATAGTTTATGAACAATTTTTTAATCTATTGATGTCTGGATTATATCTAGTGAATTAGAACATATGTTACTATGGCTGTTGTCCAGAATATAGGACCCACTCACAGTCCCAGAGCCATTCTT
Source organism: Rhinatrema bivittatum (assembly GCF_901001135.1). NCBI lineage: Eukaryota > Metazoa > Chordata > Amphibia > Gymnophiona > Rhinatrematidae > Rhinatrema > Rhinatrema bivittatum. Next base: position 242,521,215 of record NC_042620.1, read on the forward strand.
ATCTTCCTGGACCTCTAATTCTTCCTGCATGTACACACCATGTGTTGACCACTGGGGTGCTGGGGTTCTGTTGGCAGGGAGGAAGACAAGCCTCCAGGGCCCTAGGTTCATGAGGATCGGGATGTCTACACAGTGTCTCCAGTCCTACAATTTCCACTTGATCTATCTCACAATGATGCTGTAGTGTTGTGCTGGCCTGTGATCCACCAGGGGGCACTATAGTTGGCTTCGATTCTGTGCAGGAGATTTGTAAGGATTAGTGTGTATGGCAGTACTGTGGTCAGCAAGGGGAGTCAATTGGTCATGCTCTGAGCTACCTTGCCTTTTCTAACCCAGGGTACCTTCCATAGTACCCTCTCCGGTTGCCTACAATTTTGGTAACCAGCTTTACCCTCATAAGGTTTAAAGGATGAGATTTGCCACCATATAATTATTAACGCTTTAATAACATAACTTTTCCTATTCATAAAATAGCCAACTCAAATATAACAGCACACAGCTCTATTTCCCAATTCCTTAAACTGCCAACAAGACTAAGGTTAAACTCAAAATTACAGGGCCTGTGGGATTGAACCTTAGTTAGCCTCAGTGCAGGGTTCAACATCTCTTAGAGCCTAAGACACCGTTAACACCAAGAATAACTATTTAAGACAATTATAGATAGATTCCATTAGCTTAACCACAGCAGTCATGGTTTTGGTGATGACTCACTAGTATAGATTCTCTGGGTTTTACTTGCAGATGGTTCTTCTCTAGTAGGGAAAAACAGCTATTAATTTTATCTTTAGACCAGGCTTCTTCAGGTCAGAACTCAGTCTCTCAAACTAAAAATTACCCCTAAACCTTCCTACAGCCACTAAGCCTCACCCAGTCCCTATACTTAAAGAATTCAGTAAAGTCTAATTAGTCTACTTTAGAACAAGAACTCAACTTCTATACCTTAATTGTCCAATTTGTTCAGCTTCAGATTTCTTAGCCCTTAGGTTTGCTTTGCACTAGCACACTGGGCCAGGGTTCAGGGATTATTTATTTATTTATACCAAGCCAATTAACTAAGAGCTTTTGGTGGTTACAAGAAGTCTGGAGCAATACTCTTGAACCAGACAGTTTCTCTAAGCAGACAATACTTCTCTGTTAGCTACATCCACTCTGGAGCAGTATTCTTGAACCAAACCTGAAGTTTCTCTCAGCTGATGATTACTCAAGAGTAAGGAGCCAAGGACAGTGTAATAACCCTTACTAAGGGAGCCAAAAATCCAACAGTTATGAACCTCCCAATGTTACTCAGCCCAGCTTAATAGCACTGTTTCTTTGCTTTAAGTCTGTCCTGTCAAATCACTTGTGCATGGGTCACTTTGGTTTTTCCATAGTCAGTCTTCCAGCAATAGCTAAGACAGTCTCTTCCTGTGTAATTATGGTATTTAACTTAACTTTTAGTGGTGATTTGTCATTGATATGTTTGAACTTGGTTTGTGGGTCCTTGGGTCATGGAGAGAGCTGACTCCACCCACAGGGAGGAGCCCTGTGGGGACTCTCCATGACAGGCAGAGTCTCAGCAGTGATGGACACAGGAATCAGAGAATATTTTTTATACAGCAAAGAGAAACCCGAGGAGCGGGTTTGTAAACTCAGTCCTGGAGTAGGAAGACCTGGGATGGATTTTCCGGTAGTGGTCCACTACCTCTCTGAAACTGCTTGCCTCCAGCTGTATGCCGTTCTACCTTTATATTTATAAAACAGTGACTTTTAAAAAAATAATTTATTGAAATTTTCAAAATACAAAGCAAATACTTTCGCATAGAAACAGCAAAAGAGAGATATACTAATTATACAAATTTTGAGTATAATCAACAAACAAAAACACATCTTCCTCTCTCTTTAAAGACCAACAATTGAGAGGGGGAATCAGAGATTAAGAGGAGTGAAAAGGAACAGAATGAATTCTGTATATACACAATACATGGCGAGTAATTACAACTCAGTTTATAACTTGGGCCGGTACAGTACAGTGCGCTCTGGAGCGCACTGTTAACCCGCGTTTGGACGTGTGTTTTCAACGTGGTAGCTTTACCCCTTATTTAGTAAAGGGTAATAGCGCGTCGAAAACGCACGTCCAACCCCCCTGAAACTAATAGCGCCCGCAACATCCCGCGCGATTCACCAAGTAAAATGTGCAGCCAAGCCACACATTTTACTTTCAGAAATTAGCGCCTACCCAAAGGTAGGCATTAATTTCTGCCGGCACTGGGAAAGTTAACAGAAAAGCAGTAAAGACTGCTTTTCTGTACACCCTCTGACTTAATATCATGGCGATATTAAGTCGGAGGTCCCATAGTAAAAAAATAATATAAATAAAAAAAAATTTTTTAAATGGGCCCACGGCTCGAAAACCGGACGCTCAATTTTGCCGGCGTCCGGTTTCCGAACCCGTGGGTCAGTGGGTTTGAGAACAGATGCCGGCAAAATTGAGCGTCAGCTGTCAAACTCGCTGACAGCTGCCGCTCCTATCAAAAAAGAGGCGCTAGGGACACACTAGTGTCCCTAGCGCCTTTTTTTTACCGCAGGCCCTCATTTAAATACTGAATTGCGGGCATAGGAGAGCAGGCACTTGCCCACTCTCCCACGACTTTTACTGAATCGGTCTGATAGATGGCTAAGGGTTGCATGCAAAACATCCCTCTAGCAATAAAACTCCTTTAACTGTTCAGGAGCAAAAAAAATCAAAAGTGTTCACATTTAATTTCACAACAAATTTACTAGGATAAAGTAGAAGAAACGAAGCTCCAAGAGCTAAAGCTTCTAGGTGTATTCGAAGAAAAGCTTTACGTTGGACTTGTGTAACCTTAGCTAAGTCAGGATATACCCTAACTTGAGCACCCAAAAAACTAGCATTACAATTTTGAAAATAAGACTTCATCACAAAACTTAGTGCCTGAACATATGAAAAGGTGACAAGCAATGTGGACCATTCAGAAACTTCATAAGTAGTGTTTTCCCAAATAGGAGGACAAATTATCTAAATCTAGGCAGCTTGATGATGATCCAATTGACTGGAATTAGGTTTGTAAGGGAGAAAAACCACTTACACTTTATTAAGATTGGGAATTTTAACAGCTGGAATTCTCAAAATATCCATAAAATACTTCCTAAGCGTTAATTGGCAATAGCTCTCCCACAACTTTAGGAAAATTGGTAAATCTCAGATTCGAGCATCTAAGTTGATTTTCTATACCTTCCAACCTTCTAGATAAAGAAGAGTGTTTTCGGATAATCAAAGTGTTAAATGTTTGTACCTCCTTAACTTTCTCTCTCCGAGCTCAAATTCTTTGAATGTTCCTGCAAAATTCTCTGGTGTCCTATTTCAAGCCTCAAGCTGAGGGTAATAATCAAAAGGACTGGGACAGATTTGCAATCAAGTCCCAAAGCGAATCTAATGTAACCACTGCCAGTTTAACAGTACGCTCACCGTCTGGAGCAGCATGTACTGCCTGCAACCTCCCCTCTGATGGCAAATCTGGGTCAAAGTCACCTTCAGTGATTCTCAACTCTGAAATAGAATCCCACTCTGGGGATGGCTCGGAGATCGTTTCCCCCCTCAGAGGGGGAGCAGCTGTGAAGTCAACACGAGCCCTGACCTAGTCGCCTTCTTCTGAAGACTAGCAGACAGTGGCGGTTGGATATCCAGCGGGTTAAGGGAAACCTCCCTGGGCAGAGCCAGGACTCCTCTCCCCGTCCCGCCAACGGGGCTCAATGCCCGCAATTATGGAGTAGAGGAAGCATATTCAAGGATGGATCACTGGTCCGGCAGGAGCGAGGGCTCAGAAGGGAAAGCACTCCCTTCCTCTTGTGCAGCATAATCACAGAGGCAAACGAATTGAGGAAATTGAGAAGCAGCAGCTGAAAATGACCGATCAAGCTGCCATCTTGGAGTTACCCAATATTTTGTGACTCTTCAAAGTGGATTACATTCAGGTACTGTAGGTATTTCCCTATTGCCAGAGGACTTACAATCTGAAAGAGGTCATTTACTAAAGGTTTTTCTCATTTTGTTCTATGGGAAAAATGCTTAGTAAATAGGACTCAAAGTTTGTACCAGAGTTTGACTTAGTCAAAGGCACAAGGCGCATAAATGGGTTTTGAGCCCTGGCTTCCCTGTAGCCTGCTGCTCTAACCCTTTGGCTACTCCTCCATTCCAAAACTGGCAAAAGGCCACAGGTAAGAAGCGACCATGGATTTTGTCCCACTTCAGACTGTTTGAAAACTGGCCCCAAAAGTGAACTAACATGTCAACTACACTACTGTGGGGATGGGTATGGGGAGTGTCCTATTTTCACCTTCCAAGAGCTGGAAACAGTATAATCCAGAAATATCCCTATACCTAGAGTGATGTATACTGCTGGTGAGAGGAGTCAGAAAGATCCTTGTAGTTTTGGAGAGAACCTTGAGTTACAGTTGCCTGGAGGTAGTGGAGAAAGAAGCTTCATCTAGGTATAGATCTTCTATCTGAACTCATATCTAATACTGGTTTCAGATTGGTGCTGGAACCAGTTACCATAGTTGGCAGGGACAGATTCTGTGCTATTAGCAAGGCTTAACAAATTGTAGCATCTTTGTGAAGAGGTAGTGATTGAGGACTCTGGAGATAGGAAAAACATTCTTACCTATTGCAATAAGTAAACTCCCAATGAGCTTGTTAAGTAGAAACACTTAACGGGATGGGACTGAATCCTCTATCACTATTCAGATATGGAATGAAAGTGTTATTGTGATGGCTGATGTAGGGATATTGGGGGGGGGGGGGGGGGGGGGGAGTCAGAACACAGGTAGCTGCAACTGCAGACTTGTGCTCTAACCCAAAAGGGGCTGATTTCAATTGAGCTCAAATCCCAAAAGAAATAGAAGGAAAGCACAAAGCCAAAAAGCATCTTATTAGTCCCCCAATTGATTTTTGGGTGGGGGAAGAGTAGACTTGCATGCAACTCCCATTTTTATTTCCTATAGGACCATGGTAAAAGAAATGAGGAGAAAAATGAATAAGGCTTCCAATGCTTCATAAGGTTATCTATCCTTCAAGACAATAGTCATCACTTATAATTCCAGTAATATTATATTACAACTAATACACCACTACTACATAAGGCACTGTACATGTGTAAGGAACCGTAGCAAGACAGTGTGGTGCAAAATGAACAAGATATACAAAGTTGCAAAAAGTAAAGGACACACACATTCAAAATTGTGTGCAGTTCCCTCCATACAACCAAACAAAAATTACTTTACAAATCTAAACATGAATTGGAATAGTCTCTTTCAGCATCCTTGGTTTCTTCTGTGCAAAATACGAGGTGTAACGTAGATTTTCAGATGGTGCTTTTCCTCTTCGCCCAGCAGATCAACAACATATAACTTACAAGGCCATGTGCTCTCTCCATATAAAAATATCCACCAGGAACAAGTCAATTTATCAGAGAGTTTGAGTTTAGCTTCAGAAGTCATTTCATGTAAACAAATGCATAAGAATAGCAGTCTTTTCCTCTTCATCACATGGAAGAGAAAAAAAAAAAACCCAGCCTTCAGTTACACTTATTTTCCAATGAGGAGTGCTCTGGTTTCTCTATCAAAATTAGATAACATGTTTCTTCCTTGACTGGCTTGGGGGAGACGCTTGCTTGACTGTTCTTTATCCACTGTCAGGAAAGAGAGACATTTTTTTTTTTAATCAATATATTTTTATAGAGTACTTTTAAAAAGCAAATATATGGTAAAAACTGTAACAATAAAATGCAGAGCAAGAACAAGGCAATGGCCTTATCTTAGGGAAGATAAGGCCATTGCAGAAAGACTAAATGAATTCTTTGCTTCCGTGTTTACTAGTGAGGATGTTGGGGAGATACCAGTTCCGGAGTTTGTTTTCAGGGGTGATGAGTCAGACGAACTGAACGAAATCACTGAACGAAATCACTGTCAACCTGGAAGATGTAGTAGGCCAGATTGACAAACTAAAGAGTAGCAAGTCACCTGGACCGGATGGTATGCATCCCAGGGTACTAAAGGAACTCAAAAATGAAATTTCTGACCTATTAGTTAAAATTTGTAACCTATCATTAAAATCATCCATTGTACCTGAAGACTGGAGGGTGGCCAATGTAACCCCAATATTTAAAAAAGGCTCCAGGGGTGATCCGGGTAACTATAGACCAGTGAGCCTAACTTCAGTGCCGGGAAAAATAGTGGAAACTATCCTCAAGATCAAAATTGTAGAGCATATAGAAAGACATGATTTAATGGGACACAGTCAACATGGATTTACCCAAGGGAAGTCTTGCCTAACAAACCTGCTTCATTTTTTTGAAGGGGTTAATAAACATGTGGATAAAGGTGAACCGGTAGATGTAGTGTATTTGGATTTTCAGAAGGCGTTTGACAAAGTCCCTCATGAGAGGCTTCTACGAAAACTAAAAAGTCATGGGATAGGAGGCGATGTCCTTTCGTGGATTACAAACTGGTTAAAAGACAGGAAACAGAGAGTAGGACTAAATGGTCAATTTTCTCAGTGGAAAAGGGTAAACAGTGGAGTGCCTCAGGGATCTGTACTTGGACCGGTGCTTTTCAATATATATATCAATGATCTGGAAAGGAATACGATGAGTGACGTTATCAAATTTGCAGATGATACAAAATTATTCAGAGTAGTTAAATCACAAGCAGACTGTGATACATTACAGGAGGACCTTGCAAGACTGGAAGATTGGGCATCCAAATGGCAGATGAAATTTAATGTGGACAAGTGCAAGGTGTTGCATATAGGGAAAAATAACCCTAGCTGTAGTTACACGATGTTAGGTTCCATATTAGGAGCTACCACCCAAGAAAGAGATCTAGGCGTCATAGTAGATAATACATTGAAATCGTCAGCTCAGTGTGCTGCAGCAGTCAAAAAAGCAAATAAAATGTTAGGAATTATTAGGAAGGGAATGGTTAATAAAACGGAAAATGTCATAATGCCTCTATATCGCTCCATGGTGAGACCACACCTTGAATACTGTGTACAATTCTGGTCGCCGTATCTCAAAAAAGATATAGTTGCAATGGAGAAGGTACAGAGAAGGGCAACCAAAATGATAAAGGGGATGGAACAGCTCCCCTATGAGGAAAGGCTGAAGAGGTTAGGGCTGTTCAGCTTGGAGAAGAGACGGCTGAGGGGGGATATCATAGAGGTCTTTAAGATCATGAGAGGTCTTGAACGAGTAGATGTGACTCGGTTATTTACACTTTCGAATAATAGAAGGACTAGGGGGCATTCCATGAAGTTAGCAAGTAGCACATTTAAGACTAATCGGAGAAAATTCTTTTTCACTCAACGCACAATAAATCTCTGGAATTTGTTGCCAGAGGATGTGGTTAGTGCAGTTAGTGTAGCTGGGTTCAAAAAAGGTTTGGATAAGTTCTTGGAAGAGAAGTCCATTAACTGCTATTAATCAAGTTTACTTAGGGAATAGTCACTGCTATTAATTGCATCAGTAGCATGGGATCTTCTAGGTGTTTGGGTAATTGCCAGGTTCTTGTGGCCTGGTTTGGCCTCTGTTGGAAACAGGATGCTGGGCTTGATGGACCCTTGGTCTGACCCAGCATGGCAATTTCTTATGTTCTTATGTTCTTATGTTCAAGATATGATTTATGGATAGATAATCTTCAAACTCAGTACCTATGGGGGGGGGGGGGAAAGAGTGGGAAGATAAGAGTAAAGACAGTAAGGGATAAAGGGTAAGGGAGAAAGAGATGCAGAGGGAGAAAGGTCACCAGTTTACAGAGGGAGGAAGTTAGAGATAGTAAAGGAGGGAGGCACGGGAGGCTGGACAGACTCTGCCACTGTTATGAAATATCAACAGAACACTTTCAGAACTTTCAAGCCAGCTGTCCTCAATCTTGTGATGCATGAGAGATCAGCACAGCCAGCCTATTTTGAAAATGCTCCCTACTCCTTCAGCATTTATAAGTATTCAGGGGTGTGGGTGTGGGTGTCTGTCTTGAGGTAGTAAGCAGAAGCACCGGAAGAGGGGTGGATGAGAGGGCATCAGAAACCGAGGCTGGTAAGAGCAAGTCCCAGCCAGCGCAGACATGCCCACGCCCTCCTCACTATACTGGGCAGTCCTACCTTCATGACAAAGCTCCTGGCAGAAACAGCAGTTCCCTGCGGCCCACAGCTGCAGATCTGGGAAGTGCCAGTACAGCAAAGCTTGAGGTGCTCTCTGCCGGCCCCCCCCCCCCCCCCCGCTTCATGCAGGACAAGGAAGGCATCCGCCAATGCTGTGCAAGGCAGGGATGGAGCTGCCCTTTCCTGGTACTGGAATCAATGCTTCTGATTCAGTTAGTCCCTGCCCCATCTGAAGGTAGTGTAATGCTCACTCCATAGGACCCCCCCTTTCACCCCCTTCCCCACAAGTAACATGATCTTGATTTGAGAGAGACTCCAAAGGGAAGAAGGATAAGAGTAAGAGATCCCGAGAGAGGGGAAGTAACAGCTTAGAAAGACAGTAAGAGTAGAAGGGAGACAGTAAGGAAGGAAGGGTAAGTTTAAATGCCTAGTATTGGCTTTTAAGACATTACATGGAATCGGTCCACCCCCCACCTTAGAAGCTGGATTCAGAGGTTTAAAAGTGAGCGGGAACTGAGATCTAATTTAAAAATCACAGCTTCAATTGCCCTCAGTGAAAACATTTAAGCAAGTTTGTTTGCAGAATAGGGCCTTCTCCACAGCAATTCCAAAGTTATGAAACAAACTCCTATGCTTTGAGAGGAGAAAGAGATATGCTGAAATTTTGAAAAGGGTTGAAAACTTGGCTCATGAATAATAAGGATTAAGGCAGGATTTATGCAGGACTGATCAGTAAGGGAGTAAGCAAGCAGGTATATGTGAGATTGGGAGAGTTATTTTTTAGTAATGTTTAATTTTAATATGCTATGTTGATGTTTTAAAATGATGTTTACTTGATATGTATTGCATTATGTTTGTTGATTGTACATCGCTTTGAGTGATTTTTAATCTGGAACAGTGATTCCAAAGTGTTTTTAAATGAATAAGGGATAAAAAGAAGACATGAAAATAAAAGCTTAGACTACAATAGAGGGAGGGTGGGAGATTTAAAACTTGGAGGGCTGGTAAGGGAATGATAGTAAGAGAGTGAAGGAGAGAGCAAGAGAAACACTCAGGCTGATGTAATATCATGCGCTGCGGCCAGCGCATGGCTTAACACGCGGTTGGACGTGGGTCCATAACCCCCAATGCAATACAGGGATTAGCACACCCAAAACGCGATTCCAATCAAGTGCGTGGCTAATAGCGCTCATCACATGTACAGTACTTAGCTAATCCCTGTGATTAAAAAAATTTCCCATGCGGCCAATGCTCATTGGAAGAAAAAAAAAGTGTCCTTCTTTCTGTGATTCCTCCTACTAGTATCATTGCAATATTAAGTAGGAGGAACTACAGAAAGCAGAATCGTAAAAAAAAGAAAAAGTTGCGAAAAACACATTTCTGGCTGCCCAATATACATGGTCCAGGCCGTGTATATCGTGGGTGTATATTGTTCTGGTAGCGGGAGAAAACGGACATTCGTACTGGGCATCCGTTTCCTAACCCGCTACTGATAGCCACCTTTCCCGGGTGCCTGATGCAGAGGAGGGGCCTAGGGATGTCCAATTTCCCTTTGCGCCTCATGTTAATATTAAATCGCGCACCTGGGAGAGGTGGATCAGCGAGCGTTAAGAGAGCAGGCGCTCAATCATGAGCGCCCGTTCTACGCATGCCAATATCGCATCGGCCTGACTAGTGGAAGATGAAAGGAGGGAAAGCAAATGGCAGTTAGACTGACAAAGAATGATGCATGCAAGCACACAGCAAATAGCAGAAAAGAAGAGCACAATAAAGGACATTGATTGAGCCAGTGAATGGATTTTGAGAGTGTTATTCAGAAAATACTTTTTCCTCATTATCATAGTAACACTATAGATGACATTTTAATTTGTCAAGTCTTCCTAGTTGTTCCTGTCTGCACTGCTAAGGCTAATTTCCAGTTGCTAGGCAGAGAAGCTTGATTGTTTATAGGATAATATTTCTTATACAAGTCTGTTTCTGTTGTCTCTCTCATTGTTTTTCCACCATCCTGGGTAGATGAGCACAGAACAGGGGTGGTCAACTCTGATCCTTGAGAGCCTCAAACAGGCCAGGTTTTCAAGATATCCATAATGAATATGTACGAGATATACAGTGAAGGCAGTGCATGCAAATCTCTGTCATGCATATTCATTGTGGATATCTTGAAAACTTGGCCTGTTTGTGGCTTTCAAGAACTGGATTTGGCCACTCCTGGCATAGAAGATCCCATACGTAATCCAACATCCATTCAGTTTACAAAAATATGAACCCTACCTCTCCTACTCAACAAACTGGATTACTAATAGCAGTAATTCCAGGTCTTTCTGTGATTTTGATGTTTAGAACACTTTCCACTATTTTTCCTGGCACTGAAGTCAGGCTAACCAGTCTGTAGTTTCCCTGATCGCCCCCGGAGCCCTTTTTAAATATTGGGGTTACATTAGCTATCCTCCAGTCTTCAGGTACAATGGATGATTTTAATGATAGGTTACAAATTTTTACTAATAGGTCTTAAATTTCGTTTTTTAGTTCCTTCAGAACTCTGGGGTGTATACCATCCGGTCCAGGTGATTTACTACTCTTCAGTTTGTCAATCAGGTCTACCACATCTTGTATTGGGCAAGGTACCTTCTGGAGGTATTTGGACTCTCAGTAGGGGAAGTCCGTGATTGTACTGCTACATTTTTCTCTTTTATTTGGGAAAATGTTTCCCTAAGTTTTTCCTCAAAGAGTTTGTCCCCTCTATAGGGCATGCTAGCCTGCTTATCGTGGATGTCTTCACGTATACTGGTGGAATGAAGCCATGCCATACATCTAGCTGCTATGGAGGCCACCGAAGATTGGACGGAAGCATCAGAAGCCTTGTATACTGTTCTTAACAGGTGTCATAATCCCTCTTGAAGATCCAGGAAAGGTTGTGGCATCCCTGTGTCCTCCTGTGATACAGAGATGAATGGTTTTAGGTTTTGTGCACATTTGTAAAGGTACTGGGCTATATAAAATTGATGTTGCTGGATACGGTCATTCAATATTGAGTTTTGGAACAACCTACGACCAGATTCATCCAGCAATTTGTTGTCTTTGCCTGGAGATGTATTCAAATGCAATCTGGTTTTCTTTGCCTTTTTCATTGCTGAGTCTACCACCACTGAGTTGTGTGGGATCTGCACATAGCTGTAATGGGTTGACTACTGCATCCTGTATTTCAAGTCTAGCTTCCTGGATGCTGGTGATATCAAGTAAGCAGAGTCCCATGCCTTATCCATAACCAAATCGAGAATCGTATGGGAAGGGAGAGCAGTTGGTTCAGCTGGAACCTCTAAACATTTTAATATACCCATTATTTCTGCCCTGGGGTCAGGGATTTTGTGGATTTCAATCTTTAATAGGGTTCCTACTTTTTACAAGAACTTAGAGTAGGTAAGATCCTTCGGTGGTGAGGACAGTTCTGGATGCTCTTCCAGTGGGTCAGACGGAATGCCCATTGAGCCAGGAGAGAACAGCAGCGAATCCTCAGGGTGTCTGACAGAGTCTGGTGAAGTAGGAGGACCATCCACATCCTGTGGACTAGGTCTTACATTCAGAGGTGATGGGGGAAATTGTCTCTCTTGGAAGGAGCTGGTGAGGTAGGAGATTCTGAGACCTGATGTGAGGGCAGGGTGTCGAAGATGTATTTGAGAATAGAGGTATTCTACGACATTCTTTCTTCAGCTGCCATTTTCTGTGACGACCCTGTCTGGACCTTGTGCAAGAAGTGTTCAGAAGGGGTTTCTGTTCTGCAAATGTTTTTCTTAAGTGAGGAAAATCTTGCAGCCAGGATATCTGCTTTTGATGTTTTAGATCTAGCCTGTGGAGACTCTCTTTTCTTGTGGGGATTCTTGAAGAAAACCAGAACACTTTCTTGATTTTAAGGAAAACTCTCTAGCCGATTGTGGTGTATCTGGAGAGGAAGCCAACTCTTCTGGAGATTCTTCCAAATCTACATTGGAAAATTGTAATAAAGATCTTTGTGACCTGATACTTCCCTGATGAGAGTGTGTTCTGGTTGGAATATGTATTTTTCAAGTGCATCAACATTCAATGAAACTTCAGGATCCACCGTACTGTTCCCAGGAGAGGATACTCTTAGTTTCGTCAACTTCTCCGATGCTTTCTTGTGTCCCAAGATTTTCTGAAGAGTTTGCGTCGAACCATGCAATTTATGCAATGCTGCATTGTGCTTCAGTATTTGACAGTCCTTTTTGCATTGATTGCATTGTGACGTGCATCAACTGATGCCTTAATATTTATTTATTTATTTATTTAGGGTTTTTATATACCGACATTCTCGATATATACACATCAAATCAAGTCGGTTTCCATATAACAGAACTGTCGCCGGTAAGGCGTTACATTAAACATGGTAAAGGTAAAGGGAGTACATTAAACAATAGACAAAGTATTGAACAGAGAACGTGCAGCATAACATTAAACAATCAACAAATTATTGAACAAAAGAACTTAGATCAATAAATATTAAATATTAAACGTAAAAAAGATATATAAAATAAAATAACTATGGGAAGAGCATGAGCTAGAAAGCTGATGCTTCAAGAGATGGTTTTTCATAGCAGGTGGGTGGACTGTCCAGAAAAGGTCCTGAAGGTCTTAAGTGTATAAAGTCGGTAGTGGACTTTTCTTGAAGGTAAGATGGCAGGTTTCAAGACGAAGATCTGGCGGTAATGAGTTCCATAGGGAGGGCCCAGCAGTGGAGAGTGCTCGTTTTGCTAGCGAAGTTTTAATCGGGGGAGCATATAGAGAACCTTTATAATTATATCTGATGGGTCTTTTTGATGTGTGAAGGCGGAGTTGCGTGGTAAGATTTAGGTGAGCGCTTCCCATAATATCCTTGTGGATCATTGATAATGTGGATCATTGACAATAATATGCGTTGATAATAATATGCGTTGATCCTGTGGAGCCTCTGATTGTGTCGAAGTCTTCGAAGCTTTCAATGATGCTCAGAATCTGTCAAATGCATAAACATCTTCTCTTTCCTCAGCTTCGGCACTAGCATGGGCTGTTTCCAACACTGGCGTCGGTTTTGCAGGCATCAATGCATCATGCACCATTAAAGATGCAGTTTCATGTTTCAACGTAGACATCAACGTCAAAGCCTTTTTTGAACAGCCATCCAATCCCACAGAGTAGGCCTGTCTTACTGGGCCAAGATGTGGAATCTTCAGTACAGGTGAGGAATGTGTAGATCTTTCATTTCATCTCTCGGTGAGGGGGCATAGGACTGTGCATGGTAGGTGTGAGAGGTATAGTATGTTACAGAACACGCAGAAATAAACATTGCATTACCTATTCATTTGAAGTCCTCTGTGCCAACACGTAATATGCAATATATATAGTATATGGAAGGCCGTTCGGAAATCCTTTTGTTTGCCTATTGTAAGAAATCCTGTGTTTGCAGCAGGGGATGCCTATATACCGTATTTTTCGCTCCATAAGACGCACTTTTTTTCCCCCAAAAGTGGGGGGAAAATGTATGTGCGTCTTATGGAGCGAATATAAAAAAAAACAAACACAAAAATCTAACAAACCCCCACCCTCCTGACCCCCCCCAAGACCTGCCAAATGTCCCTGGTGGTCCAGCGGGGGTCCAGGAGCGGTTCGGGAACGATCTCCTGGGCGTGGGCCGTCGGCTGCCAGTAATCAAAATGGCGCCGATGGCCCTTTGCCCTCACTATGTCACTGGGACCGACCGCTGCTATTGGTTGGTCTTAGTGACATAGTGAGGGCAAAGGGCCGTCGGCGCCATTTTGATTACTGGCAGCCGACGGCCCACGCCCAGGAGATCGTTCCCGGACCACTCCTGGACCCCCCGCTGGACCACCAGGGACGTTTGGCAGGTCTTGGGGGGGTCAGGAGGGTGGGGGGTTGCAGTAAATTAAGTTGGCAGGTCTTGGGGGGGGGGGTCAGGAGGGTGGGGGGTTGTAGTAAATTAAGTCGGCAGGTCTTGGGGGTGTCAGGAGGGTGGGGGTTGTTAATTTAAAGGGTTGGGATGGGGTTCCCAGAGAAAGAAAAGTTTTCTGATCTGGGGAGTGGACCGAAATGGCCCTCCCCAGACCCGAAAACAAAATGGGGAGAAAAAAAAAAGCTATGCACTCCCCTAATTTGCTCCATAAGACGCCCAGACGCAGAGCCGGTTTAGCACAATTTTATTTATTTTTTTAATTTTCCCCCTCTGAATCCTAGGTGCGTCTTATGGTCAGGTGCGTCTTATGGAGCGAAAAATACGGTAATATTTCGTGGATTGGAAAGGTCAGAGCATCAGATTTTTGTAAAATGTATTGATCTTCACACTCGCTGAGTTTATTCCTTTGAATATTTTGTAGAGAGTTTAGGATTTACTCAGTGAGATCGTGTGTTCTACCTTATTCGACATTCAATCTGCCCAGCTGCACCACTTCTCCTTCTCTTGCTTTTTCTCATCACTCTCTGTGTCTGTCCCAAGCAGATGGAAATTCTTTCACTGTTTTGGTTGCTACTCTGCTAGATTATTCCTGGCATAAACTACCCTTTCAGTAAAGAAGCATTTCCTCATTTACTCTGAGCCTCCCCTCCTTCCATCTGCATATCATAACACCTCATCGCTGAGCTACTTTTTATGGAAAATGTCATCTTCTTGGACTCTACTGAAACCTACTAGATATTTCAATATTTCTAGCAAGCTTCCCCAATAAGCCATGTAGCACTGCTCAGCTACTCTGCTGTACCATTTTAGATTTTCCTTTTGATACCATATTAATGGCACAGCGAGTAGCATGGAGAGTTAGCTCCTCATGTCTATTGTTGTTGGGAATATAAACAAAACATTTGAAACAGAAAAGCAGCACAATCAGAAGAGGGAAGATCATCAAAAGCTCTGCACTGCACTTGGAGTGGCATGTGTTATCTACATACCTGCCAGTCCTCGCCTTGCTCCCCAAACATGCCTTTGAACAGCTTCCCGGGATCAGGAATTGGTGGGAAGATGAAGACCTTGAGCCTAGTGGACGTAAGAAGAAAGGTTTTCAATAAAGGCAAGAGTCAATGAAAAATAAAAATAACAGGATACATTTTCAAAGGGATCTAGCCACTAACTACAGTGTTAGGTGGCTGAAATTGTTTGTTCAATTAATGAGTGAACCGAACCCCAGGGGATGGGGTTAGGTTGGGGGAACAAATGCTGGCCAGCTAGTGCTCATTTTTAGCATTATTCCTCCCTGAAATCAAACTCTAAAAAACCAAATCATTTCTTTAGTCCTTTCCCTCCCCAACCCTAATCACCATTATATAAATCATACCCTCCCCTGATTTCTCCCCAAGCCCCAATTTGAACATTATACCTTTTACAGTTCTCCCTTCCCAATTCCAGATGTGAAAAAAGGACTTCCTTTGGTTCTCCCTCATCCCAATGGGAAAACTAAACCCTCCCTTTATCCCTCAAATGGGAAAACCAAACTTGTCCTCAGTCCCCCCAAGTTCCAATGTAAAAAACAAAGTGTGAGACCCTGTTGGGTGGTTCTTTAGATTTGCCAGCAGAGGGCCTCAGTGAGCTTCTTGGGCACCCTGGTTAGTCCTCACAACCCTGTGCCCCACATTTCCTGATTGCAGTCATTTTGTTCCTGTTTGGATATAATGATATTCTGGGACCACTGTCTGCACTTTGCCAGGGCTTGGTCTTCATGGTCCTAGTGTCAGTCTTAGGTATCATGTTCCTGTTTACTCTTATAATGCTTCATTTAGCCAATGTTCCTGTTTAGTCCTAGACCTAGATAGATTTGTGTTTCCAGTCCTCCTGCAGTGGTCCTATGCTGTGTCTGTGAGCATTTTTGTGCCTCTAGGTTTTCCTGCAGTGGTCCCATCCCTCCTTCTGTGGGAATCTTCATGTATTCAGGTTTGGGTTCTACACTATCTTAGCATGTGTCTTATGTTTCCTATTCAAGTCCTGCCAGCTGCCAGCATTTGAGGGCTCAACCCGAGGAGAAGACGGCAGTCACAGGCAGAAGATTCCTGTCTCTGCTGCAGTTAGAATCCTCCAGTCTCATCCTATCTGTGCACTGCCTGCTTTTGCCATCACACAAAGTCTCTCCTGATCCTCCTAAAGGGTTGGTGTAGAACTTAAAGCCCCATCCCCAGACTTGGTGATCCCATCTCAGAGGCAGGTGGTGATATGTTTGCCCCCTTTTTGCTCCTGAGCAGAGTTCAAATTGACACTACTGGAACAGGAAGAAGGTAAGTATATCTCCTCTTGAGTTTAGGCACTCACCAGATCTCGAGAAGGAAAGAATTGAATTGAACAGCAAAGCTTTGGGGAGGCTTGGCTTTCACATTGGAGCTTAGGGTGGGGAAGAGACTGAAGACAGGACTGGTTTTCAGGGAGGGGCTTGAAGGGTGGATAGTTTATTCATTGGATCTCCCTAACTTACAGGCCGATACAGTACGGTGCGCTCCGGTGGAGTGCACTGTTAACCTGCGTTTGGACGCGCGTTTTCGACGCGCTAGCTTTACCCCTTATTCAGTAAGGGGTAATAGTGCATCGAAAACGCGCATCCAACCCCTCCGAAACTAATAGCGCCCGCAACATGCAAATGCATGTTGCGGGCGCTATTATCATGGCGATATTAAGTCGGAGGTCCCAAAGTAAAAAATAATTTTAAATTAAAAAAAAAAATTTTTAAATCGGCCCACGGGTTGAAAACTGGATGCTCAATTTTGCCGGCGTCCAATTTCCAAACCCGTGGCTGTCAGTGGGTTTCAGAACCGCCGGCAAATTTGAGCGTCGGCTGTCAAACTCACTGACAGCCGCCGCTCCTGTCAAAAAAAGAGGCGCTAGGGACGTGCTAGTGCCCCTAGCGCTTCTTTTTACCGCGGGCCCTCATTTAAATACTGAATCACCCGCTCTCCCGCAACTTTTACTGAATCGGCCCATATAGCAGTTAGATGGGTAGATCCTTTGTAGCTGTTCAAGGAGTCTGTTTTCAAAAACCTTTGAGTGCTTAACTTTGCCAGCTATGATCTTAGCCAGATAAGAAACCTAGGTTAATTTTTACCTCAATGTCAGTTCATAGGTGAAACCTTTCCTAAATGTAGCTGGTTAAAATCTAGCTATGTCTGGCACTGAAAATTTTTTTGAAAATAGATCCAAATGGTGTTGGTATTAGTCGACAGAATACTGGAAGTTCTCATCCATTCCCAGTTAACATGATAAATATTTCTGAGCAAGAAAATGTCCCACAATATGAAGTATTTCACCCTGTCCTGTGAATGCCTTTTTGATCTACTTCATTTCTTTCTAAGGACTTCTGTCTCATTTTGTTCCACTTTCATTATGAATAATGGGTTGTTTTTAGCCCATTCAGGTAATCCAAGAAAGAGAAATAAAAGGGCGTAATGGGCAGTGTCTGTGAAAATAAACCCTCCCAATGTGTTGCCCTGTGGTTATTCACCAAGGCTTCTATTCTGTGAAAAGTGTTTATACCTAGGAGTAAATATCTTGGATACAAAGCTAAGGACCCAAATATCCTTTTGGCTGCATGCAAAACCACCAAACGTGCTGCAGGGCCGAATATCTTCAAATCTATGACCATTTGCAAGCCTCATTTTGCAGAACTGAAGAAACTGGTACATAGTAATTTTTGCTTAACTGAAATACAGAACATTGGAAGGCTGTATTCCGATTTAGGCCTGAAACAAGTGGATTGATCAGTACTAATTTTAGATAGATAAATGTTATATATATCTTTTGCAAAAGGCATTAAAACCTGGCTTTTTCTACAGGCCTTTCCTTAAGAACAGCTTGACAGTGAGATCAGAAGTTTTTTGCTTAGCCAAATTTCTTTTAGCTTTTAAATTTCTTAGAAATGTCTGTTTATCTTTTTCTAAAAATGTTGTATTTCTGATATTTTATTGTTGTTTTGCTTACTTTTAAGATAGAATATTATTTTCTTTTAATTTGATGTTTTAAATGCCTATAACAGGGCATGATTAATTTGTACACTGATGTGATACTTAATTTTGAACATCAGTATAGAAAAACTAATAAATAAATACATATTTATAAAGCACTAGCTTTTATTACTGTTTTGATTTATATTTTTATATTTTCTTGTTTAATGTATTTTACTGTTTATTTAATGCGCATATATTTAAAGTTCTTGTGCCTCATTTGTAGGTTATATAATAATCAAGCAGGTTATAAAACAATAAAATGAAATGGAAAAAGAAAAAAGGTGGCATTAGGAAATATTTATTGCATTTAAAAATGCAATGCAGAAGACTCTAAGAGGCTGTATGAAGACATGATGAGGAAGAGGTATGTCAGTAATGTTTCTTCTCTGTAGGGTGGAAGAGTAATGAGGGGGAGGAATAAGGGTATATGTATTTTAAGGAGGGGTAGGGTGTGGGATTTGAAGGTTTTAACGATGAGATTGTATGTTTACTTGCTGTAAACCGCCTTGATCTGCTTTGTAAGTTTAATATGTGCGGTATTTGGTATTAAATGAAATGAAAATGCCAAGGCAGGCCAGAATTTCAGTGTAACCAACAAGATCCAGACCTCCAAAACAAAAAAAAGCACCTAATTTAAGGCAGAAATAGATATAAGAGGAAGAATATTCATGTCAATCCAATCTAACTATGGCTACTTGAGTTGGGCCTTTCTGAACAAAACTGTGCCCTAGGCAAGGGTTGCTTTTGGCACTCCTATCCTTTTAGGTCTCACATGCTCATACTGGCTCAAGGGCAGCACTGTACCCTCACCCAGTTTGGCAACCCAGGCTTGACTTGGTGCCCCCTGTGATGGCCCTGACTTGAGGTAATCAGCATGGTAAACGCAAGGAGACAAAACAAAACAAAATCTTCTCTTTTGTTGACTGATTAGAACGTAAGTGCCATGCTGGGTCAGACCTAAGGTTAACTGAGCCCAGCATCCTGTCTTAGACATTGGCCAATCTCAAAAAGAAAATCATATTTCTTTCTACTCACTCTCTATGACAAGTGGTGGGTTTCCCTGAGCCACCTAGAGGTCAATATTTAAAGCCATTTAGCTGAATAAGTCAAGTGATCCTGCTAAATGGCAACGTTTTGAATATTTGGCCACTTATCTGTAAATTATAGTGGGATAAGTCATTGTCCCGCTATAATTTAGCAAGATTAAAAAGGGCATTCCAGGGCATGCTAAAGTTCTCTGGCTCACTTAGTCAAATTTCAGTTATATCTGGATGACTAGCTACTTTACCGGATAACTTCATAAGACATCTAGTTAAGTGGCCATGCTTAGATTTAAAATAAAAAAAACAATCGCAGGCTTCCCTGCCTGATTCCCATCCTCTCACACCAAAGTCCCAACTGACTTGCTGGCCAGGACCCCCCCCCCCCCCCCAACCTCTTGAAATGTTTAAAATAGAGATATCGGCATTGTCGAGCCAAGCCTTTCCTCCTCCCTCTCTTAAATATATTTTAAACCTGGCCATCCCCCTCCAAATATCTCCCCCCCCCCCATGTTGACATCTTCACCCCAAAGCCCTGTCACCCACCCGGTATCTGAACTGGGACGCTCCTGTTAATATCCTGGGATTCCAGTACAATGCGATCCTTAGAACACTTCCAGGATCTGTCTTTGGAGCATTCCACTATTTACCTTTTTCTACCGGGAAAACTGGACCATTAAGTCCTATTCTTTGTTTCCTGTCTTATAACCAGTTAAAAATCCAAAGTGAGTAACACCTATCACATGGCTTTTTAGTTTTCGGAGTTGTCTCTCATGAGGGACTCTATCAAATGCCTTCTGGAAATCCAAGTATACTATATTGATTGGCTCTCCTTTATCTGTGTGCTTATTTACACCTTTAAAGAATTCTAATAGGTTAGTAAGGCATGGCTTCTTTCCTAAATCCTTTCTGGCTCTCCTTCCCAGTAAGCCATGTTTATCCATATGATCAGTAATTTTGCTCTTAATTATAGCTTCCACAATTTTGCCAGGCACAGATGTCAGGATCACTGGTCCGTAGTTGCTAAATCAACTTTGGAGCACTTTTTGAAAATTGATATTACATTTGCTACTCTCAGGTAGAGGGGCAGATTTGAATGATAGGTTACAGATTACCAGTAATAGGTCTGCAGTTTCATATCTGAGTGCCTTTAGAACTCTGGGGTGAACACCATCACATCCCGGTGATTTGCTACTATTTATAAGTTTGCTCTATCACTTTCTTTCAGGTTCCCACGGATTTAATTCAGTTCCTCAGAGTTATCATCTAGAAAAAAGTTCATGTGCGAGTGATTATCTCCCCATCATTCTCTGTGAAGGCTGAAGCAAAGAATGAATTCCCTATTTTATTCTTGGTCATCTAATAATCCAATTAACTCCCTTGCAGGGTTTGTGTTTCTAATGTACTTAAAATGGTGTTTTGTTTCTTTATTAGTTCTTTGCTTCTCTGTTGAGTCTCTCCTTAAATTCTCTCTTGGCCTCCTTTATTAGTGTTTTACATCTAATCAGACAGTGCTTATGAGCCTGTTTTCCTCACCAGGCTCTGTTTTCCATTTTCCTTCTGAGTATCAGGTGTGCACCCTATGGCTAAACTCTTCATATGAGAGGAGTCTGGAAATTCTACAATTTCAATTTATCATTTTCTAAATCATACGACCACGTGTAATTTTCCTTCTCTGACCTATAGAAAGAAAATTATAAAATGTCTAAATTCTTTGAAAAACATTTCTCATAGCAATACTGTCCTATCTGAGAGCAGGTATTAGTTATCAATTGACACAGCCACAGAGGTTAGGACCCACAAGTTTACATGCTGTATAATCTGATACCATTCCATGTATCCAAATGCTTAAACAATACCCCGGTAGCTCTCTACCACATGCATCATATGGAACTTGGCTTAAATCTCAAAGATGAAATTTTTTTTTTAAAAACTATGATGCAATTTGTTAGTAACTGAATAATAAAAAAGTATGTTTGCGTTACCTTTTCAGGTATATGAGAAGGACTATTGCAGCTACTGCCAAAATTAGGGGAATTGCCAGCAAGAAAATCATATGGTCAGCAGTGTTTCTTTCAACATCTTCTCCTGAAACACAATAAAATACACACAAATTTAGAGAGAATATATTTTGAGAACAAAACATTGGCATCTTAAAAAGGATATAGTTGCACTGGAGAAAGTGCAGAGAAGGGTGACCAAAATAAGGGGCATGGAACGGCTGCCCTATGAGGAAAGACTAAAGAAGTTAGGGCTGTTCAGTTTGGAGAGGAGACGACTGAGGTGGGATATGATAGAGTTATACAAAATCATAAAAGGACTTGAACGAGTTAATGTAAATCAGTTATTTACTCTCTCAGATAATAGAAGGACCAGGGGGCCCTCCATGAAATTAGCAAGTAGCTCATTTAAAACAAATCAAAGAAAATTCTTTCACTCAGCACATAGTTAAGCTCTGGAATTCATTGCCAAAAGCTGTGGTTACAGCAGTTAGTGTAAATGGGTTTAAAAAAAAGGTTTGGATAAGTTCCTAGAGGAAAAATACATAAACTGCTATTAATTAATAAGCAATAGTAGTTTGTGATTTATTTAATGTTTAGGTAGTTGCTAGGTACTTGTGACTTGGATTGGCCTCTGTTGGAAACAGGATACTGGGCTTGATGGACCCTTGGTCTGACCCAGTATGGCATATCTTATGTTCTAAAATGGCCACCACATAACAAACTTCTTCCACTTGCATATGTAGTCAAGAGAGAGCTGATAAACTTTTCAGAGGTCTGGATATTCACTCTAACAAAGGGGTAAGAGGTTGGTAAAGCAGAACTCTTTTGCATAATCACCATGTCCTGCTATCAAAATTCTGACAAAAAACAACATGTACTCAGTGCCTTTAGAAATAAAAATTATTTCCAAGAAAGCAATGCTTGCATCTTTAATGACTCATAACAGGGGGGTTAAATTCGATGGAAGGGCTTAGTAGTTAGGGATGAGTGAGGAGTGCATTGGGGGTTTACAGGGCTTAGTGGGAGGATGTACTGGAGGTTTTAGGAGTTTAATGGGTGGTAGGCCTTAGTGGGTTTACATTAGTGAGGGGCCTGAACCAAATGATCTCACCAGTCCAGAGGTCCCAGGTCAGGGAAGGTCTCTCTGCCAGAGGTCCCATGTCATAGGTTTCCTCTGGCCTGGGGTTCTGGAGGCAGAGTTTCTCTGCCCGGGGAGGGGTCCTAGGGTAGAAGGTTTCTGGAACAGGGCTCTTGGGACAGTTGCCCTCTGGGCTAAGAATCCTATGGCAGAAGGTCCTAGTTCAGAGCCCCTCAACCCCAGGGGTTCCTAACTCAGGTCTCTAAGGTCCAAGATCCCCGATTCAGGGCTCTCAGATTAGGGATCTTAGGTCTGAGGTAATATAGTTCACGTGCTCCTAGGCCCCGGGAAACCTATAACCCAGACGCCCAATCCTGGGAGCCCTGGAACCAATATCCAAGGTCTGGAATTTTGGCTCCAGGCCTTGGTGTCTGGGCTACAGGATTCTCAGGGCCAGAGAGTAGTTTATACTAGAGCTTTCAAGCCTGGAAACCCTACACATTATTTTAGCAGACTAAACTGTGTGCTAAAACAGTAGTAAAAAAAAAAAAAAAAAGAAAAAGTCTGCTAAGATTAACCCCACTTTATTGCACGGGCCCCTATGCCATGCTCTGTTGCTTGTGTGGCACTTATTGCACGGGCCCCTATGCCATGCTCTGTTGCTTGTGTGGCACTTATTGCACGGGCCCCTATGCCATGCTCTGTTGCTTGTGTGGCACTTATTGCACGGGCCCCTATGCCATGCTCTATTCCCTTGGGTCTCAGCCCGTAGATGGCCCTGGGTCCCTGCTTGGAACCCTTATATCTATGAGCCTTCCATTCTTTTCAGCTCCTCCCAATGTGGAGGGCTGGGATTGGTTGCCTGCCATGATGAGACTTCCCAGCCTCATCATGAACTTTATTTTTGGAGAGGGTCCTCTCTGTGCACATCCTGCCAGAGGGTCTTCCCCTAATCAGTTGCATGAAGATAGATTTTTTCCGGATCCCCTTTCTGGACTCACATGAAGGAGGCTGAAGACCTTTGAGCCTCACTCTACACCCTAGAAGAGGCAAGGACCAGTTACAATACCTACAGCATAAGATTTTTTGTTGTCCAAGATGTATCCTGACTTGTTTCAGAAGGGAAGGCTGCTTAAACCTTGTACCCTTTGCAGAAAGCTCCTCCTGGACGCAAAGGACAAGGGCTAATGACCTGTGAGCCCTAATCTACTCCTTAGATGGGGCAAGCACCAGTGATAGTGAAGCAGCAGTCACTGAAAGATTTTTCAGAGAGCAAGTATTCACACATTGTGAAAATACCTACAGTATCTGAATGTAATCCACTTTGAAGCGCTGAAACAAAAGTGTGAAAAGTGGACTATAAATCTAAATAAATAAAATAAAAATTGTTTGTGGGGTGGAGAAGAAGAAAGATCTTGGAGACTCCCCACTGGATCTCCACTTTATGGGATCAGGACAGGCTGAGTGACCGTGAATAAACTGGACTCAGGTAGGTCTTTTTCAAGCTTGAGGGGACCCCTCCAATAGGATTCCCATTTGGCCCACTGGGAGAGCTTTGTGCATTTTAAAGTCACCACGGAAAGCTTTACCCAGATACCTGAGATAAGGGACACCTACCCAGAAGAGGAAAAAAAACAAAACACCTTGAACCTCAGTCAGTTGTAATTTCACCTTTAACCATTAAATTAAAGTCCATTTTTTCATAAAGAATCAGTAAAACATTTAACACCCAGTACCTTGTCCTGCCTGGTTGGTCCCAGCATCTCACCCCTTGAGATGCAGCAACTTAACATCATACAGGGGGAACCACTCCATCGCCTTGGCCTTAAACGAAAGCCCCCCCCCCCCCAAAAAAAAAGGATCCACCATTGATGGAGAGAGTCAAATAAGGGAGGATGCAAGGCTGCATGCCCCGAAGTTTAAAAATAAGCTTGTGTGGCCCTGGGACCTAATACCCCCCCCCCCCCCCGCAAGGGTTACACTTGTGAAGAGAAAAAGAAAAAAAGGTTATGCATCCTGTTCTTACGTTTCATGGTGTGCAGTAAACTAAGCATGTTATGTGCCTCTTTTATAACCCATCTGCAAATCAACTCCCTTGCATTACATTACACAATTAATTACATTGTTGAAAGCACGGCCAAGGCCGGCGCAATGCACAGTGTAAGCCGTGCATTTGCACAGGGCGGCAGCTCTGAGGAGAGGATGGCCTGGGGCCACCAGTGGCCAAAACGGACTGGAGGCTGAGGGGCCACCCAGAGGGCTCTACCTTGCAGGCAGCCAAAGTAAAGAAAAAGCAACAGGACACACACAGCAGAGGCGGCATGGCAAACCCCTAACCTGATCTGAAAAAGGGGGGGGGGGGGGGGGGGAAAAAGCACATCCCTTGTGTGAGCCGGTAGCAGGAGCAACAGCAGCAGCAACATTTGAGTGATGTCATCTCCTGCTACTGCTGGGTCAGTCTTGCGAGAGGAACAGTGAGATTTCACAGCTTCTACCGCAAGACTGGCTCTGCAACAGTAGGAGATGCTGATTTTGCTGCCAGCTTCTGTGGGATGAGGGAGAAGCCAGATTGTTATAAATTGCACGAGGGAGGCCCAGCATTTGGAGTGAGAGTAGGAAGAGCCTGGGAGTGACTGGGTGAGAAGTTGGGGAAAGAGCATAGGGAGGGGGAAGGAAGAAAGTGGTGAAAGCATAGGAAGGGGAGGAAAGAGCAAGAGATGGAGGGAGAGGGGAAAAAGCTGAGGTAATGAGGAAATAAAGTGAGAAAGGGGAATCAGCTGAGATAGTAAGGGCTGAGAAGAGGGAGAACAATCTCTAGGGGGACAGGAATGGGGGATAAACTGAGGTAGTGTGATAAGGAGAGATAATATCTGGAAGGAGGGAATAGCCTCTGGAGGAGAGAAGAGGTTAAAAGTGGGGAGGAAAGAGGAAAGATAGTGAGGGAAAGGGGAGGAAATGCTGAGGTAGTGAGGTAAGGGGATGAGAAGTAAAGGAAAGAGCCAAAGTGGTGAAGCCATAGTCCGCCCAGTGTTCCCCATCCCGTCTGCTGATGGCCTAAGTAGAGAAGAGACTTCAGGCTGCCTTGGGTCCACATCCCACCAGCAGCTGAAGTAGAGTGGAGACCACCTTGTGATCCCAACCAGATAGAGGCCAAAGTGAAGAGATGGGCCCTGAGCTCCCAGGTGAACAATAGGAAGAAGAGAAGGTGAAGCTCCTGTGTGTGAGATAGCATGTGTGTATGTATGCATGTAGGAGAGAGGGAATATGTGCATTCGAGAGAGGAAACATGAGCATGTATGAGAGAAAGGAGAAAGTTTGTGAGCCTTCCCTCCACCACTAAACCCCAGGTATAGAGAGTGGGAATTTTTTGTAATCCTTATTAGTTTTAATTATTGTGTGTTTGATGTGCCTGCTGTTTTGAAATATTTTACTGGTGTTTGGGAAGTTAAAAAAAACCAATTTAAATGAGTTTTTAAATACCTGATGTTTATTCTTCAGCTGTCTTGAAAGGTTTTTGTTATTAATATGGTTTTACTATTATGATTGATGTTTTATATTTCTTGATTTTATTATTTGATATAAGGAATGGTGGTTTATTTTTTGCATTGCTGCATTGTAAACAGAGTCTGGCTTGTTGCAATGTCCAATTTAGTTTTTGTCTGCACATTTCTATTTCTAATATATGGTCTCTTTATTCTGTATTTGGTGAGAGGCTGTCAGTGTTCTGCAGGTGTGACCAAGGTGTGGTATTCTGCTAGTGTGTAGTTTCTGTGTAGGGTTGTATAAGGACATAAGAAGTTGCCATTCTGGGTCAGACCAAGGGTCCATCAAGCTCAGTATCCTGTTTCCAACAGTGGCCAATCCAGATTGCAAGTACTGGCAAATATCCAAACATTAAGTAGATCCCATGCTACTAAAGCCAGTAAGAGCAGTGGCTATTCCCTAAGTCAACTTGATTAATAGCAGTTAAATGGACTTCTCCTCCAGGAACTTATCCAAACCTTTTTTTAAACCCAGTTACACTGTGGGGTAGATTTTCAGAGCCCTGCTCGCCTAAATCCGCCCAAAACCGGGCGGATTTAGGCGAGCAGGGCCCTGCGCGCCGGGAAGCCTATTTTACATAGGCCTCCCGGCGCGCGCAGAGCCCCGGGACTCGCGTAAGTCCCGGGGTTCTCGGAGGGGGGCGTGTCGGGGGCGTGTCGGGGGGGTGGGCCCGGTCGTCGCGGCGTTCCGGGGGCGTGTCGGCAGCGTTTTGGGGGCGGGTACGGGGCGTGGCTACGGCCCGGGGGCGTGGCCGCGCCCTCCGTACCCGCCCCCAGGTCGCGGCCCGGCACGCAGCAGGCCCGCTGGCGCGCGGGGATTTATGTCTCCCTCCGGGAGGCGTAAATCCCCCGACAAAGGTAAGGGGGGGGTGTAGACAGGGCCGGGCGGGTGGGTTAGGTAGGGGAAGGGAGGGGAAGGTGAGGGGAGGGCAAAGGAAAGTTCCCTCCAAGGCCGCTCCGATTTCGGAGCGGCCTTGGAGGGAACGGGGGGAGGCAGTGCGGCTCGGCGCGCGCAGGCTATACAAAATCGATAGCCTTGCGCGCGCCGATCCAGGATTTTAGTGGATACGCGCGGCTCCGCGCGTATCTACTAAAATCCAGCGTACTTTTGCTTGAGTCTGATGCGCAAGCAAAAGTAGGCTGTTCGCGCGCCTCTTAAAATCTACCCCTAAATGCCTTAACCACAACCTCTGACAACAAATTCCAGAGCTTAATTATGCATTGAGTGAAAAATAATTTTCTCTGATTTGTTTTAAATATGCTACTTGCTAACTTTAATTAATGCCCCCTAGTCCTTTTATTAGCCGAAAGAGTAAATAACCAATTCATATTTACCCATTCTAGACCTCTCATGATTTTATGGACCTCTATCATATCCCCCCTCAACTGTCTCTTCTCCATAGGTTATTTTGAAAAGAGTGGATCGGTGAGAGGATGCGCTGCCGGACTAATAAAGTACGAAAAATTTAAATAAAGACTGAAAATTCGGCACAGTGTTAAGTAACTGCAGACAATAAAGATTTCCATTTGTTGGAGTAAGATGACAAAGATAACTTCAGTGTGAAAGTAATTTTGACAAGCTGATATTGTTGTAACAATATAGACCACATTGTAGCAACAAGTCTTTGCTGATCAAGAAAGTGGTGTTGAATTCGATATCTGATGTTGACACAAGAAGAAACAATTAAATATTGCAGATCCCTGAAAAAGCCCTGTATTCCAGGGTGAAACGAGGCTCTCATCGGATGAATGCAATAATAGATGATTGTATAAATTGAAGATAATGAATTGGTTACATTAATATCTTGTGACAAGAGAATCAACAAAAGAATTATATATGTAATATATCACTGTTGACATTTTACATTTAAAGAATTGAATACCATTCAGAATAAGATACATTTTAATATGGGTAGTGTGTGAGGTTACAGGGGTATGAGTGCTGTGAATGAAGGGTAATGAATGTTTGATATTGTGCAGGTTTTAAGGTAATATAAGATATAAAAATGCGCAATGTGGTCTATGCATTAAATTATACATGGGTGATCAAAAGTTTGAATTTAAATTTTGTACAATAAATAAATCAGTGGCATATAAATTGTTGCTGAATACTTCTGATTTGTGTGGGTAGTCTTCTCCAAGCTGAACAGCCCTAACCTCTTTAGCCTTTCCTCACAGAGGAGCCGTTCTATCCCTTTCATTATTTTGGTTGCCCTTCTCTGTATCTTTTCCAGTGCAACTATATCTTTGAGATGCGGCAATCAGAATTGTACACAATACTCAAGGTGAGGGCTTGCCATGGAGTGAGAGAGAGGCATTATGACATTTTCCGTTTTATTCATCATGCCCTTCCTAATAATTCCAAACATTCTGTTTGCTTGTTTTGGCTGCCACAACACATTGAGCCAATGATTTCAATGTATTATCCACTATAGATCTTTTTCCTGGGTGATAGCTCCTAATATGGAACCTAACATCATGTAACTGCAGCAAGGGTTATTTTTCCCTATATGCATCACCTTGCACTTGTCCACATTAAATTTCATCTGCCATTTGGATGCCCAATCTTCCAGTCTCACAAGATCCTCCTGCAATTTATCACAATCCACATGTGATTTAACTACTCTGAATAATTTTGTATCTACAGATCTGATTACCTCACTTGTCATATCCCTTTCCATATTATTTATAAATATATCAAAGAACACCAATCCAAGTACAGATCCCTGAGGCACTCCACTGTTTACCTTTTTCCACTGAGAAAATTGACCATTTTATCCTACTCTGTTTCCTGTCTTTTAACCAGTTTGTAATCCATAAAAGGACATCGCCTCCTATCCCATGACTTTTTAGTTGTTTTCTTAGAAGTCTCTCATGAGGGACTTTGTCAAAAGCCTTCTGAAAATTCAAACATACTACATGTACCAGTTCACCTTTATCCACATGTATTAATCCCTTAAAAAAATGAAGATGTGAGGCAAGACTTCTTTTGGGAAAAATCTATGCTGGCTGTGTTCCATTAAACCATGCCTTTCTATATGCTCTGATTTTGATCTTTAGAATAGTTTCCACTATTTTTCCTGGCACTGAAGTCAGGCTCACTGTTCTATAGTTTCCTGGAGCTCCCTGGAACACATTTTAAATATTGTTGTTACATTGGCCACCCTCCAGTCTTCAGGTACAATGGATGATTTTATTGATGGGTTACAAATTTTAACTAATAGATCTGAAATTTTATTTTTTAGTTCCTTCAGAATCCTGGGGTGCATATCATCCAGTCCAGGATATTTGCTACTCTTTAGTTTGTCAATCTGGCCTACTACATTATCCAGGTTCACCGTGAGTTGGTTCAGCTCATCTGACTCATCACCCTTGAATACAATCTCCGTAACTGGTATCTCCCCAACATCCTCATTAGTAAACACAGAAGCAAAGAATTCATGTAGTCTTTCTGCAATGACCTTATCTTCCCTAAGAGCCCCCCTTTAACCCCTCTGACATCTAATGGTCCAACCAACTCCCTTGCAGGTTTCTTGCTTCAGATATATTTAAAAAAAAGATTTGTTATAAGTTTTTGCCTCTATGGTCAACTTCATTTCAAATTCTTTCTTAGCCTGCCTTATCAATGTTTTACAAATTACTTGACACTTCTTATGCTTTTTCCTATTTTCTTCAGATGGATCCTTAATCCTTCAAAAATTGGAAGTTTTTTGGATAAAATAATCTCTTTTACCTTTTAACCATGCTGGTAATTGTTTGGCTTTCTTTCCACCTATCTTAATTCGTGGAAGACATCTGGACTATGCTTCTAAGATGGTATTTTTAAACAATGTCCATGTTTGTTGTACACTTTTAACCTTTGCAGCTGAACCTTTCAGTTTTTTCTATTTTTCTCATTTTATCAGTTTTGCTTTTGAAAATTTAGTATTAGAACTGTAGATTTACATATTGTCCCTCTTCCAGTCATTAGTTCAAATTTGATCGTGTTATGATCATATCCTGCATTCCACTAATTAAATCTAAAATAGCTCCTTCTCTTGTTGGTTCCCAAACCAATTGCTCTATGAAGCAGTCATGTATTCCATCCAGGAAATTTATGTCTCTAGCAGGTCCTGATGTTACATTTACCCAATCAACATTGGGATAATTGAAATTTCCCATTACTGCACTGCCAAACTGGTTAGCTTCCCTGATTTCTCTTAGTATTGCATAGTACATTTCATCATTTTGGCAAGGTGGACAGTATACCCCTATCACTATATTTATTTATTTATTCAGTTTTATATACCGTCATTCGGTGCAGCCATCATAACTGCTTACAGAAATCAAACAAAGCATATACAATTAAAACATAGTTGCATAAATTAACAGTGGGCGAGATTAAGGGAAGGGGGAGAGGTTGGTGGTGAAAAAGGGAGGACAAGGAAATAAAGGGAAAAGGAGGAAGGTAATAGTCTTGGTATTTATTCATCTTTGGAATGGACTTCTAGCGTTGTTAATTATAAGTTCATATACTCAACACATGGGATTTCTACCTATATAGATTCTACTGAGCATTTAGTCTCTTGTATGAACTTTATCCTGTTGGACTCTATGCCTTCCCGGATATAAAGTGCCACACTCCCACCAAGTTGATCCTCCCTATCATTGCCTTATACTTTGTACCCTGATATAGCACTGTCCCATTGGTTATCCTCCTTCCACCAGGTCTCTCAGATGCCAATTATGTCTGTCTCATTCTTCACTGCTATATACTCTAACTCTCCCAGCTAACTACTTGGACTTCTGGCATTAGCATACAGACATTTCAAAGTGTTTTTTGTTTGTATTAACAACCTGCTTTTTACTTGATAGGGATAATTTAGAAATAGTTAGCTCAGGTGATTCTTTACTTATAGGCATATGGACTACTTTTGCTTTTATTGGAACCTCTCTGTTGGGATGCCCTAATTTTCCTGTTTCATTAGTATCCTTCGAAGATATCTTCTTCCGAACCATGCACTGCTGAGTGACTATTGGCTTGTCCTGTTTTCCTAATAGGAGGTGTATTGGTATATTAGGAGCTGGTGTTGTATTTGCAGTGTCACTTTTTCATAGGCAAAATTCTTAATGTTTGAATGCTGGCAGTTAGTGCTGTTTTGGCATGGGAGGTTTGCTATATTGTAATTGTTTACTCATGGTTTTCTGAGGATCAAGCCCACATTCAACATGCATTACAAAAGGCTTAATAAATGGGTATTTTTGCAGGGTTTTCTGGCTGGCACCACAGCAGTACATGTAAATATAAATATACAGGTTGTTGTGATATTTTTCATCTTAGAAGACTGTACTCTGAATGTTATTTTGATGCAAAATTATAAACGCATAATTTGTAATTGTGTATTTGTAGAGGGCTGGAGTGGGGGACGGGGGTGCTAGGGCATCCAATACTCTTGCACTGGCCATGAGCTACAGAGGAGAGGGGGGTGACTCGGGTAAGGAGGAATGTCAGATTTTAAAGTTTAGATTACTGGAGGGAGAAGAATGAATCACAGGGGGAAGGGGGAGGGGGGGGGGAAGAGGGCAGGGCAGCAAAAAAGCTAGCATCAGCCCTGAGCATGGCTCTCTCTGTAAGGCAAAGGAGCATCTCTTTTGCCATTTCCTACCTATCCTGTGCTAGGTCGCTCTGTATAGATTAATTCTGAGATATTAGGACATCCTATCCTAGGAGAGGTAGTATGGAGAATGAAACTTTATTGTTATGTGAAGATATCTGTTAGTATTTTAATTTTATTTTATTATGAGTTTTTGGGACAAAGTATTAATGGTTTGTCCAACTTTTATGTAAACCGACGTGAAGTGTATACGATATGTTCATATATTTAAAAAAAATGCCTAAATAAATTGCTTATAAGGAAGTGAGAGCAAGACAAAGCATACAATAGGAATGGTAAATGTTTGCCATCTTTTCCTGTCTGTGAAACTTCCCTAATTCCTGTATTACTTTCTCTGCAATTTCCTTCAAACATAAAAGTGTTATTTAAATATATATATTTACTATTTTTCCTTTAATTTTTCTTTTACCCATTGATTCAGTGGGCAGAGAAAGTTAAGTAGTATAAGTTACTTTGGTTGCCAGGTTAGTCCACTTGAATGCACAGAAATAAAAGGTTGAAACAAAAAAATATATACAGTGTATATGTAAAGGTGAAACCATTTTTTGTTTGGATTAATGTAATACATTTCTTGAATTATGTTAGTCTGATAAAATGTATCTCCTTAGGTATTATTAGGAAAGGAATGGAAAATAAAAAAAAAAAGGAAGATATCACATTGCCTCTTATTTGATTAATGGTGTGACTGCACCTTGAGTTTTGAGAGCAGTTCTGGTCACCCTGTTCAAAAAGATATAGCAGAACTTGAAAAGATACAGAGAAGGCTGACCAAAGAAAGTAAAGGGATGGATCGGCTCCCCTATGAGGAAATGCTCAACAGGTTAGAGCTCTTCAAACTGGAGAAGACATGGCTGAGAGGAAATATATGATATAAAATCTTAAGTAGGGTGGAATGGGAAAATAGGGAATGGTTATTTACCCTTTTCAATAGTACTAGGACTAGCGGACACTCCACAAAGTAAATAGGTAACACTTAAAACAAATCAGAGAAAGTATTTTTTCACTCTGCACAATTAACTGTGGAATTTGTTACCAGAAGATGTAGTGAAAGCAGTTAGCACAGCTGGGTTTAAAATTTTGCCAACTGTCCCCAGGATAGGTTGATCCAGTCCTGGTACTACCCAACTGCATGCAGGGACTTGTAGTTCTGATTTTCCTATTACATTCCTAAGAAAAGCAAGGCTGCAAAGTCCATGCATTCAGTGGGGTATCACCAGGACTGGATCAGCCTGTCCTGAAAATCTGGAGGCAGTTGACAACCCTAGTTTAGACAACTTACTGGAAAAAAAATCCATAAATCACTATTAGCCATGTAAACTTGGGAAAGCCACAGCTTATCCCTGGTTATTGAGCAAGAAGATTTGGATCTATTCTTGCAACCTGGACTGGCCACTGTCAGAGACAGGATGCTTGCTGGACTGATGGATCTTTGGTTTGATCTAGCATTTCTCATATAATGCTCAGTGCACTGTTTCTGCCCAGTTCTAGATGTTGAAGAGGGGCAACAAGAGTCATGCATGCATAAAATCACAATGAAGGCGATAACATTATTCAGTTCTGAGCAGGAGTAACCTAAAAATCCTTGTTTGAAATAAACAAGGCCTGTGAGCTGTGATTTCTTTTAAGCTATAGGATGTGAATAATTTTCTTTGGCAAAAAATCATTGCATAAATGCTAATTATCTTTGTTTCTAAATCCTGAATTTGGATGAATAGTCCTTAAAGAATATCTGCTAACATGATGGTGAATGCTATGATTAAATTATTATGTTTACTGAATAATTTTAATATGTTTGAAAACAAGATTTTTGCCTTCATCAGGCTATCCTGGTCAATAAATTTAAATAAATACAACTATGGCTCTGCTATGACTAACTCGTAGCTCCAGTTGCCTCTAATCTCAGATTAGTAATGTGAATGGCATTTTTCTAAATGGGAAGGCTCTACTTGACTATCTTATTCCTGGAAACAGTAAGTTATTTTAGCATTTCCTCCAACACAGATTTTTCTGAGTATCATCAGTAATGCTCTCTCAGCAGTACCTCTTCTTCTTAGCTAGTAAGAGAAGTCTTATTAAACACGCAGGCCTTCCGTAAGAGGAACTCCAGCATGGCAGATCTGCAGAAGTAGGAGATGGCGTAAAAATGGTTCAGAGAATTTAAGAAAGCATACGACAAGCATTGGGGGGGGGGGGGGGGGGGGGGGGGGGGGGAGACAACCATCCTTAGCAGGGAAGAGGAAGATGTGAGAGTAAAGCTGGAAATCAATGAGAGAGTCTTGCAGACGTAGGATAGAACATGGGTAGACTAGATGGGTCTTGTCATCTTTACCAGCAGACCTTTCAAGTTGCCATGTGGCTCTCTGAACTCTGATCCTTGTATTAGAAATATTTATCATTTTATTAAAACCAACTTTCAGAAAAATATTTCATCCCCTGCATTTACTGAGCTTTCCTCTCTTATGGGACTGCTTTTTAGTGGAATTTTGCTGATCACAAGTACAGTTTTGTTGTGTTTTATTTTCTAGTTGTTTGTACATTTGATCTTTACTTCTTGTTATGTATGTTAACTAATGCATGTAGCTGTGTTTCTCAACTTCCTACAACAGCAATTCTCACAGTCAAATAGCCAATCCTACAAACCCAGGAACAGCTGTTCTTAGTAGTTAAGCAGAAGCTCCCTGCGGGGAAATGCTGGAAGTGAATACCTTGCACTTACAATAGTTTCCTTAATGCAAACAAGATTTCTTATCCCAGAAATGGGCCAGCAGCCACCTTTTTAGTAATCCTTAGAGCAGCCTTGCCAGTAGCTTCTGAAGGGAAGAGTGGCAAAGGAACAAAGCTATCCTCATTGTTAGCCAGGGACAGATGACTAAGCAGAAACACCAGAACATGAAATGATATGCTTAAAGTTAAAAAAAAAATGCCTGTGCCTGAAAGAGGAATTCAAGGTCTGCAGATAGGATGTTTGAGTAGTTCAAGTCCACTCCTCCTCCCAAAACAAGTTGTGGATATAACTCACTCTATTAGAAAAAAAAAAATTTTCATAATGATTTCTATTGCTGACCTTTGACTTCAGTACTGTGATCTTTAGACAAGTTCCAGAACAGGGCCAGCACGTTTGCTACTCCATTTTCACCTGCTGCATCAGTTGCTTCCCATTCCCGCTTTCCATTTCATCAACCGAGAGCTCATAATTCCACTCTGCAGCACGAAGGCTATGCCTAGAGAGGGGAGCTAGAAGTCACCGGTAACGGTAGCCATATTTCCTGTGCATCTGCCAAAAGTATTTTTATATAATTATGTCAGGCTTCTGACGTGTCAACAGCAGCTCTTTAAGAGCCTCAAACCTTGCCCAAATTCAACTCCACATTCTTTTGTAGGATTGTTTTCCCAATATTGGAAGACCACATCAGCACAATGACTTCTGCATGAAAGGCAATATTAAAAATACAAAGTAAGTGCTATGTACCACCATACGGAAAGTCCCTGGCTCAATACTCGGGCTGGGTCTTCTGCTCCCTGGATTGGCTTGGGTGTGCTGCAGCCACCGCTGGGGGGGAGGGACCTGCTGGCTGGATTCAGAGCTCATGACTGCAGGGTTCCAGAAGGAGCTCTTGTGCATAGCTCACAACCCCGAACAATCACAACAATTACTGGACTGAACGTAGGTTGGGATGAGATATAAAACAGTGGGGGGGGGGGGGGGGGGGGAATCCCCATTTAGTTGCAAATAAAGGCTCATGGTGCCAGGATCCCAGCACCAGTTCTGACAGAGATAGAGGCTCACATATGCAGGAAGAAACTGCCAGGTCAAATTTTAAAAAATAAATAAAGGAATAATATGAATCTGAGTTCTTTTGTCCCGGCCTTTCCTCTACTAATGCTTTGGCTCTCAATCTCAATAGTCACAGGTAGGAAGATGCCCTGGAGCCTGTTCACAGGCTGCGACAGAAGCGAATGCATAGGGGTTTTCCACTTTAATCTACTTCAGGAAAGTCATTTGGGTAAATGGAGAGCTAAAAGTGTAAAGTCTTAATCCGATGCATACTGTGCATTGCAGGGTAGGTTACAGCTTTTCAAAGAACTAGACAGACCAGAAGTAGAATGGGACTTTCAGGAACATACAACTATGTTTTTCCAAAAAAACAAATTTCAAAGTATCTTTCAGTATAAAGTAATGTGTGTTTCAGCTTCAAGCAGAGGAATATTCTATTTCTGGTCATCTTTCTTGCGAACTGCTGCTTTGCATTCTGAGAGCATATATTCCTGCCTCAACTTAACATTTGGATCTTTAGTATTCCTTCTGCAGCTCTAAAACTCTGGTTCATCATATCAGCGGTGGACTGCTCCTCTCCTGTGTGCCTGGACTGTTACAGCAGCCGTCCTTCTAAAGTGCATATGGCCCATGCGCAGTCCTGGGAGACGAGGTGAGCAATGTTTCCTTTAAGGATTGGGTTGCTGTGTGCAAAACATTTTGCTTATGAGGAAACATTTTGTGTTTCATTACCCTGTGAGCATTACTTTCTTTGATGCAAAAAGCCTATTAATTTTATGCTCAGAGCAACCCAGTCCTTAGAGGGAACGTTGATAGCAGCATGCACACAAACTCTCTCTCACAATCACCCACACACACTTGCATATTCACTCTCTCTCATGTATACATGCTCATTCTCACAAACCCACACACACACTCATTCCTTTCATTCACTCTCCAGACTCTCACATACATGCACACTCACTCATTTCTCCTCCCCTTCCATACACACATTCATTTCGGTAACTGCAAACCCTTCACTGCCAAACACTTTGAGATGTAACACAAACCCCTACAAAAAAAACAAACAAACACCTAGAACCTTGCCATGCCATAAGATATCAGCAGTATCTCAGGGCTCAAACAGTAGAAGCCTTATCTATGACACGGCAACAATGCAAATATTATACCTAGAACCACTAATGGACCACCTACTAGGGTTAACAGAATAAGCAGTACTTCTATAAAGCCCTACAGAAAACTACATGTCAGCAGAAATACTGTACCTCAGTTACACATGCAGAACACAGAAAGACCCTTAACTAATACAAAATAAGGGACTACAAATTAGAAGCAGAAACATATAGAAAATAAATAAATTGAAAAGCCCAAGAAGTCAGCCTCTGAATAGTGGAATAGTGAAGAATAAAATATAAACATGTAATGCACATTCCAAAGATAACATATGCCAATTACTAAAAATTCACAATTTTTTTTTACCTTTGTTGTCTGATCTTATTTTTTTAATCTGTTGGTCCCAGGCTTTTTTTTCCATGTTCCCTTTCTTGGTCTTTTACCAGTTTCTTTTACAGGATCTCTTTTTCTCCTGTTTCTTCTTTCTCCACCTGTCTTCTTTCCTTTCTCTCTCAAACACAAACTCAGGCTCTCATTCTCACATGCTCTCTCATACACAGGCTCTTGATGATCTCTCATATAAACACTGTTGGCTTCCACTTTCATATGCTGTCTCTCTCTTACACACTGGTTCTCTCACAAGCTCTCTCATACAAACACATGGCTCTCACTTTTACAAGCTGTCTCATTCACACACACACACACACACACTCTCTTACATGCTATCCCACACTCACAGTCTCTCTCAGCTTTCTCTCTCTACAGAGCCTCAGCCTCCCTCTCGGGCCGCATGAGATGGGATCCACGGTGGCCCTGCCTCAGACACTGCTCTTTGTCTGCACATGGGCTGATGTTCCTCCTTTTTCCTGCCCATGTGGCTCTGGCAACCAGGAAGGAGGAGCACCAAGAGTTTTGGGGCCTCTTCTTTTCTTCGGTGCTGTGGTGGGATGGGGTCCTCTATGGCCCCACCGGTCTCCTCACTTCAGGTCGTATGGGATGGGCTCCACCATACCCCGCCAGCTTCCCGCGCAGAGGGTAAAAGCTGGGTGTGGTTGTGAGAAAGTTATATGCGGCTGGGCATGCACGCAACTTAAGAGGGAACAGTGGAGGTAAGAAGGAGGTTGCCCCAGCTTTTAGCTTGGTCTGCCTTTTTTTAAAAAATGGAGCAGGGGAACAAAAAGTACTCATATGTCTTATCTCCTTTCTCAGCCTCTTGGTTCCTTGTAGGTTTTGAGTTTTGCAGTAAGTGGGGGATGGGGGCAGGTACTGCTGTTTTGAATGGCAATGTGCCATGGCTTGCCTACTCAGCTAGCAGGGCCGGATTAAGACACTCTGAGGCCCTAAGCTATGTCACATTTAAGAGGTCCCATAACATTACCAAAAGGTTCCCTGAAAACTTGAAGTTTAGCACGTTTGTTTTTAAAGGCCTTAAGCTACAGTTTGTGCCTTGTACGGAAGCTATCTGTAAATGGGGACGCCTATTGTAGACCATACTATTTAAGGAGTACTTATTAAGAGTGATTGTGAATTATTTGTCTGTATATTTGTTAATAAAATGTGTACTGGAAAAATAACAATAGTATAAGTTGTAAGTTGAAGTGTTGGGAAAGTATAATTTGCACTCTGGTTTTTTATTTTATGTCTGATTGTTTTAGCAGTTTCAGCACTTGAAAGGACACTGGGAGCTGGAGAGTTAACTGGGTTGACAGGTAAAGAGAAAGCGGGAGGGTGTAAAGCTCCAATATGGGTAATAGGACACAGTGGGCGAAAATTGGTTTACTTGACTGGCTTTTGTTTAAAAGGTATACATAGACTATGGAGGAATTAAAGTTGTGGACAGTAAGTATTTAAGATTTTCAATCTTTGAATTACAAAGCACTACCATTATCACCTTAAGAAAAGGAACACAAAGGGTTTTAAATCCCAGATGGAGAACAGTTCACTCACCACACCTTGTGTAGTATTTCCCAGATACTTAACAAAAGAAACAAGAAATTTGCTTAACTGCTATTTGCTGAATTAAGATACATCATAATGTTAATTTCAATGATGCTGCAATTCCACTTTAACTATAACCTTACTTTATTGTATGCCAGAGTTTATATCTTTTCAGATTGAAAAAGAAAACACCTTCCTTGCTACTTGAGCTGTAAAGCTTGAAGATTATATTTTTCCTCAGTTTGATTTTCTCATTTTTAAATAGATCATTTTAATTTTAATTTTTGTTTTATTCTGGATCGATCCAAATACTTTTTGTCTACTTTTTGAGCTCAAATATGTTAATTGTTATCTGTGTTTTTTTGTGTTATGTGTGGGTCATGACACCTGAATAATGCAATGAATGAATCTGTGTGTCAGTTTAGTGAAATGCATGTGTCTGTGTAATGTCTGAGCACTTAAGTTGTTTGTGGTCCTGACTACTGCATGTTACCAATAATAAAGAAGGATTATTATTATAGCAGATGTAGGGATTACCAGATATAGGGAGCTAAGGCCATGACAGAATTTGTCTCATTGATTAATTTGAATTTGTTTTGCTTGTTATATTAGGCTTTAAATAACATATACATCTAATACTGATTTAAGAGGCTATGCTCGGATGTCAGAAATCCACCCAGCTGAGAGATCTGCATACGTCAAATGTCATTGATTTCAGAAATCATCCCATCCTATGCACAGAAGTCATTGTGAACTTTTCATCATATGGACATTAATTTCATATGTGATAACTGATTGTCAATAACAAAAAAGCCTTAAATCAGGCACCTCCAACTAGTGAAACTACTGGGAGCCCTAAAGTTCAGATCCTCTTTGTCTAACTTTTCTGTAATCTGAGAAAACTTAGTAGTTACAGATAATAAACTGTGATGAACAGATTTGTTTACTGTTAAACGCTTTTACGCTCCAACAAACAGGATGATTCAATGGACAGGAATACTAAGGGAGACAGATAACTAGGAACAATCCAAAACTTGAAGGCCAGTCTGTCCTGACAGCATCACACAAAGAGGTGCTCACAAAGATTG
This sequence comes from Rhinatrema bivittatum, assembly GCF_901001135.1. Classification (NCBI taxonomy): domain Eukaryota; kingdom Metazoa; phylum Chordata; class Amphibia; order Gymnophiona; family Rhinatrematidae; genus Rhinatrema; species Rhinatrema bivittatum. The sequence continues at coordinate 242,560,582 of NC_042620.1, forward strand.
GTAAGAGTACACTAGTGTATTTCGCCTCTATATGAGAAGGAGAATGGAAAATTTTCATGGGGGGGAGAGTTTGGATATACCCCGACTTCTCTAGGTTAACACAAGAAAGAAGGAAGAAATTCCTGACTTTCAAATCAGAAATAGAGAATAAGGAGGCTAAAATGATTTTGAAATTCCCATGTAGGTGCGAAATAACGTATCAAAATCAGAAATATGTATTTTTTGAAACTTCACAATTACGTAGTTTTCTAGATTCCCATACCCCAGACGTTTCAGCTCTAGGAATCGAGGCAGAATGAAAGAGACTAGGAATATCTTAAATTCAGTTGTATTAGGGATTTCCCTTTTTTTTTTTCCCTGTAACCGTTTAATTTGCTTTTCCTTCTAAGGGTATTTCTTCAGCTTTATACTGATAGGTAATACAGATAAGTAATATGTTTCCGTACTATTGTATAATAGAGTATGTTATATAATTGATTACATAATACCTGTATTCCTTAAATATTATATTCTTCATGTAATTTTTTTGAAATGCATAAATAAATAAAATAAATAAATAAATTAAAAAAAGTACACTAGTGTGCCATGGCTGGAGGGCAGATGTGCCGCAGCTGCAGTCTCATTTCCTGTTTCCCTCCTGGCCTGCAGAATATGCTCCTGCCAGCGGGTGTTGTCAGAGAGCAGCGCCGTTCAGCAGTTACTCCTGCTTCCCCTCTGCAGGCTCTCCTGAGCATAAAACTGCAGGGGGCTCTGTAGGCTCGTGAGACCTGCTGGCCCCGTGCAGCTCAGATTGCAGAGGGAGGCTGGCAAAGGAGGAAGAAGCGGCACTTGGTAAGCCTGGTCCCAGACTTTTGCTGTTTAGGGTTTGGGGAAAGGGACAGATGAATGTGCCACAATGGAAGATATCAGGAGATGGGGGACAGGGAAGTTGATACCGACCAGGAGTTGAGGGAGAAGGGTGGAGGGAGAGGGAGATGGAAGATGATGATTCAAGTGGTAGGGAGGAAAGGTGGAAAGAGAGGAAAGGTGGTAATGCCAGGGGGTGGGGGAAATGGAAGACTGATGATGTCATCAGTGGGGGAGAGCAGTGGAGAGAGGGGGAAGGTAATGATGCCAGGAAGTGAGGGAGAGGGCAAGGGATGCCAGGGTTGAAGGGAAAGGGAATAGAAGGTGACTGGCATGGGGGAGTGGAAGCAGAGGGAAGAGAAAGCGATACCAAGGAGATGGAAAGAGGGGGAAACTGATGATGCCAGGGGGTGAGGAAGAGGGAAGGAAGATGATGCCAGGGAATGGAGGGAGAGGGAAGGTGATGATGATACCAAGGGGTAAGTGAGAAGGCTGAATGCAGAAGGAAGGAAGGAGATGTCAGGGGGAAAGGGAAGGTGATTATGATGCCGGGGGTGGGGGAAAGGGATGGAGAGAGAGGGAAGATGACAATAACGATGCCAGATGTGAGGAGGAGGGCAAGAGAAGATGTTGATGCCAGGGAGTGGGGGAGAGGGATAGAAGGAAAGGGAAGGTGGCGAGGATGATGCCAGGCATGAGGTGGTGGAGAGAGAAGGTGATGTTGATGCCAGGGGGGGTGGGGGATAGGGAAGGGAAGAAGATAATGCTAGGGGAGAGGCATGATTATACTGGGAGGAAGAGGGAAGGGAGAAGTGATGATGCCAAGGGGTAGGAGGAGAGGGAAGAGACGAGGAGAGAAGAGAAGAGAAAGTGGTGATGATGGGGAGGTGGGTGATGCACCACAGCGCAGTGACCCCTGTGCCAGGTGTGCCACGAAACAAAAATAGGTTGGGAATCACTGCACTACAGCACCCTGTAGATTTCCAAATGCAAAAACCCTGAGAGAGTGAAAACCTACTTGCCTTATTAACCACCAGAGGTCGCACCTCAATGCTGATGCTTAATCTTATTTAAGGATCAAACATGTGAAGCCCATTCCCTGAATCAGGAACCGTCCCTCCCTCCCTCCCACCCCCCCCCCATGCCATTCCTGCACTTCCAATTCTTGCCCACCCAATTATCAAATCCAGTGTTTGTGAGCAAGGAACAAGCCAACAACAGGTCAACAGCGCTGAGGCAAAAGTGGAAGCTAGTTTGCTGACTCAGGGGCTCAACAGGTTATAAAGGCTGGATCAGAAAACTACAAGGATTTTTTTTTTCTTTTCACCAGAGTCAAAACATATTATGAAAACATTTGTTTTTAAAAGGGAGGATGACATTAACCATTTCCTCCAGGCCCCAATCTTTTCCTGCAATTGTAATACATATTATGCTTCTCCTAGATATGAGCTTTACAAAGCCCCGAATATGAACTGATGGATCAGATCATTCTTTATGCTGTCCTAGCATGCAAGGAGCTCTTTGCCATTTCTAGCAAGTTTTATTGTGACTGCCCTGCTACGGCTGTGGAAAAGGTTTAGAAATTTTACAGAATCTGTGGGGGGGGGGGGGGGGGGGGGGGGGAGCCAAACCCAAAAAACGTTCTTAGTGTTCACTAAAACCTCTTTCGTTAACAAGAAAATCGTGTTTCTAGAAATTGCTCCTCTTGAAAAGGGTATAAATGCTGTGTCATAACGCTACAAATGACTAGGTTCCTCCAGATACTTTTGCAACTGTACTAAATTCTTGCTTCACAGGCATTTTAGGTTAAGTTTAGAGTGAAAGTGGCATGGACTGGCTTCACCACTAGAAGTTTTTGGTGGATGGGGAGAAGAGAAAGTTATTTTGAAAAGCTGTGATAAGCAGAGCAATCTCTTTCACAGACTCCTTTGCTATTGGATCAACCACAGCATTATTCCTTAGCGCCACTAGAGAATCCGGAAAGGGTCATACATAAATTTAATGTTGGCACACTCAGACCCAAGCTATAACACTATAGCATGGCTTTATATACCTAATGGGAATTTAAAAAAAAAATAAAAAAACTTTAAAAGCATTCTCTTTGTAATATTTTTTGGGGCTCAACATGAACGTTTCCTCTTAGCCATTGGCTCTCTAATCCTAGGTGGACCTCATCCAGATACCTGCTCACAATAAGCATTTGGAACAATAGAGTCACAGGCTGACAAGGCAGGACTTTAATTGCTGTTACAAAGGATAAAAGATAAACCAGTTTTTTAAAAAGATATTTTATAGTGCAATATCTACGCATCTCATCATAGTCTATTGTTCTTGAAGATTGGAGATCGGCCAATGTAATGCCATTCTTTAGTTTTATAACTTATTTTTGAGGGTCTGTTTGCTGTATTTTATCTATATATGGATCGTGCTTTTTTCATGCATATTCTTGTTTAAAACATGCGTGTTTTACTGCACCTTGTAAAAGGAGCAAGTATTTAGAACATGCAGGCTATAAATATTTTAAATAAAAATAAAGGGCTCCAGGGATGATCTAGGAAACCATAGAACCGTGAGCTCGATGTCAGTGCTGGGAAAAACAGTAGAAACTATTCTAAAAAAAGAAATCATAGAAATTATATACAAGGTTTAATAGGACACCGCCAGCATTGATCTACCCAAAGGAAGTCTTGCCTCACAAATCTGCTCCAATTTTTGAAGGGGGTTAATAATTGTGGATAACGGTAAGCCGGTGAATGTAGTGTTTCTGGATTTCCAGAAGGCTGTTAGACAAAATTCCTCATCAGAGACCCCTGAGAAAACTAAAAAGTCACAGGATAGGAGGCAATGTCTTATTGCTGATTGCAAAACTGGTTAACAAGCAGGAAACAGACCTGGCATTTAGGTAGGATGAGCCGGTGAGTGCCATGAACTGGGAGGTACCCTGGGCACCGCCAGCGCCACTCATCCCACCATGGCCGAAGAGACTCCCAGGATGGATGCAGTAGGATAAGAGTCCTGACATGGCCGCGGTGGATCCCATCATGCTGTGGCCAAAGAGTCTGATGTGGGCCATGGCAGATCCCCACTCACCACCCCCCACCCCCACCAGAACCCTGCTTATCTAAATTAAGTCTACTGGTGGCCTGGAGTGCCCCTAGCTCTGGGTCAGTTGACACCATTTTCCAAAATGTCAACTAGCCTTTATCCCTATCATGAGCTAGAGCGAGCTCCAGGCTACAAGTAGAATATCACAAAGCTTTTTTAGGTAAGGGGGGTGCCACTAGACTACCAGGGAATGCTTTGATGGGGGGGGGGGGGGGAGGGAGAAAGGGCACCAACAGGTGAACAGGTGAGGAGGGAGTGCTTTTCACCAGGGCACCATTTTCCCTAGAGCCAACCTTGACAGGAAACACAGTAGGAGTAAATGGTCATATTTTTAAATGGAGGGCCCCAAGGATCTATACTAGCTCTGGTACTTTTTAACATTTATAAATGATCTGAAAAATGAACAAAGCGAGTGAGGTGATCAAATTTATAGACGCCACAAAATTATTCCAAGTTGATAAATCACAAGCAGGTTGTGAGAACTTGCAGGAGGTTTTTGCGAGACTGGGAATCCAAATGGAAGATGAAATTTAAATGTGGACAAATGCAAAGTGAAGCACATAGGGAAAAATATCCAAAACTGTCGTTACACAATACTATGTTCCATATTAGGAGTTACACCCAAGAAAGGGTTATGGCATCGTCATGGCTAATATGCTGAGATCCTTGGCACAGTAGCGGCAGTCAAAAAAAGCAAAGAAACGTGCGTGTAAATACTTACACCTCCTTGTGCACGCTGGGGGTCTCCCGCCATGTGAAATTTACTTTTGCTATGGATGGCATGTAAGTTGTCAGCAGGGTTTTAAGAGTCAGGGCTAACAGTGGGGGAGGGAGGCTATTAAATTAGGGTGGTTTGAAAATCCTATCCCTTAACTGGGAACAAACTGGGAAAAATAGCTATGGCGTCGGCGCACATCCCTTATAAAATTCCCTCCCTTATGCGGTAGAAGCATCATTTATGCGCACATGTTATGTGCGTCCAGGCTATTTTATAACATGCGCAAATATAACGCATGCACGTTATAAAACGGCTGGTCTGTGGATGCGAGCCAGCAAACGCACGCACATGTGCACTTGCCTATTTAAAAGTTATTGCCCCTGATTGGCCCAGTATGGAAGTTATGCTCGCATATACCAGTTTTCCCGTTATCCTGTATCTGTAATTTTGCATAAACAATGGAACATTTTGCATTAAAACATAATCCCCTCTCCAAAATGTCTCAACTGCTTCATCTCATGAAATTATTTTTTCAATAGTAGCCGTCACAGACATAAATCTGGTTTAAATAACACCAAAGAAACCATTTTTAAAAGCAAAATTTAAAAGCCCTGCAGGCCAAAAATCGGGAGATAGGCGCACGAGTTGGGCTGGTGCGTGCCGAGCGGATTCTAAAAGCCACTCTAGGACACACTTCCCGCACAAGGAAAAAGCTAGCAAAAAATGGGGGGGGGGGGGGGAGGAGAATGGATGTCGGGGCCTGGCCAAGAGACGTGCGCGTAAATACTTACAATGCACAGGCCCGCACTGGGGTCCCCTGCCGCGTAGCTTTGATACTGCGATGGCTGGCATGTAAGTAATAAAACAAAAACTAACAGGGGGAAAGGGAGACAAATTAGAGGTGTTAGGAAGATCTATCCTTTACCTGGGCAAACTGGGAAAACTGGTAATGGAGTCAGCGTGCGACCCTTATAAAATTCCCCCACTTACACAGCAGAAGCAGCATTTAGTGTGCAGATGAACGCGTGTCCAGGCTATTTTATCACACGCGTGCATGTACTTGCGTACGTTATAAAATGGACGAGTCTCTGGACACGAGCTGGCAATGTGGGGGCGCATGTGCACCTGTGCACCAGTATTTAAAAAGTTACCATCCCTGGGTCTCACTTCCTCATTTCTGCTACAGTGTGCTCAGCTGGCTCTGTTCCAACCACATGTAGGATGTTCCCTATAATGCTAAACCACTTTGCAGCCTTTCTGGGTCATCTTGTGTGCAGTCCTCTTGAAACCTTCTCCTAAGGGGCTGCCAGTCCTACACTTGCCATCTGCCTTTTATCAAAATAAAATGCAAAACCAGGACCCATGTGAGATTCAAATCAACACTGAAAATGTCAACTTTCTGCCACTACCTTAAAATAACCATGACCTTGTGCTAGAGGTAAGAAACCTCCTAACTAACTGAGGGAGTTTCTTGAATGGCAACCATTTACTTTAGAGACGGGCTGTTCTCAACTAGATTTGTTAACACAGACAGACATGTGCAATGTAACTCCATAACCATGTCTTACATAAAGGATATCGTTCATCTGCAAACAAAGCTTATACATTTTGATTGGTCAAAGACAGGGGACTGTCTGATTTCCAAACTGTATACACAGAGGCAAGTTTTAAACATTAGACAACCAATGTGGTCCATTAATATTAGTGACTTATGAATGATCGAGTCTAAATTAGACAGATTTTGGAATTTGAAGGCAGATACACAATACTTGGGGCTGTGTCCTTCCCACTGTGCTCAGTCTCTGTAGCCCCCAGTCCTACAGGATTCTCCATGGTGGGCATGGGGGAAAGATAACATCCTGGGCTTAATGTGTCTATTGATTTTCTAGGTGCCAATAACCGAACAGGATGCAAAGCTAGTATTCTAACACAATTCCACTGATAATTTGGTACAGACATTAAACATGGCACCTGACATAAATGTCTTTCAGCTGATTTCAACTTTGCAAAATAAGTGAACCTGTGGTTCTTAGATTCCTCAAAACAGTCCTCCAGGTTCCTTCCCTATTCTGGGTAAAACCTGCGACACCTCCCTAGGTATGTGGTAGCACAATAATGATGGCAGGAAAAGAATAACTGGTCCATCCGTTCGGCCCAGCAACCTTCTTATAGCAGTAACTGCCGCTCCGTGCAGGTTACCCCCATGCAACCTTTCCTTCATTTTCAACCTCTAGCCTTTAGGGATCCAGTGGGTTTATCCCATGCCCTTTTTAATTCGTTTACTGTTTTTGTCCTCACCACCTCTTCCAGAAGGACATTGTCCAAGTCAAACACCTTGAATCCAATTGCTGGAAGGCAAGTTCTTCACATCTCTTCTCTTTTCATTGCTTTTTGAGCCCACAGTAGTGGGTAACACCGGATAGATGCCATAGACTTTCCTCTCTTTTTTCTTTTTTTTTTACTCTGCCACTTATGCCACTTTGCCTCCTTCTAAATGATTTTGCAATGCTGGCACCAACCCTTTTCAGCTGAGAGAGCAAGCAAGAAAAACTAACACAAGCTCAAAAAAAAATAAACGGTCCAGGGAGAGTAGAAAAAAAAAAACAACTTCCTTTCAAAACAAAGACAAATCTTTTCTCCTTTTAAAAGGGTAAAATAACTCAATGTCTCCAAATTCCAACATCCTTTGTCCCCCAAGGACTGGGGCCTAGGTGTTGCTAGGGGAATAAGGAAGATCACTTCCCTTTCTCTCACTTTCAAGCAAAATCCACAACTCCTCTAGGTGTCACTGTCCAATATAGGAAAGGGAAACATTTCAGCAGCCTCACGTGGGGGATGCTGTGGCAAAGATGGCTTGTTCCTCTCTCATCTGAATGCATAGCCCTTCTACAAGGCCACATCTTTGCAGGGATCCCAGTGGGGCCCAACACTATCATGCACGGAAAGGAATACTTCAGCTTAGGTGACTCAAAAAGCCAGTCAAGTTGAAATACTCCTCCTGCGTGTATCGTGCTAAAATATGACACTATTTACCCCAAGCGAATTCTTGTTCCATTTCATGTTTCGGCCTTTTGGTTATAAGACCTAGTGTAAGTCTGAGCTATAATTTGGGGACAGTCCCTTAAGCCTGTTGGCCGAAACAGAGAACCTGCATAATATAGGAGCGAGGTTAAGGCCTTGCCACCCAACCCCACTGGGACACACAATTATGTTATAACCATTGCCGAAACAGGAGGATTAAACCTCCTGTGGGGAAAAAAAATGTATATATATATATATATATATATATATATATATATAAACAAATTCAAACAGTGGTCTATCTAGAAACTGTGTAGCTGATCTAGATTTGGAGCAATCTGTCAAGCCACTATCAGGCATACTGGGTAAAAGTGCCTCTTGTTAAGAGCCTCCAGGGCCTTGCAGATGTATGAAGAGTATTACCTTCCTCACCCATGCTTTTGAAGGGCCATTTAATGTAATCTCATATCGATTATATACTTATTTCATAGTCTTTCCCTTCAGAGTGAAGGCTACAGAGATATGTTCATTGACCATCTGAAATCATACTCCTGTTTCTTTAACTAAGGAGTATGAAAGAACCTCCAGACCAGTGGCTCTCAACCTTTTTTCTATCAGGACACACCTGAGAGGTGACGCTCACATGCGTGACACACTGAACACATGAGCATCATGGAAATAAATATCAACATATGCTCTGCATCCACAGGAGTCCCCTGCTTCCTAACAATGGATGCAGAGCAGAGCTAAGACATTTCCCTGTACAACTCACCATATAAAAAAGATATTCTGATTCTGGTGTCATCTGAATAACAGCATCACAAACTTCATCTATTATGAGGTGTATTGTAAAATAATACAAACAAGCCCCACTCTGTACATGTGCATCTAACCTGCCGTAACTCAGCAGCAGTAACTCCAAGAAATGAAACAGCAATAGCCCTACCCATGAAAGGCAGCAGTTCACCACCTGTGCAATATAATATTGAGAAACTACAACATATAAGGCTGATACAAACCTCTAGTAAAGTACCTCATCTCAGTCACATGCACACAGAACACAGACAGACCTGCCTCCACCAAATATAGAATAAAAGACCACAAATTACAAATGTGCAAACAAAACCTGGACTGGAAACCCCAAGACCACCTTCTGCATGCAGTGCAAAGCTGGAGACTAGAAACACAAATATATTTCCTCCAACACTAAGCAGAGTTCAAAAAGAGAAGAAATGCATATTCTCAAAACTGAAATAGTATGGCCCTTGTACTCAGTCACTCCCCTCCATGTCCCCATCACCCCTCACTTCTCAATCATCCCTTCACACGCTCATATCCCTGTCCAATATTCCTGACACCCCCACCCCACATCCTCTTCCTCGTGCTACCTCTCTCTCCTGCTCAACTCTCCCTACCCTTCCATTCCCCACCCAGAATACCTCTGACCACCTCTTTCCCACCTCTTCCTGCCTAGCAGCCCCATCCCCTCCCACCTTCATCTCTCCCTACTCTGCAACCCCACCCTCCTTCTCCTCACCCTTCCTCCCAATCTTCTCACACCTTCCTGCCCTGCACATTTCCCTCTTCTCCTGGCTCCCAGCCAGCAGAAAAGCCTTCAGTCCAATCTAGAATCTCCCTCCCTCTTTACCAGCAGCAGATGAGGGTAAGAAGCATTGAGGAGAGGAGGAAAATGAGGAGGCAGCAAATGTCAGCAATAGATTTGTACAGCACGCACCTCTCTCCCTCTTGCTCCTGCTTTCACATCCAGGCCCCATGGGATGAAGAGAGCATCGGCAGCCTCACTGCCAGGTTAGGCAGAGGAAGATAAAGTTGGTGTCCTGCCGGGCCCATATGAACAGGAGCTGGTGATATTGTGCTCTGATCTGGGTGAAGGAGGAGGGAACAACCTCCCACTGGCCAGAAAGAGGAGAAGAAAGCAAGAGCAGCTTCCTGTCATCCCAACAAAGGAGAAGTCTGCCAACCCCTGTCCAGACTGATGAGGAAAGATCAGCCTTCTGCTGGCTCTGCGACACACCTCCCGGGACTTCACGACGCACTAGTGCATCCCAACACACCTGCCGAGAACCACTGCTCCAGACTATGGCATATAAATACTGTTTTGAGCCAAGACAAAAGGTTTCATAAAATACCTTCCCTTTTGTTGGGAGTAATGGGATAAAACAACAATCTCACAGGCAAGATCTTGTCCTCTCTCTGGAAACAGCAAAGGCTGTTCTGGGAAGGAGGGAGAGAACAGCAGTTCCCCTGAAAGAGAGAGAGCGTCAATATCAACAGGAAAATCGTGTTCTTGGAAAAAAATGATTGAAAGGGTGAAAAGGTGCTAGCCACTCCCCTCCCCTGAAACAAACAAGAAAAACCAAAACATGCAAACTCCTCGGGGGCCTCATTCTTTTTCTTTACTTTCAGATTACAGATAGGAACCGGTACTCGCTCCTCGAGGGCCCATGTTCCTGGACACTCTGAAGATTCTCTACTGCCTGGAAGCTATCACTGCTACAAACAATTGTGAGTTACCATCACTCTGTCAGAGCTTTCCCTGGAACCAGGTACTCGCTCCTCGAGGGCCTAAACCTTTCCAGCTCCTGAGCTTCCTTGAGACCTTATGTGAGTTTTGTCATCCAGTTCAGTTCATGAACTCTGCCTACTCACTTTCTACAGTTTCTCAACAGCTCAGCCATCCTGGATCGCTGTTCCAGTACCTGAGGGACAACAGCCCTGCCGGGCATATCAGCTCACTACTGCCACCTCTGGTGGTTTCAAAAACCTGTTTAATAAAAGAACTAATGTGTGTCCGTCTCCATACTCAAGCCTAGCCAGTGGTCCATCTTGGGATACCCTCCTGGGGGCGTGGTCATCTGCCATCGGCCCAGGGATCCACCCACAACTATATAAATTGTCACCTTTATTATTTGCAATAAGCTTAGAGCCTCTAGCTGATAAAATTAGGCATGATGCTAACATCCTGGGTGTTCAGATCGGAAAGGAACAATATAAGTTTTTATTATATGCTGGTGATATTTTGATTACTCTCTCTAGTCCTGAACACTCTAAGGCTATTGTTAAAAGAACTTGAGGCATTTAGGAAAGTTTCTAGCTTTAAAATAGATAAATCTGAACTGCTACCCATTTATATGTCCGAAGTTCAAGTTAAGCTGTTAAAAATGAAGTTTCCCTTTCAATGGGCTATGGAGGTGGTGAAATATTTGGGGGTTCAGGTGGGATAACAAATATTAAGATCTGTTCTGCTTAAATTATATTCCTTTCTTTAAACCTTTGGGGCAGGATTTGGATAAATGGGACAGGTATACTTTTGCCTTGGATGGGCAGGATAGCGGCGGTGAAAATGACTACTGCCGAAATTGGGGTATTTCTTTCATACATTGCCATGTGTTATTCCTGTTGTGATCTTAATGAATCTGCAAAAAAGGATTGGTTTTCTTTATATGGAAACAAAGGACCCCCAAGAGTAGCCAGGAACATCTTGCACTTATCTAAAATGGATGGAGGTCTGGGTGTTTCCAATAACACTAAAATATTATGCAGCCTCGCAGTTGAAGGCGGTGGTTGATTTTCATAACAGAGTATTGCAAAAGCAATGGGTAGTTATGGAAAATGTGATGATTCAGGCTTCTGGGCTAAGTGACTTCTTCTGGTCCTTGGGGAGGATTAAGCATGATGATAATAAGATTTCACCCTGTACCATTTGCACCTTGAGGATTTGGAGGAAATGGAGGAGTACTATAATAGGAGACAGAAAGTATATGTATTTTATCCCTATTAGGAAATGTGAGGCTTTTCTGGCTAGAAGGGATTATAAAACCTTTACAATTTGGGCAGATAAAGGTTTGTTTATTTGCCCTTCCCTGAATTAAAAGGACCAATTTAACTTATCTAGCAAAGATCAATTTGCATATTTGCAATTTCAGCATTTTCTTTCCACTAAGAATATAAGAGGGGGATTTATTGAAAGGGAAATCCTTGTTTGAAGGATATTGCGAGAACGCTCATTTGATACAAGGGGTAATATCTAAATTTTATGCTATACTGAATACAGTTCCAGAACAAAAAGCGGGTTATATGTTGGCATGGGAAACGGGATTTTGCAAAACAACTGAGAGGAAGGAGAATGGGATTTGTGCTTCATGTCAATAGGTAGTAGTTCTATGGGCTCCCAGATGCTGGAAAACAGTTATATAGGTGGCATATTACTCCATATAAGCTATATGCGACTCTCAGTGATAGATGTTGGCGGAAATGTGGATTGGTGGGCGATTGTTTTTTCCATATGTGGTGGAATTGTCCTGTCATCCAAAAACTGTGGGCCCATGCGGGTCGTTGGTTAAATGATTTGCTTAAAGAACCTATTATCTTTAGACCCTTTTTTATTGAATTTTCCCCATGGACAATAAGAAACCTAAGCATAGCCTACTTATTCAGGCTGTCGCTCATGCCGTATGCGGCGAGATTGCGAAGGGCTGGAAGAATGAGTAGGCACCTTCTTTCTCCGTGGTAATTCAGAGATTGAAAAGGATACATTATAGGAAAAAAATTAAGTGCATTAAAGAAGGATATGATAAAGAGATTTCAGGAAATTTGGCAGCCTTTTCAGCAATGGTCTGACTCTAAAGTGATCTGAGTTACGATGGGGAACATATGGACATTTTTGTTTGGCATTTGATGTAATCACTCTGGACAGGATGTGATGAGCTGTCATTTTATCCTCATGGTTTTATTTTTATTTTCTTCCTGTACCCTTTACTTACCAAAGGTATTAAATTGAGTGGTTCATAGTGTCCTTTTTTCTCTGCAGTAAAAATGTTCCCAGAAGGGGTGGGGGAAGGTTTATTACATATATTAGTTCCATTATTTGATATTTTATACCTTAATAATAAAGAAAATCTTATTTTATGTGAAATATGTATAATTTTGAAAATGCAGAGGGATCTATGATATTGTATATTGATGGGGAAGATTTTTCCCATGGGTTTTGGTTGTACGGTTGGTAATTGTTATTTGTTTTGCATGCATTGTTGAATATTGGTATATATTTCTTTGAATAAAATATCAATTACAAAAAAAAGAAATTGGCAGTGGGAGCTGGACATGAAGCGGAGGATAGAGCTTGGTTGATTTGCTTGGCCTCCCCACAAGCAAAAAGGCATTCCTCTTTTCCTGGTGGCAAGTGAGAGACAATTAATTTACCACTTAAGTCTGTAATTTATTTTGCATACAAAATTAGAAAAAAAAGAAAAGTCTGCCAACACCAGTAAGGAGAGCATGGAGATTGGTCAGGAAAGCTCAGAATCTCTCTTGTGAGTTAGCATTTTCACCTTTATGGATTATTTGGATTTTTTTTTTTTTATCTTGGCTTCAGGATATTGTGTATCATATATTCAAAAGGGATTCAAAAGGCCTTCGGGCGATTAAAGCTTTCATAACTCCTGGTGGCAGAAGTGCCTAACTTTCAATATTTAACAGAACATTTTGGCGTTTAACTAGTGTCCTGCAGGCTAGACACTAGCTAAAATCTGTCCTGCCAGATAATAGGGGGCATCTCCTAAAGTCACCATTTGATTCACCAATTAAGAATTCTTGCAGGCTAGGATCCTCTCAGACTTATTTATAAAGATTTTTAGGAAGCATCATCTACCAGAGAACCTCTGGATACCTTAGCAGGAAAATGGCACAAAGACATGGGTCAAGGGTCTCTCTCCAACATCAAAGGCATTTCTGAGACTATTGCTGTGAGTGAACCACAGACTAGAAAATCACAGAGTAGCTTCACCCACTGCAGTCCCATCAGGCAGGAAAGGGTTAATCATGTCTGAAATGTACCTAAATTACTAATAATGCCTTCAGCATTATTTGGAAAGGCAGACTAAAAAGCCAAATTATTGCTTGTATGGATAGTTTACAAGGATTGCTGTTGTCTGGGAAGAGGTGATAACGTTTCTTATTGCAAATCCTAGGAAAATGTTTAGAGAGAACTTTGCGATTATGCCCAGTAGCGGACGCATGACCTTTTGGAATATTTTACAGAATTTTTCTATTTATGAAGCGCTTAGCCAGCCATTCTCCCGACAGGATCCTATGGCGCTCTAAATATAGGCACAAATATAGGGAGCAGGGGATTTCCAGGACATTTTTGAGAGCCAGAGTACATTAATTTTATCCTTGTCTTCACAAACTGACAATATATTCTTAATTCTTTTTTCCAGGCCATGGATATTTGCCAATTTTTGTGGCTGGGGAGAAGGATGGTTAACCTATGAGCTTCGGCTATATTACTGAGTTGAAGGGGGAGGAGTAGTAGTGATTAGGATGTTTAATCATTTAGAGTTAGATATTCAAAAGCCATTTAGATGGATAACTGAAAAGCTCAGTCCTCACACATGGGTGACATCCGATGGTGCCCGGCACGGAACTTTGATCTCAAAGATTCTAAAGCTTTCAGCATGCCCTACTGAGCATATGCAGCTGTAGCCTCCTCTCTACTGAGCATGTGCAGCTGTAGCCTCCTCTCTGTCTCTCAGGCAGAATCCCTCCATCCATGATATAGCAAATTCATGGAAAAAAAAACCCCAACTTCCAGGGGAGGCGGGCGGGTAACTGAAAAGCTATCCGTCTAAATGGCCAAACTACTAATTTAAAATTCTTATCCAGCTAGAATATAGATGGGTAAGTTGGGGCATGCAATAGGTGTTTCCAGGAGGAGCAGGAGTTAGCTTGTTAGGTTAACTGGCTAACTCTGATATTTGGAGTTACGGTTAACCAAATGGGCTAACTCTGGCCGGGCTATAGGACAGGTATAAAGTTAGCCGCACCACTGAATAACCTGACTAACTTAACTAGGCACTCAGTGGCTGAATATTGACTCCTTAAAGTTTAATTAAATTTTGTATGATCTATTAATTGATCTCTCTCCTAATAAGAGCAGGGCTTGAGTCTCAGCTGTGCATCAGGGCATTGGATTACTGTTTAAAAAATATTCAATAATCAACATATGCTATTTTATATTTACAGAATTGCACATATTTATGTATTGTATACTTATTTATTATCAGTCCACCAAACAGAGGGAAGACTAGAGAATGCCAGGAAATAATCATCATGGTAAAAAGGAACAAAAGGAAACAGAAAATTATTATACCACCAATGTTTTCTTATTAGGACATCAAAGACCTTAAAACAGGCATAGTGGGAATGGAAGACGCAGCGGCAAATGATACCTGGACCGATTTATTAATTAGAAAAGCAACAGAGAAGGTTCATAGAACATATATTTAACAGATATATACTTGATAACACATTTGCAAGGAAAATTAAGCCAAAAAAGAGCTCAAGACTCAAGAGTACTTCAGATTTGAACAATCTATGCTTCTTCTGCATGACTTTAGACACATGAGGAAAAGCTTTGATCTTACAATTCAAAAACTAGGTTTCCTGAGGTTTAAAAAATACAGAACCCAGTTTCTATTCAGATCTAAAAGAAAATTAATAAACTGAACTTGATCCTCATCCTTTGTAACAAAATGGGGAGGTAAATAAACTTTAGACACAGGAACTTTGAGGAACGTTTAAAACTTCTAACATATCTCATCTAAACAATTCTAAGGGGGTCACCACAGGAAAATTAATAAATCTTAGCATACGATGCCAAATCATGCTTTCCAGCCTCTCAACTTTATTATAGAGAAGAATATTCTTTTTCATCAAACATTCCTCTTCAATCTTTGTTCTTCTCAATCACATTTAAATGCTTGGAATGCTCCTCCATTTTAAATCCCAAGTGAGTTATTGTCTCATTGAATTTTGAAACTGGGTTCAGAGATTGTTAATACAAATCCCTAATGACGTCTCTAAAACAGGCAATAGCCTCTCAAAGATTTCCTAAAGTCACTGTTTTAGGTTTTACCAAGGATGGCGACGAGACTGAAGAAACAGATCAACTTGCCTCAGATCCAAAAAGACTGCTCACACCCTTTAAAGTTGCCATTTCAGCAATATGCACGTATTCCAGAAAGAGCTGCTGCCACCACGCACCTCGCTACAGAAACCTGACTCTTCAGCTTCCCCTGCAACTTGATGAGAGTAGCTGCCAAAACTGTTCCTCCCATGCACACACTGGTCATAAAAAAGAGCACTGAGGAGGGGTGTGTGTGTGTGTGTGTGGGGGGGGGGGGATTGGGAATCTTTGCAGCAAAGCTACTCGCTGGATTCATGGTGATCAGTGCCAGGGCTGGGGGAACGGGCAAACAGGACACATCATCCTGAGGCCACTTTTGTGTGGTGGTGGCCAGCAGTGCCTAATGGCCAGTATGGCCATAAGCACTGCACCTGAAGGGCGCTGCCGCCGAAGCATTTAACGGAGCACTGCAGTGACCACAGAGCCCATGATGCTCTGCTTCAGAGCGCTCCACTTGCTCTTGGCTTCTCCTTCCTTCCCCTGACTGGTGCTCAGCATTAGCGTGATGCCTGCAGGAGGCCCAGGCACGCAGGCGCAACCGCCTACCACAAGCGCATTTGCAAACCATGTGCAGACCGAAGAGGCAGACCGTGAGGAAGCTAGCGCTGCAAGAGGACCCCCCCCCAACCCAGTGTGCCGGTGCACTGCTGCTGAGAAAGGGCACGGGGAAGAGGAAGATCCTCCATGGCTGCCACAGAAAGGAAGGAAGGAAGTTTCAGAGAAAAAAAAAAAAAGAGCAGTGTAGCAGGGGCTACCTGGTAAGAGGAAAGAAGATATTTAACTTGGAAGCGGGAGGGAGATGGTGCGGTGTCCTGACCCGGGGGAGTGGAGAGGGAGATATCTGTGCTAGCTGGAGAGTGGGCGGGCAGAAATGGAGAGGGGGACATTGATGATTGGGAGGGGAAAGAGGGGATGTTGGTTGTGACCTGGAAAAATGGAAGGACAGAGACTGGGATACTGCTACTGGCTGTGGGGGGGAGAAGAGAGAAAAGGATATTGGTAATGGTGGCCTGGAGGAGGGATGGTGGTGGGTAGGGATGAGAGAGAGAAAGAGAGAGAGAAGGTGATGGTGCTGAGCAGGAGAAGAAGGGATACTTGTGGTGGGAAGGGGGAGATAGAGGTATATGCTGGGAAGGTGGTGGAGGAAGAGATGGATCCTGGCATTGGGGGGAGAGGAGAAATGTTTAGGGGAGAGAATGCTTTGGAGGGGAAGTGAGAAAGAGAAGTACATTGGGGAGGAAGAGAGGTACTGGAGGGAGAGAGAGAAGGATACTTGCTTAGTTTTATTTGTGGCTTTTATTGCTCTTACATGTTTGGGATTCTAGAATGTACATTAATGCAGATTTTAGTTGCTTGTATTTTTTAATGTTTTTCATGGTGTAATGATATTCTGTTCTAATTTGCCTGGAGTAGGTGTACAGAGGGGCACCACATAAATCTAACAAAATAAATACCTGGCAGAGGAGGAGAGAGAGAAAGAAGGATGATGTGCTGGAGCTGCTGCCAACGTAACCTAGTAAAAGATGCAGATAAAGACCGAAATGGCCCATCCAGCCTGCCCAGCATAAAAATGCGCTGCACTGAATAATCTTGGGTGGGTAAATATATAAATAAATAAAAGAAAGAAGGAAGGGTTTTTCCTCACCAATGCTTTCCTCCTGGCTCCAGTCGCTCCAGACATTTTTATCAAAGCATAGCTTCGCTTTTGCTCGCACTCTGATTGTGCACTGCACATCAGGAAAACATTTGCTGGTAATACGGAGATCTAGATCCTTCTTCACCTTTGACAAAAACATTTCAGTCAGAAATATAAAAACTTTTGGGCTGATATTCAACTGACTTATCTAGCTTTCTAGTGAGAGAGAGTGAGAGTGAGAAAGAGAGAAGCTAGGATATCCCTTATAAAAAGTTATATATTTAACCCACATATCCTATATTTTTATGCCTTATTATTGTAAACCATTCAATTTTTATATCTGTATTTTCACATGTACTTTGTTTCACTGTAAAGCGCTTGTTGCTGACTTTTGTTTAATGTGAACCAATGAGATGTTCCCAACGTTCATTGGTATATAAAAACTTCTAAAATAAATACATCCCTAAGGAAAGTTATAGCAAGTAAGCATTTTTTAGACTTTCATAAAATTAGTCTAATCTGGTAATAAGAACATAAGAAGTTGCCATGCTGGGTCAGACCAAGGGTCCATCAAGCCCAGCATCCTGTTCCCAACAGAGGCCAAACCAGGACACAAGAACCTGGCAATTACCCAAACACTAAGAAGATCCCATTCTACTGATGCAATTAATAGCAGTGGCTATTCCCTAAGTAAACTTGATTAATAGCCGTTAATGGACTTCTCCTCCAAGAACTTATCCAAACCTTTTTTGAACCCAGCTACACTAACTGCACTAACCACATCCTCTGGCAACAAATTCCTGAGCTTAATTGTGCATTGAGTGAAAAAGAATTTTCTCCGATTAGTCTTAAATATGCTACTTGCTAACTTCATGGAGTGCCCCCCCCCCCCCTAGTCCTTCTATTAATTGAAAGTGTAAACAGATTCACCTCTCATGATTTTAAAGACCTCTTTATTTCCCCCCTCAGCCATCTCTTCTCCAGCTGAACAGCCCTAACCTCTTTAGTCTTTCCTCATAGGGGAGCTGTTCCATCCCCTTTATCATTTTGGTTGCCCTTCTCTGGTACCTTCTCCATCGCAACTATATCTTTTTTGAGATGTGGCGACCAGAATTGTACACAGTATTCAAGGTGCAGTCTCACCATGGAGCGATACAGAGGTATTATGACATTTTCCGTTTTATTAACCATTCCCTTCCTAATAATTCCTAACATTGTTTGCTTTATTCACTGCTGCAGCACACTGAACCGACAATTTTAAAGTATTATCCACTATGATGCTTACTAATATGCAACCTAACATCCTGTAACTACAGCAAGGATTATTTTTCCCTATATGCAACACCTTGCACTTGTCCACATTAAATTTCATCTGTAGTAAATGTAAAACATTTTCTAGAAATAGAGAGAGATAAGTATGTAAGAGCTATTTGCTACCTAAGAACAGTGCTAACTTATGCCTTAAACTTTTTTTTTTTAAACTTTTGTAGTTCCAAAAAGTTACTTAAATAGCCAAATTTATAAGTGCATTAAGGTGTACAAACAAGTAGGTGGGTATTTTTTTTTTTTTTATATAACATTGTGGGATAGGGTAAAGGCTGTATGTAGTTTCTATGCACAAACATTACCCCAGATTTTCCAAACAAAACTTACACACAGAATTTGCTGTGAAAATGTGCATGAATGCACTGTGGTATGCACACAAACACACCTCACAAAAGGTACACCTGCACTTCGGAGGGCGTCACTCATGCGGGAGAACTCATGCGCGTATTTTTTTTAAATCAAAAGTATATGCATAACTTCAAACTCCACTCCCAACCCCTCCCCCCCCTACACGCACAAGAACACCTCGCTGTGGCTTGTGTAAAGTACGCACAAAACCAGAATTACGAGCCCACTTTACATGCAATGAGCCGAATTGTACAACAGCCATTTCTGTGCCTAAAAGCAGGTTTTAGGGACGTAGTTGGCTTTGAAAATTCAGCCTAAAATTAACACACACGTATCCTGGGTGCTGAAGGGACACGATATACAAATTTTGCACCTCAGTGGACTTGGGTTGCGCCCAGGAATCCCTTAAGCACACCTTGCCAATGTGTTAATGCTTAGATGAATAACTGAATCTACTGATGTTATTACTTTGCTGCACATTAACGAATAAAGTTCACATTACAGATTTTTTCTGCCCACAAACCTTTGGCGACATTAAAAATAAATCTCTTAATGTAGCTCTCAGGTGTACATTCTTGCCTGTCCTGAAGCTGCAGAATTTAAAGTTAGCCAACAAGGAAGCACATAGAGCAGGTCACTGGACTTGCACTGATTCAAGAGAATTCAGCTCAGGAGCGGCCACAGCTGTAGTAATAGCAGCTCTAAGATGGAATGAAAAGCAAGGGTGGAGACAGGAGCCGCAGAAGGAGAGATGTGTCTAGCAAACCTTTTCCCCATAGACGAGAAACACGGCAAGCCAAAAAAACAAAACACCAGATAACCAATGACAACTTACTGTGAATTCCTTCACAATATTTAATTTGTTTTCTTTGTATTGCACTTCATACAGGAAGCAACTGGGAGACAGGTTACATGAATTATTCCAGCTCACGTAGATTTCCTGAGGCGAGATCTTTGAGATGTTCATAATTCTTGGTGCACTGGGCTTTACTGAAATATACAAAGCTTAGACGTTAGGCCCTTAGCCTTTTCTGTTTTTGTTTTTTTTTTTTTAAAGCAATTGGGTTGTTGAATATAATTACTTTATGTACAGGAGCTGAAAATAATAAAGCAGAACATTAGCCAGGAATGCATCATCTTCTTGGGTTCTATTTCATGTCCTTTTCCAGCTGCCCTCCAACCTTCCGCAGGAGCCAGTCAAACACATATTTTGTGGTATTTGCAAGCCTCTACGTTTCAGCCCTACTGATTCGTCTGAGAAGGGAAAAAAAAAATGAGTGCCAGTAATCAATCTAGGGCAAGGGATAGGCAACTCTAGTCCTCAAGTGCCATGTGCTGGTTGGGTTTTCCGGATATTCAGAAACCAACATGCACAAAATGCATTTGGATGCAATGGAGATGGTGCATGAAAATTCTTCTCATGAATATTCAGTATAGAGATCTTGAAAACCCAAGTGGCTTGCGGCACTCATGGAATGGGAGTTGCCTACCACTGTTCTATGGGTTCTTTTAATTTCTCAATAATTTTTTTTTTAGATATTTTTGCCTCAAAGTGAAGTAGTATTTCAAAAAGGAACATTAGAACAGATCCCTCTTTCATCTGTTCTACTACTGCTGTAATACTGCAACAGTTCAAGCCCTTGTAGGTGTAGCTTAGCTGTATGATATGTCTAGCTGTCGAGGACAAAAACCTGGGCACTAATCACACTTCCAGACCAAGCAGAGAGGCATCTAACCATATTCAGTGGGCAAGCCTGTGCTTTAGGAGGGTCAAATCCTAGTATGCCGAACTGAACCTTTTATCCTTCCAAAATAAAGCGGCTAACAGCTGCATAATTACCATCACAACTGCATAAGATTGCAAGACACATGAACGGATATTGACTATGCACATATCATCAAATGCACGTAAAACAGGCTTAAACTTACAGATGGTTTTGAGGTCTACTTCCTTGTAGAAAGGTTTAAGTCTTTCAGAATGGTCTGTGACCATGAAACTGATCTTCTCGTCCCTAGGAAGTTCAGGATTTGAAAAGTGACATCCAACAGCCCTCTGGTCCTTATAGATAGATTCCGGGCACAGACGACTGCTGTTTAGCTGCGAATGTCTGCAGAAATTTAAACAAAAAATGCAAATGAGCCACCTCACTGCAGGCTGCAGGAAAAAAAAAAAAAAAGAGCCCTATACAGAAATAGCAGCACACTTCAAAACCAGCTTTTAACACATATCAGGACTTAATGCTGGGGTGTAGTCAGAATTCTGTCTGCGTTATGCAGTTTCCTATGCGCAACTTGGAACAGATAGCTTAGCTTGGTCTTTACTTGCAGACAGAAGTGGCCACTTCTTCAATTCCAAACTGTGAAAGCAGGACAACAGTGAATGAACAGGAAAGCACCTGGGCAAACATGGAGTTACAATAGCGATCAGAGAAGCAGAAGTTAAACAGATCTGTAAATATCATTAAAAAAAAAAAAAAAAGGAGGCACAATATAAAAATAAATAAATAAATTACATGAAAGGTGCGATTAGAAAAGGTTTGCAAAAGCCAGGCCTTGTTTATGGACAGTGCTGGCTCTTGCCTACACATGAAGGCAGATTAAGACATTTTTTTTTCCATTCTAGACCATTTTTTTGAGCTGTGCTTCCTTTGTGGTGTGAGATGATTGAAATTGCTCGAGTTATCACAATTTGTTAAGCAAGCCCTATTACCAGATGTGACATTTTGTTAATATTTCTGATCACACCTTAACCGGAATTCTTTATATTTACAGATATATTTAATAGTTGAGTCTCCAACCTTTTTTCCCCTGGCTAAATTTTGTTGGCATACTAACTAATTTATCGCTTTGTATTTCACTTTCTTTTAAAATCTTGTCACAGCTTGTAAATACAGGCAACAAAGGAGGAACACCTCCACAGAATACAAACAAATTATCTTTCCCTAAAGAAATAATAAAGTACAAAGTCAAGGAGGAGTTCAGGCATCTGGTTAGGCAGCAACTGTATACGAACTTACACAGCTTGCAGATATTCATGATAGGGGCCCCAGATTTTGACGTATTTAGCAGGGTCATTTTTTAAGATCGAACCTTAGCATTTCAATATCAGCAATGTTCTAAGTTGTGCTTTCCAGTAGGCAATTTGAGGACACATCTTCCAAAAAGTGGCAACAGTAAGGCGTGCCGCTAAAAGCAGCTGTCCCGCCAAGGGCCTATGCTTGACAGGAATTAAAGACAGACTCCATCGACCTCGCAGTCCCAGCTCGGGTGTCACATGCACCAGAATGCCTAAGGAGTCTGCTATCTCTTGAGTAACATTGCTTCCAGATCGTGGCTACCACTGGACAGAACCACCAAATGTGTCTATAGGAACCCGTCTGTCCACACCTTCACCAACACCAGCACCCGGGAAACACTTAGGAGAAGATTTTAAAAGGAGCACGCGTGCGCACATGGACACACCGATTTTATAACATGCATGCATGTGCGAGCAGCGCGTGCGGGGGGGGGGGGGGGGGTGAATTTTAGTAAATTATGTGTGGAGACACAATCGGGCCTTCCCCAGTTCCCTCCCAGTCCAGGTTTATCTCCGTGCTCATAAAACTTAAGTTTGGCATCCTTTAGGCTTTTCCTAATCTTATGTACTTCCTGAGATTGCAGTTCTCTCCTACACTTCTCTAGAGCTTTAGAAGTTCTAGCAGACCCCAATTTCTTATGTTTAGTTTCCAAGTCATGTATCTGAGCAGACAACATATCTCCTTTTCTTCTCCTCTCCTTTTGAAGATAACTGGCAAAGCTAATGAGTTTGCCCCCCAAAAAAGCTTTAAAAGCTTCCCAGCACAAGACAGGAGCATACTCCCCCTTTGGATTATGAAAGTCAAACTCAGCAATTGCATCCTTCACCAGGTCAGGAAAACACTCATCTCCCATAAGAAAAGTATTAAGTCTCCAAGGAGGAGGTTTAAAGGGCCCAGCAGTAAGATTAAAACAAGTCTCAGCAGGGCAGTGATCCAAAGGAGTACTGAGCAAAATTGTACTACTAACCATATTAGATAGGAAACTCAGGGAGCAAAAAAAGAAGTCAATCCTACTATAGGAATTATGTCTTGGTGAATAAAAAGTATAGTCCCTATCTTGGGGATGAAAATGCCTCCACACAACCGATAAGCTTGAAAGAAGCGACTATATCTCAAAATCCCAAATTGAGAGAGGCAGGTAATCGAGGTGCAAGAATTCTATCAAGTATAGGATCGGGGCTATGTTTCCAATCCCCACCCATGCATAAACATTCAAAACCAAATTGTGTATATGGTCAGTGAGATCATGGAAAAACAGACTGCTCCGTGTTAGGAACATAAATATTCGCTAATGTAAAACAGACCCTCCAAAATAATGAGTCTGTCTTCAGTGTTCACAAAAGTGCGTCGAATCACCAAAGGCAGATCTTTGTGAATAAAGATACAGATACCCCTGCTTCTGGAATTATAGCCCATCTTTAGTTTTTCATGTTCGGAGTCAGTAAGGTGAGTCTCTTGGCATAACAATAATTTCCTGGACATTCAGAGAAAGTCAGCCAACATTCATAACCATAAAAAGAAAACATATGTGAACATAAGCTCTGTAAAATGAGACACTTGCCAGCTGCAGACCCAAATATACATTCATTAACTAAGTAATGTGGGCCTAACCAGAAAGGTGACAGAAAAGTATAACTAAAATAGGACTCCAGCATATCTTGAACTCTGTATAACTGTATACATAATAACTCTATTGTAAGCCATGTTAACAACCCCAATCATTGGAACATGATTCCGGTTGACCTTCGCTCGATTGAAGATGCTAAAAAATTTAAAATATCCTTCAAGGAATTTTTGCTCAATCGTACGTATAACTGTTAAATGAATTATTTCAAACAAGTTAATGTGTTTGGTAATTAACATCAGATGAGACTTCATGTGATTTTCTTTTTTTAGACTATGTTTTGATGATTTAAATACTATTTAGTCATTTAGTTTCTATGAAACTATTTTGTATGTTTTTGTATTTTGTTTGTTTAGCTTTTATTATGTGTGTAAAATCTGTATATCGTCTAGGCCTAATAGTGTTAGGCGATTAATAAATTTTTTAAATGAATAAATGAAATGAAATGAAAGCCCCCATTCCCTCCCCTTATCCACCCTCACATTTATTTATTTTATTTATTTAACAGTTTTTTATACCGACCTTCATAGTAATTAACCATATCGGATCGGTTTACATTTAACAAGGGTATAACTGGAGAAACAATTTAAGTAAACGATGGATAACAATAGGTAGGAATAAGTCAAAGTTACAATCAACAGGGAAATAGAACTTGGAAGCTTGCAACAAGCTGGAAAGAAGATAAAGGCCGGAAATAAATATAAAGTGTTACCATAGAGTGTACGGGTTAAAAGCCTAAAAGGTGCTTTAACCTGGAGGTGTCAGAGTCCATTGTTCGTTTGTATATGACATTAATACACAGCTTCTCTCTCCTTCCAGATAGCTTATCTGTGGTATTTATTGCTATTTAATTACATGATCCTGGTGAAGATGGAACGCTGGCCATCTATACAAGAATGGGTTGTCATCTCTTATATCCTGACTCTGAAAATGGCATCTCATGCAAAAAGCAACTTGTTGTCATGGGCTCACCATTGTGACATTCTTATTCAAAATACTCTGGCAAACAGCACCAGTCATCACTGTGGCATGCCTGTTCAGAATCCCACTCAGTCCCAACATTGGCCATTGTTGCCTGCATTAGGAGTCTCATTAAAGATATTTTCTGACTAAATTATTCCCGAACCTTCCAGACTGTAGCAAGTGAGGCTGTTTCAGGGGGCGTCAGGGCGGGCTGGCGAGAGGCTTGCAGGATCGGCAGATATAATATACCCTAGACCTCTCTTGCACCCCACTAAACCCTCATAAAACCCTCCAAACCATGGACAAATCCCAATGTATCCACATGTCAACAACTAAACAAGAAAACCCCACTAACCAACCCACCCCCAATCCCAACATTAAAGCCTTCCGATGGGAAATAAAGCGAGACAGAGGAGGCAGCCATGCCCCACACCCCCACCCAAACTCTGAAACCCTTCAATATTCCCAAAACCCATCTCACACTCAACTCCTAAAACAAAAACCAACATGTATAGGAATAGTAAATACCACACAAGATACTAAAGCTCTCATAATAACATGCGCAAGGGTCAGGAATATCAGGAAGAAAAATATCAGAAGAAAACAAAGGAAGTAATAAAACAAGCTGCTAAAACAGGATTCAATGATAGCAAAGGAACAGCTGAAGACATAGTTCAGGGGTAGCAGGTCAGCTGGCCAGGTATAGCAGCCGAAGGAGAACTAGGATGTTTCTTCTGCCTCTCGATGTCGGCTCTACTAAACAATAGCACTCCTGCCAGATGACAAATAGGGCTGATCAGGCAGGTTAAAAAGAGAGGACCCAGTAAAATCCAAGGAACAAAATCCACTCCCTGAGCAGAAGAAATTAAAGCAAAAAAGATATGTGTACGATCTCTCCCAGACTGTACATACAAAGTATGCCTACTGCTCCGATCTCAAACTCCGCAGCACACAGAGCACCATAGCCAAAAATCCCCAGGCATGAAGTGTAAAATGCGAAGGAAAAAAGAAAGGATTATGTTCCATGTGAAGAAATCTCCAACTTCTAACAGGCAAAGAGACAAGGGGTGCAGAGAGGAAAAAAAAAAAATAAAGGCTCCATTACAGCAAGCTGCAACCGGGCTCCTGCCTCTTCTTAGAAGGGTGAAGGCACAGACAAAAGCCCTCACTGGGCGGGTAAGTCAATCAGCAGAATCTGAGCTTTTATCTTGCAAAGTTTTGTGGCAAGGTTTTATCTTGCCACAAAAGTGTCTAGGAAAACTGGCCGTCTGTTCCAAACAACCGAGACAGGCTGGGTACAACATGGTGTATTTGCAGCTCGTGCGCGCAATTCCCGCTTAACTTCACTAAAGGTCTGATGCTTAGGTTGGAGCTCTGCGGAGAAATCCTGAAAAATCATAATGCACAAGTTCTGAAATTTGATATCTCTAAGCTCTCGGGCCACGTTCAAAATTCTTCATTTATCAGAAAAAGTTGTGCAGCTGAACAACGGCCCTAGGCCGTCCTCCAACTCCTAGAGCAGGCATTGGCATATGATGAGCACAATCCATTTTAATAAATGAAGTACAGCCTTCCAATTAAAGGATATTTGGCAGCCATTTCCCAAAAAAAAAAAAAAGCGACTGCATCGTCTCCCTCTACCTTTTCCGGGATGCCCAGCACTCGGATATTCTCCCAGCAAGAGCAGTTTTCAAGCTCATCCAGGCTGACATGTCGTCTCTCGAGCCGGTCAATTTTTGCGCCTGCCGCAGTAAGCACCATTTCTAAGTCCATCCTGCTCTTCAGTTTTGGTCGAATTATCCTGAACAGCTTCAACTAGCTGAGCCACTTTGTCGACCATGACAGCAAGTCAATCATCTAACTTTTTGGAGATTTTGTCAGCTAATTCCTCCATCCACATGCCTAATCACCCGCCTCTTGCGGCGTGGCAGCCATTTCCTCTTCAGAAGCGGAATCGCTTACTGGTTCTGGCCAGGTCGTGTTAAAAAAAATAAAATAAAATAAAAATCAATGAAGAAACTTAAGGGTCACAGCCCGATCGGCCCACATCGACAGCAGGGATCTCTTACCAGGGTCGTTTATTTTTTTGTAATCTATATTTTGTTACACTTCTAAAGCAGCAGAGTTTCCTACTTATGGTAGAGTTAAAGTCTGCCAGAAATGCTAACAGCAATCAGCTGAGTTTCAGTAAAAGAAAACAGAAATCAAATATTCCCAGGGGGGGGGGGGGGAATTAAGAATCTGACCGGCAGTTAACTGTTTGTTCCCTCTCAATCCTGTTTGTCTTGTACTTCAAAACTCCATTTGGTTATCAAAAAGGAAGGCACATGTGGACCAGCAGGAAGAAAGTGAATCTGTTGACGATTGTATTAATTCTTGTTTTGACTATCTTTTAAAATTATCTAACAGAAAGAGCAGCAAAAAATAATAATAAAGTTTTTAAATAGCACCTCCAGCTCTTAATTTTAAGATTATATCATACCTTCCCACAGATGCTCAAAGGGGGTGCAACATAGATTCAAACTCAAAAATTGGTAAAAAGCTCAGGTACAGTACAATCATATCAGTAAACTCAAAGGAATACAGATAAAATTTAGCAAAGTCATAAAACAGTTCCAACACATCATAAAATAGCAAACAAATCATAAAACAATGAAATTAAATTAAAACTACATAAAACAATATTGGAAACAAATAATAGTTAAAATATAGTAAAAACAAGATAAATAACTAAAATAAGCAAACTTAAAAAGAAAAAAAAAGTTAATTAATTTTCTAAAGATCTTGAGAGAATCGCACTGCCTGATGTCTATTGGAAATTAATTCCAGAGGGTTGGTCCTGCTACTGAAAATGCACATTCACAAGTGATGTGGAGACTAGCTGTTTTGGAGATGGAATTTCTAAAAGGCCTCACTGAGGAGCGTAATAGTCAGTGGGAGCACTGAGAGGAGAGGATAAACTTGCTGGTGGCTGAAAGGAATCAGTAAGTTTTGCTTGGGAAATTTTTTTTTTAATGTATTGGGGAGAAGCAAATTAGTGGGGTTTATTACTTAGTGTGTTTGTGCTTTTAATAGTCAGTAAGACAGCTAACAAACAGAAGTTAGTGTGTTTATTGTTAATAGTCAGTAAGGAGGCTAATAAGCAGACTAAATAAACAATCAAATCTTTTTGGGTAAAAATCCCTTGTGTGTTGGGGAAGAGTATAGTGATAGGAGTATACTATCGTCCACCTGGCCAAGATGGTGAGATGGACAGTGAAATGCTAAGAGAAACTAGGGAAGCTAACCAAATCGGTGGTGCAGTAATAATGGGAGATTTCAATTACACCAATTACACCAATATTGACTGGGTAAATGTATCATTGGGACATGCTAGAGAGATAAAGTTCCTGGAAAGAATAAATGACAGTTTTATGGAGCAATTGGTTCAGGATCAGACAAGAGAGAGCAATTTTAGATCTAATTCTCAGTGGAGCACAGGATTTGGTGAGAGAGGTAATGGTGGTGGGGCTGCTTGGCAATAGTGATCATAATATGATCAAATTTGAATTAATGACTGGAAGGGGGGCAGTAAGCAAATCCACAACTATAGTGCTAAACTTTCAAAAGGGAAACGTTGATAAAATGAGACAAAAAGTTAGAAAAAAACTGAAAGGAACAGCTACAAAAGGTAAAAAGTGTGCAAGAGGCATGGACATTATTAAAAAATACTATCCTAGAAGCACAGTACAGATGTATTCCACACATTAAGGAAGGCAAAACGATTACAGGCATGGTTAAAAGGTGAGGTAAAAGAGGCTAACTTAGCCAAAAGATCTTCATTCAAATTTTGGAAGAAGGATCCAACAGAAGAAAATAGGATAAAGCATAAGCATTGGCAAGTGAAATGTAAGATATTGATAAGACAGGCTAAGAGAGAATTTGAAAGAAGTTGGCCGGAGAGGCAAAAAATCACAGTAAAAACTTTTTAAAATATATCCGAAGCAGAAAGCCTGTGAGGGAGTCAGTTGGACCGTCAGATGATGGAGGGGTTAAAGGGGCACTTAGAGAAGAAAAGGCCATCATGGAAAGATTAAACGATTTCTTTGCTTCTGTGTTTACTGAAGAGGATGTTGGGGAGGTACCCGTAATGGAGAAGGTTTTCATGGGTAAAGATTCAGATAGACTGAACCAAATCATGGTGAACCTAGAAGATGTGGTAGGCCTGACTGACAAACTGAAGAATAATAAATCACCTGGACTGGATGGTATAAACCCCAGGGTTCTGAAGGAACTAAAAAATGAAATTTCAGATCTATTAATAAACATTTTTAACCTATCATTAAAATCATCCATTGTACCTGAAGACTGGAGGGTGGCTAATGTAACCCCAATATTTAAAAGGGGCTCCAGTGGCGATCCAGGAAACTACAGACCAGTTAGCCTGACTTCAGTGCCAGGAAAAATAGTGGAAAATGTTCTGTGATTTTGATATTTAGAACATATAGAAAGACATGGTTTAATGGAACAAAGTCAGCATGGCTTTACCCAAGGCAAGTCTTGCCTCACAAATCTGCTTCACTTTTTTTGAAGGGGTTAAACAAACATGTGGATAAAGGTGAACCGGTAGACGTAGTGTATTTGGATTTTCAGAAGGCATTTGACAAAGGTTCTTCATGAGAGGCTTCTTGGAAAAGTAAAAAGTCATGGGATATGTGGCGATGTCCTTTCATGAATTACAAACTGGTTAAAAGACAGGAAACAGAGCAGGATTAAATGGACAATTTTCTCAGTGGAGGGGAGTAGGAAGTGGAGTGCCTCAGGGATCTGTACTGAAACCCCTGCTTTTCAATATATTTATAAATGATCTGGAAAGGAATACGATGAGTGAGGTAATCAAATTTGCAGATGATACAAAATTATTCACAGAAGTTAAATCTCAAGTGGATTGTGATAAATTGCAGGAAGACCTTGTGAGACTGGAAAATTGGGCATCCAAATGGCAGATGAAATTTAATGTGGATGAGTGCAAGGTGATGCATATATTGAAAAATAACCCATGCTATCGTTACACAATAAAGAGATCTAGGCATCATAGTGGATAACACATTGAAATCATCGGTTCAGTGGGCTGCGGCAGTCAAAAAAGCAAACAGAATGTTGGAAATTATTAGAAAGGGAATGGTGAATAAAATGGAAAATGTCATAATGCCTCTATCACACCATTGTGAGACCGCATCTTGAATACTGTGTACAATTCTGGTCGCCGCATCTCAAAAAAGATAGTGTTGCGATGGAGAAGGTACAGAGAAGGGCAACCAAAATGATAAAGGGGATGGAACAGCTCCCCTATGAGGAAAGACTAAAGAGGTTAGGAGTGTTCAGCTTGGAAAAGAGACAGCTGAGGGGGGGATATGATAGAGGTGTTTAAAATCCTGAGGGGTCTAGAATGGGTAAAAGTGAATCTGTTATTTACTTTTTTGGATAATAGAAGGACTAGGGGCACTCCATGAAGTTAGCATGTAGCACATTTAAAACTAATCTGAGAAAGTTCTTTTTCACTCAACTCACAAACTCTAGAATTTGTAACCAGGGGATGTGGTTAGTGCAGTTAGTGTAGCTGGGTTTAAAAAAGGCTTGGGTAAGTTCTTGGAGGAGAAGTCCATTACCTGCTATTAATTAAGTTGACTTAGAAAATAGCTACTGCTAATACTAGCATCAGTAGCATGGGATAGACTACTTTTGGGTACTTTCCAAATTCTTATCGCCTGGATTGGCCACTGTTGGAAACAGGATGCTGGGCTTGATGGACCCTTGGTCTGACCCAGTACGGTATGTAATGTTCTTAGGATGATAGAATTTCAGGATAGTGTTTGCCCAGTGGCAAGAGTGGTCGTTGAGAAGTTTAAAAATCAGCATGCCTAATTTGTATTTAATACGCTCTTCAATGGAGAGCCAGTGGAGATATATCAAAGTAGCAGTGATATGATCCTGGCACCTCAGGCCTGCTAGAACGTGGGCAGCTGAGTTCAGAAGTACCTGAAGAAGGCGAATGGTGGTTTTAGGTAGGCCTATGTATAAACTATTACAGTAATCAAGAATGGGAGAGTGACGCTTGAAGCACTGTGCGGAACTCAGGGGGATGTAGTAGTTTAAGACCAGATAGCACTCGTAATCTATAGAAGCCATGCAAGATTACTTGCTTAATCTGTGGATAGAAGGAGAGAGTATTATTGAGTAGAACACCTAAACTTTTGATTTGAGATTGAAGTGGGAAATGCTGACCATTGAAAGGGATAGACTTTTGTGAATGGTAGAATAAGGACTATGTATGATAATGAACTCTGTTTTGGTCATGTTAAGAGACAATTTGTTATGCTTCAGCCAGTTGGTAATAGTAGACACACAAATTTGTAGATGTTCAACAAGGTCTTGCCATGAAGAATGAAGATGAATGGCAAACTGAATATCAGCAGCATATAATTTGTAGCAATCTGTAAGAGATGAAAGTATCTTGCAGATGGGTGCAAGATATATACTGAAAACACATGCAGAGAGGGCAGAACCCTGTGGAACCCCAGTTTTAATGGGGGAAGGAGACAAGAGGATGTTCCCATATTTTATAATTTGGGAACAGTCAGAGATACGATTTGAACCACTTTAGAACTGTGTCTGAGAGACCACATTCCTGAAGACAAAAAAGTAAAATGATGATGATCAGTGGTGTTGGAGGCAGATGATATGTCTAGGTAGACAAGAAGGAACTGATGGCCGGAGTCAATGCCCCACTTCAAAGTATCCATGAGAGATAAAAGAAGAAGGAGTTCAGTATTAAGAAAGCATCTGAAACCACATTGGTGAGGATCCAAGAGCTCAAATTGTATGGTGACCACAAGGTATTTATTTCAATGACATATTTAGGGTCCTTCATTTTCAATTTAAACTGATTTTCACCCATAAACTCCCAGATTTTTTCAAAAGTGACAGTTTAAAACGATTTTCACCCTAATTTTAGTGTCACGACCAAGAAAAAAAGCGATCGGTGTACATTGGATCGGCTTTCAGTTTGTTTTTTGGGACCACCCTAATTTTAGGCCATTGAAGAGCAGCTTCAGTGCTGCAAATGCAGTGTCTCAAGGCCTCCAGCAACTGCTGAGAGCTAGTACAGGACAAAGCACCTGCAATGTTTCAAATTCTGCCTCCCACCAATGCTGCTGATAATGGTATTTGATGTCCCTCCTGCCCCTCTCCCCAGGCAGCCAAAGTGCCTACTGTTTGGTGCTGCCAATGCACCATTTGAAGCAGGCCATATCCCCACCAGAAGCACTTCCCGGCAGGCTCCCTGACTCTGCACTAAAGCAGAAGTGCAGTGCTGCAGAGTGTAGGAGCCTCAGTAAGAGAGAGGGGAAGCCTGAAGCCATAACTAGTAAGGATGAATGTTGTTGTAATAGAGGTGGGGGGGAAGAGGAGAGATAGGAACATGCTAGGCAGAGGACAGAAGTAGAGATAGGTTTGCTGCTGAGTTGGTAAGAGGGAGAATCTGCTCAATTTTGTTGTATTATACTGGCTTCTCTCCACCAAAATAAA
Organism: Rhinatrema bivittatum; assembly: GCF_901001135.1. Lineage (NCBI taxonomy): Eukaryota > Metazoa > Chordata > Amphibia > Gymnophiona > Rhinatrematidae > Rhinatrema > Rhinatrema bivittatum. The sequence goes on from NC_042620.1 coordinate 242,592,799, forward strand.
CTCAGATATTTATCCAGAAAAATAATGAGTCACTTGTTTCTCCTGTTTTTGTTCTTGTCATAATAAACCCTTGATAAATTCAAGGGAAATATTAAAAAAAAATAAAAACTGGAAATGAAGGTCTGTACTTATATTCCACAAATCTAATGTGAATTACAACACACATTCATAATTTAAAAACAAACACAAAGCATACATAAGTATAATATAAATGCACATAAAAAGCATTCAATAATAAACAATACCTAAAGAAAATACAAAATTTAAAACAAGTTAGTTACAATTATAAATATCACTAGCACTCTCTGGATGACAGTACATCACGGCACACTACTAGCGTATGCTTGCATAAATAGCTCAGCCTTGACGAGCTTTCAAACCCTTATTTACTTCTGTTCCTGCCGCAAACAAATAGGTAACTCATTCCAAAGAACTAGAGCAATAATGGAAAATGCTTTAGTTCTAGTTCTCCAATGCTGAAACTGACACAGAAATGGAACCTGCAACAACTGAGAAGAACAATGGAAAGAAAGAACTGGAGTACACATTGAAAGCCTCCCTAAGCAATGAGAATCTTTATGAACCTATCTATATAACTTAAAACAGGTATGATATTGGCAGCTAATGAAGTTCTTTTATATATATGATCGAACATGAACTCCCCAAGATAAACCAAATATTAGTCTTACTGCTGCATTTTATACAAGCTGTAATGATTTAAGCTAACATTCAACCTAAATAAAATGAATTATGATAAATCTAGATAAGAAAGTACCATAGCCTAGACATAGCTTAAAATCTTAGATGGATAACACATTCTTAGGAGGCTTAATAAGACAGAGCTTGTAAAAAGCTCATCCGACTACTTTAGTACCCTGAGCTTTTAAAAGTTAACTCTGAATCTAACGATCTCCAAATTATGAGATTCTGTTTTCAATTGCAAAATGAACATTCATACTGCACTTAATCGGGTTTTTTCCAATCCAAAGAATATTGGTTTTAGCATAATTAAGAAGAAGTAACCCATTATTCATCAACCTTTTTAGACAGTCTAAAAACCGCTGCACTGGAATCTCATCGAAAACACTTGGAATAAAAATTGTACATCATCTGCATAAAATTTAGATGTCAAACCTAACAGCTAAAATCTTCCCTAAAGAGTTAAGAAATACATTAAAAAGAGCTGCAGATAGTGTAGGGCCTTTGGAATGCCAACATCATGGTAAACCATTCAAAACAGTCTCTAGGTTGGCAAACATTTTGCATTCTACATCCAAGAAATTACCAAACTATCATAAAAACAGCCTACCTATCCTGAAATATTTTAGCGTAACCAACAATTTTTCATGGCATACCATAATCAAAACGTGTAGGCAATATCTAACTGTACTAAAATGCCAGACTTACTCTGCTCTATTTCACAATGTGTCATCTAACAATGATAACAAGAGTCTCTGTGCCACAGTTTTTACAAAACCCAAATTGTTCTTTACAAGTATATCACGTTCCAAGTTAAACTCCAAATTTCTTCAGCACCCACTTTTCCAGGAGTTTACTCAAAGTGCATAGATGTGATAGAGGGTGCTAATTAGATGGTAATTCTAAGATACAACCGGATTTTTCTAGATTGGTCTTACAACTGCCCGTTTCATAAATAATGGCACACCATCATGTTACTATATTTAACATCTGAACTAGACAACATTCAAAAGCTGATAAAAATATTTTTAACAAACAAATAAAGGGCAAAGATCCAAAATATTATTAGTTATCTTAGTCTGAGCTACAATGTCCCTTAGTCCAATAGAGGTTATCAATACAAACAAATTCCAAGAGGTAATGTTAGAGTTCACCACCAAATCAATATTTTCAAACAGCAGATGGTCCAGCAGTAATCTACTGTCTCATATTAGCAAGTCTTACCCTGGAAAGAATGGGCCAAGGCTGGACTTCCTGATCTTTTAACAATACAGCTTTGAGGTTGTCTCAGTGCTCCTTTAATTAAAGAGAACAATTCTAACGGTTTATTAATAAAATTACTTATAATAGTATAAAAATAATCCTTCTTAGTTATTTGTAATGCAGTTCTATAAGTGACTAATGCAATATCGCAGTTCCCTTTGCGTAAATCCGTTTAGACTTCTGTCATTTCCTCTCCAACCACACAAGTGCCTCCTTTGTTTAATTAATATCTGAGTAAACCATGAAACATTATGGGTACCCTTTTTCTTCCAGTTTCTCAGGGATTATTTCATCATACAATTTTTCTCTCTCTTTATTGCAGTTTCAGCACAGCTTTATTAATTTTTTTTTTACTTCTGTCTATTGTAATTTGTTTTATAATTTGTTTTTATTATTTTATGTTTTCTGTATCTATTATGAATGTTCTTATGTAAGCCATTTTGAATTTTGGACCTAGTAGGATACAAATTTTAAAAATAAATAAAATCAGAAAGTTATCAGACCAGGGGAATGGGAGGGTCTCTAAGTCCTCTCGGCCCAATATTAAAAGGGCCACGCGCGTAACCCCCATTAGGTGTTAGGTAGGGATAGTTTGGGGGGTCGGGTAGGAGAGGAGAAGAGGGAGGAAGGATAGGGTTAGGGAACTGGGAAAGGCCTACCTGCATTGCCACGTGTATTTTTTTTTTTTAAGATCCTCTCCCATCGCACGTGACAGATATCCACCTGCACATGCAGCGCAGAGATATTTTATTTTTATTTTATTTATTTGCTTTTTTATACCGACATTCGTTGGGGGACATCACATCGGTTCACATAATAACAGGATGAAAGCATGACGGGGTCAAGCTGTGTTTACATTGTAACATTAGGAACATAGTAACATTAGAACATTAGGGGATTGTAACTATAATACATGCGTATAATACATAGTAACATTAGAACATATATAATATATCATATATAACATGCGCGTGCGTTATAAAATAGCTGTGTCCAAGTGTGCATGCAGGGAGCCGCGCACACATGGAGGGGCCACGCATGGGTTTTTTTTTTTTTTTTAAATCGACCCCTCTGTCTCCTACTTCGGGGGCTTCTGTGGCAGGCTGTGATGGTAGAATCAACTAGCAATTGGGTCTGTCTAGCATACGGCAATTTCTGTAATAACTAGAAGATCTAGAGGAAATACAGGTATCCAAGTCCCTAGCTCTGTCTGGCAGGCTATGCAAGGGGCTTAGGATGTTCAGTAGTAATGGTAACTATTTAGATCATGCATTATTGATACTCAATCCAGCAGCTGAGTGGCTGGCAGGTTGTAAGTACTGTAAAAACTAGAAGTAATAACTAGAAATTCGGGTCTGTCTGGTAAGGTATGTCAGGGTCCTAGGTGGCCAGATGTTCAGGCAATGGCCATGCTGCTATTGCTGGTCATTTACAGCGATGGATTTATACCCCTGGCTACCCCCTCTCCTGAAGACAATGTGGGGGCGGCAGCTGATGATTTAAAACCAGTGACTGACAGCAGGATGGCAGCCTTGTGGCACTTGCCTACTCTGCCAATTGGCAAGTCTGCCCCTGGCTATTTAGATTATTACAGAGCTTTGTGGTTGGACATGGGGGGGGGGGGGGGGGGGGGGAGGAACTGAAAGGGGATCTTGTATGGTCTTCTACCCAAAATGAAGGCGTACAAAGGAGGAAGTTTCCCGGATAAAAAGTGGTATCTTACAAGCAGTTATGCTGGCGGCTGGAATATATCCTTAATGGTGTTGGCAGAAATAACTGGAGACTGATTAGCATGGTCTTTTTCTGCCGTCATCTACTATGTTACAATGTAAACGGATAATGGGAAACTAAAAGATCCTGCAAAGCTTGATCCTTTTAGTTCAGATTTATTTACCTACATAGGATTTTTGTGTCTCCCAGCTTATATTTAATTATTTTTATTTACTGTGTACAGCAGGGGTGGTCAACTCTGGTCCTCAAGAGCTACAAACAGGCCTGGCTTTCAGGCTATCTACAAAGATTATGCATGAGAGAGATTTGCATGCAGCTCTCATACGTATATAATCATTGCGGATATCCTGTAGACCAGACTTGTTTGTGGCACTTAAGAACTGGAGTTGGCCACCCCTGCTATTACAGGCTCTGGGCAGTATATAATTATCACAAAAATCAATAAAAATCAAAACTGTCATCTACAATCATACCCAACAACTCTTACATCAAAATTATATAAAAGGTTGAGTGTGTCAACCTTTCCTATATTTCAACAGGAAAGTTATTATTCATAAGCAATCTGCAGTCACTAGATCTTTTTAATGCAGATATGATTATTCTTACATAAGTATACATATGCTGGCAGGTCTATGCTAGATGAAACATATTAGCTAGCATTCCCCTTCACCAGGAACTTCTGTACATTATGTACTTGTTTTTGGCCTGGCAGCTTCCTTCTGCTTTTGGGGGTTTTCAGCTCAATCTGAGCTTGCCCCAACTAAGGCTATGGTGTCATGAGCCTCCACTTGCAGCTAACCATTTCCTCATTTTCACATCCTATTACCCATCCTCTGTATCCCAGCCATCCCTGCGAGAGTCCTTGGTAGATAGCAGCTGGGTTTTGCTTTCACCAATCAGCACTGGAAACAGAAGCACTGGCTGTTGGCAAATTTGATCCTAAAGTCAGAACAAATCACCAGCTCAGAATTTTATTAACCCAGTTTCCATTCTATGTACAAAGCACTTTGCAAATAAAGGACATGCAGCTATTCCTTATAACCATCAAAGCCCACACAAACAGATTAAATAAACAAGAAATGTAAACAATACACCAAAAGTGCAAAAACCAAAAAGATCTCAAAAGGTCAATAACAGCAACAAGCCAAGGTACAGATAGCTCTGTTCCCTAATAACAAAAATATAAAATACAATAAATAAATCCTTACATGGATATAAACCAGCCAGGAACTTAGAGGTCAGAGAAGTAACAAAATCCCCTCAGTTCAGCCACTGAACAAATGCCTGGGCAAAAAGCCAAGCCTTAGCTTCTTCCTAAAATGCAAGTAGTTGGCTTCCAGTCTTACATCAAGGTGGAGACAGTATCATGGTACAGAAGCATAACAACTCTTTGTGAAAGTCAGATTTTACCTTTCCACTGATGCAGGGTTTCCCAAACCTGTCCTGGGGACCCCGCAACCAGTCAGGTTTTCAGGATAACCACACTGAATATGCATGACATAAATTTGCATATATCGAGGCTCCATGATATGCAAATTTATCTCATGCATATTCATTGTAGATATCCTGAAAACCCAACTGGCTGGGGGGTCCCAGGATAGGTTTGGGAAGCCCTGTACTGATAGGTTGCTGTTGCAACTGTCCCTTTCCGATGGCTTCACTCCGCCTACCTCTCTGTTTGCTGCTCCTCATACTGCAGATGGACGCCTGGCTGCTGCGGCACCTGCCTGCCGTCCTCTCCAGCGTCCCCGGACCAGCTTGGGCGCTGCCTCCCGCCATGCTCCGCTGTACCCTAGGGCGTGCGCGCCGCGCAACCCTTCTTATTTCCTACTTGGCGTGAACCTCCAGGACGTCCCCCCGTGATGACGTCATGATGCCCGGATATTTAAAGCCTACAATGTTTGCTAGCCTTTGAGTTAGCACGGGGTAATCCTACGGATGGGATTCGCTCTCCGTACCCAGCTACTCTGCCTCTCCAATCTCTATTGGACTCTAACGCTAATGGGGTACCCGCTCCTTGGGGGCCTCACTTGCTTTTCAGGTCGCTATCAGGAAACCGGTACCTGCTCCTCGAGGGCCCATGTTCCCTGACTCGCTGCCTACTCCTACCTTCTCTTCTGCCTGGAAGGATTCGCTGATCTTCAACATCAGTGAGTACTACCATCTTTACCTCAAAGCTGTTCCCTGGAACCAAGCACTCGCTCCGAGGGCCTGCCTCCGTTCCAGCCCCAGTGCCATCTCCGTGGAACCGCTGCGTGAGTACATCATCTGCAAGCCTCCCAGCTCTCAGAGTTCAGATACTCACTCCACGAGGGTCTGCTCTCCCTCCCCTGGGGATCTCCATACTGGGGTCTTGTATATTCTCCACTGTACTCATTCTCTCAGTTCTTTCCACTACAGCACCGATACCGGAGGAGTCACTGTTCCAGCACCTGAGGGATACCAGCCCTGCCGGGCTATTCCAGCTGCTCACTACTGCCACCTCTGGTGGCTTCCTTACACAGTCTAATAAAAGATCAAACTCTGTGTTTGGGTGTCCTGAGCTAAGCCTGACCTGTAGCCCCTCACGGGACCTCACCCCATGGGCATGGTCAGCTGCCACAGTGTCCAAGGGTCTACCCAAACCTCACAGTTTACAACAGTTGCAAAGGAGAACCTGTCTGTAAGAGTGAAAGACCCATGTCAATTAATATTAAGATAGACTCTAAATATTTGAGAAATTTACTAATTGATATTATATCATCTGAATATTGGAGGAGGTCCTATCCACATTATTTACTTCAGAAAGGTTAGGATTAGGCCTGGCTTGATTATAAGGTGAATTTGTCATAAAAGATTCATAAGTAGGATAAAGCTGGAAACCATTGGCACACACAGTATCTGAGGTAGCAAGAGCAAAAGATGCTTAGGAGACACTTTGATATATATTTCATTTGTAATATGTGGGGGAAAAATATGAGAATTGTGTTTTTCAAAACAAATTAAAAGAATCATTTATCATCTCTTACTACTTCTACATAAGAACATGCCATACTGGGACAGACCAAGGGTCCATCAAGCCCAGCATCCTGTTTCCAACAGTGGCCAATCCAGGCCTTAAGAAACTGGCAAGTACCCAAAAACTAAGTCTATTCCATGATACTGTTGCTAGCAATAGCAGTGGCTATTTTCTAAGTGAATAGTAGGTAATGGACTTCTCCTCCAAGAACTTATCCAATCCTTTTTTAAACACAACTATACTAACTGCACAAACCACATCCTCTGGCAACAAATTCCAGAGTTTAATTGTGCGTTGAGTGAAAAAGAACTTTCTCCGATTAGTTTTAAATGTGCCACATGCTAACTTCATGGAGTGCCGCCTAGTCTTTCTATTATCTGAAAGAGTAAATAACTGATTCACATCTATCCGTTCTAGACCTCTCATGATTTTAAACACCTCTATCATATCCCCGCTCAGCCATCTCTTCTCCAAGCTGAAAAGTCCTAACCTCTTTAGTCTTTCCTCATAGGGGAGCTGTTCCATTCCTTTATCATTTTGGTCGCCCTTCTCTGTACCTTCTCCATCACCATTATAACTTTTTTGAGATGCGGTGACCAGAATTGTACACAGTATTGAAGGTGCGGTCTCACCATGGAGCAATACAGAGGCATTGTGACATTTTCCCGTTTTATTCACCATTCCCTTTCTAATAATTCCCAACATTGTTTCCTTTTTTGACTGCCACAGCACACTGAACCAATGATGTCAATGTGTTATCCACTATGACACCTAGATCTCTTACTTGGGTGGTAGCACCTAATATGGAACCTATAGCATGGGTTATTTTTCCCTATATGCATCACCTTGCACTTATCCACATTAAATTTCATCTGCCATTTGGATGCCCAATTTTCCAGTCTCACAAGATCTTCCTGCGATTTATCACAATCTGCTTGTGATTTTACTACTCTGAACAATTTTGTATCATCTGCAAATTTGATTATCTCACTCGTATTTCTTTCCAGATCATTTATAAATATATTGAAAAGTAAGAGTCCCAATACAGATCCCCTAGGCACTCCACTGCCCACTCCCTTCCACTGAGAAAATTGTCCATTTAATCCTACTCTCTGTTTCCTATCTTTTAGCCAGTTTGTAATCCACGAAAGGACATCACCACCTATCCCATGACTTTTTACTTTTTCTAGAAGCCTCTCATTAGGAACTTTCTCAAATGCCTTCTGAAAATCCAAGTACACTACATCTACCGGTTCACCTTTATCCACATGTTTATTAACTCCTTTAAAAAAGTGAAGCAGATTAGTGAGGCAAGACTTACCTTGGAACAAAGTCAGCATGGCTTTACCCATTAAACCATGTCTTTCTATATGCTCTGTGATTTTGATGCTTAGAACATTTTCCACTATTTTTCCTGGAACTGAAGTCAGGCTAACCAGTCTGTAGTTTCCCAGATCGCCCCTAGAGCCCTTTTTAAATATTGGGGTTACATTAGCTATCCTCCAGTCTTGAGGTACAATGGATAATTTTAATGATAAGTTATAAATTTTTACTAATAGGTCTGAAATTTCATTTTTTAGTTCCTTCAGAATTCTGGGGTGTATACCATCCGGTCCAGGTGATTTACTACTCTTCAGTTTGTCAATCAGGCCTACCACATCTTCTAGGTTCACCGTGATTTGTTTCAGTCCATCTGAATCATTACCCATGAAAACCTTCTCCATTGCGGGTAACTCCCCAACATCCTGTTTAATAAACACCGAAGCAAAGAAATCATTTAATCTTTCCACGATGGTCTTATCTTCTCTAAGTGCTCCTTTAACCCCTCGATCATGTAATAGTCCAACTGACTCCCTCACAGGCTGTTTCGGATATATTTTTTTAAAGTTTTTACTGTGAGTTTTTGCCTCTACGGCCAACTTCTTTTCAAAATCTTTCTTAGCCTGTCTTATCAATGTCTTACATTTAACTTGCTAATGCTTATGCATTATCCTATTTTCTTCTGTTGGATCCTTCTTCCAATTTTTGAATGAAGATCTTTTGGCTAAAATAGCTTCTTTCACCTCCCCTTTTAACCATGCCGGTAATAGTTTTGCCTTCTTTCCACCTTTTTTAATGTGTAGAATACATCTGGACTGTGCTTCTAGGATGGTATTTTTAACAATGACCACGCCTCTTGCACACTTTTTACCTTTGTATCTGCTCCTTTCAGTTTTTTTCTAACAATTTATCTCATTTTATCAAAGTTTCCCTTTTGAAAGTTTAGCACGAGAGCCGTAGATTTGCTTACTGTCCCCCTTCCAGTCAATAATTCAAATTTGATAATATTATGATCACCATTGCCAAGCGGCCCCACCACCGTTACCTCTCACCAAATCCTGTGCTCCACTGAGAATTAGATCTAAAATTGCTCCCTCTCTTGTCAGTTCCTGAACCAATTCCTCCATAAAAATGTCATTTATTCCATCCAGGAACTGTATATCTCTAGCATGTACCAATGATACATTTACCTAGTCAATATCGGGGTAATTGAAGTATCCCATTATTACCGCACTACCAATTTGGTTAGCATCCCTAATTTCTCTTAGCATTTCACTGTCCGTCTCACCATCTTGGCCAGGTGGACGGTAGTATACTCCTATCACTATATTCTTCCCCAACACACAAGGGATTTCTACCCATAAAGATTTGATTGTGCATTTAGTCTCATGCAGGATGTTTAACCTGTTGGACTCTATGCCATCCCGGACATAAAGCGCCACACCGCCTCCCGGGTGCTCCTCTCTGTCTTTGCGATATAATTTGTACCCCGGTATAGCACTGTCCCATTGGTTGTCCTCCTTCCACCATGTCTCTGAGATACCAATTAAGTCTATGTCATCATTCACTGCTATACATTCTAATTCTCCCATTTTACTTCTTAGATTTCCGGCATTAGCATACAAACATTTCAAAGTTTGTTTTTTGTTTGTATTTTCATTGATAGGGATGTTAGAATTTTTTAGCTCAGGTGAGCTTTTAGTTACAGGCACTTGGACTACTTTTCTTATTATTGGAACCTCACTGTTGGGATGCCCTAATTCTAATGCATCATTAGTATCCTTTGAGGATACCTCTCTTCGAACTATGCGCTGCTGAGCGACTGTCGGCTTTCCCCTTTGTTCTAATTTAAAAGCGGCTCTATCTCCTTTTTAAAGGTCAGTGCCAGCAGCCTGGTTCCACCCTGGTTAAAGTGGAGCCCATCCATTCGGAAGAGACTCCCCCTTTCCCAAAAGGCTCCCTAGTTCCTAACAAAACTGAATCCCTCTTCTTTGCACCATCATCTCATCCACGCATTGAGACTTCGGAGCTCTGCTTGCCTCTGGTGACCTGCGCGTGGAACAGGGAGCATTTCAGAGAATGCTACCCTGGAGGTTCTGGATTTAAGCTTTCTACCTAAGAGCCTAAATTTGGCTTCCAAAACCTCCCTCCCACATTTTCCTATGTCGTTGGTGCCCACATGTACCATGGCAGTCGGCTCCTCCCCAGCACTGTCTAAAATCCTATCTAGGTGACGCATGAGGTCCACCACCTTTGCACCAGGTAGGCATGTTACCAGGCGATCCTCACGCCCACCAGCCACCCAGCTGTCTACATTCCTAATAATCAAATCACCAACTATGACGGCGACCTAACCCTTCCCTCCTGGGCAGTAGGCCTTGGGGAGATATCCTCAGTGCGAAAGGAAAATGCATCACCTGGAGAGCAGGTCCGTGCTACAGGACCCTTTCCTGCTGCATCAGGTTGATGCTCTCCAATCATGAGACCTTGTTCGTCCAAGGCAGCACCAGGGCTGCTAGTCTAAAGTTGGAACTTGGCTACTATGTCCCTGTAGGTCTCATCTATATACCTCTCTGTCTGCCTCAGCTCCTCCAGGTCTGCCACTCTAGCCTCCAGAGATCGGACTCGTTCTCTGAGAGCCAGGAGCTCTTTGCATTGCATGCACATGTACAATTTCTCACCGGCGGGTAAAAAATCATACATGTGGCACTCGATGCAAAAGACTGGGAAGCCCAGGGGCGGATTGGCCTATCGGGGGATCGGGCTACCCCCGGTGGGCCGATCGCTCCCATCACGTTTTTTTTTTTTTTTTAAACTTCCCGGCCAAAGACAAGAAGAGGGTCTGCTGGCGCTGCGGCCCAAAGAGAAAATTGCAGGCAGGGCCTGTGGAAGCACTAGGCCTGGGGCGCCACAAGCAGTGGTATCCCGAGGGGAGGCTCATGCGGCGCTGCGATAGGCAGATCGGCAGGGCCGTGGTGAGGCTCACGTCACCACGGCCCGAAGAAAAAAATCGCGTTTAAACGCGCCGATGCTCCTCCTCCTTCCTGGGCGGCCCCGGAAGTAAACGTTGCTGGAGCTGCGTGGGCAGGAAAGAGGAGCATCAGCGTGTGCAGAAGAGGAGCAGCACTTATGGGCCGCCGTGGCCCGAGAAGATCAGGGCAGCTGCAAAGCCCATTCTGAGGCAACCCGCGAAGAGGAGGCCCAGAGGTGACAGAGAGGCTGAGGGTCTGTAGAGTGTGTGTGTGCGCGCGTGTATGAGATGAGTTGAGAGATTGTGTGTGAGAGTGAGGACCTGAATGTTTGCAGAGACAGCATGTGAGAGCGAGAGCTTGTGCTTGAGCAAGACAGCATTTGGGAGTGAGAGAGCCTGGGTGTGTGAGAGCGATAGCATGTGACAGTGAGAGCCTGTGTATGAATGATTGTATGAGAGAGCATTTGACAGTGAGAGCCTGTGCTTGAGCAAGACAGCATGTGGGAGTGAGAGAGAGCCTGTGTGTGTGAGAGTCAGACAGCATGTGCCAGTGAGAAACTGTGTGTATGAATGATTTTATATGAGAGAGAGCATGTGACAGTGAGAGCCTGTGTGTGTGAGAGAGAAATGCATGTGAGAATGAGAACCTGACTGTGTGTGAGGGAAGAAGATGGAGAGAAAAGAGACAGAAAAAAAGACAATATAAAAGGAATTGGCAAAAAAATAAGAAACGGAAGGTGGAAAAAAAAAAAGTCTGTGATCAACCAATTAGAAAACTAAGATCAGACAGCAAAGGTAAAAAAAAATAAAAAATTACTTTTTAGTGATTGGCACATGTAATCTTTGGGAATGTGCAAGAATAGCACTTTCTCTATGCAGATCTCACAATGTACAAGATCAGCATGGAGAAAGTGGAAGCCCATGGGGCCTGCACAGAGGAGGCATCAGAATGGGCTTCAATGAAAGTAGCAGCAATCAGCGCCTCCCCAATAGCCATGTGGCAGCAGTGACAGTGGCAGCAGAGGAATGAGAGAGGCTCTGAGGTTGCTGGCAAAAGAAAGAGAGGGGGTCTGCCTTTAGTGTATGTGTGTGAATGCATGGGTGCCTGCCTGGGGGTCTGTGTGTGTGAGAATGAATGTGTGCATGCCTGGGGGATGGGGAGGGAGTGGTGTGAAAATGAGAGTCTGACTGGGGGTCAGTGTGTGTGTTTGTGTGTATGTGAGGGAGCCAGTGAGTGTGAGAGCATGAGTGTGTATGAGAAAATCCAAGGGAGTAAGAGTTTGTGTGTGGAGGGGGAGAGAGTGTCTTAGAGCCTGAGAGTGTGTCAGTGTCTGTGAGAGCGAGAGGTTATGGTGGATATAAGAGCATGAATGTGTATGTATGTGACAGTGTATGTGTGAGAGAGAATGGACATGTAAGTATGTATGAGAGAGAGGATAACCTCCCAATCCTCAACAATATCAGGGTGACTGGAAATCAAGAGCTCCCACAGACGGGGACAGCAAGGGCTTTTTAAAATCCTAATTAGTTTTAATTATTGAGTATTATTTGATGTCTGCTCTTTTTGAAATATTTTATTGGTGTTATATACAAATTTTTGAAAATTTCCCTGAGTTAAATTACTGGAGGTTCTATTCATCAGCAGTTTTGAAATATATATTTTTAGTATGATTTTCCTATTGTGATGTTTTATAGTTCTTGATTTTATTCTTTGATGTTTTATGAGGAATGATGGTATTTTCTGTTTTTCCATTGCTGCATTACATACAGTTTAACTTGTGATTTCCAGTTCAGTTTGTCTGTGCATTTCTGTGTATATTTTATGGTCCCTTTATTCTGTATTTGGTGACTCACCAAATTGTATGTGTAATCGGGTATCCATGGGCCAGTATGGAGAAAAATCCCCTGGGCCACTATTTTCCCACAATCCACCCCTGGGGAAGCCCCCCTCTTGCTGCTGGACTGCTACCTTCATCTCAAATTTGTTCAGTTCCAAGTTAAGTTTTAGATTGCTATGGGAGTAGGAATGTATCTAATTAATGTCCTTTAAATGTATTAGTGAATTCACTATGAGGTATGCGCGTATCTTATAAAATCCGGGGTAGCGCGCACAAGGGGGTGCACATTTGTGCAACTTGCGCGCACAGAGACCTGCGCGCGCTGCCCGTTCCCTCCGAGGCCGCTCCAAAATCGGAGCGGCCTCGGAGGGAAATTTCCTTCCACCCCCCCCCCTTTACCTTTATTCCAAAAGTTACTACTGCCTCCGGGCAGTAGTAACTTATGCGCGCCGGCTGTCTTCAGGTGCGGCAGGCCCCGACACAGGACGCTGTGTTGGGGCACTCGGCCACGCCCCCGGACCGCCCACACACCCCCGAACCGTTGCCACGCCCCTAGCCACGCCCCCGACCGCCCCTTTTTGCAAGCCCCAGGACTTACGCGCCTCCCGGGGCTTGCGCTTGGTGCGCGCAGGGGTTTTTTAAAAGGGTTACGTGCATACCTTATGCGTGTAACCCTTTTAAAATCCGGCCCTATATGTCTAGTAGTGGCCTACAGGGGAATGATCAAACTCTCAATAAGGTATTTTTTGGTTTCTTTTTGTAAGTGGCACCTGCTTATAAATTAAAGGATGAGCTAGGGATGGGTGGGCAAGGGGTAGGAGGGTTCGGAAATACAAACAGTCTAACTTCAGTTAGTCTGCCAGAGTGACTCTTGATTACCAAATGTTGGTACCTAATCAAACCTTACCTCAACACCTTTCCAAGGTGAGAAACTGAACTGAACTTTTCAACCTTTTTACTTAGGTATACACTGCTCCTAGCTTATTTCTAGCATATGGCTACTTTTTTTGTTTGTTTTTTTGTTTTTAATATAAAAACACTCTAACTTCTGCTTACTAGCTGCCTTACTGGGCTCTCCAAAAACTGAGCATTGCTTTGGATTCTCAGTGCTATACTCAGGGATGTCAGAAGGAGCGGGTAAGATAAGCACCCGTCTGGGTGATCATAGTGAGGAGGGATAGAGGAGAAACACCAACCAGGCCATGCTGCTGACAGCATCAGAAGTAGCCAAGTAAGCTTGGTCATGGCCAAAATTCAGAAGTAAAGTTCCCGCATGGCTGTGAGATCAAAGGAGAGGAAACACCCCCTACCCACCAACCCTTTTCATCATCACCAGCTTGGTTGCTCAAAGTTGTGTTTAGCCCATGGATGGCCCTGGCAGTACTTTAAAGAGATGAGCTTCGTTTTTCTGTGTCGGGTCGGGTTTCAGTTCGGGCGCTTCGTCGGAAAAATTTGTTTTTCAGCGAAACGGATCGGGAAAAACAAATCGAGAAAAAAATGAATCAGAAAAAAATCATCCCAACCACCAGGGCTTTTAATAAGTCTTGGGGAGGGATCGGGATGGGGGGGGGGGGGGGGGTTGTAATAAAGTAAATTTGAAGGGTTGGGGTGGTTTGGGTTTTTTTTTTTTTAAATAAATGTGCCCCTCCCCCCCGCACTAACCCGAAAGTTCGGGGAAAATCCATTTCGGGGTTCGGGTCTCCCGAACCAGGCAATTTCGTTGAAGTTGCCTAATTCGTGATAAAGTACTAGAGACGTGGATTCTTTTATCATGCTTTTTGTGCTGTATTTCTTTTATTTATTTATTTAAGGTTTTTATATACCGGCAATCATGAGCACATATCTTGCTGGTTTACATGGAACGGGAGTGCATTAAATACAACAACTAGAACTGTGGTGATCGAAGGAGCAGTTACAAATAACAAGGGTAGCAGAACTTGGATAAGAAGGAAGAGATAGGAAAGAATAAACGGTTGAACGGTATACAAATAAATTAAATGCTATGTAAAAATGGCATGATTAATGGCTGAATAATTGAAGTCCTTGGTTTGTATCTATAACGTGATATTAGATTGTGTCTGGGAAAGCTTGCTTGAATAACCAAGTCTTAAGTCCTTTCCTAAAAGTTAAGAGGCAGGGTTCCAGTCTGAGATCTGTGGGAATGGAATTCCACAGAGAATTGTGGGAATTCCACAGAGATCTGTGGGAATGGAATTCCACAGAGAAGGGCCAGCAGTGCATTACTGAGTAATTTCTTTGAACACTGGGTTAAATACTATTTTAAATTTAGGTTTTAATCTCTTACATTTGTCCTAAGTATTATGCTTTTTATTTGTTGTGATTTGTTTTGAGCGTATTTAATGGAAAGGCAGATGGGAAATAAAAAGAATGGATTGGTTGATATGCCAGTTCTCTGCCCTTGCTGACACTTAATGGATGGTTTTCTAAGGCTAGTAAGGTGTTTTCCATCTTTAATACGAACCTGTAGTACAAAACGTAGCTGATGTCAGGAGGTGCTCTCTTCCCAGGCTGCCATGTACAATTCATGTACTCCATGTTGTACCAAAAACAAGTGACATTGGTAACAGAAGTGTCTGGAACCCCTTGTAATCAAAGGTAAAATGTCAATATACATCTTATATGAGAATTATTTTTGTCACTTTTTATTTCTGTCTTTAACAATCTTTGATGCATGTGCAAACACATATACCTCACTGGAAACAAACTTTTCAGTGATGTTTTTTGGAATTTGTGAGAAGCAGAACACGCAGCAATACATGTATGGAGAAGGGGGATCAACCCACAGATGCACCGGGATCCAGGGAACCTGTAACTAGCCTCACTCAGTACAGTTTATTTCTAGCTATTTTATTTCTTTACATTTCTCAACTTTCCAGAAAACTCAAGGTGATATACCAAAAAGTAAGCTTAAAAGTAATTAAACAAGTGCAGAATAAATGCAATCATATTTTCTTAGATGAATTAAAAGCAGAGAACATCAGTCAACACATGTAGATTTATTGAAAAACAAACAAACAGTCATTCTGCAACATCACAAACTTGAAAAATCAAATTAAGAAAAACTGAAGTAATCACAGTAACAGTCTGGAAGGAGATAGCGATTCAAGATGGGTGCCTTGTGATTTGGGGAAGGGATGCTCTGAGATGCCAGCAAGGGGAGAAACATCAGAACTAGGTGTCCCAACATCCAGAGATCCTGGCTGGCTGCCCTGAGCTCAGGGGTAAGTTCTGGCTGGATAGAAGGTACAGCAGGGGTAAGTTCTGGCTGGATAGAAGGTACAGCAGGGGTAAGTTCTGGCTGGATAGAAGGTACAGCAGGGGTAAGTTCTGGCTGGATAGAAGGAACAGCAGGGGTAAGTTCTGGCTGGATAGAAGGTACAGCAGGGGTAAGTTCTGGCTGGATAGAAGGTACAGCAGGGGTAAGTTCTGGCTGGATAGAAGGTACAGCAGGGGTAAGTTCTGGCTGGATAGAAGGTACAGCAGGGGTAAGTTCTGGCTGGATAGAAGGTACAGCAGGGGTAAGTTCTGGCTGGATAGAAGGTACAGCAGGGGTAAGTTCTGGCTGGATAGAAGGAACAGCAGGGGTAAGTTCTGGCTGGATAGAAGGAACAGCAGGGGTAAGTTCTGGCTGGATAGAAGGAACAGCAGGGGTAAGTTCTGGCTGGATAGAAGGAACAGCAGGGGTAAGTTCTGGCTGGATAGAAGGTACAGCAGGGGTAAGTTCTGGCTGGATAGAAGGTACAGCAGGGGTAAGTTCTGGCTGGATAGAAGGTACAGCAGGGGTAAGTTCTGGCTGGATAGAAGGTACAGCAGGGGTAAGTTCTGGCTGGATAGAAGGTACAGCAGGGGTAAGTTCTGGCTGGATAGAAGGTACAGCAGGGGTAAGTTCTGGCTGGATAGAAGGTACAGCAGGGGTAAGTTCTGGCTGGATAGAAGGTACAGCAGGGGTAAGTTCTGGCTGGATAGAAGGTACAGCAGGGGTAAGTTCTGGCTGGATAGAAGGTACAGCAGGGGTAAGTTCTGGCTGGATAGAAGGAACAGCAGCTGTTTTTCTAATAATGGTGTCACACACAGACCTGAATTTCCTCCTAGGTTGCGTGTGTATAGACTATACATAGAATGCATGGATGTAAGGAGGTAAGGTGAGAACGCTAGCAGGAGATGCCATATAAATGTTTTGAAAGTCAACTAACTCAAGTCCCTAGTCCCTCCCGCTCCTGTGAAGGGTGGAATAGCTTTGGAAAGAAATGTGACTGTAAATAAGAGGGTGAGGGATACAGATGGGCCATAGATGAAGGTATTAACCCTATGAAGTCCAAACCTGGATTCTCAGTTGACCCAGGCCCTGGATCTATTTGCTCCCAACCAATCTAGCCTGAAAGTGGGCAGCTGCTGCCAAATGTAAACTATTTGAAAGTGCCATGGTTTGAAAGTGTCTACGTATTTCTACACAGAGAGCTGGCAAAGGCTTCAATTTGATTGAAGGGTTCCAAACTCGTCAATAGAGTGGAACATGTTTGTTCCATATCCAGCTAAAAAGAGGAATTGCTTGTATCTGTTAGAGAAAGAATACAATTGTAGCAGTCAATAGTGAGAGGAGGAGAAAAAACTAAAGCCAGGGCAAGATGAACACCACCAAGTATATGTAGAAAAAAAAATGTGTCAAGGAATACAACACACTTCAGAATGGGTATATTTATTTTTTTATACAAATAGGGGCGGATTTTAAAAGGGTTACGCGCGTAACAGTGAGTACACGCGCCGAGCCTATTCTGCATAGGCCCGGCGATGCGCATATGTCCCGGGGAATGAAAAAAAAAAAAAAAGAGGGGGTAGGGGGCAGGGGCGGGATCGAGGCCTCCGGCACAGCGGCCATGTCGGGGGATCATGCGCACGCGCAACCTACGCCTGCCCAGAGATAGGCGCAACTTAAGGAATGGAGAAATTACTTACCTGATAATTTCGTTTTCCTTAGTGTAGATAGATGGACTCAGGACCAATGGGTATAATGTACTCCTGATAGCAGTTGGAGATGGATCAGATTTCAATCTGAAGTCAGCCCTAGTACATATACCCCTGCAGGAAGTGCAGCTCTTCAGTATTCTCCTCGAAAAGCATTGTGGATATATGTATGACTGAATAATTTGAATAACTTGATTAACTTATAACTTGGTTAAATTGATTAATTTGAACTGGTTGAATTGGCTATAGCTGGAGACCGCCAGTGCCCTCAACCGAGAAACGTCAACACCCAGTAGGATGGATGTCCTAGATGAAGGAAAGCATGGCTTACCCTTGAATCACTCGCTCCCGGGGATGTCCCCTGAAAATTCCATGAGTAACGGCAGCTGTGGGTGGGATGCTGAGTCCATCTGTCTACACTAAGGAAAACGAAATTATCAGGTAAGTAATTTCTCCATTTCCTAGCGTGTAGCAGATTGACTCAGGACCAATGAGATGTATAAAAGCTACTCCCGAACCGGGTGGGAGGCTGCCCGTGACCCACTTAGTACTGCCCTTGCAAATGCTGTGTCCTCCCGAGCCTGAACATCCAGGTGGTAAAATCTGGAGAAGGTGTGGATGGAAGACCATGTCGCTGCCCTGCAGATCTCGGTGGGTGACAGCATCTTAGTTTCTGCCCAGGACACTGCCTGGGCACTAGTAGAATGGGCCTTGTCTTGTAAAGGTGGTGGCTTGCCTGCTTCCACATAGGCTGCCTTGATGACTTCTTTGATCCAGCGGGCTATGGTTGCTCGCAAGGCCGCTTCTCCCTGCGAAGGACAAATATATGGTCTGTCTTTCGTACGGATTCTGACCTTTCCAGGTATCGGACTAGGAGTCTGCAGACGTTAAGATGGCGTAGACTTCGAGCCTCTTCCAAATTCTTATGCTCATCTGGCGATGATAGCGAGATGGAAGTGAAACACCACTTTGGGGAGGAACAACGGAACTGTGCATAACTGGATGGTTCCTGGGGTGAGTCTGAGGAACGGCTCTCGGCAGGACAATGCTTGTAGCTCGGATATACGATGGGCTGAACAGACTGCCAGCAGGAAGGCTGTCTTCAATGTTAATAGTTGGAGAGACAGGCTGCAGAGAGGTCTGAAGGAGGTTCCTGCTGGGAAATCTAGGACCAGGTTGAGGTTCCAAAGAGGCACGGGCCACTTTAGGGGTGGTTGGATGTGCTTGACTCTTTTCAGGAAGCGGGAGACATCCGGGTGAGAGGCTATGCGCTCTTGGTTCAGTAGCATGACAAGGCAGCCACCTGTACCTTGATGGAGTTGAGGGACAATCCCTTCTGTAGCCTGTTCTGTAGGAATTCCAAAATCGCAGGAATTTTGACTGAGCGTGGTATGATGTTGTGGTCCTCGCACCAGGATTCAAATACTCTCCAAATCCTTATGTTTATTTATTTATTTATTTATTTCGAGGCTTTTATATACCAAAGTATAGCAGACTGCTTTCACTCCAGTTTACATGGGAACAACTTAATACAATTTAATCACATTGGAACAACTAATTATAATAAGAATGGTGTTCGAGTCATAGGTTTAAAAAGAGCAACAATTACATACTGGAAACGAACATTTTTTCAACATCCAAATTAACCATTTTTAAAGGGAGGGAGAACATAAAGGAGAGTTCATCATTAGGTGAGGGGTACATGAGGACTTAGTGTATCGGAGCGGCTGATCTGAGGGAGGGGACAAGGTGTGTTGAAGATCGGTATTGAAAGGGAAATGTTGGCGAGGTTGGGGGGGGGACGGGGAGAACGTTCGAGGAGATTAAAGTGTGTCGTGCATAGGAGTTAGGAATTGCGGAAGGCTTAACCAATGCCATCTCTGAAAGTTTGGTTGAAATACCATGTTTTGAGTTCCTTTTTAAATGATTTGATGTCACTAAGTGAACTCAGGTAGTGTGGCAAGGTGTTCCATAATTTGGGTCCTGCGATGGAGAAGGCTCTGTTCCTCGTGTTGGTCAGTTTAGCTATGCTGAGGGAAGGTATGTCTAGATTCAGTTTGCAGGCTGTTCTGCTTGTACGTTGTGCTTTGTGAAGGTGAATCATGTCATTGAAGGCGGAGTTGGCTTCTTTGTATATTGCGCTGTGGACAATTGTCAAAGCTTTGAATTCAATTCTTTGTGCGATTGGTAGCCAGTGGAGACTTTTCAGAACGGGGGTGATATGTTCTGATTTCTTCTTGCCAGTTAGGATTCTGGCTGCGGCGTTTTGTAACAGTTAGAGTGGTTTTAGTGTGGATTTTGGGAGGCCGATCAGGAGAGAGTTGCAGTAGTCAAGGCTGTTGAAGATGAGGGATTGCAGCACAGTTCGGAAATCTTGATGGTGGAGAAGTGGTTTTAAGTGTTTCAGGATGTGGAGTTTATGAAAGCCTTCTTTCATTTTAGTTGCGATCGTTGTCAATCCAGATGCCGAGGTCCTTTGTAGTGTTTTTCAGTTGGATGCAGATGTTATCGATTTGTAGGAAGTGTGTGGAAGTTGTTGGACCTGAGTTGTTTCTACCTATGAGGATGCATTCAGTTCTATTCATATTGAGGCATAATTTTAGTTGGTTTAGCTTGTCTCTGATAGCGATTAGGTGGTTGGCTGTGGTGTTCAGTGTCTCTTCGATAGTGGTGGATATAGGGATGAGTAGTTGAATGTCATCTGCATACATATAGTATGTTATGCCAAGACTTGAGATGAAGTGGCAGAGTGGGAGTAGGTATATATTAAAGAGGGTGGCGGAGAGGGCGGAGCCTTGTGGTACCCCGGTATCAAGTGGGAGGGGATTAGATGAGTTGTTGTTAACGGTGACCTTGAAGTATCTTTCTTTTAGGAAGGAGGTGAACCAGCTTAGTGTTTTGCCTTCAAGACCGATGTGCGCAAGTCTTGATATCAGGCTTTTGTGGTCTACCGTATCGAACGCCGCGGAGAGATCAAGTAGAATTAGTAGGTGATTTAGTTTGTTGTTGAGACCCCCCGATTAATTTATTTGATAGATTGATTAGAAGAATTTCTGTACTTCTGTTTTTCCTGAATCCGTGTTGTGAGGTATGTAGGATATTGTTGTCCTCTAGATGTTCATTAAGCTGAATCAGTGCTGCTTTCTCAGTCATCTTGGCGAGTAGGGGGAGGTTTGAGATGGGGCAGTAGTTATTCAGATCTGCAGGATCAAGGTTCTTCTTTTTCAAGATTGGTGTGATTGTTGCTGTTTTTAATTGGGTTGGAAGTATCCCTTCTTCGAGTGATTTGTTTATGATTGCTGCTATGGTCGGGGCAATGATGTGCGCCATTTCTTTCAGGTTGGGATTATATCTAGCTCGTGGCGCGCTGGGTTGATTTTTCTTAGCATGTTCTCAGCGTCTTTGTTGGATATTGGTACGAAGTTCGCCCAGGGTGTTATGGTTGATTTTTCGATTTGGTTCTCCGTGTTTGATTGGGTGTTGAAGGAGCTGGTTATCTTGCTTATTTTGTTCTTAAAGAACAGAGCTAGGGATGATAGGGATGTAGAGAACTTGCGTGCTCGGAGTAGGGTGTCAATTACTACCCCTGAGTATCCTCTCCTCTTTAGGCGAGCCCTCTCAATGGCCAGACCGTAAGAGAGAATCGAACTGGATCCTCTTGGAGGATCGGTCCCTGTTGGAGCAGGTCTGTGTGTGGAGGTAGCGGCAGGGGAATTCCCTGCCAGCAGTCTTCGCATGTCTGCGTACCACGGTCTTCTTGGCCAGTCCGGGGCCACTAGAAATACTGGCCCCCTGTGGTGTTCTATCTTTTGGATGATCGCACCCAAAAGGGGCCACAGCGGGAAGGCATATAACAGAGTCTCCTGTGGCCAGGTCTGTACCAGGGCATCAATTGCCTGGGACTGAGGTTCCCGCCTGCGGCTGAAGAAACTGGGTATCTGGGCATTGGACCGGTTTGCCAGGAGGTCCATGGTTTACTATCAATTGGAATGCTGTGGTTGACAGTTTCCATTCTCCTGGATCTAGACTTTCTCTGCTGAGGTAGTCTGCTGCGACATTGTCTTTGCCGGAAATATGGACGGCCGAGATCTCTTGAAGATTCACTTCCGCCCATGACATTAGGGGGTCGATTTCCAGAGACACCTGTTGGCTTCTGGTTCCTCCCTGACGGTTGATGTAGGCCACTATTGTGGCATTGTCCGACATTACTCTGACTGCTTTGCCTCGGAGTCTGTGACCGAACCTTAGGCAGGCTAGTCCGACTGCCCAGGCTTCTAGGTGATTGATATTCCATCCAGACTCTTCTTCGTTCCATTGCCCTTGGGCGGTTAGCTCCTGGCAGTGTGCTCCCCATCTTCGTAGGCTGGCATCTGTGGTGAGTAGGATCCAGGTTGGGGAGGACAGTCTCGTTCCCTGGCTCAGGTGGGCTTCTTGTAGCCGCCAGCATAGTTGAACCCAAACTCTGTCCGGGAGCTGAAGCCGTACAGTGTAGTTCTGGGACAGTGGATTCCATCGTGATAGTATTGAGCGTTGTAGGGGTCTCATGTGAGCTTGTGCCCATGGGACTACTTCCAGTGTGGATGCCATGAGGCTAAGAACTTGTAAGTAATCCCATGCTGTGGGGCGAAGTTTGCTCAACAGGGTTCGTAACTGGGTCATCAGTTTTGATCTCCTTGTCAGTGTCAGGATGACCTTGTCTTGTTTGGTGTCGAACCAGACTCCCAAGTATTCTAGAGATTGGGAAGGCTGCAGGCAGCTCTTGTTTGTGTTGACCACCCACCCGAGGCTCTCCAGTAGAGTTTTGGCTCTGTTGGTTGCCTGGTGGCTTTCCTCTGGGGATTTCGCTCTGATCAGCCAATCGTCTAGATAAGGGTGCACACGGATTCCTTCCTTCCTCAGCGTTGCTGCCATCACTACTATGATCTTGGTGAACATCCAGGGTGCAGTGGCTAACCCGAAAGGTAGTGCCCGGAACTGGTAGTGACAGTCCAGGATCGAGAAGCATAGAAAACGCCGATGCTCTTGATGGATCAGAATGTTTAAGTAGGCTTCAGACAGATCCAGGGAGGAAAGGAATTCTCCCGGTTGTATCGCCCTTATTACTGAGTGTAGGGTTTCCATGCAGAAGCGAGGAATCTTCAGGTGACGGTTGACCGCCTTGAGGTCCAGGATAGGTCTGAACGTTCCTTCCTTCTTGGGAATGATAAAATAGATGGAATAATGGCCAGTATGTATTTGTTGTGGAGGCACCGGTGTTATAGCCTCTAAGGCTAGTAATCTGGTCAGTGTAGCTGGCACTGCCATTCTCTTGGAAGGGTCGTGACAGGGAGATTCCACAAACTTGTCCGGAGGGAGGTGGTGGAAATCCAGGTAATATCCCTCTCTAATGATGGATAGGACCCACTTGTCCAAAGTTATCTCGACCCATCTTTGGTAGAATAGGGCCAGTCTTCCCCCTATGGCTTCAGCCTTTGAATGGGTCAGCTGATCTTCATTGTGGGGTGTGGCTGTGGCTCTGGCCTGGGCCCGAGCTGGCTCCCCTTTAATTGTGCTTGTTCCGAAAGGACTGGCTCCGGCCTGTGGGGTGGGCCGCTTGATATGAGCTTCTATATGGGTTGAAGTGCTGTGATCCTCTGCCCCTGGAGGTCCGGGGGAAGGATCACTGGTTTCTCTTATTCCTGTCCTCCGGTAGCCGCAGCAGTGGGGACTCACCCCACTTGTTGGCTAGTTTCTCTAGTTCACTTCCAAACAGGAGTGTTCCCTTGAAAGGCATCCTTCTGAGTCTCGTTTTGGAGGATGCGTCGGCTGACCAGTTTCGGAGCCAGATTTGTCTTCTGGCTGCCACGGTGGATGACGCTCCTCTAGTGCTGTGCGTACCAGATCCGAAGCAGCGTCCGTGAGGAATGATACAGCTGGTTCCAGGGCTTCCCCAGGAGTGTTGGCCCTGGTCTGTGCTAAGCAGGCGCGTGTCACCACGGCACAGCAGGCCGCGATCTGTAAAGACATAGCGGAGACGTCAAAGGACTGTTTGAGGATAGATTCCAGACGTCTGTCTTGAGCATCCTTGACTGCTGCTCCTCCCTCCACCGGGATAGTAATGCGCTTCAAGAACGCGCAGACCATGGTATCCAATTTCGGACATGCCAGGAGATCTTTGGCGGCTGGGTCCAGAGGGTTCATTGCTGCCAGAGCCTGGCCCCTTTTGTACGTGGTTTCTGGGACATCCCATTCCAGGTCAATTAGTTGCTGGACGGCTTGTAATAGTGGGAAATGCGGGATGTCTGACGAAGTCTCTCCAAAAGTGGGTTCGTCTTAGGTTCCCCTGACGCACTTGCGCCCGGGATGGCAAACTCTTTTAAGCTGTGTGTGACCAGGTCTGGAAGCTCGTCTTTGGTGAAGAAAAGTCTCATGGTTCGGTGGGGTTCTGTCCCCAGAGGGAGTTCCCCTTCCTCCAGGGGTTCTGACTCCTCATCTGAGATGTCTGTGTCCCCAAAGGTGGGGCTTCTGGGTGGTGGGATGATGAATAAAACGGAAAATGTCATAATGCCTCTGTATCGCTCCATGGTGAGACCGCACCTTGAATACTGTGTACAATTCTGGTCGCCGCATCTCAAAAAAGATATAATTGCGATGGAGAAGGTACAGAGAAGGGCTACCAAAATGATAAGGGGAATGGAACAACTCCCCTATGAGGAAAGACTAAAGAGGTTAGGACTTTTCAGCTTGGAGAAGAGACGACTGAGGGGGGATATGATAGAGGTGTTTAAAATCATGAGAGGTCTAGAACGGGTAGATGTGAATCGGTTATTTACTCTTTCGGATAGTAGAAAGACTAGGGGACACTCCATGAAGTTAGCATGGGGCACATTTAAAACTAATCAGAGAAAGTTCTTTTTTACTCAACGTACAATTAAACTCTGGAATTTGTTGCCAGAGAATGTGGTTCGTGCAGTTAGTATAGCTGTGTTTAAAAAAGGATTGGATAAGTTCTTGGAGGAGAAGTCCATTACCTGCTATTAAGTTCACTTAGAGAATAGCCACTGCCATTAGCAATGGTTACATGGAATAGACTTAGTTTTTGGGTACTTGCCAGGTTCTTATGGCCTGGATTGGCCACTGTTGGAAACAGGATGCTGGGCTTGATGGACCCTTGGTCTGACCCAGTATGGCATTTTCTTATGTTCCCTGGACATAGAGGGTCCTGGCATGTTGAGGTCCTCTGGTGGGGCCTGTGACCGCATTGTAGGAGGCCCCGGTTGCATGTGGACGAAGGTATGCAGACCTTTGAAGAATTCCACCCAGGAGATAGAAGCTGGGTCTAGACTAGGGGGTGCTGTGTCCCGTTTGTGTCCCTGGGGGAGCCCCGTTTGAGGGGCTCCCCAGGGACACAGCCTCTCGTACCGCTCGAGAGGCTGGGGTCCGGTATCAGCTGGGGAGGGCCATAAGTTGGGTCCCCTAGGGCCTCTCCGCACTGTATACACAGGGCTGTGGCCTCCTCATGCTGTGCAGCTCTAATGTGGCATGCTGGGCAAAGGCCCTGTGCTTTGAGCTTATTTTCAGGTGGTGCCATGGCTTGTGCGCATACAATACAGTTGTGCGCTCTGGTGTGCGTCGGAATTGCGCATGTAGGATGGTGCGCACGTGCAGAGAGATGTGCGCGCTGTTGTGCGCACGGGTCAAAATTATGCACCCGGCACAGTGAGCGCGTGGCTATTTGCTTCGCTTGTGCGTCTGGTACTTGTGCGTGAGACGTTGTGCACACAAGGTATTTGTGCGCATGGCTCGAGACGATGGACAGAGCGGCGAACAGGGCCAAAATGGTTACGGCGACCACGCAGACAATATAGCAACCACCTCGGAGGGTCTCCACGTGGGAGGACCCTCGGATCTGACCGGGGTCTAGCCCTGCTAGGGCAGATCAACCCGGTGGCACTGGTCCTGGCTGGCGACCTGTGCGTCTCATTGAGCTTCGAGGACCGGAGACTTTTAAATAGATTTCTACCTTACCTTGTCCCGGTGCTTCCCAGTTTTGTTCCGGGTGGTCTCCGGCTGTGGGGGGAGAGGGAAAATACCTTCACCGCCGCACTCTAGGTTGCACCTGCTGCCTCTCAGCCTCACCTGGTGTCAGGGGCTAGGTCCCTGCCGAGAGTCGGCCGCCAGACCGAGGCTCACCTCTGAGGGATCATAGAAATCACCTCAGGAATCGCGACTGGGGGAGGGACCCAAAGGTGTCACCGCAAGAGAGCAGGGTTCGTCTGTAGAGGTAAGATTTCTTCTTAATTTGGATTTGGTAAAATTTACTCTAACGCTGTACTAGCGTGCATAAAGTCCCTAACTGCCATGGAGACGGAAAATACTGAAGAGCTGCACTTCCTGCAGGGGTATATGTACTAGGGCTGACGTCAGATTGAAATCTGATCCGTCTCCAACTGCTATTAGAAGTACACTATACCCATTGGTTCTGAGTCCATCTGCTACACGCTAGAAAACAAAGGTTAGTGGGGAGGGGGGGAAGGAAAGTTCCCTCCGAGGCCGCTCTGATTTCAGAGCGGCCTCGGAGGGAACAGGGAAAGCCATCGGGGCTCCTCTAGGGCTCGGTACATGCAATTTGCACAAGTGTGCACCCCCTTGCGTGTGTCAACCCCGGATTTTATAACATGCACGGCTGCGCACGCATGTTATAAAATCGGGTGCAGATTTGTGTGCGCCGGGTTGCGTGCACAAATCTACGCCCGCGCGTACCACTTAAAATCCGGCCTATAATGTGCATGTTGGGGGTATAGGGCTGCCTAAGCCCCACTATATATTCAAGTGAGGAACATTCTGGTAAGGTGAGGTCTTCAGGTGTGTGTTGCAAATAGGAGTAACAGGATGGTTCATCCCTTGGTGGATCAGTAATAAGGAGTTCTATAAAAGGTGACTGAGTCAGTTGGGGGAGAAGTCATCTGGAGTTCCTGATGTACATCTGGTCATCTGGTGGTACAGACATCTTATAGGGAGACTGAGGAGAGGCAGTTAAGGAGCTGAACTCTGCCTGGGGGCTTCACTGGATTTGCAGAAGAAAGCGTGTCCTTTCTTACATGTGACAGGGTAACCCAGGAAGTTCCAAACAGACATCAAGAAAAGGATTTTCTGGTGAAGCCTATTATCTATGAGTACATTTGATAAGGAGAAGAGGAGAGACTAGTATTTCATTGGGCTGAAAGATAGTAGCCTTGTTGGGAATACCAAGGAAGTCCTGTGAGTTTGTGAACTTTGAGCAGGAAAATAATTCTGCTTTTTTGTGATTTTGGAATTCAAGGAACTGTTTCCTGTTTTGGATTTCATATTCTGGACTGAGGTCTATTTTTGTATGCTGACATTGAATCTCATCAGTAGTCTATTTTTGTTTGGAGCACAATACTTGGAGCATGGACTTATTTTATTTTGAGATAGATCCTCTTAGGGTCCTACAGATTAATCCTGTCCTATTCACAGAACCCATATTCCCAATACTGTACTGAATGGGTCAATTTACAGCGGTGCTAGGAAGTGTGACACCTCCCCCCCCATATAAAGAAGTGTAGGTTACATATTACACCCATATCTAGTTTATATATCCCTATATACATACACACACACCCTGTTGTAGTAAAAACAAATAACTTAGCCCTCAAGAAAGAGACCTTACCTTTAGAAAGTAATGTACAAGCCTTTGTCCAGTCACTTTCTCCATATGAGCCAGTTTCATTAGCACATTCTGCTCTCACTTTGAGACAAACTTCATGATTTAGGTCTAGTCCTTTATCCACAGATCGATAATGGATTATGTCCCGCATCTAAATGGATAGAAAACTTGGTTTTAGACAACCTTATGAGTGAAATTTATTGAATAAATGAAAAACAAAGCACAGGATGAGATGGATTCTGAGCTCAAAAATTGTGTTCAGTGGGGCCAATGTACTAAAGCCCATGCTAAAATTGGAGTTAAGTAATACTTGTTCTAAAATTTAACCCATGTGTTAAGAATAGAGGGTTCCCACTGGATGCAGTAAGCTAATGGGATGCAAATCAAATAGGGGTTAAAAATGTGCACTAAATGAAAAATTTGCACTAAAATGTGATTTAAACTGAAAAATACACACTAATGAAAAAAAAAAAAAAAAGGTGCTTTAAAACAGGAGTAAGGAGTTAAGTGCTTGAGGTTGGAACAAGTGTGACCAAAATGACCTTACATGCAAGTTCAGTACTGGGCATAATTTCACACGCAAGATCATTTGGACAAGGCATACCAAGTGAAATCAAAAGGTAAGCGCTCTCTAGGGCAGGCACCTACAGCTGAACACATTTTGATGCTGTGCATCTCAAATGGCTGTAGTTGCCTATTCCAGAGAGCTTACCCTTTGATTTCACTTGGCAAAATGGTCTTGCATGCGAGTTCATTTTGGTCACATTCCTTCCAATTTCACGTGCTTAACTCTGCACTCCTGATTGAATGTAATTAAGTGGATTTTCAGATTAATTCCTTGTCCTGAGGTAGAGTAAAGGTTAACTCACATTTCTGGTGGCCATGATAGTCTATTGCTCTGCTCATGTGGTAGTGCCTTTCTAACATATTGGGCGCAGCAATAGATTAACTTTGGCCAGCAGAAATTTGAGTTTACTCCACCTCACACCAAAGAAGGTGCAAGCTCTCTTGGGTTTGCACCTACAGCTGCTAGGAAGGCACCTTCAGCTGAATGCTATGCACTTGGTGCTGTGCATCTAGACTTTGAAGTACTGTTCAGCTATAGGTACCCACCCTAGACAGTGTACATTGGAATGTAAATCCTCCTGGGTCTGAGGTGGATTACCACATTGGGCATAACAATAGACATTTTTACCAGAAAAGCAAGTTTACTCCCATTTCAGATCCAGGAGTTAAATTTCCAATGAAAGCTCTCAGGTAGGCACCAGTCATACTTTTTTTTTTTTGTTTTTCTGAACGGTTGGCTAGAATACGCCACGTAGTACTTAAGTGTGTACTGTTTAACTATTGGTGCCCATCCAGACAGACTATGCTTTATTCATCTAGCTATAGGTGCATTGCCCAGAGTTTCTACTAGGCTGGCAGTTGCTATTAGTGCGAGCTCTGCTGTGCAGGCCCGCAATAAATGTACACCAACAGAATTTAAAATGGAAGGCCACTGCTTGAAGGCCTTGAAAGAACTCCACCCAAGCGAAGGCGGCCAGGTCCGTGCCTAGCCCAGGAGGTACTGGGGTAGGTGCTGCTAAATTTCCCTCTCCCATAGATGACCCAGTCCCAGGGTTACTCAGATCCTGGGTACTTCCTGTTAAGGCTGTGGCTGCCCATCCTCTGAATGGGAGAAGCCGGGCTTAGAAAAGTCTGGGGAGGCCAACTCTCCCTGGGCTTCCTCACAGTGCTGACATAAGCAAGAATCCAGGTTAGACTGTGTAGCCCTAATGGAGAAATTACTTACCTGATAATTTCATTTTCCTTAGTGTAGACAGATGGACTCAGGACCAATGGGTATTAGTGTACTCTTGATAGCAGATGGAAGACGGAGTCAGATTTCAAAGCTGATGTCAGCCTACATATACCCATGGAGGAAGTTTAGCTCTTCAGTATTCTTCTCGAAAAGCAATTGTGGATATATGTGCTCTAAAAACTTGATTAACTTGGTTAACTTTATTAACTAGGACTGGTTCACCTGATTTCCAAATTAGAGACCGCCAGTGCACTCAACTGGATAACGCCGACACCCAGCAACTATGGGCGTCTTGAACTAGGAGTGATCCTTCCAGCCCAAGAGACAGGGAAGTCCGCCCAATCCGCCAAGTTCTTATTATTAGAACCAAGACGAGCCGCATAATTATAAAGCATAACATTTGAGCCAATCTTTAGGGACAAAGACACCCAGATATTTGAATCCATCTGTCGCCCTCCGAAAAGCATGCAGACAATCCGAAGATTAATTATCTCACCCCAAGAGAACACTTCAGATTTGTCCCAGTTAACTTTATAAACAAATTCCCATAGTGTCGTATAAGTGCTAACAACTCAGGGGCAGAAGTCCATAATGAGGTTAAATAAATTAGAACATAAGAACATGCCATACTGGGTCAGACCAAGGGTCCATCAAGCCCAGCATCCTGTTTCCAACAGTGGCCAATCCAAGCCATAAGAACCTGGCAAGTACCCAAAAACTAAGTCTATCCCATACTACTGATGCTAGTAATAGCAGTGGCTATTTTCTAAGTCAACTTAATTAATAGCAGGTAATGAACTTCTCCTCCAAGAACTTATCCAATCCTTTTTTAAACATAGCTATACTAACTGCACTAACTACATCCTCTGGCAACAAATTCCAGAGTTTAATTGTGCATTGAGTGAAAAAGAACTTTCTACAATTAGTTTTAAATGTGCCACATGATATCTTCATGGAGTGCCCACTAGTCCTTCTATTATTCGAAAGAGGAAATAACCGATTCACATTTACTCATTCTAGACCTCTCATGATTTTAAACACTTATATCATATCCCCCCTCAGTCATCTCTTATCCAAGCTGAACAGTCCTAACCTCCTTAGTCTTTCCTCGTAGGGGAGCTATTCCATTCCCTTTATCATTTTGGTCACCCTTCTCTGTACCTTCTCCATCACAACTATATCTTTTCTGAGATGCGGTGGCCAGAATTGTACATAGTATTCAAGGTGCGGTCTCACCATGGAGTGATACAGAGGCATTATGACATTTTGCGTTTTATTCACCATTCCCTTTCTAATAATTCCCAACATCTGTTTGCCATAGTCAGCATAAAGGGGTAGTTTGTATTCTGAACATCCTATCTTAACCCCCTGGATCACTGGGTTGGAATGGATAGCAGCGGCCAAAGGTGATAAAGGGCATTCCTGCCGGGTTCCACACATGATGGGAAAAAGAGGAAGATAAGAAGCCATTAATTAGAAGCCATGCTCTAGGATTAGCATACATTGCATTGATTCACTTGAGAAACTGGTTAGTAGACCAACATGACGAAGAACATCAAAACAGAAAAGACCATGATATCTGGTCAAAGGCCTTTTCTGCATCTAAAAGATAAGATAACTCCTGAGATTCCTTTTTTCTTGGCCAAGTGAATGATATTAAACAATCGTCTGGTATTAAAAGTAGAAACCATCCCCTTTACAAAGCCAATTTGGTCCCTATGCACTAAACAGGGAAGTACAGATTCTGCAGTACCTTAGCTAGGATCTTCAGATCTGAATTAAGAGGAGACCTCAAGGAATGTGGCCTATATGAGCCACACTCCTTGAGGTCTCATCCAGGCTTAAGTATGAGAAAAATAGTAGTGTCCGCTAATGTTCCTAAACTAGTTACAGGGACCCCATCGGTTGTAAAGAGGCATTAAAAAGGGAGTCACTTCTGAGAGAATTTTTTTTTTTAAAGTCAATACGAGTAACTGTCCGGCCCTGGACATTTACCACCCGGTAGGAGCTTAATCGCAGTCTGTATCTCAAGTATGGTAATTAGGGCTGCTAACACGTCGGCCTCGGCAGTGGAAACCCCTGGGAGCTCCAAGTTATCTAGAAACCGAGAGATGTCATCCAAAGGAGTCTGAGTAGATTCAGGAGTATACCTGAGAAAAATATTGCAAACAAGCCTTTTCAATACCCTTGGGGTACGAAATATCTTTACCTCGACCACCTTTAATTCACAGGATAGGGGTTCTCCTAGCCTTCTTTTGCACTGCCCGTGCCAAGAAGGCTCCCACTTTATTCCCATATTGACAGAATTCCAATTTCACTAGTTTGAGAGGCCATTCAATTTTCTCAGTTTTGAGAACACGTAACTCCCTCCGACAGGCCTCCAACTTTTTATAAGTGCGAGATAGAGATCAACATAAGCGCGACTACCTAATTGTTTAATTTTAGTAGTTAAGGCTTGAACCTTAGTCAAATGCTCTTTAAGAAAGTTTACAAAGCTGATTAACTGACTCCAGAACCAAACCTTAAAATGTTTCCCATCTAAGAACTGGGGAATAATCTTCTATCAGGTTAAAGATATTAAACTCTTCAATAGCATCTTTCAGTAGGGCGGATAAGTGAGAATGTCCTAATAAAGCAGTATTTAGATGCCATAAAGGACTGCGAGGTGGTATATCCCCTAGAGACAGCATGAGTACTATGGGCAAGTGGTCAGATAGAATGCTGACTTAAGATGTCACTCCCATGAATTTTAGTTACTAAAGGAGTGGAGCAGAGAAAATAATCAAATCTACTGTACAAGTTATGCCTAAGAGAGTAGAAGGTATAATCATGGGCCATCGGATATAGAAATCTCCATATGTCAGTTAAGGCAAGTGTGTCTATGAGCTCTCTAATAGCAGATGCCCTAGGGCAGGGGTCAGGAACCTTTTTGGCTGAGAGAGCCATAAACGCCACATATTTTAAAATGTAATTCCATGAGAGCCATACAATATGTTTAAAACTAAATACAAGTAAATGTGGGCATGTTATGTAAGATCACACTTTTAAAGAACAATAAGTCTCTGAAAATATTACACCAGGCCTTAAGACACCAATACATCTCCTATTAGGAAAACGGACCAAGTCAGGCTGCTATAGAGTCCTACACAGAAACTACACGCCAGCAGAAAACCTCACCTGAATCACGTGCTGTCCCTCACCTAACATAGAATAAAGAAACCAAAACGCATAACAAGAAGCATGCAGAAAAAACTGAATTGGAAACTGCAACAAGTCAGAGTCTCTGTATGCAGTGTAACAAAGGAAAAAAGAAACATCACCCATCCTTATAAAACAAATCAAGAAATATAAAATCATCAGCAGTAAAACTGTACTAACAAAAAGAACATATTTCAAAACAGCTGATGAGTGGAATATCCAATAATTAAAAACTCATATAAAACATTTCCAGATACCAACAAAATATTTCAAAATAGCAGACACAAAGACCTAGTAATGAAAAATAATAAGGATACAAAAATTTTTTTGCTCTGCATACCTGGGAACGTTTGATATCCAGGTGTCCTGAGATTGTTCTGAATTAGCAGGAGGTGGGGTGATTTGCTTGGAACTTTCTCCTCTCTCAGTCACATACCAGCGTTCTCTCTCACACTGGCTCTCAATGACACACCTATACACACATGCTCTCAGTACTCACATATACACATGTTTTTTCTCTCTCACTTATATAGGCTCTTAATTACACATTTACACACATGCTGTCTATCTTTTCACGCTTACACACACACACAGGCTTTCAATCACATAAATACATGCTGTCTTTTTCTCTCACACACAGACTCATTCACATGCTTACAAACATGTCCTCTCTTTCTCTCATTTACACACAGGCTCTCAATCACATACTCACATGCTCCCTCACCTAAATCAGCTCTCAATCACACACAGACACACATGGTCTGTCTCTCTCATTTAAACACAGGCTCTCAATCACATACTCACATGCTCCATCACCTAAACCAGCTCTCAATCACACACAGACACACATGATCTCTCTCTTACTTATACACACAGGCTCTTAATCATACATACACATGATTTCTCTCACTCACAAAGAATCTCAATCATACACACATACTCTTTCACACAAACAGGTTTTCAATCACAAACTTACACATACAGGTTCCCAATGGTAAACTTACATTCATGCTCTCTCTCTCACAGGCAGGCTCTCAATCACAGACATACTCTCTTTCACATGTACAGGCTCTCAATCATTCACATACATGCAATCTCTCACACACACACACACACACGACCCCCCCCCCCCTTCCCGGAAGAGGAAGTAGAGAGTATTGGGTGCCTGCGCGGCAAGAAGAGGCCACGCTGGTGCGCTCGGCATCGGCCCGAAGAAAAGAAGACTGCAGCGCAGCTGGGAGGAAAATGAAGAGCTTCAGCCGCGGCCGATGGGACTCCGCCTCCGCGAGGGCTGAAAATGAAGAGGTTAGCGTTGGGAGGAGGCTGCCGCGAGTTCCCGGGGTGGGGGTGGGGGAGAGAGAGAG
Organism: Rhinatrema bivittatum; assembly: GCF_901001135.1. NCBI lineage: Eukaryota > Metazoa > Chordata > Amphibia > Gymnophiona > Rhinatrematidae > Rhinatrema > Rhinatrema bivittatum. The sequence goes on from NC_042620.1 coordinate 242,626,632, forward strand.
TGAATGAGCGAGCAAACACATGCTTGCTCGCTCATTCACTCTCTCTCTCCCCCACCCCGGGAACTCGCGGCAGCGGCAGCCTCCTCCCAACGCTAACCTCTTCATTTTCAGCCCTCGTGGAGGCGGAGTCCCATCGGCCGCGGCTGAAGCTCTTCATTTTCCTCCGAGCCGCGCTGCAGTCTTCTTTTCTTCGGGCCGATGCCGAGCGCACCAGCGTGGCCTCTTCTTGTCGCGCACGCACCCGATACTCTCCACTTCCTCTTCCGGGCCGCGGGGGGGGGGGGGGGGGCCGGGAAGAAGAGAGCACGCCGATGCCGCTGACTCCAGCTGTCCTGCCGCGTTCCGCCCGGGCTGACAGCATTTTAAGCCCGGGCGGAGGAGGACCGGGAGCAGCTGGGTCAGCGGGAAAGTGTGGCGACACTTGTCTGCGAGCCAGATGCAGTCCTCAAAAGAGCCATATCTGGCTCGCGAGCCATGGGTTCCCGACCCCTGCCCTAGGGTGTTCCTTGTTTTAGACAAATAGTCTCAGCCTATCTGCATCTCACCATACATTCCATTCTCTACCGGACACACAACTGGGCAGTTCCAAAGACCACAAAGGTGTCTAGCAAGCCAAGGTAAAATACCCCTTGGTCGTAATTAGAACCATATACAGTTGCTAAAGTGAAAGAGTAATTAAAATGTTCACAAATCAAGCACAATATATTGACCATCTAAGTCTTTATGCTGACGACTCAGCTTAAGGGGTAGATTTTTATCTATCAGTATACAAACCCCCCCCCTACTGCAGGCATTGTATGAGGAGTAATACACCGCTCCAACCCAACCTTACTTCAACTTTTCAGGCTCTGTATTCGTCAAGTATGTTTCTTGGAGCATAATAACCTGTGCTCCTTGCTTCTGTGCAAATTGTAAAATATGCTTCCTCTTAATGGGAGAAGAAATACCCCTTACGCTCAGGGAGATAAACAATTAATTTCACCATAACACCAATCTGACATAATAAGCAGAGAAATATTGATACTGTGTATAATAAAAAGAAAAATAAAGAAGTGGGAGGAAAAACTGAATGAATTAAGACAAGAGTAATCATACAAATGAAATGTCTCCATCAAATTCTTAACAGTGCAAAAGCCTGTCTGCAGTGTACAGAAAATCATATCAATCAATCCATGGACCAACAAATTACCCCCAAAATTACCCAAACCCCTCCACCATTAACCATCAACCTAAAACCCAAATTAACCGTAAACCTAACCATTCCGCCCTCACTCTCATCCCTACCCCACTAACAGACATAGAAAACCCCTCTCCTTCTAGCCTGCGTTCACTCCAGTGAGATATCCATCCTGACTGAAGGAGACTGACCATTAATCCAACCAATCCCATTTTTCTCCCAAGAACAAAACCCTCTTTATCCCCTGCCAAATGACGACTAAACCCCGGCAGGAGAGACCCCCAAAATTAAGCCCTTATAGGAATCCAGAGAACACCCCTTCAATCACCTTTGTGCCTTCACTACATCCTCCCAATGCATATGAGTAAATGTACAATAAATAGAGATTCATAGTACACATTAATGTAATAGGAAAAACAAAATATATGCTGAGCTGACACAAGAAAAAGTAGACATATTAGTAGTAATTGCCCCCAGCAATGCAATACCAGCAAAGTCAGTGATTTAGTGAAGAAAATTGTTTAAATAAATCATAATAGTCATGGGCAGAACATGGTTCGTCTTTGAATGAAAACTTGTGCACATAGACCGATCGAAGTACCAAAAAGAACTTCAAAGGCAAAAATAAAAAGCTTAAATAATGTGAAAAACATCTTCTGACATCCAAGTTCCACCAGATGTCAACAGAAACGACAGGCCTAATCTGGTCCAAACAAGAAAAGGTAGATCCAGGAAAAGAAAGGCACTGGGAGGGAAGGTAAAACCAAGGCTCTTGGTCAGGATCGCAGGAAACCCCTATCCACACTAACTCTTGCAGTGCACAAGAAATAGGTTGACCACCGCCAGTATGGATAAGAGGAAAAACCAAAAAAAAGGAAATGCCCCCGATCAAATGGGGACATCAGCATTGTTGTTATCTTTTAGCTATTTTTCTGCTTTGTGGATCGTGTTCACAATTATGGTTTGGCCCCGGGCAAAGATTTTTAATTTTGCAGGGTACAGCAGAGCAAATCGCAAGTTCAGCTTTTGCAACCCTTTTTTGACCCCCAAGAATACCTGTCATTTGCGTTGTAATTCCATCGAAAAATCAGGGAAAAACATGATCTTACTATCCTGGAAGGACAAATCTTTCAGATTTCAGGCTGCAGCCAGAATTTTACTCGTCTGTGTAATTATGTAGCTTTATTATAAACAGCCCATGAGTGGTTGTCGCTCTCTGGTTCTGAAGCCAAAGCTCGATGCGCTTGGTCCAATTTGATTCTATCTCCTCCGGTCTGGAGATGCAATAGGGTCGGTAGCCATGTTGAGAAGAAAGCTACTGTGTCAGAGCCTTCCACACGCTCAGGAACACTAAGAATCCTTATGTTACATTTGCGCGAACGATTTTCCAGTTTATCTGTTTTCTTCAATAATCACCTTGTAGTTGCGATCTACTTTTAAATCGACTTTAGCACTCACCCATGAGACCATTTCTATGTCCACCATCTTGGTCTCATTCCTCAATGCGTGTCGCGTTTTCCTGGCCACCTTTTCTACTAAGACCCCCCCCCCCCCCCCCAAACAGGAATCTAGCTTGTGAATGATCTTCTCAGAGAACTGTTCCATTAGATTCTTAAGGAAGGCTTCATGCTCTGATTTTGCAGCCAATAGGATTTCAGTTTCAGCCTTCGCCTGCCGAGTGCGCCTTGTCCTCGGGGCCGTTTTGGGTTGTTTGTTTCCTTTATCAGCCCACAACTCTGGTATCGATTGCTTACTTGGTTCTTTGGCCAAAAACATCTCAGCAGAGAAAGTGAGATTGTGGCAGTAATCTGATTAAAGTAAGTAGTCAAGAGCGGGAACAGTGCAGACGCACTATCTGTAGGGTCAGCACATGACCGGAGGTCCCCACACCCATGCTAATCTTAATACTGGTTTTTACTCCTGTTTTAGCGCACATTTTTTTTTAGGAGTTAAAACCCATTACATACCAGAGTTAACTTGCACCAGGAAAATGCATGCTAAAATAGGAGAACACACACCTGCACCCCTTATGACAGTTGTCCCAGAAAAAGTGAGAATAAGTTTGATCTAAACAACCACAGGGTGATAAAACACAGGTTTCTCACCTGACACTGGCTGCACTTTTATTAGAAGGGAATTACTTAATCTGAACAAAGCAGCTCTCTGCAAAATCTTATATAGTCACCAGAGAAAGGTGGATAAAAATAAATCCAAAAACCTAAAATAACTATGGCATCTTTAGTATTTATAACAGGCATTTGGCAAACATCTACATAAGACCCATGAATGTCTACAAACTAAACTAATTTAGATTTTGTGCATGAAACACCACAAATCAATTACCAATGTTAAATAAGGGTCTTCATATACAAATATGCCCATGAATTACTCAATATACCTTAAAAACTATAAGCCCTTCATTAACCTAACGTGGAGGGAAAAGAAAAAAGAAACAACAGGCAAAATTACTCCACAGTACCTCACGCAGTGCTCAATGGAGTCGATTTTCAAAAGGACCCTTCACTGCTGTGAACTCCGCTGGTGCTTTTCCCCCGTGACCGTTACACCAAGACGCAAAGGGAAAGTTCCCTTTGAAGATTGCCTAGGGAAACCGCGGAGATTTTCATCTGCTTTTTCTCCCCCCTCATGGATACTATTTCTTTGAAAATAAAACCAAAACCATAACGCGTGTAAGGTTTTTCAAATGCAGAACTACCTGCATCGTGGCCGTTCCCGACCTAATCCTGCCTTGGAGCCCGGCTAGTTTTCCTGAGGGGTAAAAGCCCTTGTCTTGTTGACCCCCTGCATTTATCTTTCACCATGTACAGAGTAGGCAATATTCAGACAGATCCTATTCGCCAGGGGAAATGACTGTCCTGGTTTATGCTGATCTCCCTTGCAGTGGCTGGAAGTTACAATTAGGCTCGCACATTGTAGCCAGACTAAAAAGAGGTATTCCCATGGGGGGGGGCGCGGAGAATGAAGAGGAAAAGGGGGGAATGTTTAAATCAAAGGGAGGAAAGAGCATGTATGTATACGTTTCATTTTCAAATCGCACATGCATTGTCCAACCCCCAGTCAGCTGCCCACCTTCCTGGGCACTTTGTATGCCTGTACCTGGTAGGCAATTTTCAAAAGATAAACTGCAAGGCATGCATGTAGTAGAATGCGCGAGCAGCTTGCAGCATTATGGGCTCCTGAAACATTTTGGAAAGGTAAAAACAAAACAAAAAAAAAAGCCAAAAAAAACCTAGTAGAAAACAGGAAACCAACCCTCACATTAAAAAAAAACAAAAACAAAACGACAAGGTGAGTAGAAAGACAAGAAAGAAGAAAGCACACCAACAAAACCCAATAGAAGAAAGCTGTATAGTCAACACTGCATACGTCATTGCATATGTTCCCATCTTAGTTAGATCTTTGAGAAAAAGGGTGGTTAACATTTCAGCTGCCACTACTCCAAGATACGGAACTGTGCTACGGGTGAAGAAAACTTGGCACACTTCACTCTGGCAAAAGTACTGAAAGACAGGCGCAAGAAACAGAAGGCTTCAGCGGTCAAGGTACGTCATGTGTGCACTGATCACAGATAAGTGGTCTGAACCTGAAAAAGTGTATTTCTCCTTTGAAAGCAGGAAAGAGCTTATGAGAATTGTATTAAAAAATAAAACATACAGGAGTGAATTTTCGAACAGATAAATGTAGCCTCTATCGTAGCAATTTTCAAAGCCCCATTTACCTGCGTAAAAACTTTGGAAAATTCAGTGAAATTTCAAAAGGAGTTACATGCATAAAACCCACTTTATTTAAAAACAAAACAACCACACTAAAAAAGCAGTGAGAGTCCAAATGCATATTCACTAAACTATCATAAAAATATGCAGGAAAAAGTAACACACTATATGGTGCACAAACCTGACACAGACAATGTTTTGGCACCGGGTACTTGCTTTGGAGAACATTTAAAACCAAATTTTTGAAATAAAGATGAACTTCAGATGTTGAAATCCTGGTCAATGGATTGTACCCCATGTCTTGCAGCTGTGAAGCGATAATGTGTTGAGTATATCCTTATTGTTGCATCCGGCCTTCAACGGCTTCGCCCTGCCTACCTCTCTCTACTTGCGGCTCCTCCCGCTCACCTTGGACTGATGGCTGCCACGGCGTCTGCTTGACGTTCTCTCCGGCGTCTCCAGACCAGCTTTGGTGCTGCCTCCCGCCATTCTCCTTCAAGGTACCTCTAGGGTGCGTACGCATGCAGCCCTCATCTTTATCTTCATGTTGGCGCGAACCTCAGGGGCGTCCCCCTGTTCTGATGTCACAACTCCAGGATATATCTGCCTACAGTATTTGCTAGCAACAGGATTCGTATGGATGGGATTCGCTCTCCGTTCCTAAGCTACTCCGCCGCTCCAGCTCTACCTGGAATTCTTACTACCCTTCGGGGTCGCTAACAGGATACCCGCTCCTCGGGGGCCTGCTTCTTTCAGGTGCTATCAGGAAACTGGTACTCGCTCCTCAAGGGTCCATGTTCCCTATGTTGCTGTCTGCAACCTCTACCTTCTACTTGGAAGAACTAACTACAGTCACCATCTGTGAGTACAGATAACATTCTCTACAGTACTGCTTCGCCGGAACCAGGTACTCGCTCCTTGAGGGCCTGCTCTCTGCTCCGGTGCCAGACCTCTCGTCTAGTGGAATCTCTGCTACTGCTAGTGAGTACAATGCTACTGGATCTCTCTGCTCTAAGGGATCAGGTACTTGCTCCTCGAGGGCCTGCTCTCCCTGTTTTCGGAGCTCTCCTATTTCTATTTGGGACTCTGAATGCTAATCTTATTGTGTACTCATATCTCTCAGTCTCTTTCCACTACAGTACTGCCACAGAGGATCCGCTGTTCCAGCGTTCCGGGCTCTACAACCACTACTCATTACTGCCACCTCTGGTGGTTCCATAAACTGTTTAATCAAAGATTCAAAATCTGTGTTTGTCTGTCCGGAGTTTAGCCTGACACTGTGGTCCCTCACGGGACTGCCCCCGTGGGCGTGGTCAGCTGCCACAGTGTCCAAGGATCCACCCAAACACCATTAACCATTACACATATACCAATTAAAATTCTTTTTATTTTTTTGTAATGACAACCACTTGTTCGCTTTTATACTGTGATACTTCAGTTAGCATCTAAGGAGAAAGTAGCACTACTAATTTTCTGCTGTACACTTAAGAAGCAGATAAGCAAATCCCCCAGATCCTATAAATATATATACACAAGGGATTATCACGTCTCATGTTTGGTTTAAAAAAACAAACAAAAAAACAAAACACACCATCGGTATTCAATCCATAGACATAGTATGTTTTATACTGTAGGAATATGAGCCTGCTAGAAAACGTGAATCCCTCTTACCTTGGATTCACTGTTGCCTTTCACCATGCTGTTGTACTTTAGAATACATCCTTGACTGAGAAGAATGTTTTCAGAGGGGGACCATGTCCATGTTAGGATAAACCGATCCTCCACTATAACCCTGAGGTTGGACGGGGGTGGGAGACACTCTGTTCACATAAAAAAAAAAAAATCAAAAGAAACTAAATTAAATACATCCTGTAGGCTAGTGGGCCTACAGTTTATACTTACATTTGATAATCTGCAATGCATACAAGACCTCAGGATGTTTTACATTAAAAATAAAAAATACATTCAATAATTCTGCCAACACCCATTCTCTCTCCTCCCACCCCAAGGGATCCTCCCCATCACCACACTTCTGTAGCACAGAATGTCGATTCCCACAATACCCAACCTATCAATAGAAATTCAATATTTCATTCAAATGAGATCCTAAAGTGAACTACACCTAAATGCTTTTCAAAAGTACCAAGCTTTGAGCTTTTCCCTAAAACAATAAATAATGGGGCTCACAAGAATAAGACCCCTTAGAATAGGGGAAAAAGCAGTGAAAGCAGTACAGAGAGAGTGGTCTTTAGTTTGATCATGTAGGTGGTGTTAATGGTGATAACCTCTGACCAATAATTCAATGAATACCAGCTCCAAAGAAGTTATGCAGTGAAAGGTTTATTAATGGGGAAAAGGGGAAAGGCGTGGTTTCCCCGCGGAAGAAATGAATACAAAGCAAATGGTGTATAATTCAGAATCTGCCCAGTGCTCTAACGTGTGTGCTCAGACTTATAAGGGTCCTGGGATTGCTGATACCAGACATCTGCATAATCCACACCCATTACCTTTAATAGCCAATCGATATATATTTTAGCATGTGTACATGTACGTGCTCTTACTGCAGGCCAGAGGCCTTTTGCAAAGTTAGTTCCGTCCTCCCAGGAATGATGTCATCCGTGCTGGATGATTCTCTGGTAAGCTCAGTGATCATAGTGCTTCATAGCGCTATAGCTACATGTGCAGGATATATGCAATTCACTATTCTACAGTGGGGGGCAGAAGGGTAAGAACAGAGTTAACAGTGTATGCTGAGATGAACGCAATGGCAGAGATGGAGAACAGCGCATGAAGAGCAAGATAGAAATCCATTTGATTTAAACACAATCAATAAGAGAAATGAAATATGAAGCATACCTTAAAGAGTTTGAAGTTAAATATCTACCAAACCTCGGCTCATTAACCATTACATTATCAAGTTAAAATCATGATGAGAATCATTTTTAGTAAAGGCTGAAAAAGTTCTACATTAAAATTTCACCTGTAGAATTTTGCAACAGACTTCTAGTTTTGCATGCCTGATGGGTTTCTAACCATAGCTGGGACTTTTTAGACAGAAAGTCACAGGGAAGCTCCACTGCAGTTTCAGCAAGGATCAGAAAATCTCATAAAATAGGATTAAAGATTGTGATGTACCAAACAGACCCAATCAATTCAGGTATCTGGTTCCAGGATATCAACAGTGAATACACATTGCATGTATATGCATGCAATGAGTCTTGTGTCAAGAACAACGTTATTTTTTCATAGCTTTGTTTTCTTGATAAGACCTATTCATGACCCTCAAGAACTAGACTGCTGAATCTCTGAATCAATGTATCACAACTTCTGTTAGCCATTGGCAAAGCCAAAACTGATTTTTTTGGGTGGGCAAAAGGTTAACATGGGTGGGTTATAGGCATGCAGGTCTGAGACCTACTAGTTGTATTCTTATTGATAAATAATGCCATATACTGCACCCTATAATGGCTTTCTAAGTAGTTTGCAACAGCCATTATGCATCATGCATGAAACGTAAAAATATTTTACCTCAATTATTTCAAGCACATACCAGCATTAAAAATTCCTTATTAATCTGTATTAATTTTTTATATTTATTGCAGTTTATAAATGAACAGGTATATCATGTAAAAAGCAAAGAAAACAATCAGATTCAATCATGTAATAAAACAAAAATTAATTATTATTTCATGAATCCTCTTTGCAGAAAGCCAGAAATCATAAAATATCATTAATCATCAGAACAGGTGCAGAGCAGAGCTAGGACAATTCACATTACTACTAACATGAAAAAATATTCAAATTCTGGTGACAGGTCAGCAAAAAATATCCTTCCATTGCTATTTTGTGAAGTAACACAAGCTCCTGCAAAGAAAGACATCTAGAACCTTGCCATACCATACAGTCACAGCACTGACTCTCAGGATTCAAATAACAGCAACCTTATGAAAAAGCAGCAATGCAAATACTACACCAGGGCCTAGAATATTAATACATCAGGTACTGGAGTAACAGAACAAGCTGAACTGCTACAGAGAAGCTACATGCAGGCGGAAATACTGCACTTCAGTCATACACACACAGGCAAAACGGAGACCGACCTCTACCTAACAAGAGAATACAAATTAGAAACAGAAACATGCAGACAAAACCAAAATAGAAAGCCTGAGAAATTAGTCTCTGAACTGAGGAATACTGAAGAAAGAGCAAAATACAAAAATATAAGGAATGCACATTCCAAAAATGGCATATTCGATTTGCTAAAATCTCAGATTTATTTATTTTTTTACCTTTGTTGTCTTATGTTTGTATTTTTCTAATCAGTTGGTCCTGATGTCTTTTTCCCATGTTGCTCATTTCCCAATTCCTTTTCAGTGTCTCTTCCCTTCCTCCCTCCCACACACACACACTTTCTCTCACAGACTCCCTCACATGTGCTCTCCCCCCCACTCACACGCTTTCATTCTCCCACCCCTCCCCCCCGGCTCCCATCCTCATTCACACATGCACTCATTCAAACTGCCATTCTCTCCCTCACACACGCAGGGTCTTTTCCTTAGGCATAGCCAAAGTCCTACTACCGCCGTCACGGGGCTGGGATCCCACGATGGCCTTGCAGCTCCAGCCCTCCTCGTCGCCGTCAAGGGGAAGGGATCCCGCGATGGCATTGCTCCAACAGGCCACTTCCAGTTGGGTGGACAGGGGTCCAAAGTGGGTGGGCCACTGCCCACCCGTGGCTATGCCACTGCTATTAGCAGTGGTGGTGTTAAATGGGGGGGGGGGGGGAATTATATATCTACCGTATATAGTTTGGAGAGAACCAGCTACGAGGTCAACAAATGTGGGTGTTGGGCAGGGGAAGATTCTTCACAAGCAACTGGTTAATGAGCCCATTCAATTGAAAGGCAACACTAGACCTGTTACTGACAAACAGAGACAGTGCCACTAAGTTTATGGTAACCTATTAGAACAACTCCATATCCGATGGGTTGGGAGCCAAGTTTTGATTTATTAATGCAAGTCCACTCTATTGCCCATCAGAATGCATTGGGATAAGAGTTATAAAATGAGGACTGATGACATGGAGACGGATTGTCAATGCCAAGTCTCTGCTGAGATCCCACCTTGAGAACTACTGAGTGCAATTTTGAAGATCACATCTACAAACGAATGTTTATAAGCTGGAGGCAGTTCAAAATGCTGCAGGGCTTGCAGTATAAGCCATACAGAGGGAAACTTAAGGAGCTAAACGTGCTCTCTAAAAGAGCATTTCCCCAAATATAACCATCGATGAATTTCTTTTTTTTTTTTTGCAATTATGGTTGGGAAGGCAGAAGAGCATTAAGAGAAGGGTCAGTTCATGCAGCAATGGCAGGATGAAGAATCGATCTCCACACAGGCCAGGAGAAGGAGGAAAAGTGCTACAAGAAGAGCTAGCTTGCTCAGAAACCAGTGGTTCTAGATGGGTAGGGAGGAGAAGAAACACTATGGGGCAGATTTTTAAAAAGTACGCGCGCGCGTACTTTTGTTCTCACACCTGAGAACAAAATCGGCAGCCTGCGTGTGCCGAGCCGTGCAGCCTGCCTCCATTCCCTCTGAGGCTGCTCCGAAATCAGAGCGGCCTCGGATGGAACTTTCCTTCTGTCTCCCCCCACCTTACCCACCCCCAGCTCTATCTAAACCCCCCTACCTTTATTATAAAAGTTACACCTGCCGGCCGGCTGCCAGCACACAATTACCCGGCCCGGGAGCAGTTTCGGAGGCCTCGGCCATGCCCCCAAAACGCCCCGGGGCCGGAACCACGCCTGCGGCCCCACCCCCGGAACACCCCCAGATGATGCACCGGCTGCGACACGCCCCCCCAGGAAAGCCCCGGGACTTACGCACAACCCGGGGCTTCCGCGCACCGCTGAGCCTATGCAACATAGGCTCGGCACGCGCAGGGGGTGGAAGGGGCAGCTTTTCGGGGGTTACGCGCGTATCTTACGCATGTACCCCTTTGAAAATCAGCCCCTATGGGAAGAGATGGTTCCTGCTGTGGACTATTATTTGAAGAGTAAGGTATAGAAAAGCAAAATGGTGAAGAGTTGTGGGACAGAAAGAGAGGCTGGGGAGCAAGCAGCATCACTACACGTGAGGTCATGTCATGACTACTGGCCAGCGTCCCAAACCTCACTCAGCAGAGAGCAGCCCTTCACCTCTGTGGCAGCATGTGGGGAATAGGAGAGAAGAGGGATGAGCTGAAGCAGACAAGAGAGCTACTCTACTCTCTAATTCAATTCACCCTCCAGTCTATTACAGAACAGGAGGGGAGAGGCTGAATATGGAGCAGACACAGCAGAGAAGAGCAAGAATCACTCACAGCCCTTCCACTCCCCAACAATTTGCAGCGAACAGGAGCAAAGGGCGAGGCTGGAGTGGAAAAAGGCTTAAAGCAAAGCAAAGCTAGTCTGAGTCATAATCCCTCACCTACCCTCCCACCACTGGTGCTGCCTTTCCCTAAGGACTTGAGGGAGGGGCTGAAATGGACACAGCAGCACAGCGATTAGGTTGGAGAGGGGGAAAGAAAGCACCAGGGATTAATCTAGGGAAGAGAGGAGAGTGAATTAAGCTGAAGAATAGGAGTTGTGAAAGAAATGGGGGCTCGTGCTGACATTAGAGAATAGAAGGGGGTGGATAAAGCATCCACAGGAGAAAGGTGTTAAGGATAGAAAGAATATCTGCATAAGGAAGTGGGGAAGAGGGAGAAAACAGCCCTTGCAGAAGGAATGGGGGGGCATGCAGGAACAAGGGGAGAGGATATAATGCAGGAGGAGGGAGTGAGAAGGAAGTGTGAGGGGAGGATAGCATAGATGGAGAAAAGTGAAGTGATGATATTGCCCAGGAGGAAGGATGAGAAGAGCAAGATCTCAAGATGAATGAGGACGGGGAGAGACTGCAGAGGGTCAAGAGGAGGTATACATAGGAGAACAGATTCTGGGAGGCAGGTGGGCTACAGAGCGTGCAGGGTGATTGGTCTTGGTGAGAAAGCACAGGAATAAGGAGAGAGAGCATAAGATGGAAGAAGAGAAGAACTGGCCAAAGGGAGGGAGGGAGAGTGCACAGGAGGAAGAGAGAGAGAGAGACACACAGGCAAGAGGAAAAGAAAGGCAGCACAGAAGAAATTGGATGAGGAGAAAGAAGAGGTACAGAACAGGTAGAAAGAGAAGGGGGAAAAACAGCAGAAAGAAAGAGGCAGAGAAATCCAAAAGAGAAAAGAAAAAGGAAGGTCACCAAAGAGAAAATTAAAAAGAAATAAAGACATAACCAGAAAATGAGAAAAGTGAAAGACATGCTGAATGAGAAAATTAAGTCAAACAAAGATTGGAAAGTATTTCATTGCCTAGAAGTGAATGAAAAATTTAACATTCAAAGTACCATGACCTGGATTTTATGTCCCACAAGGAGAATTTAGAAATAGAAAACTGCTGAATGCAATTGGTTGATTTTGCTTTACCTGGCACACAATTCCCTTTTCTGCAGAACATATCCTCCAGCCAACCCTGAAAGTCTGCACTACGTCCTTATATTTCATGGTAACAATGTGCTTACAGGTGTCAGGAAGTTACCAGTTTTGAGTGCAGATTAGTACAATTTCCTCTCTGATCTCCTAATAAATTGTCTGCTCTGCTACCACTTTAAATATATGTAAACAGAATTTTTATATGGATTTAAAATGTTTGTGTCATATCTCCCTTTCCTTTCTTTCTTCTGGAACAGATGTTCTCCCAACAAATTTGTTGGTGACATCAAGAGTGCAGCTACCTACTTTTGTTGTTTGACTATATTAACATTATATATTTGTTATTCCTATACGCACACACAGACAGCAAGAAGCAAAGAGAGAGAGAGAGGGAGGGAAAGTGGGGAAAAGAATGGAGTGCTCTTTTCTGCATGCTAGCTACAGAGATTTTTTCCCTCTTTCTATATATTTATATGAACAAGAGAGCTTTATTCTCAAACTCCCTTCCTGCCTACCTGTCAGAGGTGTTGCTAGATACTGAAAGATTTGAGACTCTGGTGTGCAAGAGTGCGTATTGGTGTAGCAGGGAGAAAGAGGCTGGTCCATAGACACACTGGCATCTCAAAATTTCTCAATAAGTAAAAATAAAGTTATTACAGGAGTTTAAAAAAAAAAACAAAACTTGTTTATATTTTCTTATTTTTAAAAAGATTGTACTTTAATTTGTAAAACATCACAAAATATTTGACTTGTACATAAATTTACAAATATTTTTTACAAAAACAGCAAATTTACATGTATTATTTTTCAAAACAGCATGTAAACAATATTTTTAATTATCAGGTCAATATCAAACAACAAGTTATCAGTGTTTTAAAGGAACAACATCGTAAAGTATTTGATGTCCTGACTAGTCATGTCAGTTGTATTATCTGACACACCGCAGCGCTCTGAGCAATCCTGTCAGTAAAATTACACGACAAGCCACTCCTGAACATTATAAACAGAACTCATAACTCTTGTTGTACTGGGCCACAGGCTGAAAAGTAATCAGACTTCCAGCAGACAAGGTAGGATCCAAACGTGGTGGCAGAATAATCCGGCATGCATAGGATAGACACTAAGGGTCCTTAAGGGGGGAAGGGAAGAGTTGCAAGAAGGCCAGAGATCAAGACAGATCAGCACAGTAGGCAGGCACAAAATGGGGAGACTGCCCACTTCTGTTTCATAAAAAAACGCACACGGCAGGGACTGGAGACTAAGCACTACAAGGCCAGAGGGTTGTACTGGCATTTACCATGTCCAGCAGTTGAAGTCATGAAGATGGTGTTACTGTTCATTATTATTTTTGATTACTCTCCCTTTCCACCATGGCTCACAAGGCTAGGTACAAAAGGGTCAGTTTTAGCTTATATATAACAAGCCGTTAAGCCCGTTAAAACGGGCTACATCCCTCTGTCTCTCACCTCCCCCTCATTCTCTCTCCCCTCACCACCCCCCTCCCCCACCCACTCCTCTCCACCCTCCCTCTCCTCTCACTCAGTCCCTCCCTCCCTCTCTCCCCCCTCTCCCTCACTCCCTCCCACTCAGTCCCCCCTCTCTCTCCCTCCCACTCACTCAGTCCCCCCTCTCCCTCCCTCCCACTCACTCAGTCCCCCCTCTCCCTCCCACTCACTCAGTCCCCCCTCTCCCTCCCTCCCTCCCACTCAGTCCCTCCCTCCCTCCCACTCAGTCCCTCCCTTCACCCGCCTCCATTTCCTTCCGACGCCGTACTCGCAACTCCTCGCAGCCCACCCCCACCTCCATTTCCTCCCGGCGCCGTAAGCGCGACTTCCCGCAACCCTCACCCGGCTCCATTAACTCCTCCCGCTCCTGCCGGCAGATCTCGGGGGGGGGGGGGGGTGTCACTCCCGCACGCGCGGCAGTGACCCCCCCCCCCCCCGAGATCTGCCGGCAGATCTGGGGAGGAGAAGCTACTTCTCCTCCCGCTCCTGCCGGCAGATCTCGGGGGGGGGGGGCGCGGGAGTGACACCCCCCCCCCCCGAGATCTGCCGGCAGATCTGGGGAGGAGAAGCTACTTCTCCTCCCGCTCCTGCCGGCAGATCTCGGGGGGGGGGGGGCGCGGGAGTGACACCCCCCCCCCCCCCCGAGATCTGCCGGCAGATCTGGGGAGGAGAAGTAGCGGCACCGCGCGCGCGCGGCGCCGCTGCTTCTCCTCCCGCTCCTGCGGCCCCACCGCCATTTTTTTTTTCTGACCGACGTCCTTGCCCGCACATGCGCAGTAGAGCTGCGCTCTACTGCGCATTTGCGGGCCGTCGGTCACAGGCCATTTATAAGGTAGATAAGGGGTGGGGGGAGAAATTTTATAACACCCCAGGTAACTTGCATGTTGCCAAAGGACATAAGTTATGCCAATTTTCATAAGGAGCACATTGCACAAAAGGCAGCAGTGAGCGTTATGTGTACTGAGATATTTTGTTTGATCTTTTCTTGTTACTTATGGTTTACTGTTTTTTGCTTTACATATTTTATGAAAGTATTGTATGAACTTGTTTTAATATTATGCTGTGCTTTACTCAGTGCCTAAATGAGTTATAAATTCTGCAAATAAAACACTTGTTAAAATAGTTTACTTAACTCACTTGAAACCATGATGTGATTTTTTTCTGCATGTTTATTAAAAAAAAAAAAAAATCACCACGGATTGAAAACACTGAGGATATTAATAAATGTTCAAATCAAATCTAACAACTCAGCAAGTCCTTCACCCTTCAGTAGTCTATATACCAATAAAAGTTCCCAGCTATCATAACTTGCCAGTTTTAATACAATAAATTCAGTATTGTGATTAGCTGCTGTTCCAACTTGATTTACAAGCAAAGAGGAACCAAATATCAAAGCAACTACTTCCATTTCTCCAGTCTTGGTTCTTGAATAAATGAATAGCCTGGTGGACACGAAGAGGGTCAGTTTCGAAAAGACATTTATGTGCATAAAGCATGACTTTATGCATGCAAATAGCTCCTGATAAAATCATGTGGATTTTGTGCACATAAAACTATGCACAAGTGAGTGTTCTGGGAGTGGAAATGGAATTTAAACACATACTTTGGCTTTTAAGAAGTATTTGTGTACAAGTTATGCATTGCAAAGAGCAGTTACTGTAACACTGTGCCAGTTATTTGAGATAATTGTCAAAGCAAGCTTTATGCACTTAGGGGTAGATTTTATAAATTTACGCGAGCAAAAGTATGCTGGATTTTATAAGATATGCGCGTAGCCGCACGTATCTTATAAAATCCGGGGTCGGCGTGCGCAAGGGGGTGCACATTTGTGCAACCGGCACGCGCCGAGCCCGGCGCGCGCTGCCTGTTCCCTCCGAGGCCGCTCCGAAATTGGAGCGGCCTCAGAGGGAACATTCCTTCCACCTCCCCTCCCCCTACCTAACCCACACCCCCGGCCCCATCTAAAAACCCCCCCTACCTTTGTTGGCAGATTTACGCCTGCCGAAATCAGGTGTAAATCTGCGCGCGCCAGCGGGCTGCTGGTGCGCCATCACCCGACCCAGGGGCTGGTCCAGAGGCCTCGACCATGCCCCGGGCTGGCACCACGCCCCCGGACCCACCCCAAACCACCCCCTGACCCGCCCCCTCCCGCCCCTTTTACTAAGCCCCGGGACTTACACGCGTCCCGGGGCTATGTGCGCGCCGGCGGCCTATGCAAAATAGGCGCGCGAGTGCCCTGCGCGCGTAAATCCGACCGGATTTACGCGCGCAGGGCTTTTAAAATCCTGCCCATAAGCCTTAGTTTTACAATTCACACAACTAGAAGGTGCTTCACAGAATAAAAATGAAATAACGGGACATAAAAATAAGAATAAAATACATACAAGGCTAAACCATAAAAACTATAAGCTTCATACAAATAATAAAAAAAAGTGTTCCAGCATCTAATACTTAAGACACTTCTTGTAAAAAATAAATAAGGTAGTCAACCAATATCAGAAGATAGTAAAATAACTTATACAATCTAAGAACTAAAAACAGCCCCAATGAAAAATGAAAAGCCAGATTAATCATCTAGCAAAATGACAAAAGGCATGAGCTTTTGAAGACAGAATCCACTTCCTTAGATGTATGCCCTAGGAAAGCTCTATAAAGTGCCACTCGCCTCTTGTCATTTCTGCTACACTAGACTAACGTCTACCCCCTGAACATTTTCATCTAGCAAAAAAAAACAAACAAAAAAAACCCTCTCAGGTTAAAAAGTTCAAAAATATGCTAATTGCAACCATGCTAGTGCCTACCTGAAAACTCGTTATCGTGTGTTATTTTACAAAGTACCTGATTCAGGAAGGATTTTTCTCAGACACAAAATGGGAGGAAAGCCTTAATGAATCTGGCCAAAAAAGAGCAAAAGGTACACAAATTATGGGACCTATTTACAAAAAAGTGTTACAGGGCCCCTGTATTTTTTTCTCTCTCTAGTCATTTTTTTAACTGTACATTTATTCTGAACAATTCAGGTCAAAGAATTTTAAAAAGTCAAACACAGGATTATTGCACCTGTACCAGAATGGTCCTTTATAAATAAATATCTTTTGTTGTGGCTAGCCTTCTACAGTATTGATACAGACTGGCATATTCAGCAACCAGTCACACTCATGCATTTAACAAGGCAAAAAAAAAAAAAAAGCGCAATTTGACCTTGATATATAAAGGCTGTAAATCAGACCCTTTACAATCAGTAAAACCCATGCACCCTCTGCATCTTAGGGAACTGATTTTCCCAGCTTGATGGTCTACAATCCATACTTCAGCTGCTACAGTGCAACAAGTCACAGGCTCCGGAACAAAACAAAATCACTGGAAACTTAATTGAAAAAAAAAGTCATTGACTGGGGGGAGGGGGGACGGGACATCTAACCATGTTGTTCCTTTTGGAAATAAACAAGGATTAACCAATAACATTAATACTTTCTAGTGCTGCTGAATAGTGCTACAAATGCCATTCTATAAGATGCATGCCCAATAAATCAAGGACAGCACTGGTTTTATTCATCATTAGTTTTTACTGAACTGGGACTGCAGCTGGGAGCTCACTGTTTTCTTAAGAGAGGCAATGATTAACCGGGACCAGGAAGCTGTCTGCCAATACGCTCCTAATCTAATAATACACTCCTAATCTAATAAATACCAGAGCTGCCGCTGGCCGGGCCATCGGGAGACCGATTTGCATTTGCTGTGCGGGTACTGAAACCAGGTTTTAGCTCTGGGGGTTATCGGTCCCCTGCTCAGCTCACAATGATTCAGTCGCTGCTTGCGGCAGAGGACAAGGTCGGGGGAGGCAGCATCCGCACAGGGGAGAAAAGTTTTTGCTTTCCAAGGCGGGTGCCTTAAGGAATTGGCGGACGTGCCGAGAAGCGCAAGGGAAGCTGAGAAAGAGCAAACTCCTGCTTTCTGTCACCAGCGAGGTTTTCGAGGAATTAGGGGGGGGAGAGAGAGAACATCTGCAGCGTTTGCTCTAGGAACACAGGATAATTAAGCAAAACTAAAGCGCCCTAAGGGCTTTTCTGTTTGTCCTTACCTTTAGAGGAACAGGCGCTTATGACATTGCTGGAGAGTTGAAAGCCATTCAAACTGAATAAGAGAAAAGGGAGATTGCTCCAGACGCAGGTTCCCATTTCCAAAGCCCACGCTCAGTGCCTGGGTCAGGACGTCCTACCGAGGTCGCCTCGCCCCGCAACCTCCTCAAACCCTGAACCTGAGTGAGGCTCGGCCAGCAGACATCTCTCCTCTTCTCAGCCAGACCTACCCCCCCATCCTCGCCTTCCAACCCCTCCTCCTTCCCTCCAGTCCCGCCTCTTTCCGCGCTTGCTCCGCCTCACGCTCCCTCATCCTTTACTCTTGCTCCCTCCTCGGCCCATGCGATCCTCCCACCTCCCCGCCCCCTCAGTACCTCCTTTTCCCGTTTCTCCCGCCGCCTCTTAACCGTAACATCGCCTTTTTTTTTCCAGCCTACATTAATATGCAAGGGAGCGGAGAAGAGAGCAAAGCACCTCCCAGAGAGCCTCCTCTTCCCGCACTTCACGTCTCAATCCCTCCGTCGCCCCGCCTCCGTGTCCCCTGCCCCTCAGCCGCGAAACCTTCCTTCACATTACTTCCTCCTGCTACTCCGGGGCGTGATGTCTGAAAAAAAAAGGGAGCGTCCGCCCAGGATCTGGACGGGCTAAGATCGCCTTCGCATTGTGCCAGCGGGCAGGTTGCGTTCAGTTAGGTAGCGCTCAGAGCAGCGTAAATCCCATTTGTGACCGCCATTGCCTCCGGAACAAACTTACAGGTAGATTTCCTAAAAGCGGCCAGCAAGATTTTGGGGTAGGGAATCTGACGCTCTATATAGCTCCCACTGTAAGAGGGGCACTTTGAACTCAGGGTGAGGTTTTTTTTTTTTTTTTAAAGGGTCTGTAGACCCTTGTAACACTGCCCGTCAGCCTGATTTGAAAGCGCCCCTCTTATACGGGCCGATACAGAAAACTTCGCGGGAGAGCGCCCAGGCCACTCTCCTGGGTGCGGGATCCAGTAAACACATTTATGTAAATGAGGGGCCCCCGCGGAAATTTATGTAAATGAGGCTCATCCCTAGCGCCTCGTTTTTGACGGAAGCGGCGGCTGTCAGCGGGTTTGACAGCCGCCGCTCAATTTTTCCGGCGTCGGTTCTCGAGCCCGCTGACAGCCACAGGTTCGGAAAACGGACGCCGGCAAAATTGAGAGTCCGTCTTCCAACCCGCGGACACATTTAAAAACGTTTTTTTTTTTTGTTTACAATTTTTTTTTTACTTTTGGGGCCTCCAACTTAATATCGTTATGATATTACATCGGAGGGTGTACAGAAAAGCAGCTTTTCCTGCTTTTCTGTACACTTTCCCGGTGCCAGCCGAAATTAACGCCTGCCTTTGGCTGGCTTCGCTACACATTTTGCTTTCTGTATCGCGCGGGAATGACTTAATAGGCCCGTGGTGAAAGGGACCCTATTACAGGACGTTCAATTTGCAGCCCTGGCCGGGGTACATATACATCTGCGTCCCTGAAAGGGACCTTCACTTTACGATTACAACACGTCGCGGCAGAGGGCAAGTACTTTTAAACCAAAGACTTGCCGCGCCATTTTGCAACTATTCTCAAGTTAAGTATTAACACTAACTTAATCACTAACAGCAACCAATGATTAAATCTCATAGCACACAGAAGCTTATGCCGCTCTGCTACGTTACCTGATTATCTCATCAGGAACCTGGTGCCTTATGAAGGTTGCTTAGAAAAGCAGTAATTGTTCTATATACAGTGGGAAATTAATATATATTAGTTTTTTTTTGGGGGGGGGGGGGGGTTGTACGCGGGCTAACAGTACACTCCGCCGGAGCGCACTTTACTGTGTCAGCCCAATAGTGGGGGATATATAGAGTGCCAGATTGTCTCTGTCTCTCTCTCGGGGTCATTTGTGCCAGTACGCACCTAAAGGCTCCACGCATACCCGCAGCAGGGGTATTTTAAATGATACATATGTATCTGCACGCAAGATATAAAATGAAGCGTACTGCCTGCCCAATATGTGTGTGCTTATGGGCGCACAAACGCTTCTTTTGAAATGTATCTGTTAGACCGTGAGCTCCCTGGGGCTAGGGAAATACTTTGACGTGCCAAACAGCAGAAAATAAAAACCTAAATCGATAAGTTCTATAAGTTTTTTGATGGCTAGTTGTGTTGGTGTAAATCCATGTTAAGACAGGCCTCCCCACTCTATCCACCTCCCAGCACCCCCCTTTCCCTTCCCCAGTAGGCACTGGGACAGTTGTTCAAAACCCAAAGTTTGTTCATTGAGCAATAACCTAACCCTAACCTGCAACAGAACCAAAAACAGTGGTCACATATTGGCCACGGCTATCAGTAAAGTGTTACCTAACCGAAACCCCCATACCCGTGCTAAACGCAGCATTTGCAACCACAGAGGCGTTCCTTTTGTTATCAATATCATCTTTCTCATCATTTATTTATTTTTCTTTCCACCTCGCATCCCCTCATTGAGCCGTACTGTGCAAGAGGTTTGGGGATGGGACTGTGCTGTCCCCCCCCCCCCTTTACCATTTATTTATTATTTCACCACACCCCCAGGCTAGCCGAATCCCGGCCTGAGTTATTTATTCTTGTTTACATTATATTTACCTACTTGGGAGCTGTTTGAAATGGACCAACACCAGCCCAGGTGTCCTTCCTATCCAATGGCACCTGAGTGCCCCCATTTTCATCTTCCTTTTTGGCTTGTGAGCTGCCGCCACAGGAGGGACCTAGTAACCCCTTACTAGGGCCCGACCCCCACGCCCCCAGCTAGGATTTCATGAAAGCTTCAATTCCCATCTGGAAATTTAAATTGGAAATGTCCAAAGCTATGTCCCTCCTAAATAAACTTTCCTATTGGGATGTTATTTTCCCAGGCTGTATCTGAGCCCGTCCAGCTCTCTCACATAACTTCTTTGTTCACTTTTTCTCCCTTTTCTCTATTCCTTTTTTGCTCTTGGCCCCTTACCATTCTAATCTAAGGTTGATACGGGACCAGACGATCAACACATCCTGTCAGCTGTGTCCCAGTCACAATTTTGCTTCTTTTTATTGTTATCAGGTTGATTGCTTTTTGTGATACCAAATCATTATCCCCCAAATGTATGATGATAGTATCAGGCTTAGGGTGTGCCCTGGCCACCTGCAAATGCCTAGGAACTAGCTTGTTCCCCTTTTATTCCTCTCCATTCCATTCATTTTATGATTGCCTTTTCTTGAGGTATGCTCAGTCCTTCACCACGTGCCACCTGATCCCAGCCATGCTCTTTTCCTTGTCCAATGTAAAAGGCATGACCATGTTCTGGCCACTGTTCAAAGCTGTCCTTTGCTCTGTAATCTAAGATAAAACATTAATTTCCAGTATTGCTCACCCCTCACAAAGCTTTGGAATCTGTCTTATTTCCAGCATCTAATTTGTTGCATCTGCCTGTGTTCTGTACCCAATTCCTTAAGAACAAAAGAACATAAGAAATTGCCATGCTGGGTCAGACCAAGAGTCCATCAAGCCCAGCATCCTGTTTCCAACAGAGGCCAAACCAGGCCGCAAGAACCTGGCAATTACCCAAACACCAAGAAGATCCCATGCTATTGATGCAATTAATAGTAGTGGCTATTCCCTAAGTAAACTTGATTAACAGCAGTTCATGGACTTCTCCAAGAACTTATCTAAACCTTTTTTTAACTCAGCTACACTAACTGCACTAACCACATCCTCTGGCAACAAATTCCAGAGCTTAATTGTGCATTGAGTGAAAAAGAATTTTCTCCGATTAGTCTTAAATGTGCTACTTGCTAACTTCATGGAATGCCTCCTAATCCTTCTATTATCCGAAAGTATAAATAACCGATTCACATCTACTTGTTCAAGTCCTCTCATGATCTTAAGGACCTCTATCATATCCCCCCTCAGCCATCTCTTCTCCAAGCTGAATAGCCTAACCGCTTCAGCCTTTCCTCATAGAGGAGCTGTTCCATCCCCTTTATCATTTTGGTGCCCTTCTCTGTACCTTCTCCATCACAACTATATCTTTTTTGAGATGTGGCGACCAGAATTGTACACAGTATTCAAGGTGTGGTCTTACCATGGAGCGATACAGAGGCATTATGACATTTTCCATTTTATTAACCATTCCCTTCCTAATAATTCCTAACATTCTGTTTGCTTTTTTGACTGCTGCAGCACACTGAGCCAACGATTTTAAAGTATTATCCACTATGATGCCTAGATCTTTTTCCTGGGTGGTAGTTCCTAATATGGAACCTAACAGTATGTAATTACAGCAAGGGTTATTTTTGCCTATGTGCAACACCTTGCATTTGTCCACATTTAATTTCATCTGCCATTTGGATGCCCAATCTTCCAGTCTTGCAAGGTCCTCCTGTAATGTATCACAATCTGTTTGTGATTTAACTACTTTGAATAATTTTGTATCGTCCGCAAATTTGGTAACCTCACATGTCGTATTCCTTTCCAGATCATTTATATATATATATATTGAAAAACACTGTTCCAAGTACAGATCCCTGAGGCACTCCACTGTTTACTCTTTTCCATTGAAAATTGACCATTTAATCCTACTCTCTGTCTTTTAACAGTTTGTAATCCACGAAAGGACATCGCCTCCTATCCTATGACTTTTTAGTTTTCTTAGAAGCCTCTCATGAGGGACTTTGTCAAACGCCTTCTGAAAATCCAAATACACTACATCTACCGGTTCAACTTTATCCACTTGTTTATTAAGATGGCGCCGGCCATCTTAATAAACAAGTGGGTTGTTTTTTTTTCGGCTCGGGACAGCCGAAAAAAAAAAAATGTCCGGACCACGGGAAACGGAATTTCCCACGGGTCCACGATACCGAAACTGGAACCGATTCCGGCACTGGATTCACATCTCTCTTATCTACTGTATACAAATCCTTATAATACTGATAAAAAAACTTGGCTTATTTCCCCAGTAGAATGCACCAAATTCCCACTCCCACCTCGCATAACAGTAATATAAGTTTTACCTGCCCTACGTTTAATTAAATTAGCCATCATTCAACCAGGTATATTACCATATAGAAAAAATTTGCGTTTCTAATAAAGCATACTTTTTTCGTGTGCTGGCGCTCAAAGTATTGTAGTTTAACTTGCATCACTAGGTATTGTGACTTTGTATGCAGGGTTGGATGGCTGTAAGAAGATTTTTTTAGGGAGCTAGTTAAGATTTCTGGAAGACATTGTGAGCAAAAGTGGGGTTAGCTTATGGATCAAAACAACTCCCAATAAATCGATAAATTTGGATCAGTATGTACATTGCACATATCTTAGCACAGCTTAAGCATAAGAATTATTAAAGCCTGAAATACTGTCTCAATACACTTTCTCTGGCTGTTACTGATGAGCTAATAAGTTAGGTGCAACAGATATTTGTTTACTCTATCATTTGTAGTTCTAAGAGATAACATTGATGAGAGCTAGCATTCAGGAGACTAGTGCAGGATATCTCCCTAATAGCTATAACCAAGAGTTATAAATCTTACTGTAACTGTTAGTCTTAATTACCATAGCTTGACAACTGCAGAGTGGCCTAGTGGTTACAGCAGTGGGCTATGAACCAGGAGACCAGGGTTTGAGTCCTGCTGTTGCTCCTTGTGACCTTGGGCAAGTCACTTTACTCTCAGGTACAAACTTAGGCCTGGATTTATCAAAGTCCACTAAATATTGCATGCAATAGTAAGAGGGGTGTGTTTTATGATAATAGGCAGTTTATTGCAATTTGCGCTAATACCTATGCGAAGCGCAAATTACAATATAGAAAATATAGGTATTACTACTGTATTTTATCATACATCTACAGGGAAATTTAAGGTAAAATGTCGCACCAATTAACAAAGCTTGAGGTCTCATTAGGAGGAAGGCCTTCCTTCTTTTTTGGGTTTCACGAGAAATATCAGGAAAAGCTCTAACATTGCATCCCAAAAAAGTAACATTTCTATTTCTAAGTCATAGTCTTAATAACCAATCTTTATCAGGTTCTAAAACCAAAGTAACAATTAATGTTGCTGGCTCTGCCAAATCTGTGTCAGAAGATTCTAAAATCGCTGATATATTTAAAGGTTGTTGGTGGACCGGAGCAACTGTCCCTTCCCTTCGTTCCATCGGTATCCTTGGCTTTGGAATATAAAAAATCTTGGCTATTGGTGGTAGCTCTTGTTCTTCAATTTGTAAAATTTCCTTCATATATCTTTTAAATACATGAATTAAGAGGAATTTTAGGGAAATTTATAAATCTTAAATTTCTGTTCTTTGTCAAATTTTCAAGATTCTCCATTTTCATAGCAAGGTATTTCTTATCTCGTATAATTGTTGTCTGAACCATTGAATGTCTTTTATCTTTTCTCTATTTGACACGATTTGCTGCTCCAGATCAATATCGGCAGTATTTAGTATTTTAACCTGATCTTCCAGGGTTTTAATCTTTTCATTTATTGGGGAAATTAGATGCAAAATAGAAGATCTCATCTCTATTATCGTTTCCCAAATAGTCTCTAATGAGAAAGTTTCAGGTCTTACCACCGCTGGTATTTTCAAAGTTGGTGTGTCTCCAGTAAGCCCAGTTGGGTCACCCATAGGCGAATCTCTCTCACTTCGGATAAAACCTTGAGCTGTTCCTGGGCTGTCTGCTTCGGTCGAGGCCCCGTCGGTCCCTTCCAGGTTCCGCCCTCCGACACTTCGGTCTACTGGCGTTCCCCCTGCTTCACAGGCAATCCTCCTTTCCGCAGGATTCCTCAGCGGCATCCCTTCTGCGGGGCTTAAAGGAGATATTGAGCTAGGGAGAGAGGGGAACTCTACTTCCCCTCCCCCACTCTGCAGTGGCTGCTGTGCTCCCGCTATCAAATCTCCGCATATGACATGCGAGTCCATGGGTCCGAGGACTGGCGTAGACACGGAGGCTGCAGGGTAAGGCACACCCCGTGATTTGCACTTTCTCCCCATGGAGGAAAAACGTTTGCAGGAAAAAGTTAATTTATCCCATGGAACTCAGATGCCAATCAGCCTACTGAGTGGCCATCTTGGATCTGTTTAGTAGTTTTAAGCTCCCGGAGAGCCAGTCTAGCTGTCAGGGCCCTTGCTACAACCATGGGGGGGAGGGGGGGAGAGAGAGCCTAACCATAATCCTCTCATCCTAGGTAGGTAGGTATTTATATCTCTATAGGAGGCCCACCTAGTCACTCGAGGTGAGGTTTAGGTATTAGTGTAGGGGTTAGGGGCCACTTTGACATTCAAAGTGAGATGTTCGAACAGAACAGTGCTCTCTTGTGAAGATTTGATCACCTTCGGAGTGAGGAAACTCACCCAAAGGTGAGATGTGTGCAATGTTCACTGAACCTAGCTTGATGTTACCCAGGTAGAGAGTCCATCAAGCTAGGTTGAGAGAACATTGCACACATCTCATCTTTGGGTGAGTTTCCTCACTCCGAAGGTCATCAAATCTTCACAAGAGAGCAATGTTCTGGTCGTACATCTCACTTTGAATGTCAAAGTGGCCCCTAACCCCTACATTAATACCTAAACCTCACCTCGAGTGACTAGGTGGGCCTCCTATAGAGATATAAATACCTACCTAGGATGAGGGGATTATGGCTAGTCTCTTTTTCTCTCTCTCTCACATGGTTGTAGAAGGGCCCTGACAGCTAGGCTGACTAAAAACATTGCGATAGCCTTGGCCACAAATCCCACCCAAAACTCCTATTTTTCTCATTTGCATCGCACCATGTGTTATGATGCTTTTGCATGAGTTAAAGGTGCTTAACGCATGCGAAAACACCATATAGCACTTTGATAAATGACCCCCTTAGATTGTAAGCCCTCTGGGGATAGGGAAATACCTATAGTACCTGAATGTAATTCACTTTGAAGCACTGAAAAAAATGCAAAAAGTGGAATATTAATCTAAATAAATAAATAAACTATGAGTGCAAATTGAAACACCTAACTTGCAGACACTGGACTAAAGCCAGAGACAATAAGATATATAAAGCTGTGTACAACAGTGAGTTGTTGAATAAGCGTGAACAAGAGTGCGAATAGCTTCTATATGTGGAGTTCCAGGCATTGTACAGTCCTTTGTTTCGCGAATACACAATTTCATAGCAAGGACTACCTATGAGGAGAGTATTCTTTGTATAATACCTTTTCTTTATTCTTATCTCTGTGATTGCAATCTTATTTATTTGATTAATCTAAGTAATGCCTACTGTGATGTGTGCTTGTACTGATATTCATTATATTGTTTTTTTCTTTGCTGATTTCATACCATATATTTACAACATTTAGTAAACTAAGTTTTGCTTTTACCAGACTGTGTGTAGAGTGTTATATGACGTAATATATATATAACCACACAGCCTACGTTTTACAGTGGCTGTGAAATAAAACTTTGTCTCTTCCCAGTTGACCCTCCAGTCTCAAAATCTCTCTAGCTACCATTTGCTTCTTGTGGGCCATATAAGCCATGATGTGTCCCCTAAGTACGGCCTTAGCTGTTTCCAAAAATAATGGTGGTTCCGAACGATGTTGGGCATTAAATATATCAAAAGCCTCCCATTTTTCCTTAAAATATTCCCAGAATATGTTGTCTTTGTATAAGAAAAGAGGAAATCTCTGGGAACTTGATTCATTGTATGAAGCCAAACCCTCTAATTCCTGAAATTTCCAGCTGCCCTCTTTCCACTTTAGATACCTGTGAAAAACTGACCTCTGTTAATAGAAGATAATCTATTCTAGAATAAGTGTCACGTGCTCCGGAAATATGTCTAAAATCCTTCTCCCCTGGGTATAAACACCTCCAAATATCAACCAAACTGAGGGAAGCACAAAGATAAGGAATGTCCCGATTATAGGCTATGGCCAGGACCCTTATAAATGAATTCAAGTGATTATGCATGATACTCAAGAAACAGCACTGGAATCCAAAGTTGTCCAGTTATACTCTAGAAGAGGCACAGTTTAGGCATTAGCAGAACCGAGTTCTCCACTTCTCCACAGGGCCTTGTGAAAGCAACTGTACCCCTATTCTGGAAAAAAAACAAAAACACACCTCTTGATGGTAAGATGGTAATGTAGTCACTGTGTATTTTCAGTTCCCAATTCCAATGTCCAAGGGTGCCAACTGTAATGGTGCCACCAAATGACATCCAGAGGGGAAGGACATTTGGTGACTATCAACTTTAGCCAGGGACCTAAGAAGCGAAAGGCTTGCATCCCTGTGCCAATCCACTAAATCATCCCTTCCCCAAATTACACAGTTAGGACAGTTTGAAAAGAACATATTAGCAGTGCTGATTTTTTTGAACTTGCTTCCTTTTTCCCATTGCAGCTGGAGTGAAAGGTGAAGGCCACCTCTGGCTGCGAACTGGCACCATTATTATTATTATTATTATATTTTAAATGACCATTGTGTATTAGCACTGTACAAAGAAGCAGCACGGTGAGGAAGCATACGCTAGGGTGCTAATTTATATTCTATGTGTCAGTTTTATAGTTCATATTAGGTTCCAATTGTTTGGCTAAGTTCAGACCCAGCTGGAGAAAAGGAAGGAGGTCAGGAGCAGGCAGGCTCAGCTTTCACTTAAAATGTAAAGGAATAAAACCCAGTCTTTTCTTTTTAACCATATTTATTTCAAACCCTGTTTAAAATTGTTTACAAGTAGCAAGGCCAAAATTCAAAGCCATCTAGCTGGATGACTCACCAGTTATCTAGCAAACGGGTGATCCGGCTGAAGGCAGGATATGTAATGGGCATTTCGGGAGCATTCCAAGGCAGGGATAAGTTAGCCAGGTTACTCATCTGGCTAACTCTGATATTAGAAGTTAGTCAAATAAGTCTTTCGGCTAACTCTAAGTGCTGCAGCAGGTCTAAAGTTATCCAGACTCAGATAACTGAGGAGTTTGGACCATTTTTAAGCAGACAGTATGAATTCTCAGCAAGTGATGTTTCCTTTGGGGAAACCATGTTATTCCAAGGAAATGTCATCAAGTTATTCTACTCAAAAAAAAACAAACAAACCAGAAGTGAAGAACCTGTGCTTTATCAACTAAATTTAATTATGTACACCAACAGCAATACATTAAGGGGTAGATTTTAAAAGGGTGCGTGCGGGTGGGCATACACGTGCACGCACTACCCGGCACACGCACATGAACACCCAATTTTATAACTTGCGCGCGCAAGGGGGTGCACGATTGTGCACCTTGCGCGTGCCAAACTGCGCTGCCTTTCCCTGTTCCCTTCCCCCTAGCCTGACCTTCCCACCCCTTCTCCTAATATTCCCACCCCAGCCCTACTCTAACCCCCCCAAAAGTTTTATCATGCCTTTTGTGCCTGCCCGGAGGCAGGCGCAGGTTGCGTGCGCCGGCAGCCTGCGGGCATGCGATCCTCCAACACAGTGGCAATGGCCGCTGTGTTGGAGGCCTCTGGCCCTGCCCCCGGACTGCCCCGCTCATGCTCCCTCCCCTTTAAGTAAAGCCCCAGGACTTACACGCGTCCTGGGGCTTTACGCGCGTCACCAGGCCTTTTTAAAATAGGCCCGGCACACGTAACCTTTTTAAAATCCGGCCCTAATATATTTAGCGTGGTATAAAAATGAATGTGCCTAACCAGACATATAGATGTTGAAATGGCCCTGTAATTTAATATATCTGAATTTGCATATAAAACCCTACATTTGCAGTTCTTCTTAAATCCTTCTTCCGGTTTTAAATCACATACACTTGAACGATTCACTTGTACCACTTAAATTAAGGGTCCCTCAAGATCTTCGTCGATGTTCTAACTAGTCCCACAGATTCTTCATAATTAACCAGAGAACCTTATTGTCCAAAGTTGGCTTATGACGACTCTGGGAGACCAGTTGGAAAGTCGATGAAGAGGTACTTGCGGGGTTGATGTTCTTGGCTCATGAGGGCCTGAGACGAATGTGCAGCCTTCAGAACCACCAGCTAAGCGCAGGGGCCTGCAGAAACCTCAGCGCAATTGCAGACAGCCCCTGTGACTGGAAGATACCGTCGCTAGGGGGAGGGGTGTTATGTATGCAGCGGGGGGAGGGGGGTGTACTCTAGTTATATGGAATGTTCTGATTCTGTGCTAGACAATCTCTTGATCCTGTCTTTTTTTTCTGGCCGTGCAACTCTCACCTTAGTGGCTGCTGGTGTGAAGAATAAAAGTTGGTTAATATCTGCTGGTTCCAGCTAATAATCTACAAGAGACAGCGGTGGATGCTGAGCTGAGCTGCTGCCACAGAAAGTGAGAAAGAGAGAGCAAAAGCCGTGAAATTATATTTTGTAATTTTTATTTACACACACACACACACACACTATTCAATCCAAATACATTTATTGCATGTTAGATATTTATTTCAATAATAAGGTATTATTTTAAAAATAGGAAAAATCTAAAACTTTATAAAGGAGGGTGACTAGGGTGGATAATTCTGTATATCTGCCCCAGGTGCAGAAAAAGCTTGTCCTGGCACCGAGCACACAAGCAGTGAGGATCAGCTCTGATTCCTTGTGGAGTCCGCTGCCACTAAACATGACATTTGATCTGCTTGCTAAACATAAACTTTTATTTTCTCTTACCTTTTTAGTGTGTCCAGTTGCCTTTGAATTATAATTGACAATTATCTGCGATATTGTGGCAATTCCTTCTCATTTATCAAAGTCTCCATCAAGCATATTATTATTAATTACTCTTGATATACTTCTCGGTGAGAGTCACAACTAAGGGCCTCATTTTCCAATATTGCAGTGGTAACGCATGAGGGGGCGTGTCCCATGCAAATAAGGCATTTTTCGTGCAGCGGGGAAACATCGCGTCACGCGATGTTTTCGCCATTTGCGGAAATGGATTCGCAAATCGCGAAAACATTGTGTACCGCAATAAAACAACCAATGAATCTTCGCAGTACACGAAAGTGTCCAAACAGCCTATTTTGAGAGAGAGAGAGCCTTGCTATAGTGCCTATGCCCTAGACATATTTGTATCCCTATGGGAGGGCCACCTATTAACTTGAGGTGGGGATTAGGTATGAGCGTAGGGGGTTGGGGGCCACTTTCACATTCAACATGAGACGTACGGAAAGAACAGTGGTCTCTAGTGAAGATTTGCTGGCCGTCGGAGTGAGGAAACTCACTCCAAGAAGAGATTTGGGCAACGTTCTCTCAACCTAGCTTGTTGTTGCCCAGGTAGAGTGTCCATCAAGCTAGGTTGAGAGAACGTTGCCCAAATCTCTTCTTGGAGTGAGTTTCCTCACTCCGACGGCCAGCAAATCTTCACTAGAGACCACTGTTCTTTCCGTACGTCACATGTTGAATGTGAAAGTGGCCCCCAACCCCCTACGCTCATACCTAATCCCCACCTCGAGTTACTAGGTTGCCCTCCCATAGGGATACAAATACCTGTCTAGGGCATAGGCACTATAGCAAGTCAGTCTCTCTCTCTCTCTCTCTCTCTCTCTCTCTCTCTCTCTCTCTCTCTCTCTCTCTCTCTCTCTCTCTCTCTCTCTCTCTCAAATAAGCTGTTTGGAATTATCTCCTGCAGTAACTCCTTGGAAAATGACCCCCTAAGTGCTTTAAATGTACAGGGCTTTGGCATTATTTCCTTTTGTATCTCATGATCATGTATCGTTATTGGCAATAAAGAACTTGCACCAGATATTTTACATTTTTTATTATATTTCACTGAGGAGCATTACACCCCGTTATTACAATTTTTAGCTATGTAGTTAAGTTATTTAGTAATATTTTCTTGATATATGTCTTTCAGTGTATACATTCCACTAAAAAAAAAAAAAAAAAAAAAGTACAAAATAAGGAGTGATGGAATTATTCAGGCACTTCTTTGTTGCACACATATTTACAAGCCATGGGCCTGATTCATCAAGGGATTCTGTTTGGGTTAAAAGAAGAACCTCACGGATTCAAATGCTATATAAACATCCTGTGAGAAAGCAATGCAATTTACAAACAAAACACTGAACAAGATTCGGCATTAAATGTTAAGATTCCTTCACAGAACTGCACATATTCCTGAGAAAGATCTGTAAAACATGAAATTTTTACATTTGCATTTCCTTACACACTACTTCTGCAAAGAACCTATTCAGTCGCTGTTCCACTGATTGCACAAAAGACATGCAGCGAGTTCTGCATCCAGTGGGAATGCATGGTATCTTCCTGAAATATCTGCAAAGCAAGCGAGGTGCAAGGCAGGCATTAAAACGTGTCGTTCAGTTTTACTGTTATTACTTATATGACGATAGGAGTAGACTTCATGCGTGAGTCATATAACAAAACATTACCCAATCTGGTCTTCAGAGCTGTAGAGCAAAGGCAGCATTTTAAAAACAAGATAAAGCAATTATTCATAAAAATCAGAACAGACCTTAATGTATAGCATTTGGTTGTTTTTTTTTGCAAATTTGTAATATCAAAGACTAAGAGAGCTCGGTCCTCCAGAATTCAGAGTTGTGCAAGAAGTTATGGAGTCAGGGTTTTTTTTTTTTTAATTCTTTATTTATTAACTTTTACTTTACAAACCACATACCGTATTTTTCGCTGCATAAAATGCACCTGACCATAAGACGCACCTAGGATTCAGAGGGGGAAAATTAAAAAAAGAAAAAAAAATGGTGTGCTAAACTGGCTCTGTTCCCGGGCGTCTGTGCGTCTTATGGAGCAAATTAGGGGAAGGCATAAAAAATTTTGTTTCTCCCCATTTCATTTCCGGGTCTGGGGAGGGCCATTTCGGTCCATTCCCCAAATCAGAAAACTTTTATCGTTCTCTTTCTGTGGGGAAAAAAAACACAACCCCCTCCCCCCATCCCAATCCTTTAAATTTAATTAACTACAACCCCCCCCCTCCTGACCCCCCCCCCCCAAGACCTGTCAAAAGTCCCTGGTGGTCCAGCGGGGCTCCTGCACTTGAGCTGTCGGCTACCAGTAATCAAAATGGCGCCGACGGCCCTTTGCCCTTACTATGTTACAGTGGCCGCGGGTAGTTAGTTTTTTTTTTTTTATATTCGCTCCATAAGATGCAGACATTTTCCCCCCCCACTTTTGGGGGAAAAAAAGTGCGTCTTATGGAGCGAAAGGGTAGTTTGTTACAGAAATCCATGGAAAAACACAATCATTCTTATGAGGTCTAATAAATTATATGATCAAGGTATAATAACCAATCCACTTCCCAGCAGAATACATTTAGAAATAGGGGGAGGTAGATGTCATTTAAAGGGAGTTTCTTTTACAAGGAAAAGATAAGAAAAGGGTAAAAGGCTTAGAACAGTCATCCAGGGTTATCTATTTTCATGTGCTCAACAGGAAAGGAGTAGCAGGTCTCTTAGATTCCACAAAGACTTTTAACTGTTCAGTGGTAAAGAAAATAAAACATTCGTCCCCTTTCTTGATTATACATTTACAGGGAAAACGAAGGAAAAAGGAAAATCCCAATGCCAAAATGTCTTGGCGAAAGGTTAGAAAACCTCTACGTCAAATTTGGGTAATTGAGACTAAATCTGGAAATATTTTAATAAGAAAATCAAATAGGAGACTGGATACTTCCTGAAATAATTTTTCATGACCTGGTTTAAATCACAGGAAGAAATAAAAGATACAGAGGTCAAGGCAGGCAGTGTTCAGGCAGAGTCAGATAAGCAGCCAAGGTCAAGCACAACAGATAAGTCCGAGAGGAAGCAAGGGTCAAGGCACAGAGAAGAGGGAGGTAAGAGCGAGGAAAAGACAGGAGCAGGGAACACAGACAGGAGCAGGAAAACAGGAAGCACACACAGAATCAGGAATGAGGCACAAACAGGATCAGGAACAGTGGACAAGCAACACGCATTGCAGAGCAGGAGGACCTGTTGTTGAGGCACTGGTTGGTTGCAGGAGACTTCCTTATATACTCATGCAAGATGTGATATCACCAGCCACAGCAAGTCCTGGCTGAAGGTCCTATAAAGGAAGTTCAGAGCTACAGGAAGTTCTAGCCAAGGTTCTTGGAGCAGCATGTTGCCAGAGGCTGGAGTCATTTCAGATCAGAGATGAGGGGCACAATTAAGTTCTGGAATTTGTTGCCAGAGGATGTGGTTAGTGCAGTTAGTGTAGCTGGGTTCAAAAAAGGTTTGGATAAGTTCTTGGAGGAGAAGTCCATTAATTGCTATTAATCAAGTTTACTTAGGGAATAGCCACTGCTATTAATTGCATCAGTAGCATGGGATCTTCTTGATGTTTGGGTAATTGCCAGGTTCTTGTGGCCTGGTTTGGCCTCTGTTGGAAACAGGATGCCGGGCTTGATGCATGCTTGGTCTGATCCAGCATGGCAATTTTTTTATGTTCTTATACCAATAATGTCACTCTATCTATAACTTCCATCGCTGAATTCTCGAGGAAATTTGATAAATCTTTTTGAAATGGGACATTAGTAACCATTCTAGAAGTTCTAGATTTTGGAAGAAAAAAACACATATTTATAGAGGGTAGATTTTCATCAGTAAACCCCAAAATTTCTTGAAGAAATTTCTTTAGTGTATTGAATTTATCCCACCACTCTTGGAAAATTAAGGAAACGTAAGTTGAGATATCTAGCCTTATTTTCCAAGTGTTCAATATGTCTTGCAAGAACATCACAATCTTTAACTGTTACAGCTTTAAATTCTTGGCTTTTCTTCTCATTTTCTTCCATATTAGATACTTTAACTGCTAAGGAGTTAACCTGTAATTTAATTTCCTGGGACTTTTGTAACCAGTTAGAAGCAGATTGATCCAACTTAATATTTAAAATATTTAGTGTTGTCGCAAATCCTTCCACAAGGTCCCCTATGGCTCCTAGGGTTACCACCTCAGGACGAGTTGGAATCTTAAAATGCTCAATGCCGGAAACATTCTCTGGAATGGGAGATATCATCCCCATATGATAGTTCTTATTCGACCCCCCGGCGTCTACAGCGGTATCTGGTAGTCTTATACTGATCAACCCAGCTGGGGAAACCGCTGGGGGCAGGGTCGGCTCCGGCATTGTAGCAGTCTGCGGTGATCCCTCTGCACTGAGTCCGGAAGTGAGGTCATCTCCCGGCGCTTCGGAGGGGTTCGCCATGCTCGCCCTCTGCGACAGTGGTTGCCTGAGCTCTGGACTCAGAGACGCCTCCTCTGCAGGCGCAAGCGACTCTCCCAAGCCGCCCCGTGCATCAGGCTCCTTGGCTCTCAGGGTTGACGCTGGCATGGACATGAAATGGGTAATTTCCAGCTGGTGTTTCAGAGAGGGCAGAGAAGCAGAAGGAAAAACCCGCACCTTCCCCTTTCGCTTGGAAGGCATTTCAAGAGAAAATTTCATCTCTCCAAGACCGAGCTGGAGCTACTCGTATTCACGTCCTCTCTGCGCCGCCATCCTGGCTCCTCCCCCTCGTGTGTGTAGTTTTTTATCTAGTCACATGGCAACAGCCGGAGTCAGTTTTTCAAGGGACAGAGCTGGCTAAGTAAGAACTTAGCTGGCTAGATCAAAGCCTCTGAAAATTGACTAGGCTGAGTGGCTAAATTTCAGTAGAGTTAGGACTAAGGGAGAAAATGTAGATGGTTAGCGCTGATTTTCAGTGCTAACTGCCTAATTTGGCTGGCCGGCCAGCCAGCGGACTCCCTCTTGACTGGAATTTTTTTTGAAACAAGTGTCCTAATGTCCTCTCACTCCTTCCTGACTGTAATTTATTAAAAAAAAAACCCCAAAACAAAAACCCTGTCCATACTACCCTCCTATCCATCTGTAATTTAGAAAGAAAAAAATCACCACAGCTGATCACCAATGGGCCCTGTAGAGGGGGATCCCCACCCTCCCATCCAAAAAAGACAGGCAGATTTTTAGCTGAAATCTTAGCCAGTTAGGTTTAGCTGAAAACCTTCCTGACCATAACCAGTTAATTGTTTGATTTATCTTGGCCGCCCAGCAGCTGTTTGACCTCAGTGTGTTGAAGTTAATCTTCATGAAGCGATGTCAGAGCAACGAGGGGGGGGGGGGGGTGATGGGAATGTAGCCATAGGAGTTGGAAAAGTTGGGAGGCTATTTTAGACATGAGGTGAGGAAGTGGATTTCGGGAGGGGGCTTGGCCCTCCCTCTTGGTATTTTTTTTTTTTTTGGGTGCTAGGAGGCAGATTGGGACATGGGAAAGGAAGAAATCCATGCAATTTTTTTTTATTGAATACTAAGAGATGAATCAGGATGTAGGGAGCAGTATGCAATTTTTATTTTTTTTATCAGTGCTGGAAGGGAGGATGATTTGTCGACAAGTAGCACATTTTAGGGATTTTTTTTTTTTAAACTTTCAGGGAACCCATTGAGAGAGAGGCGAAGATTGAGGCACACTATTGTTTTTGTTATGGGAACTTGGGGAGAAATGTCGGATCAAATGTATCCAGTTAGTGCTGAATATTGCACTAATTGGTTAAATACCTGATCCTGCCCTTGGCACATCTCTGAGTCAGCTCTCTTTTTGTCCAGCTAAAACTGTGTATACAGTGATTTTGTGTGTATAGATTTAGGAGGTTAAATCTTTTCAGCATTGACCTCATTGCTAATATCCGTCTTATAACACGTAAAAAAAATGCAGAGGAAAATATCCAGAAAGTCACTTATGCAGCTCAGAAACTTTGGAACACCGTGGCCCAAATTAACTTATGGCTCCTAAGAGTGATCATATCAAAATGGTAATGAAAAATAAATGATGCGAGTCCCCCATTCTCTTTAAACTGTATACATAACAAATCCTAGTTCCAAAAAGAGAACCGTGGAATAAAGAGAATTTGTTTTCATTTTTTAAATTATTTAAGGTAAGGCAGAATGACTTGACTGCATGGGACAGAGTACACTTAGAGGATTGAGGGCTGACTGTGAGACAAAAAATTGCTAATGGGTGGAGGTCTGCCCCCTATGTTGTTGAGAAAAACTGAACAACTACCTGTTTACCAGGTAAGGCCAGAGTGGGGTGAAGGACCGATA
Organism: Rhinatrema bivittatum; assembly: GCF_901001135.1. Taxonomy (NCBI): domain Eukaryota; kingdom Metazoa; phylum Chordata; class Amphibia; order Gymnophiona; family Rhinatrematidae; genus Rhinatrema; species Rhinatrema bivittatum. Next base: position 242,662,682 of record NC_042620.1, read on the forward strand.
AAAATGGTAGACAGAAACCATCTGCCCATTGGACAGTTGGTATTTCCCCTTGAGGAACCCCAAGCTATAGCTTGATCTCCTCCACCCCGACCAAGAAGAAAGGGAACAGAAAGACCTGAGACGCAACCTCACTGAGAGTTTGATAGGACTCCCCATCAGGAACTGGTAGGGACCATTGAGTATGCACTGGAAGACAGACATAGTGGATATGATAGTGAGGATTCAGAAGGAGAGTTATGTGGGGAACATATGAGGTTCACCTGGGAGCCACATTGGAGAGACTGTACATGATGGGGACTTGGTAAGACAGTTCCAGGAAATGGAAACCAATGAGAGGAAAATCCAAGAAGTCTTCCAGACTAATGATAGAACTGAGGGTAGCACAGATGGCAAGAGAGGGATGGACAACCTGGAAAGAAAGGGAGAGAGGTTCCACAGATGAGATTCACACCCAGAGAGAATCAGAAACTACGGAGGCCGAGGAATTGGTTCTACTGCCACCCTGAGAGCCCAGAAGGACAGCTAGGACTGTGAAGCTCACAATAAGGTTCACTTATGATAGCCCTGGAAACCCAGTGAATGTCCCCCTGACAGTAACAAACAAACAGGTGACTGCCTATTACCCAAAAGTAATGAAGGAGTGCCTTGAGACTTTGGTCTAAAGGGGAAGTACATGCAAGAGAGAAGTGTCTTGTTGAGGACAACAAGAAATTTAAGTGGGGGAGAGTTCCAGACCCAAGTAAGCGGTCAAGCGGGCATTACAGAAAGCCAGGGGAAGAAATGAAAAACACTGTAACTCTATAGCCAGCTCCACAGTATTGAAAAGACATTTGCTTCCTGACTCCAAATAAGGAAATCAGCTTAGAACTGCTGGATCAGCCACACTGAGCCCCCATGTTTAGGGGGCAGAGGGTCAGAGAAACATCAGCATACAAAGCTCAAGACGACAAGCAAGGCACAAATACAGCTCAGCATTCAGCAGCGGTCAAAAAAGCAAACAGGATATTAGGAATTATTCAGAAAAGAACAGAAAACAAAACTGCAACTATACAATGCTTCCATGAGGCAACCACACCTTTACTATTGTGTGCAGTGCTAGTTGCCCCATCTCAAAAAAGATACCGCAGAATTAGAAAAGGTAGGGAGAAGGGCAACACAAATGATAAAAGATATGGAATGGCTCCCCTATGAAGAAAAGACTCAACAGGGTTAGGGCTCTTCAGCTTGGAGACGAGGTAACTGCGAGGGGATACGATAGAAATCTATAAAATCATGAATGTTACAAGACAAGTTAATGGGGGAACAGTTATTTACTAGAGCTAGGGGACATTCCATGAAACTAAATGACAGCAGATTTAAAACACATTTAAGAAAGGATTTTTTTCAGTGAACACACAAGCTGCGGGAGTTATTGCTGCAAGATGTAAGCAAGGCTAGTTGCATAACTGAGATTTAAAAAGATTTGGACAAGTTTCTGGAATTAAGTGCAGCCTTTGCTACCTTGGATCATCAGGTATTCATAACCTAACTCAAAGAGATAATTGTTTCTGGAACAACCTTACTTTGATTCTCAGCCTTTCTTGAGTTGCTGTTTTAGATAAGTTTTTATCTAAACCTTTTTCAGTGAATTAGGTATACTATAAGAGGTGAATTTTAAAATCCGAGCATGCACCAAAATCGGGAGATGTGCAGGCATGTAGGACATGCACGTGTCCACCTGATTATAAAAGCCACCTACATACAAACACATCTCCCGATACGCGCATATCTCACTTTGAATGAAAAAGGGGCGTGGTGTGGGTGGGGCATAGGTGTTACAGGGCGGGGCCAAGAGATGTGCATACAAGTACCTACATGCCTGAGTGTGTGCCTAGGTCCAATGCCACGTAAGTTTACTTCTGCAATGATGGAGATGTAAGTTTAAAAAAAAAATACAGGCAACTGTGAGGGGTTTGAGGGGTCTAGGGTAACTGGGGGGGGGTGGAGGGTGGGGAGTGGAGGACCTAACTCTAGACTGGGAGAACTGGTGAACCTGCTCATGGCGTGGATGTACACCTATTATAAAATTCCCCCACTTGCGAGGCTCAAACCCATCTTTATGCAGCTATGCATGAACACTTGCAAAACTGGGTGCACACATACACGCCTAGTCTCTTTTATTTTATTTATTTATTTATTTATTATTTATTTTAAGTTTTTCTATACCGGCATTCGCGATAAATATCGCATCATGTCGGTTCACAATTAACAAGTGGATAGGAACAAAATCAAAAAATAACATTTAGTAATAAATAATAATAATAATAATAGTAGTAAAAAACATAGATCAAGAGAAGGCTAAGGAATGCAGTTACAATAAAACAAGGGAATAAAATAACTTGGATCTGAGAAAAGAATGCAGGGGTTTAAATTAAAAGAATATATATGCCAGTCAATGTGCTTATAGCATTGATGAATTGCCCTTATGAGGTAGGGATGTTAATTACCATGATTAAGGCAAAGTCTGGGCGACTGGTTGATAATGTAATAAGTTCAGTTTAGTTCAGGAAAAGCTTTCCTGAACTACATATGTATGCACACATACATACATATGTATGCACACATACATATGTATGTGTGCATGTTATAAAATTGCTGCATCTCTGGGCACATGCCGACACACGTGCATATGTGTGCCCGTGTGTCCATTTGAAAATTACCATCTCTGGTTCTATAATTTTGCTTATTTTGCTCAACAATTATATGCGCCCTTTAGAAAAACTGATTGACAGCTATATTAAATATCAGCTTTATGCAAATGTAATGCGAGGCCGGCTTCCCTTACCCGCTGAGGTCCCAGAGCTGAGCCACCCTCTCTCACGGCAGCAGGAAGACGCCGCCGCTGCAATTTCTCAGGGCTGACGGGAACGCTTCAAGTCCTCCAAGGCCAACCGCAGCATAGGTGTACGCGCACGCCCCACTTCAGGCCATAAAGGAACCGCGGCGGGAAAAAGTCCCGCATTTCCTCACTGATGTCATCCAACAGGGATTATTTAAACTCAGTCCTTGCTCTACAGCCTTGCCTCTGCAACAGGCCTCCTGGAGCTGCTGGCTGCACTGAATCTATGCCTCGTCCCTGGTTTCGTTCCTCTCCGTCCCCTTCCTGATCCTCGCCTCCTGGGTTGTCTCTTGGCCTAGACCTTGGATTGTTTATTGGATTCTGCTATTTGCTGCCTGTTTCGACCTTGGACTGTTCTCTGGATTTGCCCGTTGGCTGCCTGTCTCGACCCTTGGATTGTTAACTGGATTTTGCTGTTCGCCGCCTGTCTCAACCTTGGACTGTTCCCTGGATTTGCCTGTTTTCCGCCTGCCTTGACCCTTGAATTGTTATCTGGATCCGTCTGCCTGCTGCTACTGCTCACCCGGACTGGTTCTGAGATCCACCTCCCGACAATGAGAGCCTGGGAAATCTTCTCAGGCAGGACTTAACTCGTCTTGGCTCAAGGATCCACTATCTCAATAGCTTGCAGAGGCCATGGACCCAGCAGATCTCTCCGGCCTCAAAGCCATTCCGGGACTTGCACAAAAGATCCAACAACAGCAGCAATTTTTGGAGACCCTTGCCGGCTCAGTGGATCGACTCAATGCCCACCTGGATGCTTCCACCAGCAATGCGGCTACCTTCCTCCTTTGACCTCTCCCATGGCCACCACCATCCATCTTCCAACACCTCCCAGGTATGCAGGGGATCCTAAGTTGTGCCGAGGATCCTTAAATCAGTGCTTCATGCACTTTTCCTTGCTGCCCTCACAGTTTTCCAGTGACTCTATTAAGACGACCTTATTCCTCTCTTTTCTTGTCGGGAAGGCCCTAGCCTGGGCATCACCACTCTGGGAGAGAGGCGACATCCTGCTTCAAAACCTGCAATAGTTTGTTAAGGCCTTCAGGTTAGTCTTCGACGAACCTGGCCAACACAACACCGTGGGGTCAGACCTGCTGCACCTGCGCCAGGGTTCAAAAACCCTGGCTGAATATGCTTTCGAGTTCCAGACCATGGCTTCGGAGTTGAACTGGAGGGAGGTCAGTTTCCGAAGCATTTTCTTAGAAGGACTATCCTCCTGAATTAAGGATGAGTTGGCCGCCCAAGAACTTCCTGAATCCTTCGACGTTGTCATTGATCTTGCCAGGAGGATCAGTAGGCGAATCCAGGAGAGAAATTGAGAGTTACGGGGCCCACGAAGGTCGGTACCACTGACTCCCTCCTTCTCACGCCCTCTCATACCATCACCTGTCGCCTCGTCTAGAGCAACGAGCCAGGAAGAACTGATGCAGCTGAGACAGAACCATCTTTCGTCGGAGGAGAGACTTCGGCGACACTCTCTGGGCCTGTGTGTTTACTGTGCCGGACAAGGGCATCTTCAAGCTCAATGCCCATTGAGGCCGGGAAACCAGAGTCTAGGAGTCAGTGGGGAGTTGACCCTGGGCTGTGCTATTCCTTCTTCCTTTTCTTACGCCACCTGTTCCCCTTATGATTGACTCATGCAAGTTCTCCACCCTCGCATTAGTGGACTCCGGAGCCAGGGGTAACTTTATCATGAAGGCCCTGGTGGACCACCTCAAACTTCCCACCATCAGAAGAGAGACCCCGCTCTACATTTCATCCATCTACGGAGAGCCCCTACCAGGGCAGAGCACCACCACGACCGAATCCTTGACCCTCCGGACCGGCCTTCTCCATCAAGAAAAGATAGCCTTTCACATCCTGGAGAGGGCAGTTCACCCCATCGTATTGGGGCTTCCCTGGCTACAGATCCACTCCCCTAGTTTTGACTGAGAAACCCTTCAGCTATCCCGATGAGGCCATCATTGTTTGTCTTCCTGCATACTCCCAGTGAGGCCTTTACTACCGCTCCCATTAACCACAGCCTCCCTGGGAATCCCTCCTCAATATGCCGATTACATGGATGTGTTTTCCAAACAAGCAGCTGACATTCTACCAGAGCACCGACCCTTTGATTGTGCCATCAATCTGATTCCAGGAACCACACCACCCCGTGGAAGAGTCTATTCGCTCTCCCTGCCAGAGACCAAGGCCATGGCTCAATATAACCGAGAAAACCTTGATAAGGGATTCATCTGGCCTTCTACTTCCCCTGCGGGTGCGGGGTTCTTCTTCATAACCAAAAAGGATGGGACACTTCGCCCCTGCATCGATTTCAGGGGACTCAATGATGTAACCAAGAAAGACAGGTACCCTCTTCCGCTCATACCGAGCTGGTCGATTGACTTCAAGGGGCCAAAATCTTTACCAAGTTGGATCTGTGTGGCACATACAATTTGGTCCATATCAAAACAGGAGACAAATGAAAGACTGCGTTTAATACGCGAGATGGATATTATGAGTACCTGGTCATGCTCTTTGTCCTATGTAACACTCCAGCAGTGTTTCAAGGTATGATGAACGAAACCCTCAGAGATCTCCTGTACACCAGTGTGGTAGTTTACCTGGGTGATATCCTCATCTTCTCTAAAGATTTATCTTCACATTGCCATCACTCAAGTACTCCAGAGGTTCCGAGCCCACAAACTTTACGCTAAATTGGAAATATGCCCTTTTGAAAGAGAAAGTCTACCCTTCCTAGGATCTAATCTCCAGCAAACGATTTTGCATGGATCCTGAAAAGGTGAAGTGTATCCTAGATTGGCCTCAACCATCCAGCCTTCGCCCACTCCAAAGATTTCTGAGATTCACCAATTTTTATCAGCATTTTATCTCCAACTACTTGCAGAAAGTGGACCCCTTACAGCACTCACCTGGAAGGGGACCAATACCAAGAACTGGCCGCCTGAGGCAGTCACAGCCTTCTCAAACCTTGAAGAACCCTGCCTCTGTCACCCGGACTGCACATGCCCCTTTATCATCGAGGTTGATGCTTTCTTGGAGGGAGTAGGAGCCATTTTGAATCAACTCTTGGATATGGGAAGTCTCCAACTCTGTTTTTCTCGAAAAAATTCTTTCCAGCAGAACAAAACTATGGAATCGGGGACAAAGAACTGTTAGCCATAAAAATGGCCTTCGAAGAATGGCGGCACTGGTTAGAAAGGGCACAACACCAGATTATGGTGTATACTGACCATAAAAACTTAGAACATCTCTGTAGCGCACAACGACTAAACGCTCATCAGGCTTGGTGGTCATTATTTTTCGCCCCCTTCGACTTTGAGGTGAAATATATACCAGCTCACAAGAACACCCGGGCAGATGCCCTCTCCTGGTCCTCTGAGGTGGAGGAAACCCTGGAACCCCCAGCCATGTGATCGATCCTGCCTGAATCATCCTGGCTGCTTCCATACCCATTCCTCCCGGGAAGACGGTAGTTCCCCGCCAGCTCCATCAGAAGGTTCTTGAGTGGGGGCATGATTCCCATACAGCAGGTCACCTGGGCCGAGCACGAACTTTAAAAGTGTTGAACTTTAATTCAACACTTTTATTGGTGGCCCCAAGTAAAGAAGGATGTCTGGAACTATGTGGATTCCTGTCCTATTTGTACTCAACAAAAACCCCTGGTAGGCCGACCTTATAGCTTGCTACAACCCTTACCGGCACCCCAAGAGCCATAGTCTCATCTATCCACAGATTTCATGGTCGACCTTCCTCCCTCAGAGAGCTGTTGAGTCATCTGGGTGGTCATCGATCTCTTCTCCAAAATGGCCCATTTCGTGGCCATTCCTGGACTGCCCCAGAGCTAGCAAGATTGTTTACCATGCAAATCTTCTGCTTACATGGACTACCACGACATATTCTTTTGGACAGAGGAACTCAATTTACTGCAAAATATTGGCAATTGCTCTGTAAAAAGTACAAGATCACCTTGGACTTTACCATAGCTTACCACCCCCAGGCCAACGGCCAAAGAGAATGCACAAATCGGACATTGAAGACGTTCTTGCACGTGTTTGTCAACAAATGACAGGACAATTGGGCAGCCTTATTGCCTTGGGCAGAATTCTCCCATAATTTCCACTTCAACACCGCCACCGGAAACTCCCCGTTCCAAATAGTCTACGGACGACAACCGAGCCCCCTGCGATACCTATCGCTATCAGTAGCCTCTCCTGCGGCCCAGCTAATGGCTCAGGACCTGCAGAACCTATGGGGCCGCATGAAGTCTTAATACAAAAGGCTGGCCTCAGGGCTAAGAAGAGCATGGATAAGCATCGTCGACCATGCCTGCAACTCAAGTGCGGAGATAAGGTCTGGTTGAGTACCCGATACATCTGTTTCAGGGTGCCTTCCATGAAATTGGCCCCACGTTATATTGGGCCATTTCCCATCACCTGACAATAGGACCAGTCAACTATCAGCTAAGCTTGCCTGCTACCCTACGAATACAGGACGTTTTCCACGTCTCCCTCCTAAAACCCTTGGTGTTATCCTGGCCCTCCAGAAAAGTTCCAGACCCCTCAAGGGTCTCTTCAGCTGAGGATCAACTCTTCCAAGTCAAGGATGTCTTGGATGTCCACTGACAGAATTGAAGAAAGGAATACCTGATATCCTGGGAGGGTGACGGGCCGGAAGACAACACTTGGGAATCAGCCTCAAACATTTTGGATAAAAAGCTGCTTAAGCAATTCCATGCTCGCTAACCCAAGAAACCAAAACTCCCAGGGAGAGGGTGTAAGAGAGGGGGTACTGTTACGCTCTCCAGCCGCAGCAATGCGCGGCCAGTCTCTCTTACCTGCCGAGGTTCCGAAACTGAGCCACCCTCTCTTGCAGCAGCAGGAAGTTGCCGCTGTGATTCCTCAGGGCTGACGGGAACACCTTCAGTCCTCCAAGGCCGACCGCAGCACAGGCGCGCATGCGCACCCCACATCAAGCCTTAAAGAAACCGCAGCGGGAAAAGTTCCCACGGTTCCTCGCTGTCATCATCCAGCAGGGACTATTTAAACTCAGTCCCTGCTCTACAGCCTTGCCTCTGCAACAGGTCTCCTGGAGCTGCTGGCTGTGCTGATTCTATGCCTCATCCCTGGTTCTGTTCCGCTCCATCCCCATCCTGTTCCTCACCTCCTGGATTGTCTCTTGGCCTCGACCTTGAGATTGTTTATTGGATTCCGCTGTTCACCTCCTGTCTTAATCTTGGACTGTTCTCTGGATTCGCCTGTTGGCTGCCTGTCTCGACCCTTGGATTGTTAACTGGATTCTGCTGTTCGCCACCTGTCTCGACCTTGGACTATTCCCTGGATTCGCCTGTTTGCCGCCTGCCTCGACTCTTGGATTGTTATCTGGATCCATCTGCTTGCTGCTACCGCTGACCCGGACTGGTTCCAAGATCCGCCTCCCCACGACGAGAGCCTGAGAAGTCTTCTCTCAGGTATGACTTAACTCGTCTCGGCTCAAGGCTCCACTATCGCAATAGCAAATGATATTAAATTGTTTATACCATTGGAAGGATATCATGGACAAGAACTAAACTGGTTGCAAGAATGTATGAAGGCTATAAGCAGTTGGATAGGGAAGAATAGATTAAAATTAAATTCTTCCAAAATAGAATTATTTTAAGTCTGAATAGACTGGATACAATTACATTGTATGAGGGTGTATGGATTAAGGTTTCAAATAAATCTAAGAATTTGGGTTTCAAAATAGATAATACTTTGGCAGCGTGGGATGTTGGGTACAGCAATGTTCCTGATGAGCTGAGGCGAGGCCACATCAGGGCTGACAGTAGAGATAAGGTGGCAAGGGAGGCTGCGAAAAGCAACTATCAAACCCATAACAAAATTAACTGCTAGAAACATTTTTATGGGGTGAGCAGCCTTCATGATAATTCATACAATGCTGCTTGAAAGTGCCTTGCTTTTGGATCTGGCCATCCTGTGCTTGTTCTCTGTCTGCATATCAGTACCCTGACCATAAAAATCAAGGCCCAGCATTGACTGTTGTCTCAATCCAATTCCCCTTTTTGCTCCCATGGTCGAAGCAGAGAGCAATGATGCAGTTGCTTCAAAAGCATCAAGGCTAACTGGTTAAGAGTAGTAGTTCCCATGCCTTCTGTTAAGGGTAGTAATTGCTGCTCTTTGTAGGTTACCCCCATGCACCTTTTTCTTCATTTCCAAGCTCTAGCTTTTAGGGATCCGCAGTTTTTACCCCATGCCCTTTTGAATTTGTTTACTGCTTTCATCCTTGCCACCTCTTCTGGAAGTGTATTCTAGGCATCTACCACCCTCTCCGTGAAGAAATATTTCCTGATGTTGGTTTTGAGTCATGACCCCTAGTTCTGCAGTTTCCTTTCCAATGGAAAAGGTTTGAAATTTGTGCATCATTAACAATTATTAAGCAGGTAGACTTGGGAATCGCCATCACTTCTGAGAGGGAGAAACAAGGAATGGATCTCCCCATGACGATCTGCCGGGTACTTCCAAGTGACCCAGAATGGCCACTGTCAGAGACAGGAAACGGGACTTAATGGACAATTGGTCTGACCCAGCATGGCACTTCTTATGTATAGTGTTGAGATATGGGAGAAGTTTCTATTTTTTTTTTCTGGACTGATTGTCTCTCAGCTTGTCATCAGGCATCTTTACATAGAAACATAGAAACATAGAAATGACGGCAGAAGAAGACCAAACGGCCCATCCAGTCTGCCCAGCAAGCTTCACACGTTTTTTTCTCTCATACTTATCTGTTTCTCTTAGCTCTTGGTTCTATTTCCCTTCCACCCCCACCATTGAAATATCTAGCTTGATTAGTTAGGGGTAGTAGGGGTAGTAACCGCCGCAATAAGCAAGCTACACCCATGCTTATTTGTTTTACCCAGACTATGTTATACAGTCCTTATTGGTTGTTTTTCTTCTCCCATGCTGTTGAAGCAGAGAGCCATGCTGGATATGCATCGAAAGTGAAGTATCGGACACAATTGGTTTGGGGTAGTAACCGCCGTAACAAGCCAGCTACTCCCCACTTTGTGAGTGCGAACCCTTTTTTCTTCTCCCCTGCCGTTGAAGCAGAGAACTATGCTGTATGTGCATTGAAGGTGAAGCATCAGGCTTATTTGGTTTGGGGTAGTAACCGCCGTAACAAGCCAGCTACTCCCCTCTTTGTGAGTGTAAATCCATTTTTCCACATTTCCTCTTGCTGTTGAAGCTTAGAGCGATGTTGGAGTCACAGCAAGCATGTGTATGTTTATTGAATAAGGGTATTGTCTCCAGGCAGTAGCCGTCATTCTGGCGAGTCACCCACTCTTCATTGGCGGCCTCTTGACTTTATGGATCCACAGTGTTTATCCCACGCCCCTTTGAAGTCCTTCACAGTTCTGGTCTTCACCACATCCTCCAGAAGGGCATTCCAGGCATCCACCACCCTCTCCATGAGGGTGGTGGACGCCTGGAATGCCATTTCACATGCTGACCACAATGAACTGTGGTCAGCATGTGAAATGGAAACAAGTTATGTCACCTGAGCTCACCAGGACCACCAAATGTTTTGTGTTCTTGAGGAAAAGCAGGAAACTGGGGCAGAAGAAGATTCGTGAAGTCCTTCAAGGAGTATTCGAAAGAACTCCATATAACATGGAAAATCACATTACTAGCATTATGAAGATGGCATTTTGGAGGCTCTACCTAGCTCGCTAGCTTTATTCTTTTTTGGATCTTAGCCACTTTCAAACAGTGATGAAAGCCTTCGTAATTGCTCACCTTGATTATTGTAATGCCCTTTCTGCTACCTTTCAATAAAGCCATTTACAAACAAGTGGTTGAACATACAGCTGCTTGGGCTAAACTGGAGAGAGAGGGCAGCCTTTATTGAGGATGCTACATTGGTTCTTGGTAGCCATTTGATGTGTTAAATGTAAACTTCTCGTGCTGATTTTTCGTGAATTAAGAGGCATTGACCCCCCCCCCCCCCCGAATTATTTAAATGCTTTTTATGTTTAAACAATTTTTATTAGATTTTTGCAACCGTAAAAATACAACATTAATAATACAACACTGAAGAGGGGTGGTTTCCGCCCCCTCCTCAGATCAAACATTATAATAGATGCAAGTAATGAGATGTCCACCCCCCCCCCCCCAGTTCCACACAGTGCATAGAAAGTCAGCAGCAGTCAGGGCAGAGTTCCACCCAGGTAACACACACAACAGCAAGATTAATCGTTAACTACAAGACTGCGGGCTCGATGTGGGAGAGATTGAAGGTAATTCTGCAACACCTTCAAAAATTGCCTTCGGTCGCGAGGAGAATTTCGAGAAGCCATTGATTCCATGGTCATCATTTTATGGAAAGAATTTCTCCAGGCTCAAAAGGACGGACTTAAATGCTTTTTAGAAGTAGTATAATACACATAGAACTCTGAGTTCTAGTCAAGACCAGCTTAACTGCATGAATTTCATCAGGTTAGACCAAGAAAAATGGCTTTTTTTTGCAGCAGCTTCATATTTATTGCAAATCTATCTCATGCATATTCAGTATGGATATCTTGAGAACTAGACCTGGTTGTGGCTTTTGAGGATCGGAGTTGGCCACACCTGCTCTAGGCAGTGATCTTGAATTTGTTGGAATATAGCCAGAAGATTTTAGGAACAGACCGGACTTTTAGTTTAGTTATTTAATAATTGGTTTAGATTTCTGGGTAGTTTTTTTCCTCTTATGATCGATATATTGCTCTGTTTTGTGGTTAGACTCTGTTGGTAGCCTTTGGGTAAAATTCTGCTTATGATTATATAATTAACTATTTTGGGCTTTTGGGCTTACTTTTTGGGCTTCGTCAGTGTATTTTAATGCTAAATATCTATTTATTTTTGATGTTTGTTATTGTCCTAATGTCTTTTGCTGTAGTATTTTTTAAATTTTGTAGTTTTTAATATACATTATATTTTGTTTATTTGCAAATTGTATGTGCATTGTATATTTTTGTTTTTATTGTAATCCATTTTGTTCTGTGTATTCTGTAAAGGTGGAAAATAAGTCTCTGAAATTACATTCAATTAAAATTCCCTATCTGCTATGTACATTTCATCTTTCTGACCTGAGTTAGAAAATAAATACAGTTGCTGATAAGGCAAAATTATGGTAGATAAGAAAAAAACCTGTATTGTTCTAAAATGAATCATGGGTTTAACAGAATGAATGGTAATTTGCTTCTGCTTTGAATATTAGATCAGAATCCACAAAACCAGTCAGAGCAGTTGCATGCAAATTACAGGTTTACACACAATGGTCCCATTCTCCCTATTGTTTCTGAGGCAAGCTGACCAGTGACAGGTTCATGAGGCACATCAAAACACAAAGAATAAACTGTTTTTTTGGTTTTTTTTTTAAAGAGTACCTTAAATATTCAGTCACTTGCCTGTTCATGGATGATGCTGGAAAGTTCCTTCACCATTTCTCTGAAGTTTGACTTTAAGTCTTCGTGATATTCTATTTGATCCTCTTTGATAAGACGCTCATTCAGCTCAAGTGCAAGGCTGCAGGCTTGTATAAACTTCCTGTTAACCAATGACATTTGTAAATGTACTTGTCAGTATTTTAGGCGGGAAAACCAAGACCCAAAAAGGATTTTCTCCTGCACCATTAAAAAAAAAGACAATGGCTAAAGGAGCCAACAAAAAAGGTAGCTGGGGATCAGCAGAGGGCACAAATTGTACCATCTAGTCTATCACTTCTTTGATGATGAACCCACAGACAGCTGGTTAAAGAGAGAGAGGGAGCACTGCTCTCGCGGCACTCAGGCCTGTATAGGTTTACACAGGCAGTCTACATTAGTCAAAAATGTCAGAGATTGTTATCCTTCAAGTATATAGTGCTAAAGAGTTAGCACCAAATAGACAACTTCTAATCAACTATAACATGCATTTTAGGTTTTTTTATTCTGCTTCTTTCCCTTCCCCACTGCATCTCCAAATCCATAGGGAAATACTGCTTTGTTCCTACAGGCCCAGCTGGCAAAGGCAATACGATAAAAAAAAATGAGCAGAAAGGCAATATGAAAAAAAAAAAATTAGCAGAAAGCACATTTTACAGTTTTTACCATGCATTTTTTTAAATTATATTTAAATAGGCTGATGCCCTCCACACCCTCTCTACCCCTTAACTATCCATTCCCCACCTGGAATTCACTCAAGTAATTGCCCCTCGATTCTTCATTTTGAACATACTGTATATATTGTAAATTTGGCTCTTATCATCTGTAAATACTGTACATTCATTTTTCATAACATCTTATCTTGTTAAATAATTTGTTAAACCTCTTTGCTGTAACCATTCCTCTCCGGTTACATGACTCTGCTACGCTAGCCCTTTCTCTCCAGTCTTCTTTATGTTAATTGTAACTTCTTTTTTCTTTTTTCCAAAGTTATTGGTTACCCTCGTTTAATGTAAACCGTTGTGATATTCCGGCATAGAAAAGTTTTAAATAAATAAATAAAATAAATAAATGCAATATCAGTGCACGGCAAACGGGCGACCATGATTGAGCACCCGCTCTCCTAACGCGTGCCGATGCAACCTCTCCGGGGCACCTGATGTAATATTTAAATGGGCTGCTGCGGTAAAAAAGGAGGCATTAAGGGAAACTGTGCGCCCCTACCGCCTCCTCGGCAGCGGGCGCCCAGGACAGGTCGGCTGTCAGTGCGGGTCAGGAAAATGGACGCTCGTTAATTGAGCGTCCATTTTCCTAAGCGGAACATTGGTGCCTTTTATTTTTTTTAATAATTTTTTTCCTTACTCCTTTTTCCTGTTGCTCTGACTTAATATCTCCACAATGTTAATATTGCCACGATGTTAATATCGCCATGATATTAAGTCAGAGGAACTAAAAAGAAAGGAACAGAAAAGCAGTATGTGCATCGGGTGCATATTTTTTTTTTTTTGGCATCAGGGGGTAATAGCTAATAGCCTCATCAACATGGATTTTACATGTGATGAGCGCTATTAGCTAAGCGCTGGTTTTGGACGTGCTAATCCCCTTATTGCATAAGGGATTTTGGACGCGCGTCTAAAACGTGTATCCCAGCGCATATTAAGCAGTGCGCTTGGCCAAGCCCACTATATTGTATCGGCCTGAAAGTGCATAAGTGTAGTTGTTCTCAAACCCAGGTCTTAACTCAAGCTTCCAAATAGGTCTAGTTGTAATTTATAGGATTTTTATTCATTTCTGATGTGTCTATGATATTATATTTGAAATGTTTTTAAACACAGTATTGCATTTTAATGTTCTATTGTCAGGCTTGACTGTAACTGATTTGCGATAAAAGTGGAAACATTTTAATAAAAATAAAAGCTTTTAGGTTAACCAAAATAAGCAGTCTAGCTTAATACTAGGACAAAATGAATGCAAATACATGTCATCCATATGCGCTATGGAGAGCCTGAAAACTATAATCATCAGATGTGATGGCAAGGTGCATCCAGTCTGCACCCTTTACTTTCCAGCTGCAATACTGCAGATTTCACCTGATTGCTTACCAACCAAAAGGCCTGTTTGGGGACTTAGAAGGTTGGTTTCGAGAACCACCAGCTTAGTACTAAATGGTCAGGCTATACACATTATTATTGTTTTTTTGTTTTTATATAATGCACTCATTTTTTATATATTATCCCTATTCAGGGTGCCTTAAACAATGGCATCCAAGATTAAAATTTTACACAGATTAATGAATAATGGCAGTTTTATGAGAAGGCCAGAGAAAAAGAGAAAAATAATGTAGCCTGCAGGATTACAGGGGAAGGAGTCTTGAATGTTAGACCTGCTGCTTTCAGATCCTATTTATGCATTTCAATAAATGCAAAGATTTCCCATTTAAAGCAAGAAAGAGATGGCCTGAGAAATTGCTTATGGAGTCAATATTTTAAATCTAATGAGTGAGAGGTGGATTAGGAAATATGATCTCATCATTTACAGGTGTCAGCTTACCTAAACATTTCTTTCAGCTCGCTCACTTTCTTACTGGGATATTTGTTGGACTGGCTGTCATCTAGAAAGGCTCTGGCATATGCCAAGGGGCCAGCATTTACCTGCAGGATATAACACACATTGCAGCTGATAGATTCTGTTTCCAGAAGCTACATAAATATCTTTTTTTCCAAAATTATGCAGTCACAAAATACAGATTCCTCTACGAAAACAGAGTGAAACAAATTGTTCCCCACCAGCACCCAGCTATTTTTGTTTGAGCTTTAGCTTGTAACCACCGTCTATTCGTTTTCTTATTTTCGTTTTCTTTTTCCTCTTCCTTTTCCAGTAAGATATTTTATTTTTGTAGTGGAATGCACAGAAAAGTAGTCCAAAGTATTCTGCTAACTCAATTAATCAATGCAACTAAGCATTTCTTAATGCTACAAATATGTACTGTACATTCCTTTGCAGGGCTGGTGGAAGCCCTAGGTGAACTAGGCAATCGCCTAGGGTGCCTCAGATTTAGGGGCGACCAGGCAGCCACCTACTGCTTCCATCGGACCTGCTCAGAATTGTGAAAAAATGTGGTCCCGATTCCCGTCACTGGTGGCAGCTGCAGGACCCAGGCCAGCGATTCTCAACTGGTGTGTCGCGTGCTACTCGCAGCTCTCGGGGGCCGAAGAAATGAAGACCGGCGCTGCTAGCCGCCGCTGGATACCAGGCCAGCGGGCTGAAGTCGAGCTATTCAGCTGGAGGCCTTTGTATGAGTGTGTAATTGAGATCGGAAGGGTGCTTCTGTGTGTGTGTGTATGTGGTGTGTATGTGAGAAAGAAATGGTGCTTGTGTGTGTGTGTGTATGTGGTGTGCATGTGAAAAAGGAATGGTGCTTTTGTGTGTGAGACAGGGAAGATGCTTCTGTGAGAGTGTAATGTGTATGTGAGACAGGGAGAGTGCTTCATGTATGTGAGACAAGGAAAATGCTTCTGTATGTGTATAGTGTATAAGTGAGTCAGGGAGGGTGCTTGTGTGTGTCAATGTGTGTGTGCGAGAGAGAGACGGAGCATGTTTTTGGCTGGCTGTGGCTGAGAGAGCGGGGGCATGTGTGTGATTGAGCCTGTGTGTAAGTGAGATAGAACATGTGTGTGATTGAGAGCTTTTGTGTAAGTGAAAAAGAGAGAGAGCATGTGTGTGATTGAAAGCCTGAGTGTAAGTAAGAGAGAGCGAGAGCATTGTGTGATTGAGAGAGACTTGCCAGAGAGGTGACGTGTGTATGTGTGAGAAAGACTGATCAGGGAGATAACTGGTATGTGTGTGCTTTTGTGTGTGAGTGTGAGAGAGAGAGAGACTGGTTGGGGAGATGATTGGTGTGTGAGAGACAGAAACTGGTCCTGAGGGTGACTGGTGTGTGTGTGTGTGTGAGAGACAGAAGAGACTGGTTGTGGTCCCTAAGGAAGAGGACTGTGAGGACAGTGTATTGAATCTCCGTGAGGAGTTTGCAATCTGTAATAATCCACTATGCTGATGGGAGGAGCAATTAGATAAGGGAGTTATCAATCTATAAATACTGGTGTTAGTTGTGGGTGGATCCTTGGGCCGGTGGCAGATGACCACGCCCCCGGGGGAAGATCCCGAGAGGGACCACCGGCTAGGCTTAGAGTATGGGGACAGACACACACTAGTTCTTTTATTAAACAGGTCTTTGAAACCACCAGAGGTGGCAGTAGTGAGCTGAAGTGCCCGGCAGGGCTGAAGTCCCTCAGATACTGGAACAGCGATCCCAGGATGGCTGAGCTGTTAAGAAACTGTAGACAGTGAGTAAGCAGGGTATGCAGAGTTCATGAACAGAACTAGATGACAACACTCACAATAATGGTCTCGGAGAGGCTCAGCAGCTGGAAAGGGTAGGCCCTCGAGGAGCGAGTACCTGGTTCCAGGGAAAGCTCTGAGAGAGCAATGTCAACTCACAATGATGTAGGCAGCGATAGCTTCCAGGCAGAAGAGAATCAGCAGAGACAGGAATGAGGGCCCTCGAGGAGCGAGTACCAGTTCCTGTCTGAAAACCTGAAAGGCAAAGAGAGAGCGAGGCCCCTGAGGAGCGGGTAGCTCTGGTAAGTCCGAGGAGGCAGAGTAGCTAGAACAAATCCTTTCCTTGCTAACTCAGTTTGTTAGCGATAACAGAGACCTTTAAATATCGGAAGCGGATGACGTCATCTCAGGGGGATGCCCCTGAGGTTCGCCCCCTTGTTAATACTTCAATCGGAGCGTGCGCACGCACCCTAGGCTTCAGGCAACATTTATTTTATTTATTTATTTAGTGCTTTTCTATACCGGCATTCACGGTTGGTGGTATCATGCCGGTTTACATTGAACAAGGGGTGAACAATGCAGCGTCGAGCCAGTCCGGGGACGCCGGAGGGAGTCGGCAGGGAAACGCCGCAGCAGCCAGTCGTCCTTCAACCGCGGAGGGAGTCGCCACAGAGGTAAAGAGGGCGGAGTGAAGACGTCGGGCAGCGACGGTCACAACAGACAGCTTCAGCAGCTACTGCTGCTTCTGATGTGGCCTGCAAGGTAAAAGAGTAGGAGAACTGCTGGAGAGGGTAAGTAAAGGTGGCTTTTTAAGTTCATTTTTCTTGATTGATTATCATTTTAATTACTGGGTAGTATGTGATGTGTCTGCTGTTTTGAAATATTTTATTGGTGTTTGAAGAATTTTAAATAATTTTTAAGGTTTTAATTGTTAGATGATGTTCTGTTCATCAGCTGTTTTGAAACATTTTTTCATATAGTTTTACAATTATTTCCGTGTGGCAATCTAAACAGCTTGGCTTTTTCTGTTTTCTAATGGGAGGTGTATTGGTGTTTCGGGCCTGGTTTAATATTTGTAGTGTTGCCTTTTTATAGGTAGGGTTGTTCCATTTGAGTGCATGCCATAATACAGGTGTAACTTTGTGCGGATTAGTTTGTGTGCATTATTCCAGATCCTGGGACTTTGTTAGGTGCTACATTTCTGTTTCCATTTCTCCAGGTTTGCTCTGCATGCAGAATGGCTTTTTTTGGGTTTTCATTCCAGTTTGTCTCCATATTTGTAATTTGTGATCTTTCTGTACTTGGTGAAGGTTGATCTTGTGTGTATGACCGTGGTGAGATATTTAACTAGCACGTAGGCACATAAAATATTTCATTTTATTTGTTGTGTTTTCTCAGTTGGACATGCATTGGTGGTGAACTGCTGTCTTTTTATAAGTAGGGCTATTGTGCCTGGTAGTAGAGGGAATTTGTGTTGCTGATATTGAGATAACACCAAAATATTTTTTTTTGTATGGTGAGTTGTACGGGAATGTTCTAGTTCTGCTTTATACCCATTACTGAGGGTCGGGGGTGGTGTTAGCCCTGTGACTGTCAGGTGTTCAGTGTGTCTCACATGTGAGGACCATCTATCAGGTGTGTCCTGACAGAAAAAAGGTTGAGAACCACTGACCTAGGCAATTGGACCTCCTTCTTCTAGCCCTCGAGGATCAGACGAGGAAATATGTTGTGGGCCCGCATGGGCAGGAAGAAGGATGCCCAATCATCGTAGCTGGAAGGAGTGGCCAGAAGCAAAGGCAGAGGGTCAATTGCAGTATTGGCCAGTCGCATGATAGGAGAGAGGCAGGATTGGTCGGGCTGTGCGGCTGAAGAGAGGCAGTGATCAGCTGGGCCACGCATAAGAACATGCCACACTGGGTCAGGTGAAGGGTCCATCAAGCCCAGTATCCTGTGTCCAACAATGGCCAAGCCAGGTCACATGTACCTGGCAGGATCCCAAGAGGTAAATAATCACAAGCTGCTTATCCCAAGAATAAGCAGTGGATTTCTGCAACTCCACCTTAATAATGGCTAATGGACTTTTCCTTCAGGAACGTGTCCAAACCATTTTAAACGCAACTACATTAACAGCTTTCACCACATTCTCTGGCAATGAATTCCAGAGTTTAATTATGTGTTAAGAGAAAATTATTTTTTTACTCATTAGTTTTCAATGTATTACCTACTAACTTCATTGTGAGTCCCCTGGTCTTTGTACTCTTTAAAAGAGTAAACAACCAATTAACGTTTACTCGTTCCATTCCACTCATTGTTTTATAGACCTCTATCATATCTCCCCTCAGCCATCTCTTCTCCTAGCTGAAGAGTCCTAACCTCTTTAGCCTTTCCTCATAGGGAAATCATTCCCTTTCCTTTATTATTTTAGCTGCTCTTCTCTGTACCTTTTCTAATTCTGCTATGCCTTTTATGAGATGCTGTGACTTTCATTCACAACTACTTGGGGTTCTCCACCCACCCCCATCGCATTCGTATTTCCTTCCCCTCCACTGCAGTGACAGTCCTTCGGAAGGGGCCACAGAAAGCTGCTTCCTCTGAAAGCTGCTGTGCGCGCACCCGGCCTTCCAAACAGAAGGTGGTACGAGGGCTTAGGGCCCATACCGTACTTACCCACCCCCACCAGCTGTAAACCGCTGCCTTTGCACGGTCCCCCGCAGAAGGAGAGAGGCAGCGATCGGCCGGGCCATGCAGTAGGAGAGAGGCACCAATCAGCCAGGCTTCATGGCAGGAGAGAGGTAGGATTGGCTGGGCGCGCTACAGAAAAGAGGCAGCATCTCTGCTGAACGAGGAAGACAGTGGAGGCCTCCTGATGCCATGGAAGTCCAAGAAGAAAGCTGCTGCTGCTGCCTATACCTGGGATGGAGAATAAAAAATATATATGCGTGTGAGCATGTGTGAGTGCATGTGTATATGAGAGTATATGGGGAGAGAGAGCATGTGGGGGGAAAAAGAGTATGTGTTTGTGAGAGTGTGTGGGGTGAGAGCCTGTGGGGGAGAGAGAGCATTTGTGTTTGAGAGAGCATGAGGGGGAGAGAGAACATGTGTGTGTGTGTGTGAGAGAGAGCATGTAGGGGAGAGAGAGAGCAAGTGTATGTGTATGTGAAAGCATATGGAGGAGAGAGCATATGTGTGTGTGTGACAGATCATGTGGGGGAAAGAGTGAGTGTGTGTATGAATATGTTTGAGTAAGCGAATATGCCTTTGTTGGAGCATGTGTATGTGAGAGAGAGGAGAAAGTCTTTGTATCGCAACCACCACCTACTCTCATTAATCCATGACAAGCTCAGACTGAAAATCAAAGGTTCACAGCTATGGATTGAGGGATATTTTTAATCCTTATTTTAATTAATGAGCAGTGTTTATGTGTTTGCTGTTTTGAAATATTTTATTGGTGTTTGGTAAAGCTTTCAAAATTTGCATGAGTCTTTAATTATTGGATATTCTATTCATCAGCTGTTTTGAAATTATTTTATTAGTATGATTTTACTATTATGATTAATGATTTATATATCTTGATTTTATTAATTGTTTTATGAGGAATGGTGAAATTTTTGTTTTTCCATTGTTGCACTGTATAGAGTCTGGTGTGATGCGTTTTACAGTTCAGTTTTTGTCTGCACATTTCTATTTATACTTTATGTGGCTTTATTCTGTATTTGGTGAGGGTTTGTGTTCTGCATGCAAAGACTGAGAGGAAGCATTCTTTTAGCATGAGGTTTCTCTGTAGGGATCTGTAGTAGCTTGGCCTGTTCTGTTTTCCTGATAGGAGGTGTATTGATATTTTAGATTCTGGTGTAATATTTGTGGTACTCTTTTTCATGAGTGTTGGCAGATAATACTGTGTTGATACGGGAGGACCATGCCGAAACATATCACAATAGGTATGAGGCCATATGAATTCCAAGATGCAAAGTTTTCTTGTTGGTATCACAACAGTGCATGAAATTATCACAACAACGTGTATATTAATTTTACCTCAGAATGTCATTTTTCATGTAAAATTTGTTGTTATAAATGCATAATTTAAAATTCTGTATGGGGAAGTGGGGGGAGGGGCACCAGGCTGTAAGGTTTGCCTATGGTGCCTAATACCCTTGCACCGGCCCTGTTCCTTTGACATTCTATAGTAATTTACTGCTTACGTGCTGCAGCTTCTCAGACCTCGTCTTTCTGTGAACTTCAGAAATTGTCACAATTTTCTTCTTTATATCCAGCAATTTTCTTCTGCTCATGTAAGCTTTCAGTTCTGTCAGAACTGGCATCAGTTGCGTCCGTCAGTCTCAGACGGCTTCGACCTCTGTGCCTCACTTTTCTTCCTTCTCTCTCCTCAAGCCTTGGGAAGATGGCTGCTGCCGCGTCTTCATGCCGCTCTCTCCAGTGTCCCCGGATCGGCAACGGTGACGGTGTTTGCCATGATTTTCCTGAGAGCCTCCTAGGGTGCGGGCGCGCACGCCACCCACATTTATATCACGTCATGGCGGGAACCTCGGGGGCGTCCCCTCCGAGTGGTGTCATCACATCCTGGTATTTAGCCTGCCCTTCGTTTGCTAACAAACTTGAGTTAGCAAAGATTGGATTGCCTCCAGTCTAAGCTGCTCTGCCGCTTCCCAGCTGCCACAGGAAGCTCTCTCTGCCCTTCGGGGTATTTCTTCACTAACCTGGGTACCCGTTCCTCGGGGGCCCTTCTGCTCTATTTCGGGTACCTATCTTGGGATACCGGGTACTCGCTCCTCGAAGGCCTGCTCTCCCTAATCTGGTGCCTGCCACTGAACAACTTCTGCCTGCCAGGACCTTCAATGATACAGCTTTCTGCTTCAGTGAGTACTAACCCTTTCAGTCTGTCTCAGCTTCAGCGCTCTGTGTCTACATCCGGGACCTGTCCCTGCTACGCCGCGCTGCCTATCACCTACTCGAGTATGAGAATGGTCTCCTCTGCTGAGAACCCCTGGACTACTTCACTGGGTTACCTCCACTGCTGCCCGTTCCCCGGGCAGTCCCATCGAGCTGTACAATAAATACAACTTCTCTGTGTCTGCGTGTATAGAGTCTAGCCTAGTACTGCGGGCCTCATGGGGCTCCTCCCCGTGGGAGTGGCCATCACCGCAGTACCCAAGAATCCATTCCAACACCTCATAACTATAACAGCATCTACTAGGGCCTTGGTACCAAATGCCTTTGTATCTATCTTCTGGGGGGGGGGGGATGAGGTTGTGGGGGCTGTAGAACATGTGACAAATTTAACCCTCTGCCCCCTCCAGAATCCTGTATGCATGCTCCTTCAGTCTTGCCACTGTTGCCGTTTGATGGCTGGCACTCCTGCTACCTGCCCAGCCCGTGCCCAAATAGCAGTTGCCGGTCTCGACAATCAACCCCAGATCTCTCCAGGATAGCATGCAACACTACCACTGGGTCAGCACACGACTCTCTTGTTGGCCCTACCTAAAAGCATTAGAGTACTAATACTGTACTACTGGAAAAGTATGCTGAAAACCTGCAAGCTAATTCAAATCTTGAGGACTTCATTGAAAAAAATATTTAATATACTTCTAAAAAGGTGCAGAGAAGGGAGACCAAAATGATAAAGGGGATGGAACAGCTCCCCTATGAGGAAAGACTAAAGAGGTTAGGGAGGTTCAGCTTGGAGAAGAGACAGCTGAGGCGGAGATATGATAGAGGTCTTTAAAAATCATGAGAGGTCTAGAATAGGTAAATGTTAATCGGTTATTTACTCTTTTGGATAATAGAAGGACTATTTAAAACTAATCATAGAAAATTCTTTTTCACTCAATGCACAATTAAACTATGGAATTTGTTACCAGAGAATGTGGTTAGTACAGTTAGTGTAGCTGTTTTTAAAAAAAGGTTTGGATAAGCTCTTGGAGAAGAAGTCCATTACCTGCTATTAATCAAGGTGACTTAGAAAATAGCCACTGCTATTACTAGCAACAGTAGCTTGGGATATATTTAGTTTTTGGGTACTTGCCAGGTACTTGTAGCTTGGATTGGCCACTGTTGGAAACAGGATGCTGGGCTTGGTGGACCCTTGGTCTGATCCAGTATAGCAAATTCTTATGTTTGTCTCCAAGCACATTTTCAGTTTAAATGACTACAGCTGATCGACGGGATACTGCTACACACTCTTTAATCAAAGGCACAGTAGCAAGAAGAAAGCATACAATATATCTCAAGATGTCAGGAGGCCTCTGTAGAACTATTACATGTAAACACTGCAGACAGTAAATGGCTCAGCTACACTGATTAATGATTTATTTTAGATAAGTCATACATTTTTCCTGCTTGAAAAGTACCTGCACAGAAACACAGCCCTGCAGTTTGAGCTGCAGCTGGATCATGTCAACGTCAGCAGGGGAGCAAAGCTTCTGCAGCTCTGCCGTTTTGTCTTTTATCTCATTAGTAGCAACATCGATGGGTTTCAGGTCTATCTGATACTCGTAAATGACCGGTATCCTCTTCTTGACATATGGAAAAGAATTTGATGCTAAAAAATTTACCAGACAGAATAGAGAATTTGGAAGTGTTTGACACAGCAAGTTACAATAATTTACAGTATGAATTTATAAAATTAAATGTTACGGTATTTCTGTGTTACAAAAGTCACATTCACACTGACATATATTCAAACTGGCTTTCCGTGTGTCTTTATTAAGAGTTCTTCCCACTCCAAGTAGTTCCCTGATTCTGCAGACTTGAGATATTTGATGTACAAGGTCAATTGCAAGAGTGCTGAGGTATCAGTGAAGGCCTTAATATATCAGCACTCTGCTCCCATGATGCTTAACTCAACAACTTGCACATGGTGGAAGCCACCAATGTTTGAATAAAATGGGCAAAGCATATTTCCTCTTCATACCTGACCTTCCCCACCCTGCTGCTAAAGATCTTAAGTCTTTTGAAAACTCCATCAAAGCTCTTTAGTTCTATCTAGAGCAGAATAAAGCCCTCAAAAAAATCAATCCAGGGACTCAAGATCATTGCTGCAATGACCAGACTGGAACCAGCAAGAGAGAGGGTCTATTACAGATCTATTAGAAATCCCAGTACCAGTTCTGACTTAACTGGAAGAAAAAAGGAGAACCACCACCACCACCCCAAAAAGAAGTTCATCTAGGTTTCCTTCTTTTGATCCTGACAAACTCTGATTTGGATTAAAAACCACAGCACTGTTTTTCAGAACTGAAGTTATGACATTATTATTATTTTTTCTGAAGGGAACACTGAAATAATGAGTAATGAAAGTGCTGTGATTTTAGTAAAATCCATTTCTGCTCTTTGATTAAAAGATAAAGATGCTGTCATAAATGGAAGCAAAGTCAGCAGGTGAACTTTAGTCCCTGAGTAAGCTCAAACAGACAATGAAAGCGTCAAATTTCCTGTGTTTACTCAGGTTTCCACCCACAGTTTCAGGTATTTTTCTCTCAGTTTCCAAAATCAATCAAAGTCCTGGATCAAAGTACAGGCACAATCAACATTGTTGAGGACTTGACTGAATAGCATATACTCTGTGATTATGAATTTAGTATTTTTTCTTGATATATTGTTTCTCTTTTGCTGCTCTTTGCCTTCTCAAGTTGTTTTTTATCTTTATTAAAATTTGTTAATTGCTTAAGACCTAAGCAATTTCCATCAGACAACATACACAATTCAAAATACAAACAACCTTCACAAATCATGAAACATCAAATAAGACAACATGTAAAATACCATTACTTAAAATGTAATTTAGTAAAATTAATCCAGTGGGAACACTGAGAGGAGAGGATCATCTTGCTGGTGGCTGAAAGGAATCAGTAAGTTTTTGCTTGGGACATTGTCTTTTTCAAACGTATTGGGGCAAAGTTAACTATTTGGGAATATTATTTAGTGTGTTTGTGCTTTTAATAGTAAGGCAGCGAATAAACAAGTTAGACTGTATTTTTAAATGGTCAGTCAGTAAGGCAGGTAGTAAGCAGTAGTTAGTGTATTTATTTTTAAAAGTCTGTAAGGCAACTAGTAAGCAGAACTGAATGTTTGTATTAAAAAAAAAAAAAGTAGCCAGAAGATAGAAATAAGCTAGGAGCAGTGTATACCTAAGTAAAAAGGTTGAAAAGTTCAGTTCAGTTACTCACCTTGGAAAGGTGTTGAGGTAAGGTTTGATTAAGTACCAACATTTGATAATCAAGAGAGCAGTGAGTCACTCTGGCTGACTAACTGAAGTTAGACTGTTTGGATTTCTCAACCCTCCCACCCACCCCTAGCTCATCCTTTAATTTATAGGCAGGTGCCACTTTCACAAAAACAAACAAACAAACAAAAAAAACAACAAAAACTTTATTGAGAGTTTGATCAGTCCCTTGTAGGCCACTACTAGACATATAGTGAATTCACTAATACATTTAAAGGTCGTTAATTAGACACATTCCTACTCCCATAGCAACCTAAAACTTAAATAGGAACTGAACAAAATTGAGATGAAGGCAGCAGCCCAGCAGCAAGAGGGGGGCTTCCCAGTCTTTTGCATTGAGTGTAACATGTATGATTTTTTACCCGCCGGTGAGAAGTGTACATGTGCATGCGATGCAAAGAGCTCCTGACTCTCAGAGAACGAGTCCGATCTCTGGAGGCTAGAGTGGCAGACCTGGAGGAGCTGAGGGAGACAGAGAGGTATATAGATGAGACCTTCAGGGACATAGTAGTCCAGTCCCAACTTCAGGCTGGCAGCCCTGGTGCTGCCTTGGAGGAAGAAGGTCTCATGATTGGAGAGCATTAACCGGGTGCAGCAGGAAAGGATCCTGTAGCAAGGACCTGCTCTCCAGGTGATGCATTGTCCTTTCGCACCGAGGATATCTCCCCAAGGCTTACTGTCCAGGAGGGAAGGGTTAGGTCAGCCGACATAGTTGGTGATTCGATTATTAGGAATGTAGATAGCTGGGTGGCTGGTGGGCGTGAGGATCGCCTGGTAACATGCCTACCTGGTGCGAAGGTGGCGGCCTCACGCGTCACCTAGATAGGATTTTAGACAGTGCTGGGGAGGAGCCGGCTGTTGTGGTACATGTGGGCACCAATGACATAGGAAAATGTGGGAGGGAGGTTTTGGAAGCCAAATTTAGGCTCTTAGGTAGAAAGCTTAAATCCAGAACCTCCAGGGTAGCATTCTCTGAAATGCTCCCTGTTCCACGTGCAGGACACCAGAGGCAGGCAGAGCTCTGGAGTCTCAATGCGTGGATGAGATGATGGTGCAAGGAAGAGGGATTCAGTTTTGTTAGGAACTGAGGAACTTTTTGGGGAAGGGGGAGTCTCTTCCAAAGGGATGGGGGCTCCACCTTAACCAGGGTGGAACCAGACTGCTGGCGCTAACCTTTAAAACGGAGATAGAGCATCTTTTAAACTAGAACAAAGGGGAAAGCCGACAGTCACTCAGCAGCGCATGGTTCGGAGAGAGGTATCTTTAAAGGATACTAATGATGCATTAGAATTAGGGCATCCCGACAGTGAGGTTCCAATAATTAGAAAAATAGTCCAAGTGCCTGTAACTAAAAACTCACCTGAGCTAAAAAATTCTAACTTATTCCTATCAATTAAAAAGCAGAATGAAAATACAAACAAAAAACAAACTTTGAAATGTTTGTATGCTAATGCCAGAAGTCTAAGAAGTAAGATGGGAGAATTAGAATGTATAGCAGTGAATGATGACATAGACTTAATTGGCATCTCAGAGACATGGTGGAAGGAGGATAACCAATGGGACAGTGCTATACAGGGGTACAAATTATATCGCAATGACAGAGAGGAGCACCCGGGAGGCGGTGTGGCGCTTTATGTCCAGGATGGCATAGAGCCCAACAGGATAAACATCCTGCATGAGACTAAATGCAAAATTGAATCTTTATGGGTAGAAATCCCTTGTGTGTCGGGGAAGACTATAGTGATAGGAGTATACTACCATCCACCTGGTCAAGATGGTGAGATGGACAGTGAGATTTATTTATTTAACAGCTTTTCTATACCATCATTAGAATGCACATCATATCGGTTTACATCACAACAATAGGTGGAAAATACTATGAACAGGGGGAGGGGTGGGGGACAACAAGAATAACATGTTGCAACAACAGTGCTACAGATGGAGGAGGCTCTATTGGTGAGCCTGAGAGGTAGAATTAGAGAGGTAACATATTTACGTAATACTTGGAGTGGGATGAAGTTAGCTGTGTGTGAGGAGAGGTGGATAAGAAGGGTACATGGGTCTAGTCTGGAAATGCCTGGTGGAAAAGCCAGGTCTTGAATTTAAAGGGGCAGGGCTCAAGGCGGAGGCTTGTAGGTAGAGCATTCCAATGAGTGGGGCCAGCAATTGATAGGGCGCGGTCCCTTGTTGATGTGAGTCGGGCATTCTTGAGGGGTGGAACATGTAGAGTACCTTTGAGATTTGCTCTGGTTGGGCGGGCGGAGTGTGTGAATCGGAGAGGTTCAATGAGCCAGGAGGAATTGTTTATGTAGATGGGTTTGTATATGATGGTGAGAGTCTTAAATAGGATACATGATGGGATAGGGAGCCAGTGGAGGTCTTTGAGGAGGGGGGTTATGTGGTCTGATTTGCGTGCGTTCATGATGATTCTAGTGGTGGTGTTCTGTAGAATTTGGAGGGGTTTGATGGTGGAGTAGGGAAGGCCTAGGTACAAAGAATTGCAGTAATCCAGTTTGGATGATAGGGTGGTCGTAGGACGCAGAAGAATGATTGAGACGTCGGGTCCATTTTGAATCGGCAAAACACTCCTATGTTGATATCCATCTAGATGCCCCTGAGGAAGCTTTAATAAGCGAAACATCGGCCGTGTTGGGCGTTTTTGTATACAACACATTGAGAGAATTCCAGCTACTTCTTGCCTTCACGTCATTAATGGAGTGAAATATATAAGTCCTTTTGACTAATTTTTAAAGAAAAAGCAAAACACATAAAAAAAAATATTTTCATACAAAAATAATTAAAGAGTTTTTCAAGTGATGGTGAATGATTAGAGGTCCGGTTGGATTCGGGATTGAATCACAATGTCTGGCTTGCTGACACCGTCACTATAGGCAATATTTTGAATTAAAGTTCAGTTCCCCTTTTTTGTTTACAGACTTCAATTACCCCAATATTGACTGAGTAAATGTTTCATCGGGACACCCTAGAGAGATAACGTTCCTGGATAGAATAAGTGATAGCTTTATGGAGCAATGGTTCAGGAACTGACGAGAGAGGGAGCAATTTTAGGTCTAATTCTCAGTGGAGTACAGGATTTGGTGAGAGAGGTAACGGTGGTGGGGCCACTTGGCAATAGTGATCATAATATGATCAAATTTGAATTAATGATTGGAAGAGGAACAGTATGCAAATCCACGGCTCTCATGCTAAACTTTCAAAAGGGAAACTTTGATAAAATGAGAAAAATTGTTAGAAAAAAACTGAAAGGAGCAGCTACAAAAGTAAAAAGTATGCAAGAGGCATAGTCATTGTTAAAAAATACCATTCTAGAAGCACAGTCCAGATGTATTCCACACATTAAGAAAGGTGGAAAGAAGGTAAAACGATTACCGGCATGATTAAAAGGGGAGGTGAAAGAAGCTATTTTAGCCAAAAGATCTTCATTCAAAAATTGGAAGGATCCAACAGAAGAAAATATGATAATGCAAAAACGTTGGCAAGTTAAATGTAAGACATTGATAAGACAGGCTAAGAGAGAATTTGAAAAGAAGTTGGCCATAGAGGCAAAAACTCACAGTAAAAACTTTTTAAAATATATCCAAAGCAGAAAGCCTGTGAGGGAGTCAGTTGGACTGTTAGATGATCGAGGGGTTAAAGGGGCACTTAGAGAAGATAAAGCCATCGCGGAAAGATTAAATGATTTCTTTGCTTCAGTGTTTATTGAAGAGGATGTTGGGGAGGTACCCGTACTGGAGAAGGTTTTCATGGGTAATGATTCAGATGGACTGAACCAAATGACGGTGAACCTAGAAGATGTGGTAGACCTGATTAACAAACTGAAGAGTAGTAAATCATCTGGACCGGATGGGTATACACCCCAGAGTTCTGAAGCAACTAAAAAAATGAAATTTCAGACATATTAGTAAAAATTTGTAACCTATCATAAAAATCATCCATTGTACCTGGAGGATAGCAAATGTAACCCCAATATTTAAAAAGGGCTCCAGGGGCCATCCGGGAAACTACAGACCGGTTAGCCTGACTTCAGTGGAAAGTGTTCTAAATATCAAAATCACAGAACATATAGAAAGACATGGTTTAATGGACAAAGCCATCATGGCTTTTCCCAAGGCAAGTCTTGCCTCACAAATCTGCTTCACTTTTTTGAAGGAGTTAATAAACATGTGGATAAAGGTGAACCGGTAGATGTAGTATACTTGGATTTTCAGAAGGCTTTTGACAAAGTTCCTCATGAGAGGCTTCTAGGAAAAGTAAAAAGTCATGGGATAGGTGGCGATGTCCTTTCGTGGATTGCAAACTGGCTAAAAGACAGGAAACAGAGAGTAGGATTAAATGGACAATTTTCTCAGTGGAAGGGAGTGGGCAGTGGAGTGCCTCAGGGATCTGTATTAGGACCCTTACTTTTCAATATATTTATAAATGATCTGGAAAGAAATAAGACGAGTGAGATAATCAAATTTGCAGATGATACAAAATTGTTCAGAGTAGTTAAATCACAAGCAGATTGTGATAAATTGCAGGAAGACCTTGTGAGACTGGAAAATTGGGCATCAAAATAGCAGATGAAATTTAATGTGGATAAGTGCAAGGTGATGCATATAGGGAAAAATAACCCATGCTATAGTTACACAATGTTAGGTTCCATATTAGGAGCTACCATGCAGGAAAGAGATTGAGTCGTCATAGTGAATAATACAGTGAAATAATCTGTTCAGTGTGCTGCGGCAGTCAAAAAAGCAAACAGAATGTTGAGAATTATTAGAAAGGGAATGGTGAATAAAACGGAAAATGTCATAATGCCTCTATATTGCTCCATGGTGAGACCGCACCTTGAATACTGTGTACAATTCTGGTCGCCGCATCTCAAAAAAGATATAATTGCGATGGAGAAGGTTCAGAGAAGGGCTACCAAAATGATAAGGGGAATGGAACAGCTCCCCTATGAGGGAAAGACTAAAGAGGTTAGGACTTTTCAGCTTGAAGAAGAGACTGCTGAGGGGAGATATGATAGAGGTGTTTAAAATCATGAGAGGTCTAGAACGGGTAGATGTGAATCGGTTATTTACTCTTTCGGATTATAGAAAGACTAGAGGGCACTCCATGAAGTTAGCATGTGGCACATTTAAAACTAATCGGAGAAAGTTCTTTTTTACTCAATGCACAATTAAACTCTGGAATTTGTTGCCAGAGGATGTGGTTAGTGCAGTTAGTATAGCTGTGTTTAAAAAAGGATTAGATAAGTTCTTGGAGGAGAAGTCCATTACCTGCTATTAATTAAGTTGACTTAGAAATTAGCCACTGCTATTACTAGCAACAGTAACATGGAACAGACTTATTTTTTGGGTACTTGCCAGGTTCTTATGGCCTGGATTGGCCACTGTTGGAAACAGGATACTGGGCTTGATGGCCCTTGGTCTGACCCAGTATGGCATGTTCTTATGTTCTTAAAATGACTAAATAGGTAGGGTAAAATAGCAGATCATAATGTCTCTTTACTTATAAATAAGCCTGCTTGTATAAAAATGTTTTTAATAGCAATTTGAAGGAATTAACATTTGCATAGATGAATCTTCTTAATGAGAGAGTTCCAAAAAGATGGCGCAGCCACCGAAAACTCACACTTTTGTCACTGAAAGACGTGAATGTTTGACAGAAGGCTCATCTATTAAGCCACGACCAGAAGATCTCAACGAACGTATTGGCTGATAAATTCTCAAAAGGGCATTAGCCCATGGACAAGACTCAGCATTAATCAGTTTAAAAACCATAGTAGCAACTTTATATTCAATACATTGTGTGCATAGATAACCAAATGAAGAACCATTTACAATGTACTCCTAATATTAAACGAGCTGCAGAGTTTAACAACAGCTGCAATGGCTTCAATGAGGAGACAGGTAGGCCAAAATATATTGCATTGCAGTAGTCAACTAACAATAGTATGGAAACTTGAACAACAGTCTGAAAGTCAGCTTTTTCTAGCAAGTGTTTCAGTCCAGATACGATGTTTATAAAAACAGGTTTTAATAATAGATTTAATGTGAGTTTGAAAGGTTAAATTGGAATCTAGCTAGATTCCCAGACTTTTAATGCTTTTTTTGATTTGTAAATTAGATCCATCAATAACCACAGTAGGTTTTGAATATTTAAATGCGGTTTTTGAATGAATAAAAGTTCTGTTTTTGACCTATTCAAGAATCATCATTAATTCTTATTTGTTGTGTCCTACTGGATAAATAGGATGTAAACCAATCTAGAACTGAACCAGATATGCCACATTCCTGCAACCGATACAACAGGATTCTTATGGTTGATTGTATCGAAGGCAGATGATATGTCAAGAGAACAAGGATGTAGCTATTTCCATTGTCCAGGCCTCTCTGAATTATGTCAAGCAAGGAATCATCAAACGTTCAGTGCTCATGAAGCGCCTGAAACCAAATTGTTGTGGATCAAGAAGTTGATTATCTTTGATGAAATTGGTTAATAATCTTAATGCAGCAGATTCTAAGAGCTTTGCTAAAAACGATCAGTTGTGTCAAGATCAGATTTTTTTTTTAAAGAGTTCTTACTGATGCTTGTTTTTAGGCAGGATGGGATCAGTACTTGAGTAAATGATATATTAATGACATGCATAAGAGTAGAAGAAAGTGTTTCTCTAAAGGCTTTTAATAAATGTACCGTGCACTTATTCAATGGACAGAATGAATCATTCATTTTAGAGTTAATCTGCAGTTTCAATAGAAGAAATCACGTGAAAAGACAAATGGTGGTAAAGAATCTGCATACCATGCAGGAACATTAGAAAAACTAGCAATTAAATTAACTGTTTTTGAAACAAAATATTTTAGAAATGATTCAGCAGAGGGGATGTCTAAATCTTCCAGTTGTTTAGAAGCTTTGCCTTAATCATTTGTGAACTTTTTTGCTATATTGAATAGTACCTTTGGATTATAATCAATTTCTCTAATTTAATTTGAATAATAAATACATTATAAATAAATAATCTTTAAAACAAGAAAAATGTTCTCTTACTTGTCAGAATCGTTTTTCGTTTGCATTGTTCTTCTACAGATCCATGCTTTTTCCCAGATAACGTGTAAGGCGTTTCAAATACAAATCTGTTAATGTTGTGATTCTTCTCAAAATCTGTTTTCCTTTCGGATAGCTCCTTCTCCTCCAGGTAGGGCTTCACGTAGGTGACTTGAATATGGGCATATTTGTGATCCAGATCTTTGACATTTACCTGCACAACACAGACTTGTCTCACATTTCCTCATTTGCAAGACCTCATCCAAATGTAAACCTGCACAAGACTTAAAAGTGCCATAGTTGTCCAAAAAAGTCATTTCTTAATTAAAGTAGCTTCTTTGATACAACGACTTTCATATAATAGTAGATCAACACAGTTACAGAAAATCACAAGTGTGAAATGAGTAAAACAAGCTTTATCTTTAAAGCTATACCAAAAGATTAAAGTGCTTGTGGGAATCTCCTGTACATAGTATTTTGATAACAGGTTTCTGGCATTAATTTGGATGTGTGCCCCCCAGAAGGCCTAGCTGTGCTCCAATATTTACAGAAAGCTATGCATGAATTCTTCTAGGCATGGCTACACTGGCCTACCAATTTCTGGAACTTTTAACCGTGACCCTTTGCATGTTCCTACACAGTCCCAAAATTGTTTTTAGAAAGTATTGGATAAGAGAATTTTACATTGCTTAGAGTCTATGCAAAACAAAGTAAGAGGCCCATTTAGCATAGGTTGTCTACCCTTTTCTGTCTATGAGAAAATGCTTAGTAAATAGGGCCCCAAGTTGCAGTTAGAAAGATGGCTCACTTTGACTCTAGGTTTGCCATCATTTGTAACGGCTGTAGAGCCATGTAAACAGTATTCTGTAACTATAAGGTATATTTAAAAATAACTCTGAGCTCACTAGAAAGATGCAAAGTTCCTGGCTCCAAAGAAACAGCTTATGAGAATGTCCCTTGTGCATCTCCTCAGGAATTCTATGAGATTTCAAGTCATAAATTCAGATGTCATCATGGGACGCAGCGTTTTATGCACAGTTCACATTCTTACCTTGTTAGAGTCTTGGATCATTTTTACAGTATCGGCACCAAATTTTTCTCCATAAAGTTTCAGAAGCCTCAGGGATATCTCCGAAAGTCCTGTAAGTTTTGGTTCTTTGTAGATATATTCTTTGCCATCTTCATCTTCGAAGAAAGCCTAAACCCGTGCCCCCCCCCAAATAAAAATCCCCAAAGTGCATATTTAAAATTAAATGCATAGCTAATTTCACACTCGAAACAGAGACCACATGAAGGAGTTCTAGAAATCACAAATGAATGTGAATCAAAAAACAACTTTTCAAATGCAGGAGGGGAAAAAAATCTTGTTTCCAGAGTCCTTGAGACGACATTTTTATTTATTTATTTAGTCAAATTTATATACCGAGACTCAAATTCATATCAAGTCGGTTTACAATGACAAATCAAAAGGCAATCAAATCAAAAAAACATTTCATACAGTGGCATCAAGAAAATTCCTAAAAGCACTTATTACCCTGAGGTGGTAATCATAATTACCACTATCTTCATAACAAAATTAAAATGTCATAAATTAAATTTAAAATTTAAACATAATTATACATAATAACTATCATAATAAACATTACTAACAATAACTGTCATAAAAACACTCCTAATAAAACATAAAAAAAAAAAAAAAAACTAAAATATAAATAAACAGCTAAGTAAATGGAATCGCATAGAATGTATCTAGGGCTCTTCATTCTCTGTCCTTTACTAAATAAACTCAAAAGATTTTCCAAAAGCTATCATTCAGTTCTTTCTGCTTTTCACCTTAATTTTATAATACTCGGCGCAGAGGATTTTGCTTTGCTTCTGCAGGATTTGTGACCTGTCTAAACTCTTCCCCTCCCCCCGCCCCCAATCAGTGATGGATTTAGGTTTTTACCACACCCCAGGCATTGTTAGTGCTGTGGCCATCCTCATCCCCCTTCCAGAGGGGGAGGAGCCCGATCTAAAGCACAGCCCCGTAGTTTCCTCAGGCAAGAATGGACAAATGCTGGAGTGCATTGGCAGACATTTCTATCTTTTATATTACTTTATAAAAATATTCTTTTCAACCTTGCTTAGGTCTGAAGAATTTATTTTCATGACATGAGGAAAAGGAATCTCAGGAATGGGGAAAAGAGAGAGAGGATTGGGACCCGGGGAGAGTAAGGAGAAGACTGGGGAGGAGGGGAGGGGAGAGAGGGAAAGGATGGGGAATGGGGAGGACTTGGGAATTTGGGATGAGAAAAGAGGTAAGAGGGGATCAGAGGAGGAAGATTTGGGATTAAGGGTGGATGGGGGGAGGGGGGGAGGGGGGAATCCCAGGATCTGGAAAAAGGAGAGATAGGAAGGAAGGGAGGTTCCAAGATCTGGGGGATAGAATCCAAGATCAAAGGAGGGAACATGAAATTACAGTGAGGGAAGGATAGGGAAGGAAGGTGATGTCCCTGCTGTGCTCCGGTCCTGCTCTCCCTCATATCTCCTCTCTAACCTCTCACCCAATCTGGCATACATACATATCCAGCAACAATCGCTTCTTTCTCTCACACACAAACACTGCCCCCACTTCCCTCTCTCACACATAACAGCCGCACGTCCCTCCCCCAGCCGATCCTCTCTCATCTCCCAACCCTTCTCCTCGTCCCTCCCTCCAATGACCCCCCACCCAGCCACTCCTAGCATCTTCAAAATGATCCCCTTTGCTCTGGCTCCTCCAGGCTCACTGCCTCTCCTATTCCCTGCAGTTGGATCAATCAGGAAGCAGAAGGCTGTAATCTGCTGAGTAAGATTTGGCGCAGCAAGAAGGCAGCAATTCTTCAATCAGCACAAGGATTTTTGCCCATCCCCCGCCCCTACACAGGCCAAGTGTGATTACTGTCAGATCTGGGCCTGTCTTCCACACTGCGTTATCCACCTCCACACCCAGTATGATTCCTTGCCCTCGCTTCCCATCTCTTGGTCTACTTCCAGTACAAAAACTGGTGAGCCCTTTTTTTGGTTTTTTTTTTTGTTACTTGATTTTCTCCCAGCTTTGTTAGGTGTGGCAACAAACATGGATAAATTTCTCATAGGAAATGAAGGGCCTGTAATACATTTAGCATTCAAACCACATTTTTGCTGTAAATCATCTTTTGTTGAATAAAATCGGAGAAATTTATCTAATTTATTTTATTTATCTAATTTTTTTTTATATTCCGCTTTTCGGCACGTCAAAGAGGATTACATTCAGGTACTGTAGTTGCAGTAATCTGTAGATTGTTCACAGTATCAACATTGTCATTATTTCCTGGTGGATTTTATTCAAAGGTCTCCTTTCTTTCTTTTTTATTACATTCAGTTTTTTAAAAGCATTTTTATAACTTCTGTGAAATACTAAGTGTGCGTCTCTTTTTTAGGGGTCCATCTTGTTTTTAATAATCTCCTTCCTTAGGTCCACTTTTCATCTGCTAGGATGGCTGCTTTAAGAATGCTAATTAACACTGATCCAAAACACGCAGCCTGTTTGGACATGATTTAGCTTTCCAGTTCAGGAGTTATTTCACAAGAACTTATTTTTATTTAATCTACACCTTGGGCAGATTAAACATTCCTGCTAGCCCTGCTATATCCCCCCATCCCCTTACCTGCTCTTCTGTTTTCCTTCCCGCTGGTGCGAAGCGCTGCTCGGCAGCGTGGAGGGGGATGGGGACAGCCAGCTGTCAGCAGCCAATGGGAATAGACGGGGGAAGCAGAGTTGGATGATGCAAGCAGGGCCTTTTCTTAAGGCCCTGATGCCAAAGGCCGGTCCTTTTTCAATGGTCGACCTGCTTCCCGGCCACCCACCCGATGGCGAGCCTGGGGCTGTTAGGCCGTTAGTTTTTAGAGGGTCTTTCATGGGGGTGGCGGGGGGGGGGGGAGGTGACTATCGCAGCTTGGCGGGAGCCTCTCTTCACTTCCCTTGGGTCCAGCAGAGGGGTGAGTCGCCCATGACGTCAGTACAGAGGACAGGACACCTGGTATATTATTACAGCCCAATAGGTCCAAGTGGGACCCCTATGAGCATTGTTATCATGGGTCAGTCCATGGGCCAGCAGGTGGACAAAGGGCTAAAAGGCACAGGGCTTGCATTGCTGCAGGTCATGAAGTACTGGTCGGGCAGACTGGGCCTTGTGATGCCACAGGTCAGGATCCCTGAGTTGGGGGAGTCACCTGGGGGATAGACTTGAATGCCCAGGGCCACAGAGCCAAGCACAAGGGCTATTGAGCTGGACTTGGGGAAGGGTGGCAGAAGAGGAAGCCCTGTGTAAAGGGCAAATGGTTACGTAATTTGGTGATGGGATGTATTATTGATAGGATACACATGGTATTAGCTTGCTTAGGAGCATTATGTAGTAGATTGACAGTATACAAATTGTATTAGATTGTGTCCTATTCTGAATGATGTTAAATAAAGCTGTGGCCATTTGAACCCACTACCTGCTTCACTTCACTTGGTTTACTGGCAA
Source organism: Rhinatrema bivittatum (assembly GCF_901001135.1). NCBI lineage: Eukaryota > Metazoa > Chordata > Amphibia > Gymnophiona > Rhinatrematidae > Rhinatrema > Rhinatrema bivittatum. Next base: position 242,699,185 of record NC_042620.1, read on the forward strand.
GAGAATCAGCAGATTGCTCATGCCACCACTTTTGACAAAGCATAACAGATTTATTAATTTATTTTTAAAAATTTGTATTCCTCTGTCTACAAGAATTGTTCGAAACAACTTATAGAGATAAAAACAAACACAGTATCAAAAACAGAAAACATAGAATGACTGACTAAAAACTGTGTCATATTACTGTAAAGGTATTCATATATAGCAAAACAAAAAAGAAGAAGCCAACAAGCAATCCTACAAAAGTCCAATACACATATAAAAATAGTCATGACAAAAATTGCTACACAATCAAAATACCAATATGAGAAAAATTAGAATTATTACAACTTCAAATATCATTTTTATAAATTCTCAACAATGTAAATTATTCTCAATAATTTAAAAACTAACCATCTACATATCACATTCATCCAACTAATATCCAATTCAGATGTTGCCAAAACGCTAGCGTTGGGATTGGGGACATGATACCTTTCAGAGGCTGGAGACACCATACTATGCAGATGGGGTCTACATTGGAATTGTGACAGTGATTTATCCCAGATGACATCCAATTTCTCTTCTGGACTGTAATTTATCCTGTCAACCCATGCTAATGGAACTTTTTCTGCTAACTGCATCTATGGGATTGTGATCCATTTCAAACAGGATTTATGGCTGTTTACTTTGAACAGATTTCATGGTCATCTTATGTTAATGGAATCTTTCTGATGACTGAGAAAATTTGAAAGATAAGTTCACTTTGCGGGTAATCATTTAAATCAGATTATCTTTTTGGTGCTTGGGATGCAACAGTCTTATACATTGTTGTGGTTTAGGTATCCCAAATGAACTAAAGGGTTACAATGTTGTGATACAAACAAGTGTTTGTGGCTCTTAAGTCATTCAGTTTAATTTCCATGATGATGTTATCTGGTGGTATATGTAATTTTGTGTAGTTGGATATTAGATGGATGAATATGATGTGTGGATGGTTAGTTTTTAAATTATGGAGAATAGTTTACAATGTTGTTGAGAATTTATAAAAATGATATTTGAAGTTGTAATTAATCTAATTATTTTCATATTGATAGTTTAATTGTGTAGTGATTTTTGTCACCACCCTATTTCTGTATTCATATACAGCAGACAGAAATTCAGGGATCTAGCTAATGAAGACTTTTGAAAATTGCTATAATATATGCTATTGAATCGTCCATAGATTTTACCCCCATTAAGTATACTTAGGGGCAGAATTTCAAAGGCTACGCGCATATGTTAATCTGCCCCTGCACGTGCCGAGCCTATTTTGCATAGGCTCGGCGGCGCACGCAAGCCCCGGGATGCGCGTATGTCCCGGGGCTTTGAAAAAGGGGCGGGTCAGGGGGCATGGCTGTGGTCCGGGGGCGGGTCCGGGGCGGTCCCGAGGCCTCCTTCGTTGCGGCCTGGCCTGCGCGTGCAAGATACGCCTGCCTCAGGCAGGCCTAAGAAATAAAATAAGGTGGGGGGGGATTTAGGGAGGGCTGGGGGGTGGGTTAGATAGGGGAAGGAAGGGGAAGGTGGGGGGACCAAAAAAAAAAAGTTCCCTCCAAGGCCGCTCTGATTTCGGAGCGGCCTCGGAGGGAACGGGGAAAGCCATCAGGGCTCTCCCAGGGCTCGGCGCGCGCAACGTGCACCCCCTTGCGCGCGTCGACCCTGGATTTTATAACATGCGCGCGGCTGCGCGTGCATGTTATCAAATTGGGCGTAGATTTGTGCGCGCCGGGTTGCGCGCACAAATTTACGCCCGCCCATAGCCCGCCCATAAGTTTTAAAATCTGGCCCTTAATGCGGATAAATGAAGATTTGAAAATTGCTATGACAGCATGTTACATTTAAACTTTCCTTAGAAAATTACCCTGATATGAAGTAACAGCTAAAAGGTCCATATTCAGTAAGGCAGTGTGTGGGAAAGTTAACCGAGTCAAATTACCCAGATAACTTTACCTGGATATTCAGCAGAACTTATCTGGTTAAGTTTTCTTTTGAATATCTGGTTCATTATCCTGGTAACTTTAACCAGATCACTTTAGGACAGCTATCTGGGCCGACCAACTTGTCTGCACAAATTTAGCTGGAAAGCGCTTGATATGGTGCCATGCTGTTAAAAACTTTAATCTGTTCTCACCACACATCCAGCCCGGCCCCTGTTTTGTCCAGGAAAGTGCAGTCAAACTTACCTGGAGGACGAGGGGGATATATTTAAAGGGCAAGGTTTACCTGTAGAATTAGTGTTGCTATGGTATGCTACACACGTGCTGAGTATTTTTTTTTTCAGGTTTTGAATTTTACAATGTGCCTGGTAATAAGGGAGTTTGTGTTTCTGGTAAGTTGTATTTGAAATTTCTTAATTCTACTCTGCATTCAGTGTTTGGAGATGGGGGGAGGGGGGCGGGGGTAGTGTTCGGGGTCCTGTGGATGCAGAGTATTTGTTTACATTTAGCCCGTGATGGCCAAATGTTTAGTGTGCATGCATGTAAGGAGCAATATCTGTCAGGTGTGTCCCAATAGAAAAAAGGTTGAGAACCACTGCTCTAAACTATGAAAAGGTAACTGATAATTCTTAAGCTGCCGAGAGTACTCCCTTTTTACCCATTTTTTTCTCTCTCTTCCTCCCTCTTTCCGTAAGCCACATCTGATTTCTGCTCATATATTTTTCTTCTCTTCTCTCTTTCAAAGCCAAAAGATGTTTGCTTGCATCATTTCCTGTCAATGCATGCCTGAAGCTGACTTGGACTCCTCAGAAATTTACTGAAGCTGGAATCTGTCCAATGGTTGCGTATTTTTAAAAAGAAACCGTTTTCAGAGACAGATTCTATCCCTCAGTCTCATGGTTTTCTTGTTCTCTGTCTAAACCGTTAACATCCACCGGTTCCTACAACTGAAGGACAGGATACATTTCTTTTGTCATGCTAAATGAATACACAGAATTAAGTATCGTGTTGGTTTAGGACTTTTTATTTTTAATTTTTTTAGCACATTTTAATTATTCGAAAAGTGCTATTTATTTTAGGTGACCATCTGTCACTGGAGCTAGCTAAACCATGGTGCTGAACACTACTAAACACACTTCAAGAAACCCCTTGGGGTTTTTTTCTTTGGCTATACTGGTTTTAAACTGATCTTCAGAATTTCTCTCAGTTTCTCAGATGCAGGCCAGTGCGTACAAGTACATGTGAAAATTGTACCAATGGACATAGCACAAGATCACCTATTTTATCAACCAGTTGTCTTCCCAAATCTTTGGGACCTTGATTTGTTTTGGTCTCGTTTTCGCAAGTGCAGTGCTCCTAATGGAAGTTCCTTTGAATAAACACAGGCTGGACAGATAATTTATCTGCATACTCAATACGCTTCTTATAGCCTCTATTGGGTAGCTGTTTTTTAAAAAGATATAGAATAGGATTTTTTTTTTTTGCTGTTATTTAAAGTGAGAATATTGTCCCAAATCTGCGGCTTTTTACATTTACTGCTCTCTTTTCATAGAATGCTACACAGAAGTATAGAATATGATACTGCACAAAGACTGGAAGGCCCAGCTCATCTTTCTGTTTTTCTCTTCCTGTAGAGATACCACAGAACTCACCCACTCTCTAGCTTTACCTTCACTTTCTGCAGCTAAGCATCTTCTGTGATTATCCCAAGCTTTCTTAAATTCTGACACCATCAGTACAGACATTCCCAAGCTTTTTTTTTATAAGATAAACCACATAAAACATTTTAAATCACTGAAAGGGCCAGATGAAAACTCTTAACTACCTCTCCCCTCACTAGTATCTCCTTCTCTTTGCCACCCATCCCCATCTCCTGCCATTTCCCCTTTGCCCATAGCATCTCCCCCCCTCTCTCCTTCTGTCTCCCATCAAGGACGATTGCCTCTACCAGTCTCATTTGTTCTCTCTCAGTGACTCTCACCCACCCAGTCTGAAATCCTCAGTGCCTCCCCCTGCCTCACGCATTCCCCCTCTGCCAGTTTCATCACCCATCAGTGCCCTCCCCTAACCTCACTTAGCTTCCCTAGCTGTTAGTGGCAGACTGCGGCTGATGGTACGCACTGCATGGATGTTTGAATAGGCACATGTGAGCGCACTCTCCATTCCCTGCTGTCCACTGGTTCTTATTTGCAAAATACTTTTCATTAAAGCAGCAAAAATAAGCAAAACAATATTGCCCTTCAGACAAGTCTGTTATATCAACATGAGAACATAAATGTGTAACAGAGCAATGCAAACAATAAAACAAACATCGCAGAGGACACTGTGCCAAGCCTTAACATTCACAAAGTATGCTGCCAAATTTTCTGTTCTTTATGCATTTAAATCTATCCACCCCCTTCATGCTCATCTTTCAAACCCTAAAATCCCTCATACCACTAATACTCTCATTCATGTTCTCCTAGAAAAGACCTAGTCCTGCGCCCCCTTCCCCTTGCAAACTTCAGTCACCCCCCCCCCCCCCCATTCAACTTTATGGAACCAAAACGAAATAAGCACGAGTGATTCACAGAATAGTTCAGAGTAAAGAGAGTGACACATAGCATACAGATAGTATAAGGTATAGTTAGTCTACTTGTGCAAAGCATGGGCTAATCCCCTACATCTAGAACATCTTCCCGATTTACAGAATATCCTAAGGCAGTGATGTTGTTTTGTGAGTCTGGCTGTAGTTGATGACAAAAGATCTAACCAGCCTTTACATATTGTTTAGCAACCTTACAGTGAGCCACCTTCGTATCCGACCTTTCCATTTGCATGACCAAGGACATTTTCGATTTCCACAGGTGTATGTTAGGTACCAGATCTCTTATCCAGGTAGCGAGGGTACACTTTTGCGCTAGTACTAGTGCCAATATCAGAAAATTTTCATAGGCTTGGCGATGTTTTGATAGTCTAGATATGCCTCCTAATAGTACAACTTCCCCTTTATGGGGAATTTTAACCCTGTGCATACATCAATCAATGACAACATTTCATCCCAATAGGAAGCAATTTTCAAACAAGTCAAAAGGCGATGTAGTAATGTGCCATTTTCAACTTGACACTTTATACACTAAGGGCTGGATTTTAAAAGATTTACGCGCGTAACTGGCCTTACGCACATTGGGCCTATTTTAAAAAGGCCCGGCGATGCGTGTAAAGCCCCAGGACATGTGTCCCGGGGCTTTACTAAAGGGGCGGTCCGGGGTGGGGCAGGGCAGGGGCGGGGCCAGAGGCCTCCTACAGAGCGGCCATTGCCGCTGTGTCGGAGGATCGTGTGCTGGCAAGCTGCCGGCGCGTGCATCTTGCGCCTACCCAGAGGCAGGCACAAAAGGTAAGATAATAATTTTGGGGGGTTTAGATAGGGCTAGGGGGGGAAAGGTTAGGGGAAGGGGTGGGAAGGTCAGGTTAGGGGGAAGAACGGGGAAGGCAGTGCAGCTCGGCGCGCGCAAGGTGCATAATAGTGCACCCCCTTGCGCGCGCCGACCCCTGATTTTACAACATGCGCGCGTATGTTATAAAATCGGGTGTACATTTGCCCGCACTGGGTAGCGCGCACATGTGTAGGCCGCGCACGCTTCTTTTAAAATCTACCCCAATGAGAATGGTGCCAACTTCATGTGACACTGCTTTATACCATCAATGTAAGCACGATGGAGCAACTTATATTGAATTTCTCTTAGACTGGACTCTTTAATGTTAAGGTAAAGAAGTTTGAAATAACCTTTGAAACGTCATCGGGAAAGTTCAACCTCCGGCTCTCTACTTCAATAATTACAGAGAGAGTTTAAATAATGACATTGAAAGTGCTGTTTACACTTCTTGTACCACTTTGAAATAGAGTTCATCTTGACTGCTATGTCCTGGACTTCTTGTATAAAAGAACACTCCATTTTAGATACCTGCTCGGTCCACTTCAAAGTTAAGTAGTGTCAAGTCTGGAGGAAGGCAAAGAATTGTATATTCGGCACTTGATAGCATCTTTGCAAGGAAACAAATGGAAGGCAACTAAGTCTGCCCTTTTCATACAGATCTACAGATTTTAGGCTATGCTCACTCCAAGAGTGGAAAATTTTCCTATCTTCTTTGCTAGGGGAAAACTCTTTGTTTCTGATCAGGGGTAGTAGCAAAGATTTGTGAATTTCTAAGCCCCAGTGACTTCGAAGCCATTGCCATGCAAGTCAACATGGATGTAACAGTACATTCTTGTTCACTCATTTTTTTTTTAATTCTTGGTCTGTAGAGTATAATAGGTATATTGGTGACCATGGCAAAATTTTGCTGTTCAACATACCTTTTTCGCAATAGGCGTATTTGTCCATGACCCATTCACCAATGAAACACAGCAGACATGCTACATTGTAATATCTGAGACCTGGGAAGTTCAGTCCTCCAGCTTACTTACTGTACATTAATTTAAAATTAACTGATTGTGGCTTTTTTCCCATTCCTTATAAAAGTAATAATAGATCTCTTCTAGTGAGCCAACAAAGGAGCATCTGGAACTTATATAAAATCTTAGGCATAATCACCATTTTCAGAAGCATGCTTCTCCCCATAAAAGAAAGAGGGAGAGTCTGCCAGGCCAGCAATTACCTTCCTTATATTTTGTATAACATCTACTATGTTTAATGTATATAGAGGATTAAGATCCCTACGAACCCAAACCCCTAGATACTTAATTTTACATATTGCCCAAATAAACAGAAAAGAGCCTAACCCAAGAGTGCATAATATTTGGGTCAACTGCCAATGCTTCAGATTTATCAAAATTGATTTTTAGACCCACAACCAGTTGAAAATGCTCATAGTTACAATTCGAGGGATGCTCTGCTTTGGGCGTTCTACAAAGAGCAGAAAATCGCCTGCAAACATGGCAATTTTTAGTGGATGGTCACTTACTGAAATATCCTGAAAATCTTTTTCCTCTCTCAATTTTATAGCCAGCGGCTCAATTGCCAAGATAAACAAAGAGGGGAAAGGGGGCAACCCTGCCTAATTCCACATTCTAACAAACTGGGAGGAGAAGATACCATTAATCAGGATGCTTGTGCTTGGAGTTTTATAGAGCACGGCCAGCCAAGGCAATACATTACCACTGAATCCAAATTTTGACAAGGCCAAGAATACAAAATCCCACGTTAGGGAATCAAATGCTTTTTCAGCATTTAGACTGAGGATCATTGCTTGCTTGTTTTGTTTCTGGCTCAATGCTGCTATTAATTTACACACATTTTTAACTCCATGATGCCCCTTAACAAAACTGCTCTGATCAGGATTTATCACATGGGGAGAGATAGACTGATTCTATATGCTAACACCACAGCCAAAATTTTCATATCTACGTTGATTAAGGAGATAGGGTGATATGAACCCAGCCTCAGGTGGGTCCTTACCTTTTTTTTTGGCAAAATTGCAATCACAGACTGGTTCATATCTGATGGGATAGCTTTCCGCATGAGAATAACATTATAAAAATTAGCTAGGACAAGGAGCACTGGAAATTTCAGAATCTTCCAAAAAAAAAATCCTCTGGCCCTAAGCCATCTATTCCTGGTTTTTTACCCAAACTTGAGATCCTGATAACCTGAAAAATTTCCCCATCTCTTAAAGGTTGATTTAATCAAACCATTTGGTCTTGAGAGAGACTGGGCCACTGAAAATCTGTGAAGAAAGCTTTTTGCACCTTCCATCCATTTCCTTGCATCTATAAGTATTCTAAAAAAAACAATTGTAATGTCCTTTAAAAAGTGTTTGTGGTCTCCACTTTTGTCCTTTATACCCATAATTTGGGAACGAGGCTCCCTTATCGGGATCAGATTGGCTAGCACCTTGCTTGGTTTATTGCCAAAGCGATACAGTTAATATTTGTAAAACCTGAGAGATTTCATCGCCCTTTGAAACAACAAATGGTTTAGAGTAAAGTGGAATATTTTCAAGCTCGCTTTTATGATGGTCTGATATGTCAGCTATATGTTTGGCCTGGGCTGCTTTTAGTGCCACAGTTATCTTTAAAATGTCTGCATTTCTAATTCTATTCATTCAAGCTACTTAGGCCATTGTATGCCCACGCATCACTTCCTTGCCTGCCTCCCACACTAAAGATGCAGATATATGTGGAGTAGCATTATTTCTAGATAATCAGTCCATTTTTCTTTTAAATATGCATGGAAAGCCTCATCATGGAACAATCTTGGGCTCATTATCCACGAAAATGACATATGTTGAGAATCTCCCATTTCTAACCCAAATGAAACAGCAGCATGATCAGAGATAGAAATTGTGCCTATTAAGGACTCCCAGACTCTTAATAATTAAAAAATAAAGAAGCCTAGAAAATGATTTGTGTGGATTAGAAAAAAAAAAGTACTCCTGCTCCCCAGGATGCAGGGTCCTCCAAGTATCTGATAGTCCCAATTCTCTACAAAGAAAATTAACTCCTTGACCCTCATCTCCCATCCTAACCTCTTTTTTCACTTTACAATCCTTACTCTGATCCACTATCAGGTTAAAATCGCCCCAACCACTAAAACATATTCCAGAAAAGCTAATAACTAAGCCACTATTGTTAAAAAAACAAAACAAAAAAAAAACAAAACAACCCCATGCAATTACATGTTTGAAGCTATATAGTGAATCCAATACAATTACATATCTGCCCTCATCATTCTGCAACTGGCAGTCAACCTGAAATGCTTAAGAATTAAAATTGCTACACCCCTCTGCCAGGTAGAAAAGGAGGAATATATAGGCATTGACCCATCCAGATATACTTTAATTTAGCATGCTCTGAAGCCGTCAAGTGTGTTTCTTGCAGGAATAAATCTGCGATTTTATCCGTCGAAACAAATTCAACAGCCATTGTGTTTCTTAGGCGAATGGATCCTATGCACAGTTATTTTAACCTTCTCCATGTCTCTCTTGTATCAACACACAGCAGTCATACTCCTCAGAGTGTGAAATATTGCAAGCTACCTCCCAGAGATCTCCCATCCTGGACCTCCAGGCGCATATTGCTGGTCCATTCTTTATGTTAGTGGACCTCTGAATAACAATTTGCTCTGTGTTTATATTGCTCCTCACATTCATTCTCATTTACTATCACATTTATTCTCTCATTTCCAACCACATTAGTTTTATACACTCTTTCACACATGCTCCAAGGAACCAGTACCTCCAGTCTCTTCTTCTTTCTCGGGGGTGTGCCCAAGAAAACATTTACTCATTGTCTGGAAAATGTATGTGCCTTATTAATCTCTTATGCAAAGTACAACCATGTAAGAAAAAAAAACCCCTAGAAAACACAATTAACATGTAACTGCCATTGGAGCCCTGAAGCAAACACGATCTCGACAGAACTCATATAAGCCTTTAAAGTCATAATCTCTCAGCTCTGATGGAAGCCTTGAATGCTTCATGGTACTTTGAAAATTATGTTCCAGCTGCTTCCCCAACATCTGTGGAGCAAATGATTAATCATGTATCAAGAATGCTCAAGTGAGCCTCCAACAGCACAGCTGTGCATAAACGCTGCCGAGCCCTGCAGCCAGCAAAGCTTCTGCGGAGCCCACGGATATTTCTGCATGCAGCAGCATTCAGGGGCTCCGAGTGCACAGCAAGCCACTCACAAATATATTGTCACAAACGTCGCGTTTAGGATCTCAGTAATTACTGCATTCATTTATGCCTTCCTTTGAAATGTGGGTCACTGCGTCACAGACTTCTTCTTATTGAGATTCCAGCTAGTTGACACACCAGACCATTACAAGCCAGCTTCAGGGATATCCAGAGATGTTAGAAACAAATTAGCTGCTGAATGTGTAGAGAAAAACAGCATTTTATTCTTATGGTGTACCCACAATTTAGCAGGGAAAAGTAGGGAAAAATTGAATACCCCTGCAATGCAGCTCTGCAGTCTGCACAGGCAGGGGCATTGGGCCACAATGTGGGCAGAAAAATCATTGAACAGGAGAATCTTGCTACCTAGTTATTCCACTTGCCCCTGCTGCCAATATGCTCTGAGCGATTTGGTTTTATGAGACCAGTTTAATATTCTAGCCATCGCGGGGCTCAGTCTCCCATCTTTTTCTCTCGCTGGCACCATGCGGCTCTCTTGCAGCAGATACGATCTCCAGAATCAGCTAGAACTCAAATGCTCAGGAAGGCATTTCTCTAAAAAAAAAAAATTACTTAGCTCCTTCTCTCTCATCATTTCTAGCAGCCCAGTTATTTGAGGTTATTTTGCCTGCTCCTATTTCCTTGATCTTCAATGCATGCCAGAAGGTCAGCATTTTTATTCTGCAGCTTAGTAATACAGCATTCTGCCGCCATCAACCTGTCATCTTGTAAGGAGATTCGCTGTTCCACTTGGTCTACACGTTTGGTGTGGCCTTCCAGCCCATTCTTTATTTCATCCATTGCGGCTTGGCTTTTTATTAAACACTCATCTAGTATCAAAGTGACACTGTTTGAGATGCATTGATTTACTTCCTCAGAGATACTAGCGAGGGTTTTATCCCTACCATCAGGCACTACTATTTTCGCTCCAATGCGTTTCTTTCTGCGCCTGACCTCGGGTGTTTTTGTGCTCGTAACCCTGAGCAGCGTAGCACCGGAGACAGATAAGTCACTCTTATGTTAGTAATAGAAAGACACAATCTCTCCAGCATTGTGTATAGTCAGAGAAAACAGTGCAAATTACTGATTTTTGAGGAGATGACCTGGAGTTCTTATCCCCGACGTTCACGTAGGCCTACTGGTTCTAGCTGCAGTGCCTGTGCTAACTTTCAGGAACCAGTGCTGCAAGTAGAGGCAACCACAGGCAGTGAGTATGCAAAGCTCCTTCAGCATCCCCCATGGTGGATACTATCAGCCACACTCTGCTCTTGCCGGCTCCTGTTTTTTGTGGCAGCCCTGGTGGGCTGGATAAGATTTAGTTTGCAGGACGGATATGGCCTGTGGGTTGTACTTTGGGGACCTCTGGTTTGTTAATACAGAAATTTCATTGGAAGGTTGTTTCATGTATCTATCACACCTAAGAAGATATTATTTCCTTATGTTGTTCATTAGTCTAGCTCCTTGAAGTCTCATATTGTGATCTCTGGTTCTACAGATTCTTTCCTATTGAACAATTCTTGCTTCTATTGCATTATTTGTATCTTTGAGGTATTTGAATGTTCCTATCATTAAATCCGTCCCCCTTTTCTCCTCTTGGGTACACCTCTTATGTTCACAGAGTGAATGGGCTCGCTGCCATTTTGGTGAGCCTTCTCCGAGTTGCCTCTGCTCTGTGTAAACCCTTTGGGAGGACTGGCCTCCAGAACGGGGCTCAATACTCTGGAACAATGGATGCTCAATCTGGCAGCCCAGCTTGTTGCAGATGTTCATATCAGCTGCAAACCTTTCCTTCTAGCCCTCTGGAATATCACTTCTGAAAATGTCGAACAGAACAAATCCAGGGACTGATCCCTGAGGCAAACAAGTTTGCTTTTATTTTGCAACTGTGTCAATATTACTTTTAAGAAACTGTAAGAAGATGGCGCTTGGATACGCTTTCTTTCTTTTTTTGTTTGAACTTTCTAACTGAGCAGTTTGACAAGCTCGGTTTTGACTTTTAACTTTCCAGTTTTCACAACAATCCTCTTTCACAACATTATCCTTTCTTCATATTGCAAAACGGTGGCCTGCTTTGCTCAATTACAGTATGTGCTGTAAAGGTCGGCTACAGAACGACTTCTTGCCTAGGTCGCTTCAGACTGGATGCAGGCAAACTCCTCTTTGAATCCTTCTTTGCAAACAAGGCCATAGACCAGCTGCGGTTAAACACAGGCATCCAACCTCAGTCTACTGAGGAAGTGCAGTGGCTGTGGCCCTGCCTCTCACCCTAAACCTAATTTTCTCTAACCTACAATATTTTGAAGGTAATTTTTTCAAAAGCAATTCCCGTAGCTAAGAAGTATTTTAGTCATATACATTGACTGTCTGGAAACCGCTCACCCTCAACGTGGCTAAAAAGTAGAAGGTGTTGCCAAGGGAAGAGGGAACAAGTATGTGCTCAAGTTCCATATTCAAATCTTCATGTATATTTTTCAAACAAAATTCTACCAGCGTAAAATGCAGGTGCAAGCGTGCACGCGTATTCCGAGCCCACAGCAATTTTCAAAGTGAAAGCTCAGATAGGGCTTTGGCTTGCAAAATCAGTGCATAGCCTGCAGGTGAAAAGCACATAAGGTCTTCAACCCGATGAGGCTGGGTTGGATATTGCCCTCCCTTTGCTTCCATATCACAGTGGGGTTAACTACACATTACAAATTCTCTTATATCTATTTTCCAGAAATCCTTGAAGGTGTCCATAAAATGTCTACAGCAGGTTTTCTTTTCTTTTTTGTTAGTTAAATCGGCATTTCAAGATGATCTGTGCTGGCATGCTTGGGTCCTGGCATATAGCACAATCAGGTTACTCTAACAACCCGGGAGAGCTTCAATTTATTTCTATAAGATACAGTAAACTATCTGAATAAAACTTTTTAAAATTGCTTTTCAAGACAATACATTAAGGGGCAGATTTTCAAAGCCCTACGCACGCAAATCCAGGAGGATTTACGTGCGTAGGGGGGTTACGCACGCCGGGCCTATTTTCAAAAGGCCCGGCGGCGCTCGTAAAGCCCCAGGAAGCATGCATGTTATAAAATCGGGCGTACATTTGTGCGCGCTGGGTTGCGCGCACAAATGTACGCCCGCGTGTATGTTTTAAAATCTGCCCCTAAGTATATACCTGAAATAGGAAAATGAAAAAAAAAAAAACCCATCAAGGAAAGCATTAAGTCATAAAAATAAAAGCCAACACTATGGCAAAAATACAGACGTAGAGCCCACTACAGAGTTGGAGGAAAGGCAACAGAAAAAGGTCACAGAAGCCAAACCAACAAGAATAGAGTAAAAGGGAAAAATGTAATAGGAGAGAGAAAAGCAATCCTATAAATTCAAGGTGGCCAACTCTGGTCCTCAAGAGCCACAAACAAGTCAGGTTTTCAGGATATCCACAATGAATATGCATGAGATAATTTGCATGCACTGCCTCCGTGCATATTCATTATAGTTATCCTGAAAACCAGGCTTGTTTGTGGCTCTTGAAGACCGGAGCTGGCCACCCCTGACTTAACCAGCTCTCTGAGAGGTCGATGTTCTAATTCACAGTATTTACTGCGGGTTAGTGGCTGAACTTCTTAGCATCTACAGCAAAATTGTGCAAGAGCTCTTTCATGTGTTCCCAGGCGTGGCAACGTTCAAATCTGCACGAACTATGCATGAATCTGCCTGAACTGCTATGTCCCAAGCCCAGACGTCTGGTTGAGGTATAGTTATTTTGTTTTGCAAAAACAGGCCTTCAAAGCTTTCTTTACTCGACTGTTTTTTTGCAAAAATACACATTAATGAGCTGCTGCGATGCAAAATCCTGCAAGGCAGCTCATTAATGTGGCTTTTGAGTAAACATTTGAGCATAATGGACTACATGTAAAAGTTTACTACTGCGAAGGCCACTTTTGCAAAATTTTTTTGCAAGTGGGGTTTTCGCACAAAAATGAATATGAAATGCCTATAATTTTATGTTTTGCACCTTTATAGTCATTTTGTGAAATTTCTAATGCAAAAACCTTTCTGTGAAAAATATTTTTGCAGCTCAGTACATCAACCTCTTAGTATCTGAAACTGAGAAGGCTTGTTAAACCACATAAATATTAGCAAACTTCAGCAAACATTTACAAGGAGACATTAGAAAAGTAGCATGCACTCTGAGCACTTAGCAATGCATTTCTCTCTTTTTCTTGTATCTGGCTGAGAGTTCCCCTCCTATTTAGACATTTCACCGACACCGTAACTCTGGAGATTATCTGGACTGCCTTGGCTCACTGGAGAAATTTGTTTCCTCCTTGGTTGTTATTACTTCTGACATCTATGCGAAGGTACAGTCTTTTGGACAACTGGGCCTAATATACTGTAAGTCTGTCATCCACTGAAAGTTTAGGGAATTCTGCCAGGTCGCTCAGCGGTCACCTGATGAATTTTCCCAAAGCTCCCCGACCCCTCCTTTTGCCCTCTTCAAAAGATACTTGCAAGAGTTTTGAATATCCTGGGAGAGACTAATTCTGCCTGTTAGGACTGTATAACATAGTCTGGGTAAAACAAATAAGCATGGGTGTAGCTTGCTTATTGCGGCGGTTACTACCCCTACTACCCCTAACTAATCAAGCTAGATATTTCAATGGTGGGGGTGGAAGGGAAATAGAACCAAGAGCTAAGAGAAACAGATAAGTATGAGAGAAAAAAAACGTGTGAGGCTTGCTGGGCAGACTGGATGGGCCGTTTGGTCTTCTTCTGCCGTCATTTCTATGTTTCTATGTTTCTATGTTAGCCAGATTTAATTCTTGCCCTCTGGGAGGAAATCTGTGGAGCGGAGGAAGGAGTCATGGCCGGGAACTTGACCAGAGGCTGTCTGGATTTGACTGGGATTTTGGAGGAATCATCTCCTACTGAGCCTAGTAGAGCTATTCTATTGGTCACCTTCGTTTTCCCTCAGGACTGAGACAGTATTCTGACTGCATCTGTTTTGTTTTGTTTTTTTTTCTCAACAGACAGACATTATTTCTGCGGCAACATAATATGAATTCTTCCAGACCTTTGTAAAAGTAACTCAGGAACAAATACAACATTTTTCATTGCGTCAGACTTACCTGCCCATAGAAAGCCACTCTGAAAAAAGTGCCTAGGAGCCTCTTTCCAGTGTGCATAACCTCCAGGATTTTGGTGTAAGCTCCATGAAGGGTTCGATACAGCTGAGTAAGTTTCTGGGAAACCACAACAGGTTCAGAGTCAATAAGCAGCTGGATTAAGAACACAGCCACAGTTTGTCCATGGTGACTACACTCATTTAAACATATTCGTATAGATTGACATCTGCAATACAGAGCACTGTAAAATCAATCATGGAAAAACAGACACTGCTGGTTTGGAAGGTATAGAGCAAATCAGAAACAGATAGGCATGGGTTCCTTGCATGCTATGTTCTTCACTTTGGACACAAACAGAAACATGCACCTTGCTCTTACACAGAGAGGACAGGAATGCAGCATATTAAGTCAGAATGGAGGGAACGGTAGACCTGTACTAATACAAAAAATACTTTGATTGGAGTCTGCGAGTAATCACCTCGAAAAAGGGTGTTAAAATGAGCGAATGTCAGATTTTTCTGTTGGAGGCTCTGACTTATATAAAGCACAAGCTCTATGGATGCCAAAACACTGTCAGCTATAGCTTGGATTATGTCTCTCCAATTCAACGTATTCACTTGCACTCCCTGGAATCTCTCTCTCTTCCAAACAGGATTTGTAGATTCCCATCCACAATAAACATTTCCGAGAATTTGGGCTGCCAACCCTGCCCTGGACACGGTGGCCAGCAGCTTGCATCACCACTGAAGGTGACGTCATTAGAAAAGGATCCCCCCTTCAGAGGGGGGCACTGCCCATACAACCACCCGGGGCTCCATTTAGCCTGGAAACGGCCCAGAACATAAGAAGTGGGGTCAGATCAATGGGTCCTTCAAGGCCAACATCCTGTCTGTGACAGTATCCAGAGCTACAAAAGTTATCCAAAAGCAGCACAATTCTACTCAATTAAAAATAATCTCTAATGGTGAAGGGTCATTTTCAAATTTACAAAGGCAATTACAACGGCTTGGCAGAAAATGCGTCTCTTTTCAAATGCACAGATTCCCACAGAATGCTCTTTTAGCTGCAGGATAAGGAGGCATTTCTGTGGCTGAGTTTAAGCTGGGGGGTGAGGGATGGTGGGGGGAGGAAGAAATTCAATTTTCCGAATGCTTTCGCTCTATTTTGCTCCCCTCTCCTACCCGCACACATGGCAGCTGCACAGTAGATGGACGCTTTTGAAAAATTCAGTTTTAAAAGCTTGTGACAATAAAAACTCATTTCTAACTATCAGCCCGATTCAGTAAAGTCCACGGGAGAGCGGACGAACGCCCACTCTCTCGGCGCGCACTCTGGCCCCTCGCCGGTGCGCGCGATGCAGTATTCAAATTAGGTGGTGCGGTAGAAACGGGGAAAAGGAGGCGCTAGGGACACTAGCACGTCCCTAGCGCCTCCTTTTGACCCGTAGCGGCGGCTGTCAGCGGGTTTGACAGCCGACGCTCAATTTTGCCGGCATCGGTTCTCGAGCCCGCTGACAGCCACGGGCTTGGAAACCGGATGCCGGCAAAATTGAGTGTCCGGTTTTCGGCCCGACAGCCGCTGGCCCAATTTAAATTTAAAAAAAATTTTTTTTTTTTTTTTACTTTTTACAACCTTCGGGACCTCCGACTTAATATCGCCATGATATTAAGTCGGAGGGTGCACAGAAAAGCAGTTTTTACTGCTTGGCTGCACATTTTACTTTCTGTATCCCACGCGCATACCTAATAGGGCCGTCAACATGCATTTGCATGTTGAGGGTGCTATTAGGTGCTGCGGGTTGGACGCGCGTTTTCCTCTTCTTACTGAATAAGGGGTAAGGGAAAACACGCATCCAATAGCAGGCTAACAGTGCGCTCCGTCGGAGCGCACTGTACTGTATCAGCCTGCTTATTTGGCTGCCTGTGGATGAGCTTCTTAGCACTCAGTAAACACCCAAACTCCCGGAAGTGTCAGAAAGAAAGCTGCAAATCCTATTTTGAAGGATCAGTGGCTGGGGAAGCACAGTGAGTAAGCTGGTGTCAGACATAATATTCGTTCATCCCTGGGTGCCCTGGCTGAAGGCTGCCGGTTGCACTTCATAGGCTAAAATCCAGGTGATGGTACAGGAGGCAACTGCTCTAGAGTGCGCCCTGCTTGGTTTGGACTGTAAACCGTGCTTTCTTGCTGTACACTTTTTCCAGATGGTCAAGAGGAAGGGAAGAATTAGAACTGCTCCTTGGCGCAGGTCAGACATGGGGGTGAAAGCCTGCTACTGTGCTTGGCAAAGGAGCCTTGGATGATGCTTAGTGGGAATGTGTTTTCATTTGAAAAGACATTGTTTACATTGTTTCATGCTGTTTATAAATGATACAACCAAAAAATCCCAGAACTGAAGTGTGGTGGGGAAGGGGGGGGGGGGGCGTTGTTTTTAGTACCACCTAATTCAAAATAGTGCACACTAAATTGAAATAGTGTGCACTACTTCAAATAACACAAACTAAATCAGATAGCATGCACTACTTCAAACAGTGCAAGCTAACTTGAAATAGTGCAGAATTTCGAATTGGTGCAGACTATTTTGGGGTAGGTGCACATAGTGATTCGGTGTGCTCTATTTCAATGAGGGGTAGATTTTCAAACCGCGCGATTTGGCGTACTTTTGCTGGCGCATCAGGCGCAAGCAAAAGTACGCGGGATTTTAGTAGATACGCGCGTAGTCGCGCGTATCCGCTAAAATCCTGGATCGGCGCGCGCAAGGCTATCGATTACGTATAGCCGGCGCGCGCCGAGCCGCGCAGCCTACCCCCGTTCCCTCCAAGGCTGCTCCGAAATCGGAGCGGCCTTGGAGGGAATCCTCTAACGCCCTCCCCTCACCTTCCCCTCCCTTCCCCTACCTAACCCCCCCCCCCCGGCCCTGTCTAAACCCCCCCTTACCTTTGTCGGGGGATTTACGCCTCCCGGAGGGAGACGTAAATCCCCGCGCGCCAGTGGGCCCCTAGCGCGCCGGGACGCGACCTGAGGGCGGGTACGGAGGGCGCGGCCATGCCCCCGGACCGCCCCGGGCCGTAACCACGCCCCCGGGCCCGCCCCCAAAACGCTGCCGACATGCCCCGAAAACGGCGCAGCGCTTGGCCCCGCCCCCGACACGCCCCCCTCCGAAAACCCCGGGACTTAGGCGCATCCCGGGGCTCTGCGCGCGCCGGTAGGCCTATGTAAAATAGGCCTACCGGCGAGCAGGGCTCTTAAAATCCGCCCCTTAGTGTGCACTAAAAAGGAAACATTTAAAAACAAAAATTATACAAAACAAAAATTTAAAAAAATGACAATAGCCTAAAAACGAAAATAAAATAAAACAAAACAACATGTTTTTGTCATGCACATCCCTACGCCCTAGTCCACTGGATTGAAAGCCTCCTCCATTGCCAGATCAGGTACGAAGCAGGATCTTAGTGGATCAGCCATCACCCTTAGATGACACAAGTTGCATTGGTGCTGTTAGGGGAATTGGGGAACTGCTTCCCTCTCAATCGGCCCGACTGAGCGGGCATGACTGAGCGCCCGCTCCCTTAATGCGCCGACCCACCTCTCTGGGGCACTCAATGCTACATGCGAATGGGCTGCCACTGTAAAAAGGAGGTGCTAGGGGAAATTGCTTACCCCTAGTGCCTCCTCAGCAGCAGGCGCCCGGGAGAGGTGGCTGTCAGCCACTTAGGAAACGGACGCTCAATTTTAGAGTGCCCATTTTTCTAACCTGTGCACATTAATTGAGCATCCGTTTCCCTAAACTGACTGCCAGCAAACTTTAAAAAAAAAAAAATGGGGGGGGGGGGGGAGCATTTCTAGCTTTTTTTTCCCTCCAACTTAATATCATCACGATATTAAGTTGGAGGAGGTACAGAAAAGCAGTATTTTCTGCTTTTCTGTACACTTTTTGGGCTCCTCAAGACTTAACGCCAGCTCCAGAGCTTGCGTTCATTTTTGAGAGTAAAAATGTGTGCCAGAGGCAAACCTTTTTTTTTTGCATGGAGGGGGAATCGATAATAGCCTCATCAACATGTACTTGCATGTGATGAGTGCTATTACATATAGGGCAGATTTTCAATGCCCGGCGGCACCCGTAAAGCCCCGGGACACAATAAGTCCCAGGGCTTGAAAAAAGGGGCAGGGCATGGGCGGGGAGGTCCGGGGGAGGGGCCGGAGCCTCCAGGCACAGCGGCCATTTGCCACTGCCGCTCTGATTTCGGAGCGGTCTTGGAGGGAACGGGGAAAGCCAGCAGGGCTCCCCAAGGGCTTGGCGCGCGCAAGGTGCACTATTGTGCACCCCCTTGCGCGTGCCGACCCCGGATTTTATAACATGCTCGCGGTTGCGCGCTCATGTTATAAAATCAGGTGTACATTTGTATGCGCCAGGTTGCGCGCAAAATGTACTCCCGCGCGTAGGTATTAAAATCCGGCCCTATGCGTGCATTTTGGATGCGCTAACCTCTGTTTTGCATCAGGGGATATGGACATGCGTCCAAAACGCGTGTCCAATCGTGGGTTAACCGTGCGCTGCAGCCAGCGCATGGTATAGGATTGGCCCGAATGTGGGCAGGTTTGGAGCAGGAACAGCTGACAGCCACTACTCAGATGCTAATGACCAGAAAGAGGGTAGTGGTTGGATCAGGAGATGGTTGCGAGTGTGTTGTTGAGAATTCACATTTTATAGTAAGACCTCCGTGGTCTTCTGTTGTTCTCTCTACTACTACAAACTCTATGTGGGAAGTAAGAGCTTTTAAACATGAAAAGTTAAAGGTATTTCAAATTTAAAGAACAAAACTGGTGATACTATATCTGGGTAATTTCATGTGACCCCCAAGGCCTCTTAACAATTAATTGTTCCCAGACAAATAAGATCCTAAATATTGCAAAAAAAACAAAAAAAAAACCTCCAATAATGACCCTTTTTGATTATTTATTAATGACCATTAGATTGTAGTCTAAAGCATCTACCCTGAGGATCCTACAGCCAGTTATGTTGATAGGATCTCCACAATGAATATGCAGGAGATACATTTGCATATACTGAGTCTTCAATGTATGTAGATTTATCTCCTGCAGAGTCATTGCAGGGATCCTGAAAACCCGACTGGCTGTGGGGTCCCCAGGACAGGTTTCTCTTTGGGTGGCAATCAGGGAGAGAGTCTGCTGCACAGTGCAATGGCTTCTATGAAGAATTTTGTTTAGAAATAGAAAGGGTCAAGTCAACTGGCAATACAAAGGGGCATCAAAAATTCAAGAAGCCTAAATTACCTCAAACTCTCGACGTTTTTCGTAAATTGGAATGATCAGCTTTGAAACCTCAGAAATAGTTTCGTAGCGTTCTGCCTTCCACAATCCGTCTACGCATTGTTCCAGCAACTCCACCAGTACTTCCTGTACGAAGTCGGAAAAGTACAATTGGTAAAGGCAAAGGATCCCTGCCAACGGCACATGCCCGCACGGCATCAATTTGATCTTTTGTACAAAGGGTAAACAATGTATCCTCGCTCTCCACTGGGAAACATAGAAATGATGGCAGAAAAAGACCAATCGGCCCATCCAGTCTGCCCAGCAAGCTTTGACTCTTATTTTCCCATACTTACCTGTTTCAACAACCACCAACTTCAGGGCTCTTGTTGGTAACTGTTTGATTCAAATTTCCTGCCATCCCCTGCCATTGATGCAGAGAGTAATGTTGGAGTTGCATAAGCTTATGATGGAAACACCCAAAGAGCTGATAAAACATCTCAAGGCCACAGCGGCTCTGCCGCACTCAAGCAGGTGTTCCAAAAAGCAAAAGAAGAGACAGTGGGACTGGCCTGATTTTATCTTGGAGGGCAAACCCCAGTTTGAGTCCTGGCACTGGGGTTTCTGATACATGGGGCCAGAAGAGGTTGAGGTATTTCTGGGGACTAGGTCAAAGGGAGTTGCAGACGCCCCTGCCCTAAACGGCTGGGAGAGGGGTTGAAGCAGGATCCAGCTGGGCAGGAAACTCAGGTGCGGAGGAAGGTGAGTCTCAAAAAAAAAAAAAAAAAAAGAGTGGGCATTCATCCAGCAGCTGGGCAGAACGATAACTCCATACACAATTAATATAGCCTTTTACCAAGAAAATACATTTTAGCCCACATGGAAAAATAAACCCTAACGTTCTTCAGGAAAAGTGAGAGTAGGGGGGAATACATTTTAGGTTCTTTGTTGCACAATGAAACACACTGTTACTCTACGATAAGACAGTGAAGGCTTTGGAGATGCTCGACCTGTTCTTTCGTCTGGGAACACTGGCCATCCATCTCACCTCACTGTAGCAGACATCCATCATGCCAGTATCTTCCTTCATTGCAGCTTCCTCATCAATATTGGGAGTAATCTTCTTAAAGCCTGAACATCCACTAGGAAATAACTCTACAAATGAACATTGAGAAAACAAATGGGTAACAAGCAAATGCCCAAGTATTATCAGAGACTGAATAATTGTTCCAGCTTTTCAGTTAAATTGCAGGACACCCCTTCTTACAAAACACAGCTGCAAGAATTTTAACCGGTAAAAGTAAAAGAGACCATATCACCAAAACCCTAATTGAACTACACTGGCTACCCATTGAACAAAGAATTCAATACAAGATTCTTTGCACCATACATAAATTAATACACGACGAAAAGGCAGAATGGCTGAACACAGCCTTCACGTACATGTCCCTAATAGAAACTTGAGATCAGTAAACAAAGCCCTACTAACTATTCCCTCAGTAAAAACAGCCAGACTAACGCAAGTAAGGGATAGGGCCCTATCCCTGGCTGGACCTATAATATGGAACACAATGCCTTTAGAAATCAGAACACAAAGAGACATCAAAGCATTCAAAAAAAGTTTAAAAACATGGCTATTTAAGCAAGCATACCACAAAGGGAATGAAGAGTAGAATCCAGGGAATTGTATGATGCAGTCCGAAGAACTCCCACACACACACACACATCAGCTTACTCGAATGGTGTGTGTGTGTGTATTTTATTTTACTTTACCTCTATTAGATTGCAACAACAGAGGACCAGGCTTAAGTGTTAATTTATCTTATAGCAGATATACTTAAAGCAGACATGACTTATCACAACCACTAAGTAATATTTAATATGAAACTATGTTACAGTATTTGATGGCACCTGTTTAGTTAATATAATTCAACACATTTAAGTTTGAAATTATGTGCCTTATTGTGAACCATTGTGACGGCAACTAGCTTAACAATGGTATAGAAAAGATTTTAAATAAATAAAATAAATTTAATGAAAATGCATGATATTTTTCTTTCTTTTTTTTTTTCTTTTCTCTTTCTTAATATTTTTGATCACTTAATTTCCCCCCATGATGTGGGCTAATGGTTCTAATATACAAAATGTTTTCCTTTGTGATCATTTGGGATGTCCAATTTCCTCTGTAGCTACTTCTTTATCTTTGATTTTAACCTTCTATTAAGTTTAATAAAATTACTAAAATTAAAAAAAAAGAAAATGTATGATAATTGACAGAAAAGTCGCAATGCCGCCCAATTCCTGAGTAGCGTAATATTGGGATTTGTAGGGCGCAAAGATTTTGGAATTTTTTTTTTCCTGTAAATGTAGCATTAAAGTTATTCAGAGCAGCTCACGGGATATTTGGATTTGGATTGCAGAGGCTCAGTGCTGGAACACAGAGATAGGGGTCACTATAGATACCCTAAGGACATTTTTCAAAGGGATTTACCTGGGTGACAAAGGAGTTTCGTTGGTAAACCCTTGGGGCTGCAAACCAAATCTAGGTACTGAGATGCACAAGGTGACCACATGTAGCCACAGGAAAAAGAAAAAGAGGGGGGTGTTCCCAAGGGATGGGGCAGAGGGAGGCTGGGAGAGGGAACGTCTGAGCAGGGATTTGGTTTTCAATTCCCCGTGTGCACTTTCCCATGTGGATTCCCTCCGTCATTAAAACAGGTGCCACGCCCGCACACACTTTTATCCCGGTGGACCTTGCAAGAAGCACCTTTCCAAAGGGAAACCACGCACATGGTTTCCCTTTGAAACTGAGATGGAAGGTCCACGGGTACAGAAAGTACCACGGACCCTCCAAAGTGCCCGCCCTGCTGCAGACTGCCCGCTCCCCATGCAACAGACAGCCCAAGTCTGCTAAAGTGCCGGGAGGCTCCAGCCGGTTGCGGCAGGGCCTTCGGAGCAAATAACATTTACCTCCTGTCTCACGCAACAGAAAACCCAGCCAGCTGCTGTTTGGGCCAGCTTAGGGACCGGGTGCATCTCTTGCCACTCCCTCACTACTCTCTCTCCTCTGAAACTCTGCAGGCTGCCTTTGGGGTTTGGTTTTTTCTTTATAATATTCTCCTCCATCCTCCCCTTTTCCCTAAGTCCTTTTCGCCATTTTCTTTTAAGCTAGCATCCCACGGACTGTTCCTCTGCCTCCCGGCTCCAGCTCGCCATTCTCCCTGTGTTTCTCCCAAATCTCCCCACCCTCTTTATTCAATTCTTCCTCCACCAATTCCCCCCAACTTCCTTTCATAACGCCTTCTCTGGGACAGTACCTCCATCTAATTCTTCTCCCCACCCATCCCCCGTTCTCACCTCCTTTCTTGTGCCTTCCTCTTCCCTTCTCTACCATTCGGTTGCCTCACACTTCTTCGCCCGTACTAGTGCCCCCCCCCCCCTAGATCTGCATCTCTCCGTTTTCCTTATACAGGTCACTTCTTGTGTCTGTCGTGCCCCATACCCTCTTTACCACTAGAAATGAGCATTTCGAAGGTCCGTGTTCTGAACGAGCACCCCTATAATTCTCTTCCCAATTTTTTCACTTTCACAATTTATGCAGCACTTCAAGTTATTTTGAGGTATAATCGATTAGCAATGGTTGAAAAGCAGGCGGCAAATTCCATTAACTATGGTAAAGTGTGCCCTGCTCACTTCTCCTTTATGTAGGAATTAAGATGGCATGTGAAGTCATTTCTTCAAGTCAGTTTAGCTCAAATTAAGCCGAAAATCTTGCTTCTATAAAATGACCATGTTTTGGTAGTTAATTCATCATTCTCCCTGGCTAGGGATTCCTCACTGCCTGTCTTCTGGACAGGGGGAGGGGGAGGATCAATATTCAAGTGGATTGCCAGCTAAGATCGGGATTTGGTTGGGCAAAACCGCTGGCTTTAAAAATTCCCACGTTCTGACCCCATCCAATTTATCTGGTTAATTAGTTAGCCAGACAAAACTTACCTGCATAACTTGGAGGCATTCTGGGGGCATTCTTAGGCAGAGCTAAGGGGCCGATGCAATACAGTCTGCTCAGCCGAGCGCACTGTTTAAACCCGCTGTCAGACGCAGGTTAAATAGGCGCGAATCCACCCCCTAATGCAATAGGGGGATTAGCACCTATTTAACGTGCCTCCGACATGGAGTGAATGAGTTAGCGCTCATCACATGCAAATACATGTGAATGAGGCTATTACTCATTCACTCCAAATACAAAAAGATAAATGTGCATCTCAGACGCACATTTATAGCTCAGATATTAACGTCTGCCTGGAGCACTGCTTTTCTGTACTTCTTTTTTAAAGTAAAAAAAATAAAATAAAATAACTCGGCAGACCACCAAGTTATGAATACCAATGCCGGTAAACTCAGCCTCGGATTTCATAACCTGCCTGTCTGCCAGTAATGGAAACGGCCACCAAGGCAGGTTATGAAAACCGAGGCCGAGCTCACCGGCGTCGGACTTCATAACCGGAAGCCGCAGCGGGTTGTGTTAGCAAGGAGGCGCTAAGATTGCGCAAGCGACCCTAGCTCCTTCTTCCTAGCACGACCCCCTAATTTACATATTACATGGCGCACCCTTGCGGGCGCCATGCCTGCATTAATAAAGCGGGTGCTGAAAAGTCAGCGCCCGCTTTCCGCTAAGATTATTGCATTGGCCCCTAAAGTAGCTGGCTAAGTTATCTGAGCTAACTCCAATATTCAGAGCTAGCTGGATAACTTACCCGGCTAAGTCTGATCATGCCAGAGAGCAGTCCTAAAGTTACCCAGATATGTTTAGCCAGATAACTATCTGGCTGTATTTACCAGAGAATGAATATCCAAGACAAGTCTTCTGGCTAATTTTTATTGGAAAACTTGTCCACACCCTTTGCTACTAAATATGAGGCTCGGGATATTTATAGGCAGTGAACATGCCACTTCACAATCTGCTTTTCTCCTTGATTTATCAAAGTGTTTACATGTTTCTGTTTACTCTCATTTGGAAACTTGTTCTGAATTCTGAAGCAGCAGTTCAATACACACTTTAACCATCTTGAAAACACTCTGAAGTAGCTATTTATAGCATTACTATAACTTTACAAAATACAATGAATCAGAGAGCCTCATGGCAGGAGCAGATGTGATGTAATTTGTTCCAAAGAGAAAAGTACACAGGTGTTACTGTTTACTTCTGATTTCTTGCAAAAGGTGTAGCCTGTTCAAGAGAGATTGCTTGGTAAGAAGAAAATAACCTGGGGGTGAAAAGGAAAATTGGTTCTTACCTGCTAATCTTCGTTCCTGTAGTACCAAGGATCAGTCCAGACTGCTGGGTTATGCCTCCCTTCCAGCAGATGGAGTCAGAGAAAAGCTGAAAAGCACCCCCTAGATAACCTAGTGTGCCACCTGCGATCCCTCAGTATAATGAATATCAAAGCAGAATGAAGTAAATTTAACAACCAATGACTAGATCAAGCCAAAGATTAACCTAATAAAAAAACTATAACTTGTGACAAAAAACAATGTCGTGTAGTTGTGCAATCTTCGAAAAAATTCTGCAAAGAGAAAAAGAACAAGTATTCGAATGGACTATCCTGCATATGGGCGGGCGTCTGGACTGATCCTTGGTACTACAGGAACGAAAATTAGCAGGTAAGAACCAATTTTCCTTTCCCTGTACGTACCAGGATCAGTCCAGACTGCTGGGATGTACCCAAGCTGTCCTAAAAAGGGTGGGGCCTGGAGAGTCCGGCGCGGAGCACACTGCTGCCGAAGGAATCCACCTTTGGATCCAGGACATCCAAACGGTAATGCTTAGCAAACGTGTGCAAAGACTTCCAAAGTGGCTGCCCTGCAAATCTCTTGGGGGTGACACACATTGGCTTTCTGCCCAGGACGCTGCTTGTGACCTAAGAGAGTGTGCCTTCAGACCATCCAGTACTGGTCGCCCGTGACATATGTAAGTTGACGCAATAGCGTCCTTCAACCAGCGGACAATAGTTGCTTTAGAAGCCCTGGTCCCTTTATTAGGACCGATCCACAATACAAAAAGATGATCAGACAATCGAAAAGGATTAGTTATCTCCAAGTACTGCAAAAGGATTCTGCGGATGTCCAATCTCCTCAGATCCTGAGCTTGAGGGGAATTCCCATCCTCATCTGAGAATGCCGGTAATTCAGCTGGCTGGTTGACATGAAAATCTGATACTACCTTCGGCAGGAAGGAAGGCACTGTCTGAAGTAAAACCCCAGAGTCAGAGATGCGTAAAAAAGGCTCCCTACATGACAATGCTTGAATCTTTGAAACCCGACTAGCCGAACAGATAGCCATGAGAAAAACCGTCTTAAGTGTTAAGACCTTCAGCGTAGTCCTTTTTAAAGGCTCAAAAGGAGAAGCGCAGAGACCACATAGAACCAAATTTAAATTCCATGATGGACAGATCGCGTGTACCGGCGGCTTTAAGTGTTTGGCCCCCTTCAAGAATCGTGCCACATCCGGGTGAGTAGCAATGGGAACACCATCAATTTTACCTCGAAAACAACCCAAAGCCGCTACCTGCACTCGGAGCGAGCTGGACGCCAAATCTTTCTTTAAACCGTCCTGCAAGAAAGCAAGAATGTGGACAATAGTGGTCTGCCGTGGGGACACGCCAGACCTACTGCATCAAGAATCAAAGCCCTTCCACACCCGAATGTAGGTAAGAGACGTAGAGGTTTTTCGAGCGCGGAGAAGAGTGGAAATAACCGACTCCGGGTAGCCTTTCTTTCTTAACTGTCTCCTCTCATAAGCCAAGCCGCTAGACAGAAGCGATCGGCCTGATGGAAAAATACTGGACCCTGCCGGAGGAGGTTAGTGGACGCAAGGGACAGTCCACTGCCAGGTTGATGAGGTCTGTGAACCATGGTCGCCGCGGCCACTCCGAAGCCACTAGAATGACTGGCCCTCGGTGAGATTCTATTCACCGTAGAACTTTTCCCATCAGCAGCCATGGGAGGAACTCGTAGAGAAGAATGCTGGGAGGCCAAGGGAGGACCAGGGCATCCACCCCTTCTGACCCGTGCTCCCTTCTGCGACTGAAGAAGCGAGCCGCCTTCACATTCAATTGAGTTGCCATCAAATCCAGCTGGGGAATCCCCCACCAGCGGATCAGAAGAGCCATCGCATCCACGGACAGTTCCCATTCACAGGGATCTAAACGTTGGCTGCTGAGAAAATCCACTTGGACATTGTCCACCCCGGCTATATGAGATGCTGCAAGACGGGCCAGATTGTGCTCTGCCCACACCATCAATCTGTCCGCCTCGGAGGCGACCGGTTGACTCTTCGTACCTCCTTGACGATTTATGTAAGCCACTGTGGTCGCATTGTCGGATAGAATCTGTACTGCCCTGTGTTTGACTAGGGGAAGAAAATGACGTAGAGCTAAGTGAACTGTCCTGGTTTCCAATCGAATGATGGACCACTTGGCTTCAAGAGTTGTCCACTGACCTTGTGCCGATCGGGACTGATACACTGTTCCCCACCCGGAGAGGCTGGCATCCGTCATCACGACTGTCTACTGAGGATTTTCCAAGTCCATGCCCTGAAGCAAATGATCCAGAACAAACCACCAATCGAGACTGGCCCTGGCTGGTTCCAGCAGGGGCAAGGGTAAGTGGAACTCCTCTGACTTGGGATCCCAATGGGAGAGCAATGCCCTCTGTAAAGGTCTCATATGAGCAAAGGCCCAAGGAACCAGCTCCAGAGCAGACGCCATAGAACCGATAACTTGTAAATAGTCCCACACTATGGGCAAAGGCAGAGCCAGCAGACGCTGGACTTGGGACATCAACTTCTCCATCCCGAGGGTGGGTAGGAAAACCTTGCCTAGCGACGTGTCGAAACGGGCTCCTAGAAATTCCAACTCCTGAGACAGGACCAGGTGGTTCTTGTTGTAATTGACAACCCATTCCAGGGATTGCAAGCTTTGTACAACTGACTGGACCAACAGTCTGCAAAGTGCCTCTGACTTCGCTCAGATGAGCCAGTCGTCCAGGTATGGATGAACTAAAATCCCTTCCTTCCGAAGGCACGCCACCACCACCACCACCATTACTTTGATGAAAACCTGCGGAGCCATCGCTAGCCCGAATGGAAGGGCACAAAACTGATAATGTTCTCCCAAGATCTGTAACCACAGAAACCTTTGATGGTGGGCGTGGATTCCTATGTGTAGATAAGCTTCCGTCAGATCCAAAGAAGCCAAATATTTGCCTTTGTGGACGGCTGCAATCACGGATCTCAAAGTCTCCATCTGAAACCGAGATATTCGCAACGCTTTATTGACTTTAAGTCCAAGATTGGCCAGAAGGAGCCCTCCTTCTTGGGGACCACAAAGTAAATGGAGTAGCGACTGGTGCAATGCTCGACCTGTGGCACCGAAACATTCGCCCCCCAGGGCCAATAATCGAGACAGAGTTTGAAGAACTATCTCCTGTTTATGCTGAGTCCCGCAAGGGGACACCAAAAGAGATCCGGAAGAGGGCGAGCAAATTCCAAAGCGTAACCGTGATTTATAATATTGAGGACCCACTGATCCGACGTGATCTTGACCCACTCATCGCAAAACAGGGAGAGGCGCCCCCCCGATCTCTGGAACAGAGGAATGGGTCGGCGCAACTTCATTGGGAAGACTTGTTGGAGGCGAAACCATGAGATGCGCCATTGCGCTGGGGCTGCCTACCACGAAAGGAATGAGTCCAGGACTGAGACCTGGCTGATGTCTGTCGAGGAGCAGCAGAGGATCCCCTGCTTGTACGTAAACGGCGCTGACCCCGAAAACTATCTCGGAACGCGCCAAAGGGACAATACGGTCTGGGCTTGTCCTCAGACAGCTTGTAAACTTTGTTCTCTCCCAAGTTCTTAACCAGCTGTTCTAGCTCGTCCCCAAACAGCAGTTTCCCATTGAAAGGAAAGGATCCCAGCTGGGATTTGGAAGAAATGTCAGCTGACCAATGACGGAGCCACAGAAGCTTCCTTGCAGACACTGCTGAGGACATAGTCCGAGCCGAGGTGTGGAGAAGATCGTACAAAGCATCAGCCGTATAGGCAACTGCCGATTCCATGCAGTTTGCTTGCTCAGCCTCCCCCAGAGGAAGGTCCTGAGTGGTGAGCAATTGTTGAATCCAGCGGAGTGTAGCTCTCTGCATAAGGCTGCTGCAAACAGCCGCCCTCACCCCAAGCGTGGAAACCTCAAATATGCGCTTGAGCAAAACTTCTAGCTTCCTACCCTAGAGATCCTTGAGAGCTGCCCCTCCGGTCACCGGGATGGTGGTGTGCTTGGCTATGGCCGTGACGGCCAAGTCCACCTTAGGAACCTTGAGAAGCTCCAAGGAATCATTGGGTAGCGGGTAAAGTTTTTCCATAGCCCTGCTAACCCACAAAGAGGCTTCCGGAGCATCCCATTCTCGGGACATAATATGGAAATGTTTCAGATGAAAAGGAAAGGTTAGAGG
This sequence comes from Rhinatrema bivittatum, assembly GCF_901001135.1. Taxonomy (NCBI): domain Eukaryota; kingdom Metazoa; phylum Chordata; class Amphibia; order Gymnophiona; family Rhinatrematidae; genus Rhinatrema; species Rhinatrema bivittatum. The sequence continues at coordinate 242,728,685 of NC_042620.1, forward strand.
AGGAGATCATAACCCGGACAACACTGGATCGCCCAAGGAAGAATCCATCACTGGCTCTGGAGCCGGAATATCTAGTTCTTGTAGTACATGTGGGATTAAAGGATCCAGTTCCTCCTTGCAGAATAAGCGGAGTATCTGCGGATCATCACCTTCCACTGGAGCGGCGGTATCCATGTCATCGCTTAAATCCACTGTGGATGGGTCTGGTATCGTGGGATCCGGAGGCGTGGCAGGAGCTGGGTAGGAACTAGATGGGGAAGCCTCAAACCAATAGGTCCCTAGTCCCCCGCCGGCCTGAAAGTCTTTGCAGGTGGAGGCTGTGCCTCCCAGTCAGCATCAGCCTCCATATATGCCTTGTGGAGCAGCAAGACAAACTGGGAGGAAAACGGGTGCTGTCGCTTTAAGGGCCCCTCCGCGGGAGGAGCCGAGTTCGAAGGCAAGGCTGGAGGTGGAGTCAAGGCAGGCTGTGTAAAATGTGGCCTTTGAGGGCTCAGAGCAGGCGGGGAAAGTGGAGGGAGATCTCCTCCTTCTGAGTCATCGGGCCCTGAAGCAGGCAAGATGGCCGCCGTTCCAGCGCCAAACGGGGCGGGGCAGGCCTCTGCCTCTGACTTGGATGGCCGGCTCCCATGCTGCAGGAGTGCAACAGGGCCGACTTTGGGTGCAAAATCAGCCGCTGGGAGGACCCCTCGCCCCCGGGAATACATCGGGAGAGCCGCGGCGCCGACTCACCTCAGGCCTCACACCGGGTCCCTCGCGGCATGGCAAAAGTGCGAAAAAAAATAAGCACAGGAGAGTGAAGAATTCCACCCCTTCCGGAGGCCCGGGAGAAAAGTGGCAGGCTAGGGCTGACTAAAGTAAGTAAAAAACCACCTAGTGCTCTTTCGATAGAACTTTTTATTCTTTTTTTTTTTTTTTTTGTTAGCCAACAAGCAGGGGAATCAGCTTCCCTGCAACTACAGCACCCACCAGAGGAATGGGAACGTCTCTGGGTCTGTCAAAGGGGGAGAGGGGCCGGCCCACCGGTAAATCTCCCCCCTAGTTACCAGGCAAGGGCAAATTTCTCCAGGTATAAAGGCCGTAGGCACTACCTAGCCTTGCCTGCCTGGGAAAGTTCAAAACAATGACAAAAATGTATAACTTTTTTTTTTTTTTTTTAAACTTACAGTAAGTTGATCTAGCCAGAGGAATAAGGGTAGACACCAAATGTGCCTAATAACTATTCAATAATCATTAAAAATTAAGAAGGATCAGGACTGCAGGTTATGCCATGCTCCCATCTGCTGGAGCCAGAGAATACTGAGGGATCGCAGGTGGCACACCAGGTTATATGGGGGGTGCTTTTCAGCTTTTCTCTGACTCCATCTGCTGGAAGGGAGGCATAACCCAGCAGTCTGGACTGATCCTGGTACGTACAGAGAATGTTGCATTAACGTATGCTGGTCTCTGTGCTTACATGCAATGCTGGATATTATAACGGTACACTACTACCTAAAATCTAAAGTGCACAACTCTTAGCAGTGCGCAGAAATAACGGGTGAAATGACATCCATTCACAAGTAAGGTACAGCAGACTCATCGGCACCTGGCGCAACACCATGAGGGCAGCCTCTTCCCTCCACTCTAACCTTTTTTTTGCTGAATTAAAGAGGAAGGTGAAGTACAGCAGGAGATTCGAGAGAAGGCGTGAGATGCCGAGTTTTATTTTTCAAACCAAGAACATGAAAAAGAACTGAGTCCACTTCAATCTGCACAGAAATGTGAGTTCCATTTGCAAATCAAAAGGCTTTATGGTGACTGGATCCCTTCTGCAAGCATTTTGAACCTCCATCTTTCTCTGGGGTGCCGGAGCAAACATGTGCAAATGAAAGCCGACAGGAGTTGGTGCTGCTGAGCTCCACTAAGGCTACAGAACTGTAAACAAACGCTGGCTGTGGCAGTGTGGTACTTTCAAAAGCCTCGCTTTCCCACCATATCACCCCAGATTATAAACCTACGTAAGGTAGATAAAGGTGGAGGAGGGAAATCATACGTTTCACAAACTCCAAGATTTGAATTTCCCGCCCTTCTCGCTAGCAAACTTTTACTCAGTTACTACTGGGCTAAAATTTAGCCGGATAAAAAGAGGTGGGATGAGGCAGGGTGGGGTGGAGGCACAGCTAAAGTTCATCCAGTTATAGGCACTAGGGATGTGAATCGTTTTTTGACGATTTAAAATATCGTCTGATATATTTTGGCAAGTCTTGTGGCAAGTCTTGTGGGGGTCAGGAGGCCCCCCCCAAGCTGGCCAAAAGTCCCTGGGGGTCCAGCGGGGGTCCAGGAGCGATCTCCTACGCTCCTGACGTCGGGGGACAAAAAACAAAATGGCGCCGGCGCTACCTTTGACCTGTCATATGACAAGGCAAAGGTAGCGCCGGCGCTATTTCTACAACGCACTGGAGGTCCGAGAGTAAAAGATCACACCAGGACCCTTCCTCTGGACCCCAGGTAATTTAAGGCATTTTGGGGGGGTTCGGGAGGGTGGGGGATTTATTTTAAAGGGTCGGGGTGGGTTTTAGGGTTGTTTTAGTGTGCCGGTTTTCCCGCCCTCCCCCTTTTCCCTCCCCCCCACTGGACCCCAGGTAATTTAAGGCATTTTGGGGGGGTTCAGGAGGGTGGGGGATTTATTTTAAAGGGTCGGGGTGGGTTTTAGGGATGTTTTAGTGTGCCGGTTTTCGATTTACACGATTTACACGATTTACACGATTTACACGATATTTAAAAAACCCAAACTGCGACGATCCGATTCCCTCCCCCTCCCAGCCAAAATCGATCGTTAAGATGATCGATCACACGATTCACATCTCTAATAGGCACTGGCTCGATAAGCTTGGCATCTTCTGTACAGGCACGGATCATCAGAAGGGGCCAATTCTTTGATATCAGGGCTAAGGGGCGGGCACTCCTTAAGGTCTGTCCGTGGCTGGGAAAAAGAATAAGTATGAAATGGAGCAAAAGAGTTGGGGAGAAGAAAAGCCCCGGGTCAAAAGGAAAGGGGGAAGGGAGACGATGTGAGGAAGAGAAAGAGAAAGGAGTGGGGAAAAGGTTCAGAGGAGAAAGCATGAGGAATTGGCAGCAGGGAGAGCAAGGCGCAGCTCCCGTGGACATGAATGGATTTATAAGCCTGCAGGCTGCAGCTGAAAGAACTAAGACCTAGATATATCAAAATGCTGTAAATATAGCGGAAATAGTGCCCGCAATAAAAGAAAGGGGGCATGGTTAGGCTAATTTCCCTCCTCCTGCACTGGTAATTTCCGCAATGCATGATACATTTGTGAGAGAGAGGAGAAGCAGTATGTAAGTTTTCTAATTATGCAAGAAGGGCGGAGTTAAAGGCACACACATTTAGATAAATCACAGCAAATTAATGTGCGGCACAGTTTTCTAATTCATTGCCGCACAGTTTTCTAATTATACCACTGTAAGAGAGGGCACTTTTAACTTGGGGTGAGGTTTGGGGGGGGGTGGGGTAGGTTTTGGGGGACAGTTTTACATAAACAGTCAGAGGTATGAGCAGCAGAGTTGACATCAGTGAATATTTTCTGTCATTTGGAGTGATGAAAGGTAAAAGAGGAGTTGATTTGTACAATGCACTCTCTACCTAGTTTGATGCACTCTCTACCTAGTTATTTCCGGCATTAAAACCTGAGTTGCTTTGCGTTACTCTATCGCATTTGACGTTAGGAGCCGCCCATCACCATTAACTCCACCCAAAGTCCTCCCACTTGCATAGTAAATGTGACATTTGCATACTAACGCACGTTGCGCTATTTACCACCTGCATGAATGCGCTATTTACCACCTGCATGAATTTACTACCTGCATTACGGCGTTATTGCATGCGTTAAGGTCTTAATGCAAAATGATAAATGACCCAGTGAGATAGGGGTACATTTATTCCTTCTTAAGGTGCCTACATGGCTGCCTGGAGGCTCTGGGGATTTTTGAATGACAGCTTTTTTGCTCATACCCATGAGGGTGTATGGTGGCCCCTCCCTCTGCATGGCAGAAGTAAATCTCCATGAGACAGAACCCAAAACTCCCCGGGCCAGCCTGAAGACGATGTTGCTGCATAAAAGAGAAAAACAAAATCTCTGGGTCAAGCATCATGAGATATCTGAGCATTCTCACAGGCCAGGAATTTAGTAGAACTGATGATCACACTGGAAATTAGAGCTAAATAGGCCTTTTTTTCAAATCTTTTAGAGGGCAGTTTGCAAAGCTACTTGCCTAGGTAAAGTGGCCATCTGAAAACGGCCTTGCCTCAGTCTGGCTAAAAGTATGCACAGACTGGGGAGGGGAGGTGTCCTGGGGAGGGAGGGGGCGGAGTCTGAAAATGACAAACCTAGATTGACCCTTCAAATTAATGCACATCATTTTACGGACAAAATTTTGCCCACGTGCAAAGCAGGAGCAAAAGCCTTCCCTTTGAAATGTGGGACGTAGGCTGGCAGTTGGAATATTGCCCTCATCCCCTGTGCAATTATTTATTTTTTTCTTGCACTCCCAAAACTCGGTGCTCTAAGGCATGTTGAACATTTTCTAAGATAAGGTTTAAATCTTACTTTTTCTGTGCAGGAACTCTGCGACCAGGGCTGCTACATGAACATAACACATCGCCGCCTGTGGAGAACAACAATCAAGGATGCGTCAATGCCCTCAATTCCATCTCTACCCCTCAGCCTCAACCTCTCGTTTTTGTTTTGTTTTTGCATTTGACGCAGGCAGTCACCTCTGAATAATCTCCGTTTTTGACATGGATCTTTGCCATGCTGTCTAGCCAGGTTTTACGAAGCTCTGGGGTACTCGCGTAGGACTTTGCCAAGCTGTACTGCAGATCTATCAACATTTCCGGATCCTTCTCATGCTCCTTCATCTGTGCTGTCGCCATAATAACCGTACGGATTCTCTTAGTCAAGTCTTTGACCTCTGAAGGAAAAGCAGTTGCCTATCAGAAAACATATCTAAATTAGATGCAAACACAGAAGAAGGTTGGCATTTGGTTATTGAGGAAAACGAATGCCATTTATTGGGTCTCTTGGAATGCACTGACTGGAATTTCTTGTTGAGAAGTCAGTCATATTAGTAACCTTGACGATGCCAGCAATAAAAGACCCAGCTGCTCAATCCCATCTGTTTAGTAATTCCTGTGCACACTGACAAGGATGCAGCCCAGCTACCACAGGCACAAGGCGTGGCCACCTGCAAGAGGTCGCTCCCAATTCAAGACAGCTTTTGTTGTCCTCCTCCACTGTACTGCACCCTCCTGGGCAGATGAGCACGTGAGATCCCCCGGCAATCCTTCCCCTCTTATGTCCAAACACTAAACCCACACAATAATCCAGACAGCCGTCAACATCAGTGCAGCTGTTACCAGAAAATCCAGTCTCCTAGGATCCAGGGGCCTTTCTAGAAGGGTCTAAAGTAATTAGTTTTGTGAACGTAAAAGGAACACTTGGTTTAAAAGACATCTGCGGATATAGGTGTTGGATGATGATGTAGTCTCTGTGAACAGAAATAACTTACTGTACCTTCTATACACATTTTAAAATCAATGTGAAGCATGGTCTGAATCCACTCCCTGAAATTGCTCAATCTGGTGTGCAGATATGACCATGGACATGGCCACTGTAGTGCTGACCGAAAAATGACTTGAAGAACTAGACTGTACCAGCAAAACCGAGGTACACAAAGTCTGGCATTGGTGCCTTTACAAATAAATAATTTATGACAGTTATGTAGCCCTGCTTCAATACAGCCAAGTGCTCCAAAGAGATTTGTGAGTCCTGTTTTGTTATTATCATGCTGTACCTTTACACACTTACTAAAAGCTTAAGAAAACCCTTTCTGTCTTATGTTGCTGTAACATCCCTAGAGGTCTCTTCTAGAGACATTTGCACCAGTTCTGTAGGACTAAGCAGGAGGAGCAGCACTCTCTGAGCCAGCTCCCAGTAACATCATGGGAGATTCCAGGCCACACAGCTAGCAGCTAGGCCGGGTCTGTTTTGATGGCTCCCTAGGAGGAATATGCCAAACAATATGTGAGCTCCTCCTTCCAGGAGCAACTGTGGGGAAAATTGCATTAAAGAACCATAAACAACAACTTGGTATTTTGTGAACGGAGGGAGCTTCAGCCTAAAGGAAGCCATATCTGAGATATCCAGAGAGGAAAGGGGAACTCGACCCAAACAGCTACAACTCTCTCTGAAGCCATTGAGACTGACTATTACTGTTGCATTGTTTCACCCAGAACTATCTCTTATTAGGAGGAAAAGAGTAAATCTGGCACTGTGTCAAATGCTTGAAGGAGCAACCACTGTAAGTGTACCCGTGAAGTGGGACCTGTCAATGTTTCTCTGCTGTAAACAGGCCTATTGTCTGCAGCCTGCCTATCATACCTGGGACATGACTCGTCAGCTGCACAGGAAGAGTGTGGGCATCCAGGAGTAAATTCCCAGGCTCTGTTTGAAGGGAACAACTGAAGCCATCCAGCCCAGTCTGTCCTGGGCACTGTTTCCCCCACTGGTCCACTAAATCATCTGTTCAACTCTTACTGATCATCCTAGGTCTCTCCCTCTTATGGACTTTACCCCAGATTGAGTGATGGTTGTTAGTCACAAACGTACTAAGTTAGTCCAATAAAGAAGCATCACCTATAAATTCTTTATTGATTTTTCATTTCTATGTACCCAAGTGGACTAACATGGCAATTACACTACTGTACTTAGTTCAGGATTAACCATGTAATGAAACACTCTGGGAGCACAAAACACTTCTCTGTCTGATATGAACAATGTAATCATTTTCTGATAACACTGAGGTAGATAAAGTAAAACAGCTAGGTAAGTTAGCCAGACAAAACTTATCTGGCTAATTTACATGGGCTATTCAGCAGCCCAGTTATGCTGCTGACTATCCCTGTGTTGTTTACTGCTATTCAGCTGGATAAATAATATCCAGCTAAGTTAGATCTGATTTCTGGTAGATCTAACTTATCCGGTAAACTTAACTGGATAAATATGAATATTGCTACTTATCCAGCTAAGTTACCTGGATAAGAAGTGTCGCCCCCGATCCACTCACTGACCGCCCAGCGGGTATGCGGCTTAACTACTTGGCTGGATTTCATGACTCATCCAGCTAAGTGGCACTGAATATTGGGTTCACTGTTAGGATAGATATTTGTCCTTAAAACATTGCAAAATGGAGTTCAAAACCATACATAATATCTTTCTATTCCAAACTACTGCTATCCTTGTGGGTGATGACAGTCTCAGTTTTCTGTTCTTTCAATGCCATCTTCTTCACTGGAAGAAACCACGGAAGGCTGAAAGTTCCTAAGGCCTCACACATGGGGGGATGAATGTCTCAGGATAAATTCTAATCACATCTCGGGGAGTGGGGGCGGCCACCTCCAGAGAAACACAATACGTTCAAGTCCGTTTCTAAATACTTCCTTTGGAAGTGACGAAGAGTGAGTGGAGGGAATCTGTACCTTGTTTCCTTTTTTTTTTTTGGGGGGGGGGGGGGGAAGGTGTTTTATTTGTGCACTGGATTTTGCTCAGTTTAGTTGAGTGGACTAGGAATGGTTTAGCCTCCTCCAGTGGAACAAATTAATCGAGTGCAGGTTTCACCTGCCTCACCTGTGGTGTCATTTGCAGGTCAAGGACAGGCCTTACTGTATATTAATGGACACAAAAGCAAGTTTAGGCAAACAGAGTTGCTGAAAACCGATGCATGGGCATCGAGGGGAGATTGCATCCACGGAATGTATGGGAGGACTGGTTGCAATACTAGGACTGGGTCTGGTTATGATTTAAATAATTTGTGCATTTCACACAACAGCAGATTTGCTCCTTCCCTCCTAATAAGAAACCATTCTGGGTGAAACCATGCAACTTGAGCATAGTGGTTAAAGCAGCAGCCTAAGAAGCAGGGAAGCCAGGGTTCAAATCCTGCTTCTTCAACTCTTTGTGATCTTGGGCAAGTCACTCCACCCTCCGTTGCCTCGGGTACGTCTAAGATTAGGCGGGGAAATAACTACAGTACCTGAATTGTAACTCATCTGGAGCTCGGGTTTGGAAAAGGCGAGGAATTAAATACAAATGTTTAATTGTAGTATTATTGTTGGATTTTGGGAGGGAATGCAGTTTCTCTGTTATTGGTTTAGTTTTGTTAAACAGTGCGCTCAGCTCCCTAGCGAGGGGGAAAGGGCCAGATTGTAGTAGGATTGTTTTATATTGATGTATTGTAAATTTATATTTTTATGATGCTGAATTGGATGATTTGCTATTTTAGGCCTATTGTAATGTGTGCTGGGTATGGGCTTTGCCCCCCCAAAAAAGGCCCGAGTAAACCTCAATTACAATGCACTGCACTGTCATCATGTTTGGGGAAGTGAGTGGCTTGGAGCGCATCCTCCTCTTTTATGGGAAGATGAGTGGCTGGGGTGCACTGTCATCATGACTGGGGAAGTGAGTGGCTTGGAGTGCACTATCATTATGCCTGGGAAAGGCAATGATTTGGAAGTACATCCCCCCTTCTGTGCGAGGAGGTGGGTGACCTGGACTGCACTGTAAATGTCTGGGGAAGGCAGTGGCTTGAAGTGCATCCTCCTCCTGTCCGAGAAGGTAAGTGAGCTGGAGCAATTTTCAAAATGTAGCTGAGGAGCACAATTATATGGCTGTTTTCACCCAGCTAATTTTAGAAAATTTCAGCCATGACCTAGCCAGTTAGGATTGTGGATGAAATTATCCTAAAGGCATGTTGCCTAGATATAACATAGACACTGAGCAGCTCTTCCGCAATCCCCTACCTGGAACCCGATCAAGTGAAAACTCCATCTCTGCTCCAGTGATCTTCCCCTACTCCAGAAATCTATTAATCCAAAAACCTGGCCTGTTCCAGGTCCCCATGTCAAGCCCAACACCCCTGAAAATGTTGGGTGGTGAGAGCCTCTTCTTCCATTTCCATGAGGCAGCTCATGGTGACCTAGGATCCTCCCATTCCAAGACTATCCTGATGTCTTCTTACATTCCTCATCCCCCTGAAACCTATTCCTTATTCAATGCAGATCTTCCTTGACAGGGAAGCAGGCAAGCAGAAGGGGGAATATGTCCCTCCTGTTGTAGCTGCACCAAATTCAAAATGGAAATAACCAACGTGATGCTGAACTATGTCCCACATACATGCACGTGAAATAATGCAGCTCTATTTAGCCATTATGCTGGGATCATTTTTCAAACAGGGTTATCTACATGTTTATCCATGTAAGTTCCTTTTGAAAATTGTTTTCCTGGAGCACATAGTAATCATATCTTGCATCATCATAATTTCAAGGTTTAAAATCCAGATTCATAATTTAAGTAGTATCCACTTATAAAATAAAAGCAATATTGTAACACTGATCTTGTGTTAGGACAGAATCTAGACCACTGCTTACCATAAGGTTGGTTAGCAATCACCAAACGTGTCCTACGCAGACAATGATCCTAAAAGTTAAGCCTGCAGGTCCTTCAACTTCCCATCATTCCATAATAAGGGACTCATAATTCACCAATAGCATGCATGTGTATTAGTACTAGCATGTCACAGTAAATAGTTTGTCAGTAGAAATTACCTTCATGGCTCTGTCACTGTTGGCAAAGTTATTGATAATGGACAGCGACTCCTGAAACCTTGAACCTCCACTGAGTGCCACATCAGCTATCAGCTGACTCACTGCAATTATGATCTGTAAATGAAAGAATCTGCTTCTTTTATTTCAGTAAAGAAAAAAAAATCACATGGACTTAGAAAAGTAGTTTGATATAGGCTGAAAATGATTTTTTAAGGACTACTGGCTAACAATAGCATTTTGCAACAAGTAATCATCCTCTTTTCCCAAATATTCTCATACACTTTACTTTTGAGCAAGAAGACTGGTTCTTTGAATATGTCATTCATCGTGCCTGAACTCATGCATGGCATTTGTGAGGTTCACCACTGAACCGGTAGGTTCTGCTTTGACCAACCTGCAGATGTGTTCTCAGAAACGTCTTCCTCTTGGTGAACTCAAAGTTGTTCCTCATTAGCAGGTAGAGAAGGGCAGATGCCTCATTCCGTGTTGAGCTAAGTTTGGAGGTGCAGCATTTCAGCACCTCATAGCAAAAGGCTGCACACATATTTACCCTTCCTTTGAAAAACGTCGAGGGAAACTTTAAAAGAAAAAAAAAAGAGCAAATTTGTATCCCACAGGTGCAGACTATGCAAAACTGGAAGATTTTAGGGGAAATCAAATGTCTTGTCAACACATAAGAGAAAGGAAAGGAAACAGCACAATATGGTGCAGATTCACCATTATATATTGGCTACATGCATAGTGTATGCAATTGATTATTATCCACTATGATGCCTAGAAAAAGATCTAGGTGCCATAGTGGATAATACATTGAAATCATCGGCTCAGTGTGCTGCAGCAGTCAAAAAAGCAAACAATGTTAGGAATTATTAGGAAAGGAATGGTTAATAAAATGGAAAATGTCATAATGCCTCTGTATCGCTCCATGGCGAGACCGCACCTTGAATACTGTGTACAATTCTGGTCGCCGCATCTAAAAAAAGATATAGTTGCGATGGAGAAGGTACAGAGAAGGGCGACCAAAATGATAAAGGGGATAGAATAGCTCCCCCAATGAGGAAAGGCTGAAGAGGTTAGGGCTGTTCAGCTTGGAGAAGAGATGGCTGAGGGGGGAGATATGATGAGAGTCTATGAAGTCATGAGTGGAGTGATAGAAATAAAAGCAAATTGGCTGTTCTTTCAAAAAATAAAAAGACTAGGAGGCATTCCATGAATTTACTAAGTGGTACATTTAAAACAAATCAGAGAAAATATTTTTCCCTCAACACAAAAGCTTTGGAATTCGTTGCTGCAGGATATGCTATAGGAAAAGTCCATAAACCGGTATTAACCAGGGGCAAGATATAGTTTATCCCTGTGCATAGGCAACATGGAATCTATCTCTACTATTTGGGATCCTGCCAGGTACTTGTGACTTGGGATTGGCCACTGTTGGGAAGAGGATCGTGGGCTTGCTATGACCCAGTATGGCCATTCTTATGTTTTTAAATATTATAAAGAAAGAAAGAAAACAAAGGCTTCTTTATATAATAATCATATAAAGGTTAATATTCCCCAGTGGTTCTGGCTTCCAGGAGGCGAACAACAGTATACGATCAGGTCTTCCCAAATATCTACTGCTGTAAAAGGGGCTATTTGGCAATATATACGGTATTTTGAAATGCCCAGTAAAATATTTGCAAGGACCCAAAAAAGATGGAAGGATGCGCACTAGCAGACTGTGTTTTTGTTTACTTTAAGGGACATGCTGGCCTTGCATGTCCACAGTTCCGCATGCCCTGTAGCTTTGCTAAGGGATTGGTGGTTTCTTTTGTGATTATAATAAGAGGTTTTTGGCAAATGTGAAAGTGATGTCTTCTTCACTGATTTCTATAAATCAGAGATAAATAAACACTTCAGAATATATGCAAATGAGGCTGTGCAGCAAATAAAGCGCGGGCAGGCAGCTTTGGCTTCTTGACTCTCCATCACAGTGATATCTCAGCACATGCATGCTCAGTATGGTTTCCCCACCTTTTTCTACTGGGGACCAATGTCTCGTAAGGGACCTTGCATGCAAGAGAAAGGCTAATAAGAACATAAGAACATAAGAAATTGCCATGCTGGGTCAGACCAAAGGTCCATTAAGCCCAGCATCCTGTTTCCAACAGAGTCCAAACCAGGCCACAAGAACCTGGCAATTACCTACCCAAACACTAAGAAGATCCCATGCTACTGATGCAATTAATAGCAGAGGCCATTCCCTAAGTAAATTTAATTAATAGCCTTTAATGGACTTCTCCTCCAAGAACTTATCCAAACCTTTTTTGAACCCAGCTACACTAACTGCACTAACCACATCCTCTGGCAACAAATTCCAGAGCTTTATTGTGCGTTGAGTGAAAAAGAATTTTCTACGATTAGTCTTAAATTTATTTAGTAACTTTTATATACCGACGAACGTTGGGAACATCTCGTCGGTTTACATATAACAGAACTGAGCAACAGGCTTTACAATTTTTGCGTAATTAGATAATTAAATAAGGAACATTCAGAGCATACAAATAACAGATTAGATTATATAAGTAAAATTATAAAAGTGTGATACATGAAATGTGTACATGAATGTGCTACTTGCTAACTTCATGGAATTCCCCCTAGTCCTTCCATTATTCGAAAGTGTAAATAACCGATTCACATCTACTTGTTCAAGACCTCTATCATACCCCCCACCCCCAGCCGTCTCTTCTCCAAGCTGAACAGCCCTAACCTCTTCAGCCTTTCCTAATGAGGCCGATGCATAGCAAAATGAGGCAGTTAAAGCATTCTGAGGGCTTGGAGCTATGTGGGCTTCATTATATGTTTATTTGCATCCAATTCACCGCTATTCAGCCTCCTATAGAGCCCCCGTTCTGGCTTTGAATGACAACATTTTTAATTTTACCACATCACGTGCCTTTCACTTATTACTTTTGTAATAAATTCTGTTGAAAATAGTGACCTTCATACTAGGCATCATCGGATGTGTTATCATCGGGGTCAGTGGAGGCCCGCCTTGACCAGCGGCCCCTCCTCGCAGGACCCGGACACCCTCGAAGCCCGCCTCGAGGCCCGCCCAGCCGCCGCCGACAGCAAAAAGAGCCGGTAGGGATTTAAAAAGCTCCTACCTAGGCGCAGTCCGTCTCTCTCCACGCGGCTGGCCCTCGCCTCCTCCGCCTCTATCGCGATCGGCAGCGACCCATCGGGGTCAGTGGAGGCCCACCTCGACCAGCCACCCCTCCTCGCAGGACCCGGAAGCCCTCGAAGCCCGCCCAGCCGCCGACAGCAAAAAGAGCCGGTAGGGATTTAAAAAGCTCCTACCTAGGCGCCGTCCGTCTCTCTCTACGCGGCCGGCCCTTGCCTCCTCCGCCTCCACCGTGATCGGCGGTGACCCATTGGGGTCAGTGGAGGCCCGCCTCGACCAGCCGCCCCTCCTCGCAGGACGCGGACGCCCTCGAAGCCCGTCCAGCAACCGACAGCAAAAAGAGCCGGTAGGGATTTAAAAAGCTCCTTCCTAGGCGCCGTCCGTCTCTCTCTACGCGGCCGGCCCTTGCCTCCTCCACCTCCACCGTGATCGGCGGTGACCCATCGGGGTCAGTGGAGGCCCGCCTCGACCAGCCGCCCCTCCTCGCAGGACCTGGACGCCCTCGAAGCCTTTCCCAAAGCCCGCCCAGCCGCCGACAGCAAAAAGCGCCGGTAGGGATTTAAAAAGCTCCTACCTAGGCGCCGCGCGACTAAGGGGCCGGCCCCTTAGTGCCGCCCCACAGTGCTGCCCCCTCCCGCTCCCGTTTGCTCCCCCCCCCACTTCCTAGCTGCCGAACCCCTCCCAACCCCCCAGCACTGCCCCCCTCAAGCGTCCACCTCCAACATCCCCCTAGACATCCTCCCATGCTCCCACCCCTTGAACATATCCCTACCCTCCCGTCACCTTCACGACCCTTCCAGCTCTGCCCCCCTGACCCTTAGCACTACACACCCAAGCCAACAACTCCAACTACCCCCCCACTGCCACACCATGCACACCCACCCCAACCTACCACCACCCCTTTGCAATTGCCCCCCGTCCACCAGACATCTCACCCCACCACACCCCAGACGCCTCACCCCCATCCCCACCACCCACCTCACTCCATTCGCCACCCTCTCAATAATATCTCTGCTACTCATCAATGCACAATCTATCACCAAAAAAATCCCTATTCCTCATGACCTCCTGACAGACAATCACCCAGACATCCTATGCATCACCAAAACATGGCTCAAAATATCTGACACAGCGCTAATCAACCAACTGCCACACGCAACATACAACATATTCTCAATACCCAGACCAAGAAAAAAAGGAGGTGGCCTTCTCCTCATAGCACGCAAAAAGCTCAACCTCACGTGCATCCCTATTACCACCTCACCCCCCCTAGAAATGGGCCTTTTTAAATCCAAAAACCTCCAAATCCTATTACTATATGCTCCTCCCAATAGCATAAGTCAAAACCTCTCCACCCTCATTGAAACCATCTCCTCACAAATCAACATGGACCTACCAGCCATAATACTGGGAGACTTCAACCTCCACATGGATACATCCCCTCTACCTCCACAATGCAAACTCCTCCTCAACACCATGAATGCTATGGACTTCAAGCAAATCATTCACTCCCCAACGCAAAAATAAGGACACACCCTCGACCTGATTTTCATCAACAGCAAAATCTCATCTACCAAGAGTTCACCCACCACCACCAGCATTCCTTGGTCCGACCACAAATTCATCCAAACCACACTACTCTACAATACCCACCAGCCCACACCTAGCAACTCCAAAAAATACATCCGCTTCCCTAAACCGTGCCCCAGCAATGTCAACGCCGAATCCCTCCCCGGTGCCCTAACCACCCTGGACCTCAAAGATCGAAACTCCGCCATCAACTCCTGGATCGACATCAATGCTGAAATTGCCAAAACTAAATGCCCCATTATATCCAAATCCATCCCCAATGACAACTCCCACAAAACTCCATGGTACACACCTGAACTGAAAAAAACCAAAAGACTCCTCCGTCAAGCTGAAAAAACCTGGAGAAGAAATCCCACTCCTCCCCACCTCGATAGATACAGAACACTCCTCTATATTTACAGAACCGACACTGACAAAGCCAAGCGTGAATTCTACGGAAGAAAAATTCACCAGCACCAACACAACCCCAGAGCACTATTTGAATTCGTCGTCAAACTGACGCAACCCAGCCACCTCACCCCATCTTCAGACACCAACGCAAAGACCTGCGATGAACTTGCCCGTTTCTTCTCTGAGAAAATCACCAATCTCATATCTCCCAATCTCCACACAAAAGAAGAATCACCAACCCCATCCAGCGAAACACCAACCACCTGGACCAACTTTAAGCCCATCGCTTCAACCGAAGTAAAGAAGTTCATCCAGAAAATCAACCCAGCCTCACACCCCATCGACACAATCCCAGTCAAGACCCTCAAACTCATCCCCGACATCATCACCAAACCCATCGCAGACATAATCAACACCTCACTTGAACAAGGCATCTTCCCGGAAGCACTAAAATGTGCCATAATTAAACCCATCCTCAAAAAGCCACATCTCAACCCCTCCGACCTCTCTAACTACAGACCAATCTCAAATCTCTCCTTCATATCCAAGATCATCGAGAAACATGTGAACCTCCAACTATCCGAGCATCTAGAAAATCACAACATCCTGTACCACAACCAACATGGCTTCAGAAAATCCCTAAGCACCGAGACCCTCCTCTTATCGCTCACAGACACAGCACTGAGAGGCATCGACGCCAGTCACTCTTACCTCCTCATCCTCCTGGACATCTCTGCCACCTTTGACACCGTAAACCATGACTTACTCATGACCCGACTGGTGGAGATCGGCCTAAGAGAAAACACTCTCAACTGGTTTCAATCATACCTATCCAACAGATCCTACAAAGTCCACCTCAACAACTGCGAATCAGACCAATACCCACTTCCCCATGCAGTTCCACAAGGATCATCCCTTTCATCAACCCTGTTCAATATATACATGCTCCCGCTCTGTAAGTTCCTCTCCAGCATGAACCTCATTTTCTACATCTATGCAGACAATGTCCAGATACTTCTCCCCATAAAAGAAAGTTTAACCAACACCATCGCACTCTGGGACACCCTTGCCACCCAAATAAAGAATATCCTCTCGCAGATATCCCTCACCCTCAACCACAAAAAAACTGACATACTACACATAGCAAACAAACCCTCCACCAAAGCCAACAAAGACCTCTCCTCTCCCCACCTAATACCTCCCTCACCAATGAGGTCAGAGGTCTCGGCATCACCCTTGACTCAGATCTCAATATGAAAAAACATGTCTGCATGACAATCAAAGAGGGCTTTTACAAACTACAAGTCCTCAAAAAGCTCAAACCACTTCTTTTCCACTATGATTACCGCACAGTGCTACAATCCCTCATACTCCCTCCTCCTTGGACTACCTGCCTCCACCCTAAAATCCCTCCAGCTGCTTCAAAACGCAGCAGCCATATCCCTCACAAACAGCAACCGTTCCTCACACATCACCCCCATACTAAAAGAACTCCACTGGCTCCCCATATCACACAGATCACAATACAAAATTCTCACCATACTTCACAAAACCATCAACAACCAAAAAATCAAGTGGACCAACAACCCTCCCCAACCACACCACAGCCAGAAAAACCTGCGATCTCAAAACACGGGCCTACTTATCATTCCCCACACTAAACTAGCACACCTCACCTCCACCAGACAACACACTTTCTCTGTAGCTGGCCCCACCCTCTGGAACAAGCTCCCCTCCCAACTCAGACTGGAACCCTCCATTCACTCATTCAAAAAGAAATTGAAAACATGGCTATTTCTCAATGCCTACCTTCACACAACCTAACCCTCCCCCCTCCTCTCTCACTCCCCAATGCAACGCAGACTTTACCTCTCAGACCCTCCATTGCAATCATTGTACATTTGGCATCCAATATTGAGACTCTCCAATCCATCATCCCTCCTTTAACACCCACCGTTATTCCTGCCAAATGCTACTCCTGATACATGTTCTCCCCACAATGCCTTTACCACTCGTTTTAAAGTTCGCAATCAAAATTAACGTTACACTGTATTTCTCTGTACCAGTCACAGTTATTGTTAAATGATTTTTGTATATTTAGTATCAATCTCCGTTAATGTTAAAATGTAAAATAGTACGAGCCCTAGTCATACTATTCCAGCTGTTGTGATGTGAACCGATGTGATGTACGCCAACGAATGTCGGTATATAAAAGCAAACAAATAAATAAATAATAAAAATCACACTGCAGCTCTATCTGCCTGATATATAATCATAAGTCTGCAGTGATTTGTGACAATCAGTTAGTGAATAAACCTTTTTTTTTTCTTTGCAATTGAAAAATTAAAAGTTAAAATCTGTATCCCCTTCCTTAGTCCATATATATCTGAAATGTATCTCTTCTGGTGATTCTTTTAACACCCCTTTAATCCATGCATCTCCTTCCTCAATAGTGAAGATGAACTTTGTTAGATGTCACTTTTCAATAAATACCAGCTGGAGCCCTGCCCTTTTTTATTTTCTGGCTCACAGGGTAGAATTTTATCTGGGGGCCAAAAGCTATTTCTTACCTTGCTAATGAATGCTCTCTGGGAAGCAAACACATGCTTGAAAGCAGCTTCAGATTGTCCATTTTTGAGAAAAGCAAGATGAATATCAAACACCTTCTTCATTAGTGGGTTGTGCCCGTCACTGCTAAGAAGTTGTGCCTGCAGGATAAGAAACATATGGATTTTAATTTCTAACAGCAAGCCCAATTGTTGGTTTGCTTTGGTGGAAGGATCCTGAGGGTGCCCTCACTGGTTCTGTCAGAATGGGGTACACTCCTGAAAGTGCCCCCAGTAGGTCCTGTTTTGACTTAAAATTCAATAGCTTTGTTTGAAATACTCTGGTTGCCATACTAGTCCACATGGATATAGAGAAAAAAGGGTCAACAAACAAGCGGTAGGAGATAACTTTTAGTTTACTATCTGAATACATTTGTTACCAGGGAAGCCAGGCTTCACATCCTACTGGCACTCCTGCTGACCTTGGGCAAGTTTACTTCACTCTCCATTGCCTAAGATACAAACTTAGGGCTTCATTTACTAAGCATTTTTCCCTTAGGCACAGAATGGGGAAAAATAGCCTTAGAAAATCAGGCCCTTAGATTGTAAGCCCTCTTGGGGATACAGAAATACCAACAGCATGTAAATATAATATGAAGTGCTTGAGAAAACAGAACATAAATCAAATAAATGCCTGCATAGTCATGTACTTGAAATTCATGTGCACACACATACACAAAGTTTGTGATGTCTCTCTCCCAGGGTAGGGACCCGGCGGCAGCAGGAACTCCTGAGGGTAGCAGCTCTTCCTGGGTTGTGGAACAGTGCGGTGTCCAGTTCTGCTACAGAGTAATGGCTTCCCGCCTGGGCCCACCATGGCAGAAGCAGCTCCTGTCCCCAGCCCATTGAAAGATGCATGGCTAAGCTAGGGCATGCTTACAACAATAATAACTGTTAAGAAAAGGAGCCCACTTTTGTATCTCTGTAAGCGTTAGAATGGTATCAGAAAAACTCTAACTCATGCCCAATTTAGTATCTGCAACATTGTGCCACACAATGAGCTGATCATAAAGGCACCTGAAATAGTCATTTACCAGAAAAAAATTCTATTCTGCACATCAAATAAACGAAAAATAGTATACTCATCTTTCCGAGTAACTCTCAGCGTCTGCCGTTTAATAAAGCCTGAAGCCACAAATGGATGCTAACTTCCATCTGATGAAGATAGTGCAGCTATCAAAACTTAGCATTGTCGGAATTGTGACTTCAAGCTTTCTCATCGGCAGATGCTGAGAGTTACTTGGAAAGATACGTTTACTAGTCTTTTGTTCTTGTGATGGGCAGTACAGAATTTCTGTGAGAGAGCATAAGAACATAAGAAATTGCCATGCTGGGACAGACCAAGGATCCATCAAGCACAGCATCCTGTTTCCAACAGAGGCCAAACCAGGCCACAAGAACCTGGCAAGTACCCAAACACCAAGAAGATCCCATGCTACTGATGCCAATAATAGCAGTGGCCATTCCCTAAGTAAACTTGATTAATAGCAGTTAATGGACTTCTCCAACAACTTATCCAAACCTTTTTTGAACCCAGCTACATTAACTGTAACTAACTGTAGGTGCCTACATGAATCTAAATTTGGCCCGAGTTCTTTTTCTGATACCATTCTCTCACTTATATAGATATAAATGTGTGCTTACTCTCTTATTAGTTGATGGAGGCAGAAAAAGTTCCAAACTGACTCCGCCCCTTCCGAGAGGTGCACCTACAGTACGTCAGTATTTAAAAGTATCAAAGCAGAAAAACTAAAAAACCCAACTAAGCAGCTAACTGCAAAAAACTGGGAGAACATTCCATAAGAACCAGGCTCACTGACCCAAAAGGCAGCAGACCCAACATACAAACAACATTATATAAGAAAAAATACTTCTCTGCAAAGTAAATAACAAGAATGAGTGGACTCTCCTTTATCTCCAAACTGAAATGGGTGGGACTCTGGACTGATCCATGGTACTACAGGAATGAAAATTAGCAGGTAATAACCAATTTTCCTTTCCCTGTACATACCAGTATCAGTCCAGACTCCTGGAATGTACCAGAACTCCTCTACATAGGGTGGGACCCTGAGAGTCCCGCTCAGATCACCGCTTCACCGAAACCCCCAGATCCTGGAGCCTGAACATCCAGGCGATAATGTCTAGCAAAAGTATGTAAAGACTTCCAAGTCGCCACCCTACAAATCTCTTGTAGAGATACTTGCTGACACTCCACCCAGGAAGTTGCTTGAGACCAAGTAGAGTGAGCATGAAGACCAGACGGAAGCAACCGTCCATGAAGTAAGTATGCTGAACCAATAGCTTCTTTTAGCCATCGGGCTATAGTAGCCCTAGATACTTTGTGCACTCTCTTGGGACCGCTCCAGAGCACAAAAAGATGGTCCGACATGCGAAAACTATTAGTGACCTTGAGGTAATGCAATAAAGATCGCCGCACATCTAGCTTTCTCAAATCTCTAGACTGAGGATCCAATGGCTGTAAATCAGGAAAAGATAGCAGAACAATCGACTGATTCAAGTGAAAAGAAGAAACCACCTTTGGAAGAAAGGACGGAACAGTCCTCAAAGAAACTCCAGAATCTGTAATTCTTAAAAATGGTTCTCTACAAGATAAAGCCTGAAGCTCAGAAATCCTACGGGCTGAAGAAATAGCCACCAGAAAAATCAGCTTTAACGCAAGATCTTTAAGAGTAGCCCTTTTCAGAGGCTCAAAGGGCACGGCACAAAGAGCTTTAAGAACCAAATTTAAACTCCATGAAGGACAAGGATTTTTGAAAGGAGGACACAAGTGTTTTGCCCCCCCAAAGAAAACGGCCTACATCAGGATGAGAGGCCAGGGTGACTCCTTTTATATTCCACGGAAGCAACCTAGAGCTGCCACCTGTACCCTGAGAGAGCTGCAGGATAAGCCCTTAGCCAGACCAGCCTGCAAAAAAACCAAAATATCAGGAATCAAAGCCCGAGTAAGAACCACCTGATTCTCCTCACACCAGGATTTGAAAACTCCCCAAACCTTGACATAAGCCAGGGAAGTAGAGGTTTTCCTAGACCTGAGAAGAGTAGTGACCACTGCATCAGAATGACCCTTATCCTTCAAATGACACCTTTCAAAATCCAGTTCGCTAGAGAGAAGCGATCTACCTCTTCCAGACAAACGGGACCTTGGCAGATAAGATTCGGAAGGTCCCGAAAACGAAGTGGACCGTCCACTACGAGGTTGACAAGGTCTGCAAACCAAGGACATCTCGGCCATTCCGGAGCTACCACAATCACCTCCGACAGATGAGATTCTATGTGCCGAAGAATCTTGCCCATGAGAGGCCAGGGAAGAAACACATAAAGCAGAACGTTCTTTGGCCAGGGAAGAACCAAGGCATCTACTCCTTCTGCCCCTGGCTCCCGATGTCGACTGAAGAAGCAAGGAGCCTTGGAGTTCCAGAACGTTGCCATCAGGTCCATGCTCAGCGTGGACCACTTTTCGCATATGAGATTCTTGTGTTCGTGCCTTTTTCTCGCCCTCGCTCCACCCTCTTTACCGCTGTGGCAACTCCCTCCGGGCCTGATGGATGGCTTGCGGCCGCGGCATCCTCCTGCTGCTTCTCAGGATCCCTGGGCTGGCCTGACGCTATGGATCTGCCATGTTCCTGATGATGTAGGATGTGCGTGCACGCACTCCAGACTTTGTACCAGCAAGGGCGCGAACCTCGGGGGCGTCCCCCCGTAGTGACGTCATCCATTTTCCATCTAAAAGGACTTTGTTTGCTAACTACAGACGAGTTAGCAAGGACTCAAATCTTCCCCTTGGGTATGCTTCCCCAAGCTACTCTGCCTCCCTTTACTTCATGGAGTATCCGCTCCTTGGGGGCTCCATTCTCGCTCTTCTTGATTTCAGCTTGCAATATGGGATCTGGTACTCACTCCTCGAGGGCCTGCGGTCTCGTATACTCAGAAGACTCTTATTGCCTGGTGGCGATTGCAGATGTGAACACAGTGAGTCCTATTACAGACAGGAACCGGTACTTTCTCCACGAGGGCCCTTGTTCCTAATCTCTGAGGCTCCCTTCAGTCTAAGACGTTATCGCAGGTACAAAGGTCGTGAGTTACTATTGCAGATTGCAGATAGGAACCGGCACTCGCTCCACGAGGGCCTATGTTCCTAAATTTCTTCTAGCCTCTCTCTCTATTCCAGAGGCCATTCCATACACAGTTATTATGAGTTCTATTTCAGACTGCCTATGGTAACCAGTGCTCGCCTGCGGCTCCTGTTCCTGTATACTGAAGACTCTCTGTTGCATAGAGAAGACACTACAGAGATCTACAATTGTGAGTGTATCATCTACCACTGGTTATGCCCAGCATACCCTGTCTACTCATTACCTAGTGTCTCTCCTTAGAGCTCAGCAACTCAGAGATCATAGTTCCAGTATCAGAAGGACTTCAGCCCTGCCGGGCACACGACCTCACTACTGCCACCTCTGGTGGTTCTACTTCCAGTCTAATAAAGAACTATCTGTGTTTGTTTCAATAATTCAGCCTAGCCAGTGGTCCCTCTCAGGATCTCCTCCTGAGGGCGCTGTCATCTACCATCGGCCCAAGGATTCACCATAAATAGCTAGGTCCTCCCCTTGGGGGAGCAACACTGAACAGAGATGAAACACCTGCTCAGATAGTTCCCACTCCCCGGGATCTAGACGATGGCAACTGAGAAAGTCTGCTTGAACGTTGTCGAGTCCAGCAATGTGAGATGCTGCAATGCGAAGGAGATGTTGTTCCGCCCATGCTATCAACAGCTGAGCCTCGAACGTGACTGGTTGGCTCTTGGTTCCCCTTTGGCGGTTGATATAAGCCACTGTCATCACATTGTCAGAAAGGATTCTGAATGACTTCCCCTGAAGAAGTGGTAGAAAGGCCTGTAAAGCTAGCCTCACCACTCTGGTCTCCAAACGATTGATTGACCAACAAGATTCCTCTGGCGACCATTGGCCCTGAACAGACTTGTCGAGACAAACAGCCCCCCAGCCGGACAGGCTGGCATCCGTCGTGACTACTGTCCAAACTGTAGCCTCTAGGTCTTCTCCACGATGCAAAGTCTGCGACAGGAGCCACCAATCGAGACTGGAATGAGCAGAGTTTATAAGAGAAAGGGGAAGATGAAATTATTCTGACACCAGATTCCAGCGGGAGAGCAATGCTGACTGAAGCGTTCTCAAATGAGCAAAGGCCCTCGGAACTAAGTCCAAAATGGAAGTCATGGAGCCTAGAACCTGTAGATAATGCCAGACTTTGGGAGGAGACTTGGATAACAAGACCCGAATCTGACACTGGATCTTGATGATCCATTCTTCTGTGAGAAAAACTTTCCCTAGCCGGGTGTCGAACAGGGCTCCCAGAAACTCCAAGGACTGGGATGGTACTAAATAGCTCTTCGCCGGGTTGACAACCCAGCCCAATGACTGCAGAAGCTGAAGAACTCGAGACACAGCCAAGCGACAGAGATGTTCCAACTTTGCTCGAATGAGCCAATCGTCTAGGTAGGGATGAATGAAGAATCCCTCTCTTCGGAGCTGTGCAACTACTACAACCATTATTTTGGTAAAGGTCCTGGGTGCCATGGTGAGACCGAATGGAAGAGCGCAAAATTGAAAGTGGTCCCCCAGAATCGAGAACCGCAGGAACTTCTGATGGTCGGACCCAATTCCTATGTGAAGATACGCCTCGGTCAGGTCCAAGGAAGCTAGGAACTCGCCTTTGTGAACGGATGCCAGGACCGCTCTTAAGGTTTCCATGCGAAACCTTGGTATTCGCAGACATCGATTGACTCTTTTCAGGTCCAGAATGGGACGAAATGTGCCGTCTTTTTTGGGTACGATGAAGTAGATGGAATAACAGCCTTTTCGTCGCTCCAATGGAGGAACCGGCACAATAGCCCCGAGCTCTCTTAGATGATATAAGGTGTCCCACACCGCCTGACACTTTTGAATGTAAGAGCATGGAGAGACGAGAAAATGGTCGCGAGGGCGCCGTACAAATTCTAAGGCATAGCCTTGTTTTATCACAGTAAGGACCCACTGATCCGATGTTATTTTGGCCCACTCCTCGAAATAGAGAGACAATCTGTTTCCCACTACCAGAACCAAGGAACGGAACGGCCTCATCTCATTGAGAAGTTTTCGCTCCACCAGAGGATTCGGAGGGACCAGGTCTCCCATAACAACGTCCTCGAAAGGCCTGAGACCAAGATTGCTGTCTAGCTGGCTGTTGCCAAAAAGAAGAACCTGAAGAGCAGGAGGAGCGAAACTTGTTGTTTCCTCGGAAATGGGATCTGGAAGATAACGATCCCCTTGTCTTGGGCCTATCCTCAGGCAAACGATGAACCTTTTTTTTCTCCTAAGGAATGAATCAAGTCTTCAAGATCTTTCCCAAAGAGAAGTTTATTCTTAAAAGGTAAGGATCCCAATTGAGCTTTGGAGGAGACATCTGCAGACCAATGTCTTAACCAGAGAAGTCTGCGGGCAGAGACAGCCGAAACCATCGATCTGGCTGAGGTACGTAACAAATCATAAAGAGCATCAGCACTGTAAGCAACAGCGGCTTCCAAACACCCTGCATGAATAGCTTCGGACTCAGAAAGAGAAGAATTATTCTGCAGGAGCTGAACCCAGTGGAGCCCTGCTCTTAAGACAAAACTGCTGCACATAGCAGCTCGGACACCAAGAGCCAAAACTTCAAAAAATCTTTTTTAGTTGAACCTCCAGCTTACAATCCTGAAGATCTTTGAGAGCTGTAGTACCGGTTACCGGAATAGTAGTCTTTTTGGTAACCGCAGAGACCGCTGCATCAACCTTGGGTACTCTTAAAAGGTCCAAAGCATCCTCAGGCAGAGGATATAGCTTATCCATGGCCTTGCTGACCTTCAATACCAAGTCAGGAGTATCCCATTCACAAAATAATAGGTCTGTGACTGAAAGATGAAAAGGAAAAGACCGAGCTGGACCATGAAGACCAACCATAACCGGGTCAATTGAGCCCATACGAGAAACCTCTGGTGGGGAAACAATTCCCAACTCCTCAAGGACAGCGGGAATAAGAGGAATAAGCTCATCTTTCCTAAAAAGACGGACCACCTTAGGATCATCGCCTTTGACCATGTGGCGACCTTGAGAGGGTAAGAGATCCTGAGCAGAATCAGGATCCAGAGGAGGAATATCGCTTGGGTCACCCTGGTCGGACTCTGAGGTATCAGCAGAAGAGTCAGGTAAGGACTGAGATAAAGGAGTCCTAAGAGAGCATTTAGTTTAAGGAACATCCATCCCCCGTGAGGATTTGTTCCTTTTGGAAGTTGCTTTATGAGACAGCGGTACAGAAAGAGAAATCCCTTCAGGATTCTTTTTAGAGGACTTTCTGGCCTTGTAAGCTTTATGTAAAAACATAAAAAAGTCTGAAGAAAATGAAGAAGAGGACTCTGAAGTCCCCTCAGGACTCTCCTCACCAGCATGAGCTGTTGCTTTGGAGAAAGAGGAGAACGCGCGCCCCCCCCCCCCCCCCCCGGAGCGAGGGTAGCAGCGCGAAGAGTGTCTGAAATAGCCTCCGTTGAAGCAGAAAGCAGGAAAGAAGCTGCAGCAGAAAGACACGGGCGTTCCGGTCTGGCAGAGCAACGGAGAGATGAAGAAATAGTAAGCCCAGATGTCCCCGAAGATCCCTCCCCCCGGGGACGCAGGAGGATAATAGGCCATCCTGAGATACTCTCACCCGCACATCTCCACACGCACAGCAGGCCAGACTGCGCAGCATTCTGAAAAAACAAGCTGGCTGAGGAGAAAATGAAACTAAAATAAAAAAAGCCCGCCGACCGCCCAAAACAGCGAAAAAGACAACAGAGAGTCTGAACGAGCAAGCTGTAAAAATTATATAAATAATTAAATCCAAATGTTTATTTATTTATTTTTTATACGATCTGAGAAGAAGCTGGGTCCTCTGCTCCATGGGGTGAGTGAACCGGGCTTCCTGGTATCACCCCAAAAGCTGCAGCAAATTGACGCCAAGGGTTCTCAACCCTAAAGCCAAGTGTTGTGAAGGCGGCCTCGGAAGGCCTTGCATTCTGTTGAGAAGGAGGTGTTTAGTGTGCCCTTGGGCCTTGACCCGACCCCAGACGGATCCAGGAGCGGACCAAGGGTTGACAGCGTGTTCCAGCATGGCGGGACTATGGTCTTACCCTCTGCCAGGCCTGCGAGCTCCCAGCACCAACAACAAGATGATGTTGGTAGGGGAATGGTCCTCCGACCTTTCCAAGCCCTTTCGGACCTGCCGCATGGATCGGCATGGAGCAGCAGGGTGGCCTGAGGATGAGGGCAGACAGAGGCCTTGACACCAAGACATGACACCAAGATTGATGCGACGGCATCAAAGACAAGGATTAAGCGAAGACATGACACCAAGGTTGTTGAAGACATGACACCAGGGCTGATGCGAAGACATCACGGACCGGGGTCGATGCAACGGCATCACGGACCAGGGTCGATGCGACGACATCAGGAACAAGATGCTGGAGTGAAGACATGACACCAAGACTGATGCAAAGGCATCAGGGACGAGACGAGGAACTTGACGAAGTCCAGATGAGACGAGAAGCTGGGAGGGTGAACACTGACACTGTCTCTCAGGGCGCCCTACTCAGCCCACCTTCACGGGCGGACCCAATGGGCTGGTCACAGGCCACCCTGTCTCACTGCGCGCCCTACATAGCCCGAGGAGGCTGGTCACGGACCACGCGGAGAACGGGACAAGTGCAGGAGAGGATCCAGTCGAGGTGGAAATCAGATGATGAAGCCGATGTCATCCGAAGCTCCACAAAGGCTGGCAGGACAAGACAGCTAGGGAGCACAGGACACCAGTCCTCCTGCAGGCCACTCCAACTCGGGAAAGACGTCATCCGAGGGACCAAGGCCGACCGGATCAGAAGGCTCAGGAGCGCTGAAGATACAGGAACAAGCACCAAGGAATCTGGAACATCAGGAAGCAGAAGATCAAGACGAGACACCAGGACACCTGGACGGGGACCTCAGGCAATCAAAACATGACATGAAGAGAAGACGAAACGATGAGGAGCTCCATGAGGAAGACCTGATGGAGCTCTGGCAGGCAGGAGCCTCCAGAGTGAAGTAACTCCGATGCAAGGCGAAGACTGAAGTGACGAAGCAGCCCTTTTATAGGGCTGAACAGGAAATCAGTCCATAGGTGGGGCCAGCAATACTTCCTGTGGCTGGCCCTTTAAATGCTGAGAAGAGGCACGCGCCGGCGCCTAAGGAAAGGCTGAAGAGAAGAAGCAGGACCACGGACAGCAGTGCTCTCCTGCACGCTGCGGCGGCAGAGCAGGGAAGGCAGATTACTCGCAGGCAGGCCCCGGGGCAACCTCCAGGCTGCCCAGCGAGGACCCCATTGATGGTGTTGCGGCCCCCCGGCCACGGGGGCAGGCTGACAGTGGCTCCCTGCCACGGAGGCAGGCTTCGGGGCGGTCTCCGGGCCTCAGGAGGGAAACACAGTCCGCGGCTACAGCCGCAAAGGAAGGCAGAAGTCCGCAGCTCTGGCTGCGGCAAAGACCAGAGCTGGAAGGGCGGCCTCTGGGCTGCGAAGACAACCGAGGCCGTGGCTCCAGCCGCACTAGAAGGCCCGACTTCGGTGGCATCCATGCCGCATCGGGAGGAGAAGCAGCAAAGGGTGAGTGAGTGCCTGCTCGCGGGGATTAGCTCCACGGGCAGGGTTCATAACACCAAGAGCCTCAAATATCAGGGAGGATGGTCCCTTCAGGACCTGCCAACTCCCTGGGAGGCTAGATTCCGCATACTCTTCGTAAATTAAAGCAAACTAAGAGAATAGTAAAAGAAAGTAAAAATTTTTACAAGAAAAAAACTATTATATTTTGTAAAACTAACCGACTAAGAACCAGACTGTAGGTTTTGCACCTCCACCATCTGCTGGAGGCAGAAAAATACTGATGTACTGTAGGTGCACCTCAAGGAAGGGGCGGAGTCAGTTTGGAACTTTTTCTTCCTCCATCTGCTGGTGAGTGGACAGAACCCAGGAGTCTGGACTGATCTGGGCATGTACATGGAAAAGCAAATCAATACGTGAGGAAATAAAGATGAGCAAACTAAGAAAACTACAGAAATAGAAAGAAAAATAGGAAAACTGAGTGAAAACAGTAAAGAGCAAAAAAAAAAAAAGTTGGGCAGAGTGGGCTGGAGCTTTCCTCAGCTCCTAAAGAATTCTAGCAGGCGCCTAAATATTTTGAAAAAAAATTCCAGCCCTTACCATTGTGGTGTGTGGCCTGTGTGTCTGGGAGCAGTGTGGAGTGTGTCTCTGTGTTTGGTGTACTTTGATCTGTTTGGGTGTGGTCCATGTCTATCCCGCTCTGCATTTGTTTTCTGTTTGGGGAGAGCTTTGTCTGCCTGTGTTTTATTGTTTGTGTCTCTCCGACTCTGCCCTGGATATGGGGGTAACCGTGTTTGCTTACGTTTGGGTGTGTGTCTGTTTGGGCATGAGGTATCTGTTTCCCTCTGTGTCTGTCTTCCTCTCTACACCTCTGTGTGGGTGTAGAGCAACTTGAAGAAAAACAAAATGGCAGCTTTGAGTCACTGGATGGCAGTGTGGTTGCCTGGTGAATATTCTTCACATATGTATGTGTGTGTACTTATATACGTGCACACGCGTGTGTTTGTGTATACATATCTAGAGTAACCCATCATGGGGAGACCCAACCAATTGCATGAATGGCCAGGGGGCCATGGCTCAAAAGGTTTACTCACCCATATTTTAGGGCCTGGTGCAATATTGGCAGTGTTGCTTTTTTGAAGGTAAAGTTATTGCTGTTCAAGTGCTGGCAGTTATTGCTGTTTTGGTAGGGAGGTTTACTATATTGTAATGGTAATTCAGTTTACTCATGGGCCAAGCTCGCACCCAACATGCGGAAATAGTCCCTAATACCCTGTGTGTTCCAAATATCTTTTTTGCTTTTTGCAGGGTTTTGAGGTTGGCACCACAGAAGTGCATATCATATGCAAGGTGGGAATGTGATATTTGTACCTCAGAAGTCTGTACTTTGAATGTCCTTTCTCATGTAAATTTTGTTATTAAAAATGCATAATTTTTAATTGTGTGTGGGGAGGTGGGGGTGCAAGGTTGTAAGGTTCACCTAGGGCGTTTAATAGCCTTGTACCAACTCTGACTGCAGAAGGATCTTGTGAGACTGGAAAACAGGGCATCTGAATGGCAGATGAAATTTAATGTGGAGGAAAAATTGCAACCTGATGCACATAGGGAAAAATAATCTCAACTACAGGTGCAGATTGCTGGATTCCATATTAGGAGTCATCAGCCAGGAAAAGCACTTTGGAGAAAATACATTGAAATCCTCAACACAGTGTGCTGATGCAGTCAAACAAAGCAAATACAGGTACGCAGACAAGCAGTTGGCAACACCTTTTTACTATACATAATAAGCTGGTAAAATAAAAGGCTATCTATAATGAGTTTGTTGCCTTCTTTGCTCCTGTGGTTACAAAGGAGGTCTTACATTGCCAAGATAAACCTTGCTGGCATAGATTAGGACAATGGGGTGGGAATTTGTATTTTGCCTGGCTGATAAACAATGTTCTGTTTCCTTGAGTCATTATTTCACTGGTAAAGATCCAAGATGCTACCGGATTGTTCAGCATAGTGGCTGAAAAATCTAGAAAGGTGTGTTTTATTCATTGGATTTCTATTCTGCTTTTCCAACACTTCAAAGTGGGTGACATTCAGGGACCGAAGGTATTTCCCAGTCCCCAGCGGGCTCACAATCTAAGCTTTGTATCTGAGGTGATGGAGGGTGAAGTGACTTGCCCAAGGCAGCAAGGACTGGCAGTGGGATTTGTGCCTGGTTCCCCGCCTGCTCCTCTGTCCACTAGGCTGCTCCTCCACTCCACATTTAAAAAATACTCGTGTCCGTCTGTCTGTCTTGTCATTCTCCCACAAAAAGGAATTTGATGTCATAAACAGCCTCATCACCAATAAGCGAGGGGGGTGGCAGAAGGTTTAGGCCAAATGGGGTTGCTGGGGGAGCACTGAAGGGGGATGATTGGAGCTTGGTGGAGGGATGGATAGATCGGAGGAGGGAGAAAGGATTGAGTGGGTGAAAAGTTGGAGAGAGAGAGCAGGGACTGGGAATGGAGCAGACACAACACAGACACACAACTCAATGTAAAGAATGCTTTTGGGTATCGTGTGTATTCCCTGGAATCACCATTCTTCTTGAGATAGCCATTTCTTCTAGTAATTATATTAATGGCCTTCACATTCTCATCCCTTTCCTCCATTCCCTCTCTTTTTTTTCCCCCCTCTTATTCTACTCTCCCCCTCCTCTCCCACATGCCCTCCTTTCTCTCTCTCACACACTCCCTTTCCCTTCTGTCACTGTCTCGCCTCTTCTCGCTCACGGTCCCTTCTCTTCCCTCTCCTTCCCTCTTCTCCTCTCCCTTCACCTTGTAGGAGACTTCTTCTGCTGGTATGGGTTGGGGACAACCCATTGGAGCTACAACCTTCATCGCGCTGCCAAGTATTCTGCGCACTATTGATTGGGACTTCTGCTATTCTGCTGGCGGGGGTTGAGAGCCTCACCTGTATTGAAGCATTCGTTGTGGGGAAAAATAAAAAACTAAATCTTGCCCTGCAGGCTGAATCAGCCACAGGCAGGGACAGTTTGGCAGACCAGAAACAGCTGTTTTGAGGGCTGGATGCAGCCGGCGAGCCTTAGTTTGGGGACCCCCCCTGCTCTAGTGAGTCATAGGCCTGAGGCAAAACTGCCAGCAAATGCTTGTTGGTGATTAAATGCTAGGAATCCCTCCATCTTCAGGGCAAGAACACTCAGTCTAGCAACCCAAAAAGGTTTTATTGCAAGAATGATTCTTTCCATTCTGTGCTTCTAGAAAAATACATTTAAAAACAGGGCTTTGGTTTTCTCTCTCTTTTCTCTTGAGTAAGTCAGAGGCTCTCTGTGATGCACCAGTGGCTTTAAAACTTACCTTGAAACTCTGTGTGAAAAAAGAAATGGTGTCCAGCACGGTCAGAGAGACTTCTGTGGTGCTGTTTCCTTCCAGCAGTGCCTGATGTGCAACGTCAGCTTCCGAAGTGCCGGAGCCTAGATATTGTGTACAAAGCAACAGTGCTGCGTCAGCCACACATGAAGCCTGGCCCCAAGGTTCAACATAAGAACATACGAACATGCCATACTGGGTCAGACCAAGGGTCCATCAAGCCCAGCATCCTGTTTCCAACAGTGGCCAATCCAGGCCATAAGAACCTGGCAAGTACCCGAAAACTAAGTCTATCCCACACTACTGATGCCAGTAATAGCAGTGGCTATTTTCTAAGTCAACTTGATTAATAGCAGGTAATGGACTTCTCCTCCAAGAACTTATCCAATCCTTTTTTAAACACAGCTACACTAACTGCACTAACCACATCCCCTGGCAACAAATTCCAGAGTTTAATTGTGCGTTGAGTGAAAAAAAATTTTCTCCGATTAGTCTTAAATGCACCACACGCTAACTTCATGGAGTGCCCCCTAGTTCAAGAGAGTCTGTCGATCTCAGATTGGCTTCATCAGCCATCTTCAGACCCCCAGATGGGACAATCGTTGTAGGATGATCCCTACTTTCATGAAGAAGAGCAAAGCGCCCCAGCCTTCCGTACCCCCCCTCCTGCCCATAATTATGGGGGCCAATTCCAGGAGCCAGCGTCATTGCCAGGCAGGTGGCTACTTCAGCACGTGCGTCCCTCATAGCTAACTTCCCCAAGGGATACGTTTCTGCTGGAAAACCTGCTCCAGGTACAGGTGCATACAAAGTGGCCGCATCCTGCCCACTTCCTCAGGAAGCAGGAGAGGCACCCAACAGCGTGCGATGCGCATACATCTGAAAATGCATACTCTCCTGACCTAACCTCCGCCCAAAATGCCTCTTTTTAATCAGGCTAAAAGCCCGTAGGCTGTAAAAGCCCAGCTCTACTTTCAGCGTCTCTTTGGGACGGGGGGGGGGGGGGGGGGGGGGGGGATGGGCAGTCTAGCCGGGTAATTCCACTAAAATGCCTTAGAAAACCAGGGTCCCCGTGCACACACTATAAAAACAAACGTTTTCTAGCCTGGCTCTTCCTGGTTTGTGCTCGTTTTCCAGGCCAAGCACCCTGGGCCATAAATCTAAATGATAATAAACCAATAACAAGCTAAAGAAAACAAAACATCAAAAAAATAAAAGCAAGAACTGAATGGATCTGGGGCTTTGCAAGGCTGGTTTTATCCTGCTTGCGCCTACAGTCATTTTCTTATCTGCCTTATCTGACTTTTCTGACACTGGGGCTACAAAACAAACAGATTAAACTACAAATGTGATGTCTCTCAGGAACTGCGCTTATTGTAACTCTCCATGAACCAGACAAGCTGAAGGATTTTTCCCCACTTTGGGCCCGATGTAACAAGGTGCGGTCAGCGGAGTGCACGGGTTTTTCCTGCAGCTGGACGCATATTTCTTTTTATACACATACTGTACTCCTGATGCAGCAAGATTTGTGCACAAAAAGATGTGCTGAGGATCTGCTTAGTGCCCTCGCCTGGAAATCCGATGCTAATGAAGGCATTGCCTATTGCCCGCCCAAAGGCGGAGAGGTGAGCCGGCTTGCCTCGTGTGTCCCTAGCACTGGGAATTTTACTCCTGCTCTGAGGTTTCCAGCGCTAGCGTTAGTCTATGGGCGGAAACAGGCGTTCCGCCACTGGGACCTATATTTGGGATTTATGTGCAGAAAACAGGCTCTGGACATACGAAGTATGCTTTCTGTGCATAGATGAGATTTATGGGCAGAAAAATTGTTTCCTGAAAGCAGTTTTGTGTGCATATGTGGCCGGACCCTCCAGTCCACCACTAGATGACCCTAGGCCTTAGTTAGATATTTCAGCCCTCATGAGCCTTCCATCCCCCTCGGCTCCTCCCACCATGGAGAGCGGGGATTGGTTGCTTTTGCCTTTATAAAACCAGCCATTTTGTGATTCAGAGTGTGTGGTTAGTTCGGGTCAGACACAGAGCAGTACAGAGGCCTTCTTGCCTCATCAGGCTTTTGCTTTTTGAAAAGGACGCACACCGTGCACTCCCTGCCAGAGGGTCTCTCTGTTCTTAGTTGCAGTAAGAGAAACTTTTTGCCGGAACCCCTGTGGGACTCCCCGTTCCAGGGCTGAAGACCACTGAGCCCCATGAATGTGTGGCAAGCACATGTGACAGCAGAACACAAGTCATAAAAGTTTTTGATTACGGAAGGACTTGTCTTTTGTTGTGAGGAGGTTTTTAACCACCTCTTCTCACTGGGAGCCAGGGTGGTATAGCAGGTCCTTGGTCCTACAACTTTTCAACATGAGGCGTCACCATTTACACAACTAAGGAGATGAAGTAAGGCCTGGAGAGTCCCACCCGGATCTCCACCTACATGGGACCAGGACACAGGGCTGGGTGTTCGTGACTGAGCTGGAGACTCAAGTAGGACTGCTTTTTCTGTGTTAGAAGGGGACTTCTTTCATAGGATTCCCAATAGGCTGCTGGGAGAGCTTTTGTGCAGATTTATATCACCATGGGAATTTCT
Source organism: Rhinatrema bivittatum (assembly GCF_901001135.1). Classification (NCBI taxonomy): domain Eukaryota; kingdom Metazoa; phylum Chordata; class Amphibia; order Gymnophiona; family Rhinatrematidae; genus Rhinatrema; species Rhinatrema bivittatum. Next base: position 242,761,743 of record NC_042620.1, read on the forward strand.
ACTCAGCACGCTGGATAAAGGACACCTACCCAGAGGGAACACCTATATCTGTACCAAATTCATCTGTAAAATGGACTTTAATTTTGACTTTTAACAAATCAGCAAATTATAATTTAAAAGCCAGTGCTTTGTCCTGCCTGGCTTGTCCCAGCATCTCTCCCCTTGGGATGCAGCAGCTATCAACACACACAGGGAATATCACTCCACTGTCTGGGCCATAAAAAGAATCCACCTCTGGGATAGAGAGTTTGAGCCTGGGAGTGAATTGCTAGCCGGAGCAGCCCCTAAGATGATAAATAATTTTGTGCAGCCTTGGGGTTAAAACCCTACTAAGGGTTACACATAAATTATATTTTTTGTGCACAAAGCAAGCATAAATCAAGTTTTGTGTGTACAACAGTCTTTATGTGCACAAAACATTTTTTGTGCACATAAATCTTGTCCGAGAGACTCCCCCTGCCACCCAACTGGCTTGTGCTGAGTGCACATTTTAACTCGGATTTGGGCGCATATTTTACAGTGTGTGCACCTTTTTACCTCCCAGTGCATTAGCATATCATTTGCTTACTGCATCAGGAGTTGCATTTTTTTAGCGCCGACCATATGAAACTGTGCGCTGAGATTCAGCGCCCAGTCTCAACGCAGGGCTCATTACATCGGCCCGTGGGTTTCTCCAGCCAGAACGCTAGGCGCATCTGGTCCCGTATTACTTTGAGGGACTGTGTGTAGCGCAAAAGAAAGGCCTGGAAAGCCACCTCAAGTCGCCTTGCGCAGTGTTTCCAGGTTGACACTGACATGCAAGAAATCCAGGAGGCTGTTAAGGATTTTGGGAGCCCTGTGAGGAAGACAGACTTTGAAATATGTTGGTGCTAATAGCCAGCAAAGGCTAAACCCAATCTACTGCAGCTCCCATTCACCCGCTCGCCACCCACTGAAAGAGAATGCGTAGGCGATATCTAAAGCTGTGACAGATGCCTACTAGGGGTATACACAGACATTTTTTTACCTTTTTTTTTTGGTTTGGTTTTTCATTTTCTTTGTTTGTCAGGTCCCATTGGAGAAGAATTTAAAAAACCCTGCCAGGCCACTCCTTCGATTCCCTCCATCGCAGCTCCCTGTACCCTCTTACCATATTTCCTTCCTTCACGGGACAGGTGGTTGCTCCTGCCCCCACCCCCCGGTGGTATGCATAGGAATGGCAGTGGCAGGCTCAGGCTGGCACCATTATGTATGCTGGCCTCAATCTGCCAGCGCCAATGCTGGGCATTCATCCGGCAGGGTAGGAGTGACCATGGCTATTTCCTGTCCAGTGAAAAATGAAAAATGTGGTCAGAGGGCTGGGGGGGGGGGGGAAGGTTGTTAGTGGTGGTGAAAAGATTTTTAAAACAAAACAAACGAAAAGGAAAGACATTTGCTTTTTTTTTTTCCTTAGTTTTAAAAAAAAGAACTGAAACAAAATGGAAAATTTCGTTAACATTTCTGTTACATTTCAAACAAATCCCCCCCCCCCCCCCCATATGTGCTTACTGTGATTAAGCGTAAAAGAACTTTCCAAGCTGCTAAGATGCTGAAGGCGGGCTCCTGCTCTGCTACGAAGGGCTGGCATAGTCTGCGACTTCCTGTCAGCTCCCAAGTGCTTCAACAGGCAGGCATCATGAATCCTAGAAGAAAAAAAAAAAAAATCGGTCACTCGTAGGGCAGCAGTCTGTGCGGACGGCATGAAGGACATTCCTGGCAGAGCTTTTCGGTTCTGCTTCGTTAATCCCTCGTTTCGGGAACGCTCCGAAGGAGCAAGGATGTACTCTGGAATCAAGTCAAGGGGAGAGCAATCTGAAAAGTCTCTTTCTGTAGGTAAAAAGCTTTCTTTTAACCCATGTAAACCGGCTGTCTGAAAATTGCCCACCCTCAATGTGATGAAAAGCACGTGGGGAGTTTTGCAACGTGCGAATCGGTAGCCGCACTGAGAGGCGGCATTCCTGAGGGCGTAAGACGTTTGGGAGAAGAAAAGGTAGATTGCATGTTCTGATCTGCACGCATGCTTTTCCATCACATTTCTACCTGCACCGAAAGGGATTGTGCACATACCCTGTACCCTCGGCAATAATCAAAGGAAAACTACACACAAACGTTTGCTTTGGTTAGTGATGCAAAACGCATGGGGGGAAAAGTCCATGTGGTAGTGGCACCAGTGCGGGCAGTTTCATTATTGTCCATCCCCCCTCCCCTTCCCCCCACTCCGAGTGGGACTCCTACACAATTCAGAGGCCCCTGAAATCAATAGGAACATTGATTTTCCAAGTTCCTAGCTGGGGCTACACATCTGAGCTTTTGCGAATAGCCCATCTGGCCTCCAGTCTCAGAATACACTGTGCCACTTGTGCACAGTCTGTTTCATCTCTTTCTCCCTGTTATCCCCTGATGACATACATATACACTGGGGGAAAAGAGGCAGGCTGGATTCCTTGCAGGCTCTGAGTAAGAGCATAAAATGAAGTTGCAGTAAATAAGCTGCTTTTTTTTTTTTTTGTGCTGAATTTCTCTGTTTGTTGGTGCAGATACCAGCATGTGGGCAGTGTGCTTGTGGTTTGTCTGTGGGAGCTGGTAAGTTGTTGGCAGGGGAGGGGGGGGGGTGTTTGCATGGAGCTTAGAAGGATTATAAAGTAGAGGCATCAAAGTGGGAGAATGTTTTGTGCCAAAGTGCCAGGGCTTGCCCTCTCAGCGGTGACACGAGGGAAGATAAGTGCGCAGGAAGTGTGATGACAGATGGGAGGGGCATCAAAGGGGGTGGCAAGGTGCTGATGTGGTAAGGGACACTCGAAGGACAGTCAGAAGGAAAATATGGAGGCAGACGAAAAGGGGAGGGGGGTTTGGCACTGAAATAAGGTGGCAAAAGAGAAGAAGGAGGGGAGAATAGGTTGAGAAGACATGTGAGGCGCCTCAGACTACAGTAAGGTTATCTGGCTGGGGAACAGTCCTGTGATCTGAGGGGCCGCTGTCGGACGCAGGTTAAATAGGCGCTAATCCACCCCCTAATGCAAATGCATGTGAATGAGGCTATTACTCATTCACTCCGCATTCAAAAAATAAATGTGTGTCTCAGACGCACATTTATTGCTCAGATATTAATGCCTGCCTGGAGCAGGCGTTAATAGCTGAGCACACATAGAAGAAATACAGAAAAGCAGAAAAACAGCTTTTCGGTACTTCTTCAATAAAAAAAAAAAAAAAAAACCAACTCGGCAGACCACCGAGTTATGAAGACCGACACTGGTAAACTCGACATCAGTCTGCCAGTAATGAAAACGGACACCGAGTTTATTGGCGTCGATCTTCATAACCGCCAGCTGCCGTGGGGTCGTGTTAGCAAGGAGGCGCTAAGGTCGCACAAGCGACCCTAGCACCTCCTCGCTAGCGCGACCCCCTAATTTGCATATTGCATGGTGCGCCCCCCCTTGCGGGCGCCATGCGTGCACTAAGAAAGCAGGCGCTGAAAAGTCAGCGCCCGCTTTCCGCAAAATTTATTGCATCGGCCCTCAAGAAAGTCCCAGAATTTTTGTGGAATAGGTTTATCTGGTCAGGCGGTGGCAGTCCAGTTATATACACATTGTCTTTGGGGATCCGATTGCATTTGTCCAGAAGCAATTACCAGATGACCATCTTTACATCAGCCTAAAAATACTTCATTGCCCACCATATCTTGGAGTCTGCACATTTATGTGGCATCAGAATTTGGCAGAATCAAATTCCAAATCCTCACCCTTTTTGCTTTCTGGAAACAGACTGTACCTAGGTGAAAACTGGTGTGACTTTGTGCAACATTTCATCTCATGATAAAAAAAAAATGCAACTTTTCCATAAAAATAATCCTCCCTGTGGTGCTTCATTTTGGGTTACAGTGGGAAAAAAAATATCGTAGCAAATGAATGTCGTAGATCAGAAAGAAAATCAGCCTTGCACTCTACCTTGCAATATTCCGTCTGCCCACATATTTGAAGTGAAACAAACACACTCTAGAGAGAAAACAAAATAATATTATAGAAATTGTACCACAGCATCAGTAATAAATCCTTTTTAGCTGAAAAGTTCAAAGTTTAGGTGATCAGTCTATATCTAACCGGAAAAAGACGCATTTAAATGTTTGGTATCAAATTCAATGAAAGGAAAGCCAACCTGGCGAGGGGTTGAGGCTTAGAGTGAACGTTTTTACAGTTCTCGGTTTCCAGCACTACTAGGGTTTCTTCTTCAGACAATGCGGAGGTGATATTGACTATCTTGTTATAGTTAAGACCAAACTTTGTCATTTTTCTTAAACACTAGCTCCTGGATTACTGGTTTATTTATACAGTGTCATCAAGGCCACCAGTAGTTGCACAAGAGAAGGGCAATAAACATAGATCATTTATCCATCTATATGTACAAACAAGCAATCTTGCAATTCACCCCTAGAGGTTTGGGCCATCAAGAAGCAAAGAGCACACAAATATTCTTTTTTTTTTTTTTTCCCAGATATCTGCTTTCACAAAAGGGGATATTTGGCCATTATTTGGTGCTTTTTTTTTTTTTTAAACAGTCTGAAACTTATTCACAAGGGCACAAGTAGATATTTGGTGTTTGCATGAGACAGCCCCCTATCTATGCTCAGCATTGTAAGGTTTCTCACCGCTTTTATGTCCACCCCCAAAGGGTTATTCACTCACCTTTTATTCACCTCCTGAGGCCGCCACTCTGAACACATTTACTCTCTCTGTACACAGCAGGAGAAGGTCTAGGCAGCTTCCCCCCTTAGGACTGAAGGGCTTTCTTTATTTTCTCTGGAAGGAAATGTGCTTTTTCTTTTCTGTTCCTCTCAGGGAAAACAATAGGAGCCAGCCCCTGCTGCACGATGTCACTTTTACCCTATCTGATTCCATTGGAATGGAAAAAACAGAGCCTCAGGGAAGAGGGGCAAAAAAAGGTCCCATTTTTGGAACTGCGTCTGGTCGCTTTTAAAGGGAGGGTACCGCGATTGCTGGAGGATATGGGACGGTCACTTGGCACAGATGAAACACATCCCACGCTCGCGCCATCATCAGCAGCCGCCAGGGCCATCGTAAGGCATGAGCCATCGGGGACTGGAGCCCAGCTTCACCGGCAACATCTTCCCAGTGATCTCGTCAGTGTCATTTGGAAATGCCATCGGCCCCCATCACTCAATCTTGGCAACATGTGAGAGGGCCCCCTCCTCCTAGTCAACATCAGAGGGGGGACGCCCCCCAACTCCTTGATCTTGTCGGTGTTGAAGCGAGCCCCCTCAAAGTCGTTTGACCCTAAGACCCCGACTGGTTAAGATGGCACTGGCGGCAACCCGTATAAAAGGGTTACTAAGAGGGTGGCACTTTCCTTTCCACATGGTCTTAGACAGCAATGGGTGTGCAAGGGAAAACCTTTTTTTGGGGGGGGTGGGGGTGGTATTTCTATGTTGTAATTTATTTTCATTTCATTTCTGCTTTTTAGTGAGTGCTAAAATACAGAAAGGAAACAGAACAAAAATGTATTGCTTTTTGTTTCGTTTCTGATGCGAAACATCACACAACACAACAAAAACGAAACAAAAGCTGCAGCTGCGATTTCCCTGTCGCATAAACACGACAGCACCTCCCTTATAAGACGGAGATGCATTTATAAGGTAACCTCAGCGGCTGTGGCAGTGCATCTACTCTTTTCTGCCATTGCAAGAGACACTGAGCCTTTTGCAGCAGAATATTTTGCCCCAGGGCAGATTTAGAGGACTTGAGTAGATTCTTCCTCGGCAGTGCATGGATGTCCAGCCTCTCGCATGGGTCCACCCTCACACCTTGTCTCTTGAGGTAAACGCGGTGTCCGGTCTGTTTTGTTTGCCTACCAATTCCTTCGAGAGCATGGCAGGAGACATAACTGGCATCAGTCTCCAGATGTGCAAACTCTTTCTGGAGGTCATGCTTGCCTGCCTACATCCAGTGTCCCCGGACCGAGCAGAAAGGGAGGAAGGTACAAATGGGCTTCTTTTACCTATCTCACTTCCCTAATGCCAGTGGGGCTACTGCACTCATGTGGGTTTGGCTGCTCAAAAGAGCCGAGAAGCCATCTACTGGCACAGTAAGCATTACCACAGTCTGAACATCCAGGTCTGCTGTGGTGTGCATGTTTTCCGATTCTTGTATGAGAGGCATGCAGTTCAGGGAAGCGGCAGACCCAAAATGCTTCATTATATGCTTCATTATATGTTCGTTTTGGCCCATTTCACCTCTGGCCTCCTGCACAGCTTCTGCTCCAGGTTTGAATAGCAAATATTATTCGTTCGCTGCCCTGCTCGCATAGTTATTTGCCTTAGCCTCCCTTCTGGCCTCAAACTGTTTATACATATAGATATATTTATACAGCGATCTCAGCCAATATAGTGGGTGGAATGACCCTTCCCTACCCAACATCCTTCCAAGCCTGGTACAGTGAGGAAGCGAAGAATACGAGGCTGTCTGGTAGCTTCCACTTTCTTTCAATGCTCCTCCCTGTTTAACTAAAAGTGGTACTTCATATTTGCATTACTGTCCCTCTTGTTAATTATTGGCACAATATTTTGAGCATCAGGCTCCCTAAAATTGGGCTCTTTACAGTAGCACCTTTACTGCCAGTGAAACAAGTACATGCTGCTGAAAGTATTTTATGTAAACACTTGGGAATAAAAGTCAACAATGAAGCTACTCACAAAAGTATTGAGTTACTTCAGTAAAAAAAAAAAAAAAAAAGGTACTGCCTGCAACTTGATTGTTCACCTTTGTTCCCAAATACTGGCATGAATATGAGCTGCCATAAAGCCTATTGGCAAACTCACAAGCTACAAATATACTTTTATGAATTTAACAATAAAAAAGGTCAACTTTTGATAAATAGCATTTTATGTTATTCTTGTATCAATAAAATACAATGATTATAAATAAAGGGTGACTTCTAATCGCCTGGTAAACTCCACGATTCTAATACCCAATCTGATGCCAATTTCTTTAACACTTCAGTGCCTATGGTTTTAAATTGTACTTTCTGATTTTTCCTTTTAGCTTCCTCTTATTATTGCTAATTAAAATGATTTTGGAGGCAGATTAACTTCACAAGAACTTTCTGATGTAAGTCAGAGTGGAGGGGCATCAATCCTTACAACGTGGGACTTTCCTCTTGCTACATGTTTTTAAAGATATTTAATAATTGGTACCCAAGCTGGACAGCACTGCATTGTACAGTTGCTGATACTTACTCTAAAAGTGTGAGGAAGTTTATCAGCTCCTGGGGGACTATTTTGTTCCAGTAAGTTATGAGCGTATCTACAATAAAAGATAATAATTATGAAATATAGAAGTGTATTGGGGCATTGACATAGGTCATCCTACTTTACGAACCACTGGCAAAGCACAGAAAAAGCAGTATTTGCCCAAGGTACACACCTGTGTGAGTGTGTGCGTGGGGGGAGGTAATTATGTTAATCAGAACAGCCTGGAGAAAAACTATAAATAATGAACAGGGAGAGTGAAAGAAAACTACATTGGGAACATTAACTAGAACAAAAAAACTCTTAGCATATCAGAAACATAAACCTTGTTATTAAAAACTGTACAAGCGATTAATACTTCTTAAATAAATTGAGATGTGGTAACCATTTGGTTCACTTATAAGCTTTATTTTCCTGAGAATACCCCAGAATAGCCATTGAAAGGAAAAGACAGGACCAGGCCAATGGCTCAGCAGAAGTGCTGTGTACCACTAGGTACAAGATTCAGATTTAATTCTCAGGCTTGCTTTTTCTCCCTGGGGTGACTGAGGATGCTGCTCACAGTCCCTGGGAAGGAAAGTCCCAGCTGTTACCCAGTGGTGACACCTACTGGCTGGAAATAGGGTGCACACTTACTAGGTCAGGGGTGGCCAACCCCAGTCCTCAAAAGCCACACGCAGGCCTGTTTTTCAGGATATCCACAATGAAAAGGCATGAGATAGATTTGCATACATTGGAGGCAGTGCACGCAAATCTAGCTTGAGCATATTCACTGAGGATATCCTGACAACCTGGCCTGTTTGTGGTTCTTGAGGACTGGAGTTGGCCACCCCTGTACTAAGTTGCAGAGGGAATTGTGGTGTGTAGTTCCCATACAAGGACCATCACTGCAATGGCTGGGCTGGGGCTGTTATAAAAATGGAATTGCAAATTAAAACTCATGGCACTGTTTCCCAGTAATGGTCAGTTCTGACTGAGCTAGAAACTGCCGGCCCAAAATTACAATAAAAAAATACAAAGGAAAGGAGAATGTCACTTTGTACATCTTGCAGAGGCATTTTTCCACCTGAGGCAAGAAAACATATTTTCACCCCCTTCCTCTCCTCCTCTCCAGTGCAATCGTAGGACCTCCTCTACCAACCCCTCCAGCTGGCTGGAAGCAAGCAGTGTTTCATTACTTTGCATAGTTTCTTTTGCCACATAGTTCCAGTCTTCCGACATGAACAGGGACCTTCATTTTCAGCTTTGGTTTTATTTATTTTTTTTTTAATTTCAATATTATAATAAAAAAACAATTAGTGGAAAAGTAACTTTTCACTGATATTTCTCCTCTTTGTTATAACAAAGTCATTTTTCCTCTGATTTTTTCTTTTGTTATAACATTGAAATTGTCAGGAAAAATAAAATGAAAACTAAAAACAAAAGGTCCCCTGAGAATGGTGCAGGATCTGTAGAGCCCCATGCAGTTCCTCTACTTCTGCTGCTGACCCATGCTTGCATTTCAGCCATTTTTTGAGGCTGCTCAGAGGGCTTTGCACCCTGGGCACCTGCACCATTCACCTGCCTCTAGTTACGGCCTTGAATCTGTAAGAGGAACAGCTTCCCTATTGTCTCCCATGTGGGTAAGATTACAACACCAGATCTGTATCAAACACATGCAAAAATGCAACTGTTGACTTCTGAAGTCAGATATTTCTAACTAGAAACTGGAAGTTGCTATGCTCAAATAATCTATAAAATGCAACAAAGTTAGTCGCCCTCTCTGGAACCACAGTAGCAGTGAGAAAGTGCATAAATTAACATTTTTCTCAAAACATTTGGGTTTGTTAAGGAACATTTCCTTATATACTATTTTCATAAGTATGATTATGATGTAGAAACGAGCTAAATCTATTTTTTTATGGTTTATGGTGGAGGATATAGTGGTCCCAGCTTGTAGAACAAAAATAAATTCCTTTTTTCAGTCTTGATTAGATTTGGATATTAATCTGATCCTTAGTTCTATGAAAATCTCCCCCTCCCCCCACCCATAATGCATCTACTCCAAACTATCCAGATCAATTCCAGTTTTATCAAATAATGATATACAAGGTATAAGATGAATTTTGCCACTCTGAAAAAGTGAGGGTGTATTTAAACTTTCTTCCTCCCCTTCAAAACCATATTTCAACTTTCAAATTTCAGCTCCATAAATTTTTCAGATGCATTTTTTCCTATTAACAGGCCAATATACTAAACTTTGTGCACTAAAAGGGCAAATACGGCATGTAAAATGGGATACCACCCCTGATTTCAGTGTGCAAAATTTTAACTATTTGTTTTGCGAACAGCCAATTTTTTTCGGCTAGGTTTACACTTGCAAAATTTCAAGCAACTTGTTAATGAGTGACTGTGATGCAAAATTATTCAAAGCAGCTTATTAATCATGAACAAATAGTTTAACTACATGGAAAAAAATTTGTGAACCTGATTTTGCAAAAAAAACAATATGCGTTTCAATGAGGTGTAGTTAAAAGTTTCTGCGAAAAAGTTGGTAGAAGAACTATGTGCATGATTTTGTTACCTGACTTATTTGCAAGGGAGTCCCAGTAACAAAATATCATGTGCTAGACCTGAAAAAGTGCACGCAATTCTATGCACTTTAGTACATCAGTCTACAAAAATTCTCAGTTGTTCCACAGTATAGTTGTTGCTTATTGGTGATGACAGACATCTCCTATCACACCTACGGCTCATTGTGTTGCGCTTGGAGGTGGACCCTTGTCCTGGAGCAGTGGAGAATGGCTACCTGGTAGGGACCAGGAAGCACCTGCCCCCAGGGGACGGAGCACAGGAGGAGACAGAGCTTCACCACTGGAAGCCCGAGGTTCCCCAGGGTGGAGCCCGTAGGGACCCGGGCCACTTGGACTTAGGTGGGCCTCGCAGGGTCTCCCGGAGAGGTAGTAGAGAGACGTGCCCACGATCAGCAAGGGAGCACGGTCGGACTTCACGCTGCTGGCCTGGAGAGGCAAGGAAGGCCCAAACAGCGTAGGCGATGACAAGCCAAGGGACAGAGCCAGAATCAGAAGACGTGGTCAATGGCAGCCGAGGTCAGAATCCGAGGATCAGTCCGAGGATTAGTCAACGAGGCAGAGGTCAGGTTCCGGAGGTCAGACGAGGTCACAAGGCAGGCAGAGGTCAGGATGCAAGCAGCGGACAGGAAGGTCAAGGAACAGGCTGATGTCAGTACCAGAGAGACAGTCCAAGGGTACTACCTGGGAGGATGGACAGACAGAAGCAGGAACAGAAGGACGCTGGAACAAGGCTGGAACATGACTGGAACAAGGCTGGAACAAGTCTGTAACGCGGAGGCAAACTAGTACACTTACAGTGCCGACCTGATTGCCAAGGCAAGGAAGTGCAGGCAGGGACTTCCTTATATCGTTCCATCAATCAGGGTGCGTTGCGGAGCTAGGACACGCTCCTGGCCCTACAAGAGGCCAGGCGTTCCGCACACACGCACGTAGGGGCATGGCCAACACCACTGGAGAGGCCGACTCCAGCATGAGGCCTGGTGCGCAGTGGAAGGCCCGGCGACCGCCACCGCGGGACGCCGAGGCCTAGAGGAGCTCGCGGCTGCCACTGGGGAGGCTGACCCATGACCTGCAGAGGAGCTAGCGAGGTGAGCAGGCCCATGTGCGGGCCAGGCACGGCCGGGATGTGCAACAGTACCCCCCCCCCTTCTAGGCCTCCCTCTACGTGGCTGTGGCTTGCCAGGATGGGTTCTATGGAAGGCTTTAAGGAGTTCTTTGTTGAGAATGTTATGGGAAGTTTCCCATGAATTCTCCTCGGCCCCATAACCCTCCCAGGCTAGGAGGTATTCCCATCTACCTCGACGCCGATGGACGTCGAGGACCTCTCTTACCTGAAGAGCTGAGTCTGATTCAGTGGAGATCCATGGAGGTGAAGGATCTCTTCGAGAAGGCCAGGAGAGGATCAAAAGCTTCAACTGCGAGACTTCAAAGAGTGGGAGCTGATACGACACTGCTCCCACTCTTCGAAGCACCGGAAATGGACCGATGTATTTGGGAACCAGGCGATGAGAAGGAAGTCTCAACCTTATGTGTCGGGTGCTTAACCATGCCTTCTGACCAGGATGGAAGAGTGGAGTGGGACGTCTGTGGGCATCAGAAGTATGCTTGGAGCATTCAACAGCCTGGGTAAGGCGTTCTTTGACTTGATTCCACACCTGGCGCCTGGTGTGGGCTATGAACTGTGCCATTGGGGAAGGAACAGTCAGAGGAACTGGAAGTGGCAGCCGAGGTTGTCGTCCGAATACCACGGAGAACGGAGATACATCGGTGGCGGCAGTGACATGGGTATTATGCGACAACTCAGCCCAGGGTAGCAAATCAGACCAGTTGTCCTGCTGGTCATTCATTTAGGAATGGAGGAATGTTTTCAAGGTCCGATTGGTCCTTTCAGCTTGACCATTGGCCTGTGGATGATAGGCCGACGTAAAATTCAAGGTAATATTAAATTTCTTGCATAAGGAGCGCCAGTATCTGGCAGCAAACTGTGGTCCTCGGTCGGATATTATTTCTTTTGGGAGTCCATGGAGACGGAAAATGTGTTTCAGGAACAACTTGGCTAGTTCTGGGGCCGATGGGAGGCCCAGCAAGGGAATAAAGTGACCCATTTTTGAAAAACGGTCGATGATGACCCAAATTACGGTATTGTTCTGAGACTGAGGCAGGTGAGATGCTGGACCATGGCTCGGTAGATGCTGGAAGTGGCTGGAGTAGGTCCCAAGGCCTTCCAGTAGGTGGCTTCTGTTGGGCACAGACGGGACATGAATCCACATAGTTATAAGAGTCTTGCACCATGTTGGGCCCCAGTAATATCTCTGCAGCATCTCTAGGGTCCTGGTACGACCCAGGTGTCCTGCCAACTTGGAATCATGGGCCCATTTCAGAACTCGTTCATGTAATCTACGTGGAACAACAATTTTCCCCACTGGAACTGTGGTGGTCACGGCAAGGGATATGCAGACAGGATCTATGATATGTCTGGGAACATCAGGAACATCCTCTAGTTCAAAGGATCTCGATAGTGCATCAGCACAGAGGTTCTTGGGACCTGGGCGATAACGTAGGACAAAATTGAATCATTCAATGAAGAGCACCCATCGGGCTTGTCTAGGATTCAAGAGTTGAACTTCTTTCAGGTGCTCAAGATTCTTATGGTCCGTGAAAATGGTAAATTTATGTTGCGCCCCTTCCAACCAGGGGCGCCACTCTTGGAGCGCCAACTTGACTGCGAGAAGTTCTCCGTCACCCACGGTGTAGTGCTGCATTGTTGGAGAGAACTTGTGGGAGTAGAATGAACAAGGTATTAATTTACCCTTTGGAGAAAACTGACTTAAGACAGCTCCCGCTCCAATTGCGGAGGCGTCGACTTCGACAACGAATGGACAACTTGGGTCTGGATGCTGAAGACAAGGACCGGAACAGAAGACTTCTTTTAACGTCTGAAAGGCAGCTTGTGCTTTGGGTGTTCACACACGAGTGTTAGCCCCTTTCTTGGTCATGGCGGTGAGCGGAGCAGCTAGGGAGAATAATTGGCAATGAAGCTCCGGTAATAATTAGTGAAACCAAGGAAACATTGTAAGGCCCGTAGGCCTACTGGCTGGGGCCAATCTCGGATCCCTTGGACTTTCTCTGGATCCATGGAGAAACCTCGATCGGATATGATGTACCCTAGGAAGGGTAAGCGATTTCACTCGAAGAGGCATTTTTCTAACTTGGCATATGGATGATTTTCTCTTAGAAGTTGGAGGACAATCCGAACATGATCTCGATGGGATTTGAGGTCCTTGAAAAAGATCAAGATGTCGTCAAGATATACGACCACGAATGAGTACAAGAGGTCTCGGAGGATTTCATTCATAAGACGTTGAAAGACAGCTGGGGCATTGCATAGCCCAAATGGCATCATTGTATATTCATAGTGACCATCCCTCATATTGAATGCGGTTTTCCAGATATCTTCGGGTTGGATGCGTACCAGTTTGTATACACCCCTCAGATCCAACTTCGTGTCCTTTCAAGGCAGTCAAACAGCTCACTGATAAGGGGCAGAGGGTAACGGTCTTTGCGGGTTATGGCGTTGAGCCCTCTGTAATCAATACAAGGGTGTAGACCGCCATCCTTCTTCTTAATGAAGAAAAAGCCCGCTCCAGCGGGAGAATCAGAGGGACGAATGAACCCTTTTTTAGGTTCTCTTTGATATACTCAGACATGGCTAGGGTTTCTGGGTGAGGCAATGGGTAAGTTCTGCCCTTGGGAGGCTCCATGCCCGGCAGAAGCTCTATGGAGCAATTGAATGGGCGTAACGGAGGCAAGATATCCACCTTCTGCTTCGAGAAGACGTCTTCGAACTCAACATACTGAGTAGGCAAACCAGATAGAGTGGTAGATTTCATGACAGCGACTGCTGGGGATACTTAACGTAGGCATGTCTTCTGGCATTTGGAACCCCACTGCACCAACTGCAGGGAATGCCAATCGAACTGGGGTTCGTGGATCTGGAGCCAAGGCAGCCCAGGATGATTGCATGTATGGAACGTTTTAACATATAAAAGGACACCTCCTCCTCGTGGAGAGTGCCCACGGTAAGACGGACAGCCACTGCTCGATGGGTGATGAGCCCTGGAAGATGTTCTCCTTGAATGGAGGCCATGCAGAGGCTCATCTAATGGCTGAAGAGGAATGTTCAGAAGCTTGACAATGTCATCCATGATGAAGCTGCCACTTGCTCCTGTATCAACCAGAACAGTGGTGGCGAAGGAGTGGGCCTGGATGCCCAGAGAGACTGGAAGTAGGAGTTGGGGGCTGGTGACTGTAGCACCTAAGCTCGGGCCCCCCCCCCCCCCGGGTTCGGGTGTTGAGGTTTTCCGGACGGGCTGGACAGAACTGCCGAAGATGTACGGAAGTCCCACAGTAAAGGCAAAGACCCTCCTTCCTCTGACGGAAACGTTCAGTCAGAGTCAATCGCCCACGGTTCACCTCCATAGGTTCCACCACGGGAGAAGGTGGTGGTGCTGGAATCTTGGCTGGAGGTCTCTGGACACGCGTGGGACGCGGTGTAAGAGAGCGGGAAGCCTTTACTTCTAGGCGCCTTTGCCAGAAACAATGGTCGATCTTCTCGATGAGGGAAATCAGGTCCTCTAGAGACGTGGGAGTCTCACGGATGGAAAGTTCATCTTTGAGAGTGCTGGAGAGTCTATCTAGGAAGATGGCTTGCAGGCAATCTTCTTGCCGCCCGAGCTCAGTAGCCAGGGTCCTAAACTCCACCGTATACTCGAATCTGAGACCCTTGACAGAGATGGAGTAGACTGTAGCTGGCTACAGCTTGGCGGCCTGGGTCTCCGAACATCTGCTTGAAGAGAGCAATAAACTCAGGTAGCTTGGAAAGCATAGGATCAGAGCGTTCCCATAAGGGAGAGGCCCATGCCAGAGCCTTCCCTTCCAGGCGGGAAAGGATGAAGGTCACTTTGTTTGATTCCTTCATGAACAAGGATGGTTGCAGTGCAAATTGCATGAAGCACTGATTGAGGAAGCCACGACAGGAGCGTGGTTCCACATTGTATCGGGGAGGTGCAGGGAGCGCCAACGATGCTTTGGGTAGCATAGAGGCCGATAGGCCCACGGGATTGGCCAGAGCTGTATCTCGCAGTTGGGAACGAAGCTCTTCCACCGAAGAGCCTAGTGATTCCAAAGCCTTGCGATGTTCTTGGATTGTGGCGGCCAAACCCAGTAGGGCCCTGGAGGCGGGAGACTCAGCCAAGTCCATGGCCTTGGCAACCTGTTGCGCTTGAAATTGGATGCTTGTCCTGGAGCAGTGGAGAACGGCTCCCTGGTAGGGACCAGGAGGCACCTGCCCCCAGGGACGGAGCGCAGGAGGAGACAGAGGCTAGGATGAGCTTCACCACTGGAAGCCCAAGGTCCCCCCGGGTGGAGCCCGTAGAGACCCGGGCCGCTTGGACTTAGGTGGGTCTCGCAGCGTCTCCCGGAGGGGCAGTAGAGAAGTGTGCCCACGATCAGCAGGGGAGCACGGTCAGATGTCATGCTGTTGGCCTGGAGAGGCAAGGAAGGCCCAAACAGCGTAGGCGATGACAAGGCAAGGGACAGAGCCAGAATCAAAAGTCATGGTCAATGGCAGCTGAGGTCAGAATCCGAGGATCAATCCGAGGAGTAGTCAACGAGGCAGAGGTCAGGTTCCGGAGGTCAGACGAGGTCACAAGACAGGCAGAGGTCAGGATGCAGGCAGCAGACAGGAAGGTCAAGGAACAGGCCGAGGTCAGTACCAGAGAGACAGTCCGAGGGTACTACCTGGGAGGATGGACAGACAGACACAGGGACTGAAGGATGCTGGAACAAGGCTGGAACAAGAATGGAACAAGGCTGGAACAAGGATGGAACAAAAATATGAACGCAGAGGCAAATTAGTACACTTAAAATGCCGACTCGATTGCCAAGGCAAGGAAGTGCAGGCAGGGACTTCCTTATATCATTCCATCAATCAGAGCGCACCGCGGAGCTAGGACCCACTCCTGGCGTAGGGGCGTGGACAACGCCACTGGAGAGGCCGAACTCCGGCGTGAGGCCTAGTACTCAGTGGAAGGCCCGGCGACCGCCACCACAGGACACCGAGGCCAAGAGGAGCTCGTGGCTACTGCTGGGGAGGCCAACCTGTGATCTGCAGAGGAGCTAGCGAGGTGAGGAGGCCCGTGCGCGGGCCAGGCACGGACGGGATGTGCAACACATTGTCTCTGAGCTGACACATTGTCAAGTAAGCTGCCATTGCTTGACAGGATTAAAGGGTGGATTTATTTTTTTTTCCTGTTTATTTTTCTAGTTCAGTTCCAATAGCCTAGGGAGACCTACCCGCAGTTGCATCACAACACCATAATGGCCACCTAGAACATGTGGAAACAGGCTAAGTTTACAGAGAAATGTTTTCCTTCACCCTAAAAGCTAAGTAGCTAATGCTATGCACTCTTCTTACACTGCAAGGGCACGTCCCTACCTCAAACAGATTCAAGGCATAGGTCTTATTTTTAGGATACCCCACATAGCATTTATCCATTTCATGTCTGCCTCTTTGATTATATCACTCTGGAAACTCAGTATCTGCTTGATATTTTCAAATCTACTTGCACAGTGCTTGAACGTATATGACCCGACTGACCTTCAGAAATCATTTTTATTATATTCAGAAAGCACATCAAGAGGTTTCTGATCTCGTACTGGTCCAATCTGCTGTAGTGGGAAATGCTGCTTTTTGTGGAACTTCTTCGCATCTACAGTAAAAGAAAGGAAAGCTGCACTATTCAAAACAATATTTCATTGTAAAAGAAAAAGTGAAAAAAAATTGCTACAATCAATTTTTCACTCCTTTAACTATTAGGAGCATAGATCAGCATACACACAGCTTTAAAGCTAATCTTTTTTGGGTAAGCTTGAGAACGCCTTTGGGGTAGCCAGGTTAAATAACACATCAGGGCATCTGATAAATATTAATAGCAAGTAGCTGGAAGCGCTGAAATGTAAGAACTATAGTTAAGTGCATGACCCCTACTTCCTCCAAGACCGTTTTGTTAGTTACTTATCAAAGCTCCCAAGTGTACCTTACTCACCATCCTAGAATTTATTTTACTATTCTCTAGTACCACTGAAAGCTCAATGTTTTGCAGAAGTGACCTGTCATGTAAGGAGGAGACATTGAAAAAAAATGGTATGTTCTTAGAGAAAATCAGTATATTCTTCTTAAAAAAAAAAACAACCCACCGGAAAGCCGAATACCACCTTCCATGCAGATGAACCCAGTGAGTCACTAGAGGGCACTCAATTAAAAAAAAAATGTGGCATTATCCCCTCTGCAGCTGACCAGAACCCTTCAAGGTCACTTCAACAGAGCAATACTCTGAGAAAGCTATTAGCCTCCACTTAGCATTCCCTCGTTTTATTTAGCATCGGGTGTTCAGTGGAGAGGACTGAGGAGTGGGTAGGAGAAGGGGCAGGAAGAGAAATTCCACATTATTTTATCAAGTGCCAGGAAGGGAGGGAGGAAGATCAAGGCGTGGTGTTGAAGGCATTTGTTTTTAAACTCGGTACCTGTTGGGAGGATTTGGGAATTACCACATTAAACCATTCTGCATCACAGCAAACAGTGCTGTGAAACATCATGCAAAGGTTACTTTTGTCATGAGGCGTGACCGCACAGCCCAAGGGGCAGCAAACGAGAGCACCGTGCGTGCACACTGCTGTCTACTATACAAGCTGTTACAGATAGTTCAGCACTATCCAGCTGGCAGAAACCTGCAGTGACTCCACTGAATTCAACAGGAGTGCTGCATGTTTCCAGTGCGGGCGTTCCCTCAATAAAATGCAACTTTCTGAAAATGGCATTATCTGTGTGTGTTTACTGTGTATTCTGCCTTGAAGTGATAAAACCGCCTTCAGTTAACTTTAGGATAAATTAATTTGAAGTGCATTTCCTTGAGGTATCAAATGCCATCTATGCTGAACTGTATGACAAGAAAGAAACCAATTTCTACTTTCTAGCATGTGAGCAATTTAGCGCAAGTGCGTTAGAAACACCCAAAAGCTTGTTTCAAACTCATTGGTAGGAAGTTTAACTGGAGAGTATGCTGTGCTATACTGAGTTTTTACAAGGGCATATCGAGTTTTCAGACACTGTTTTGCGAGCTCCGATGAAGACCTCTTCCTAAAAATCAATTCTTAATGTGCCAGAATTTCTTTTCTGTGCTCAAAAGATTTCAGCATTCTTCACTGGGTTTTCCTGACAGTGACTCTCTCTGGAAAAGGAATAAGCTGTCACATGGTGCTAGGAGCCTCCTAGCTCTCTGCAGCACAGTGTGCATGGCATAATTTACTTCTTCACAAAAAAAAAAACAAAACAGGCAAAATAATTCCCTACACAAAGCAATCAATTATATAAAAAAATAGGGTCTCTCCAATTTTTACCAAAAATGTTAAAATTAGGAGTCGTATATCGGTGCACAATTTGTGCTATCATAAATGACAAGCACTTGTAGACAGATGGTATAATCATTCACCTACAGTCCGGATAGAATTTATTATTAAATTATTTTATTTTTATCTTTTAAAAAAGAGCTAAAAAAAATCCAGAGTCCAAATGACTTGACCAGAGACCAAAGGACTTATCATATCAAAATCAAGAAGATTTATCCAGAGTCCTTCTTTGGGTCTCTCATTTCAGAAAGACCCAGAGAGGGTGTGAGTGTGTGCAATCATTATTAAAATTGCAATAGGAAGCAGATCCAAGATACTGATCCAATGGAATAGGAGTTAGAACACAGCTTCACCACAGATTATGTACGTTGACCTGATGGATGATGAACATATTCCCAGTAGAAGAAAGATGATGGTAACTGCAGTCCTCCAAAGTCCCAATGTTGATGTTTCGGCATGAACTACCTGCTTCCAGGGGAACTTTTCTGAATGAGTCACTAAAAATGCCTTACTAGCAGAGATCTGTCTCTCAGCATCTTTTAAAGGTTGTCTCCTTCATGTTTTGTTCCCAATCAGATCTCTTCTTATAAGGAGGTTTCGTCATCTCCTCATGGGTATGAAGTGAGGAGTCATCTAATTTCAAAATCTTTGGTAAAACTGGAGATATCCCATTGTTCTATATAACTGATAATTTATATCTTCACTGGTGCTGCACGATTTTGGAGAACCTGTTGCCACATCATGGCACAAATACCCTTTTGGATCCTCTCTTTCCATCACATAACCCTCTGATTGCCTCCCATCTGTCAATAGCAGAGCATGCTCGGTGTGATTTACATTTTCACCAGTGCTGCACTGTTCTGGAGAACCCGTCACCACTTCTTGGTTTAGAGAACCCCTTGAGTCCTCTCTTTTCATCATGTATCCATTCGAAAATGGTGTGCCATAAGCTACAGATACAAAAGAGAGAGAATATATTGTAAAGGAATTGCTATGTTTTAGGTCATTGTCTGGGCAATGCATTTATTTGATATAATTTGTATACGTGAAGTAGAAATGCTTCATTCACCTGGATCTCTGTCTGCAATGAGACTTGATCTGTTTGAAGGGGAAGAAAGGTTGAACATGAAATCGTCTCTGGAGCCCTGCAAATAATCAGGTGATTCAAGTTAGTCAAGCACATGCCACTCCCTGTACTATAAAAATTATCTACACAAATAAATTGAATGAATAAATATACAGACGTAATAAATATATAACTGGTATATTAATGCAAAGTCATCTTGCTGGAAAATAAATCTGATTGACAAGAGAGTACTTGAGGATCCATCAAACTGCAGAATATAACTTGAACATTAAGAGATAGATATTCAAAGGTAGCTGTTTATATAAGATAGCCAGATAAGACTTATCCGGCTCACTTACATGGGATTTCAGCAGCACAGCTATGCTGCTGAATATCCCCATATTCTGCGTTACTTAACCGGATAATTTATATCCGGTTAAAGGCCTAATTCACTAAAAGGTGAATTTTAAAAGCCTACTGTGCGCCAAACCCAGAAGATATGTGCAAAAGTTGGGCTGGTGCACGCCAAGCAGATTTTAAAAGCTGCCTTCATACATGCATAGGGGGTTGATTTTCCACTTTGCTCTGGTGCATGCAAGGCAGAAAATCCGTGGACAACATGCACATGCGTGCTGGATTTTATAATCCGCTCGCATATCTGTGAGCGGCAGGTGCAAGGGGGGAGGAATTATGCAACCTCCACGCGGCGACGAGATCGGGCCTTTCCCATTTCCCTCCCAGCCCCACCAATTAAGAAGCGGACTGGGAGGGAACTTTTCAACCCACCTAACTGACCTTCCTCCCTCTTCCCCTCTCCTTCCCACCCCCTATCCCTATCCTATCTAACCCCCAATTTTTTATTTTACCTCTTGCTCCTCTTCAGGAGCAGTAGTAACTTGTTTGCCGGCGCAAACTTCCCTGGCACAGCAGCAAATGGCCACTCTACCGGCCACCTCCAGCCCCACCCTTCCCCGCCATCCGGACCACCCCTTTCTCTGGGCCTGGCACTTCTGGATGTAACGGGGGTTATGCGCCTGGCTGGGCCACTTTGAAAATGCGCGTGGCGCTCACAAAGCCCGGCCAGGCGCATAACCCCTGTCTTTTAGTCACGTGGCCGCTTTAAAATTTGGCTGATATTTGCCACTACGCGCACAAATGAAAAGTTCTGAAAAAGTGGTGGGCATAAGCGTTCCTGGATTTTTCCTTGAAATTTGCTTGTAAAAACTTACGCGAACAAGTGCGCCAGGGTCCCCTGCTGCGTAACTTTACTTCTGCTATGGACGGAATGTAAGTCGAAAAACAAAAAAACTAAATCACATCAGCGGGGTTTTAAGGGCGGAGGCTCACAGGGGAGAAAGGAGGTTATTAAACTAGGGAGGTTTGATAGTTCCATTCCTTACCTGGGCAAACTGGGAACGAACTGATAAAAACGGTAATGGCGTCGGCGCACGTGTCTTTTAAAAGCCCCCCACTTACGTGGTAGAAGCGGCATTTGTGCACATAGGCGCCTGTCCACCTAAAATTGGGCACACATGTGCGTGCATTCAGGCTAATTTATGTGACCCCCCCTCCCCCCAGTCTGTCACTGAATGCCCTAGCTCCATATCCATTACTAAAACACCTTCAGAGCTAGCCATCCCTTTTGCCCTCCTCCCACCTAGGAAAGCCAGGATTGGTTGCTCACGCCCTGTTTAACCAGCCATTTTGTGACAATAGGGGTGGCTAGAGTCAGTGCAGAGCAGACACCAGACAGAGGCAAACACCTGTGACAGGCTTGGCTGCGTGAGGTGCACGAAGTCTGGAAGAACTCTACCACAGAAGGGACTGCATTTCACTCCGTTCCTTTGATGAAGGTCATCCTCGTTGGCTGGATTCAGAGTGCAGAGGCTGAAGACCAGGGAGCCCATTCTCCCCCATGAATGTGGCAAGCACCTGCGACAGCAGAAGTCCAGTCTTTTCTTGTGAGGAAGTTTTTGGGCTACCCCTCTTCACTGGGAGCCTGGCTGGGTCAGCAAGTTCCCACCCTAAGACTTTTCTACCCAAGGAGTCACCAATGCAGAACTACAAGGAAAGAAGTAAGATCAAAGAGATCCCATCCAGATCTCTAACAACATGGGACAGGATACAGGACTGGGATTTTGGGAAGACGCTGGACTGTAAGGTAGGATTATTGCTGTGCTAGAGGGGACCCATGCCCTTGGAATCCCGGTTAAGCTGCTGGGAGAGCTTTGAGTGCACAATTTACAACACCATAGGAATCTCAACCAGTTTGCTGAAATAAAAGGAGACCGACCCATAGTGAAATACTCTGACTGTACAGGAATCACCTGTAACTGAACAAGTATTTAAAACTAGATTTTATTTTACCTTAAACTAATCAGTAAATTATAATTTAACACCCAGTTCCTGGTCCTGCCTGCTCTTTCACAGCATTTCCCTCCCTGGGATGCCACAGCTACCAACACACACCCAAGATCACAAACTATTGTCTGGGCCATAGATGAGAGTCTCCCCCCATAGAAAGAATCCCCCCTCCCAGGGATCAAGAGTCAAACTTGGGATGGAGTCAGCTAGCCGGAGCAGCCCCAAAGTTTATAAATAAGATTGTGTGCCCTTGCGACTAAACACCCCAGGTAAGGATTGCATTTATAACATGCATGCATATATGCACATATGTTATAAAATGGCCATGTCCCTGGGAATGAGCCAATGAATGTGCACACATGTGCACCCGCACACCTGTTTAAAAGTTACTGCCTAAGGCTTTTCTCCCATTCTGTGTCTATGGGAAAAATGGTTAGTGAATCAGGCCCTGAGTTAGACCAGATAAGTAGAGCCATGCCAATCCTCCCACTGCCCGCCCATAACTTATCTGGCTAACTACTTAGCCAGATAGGCTTAATCCAGCTAAATGGCAGCCGCTGAGCATAGCCAGACATTCAGCGGCCACTACTTATCCGGCTAAGTAGCATTCAGCGATTTTTGAAAATCGGGCTCCAAGTGCATATGCTGTACTATCAATAGCCTTGCAACAGTGTGAGCGCAAGTGAAACAGAAAGTTAATTAAACCAGGACGGATGCAAGTCCAGGAAGTTACTCACTGAATGAGTCATTGTCGCGCACTGATACAGCGTGTCCTTGCCAGCCAGTCGTGATATGTTCTCCAACAGCAATCCGAGCAGTGGCAGATAGAGCTGGGCTACTTTAGCCTGCTGGTTCTGAGAAATAAGAGGAAAAATGGTGTAGAACAAGATGCCTACCACTTGTCAGAACTTTGAGCCAAATCAGAGCACCAAGAACTTTAATTATTCATAGAAGGAGCGCTCGCTTCTTGTGGTGTCTATGGAAAAAAAAATACCATTTTCATCGCTGGATTTCCATAATGACCCCTGAAGAAGAAAAGTGGTTTTGAAACGCCGCAGCATCGGGTTGGTTTTAGATGAGACAATATTTGAGCTTCGTCCTATTCACCTTATTCCTGTGGACCCAATGTCATTGGAAGCCTGCCTTTGAGATCCTAACCCTTGAGACTTGAGATAAGTATTGGTTTTTCATTTTGTTTTGCATGACCTCAGTCTGGAAAATTTTACTTGCATTTAAAAAAATTATTTTCAAAACAATATGGGACTTGGAGAACTGGAACTATTAAAGACCGATGATTAGAAACAATCCGGCACCCAACAATGGGATGTAAGGTGCTAAGATAAATGGTCTGGTCCCAATGCCTTTCTAAACAAGGCTGTTTTGAATGCAAAGCGTGTTTTCCTTAACTAGTGTGTGTTTGTTCTTTCTCTATTTATGCTATCCCAGCAGCAGCTTTGACTTACATCTGAATTTTTTTAGGGCTGCAATTAGGACAGGTTAATACAGTGTTAAACTATTCATGGCCTGCTGTTTATATCATGGTATACTAAACCTCCACCACTGTAAGGGACCAATGTAATAAGTCCCGCGGCAAAACAGGCACCAATAAAGAGTGCGGGTTTTAATCACCGCACATGGCTGAAGATGCTGCTTCCACGGGATGTAAAAAATAGGGATGTGCATTCGTTTGCAACGAAATAGGAAATAAAGACGATATTTCCTATTTCGTCGCATTTCGGGGGGGGGGGGGGCCTGACAAAACAAAAGGAAAACCCATGAAATTTTGTGTGGTTTTCCTATCATTTTTTCAGGGGGAAGAAAGGGCACATTTAAAAAAAAACAAAAAACCCAAACCCACCCCAACCCTTCAAATTAAATTAATTATAACCCCCCACCCTCCCGACCCCCCCAAAACTTACTGAAAGTCCCTGGTGGTCCAGCGGGGGTCCCGGGAGCAATCTCCCCCTCTCGGGCTGTCGGCTGCCACTAATCAAAATGGCACCGGTGGCCCTTTGCCCTTACCATGTGACAGGGGCTACCAGTGCCATTGGTCGGCCCCTGTCACATGGTAGGAGCAATGGATGGCCCGCGTCGAGAGGGTGGGGGGATTATAGGGATGTGCAAAGTGGATTTTCCCGAAATTTCGGGAAAATTCGTTTCGGGGCGGCCGGAAAAAAAACGGCCCGAACCACGGGAAACTAAATTTCTCGTGGTGGGCTGATAACGATGGCCGAACCAAAAGGTTCGGCCGAATCACATCCTTAGTAAAAAAACCATACATAATGCAAATGATTTGTGCACAGAAAACCATGCGCATATGGAGAAATGTGTGTTCCTAAGCAAGATAAGGACCTATGTAATAAGCGGCCGCATCCGTGCTCAAAAAAACCCAAGCCGATAATCCACACATAAAAGCGAGCGAGCAAACGGGTCTCTCTATTAAGTGAAAGTATGAGCCTGGAAAGTTCTTTTAATATTTCAAATAAATGTGCTGCAGAAAATATGGCAAATATTTTC
Source organism: Rhinatrema bivittatum (assembly GCF_901001135.1). NCBI lineage: Eukaryota > Metazoa > Chordata > Amphibia > Gymnophiona > Rhinatrematidae > Rhinatrema > Rhinatrema bivittatum. The sequence continues at coordinate 242,786,005 of NC_042620.1, forward strand.
ATGGATGCCAATTCACACTGGCATAACAGCGAGATAGGTACTCAGTTGGGCACCAATCTGGATGCTCGGGTGCCGACATAGGCACTCAACCGGTAGCGAATATGGATGCGCTGGCACCCAGAAAGATGCCTAGCAAATTTTGCCACTCAAGCACTGAGCTAGGTGGTTAGTTGGCTGCGTATCTATACTATCGGGTGCCCAGAAAGGCGCCTAGCTAATCTTGCCACTCAGGCACTGAGTTCAGTTCTTACTTGGTTGCAAATCTATACGATTGAGCACCCAGAAAAGCGCCTAGCGAAGCACCTACCTAAGCTGGCCGCTCTGTCGCCAAGAAAAGTGCCTAGCGATGCTGGCTGCTTGGATAATCAATGAAAGGTGGTCTATATATCCTGATGAGCTGTGTCGTCCCCCCAAAAGTCAGAGAGGCCAGCCACACACAACAACCAGCATGGAGATCACAACAGATGACAGAAGATGCGGAGACCGATCACTGTGGATACTCCTGGCAGTGGTTTAATTGTGTAGCTCAGTTGCTTATAGCTATTTTTTACCTTGTGATTTGAGTTAACTTAACCCCTCTTCGTATGTGAGATTTTCTTTTTTTTCCAGATTGACAAGAACAAAGACTGCTCTGCAGGATAAAGTGTAAAATCTGAGTTTTTTTTCTCTCTCTCCTAGATTTTGTTTTGGGTTTTTTTGGGGGTTTTTTTTTACTGATCTGTTTTAAAAATTCTGATTTTTTGCTTAATTCTGGATCCAAATAATTATTTTTTTTGGCTTTTAAAAGGCCTACTTTTTTAGCTGTAATGTTCGATAATTGTTTTCTGTTTGTGGTTGTCTGTCATTATGTGTTCTGTTGTGTGTAATTATATGCTGTTCATCTTACACTGTGTACAGATGAAGACAGAGTTTACTGACTATGGAAGAGGGCAATGAATAAACAGTAACTTCTGACATCATTTAAGTGAAACAGACACTGCTGAGGTTTTATGGGCAAAATGTTTTGAATAATATATTCTAGAGTATAATATGCTAAGGGGTGATAACTTAAATTTATTTTTCTTTTTCCCTGTTAACTTTTGTTTAAATTCAGACATAATCCATGAACCTGCAGGCAAGGAGGTACTATGGGGTGTTCTTTGGGGGGGGGAGGGTACTGGGTTTTGGTTTGTTTTTTTACAAGTACTTGTGAATTTTTGTTTTCTCCTTCCCCTTTTCCTCCTTCCACTTTTTGGGGTTTACATTATGTGTCATGATTTTATATGTACAGTTTGAATGAATGAATGAATGAATGAGAACCTAGGCTGCTTTTGTCTGAATATTGTGTTATCTTATAAAAAAACGGGGAAACAAAGAAGGGATTGGACATTATGTAGCTGCTTCACTGCGAGAATAGTGAATCCAGGCCTAAGACAAAACAATATTGGATATCCATATATATTAATGTATATGGGATTATTACATACAAGAAATTATGGTTTATTCTAGAGTTTCTTATTTACTTAATTTCAGTTTTTTATTCATCTCATATCAGGTATTAATCCATAAACACAAACATCTGAATTAGTGATGAGAGTGCAGAGGCTGTGTTTCGAGGACAGCTTCCAGAGTGCTGTGCTGCATCATTTGTCATTGACCTCATAACTTGAAATCAACCTACCCTTTGCCACAGAAGATTTCATTTATGGACTGAAGTGCTCAGAATTTCCTTATTCCATGGGGGTGGCCTGACTTAGACACTGTTTTTAAGCACTATGCATATCTAGATCTCTTTGAAATGTAATAACTGACATGTTTATGATACACTTAGCTAACACCTAGTCACACTGTTACTTGCAGATGCTATTTTGATTCTCAGGTTAATGATACAGTCTGAATTGATGCACTTTTATTGCTCCATAGTTGCTGTTCTCTGAGTTAATGGTTCAGCAGCATATGCTATCTGTACATCAATTTGACACCCTGATAGTAACATTTTTTTGTAGAAAGAACTAGAATAGATTTTTGAAACAGGAAATTTTTTTTGTTTTTATTTTTTGCACCACAGGGGGCTGGAGGAATATGTGCTACACCTGAATTTAACTGTGTTGCGTTCGTGCCTGTTCTCGACCTCGCTCCACCCTCTCTACCTTAGAGGCGACTCCCTTCGGGTCTGACGGACAGATGCTCCTGCAGCTTCTCCTCGCTGTACTTCCTGGAATCCCCGGGCTGGCCTGACGCTGCGGATCCACCATATTCCTGATGACGTAAAGGCGCGCGCGCTCCAGGGTTTGTACCATCAAGGGCGCGAACCTCGGGGGCGTCCCCCCCCGTAGTGACATCATCCGCTTCCACTTTAAAAGGTCTTTGCTTGCAACTACGAATCGAGTTAGCAAGGGGAATTCTTTCTCCGCTGCTCTGCCTCCACCACCTTACCAGGGGTACCCGCTCTCTCTTCTTAATTTCAGATTACTAAGACGGGATCAGGTACTCGCTCTTTGAGGGCCTACCTTCCCGAATGCTCAGAAGACTCCTGACTACCTAGAAGCGATCGCAGACGTGAACACAGTGAGTTCTTTCCCTGTACGTACCCGGATCAGTCCAGACCATGGGTTAAGCCCCCGTTCCAGCAGGTGGAGACAGAGCAGAGTTCTGAGGCTGCCCATATAAGGACGGAACCCACCCAGGAACCCTCGGTATTTGTCTGTCTCCAGCAGTTGGAACAGCTCACCCTTTGGTTCCCTGTTTACCTTGCCCTTGGTAGTCTTTCTTCTTCTTTCTTTAGGGCAAGCTCACGCAAGTACATTTTTAGTTTACTTCTTAATTATTATAAAAAAAAAAAAAAAAATTCTTTTTGTCAGTTTTCTCTGACTGACTGTGTCAGGGCAGACAGTTTTGTCTCCCTCGCTCTTGGGGTTCCTAGGGGGGCTTTGCCCCTTGATTTCTGTCAGCCTAGGTTCCCTTCCCAGTGACCTAGTGTGGGTGATACTGGTGGTGCCAGTCCCTCTCCCCACGTGCCCCGAGATGCCCATACCTCGGTGGAGCTTCAGGGAGGATTATTATACCCCTGCCTCGGTGAATGCAATGAATTATTAATGTGAATAAACTGTTTTTTGTTTTTCTAAGCTTTCACAGAATATATTTTTTACTTGTCTTTGTTTAAATTAAAAAAAAAAAAAAAAAGGCAGCAGTTTGATTTTGTGAGGAGGGAGCGGGCTTCAATCTCCCGCCCAGCTCCTCAGGGGCTCCCTGCTCAGCTGTTTTTAATTACCTTAGCGGCTGCTTCCCTGCTCTATGCCGCGGCCATCTGGCTGTTTAGCCTGTGGAGAGTTGGCCTCCCGGCTCTCCCGCGAAGGGGTATGTTCAAGGTGCATTTCAGGGGGTGAGGGCTCGCTCTCGGAGGGGGTGAGGGCTCGCTCTCGGGGGGGTGGCTCGGATCCCCACTCACCTCACACACACACCCCCCCCCCCCCCCGTAAGTAATCCGGTCCGGGCCCTTTTTTTCCTCAGAATTTGTTTTATTAATGCTTGATTCTTACCTGGCCAGTTTACAGAGGGAGGTGGCCCCCCCTCCTAATTTTTCCCCCCTTCCTAACCCTCCTAATTTCCCGGTGCCTTCCCCTGACGTTGTCCCGGACCCTCAGGGCTCTGTTAGGGTTCGTGTAGTCCCGGGAGCTCCCCCTCCCCCGGTGGATTCCCCTCCCCTGGTAGACCCCCCTCCCCAGCCTCTTTTGGACCTTTTTGATGCAGGGGATGATGATGATTCTACTGCCCCCCCCCTTAGAGGGCGATGATCCCCGGGTCCTGCGCTTATTTCGGCGGGAGGAGCTGGAGCCTCTTATTCCCTTCATTCTTCAGGAATTGGGAATTGATGCCCCCCCCCAGATGATTCTGTGGCGGCGGCAATGACCCCAAATGCGGACCCGGACCTGGCGGGACTTAGGGCTTTACCGCGTACTTTCCCTTTTCATCCTATGCATCGCTTGCTCCTCCTCAGGGAATGGGAGTCCCCAGAGACGGGTCTTTGTGTTGGAAGAGCTATGGATAAATTATACCCGCTCCCTGAGAACTGCCTGGATATGTTAAAAATTCCTAAGGTGGATTCTTCTGTCACCGCTGTGACAAAGCGCACTACCATTGCACTGTGAAATGCTTATGAACAGGCAAGAGTCTGTTTATTTAGTTATTCCACTAGGTCTATGATGAGAAAGCAGTTATTATTAACTTATAATAAAACCTGAGAGAAAAAGTGAAGGCCACACAGCTGCACCTGAGATTTGATAAGAAATCAGAGGGAGGGATCATCACTGCTTTCACAAGCATTTTTAGTGTATAAGGAGAGACAGTGAGAGAGAGGGGGGAGGGGGGAGAGTGGCTCTTGGATGTGATAGCACAGGCTGATCCTTCGGAAACATGAAAGGAAACATGTTTATTTTGTTTGGCTGGGCAAACAAATAAGCGTGGGAGTAGCTTGCTTATTGCGGCCGGTTACTACCCCTAAACATTTAGGCTTGATACTTCACACTGATGCAGCTCCAGCACTGCTCTCTACATCAATTGGTGGGGGTGGAAAGAAATTAAAACCAAAAAGTTACCAATAAGGGTCCTGACCTCAGCAGTCAGAGTATGAGAAAAATAAGTATGAAAGCTGGTTGGGCAGACTGGATGGGCCATTTGGTCTTCTTCTGCTGTCATTTCTATGTTTCTATGTTTAAGGTTTTATAAATATATATGTAGCAGTTGTTATTATCTATTTTATTTGTTCTATCCTCCTATTTCTGAAATAAACTTACTTTCCTAAGTACCTGGAACTGTGATGTACTGAATCAAAGTTTGTATGTGACTCTGTGTTCAAGCCCCCAGGTATAATCCCAATAAATGTGTCTGTTTATCTTGGGTAAGCCCCCAAGGTAATGCTGTATGCAGGCAGGTGATAAGCCCCTCAGGTAGCACCCAGTGTAGACCTCAGTGAGCTCAGCCCCCAGGTCAGAACCCCCGGGCAGAATGCCAGTGTGCACCGTCTGAACCCAGAACATAGGGATAGGAATGGGGGATGGGAAGGAGGCAAGGAACCTGTAATGAAGGAAGGAAAAGAAATCTGAAAGAAGGAGAGGAAGCTAAAAGGAGGGAGGGAAGGAGAGAGAAACCTGAAAAGAGGGAGGAAAGACGGAGAAGATCCAGGAGGCTGGGGGGACAAGAAACCTGAATGGATATTAGGGAGGCAGGGAGAAGAGGAGAAAAATCGAATGGAGGGAGAAATGTGGGGGGGGGGAAAGGAACATGAAATCTGAATCTGGAAGGTCAGAGAGAGAAGAACCTGACAGGGAGGAGATGGCAGAGAGGAATCTTCTGAGACTGAGACTTTGGCACCTTATCTCAAGGATTATGATGTTCAAAAGTTGGCAACCCTTGTAGCACAGCTCTAACTCAGCCAGAGAGATAGCACAGTGTATATATATCACTGTATATGAAGTGTTTTAGACATTGCGTTGCTATCAGGATCATGCCTGAACCATGAAGATCACTACTTATTTATTGCTGCAATTAAAATATAATTCTTGGCATAATAACAAAAATTAGTTAGTCATTTGTGAATTATACATGCATTTTGAAATGCTGGATGTTTTAAAAACATTTGGAATATCTGGCATTAACTCGGTAAAGAGAACTAAACATAAAATATAAATATTCTTATTGTTAATGTTCCCGCCATGTCACAATCAATAAAAAAGAAAACTTGGCACTGAAACACTAAAAAGTTACAGACATGGGATAAAATGAAACTGTTTAATTGGTAGTGAAGAGATAAGCACAGGAACCCAGGAAACAAACAAATCCATTGCTTTGTGTATAAATGTGCCCTTTTAGCACTCTAATCCTGTAAACTTTGAAGTCAATATCTGGATGGTTTGCCTGGTTAAGCTCAAGGTTTAATTGGACAAATTGCAAGTTTTAAATTTCCCATTGCTCTAAATTGCTCTGATTTATCCAGCTAACTGAATAAAAAGCTGGATAAAGGTTAGCCAGATAGGTTGGAAGTGTTCCAGAGGTCTTCCAGAATGAATTTAGCTGGATAATTTATCTGGCTAAGAATAGCAGTGCCAGTGAGCAGTCCTAAAGTGAGCTGGATAAGTTTATCCTGCTCGCTAGGTCCGTATCTGGCTATATTCAGCGGAGTGCCTCATTGGCAATGCTCTGTTGAATATCCTTGACAATTTATCTGGCTAAGAATAGCAGTGCAAGTGAGCAGTCCTAAAGTGAGCTGGATAAGTTTATCCTGCTCGCTAGGTCCGTATCTGGCTATATTCAGCGGAGTGCCTCATTGGCAATGCTCTGTTGAATATCCTTGACAATTTATCTGGCTAAGAATAGCAGTGCAAGTGAGCAGTCCTAAAGTGAGCTGGATAAGTTTATCCTGCTCGCTAGGTCCGTATCTGGCTATATTCAGTGGAGTGCCTCATTGGCAATGCTCTGTTGAATATCCTTGACAATTTATCTGGCTAAGAATAGCAGTGCAAGTGAGCAGTCCTAAAGTGAGCTGGATAAGTTTATCCTGCTCGCTAGGTCCGTATCCGGCTATATTCAGTGGAGTGCCTCATTGGCAATGCTCTGTTGAATATCCTTGACAATTTATCTGGCTAAGAATAGCAGTGCAAGTGAGCAGTCCTAAAGTGAGCTGGATAAGTTTATCCTGCTCGCTAGGTCCGTATCCGGCTATATTCAGTGGAGTGCCTCATTGGCAGTGCTCTGCTGAATATCCTTGACAATTTATCCGGCTAAACGTAGCTGCATAAATTGTCCATTTGCCATGCTGCTGAATCTTGACCTCTAGATGTTACATTTCTTGTGCAGTAGATACTTGGGAAGGTTTCACACACCTCTAAAATATTGCATTCAGTCAATGAATCTTGCCTTACCTTGTGCTGGTATCTGCTGTCAAAGGCGTGCTTTATTAACAGATTCTTTAACGTGATGATGGTGGTGCATCTGATGTCAAAATTATCGTGAAAAGCAATGGCCGCCTCCCTTAGCAGCAGCCCCGCTAAAAAGTGATTCTTGCAATATTCATCAGACAAACTGTATTCAAGACTGTCTGCATTAAACAGAAAAATGAAGATAAGCGATATTTTTAACCCATCACCACCCCCTCCTCCAAGAAGGGCCCAACCCTCTCCACCCTCCAAATAAAGCAAAAAGTTGCCAGGTTGGATCAAAATCATAAAAACCCAACTCCGGGTATCTGGGTATTTGCCTTCGGGCGGGGGTTATTCGCTCCCAAGCTGCGATTGGATTCAAATGAATAGGAAATGGGGGGGGGGGGGGGGGGGGGGGGGAGTAAGGAAGAAGAAGGCATTGGGTATGATCAGACTATGGAGGGGTAAGGTTTTACATTCATTATCCAAGATGGTGAATTTCTGGCTCAAATATGTTCCTGCCTGATAGTGACATAAGATGGCAGAGTTTTAGGCCATCTACTCTATGGAATGGCAGTTTACCCTAGTCCTCATCAGATATGCTTGGTCTATACTGCTTTGAAGTTCAGGGAAGAACATTTCACTTATACTCTTATTATATGCTACGCTTCCAGTTCTAATTATGCCATGGCCAAAATAGTGACTTTTACTAATATTTAGACAGGCTTTAAAATGTTAAGAATTAGTCCAGCCAACTTTGGAATGGAGAGAAAAGTTACACATTTAGCTTAACACGTTGCTTTCCTCACCATTTCAACAATTTTCATATGTGAACAGTAAGCACTTGCGGCTTCAGAATCACATTCTCTCTCCAAAATATCACATCTACACTAATGTAGAGAAGCAAACAAAGGGATATCCTGCACGTCACATTCCGTTCAACCTCTGTGCCAATTCTGAGCATGGGTTTTTATTTTATGAATGCATATTTTCCCCTCAATTAGTTACTCAAACATTTTAAGAGCATTTTGCAGACGATAATTTACAACTCCCAGCCCTTCCGGCTTCTACTATGAATGTAATTAAACTCAGGGATGATAACTTTCAAACCACTGTGGTGTGACAGTATTTTATAACCCGTGTGTATCAGATGTGCACGTATTATAAAATATGTGTATCTTTACCCTGCAACATAGGCATCTACGCACGGTTACTCACGAACACATTCAATAAACTGAAAGCGAGTATTTCAATGCATTGAACGCATGTATTTTTCTACCTATTTTAACATATGCACGTATATTTTATGCACGAAAATAAAGTAGGACACTCACGTAAACTGAGATTTATGAGTGGAAGTCGGATTATTTTTATTGAAATTACCAATTTTACCAATTGCGCCACCAGTTCACACAGTCCTTCTCTAGTTTACAGAGTCCATCCTGATTTTCTAGCCTAAACTCCCCAAAGTTCACCCACACATCCCACCCGCGTTTAATATTACTTATGCAAGACAGTTATTGTCTTTTAAAACAGCAATTTATGTGCAGAAATGTGGCCCTGCCCCACAATGCCCCGAGGTCACCCCCTTTCTATGTGCGCCCGAAAGCAAAAATCCGCAAATATCTTTGATGTTTATAAAACAGCATGCGGGCGGGCAGGCAGATGCTGCTTATGTGAGCATTTGCTCATTTTTACACATGCAACTCGTTGAAAATTTACCCAAAGTAAAAGCTGGATTGGCTCAAACTGCTATGCAGCAGGAGTCATAAAACATCCCCTGATTATGCAGCAGATGAGCAGTTGGCAAAGTAAGCTTGACTCTGTGTAAGATCAGAATAACAGTGTTGCAGCCTGCAGCCTAAGGAACATTTTTTACTTCATAACATCGTGTACGTTTAGCGCTACAGGCAATATAGTATTCACCATTTTCAATTTTAGGACTAATAAGACAGGCTGACCTTTTCATTCAAAACTATGTCATGATTTTCTGAATCTTTTGTTAATTAGCAATGTATCTCAATGGACCCTTTTGTCTCAGATGGAAAATTGTGGGGTAGATATTCAAACCCTGGCCGGCTAAGTAAAGTGGCTGAATTAACACTGATCCGGCTAAGTTACAAGGATATTTAGAGGCACAGCTATGCCGCTGAATATCCACAGTGAATGCGTACTTAGCCAGATAAGTTAAGTCTGGCTACGTCAGATCAGCTCTATGGTGCTTTACTCCCCATGGGCCAACCAATCAAATGGAATACTCTGTCTTGCGCATAAGGCACAGTGGGAATTCCAAAAGTCGTGGATATTGATTGCAAAGATATACAGCCTCTTTTGGGTGTGTATTGGGGCACCAGGCCACGTGGTAAGTGACTTCGAAATTCACTATACATGTGCATGACTCTAATACTCACACAGTCTTCTATGTTTTAGCACTTACAAAAGGTTTCTGGTTAATATGTTTTTTAATGTTCCTATAAACACTGATGGTGAAAAAAAAAATGGGTAATTCATTTTGAAAGAAACCGTGAGAATCCATTCCAAGAATTTATGAAAATGCTGGTAACAATGCTTTAAAATGAAATTATATACTGCAAATCCATTCATTAATAGAGGTAGGAAAAAACAAGTATCTGAACTTGAAGGATCCTTGACAGCGATGTCTGTGCGGTTTTACTTTTGCTAAGGACATTCGCTGGACTTGTTTGTCCTACAATTATATAAAGCATCTGAAAGCTCCAAACCTCAGCTCTGCAGAAATCTAAAATTGCTTCTGGGAAGGCACTGAAGATCTTGTGACCTTGTTGTCCCAAAAACCAAGACCCAGAAGCTTCCAGTAGCATCTTAGATGACCCCCCCCCCCCCACCTCCCAATCTGTCAAGAAGAAAATAAGTAAAAATGATAGAAGGGTTTTCTTAAATTGTATTTTCTCTGGAAATGTGTTCTCCCAGATCGCTGCTAGAAGATCTCTGATGGAATGCTGATCATTTGGATGGAGGGAGGTCTGACAAGGAAGCACCCTCAGCCAATCAGACAGCTCTCTGTCCTGCACACTTTATAGTAACAATGTTGGTCTGTATTACAGTGTTAGTGAAAAAGCACAGCTTTGATTAGGTTAAAGCAGTAGCACCACTTAATTTCTCAAATCATCTAGTTCTCTTTAATGTATCCTGTCGTTTTACCTTTGGGTCTTATTCTAAGTTTCCTTTCTTTTTTTTTCTACATATTTTCTTATACTTACTTTAAAAATTAAAAAACCCCTCTCTCTTTAGAATACAAGGTATTCCTTTTATGTATGTCCTCTAGTATTAAAAATCACCTTCTCTAAGATCACGCCATCTTCATACTTTGCTTGTATTAATGTGATGCTACCCTGTGAGTTTTATAAGGATCAGCACAGTAGCACCCCAAGTTACGGAGAAACATAGTGGTAGAGGTAGTGAGAAGATGTGTGAGTCAGAAGCAAAATTTTGCTCAGGCAGGTTTCAACCTGGTTTGGTTAAAAAACAATCTGCAGATTTGCCCAAGGAAATGGCAGGAAATATCCATCTATTTTTTTTGGGGGGGGAGGGGGGGGGGGCGTCTGGAGATCCACAGTGGGAACTCATGGGATTTCCATACATACTTGCCAGCTTAGTTCACAAACCTTCTTCTAAAGAAGTTTTTATGTTGTTACTAAGCAGGAAACGTTTCTAAACACTTCTCAGAAACGAAATGCAAACCAAAGAGAAAAAAGGAGAAATCTGATGGATTTTGCTTTAACGTATTCATGTCATTCACATCTCCACAAATTATTTACAGAAAATATACTTTCAAATCAGTAAGCTGAACAACTGCATTCTGTTTATGATTTACTGTTAGTTAAAAAAAAATTATATGGCAAGACGCAGCATTATTATTTTAATTAGTACACTGCAAACTAATTAATCTATGCTAATGCCAGCTTCAATTTTGTGCAAAACAGTCAGATCATCCCAATCCAACCTACCTAATGAAGTGAACCGTTCCACAGCATATGAAAAAAAATCTAGTTAATATGTAAAAAAGAAAAGGTAGAAATAAAACATAATGTAAAAATAAGAGTTAATAAAGCATGCAATAAACTTGAAATACGGGGACAGATCTCTGTTCTGCATTTGTGGCATACAGTTAGTGTATTACTGTTATTCTCTAATCAGCTCCTGTTTTCCCATGTACCTCAGACATTGAACTATACATTCTTAATGACATGTGGTATGCAGCTCCGCATCTTATCAGGGTAAACAGGCTAAACACATAACACATTTTCATTTATACCAGCAGTAAAAAATGGAGAATTATTTAAATAAGTGCAAGAGAAAGAGCAGGTGGAATGCCTGGAACCGCAAGGCCATCTTTGATAAGCTGTATTTCCTTGTCACATCTCTTCCTCTCAGTATTTGGTATTAATGGAATCTACACAAAATGACCCAAAAAAAAAAACAAAACATGCAGGAAAAGGGCTCCCTGGCTGTGTAGCACAAAGGAGGGGCTTCACGCAAGCCTGCGCCTAATGCACGTGGACAGACAAACGTGGGGAAGTTAATCAGCGTGCCTGCTTCACTACAAAAACACTCTTAAAACTTAAAACAGCTCAAGAGAACAGAAAGCAGAATTAGGCACACTCTACCTTGAACTCGCTGGAGTTTGGGTTTTGCAAATTGCATTGGTAAATTCAAAGGGATGTAATGCTCGTGATTGCAAACTGTTTGCAGAAATTCAAGTTTGTATTCTGTAAGTACCTGTGGGAAAAAGAATTTAAAATATGGTTAATGGGTATTCAGTGTTATTACATAAAATGGCTTAAAGAGTTAAGAATGGTAACAGGGGAGGGAACTCTGTGGAGCCGATGCAATAAAGTGCGCCCAGCCTAGCACACAGGTTAACGCAGTTGGATTCGCGTTTTGGATATGCTAGACCAGCTCTCGAAGCAATAAGGAGATTAGCGCATCCAAAACGCGAGGGAGGAGGAATAGCCTAGTGGTTAGAGCAGTGGACTATGAACCAGGAGACCAAGGTTCAAGTCCCGCTGTCACTCCTTGTGACCTTGGGCAAGTCACTTTACCCTACATTGCCTCAGGTACAAAAACTTAGATTGTAAGCCCTCTGGGGATAGAGAAATACCTACAGTACCTGAATGTAAACCGGTGTGATATCTCAATTGAGATGAATGTCGGTATATAAAAAAAAATAATAAATAAAATAAATGACTCCTTAGCCAACAGCACTCATCGCATGTAAATTCCATGTAGATGAGGCTATTAGCTATTACACCCTGCTGCAGAAACTCCCCCAGTGCCCAGCGCACCGTTGTGAATGTGGAAAAACTTAACTCCAGACCTGGAGCTGGCGCTAAGTCATTCCGCAAGCCAAGGGCTTATGGCAACAACTGCTCTTCTATATCGGGCAACCAAACTTTTCCAAAGGTTATTGCTAAACCGAAAGGAAACGAGAAGGATTAGAGCAAGTGTAGGGAAGAGGGCTCCAAAAATAAAAAAAAATATGAAACCACGCGTCAATTACGTTTTATTGGGAGCAGCACAGTGAGCCACACTGGTTCCCAAGGCACATGGTCCAAAGGAGCAGGAGAGGTGAATTGACAGACAGTCCACACACAGCACTGATGCAATTGTAGCCACTTCTCCTGGGTGCCCGATGCATTTGAGCGCTAGGGACGCACAAGGTTTCCCTTGCACGTCTTTTTTTTTTTAACACAGCAGCTCATTTTAATATTGCATCGGGCACCCAGGAGAGGTGGCCTCGCACGCGTTAGGAAAACAGGTGCTCAATAGAGCGCCCGTTTCAGAACGTGTCTTATTGATTCGGCCCCAAAGTCTGGAAGCAGAAGCTTGACTCACACGACCAGTTCATGTATTTATTAATTTGTTTTTTAAAAAAATTGCAGTCTGCACGTATCTTATGTTCACGGCAGATAAAATAAAATATACATCATTCAGACACAATAAAAACAATTACATTGACAAATTGACAAAAAGAGATGTTATAGCTGGTGGTAAAAAATATTCAGTAGTGGTGAACCAATGCTGTTGGAGGTAGGGATATGCCCAATCATATACCCGCATGAGCTTTTGAGAAGAATTTATAGAATTTCAGCTGTCTTCGGAATTGTTAGTACAAGGGAAAAGCGGATATGGTTTTTGGAAGGAGTTCCAAAGTGGGGGACCAGCAATCGAGAAAGCCCTGTCGCTGGTCTCGCCAAGCCATGCATGACGCATGTGAGGGACGTCCAATAATCCCTTATTATCATAAAATATGTCACTTCATTTCGAGGTGCGTGTTAGTGTACAGTTTCCTCGGTTCCGTTCTGGGCTACACGGGCCCACTTTCTGAACGCTGGCTGGGTTGACATATGCTTTAAATGCCATTGTAAAACAAAAAAAGGTGCAATGAAGTCCCCCAAGGCTTGCACTCACACCACTTACGTACACAATGACCTAGCTCTTAATGGTCCCTGCTGCTTTCCTCTGTTCCGAGAGCTGCTGCTGCTGCAGTCCTATCAGTAGCTGCCACTGGCTTTCCCGCCATTTCCCTCTCTAGCTGCTATACCTGATCTTCACTAGCACCGCTGCATGCCTAGCTCATTATTAGATGTGAAACAGATTTCATCACATGGCATAAGTATTGTGGTTGCCATGCTATTCCACTTGAAAATGTAGAAATAAACAGGCTATAGATGACACCTTTATACTGGACTAACTCAGTACCATTTGTGGCCAGTGAACAAAAGCTATTCTCCCTTCATCATACCTCTACAGCACATACTTTATCTGTGTATTCACAGCAAGGTATCAATGCACGTTTAAATGCATGGTACAGCTGAATGGCAACCCACAGGAAGTTACTTGTGACAATTACTCATCCAACTGTTTTTGTAGGTTGCTGACAGTCAGGCCGATACAGTAAAGTGCGGCCGCGGTTACCCTGCTTCTAACCCGCTTTCTACTCACAATTTGGCCGCGTTAATCCAACCCGCGATTCACTATCCCTTTTAACCCATCCTTACCGCTTCTTTAAATCAACGGGAAACCCTTTCCGCCCACGGCATGTATATGAGATGTAAACGATCGGATTAGCTATTCCCTCCCATACAGTAACGTGCGCCCCGATTATCGCTTTTTTAACCTGCAGTTTTGTCACGTGTTTAACCTGCTAACTTACCGCCTACCCTTACCCCTGCGTTAGTGTGGAGCGTCAGGTCAGAGAGACGAAATTTCACGGGCAAACGACCCCCTCACCCCCCGGGACAAGAGCCAGGATCGGGCAAACTTTCCCCCAGCCCCCGCTCACCTGCCCTGGTCGCGTCCATGGTGCCGGTCTCCCGTGCGGGCGTGCTGACAGCTCCAGAGCAGGAAGGAAGGACCTGTTGTTTCCAAGCATAACCTAAACTTTTGCCTGCCCAACCTAAAATCCAACGCACCGGGAAAGCCACTCTTCAGATCGCGACTAATCCCATCCCCCAGCCCCCGCTCACCTGCCCTGGCCGCGTCCATGGGTGCCGGTCTCCGGGGCAGCCCCAGTCCTCTCTCCCATCCTCCCGGGGGCAGCCGGCGGTGAGAGCGAGAGCAGCCCGGGGCGGATCGCGAGGCGGCTTCTAGCAGCCCCCGCCAGCGAGGGTGCATGAACGCACACCGTGACCTGAGCGCTCGGCTGGACGTCAGAGGTCACGGTGTGCGCCCATTCACCATCGCCGGCGAGGGCTGCTGGAAGCCGACTTGTGATCCGCCCCGGGCTGCTCTCGCTCTTGCCGCCGGCTGCCCCCGGGAGGATGGGAGAGAGGACTAGGGCTGCCCCGGAGACCGGCACCCATGGACGCGGCCAGGGCAGTTGAGCGGGGGCTGGGGGATGGGATTAGTCGCGATCTGAAGAGTGGCTTTCCCGGTGCGTTGGATTTTAGGTTTTTAGGTATTCTTTTGCTTAAAGTTGGGATCCACTTCCTGGTACCTGTCATTTGAAATGACATTTGAAATGACAGGTACCAGCGCACCCAGGATACTGTATAGGCGCTGTATAGGGCCTATACAGTAAAATGGATTGCGCTTCATGGACATGCATTGGACGCACATTGGACGTGGCTTGCATTTGCATGCCATTTAAATACAGTATCGAGCGGTATGTGATCCAGACTGTGCGTGTGGCAAATGTGGGTGCGCCCGGCACTAATGCACCTCTTTTTACCGCACCTTATTGTATCGGCCTGAGTGTTAATTAGGTGATAAAGCTACATCAATCCTGCTGCCTTTTCTAATTTCCTTTGCCTGTATAGCCTAAAAGTTAACTATACAAATATCCTATAGTCTATCACAAAAAGCTAGGAAAGCCAATAGTTAAAAACAGCAGCGAATTTCATTGACTGAGTTACATTTTTGTTTGGTACAAATGAGTGCACAACTTTATGGGGACTGACGTTTAGATGAAGATTTCTCTTATTATTATATTATATTCTCTTATTATTATATTATTGTTAATCCTGATTTGCCAGCGGTTGTAACATGAGCTTGTGCCCGAAGGGGATAGATAGGCAGGACATTAACCCCTATACTCTGTCTCAGGTAGCCTGAGGAAGGGAGGATAACTCTTGAAAGCTAGTCACAGTTGTGTTGAGTTAGTCCAGTAAAAAGGTATCACCTTTGTTGACTCTTACATCTACTTCAGGTGCCATGAACTTAAAGGCCTCAAGGTTTTCCATTTTGTATGAGCCTGGGCGGAGATGTGCTAGATGTGGTAAGGGAAATGTTCCTTTGCAACCCATTTCATCTCTTCTGTCACAGCCTTTGATGGTCACTTCATGATCTGCTGTTATGGCACGTCAGGGAGATGGACGTTTTATTATTACCTACATACCAGTGACCATCACTCAACTCTTCTTGCAATATTTTGTTAAGCAAGTGGTGGGAATGAAAGCTGGAGTGCTAAATTTCAGTATATTAACATCTTTATCAAGAAAACACATATGATTGTGCTCCCTAGGAAACATGGACACAGCACATTCACTTACACTGCATAACAAAATATCTGATGTTCTGTGGATCGGTCCACTTCGGATTATTGTTTTCTTTTTCCATATTTGGATCTTACCTTGGGGTCTTTGGGACTGAATGCAGACATGTAGTCATTTATCAGATTAAAGATAAATCCTCTGTCCATAAGGGTCAAGCAACGCTGTGGAAGTTGGAATATACAGAATATTAATAAGAAATCAGAGACATGAAATGAGGCAAGCTGCTGGTTTTCCCACATGATTCCAAGCTACAGCACACCTGATTTATCTTGCTCTTGGTGGACGCTATTACCATATGAAGAAGAAAACCCCGCTTACCAACTTTGTTGCGTAGCTCAATCTTACTAGCGCAAGTCACGTTGGAAAGTAGTCTGTTTCTGTAACTTGAGCGTTTTGTTCTGGGTGCTCCTCTGCAAGCACTCTGGCACCCCACCGAGGCGGAACAGACTGCTCTGGGTGTACCAAAGTCCCCAAATTACAGGGAAAATAGTTCTTTACTGAAAAGCGACCGTCTCCTTTGAGAATGGTCATCAGGGCATTGTGCTGCCAGTCTCCCACAGGGCTTGTCCACTTCAACTGAAGGTGAAATGATCTTGAGTCTGGTTGGAAGAAAACATAGCTATCTCTGTTATATTTAATGACACATTTGCAGGGAAACCTCAAGAAAAAAGAGGCTCCCAAGGTCAATGTTTCCTGGCGTAACGCCAGGAAAACTTTCCTTTTCAATTGTGTTGACTTAGTTAAATCAGGAAAGATCCAAATTTTAGACCCCATAAACAAAACATTGGATTTCTTAAAATATTTATTTATTTAGAAACTTTTATATACCGACAACCGTTTGCACATTGTATCTGTTTACAGATAACTTAAAAACTTTTAGGCAATGACTTTACATGGAACGGTAACTGTGAACTAAGGAACAGCAAACTTCTAAATAAACAGATTAATAATATTTACAATGGTCGGAGACAAATTGTCGAAATACAGATAGGAAAACTAGGAAGGCAAGGAGGCAAATAGTACAAGATGTGCGATTCGGTAACTGGTAAAACAGAGACGGAAGTTTACAAAGTATTTGACAAGCGTTAGGTAGTAAAAGCGTTAAAATCAGAGAGTGGGGGGGGGGCAAAGAGGGGGAGAGGAAGAAAAGGATAGTGTTGCTACTAAAAGGATGTAGCAGCAATATGTACAGGTTGATCAAGGAGTTGTACTAAATATGGTTAGGTGGTTTCAGGAGGGCGGTTCACGTTGGAAGGATAGGCCTGTACGAACAACCAGGTTTTTAGTTTTTTCTTGAATTTAGCTGTATAGGTTTCAGTGCGTAGGTCGGGGGGCATGGAATTCCATAGGGTGGGACCAGCTAGGGAGAAGGCTCTGTTCATTGTGGAGCTGAGTTTAGTGGATTTGATGGAGGGGGTACGGAGAGTTCCATGGAGTGCAGCACGGGTTGGACGGGTGGAGGTGTGTGGAAGTAGGGGAGGGTTGATCCAGCCAGAGTTTTCATTTGTGATACTTTTGTGGATGAGGGAGAGAGCTTTGAAAAGGATTCGAGATTGTATAGGTAGCCAGTGGAGATCGATAAGAGTTGGTGTAATGTGGTCACATTTTTTAGAATTAGTAAGGATGCGTGCTGAGGCATTCTGTAGGAGCTGAAGAGGTTTGGTGTATGTGGCAGGGAGGCCAAGGAAGAGAGCGTTACAGTAGTCAATTTTGGAGAATATAATAGATTGTAGTACAGTGCAAAAGTCAGTAAAGTAAAGAAGAGATCTGAGTTTTTTTATAGTTTGTAGTTTGAAATAGCAGTCACTTAGGATAGATTTGATGAAGGGTTTGAAAGAGAGTTAATTGTCAATGAGGACACCCAGATTACGGGTGTGAGCGGGGAATGTCGTAGCGGAATAGGCGAGGGGAATTGAGGGTAGGGGACGTTTGTTGGAGAGGATGAGGAGTACAGTTTTTGTGTGTGTGTGTGTGTGTGTGTGTGTGTGTGTGTATGTGTGTGAGAGAGAAAATGAGTGCCTGCCTGGGTGCATGTATGTGTGTGGGAATGGGTGCCTGCCTGAGAGACTGTCTGTGTTTGTGTGTGAGTGAGAGAATGGGTGTCTGCCTGGGGGTTTGTGTCTGTGTGTGCTAAATTGGTTGTGCCCAAGAATTCTACAGGTCCTCATGACATCACCCAGGTCTTTTTCATTAAAAAAAGAAATCAACAAGGTGGAACTTTCTGCAATTTCATAACTCCATGACTCAAGAAAATCAGTCAAGTTATCTAGATCATTGGGGGCAACTTGCGTTTGTAGCTTGTTCCGAGTAAGCAGAAAATAGACTTTATCCAGGGGTGGAGCCTGATCTGGTATGTATTCTAAAACTTCAAGGAAATAACGCTTAATGATAACACGAGGAATTTCTCCAATGACCCTGGGAAAGTTTGGAACCCGCAAGTTCAGATGCCTCAATGCATTTTCAATGTTTTCTATTTTTCTATTTATAGCCCCACAATCTTGAATGATGGTAGCTTGCACAGTTTTTACTTGTTGTAAATCACTTTCCATGTTTTTAAATTGTTCTGAAGCTTTCTTCCTATATAAGTCACTGTTCTTACTCATCAAATCGATCTGATGGGATAAAGAATTAATCTTCAAGGAGCAGTCCACAAAAGTTTTTGCCATAGAAGATGTAAGGTTCCAGAGTGAGTGCAAGGTTACCACCTCAGGTTTCTGAAATATCAGATTCTCTCCGGGTGTGGGAAGGGGATCAATTACAGGCCTCTCACCTCCCCCAGTCGCCTGAACTTCCTCCCCTTCCAGGTCTAGATCCCAGAGACGCTCCCCTCGCTCTTCGGGGGGGGGGGGCTCAGTACAGGCACATTCACCGACGCAGCTCCCTCTTCCTGCAAGGCTAAGGCTCCCTCTTCGGGGGCTCCAGCCCGAGCGTGGCGTCAAGGTCTCCCGTACTGCCGGAGGTGGGCGCTCATCCAACGGGCTAAGAGATACCTCCTCTGAGGTCTGGCCACACTACTCCTCCATGCTTCCACAGAGCCGGGCCTCTCGCCTCCGGTTTCGCAGGTACAGCGGCGCACTGCGGGATCGTCTTCTGCCCTGCTGGAAGAGTAGGAGTTGAGGGGTATATCCTAACTCTTCCTTTTCGCTTCAGAGGCATTTTGATTCAATACTGAGGAAATAAAATCAGCAGAAACGCCAGAGCAGATAGCACTGTGCATCCGCTCAGCTCGCCATCTTGGCTCCACCCTTCTCCATCTTTTTCTTATTGTAGTCCTGGAGATGGGCTTCAGCCTTCCATGTCAGTGAGCTCTGTTTGTTGTTCAAGACCTTGAACCTTTTAAATCTGTTATGCCAAGACCTTTGTCTTGGGGCTGTTTTCATTGCGGAGGTAAAACCTGCTACAGCAGTGTGACGACTCGTGCTCCACTTCAGGATTCGTAGACCACAGAAATTTTAAGAGCTCTGAATTCAGGAGAGCTAATATTTACATTTTTAATGCCGTAATAAGAAAGAAAAAAAAAAGCCAACATAGCTGTTTGTGGTTCAATCCTGTGATGAAGTGGCTCTTCAGAAGGCTAAAAGTCACATCCTTAGCCCTCTTATGATCTTTGTACAGCAGTTTTGCCATGGTAATCCAGAGAAAGTCCTGTAGAATTCTTGGGGACAACCAATTTAGCACACACAGACACAAACCCCCAGGCAGACACCCATTCTCTCACTCACACACATACAGACAGTCTCTCGGGCAGGCACCCATTCTCACACACATACAGGCACCAAGGCAGGCATTCATTTTCTTTCTCTCTCTCACACATACACACAAACACACACACACACACACACACACACACAGACCCCCCCCCCAGGCAGACACCCATTCTCTCACACATGCACACACTGAAGGCAGCCCCCTTCTCTTTGTTTTGCTGACAGCCTCTGAACCTCTCTCATTCCTGCTGCCACTGTCACTGCCGTTGCATGGCTGTTGGGGAGGAGCCGATTGCTCATCACTGCTTCTGGCACTGAGGTCTGTTCTACTGCCTCCTCCTCTGTGCAGCCCCGCAATATAAAAAATTGGCTGGGATAGCATTTCCTCCGTGCTGATCTCATGCATTGCGAGATCAGCAAAGAGAAAGTGCTATTCTCGTGAGTTCTAATACCACGGGCCTGCACACAGATGGGAAGTTTTTCCTCTGCTCAGTCACTGGTGGGATGAGGTCCACTGGTGGCTGCACGGCCTCTCTCTCTGTTTTCAGCCACCAATGGCACTGCATCTTCCCCCGTGATACGACATTCCTCTAGGCCCCAGGCAGTAGAGGCAGGCACTCTTGTCTTTTCGTCCCGGCTGCTGGCGACCTCCTGGAAACTCATTTGCAGCCCCTCAGGGGGCGCACTCCCCCATTTGTGCACCCTTGATCTAAGCCTCAGCAAAAAAACACAGAATGTTTAGAATCCATTTCACATGGCAGTCTGTGGCCTAAGGGTTACAGTCACAGGCTAGAAGGTAGGAAACCTGAGTTCAAATCCTGCTTTGCCATTAACACTTGCTTCTTTAGGTACTCACAGGGAGGATAACTTTCAAACAACCACAGTGCAGATTTACAATAGCATTTTATAACTCTTGCAGTTAAGATGTGCGCATATATAAAAATTTTTAAAGATGGCGCCGGCCGTCCATTACTCCTACCATGTGACAGGGGCCGGCCAATGGCACGGATACCCTGTCACATGGTAAGGGCAAAGGGCCTTCGGCGCCATTTTTATTAGTGGCAGCCGACGGCCCGAGAGCGGGAGATCGCTCCCGGGACCCCCACTGGACCATCAGGTAATTTCAAAAGGTTTTGGGGGGGGGCAGGAGGGTGGGGGAAGCTAAGGGAGCTGTTTTAAAGGGTCGGGGTGGGTTTAGGGGTTGTTTTTGTGTGCCATTTTTCCCGCCCTCCGCCAAAACGATAAGAGAACCCCAGGAACAATTTTGTGGGGTTTTCCTATCTGTTTCGGGGAGCCCCCAATTTCTGACAACTTTGAAAATATTGTACGATATTTTCAATAGTCAGAAATACGATTCACATCCCTTAATTCAGATCTCCCACCTGACCAATAATACACAATACACAATCAAGTGGGAGCACTGAGAGGAGAGAATCACCTTGCTGGTGGCTGAAAGGAATCAGTAAGTTTTTGCTTGGGAAATTTTCTTTTTTAAAAGTATTGGGACAAAGATAACTATTTGGGAATATTAGTGTGTTTGTGTGTGTTTGTACTTTTAATAGTCAGTAAGGCAGGGAATAAACTGAAGTTAGACTGTTTGTATTTTTAAATAGTCAGTCAGTAAGGCAGCTAATAAGCAGAAGTTAGAGTGTTTGTATATTAAAAAAACAAAACAAAGGATTCAGGCCGACCTCCCAATTTGCCTGAATCAGCAGAGTCTTTGGCTGTTGGTTTTTGTGCAGGCAGAGACATAAATCGCACAATTTCCTGCTGTGTTAATATAGGAGGAGGAAGGGAGGGAAACACCCTCACTTTACCCTTCCGTTTTGGTGGCATAATACAAGAAAAATTATACACCAGCAGGCAGTCCGCTTATGCCAAACAGTACAATTATTTTACCTCTGTGGTAGCTGTATTCCATGATCAATGGAGACCCCTTCACATCCTCTCTCATCCGATCGAAGCCGATCAAAGCCGCGCGCGGCTTTGGCAGCGCGCCGGCGGCAGTGGCGCGCCTAAGAACGCCGAACTTAAAGGCGTCCCGATTCGGCTCCTCCCACCGTTGAGCCCTAATCTTGGACTACCACCAGAGTGGAGAGATGTAGAGGGGACTCGGGGAGGCTCGCAAGAGCAGCCCAATGCCAGCGGATCTCTGGCACTATGTAAAAGTGGTGCAGGAGTTTCAGCTGGGGAAAGTACTAGTCTGAGCTTGATTAAAGAACTAAGGGCACAATCTACTCAAGAGATTGAGATAGATAAAGAAAGTCAAGCCATAGCCAGCGAGGATACCCCAGAAACCCTGATACGCCCCACAGTGGTTACACTGGAGCTATTATGGGATATGATGGCGTTGATGACATCTAATTTAAAGGGACTAGAAAAGAAAATGGACTCATTTGTAAGGAAAAATGATCAAGAAATATCAGTTATACAGAATACATTAGATAATTCAGAGGTTAGAATTAAGTCCTTAGAGGAGATGGGGAAAAAAAATGTTGAATTCCAAGCTGCAGTGGAAAAGACAGAGATTTCTTGTTGAGACGTATGGAAATGTTTGAAAATAACACTAAGCGATTGAATCTTCGTCTGCTTAATTTTCCTAGAATAGCAGGCGAGGTTCCAATCGAAACATTACAGAGGTTTCTTAAAGAGGTACTAGGTTTTCTTGAAAATGATTTACCTGAAATAAGTTATTGCTTTTTTCTACCAAAAAAGAACCCCAGTGAAAATATAGAGGAGTCCCCTTTTCAAGGGGATCTCACGAATTTCCTGGAAAGTACTAGTAATCAAACAATAGATCGGGGTTTACTTTTGGTGTCGTTTATGAATTTAAGGGATTTGAATAAAGTAATGAAACAGTATTTCAGTAAATACCCCATTTCCTTTCACGACTCCATGGTTAAAATCTTTCCTGATTTATCAGTTCTTACACAATTAAGAAGAAAAAGCTTCTTGGAGTTTCGCCAGGAAGCTATTACAATGGGATATTCGTATACTTTGCGATATCCTTGCAAATGTATAATTAAAAAACAACAAGACACCTTTATTTTTTTCATACCCGATCACTTAAAAAACTTTATTGAGCAAAGAAGATCAGCTATAATATCTCCAATACCCAGCGAATAAAGTATAAGCAGGCTGTACAGTACAATTTCTGGATAAAATATTACCGATTGATTATCTCCCCTTAGTTTTTTCTTAATACCTCTGTTTCTTTAAGATGACAAGCAGAAAATTGCCATTGATTGATTATAATACAATTGTGGATAGGAATTATTTCAAGTTTGTGTATTTGAAAATACTGATTATGAATGATGTTCTTATAATTATTGGAAAATCAATAAAAATATAAATTACAAAAAAAAAACAAAACAAAACAAAAAGTAGCCAGCAGCTAGAAATAAGCTAGGAGCAGTGTATACCTAAGTAAAAGGTTGAAAAGTTCAGCACTCACCTCGGAAAGGTGTTAAGGTAGTGTGATTTGGTTTGATTAGGTACCAACATTGTTAATCAAGAGAGTAGTGAGTCACTCTGGCTAACTGAAGTTAGACTGTTTGTATTTCCCAACCCTCCCACCCACCCCTAGCTCATCCTTTAATTTATAGGCAGGTGCCACTTTCACAAAAAAAAAACAAACAAAAAAAACCCACCTTATTGAGAATTTGATCATTCCCCTGTAGGCACTACTAGACATATAGGGGCGGATTTTCAGAGCCCTGCTCGCATAAATCCGCCCAAAACCGGGCGGATTTACGCGAGCAGGGCCCTGCGCGCCGGGAAGCCTATTTTACATAGGCCTCCCAGCGCGCGCAGAGCCCCGGGACTCGCGTAAGTCCCGGGGTTCTCGGAGGGGGGCGTGTCGGGGGCGTGTCGGGGGGCGGGCCCGGTCGTCGCGGCGTTTCGGGGGCGTGTCGGCAGCGTTTTGGGGGCGGGTACGGGGGCGTGGCTACGGCCAGGGGGCGTGGCCGCGCCCTCCGTACCCGCCCCCAGGTCGCGGCCCGGCGCGCAGGAGGCCCGCTGGCGCGCGGGGATTTACGCCTCCCTCCGGGAGGCGTAAATCCCCCGACAAAGGTAAGGAGGGGGTTTAGACAGGGCCGGGCGGGTGGGTTAGGTAGGGGAAGGGAGGGGAAGGTGAGGGGAGGGCAAAGGAAAGTTCCCTCCGAGGCCGCTCCGATTTCGGAGCGGCCTTGGAGGGAACGGGGTAGGCTGCGCGGCTCGGCGCGCGCCGGCTATACAAAATTCATAGCCTTGCGCGCGCCGATCCAGGATTTTAGTGGATACGCGCGGCTCCGCGCGTATCTACTAAAATCCAGCGTACTTTTGTTTGCGCCTGGAGCGCAAACAAAAGTAGGCTGTTCGCGCTCGTTTTAAAATCCGCCCCACTGTGAATTCACTAATACATTTAAAGGACATTAATTAGACACATTCCAACTCCCATAGCAACCTAAAACTTAAGTAGGAACTGAACAAATTTGAGATGAAGGCAGCAGTCCAGCAGCAAGAGGGGGGCTTCCCAGTCTTTGCATCGAGTGTCACATGTATGATTTTTTACCCACCGGTGAGAAATTGTACATGTGCATGCGATACAAAGAGCTCCTGTCTCTCAGAGAACGAGTCCGATCTCTGGAGGCTAGAGTGGCAGACCTGGAGGAGCTGAGGCAGACAGAGAGGTATATAGATGAGACCTTCAGGGACATAGTAGCCAAGTCCCAACTTCAGACTGGCAGCCCTTGGGCTGCCTTGGAGGAAGAAGGTCTCATGATCAGGGAGCATCAACCTGGTGCAGGAGGAAAGGATCCTGTAGCAAGGACCTGCTCTCCAGGTGGTGCATTGTCCTTTTGCACCAAGGATTTGTCTCCAAGGCCTACTGCCCAGGAGGGAAGGGTTAGGTCAGCCGTCACAGTTGGTGATTCGATTATTAAGAATTACACAGCTGGGTGTCTGGTGGGCGTGAGGATCGCCTGGTAACATGCCTACCTGGTGCGAAGGTGGCAGACCTCACACATCACCTAGATAGGATTTTAGACAGTGCTGGGGAGGAGCCGGCTGTCATGGTACATGTGAGCACCAACGACATAGGAAAATGTAGGAGGGAGGTTCTGGAAGCCAAATTTTGGCTCTTAGGTAGAAAGCTTAAATCCAGAACCTCCAGGGTAGCATTCTCTGAAATGCTCCCTGTTCCACGCGCAGGTCACCAGAGGCAGGCAGAGCTCCGGAGTCTCAATGCGTGGATGAGACGATGGTGCAAGGAAGAGGGATTCAGTTTTGTAAGGAACTGGGGAACCTTTTGGGAAAGGGGGAGCCTCTTCCGAAGAGATGGGCTCCACCTTAACCAGGGTGGAACCAGACTGCTGGCGATAACCTTTAAAAAGGAGATAGAGCAGCTTTTAAACTAGAACAAAGGGGAAAGCCAACAGTCGCTCAGCAGCACATGGTTCAGAGGGAGGTATCTTCAAAGGATACTAATGATGCATTAGAATTAGGGCATCCCAACAGTGAGGTTCCAATAATAAGAAAAGTAGTCCAAGTGCCTGTATCTAAAAACTCACCTGAGCTAAAAAATTCTAACTTATCCCTATCAATTAAAAAGCAGAATGAAAATACAAACAAAAATCAAACTTTGAAATGTTTGCATGCTAATGCCAGAAGTCTAAGAAGTAAGATGGGAGAATTAGAATGTATAGCAGTGAATGATGACATAGATTTAATTGGCATCTCAGAGACATGGTGGAAAGAGGACAACCAATGGGGCAGTGCTATACCGGGCAATGACAGAGAGGAGCACCCGGGAGGAAGGTATGGCGTTTTATGTCCGGGATGGCATAGAGTCCAACAGGATAAACATCCTGCATGAAACTAAATGCACAATCGAATCTTTATGGGTAGAAATCCCTTGTGTGTTGGGGAAGACTATAGTGATAGGAGTATTCTACCATCCACCTGGTCAAGATGGTGAGACGGACAGTGAAATGCTAAGGGAAATTAGGGAAGCTAACCAAATTGGTAGTGCGGTAATAATGGGAGATTTCAATTACCCCAATATTGACTGGGTAAATGTATCATTGGGACATGCTAGAGAGATAACGTTCCTGGATGGAATAAATGACAGCTTTATGGAGCAATTGGTTCAGGAACCAACAAGAGAGGGAGCAATTTTAGATCTAATTCTCAGTGGAGCACAGGATTTGGTGAGAGAAGTAACAGTGGTGAGGCCGCTTGGCAATAGTGATCATAATATGATCAAATTTGAATTAATGACTGGAAGGGGGACAGTAAGCAAATCCATGGCTCTTGTGCTAAACTTTCAAAATAGTTAGAAAAAACTGAAAGGAGCAGTTACAAAGGTAAAAAATGTGCAAGAGGCGTGGACATTGTTAAAAAATACCATTCTAGAAGCACAGTCCAGATGTATTCCACACATTAAGAAAGGTGGAAAGAAGGCAAAAAGATCACCGGCATGGTTAAAAGGGGAGGTGAAAGAAGCTATTTTAGTCAAAAGATCTTCATTCAAAAATTGGAAGAAGGATCCAACAGAAGAAAATAGGATAATGCATAAGCGTTGGCAAGTTAAATGTAAGACATTGATAAGATAGGCTAAGAGAGAATTTGAAAAGAAGTTGGCCGTAGAGGCAAAAACTCACAGTAAAAATATATCCGAAGCAGAAAGCGTTTGAGGGAGTCAGTTGGACCGTTAGATGATCGAGGGGTTAAAGGAGCAATTAGAGAAGATAAGGCCGTAGCGGAAAGATTAAATAATTTTTTTGCTTCAGTGTTTACTGAACAGGATGTTGGGGAGATACCCATTACGGAAAAGATTTTCATGGGTAATGATTCAGATGGACTGAACCAAATCACGGTAAACATAGAAGATGTGGTAGGCCTTATTGACAAACTGAAGAATAGTAAACTACCTGGACCGGATGGTATACACCCAGGGTTCTGAAGGAACTAAAAAATGAAATTTCAGACCTATTAGTAAAAATTTGTAACCTTTCATTAAAATCATCCATTGTACCTGAAGACTGGAGGGTGGCTAATGTAACCCCAATTTTTAAAAAGGGCTCCAGGGGCGATCCGGGAAACTACAGACCAGTTAGCCTGACTTCAGTGCCAGGAAAAATGGTGGAAAGTGTTCTAAATATCAAAATCAC
The DNA here is from genome assembly GCF_901001135.1 of Rhinatrema bivittatum. Classification (NCBI taxonomy): domain Eukaryota; kingdom Metazoa; phylum Chordata; class Amphibia; order Gymnophiona; family Rhinatrematidae; genus Rhinatrema; species Rhinatrema bivittatum. The sequence continues at coordinate 242,812,791 of NC_042620.1, forward strand.
AGAACATATAGAAAGACATGGTTTAATGGAACAAAGTCAGCATGGCTTTACCCAAGGCAAGTCTTGCCTCACAAATCTGCTTCACTTTTTTGAAGGAGTTAATAAACATGTAGATAAAGGTGAACCGGTAGATGTAGTATACTTGGATTTTCAGAAGGCGTTTGACAAAGTTCCTCATGAGAGGCTTCTAGGAAAAGTAAAAAGTCATGGGATAGGTGGCGATGTCTTTTCGTGGATTGCAAACTGGCTAAAAGATAGGAAACAGAGTATAATTAAATGGACAATTTTCTCAGTGGAAGGGAGTGGGCAGGGGAGTGCCTCAGGGATCTGTATTGGGACCCGTACTTTTCAATATATTTATAAGTGATCTGGAAAGAAATATGACAAGTGAGGTAATCAAATTTGCAGATGTTACAAAATTGTTCAGAGTAGTTAAATCACAAGCAGGTTGTGATAAATTGCAGGAAGACCTTCTGAGACTGGAAAATTGGGCATCCAAATGAAAGATGAAATTTAATGTGGATAAGTGCAAGGTGATGCATATAGGGAAAAATAACCCATGCTTATAGTTACACAATGTTAGGTTCCATATTAGGAGCTACCATCCAGAAAGAGATCTAGGCGTCATAGTGGATAACACATTGAAATCATCGTTTTTTTGACTGCTGCGGCAGTCAAGAAAGCAACCAGAATGTTGGGAATTATTAGAAAGGGAATGGTGAATAAAACGGAAAATGTCATAGCCTCTGTATCGCTCCATGGTGAGACCACACCTTGAATACTATGTACAATTCTGGTCGCCGCATCTCAAAAAAGATATAGTTGCGATGGAGATGGTACAGAGAAGGGTGACCAAAATGATAAAGGGAATGGAACAGCTCCCCTATGAGGAAAGACTAAAGAGGTTAGGACTTTTCAGTTTGGAGAAGAGACGGCTGAAGGGGGATATAATAGAGGTGTTTAAAATCATGAGAGGTCTAGAACGGGTTAATGTGAATCAGTTAATTACTCTTTCGGAAAACAGAAAGACTAGGGGGCACTCCATGAAGTTAGCATGTAGCACATTAAAAACTAATCAGAGAAAGTTCTTTTTCACTCAACGCACAATTAAACTCTGGAATTTGTTGCCAGAGGATGTGGTTAGTGCAATTAGTGTAGCGTGTTTAAAAAAGGATTGGATAAGTTCTTGGAGAAATCCGTTACCTGCTTTTAATTAAGTTGACTTAGAAAATAGCCACTGCTATTACTAGCAACAGTAGCATGGAATAGACTTAGTTTTTGGGTACTTGCCAGGTTCTTATGGCCTGGATTGGCCACTTTTGGAAACAGGATGCTGGGCTTGATGGACCCTTGGTCTGACCCAGTATGGCATGTTTTTATGTTCTTAATACACACGTTTTAATGTCACTTCCGCCAAGATAATTAGCAGGTACAAAATTACGCGATTAAGATGGGAAATCATTGGGCCTGCTTTTCAAAAGCATTTACACACTTAAAACTGAATTTTACATGTGTAAATGCACTTTTCTATAGAGTAAGTGTGTTTTTGAATATTGCTACAATATATGCCATTGAATTGTCACTAGATTTTACATGTGTAAGTGCATTTTAAGCACGTAACTGGGCTTTCAAAATTACTACAAAAGAATGCTACATATATGCAAGTAACTCCTTTGAAAATTCACTTGTATGTGCATAAATATTGACCCTGCCCCTAGACTCTCCCCTTTTTACGTGTATGTATTTGTGTGTGAAAGCAAAAATATGCACATATGTTTGATGCTTATAAAGTAGAATCAAACATACTGGTATTCTCTCTCACACACTCACACAGAGAGCAAGAATGTGTGTAACACATAAACACACACACACACAAGTCTTTCCTCTCTCTCACACACACAAACATGCTCAGTCTCTTGCTCCCTCACACATACACACATGCACAAGTAGATGCTACTTATGCACATATATGCTAATTTTACGTACATGTGCGTCTTTGAAAATTCACCCCTTAGAGTAAGAACATAAGAATTGCCATTCCGGGTGAGATCAAGGTCAATTGAGCCCAGCATCTTGTCTCCCACAGTGCCAATCCAAATTGCAAGTACCTGGCAGATCCCATAAGGTAAATATATTTCCTGTTACTCCCTCCCAGGAATAGCAATAGCTTTCTTTAGTGTACCTAGCTAATAAAGACCCTGTGCCTACAATGAGTGTGAAGTAAAAGAGAAGAGACCCAAAATTAAAAAAAAAACATACACAATTGGGTTAATGCGTTTCATATAGTCATGAGTGTAGTAGTGGAGCACAAGCCAGAAAGGCCCCTTATTTGATTAGATACCTAGACACAATCATGAAGGCGCATAAGCTTGATGGATGGGTCTGGTTGAACTACGGCATTAAGTTCCAGAAAAGCATGGCCCAAGACAGCTCTATCTCCTGGAGGAACAGGGAGTTGGACCTTTGGCTAGACGAGATGTCAACTCACAGGAAAACCATCGAGAGGCCAGCTTTCAACACAGGTGCCTCACGGGATAGAACGTCGCACCCCCCCCCCCTGGGGGGAGGCAGGATTTATGCAGGCAATTCAATGCTGGTCATTGCACATGGGCCAACTGCAAATTCAAACACATTTGCTCCTCCTGCGGCCTTGGTCCACACCTGGCAAATCAATGCCGAGATGCAATCGTAGGCAGCAACCCCCTACCGCTGTGCATGGCGCTGAAGGCCTTAGAGCTAACACCGGACAACACTGATGCCATGAAGCCTTGGCTTCAGCTCTACTCTCTATGGAGTAAGGCTGCGCAGTTCACGGCGGGTTTCACAGCTGGTTTCCCCATTACATGCCATTCTGACCCACCAGCCCAGGCTCTCCCCATTCACAATGAACAATTGTTATCAGCACATGAGGCTGAAACATAGAAAAAGATCTCTTCCAAAGTCGTGATGGGCAGATTCGTGGGCCTCTTTGCATCTCCCCCTTGCCCAAATATGGTGATATCCCCTTTAAGAATGGTCCCAAAGGAGCCTGGGAAGGTCAGGCTCATTCATAATTTATCCTATCCACCAGGAAATTCTGTGAATGATATGATTGAACATTGTTGTGTTCTGTATCTTATGCATCATTCAATTTGGCGATAGCAATTATCAGGGAAGTAGGCGATCAGGTTGAGCTGCGTTTCGGCTGTTGCCGGTTCACCCTAAATCCTTTCACCTCCTGAGTTTTCAGTTTAAAAGCCAGTTCTATTATGATAAGTGCATCCCAATGGGCTGCTCAATATCATGCACCTACTTTGAGCTGTTTAGCTCCTTTCTACAGTGGGTGATCAAGCAGCGATCAGGGTCCACTTGAATGGTACACTATCTTGATGATTTCCTATTTGTAGGTAAGCATGCGCTAGACTGCTAACACCTACTGGCCACATTCCAGGCCGTCGCGGAGGAGTTTGGCGTCCCACTAGATAAGGAGAACATGGAAGGGTCTTCCAGTTCGATAACCTTCTTGGGAATAGAGTTAGACGTGGAAGTGCAGATTGAAATTACCTAGTGACAAGGTTTTGAAACTACGCAAGGCTATTAGGGATTTAGGTAGCACCAAAAAGCTACCTTGCGCCAGTTTCAGTCCTTTACAGGGCTTCTTAGCTTTGTATCTAGGGTTATCCCAATGGGAAGGGATTTCCTGCGCAGGTTAATCCTGACCACAGCAAGTATTGTCAAGAAACATCATTGCATTAGGGTTACTAAACCAATCAGGCAGGACTTGCTTATATGGGACCATTTTCTACGGGATTTCAATAGGGGTGACCTTTTGGCAAGACCCCCCTAGACGGAATAACGAATTGGAGCTGTTGACAGATGCATTGGGCAGCATAGGTTTTGGCATATACTTCAGGGGAGCCTGGTGTGCCGAACTTTAGCCCCCAAATTGGCACGAGTGCGGAATTACCAAGGACCTAATGTTTTTAGAGCTGTTTCCTATCATTGTTGCCCTTAAGCCATTGGGGGGGGGGTGGGGTGTATTATCCAAGTTGAGCATCATTTTTTGGTCTGATAACATGTCAGTGGTCCAGGTGATCAACAGCTTATCTGTGAGGTCCTTTGAAGCTAATGCATTCATTAGACAGTTAGTGCTTACATGCTTGCATTATAATATTACCTGCCGCGCAGCACTCAACTCTGGGATGGAGAATAATATTGCTGAGTCTCTTTTCCACTTCCAGTGGGCGTCTTTCAGATGCTACCCTCCAGAGGCAGATCGTCTTCCAATCCCGATACCAGAGGAGATTTGGCAGCTTGGCTCCCTGACCTTTGGGAATTGATCTTAGTCTCTCTGGCTGAAAATATGAGGAAGAGCTTTTGCCAAGCATTGGTCGACTTCCAGACCTTCCTGGGGGTGAAGCCGGGTCAGGGATATGGCCCATACCACCTGCCTTGTTGATCAAATACATTCTGCACTGTAAGGAACAGGGCACATCCAGATCTTCGGTAGCCACCCATCTAGCAGGCCTATCATTCTTTTCCAGAGTGCTGGGATTCCCCAGCTGCTCTGAGCTCTTCCATGATAGGATGGGTAAAGGAAAAAGGCAGACCTCGGGACTTAAGGCGACCCATCACACACAACCTGTTGACTCACCTCCTGGTGGCTCTGGAAGCTGTCTGTTTTGATGGCTTTCAAGCCTGTCTTTTTTGCTGTGCTTTCTCAATGGCATTTTATGCAGCTCTACGTGTAACTGAATTAGCACACCAGTCAGCCATAAAGCCAGGCATAGCTAGTTTACAGATGGCCGATGTAGCTCTAGCGCAAAAAAGCTTGTGCTTTGCATTCATAGGTCAAAAATTGACAAAAGCACGAAGGGTACCAAGATGGTCTTGCAGGAGTGGGTCGGTGAGGGCAACTGCCTGATCTGTTGTACAAAACTCTATCTATGGCTGCGGCCCCCCCCCCCCCTCTCAGCGGGCAGCTATTGATACATGCCAAAAGTAGCCCAATTACACAATATCAGTTCTGGAAGGTGCTACATTTAGCACTGCAGGCTAGTGGCGTATCCACAGAAGGTTATAGGACTCATTCCTTCTGTTTTGGGGCAGCTACCACAGTGGCCAAGCTGGGTCTGTGTCCTAAGGAGATAATGTCCATCTGCAGATGGTGTTCAGGGAAGTCCAGTTGATATGTCAGGCTGGAAGAATATTTTCGGTGTTAGTCTTGTAACGTCTGTTGTCTATTACAGTTTCAATGTCACATATGCTATCCGTCTGGATAACAGGGCACTCTTTATGTGCAGTGAGCGCATAGGAGAGCCATTGATCGACTTGGGGGCGAGCACCTGGGCATGGTCCCGCATCACCTGTTGCTGAACTGGAAAGGGATTCTGGGGATCAGGTGGGACCAGTTGATGCCGACCATTCTACACATGATAAAATGCTATCCACCCGCACCTCGCATTGATTATCCATCTTGGGGGGGGGGGGGCAATGATTTAACAGCTACACATAGCGTGCAGCTGACCCAAAAAATACAAAGCTATTTAATCAACATGTCAGGAATTTTACCACAGTCAGTCATCATTTGGTCCTGATTCACTCCCAAGTGGGTTTGGAGGGGGGAGCGGTCACATCAGGCGGTGGATAGAGCTAGAAGAAAAATTAACAGGTGGATCTGTAGATTTATGCCCACCATTCAAGCTAGGAAAGTGGAGGTCCCCTGGCAAACAGGATCTGTTAGCAGGGTACAGTGGCATGGTGACCAGCAAGTTAACAGGGCCTCCTCCTCCCATTCATGCCATATTGAGTTGAGGGCAGCTGCCCGCAGGGGAGAGCAAGGGGGGGAGGGGGACCAGAGTCATGGCAGGGCCAGCGGCCTGATTGATTGAGATACACACCGTGATAGGACCAGTGGCTCGATAGATTGAGATCCAGAACCCTAGTGCTTTGACGGTGGCCAGGGGAGAGGAAAGAGGCACAGCAGGAGCAGCGCTCAACCAAGGCCAACAGACTTCTACGGTTGGGGCCTTGGTAGGCCAGTGACCCCCGTGACACTTTAGCTTCTACGGCCAGGTGTATCTTGTGTTACCCAACAGCTTGTTGTCATATTCTTTCTGGGGCGTTAGTCACCAGGGGTGAATATTAGGGGTAGATTTTAATACATGCGCACGCACAAGGAGGGGATCATTTATGCTAACTTCACGCTGCGACGCATCCCGGCCTTCCCCAGTTCCCTTCCCCCCTATCTATCCTTCCTTACCCTTTCCCTCTCCTCCCCAGCTCCTAAACCCTTTCCCTTACCATTTGTTTTTTCTTATTTTGTTGCTTACTGCTCCATTGGAGCAGTAGCAACTTGCGTGCGCCTTCTGTCCCTTCCCCGGTACAGCAGCTGCTGTACCGGCCGCCTCCAGCCCTGCCCCTCCCTGCCCCTCTCCCTGCCCCTTTTCTTTGGTCCGGCATTTCTGCGCGTAACAGGGGTTATGCACATGGCCGGGCCCCTTCGAAGATGTGTGCGGCGCACACAAGGCCCAGGCCCCGCACATAACCCCCGTTTTTTACGCACGCAGGGGATTGAAAATTTCCTTTAATGTTTAGTGTGTAAGTATATTGTGTCTTTGATGCTGGATTGCGTTGCTTTGCTGTGAGCCTGCGGCCAAAATCTGTCCAATAATAAAACTTGGTTCTGCTTTGAGCACCTGCTGGTGATTAATTCAAGTTGCAAGGGGTGGGGAAGTGGATGCGGGGGATGAAGGGGACGAAGGCCTAACCCCTGCCCATATTATGTGTATGGACTTTTCTTCCAGGAACTTGTCCAAGCTTCTTTCAAAGACTATAAGCTCTTTGGGACACAAATTCACTCTACCTGAACAGAATTTGATGCATAGTCCTTTATATTAAGCTAACATATAAATACCTACAAAAATGTAACAAAGATTTCTTCACTTAAAGAGAGTTTACTATTAGGCTCTCACGTGGCTCTAGGTCATCAGGGACTGGCTGAGTCAGTCCTAGTTTTACTCCTCTACATTTACAGTCCTATGGTTGCAATTACTCAATAAAAATCAAGCTCTCAGGTGCAGAGGCAATGAGACAATGGGAGAGAGTGTGGCTCACACTCTTCCTAAGACAGGAAGTCATCTGGCAAACATACCATAAGGCCTCTCTATTCAGCCCTTTAGGGCTCCGATTCTATCTCTCTGAACTAGCTAATTTATTTATATCTTTTTAGCAGTTCTTATTTGCTGGCTTCCCTTAGCACCAGTTGTTTCTGTCCAGTCGTATGTATCCATCCTGGGATTGAGAGTACTGGTTCTGCCTGAGGTGATCTCCCCAGGTCTCTATTGCTTGGAGGCTTCTAAGCCTGGGCTAAAATACTTTCAGACCATGAAGTGGATTATTAATAATTAAGCAAAGAAGGTAGAATTATTGTTATCACTAGCATTATTCTTGGCCTCTGGACACTTGACAAAAGTACTTTCATTACACTGAAAGAACAGCACTCAACACTTGGGCAAAGATGATTAGAAGAAGAAGAAGAATACTCACTTTGATGAAACTGGCCAAGCTGTAGTTCACATTCCTGGACTCCTCTGGGATCTCGCTATACCGTATGGTAACGTGAGGAATTATAGCAAGGAGCAGTGAGTGTAAGGCATGATGGAAGGATTCAGGAAACCTCTGGGGTCTGGGAAGCTGAAGGAAAGACCAGACATGACTAACCAGAAGTAAGCTTCCATTCCCTTCACCCCTCTACACCACGTCTAGAGCACATTTTGTATCCATACTGTCAAAAAAGGTGTCTAAATGCACCGAATAGCCGTATGGCAACCCACAGGAATTTAGTTTAATCACATTTGATACACTGCCATTCTAAAAAAACAAAAAATCAAGGCGGTTAACAAAGCATAAAAACACTCAACATTACATTAATACAATGGCAAAATACATATAAATCATAACAAAAGGGCATATATGAGAACAACTATTCAGCTAATTGTTATTGTACCTTGCTGACAGCAATGAATGTGTTAATTAGGTGACAGAACTACATCTATGCTGCATTTCTATTTCTAATTTCCTTTGTCCTTATATCCCAAAAGTTAGACTGTTGGAGGTTTGTATAGTTATTACAAAAGCTCGGAAAGCAGCAGGAAAAAGCAGCAAAAGCATTTCAAAAAATCTTTAAAAACTCACCTATTCCGAACTGCATTTCAGATACCACCCACTAAATAATCATTTCACACTTCCAGAATACATATATTCAGTTAGGCACCCAACGTTCTCTTGTTCTGTTTATTGATTTCTTTATGCTACCTACTTTATTTTAAACAATTTATTATTTTATATTAATGAAAAATTTTTGTAATTTTATATTTTATACGTCAATCTACTTTCAATCATCATTGTTCCTATTTTAATTTTAATTGCTTTTATTTTCAATTTTATTTTTTGATATATGTAAACCGTTTTGACTAAACACTGTTTGTAAAGACGGTATAGAAATACTTTTAAATAAATAAATAAAATAAATTTTCATTTGATACAAAGGGAAGCACAGTTTTTGGGGGATTAAGGTCAGATAAAAATAAGTATTTTTAGCAGAAAGTTTAATCCATCTGCTTGGCCAGTGTACGCAACAACAGCATGCCCCCAAAGGGCTTAGGTGGGCAGGGAGTTAATGCCCCTCCAAAACGTAACGTTTTTCAGGCTCTCATTCTCAGTCCAGGAAAGGACCTTTATCAGCTCGTGGCTGAGGAGTGATTGGGTTTATGTATTATTGTGCTGCTCTGCAATTTGCTGTCTGATCTTTCTTACCTTAATTTTGTTTTCTTCTAACAAGTACATTGCCATCGATTTTGCCAGAGCTTCAAAGAAAAACCAGGAGTACTAGAACAAACAAAATATAAGGACACTTATTCGACAGGCCAATTACATCCGCCTTCCAGAGTAAACAATTGGTGACAGTCACAGGAATTCACTACGTTCATTTGAGTTCTGAAATGAACATTATATTATCTTTTTCCACTGCAAGCAGGCTTTTTCAGCATAGTTTTCTTCAATCCCTCTAAGAATGTCTAAAATGCAAATTGAAACAAAAAAATGAAATTGACTGTCTCTTGCCCTTGAAAGGCAACCAACGTTATGATAAAGAGGTAAATGTGGGGCCAGTGGCCTAGCCTGTCATGCAGGAAATATTCAGTTTCAAAGTGGTCTGGTCACAGGCTCCTGGTTGGCCAGACCTCAGGGTGAGATAATCTAAGGATTGTTTATTACAGCAAAAGGGCAGTAGCCTTTGCATTCAACTTTTAGACCATAAAAAGTGGTCCCAGTATTTGATCTATTACTGTATGTGGAATGTCACAAATGACAGCAAACCATGAGGGGGAGGAGGAGGAGGAAGGGGGAATTCAGGAAGTTGCTGGGAGTTCATAAGGCTCTGTCAAATACTTCTGCTCCATTTCTATTAGTAATTGGATCAGTTTTCCCAAATATCCACGGGGAGGAAACCTCCAGTCCTCATGGTCACCAACTTATTCGGATTTTCAGGTTATTCCTAATAAATATGCATGAGATAGATTTGCATGCACTGAATCAGGGTGCATGCAAACCTATCTCATGCATATTTATTAGGGATAGCTTGAAAATCTGAGCAGATTGATGTTCACAGGGACTGGAGGTTGCTTACCCCTACATAGCTATCCATGCAGGGAGTATGGCACAGAAGAGTAAATAGAACTTCAATGTAAGGGACAGAGTAGATCCCAATGAGAAAAGTACAAGAAAGAAGTAAAAAAAAAAAAAAAAAAAACCAAGACAAGCACTGTAGGTTAAAGATATACATAAAAAATGTAATTAACCCTTTATTCAACATCTGCATCTCAAAATTTATGATTGATCACATGCTCAAAATTCTGTTTAGAACTGGGGAAGCCGATATTTGGCGCCACTTGGACGGATAAGTAGGTACTTATCTGGCTAAGTGTTCACTGCTGAATATCCATGTATGTTCAGTGGTCACCACTTAGCCAGATATGTCACTTATCCAGCCAAGTAAACAGCCTGATAAGTCAGAGGTGGGCAATGGGCATAACAGGGTGGTACTACTCAGCTGGATAACTTAGCCAGATAAGTGTCGATATTCAGATTTATCTGGTTAAGTTAATGGGATACGTCAGACCTGTCATAGAGCAGATCTAACTTACCCAGGGTGGTACTACTTAGCTGGATAACTTAGCCAGATAAGTGTCGAAATTCAGATTTATCTGGTTAAGTTAATGGGATATGTCAGACCTGTCATAGAGCAGATCTAACTTAACCAGATACAACTTATCTGGCTAAGTGGAGATTTATACATGGATATTCAGCAGCATAGCCATGCTAATATCCCATGTCAGCTAGCCAGATAAATCCTATCTAGCTAATTTAACTAAATGTTTAAGATTTAAATATTGGGCCCATAGTGTAAAAATCACCTCAAACTCATTATTAAGCTTGTAATTCTTTTACCTTAAGTAGTTTATTTATGGCCAGAAAATCTGCAGATTGCTTCAGTATCATTATCATTGCGGTTGCCAGAATCTCATGTGTCATCTTAGATTGCATAGCATTTGGTTTTTCTGTTCGGAAGACGTACTGTAAAAACACAGCAGAAGATATAAACCCCACTTCCAGTAACTTTATATAGCGCACTTATTTGAGTTGACTAAGAAGCTAACTGCATTAAGTCTACCTCTTAGCTTTCCAGCAGTGAAGACAGGGGCAATACTCTTACAAACTGGAATAGGAACAATGTTGTGAATCAGTCTCTGAAATGTGAAAAATAATTATTTTTCTGTCCTGCTTACCTAACTACTCTCTGTACAATATGTGGAGGATTTATTAACCTCAGGTTGGTAACATTTGCTGTCTGACTGGTAAAATACATGATAACATTGGTATTAATAATGTTGCTGTGCTAGTGATCCCCCTGAAGGAAAGGCGCCTAGAGATCAGATCAGCCAACCAAGCCCATAGGCCTTTGAAAGTGCTCATCATGCTAGCATTGTAGTGCAGTTGGCAGGGTAGGCAGCTAGTGTGCAAGATACAATGACGGTAATTTTCAGAAGGATTTCCATACCTAAAACTCAGTGGCCCCGTTGGGAGCTCCCCAGGAAGGACACTGTCAAGTGGTTGAGGAGCTAGTTCTGTATTTTAATAGAAGAGGCCAATATTCAGTCATGGGCTATCTGGATAAGTTATCCAGATAAAGTTATCTGAATAACTTAAACCGGATATTCAGTGGCGTAGCTGCACCACTGAATAGAGCCAGTTAAATCAAAGTTATCCAGATAAATTAATCTGGACAACTTTAGGAATACCTCGCGGCATGACTAGACTTTCCTGGACAACTCTGAAAATCAGTTATCTAGATAAGTTTGGCCTGCTCCAAAATGCTCCCAGAATATCCCAGATCTATCCGGGCAAGTTTAATCCATCTAAAAATGTACGCAGATAAATTGGGCCTGGTCAGTGTGGCAGGATTTTGAAATCCTGCAGTTTGTCCAGCTAAGTTCCTATCAGCTGGACAAACTGATTCAATATCAACCTTTAAGTTTTTTATCTTTGTTAGTTTTATGTCTTAGTACTTGGAGACAATACCTATTTTGCATATGTTGATTATTAAGACCTATTAGCAAGATTCTCTCCTGTTATTTTTAAAGTGCTTAGGATTTTATGTAGGATTTTTGGATTCTAAGGGGGTAATTTTAAAAGGAGTTACATGTGTAAATGTAACATACTACTGCAGCAATCTTAAAACGCCATTTACAGGCGTAAAGTGCACTTACCTGTGAATATCCTATTGACAATTCAATGGCATATATTGTAGCAATTTTCAAAAGCCCACTTACATGGTTAAAGTGCATTTACTGTGCATGTGTAAAACCCAATTTTAAGCTTGTAAATGCTTTTTAAAATTGGGCCCCTAATGTTTAATCTCAGGGTGATAAAATATGACCAATTTAGAGATACCAAATTCCTTCCAGATCCAAGGTATTTTAGACTATGATATTCTCCTGGCTGCTTTTTACTAGATTTACTAGGCCCTATAGGCAAACAGAATTAGTGACTCTTCCTTCTAATTTATGATCTAGGAAAGCTGAATTGTTATGTGTAAATATAATTAGTGTTCACTCTTAGAACAAAAACAGCTATGATTTGTGACTTGCTATTACACAGATTCTATGATTTTATTTTCAGCTATATCCCCAAGATAAATCTTTTTCTCACATAGGAACCATGCTAGCTCACAATACAGTTCTTCAATTAGAGGGGTAGGATTGCTGTAATTGTACAGCAGACTTCAGCCACCTTTCAACTAGAAGCCCGATATCCTAAGCTACTTAGCCAGATAAGTAGTGATTTACTTGGCTAAGTGGCAGCCACTGAATATTTGGCTATATTCAACAGCTGCCACTTAGCTAGATAAGTCACTTATCCAGCTGAATAGATAGCCAAATACATTGTGGGTGGGAGGCCCTACTTATCTGGCTAACATTATTTGAATTGGTTAGTAATATATGAAAACCACCTTCTCAGTCAAATTTTAATTGTGTCACCCTTGAGTTGTGATAGCTTTGCTGGTTATTTTTCACAAAAGATTAGGTTGATTCGTAGGGAACTGGATTTGCCCTCTCTCGATATGTTTTCTATTAAGCCTGTTGGACCTGTTTGTCCAATTGAATCATTTGATGTTGTACTTTATATTGATGTAGTTTCAGCCAACATGCTTTCCAATGAGCCTACTTGCCCAATTGAATCTTTTGAAGTGCATTTGGTAGTGATTTGACTTCAGCCCACAAGGCTTTCACTGAGCTTGTTGGCTCTCCTTGTCCAATTGAAGCTCTTGATGTTGTATCAAGTACTGAGTTAGAGGAGATCTTAAAATAGCCAAAGGATAGCACCTGCCATTTCGACCTTTGCCCAACTTCACTGGTTAAAGAACGGGCAGTTAATTTTCTAACTGCTTGCATTGGTGCAAGGTCTTCAGTTACCTTTTACCCACAGGCTTTGCCCCAATTTTCATAATAAAAGTAAACTTACCCGTAGATTCACTCTGAAAATGATCTGGGGAAAACTATCTGCATACATTTGCACCTGCTATTTTGCATGGGTAGTTTTTCCTGAGGAAAAAAAACTACAGGCATACTTTAGAAAATTCAAAAGAATGTGCTTTAGTACAAGCCCCTCCCTAACCCTACGCCTGGGAATGCCTCTTCCCACTGCAGGTAAAGGTGCACATGTGGTGTGGTGCTCCGTGCGCAAGCTGATCTGACTTTTCTTGAGCCTCTTCAGGCTATTATCAATTCATCTCTTCAAACAGGCACTTTTCCAGAAAAAAATGGAAGGAAACTGTGATTTGCCCACATTTGATAAAGTTGCACTTAGATCCTTCTGCGGTGGGAAACTATCAGCCAATTAAGGACGTTAACTGAGGGAGCAGCTGCCCACCAGCTGTCTACCGTTCCTACATTTTTTGGATCCTCATCAATCTGGCTTTCACGCTGAAGCCTCTCTCCTTGCATTCATGGATGATTTAAGGAGAAGCCTTGACAAGGAGGCTGATTCAGAGATAGTTCTTCTTGACTTTTCTGCTGCCTTCGGTATCATGGATCACGCTATGTTCATCAAGCACTTAAAGATCCTCGGTGTCAAGGGCAATATGTTGTCTTGCTTTTCCTCTTACCCTGACAAAAAAAAGACTTTAGAGGAAGACTCTTTTTTCTCCCCTTGGCGGTTGCAGTTTGCTGTGGCACAAGTCAGTTTTGTCCCCTATCCTTTTTACCAGCCCTTGGGAAAGCTGATAAGAAGAAAAGGTCTAAAATACATTTATGCCAGTCATACACAGTTACATTGTGAAACATAGAAATGATGGCAGAAAAGGACCAAACGGGCCATCCAGTCTGCCCAGCAAGCTTATGGTAGTATCTGCTGCAACATACAGGTCTCCCCCATAATACAAGTTACCGCCATTTTATCAGTTTCCCAGACCGTAAAAGTCAGGGCCCTCGGTTGCTTTCTGAGTCCAATTCCCCATTACCTCTTGCCGGTGAAGCAGAGAGCAATGTTGGAGCTGCATGAAAAGTATCAGGCTTATTGGTTAAGGGTATTATTAACAGCCGCATCAGCAAGTTACCCTCATGCTTATTTGTTTTCCCAGACCATAAAAGTCAAGGTCCATCTTGGTTGCTTTCTGAATCCAATTCCCCTTTTCCAGGATCTTGTCACCTGGAAGCTATTAAAAAATTAAATACAAATCTGAAACTGGTTATAGAGTGGCTAGAAACAAATCAATTAAAAGTGAATTCTAAAAAAAGTTGAACTAATTTGGATCAAAACACCCATCTGTTTCTTTTGCTCCTCCCCAGATAATCATGAAAGGAACTGAACTGCCACTGAAAAGTGAAGACAAGATCTTAAGAGTTACTTTAGACTCTGAAATTACTGTGAAGAGTCAAACCACTAACGTGGTGTGGTTATGTTTTTGTGCAGTTTTGTGTTATCCGAAACCCAAGTTCTTATCCGGCAATGGTTCTCTCAGAGAGGCCTCCTAGATGTCCCGTCTGTTAGACTTGCCCAGCTGTCCAAAACTAGAGAGACTTTCTCGGTGGCAGCTCCTAATATTTGGAATTCACTTCCTGAGACATTGTACATGATGGAGTGCACAAGGATTTTCAAGTAAATGCTTAAAACGTATTTATTCAAGCAAGCTTTGATTGACTTTGTTAAGCAGGACCATGTTTTCAGATTTTTTGTTTGTCTTAATGGTTATGCATTTTCTTTGTCTTGTATCTTGACTTTTGTGATTTTATTAGGTATGTTCCCATTGTAAATCTCCTACGTTTTTGTACGTAATAAAAAATTTCCCGGTTTAGTGCATTATACTGCATGCTGATTTAAGTCAGCCATAAAGACAACGGCAGCAATTTATTCAAAACACAGCAGCATGTACTCTTTTAGGTATGAAACTTCATGATCACATCACTCCTGCTTTAAAATCTTTACTCTGACTCCCTATGCCTCTTAGAATTCAGTTTAAGATTCAGTCTTTGGCTCTCAGAGCTCTGAATAGTCCGGCTCTCTTTTATTTAAAAGAATGTTGGATATTTTATATACCAAACTGATATCTCCATTTCTTTCAAGAGCTTCTCTTTAAAGGTGGCAAGGCTTATGGAGATAAAGAACAGGGTTTTTCTTCTGTTTAAGATCCAAATTGTGCAACTCTGTGCCAAAGGAACTTTGGTCATTGGAGGGATTATCTGAGCTTTTGCAAGCTGTGTAAAGACACGGTTATCTTCCTCAGCTGTTCATCGATTTGTAGGCATTAGTTGATTCCTGACATACTGCTTGGTTCTATTTAATTGTGTGTCTTCTGGTTTATTTTGTCTGTTTTAGATATAATATTGTAGCCTCTGACAGCTTTACAAATGTAATAAATAAGCTGCCTCCTTGAAATGCAGCAATAAGTACGCACGCCGTGGACAATGCACATCATTTTAGCCAATTATCAGACGACCCATTCATGTGCACAAATTGCTATTTACATCTGTACACACCTTTGGAAATTGTCCTCAAAAAGAACACCACCTTTGTAAATAAAAGCATATTACAAGCGTGGGAATAAAAAAACTATTTATTAAATTATTACAGACTTTTCCTTTATTACCTTTATGAATGATCTTAAATAATGATCCAAGCCTTCTTCGTGGCATTTCGACACAACGTGTAGAAGAACCCTGCAACCAATACAAACGGAGAGATCCATCACAGAAAAAGTATCGCATGTTAATCCCTTCAATGAACAAGATGGTGAAATAGTCATGCTCACATTTATATCGTACTGTTTAAATGTTACTGCTCAGTCTTACCTTAAACAAGTGGTAAACTTAGGAGTAGCCATTGGTAGCTTCTCCAGAGTAATGGAGAGACCACAGGGCAGAGTTTCCCAAACCTGTCCTAGGGACCCCACAGCCAGTCAGATTTTCAAGATACCCACAATAAATATGTATGAGATAAATTTACACTATATTAGAGGCAGCATATGCAAATTTATCTCATGCATATTCATTGTGGATATACTGAAGAACTGAATGCTTATGGGGTCCTCCACATAGGTTTGGGAAGTCCTGCCATATAGCACATTCTTATATATCTGATCCTCCCCATGAGAAAAGGTACACAGAGCAGGGTTTGAGAGAAGTCATCTACTGCTGCCACAAGGCCACTCTCACAATAGCAGCAGCGAGATCTCGCAGTTCCTGCCAGAAGACCAGCCCCATAAATGCTGAATATGAATGTGGCTGGAGTCATCCGGGTGCCTGCGCAGGAGTCATCGGGTGCCTGCGCGGGAGTCATCGGGTGTCAGCCGGGTGCCTGCGCGGGAGTCTTCCCGCGCAGGCACCCGATGCTCTCCACTTCCTCTTCTTCCCGCGGCCCGGAAGAGGAAGTGGAGAGCATCGGGTGCCTGCGCGGGAAGAAGAGGCCACGCTAGTGTCCGACGGGAAGAAGACTGCAGCGCGGCTCGGAGGAAAATGAAAAGTTTCAACCGCGGCCGATGGGACTCCGGCTTCGCCTCCGCGAGGGCTGAAAATGAAGGAGGTTAGTGTTGGGGAGGAGGCTGCTGCTGCCGCGAGTTCCCGGGGTGGGGGAGAGAGAGAGTGAATGAGCGAGCAAGCATGTGTGTTTGAGATCCTGTGTGTGTGTGTGTGTGTGTGTGTGAGTGAGAGATTGCATGTATGTGAATGATTGAGAGCCTGTATATGTGAAAGAGAGTATGTCTGTGATTGAGAGCCTGCCTATGAGAGAGAGAGCATGAATGTAAGTTTACCATTGGGAACCTGTATGTGTAAGTTTGTAATTGAAAACCTGTTTGTGTGAAAGAGTATGTGTGTATGATTGAGATCCTTTGTGTGTGAGAGAAATCATGTGTATGTATGATTAAGAGCCTGTGTGTATAAGTAAGATAGATATCATGTGTGTCTGTGTCTGATTGACAGCTGGTTTAGGTGATGGAGCATGTGAGTATGTGATTGAGAGCCTGTGTTTAAATGAGAGAGAGAGACCATGTGTGTCTGTGTGTGATTGAGAGCTGATTTAGGTGAGGGAGCATGTGAGTATGTGATTGAGAGCCTGTGTGTAAATGAGAGAAAGAGAGGACATGTTTGTAAGCATGTGAATGAGAGTCTGTGTGTGAGAGAAAAAGACAGCATGTATTTATGTGATTGAAAGCCTGTGTGTGTGTGTAAGCGTGAAAAGATAGACAGCATGTGTGTAAATGTGTAATTAAGAGCCTATATGAGAGAGAAAAAACATGTGTATATGTGAGTACTGAGAGCATGTGTGTATAGGTGTGTCATTGAGAGCCAGTGTGAGAGAGAGCGCTGGTATGTGAATGAGAGAGGAGAAAGTTCCAAGCAAACCACCCCGCCTCCTGCTAATTCAGAACAATCTCAGGACACCTGGATATCAAACGTTCCCAGGTATGCAGAGCAAAAAAATTTTTGTATCCTTATTATTTTTCATTACTGGATCTTTGTGTCTGCTATTTTGAAATATTTTGTTGGTATCTGGAAATGTTTTATATGAGTTTTTAATTATTGGATATTCCACTCATCAGCTGTTTCGAAATATGTTCTTTTGGTTAGTACAGTTTTACTGCTGATGATTTTATATTTCTTGATTTGTTTTATAAGGATGGGTGATGTTTCTTTTTTCCTTTATTATACTGCATACAGAGACTCTGGCTTGTTGCAGTTTCCAATTCAGTTTTTTCTGCATGCTTCTTGTTATGCGTTTTGGTCTCTTTATTCTATGTTAGGTGAGGGACAGCACGTGATTCAGGTGAGGTTTTCTGCTGGCGTGTAGTTTCTGTGTAGGACTCTATAGCAGCCTGACTTGGTCCGTTTTCCTAATAGGAGATGTATTGGTGTCTTAAGGCCTGGTGTAATATTTTCAGAGACTTATTGTACTTTAAAAGTGTGATCTTACATAAAATGCACACATTTACTTGTATTTAGTTTTAAACATATTGTATGGCTCTCATGGAATTACATTTTAAAATATGTGGCGTTTATGGCTCTCTCAGCCAAAAAGGTTCCTGACCCCTGAGCTAGAGGAAACTATTTGGTGAAAATAAAAATCTAAGCCCCCTACATTTAGCAGAATCTCCCAGCTCGTGGTGTCGTGTGTTGTGTTCAGGGTGAGGGTGCACTTTTTCACTTGGCCATAGGTGCCAAATGTCCTGGCTACAGCTCTGCTGGACGTGCAGGATCTATATATTGAAATTCTGTCCTTTCCTGTACAGACTCCAGACTTCACACTCATGTCATATAGAAGAATTAGCTGAATGAGATTATCAAATCATTTTAGTCATCATTTTACTGGGAAGTTGAAACTGGCCAAGTTTTTAAACATTGCACAGAAGGCTCTTGGGACTTTTTTTTATTCTCTCACAGCCATTTAAAGGCAGGGAATCATGTTGTGGGGGTGGACATGATATGGGGAAATGTCATTTAGCTTGCCCCCATGCCCCCCTCCCCTCTAGAGACACGTCATTCCTAACATTCTATTTGCTTTTTTGATCACCGCTACAGACTGAGCTGAAGACTTCCATGTATTGTCCTCAAGCACTCCAAGGTACTTTTTTTGACTGGTGACTCTCAATACAGAACCCAGCATTATGCATTTGTAGTTGGGATCATTTTTCCCCATGTGCATCACTTTTCACTTTTCCACATTAAATTCATCTGCCATTCAGATGTCCACTCTTCTGTCTGAAAGATCATTCTGCAGTTCCTTGCAATCCACTGCTGTTTTAACAACTGAATAATTTTGTGTCATCTGCGAATGTTAGCAGTTCACTCATCATTTCCTTTTTCCAGATCATTTATGAAAATGTTGAAAGCACAGATCCCACTGCAGATCCCTGTGGTACTTCACGAATGACTTTTCTGTATCTCACAAGACACTACACTCACAAGACACTACACTCTATCCCATGACTTTTTAATTTCCTCAGGAGTCTCTCATGGAAAACGCTGTCAAATGCCTTCTGAAAATCCAAATACGCTATATCAGCAGGCTCACCTTTATCCACATGTTTATTTATACCTTCAAAAAATCTAAAAGATTGGTAAGGCAAGACTTCCCCTTGCTAAAACCATGTCTACTCTATCTTATTAAGCCATCTATATGGACACTTAGGGGTAGATTTTCAAAAAGCGCGCCTTCGCGTACTTTTGTTGGCGCATCAGGAGCCAACAAAAGTACGCTGGATTTTAGTAGATACGCTCGTAGCCGCGCGTATCCGCTAAAATCCTGGATCGGCGCGCGCAAGGCCGATTTCGTGTAGCCGGCCCGCGCCGAGCCGCGCAGCCTGCCGCCATTCCCAAAGGGAATGGCGGCAGGCTGCGCGGCTCGGAGGGAACTCGCTTTCGCCCTCCCCTCACCTTCCCCTCCCTTCCTCTATCTAACCCACCCCCCCGGCCCTATCTAGACCCCCCCTACCTTTGTCGGGGGATTTACGCCTCCTGGAGGGAGAAGTAAATCCCCACGCGCCAGCGGGCCGCTAGCGCGCCGAGACGCAACCTGGGGGCGGTTCCGGAGGGCACGGCCACGCCCCCAGACCGCCCCGGGCCGAAACCACGCCCCCGGGCCCGCCCCCGAAACGCCGCGTCCCGCCCCCAAAACGCCGTGCCGATCCGACACGCCCCCCGACATGCCCCCGAGCCGCCCCCCCTCGAAAAACCCCGGGACTTACGCGAGTCCCGGGGCTCTGCGCGCGCTGGTAGGCCTATGGAACATAGACGCACAGGCGCGCAAGGCCCTGCTCGCGTAAATCTGGGCGGATTTACGCGAGCAGGGCTTTTAAAATCCGCCCCTTATTTTGTTTTTAAGAATAGTTTCTACAATTTTGCCCAGCACCAACTTCAGGTTCATCAGTCTATGGTTTCTAGTATCCCACCTGGAATTCTTTTTAAAAATTGGCATTACATTGGTAACTCTTCCGTCTTCAGGTATTGTGGCTGTTTTAAATGATAGATTAGAAATGACTAGCAACAGGTTTGTAATTTCATGTATGAGTTCTTTTAGGACTCCGGTGTGGATGCCATCCTGTCCTGGTGATTTGTTATTCTTTAGTTTGTCAATTGGACCTATGACATCTTCCATTTTCACAGAAATTTGTTTTAGATTCTCAGAATCATCACCATCAAACAGCAGAAACAGTGACAGGAGTAAAGTTACGGGTGCATTTCGGGGATCTTTGCCCCTCACCTTTGGCTCAAGCGTCCACCTCTAGCAGCAGGGTCAAGACCCATAAAAGTGCAGCAGTTGGAGGGGCTGGAGGCACTGAAAACATTGCCAGTTCATGATCTCCTGATTCTTTAAAAAGGGATCATTTGAAGGAGAAATGCCTTGAGCTAGAAATGCAAAAATTTGAGGCTATCAGAGGGGCCGATGCAATAAATATGGGCAGAAAGTGGGCGCTGAACAGTCAGCACCTGCTTTCTTAATGCGCCCCCCTTGGGGCACCATGCAATATTTAAATTAGAGAACCCGATCAGCGTCGGCGGTCCACCGGTTAGGAAAACAGACGCCGAGTTTAGCAGCTTCAGTTTTCCTAAATGCCACACAGCCAGGAGGTTCAGGAAACGGATGTTTGTCAGTTGAGCGCCAGTTTCCTGCACCCGACTACCGGTGATTTGGGTTTTTTTTTTAAATGTAATTTTGTTTTTCCTCCTACTTAATGTCGCAAGATATTAAGTAGGAGGCAGTACAGAAAAGCAGTTTTTTCTGCTTTTTTGTACTGGTTTAAGGAGCACTCAGCTATTAACGCCTGCTCCTGGCAGGCGTTAATTTCTGATCGCTAAATGTGCATCTTAGACACACATTTTTTTTTGCATCGGGAGTGAATTCCTAATAGCCTCATTCACATGCATGAGTGCTATTAGATTCACTCCGCCTTGGATGCTCATTGAAGAGACACTAATCCCCTTATTGCACAAGGGGATTAATTAGCACCTATACAACCCGGGTCCAACAGTGGGTTATACAGTGCGCGCTCGGCTGAGCGCACTGTATTGCATCAGCCCCAAAGGGTTTCTGTTTACTTTTGGCAGGTAATTATCCCCCTTCCTCTCAGCTTCTTGAAAGTTCAGGAAGCCTGGGCTGGGTGGAAGGCTAGAAACCTATTTGCAGAATTGCTCTTCAGCATCCTGAGAGATTTACTATTGTATAAAGTGACTGCTTTATCCAGCAGGGAGAGGGAGAAACAGTAAAGGTAGGGCAGGGAGAAGAGACAGGAGATAGAATGTTGCCAAAAATTAAAAGGTTTTGAAGGGCAGGGTAAAGCAGGGGGCGGGGCCTGCCAAAGTGCCCATCCATGTTAACCTTGGGCCCCCCCAAACAATTCAGTTCTGGCTATACCCCTGAGCAGCAATGTGTCGCGATCCCTCTTGAAACTTTAACTAAACTAGAGGTGAAACCTGAGAACAAGAATTAACTCGCTGCTTCATTTCCAGGACACTTGGGCAAGCAATTGCTTTGATGACTGGAACTGTAATCGCAGCTATCCTTAGTCTGCTAATTTATTTTAAAGCAATGACATGAATTTATAAAACAAAATGAAAGGAATCCTGGTACATTTTGTATACAGTGATACAAAAATACGATATGTTTAAACAAAACTTACATAGTGCAATTGACAGCGACATCCTCCTCTTGGGTCACCTTGGTGAGAACTCGAAAGAGTTGCGTGAGAATCACAGGCAGAAACTGGATCATGACTTGGCTCTCCATGGCATGCAAACACTACGTTACAACACAAATACATTAATGGGGGGGGGGTCAATGCCTCCAGCTTAGGTGGATGTGCATCAACGCTGCAGCCTGGCTACATTTGATAGAAACAACAAGTCAGGCAAACTAATCAGCCAGTCTGGCTGCTCCTAAAGAATACTGCCAGAGATGTAGCCAAAAAGGATGAATATGTTTGTTAATAATGTAGGTTAATTACGTTAATTTAGATGTACAATTACATATCAGTAAAGAGTTCTAGGCTGGAAGTAAGTGAGACAAGGTACTGTTTACTGCACATCTGACATCTAAGTAATCAGATCATCCCTCCCAAAGCCCGATGGTTTCAGAAAAAAGTTGCAACTCATTGTATTATGTGTGCATTATTTAAAGTAAAAATTGAGCAATTAAGGTCTGCACAAGACTATAAGACAAGTAAAGGGTTAGAACAGTGGTTCCCAGCCCTGTCCTGGGGACCCCAGGCAATCTGGTTTTCAGGATATCCACAATGAATATGCATGAGAGAGAATTTGCATGCACTGCCTCCATAAATGCAAATGTTCTCTCATGCATATTCATTGTGGATATCCTGAAAACCTGACACGCTGGGGGGTCCCCAGGACAGGGTTGGGAACCACTGGGTCAGAAGATGGAATCATTAGACATCTAATAATGGGGAGAAGAAGTGTACTTGAAAAGTCACATATCAGGTAGAAAGGAAAGGTGGCATGAGCGTACCAGTCCTCACAAAAAACAAATACGTTTGTAAAGTGAGTTGTAAATTTATTGCGAGAGGCTCCTATTGTCAAAGTTGATAAATTTTATAAAGTATTAATGTCCCCTAACACAGTCCCATGTTTCGCCCGAAGGCTGCATCGGTAGGGATGAAGCATACAGTAATTAAAAAACTAGAACTACTGATGTATTTACAGTACATATTGATTGCAATTGTTAATAGACTAATATTAGATTTGCTTTTACTGTCACCTCCTTAGCAATTTTATTCTGTTGTACCACTCTAGATTTGACCTCCTTTATTTTCTTGAATCACTTTGCTTTCTATCTGATCATTAAGACATCTTTATTTATTTATTTATTTATAAAACTTTTAATATACCGACATTCATAGGGCATATCATGCCGGTTTACAAATAACTGAAGCAGGTAGAAAATACAATGAACAGGGGTGGGGGAGAAGGGGAGCAGGCAAGAAAAAGGTGAGAGGTGGGCAGGGGAAGAGCAGCAAGAAAGAATAGGGCAGAAGGAGAGAGAGGAACAATCAACTTGATAAATATAATAATCAAGTTTAATTATTTAATTATTTAATTATTTAGATTTTTAAGTGATAAGGAGCTTGTGGGACAATCCAGACCCTAAGGTTTGTGGTTGGATCCACAAAGCATAGTTAATCAAAGACCATGCATTCAGTTTAATTCTTATCCTTAAGCTACTAATTCCTCATTATAATCATGGATTTTACTGCTAAGACTTAAGAAGGCTATTTTACATCTAATCTTTAAAAATTCCTAAATTAGAGGCTCATATACTGGAAAATAATCAACCAGTATCTAACTTACATTTTTTAGCTAAGCTTCTGGAAAGGGCACTCAGTATCTGCTACAGGACAATAAGCTTTTTCAGTCTTGCAAGACAGGATTCCATCCAAGTCATGAGACCGATTCATCACTCGTTGCTCCTGTGGACGATCTTAGAAGGGAACTGGACTCTGACAGGGATTCAGCTGTGATCCTATTAGATTTCTCCTCTGCCTCTGACATTAACAATCACACAAATTTTGATCAAGAGACTAACAGCTCTCAGTGTTGGTGATAAAATGAGAGTGAGGTTTATGTATTTTCTTGATGGATAACCCTATGTTTGGGACCTACTCTATGGGGCCCCCCAGATCCAAGCATCAGGGCCACTGATTAATAGCTTCAGTTTCAAATGCATGCTATCTGCAGACAATATTCAGATGATTGGTGATTTAGGGCAGAAGCAAACAGATATATAATCACAACTTTCTAAGTGTCTCATTGCATTACAGGATTGGATATTAGAAGATTAGCTGATTTCAAGACTGATGTATTTTCCATGAAGAACACAGTATGGAGTGTGAATTGCTGACTATTTCCTAGATAGGCTTTTATTACAGGTAAAACCAGAAGTAAAGATCCTAAGAGTTACTCTGGATGCTCAATGTATTATGCAGAATAATTTGGTAAAATCAATAATCTTGTAAAAACATTTTTTTGCCAATAAAGGCTGATACTGAATTTATGTCGTCATCTGCCTAACAAAAAAAAAACAGTTGATGACTGTTGCTCAAGCTGTAATTATAGGGAACCTAGGCTACAGTAATGCCCTTGATACTGGGTTAGAGAAGAAACAGTCAACCAGACTCCAGTATGTGCAAAACATAGCAACACATATTCTGATGGGTTTAAAAATGTATGATAACGCCACACCCATATTAGAAAAGTTGAATCGGTTTCCCAGAGCCTCAAGAATTTCATTTAAAACTTTGTTGTTGATGTACGGGGTGATTTATGGTGCAGCCCCTCCATATTTGAAACACAAATTGAA
The DNA here is from genome assembly GCF_901001135.1 of Rhinatrema bivittatum. Lineage (NCBI taxonomy): Eukaryota > Metazoa > Chordata > Amphibia > Gymnophiona > Rhinatrematidae > Rhinatrema > Rhinatrema bivittatum. The sequence goes on from NC_042620.1 coordinate 242,837,190, forward strand.
ATTTATTTTTTTTATCAATATGTTTATAGTTTCAACTATATCTTAATTTTACTATGTTACCAATTGTTCCATGTACATGTTATCCTATACTATTTATTCACCCTGTTCTATGTAAACCGATACGATGTGCAAACGGTTATTGGTATATAAAAGCTTTTAAATAAATAAATAAATAATATGTATATAGACCTAGAAGAACACTGTGCTCAGTCAGGCATACTTCTAACTCTTCCTGCTCCAGCTGAGGATGAATATGCATGTATAAAGAAACGGGCTTTCTTTAATGTAGCCCCGCCCTGACTAAAGAAATGAGATCTATTAGGAACTATTTGACTTTTAGGTAAAGTACAACTTGGTCTTTTAAAGCTGTTTTCCCTGGTGATAGTCTGATATCTTAAGTTGATTATAAGTATGTTCTTCTAGTTCCAAAAATTTGTATGTATTTATTATTAGTATTGCTGTAGATGTATATTTTGTTTAACATTTTTTTTGCCCGTATTTGTATTTTAGCTGGCACGTCACCGAGAGCTCTTATGAAATAAGGTGACTAACAGACATCAATAAATTAATTATTTGAAATAAAAAAAATTGAGACCTGCTAGTATACAAAACTTTGAGACCAGTGAAGGTTCTTAACCTCACAGATGGAAAACATTTTTACACAAAAAGGAACTGAATATCACAACAGTGGAGAGAAAGAAAGGAAGAGAATGAAGAGAAGTGGAGGAAGAAAAAGATAATGAAGAATAAGAAAAGACACAGGCAATACTTTGGTACCCAACAGTCTTTGCTGAGTCACTTTGTATTTGTTGTACCAGGACCCTGGTCAGAAAGAACTGTGCAATATTTTAAAATAAGGCATAATCTACATTAAACACTGTGAAAATTAAACATGGGACTGCTAACCCATTCGTTCTTTTCTTTTTTTTTGGCTTGGCAGTTTCCTCCTGCTTCTCTGGACTTCCAGCTCAATCAGAACCAGCCTCTCCTGAACTTCAATGCCATGGGCCTTCGTTTGCATCTACCCAGGGTACTACCCCTACTACCCCAACTAATCAAGCTAGATATTTCAATGGTGGGGGAGGAAGGTAAATAGAACCAAGAGCTAAGAGAAACAGATAAGTATGAGAGAAAAAATGTGTGAAGCTTGCTGGGCAGACTGGATGGGCCGTTTGGTCTTCTTCTGCCGTCATTTCTATGTTTCTATGTTTCTATATTCCCAATTTAAGCCACTCCCTTCTTCCATCGAGCCCAATCATGGGAGCACAGTCCTCAGCCAAGGTCCACAGATCAAAGACTCTGCTGAAACCTAATCTGTGCACCCTAAACAGACATTAGACATCACAATAAGTCAATGTCTGAAACTCTCATTTTGGCCCAGCAGATTCTTCTGCTCCTCTTGTCTTCTAGCTCAATCAAAACAGGCATCTGCTGGGCTACAAAGAAAGATTTGTAATTAATCAGACTCCCCCTCCCCATTTTATAACCCCCACTTCCATCTAGCCCAGTCATCACATCAACAGTCCTTGACCAGAGACCATAGGCTGTGGCTCCTTCCAGAACATTGTACAAGTGCATCCTGAATCTTTCTATTAAAATCGGACAATGTGTGATGGCTGGGATTTCCTATGACCCCCTGCCCCCCTTCACCCCCCTGCCAGGCGCTGCAAATACTGCCTCCGCAGCATCCCCAGCCCCAAGGAACAGAAGCAGGGCTCAGGACCTGAACCCTGATTTCCCACATAGCAGCACGGTTATCTGCTGCTACATGTCACCAAGCCAACCCCTCTCTGCAAATTTCTTTAAGCTGCGCTCTTACAATTCTCCTGAACTCTTGGAGACATGTTTGTACATGCTAGAGATGTCCTCCCATGAAATGTGACCGACTGGTTCATGTAGAATGTGTGACGTGGTTTGTGACTCTATAGCCAATATTGAGTCATCAAATTCATGGGGTATGAGGTCTTCTGTGACTCCCCAGCTAACCTTACATGAATTTAAAAAAAACAAAAAAACAGAGTTGCAATTGTACTTGATATGCTGTGACTTTTACTATTTGACTTGTAGTTTTAAAATATTGCACAGTACAGAGAGTGGGATGTTCTTTTAAATTCTAGGTTTTATTTTATGCTCATTCTCAACATACTAACATTTTTTACTACCAATATTAACAACATCATTAGCATTTCCTGCTAAAGCACAGCTATACCTGTTTCAGTCCTGAGAAAATCTGTATTTTGTCATTGTGCCCCAGGGAAATCCTTTGGAAAAACTAAGCTGAACATGTTGTGATTAATTTCGTTGACATAATTGATCTAACACTGTACAGTCTCCCCTTCATATCTATTTATCTGTGTTTACAGAATCATAGGACTGTACATGTAATTTGATTGGCCAAGAACAGGTGCACAGCCCCTTCACTGGTATAGCATGATGCTAGGTTTCACAACCAATACCTGGATTCTGTCAGCAAATATGGAAACAAAAATAGATCATGACATGAAATGTTAGCATAAATCCGCTCACATTAAAAACCTTTAAAACTACTTTTTGAAACACTGGAAATGAAACAATCCTGCATGTTTCAATATTTTTCTCTGAAAATTTGGTTTTCCTTGCCAACTGCTTAATTTTTAGTGAAACACCAAAAGTCTAAACTAAGCATTCACAGAGGTGTAGCGCCTTGACTGGCAAAACAGGAGCTTAAATTCGAGAACCAAGCTATCACCAAAATATGAAGAATTTATCTTAAATTCAGAGTTTAATAATAAGAGTTGACAGGTCATGCAATGAAGACTGATCCTGAGGCTGTGCTTAAAAAAGGTTTCAACAAGTTCCTGGAGGAAAAGTCCATAAACCAAGGTAGAGTTACAGAAATCCTCTGCCTATTCTTGGGATAAGCAGCTTGGACTCTGTCTACCCATTAAGATCCTGCTAGGCATTGTGACCTGGATTGGCCACTATTGGGAACAAGATACTGGACTTGATTGACCTTTGGTCTGATCCAGTATGGCGAGTTTTAGGTTCTATCACACTTCAGACTATTGTAGGGGTGTGACAGGTCTCACAACGGGAGTCAGTGGAAGCCTCCCTCACATTCATGCTCCATTATAGGGATACGTATGGAAAAAAATGTGTTTTTTTTCTTTATTTTGTTTTTTTTGTTTCATTTAGGTTTTTTTTTTAATTTTATTTCATATTTCTCATTTTAGTACACGCTAAATGAAAATGACAAAACTTGAAACCAAATTTCGTTGGATTTTTTTGTGTCATTTCAGATTGGAAATGTCATACAACGCAACAAGACATTTTGCTGATGCTTCCCTGTCATTTTAAAACAAGAGCACATCCCTACCATTTTATCTTGCTTCTATTTAAATTTCAGATCCAGACATAATTTCAGATATTTAGCCTAAACTGGAAAAGATTTTCTTTAAAAGGTTGTGCAGGATACTGTCACTTTACTGTTTCGCGATGCTTTGGGGTGAAAAAATTACTGGCCCATTCCAAACTGTTGACAGCAGAGCATGCATACGTACGATCAAGTGATAGATGCATATTATCGAATGGCGTCACTGGTTAAAATCATTCAAGTCTCCCTAATTAAATGTGCGCTGCTCCATCTCAAAAACCTTGCTATATCTGGGAAACCTGAAAAGCTAATGAGGCACTAATGCATTACTAAATCAGAAGGACACTGAAAGGGCAAGTTGCACCTTTAAATATTTCACAAGCTCTCCTGGAACCTCCTTGGATCCCGACTGAATCATTTGGCAGTAATGGAAGAATTTGTGAAGATGCAGATCCTGAAGAACAAGAAAACAATTATATGAAAAATTACTCCACTACAGCAGTAGAAGACTGAAATGCTTGTAATTTTTTTTAATGTATTTTGTTAAAAGTAGAGACTGTACTGACACAATGATCAGAAAGTAGAGACAATGTAACTGTAGATGGAGGTCAATTCATTCACCCTATGAATTAGCAAATGTTCTAAGATATGCAACCATTATCTGAACGTTTTCTGCATTCAGATCAAATCACGGAAGCTTCAAAATCTAAAGACAGGTTTGCAGTTTATGTTACATTTTAGCTATTATGAAGAGGGTCCCAGTAGCTGCACTGCTCCTGGGGGAATCTGAAACCATTCTAGATTTTATAACGCAACTACCAAAAAGATGTCAGAAGAGGCCTGTGAAGACTTATAAGTTCATGTACTACAACATCATTTTGATGGGTCCTTTAAAAAGATATCACAATCTATAAAGAGTCCAGCTGCTGTGTACAGAATCAACAATTAAGTAACAATATTCCCTTTAAGGAAAGTAAACCCACCAGGGTTAAACAGTACGTGAATGATATATGTGGCTTACCTGGGTATAAATGGTTGATTCTAGATGACTCTTGATCTTCAACAATGGCTTGGACCCATCCACCCATTTAACATCAGAATTAGCCTGCTGAGACCAAAAACATAATCATTTTTCCCTTATGCAGATTAGCTGCAAATATCTGTCAGATATCCTGCTACAATGTTGGCTGTTTTTAGCACATTTTATGATAGAAGTGCTAATATGTTTTCACTTTGTCCATCCATTTTTGACAGGGAATAGCATCAGGCAAGGAGCAGCATCAGGTAGGTGGACAATTGGAAAGCATAAGTGCTGGTGGAGAAGCTGCCAACAGCCAGAGCAGTGAAGATGGTGAGGTTCCCCAGCTCCCACCAACCAAGACAAAGGCAGATGGCATTTGCCACCAGCAGAAGTAGCAGGGCTGGTGGGGTTCCCCAGGCCCCGCCAGTTGAAGACGACAAGTTACTGCTGGGTGTTGAAGCAGTGGGGCCAGTGGGGTAATCCAGACCCTGCCAGTTGAAAAAAGGAAGGGGCAATGGTGGGGCCAAGAGAACAAGAGGAAACCCCCCACCCACTCGCACACATTTAAGCCTCCACCCACACAGCACACCCTCTGACATACACACATATATTTCCCCAAGCCCATTCCTACACACACATACCACATCCACACCATCCATCTGTACTCAACCATACCCACCTTCACACCCTACCCCCCACACACATATATACCTTCACCCACCCTCAGACACCCAGCCCCATATATGTTCACATTACACACTAACCTGCTACTACCAGAGCAAATGCAAGTCATATACACAAACCCGGAGCACTCTGGATCACACAGCTGTAGGTCATGCAGTCATAAAATGCCCTTGTAAGATGCCATGCAATTCTAAGCTTGTTTTTTCTAAAATAGTATATCATATTTTTAATGTTTCAAACAAAATTACAAATACAAACGTTAGAAGGGACACTATTTCTAGGAAAACAAAAAAATCAATTTTTAACGTTGTGATGGCTTGTCTTAATCACGGTATAGAAAACTAGATAGATAGATAAATAAATAAATAAAATACTATGGGGTAGATTTTAAAAGGTGCGTGCGGGAGTAGATTTGTTTGCGCAATCCGGTGCGAACAAATTTACTTCCGATTTTATAACATGCGCACGCTGCCGTGCACATGTTATAAAATAAAGGGTCGGCACGCGCAAGGCTGCACAAAATCGGCAGCCTGCGCGCGCCGAGCCGCGCAGCCATCCTCCGTTCCCTCCAAAGCACTCCGAAATCAGAGTGGCCTCGGAGGGAACTTTCCTTTCAGCCCCCCCCCCACCTTCCCCTCCCTTCCCCTATCTAACCCACCCCCCAGCCCTAACTAATTCCCCCCCTACCTTCATTTTACAAGTTATGCCTGCCTGAGGCAGGCGTAACTTGCACGTGCCGGTGGGCTACCGACGCGCCATGTTCTGGTCCAGAGGCCGCGGCCATGCCCCCAGAACATCCCCGATGACGTCCCGACGCGCGTCCCGGGGCTTGCTCGGCATGCGCTAGGGGTGGAAGGGGCAGCTTTTCGGGGGTTACGCGCTTATCTTACGCGCGTAACCCTTTGAAAATCTGCTCCCATGCATTGTAAAGTCAATACAATCTGCTTCCTACCCGTTTCGATTCTGCATCATTGTGACCCAGGTACCCAGCAGGAAGGTTGGCAGAGACTGGCAACGATTGCTCAGAGGTAGTAATCCTTCCTTCCTTTAACAAAGGCAGCCAAGCATAACCAACTGTAGGTATTGGAAAACAAAGTGAAAGATAGGTTAATAGGAGGATTTTCAGTAGCCTGAAGAAAAATGGTTTCTTGACATAATCTGAAAACTTTTATTGTGCCAATATAATAAATGGTATCAATAACCTTCAAAACATCTAGTTAGGCTTAAGGGAGTTCCAAAGTTCATAGTTTTATTTTCTCCAGCTGCCTCCCTAGAAAATTAATAAATTATTCCTTTTTTTTTTTTTTAGTTCTGCTTCTTGCAGAATTTGCAAGGAGATAGGCTGCCTGGTGGTGTACTGAATGAATGCTGGAGGCTGGGATCCAATTCCCAGATTTGCTTCCTGCCCATCATGCCAGCATGGCCTAGGAACACTATGAAAGCAGCGATCATTGCTGCTACTGGTCAGGTTCGGAGTGTTCCAGAGGAATCTGCGGTTTGTGACTCACCCCCGGACAAAAGAATGTCACTGCAATGGCTGATCTGTAGCATGGGAAAACTGAAATATGTGTGCGTGTGTGGGGAGGGGTCAGCCCAAGAAAATAAAAAGAACAGCTATAAAAAGAATCTGAGCGACATAGTTCAAGTTTTTAAAAATCCCTTTTACTTAGTCGCTTCTGCTATTGCAAATATAATATACAGTTAATTATTGGTGATTTGCCTGGTAATGTGTGGCCATCATATTAAATCTCTGTTACAGGCACTGTCAAACATTTAAGACAGTCTGCTGTTGTCATCCTCTCTATCTGTCACATCCTCAATCTATTGCTTTCTACTGGAGTTGTTCCTGCTGCCATCAAATATGCTGTTATCGCACCATTCCACAAAATTTCTTCATTGGACCTTTCTTGCCCTGCTAATTATCATCCCATCTCACTCCTCCCCATTATAACCAAACTTCTTGAACCTGTTGTTTACCTCCACTGACTTCTTTGTATCTCAAGCTGTCCTCGATCCACTCCAATCAGGATTTTGCCTTCTACACTCCATGGAGACAGCCCTTGCCAAACTTACCAGTGATCTCCTCATTGCCAAAGTCTGGGGCCTTTATTCTATCCTTAACCTCCTTTTGACACCATTGAGTACCATCTATGCCAGCGCTTCTCAACCGGTGTGGCACGACACACCAGTGTGTCGCCAAACACCGGCAGATGTGTCGCGTCTTCCGGTATCTCACTGCCCCGTTGTACTTTCCTTCTCCCTTTCTCCAGCCCCCGCGGGCCAATTGGAAGCCTCCTTTCTTCCTACCTCCACTGCCCAATGGGAAGCCTCCTTCATTCTGCCTGCCCCGCGCAGGCCAATCGGAAGCCTCCTCCCTTCTACCTGCCAGGGGGAGTAGGAAGAAGGGAGGAAACCTTTGATTGGCCGGTGAGGCAGGCATCAGAAAGCCCAGAGGTGGGGTGGGAGGAATAGAAGTGTTGAACTCCAATGAAGCAAGGCCACCACGAGAGCCCATTCCCGTGGTGGTGAATAGGAAAACCCGACTCCGACCAAGCAAGGCCACCACAGCCCGTGGTGGCGAAGAGGAAACCCGACCTCAACCAAGCAAGGCCGCCACAGCCTGTGGCGGCGAAGAAGAAACCAGACGCCGACCGAGGCCACCATGGGAGCCCATTCCTGTGGCAGTGAAAAAAGAAGGCCCGCCGGAGTAAAGCCGTCGGAACTGGAGTCCATCCCTGCAGTGAAGAAAGAATAGGTTTTTGGTGAGAGCTGATGTGTCTGTGTGTGCCTGGGTGAGAGCTTATGTCTGTGGGTGTGAATGGATGCATGGGTGAGAGCTTGTGTGTGTGGGTGTGAATAAAAGCCTGGGTGAGAGCTTGTGTCTGTGGGTGTGAATGGATGCATGGGTGAGAGCTTGTGTGTGTGGGTGCCTGCGTGAGAGCTTGTGGGTGTGAATGGGTGCCAGGGTGAGAGCTTGTAGGGATGAATGGATGCATGGGTGAGAGCTTATGTCTGTGGGTGTGAATGGATGCATGGGTGAGAGCTTGTGTCTGTGGGTGTGAATGGATGCATGGGTGAGAGCTTGTATGTGGGGGTGTGAATGGATGCATGGGTGAGAGCTGGTGTGTGTGGGTTTGACTGGATGCATCGGTGAGAGCTGGTGTGAATGGGTGCTTGGGTGAGAGCTGGTGTGAATGGATGCTGTTTCTGGTGAGTGCTATTGGCCTGGAAGGGAAAGGAGTAGGAGAGTTGCTGGAGAGGGTAAGTAAAGGTGGCTTTTTAAATTTATTTTTCTTGATTGACTGCTATTTTAATTATTGGGTATTATGCGATGTCTGCTGTTTTGAAATATTTTATTGATATTTGGACATGTTTTAATAATTTTTATGAGTTTTTAATTGTTGGATATTATTCTGTTCAGCAGCTGTTTTGTAACATTTTTAGTATAGCTTTACAATGATTTCTGTGTGGGGCTCTATAGCAGCTTGGCTTATTCTGTTTTCCCAATAGGAAATGTATTAGTGTTTAGGGCCTGGTTTAATATTTGTAGTGTTGCCTTTTCATAGAGAAAACTGTTACTGTTTGAGTGTGTTCCATAATACAGGTGTAACTTTGTGTGGGTTAGTTTGTGTGCATTATTGCAAATCCTGAGAGTCTGTTAGGTGCTATATTTCTCTTTCCATTTCTCCAGGTTCGCACTGCATGCAGAGTGGCTTTTTTTGTTTTCCATTCCAGTTTCTGTCTCCATATTTATAATTTGTGGTTTTTCTGTACTTGGTGAAGGGTGTGTGACCAGGGGTGGATTGGCCTATCGGGGGATCGGGCTTCCCCCGGTGGGCCGGTCTAGCTGGTCACGTGGTCTCAACCTTGTGGCTCTTCCTCAGCCCAGCCTTAGCACCTCCCAGCCAGCCCCCACCGGAGACTGCCTGGGAGGTGCTCCCAGCCAGCTTGAGGCTGGGCGCCTCCCAGCCAGGCGCCCAGGCAGCTGGGCGCCTCCCAGCCGCTTGAGGCTGGCTGGGAGGCGCCCATCTTCTTTTCTTCGGCCCCCGCCGGCCTCGATTTTAATTTCTTCAGCCCCCACCGGAGACCAAGCCGGAGGGCCGAAGAAATTAAAATCGAGGCCGGTGGGGGCCGAAGAAATTAAAATCGAGGCCGGCGGGGGCCAAAGAAGTGAACACCGGTGCTGCTAACCGCCGTCGGAGACCAGCTGTTCAGCTGGGGGCCTTAGATCGGAAGGATGCTTCTGTGTGTATGTGAGAAAGGAACGGTGCTTGTGTGTGTATATGTGTAAATGTGAGAAAGGAATGGTGCTTCTGTGTGTGTGTGTGTGTGTGTGTGTGTTATGTATGTGAGAAAGGAATCTGCCAGTTTAAAAGAAAATGAAATGTGATAATACATATACCTCAACTTTTGTGCTGTAGCGCAACTTTTGAAAAGTTGGATGAAAGATGAAATTACTGAATTTTAAGCATCCCTCTTCTGGAAAATAAAATTTAGCAAAGTGGGTAGAGACAAATACTAAAGCAAAAAAAAAAATTAAACTATTTAAAATGTTCATCTCAGCAAAATCACAAATTTAAGATACTGATGCCAGATGGGGTTTGGGTTTTTTTTTTAAAGCATAATTTAAGCATGAAGACTAGACTAGTTCCAATCTGCAATGGTTTTGCTATTTTTTTTCTAAGCCTTTAGAAAATGTATATTTTTAAATGACTAAGACTGGAATCTTCCCATTTAAAAGGGAAGTTGACTAAGGATGTCTTTCGGTTCCATATCTCCCACTTGAATAATCATATGACTGATAGTTTGAAGAAAGACACTTGCTTTATTGCCTGAAAGCGGAAAACAAGAGAAGCTGTACGGTGTGAGTAGCTGTCCCTTGGGAGGACAGAACCTGAAGGAAGGGTGTCATTTCGCCTTCTGATAGGAATGTGGTTTTCTTATTTAATGGTTGGGATCATCACTTTCACTTTTAGTAAAAGTGAAAAATGCTGCAAGGCCGAAAGCAAGGTGCTTCTGTGAGAGTGTAATGTGTATGTGAGACAGGGAGAGTGCTTCTGTGTGACAATGTGTGTGTGCAAGAGAGACGGAGCATGTTTTTGGCTGGCTTCTGGCTGTGAGAGAGGGCATGTGTGTGATTGAGCCTGTTTGTAAGTGAGATAGAACATGTGTGTGATTGAGAGCTTGTGTGTAAGTGAAATAGAGAGAGCATGTGTGTGATTGACATCCTGTGTGTAAGAGGGAACGAGAGCATTGTGTGATTGAGAGAGACTGGCCAGAGAGGTGACATGTGTATGTGTGAGACTGATCAGGGAGATGACTGGTATGTGTGTGCTTGTATGTGTGTGTGTGAGTGTGTGTGAGAGAGAGAGAGAGAGAGACTGGTTGGGGAGATGATTGGTGTATGAGAGACAGAAACTGGTCTTGAGGGTATGACTGGTATGTGTGTGTGTGTGTGTGTGTGTGTGTGTCTGTGTGTGTGAGAGAGAGAGAAGAGATTGGTTGTGGTCCCTAAGGAAGAGGACCATGAGGACAGCTTCAGCAGCTACTGCTGTTTCTGGTGTGGCCTGCAAGGGAAAGGAGTAGGAGAACTGCTGGAGAGGGTAAGTAAAGGTGGCTTTTTAAGTTCATTTTCTTGATTGACTACCATTTTAATTATTGGGTAGTATGTGATGTGTCTGCTGTTTGAAATATTTTATTGGTGTTTGGTAAAGGTTTCAAAATTTGCTTGAGTCTTTAATTATTGGATATTCTATTCATCAGCTGTTTTGAAATTATTTTAATAGTATGATTTTATAATTATGATTCATGATTTATATATCTTGATTTTATTGATTGTTTCATGAGGAATGGTGACATTTTTGTTTTTCCATTGTTGCACTGTATAGAGTCTGGCATGATACGTTTTACAGTTTAGTTTTTGCCTGCATATTTCTATTTATACTTTATGTGGCTTTATTCTGTATTTGGTGAGAGTTTGTGTTCTGCATGCAAAAACTGAGATGAAGCATTCTTTTAGCATGGTGTTTCTCTGTAGGGATCTGTAGTAGTTTGGCCTGTTCTGTTTTCCTGATAGGAGGTATATTGATATTTTAGATTCTGGTGTAATATTTGTGGTATTCTTTTTCATAGGTGAGGTTGTTATTCTTTGAGTTTTGGCAAATAGTACTGTGTTGATACGGGAGGACCATGCCGAAATATAGGGGTGTGTACATATATATGTAAATTATATATGTAAATTATATTGTATATGTAATTGGGTACCCATGGGCCAGTATAGAGAAAAATCCCCTGGGCCACTATTTTCCCTCAATCCGCCCCTGTGTGTGACCGAGGTGAGGTATTTTACTAGTATGTAGGCATTTGTATCAATATTATTTCTTGTGTTTTCTTAATAGGATATGCATTAGTGGTAAATTACTGTCTTTTCATAAGGAAGGCTATTGTGCCTGGTAGTAAAAGGAGTTTGTTTTGCTTTTACTGAGATATCATCAGAACCAGAATATCTTTTTTGTATGGCGAGTTGTACTGGGTAATGCCCTAGATCTGCTCTGCACTCATTGCTGGGGGTTGAGGGGATTCCTGTGGATGCAGCGTGCATGTTTACATTTAGCCCTGTGATGGTCACATGTTCAGTGTGACACACATGTGAAAACCATCTGTCAGGAGTGTCCTGGCCAAAAAAAGGTTGAGAACCACTGATCTATGCTATCACAGAGTTATTTTGAATATGGAGTCAGTGAGAAAAAGAGGACCTTTGAAGGAAATGAAATTTTGGTCACCAGCCAGTGAAAAACAACTGGATTCCCATTCCAGTCCTGCAACTTTTTACCACTGGGTAAATGCGCTAAATTGCAAACGACAACACAGAAGAGAGGACACATACCTGCCGTTTCAACGGTGTCATGCTTTTTAGCAGTGCCCTTCGTGTTGATGTCACAGCTGACGTGGTAGAAGGTGAATAGCAAATGGTGCTTCTGATGCAGGTGAATGGGAAGTTCCACCTTCACCTGGAATAGCAGAACACCATGTGGACAAGAGGTAAGAGTTGCATTACACCTTCAAACATGAAAGTCATCCTTGCACACGACACCATGATGCAACAGCTTTCACCTCGAAAAGCTACTTTACTGTCGACAAGTGAATGAAAGATTTATGTGAGGTTAAGATTATTTTGCATTTTAAGTTCTTAAATTATGAAGACTTATAAAAGATAGGCGAGTGGCCAGTAGCTAGGAATGAAGCCTGGACCATCAGCTGTAATGCTTAAAAGTTTCCAGCTTGTGCTAATTCAACCCCTTCATGTGTTGTGTTTTGTTTTGTTTTTAAAAAGTAAAAGAATATGTAATATCTTTCAAGTTTAACTTTTACACCTGATGAAGGACACTTTACAGAGGTTAGAAGCACGTTACAAAATTTGTGTGTGTGTATATATATATGTATAAAAGCTTTATCAGTATAAAGGTTGGCCCCTGTCGCCTACCATGGTCACTGGAAATACACCGCCATGACACAGCTGCAAATCCCACAATTTCAAGGTTCTCTGCAATTTTCTGACTTCTTTGCATTTTCTTTTTTTTTTTTGAGCCAGCGGTTTCCTCCTGCCCTTTCTACTTCTAGCTCAAACGGAACCAGGGCTGGCCTCTGGCACCATGAGCCCTTATTGACTAACTACCCAGGGATTCTTTTCCTTTCTTAATATCCTTTTCTAACTTACGTTTTGTCCAGTCATTGCAAAGACAATCCTTGGCCCTGGGCCAGGCACCAGAGAGCCTACCAGGACCCTACAATCACAGGCCATAAATCTGGCCAATAGGTGTTGTCTTTAAGCAATGACCATGGCTCCCCGCCACCCTGGGGCCCTGGCCTCCATAGCATCCCTAGCCTCAGTCTACCCGGAGAACAGAAAACCCAACCCAGGCATCAAACTGGGTTCTGCACAGCACTTAGGACCTGAGCCACTAGGCCAGCCCTGCATTTTCCAGTTCTTTTAACGTTTTCCTTGAAGAGCAGCACTCTTTGCAGGCAGCGATAGCTTCCAAAGAACCAACAGAGAGATAAAGAGATTGCTGGACATGGGGCTTTTAAGAGTTCGTGAAGAAAGGAGCTGTCGTATGATGCCCCAATTTAAGGTCTCACAGCCTAGCAAGAATTCAGGTTGTTTGTTTAATTCCTTAATCAAATTTGCGTTGTTTTTGGAAGTATTACACAGAAAGATTTAAAAGGTAGGCACGTATGCAGTGCGTATTGTGTGCCAAGTCTTTGAAAAGGCAACTCTGGATGACTGCAATGCTGATGACACAGGCAGCTGAGATTCACGAGTGTGTGCCCAGGTCCGGAGCAGCCGGGAGGCCCCCAGCACTCTCAATACAGTGACCAGAGCACAAGCCCAAGGTAAGTTAGATGATCCCAAAGAGAAGCAGACTTTGTTTTGTTAATGCACAATTCGGTAATTAAAGGGAATGTTTTTAAAACATTATGTTTCACGAGCCTACACTGCTAGTGACGGTTCTATTTGTCATCGGCCCCCCCGATGAAGCCGTCAGTGGTGAAACATGGTTCCATGTAGGAGGTTCGCATTAATGAAAGAGTCTAATGGAAGCCTGCACCAGTAGAAGAACTGCCGATAAGTTTTCGGTCATTTTATGGAGCTCATAGTTACATACTACAATCGCAAGCAAGGCTGCACTTTTAACTTTGTATTGCCATTTTTGGTTCTGTGATGACACTTGTTGGGGCTTTAGTTTGATTATGGAATATGCAATAATTAAACAACATAGACTAGCATTGCCTTGTGACAGTAGTAGTGTTAGCCTATGTTTGAGCATATCCAGGTTAATGTACGCAATCGAACATATACAAGAAAAGTATGATATGAGATGTGATTAAGTCCAACATAAGTTAGTATTATACTGAGGAATCCTGACATAGTAGAATTGCTTTTGTCTTAATTTGAGTAGGATTCTTCTCCTTTGGACCCTTTTCTTATATGGATACTGTTGTTGCCCACAGAACAGTGAAATTAATATTTAGTCTATTATTGTATAGTTCATGAAAGACATTCAAAGCATTAATAAATATTAGGAAGGCTTTCAAAGGTCATGATTTATTGTAAACCTTTGAACTTCTTAGACTAGGGGCTTTTCCTTGGTTTTTGCTGCCTGGCATGGAAAATTAGCGGGGAAGTGCTACACTACACAGTAGGCTGGACAGCTGGCTCCTGATATGGTGCAGATCATAGTCCTCACAATTCATACAAGAAAATGAATTACACATAACTTCTGGCGGGGGGGATGATCCCCTTCAAAAAATTAAAATGCTTTCACAGAACTTCTGCAGTGATTTCTTTCTTTCTCTGTCTTTTTACCTCATCATAGAACTCCGGACTTTGGTTATGATGCAAGACGATGGCATAGGCATTGGTGGCAAAAAGGGCTCCTCCAGGTTTCCCATAAATACACTGGAATAAAAAGGAAGGGCATGTTAGTCCCAACATGAGGAGCTTAACTCAGCTGGAGAGCATCACATGCAGATTCTTTCCATTCAGGGATTTAATGGACAATGCCACAGCCGCCGCAACTGCTGCTGAATCGTCCCCTTGCCATGGAATTGAAGCCGACGGCCTTCCCGCTGCCTAACCCAGCTTCTTGTGGTTGTTAACACACATCCACCCACCTGCCTCACTACCGACAGCCTGCCGCTTCCTCCCACCCAGCTGCCTCCACCCCTACTTTTCCCCTGTGACATCCACCCCCCACCCTGCCAGGCTCCTGCCAGCACTTTTGCCTCCCGTTTGGCCCCCTGCCAGCACGGTTTTTGTTTTAACCTCCCACCTCCCACCTCCCTGCCCCCTCCCCCACCGGGTCTCGCCTGCTCTTTCCTCTGCTTTGCGCCTGCGGGCAGATCCTGCTGATACCATTTCACAACCCAACCCCATCCACAGCAACTCCAGTCTGACAGCAAAACTTAAGTCCAGCAGTGCGATGTGCGGCCGGGTTGGGGGAGGGGGTGAGAGAGAGGCATGGCCACTAGACAAATTGGCAAAGCAGGAAAGGAGAGTTCAAGGAGGGAAGAAGATGGCAGTGAAGGTGAAGAGAGATGATAGGAAGGGAACAAAGAGAGGAGAGAAGGATACACTGGGAGAGGCTGGTTGGAAGGGAGAAGTGCATTGATTGTCAATTACTTCTGGTTTTTATTGCAGTGCACTTAGATGGTTTGCTATCTCAGTAGCAGTTTTTATGTTTCTTTGGCTCTGGATTGTGTTGTTATTTGACTACATGCCATGTTTATTGCTAGTGATTATTTGTTATTTTATGAATGTTTTTATTGTAACCTGAGGAGGCTGTAAGGACCTAAATAAATAAATAGAAGATAGACTTGGGGAAGAGTCAGGTGAGATGAAAAAGGCCCCTCATAGACAGAAATATAGGTGGTGATGAAAGTAGATCTGACAAAAAAGGTATAGAAGGGGAGGGAAAAAGGAAGTGGGAGAAAATAAGGAAGGAAAACTAAATTAAAACAAAGTGAGAAAGAAGAAGAAACATGAAAAAAACGAAATTCAGAAACTAAAGTGGGAAAATATCACATTATTCAAAAGAAAAATTTTAGAAATGAAATATTTTCCAATACCAATTGAATTTGCTGTGTATGTTAAGTAATGCACAACTATATGCAGACGTGCAGTACAGTCTCCAATACTGTGCCACAGATTTCTCTAACTCTTATCACAGAACCTACTCGGGAGATATTGCGTAGGACTGGCTGCCTAGCTTCCATTCAAAGAAGACTGCGCTGCCTGAGGCAACTGTTACAGGAAATGCACTTTGAATTGTTTTGGAATTGTATCAAGTATTGTAACCTAATGAATGAAAAGCTCAAGGACCAAAAGTTATCACATAAGGCTGAAAGGAGGAACACTCAAAGGAATGTGAGAAAATACTTTTTCCTAGCCTGCAGCCAGATGGACTCCGGACCAATGGGTTTATGCTCCCCTGCCAACGGATGGAGACGGTGCCTGGTTTCAAAGCTGACATCACCCTAGATACACCCCTGCAGTGACCTCAGCCCTTCAGCATTTTTCCACCTCCAGCAGAGGCGGACATGCTTTTCCTATGGGGATCGCTGTACCCTTTGGAAGAAGAAATCCTACTTATAAACTGGAGAAAAGATGAGGCCCCGCTCTCCTGCGGTGATACCTAAAGGTCTCTCCCCCAGTTGAGAATTCCAGAGGTGGGCCTTGGTCCGGTAGCTGGTTCCCAGCGTGGACTTTGCTGCTGGTGCAGGGTGCAGGAAGCCGAGCGCGGCAGTGACGGCCAAAGCCCTCTCCCCCAGCAGCCGGAGATCGTCTCTGTATTCGGCCGGTAAACGCTGAGCCTAGGTAAGTAAAATTAAAAAAAAAAAAAAGAGAAGAGAAGAGGATTTCCTTCCGATTCAGAGACGTTGGAGGGGTTTCGGTAGGACTTCCTCCAGCGCGCTGTACCATCATTGTTCCCGATCCCGTTGGGGTAAGAGGAAGAGGGCTTCCAAGCAGGTTGAGCAGCCCCCCCGGTGGGCTAGGCCCCGCTTTAAGCTTTGTCGGCACACTGCGTGGTAGGCTGTGGCAGCGCCATCTTGCGTACGTTTTTGTGCTTGTATTGCCCACCATAGAGCTTCGGTACGCGCCGTGTGTGTTGGCTCTGTGCATGCACTATGCGCATAACGCCGCACACAGGCTGTGTGCATAATGTCGCGCGCGTACATACACACACAACTTACTAGGTGCAGAATACAAATTAAGCCGGGTGCACGGGCTGTGCGTGCACCTTGCTGTGGCCCACGTATGCACCCGAAATCTGTGCCCATAAAATTTTAAGCACAAGCTGTCTGAACATGCAGATACCATCACCATTGGCTCCGGCAGCAAAGAAACATAAGCACCTTTCTCTCTGCGCTACTTGTTATATTAGGTCTGCCCAGTCTGACCTGGATTCTTGCTTATATCAGCACTGTGAGGAATCCCAGGGAGAGTTGGCCTCACCGGACTTTGCTAAGCCCAGCTCCTCCCATTCAGAGGATGGGCAGCCACAGCCTTAACTGGAAGTACCCTGGCTCTGAGTAACCCTGGGACTGGGTCATCCATGGGAGAGGGAAATTTAGCGGCACCTACCCCAGTACCTCCTGGGCTAGGCATGGACCCAGCCACCTTCTCCTGGGTGGAATTCTTTCAAGGCCTTCATGAGGTAGCAGACTACTCCTTCATGCAGGCGTAGTCTGCTACCTCACTTGCCCCTACCAGACGGAAACTCAGCTGGTAAGCCCTTCCTCTCCCAGTCCTATCAGCAGACCTCAAGGAATGCCTCGACTCACCAAAGGTATCCCTGGCATGGACCCAGACGGCACAGTTTAGAACCGTATCAGACCATGTTACAGTTTTTCCATAGAGATGAATTGCCAGCCCTGGTTTCCCAGGGCCCTGAAGGTGCTGGGAGTTCCTGGGGTGGACTCTATGACGGAACGAAAGAAGAATCCCATTCTGATTTCCCTATGGAAAGCCTCTTGCTACTTTCCAGTACTGGAAGCCATCCAGGAGTTGATTGACCTGGAATGGGATGCCCCAGATGCAAGTTTTAAAGGTGGACGAGCATTAGAAGCTCTAAACCCACTGAGTCCAGCAGCGAGAGAATGTTTGTGTTTCCCTAAAGTGGATGCACTGGTCTGTGCCATCTCTAAGTGAACAACTATCCCAGTGGAGGAAGGAGCGGCCTTAAGGGATGCACACGATAGGTGGATGGGGTCCATCCTTAAACAGGCCTTGGGTGGTGGATGACTTGGGGGTGAATTTCAGAGCAGTTATGGAACCCGCCGCCGCCTTTTTAGCTGATGCAGGCTCAAACCCAGTCCATACCTTGGCCAAAGCAGTGGCCTTAGTGGTGGCAGCCAGAAGACAGCTATGGCTGCGGAATTTGTCTGCAGATGCAACCTAAAAGGTAAATCTCACAAAGATGCCCTTTAAAGGATCACTCCTCTTCAGAAGCAAATTGGAAACGCTGGCCAGTAAATGGGGCGAATCTCCAGTACCCGGTTATCAGAAGATAAGAGAAAGCAGTTAGAGCTCCCCTTGCCCATGAGGGGTTGATCCAGGGGCTCCCAAACTCTTTCACCCCCTACAGAAACTTGACATTTCAGAGGTCTCGGTTCTTTGGGAGGTCTCAGTCCTTTTGGAGTCGGCAGAGGGTCAGGCTCGGGTTTAGGTTCGTCCCAAACCCCCAAATGAATTTTTGCCGACCCATCCTCGGAACTAGGAGATAGGAGGTTGACTCCCTCTTCTACCAAATGATGGGTTGAGATCACTTTAGACAAATGGATACTGGAGGTCATACGAGAAGGATATGCACTGGAATTTCGCAGCACTCTTCGGAACATATTCATGATATCTCCTTGCCACTCCCAGCACAAGAAGCAAGCAGTGGAGACTATCCTGTTAAGGCTCCTCAGGCTATAATCCCAGTACCTGCACCCAGTAAAATATGGGGCATTATTCCATCTATTTCATCGTATCCAAGAAGGAAGGTGCTTATCGCCCCATTCCTGGACCTCAAGAGCATCAACTGACATTTATGAGTAAATCATTTTCGCATGGAAACCCTACACGCCGTTATAATGGCCGTAAAATCAGGAGAGTTCTTAACCTTCCTGGACCTTTCCAAGGCCTACCTACATATTCTAATCCAGCAAAAACATTGATGTTTCCTACGCTTTGCAGTACTAGGTCGCCATTATCAGTTCCGGGCACTGCCCTTTGGCCTGACCACCGCCCCAGAACATTTTCCAAGATTATGGTGGTAACAGCAGCACTGAGAAAAGAGAGTCTCTAGATGATCAACAGGGTGATCTCCTTGCTTCAGGAACTCAGTTGGGTTGCAAACCTGGACAAAAGCAGTCTCAAACCCTCCCAGTCCTTGGAATATCTGGGAGTCTGGTTTGACACCAAGCAGGGCAGGGTCTTCCTCCCGACCATGCAGATAAGGAAGTTGTTGTCCCAAGTATGAAATCAGCTTCTTTAAATCATCACAGCTTCAAGTATGCCTAATATACCCCCCCCCCTCCCCCGGTCTCCTTGAATGTAACGCCTCCCCCCTCATTGAATTTATCGCAGAAAACATAGATTTCGACATACCAACCATTATACTCGGCGGCTTCAACCTCCACGTAGACACCCACCCCCTAACTCCCCCATGTGAAGCCTTTATCTCCTCCCTTGATGCTATGGGTTTTACGCAAATTATAAACCACCCTACCCATAAAGCAGGCCACACACTAGACCTTATCTTTACGAATGCGAGTATTCTCACCACTGAAACCCCACCCTGCTCCCCTGTCCCCTGGTCGGACCACACACTTATTAATACCATCCTCACTACAAAGAAAACATCATCCACCCCTCCCCCACACAACCAATCATCCAATTCCGAAAAACATGTACCAGAGAGGACCTAATCTCCTCCTGCACCGACATCATTGGCACAATTGACTTAACAAACACTGAATCAGCACTTTCCTCCTGGAACAACATCACTAAAGACATTGCCGACAAAATCTGCCAGCTTACAACAAAAATAATAAACCCCTCCCACAATAACAATAAAGCATGGTACTCACCTGAATTTAAAAAACTTAAATGTGACTTAAGAAACAAAGAAAGAAAATGGCGAAAACATCCTTCACCCACTCTGCTTGCCTCATATAAATCCTCCATGCATGCCTACAGGCTTACCATCCTCAAAACAAAATGTGACTTATACGCCCTTAAAATTCACGACTATCAATTTAATGCCAAAACCCTCTTCTCACTTATATCTGACCTTACCAAAACCTCCCCCACACCCAGATCAGACTCTGACTCCAAAAGCAAATGTGATGACCTTGCCCGTTTCTTCAATAACAAAGTCTCCAAGCTCATGGTAAATTTTCCCCCTGACACATCCCACGCCAATGTCCCCCCCATAAACACCATGGCCAGCCTTGACTGCCTTGAAACCACATCATCAACTGAAATAGAATCCCTCTTAAAGAAAATTAAACCCATATCTCACCCATCTGACACCATCCCGACCAAACTCCTACTAACCATCCTCAACCTAATAGCCAAATCCCTGTCTGAGATCATCAACTGCTCCCTCACCCTTGGTAATGTCCCAACCACTCTAAAGCAAGCAATTGTTAAACCCATCCTAAAGAAACCCAATCTCGACCCTACAGAACTCTCCAACTTTTGTCCAATCTCAAACTTCCTTTCCCAGCCAAAATCACTGAAAAAGTAGTCAACCTCAGTCTCTCCGAATACTTGGAAAAACACAAAATTATATCCCCGTCTCAATTTGGCTTCTGTAAATTCTTCAGCATGGAAACTCTCCTAATATCCCTCACCGACATCGTACTCAAAAGTATGGACAATGGGCATTCCTACCTCTTAGCAATGCTCAACATCTCATCTGCATTCGACACCATCAGCCATAAAATTCTATTAAACCAACTCATGGACATTGGCATAGCTGGAACTGCATTCCACTGGTCTTAATCTTACCTTGAAAACAGACACTACAAGGTTAAACTCGGTAATAGTGAATCTGACCCTATCAACTTAACCCAAGGTGTACCCCAAGGCTCCTCACTATCTTCTATCCTTTTCAACATCTACATGTTACCCCATGCCAACTCCTATCGGACCTAAGCCTCACCCATTTCATATACGCGGGCGACATCTAAATCCTTATCCCCATCACTGACTCCTTGTCCAAATCATTAAAGATCTTGCGCTTAACCCCGCCAAAACAGAACTCCTCATCATTTCTCACAATCCACCCACCATCACCCCCATACTTTCCAACACCTCGACCCCTCTACACCCATCTCACAACATGTACAAAATCTAGGCGTTACCATCAACAGCCAATTAAACTTAGAAACATTCATAAAATCCACCATGAAGGAAAGCTATTTCAAACTTCATGTCTTAAAGAAACTTAGACCTCTCCTATATTTCAATGGCTTTCGCACTGTCCTTCAGGCCATAATTTTCTCCAAAATTGACTATTGTAATTCCCCCCTTCTAGGCCTCCCCACCTCCCCACCTCCCCCATCAAACCCCTCCAAATGTTACAGAATGCTGCATCTAGAATCCTCACCAATACACGCAGGGAAGATCACATTACACCAATCCTAAGAGACCTCCATTGGCTCCCTATCTCCTTCAGAATTTTCTACAAGAGCCTCTCCCTTATACACAAGACTCTATACAACCAGAACATCCAATGGTAAATGACTCTCTCCACTTTCAAACATCCAACAGACTCACCAGATCTGCCTATAAAGGAACCCTTCACATACCCTCTCCTAAACTCACACACCTCTCCTCCACAAGAGATCGAGCATTTTCGATAGCAGGTCCCTCAAACTGGAACATAATGCCTCCTGACCTCCACATGGAACTTTGTACACACAAATTTAAAAAAAAAAATTAAAAACATGGCTCTTCAAACAGGCCTTCACCTAATGCCCCTTACCATCTCTTGCTTCCTCCCATCCACCTCACTTTTCATATCCCTATTCTCTTGATCCTTTTCCCCTTCCCACCCTCCCCCCTCTACATTGATATTTCCCCCTCCCTGCCTCCTCCGCCCCCCAAACTTTAATCCTCTTTAATTGTTAACCCCTTTGAGTTCTTCAAATGTTAATTTTTAATTTCTTCTATTGAATCCCTGATATCATTCTTGTTTATTTATTAATATGTTCATAGTTTGTACCATATCTTAATTTTACTATGTTACCAAATGTTCCATGTAAATGTTATCATATATCATTTAATCACCCTGTTCCATGTAAACTGATACGATGTGCAAACGGTTATCGGTATATAAAAGCCTTTAAATAAATAAAAATAAAATACGTCAGCTGATGAACATGATACGTCCGACTATGTGGAGCTATCTTAAAGTCCTTGGTTTGATGGCGGCATCCCTGAAAGTAGTGCCATAGATGAGGGCATACATACGACCACTTAAATACTGCCTGCTGTCACATTGGAACCCGCAGTCTCAAGACTATTCGATTTACCTCCACTTACCGATGGAAGTGTGCTCTCAGCTCCAATGGTGGCTGGAGGAAGCTCATCTGGGCAGGGGTGTATCCCTGTCCCCTCCAAACTGGCTGATCCTCAAGACAAGACGCGAGCCTCCGGGGCTGGGGAGCTCACTGACAGGAACTGATGGCCCAGGAGCATTGGACCAAGGAAAAGGCCCTCTGGAAGTCAGATTGGCATGTCTACAATTCAGCCACATACTCAAGGGTCAAGAGGTCCATGTAATGTTGGACAAAACAACAATGGTAGCCTTCATCAACCGCCAGGGTGGAACCAAAAGCCAGCAAGTGTCACAGGAGATAGATCTCCTTATGGAATGGACAAAAATACATTTACAGATGATCTCAGCCTCCCATTTCACAGGAAAAGACATTATCAGAGCAGACTTTGTAAGCAGGGAGAATCTGGATTCAGGAGAGTGGGTGCTGTAGCGAAAGCCTTCAGCTGGTAGTAGATTGCTGGGGTCTCCCGTCCATCGACCTGCTGGCCACATCTCACAATGTGAAGGTTAACTGATTCTTCAGTTGCAGAAGAGATCAGCTGACCCTGGAGATCGATGCTTTCATTAAGACCTTGCTGGAAGAGGAGCTGCTATACAACTTCCCTCCATGGCCCCTCCTAGGCAGGGTCATTCGCAGAATCAAGTGCCACAGGGGATTAGTCCTACTAGTAACTCCAGATTGGCCCAGGCATCCTTGGTATGCGGACATGCGGAGACTCCTGGAGGAGACCCCCCTGTACCTCCCATCGCAAAGGGACCTGCTACAGCAGGGACCGGTCCTTTACGAGGATCCAACTTGATTCTGTCTTATGGCTTGGCCCTTGAGAGGGCTCGCCTGATGAAGCAAGGCTATTCAGTGGCAGTAATTGCCACCTTACTCCACATGCGGAAGTTCTCTACATCCCTAGTGTATGTGCAGGTCTGGAGAGTATTTGAGGCCTGTTGTGAGGAACGCAATGTTTCCCCTCGCATGGTTAGAATCCCACTAATTCTGGAATTTTTGCAGGACAGCTTGAATAAAGGTTTGATCCTTAACTCCTTGAAGGTCCAGGTAGCGGTTAGGTCCAGGTAGCCATTCTCTCCTGTTTCAGGGGCGAGGTGAACGGAACCCGTCTGTCGGCTCATCTAGACATGGCCCGTTTTCTGAACGGGGTGAAGCATCTCCGGCCATTCCTATGGTGGCCAGTTCCCTTGTGGAATCTTAATCTAGTACTGGAGTTTTTGGCAGGGCTCTCCTTTCAGCCACTGTGCAGTCTTTCCTTGCATTTATTAACCCTGAAAACGGTGTTCCTGGTGGCTATTTGCTCGGTATGTCGCATCTCTGAACTACAGGCATTGCCATGTCGGGAACCATTCTTCCGGATGACTCCAGGAGTGTTACAGCTTCGTACCGTTCCATCCTTCTTGCCCAAGGTAGACTTGGAGTTTCATTTGAATCAGTCCATTTCATTGTCATCCCTAGATAAGCACAAGGATGTGGAAGAATGCCGCCTCCTCCACCATTTGAATGTTAGTTTTTTTCTGTAGTATGTCCACAGTGATTTTTGAAGAGAATGCTTAAGGACTGAGGTCACTGCAGGGGTGTATCTAGGGTGATGTCAGCTTTGAAACCTGACTCTGTCTCCATCTGCTGGCAGAGGAGCATAAACCCATTGGTCCTGAGTCCATCTGTCTATATTAAGGAAAACAAAATTAACAAGTAAGTAATTTCTCCATTTCACCGAGAGGGTGATGGATACCCAGAACAGACTTCCAGAAGAGGTTGAGAAGCCAAAACAATAGCGGAATTCAACCATGTATATAATGAAGACAAAGCGACTTTAGTGGCAGAGGAATGGGAAGACCATAGATAGACCATAGATAAGAGTAAGACCTACAAAATATAGTAGGCACAAACGGGTACAATGGGTAGAAAAAGTGATCTTTATCTGCCAACATCTTCAATGTTCTGACAAGGGATAAGAATATTGAACTGAGTACGGTATATTAGGGATGTGCATTCATTTCGAACAAATTTGTAATCTGAACCAAAATGGTCCATTTTCATATTGGTTCAGAGTGCCCAAAACAAATGAGTCATCCCTAAGAAAACCCTGAAAATTTTTGGATGTTTTTGCATTATTAGAAAATAGCCCTATTCCCCATGAAAACAAAACAAGAAATGCAGTGCCCACCACACACTGTGTTCAAGCCTATCCAGCAGGGCTGAGCCAAGCCCAGCTGGGGCTTCCCCAGGGTCCTCCAACATTCCACCCCTTGTCAATATGATGGGCCAAGGACTACCTGACTGGACAGAGTCAAGTGCCTCCAGGGCCTCCCGGACCATACCAAACCCCTTCCTTACCCCCTCCCCTAAAAGATCAGCTAGAGCCACAGACCTCCCCGGTTCCCACTTACCCCTTCCATAGGGGTCCCAAATATGGTACAATAATTGGGCAGGAGTGATCTCCATTTGCTCCTACCCCATCAGGATCCTTTTAAAAATGGCATCGGCAAAGTTAAAATAACTATGGTCTCAGAGCTAGTCAGTTCCATTAATTCCCCTTTCTCATACCAGGACTGGTGCCCCCATGGAAGTGGTAAGTGGGGACCAGAGAGGTCCTCAGCCCTGGCTGATTAATTGGGGGAGGAAGACTAGGGAGGTTGAGGGGTCTTGAGTTGCCTCATTTCACCTTTGGGTTTTTTTTTTTTTTTTAATGTTTATTTCAGTTTGGCAAATGAACCAAACTGTCATAAACAGTAAACAAAAAAAAAAACAGAAACGAAAATATTGGGATTGTACATCCTTACTGTATATAAATTCCACACATAGTAATCTGGACGTGATATTACTCTTCTCTATTCTGACCCCAATATTATTCTACTGTTGGGTAAAGCATCTTATCTTGTCATACTAAAATTAACGATAAGTGTAACTATAAGCAAACCTTTAAAGGATGCGCATCATTTTCATCCGAATCTCTAAATTCAACACAAACGGCAAGATTCCTTGCCTGGGAAGAGACAGTGCGAGGAAATATGTTACAGACATGTTTAAAATTCATTTTGCATTTTCCGAAAACATTTTATGCAGAATCTCTTACCTTGGCAAATGTTTTCTGACTGTCGTACTTTAAATGCAGGGGGTACACATACAGGTGATTTTTGTAAATCGTGAAAGGGTAGCAGTATTTTGTAACTTCCGGGACAAATTCTTCAATTTCAGCAGCAATCCTCTTGCAGTCCTTTTCAAAAGGCTTGACGGGGATATGTGAAGATGTGACACAGTCTGAGGAGGAACCATAAATTCATACATACGCATGCCTCACAACAGAGGTGCTGCTGGTTGAAATATTTACAACCATGCATTTGCAGAAACGTTGATGCTGTGTCAAACTCTAGGCCTCAACTGTGCAGAGTGACTGCAAGAAGCTTCCAAGAAGAGGAGGCGAGGTCAACCAATATGAATCTGCAGGAAAACTCAAAACCTACTTTAAAGCAGGGGAACTGGGCAGACTGGGTGGACCACATGGTCTTTGCCAAGTAACTACTCTTTAAGGGTGTGCAGTGAAAAAAAAGATTTGTTTCATTTTTCGTTTTTTTGTTGTTGTTTTCATTTTGTTTTGTTTTTAGCATGTACTAAAATTTAGTCCGTGCAAAACATTTCAGCGTGCACTAATTGCGTTAGTATGCACTGAAGGAAACAAAATGAAGCAAACAAAAGCACTCTTTAAGGCCTGATTCATTAAGCTGTTTTCTCCATACACACCAAACTGAAGAAAAGCCTCAATCGGGTCCTTTGTGGCAACAAACCAGTCATAGAGGCTGAGGCCTCAATGGTTTGCAAATCCTCAAACAGGAGAAATTAATTTGTTTTTTGAAGAACTTTGTCTAACTCCTGATGAAAAGAAGATCAGCTGGCATAAAGAACACACGCCGAAAGAGCCCTCCAACCTTGCACCTGCTATTTGTGCAGGCAGATGATTGGGGAGAAATCCCATCTACATGCTCTGTTTTATTCCCCTGGCCTAAATGCATCCCCCCTGCCCCTCCCTCCACCGACAACAGCTCTTTAATCCAGCAAAGCACACAAGTGTTGTGGAAGCTTGTCATACTCATTGCCAGAAAACGGACAGCAGTTTTTCTGACAGGGCAATTTGCCCCAGCTGAAGAGCAAAATGGCTTTGAAAATTGCCCACAATATGTTTGCTGCTTTTTTACTGACAGAGGGGTAGATGCCTGGGAAAACCTCTCAGCAGAGGTGATGGAAACTGGGAACTGTAACATAATTCAGGCATGTTAGGGCAGATATAGAGGAATGCGGCAGAAACAAGATTAGCAGGTTGTAATAGTGCAACACAACCCCACTCTTAACAAGAGCAGAGGTCAGGAGAGAGAAGATAAGAAAAATAAGGAGCAGATAAAAAAAAGCACAAGCTGGTGAAACTGAAGGCCATGGTGTAGTCAGGTGGAAACCAGCAGGCTGCAAGTCCCAAAAAACCAACTGGGTCAGTTCTGGTAGGTTGGGGGTGGACTGGGTGGGCCCGTGGCAAATGCAAGGGCCCACGGCTTACCTGGAGCCTTGGGCCGAAGACTGGCGGGGATCCGGCATCGGCGGGCGGCGCTGACCAACGGCATCAGGACGCGCTGGCCAACGTCATCGGGGTGCTCCGGCGCACCCTGGTGATGTTGGCAGGTCGCCACGCACTCGGGGGGGGGGGGGGGAGCATTCCTGCTGGCCGGCATCATTGGGGATGGCCACGGCCGGCCCTGATGACATCAGCCAGAGTATTTAAGGGGTGGTCCGCGCCGCAGCCAGCCTCTTTCCGGGAATCGACTTTGAGGCTCGGCTGCGGCGTGACTCTGAGCACTACAGGGGCACCCTATAAGGCAAATCACACGCGGAGGCGGCGATTTCATCGCAGGAGGAGAGAGGCAATAAAATAATATTAAAAAAAAAACCCGGACGGCCCACGGGCTGAAGACCCCAGGGTCAGCCAGGCGGGCCAGCAGCCACGTGGTGATCAAAGATACAGAGCACCACAGGGCAGGATGCCGAAGGGAGCCAGAAAGGGAGTCACGTCTCCCAGAGTCAAAAGTACTATCCAGCAAGGCCATAGGGATATATGTGGCTGGATATTTGGGCAACAGCATCACTAGTTTTGGTAGCTGTTCCAGATTATTACAAAGCTTGGTAAGACATGAGGAATGAGAGGGTCTTGTTGTGAAATTAAGTATGAGAATTTGTATGATCACCTACTCAGAATGAGAAGACAACAAAAACTGACTTTAATAAAGAGTGATATCCTACAAGCAGTCAAACTTCTACAGCTGGCAGCTGGGATGTATCCTTTAGTGTGGACCACAACAGGGCAGACTGGATGGGCCAATTGGTCTTTATCTGACCTCATCTACTATGTCATTATGCCTAGATTTATCAAGGACAACAGTATATTCCAGATGCAAACTAGCCAACTGTAAGCAAACTTTTGGGATGAATTTTTGGAAAATGGGGCACGGTTTTGGGAATCTACAGTAAAATCAACCTCTTTATGAAAACACTGACAAGCAAGCAGCTATTGCAAAACTCATCACATCTGAATTTTATAGGAAATGATTAACTACTGTATAACATGCTACACAGAAATCCTACATATGTAGAGATACCACTTGTATTGATCTTTACATTCAGTTTCCAAAGACTTACTTGACAAGTCTGGGGGAACACAGTCGATCGTAGCATTTAGGTGACCAGGAATAACCTGCAGTTTTGTCTTCTCTGGCCTGAAGTATAATGTACAAGAAAAGAATGTCTGTTTATTAGTACTAAAGAAAATGAAAAGCACAGACAGTAACTACAGTGGGTATAATCTCCAAAGGAAAGGGTTGTTAATAGCTCTTACATTGCCAGTTGGGTGAGCAGCAGGTCAAAGATCTTAAACATATTACATACATAAATCCTTTAAAAAAAAAATCACCTCCATACTCTTTAAAATACGTTCTTTCAACCTAGCTTGATGGACTCTCAACCTAGGTAACATCAAGCTAGGCTGAGAGAACATTGTACAAATCTCATCTTTGTGTGAGTTTCCTCACTCCGAAGGACATCAAATCTTCACAAGAGTGTACTGTTCTGTTCGTACGTCTCACTGTGAATGTCAAAGTGGCCCCTAACCCTACACTACTACCTACACCCTCACCTCGAGTTACGCGGTGGGCCTCATATAGAGGTATAAATACCTAACTACTAGACTGGCTTTATAGCTAGGTGTTTTCTTTCTCTCTCTCTCTCTCTCTCTCTCTCATATATTCATATTTTGCATGCATTAAGGTGTTTTTTGAATGTGAAAATGCCATAATGTAGCTTGGAAAATAACCCCCTAATTTTGCTATCCAGACTGTGTGTGAATACAGACCTCGTTATTTATAGCTTGCATAAATTCTGAAACCTGGCTGCTAAAATATGTTTTCTTTTGAAAAACTTACTTCCTGAGCTCTGCTAACAATTTCAGAAGATCCTCATTGGAGAGTTTGCTGCTATCCTGTCTATATAAAGGAGAGAATTTTGCTTCAAGATCCAGACAGCCTTGGGTATCTTTGAAAACTGGCCTAGAACAAAAGAAAAAAAGGTTTGGTGCATCAGATGTTAAAAAGCAGAAGCAATCATCATCATTGCTTATTAATGACATGCTTTTTCCAAGCAGGCAGTTCAAAGTGTACTACCGACAGAACCATTTTATATGATACAGCACAATAGTACACAGGAACTAGTAAAACAGGAGTAGTGGTTTGTAGGCAGTTGAATATTATATAGATATCTCTTACAGATAGAACCATTATGTACAGTGCGAGAACAGTGGGATAGTACAGCATAGTTGGCTGAATACAATATACATTTTAGTTATAGACCAGCATAACACAGTGCAAAGGTTAAATAAAAGTTTCCATTAGGTTACTGCTTTCAAACTATCGGGCCGATACAGTAAAAGTCGCGGGAGAGCGGGAGAACGCCCGCTCTCCTGTGCGCGCGATTCAGTATTCAAATTAGGGGCCGGCGGTAAAAAAGAGGCACTAGGGACATCCCTAGCGCCTCTTTCTGGACAGGAGCGGCGGCTGTCAGCGGGTTTGACAGCCGCTCAATTTTGCCGGCGTCGGTTCTCAAACCTGCTGACAGCCACGGGTTCGGAAACTGGACGCCAGCAAAATTGAGCATATGGTTTTCAACCCGTGAGCCGCGGGCCGACTTCAAATTTTTTTTTTTTTAACTTTTTGAAACTTTCGGGACCTCTGACTTAATGTCACCATGATATTAAGTCAGAGGGTGCACAGAAAAGCAATTTTTACTGCTTTTCTGTGCACTTTCCCGGTGCCCGGAGAAATTAACGCCTACCTTTGGGTAGACGCTAATTTCTGAAAGTAAAATGTGTGGCTTGGCTGCACATTTTGCTTTCTGAATCACGCAGGAATACCTAATAGGGCCATCAACATGCATTTGCATGTGGCGGGTGCTATTAGGTTCGGGGGGATTGGACGCGCGTTTTCGACCCCTTACTGAATAAGGGGTAAAGCTAGTGTGTCGAAAACACGCGTCCAATCGCGGGTTAACAGTCGCACTGTTAACTGTATGTTAAAAAGAATGAACTCTGTAAAGAAAAGAGACTATTGAGTGTCCACCCATTGAAACTAGGTAGCGATGTGGTACAGACAGCCAAATTGAGGCAGGCCGATCAGTCACACTTTTTGTGCTGAGGCACTGGAAGCAAAATAGTACTAGCAGAGAAATTTCAAAATACTCTCTACCTACAATTCATTTCTAATTCCTTTCTCCCTACCCAGACTGATTCCCAGCTTATTCTCTGGCACGATGAATAATCAAAAGCAATGGGATCCTATATAAAGAGAGAAGGTTGGCCAGAAAGCAGGACAGAAAACTCTCCTTTCCCTGTTGAGGGCACGCTCCTTCTAGTTTGGCTGCAGACTTAATCCAACAGCAAGATTGGAGAAAATGGAAAAAGATTGCCCCCTGCAGGGAGAGAGACAGATATGCTTCTTGCTTACTGGCTACTGCTCTTGGAGTACTGAATCCAATTAATTCTTTACTGTGTTGAGGTACAGGGATGGTTTCTCTGTAATGGACAAGATTCAGTTTTCACATGCAGGAAGCTGTGCCCCCTCTCATCAGTCTGTGGCTAGGGAAAAAGTCACAGGACAAGCGACGTGCACTTTCGGGCAAGATTACTGGTACTGCAAATTCTGGTTCTAGTGTCATTCTTGTGACTTTGAGCAAATCACTAAGGTTCCCCTTGTCCATCTCAGATTATAAATTCTTAGACTCAGGGAAACTGTAAATTATTTTATCCAGAGTTGTGTGCACTCACGGCACAATTCACAAAATAACTTAGAAATTACAAGCTTTTCACCTCTGAGAACAATTAAAAAAAATATTTTCTATTTACTAGCATTATGTATAATAGACATACAATTTGTCAGCCAAAGAAAGTTTAAATAAATATTATTGCTGTTTAAAGAGACAAGCCTGAAATTAAAAACTGGAGCTTTTGTTGTATATCGAATATGTATTTTGGGTATTTGATACAATAAAAATTTTAAATTAAAAAACAAAAGAGAGACAAGAGTGGAGGTTAAAGCAGGACTTCCCAAACATGTCCCGGTGACCCCCATCAGTTGGCTTTTTGGATAGCCACAATGAATATGCATGAGATCAATTTGCATGCATGGGAGGCTCAGCATGGAAACTGATCTCATGCAAATTCATTGTCAACAACCTAAAAACTGGACTGGCTGAGGGATCCTGAGGACAGATATGGAAGGCCCTTGGTTGAAGGTTGCACTGTAACAGGCAGGTTTTCTTCCAAAAGTCTAAATAGTCACATCCATATATTCTTTGATTTCATCCACATGCATAATACTTGACAAGAAAAGCAACTGTGAGAATCTTAATTCTGCACTCAGAGTATTATTATGATAAAGAAATGTTTTATTAAAACAGTGGCAGCTCTTCATCAGCTCGAGTCAGTGTTTTAAATAAACTAACCTGGCAGCCCAAGCAAATGGCATCTTATACTGACCCAGTCTGCTGCAGATCAGCTTAGCAATCTTATGCACCTTCTGGGCAGTCTAGAACAGCAACAAGAAACTTTTCAGTACAACATTTATTTATTTGTTGATTTTTATATACCGACATTCATCGGAACATCATGCCGATTTACACTGTAACAAAATAACAAGAGAGAAATACAATAAACAGGGAATGGAATAGGGGAGCAGTAATGAAGGAGGAGAGAGGACAGCAGTAGGAAGGATAGGAAAAGAGAGAAATTTGATAGGAACATTTGTAGAAAATAAATTAACAATAGACAATATGTACAGGTGGGCTGGTAGGTACCAGATCAGTGATGGCAGTGACAGGGAGAGGTGGCAACAGGCACATGAGGCAAACCTATATCAGGGGAAAGAAAGTTTTAGTACAAGAGGTCACAGGAAGAGGATCCAAAGGGATTGGACTCACACACAACCACCTTCAGAAAATATTTCTTTTTCTGAAAGGGGTTTGGATGCATGGAGTGGCCTCTCAGCGGAAGTAAAAGAATTCAAGAAAAGCCTGGGATAAGCACAGAGGATCTCTAGTTGTGAAGAAACAAGAGACCAACTGGAGTCTATGGCACTGAGCCAAGAGTGGAAGTAGATAGAGTAAAACTGCAATGTATGTGCATCTGTAAGTTCTGCGGAGCACAGACTGTCTCTTATGAGTATTCGTAGCTCCAGTAGCACTTCAGAACTGATTAGTGAAACCAGTAATAAATAGATTGGCCCATGATCCTTATCTGCCTTCATCCCAAATGCGCTAAAATGGGGCGGGTCACAGGGCCGTGGCCCGACCCAAAATCTAGCCCCCATCTGCAGAACTGCTGCAGGAGATCCGGGGACTGGGTTGGATAGGTGGCTGCTATTTGGTGGCAGGATTAGGAGAGCAACAGTGCATCAGCCACGGTCCCCATCTCTGCAAATCTGGGTCTTGACTGCTGCCTTGAACTGCGCTGGACTCTGCACAGCCCCATGGTTCAAAGAAGCAGTCAGGCCAGATGGTAGAGAAGAAGTGTAGCCCAAGGCACCACTGCTCTCCTCCTCCTCCTACCGCTGATCGATGTGTATGGAGGAAGGGGGATCTGGGTGGGGAAGGAGGGGTTGAATGCAGGGGAAAAGAGAGAGAGGTTTGAAGAGGGTGGGGGAGAGAGACTGGTGGGCACTAGGGATGTGAATCTGTACCGGACTCATTTCCGGTGTCCGGTTTGGGTAAAAACCGCGGGAAAAATTTGTTCCCGCGGTTTTTACCGGTTTTTGTCGGCTGTCTCATGCCAGAAAAAAAAACCCCCACCCTGACCCTTTAAATTTAATTCTTTCGAATCCCCCCCCCCCCCCCGCAACTTTTATAAAATACCTTGTGGTCCAGCGGGGGTCCCGGAAGCGATCTCCCACTCTCGGGCCGTCGGCTGCCAGTAAACAAAATGGCGCCGATGGCCCTTTGCCCTTACCATGTGACAGGGGTATCCGTGCCATAGGCCGGCCCCTGTCACATGGTAGGAGCAATGGACGGCCAGCGCTGGACAGGGGGGACAGGGGTTGGGAGGAGGGCAGAACTTGGTTGGCTTGGTCCCTCCCCACACCCACAAAGGCATTTCATTGCCCCACACCATCATATACTATCTTTAAGAATAAACATCCGAGCGTGTAATCAGAATTGAAAGGTATTCCATCATTTCCCAATGCCCTGAAGGTAAGAACCAAGAAGGAAGAATGAAAGAAATAAAAATAAAATGAGGCGAGGCCAAAATAACAGGGAAAGGAAACTAAGAAAGAAAAGAAAACAACAGAAAATGAGAGCAGAGTGCAGAAAAGAAGAAACAAAAGAGAAGTGAGGAAAACAAAAGACAGAAAGAAATACCTTGGGTACTCCTTTTTCAGACACACCCAGGTCAATGTTACGGAGTATTGGGGGGGGGGGGGGGGCAGGTAACCCATAGCGACTGAAGATCGTGGCAGAACCGCGCCAGCCACCAGCCCAGTTCCCAAGCAAGCCACCACCCTCGGCCAGGCCTTACTTTGCTGGGCCCAGCATAGAGCCAGCCCTGGGGCCAAAAGCAAATGTGACAGTCTTGAAATGGCCATGAACAAGAGCTCGACTGAAGCACACACAAAAACAAAAGGAGCATTAAAAAAGGCACTCATCGTGGGCCCTCAGACTTGGAGACAGCACTCCTGGCGGCGGCTACCTTCACGGGCTCTGAATTTTTGATGTACGGTTCAGCGCAGTGAGTGATGCTTCCCTGTAACACTTTCTCCACACGTGCAACCAAGAAAATGTCAGGATGTGGGTTTGTTACTGAAAAAATACCCTGCAATTAAAAATAAAAAAAAAGCATAATATGAGGGACAAAACCTCAAGGTTCCCTTAAAGTCTGTAAATTGAACATCAACTACTATTCTTTCTCATCTCATGTATTACAGTAACAACGTGTATATATACATAAAGATAAACATAGATATGTATATATATATATATCACAAACAAGTGTTTGCAGATACGCCAATTAAATCTAGTGGTCACCCAGAGTTACACAGTGAGTCACCTTGGGAGTACAGCGGCTTCAGCAGTGCCAAAGAGTGAGTCGGTAAGAACCTGCAGATTTAGCTATTCTCTTCTCTCCCCTTGAAAGAAAGCTTTCCATAATTAGACGACTTTGATCAAATACAGAACCTGCTCACATGAAAAAAATGTTTCAATATTTCCAACTCCTAACATATTTTTAAAGATACACACCAAAATAGCGAAGGCACCTAGCACGCAGTGCTGGCACTATAATAAACAAAAGAGGACAGAAAAATCTCCCAGCTTCAGAACCTGCCTGTTGGGGCCCATGAAACTTCCGGCTACATAAGAGCATAATCCCGTGCTGGGTAAGAAAAGAATACTCCAGCATCCTGCTTCCGACAATGGCTTATCCAGGTCGCAAGTACCTGGCAGATCCCAGAAAGTAGATCTATTTCCTGCTACTCCCTCCCAGGGCACCAATAGCTTTCCTTAATTCTACCTGGCTAATAATGCATTATGGACTTATCCTTACAAACTTGTCCAAACCTCTTTTTGCCCCGCTATCCTAGTTATCTTGATTACCTCCTCTGGCAACAGATTCCACAAATTGATTGTGCATTGAATGAAGAATGTTTTAAATCCGCTAGTTATAGGAAGGTCATTTTAAGAGACAGTTTCTGATACAAGTTCAGAACTTATTAAGCCTAACTGTGCATTCTTTTGCCTTACAGGCCAAAGTGCAATATGTGAAATTTAGATTGATAAACTGCACCTTAAATAAAGAATTTTACCTACCTGCTGCAAACAGAAATGAGTTTTCGGCAAGTTCCCCTCAGGTTTGTACAACTGCAGCAATTCCTTTTATTTTGACAGCACAGAGAAAAAACTACAAAGAGTAAATTCCAGTACCTGCTTTATGTCAGCAAAGTGAGATTCGTCCAGTCCATGAGTGGCAGGCTCACTGGACGAAGCCCTCCGGGAACATCCGCCACTCGCTGACTGCGCCAAGCTGTCCGACAACATTTCACGTACACAGGGAGGGTTCAGGTCCACGTGGAAGTCAGCAGAAATTTTGCAATTATTTTTCAGGTCAAATAATGAAAAGCTGACAAAAAAAGGTTCAACCTGGAGATAATGAACAAAAGTTTATATTAACATAATCAGCACAGAATCTGTGTCTTTCTGTCATTGCTGGACTGCAACTTGCCAGCCATAGGGTTTTCCTACCATAACACCCAAAATCATTTACTTAGCCGTCATTAGTCGGTTACAGAGCTGTCTGTGTGATGAAGTGGGGACCCCGTGCAACCAAAGACAGATCTGAGACAGGGAGGAGTTAGTCAGCCAGAGATGCAGAGGGCGCTCCAACAGAAACACCAGAGCAGAAAGTGAAAGAGAAAAAAGAAGTAATGTCACGTCTCCTCTCTTCCTGCTGCTGGTTCTTTCGACCTCCCATTCCTCCCTCCTCTCCAGTCCCTGGGTAGCCCCTCCTCTCCTTCAGTGACTCTCCCAGTGTCACTGGTCTCCCCTCCCTTCCTCCCTCAGTTATTCCCTTCTCTTCCATAACTCTCCGTTCCTCCAGACTAACGTCTGTTTCCATCTTGGAGGGGGCAGGTAGGGGAGGAGGAGCAGCAGCCACAGGGTCTGAGCAGTTCTCTTGCCATGCCTTGAGCCGCCCCTGTGCACAGAGCCAGCATTAGAAGGCAGACCCTGGGACTCTTCGTGTAACTGCTAAGGGTCAGCTGTTTTTTTTTCAAATATATTCCATATCTTGTCAGTTATGGTGCATTTTATGGAAAATGTTTCAATCAGGCTTTCTGCTTGAAGTCTCAAATTTCCCTCAACAGTTACCTGAAACACAGGACTTGCCCTCCAAAAATGGTATGGTTGAAGGGATGGTATGGGATGAGGCGAGAGAAAGAGGATGTAAGTTATGTTACTCCTGGGGGAATTCTGCGCAAAAATAAATTAAAAATTCTGCACACAAAAACTTAAAATTCTGCAAAATTCTGCAAACTTTATATTGGTCAAAATAACTTAGGGGCGGATTTTCAGAGCCCTGCTCGCGTAAATCCGCCCAAAACCGGGCGGATTTACGCGAGCAGGGCCCTGCGCGCCGGGAAGCCTATTTTACATAGGCCTCCCGGCGCGCGCAGAGCTCCGGGACTCGCGTACGTCCCGGGGTTCTCGGAGGGGGGGCGTGTCGGGGGCGGGGCCGGAGCGCGCGGCGTTGCGGGGGCGTGTCGGCAGCGTTTTGGGGGCGGGTACGGGGCGTGGCTACGGCCCGGGGGCGTGGCCGCGCCCTCCGTACCCGCCCCCAGGTCGCGGCCCGGCGCGCAGCAGGCCCGCTGGCGCGCGGGGATTTACGTCTCCCTCCGGGAGGCGTAAATCCCCCGACAAAGGTAAGGGGGGGGGTGTAGACAGGGCCGGGTGGGTGGGTTAGGTAGGGGAAGGGAGGGTAAGGTGAGGGGAGGGCAAAGGAAAGTTCCCTCCGAGGCCGCTCCGATTTCGGAGCGGCCTTGGAGGGAACGGGGGGAGGCAGCGCGGCTCGGCGCGCGCAGGCTATACAAAATCGATAGCCTTGCGCGCGCCGATCCAGGATTTTAGTGGATACGCGCGGCTCCGCGCGTATCTACTAAAATCCAGCGTACTTTTGCTTGAGTCTGATGCGCAAGCAAAAGTAGGCTGATCGCGCTTCTTTTAAAATCTACCCCATAATATACATGACGGTCCTTAAGTAATTACATATTAATACAGAAAAAAGTTATTACTTAGAGATGCAGAATTTTAAATATTTTGAGCAGAATTTCTCTAGAAATTCAATGTAAGTGTCTATTCCACTCGCTCTTCCTACTCCCCTGGCCAC
This sequence comes from Rhinatrema bivittatum, assembly GCF_901001135.1. NCBI lineage: Eukaryota > Metazoa > Chordata > Amphibia > Gymnophiona > Rhinatrematidae > Rhinatrema > Rhinatrema bivittatum. Next base: position 242,873,820 of record NC_042620.1, read on the forward strand.
TTTGCCCTCTCAGGCCCAACTCTTCCATATGCCAGTATCTCTCCCCCCCACCTCTAGGCTCAACCCCTTCCACTCTATCGCCAGTCCCAGAGTTTGACCCCATTCTCAGTACTGCCCCTCATACAGGCTCCCTCTGTCCTTCCCTCTCTCACACACATTCCCTCTCTAGTACACATACACACACCCTCATACAGGCTACCTCACTCTCTCGCACACACACATCCCCTCATACAAGGTCCCTCTCTCTTCTTGCATACACACCCACACAAGCTCCCTTTCTCTCTCACACATACATCCTCACAAAGGCTACCAATGTCTCTCTCTCATGCACACCTTCACATAGGCTCTGTCTCACACATACACAATCCCTTCACAATCTCCTCATATAGGCTCCCTCTCTGGCACCCACACTCAAGCATCTCCCCCCTCACCTCCATGCTCTCTCTCACCCCCTCCTGCTCACCCCCTGCTCTCTCTCACATCCCTCTCTCTGCTCTCTCACCCTCCCCTCTCCTCTCTCACACCCCCTCCCCTTTCTCATACCTCTCTCCCTCTCCTCTCACATACACACATTCACTCTCACCGGGACCTTCATCTTTGCTGCGAGTGGAGCACACTCCATTCGTGGCACATGGAGACCTTCATTTTTGCAGCGAACGGCACACATCCCACGGCACTGGGGGCCTTCATTTTCGCCTCAAAGGCACGTGTCCCGCGGCACCGGGGGCCTTCATTTTTGCGGTGAATGACACGTGTTCTGCGTGCCATTTTCACCGTAAATGGTATGCCGGGGCCTTCATCTTCGCGCACTCTGTTTGCGGCATGCTAGGGTCTCCTCTGCCATTTTCTGCACAGAATTGCCAAATTCTGCGAAGAAAATGGCAATTCTGTGCAGGAGGGGAACTCTGCGTAAATTCTACGCTCCGCAGTAGCGCAGAATTCCCCCAGGACTATTATGTGAATGGCTGCATCAAGCAGTTTAGTTTAGCTTTTCAATATATCCTTTCTGTATAGAATATTAGATGTAATTATTGGCACTTGAGTACTATTTCAATCTCCCCAACTCATTCCTGGAAGGGCTGACTTGTCTCTGTCCTCTCATGAATGGACATTTCTCCAGGAGAAGCTTCCTGAACAGCCTGAAGTTAAGAGGACTGCAACACTGTTAATTGTTTACTCTTGCAATGGGGCTACAGCTCTTTACATTCAGTGCTTCACATAGAAAGAGAGCATTACAGTCTTGCTGGACTTTGAGTCTGCTTGAAACATGACTTCCAATCAATGCCTTAAAATTCATCTGTAGCTAACGTCACACAACAGATTCAGCCAGGCTGAGCTCTTTCTCTCTCAAATCTATTAAAATCCTCCCTAGCCTTATGTCTTCCCCAAGATTATCAATTACAGTGCGACGCTTCGGAACACCACTGATCTGATGGATCGTGGGAACATGCTAGAGACAACAGAGCCTTGGTGTGAAAAGTACATACATTTGTCAAGGGTCCATCCGACCTTTCACTTATTAGGCTGAGAAGATTAAAGGACAAATCATGGCAGTTCAGGGTGAAACATCTGGTGCACTTCTCTTCAAACGGCCGTACATCTGGCTCAATGCCTGAGAAGTCCAACCTCTACAAAACAAATGTATGAATAAGGTGCCGGCCGCCATCGCTCTTTACAATCTTCTTGTCATTTGGAAACGTTTAAGGATGGCATGCCCCAAAATTGTTATGCTGCCCCCTGTCTCTCTGATACCACCAGGGCAATGGAGGCATGGGATTCTCAGGAATATCATAGGATAAAGGGGCTAGAAGCCATCTGGTCCTACCATTCTCATTCCAGTCTTTGGGGACCGCCCCTAGCCATTCTAGCTTTCAGGATTTCCACAATGAATATGCATGAGATATATTTGGATTCATCGTCTCTACCATATGCTAATGTATCGCATGCATATTCATTGTGGGTATCCCTAAAACCAGACTGGCCAAATGGTCTCCAAGGACCAATTTGATAACCAATACCTTAGTCCATCCTCATGCTTCTAGGCACGATTCCCTGATACCCACAGATCAAGATACCATAGAGCGTGCTGGAACTCATGTACTGAGAAGTTACAGTGGTGCAGTTCTAGCTGCAGCACCTTTGCTACAGAGATTTCATGACCATATGGGGTAGTAAGCTAGAGAAAAGAGGATGAACATTTTCATTAGTGTCCCCATTGGATTTAAGGCTTAAAGTGATGCCTTCTTATTGTTATTTATCAGGTACCACGCCAGAGGTCATTGTAGCTTTACATATTTATGAAATTATTCCTGCAGCAACATTGTTTTCTGTAGTGCACCACAAGAAGGAAAATATGAAAGGATACATAGCATCTAATAACTTTTAATAGCTTGTGTAATAGAATTACTGTATCCAGCACTTCCTGTGCGGGGATGGTGGTGGTGATGAGATCATCTCCCGTGTCGTACTTCTGGATTGCGCTTTACAAGCCCTGCTCTGAGACACAGAGCTTCAAAACGCAGCCGTCTCTGTTAGACGGAAATGTCCTGAGCTAGCCAATTCTGTTATTCCACGTGCCTAGCACTGCCGCATGGTGCTTTTTGAACTATTTAAAAATGTTGGAAAAACAAATATTTCTCCTGAAGAAGACCACTGAAAAAGCAGCATCTCTGATCTAATTTTAATTTAATTGAAAGGCAGCCAATCAAAATCAAGCTGCTGCCTAGATAGCCAGACAGAAAGCTGCCCACAAAAGCTCTCTGCCACTGGTCACTATTTCTGCACACAGAGGAGCCAGCAGCACAGAAAGGAATAAATATTATTTTATTTTATTCTATAACTAATTTGCAAGGATTATCAGTTGATTTTTTTCTTTTTTTTTTTGTCAAAGAAGTGGAAAAAAGAACCCAAGAAGTGAAAAGTTTGTACTGCTAGTAGATTGGAATTTAACTGGTGAACTTAATTGGCATCATAACTAAACACTTACCACACGGCCTCCTCTAGGTGGAAAAAAGAACCCAAAACCCGCCGATTATAATCCTTAGCCCTGGTTCCTAGAGTGAAGTGGTATGCAGATGACGCAGACCAGACCGTGGCTACAAGCTTTTAAAAGTGGGCTTTCCACAGAAGTTAGCTGCATTCTATTGATTGTTATATTTTTGGGAATCCGAGGTCCTTTATTCTGGAATTTCTTTTACAATGCTGTAGGCAGGTGTACGTAACAGCCTTCAGTAAGCACGAGTCACTTAGGGGCGGATTTTAAGAGCCCTGCTCGCGTAAATCCGCCCGGATTTACGCGAGCAGGGCCCTGCGCGCCGGTGCGCCTATGTTCAATAGGCCTACCAGCGCGCGCAGAGCCCCGGGACTCGCATAAGTCCCGGGGTTTTCCGAGGGGGGCGTGTCGGGGGCGGGGCCGAGCGGCGCGCCGTTTTCAGGGCAGGATGCGGCGTTTCGGGGGCGGGCCCGGGGGGCGTGGTTTCAGCCCGGGGAGGTCCGGGGGCGTGGCCACGCCCTCCGGAACCGCCCCCGGGTTGCATCTAGGCGCGCCAGTGGCCCGCTGGCGCGCGGGGATTTACTTCTCCCTCTGGGAGGCGTAAATCCCCCAACAAAGGTAGGGGGGGGGTTTAGGTAGAGGAAGGGAGGGGAAGGTGAGGGGAGGGCGTTAGCGAATTCCCTCCGAGGCTGCTCCGATTTCGGAGCGGCCTCGGAGGGAACGGAGGCAGGCTGTGTGGCTCGGCGCGCACCGGCTACACGAAATCGGTAGCCTTGCGCGCGCCGATCCAGGATTTTAGCGGCTACGCGCGTATCTACTAAAATCCCGCGTACTTTTGTTGGCGCCTGGAGCGCCAACAAAAGTACGCTAACGCGCCGTTTTTGAAAATCTACCCCTTACTGAAGAAGCACCGTCAGGAAAAAAGCCTGGACTTGGTATGGACCATAACTAATGGGTCCACGTGTACAGTTTGCTAGCAGGAAGATTTCAACCCCAGGCCAATCATGGGACAGAGATATCTTAGATATATTTCGTACATTTAGAAAAAATTCCCTCTTAAATCAGAGGATTTGGCACAGTCCCTTTCTGAAAAGAGTAATACCCGTGACTAGTCACAGACTCAAAGATACTATAACAAGCTCATAAAGGCCAGATTAAAAAGAAAAAATAAATTTTGAATGATGCCAATTAAGTTCACCAGTTAAATTCCAATCTAATTTCAGTACAAACTTTTCACTTCTTGGGTTCTTTTAGGAACCTGCACCCTAAGCTCATACTGCTCTTCGCCTGCTGGGACAGAACCGCTGCCAGTAAAGGGAAGGGATTTCAGTTACCATCACCTTGCCCATCGACATGGTCAACACCCTGTTTTATTTTGGTTTGGTTTGGTTTGCAACGGGGAGTTAAGCACAGGGCCTGCTCCTGCATCCCTCCATGTCAGCATATCGATATAGATATTAGTGCAGTCACAGGATTTCCACCTGATCCTTTTTTCCCCCTTTCAGCCCTCTCCAAGGAGGACTCCAATTTTCTTTTCCTGGCTCTCCATTCATTGCATCAGAGGTTAAGGAGTCTCTTCTGGACTGATGATCAGCTTTTATTCCCAGCTAAAGAGCACTCGAGAACATAAGGCTGTGCCTTCCATATGCATTCCTCTCTAGGGCTTCAGCCTTTCATCTCTTGTGGTCCCCACAACCCCTTGCCAGCCTGAGCTGTCCTGGATCCTGGGCTCCTAGGCCTTAGTAATGAAATATTCCTGTGCTGGAGTAGCTGGGGATACGCCTCGTGATTAAATTTACTCCTGCACGAATTTCTTTGTACCCTGCTGGAATTGGGCTTTAGTGAGCAGGTCCAAATCACACACACAGACATAGAGATGTGCTTCGGGTAAAAATATTTTGTGTTGGGCTTCGTTTTGGAGCCCCCCACAGGAATTTTGTTTTTCCCGCGGTTCAGGGGGTTTTTTTTTCGGGGGGGGGGGGGGGGCCACGACTTTAGGGTTAGAGCACGCTAACGGGAGGCGTTGAAATTGCCTAATTCGGGAAAAACTATTGCACGTCCCTACACAGCCACATTCCTATTTCAATTCTCATGGAGCGAAGGTGATGCCGAGGATATGCAGCCCCCACGGGCTAAGACGCAGCCTGTGAGGGGCATCAGTTGCTGTGTGCACTCATACCTCAGCTGTCAGCAGCAGGGTCCTGGGAGAGCCAACGGATGCCCATGGCTGATCTGAAATGATTCAGTGTTCTCTCACATCAAGATTAATATTTCTGTCTATGCAGCCACACTATGTTATCTAAGCACAGATGACGTGTCCATAACGGAACTCTGTGCTATCCCTTTAACTAAGTTACACACGTGGTAGTACTACTGAAAAGATTTTACACACACACACACACACACACACTTTGAAGAGGTTGTTTTACAACAGCGGGGCATCCTTTACTTAATGGCAGCGGCAAGGCCATGGGCTGGCTCAAAGTGCTGTATCATTTGTGTGACAGGTTGGATCATGTCATGGAAAAAAAGCAATTTAGGAAATATATCTCATCCTCAAGCTGAACATTCGAACCTGTCAAGAATATGTAGGTAAAACAGCAGGAATTACCTGGACATCAGTGTCAAAAGAGAAGAGCTTCTGTCTGCCTTCACTTCTATTTAGTTTATTCAGTTGTTCAGTTTCTCTTCCATACTATAAAAAGCAACGGGAATCAAGTTATAGATTAAAGTATTCACCAGCGCTAATAATAATTGTGACATCTGACTGCTGTAGATCCTCTACTAAAAGTGGGGGTACAGAGAGTGAGCGGAATGGCCACCAGAAGGCCTCATCATGTGGACCACCGGCAGGAAGCCCATGTGCGGGGCTAGGTGACTGCCAGGTTTGACTCCTTAGCGGAGGATCTTGGGCATTCCAGGAATACTCCAGGTTACATGTGGGGGCTGTGAGGTTGGGTTTATGGGATCAGTCACTGCCGAGTCTCAGCACTGGTGCCTAAGTGAGGGCACTGCAGTGCTTTCTACTCTTTTCACGCTCTCCATATAAAAGTAGCAGCTCTGCACAAAGTGCCGAGCTGCAGTCCTTCCCTGCTGCTACAGGAGACCTGCAGAAGCCTGCTGGGCAGGAAGGGGCATGAGCCAAGACAACTTCCAATTTGAAAAAAAAAAAAATGTTCTGCTGATCGCAGCACTCCCTTTCACACTGCCAGTAGTAAATCACAGGCTCTACTTGCTGGGGAGGGGAACAGAAAAACCTCCAGACCCATCTGAAATGCCCATTTCCCCTACCTGCTGAAATACTGCAGACACTGCTTGAGATCTGCATCATCCACGAGGAAATCTTAATCTGAGTGTCCAAGCTGAGAACATGAACCCTTCAAGGTACATATTCAGTTACTATTTGGATAGCAAAGTTAGCTGGGTAAACGTATCGGGCTAATTTGGCACTATTGAGTATAGCCAGCTACCTTGAAGTTAGCCGGTTAACTTCACCCAGCTAACTTTAGGACTGCTCTTTGGTCAGACCAGAAACAGCAATACCCAAGTTAGCTGGATAACCTACAGGCTGATACAGTACAGGGCAGCAAGAAAGAGCGAGCGGCCGTGTGGTAAGCCAGGCGGGAGGCTCATAGGGGGTCTGTGTTGGTGGTTGCGGCCCCGCGCCCATGGAGCCGCTGTGACCAACACCAAGCCCCGCACGATCTTTTAACACAGCCCGGGAGCCTCCCCGGAGGCTTCTGCACTCGCTTTGCCTTTATTTATTTATTTATTTATTTTTTGCCGGCGCAGTAGTGAGGGCAGCAGTAACAGCAGCAGCGGCGGCTTTATACGCCTTGTGTCGTTGCTGCCGCCGCCGCTCTGCTCAGGCACTGCACTCCTGGCTCCTTCTCTCACGTGCAGAGACGGATTGGCCTATCGAGGCTTCGGGCATGCCCCGGTGGGCCGGTCAGCCCGATCACCGTGGTTGGTGTTGGTCACGGCGGCCCCGTGCCCGCGGAATCACTGTGCCTAACACAACCCCGTAGGAGCTCGTATTTCTGCTCATACTGGGCCGGATTTACGCGCGCAGGAGCTGTCAGCGCGGGAGATGGACGCGGCCAGGGCAGGTGAGCGGGGGCTGGCGGAAAGTTTGCCCGATTCACTTCGGTCTTGTCCCGGGGAGTTAGGGGGTCAGGCAGTGAAGCGGGGCTGGCTGGGGCTGCTCCGTGGCCCGTGAAATTTCGTCTCGGCTTGCCTGACGCTCCACATTAATGCAGGCGTAGGGGGAGGTGGTAAATTAGCAGGTTAAACGCACGGCAAAACTGCAGGTTTAAAAAGTGATAATCAGGGCGCTCGTTACTGGGAGGGAATAGCTAATCCCATCGTTTACATCTCATATACATGCCGCGGGCAGAAAGGGTTACCCGTAGATTTAAAGAGGCGGTAAGGATGGGTTAAAAGGGATAGTGAATCGCAGGTAGGACTAACGCGGCCAAATTGTGAGTAGAAAGCAGGTTAGAAGCAGGGTAACCGCGGCCGCACTTTACTGTATCGGCCTGTTAGGAAACTGATTACCTTCACTAGTTCAGGATGCACGCTTCTCTCCAAGCTTTCCATGATGCTTTCTGATTTCCCCTGCACGCTTGTATCATCATCTACAAATTCAAGAAAAGCTGGTACAATAACTACAGGCACAGAAACATGTTCTTTAAAATCTTAATCAGAGCAGGAAACTTTACTGGGACTCTTGAAGATCTGCCAGAACCTATCTGATCCATACACTAATACTGATAAAGGAACTCACCATTTCTGTGCACATGTGATCTTCAGGCATTCCTTGTTCCTCTAGACATTGGTTCAGTGCAGGATAAGCGAGGGGGCAGGAGAGGAACCCAGGGGGAGAAAGAGAGAGAAGCAGAGGAATCTGGGGGCAAAGGAAAGGGACAGGAGAGTAAAAGGGCATTTGAGGGAGGTGGAAGTATTGGGGGGGGGGAGGGGATGAGAGGAGGGGATGGGATGGGATGGGGAAGGAGAAGGGCAAGGAACCTGTGAGGGAAAGAGAAGGGGAGAGACAAACCCAGATCCAGGACTGACCTTAGGAGAGTGCAGGGCTCAGGGTGAATCAACCGCTGCAGGGGCCCTAGAATCCCAAAATTATAGTTGCCTCTATTCCCCTCTTTCCCCCCTTCCCAGTGAGGATAGTCCTGCCTAGACCATACTATTGTGCAGGTTGCCATTTGCTCTAACAAAATTAAAGACGCTCCATGATGCCTTCCCTCCAACTACATTCTGTAAATTGCAAACAGGATTGGATGTCTGAAAATATTTATGTTTGCCTTAAAAGGTGAACCTCTTACATTTAACCAGGGAAGCAGGTGTTTGGTTTCTACCCTGTTCTAGTGACATCACACGGCAGACCCTTCCAGGAGTACCGAAAGGAAGCACATTTCACCAGCGCACAGGCCGAAAACAGGGATTTAAATATTTAGTTCCTGAACTGTGACCTTGAGCAGCTTCCGCTGTGTCCTTCTTCTCCTGGACCAAACTGTCGGCATTGATCTGGATGATCTTCTTGAGAGTAACCAGCCACTCCTCCATTTCCTGTTCTGTTTCGGCTGCCAGGTAATGACTGTACTTATCCAGCATCTTCAGCTCAAATGCATTGCGGCGCATCTTGGGACACTAGAGAGAGAGAGAGAGAGAAAGGCATTTGTTTCAGACTGCAGCTCTCAGACATCTCTTTCCTTTGGCTTCAGCATAAATAAGCTTGATGCAGATGTCTTTTTTTTTTTTTTCTTTTTGGCAGTTAACTCCTGCTCCTGTGGGCAACCAGCTCAATTGAAACCTGCATCTATCGGACTACGATGCCATCAGACTTCATTTGCAACTGCCTGCTTTTTTTTTTTTCACTTTATATCTGCCTCCAGCTCACTTGGCTCAAGTCATTGCAGCAACAGTCTTCAACCAGGAGTCAGGCGCCACGGCTCTAACCCTGCAGTTGCGGGCTCTGAGTCCATCCAGTAGATGCTGCCATTGCACGATGACTATGACTCAAATTCCCACCCCCCCCAGGACGGTGAGGGCTGCCGCCACAGCATCCCCGGCCACTGCTAGCCCAGGGAACGGAACACTTAACCCGGGAATCAAACCCGGGACCTACGGCCAGCGAGCTGCTTTCATCGGAATATCAGATGCGGTTCTGTAACACGCTATGTTCAGCCGTGTCAGAGAGAAAAACACGCCGACGTGCAAAATGCCTGCCATGCGAAAGACTCGTTTTATCTATCGCCACCTCTTCAGATGGCCTTTTCAGTGCTGTATACTTCATACAGTGCACGTTGTTCAGCGCGTTCATCTAAAAACTGTATGGCTATGCAGCCTTAGCACAACTGCTCCAGGGAACTGCCCGGGCGGGCACCTGCTCAACTACGAACAGATAACAGAGTCCAGTTCCACTAATCTGGTGTCACAGCAGCTCTGTGAGGTTCAAGACACCAGTGATGAACAGAGCAATAAAATGACATTTTTGTCTTCAGTCATAAGCATTGGATCATTAATGACTACAGCGACAATTAAATCAATGGAAAAATAACCCACACAGATGCACATGGCACATTATCAAGAATTAAAAAAATAAAAGATTTCCTAAAGCCATTTTTCTCACCCAGCAATTTTGTCCAGCTCTTTTGGGCTTCCAGTTCAATCCAGCTATGGCACCTTGAGCCTTCACTTGCACCTATATTGGATTTTACCCTTTTTTTATACCTCTCTCCTCCCCTGTACAGTTCAACCATTGCAGCTTCAATCCTCAATGGGGGTGGGGATCACGGACTGTGGCTCTTTTTAAACTCAAACCAGCAATGTGCATGGGAAATATTTTCATTTTGTTTAGTTTTTTTTTTCATTTTTGGGTTTTTTAAAATTCAGATTTCCAGTTTCTTTAATGCTTATTTCGGCCTGGTTCATTTGCCAAACTGAAAAGAAACATTTCAATTTTAAAAACAAGAAAATAAAAGATGAGAACCAACCCCCTCCCCACTTAGACTTCCGCATTTCCCACAGCCTCTGCTTACTCCTTGCATGGGGGTCTCTGTAGCAGGAAGGGGCTGGGTTGGTCCTGCCCCATGGCTCCTGGTTAAAACATTGGTGCCAGCCGGCTCAAAAAGTAGTGCCAATATGTTTCAAGGCTATAAAACACACAGCTGTAGAACAAAATGGTGCCAGTCTCAGAGCTGGCCCTTTCTGCTATGAAAACCCCCGAGAAGCAGTAAAGCTCGGGCTGCAGAGGAGCGGCTTTTCTAGAAAAAAAAAAATCTTTTGGCAAATAGCGTATTGCTATTTGCTAAAAGAGGTTGCAAATTTTCAAGTGTTTTGGGAAGACTCAATTTTTGATTCGGTTTTAACAAACCGAACCAAAAACTGAAGCCATTTGTTTGAATGCACATGCTTGGCACAGATCCTGAGCCCTACCTGCTGCATGAAGGATGGGATTTCTTTTCCTGGAGGCTGTACACCACCTCTTCAGTATCCCCCAGCCCCGATCAGCCTAGTGAGCCAACACCATTGCCGGGAACTGAAACCAGGTCTCCCACATGGCAGGACCCAGCACTCCCACTGGGCCACTGAGTCAGCCCCTTCCCTAACCATAAATACCTGATGAACTTTTACACCATGGAGAGACATATTTTTGGAAAACAAGCACATTTTTGATGCGCAAACCCTGCATTTAATAAAATCTACTTGGCTATGTAGAAGGTGATGCTGGGGGGGGGGGGGGGGAAGTACTTATTCTAGCATGTATTCTGTTGCACATAAAGCCATATAAGCACAAGAGTTGCTAAAGAGTTCAGCAGACGTGTACCTGAACAACATCGATACAGGAATCTAAAAAGATGCAGCCTTTGGCATCCTTCGAGTTTTTCTCATCCTTGTAGGAGTTAAGAATGTAGGAGCCATCAGGGAGCTGTGTTAGGTAAAAGTATCTCCTTCTGAATACCTAAAAAAAATGTAAAGACAGCATCACCAAACCGAGACCCAGTCATGTTTTCTAGTACATAAGATTCATAGCAGGAACGTGGGTTTTTTTGTTTTTTTTTACCATTGGATTATGTGACAGTAAAACAAAGCAAAAATACTACTCACATCACACAGTGCCGTAAATCCGCAAAGCACATATTTCTGTTACTACAAATGATATACAAAACTTTTAAGTCATTTACCCATTGACTGATCACTCAGCCTGGCTATTTCTTGGCCGATTAGCAAAAGACATAAAAATAAGAGTGAATACATTAAACGGTTTAAAATCAAATCACAGGTAACACACACACCTGCTCCTTGTTTCTGCAGCTTGAGGCAACAAACACAAAGCCCTGACATTTCACTCCCATGAAGCGAGCGGAAGTAACAGGCCTGCTCGGAGCACTTGTCAGAACACTCAGGCTTGACCATTATTCCATTCCCAAAGCGTTCCAGAGCTCTTCAGTGCTGAATAATTATTATTATAAACCATCCTGTTGACCTTTTTTTTTTTTTTTTTTTAAAGATTTTTGATGTCTCAGGGGAAGACACATTTAAAGACTGGTCTTAGTCAACTTGGATACGTAGAAATAAAAGTCACACATGCTGGAGGTTATACCTTTTGACTGAACTACATTAATACACTGGTAACTTGCACAAGGGAACAACTGTGTTACCCTGATGAAGGGATCACAGCTCTCAAAAGCCAGAGGTGATGTCCTAAAGTGCGCCGAATTTTGTGCGATAATCACAATTTTCACACACGTTACGTTTTCACACACGTTATTTTTTCTCCCAGGATTCATATGCAAATAAGTTTGGCACAAAACTTACGCACAGAAGATTCTTATGGACAACTTTGCAAAAAAAAAAATTCTCTCTCTCTTTTATTAAAAACCAGCCTGCGAAGCTCTTTCCATGCGCATTTTGGCTCTGCGCCCAGGTAATGAGCTGCTTTGCATGATTTTGCATTGCAGCACCTCATTAACTGGATTAGCATAAAATTTCACAAGAGTGAACTAGTGCACATACGTTTACCGCATGCAAAGCCAAGAAAATTTGCAAAGTCTGCTTCCTGTGTAAAAAGGAAAAAAATTGTGCGCCCGAGCCTAACTCGAGCACCAGACCTTGCTCTTTTTACGCACGAAGCAGGCTTTGCAAACTTCGGCGCACTCTAGTGCATGGGGGCCTGCTAGTCTCACGTGTATTAAGGTAGCGTAATGGAAAGCTATCACCTACGATTTGCTCGTCGATCTAGGGCTGAGCTGGCCGCTGCTCTGCATCCAGTAGTAACCCCTGCCACTGAGTTTCAACGTCCGTCCCTTCCCTTGCTGGCAGTCGCTGCAGGCTTCCATCATTTTTACGCTCTCCCCTTTCTCTTATTCCTCTCAACCCCTTCCTCTTTCCTGCCTTGGTCATCTCTTTTAGTTGTAGGTTCCTTCAGCCCATTGCTCTATCTCTCTCAATTTATTATTTTGCCTCTGAAGGATCTCTCTTCCCCCGCCTCCCCGTTTCTATCTCCAGTTTTCCCTCCTAGGAGGGGAGTGAGGGGCTAGGGGTGTAGGAAGAGGTGAAGAGAAACATACTACCATCCCAGGTACCCTCACTGCAAGATGTCTCCAATGCACAGCCCCACTCTGCAACAGCTAAAATCCTCCTTATAAGGGGGTTGGGGGTGCACGGCGATTCCAATAACAGCAATATCTTACATTGTGAGCCCTCTGGGGACAGGGTAATACCTACAGTACCTGAACATAATCCACTTCAAAGTGCCTAAAATGTGGAATACAAATCAAATCAATAAATATATACATTTCAGTGAAGTAACACGATGGCTGTTATAACCCATTTAATTAAGTACAAGGTAAAATCCGCACAGATCTAATAAAGGGAGAATAATTATTCAAGGCTAGTCAGAAAGCTACAAGTTAGTCCAATGAAAAGCTACCACTGACCACTTGTTTGCTGACATTTATTTCTAATTATTTTATATATAAAAACGCATACATATTCATACATATCAAGAAAGCCTAAAGTGCACACTCCCAGTACGGAAAGCAGTTCATTTGTAAGGATATTTATGGGTAATTATTAATATTTCAGGTGCTGTCTTTCCTTGTCCTCACAGAAGTTGTCATTTTGCAGTCAGTCAGGGTAAACAGAGCAGAAACACAAGCAGCAGAACAGAGACTTGAACCCTCTCTGAAGAAAATGAGACTTGAAAGGAAAGTGTAACCTGTGGGGAGGAAAGGTCATACAGGGCCATAAATTAGGAGAATGGTGGGGTGAGTGCAGAGGTCACACTGATTCATAGGAATGGGATCCGAAATGGATATCTTTCAACACACAAATGCAGCTCCCCGTGAGAGTAAACTGCAATTCCTGCTGCGGTAAACTAATCAGCAAGTTCCTGTGCACCAATGGAGGTGGCCCTCTTTGGGTTGAGACGTTTATGTAATATGTAATCAGCAGGGACATCAGCTCTTCCCTCGCCACTTTGAAGTACTAGCAAACTGCATCTCCAAGGACTTAGAAGAGAATATTTAAAATGCCTTCATGGTTGATTATACAAAAGCCATCATATGACCATCTGCTGGCCTGCTCTGCCAGTTCAAGTTTATATCTCATGGCATCAGGTCATCTAACAACCGCTACTAAAAGCTCTCACACATCATTAGGCTGGTTTTAATCTTCTCCCTTGCATGCCTAAAGCTAATTTCGTTAGGGACAGTACTATTAACTAAAGCCTGCCATTAACATATCTCGTATATAACATGCTTGAGGAGGCAAATGTCTGTTGGAGGCCAGAGGTGATGGTCACTATGCATGCACTGGCCAGGAGACATGCCCACGCACATGGTGTCTCATGGCCAAGTGGGCTGGAAGAAGGCCCAGTCATTGACCTCCCACCAGTGTGGCTGGAAGCCAACAGAAGGGACAACGGCCTGCAAATGCCAGCAGACTAAGGAAACAGCAGTGACAGCCACATCTGCCTGTGCAGGCCGGGGCAGTGATACAGTGGTAGAAGTGGGGAAGTGGATATGGTGAGATCATGCTGGGAAGAGGACAGAGTGCTGGGATCAAGCTGTATAGAGAAGAGAGAGAGAGTGCTGGACTCTGGATGGAGGTGGGAGAGAGTACTGGGGTCAGGCTGGGGATGGGGAATCAGAAATCTGGGGGAAGAAAGGAGGAGGGAGTTGGGCTGGGGTGAGAATAATGGGTTCAGGCTGGGTGTGGGGGGAGGAGAGAGTGCTGGGGTTGGGCAGAGCACAGAGGGGAGATTGCGCTGGGGTCAGATTGAAGGGAGAAGGCAAATATCCTCTGCTGGAGTTTTAACAAGCTGCAGCCAGTAAACTGGGGACACAGAAAATACCTACTGTACCTGGATGTAACTTGTCTTGAGCTACATTGAAAAGGTGTGAGCTAAATACACTAAATAAATAATAATAGTACCTGCTATCATTCTAGGAGACTTTATTCTACACATGGACAAAACCCTACTTCCATCAACCGGCAAACTCCTCCTAGAAACCATGACAGCCATCGGTTTCAAACAAATCGTCAACACCCTCACACATAACTCCAGACACACCCTTGATCTAATATTCATCAACAATCTCAAAGACTACTCTCACCCCCCTTCAACCACCACCATCCCCTGGTCAGACCATAAACTCATACACACCAACCTACAACTAAACCACCCACCCACCAAAGCAATCCGAATCAACAAACTCATCGAATTCACCAAACCATGCCCTCTCAATGAAATCACCGAAATCCTGCCAATTAAACTGAAAGATCGACATGAATGGTGCAAACATCACCCCCAACTCCTGGACAGCCATCAACACAGAAGTTGCAAAGATCAAATGCCCAACCATCAAAAAAGTAATCAAGACCGCTAACAAACACAAAATACCATGGTACACGCCTGAACTAAAAAACATCAAGCACCTTCTAAGACAATCAGAAACAAAATGGAGAAAAGATCCATCCCCCAACTAAAAGACAGATACAGAACCATACTATACTCCTTTCATCAGGTCTGTGCAACCCTTTGAAATGCTCGCCAAAAACATAATAAGTTAGTCCAATAAAAGGTTTTGCCTACAACTTGTTTGCTGATCTATGTTTATGTGTGCCAAACTAGGCTAACCATGGCAACTATACTACTTCACTATTTTGTGTTTGAAATCAAAACTGCAAAAAAAAAAAAAAAAAAGGAACTGAATATAAAAGAGTTCATCCTCAGTTCAGAAGTCAGCTTCTCAGCTATTTTTCATGAGCCTGCAATCTGATGGATCTTTATCAATTTTCCATCAAAATGGAAAGACAAATAAGATAACTCCTCCTCCTAGCACCAGCCTATGAATTAAGATAGTAGCTGAGACTGTGACTGCTGTAAGTTCGCAGGGGAGGAAACCAGGACAGGAGCACAAACAGCAAAGTTGACTTTCATAATCACGACTGGAAAAAAATTCAGGAACAGAGTGCCTCACAAAATACTTCTCCTTGACAAGAGGCTGTTTATCTCTTCAAATAAGGGCATTTCTCTTAAATTAATTTAATATATATTTTATCCACTTATCTTATGACAGCAAGAAATTGGACAATCCAATCCTTTTTTTTTTCCTTAAGAGCAGATTGTGATGGACAATCCAAAAATAGAGCTCCTAAATTCAAATTCAATTTTAAGCAAAAATAAAATTAATAAAATGTTTGTACTATCTAGAAATTAGAACATAAGAACATGCCATACTGGGTCAGACCAAGAGTCCATCAAGCCCAGCATCCTGTTTCCAACAGTGGCCAATCCAGGCCATAAGAACCTGGCAAGTACCCAAAAACTAAGTCTGTTCCATGTTACCGTTGCTAGTAATAGCAGTGGTTATTATCTAAGTCAACTTAATTAATAGCAGGTAATGGACTTCTCATCCAAGAACTTATCCAATCCTTTTTTAAACCCAGCTATACTAACTGCACTAACCACATCCTCTGGCAACAAATTACAGTCCTTTTCCACAGGGCACCCCAACTCTCCAAATCCACACCCCAATCCCACCTCAGCAAGCCATCAGATGGATTCTTATTTGTTAGCTGAGCTAATTCAGATTAATCTAAATGCACCTAAGGAAGTTATTTTCATAGGAGTTACATGCGTAAAAGTAGCATGTAATTTTCATAAGCTCACTTACAAGGGTAAAGTGCATTTACACGTGCTAAACCTTTTGACAATTCAGCCCTATGGAGTGAATTTTCAAAGGAATTACGCACGTAAAAGTAGCAATTTTCAAAAGCCCATCTATTCACGTAAAGCCTACTTACACATGTAAATCCTTTTGAAAACTATCTCCAATGATTTCATATGTTTGGCCAGTACAGAGTTTTAGTTGCTGCAATGGTCCTGGAAAAAGTCTGATTCTTTTGCTCGTTACGACGCTATTTTTCAGGCAATAAGAACTGTCCAAGGATGATGTTGTAGATGAGTTATTAAGATCACACAGATCCTGACAACTTCAGAAGAAGGATCATTCTATGTAGCCTCAAAAGGCTGTGTATAAAGATGTCTTTGAATACTTTTTACTTTGGTCCAGTAAATTGTATCACAACCTGCAAAGAATCCAAGAGGTCAATATTTAAAAGCCATTTAGATGGATAATTCACAAGTTACCCATCTAAATGGCAAAGGTGGCATATTCAACTATGAGGAATAGCCTAGTGGTTAGGGCAGTGGACTACAAACCAGGAGACCAGGGTTCGAGTCCTGCTGTTGCTCCTTGTGACCTTGGGCAAGTCACTTTACCCTCCATTGCCTCAGGTACAAAAACTTAGATTGCAAGCCCTCTGGGGATAGAGAAATACTTACAGTACCTGAATGTAAACTGATGTGATATCTCAATTGAGAGTGAAGTGTCAGTATATATAAATACTTATCCGGCTATAATTTAGCTGGATAAAAAAAGGGTGCTTCAGGGGCATTCCAGGGAGGAGTTACATTATACGGCCAACAGCCCAATATTGCATATATTAGCAAGATAACTTTAAGCAGGTATATTCAAATATTTATCCAGCTGAATATACAGAACAAGTTATCCAGTTACCTTTAGCTGGATAATTTCTCAACTAAACAGCCTATTGAATATTGGCCTCCAAAAGTCTAATCAATAAAGTTTTTAGTCAAGTTCTCGGTGGTTGCTGCAGTGCCTGTGACAATTTTGTTGTGTTTTGAATGTGTGTGACAGAGGCAGACAAAAAGGCTGAGGGATAAAAGATAAAAAGGCTGAATAAGACAAGACAAAGAAAAACAGTGAGGCTTGAATTGCTAAGTACATTCAAATATCCATGGTTTCCTGATCGTGGCCAAACAAAATGTTGCTAAAATGTATAACAATTTCTGCAATGTCATTCATAACCTGAGTACCTGATTCACTACTAAGGGTTGTTCCCATAGACATAAAATGGGAGAAAAGCCTTAATGAATCTGACCTGAATTTTCTAATACCCGGTCATTTGTTTTCAAAAAACAAATTACTTGTCCATCTCTACCATCAGCTGTTACAATTGCTCTTTTCTTCCTGGTTGCAGTTGCAGATGAAGGAGGCAATAATTGATTTCCTTTGACGTACTTTACTTCCTAATTTAGCCTTATGCTCCTAATTGAAAGTGCATTAGACTGAAGGGCATCGTGGCACAGAGCCCTTGTGCAAAGAATTCAATCCTGGAAGAATCAGGAGGTTTCTTCAGGGTCAGCTATGAAGTAATCAGAATTGAAGGGCCAGAATTATCCAAGGATCTTCCCTTCAGCACAAAACAATGAGAGATGAAATTGTTAGTGTATGAGTAAAATTAAAATTCTCTACAGACAATGAGGGGTATGTCAAGGACAAGACAAAAATAATCCTCAAGAAAAAAGTTTTGATGGAAAGGAATTTCTGCAACAAGTGGTCACAATGGGCCGGATTTTAATCCCTACGCGCGGGCGTAGATTGGTGCACCCAACCTGGCACGCACAAATCTACACCCGATTTTATAACATGCGCACGCAGCCGTGCACGTTATAAAACCCGAGGTCGGTACGCGCAAGGGGGTGCACACTTGTGCACCTTGCGCGCGCAGAGCCCTAAGGGAGCCCCGATGGCTTTCCCTGTTCCCTCAGAGTGGCCTCGGAGGGAACTTTTCTTCCGCCCCCCCCCCCCCCACCTTCCCCTCCCTTCCCATTACCTAACCCGCCCCCAGCCCTACCTAAAACCCCTCTCATACCTTTGTTTTGCAATTTGCGCCTGCCTCTGGGCAGGCGTAGGTTGCGCATGCCAGCCTAGAGGCCCTACATAGGCCTCTGGCCACGCCCCTGCCCCGCCCCTTTTTTCAAGCCCCGGGACATACACGCATCACCGGGCCTATGCAAAATAGGCTCGGCGCGTAGGGCTTTTAAAATCTGCCCCAATATGAGGCTTAAAGGGGGCAATTCTTGCTGCGCTGGATGCACGGAGTGGACTCGCAGTGGAAGGGATGGAGACGAAAACTGTTAACGGAATTCAGGAAAGCCTGAGCTAGCTGGGAAGAAGAGAAAGGAAAGCAATAAATCAATTGAGGGTTATTCTTAAAGCTTTAGTCTGGAAACTGAAATAGCCCTCATACTGGAGTATATTACTTTGCATATTTAAATATGCTTCGAAATAGAATATATCAAATATCCAGGGGGTACTTTTTCCCCTTAGGCTTTGAACTAATTTTTAAAGGAAAAACTTTCCCTTTGTGCAGGCACTGTTTCCAGATAAACGTATGCACGTACATTATAAAATTCAAACATGCACACGTCTCAAGTGTGCAAGCCCCCTCCCCGACCCCTGAGGATCTCTTCCCTGTGCATAAAATTACGTGACCAGTGGCCTACACGCGGAATTTTATCCAGTGGCATAGCCAGAATTGATTTTTTGGTTGGGCACAAAGTTAACACGGGTGGGCAATAGGCATGCAGGTCTGAGACCTACTATTTGTATTCTTATTGATAAATAATGCCATATACTGCACCCTAAAATGGCTTTCTAAGTAGTTTGCAACAGCAATTATGCATCATGCATGAAACTTCAAAATATTTCAAGCACTTACCAGCATTAAGAATTCCTTATAAATATGTATTAATTTATTTTATATTTATTGCAGTTTATAAAGGCACAAGTATATCATGTAAAAAGCAAAAACGCCAAAAACAATCAGATCCAATCAATCTATATAAATAAAAATGTAAAATAGTTTGGACGTAATCGATAATCTCAGAAACTACTACACCAATTGCTTTCAAATTTGGACACAACCTTGCTTTCACTTTCGGCAAGGTTCTTCTCTATCTAGATTACATAGATGTCACACGGTTACAGATAAAAACATGTTTTTACATGTGTGTGGGGAAAACAGCGACATCTGTTGGACAGACATGCAATACACGCTATCTACCTTGGGAAATGAAGCTGCTGTACTGCGCATGCGCGGGCGGGAGCGCACGTCGGGCACAGCGGGACCAACATGGCGCTGGGAGGAGCAGCAGCAGTGCACGTCAGGCACAGCGGAACCAACATGGCGCTGGGAGGAGCAGCAGCGGTGGACCGGTGGCGATATCGGGCGTGGTGGTGTCGGCCGGCTGAACTTCGACACCTGGGAGGAGCTGCGGCGGCGATCTGGTACGGCTCATGTGCACGACAGGGAGGGATCCTCGCTGACCTCCCGTCTTCGGGAGCGGGCCGTGCAGAACCGCACAATAGGGAGAGGGACGGGAGGGGGGGGGGATCAGCTGGGAGGGCATTGTGAGTGGGAGGGGATCTGAGTCAAGGAAGGAGATTCAGAGAGGGTGTGCTGTCACTGACGAAAGGGTAGGGAGTAGGCGAGGAGAGGTGACAGTGATGAGAGGGAGAATGAAGGGGCGGTGAGTGTCAGGGGAGAGACACAGAGGGGAGAGGTGAGTGTGAGGGGTGAGAGTTGGAGTGGGGACAGGGGAGTGAAGGGGGGGGGGTTAGTGACCAAAGGGGGAGGGGTGAGTGTGAGGGGAGACAGTTGGAGTGGGGACAGGGGAGGAAAGGGGGGGTGAGTGACCAAGGGGGAGGACGATGTGTGACTGAGGTATATGAGCAAGGGGAAGGGGGAGGGGGGGAAAAGAACCTGACTCTGCCACTGCAACGCGTGGCGGGCCACCGCTAGTCATGTAATAAAACAAAAATTAATGTATTCTTTTATGAATTCTCTTTACAGAAAGTCAGAAATCATCATAAATACAATAAAATATCACTAATCATCAGAACAGGTGCAGAGCAGAGCTAGGACAATTCACATTACAACTTACATGAAAAAAAAAAATTCAAATTTTGGTATCACCTCAGCAAAAAATATCCCTCCACTGCTATGTTGTGCAGTAACACAAACTCCTGCAAAGAAAGAGACATCTAGAACCTTGCCATACCATACAGTCACAGCACTGAACCTCAGGATTCAAATAACAGCAACCTTATGAAAAAGCAGCAATGGCCTAGAATATTAATACATCAGCTACTGGAGTAACAGAACAAGCTACATGCGAGCGGAAATACTGCGCCTCAGTCATACAAAACAGAGACCGACCCTTACCTAATAAAGAAATAAGAGATTACAAATTAGAAACACAAACATGCAGACAAAACCAGATTAGAAAGCCTGAGAAACTAGACTCTGAACAGTGGAATACTGAAGAAAGAGCAAAATACAAAACTATAAGAAATGCACATTCCCAAAGATGGCATATTCAAATTGCTAAAATCTCAAAATATTTTTTTTCCCTTTGTTGTCTCATCTTTGTATTTTTCTAATCAGTTGGTCCTGGTTTCTTTTTTCCATTTTTCCCTTGTTGCTCATTTCCTAATTCCTTTTCAGTGTCTCTCTTCTCCTACTGTCTTCTTCCCTTCCTCCCTCACACACACATACACACACGCTTTCTCTCACAGACTCCCTTACACACACACAAGCTCTCACAATCCCAAACCCTCCCCCCGCCAACTCTCATTCTTACGCACACCCAGACTCACACCGAGGCTCCTATTCTCATCTACATACATACATTGAAGCTCCCATTCTCACCCACATAAACACATTCAAGCTTTCATTCTCACCCACATTCAAGCTCCCATTCTAATACACACACACCACCAGGCTCCCATTCTCACCCACATGCATACATTCAATCTCCCATTCTCACCCACATACACACATTCAAGCTTCCATTCTCACCCACATTCAAGCTCCCATTCTAATACACACACACCACCAGGCTCCCATTCTCACCCACACACACACCCAGGCTTCCATTCTCACCCACATACACACATTCAAGCTTCCATTCTCACTCATATACACACAGGGCCTTTTCATTAGGCACAAGCCGCACAACCAAAGTCCTACTTCTTCCACCACAGGGATGGGATCCCACAGTGGCCTTGCAGCTCTGGCCTTCCTCTTCGCCATCGCGGGGATGGGATCCTGCGACGGCATTGCAGCTCTGGCCCTACTCTTCGCCACCACAGGGATGCGATGCCACGGCTTTGCAGCTCCGGTCCTCCTCTTTGCCACCATGGGGATGGGATCCCACGGCGGCTTTGCAGCTCCAGCCCTCCTCTTTGCCGTAACAGGGATGGGATCCCATGGCAGCCTTGCAGCTCTGGCCCTCTTCTTCGCCGTTATGGCGATGGGATCCCGTGACGGCCTTGCAGCTCCGACCTTCCTCTTCGCCACCGCGGAGATAGGATCCTGCGATGGCATTGTAGCTCTGGTCCTCCTCTTCGCCGTCGTAGGGATGGAATCCCGTGATGGCATCACTCCAACAGGCCTCTTCTGGTTGGCAATTGGGTGGGCCCCTGCCCACCCAGGCCCACCCGTAGCTATGCCACTGATTTTATCCTTGCATAGAATGGGCAATTTTCAAAGATCTCAATTTCCATGGGTAAAACAGTACTTTACCAGTAGAAATGGCTTTGAAAATGACCCACCCTGTGTTCAAACTAGAATGAACGGTCAAAATAAGTTGCAGGTGGTGCCCTTCCAGTAGACTAACTGCATACGTTTGCGGCTAGTTTATGAAAGGTTTGCTTCCTTCATCTGTGTCACCTGATGAAGAAAGTGTAACTTCGGAAAGCTCATCACAAATGTTTGAAATTAGTCCAACAAAAAGGTCTCATCTGCAATTTGTCCTTTGACTTTTATTTCTTGTCATTCAAGTAGACTAACACAGCAACCATGTTACTTTAATTCAAGATTTGTTTAAAACAGGAACTTTTTGCATTGCCTTTTAATACATGTTTAATCATTTCAGCTTTAGGATCTTTCAGTCTGAGTTCTGAATGTTCAACGATGGCACCAAGTACCCTCAACTCAGTTCTGCCATTAGCTGTTCTCTACAGCAGATATGTAAATACGTTTCCCCTTGCTTAGACATCATCCAGAATGGGTCTTTCCAAGGAGCATTCCACAAGCCCTTGAAGAATTATAAATGTTGGGTCTTACTTTCATGGTCACAGTGATCGTGCTGTTCATGTTAGCTTTGTACAGCCAGCCTTGCCTTATCACTCCTCCCTTCTGAGAACACAACGATGACGAATCCTGTAACAAATTATATATATACTATGTCAGAAGAGCAGCTACTGACACACTTTCAAGTCACAGAGTGCATTAGAACTGGGAAGATTTATTTTCCAATGACCTATGAGAGATGAAACATTTCTCACATTAACTCAAGTTGGATTTTATTTCAGCTAGTAGTATGTGCATATATTTCTCAAAATGAAATGTCCCTTATTTTCTGTCAGCTTACATTAAGGACAAAGAAACAAATGAAATATTGCAAGCACTGGATCTGTGCCAATTGTGCACTCAAGAAGAATGAATACAAACACAACTGCTCGGTACTCTCCATTTAAAATGTTGGGACAGATGGAAGGACCAAGCAAAGTGAGGACAATGAAACTGGAAAAAAGCCCGCAAGTTAGTTTGCTTCCAGAGTTTTAAAATGAGACCCTTTCTGGTCTGATAATTCAATTTCTGGCAAAGTACCAGAAAAGAAAAGAAATTCTGCAGGATAAAAATGGTGCAAGTTAAATAAAACTCGTACAAAAGCACTGGGTGACATTTGCCTGAAGGGACTAAATTTAATGAGCTGGGAAAAATCCCACAGAGCTTTTTCATGGATGTTTTTCTTTGCACACTTCTTTCTGTGGAATTTTCTCTCCCTCCAGATGTTACAGATACAAGTAAACTGATCCATGGGGGAGGGGGAGGGTTGCACTTTTTTGACCCTTCTTTGATTCTTACATCTGGGCCTAAGTGTACTTTGTATTTATTTTTTTTTTTTAAATATACACTTTTACTTTGAGAATGCATTTAAATATTACATAAGAACATAAGAAATTGCCATACTGGGTCAGACCAATGATCCATCAAGCCCAGTATCCTGTCTCCAATAGTGGCCATCATGCTATCTGTGAAAGACGAAGCAGCATGATGTCTGAAACTGAAAAGGCAGAATGCAGCATATATTTCGTAAAAGATACCTGGGCAAGTATTTTTAAGCACAATCAAATGATATTATTCATTTCAAACAAATGACTCATCTATGCAGCAATTAATTCTGTAACACTGTGCATAAGTTAGACATCACATATAAGTTATGTGCATAAGTCCGCACTGAAAAATATCTCACCAAATCTACCCACAGACACCTTCGCCTGCTAAAAGGTACTCAGAAACTATATAGGAAAATGTACACGCATACTCAAAGAAATTGGGAAATGAATTAATCCTTATTACTGACAATAATGGAATGGCCTGAATTTGATCTTCACTAGATCCACTGAAGATGTGTTTTAATGTATTTTTATGGTTTTTTTGGATTATTATTATTTTGAATGTATTGATTTGATTTATTTGGAATTGTGAATGTGAATATTGTAAACCACCATGATCACTGAAGTGTGCGGCCAATAAATTTTTTTAAAATAAATAAATAAATCCAATAATATGTGCACACATGCAAAGCCCAACTCTTCCCTCAGAAATGCCTTCTGCTTCGACCGTGTACTTACATGCAATCAGAACATACAGTTCCCACATAATGGGCAGGCTATTTCTGTGGGTGAAACTGAGGAAATGCTTTTAAGAATTACCCTCTCTATAGTCTACATTTTTAAAAAAAAGATACTGCTGGGTTACTGTATTGAATAGCTCTGTCTTACAGAAAATGGCCTATTCAAATTAGAGATGGTGGCAGTGGTCTGAAATGTTGGAGGAGTTCTCTTGGCATGCGTGTTTCACTGTGTTCACCTCACTTTCTCGTTCTTGGTGGCTGACAAGTTAGGCAGAAGCATAAGCACAAGTTGTGCTTTTCCCCAACTGAGGACTCAAAGCTCAACCCACAAGATGGACCAATGAATCCATTTGTCATACAAACAAGTGGACGAAGAACACAGCTGAGAATGCAGTGGAGGCCACTACTGTAGTGGGCAGCCCAATGGCAACTTGGTCTTAATGTAGCTCCTCCTGCAAAGGCTTTTGGGCCCTACACAACTATAGGAAGAAGAGTTTACATTCTTTGGAGCTGGTCTCGGTGAAATAGCATCCAGGAATAAGATGCTGCCACAACTAGTACACCAACTAAAGCAGATGGGAGTAGAACTTTGACTGAACGTCAGAGGCAAACTATGGCCTCCCTTCTTGGGCCTGCTCTTGGAGCAACTGAACTTTCCCTTGCTGAGGCTCAGGAGCTGGGCGAGTCCCCTAAAGACACTCTTGAATTGGTCTGGAAGGCCACAGCAGATATTTTTAAACTTCTGACTCTCAATTTCTATTCAGAAATCTGTTAATCTATTTCTAGGCCAACCTAGTGGCTCAGTGGCAGAGCTGTGTATGGCCATGCGGAGGAATCTGGGTTCGTTTCCCAGGTTTTCTGTTCTCCATGTTGGCTGGGGCTAGGGATCATTCACAGCCCCTGGAGGGGAGGAGTCACAGTTCTTGAACAATGGCAACACCCATGGAATGGATTTATGGCCCCTGATTGCAGCACACTGAAAGGATTGATGCCTGGCCCTGGCCAAGGGCTCACTGTCAAGGGCTATCACTGCCGTAACTGGACAGAGTAAGTGAGGAGGTGATATAAAACAGGGGAAAATATGCCTGGGTAATTTGAATGAAGGCTTGTGGTGCCAGATTCAAGCACTGGTTCCTATTGAGCTAGAAAAATAAAAAAGAAGAAATTTCTGGATCAAAAACATAATGTTTCTAGGATAGAAGCTAGGAAAAAATCTTAGGAGCTCTCTAATAGGATCCAAAGTCAGGTCATACTCCTATGTGTCTAGGCATAATTAATTGATCCAAAAGTTGTCATGTGGATTACTTGGAATGTTAATGGCTTATGGTCTGTTATTGACATTTAGAAGGGTTCTATGTTATTGCATTATCTTTGTTCTTATTAGATTTTATATTTTGATTTTATATAGTTAATTACTGTTTGATGTTTTAAGCCAAACTGTAAGGTTATCTGTTTTTGTAACCCACTTTAAGCAGTATTTTCTGGAAAAGTGGGATATAAATTGTTCATATTAAATTAAATTTGAAGTTATAATGAGTTTTAGTCTGTTTCAATTATAGCCAATTCACCTGTCTAACTCTCGCACACATAGGATGATTCCAGGGAGTTCTCAAACTTTCATCTGGCTTATCGATAGAACACAATACCCAACAAACATGGAGAAGAAAAATATACCAAAGCTGCTATGTTGTTCTTACAGATTTTTTCACTCATTAATAGTTATCCTAACTCATGGTGCTGCTAAATACAACCCCCTCCTTCTCCTTACCTCATCTTTATCACAGTCTTCATCTATTTCAAATACATGATTGGGAACTTTGTCGGGTCTAAGTGATTTACTGAAAATAGAAGAAAAGCAGAAAAAGTAAAGTGACTCTCAAAATGTGATTCCATTCAGATTATATTTTCGAGGTGCAGCAAAGGCCTCAGCTGATTCATAGCTCCCCAGAAATACCAAGATGGCAACTTTTACATTGTGTGCAGAAGTGTAAACTCTGCGGGTACTTTTTACCTGCAGACTGCATGCCCATTTTCAAAGGGCGAAAGTTCCCTTTGATAATCGAGACGGAAACAGTGCACATATGGACCTATACCTTCTACTTGTGCAGCAACTTCTCCCAGAAACACAATGCACCTATGTGAACGCCGACTCGCATAAGTTCTAACCCTGCCCAAGCGCCACTCCCAGGAATGCCTCCATTCTCTGTGTGGAAAAACATGCGTGTACTGGCACTACACACATACTTCTGTATGCAGACAGGGTGAACAATTTTCGGAGACTCCATTTCCGCCTGGAAAACACCATTTTGTATGCGGAAATGGCCTCGAGAATTGTCCTCTAACATATCTCATTGTTCCTCCAGTGCAAAAACCCCACTTGTAGGAAATTCTGCCACAGTGTACTCTATGGGGCCTGTAAGCATGCAGCACACAGCAGAGCAGGAGCTCATGTGGGCTCTGTGCTCAGTAACAGCCTGGCACAGACTAAACAAGCACAGGATTAATACAGCGTTACTACAGCAGGTAACTCACCAGGGCAAGCTCCGAAAGTCACCGGAATATTCCTCGTATTTGTAGTTCACCACTTTCCACTCCGAGCTGTAGGATTTAATGCACTGTAAAGAGAATTGGAGAGATGCAGTTTAATATCATGAAAACAAAAGGAAAGAAAATTCCAAATTATTCGGCACCTGAATTAGTAAAATCTAAAGTTCTAAGGCCACTAGGCTACTGACAGACACCAAGGTTCTGATATGTGTACTGAGCCAGAATGTGTCAGTCCCTACCACCAGGAGAAACTACACAGGCCTTTGGGACACCAGCCATTCTTACGGTAATTATTTGACAATTTGGTTCCTTAATCACAGCAGCTGTTGTTCTTTGTTGTCCATTGCTTGGGTCGTGAACCCTAGCAGAATGTCCTGTATCCCCTGGGGGAGGAGGAGGCCTGGAATGGGAAGCTCGGAGAATGTAAGAAGCAGAAACTTCATTCCCATGAATGGTTCTCTAAAAATAGGCATTCCGATATGATGGCAATTTATTCTGAAGGTTTCTAAAACACAAGCAGCACACAGGTTTTCAACTAAATTACCAAATTACTGTGACTAGGGATGATGAGAAGCAGTGCTTACAAATTATTACCCACAAAGAAATTCAGCGATTTTAAATGAATTTGGCCTCGCTTTTGCAGTAGAGTTTTGGAAGCTACATCTGTTCTACAGAAAAGTGAATTCTTTGTAGGTTGTGATACCAGGCATTGGATCGTCAAAAATGTGCTAGCATGTGACCTTTCCAGACCACGTGGGTCCATTCTTCAGGATTTGCAGAAATGATATATGAAAATTAACTTGAATGAGAAAATAATATTCTTCTTAAAATGAGATTTTTCTATAGTTTTTTTAAATAAGTTTTTTTTAACTCTTCTAGCTCTGTGTGAATTTTGGTTATTGGTAAAAAAAAAATATTGATTCCAAATTATCTTCAACAAAGAAGTTATTACAAACAATGCCAATCATCTGTGCATTCTAATCTTGCTAGGCCAGATTGAGATAGTTTAATGCATGTGTGCATGCATACCTGCATAGAGAGAAAGAGAGAAAGCCATTTTGAAATTCTGCGGACAGTTGCATGGCTTGCAAGTGAATTTTCAACAGCAAATTCACATAATGTGGGTATTTTTTGACCTACGTACTGTGCATGTGCATGACAGCAGGTACAGAGTAAATGCCAGAAAGTACAAGTGGTGATTTGAAAATGAAAGCACCTCACCCACTTTCCCTCCCCTGGCCTAACCCTATGCCTTTTTCCCTGAAGCAAAAGTATGCATGCTGTGAAATAATGCGTGTACTTTTACCTGCATTAATGGGGAGGAAGTAATAAATCAAATTGCATTTTTATGCAGGTAAACATGTTTTATTGCCCCTCTATGTATACACACACACACATACAGAAAAAAAATACAAAATTACAGACAGATGCATATATAACAAATATTTGCACATTTTAGAGTGAATTTTTAAAAGCATACTCAATTGTAAAATGGAGAAATTACTTACCTGATAATTTCGTTTTTCTTAGTGTAGACAGATGACCAATGGGTTATGCTCCCCTGCCAGCAGATGGAGACAGAGTCAGATTTCAAAGCTGACATCACCCTAGATACACCCTTGCAGTCCTTCAGTATTCTCTTCAAAAGTCATTGTGGACATACTACTGAAAAAACGATTTAAAATATGATTAAAAACGGATACCTGTAATTATATTCAGCCAATCATAAACACTGAACCCCAGTAAGAATATAGGTGCCCTGATCTAGGGACTGGATGACGACTTACCCGTAATCTCTTGGAATCGATATCCACTCCTCGGGCGAATCCTTGGCACTGTTCTTGGGCAGCCATGGGCAGGATGCTGAGTCCATCTATTTACACTAAGGAAAACGAAATTATCAGGTAAGTAATTGTTCCATTTCCTAGCGTGTAGCCAGATGGACTCAGGACCAATGGGATGTACAAAAGCTACTCCAGAATGGGGCGGGAGGTTTCCCGCAGTCTAGATAATACTGCCCGTTGAAAGGCTGAA
Source organism: Rhinatrema bivittatum (assembly GCF_901001135.1). NCBI lineage: Eukaryota > Metazoa > Chordata > Amphibia > Gymnophiona > Rhinatrematidae > Rhinatrema > Rhinatrema bivittatum. The sequence goes on from NC_042620.1 coordinate 242,902,493, forward strand.
TCCTTTCAGACCTGTACGTTCAGGCGATAGAACCTGGAGAAGGTGTGCAAGGAGGACCATATTGCTGTTCAGCAGATATTGACGGGAGATAACAATCTAGCTTTGCCCATGAGACCGCCTGAGTCCTAGTGGAATGAGCTTTAACCTGAGAAGGTAATGGCTTTCTTGCCTCCACATAGGCTCCCATGACCACCTACTTAATCCAGTGAGATATTGTAGCCCACAAAGCTGGTTGGCCTCGCTTCTTTCCACCATGAAGGACAAACAGGTGGTCCGTCTTCCAGATTCCACACCAAATGTATAGTGACATTCAAATGACGGAGGAGGCAATATTCTTCTGCGCCATTTAGCTTATCTAGGGATGCCAACGAAATAGACTGATTCAAATGAAACTCCGAGATTACCTTGGGCAAGAAGGATGGAATGGTATGAAACTGTAACACTCCTGGAGTCATCCGGAGGAATGGTTCCCGACACGACAAAGCCTGTAGTTCACAGATGCGATGTGCCGAGCATATAGCCACCAGGAACACAGTTTTCAAGGTTAATAAACGCAAGGAAAGACTGTGCAGTGGCCAAAAAGAGGGCCCTGCCAAATATTCTAGTACTAGACTAAGATTCCACAAGGGAACCGGCCACCATAGGGGAGGACAGAAGTGCTTCACCCCTTCATCTCTCCCACGGAGGGAAGGTGTACTGCAACTCCTCTTCCGGCCAGGTCTGAACGAAAGCATCGATCCCCTGGGTCATCAGATCTCTTCTGCGACTGAAGAATTGGGGAACCTTTGCGTTGTGAGATGCAGCCAGCAGATCGATGGTCGGGAGACCCCAGCAATCTACTATCAGCTGAAAGGCTTTGGCTGACAACGCCCACTCTCCTGGATCCAGACTCTCCCTGCTTAGAAATTCTGCTCTGACGTTGTCTTTTCCTGTGATGTGGGAGCCTGAGATCATCTGTAAATGTATTTCCATCCATTCCATGACGAGATCTATCTCCTGTGACAATTGCTGGCTTTTGGTTCCACCCTGGCGGTTGATGTGGGCTATTGTTGTTGGGTTGTCTGATATTACATGAACCACTTGACCTTGGAATCTGTGGCTGAATTGTAGATAAGCCAGTCTGACTGCCCAGGTTTCCAGGTGGCTGATTTTCCAGAGGGCATTTTCCTCAGTCCAATGTCCTTGGGCTGTCAGTTCTTGAAAGTTGAGCTCCCTAGCCCCGGAGGCTCATATCTGTTGTGAGGACCAGCTAGTTCTGAGAAGACAGGAGTACACCCCTGCTCAGATGAGCTTCCTGCAGCCACCACTGGAACAGAGAGCATACTCTCATTAGTAAGTGAAGGTGAATCGAATAGTCTTGATACTGTGGGTTCCAACATGACAGTAGTGAATGTTGAAGTGGTCGCAAGTGTGCCCTCGCTCATGGCACTACCTCCAGGGTTGCCACCATCAAACTGAGAACTTGGAAATAGCTCCACACTGTCGGGCATATCTTGCTCATCAACTGATGCACTTGGGACATCAACTTCCTTATCCATGTGGTCGGAAGAAAGACCTTGCTCTGCTTGGTGTCAAACCAGACTCCCAGATATTCCAAGGACTGGGAGGGTTTGAGACTGATTTTGTCTAGGTTTATGACCCAACTGAGTTCCTAAGCAAGAAGGTCACCCTGTTGGTCACCCAGAGACTCTTCAACAGACCTGGCCTGGATCAACCAGTCGTCCAAGAACGGGTGAACCAGGATTCCCTCTTTTCTCAATGCTGCCGCTACAACTACAACTGGAAAATGTTTTGGGGACGGTGGTCAGGCCAAAGGGCAGTGCCTGGAACTGATAATGATGACCCAGTACCACAAAACATAGGAAATGTTGGTGTTCTTAACGAATTGGTAAGCCTCGGATAGGTCCAGGGACGTTAAGAACTCTCCCGATCGTATGGCCATTATCACAGAGTGTAGGGTTTCCATGCGGAAATGATTCACTTGTAGATGTCGGTTGACGCTCTTGAGGTCCAGGATGGGGTGAAAGGAACATTCCTTCTTGGAAACAATGAAATAGATGGAATAACACCCCATATTTTCCTGGGGCGCAGGTACTGGGATTATAGCCCTCATCCTGAGAACCTTAAAAGAGTAGTATCCACTGCCTGCTTCTTGTGATGGGAGTGGCAAGGAGATTTCATGAATATGTCCCAAGGAGTGCTGTGAAATTCCAGTGCATATCCTTCTTGTATGACCGCAGGTACCCATTTGTCCAAAATGATCTTGACCCACCTCTGGTAGAAGAGGGACAGTCGACCTCCTTTCTCCTTGTTCTGAGGATGGATCGGCAAAAGTTTATTGGGGGGAGTTTTGGACAAACCTGAACCCGAGCCTGCCCCTCTCTTGGGTTGTCGACTGTGAAAGGACTGAGACCTCCCAAAGAGCCGAGACCTCTGAATTTTCGAGTTTCTGTAGGGAAGAAAGCATTGGGAGCCCCTGGATTTAGCCCTCATAAATGAGGGGTGCTGTAACTGCTTTCTCTTATCTTCCGGTAGCTGGGGAACTGGAGAATCACCCCATTTCCTGGCCAGCTTTTCCAATTTGCTTCCAAAAAGGAGTAATCCTTTAAAGGGCATCTTTGTGAGATTTACTTTGGAGTTTGTGTCTGCTGACCAATTCCACAGTCATAGCTGTCTTCTGGCCGCCATTACTGAGGCCACTCCTCTGGCCGAAGTATGGACTAGATCCAAGCCTGCGGCAGCGGGTTCCATAATCGCTCTGGAATTCACTCCCGAGTCATCCACCATCTGAGAGAGGAGGAGGCACGAACAAGCTACCAGGGCACAATCAGAAGCAATCTGAAAGGTCATTGCTTCTGCATCAAAGGCCTGTTTAAGGATGGACTCTATCTGCCTATCGTGCGCATCCTTTAAGGCCGCTCCTCCCTCCACTGGGATAGTTCGCTTAGAGACAACACAGACCAGCACATCAACTTTACAGAAATGCTAATGTTCTCTCACAGCCGGATCCAGTGGGTACAGAGCTTCTAATGTTCGTCCCCCTTTAAAACTTGCTTCTGGGGCATCCCATTCCAGGTCAATCAACTTCTGGATGGCTTCCAGTACTGGAAAGTAGCAAGAGGTTTTCTGTATCGAAATCAGAATAGGATTCTTCTTTGGTTCCATCACAGAGTCCGCCCCAGGAACTCTCAGCATCTTCAGGTTCTGAGAAACCAGGGCCAGCAATTCGTCTCTATGGAAAAACTGTTAACATGGTCCGATATGGTTCTAAACAAAGGGGAATTTCCCCATCTTCCAAGGAATCTGTATCCTCTTCTTCGTCTGTGCCATCCAGGTCCCTGCCAGGGATACCTTTGGTGAGTCGAGACATGTCTCAAGGTCTGCCAATAGGACTGGGAGAGGGAGGGCTTACTGGCTGAGATTCAGTCCAGACAGGGGCAAGTGAGGTAGCAGGCTGTGCCTGTACGAAGGCTTGAAGGCCCTGGAAAAATTCCACCCAAGAGAAGGCAGCCGGGTCCATGCCTAGCCCAGGAGGAAAGCTTAGCAAAATCCGGGGAAGCCAACTCTCCCTGGGCTTCCTCACAGTGCTGATATGTTGGAATTGAAGTCAGACTGTGAAGCCCTAATATGACAAGCAGCACAGAGAGAAAAGCACTTATGTTTCTTGGCTGCCGGAGCCATTGGCGGTGGTAACTGTGTGTTCTGTCAGCTCGCGCTTATTTCGGGTGTCTAGGCAGGACACGGCGAGGCATATGCACAGCCCGTGCACCCGGCTTTACTTGTATTCTGTGTTTAGTAGGTTGTGCGTGTACGTACCCTCGTGATGTTATGCGTACAGCACGTGTGCAGAGCCGACGCACTGCACATAACAACATTCTACAGAGGGCAATACGGCACGCACAGAGACGCACAGAAGATGGCACCACCACAGCCTACCACGCAGTGTGTCGACCAAGCCTAAAGTGGGGCCTAGTCCACCAGGGGGCTTCTCAACCCACTTGAAAGCCCTCTTCCCCTTACCCCAACAGGATCAGGAACAACATTGGTATGGCACACCAAGCAAGGAGACCAGAGGAAGTCTTACCAAAACCCCTCCAAATGTCTCTGAATCGAGAAGTAAATCTTCTTCTCTCTCTCTTTTTTTTTTTTTTTTACTTACCTGGGCTCAGCACTTACTGGCTAAGTACAGAGATGGTCTCCGGCTGTGGGGGGGAGAAGGTTTTGGCCATCACCACCACGCTCGGCTTCCTGCACCCGCTGCCTTTCAGCTGCTTAAGCAGCAAAGTCCATGCTGGGAACTGGCTACCAGACTAAGGCACACCTCTGAGGGATCTCGGAAATCGCCTCAGGAATTCTCAACTGGAGGAGGAACCTTTAGGTATCACCGCAAGAGAGCAGGTCTCAATTTTTTTTTCTGCAATTTAAATGTAGAATTTCTTCTTCCAAAAAGTACAGCAATCTCTATAGGGAGAGGTACGCCTACCATCTGCTGGAGACGGAGAAATACTGAAGGGATGATTTCACTGCAGGTGTGTATCTAGGGGTCATCAGCTTTGAAATCTGAGTCCGTCTCATTTGCTCGCAGGGGAGCATAACCCTTTGGTCCTGAGTCCATCTGGCTACACGCTAGGAAACACCATTTTTACAGTACATATCAGCCTTTTGAAAATTACCATGGGGGTTAAATGAGTAAAAATACACTCGGAAGCAATTTCATGTGTATTCTTTCGGGTAATGTACCTACCTGAGGGCAGAGTTTGAGTGGAGAAACCATTTAATGTGCGTACCTTCTAAAAGCGAACGTATACGCATATATGTACTCGTGAACATTTCTACCTGCTCCCATGCAGGCATAAACATGTGGGTGTATGCTGCGCAAGGGTCCATGCATACTCGCTAATTTTCAAAACATACTTATGCGCGTAAATCCACTTTGATAATTATGGGTTGAAGTCCACGCATACTTTGTACACACCGTCTTCAGCCCTAAGCACTGTATTACAAAACTGGACTCCTTTTATAAACTATTATTGCAGTACATATTTTATTTGCATTCACTGAGGCTTCTTACCTCTTTGACAAACAGACTTTGAGCTTTACTTTCCGCATCCTCAGGTACTGTGGACTGGACAGTCCTCCACTGACGGTCTATCGTTGAAATCTGGCGGGAGGCGGGGAGGAGAATATAATAAACAACAAAAAGCTTGCTTCCTTTTAATTTTCACAGTAAAAATTTGCAAAAATAAATTTTTGTCAATAAGGAAAAAAAAACTCACAGACACATCATCCATTGGAAACAGCAGCAGGTCTCTGAGAGGATCGCTGTAGATCTGGGCTTTCCTCTGAGAGATGACATTCTCGTAGTCCAGTGGTTCAACAACTCTTGTTTTTTCCTATGAATATATTACAGAAGAAAAACAGACTAGACAAATCTTGACACAGTATAGATAATTATAAAAGGCAACAATCCTACTTTATTCATTACACTGTGTTACAGCATGATGTAGCGAAGCATGGCCTAGCAGTACTTGTCTAAAATCCTCTACTCAAACAATTCAACAGTGAGTGAAGGAGCTGCTGGAATGAATAGCAAAGAGGGTGGTATGAAATATTGGAAGTCCCAGCAGAAACATGGGTAACCACACAGCTGGGTCACTCTGGCAGGCTGGAATTAAAGCAGTAACTGGAAGACCTAGCAGAAATGCAGTCTACCTGGCTAGGTGCGCAGAGACCCAGGAGACTGGAAGTTCCAGCAACAGCCACACGAGCATTGGCAGCTATGTAGTCTATTACAAAACCTTCTAATTAAACATGGGAAGGAAGGGGTGCTGGATGTGAACTAAACAGGGAATTCTGTGAGCTCATCTGCATGGAAAAAGATGCCAAAAACTATCCTAGATAAGGAGTGATATATTACAGGAATTCATGTTCTCTGGGTGACAGCTGGGATATATCCTTAACAGAGTGAACAGAAATAAATGGGCAGACTAGATGGGCCAATTTGTCTTTTTCTACTATCTTCTACAAGGTTACTATGAGGCCAATACTCAGCACCAGTTAGCTGGATAAGTAGTGACTTATGCAATTAATTGGCGGCCGCTGAATATCCGCTGAAATCAGCAGGCACCAGGTAAGTGGTGGGCGGGATGTGGGTGAATCAGGGAGAAGCTATTTATCCAGTTAATGTAGCCATCTAAGTGCCGATATTCGGACTTATCTGGTTAACCAGATAAGTTAGACTTGCTCAATAGCAGGTTTAAAGTTAGCCAGATAAGACTTCTCCAGCTAAATAAAAACTGCTGAGTATCCCTTGTAAGTTAGTCAGACAAGTCTTATCCGGCTAACTTACTTATCTGGATAAGTTTGAATATCTACCCCTATGTTGTTCTAGCCATCAGCAATTTCTTAACCCAGTACAACAATATATTGCATAGAAACAAATAACAGAGGCAAACCAGCCGCAACTAAGTGGAATATATGTGAAGGGCAGAGATAAAACGACAAAAAGCAAATTTCAAAATTTTAAAATACTCATACTCCCCATTATACACATATAACCAGTAAAGCTGAACAAAATGCAACAAAATAACTGACATTAAACATCAAACCCACCTGCATAAAAATTAGTATGTACTCTCGGCTTCTTAAGCAGTAACATGAATGGTCAGAAAGCAGGTGAAAAAGGCAGAAAAGGCAGGTGACTATAATTTTATGCTCGTAATTAATCTCTCACTTAACTACTTGAAATTTTGTCTGCTTTGAAGTGTCACAAAGAGGCAGAATATAAAATAAAAATAATGATAATAATCATTATTATTGTTATTAAGAAGTGCTGAAGAAAAGAGCAAAAATCAGTTAAAAGGTGAACAGATTTAGCAATCAGAGAGCGCTTGCACAATCCTTTAACGCAGACACCTTTCAGCAGAGGTGACAGAATTGAAGCATGTCTGTGGCAGAAACTGAGGTCATATAAAAGGCATGGGATGGCACCCCTGGATGTTGGTTCAAGAATGGGTACTTGTCAGGGATGTGCATTTGTTTTTAAACAAAATGAAAAAGGTGACGATACACTCATGTTAAAACAAAGAAACATTTTTTTCCATTGGCTTTCATTTGAGAAAGTCAATGAACGACAATGAAATATGAGCATACACAAAATAGTACTGGGGGCTGGCACCATTTTGTTTTAGGACCATATGCTTATAGCCATAAAACAAAATGGTGCCGACACCAGCACAATTTTAAATGGAATCCAGCAGGGCAGAAGCAACTGAGGATTGGTTCTGCCCTTTTTTCATCAGAATTCCCTGTAGGTAAGTGTGCTCCACCTGTTCTATTTAGTTTTTCAACAAATTTTATGTTAATTTCTATTCAGTGAATGAACCAAACCAAAATAACATTAGAGTAAAACCCAAATTAAAAACAAACCAAAACAACATAATGAATAAAACAAAACAAACATTTTTTTCCCTACCAATCCCATAACTTATATGCTCATCTGCCCAGAACGGGCAATGATGGATGATGGCTTTTGCAACTCCTAGGGACTGTTAGTGCCATGCCATGTCCCCACATTTACAGAGTTCTCCAAATTCCTGATCTGGATCTCAGATCCTTTTCCTTATGCTGCTGCCCTTGCCCCTAGATGTCAGGGCTCTAGCTTTGCTGTCATCAGAAGGCAGGGAGTGCAGGGACTGAGTCAGCCCGTCGCCTCATGCTTACAGGTCCCGCCTCCTTAACAGAAGCTTAGAGAAGGCAGGGATCCTGTAGGACCTGCACATATGAAGCTGTAGGCTAACTCACATCCCCCATTTACTGCCTTCTGATGACAGCAAATCCGTAGGCCTGAGATCTGCAGGAGTGACAGTGGAAGGGAAAGGTTCAGAGGTGGGGAGGATGCAGGGTTGGGAATTGGAGTATGGAGGTCCTGGGGTGGGATTAGAGGTCTAGAACAGAACTGAAGTCCTGCAGGATAGCAGGGATAGTATCTTCAATGCCCCAAGCATTGGCCTTTGGCCTGTGTGTAAATCCAGAATGGTAGAGACCTAACGAGACAACAAAAAGTAATTTGGATAAGTAGAGATAACCTGCAGTCGGTCAACCCTGTACAGATGACAGATGGGATAATTCTTAGAGCAGTGCAGATGGGGGGGGGGGGGGGACAGGGATAAACTGGGCAGACTGAGATGAGCCTATGACCATTATCTGCCATCATCTACTATGTCAAGGTCAGAAACAATACTAAGACAGCAGGAAATGGATGTCCCTTTTCACTTTGTTGCCTACCAATAGAAGACAGCAAAGAAGAGCTGTGCAATAGATACATTAAAATGGGGTAAATATTTAGAAACCAGTCAAATGCCCTGTAATCCCCTGGATTATGAGATTTCTCCTAATTTCCATGAGTAAAAAACACATTTTAAATAAAATTTTAAATAAAATTCACTCACAAATGATTAGTTCTTCAGAAGTGATTGCATTGTAAGACTGTCAACAAGAGGATGCATATTTCTACAAAATGATCAGTACAAAGCATCCTTTTTAATTTGATTATTCCTGCTGCCACCCAGGTGAAGGAGAATTACACAGAACAGTCAAAAGATCCCTAAGTGGTGTCAGAAATGCTGTGAAAGGCATACCAATATTTTGCATTCCTGTTTATCTACTGCAGTAAACTCATCTAGCAGCCTAGCAAAACTCACATACTTAAGTCTTAAACATTGCATCCAGCAGAGGACAAAAAAAAGGTACAGAACAGTTCCTGATCATCTTCCTTTCATCCATCACTTAAGCAGAGAAAACCTGCTCATGTCCTCTGGAAAATAAAACCCTTCAGTTAAGGAAAGTGTTTTACCGAGGGGGACTGCTTTTCTGTGATGTGGCAGCAGAACGCCAAGACAATTCACATCTGTTTAATGACACCGTATTACAGCATTTCACAGTCACTTCCTCGTTTTTTTTCCTTTTTATTTAGGATGCAAACTTAATACGATGAGTAAGGGATGCTGCCAGTAGAAGGACAGGTTTCAGGCAGTCTGATGGCTCCTCGCCATAGCTTTTATGGGAAATAAATGTTGAGGAAAAGCCAAGCCGTTTGCTAACCAAGCTGGAGACCGGCCTGCTGCAATCTGCCTTTGCAGTGGTAAGAAATGCATTGTACTAAAGTAATCAAACTTGTAAGAGAAGAATGAGAGCCAGGAGCTACTTGAAGCAGTGCTGGAAGTTGCATTTTAATTGGCTAAGCTCACCAGATCTTTAGCTAATGGTGCCTTTAAAATGTGCTACATATCTGAGAGGCTGAGAGGGATATGCATAAAAAAACATTTGCATTTACTGTGTATGAAGGGCAAGTGTGTGACAAAGTGGATAAAGATGAAACTGCAAGGAAAAATAGGGTTACATCAGTAAAGGAAGTTTGCTTACCATAAGCGGGGCTCTCGTAAAAAGCAGGATGAATTAGCCATCACACATAGGTGGTGATATCTGACTGAGCCGAATGGACCCATAACTCTGAGCTCATTAGAATTATTACTCTACTGTGCATGTGCGGGAGTTCCAGCACACACGCTGCCTCTTGAAGCTCTCAGTCAAACGAGGAGCTCAGCTTTCACTAGACTCTCCAGGGAGGCAGGAGGGCATGAAGCATGGCTAATTTATCCTGCTGTCTATGGAGAACCTCGTTTAGAGTAAGCAAACTTGTGTTCTCCATCAACAAGCAGAGCTGAATTAGCCATGATACATGGGGAGTCCCAAGCTGAGGGTTGCGTGGGGGAGCTCTTAACGAATAAGCAACCTGGACTCCCCACCCCATCCCATGGACTACTGGGGGAACAGGCTATGCAAAACTGCTTGCCCGAAGTTACTGTCACTTCTGGAGAGAATATCCAAACATTAGTGGGATGTGAAGGTGTGAACCAATGACCAAGTTGCAGTTTGCAAATGTCTTTAACAGAGACAGCTTTCAGGGGAGCCACTAAAGTAGCCATTGCCCTCACTTGATGAGCCTTGACAGAGTCTGTGAAATGAAGGTCAGACAGAGCACAGAAATGTACAATACATTCATCATTTGGTATCAACATTCATGAAGGGCTTGTGACATGAAGCTTCCGGTTGCAAAAATACTTGTGCTTTAGCACAGCTGATGAAAGCTCCTTATGAACCACTGGAATTGGCTTCCTTGAAGTTTCTCACATAGAAATTGGTATTCCTAGTCGCTATCATTTGGACTAGAATACTCACCAAGCTACAAGCATTTCTTTCTTACTCTCTGTACTTATAGTTTTCCACATTCATCCTGCCTAGTGGTTTCTGTGTTTCATATGAATCAAGCCATTTTTGTTCCCACGTTCTTTCTAAACCGCGTGCGCATAAAGGGGAAAAGGCCCTCCATTCATGGGACTGAAAAGGGGCCTTAGCCTATTATCTGAGGAAAACTCAACTAATTTGTCAGGCTTTTCAGATTTCCATTCCCCACGATCTCAATAGACAAGTTGTGGCTGCTGCCAAACACGTGTTGTCTGACATTGCTATCAGACCACTGAGCATTTAACATTCATGCAGTCAAGTTGATAGAGGGAAGTCTCAGATAACACAGACGACCCTCCTTCTTTTGAGTTAGTAGAGCCAGATCAAATCCCAGGGGGACTGGTGGGTGGACTGACCAACTGACAAGGTAAGAGAATCACACTTGTCCGGACCAAGCTGGAACAATGAAGAGAAGAAGTGCCTGGCCTTTGAGTATCTTCTGTACTGTCCTCATCCCCAACAGAGGCAAGGGTAAGTCATACAGCAGATCTGCATCCCACTTGAGCAGAAAAAGCATGCAGGGTGGATCTGAACTTGCTCTGAAGAACAGAGCAGAATTTGTCAACTTTCCTGTTGCTTTCTGACACAAATAAGCCCATTGACAGGCAACCCCAGAGATCAAATAGACTGTCTGCTACACCTTGGTTCAGGGAGCACTCGTGGGGGTGAAAACTCCTGCTGAGATGGTCCACCAGTGTGTTGAAATCCCAGGAAGGTAAGCTGCTTGGAAAAAAGATCTGTGACTGTGAACCCACTCTCAAATTTTCATAGATTCCTCGCATAGGGTCAGGAACCTGTGCCTCCTTGTTTGTTCACATAGAATATTGCCACTTGGTTGTCAGTTTGGAACAGAATTTTCTTTTCCTGATGGAGATGCAAGAAAATTCTTAATACATGCTGAATGACTAACAGCTCCAAGAGATTGATCTGGAACAGACGTTCCACTGCCAACCAAATCCCCTGAATTCAGAAGGAGCCTGGATGAGATAGAACTTGGGCACCTATCTCCCGGATCTTTGTAATGAGCCACCAATGGAAGGATGATTTCATTCAAATCATGAGGAATAAAAATGTAATGAGAGAGTGAGAGAATGTCAATAGTAAAAATGATGAGAAATCATTGGTCTGGAAGCATGTAGGACAAACGTAATGAAGTATGGCTTACAACAGTGGTTCTCAACCCTGTCCTGGGGACCCCCCCAGCCAGTCGGGTTTTCATGATATCCACAATGAATATGCATGAGAGAAAATTTGCATACACTGCCTCCATAACATGCAAATTTTCTCTCATGCATATTCATTGTGGATATCATGAAAACCCGACTGGCTGGGGGGGTCCCCAGGACAGGGTTGAGAACCACTGGCTTACAATGTACTGAGTATAAGATATTAGTTGTTATATTACTTTCTGTATCATCTATCTTATGTTATAGTATCATCCAGTATAGAAACATAGAAATGATGGCAGAAGAAGACCAAACGGCCCATCCAGTTTGCCCAGCAAGTTTCGCACTTTTTTTTTCTCATACTTATCCGTTACTCTTGGCTCTTAGTAACCTTTTGGTTCTATTTCCCTTCCACCCCCACCATTAATGTAGAGAGCAGTGTTGGAACTGCATCTAAATGAAACATCTAGCTTAATTAGTTAGGGATAGTAACTGCCGCAATAAGCAAGCTATACCCATGCTTATTTGTTTACCCAGACTATGTAATTCAGTCCTTGTTGGTTGTTGTCTGTATATAGATCCACTTTTCTTCATTCCCCCTGCTGTTGAAGCAGAGAGCTATGCTGGATATGCTTGAAGTATCAGTCTTTCTCCCCTGCCGTTGAAGCAGAGAGCTATGCTGGATATGCATTGAAAGTGAAGTATCAGGTTTATTTAGTTTGGGGTAGTAACCGCCATAAAAAGCAAGCTATTCCCTGCTTTTTTGTGAATGCAAATCCTTTTTTCCACATTTCGTCTTGCCGTTGAAGCTTAGAGCAATGTTGGAGTCACATTAACCATGTGTATGTTTATTGAATAAGGGTATTATCTCCGGGTAGTAGCTGTCATTCCCGCGCGCCACCCACTCTTCATTCATGTCCTCTAGACTTTATGGATCCACAGTGTTTATCCCACGCCCCTTTGAAGTCCTTCACAGTTCTGGTCTTCCCCACTTCCTCCAGAAGGGCATTCCAGGCATCCACCATCTTCTCCGTGAAGAAATACTTCCTGACATTGGTTCTGAGTCTTCTTCCCTGGAGCTTCAAATTGTGACCCCTGGTTCTGTTGATTTTTTTCCTGACAGAAAAGGTTTGTCGTCGTCTTTGGATCATTAAAACCTTTCAAGTATCTGAAAGTCTGTATCATATCACCTCTGCTCCTCCTTTCCTCCAGGGTGTACATATTTAGATTCTTCAATCTCTCCTCATAAGTCATTCGATGAAGACCCTCCACCTTTTTGGTTGCCCTTCTCTGGACCTCCTCCATCTTGTCTCTGTCTCTTTGGAGATAAGGTCTCCAGAACTGAACAGAGTACTCCAGGTGAGGCCTCACCAAGGACCTGTACAAGGGGATAATCACTTCCCTTTTCTTACTCGATATTCCTCTCTCTATGCAGCCCAGAATTCTTCTGGCTTTAGCTATCGCCTTGTCACATTGTTTTGCCGACTTCAGATCATTAGACACTATCACCCCAAGGTCTCTCTCCTGCTCCGTGCACATCAGTCTCCCCCCCCCCCCCCCCCCCATCGAATACAGTTCATTTGGATTTCCACTCCCCATATGCATGACTCTACACTTCTTGGCATTGAATCTCAGCTGCCATATCTTCAACCACTCTTCTGGCTTCCTTAAATCCCATCTGGTTCTCTCCGCTCCTTCTGGCATGTCCACTCTGTTGCAGATCTTAGTGTCATCCGCAAAAAGACAAAACCTTACCTTCTATCCCATCCGCAATGTCGCTCACAAAGATATTGAACAGGACCGGTCCCAACACCGATCCTTGCGGTACACTGCTTAAAATTTATTTTATGTTTTCAGTATGCAGTTTAATTTGTACTGGATTATTTAATTTCATTTGTTTTATGTTCATTTTCATTTTACAATTATGAATGTTAATTTTGTAAACCGTTGTGATCTTGATACGGAATGATGGTATATAAAATGTCTAAATAAATACATAAATAAATAAATCTCTGGGGTTATTCGTATGGCATGTGACAAGGGCTGATGCATCAAGAGCGAAGGCTCCATTTGAGAACTCTCTTGTTGAGGCACATCATGGGGACTACATACACCATTGATGCCATGTGTCAGAGGAGAACCAGGATTGCTTGTGCTGGTACATGTAAATTCTGGATCAGTCCTCAAAGACAAAATGCCTGATCTAACAAAATGAATACTTTCTTTCTGATGAGTCTATCCATGCCACAATTAACTTGATTCACTGGGTAGGAACAAGGTTTGACTTGGCAAAGCTGTATATCAAACCTAGTGATTGAAGAAGCTGAATTGACTTCTGCAAGGAGTCCAACATCCCTGCTTGAGAAGGCCTTATCCCCAGCTAGTCATCCAGGTAACGAAAGACACAGATCCCCCAATGACAAAGATGTGCCATCGATACTGCTAAACATTTTGTGAAGATCCTCATGGCTGCCAAGAAGAAGAAAGGGAGAACTCTGAATTGGAATGAGAAGAATCCATCACAAATCTGAGGTATTTCCAATGAGACGAATGGATGGATGTGTGAGCATTCATGTCTTTCCGAATCATGGATAACAACCAGCCTCTCTCTTGGATGAAGGGTATGATGGTGTGGAGAACATTCATTTTGAACTATTATCTTAACAGCCTCTTATTCAACCTTTGTAAATCCAGTATAGGCCTCAATCCTCCCTGGCTTCATGGGATTAAGGAAAATAGCATGAATAGAATCCCTTGCCATGGTCTTTGGGAAGGACAGGTTCTCGCACTTGCTGGCTGAGAAGCAATTTCACCCCAAAACAGAGCTGGGCCAAGTAAGACAAAATTGGACTGAAACCTAAACATTGATGTAGCATGGATGGCTAGGAGAAGTGCAAACAAGAATCAGGTTCTACAGTTTTGAGGACCTAATAATCCTTAGTGATCTTCCACCACTCTTCAAAGAACAGGTAAATCCTCTACCCAGCTATAAGGGTCAAAGTCTTAGGGTTGGGTCTTGTTAAAAAACAAGGCCCAGGCTTGGGCCAGACTTGTGGCGGCTTAGGCTAACGTCTCCATAGCCATCCATATGCCAGCAACTATTGTTCTGGCAGTGCAGAAATTGGCAGAGGGGCATCTCCAGAAAAAAGGAGCTCTTAAAAATGAAGTAAAGACATGTAGAGCGATGCTTCCCTATCCAGTCCTTGGGGCATACCTAGCCAGTCAGGTTTGCAAGATATCCCCAATGAATATGCATAAGATAGATACGCATAAAATGGAGGCAGTGCATGGAAACCTATCTCATGCATATTCGTTGTGGATATCCTAAAAACATAACTTGTTAGATGTGCTCTGAGGACTGGGTTGGAATGCACTGGTCTAGAGGAAGAAGGCTGTTTGGCTCCCACCAATAAGGATTGAATGGCTACATGCTGCTCCTTAATCTCGGCCTCAGTTTCCCTGACCTTATCCCTGACAAGATTGTCCCAAGAACAAGAAATGGCCAAATTGTCATAAATATCCTCATACAGACTGCTGACTCTCAACCAGGCCATAAGGCATGCTCCAATGACTGTTCCAGATGATCATGATACAATATTGAATGACTCATATACTGTCCAGATGAGATGTCGCTCACACTCTTCCACATTCAGAAGAGCCTGCTAGTAACCTTCCCACTCCCTGTCCAGAGACTCTACAAGGGACTTCAGTCTTGCTGATGTCATCATGCAAGATCACACCATATACAATTGATGAGTCACAATACAGGCAATGAGAATCGTGCACCACCACCAACTGGTGCAGCAGTTGAACCACCCTAAAACTAGGGGCCTTTTGACTCTGTACAATGAGATCCAGCTTCCTTGCTATTGAAGGGCAGGAGGATGGACTGACCCACATTCTTGTCTACAAATGCTAAAGAATTTGATGAACCAGGATCAATTGACAACAATGGCCTTCCCCAAATTTTCTAGAACCTGGAATAAAAGAGGTCATCTGCTGAAAATTAATGTTCCAGCAAGATCAGGTAGATGGAATAAAAGTATCCCTGTAGACCTTTCCACGGATTGCACATAGTGGCTAGACTCCCCAGTAGTGAGGGATGGTTTACCCGATGGAGGGGGACTAACATTTAGGGCTGGCAGGCCTGATAGGTGTGGTGTGGAAGTGGGAGAGACTCCCACTTGTGGGAACAATTCATCCATCCTGGAACAGAATTGGCTAAAGAGCATCTTCCTCGTCACCAAAGAGGTAAAGAAAGTCTACACCAGATCTGTTATTCTGTGTAGCTTTGCACCAGTGGCTCAAAGACTTGCGTGTCAATGGTATAGAATGCACCAATGGAGTAGAATGCACCAATGATGCAATGCACCCATCTGCATCGATATTTCCTGCACCTATTCTGCATTGACATCTTCTGCATCAACCGTTCCAGATGCTCCTGTGCCAATGATGCCTGTGTCAATGGTGCCAGATGCACCTGCATAGACAGTGCCAGACACTGCTAGTGTCAATTGTGCTTGCATTGACGGCAGCAGGCACATTCACTTCAATATCAGGTGTGCCTACATCAATGGTGACTTGACAGCCTCAGAGTACCTCATCTTCTGTGCCATGAGCTTCAAAAAAGCCAGGCACTTTTGCAACTTGCTGAATCCCAAAGCTGCAATGAATCCAAAATCCAGTACCAAAGGGAGGAGAAACCCTGCTCAAGGAGATCCTGCTTGACTCAGCACAGAGGGGGGTCGAGGAAGCCCCACTGTAGGAAAAAAGTCCTTGGCCGCTGACCACGGCCTTCTTGGATCCTAAAGGAAACAAAATTAGAAATATTAATTATGCATACAATTTTTTTTAGTAGCATAGAGGGAGCTATTTGAGGGACTGGCCAGTGGTCGAAAAAGAAAGTAAGAGCGGGAGCTCAGAAAAAAAAAAAGCTTCGAGGAGCTCATGAGGCAGTGCTTACATGGGATCTCCCATGCATGTTCAGTAGAATTAAAAACTCTAATGAGCTCAGAGAGATGGGTCTGTTTGGTGCCATCAGATTATTTCATCCATGTGTCATAGCTACTTCAGCCCCGCTGGTCTACTGAGAAAAGATACAAAGATTGCACAGGCTAATCTAAACATGGTAGAACCAAGTGATTTTTCAAAGGTGAGCGCTATATTCTCTGGCAGGAAAAACAGCTCTGCCTCTTTAAAAGTAGTTTTTGAAAAGGAAACTTCAGCCAATGTTTAAAAAAGGGGAAGACTGTTAAATTTATTTTTGAGATGTTAAGAGAAAGAATAAAGAAGGGAATTTGGCACCGCTAGCTTTTCTATTTTTAGCTTTCTTATTTTTCATCAAACATAACAACAGATTTAAATAAGGAAGTAATGGGAACTGCATAGCAGCAACAGTTTTCAGGCTCCACCTTTCACCAGCCTCGAGTAGAAGCAAACATATTCAGGTCTGAGGGCTTCCAGAGAGTAAAGAAAAAGGTGTTCATGTATTTGAGTGAGTCGGTGTCTGCAGGCCGAATGGAGGACCTATCACGGTAGCTCCTCTAGCAGATTCTGAATATCTTTCTTCAGGCCATAACAAATATTTTCTTTCTTTTTTTTGCTGCATATCTGCTTTTATGACTGTTTCTATTTGGGTTTCTCCACCAACACCAAAAATAAAACCTGGGTGAATCGGGTTCCGTGGGGTCGGGGTTTTATTGTGCGGTTCAGTTTTATCACAACCCCTACGATCGCGCAAGAATGTGAAGAACCCTAAAATAAAGGACAGAACCACACAGCAAAGACTTCTGAAGCAGGAAGTCCATTCCAAGCTTTATGAAAACGCATTCCACATGCAACTGTTAGGATACTTCCCATGTGAAGAGTGAGCAATGGCGTTTAGAATGAAATTGCTTCAGAGGCGTGAGGATGCAAATATGTGACAGAAATGCACAGGTGGTTAGCATGAGATAAACCAGGCAATTAACTACTGAGGATGGACTATTAAAATGAAGACCACATTCTACAGTAGTTTTCCTGGAAGTAAAATGTCTACCATGGAGGTACGTTACGTCTCCACATGTAAATGACTGATGAAGAAAAAGAGCTTGAGAATGAAAAAGGAGATGGGAAGGGATCACATACAGCAAAAAAACTTACCCAGCTGGCTTTTCCCTGACTTGTGCAATACCTCGCCTTCTTTGGATCCTGCCCCCATTTTTATCAAAGAACAAAGTGAAAAGCACAAAGATGCATTACATTTAGCTTAAAAATGGTTCTAAAGATGCACAAATATTTTAAACTGAATGTGAAATGTAAAAGGCGGCTTGTAAGTGCACTCTCCAATGCACACCGAAATTGCAGGGTAAACAGCACACATATGCAGATTATTAACAGACCGTAAAGCATGTATGGCACGAGAGAGTGAACTGTTCAATACATCATTTTACAGCTTTACTGTGCCTTAGGCCAACAGGAAAAACGCATTATTTCACAGTCCAAAATACACCTGGGACTACAGAAAAAGACCTTGACATGACCGTGTTTCGCACCAAGCTACGTCAGGAGGACTGGCAGGAATTCACAACAAGCGACAATAAAAAAACTGCATGTAAATCCTGGGCAAACCACTGCCTCTTAGTACTGTGGCTTCTGCATTCACAACCTTAATTTGAGTAATTATGTGAAGGGATCAGTTCCTCAAGGGGTCAAAAATTACTACAAAATAGCTTTGGCTGCCGGTATACAGTGGAACTCCGTGGGCTTGTAGGTGTCCAGCGTGTTGTCCATAAAAAATATGGAGTAGAGAAATGTAGAGTAGAAAATTACAGTTCAAGGGGGCCCTGTACAGGCTCCTTTACATCAGACGCGTTTATGTCCTTTCTGGAAACCAGAATAAACAACTCGCATTAAAGAAGCTCACAAAGGCACCATTTCCAATAGCATTAAGCTTAGTGTAAAATGATGTATTGAATAGTTCACTCTCTAGCGCCACACATCCTGCAGTGTCTGTAAGTGTACTCTCTACATTTTCTTTAAGAAATCTTCTGTGCGTGGAAAGACAGACTGCCATGCTGAATCTCATCTGTGTCATGCCAGATTTACCCGTCATGCTTGTAGGTATTGCCTTGCTAGTCTAATTCTGATATACGTTGCGTATGATGCTCTTCTGTTGAATTACAATTATTTTATTTTGCTTTCTTTCAGAAGGCTTTACAAATAAATGTATTTGAAGGCTTGTGTAAGGCACCAGTTTCCTCCAATAAACTAGAGTTTTAACCATAGAAGACTAGCTATCAATGTCCAGAGGGAGTAAATGGCTTTGCCATTTTGTGTCTATGGATAAAATGCTTAGTGCATCTGACTCAAGGATGTTATGTGATTAAGTTAATCAAGAGTCTGCAAAAATCAGTGCACAACCCCCCCCCCCCCCCCCCAACCTACTGTACAAAAAAACAGATATGTGGCTCGGAGGGGTAGGGGAAGAGCGGGGAAGATGAGTGTCAGTGGGAGCCTACAGGGTCACAGTTCTCACTAGGGTTGCCAACTGGCTCCATTTTGTTCAGGAAAGGTGTACGCAGGCCTGCTTTTATCCCACTTCCAGGCCTGGATTTATCAACAGGCATGCTAGGCCTGTGCCTAGGACGGCAAAAGTCTGGGGGGGCAGCAGATTGGCTTAAGATTTTACTGTCTGCCAACTGTGCTGAATCTCACTCAGCAGAGAACAGCCCTTTGCATCCTGATCCAGCCCTTTCCCTCCCAGGGAGCGTGCAGGGAACAGAAAGGGAGGGATGAGCTTGGAGCAGACAGAGCAAAGGGGTATGTCTGTGTGTAAGAGTGCTAGAGAGAAGGGACTGCAGTTGGGGGGGGGGGTGTGTGTGTGTGTATCCATAATATATCGGGCTTGGTAGTGTGTCCGTCAGTGCTCGCGCATGTTCCCCAGCCCGCCGATAGATGACTCTATAATATATCGGGCTTGGTAGTGTGTCCGTCAGTGCTCGCGCATGTTCCCCAGCCCGCCGATAGATGACTCTATAATATATCGGGCTTGGTAGTGTGTCCGTCAGTGCTCGCGCATGTTCCCCAGCCCGCCGATAGATGACTCTATAATATATCGGGCTTGGTAGTGTGTCCGTCAGTGCTCGCGCATGTTCCCCAGCCCGCCGATAGATGGCGCAGGCGGCTCCCTGGCCACCTTGGAGGCTCAAACACGCCGTACAGCGGCCATGTCACAACACCAGCTACAAGAGGTACTCCTGGGGGAATTCAGCGCTGCTGCAGAATGCAGATTTTGCGCAAAATTCCTCCTTCCCGCAGATTTCCTCCCTCATCTCGCCGATTTCCTCCCTCGCCAGAAGACTATTCAAAACCAGAAGGACAGTGGCCATCGCGGGACAGGCAGAAAATAGCAGAGGAGACCTGGCATGCCGCGAATAGAGCGCGTCCCACGGCACACGCTCCGTTCGCGGCGAAGATGAAGGCCCGGCGCACCTTTCGTGGCGAAAAGGGAAGGTCCCCGTGTGCCGCGATCAGCACGCCCGGGCCTTCATCTTTGCCGCAAACGGCGCGGGTCCCGCAGCATACCAGTGAGACAGAATGTGTGTCGGGGAGGGGAGTGTGAGAGAGAGCATGGGGGGGATGCCGTGAGAGAGAATGTGTGTGAGAGAGGGGGGTGACAGAGAGCATGGTTGGTAAGAGGGAGCTGGGGAGGGTGTGAGAGCATGGGAGGTAAGAGAGGGTGGGTGGGGGGATTCTTTAGTGTGGGTTTCAGAGAGAGGGAGCCTATATGAGGGGACGTGGATGCCGGTGAGAGAGAATGTGTGTGTGAGAGAGGAGAGGGGATGTGGGGGGAGTGCGAGAGACAGCTTGGTAAATAAACTTCGCCAGCCCTCGCTTTAGCAAATGTGCCTCCATGTCCCTTGCCCTGGGTGAAAACAATTTACTTTTTCGTTTTCAGCTAACACTTCCATACAAGAGCATATGTGCCAATAAAAAGGCTCGCCGCCTGGGCATAGAACGGGTACAGTTGCTAGTACAAAAGCTTAATTATTTATATGTCTATGCCAGATTGGATATGAGTTTAGAAAGGGGGTGCAAGGGAGAGTAGGACCAGTGCATGGTAGGGATGCATGCCTCCTCATTCCCCAACCCTCACCATAATTCACATCCTCTCACCTTTGATCTTGGTTTCTGTCCCCCAGCTCCTGGAACCTCCTCCCCAGATCTTGGAATCCACCCCAACCCCTCCTACTCCCTTCTCCCCTTCCTCAATCCCAGAACTTCTCTCCCTATCCTCCTCTTTTTTATTTACCCATTAACGTTTCTAGGTGGTTTACAATAAAAATATCCAAAATTCAATAGACAATACATACTAGACCAGTGGTTCTCAACCTTTTTTCTGTCGGGACTCACCTGACAGACAGTTCTTACATGTGTGACACACTGAACACATGACCGTCACGGGGCTAAAAATAAACATACACTCTGCATCCACAGGAACCCCCTGACACCCAACAATGGGTGGAGAGCAGAACTAGGACATTCCCCATACAACTCACCAGACAAAAAATATTCTAGTGTCATCTCAGTTCAGCAACACAAACTCTCCCTACTACCAGACGCAAGAGCGCTGCTTATGAAAAGACAGCAGTTCATCACCAATGCATGGCCTATTGAGAAAACACAACAAATAAGACTGATACATACAAATGCCTCGGTCACACCCACAAAACCAGACACAAAACTCTGTCACACCTCGGTCACACCCACAAAACCAGCCTTCACCAAATACAGAAAGACCACAAATTAGAAATATGGAGACAGAAACAGGAATGGAAACCCAAAAAAGCATGCAGTGCAAACCTGGAGAAATGGAAACAGAAATATAGCACCTAACACACTCCCAGAATCTGCAATAATGCACACAAATTAATCCATAAAAGTTATACTTGTATTATGGAACACACTCAAACAGTAACAACCCAACCTATGAAATAGCAGTACTACAAATATTAAACCAGGCCCTAAATACCAATACACCTCCTAATAGGAAAACAGAAGCCAAGCTGCTATAGATCTCTACCCAGAAACTACAAGCTTGCAGAATATCCTTACCTGGGTCATACATGCAGAACCCATACAGACCCTCACCAAATACAGAATAAAGAGTCATTAAGCTAATATTTTTGTTTTTCCATTGTTGCATTGCATACAGAGTTTGGCTTCTTGCTGTATCTAGTTCAGTTTTTGTCTGCACATTTCTATTTAGACAATTCTTCAAGAACTATAAAATAAAAATTGTAAAACTATTCTAATAAAGAGAATACATGTTTCAAAACAACTGATTAATAGAATATCTAATAATTAAAAACTCATAAAATTATTAAACATTTTCCAAACACCAATAAAATATTTCAGAACAGCAGACATCACATGATATCCAAAAATTTAAATGATAGTCAATCAAGAAAAATAAACAAAGCCACCTTAACTTACCCTTTCCAGCAACTCTCCTACTCCTTTCCTTTTCAGACCAATAGCACACACCAGAGGCAGCAAGAGCTACTGAAGCTCTGTCCTCATGGTCCTCTTCCTTGGTGCCCAAGACCAGTCTCTCTGCCTCTTTTACACACAGACACACACACCAGTCAGCTCCCCGACCATTCTCTCAATCTCACACACACACAAACCCAGGGCCAATGTGTCCCAATAGGCAAACTAGGCGGTTGCCTAGAGTGCCAGCCATATGGCAGCAAAAAGCAACCATATGGGACCATGAGTGAAGCTCATCCCACTCACAGCCAAGAGGAATAGAGACTCAGCAGGCCACGAGCGGAGCCTATCCCCCTCGTGGCCGAGAGAAGCAGAGATTCGGCGTGCTGCAAGCAGCACCCATCTTGCTTGTAGCGCCTCTGTTTGTGTGTGGGTGTGAGTGAGAAGGACTGTATGTGTATGAGAGAGCAATGGTGTTAGTGAGAGAGAGGGAGGGAGTCTGTGCAAGGGTGTGTGTGTGTGAATGAGACAAGGAACCTAAGTGTGTGTAAGAGAAGAGGCCTGTCTGAGTGAATGAGTTCAGGGCTGGAGCCAGGGCCTGGATTGGGGGGGCAGATGCAAGGCAGAAGGCTTGCCTAGGGTGTCTAATACCCTTGCACTGGCCCTGCACACACCAGTCAGCTCCTCAACCAGTCTGTCAATCTCACATACGCACACACCAATCAGCTCCTCGACCAGTCTTTCAATCACACACACACACACACAGACACCAGTCAGCTCCCCGACCAGTTTCTTAATTTCACAGTCAGCTCCCTAACCAGTCTCTCACTCACAAGCACACCAGTCATCTCCCTGACCAATCTCTCTTACACAGTCACCTCCCTCACCAGTTTCTCATACACACCAGTCACCTCCCTCACCAGTCTCTCTCACCCTCACACACACACGTCAGCTCCCTCACCAGTCTCTCTCTCTCGCATATACACCAGTCTTCTCCCTTACAGTTTCTCTCTCTTACATGCTGACCAGTCAGCTCCCTCACCAGCCCCTCTCTCACAATCATTTCCCTAACCAGTCTCTTTCTCACAATCACTTCCCTCACTAGTCTCTCTCTCTCACACATGCACACCAGTCTTCTCCCTGACCAGTTTCTCTCTCTTACATGCACACCAGTCACCTCCCTCACCAGTCTCTCTCACACAAGCACACACAATCACCTCCCTGCTGGTGCTTGGCGACACACTGGTGTGTCGCAACACAGTTGACAATCGCTGTACTAGATGATACATGCTAAAAAGTCAAACTGTTCACCACTCCATAAAACAAGACACTTACTGCTCTTGTAACTTTTGCAACACAATAGCAAAGTACCTTTGCCTATCTGCTATTTTATAAAGTGTTACTGGATTCCTGATCTCTCTGCACCTCCCCCCAACCTGAACTCCCCCCATCTCCAGGCCTCTCTCCTAATCCTGTCCCCATTCGTAGTCCTCCTCCCTTCCTTTCCCCTTACTCGCAAGGCTTATAAAGTAAAATAAAAGATGGAAATGTTTATCAGTGTGCTTCCGAGTTTTAACATTTGTCACAGAATCTACCCCTGAGCTGCAACAGGAAACTCTGGGGCTGGCCTTAGACATACTCCCTGTTATCCAACCTTACTGGAGAGAAGGGGAGAGGGACAACAGCATCATCAGTGCCTAGGGGCGGCAAAATCCTTAATCCGTTACTGCCACTGCCTGTATGAACACTTAATTCTGGTGACCCTACTGAATTCCCTAGGAAACGTTAAGACTAAAAGACCATGCAGGCAGTGGGGTAAGACCAGGACTGGCTCAGAAACTAGAGCCAGCAGGCAACCCTAGATCCCACTTCTTTATATATAAACTAGGGACGATATTTCCTATTTCATCGTGGTTCAGGGGGCAATGAAACGATAAGAAAACCCACGAATTTCGTGTGGTTTTCTTATCGTATATCAGGGGGAGAAAGGGCACATTAAAAAAAAAACCCCAAACCCACCCCAACCCTTCAAATTTAATTAATTGCAACACCCCATTCTCCCGAACTCCACAAGACTTGCCCAACCCCCCCTCACAAAATGGTGCCGGCCATCCATTGCTCCTACCATGTGACAGAGGCCGGCCAATGGCACCGATAGCCCCTGTCACACAGTAAGGGCTAAGGGCAAAGGGCCATCGGCGCCATTTTGATTTGTGGCAGCCGACGGCCCGAGAGGGGGAGATCACTCCCGGGACCCCGGTGGACCACCAGGGACTTTCGGTAAGTCTTGGGGGGGCGGTCAGGCAAGTCTTCGAGGGTCAGGAGGGTGGGGGGTTGCAATTAATTAAATTTGAAGGGTTGGGGTGGGGTTTTTTTACATTTGAAGGGCCGGGGGTTTCGGGCTTCGGTTCAGGGTCAGATGAAATAAAATCGGCCCAAACCGTAGGAAAACAAAATTTCCCATGGCTGGCCGATAACGAAAGCCAAATCAAAAGGTTCGGTCGAATCACATCTCTAATATAAACCAATATTTTCCCAGGCAATAAAAAAATGCATGATCTCAAGATTCTGAATTCAGGACAAAAACAGAAGTGATTCTGAAGGCTCCAGAACATGTTCCATAGTTGGTGTACGAGGATGAAAGAAAAATCAATGAAATTCAACATCTCCTGATTACCTAATCTGTCTCTCTCTCTATGGTAATCCAAGGAGAGGCAAAAAAAAATGTGTTCATCTGTAGTCAATTCTGCAGCAAATAAAAAGCTTCCTTCCTGATCTCAAACATGGGGGTATCTTTTCCCTCTATAACGTTGTCCAATAAAGTCTTTCATGTTACTCTGTCTGATTCTTTATTGGAAATAAAATAATAAAATAAAAACCTCTCTAAAATTCCTCATTAAGTGATCCCTGTGTACACAAATGAAACCATTAGTCATAACTTGTGCAAAAGAGAAGCATCAACATTATTTTTTTTCTCCCATTTTCCTGTTTCTGTGGCACATTTTAAAACCATGACAAAATATTATCCATCAGTTTTATACTGGAAATGTTCTAAAGCCCCAATTCATCAACTTTTTTAGATGACATCAGAACTAAAGCTAAAAGTTTACTTTAAATTTTAGGGAACAAGGTTTTATTTCTGTAACAGACATTCAAGTTGAGAATCATTATTTCAGGAGAACCGACCTCCAGTCTATACACTTGTGGCTTTTACCATGAAGATGATGTAATACAATGCACAACCTATTATCGTACAAGTTTTTTCTAGTTGAAAGGCCATGCAACATTTTTGTGGTTGAAAATTAAAACTGCAGTTCTGTGATCCAATGCTCCTGCCAAAGATGAAAAAAGGAACAAAAAGTGAATTGTTGAAAATTAACAGCAAAGAATGAGTTAACAGCCAATATTTCCAAGACATGGCATTGTGTCATAGTTCCAGCGGCAGACCCCTTGTGGTGTGCTAAGAGAGTCACAGTTACTGCTGGAGAGAGAGAAACCTTTAATTAATACTTGGCTAGGGATTCGGATGGGCATGTAAATATGCACTTCTTAGTTTTTCTCAGTCCATACAACATCAAGTGGTGACTGGCAGAGCAGAACCCAAAGGTTCAATAAGTTTATTTAGTAAATTAAGCCCAAAGACTATTTCCCAGTGTCACTTCCGCATTCTAACCCTGCACTGACAATGACACCAGACTTGCACAGTTAAGCTCCTATATGTAAGCACGTCTGACAACCACTTCCTTTGTACCTCTGCACTATGTCTCACTTGTAAAACAAAATCTGTTCAAATAATTACACGACCTACAACTTGTTTTTTCTAATTTGCTGGGACCAGTTTGTGAAGTTTATGTCAATACTGGTTTCATAACCTAAACAAGTACCAAAAGGCAAGAGAAGAACAACACAGCAAGTCAACTTTTAAAAAAAAATGGAGAGGGAATAAAAAAATTCTAATTCAAGACATACCGGCATGAAGAGGTACTGCTGAGGTAGGAAGCCCAGATGAACCACAACTGCTAGCAATCAAATAGGGATGTGCATACATTTCAAAATAATGAGTAAAACGTGACAAGTGAGACCATTTTCGATTCGTTATGAATGAAACAAACAGAACACAGCCTCCAATGAAAATACTCCAAAATGTGTGTGTATTTTCATATTCCTGTAATTTTCTTTTTTAAAGAAAAAGCAGGACTCCGGCAGGACTAGACCTTGACCTGGACCTGTTGCTGAGGCCTAGGCCCGAGGCCAGGGCCCACTCAAGGCCGGGTCCCATCACTGAGCCCCAGAAACAGGCTCAGACCCAACACCAGATATGAATTCCCAGGGTATGAAAATCTATCTCATACATATTCATTGTGTCAATCCTGAAAACCCAACTGGAGTGGTAAACCTCCAGGAGAGGGTTGGGAAACACTGTTCTAATACCAATAATGAAAATTTGATTAATAATGGCAATTTTAACAGAATTTACAATTCTGGTACTTCATGAATGCAGTAGGTATTCAGCCATCTCTGGGGTGTGACCACATAACCAATTTCAGTGCTTAGGCATTGAATGATAGCCACCCCTTCTCTTGGCTAATACTGGAGCGGTAAAAAGGGTCATGACCAAGATTTCTGAAAGTCATGGGATTTTGAAGTATCCATGAATCCCTCTCCCCAGATGTTTGGAGAAGGAATCATAACATTACCCAATTACAGAGGCAAAAGAAAGGAAAGTTGTTGACCATGAACTGCTGTACATTTTGTATTATAGTTCACCTTATCTAGTATTCTAGTTCATTAGCTTTATATGTAACACATAGCTCCTCGAATTTAACATTTAGTTATTCTACTGTTCCTTGCCTCTTATAGTTGTTACTGTTCCATGTAAGCTCTCTGCCTATATGTAAATGGCTCCGCCTAAATGTTCCTAGTTATATGTAAACCGATACGATGTGCAAACGGCTATCGGTATAGAAGAAATTCTAAATAAATAAATAAATAAATAAATAAAGTGCGTTGCCTATTATTAGACACAAATGCAAGGGCCATGGCCAAACCATTAAACATTATTCTCTTAACAGAGAAAACATTTTCCCTAGTGTCATACTATAGAATGATGAAATTGATCGTTTATCCTATTGATTCCCAATTCTTTTTTCCTAGAAAGAAAGGTGCTGGTACTCAGATGCAGGGGTCATTCTTGGGGAGGGGGGGGGGGCGGGCGGGCGGGGCAGATATCATGGCAATCACCCCCACTTCCTGCAACTAGCTGAAGGGTTTCAGTCACAGCATGATCCACTCCCCCTTCCCAGCAGCAGGGGGCGTGAGAGAGCAGCAGCAACTCTGCATGGGAAAAGCACCAGTGAGGAAAGGAAGTTAAAGAACAGAGAGGCACTGCTGGTGCTTTTCTCTCTGTCACCTGTTCCTCTCCTACTGGTACTTTGCTCAGATTTCACATTCAGGAAACTCTGTCATGACAAAATGTGCTGACAAATGAAAGTAGTTAAAAAGAGAACAAAGAAGAAAAAATACATAATAGTGCTAACAACAGTAATTATAATTTCAGGGTTAAGAATGGTTAATAGTATGGACAATTACCACCTTCTAATATAGTAACACAGTAATGATGGCAGAAAAAGTCCAAATGGTCCATCCAATTTACCCAGCAAGTTTCTTATGGTAACCCCCATGTTTCTCTTAAGTAGCTGCCACTCCATGCATTTATCCCCAAGCTTTATGATAACCCATAAAGCATTACTGCTAGCAACATTTTTACTGGGTGATGAGATTTCTTGAAATTTCAGACAGTGCTGCTTGACATGCTTTGCTTATGAACTCGGCCATAAAAGTAGTCCTGAACTTTTTCCCTTATGTCTGAACGTCAGTACCCCAGACTGTAAAAGTCAGGGTCCATGTTGGTTGTCATCTCAATCTAATTCCCTTCCCCACCACCTCCTCACCCCCATCGAGGTGGCGAGTGATGTTGCAGTTACTTCAAAAGCATCAAGGTTTATTGGTTAAAGTAATAATCGCCATGCCTTCTGTTAAGGGTAGTAACAGCCACTCCATGTAGGTTACCCCCATGCACTCTTTTCTTCATTTCTATCCTCTAGCCCAGGGGTGGGCAATTCCAGTCCTCGAGGGCCGAGAACCAGTCGGGTTTTCAGGATATCCCTAATGAATATGCATGAAATAGATCTGCATACACCTGAGGTAGAGTGCATGCAAATCTCGCTCATGCATATTCATTAGGGATATCCTGAAAACCCGACTGGTTCGCAGCCCTCGAGGACTGGAATTGCCCCCCCCTGCTCTAGCCTTTAGGGGATCCAGTGTTTATCCCATGCTACTTTTAATTCTTAAGACTGTTCTGAGTTGTCCCTCCTGGAGTTTCATATCATGACCCCTAGTTCTACTGATTCCTTTCCATGGAAAAAGGTTTAGTTTGTGCATCATTAATACCTGTCAGGTATCTGAAGGTCTGTATTATATCTCCTCTGTAACTCCTCTGCTCCAGGATATACATATATTTAGATCCTTCAACTTCTCCTCATAAGTTTCTGACACAGATCCCCCACCATTTTGATCACCTTCCTCTGGACTATTTCCATCCTGTCTCTAATCCTTTTTTAGATTTGGTCTCCAGAACTGAACATAGTTCTCCAGGTGAGGCCTCACAAAGATCTGTACAAGGGGATTATCACTTCCCTTTTCCTTCTAGTTATACCTCTCTCTATGCAGCCCATCATTTTTCTGGCTTTAGCTACCACCTTTGCCGGCTTGAGATCACCATACACAATCACCCCAAGGTCCCTCTCCCAGTCCGTGCACAATAGTCTTTCACACCCCTCCCCCCCCAATCACATACAACTCTTTTGGATTACTGCACCTCAGGTGCATGACTCTGCACTTCTTGGCACTGAATCACAGCTGCCAAATCTTCGACCACTCTTCAAGTTTTCATAAATCACTATTCATTCTCTCTACTTCATCAGGCGTGTCCACTTTGTTGCAGATCTTAGTATCATCCAGGGTTTTCCTTCTAACCCCTTTGCAATGTCGCTCACAAAGATACTGAATAGAACCGATTCCAAAACTGATCCTTGTGGCACGCCACTTAACACCATTCTCTCTTCAGAGTAAGCTCCATTTACCATTACACACTGTCTCACGTAAGTTAACCAGTTAGTAATCCACTCCACCATCTTGGCAGCCACACCCAAGCTTCTCATTTTATTCATGAGCCTCCTATGTGGGACCGTATCGAAAGCTTTACTGAAATTCAGGCAAATCACATAGAGTGCTCTTCCTTGATCCAGTTCTCTAGTCCAGTGGTTCTCAACCTTTTTTTGGCCGGGACACACCTGACAAATGGTTCTCATATGCGTGACACACTGAACATGTGACCATCACGGGGCTAAGTGTAAACATGCACTCTGCATCCACAGGACTCCCCTCAACCCTCAGCAATGAGTGCAGAGCAGATCTAGGGCATAACCTGTACAACTCACCATACAAAAAAAAAGATATTCTGGTTCTGATGACATCTCAGTAAAAGCAAAACAAACTCCCTTTACTACCAGGCACAATAGCCTTCCTTATGAAAAGACAGTAATTTACCACTAATGCATATCCTATTGAGAAAACACATCAAATAAGATTGATACAAATGCCTACATGCTAGTAAAACACCTCACTTTGGTCACACACCCAGAACTGACCTTCACCAAGTACAGAAAAAACACAAATTATAAATATGGAGACAGAAACTGGAACGGAAAACCAAAAAAGCCACTCTGCATACAGTGCGAACCTGGAGAAATGGAAAGAGAAATATAGCACCTAACAGACTCAGGATTTGCAATAATGCACACAAACTAACCTGCACAAAGTTACACCTGTATTACGGAACACACGCAAACAGTAACAACCCTATCTAAGAAATACAACTATTAAACCAGGCCCTAAACACTAAAACATTTCCTATTGGGAAAACAGAATAAGCCAAGCTGCTACAGAGCCCCACACAGAAATCATTGTAAAGTTATAACAAAAATGTTACAAAGCAGCTGCTGAACAGAATAATATTCAATTAAATACTCATAAAAATTATTAAAACATGTCCAAATATCAATAAAATATTTCAAAACAGCAGACATCGCATAATACCCAATAATTAAAATGGCAGTCAATCAAGAAAAATAAATTTAAAAAGCCACCTTTACTTACCTTCTCCAGCAACTCTCCTACTCCTTTCCCTTCCAGGCCAATAGCACTAACCAGAAGCAGCAAGGGCTGCTGAAGCTCTGTCCTCAATCTTCTTCCTTAGCACCCACAACCAGTCACTCACAACACACACACCCACAAATAGACCCCACGACCAGTCTCGGTCTCTTTCACACCAGTCATCTTCCTGACCAGTTTCTCTCTCTCACACAGAAACACATCACCTCCCTGACCAGTCTCGCTCTCTCAATCACACTCATGTTCTCTTATATACAAGCTCTCAATCACACACAAAAGCTCTTACACCCATTCACACCAGCTCTCACCCAGGCTTCCATTCACACCCCTACACACAAGCTCTCACCCAAGCACCCATTCACACCCAATGACACAAGCTCTCACCCAGGTACCCATTCACACCCACAGACACAAGCTCTCACCCAAGTACCCATTCACACCCTCCGACACAAGCTCTCCCCCAGGCACCCATTCACACCCTCCGACACAAGCTCTCCCCCAGGCACCCATTCACACCCTCAGACACAAGCTCTCACCCAGGCACCCATTCACACCCACAGACACAAGCTCTCACCCAGATATCCATTCACACCCACAGACACAAGCTCTCACCCAGGCACCCATTCACACCCTCAGACACAAGCTCTCACCCAGGCACCCATTCACACCCACAAACACAAGCTCTCACCCAGGCATCCATTCACACCCACAGACACAAGCTCTCACCCAGACATCCATTCACACCCACAGACACAAGCTCTCACCCAGACATCCATTCACACCCACAGACACAAGCTTTCACCCAGGCATTCATTCACACCCTCAGACACAAGCTCTCACCCAGACATCCATTCACACCCACAGACACAAGCTTTCACCCAGGCATCCAATCACACCCATAGTCACAAGCTCTCACCCAGACATCCATTCACACCCACAGACACAAGCTTTCACCCAGGCACCCATTCACACCCACAGACACAAGCTCTCACCCAGACATCCATTCACACCCTCAGACACAAGCTCTCACCCAGGCATTCATTCACACCCTCAGACACAAGCTTTCACCCAGGCACCCATTCACACCCACAGACACAAGCTCTCACCCAGACATCCATTCACACCCTCAGACACAAGCTCTCACCCAGGCATTCATTCACACCCTCAGACACAAGCTTTCACCCAGGCACCCATTCACACCCACAGACACAAGCTCTCACCCAGACATCCATTCACACCCTCAGACACAAGCTCTCACCCAGGCATTCATTCACACCCTCAGACACAAGCTCTCACCCAGGCCCCCATTCACACACAAGCTCTCACCCAGGCCCCCATTCACACACAGACACACCAGCTCTCACCAAAAATAACTTCTTCCTTCATTGCAGGGATAGGCTCCGGTTCCGCCGTGGCTTTAATCCGGCGGGCCTTCTTTTTTCGGCGCCACGGGGATGGGCGCCTCAGTCAGAGGTCGGGTTTCCTCTTCGTCGCTACGGGGCTGGGCTCCCGTAGCGGCCTTGCACCATCGGGGTTGGGTTTTCTCTTCACCGCTACGGGGATGGGCTCCCATAGCGGCCTTGCACCGTTGGGGTCGGGTTTTCCTCTTCACCGCTACGGGGATGGGCTCCCGTAGCGGCCTTGCACCGTCGGGGTTGGGTTTTCTCTTCACCGCTACGGGGCTGGGCTCCCGTAGCGGCCTTGCACCATCGGGGTCGGGTTTTCTCTTCACCGCTACGGGGCTGGGCTCCCGTAGCGGCCTTGCACCGTTGGGGTCGGGTTTTCTCTTCACCGCTACGGGGATGGGCTCCCGTAGCGGCCTTGCACCGTCGGGGTCGGGTTTTTCCTCTTCACCGCTACGGGGATGGGCTCCCGTAGCGGCCTTGCACCGTCGGGGTTGGGTTTTCTCTTCACCGCTACGGGGCTGGGCTCCCGTAGCGGCCTTGCACCATCGGGGTCGGGTTTTCTCTTCACCGCTACGGGGCTGGGCTCCCGTAGCGGCCTTGCACCGTCGGGGTCGGGTTTTCTCTTCACCGCTACGGGGATGGGCTCCCGTAGCGGCCTTGCACCGTCGGGGTCGGGTTTTCTCTTCACCGCTACGGGGATGGGCTCCCGTAGCGGCCTTGCACCGTCGGGGTCGGGTTTTCTCTTCACCGCTACGGGGATGGGCTCCCGTAGCGGCCTTGCACCGTCGGGGTCCTACACTGCTATTCCTCCCACCCCACTCCCGGACAGTGCCATGCCTGCCTCACCGGCCAATCAAAGGCTTCCTCCCTTCTTCCTACTACCACTGGCAGGTGGCAGGGAGGAGGCTTCCGATTGGCCTGCGTGGGGGAAGGCAAAATGAAGGAGGCTTCCCATTGGGCAGTGGGGGTAGGAAGAAAGGAAGCTTTCAATTGGACCGCGGGGGCTGGAAAAAGGGAGAAGGAAAGTACAATGGGGCAGTGGGACACCGGGAGACGCGACACACCTGGCGGTGTTTGGCGACACACTAGTGTGTCGTGACACACCGGTTGAGAAGCGCTGCTCTAGTCACCCAATCAAAAAAATCAATCAGATTTGTCTGTCAGGACCTTCCCCTAGTGAATCCATGCTGCCTCAGGTCCAGCAACCCATCGTATTGTAAATAGTTCACTATCCTTTCCTTCAGCAGAGTCTCCATTAATTTTCCCACCACTGAGGTGAGGCCTAACCGGCCTGTAGTTTCCAGCCTCCTCTCTGCTCCCACTCTTGTGAAGCAGGACCACCACCACTCTTCTCCAATCTTGTGGCACCACTCCCATTTCCAGGGATCTAATGAATAGGTCCTTAAGCGGACCCGCCAGCACATCTCTGAGCTTCTTTAGTATCCTGGGATGAACCTCATCCGACCCCGTGGCCTTGTCCACTTTGTTTTCCTAGCTCTTCCCATACATTCTCTTCTGTAAATGGGGTTGCAGCTATTCCACTCTCATCCATGGTCTTGTCAATCAGCAATGGTCCTTCTCCAGGATTTTCTTTAGTGAATGCCAAACTGAAGCATTTATTATTTCTGCTATTTCTTTGACTTTCTCCACACATTGCTCCCTGTCACCTTTCAATTTCACTATACCACCTCGAGTCAACCTTCTTTCTCTAATATATCTGAAAAATGTTTTGTTACCTCATCTTACTTCTTTGGCAATCCTTTGCTTGATCTTTTCTTTCCTGATTTCTTTCTTCGACTCCCTCAGTTTTAACAGATATGTTTCCCTATGTTCCTCTTTTTGGGATCCTTTATACTTCCTGAATGCTGTTCTTTTTGTCTTTATGTTATCAGCCACCTCCTTTGAGAACCAGATTGGTTTATTTTTCTCTTACTTTTGGTTTCTCTATCCTCTTTCTTTTGTTTACTTTTCTAACATATAGATTTGTTACTTTGGTAATAGCTTATTTTAATTTGGCCCACTGCTGTTCCCCCTCACCCACTTCTCCCAGTCCTCTAGTTCTTCCTCCAGGAACATCACCATTTCGACAAAGTTTGCATTTCTGAAATTCGAAACTCGTGTCTTCATACGACTTCTCTGTATCTTATTTGCAATATCAAACTGTACGCCTGCTTATCACTGGTGCTCAGGTGGGCATCTACTCGGACATTAGAGACAATATCTCCATTTGTGAACACCAGGTTGAGTATCACACCCTCTCTTATGGGCTTCTTTGCCATTTGTTTGAGCAGAGCCACTAGTGCTGTTCTATATTGCGCCTGAACAAGGCTGGTGCTCCAATTCTATTGATTACTAGTATGCTGCAGAGAACAATCCTTTGCCTCCTGCTCCGTCTAGCTCCTCCTCTCCCAGGCAGTGACCTGCAGAGATCAGAAGGGGAGGGGAGGGTGAGACAGGAGCAGACAGAATAAAGCAGAGAAGAGCTGCTCTGCTCCCTAATATGTATTTTAATTCTTTATATATAGGGTTACCTCAGTCCACTATTCAAACTCTGCAGGCTGCACAAAATCCATCTGTTCACATTCTTACAGGTGCTAGCATAAGAGATCATGCATCTCAACCTTCAAAAAAAGACTAAAGACCTGGATATTCATACAAGCTTTCCCGGACGCCAACATATCTCCAACTACACCTTGATTAACCATATCTTCTATCGTTTACCTGTGTGAATTAATAACCTGTCCTTTCTCTTCCTTCTCAGCCAAGTTCTTATCACCCTGTTATATGTAACTGCCTTTTCAGCACCATTGTTATAGTTATGTTTACTATGCACCCCTGTTCTATGTGAACCAGCATGATGTGACTGCTGTCTCGAATGCCGGTATATAAAAATCTGAAATAAATAAAATAAATAAATAAATATTTCTCCAATCATGTATCAGTTACACTGGCTTCCAACTGAGGCTAGAATAAAATATAAGGCTTCAACCATCATCCATAAATTCTTGGAAATTTTGGATTATCCATGGATTGGCGCATTATTAAATTGGATTGGCGTTCATCTCAGGCTAGGCTTTTGTCAGTTCCTTCTGTCAAGCAAGCATGTTTGTATGAAACTAGGGCATTCTCAATAGCAGATCCATCTCTTTGGAATGGTCTTCTGGACCAACTATGGACAGTTCTGTATTATGTCTTTCAAGAATCTGTTGAAGGCCTTTTTATTCCGATTAGCATTTGAGAGTTAAGTGCACATGGGTTATGTGCATAGCTCCCTCTAAGCCTACAGCATTCGTACATTTTGGAGTGTTTCTCACAGGTCATGGTCACTCACATAAAGTTTTCTTTGTGCTATATACAGAAATACAGCTCTAATACTGGTGCTCAAAAATTATTTGTTTAAAAAAATCTTTACACCAAAAAAAATTTGCATACAACCAGTCACTCCTCGGAGGGAACATTGGTTATGTCCCACTTGTAATTTGATTAGTCTATATGGTTCATGACATTTACATGAAGTTGTCATTTTTATTTATGTTATTTTAAGTTTATTTGATTTTATGTTTTTACCGTAAACTGCTTGGAACATTGTCTACAGCGGTATATATATTTTTTAAATAAATAAAATAATTCAGTTCCTCCCTTTCCCTCCCCTCCCCTGTCATTTCCTAGGGCTAATGAAGAAGGAATAAAAGGCGCTGGTGGTACTAAGTACCATCAAATACCAGCAGAAAACAAAGCCTTGCCAATTCTACGACTATTCTAGTTGGAGGGGGGGGGGGGGAAGCTTATTGAGAAAGTACACCACAAAAAAAAAAAAAATCTTTGCATATACTGTAAAAAAAAAAAAAATGTGTTGCAACTAACATTTCCGGAAAAAATGAGAAGTCTAATCCTGCAATGAAAACCGAAAACTGTCACAAAAAGATAATGGGCACTGTGGCACAGATGAGGGCAAACTCATTCCTCTCTTTTCGGGTCTGATGATCATCTAATTGTCTGGATTCGCATGATTTATGACCCAGCTCATATGAAGACCATGCCATAAGCTGCTTTCACATAGGATTTGTTTTTCTTTATCCAAAGTTTGGCAAATTCTTAAAAGGATAAACACTGACATCATAAACAAAGCATGTTCACTTCTGCTTCTCTCTGCTTTGGAGTGCCTGCTGTCACAACACAAAGCCTTGGACGCCACAGAGACAGAAAAGTACACAAATGTAAGAAACTGTATCTAAAGACCAGGTAGTACTCCGAGCCCCTGGAGCCAAGCAGAAAGCTGCATATTCTGAATCCTCAAGGAGGCAGAGGGAAAAACAACATTTTTAAAAGAGAGGCAAATCCAAGCAGAAGGGACAAAGGCGACTACAAGAGTGGTCAGACAAAGATCTTGCGTTCTGTAACATGCTGTGTCAGAGAGCATCTGATACACTGTGCTCCACCACCAGTGGAATCATCATATCACACCAGTGCCATATAAACTCCAAACCACAACTTCTCTTAAAGAGAGGGAGTCCAATTGTATAACTCAGGGCCGAAGTCCATAGTTTTCAAAGCAGATTTAGGCACGGAAGTCTGCTTAGAAAACCAGCGGGTATGCGCGAACCCATTTATGCCTTCATGGGAGCAGCGTAAACGTTAGCATGCACACGTGCACGCGTCCTTTCAGCTTTAGAAAATATGCACATACAAGGTTTTCCCCACCGTGACCCTTCCCCGGGGAATGTTTGTTTCGAATATGCCTAAAAGTATATTTGAATGGTACAATCTCTGGGGTAATATTCAAAAGGCATCAATGCATTTTAAAGACACATATATGCTTTTGAGAATTCACTCCTTAGTGCACGAATCCCTTGATTATTGTTTATAAAACAAATGCCGTACAGACCCCTTAAAAAAATATGAGATGTTCCCCATATATAAACAGATCAACCTCGATGAGCTGCCTTAAGAAGGATTAGATAGTTCTCTGTCACAATTTCCAAACTGAAAATCTTTCCAACCAATTGCAGAGAAAATGTTTCCAAAAAATCTAACACATAAAAAAAGCAGAATTTAAATTCTGAAGTCTCGCTCAAAAATAATTCTCAAAATTATTAATTTAAGAAAAAGAAAATATGTTCATTAAGTATATTAACCCCCCAAATTTAACTTTTTCCTTTTATTATTTATCAAGATGAGAAAAATCCCATAATTAACAAGCACCATCAGAAAACGTCTTAAAATAGCTGAAACTTAAAAGCTCCTCAGACAAAAGGCAGTTAACAGTAAAGATCCAAAGATCCAAATGGTATTGACTCTCTTCTTGAGTGTGTTAGCAGGTAAACTGTGTAATAAAGTGAGAGCAATATTGACAAAACATGAATCACTGAAAAATCGGAGAAAGTCCACTCATATCACAGCATATCACACAGAACAGGCAACCGGTCTCAATAAGGGAAAGCGCTCAGTGGGCCAGATTTTAGAACACGTGCGCAGGCGTAGATTTGTTCGCTCAACCTGGCGCAAAGAAATATACGCCCGATTTTATAACATGCGCGCGCAGCTGCGCGCATGTTATAAAATCCAGGGTCGGCGCACGCAAGGGGGTGCACAATTGGGCAACTTGCGCGCGCTGAGCCGAGCAGCCTTCCTCTGTTCCCTCCAAGGCCTCGAAGGGAACTTTCCTTCCGCCCCCTGCACCTTCCCCTCCTTTCCCCTATCTAACCCACCCCCCAGCCCTAACTAACCCCCCCCCCCAACCTTTATCAAAGAAGTTACGCCAGTCTCCAGGAGGGCGTAACTTATCCGTGCCGGCTCTCCATCCCCCAGCCCGGTGGCTGTTCCGGAGCCCTCGGTCCCATCCCAGAATGCCCCTGGGCTGGCACCCCGCCCACGGCCCTGCCCCCGGAACACTCATTTTTTCAAGCCCCGGGACTTATGCGCATCCCAGGGCTTGCGCGCGTCGCCTAGCCTATGCAAGATAGGCTCGGCATGCGCAGGGGGAGGCAGGGGGAGGTTTTCAGGGGTTACGCGCGTAACCCTTTGAAAATCACTGGGTGATAAATCTCCAAACGTCATCTTAAAATCTTCCTGCAATGGCCGCCTAACTGGCCTTTCAAAAGCAGATGCTGAAAATTAAAGTGCATGCCACTGCAATTCACTGCCATGAAGATCACATGGCTGGTAAAGAAGACCAGTCCTAACCTAGTGTCTCTGCGCCAGTGAATGATGTCAGAAGGCAGCCGCTCATCAGGGAGCACTTCAAGAATGTTCATAAAAACCTTCTCCATTTACTATTGCTGCTTAATTCTTTCAGATGAAGCCTTCCCAGGGTATAAATCCAATGTTATTCTCGTTTGTACGGTCGAACAGATAAATCCCCACTTCCCTGATGAATGCCAATAACAAAGCACTACATATTATCTATCAGGAGAAGATTTGTTGTCTATCCAATGTAATAAGGGGAAAAAAGAACTAGGAAACTGAATCTAAAAGGGTAAAGTCTACTTCCAACCGCTCATCCCTTGGAGTCAATCAGAATGATTTATGAACAGAAGTGTCAAGGACGCTATTGCAAGGAGAGGCACCCAGCCATCAAGGACCAAAGATCCAAGCAACCTGCGGCATGCCTATTTTTAACAACACATTCTTGTATCTTTGTTTCAATAGCTGGGCAGCAGTTTGGTTTGATATCACTTTCGGGACTCACCTTTTGTGACTCTACCACCAATGTCTCACAGAACCCAAGCTTTCATACCACGCTATTACTTAGAATTTACAACTTCATTTTCTTTCCTTCAGTAGTAGTTTCTTCTTATTTTCAGACATAGATAACGCTTCTCGTGTACAGCATGGTTTTTATGTCCTCTAAAGACAGGACTGCCTTCATAGTGAGAACCCAGAATTTATATTCCCCGGTCATTAGTGCACATGGTCACATAGCCAATGACATCACAAGATGAAAGGGGATGTTTTATTGTCAAGTTAGTTTCCTCATTTCAACTGATAAAATGTATCACCAACCATACATCTCCGGGGAAGGGGGGGGTCTTTATACTTTTCTCCCCTGAATTTTCTACTACTTTCCTCCCACAGATGGTTTGCCCAGGGGACACTGGAGCCCCCTCAACCACAAGAGCAAGAGGGATACCTCTCCAGTCAATGCCATTCCTTAGTGGGGACCAGTACAGTAATGGCACCATCTCCATGGAGCATCCATGCCTGATCAGCCTCAAGGGACGGAGGATATATATTTGGATCCCCCACATCACAGCGCAAGAACCTGGGACACAGGGCCAGCCCTTTGTAGGTCTCTCTATGTTGGTCAGACCATTGTGACAAAAGGTATTCTACTGACATTTTCCTGGGTGACGCATGTCAATACTACTGTAAGTAAAGCTCCAACACTTCTCTCCCCTTTAGACATTATCTGTAATTTTCTGCATAGCTGAATTCTTTTTGGAGCAAAACTAACTGAGAGAGATAGAGAATTGGACATGGATGAATTATTCACACAATCTTCTATAGTTTCATCACATACGGTTATCATGAGTTGGAATGTTCTTAGTCAAAGGACATAACCTGTACAATTATTGCCCCATAATTATTCAGGATTCTTCAATAATAGTATGGTATGAAATTCTATTTAGATTAATTTGGTAGTCATCATAAGCCTTCACATTTCTTTACTAGACATAGTTAGCACAAATACTAAAGGACAGATAAAAATTGTTCTGTATTTTTTTAAGGATAATTCAGCAAAATATAACATGAGAATTTGTGATAGTCACATTATCTGTATCCTGAACTAGCACATTTACCTTAAAGAACATTTATTACTGTTAACGTTTGGGTGTTAAACTACACATACCATTCGACATTCTCAAGCTGAAGGAAACTTTCTCTTGTATCCTGCATCCCACGGATGCAAGCTAGCAAAGTAAACGGGCACATACTGTGTTTTAAGGAATAAATGACAATGAGGTCTATATTGAGTAAGCCGATGATCAGAGTTATCGCACTAAAGTTAGCTGGATAACTTGCCCTGAATTTTCAGAGCTAATCCGATACACATCCCACAATTAAGCTCTGGAATTTGTTGCCAGAGGATGTGGTTAGTGCAGTTAGTGTAGCTGGGTTTAAAAAATGATTGGATAAGTTCTTGGAGGAGAAGTCCATTAATGGCTATTAATCAAGTTTACTTAGGGAATGGCCACTGCTATTAATTGCATCAGTAGCATGGGTTCTTCTTGGTGTTTGGGTAATTGCCAGGTTATTGTGGCCTGGTTTTGGCCTCTGTTGGAAACAGGATGCTGGGCTTGATGGACCCTTGGTCTGACCCAGCATGGCAATTTCTTATGTTCTTATGTTCTTATGAATATACTCACCTAAAGTTACATAGTTTACGCTTTCAGCGCTGCTTCCGTCAAAAGCAGTGCTGGGAGTACCCACAGCAGGTAAGTTCATACCCCACTCCTAGCAATGATTTTAATGATTCGGGGAGGGGCTAGATGATCCAGGGGGTGATGGGGGGATGTGCGGTGAGACATCAGGAAAAGACCAGGTAACTTTAGACCTGCTTTAAAGCGGGTCTAAATTTATCCGGCTAACTCAGGGCTGGATTCACTAATGCCACAAGGCATAGTGAATCCCGCGGTAACGAGGGGCGAAATGGGGGGGGGGGGGGGGCGGTCCTGCGCTAGCAGTCAGCGATCGCACTGCGGCAGTGCGATCGCTGCCGGCGTCGCACCAAATAACTACACCATAAAAGGTGTAGTTATTCGGCGCGAAAATGACAGTGAAAGGCATGCGTACCTTTCGCTGTCTGGGAAATCTTCGCAGAGTTGGCCCCGGTGCCGCCCCGACTCCTCCTCTTCCGGGGCCGACTCAGCCCCGAGCCAGCTATCACACGCGTGCGATAGCTTTAGAAAATGACCCCCTTAGCCAGAAAGAACTGAAATTCGGCTGTTAGCTGGATAAAAACTCCTCCCCAAAACCACCCCCCGAAGCCTCTTTTTTATCCAGTCAAAATCGAGCTGGATAAGTGGCTCAATATTCAGAAAGATGCCATTGAGTCAGATAGCTTGTGAGTTATCTGTCTAAATGGATTTCAATACTGACCCCAGTATGTATTTGTGACACAATACTGAAGCTTGCTTTCCACCTGTGAGCACAATAGCTGGATCTTCCCATGCTAACCGGCATAACACAGCATGTGCTGATTTACTTATTTCAATATTTACATATCACACTAATCACAACATTTTTTCACAAGGTGATGTGCATCTAAATTTACAAACATCAACATCCAATCTAAATAAATTTAAATAAAATTTTATAGCAACCGAACGTATTGTTAAACATAACCAGATTTAAGAAGGCTCTATCTAGAGGTGGGCAATTCCAGTCCTCGAGGGCCACCAACCAATCAGGATTTTAGGATATCCTTACTACATTTGCATGAGATATATTTGCATGCACACTGCCTCCACTGTATGCAAATATATCTCATACATATTCATTAGGGATATCCTGGAAACCTGTCCAGTTAGTGGCCCTTTAGACCACAATTGCCCACCCCTGCTCTAGTCACACTCCAAAACCATCCTTGAAAAGCCATGGTTTCTAGAGGACGTGACGTCACCCGATACGGATGGCTGCCTAACCCTGCAGCTCTGAGAGGCTGAGCAATAAAACAGTGAATCCAACTGAATTAATAATCAATAACCACGAGTCAGCGGCCATCCAGATTACCTAAACATAGTGCATCGGAGAAAGATAATTGATTTAAAGGCAAGGCAAAAAAGGCAGAGCAGAGCACGCGGCTGACTGGGTCCCAGCTGATGAGGGTGAGGCCTGTAGCGAGAAGGAAGGTATGGCCTGGCAGAAAGTCAGCACCGGTACCTGCAGACCTGCAATCCAATTTTCAAACGGAAACTGCCCATGGAGTTTCCTTTTGAAAACTCAGGCCAGCGGTGGAAAGCCAGTACTTTTGTTCCTGCACAAACTTTTCATCTGCTTTGAAGCAGGTGCAACATACATGGGTGAAAGTATGCACGAGGCTTTCAAAATTAAATCCATCCCCCAATGTAGCCCTGCTCCCTTTATCCCCATGGGTAAAAAAGAATGCCGCTGTTCACAGCCCAGCTCCTTTTACCCTCAGTGACGGGAAACAATAGTTTTCAAAAGGGCCTTTTTACGTTGGTAAACAGGCTAAATATTGTTATTTTACTGTGTGTGTTTTTATTTACCCCGCCCTGGACTTTTTTGGAGGGGTGGGTAATAAGTGCTATTAAATAAAAAATAAATAAAAATAAAAAGTTTTGAAACTTACCCTCCCTAAAACTTGGCCCCTTTTAGCCTGCTTTTCTTTTATACTTTATTATTTATTTTTGATACTTACAAAAAAGGAGTGGAGGAGTAGCCTAGTGGTTAGAGCACTGGGCTATGAACCAGGAGACCAGGGTTCAGGTCCTGCTGTCACTCCTTGTGACCTTGGGCAAGTCACTTCATTGCCTCAGGTACAAACAGACTGTAAGCCCTCTGGGGTTAGCAAAATACCTACAAGTACCCAAATGTAATCCCCTTTGAAACACTGAAAAAAGTGTGAAAAGCAGAATATAAATACAGAAAATGATATTCACTAAATAATCTATTTTTTTAGAAAAAGCAAAACAATAGCCTGCTTTTCAATGGGAAGCAGGCTCATGAGATCTCCTTGTGTGTCTGTGCGTCCCCCTAAATAACTTTGTGTGTTTAATGTCACATGCACACCTGGCTGTTGTCTCCTCCTTGATCCCTGGTTTTCATCTTTCCCTTCCTTCCTAGACCATGGTGTCCTCTGTCCCTCTCTCTCTCTCTCTCTCTCCGGCTCTGTCCTGTATGATTCCTGGAGGTTCTCTCCTTCTCTCCCCTGATAGGCTGCAATCTACTCCCACGCCCCCTTAGCCAAGATTTCTGTCTCCCTCTTTATCCTCCCATTCCTTCATTCCCATCTCATTCCTTCCTCTGCTTTCCTCAGGTCCCGACAGCTGAAATCGGCCCTTCTCTTCCCCACATCCTTGTAATTCTCAAGGGCTGCAATTGAACCCTCTCTTCCCCAGCTCCGTTAAACATGCAGCAGTGCAGTTTGAGGCTTCTCATGGGTGTGAATGGCCCCTTTCTAACCCTCCTTCTCCTGGTCCACAGCTTTCAGGGCCAAGATAGCCCCAGTCTCGCTCTCCTGGCCTGTGGCAGCAGCTCAACTAAATCACAGGAAGCAGAAGTCCACTTCCTTTTCTTCCTAACTAAACTTTCTTGCCTTCCTTCTGGAGGACCCCTGGGATGGTCTTGAGGACCCCTGGGGGCCCATGGCCCCCAGATTGGGAATCACCCCTCTAGAGGATACCGTGAGCCTTCTAGGGTTCAGCTTCTACAGCCCCGGCTTCCACATCCCCCCTCTCTTTCCAGCAGCAGAGGATCGGAAGGTGTGCACCAAAACACCACTTCCAATCAATGTTCAACAACAGATTTATTTATCTGATACAAAAACAGGTATTTGTTAGCTCAAACAGGTATTTGTTAGCTCAAAACAGGAATCAATAAGGGGTGTTGTCAGGTAGTTATAAGTAGATCGTGTAGTCTCTGGAGGATCACTGACAAATACAAAATAAACCAATAGATTTAAAGTACTTTAGATAAGTTTGAACATCTCTACTCCCTTGGAAATTTTAAGTCACTAATAACTGAACAAAATTAAGATGCAGTCAGTAGACAGAGGTGCTATCCAGTCTTTTGCACCGAGTACCAGATGATTATCTACCAGTTGGTGAGAGGCCGTATGAGTGCACTCAGTGCAAAGAGCTCGTAGCCCTCAGAGAATGAGTCCAATCTCTGGAGGCTAGAGTGGTAGGGGCTTGGTCTTAGCCTGGGAGGGGGCAAGCTATGCTGGGAGTGGAGGGGAGGAACTTGCCCGGGGGGGGGGGTGGGCTGGCTCTGTTGGAGCTGGGGGCGGGGCAGGCTATGCTAAGGCTTTGGGGGGGTTAAGGAGAAGCTATGCTGGGGCTGCAGGGGCAGCTCGTTGTGCTGAGGATGGAGGCGGGTGGGCAGGTTGCTGGGGCTGGAAGACAATAAATAGGAGCCTCCAGGAAGTTTCCATGGGTTGTTTTACTGCTGGGGTTGGGGGCACAGCCTGAGCTTGGGCTGAGTGTGGGGGGGGGGGGGGAGACTGTGCTGCTTCTGAGGTTGTGGGGAGGGGAGGGCAATGGCAGGCTGAGATGGGGCTGAGTAGACTGTACTGGGGCTTGGAGTAGGAGGACAGGCTGGACTGTGGCTGGAGGGGAGAGCAATTCATAGAGGCCTCTGGGGAACTTCCATGGGTGGCTCTGCTGCTGCTGCTGGGGAAGGCCCACTGTGCTGTTCCTGAGGCTGTAGGGGGAAGGGCAGACTGATTGGACTGGGTAGACTGTACTGGGACTCGGCTCAGGAGGGCAGCCTAGGCTGTGGGGGAGGGCAATTCATAGGGGTCTCTGAGGAATTTCCACACGTGTCAGCTAGTTTGAATTTGTTTTCACACGTGAGATGTTGAAATGTATCTTATTTCCATAAGATATGGCTGAAATATGCAGTATAATTTTTTTTTACATAATGTATTGCTGCCAATGCCATAACAGATTGACATAATGGGCTGAGCAGACTTCCAGCTTAGAAAACCAGAAGAGATTGCCAGGAAGCCATGAACCTCTCCATGTGGAAAAGTACCTA
The DNA here is from genome assembly GCF_901001135.1 of Rhinatrema bivittatum. NCBI lineage: Eukaryota > Metazoa > Chordata > Amphibia > Gymnophiona > Rhinatrematidae > Rhinatrema > Rhinatrema bivittatum. The sequence continues at coordinate 242,946,798 of NC_042620.1, forward strand.
CATTTCTGGCCCAGCCTGAATATGATGAAGGAAAGGATTGATATTATTCAGCATACAAAAAAATTGCTCGGTTATAATACAAAGAACCTGTTCTCATATCGCCAATGATACTGCATACCGTTGTCCAGTAAAGGCTTTTATGTTTTGGTTTTTTTTAATGTTAAGTTGCCACTAAAAAATCTGCCAAGTACTCTTTGAGACTACAAGAAAGCACATTTTATTACCACAGCCCATTTTATTCTTCAGTCTGTATACTAGAAGAATAAATTTTCCTTCAATACGTGCCTGAAATGTTAATGGCAACTTGGTCTCGGACCTGATACTGTACATTATAATCTTTTCTAGGGATGTCTATTCTGCTTTTAGTGCACACTAAATCAAATTAGTGCACACTAACTTAATTTAGTGCACTCTAAAATGAAAACAAACCATAAAAATAATAATAATAATACAAATAAAACAAAATGAAAATAAAAACATTTTCTGGATGCACATCCCTAGTTTTTATAATGATATTTTTATATTTTTTAAAAAGCTTTCTGCTTCCCTTTCCTGAACTCTTCCTTTTCTTTATTTCTCTCTCTCTTTCTCTTCCCTTCAGCTTTGCATCAGCCACATGCAATACATCTTCAAAAAAGGAATCCAGAGTGCACAGTTCTGGCACGCATTTCCAGGCTTTTAAACATTGCATGACACGCACTGAAAAATCATCATCATCATCATCATCGTTTACCTTATGTGCTTCCCACAGGAGAGATCAGAGTGTTACATTATAAGGAGGTTAATGGAGCCGGCTCAAACAGCATCAAAAAGGATGCAAAGGGAGAGGATTAGAGGAAAGCAAAGAGTGGGGACAATAATAGAAGCATAATGACTAGAATAAAAGATAATAAACAAAACAAGAGAATGATACCACAATAAATCATCATAGGATTACATGCGTAGCGGGGACAAGTTGTCTGAAGAAATCAATTTGGGGGGAGGTGAGGTGGGCACAAGGTCAGTCAAGGGACAGAGTGGAAATCAAGTTGAGTCAGGAGGTCCAAATCAAGAGAGGCCAGGGTTGTAGGGACTCTGCTATGAGCCAAAGGCTTCAACATGTAACCAAGTTTTCAATTTTTTTCCTGTAAGTCTGGAGATCTAGAGTATACTTGATGTTCAGAGGCAGGGAGTTACAAAGGGTCGGGACTGATCCAGCAAAGGTCCTCTTCCTCATACTGATGAGCCTCATTTCTTTGGGGGTAGGCATAGGCAGAGGGTAGGCGGGTGTATACAGGGAGAGTCAGTTGGATAGATAGCATGGTGTTAGGCCCCTAAAGGCTTTAAAGGTCAGAACCAGGACTTTGAAGATGGTGCAATAAGAGATCGGCAAGCAGTAGTGTGGAGAAGTGTGGTGACTGGCTCAAATTTGCTGGCATTGAGTAGGCTCCATGCTGCAGCATTTTGTATGAACTGCAGACAGCAAGTAAGCTTTTTCGGAAGGCCAATGTAAAAAGAACTGCAGCAGTCTAGTTGGGAAATGACAGTGGTGTAAGCAGGGGCATCAAAGAGCTGAAGGAGATGGCTAAGATGGCAAAGATGGACGAAGAAGCTTTAGTAATAAAGAGTGTCTGAGTGAGCTTGGAGTCTAAGATAAAACCCAGGCTGCAAACTTAGTGGCTGTATGGTATCATAGATCCTTCCAGGACTATTCTAGAGCAGATGAAGGAGTGGTCCATTTTTCCAATCCATAGTACTTCTGTCTTTTGGGGATTAAGCTTCAGTTTCTTAAGGTATAGTCAGCATTCAGGGAGCAAAGGAGTTAAATATCACTGGATTAGGTGCAGAAGGAGATTTGGCAGTCCCTGATTAGTTTGCCAAGCGGGCCCAGATAGATGTTGAAGAAAATGAGAAAAAGAATAGAACCTTGTGGTAGACATATGAGAGTGGGTTAGGGTGGGAGGAGGCCTGACCTCTAGAGATAATCTGTTTGCAGTCATGAAGGAAGGATTTGAACCAGGTGAGGGCTGTGCAGAAAGACCTAGGTCTACCAGGTGGCTCATGAGGAGCTCATGGTCAACCATGTCAAACGTCTCAGAGAGGTCCAGCAGCACTAGGAGAGCCTGTTGGCCTTCATCTAGTTCTAACTGCAGGACATCCACCAGCAGGTTAAAGCTGTTTCTGTGCTATGATAGGGTCTAAAGTCTGATTGATAGGGATCCAAGTGGTTAGTGGTGTGAAGGAACTCCATTAGTTATCATAAGATCACTTTTTCAATGATTTTACTGAGGAAAGGAAGATTGAAGACTGGCTAGTAGTTCCTATGTTTGTCTGGGTCAAGGTTTGGCATGTTCAGAGTGGGGCTTACTATAGTCTATTTAAGGCATTTAGCTGAAATGTTTATGATAATTTGGAGGTGAGTGAGAAATCCAGCTTTGGCCTATTTGATCAGCCAGAATGGGCATGTACTAGGCTTGAGGTCTGTGAGGATGGAATCCATTTCATCAAGAGGTAGGAAGAAGGAGGAGAGGGAATGCTTAGTAGTGTCTGGTTCAGACAGCGCCTGGTGATCTTTGGTGCTAACGCAAAGTTTTGCTCTGAAGTTTGCAACTTGTTGCACTATATGTCAGTAGGAACTGAAGGAGGTATGGGTGCAGTCACTTCTGTGAGTTTGTTGATCATGCAAAAAAGTTCTCTGGGTGACTTCTCTGCTGGGCAATGGTTTTGGAGTAATAGGTTCTCTTAGCCTCTAGAACTGCCTTGTGGTAGGTTGCTGGATGACTTTTGCAGATGTTTCTATCCACTTGACATTCAGAATTCCAGCAGCCGCTTCTAATCTTTGACCTGCTTATTTTAGTTCCTTCAGCTTAGGAGTGTACAAGAAGGTGGGTCTGGGGCTCATGATTAGCATCTCCAGATGAATCAGGTAGTGTTCTCCATGATAGAGAGGTGATGTGATCATCTTTGAAAGTTCTTATAAAAGTGTTGGTGGTGCTCATTCTGCTGTGAGAGGAACTAGTCTTAATGCACTGCACTTTGTCACCACTTGGGCAAAGACAAGAGAACCAAAATTCTAGATAAAAGTGATATTGTGTTGGGAAAGAAAGTGAAGTGGCATCAGAAACAGTGATGGGGTTGAGAGAGCTGCCACCCCTTGTAAAATTATTTTATTAACAGAAGAGTGTCTCGGTAGTTTTACCAAGCAAACCACAGCATTCAAGATGCCCTTGATTAGGGATATGTTTTTGTTTGAAAACGACAAAAAAATAATATCAAAAGCCATTAATTCTGTGTCATTTTCAAAATGAAATGAAAGAAAAACAAATGAAATCTGTCCCAAATCTGGCAGGAATTCCACCATGATCCAGCAGGCCCCCACATTCCAACGCGGCTCCGACCCCACCTGCACACCGCCATCACCCTGCTCCTCCCCGGGATCTTCCTAGAGGGCATGACTGACAATGAGTGCTCATCTCCCTTACCCATTAGATAAATTTAATGAAATCATGTCTGGCTACTGTGAGCAGAGCAAATTATTTCTATATTGACAAATGCTGTATTGGGCTTGTTGCAATGTTTTTTCCTATTGGTATGGATATGGAGAAAACCTTTACTAAACACAGACCCTAATGATGAGTTCACTTTGGACATGTTATGCAAGGCAATTTTTTTTTAATCTGCTTTCTTGTGTCCCTCAAGAAAAAAAAATGTAAAACTGTCATTGCATAGAATTTGGCTCATTTGAGGTTTTACTTTAAGCATAATGAGCCACATCTAGACACCTTAAAGGTCTTTCCTGTTTCTGCAGCGTAAACCCAACTATTGCTACAGAGGTTTATATATATAAGCTGGGATGATGCAAACTGCCATGCAATGGAAAGTATAAACATTCCCTGTCCATTCATAAACACCCATGGTTGTACAGTTCCTACCCAACAAGAACGAGCTATTGAGTCCCTCCCATACAGTCGCAGTCACACAACAATTATGGTACGACTGAAATACTGATAGACATTCAAAAACAATGTAAGTAAAAACCATTTTCACAAAGGCTGTCACTCATTCTGCACCTAAGGCAAAACCCTTTTAAAACAGGAGCTACATATGCTTTGCAGGTATTAATGACAGTACTCATCATAAAAAGAGGATGTGACTGAAAACAGTAGTTAACATTTAACCATAATGCACTGGATTACTACCTAAACCTAGCACAACCCAACAGGAAGTTAACTGAACTGCATTGCTTGCAATTAGTCAGCTCTCAGTGGCTTTAGTTATGCGATAAGAGACCCATTTTTCTTCCAAATATGAAATGATGAAAACTACGGTAAATCCAAAAATGAAAGCACCCTAACTGATCAAAGCCTTAAAACTAAAACAGACTCCAGGCTTCTGGAACTCAAGTCATCTCCTATAGTCATGCATCACTGTATTTAATGCAACTACAAAACAAAAAGCCACTTTGGTTGCATTTAAAACATTCACCAAAAAGTGTTGGATTTTTGAATGAATTCTTCTTCAAACTATATGCTGTGCTATTTGAAAACAAAATACTTTAAAAGTCAAATTCCTGCATGATTCATAGCTGCAACAGAAATTGGAGAAATTACTAACCTGATAATTTTGTTTTCCTTAGTGTAGACAGATGGACTCAGGACCAGTGGGTTTATGCTCCCCTGCCAGCAGATGGAGACAGAGCAAGCTGACACCACAGTATATATACTGCCGTGACCCCAGCCTGCCAGTTTTCTCTTCAAAAGCAACTGTGGACAGACTAGTAAAAAAAATACTTGATTAAAAACAGTCAACCATAACTGTACTCAACCAACAATAAACACTGAACGCAAGTAAGAACATAGGTAACCCAAACTAGGGACTGGATGAACACTTACCAGTAATTCCTTGGGATCCATATTCCCACAGGAGGACTATTAATACAATCAGTTGGCAGCCGAGGACAGGAAGCTGAGTCCATCTGCCGCAGCCCACTGAACCGACGATTTCAAGGTGTCATAGTGGATAACACATTGAAATCGTCGGTTCAGTGAGCTGCGACAGTCAACAAAGCAAACAGAATGTTGGGAATTATTAGAAAGGGAATGGTGAATAAAACGGAAAATGTCATAATGCCTCTGTATCGCTCCATGGTGAGACCGCACCTTGAATACTGTGTACAATTCTGGTCGCCGCATCTCAAAAAAGATATAATTGCGATGGAGAAGGTACAGAGAAGGGCTACCAAAATGATAAGGGGAAAGACTAAAGAGGTTAGGACTTTTCAGCTTGGAGAAGAGACAGCTGAGGGGGGATATGACAGAGATGTTTAAAATCATGAGAGGTCTAGAACGGGTAGATGTGAATCGGTTATTTACTCTTTCGGATAGTAGAAAGACTAGGGGGCACTCCATGAAGTTAGCATGGGGCACATTTAAAACTAATCGGAGAAAGTTCTTTTTTACTCAACGCACAATTAAACTCTGGAATTTGTTGCCAGCTGTGTTTAAAAAAGGATTGGATAAGTTCTTGGAGAAGAAGTCCATTACCTGCTATTACGTTCACTTAGGGTCTGATTTTAAAAAGCATTTACATGCGTAAAACTGGGTTTTACGCATGTAAATGCACTTTACTCGAGTAAGTGGGCTTTTGAAAATTGCTACAATATATGCCATTGAATCGTCCATAGGATTTACTCGCATAAGTGCACTTTACATGAGTAAATGGCTTTTGAAAATTGCTACAATAGTAGTTACATTTATGCACGTAACTCCTTTGAAAATTACCCCCGTAGAGAATAGCCACTGCCATTAGCAATGGTAACATGGAATAGACTTAGTTTTTGGGTACTTGCCAGGTTCTTATGGCCTGGATTGGCCACTGTTGGAAACAGGATGCTGGGCTTGATGGACCCTTGGTCTGACCCAGTATGGCATTTTCTTAGGTTCTTATGTTCTTAACTAAGGAAAATGAAATTATCAGGTAAGTAATTTCTCCATTTCCTAGCATGTAGACAGATGGACTCAGGGCCAATGGGATTTACCAAAGCTACTCCCAAACAGGGTGGGAGGCTGCCCACAATGACTGAACACCACCCGTGCAAAGGCTGCATGCTCCCAGGCCTGCACATCCAGATGATAAAACCTGGAAAAGGTGTGCAAGGAGGACCACATCGCAGCTCGGCAAATGTCGACAGGAGACAACCACCTATCCTCCGCCCATAATACTGCCTGAGCTCCAGTGGAATGAGCCCTAACCTGAGTAGGCAACAGCTTTTCAGCATCCACATAAGCGGCCGTGACCACCTCCTTAATTCAGCAAGCTATCGTAGCCTGCGAAGCTAGTTCGCCCTGCTTCCTTCTAGCATGAAGGACAAACAGACGATCTGACTTTCGGAAAGGTTCAGAAACCTTCAGATACCGCACAAGTCTCTTGACATCCAAGGAACACAGGAGGCAATACTCCTCTGCATCCCTGACCTTATCCAGGGATGGCAAAGAAATGGACTGATTCAAATTGAACTCCAAGACCACCTTAGAAAGAAGGAGGAAACAGTATGCAACTGCAATGCCCCTGGAGTCACCTGAAGGAACGGCTCCCGGCAAGATAGGGCATGCAATTTGGAAATGTGACGCGCAGAACATATAGCCACCAAGAACACTGTCTTCAGGGTCAATAACCACAAGGAAAGGCCACGAAGTGGTCGAAATGTAGGGCCCGCTAAAAAATCCAGCACCAGGTTAAGACTCCACAAAGTAACCCGCAACTGCAAAGGAGGCCAAAGATGCTTCACTCCCTTCAAGAAATGGGCCACATCAGGATGGGACAATAAGGAGACACCACTTACCATGCCTCTGAAACATGTAAGAGCTGCTACCTGAACCTTCAAGGAATTAAGGGCCAATCCCTTATTCAAACCATCCTGTAAAAAATCCAGAATAAGCGGGACCTTAACCGAACAAGGAAGAACACCATGCTCCTCGCACCAGGCCTCAAACACTCTCCAAACCCGCATATATGCTAGAGAAGTGGAGAACTTCCAAGCATAGGGTAAGGTAGCAATTATTGCAGAAGAATATCCACGCTTCAACAGGTGAGCCCTCTCAAGGGCCAAACCATAAGACAGACCCAAGCCAGATCCTCATGAACAACTGGCCCCCTGCTACAACAGATCCATGCGTGGCAGAAGACAAAGGGAGTCCTCCACCAGGAGTCTCCACAAATCCACATAACACAGATGCATGGGCCAATCCGGAGCCACCAGGAGTACTGTCCGCCTGTGAATTTTGATTCTGCGAATGACCCTGCCCAGCAAGGGCCACGGAGGAAAGACATAAAGCAACTCATCTTCCGGCCAGACCTGTACAAGAGCATCGACTGAAGAATTAAGGAACCTTCACTTTGAGAAAAGTCACCAACAGGTCTAGGGTCAGAAGGCCCCAGCGATCCACTATCAGCTGAAACTCCTCAGCGTTTCATTCTCCGAGGTCCAGACTCTCCCTGCTGAAAAAGTCTGCTCGTATGTTATCTTTTCCTGAGATGTGAGAGGGTGAGATCATCTGAAGGTGTCCTTCTACCCAATGCATAAGTTGATCTATTTCCTGCAATACTTGCCGGCTCTTGGTTCCTCCCTGGAGATTGATGTAGGCCACCATCGTAGCATTGTCCAACATCATGCGGACTGCTCGACCCTGTAGTTTGTGGCTGAATTGCAAGCACGCCAACCTGACCACCCGGGCTTCCAGGAGATTGATGTTCCAGAGAGACTCTTTGGCTGTCCAACATCCCTGGGCCGTCCGTTCCTGACAGTAAGCTCCCCAACCCTGGAGACTCACATCTGTCGTGAGCACCAACCAGTTTGGGGAGGACAAGGAAACTCCCTTTCTCAGATGAGTTCCTGCAACCACCACTGGAGATGAGAGAAGATCTTCATCGCAAGTGAAGCCGAACCAAATTATCCTGAGACTGCAGGTTCCAACAAGACAGCAGTGAGCGCTGAAGAGGATGCATGTGCGCCCTCACCCACGGCACCATATCCAGGATTGCCGCCAGAAAAGAACACAAATAGAAACAGAATGTTAGAATGGATGGGGCAGTGAGGTTAATAAAGGGGATAAAGATTTTTTTATTAAATGTTTTGTTTTTATTTTATGTGTTTCTGACAGATGAGGTTTTTTTATTGTGAACACCTTGGCGCTTATTGAAATGGACGAGATATAACATTTTTATAAATACATAAAAAAATGAATACGTCTTCAAACATCTCTTGGGTGCCTGTACTAGAATTAAAGAGAATATTATAGCTTGCTTAATTTTTATTTTCATCAGGTACTGTACAGTCAGAATCACAAGCTTAGGTTTGCATGGATATTACATGGATATAAGCTTTTCTTACTTATTGTGTAGAATCTTATGAGGCTGTTTTATTATTATTGAGGTATAATAATACAAATCCAGAGGGAAAAGTAATATATAAATCACTAGCTCACCCAGCACAACACACTGGAACCCACAATGGTTTTTGTTTTGTTGTTGTTGTTTTACAATGTGCTTTGCTTCCAGTATAAACAAAATACAAGAAACATACACAGCAGCATATCTTTGAACTGATATCATAATCCTGAAAATTCCTGCCTTGTGTTGCTATTTCCAAACCAATGTCTATTTCTTATCTTTAAACAGAAAGTCCTATAATACACTTAAGGCCTATAATACACTTAAGGCCTTATGTACTAAAGATTTTTCACATAGGCAAAGAGCAGTAAAAACAATCCATTGTGCGTTTGCAATAAGAAGTTCCATTTAGTGAGAAAGGCTATGAACAATTATTTATGAAGCAAGTCTGAATTTAGAGTCCTAATTTTAAGAACATTTCTCTCACATTTCAGCATCTGGGTGAAACTGGACAAGTTAACTGGACTGTGTTACCTTGTTGGCTCGGTAGATTTATTTATTTATTTGTAACTTTTATATACTGATATTTTATATACTGGATTCTGTATAGTATGGAAGCTTAATCTTTTCTTCTCACAGAAACTGTCAAAAAAAAAAAGAGGTTCTCGAGCTGGTTCTTGGGACCTGCCTGGCCAGACTTGTTTTCAGGTTATCCATGGTGAACAGGCATGAGATATATTTGCATACAGTGAAGGTAGTATGCCCCTAAATCATTTCATCCTTATGGACATCTTGAAAACCAGGTTGGTAGGGGTGGGTCCAGGGAACCAGAGTGAGAATTACTCATATTAAAATACATCCAAATGTATTTCTATAGTTCTAAAGGTACTGAAGAAAAAGTTATTAACTTCTCACTTAAGTTACTGGGAAGAATAGCCTGGTAGAAGGCTTAATACAGGCCACTAAAATCCAGGACACAACAGTAACAACAGCAAATTGCTTTAAAAAAAAAATACATGATAGTTTCAAGGGGTTACCACAGGGTGGAAAGAAGCCAATGGGTGGAAAACCATTGCATATCACCTTCAGCCTCGTCTTGAAAAGGAGTATGAAACCAATTTTATGCACTGGAAAACTTGCAACAGACTTCAAAGTCAGAAGAATTAAGTTAGTTAATTCTCTGCCAAGTCCAAGTTAATAGAAAGTCCTGTGAAATTCTGACATTGTGCAGACCTCAAAGGCAGGGTCATGATAATGAAGAGCCAACTCTATAGGAGCACAGGCAATTGTAATCCCTGTCTACGTACCGACATAAAAAGTTGTCATCTTCCTACTGTCCTAATGTAGTGATCTTTCTTTGTTTTAATAAGCTTCTGACCTTGTCCAGCTTCAGCAATTGCATGCAACAGCATTCAGCAAGGATTTTGTCAGAAGGGCTTCGGAAAACCCAGCTTTCACATGGAAAGCTTTTTGCTCATTTCCCTTCTGCGTTTGGATGGCATACAATAAAAATGTTTGCTTGTTATTTTTCAGGATGAATGTAAATAAACAACACTATTTTAGCTTCCTCCTCTGAGAATATCCAGAGCTAGCAGAATTAGTAACTGGCCAGCATCCTTTAATACAAGTTTCCATGGCCTCTGCTCTGGAAAGTGGAGAGCTCTATAAACAAAATTCTGTGCAGCGTGTGAAAAATGTATTCAGGTCTGCAGCTTGTGCACTGCATGGGTTACGTCTATGGTTGAGACCTGCAACTTACTGCAAATGTACAAAGCTGACCAGCAAAGGAAACCATCCTACACACTGCCGGAAACCCCATGTCCATGGTTCCAGATAATGCCCGCACCCACCATATATGCTGAAAAGAAAAGAACAGGGAAACTTAAACCTGACGGTTATGAACGCCATTAATGAAGGGAACTGAAAGTGGCCTAGCCCTACAAAAATTATTGGGTTTTAGACACTGTGGAAATACTGGTATTTAATGTTACGCTCCTGCCCGCGGACCCCATCCTGCGGACAGGCCCTTCACTTGGCCACAGGCCGGCCTGACGCTTCAGTGTCCTCCCTTGCGGCCTGGGCTGCCCCCGGGCCGTGCTGCCTCTGCTTCCATCTTTGTGGCCTGAGCACCGCTGCCGGGACCTCCCTCACTTACTACCAATCCACCTACAGCGGGGGCAATCCTAATATCAATCACATCAACTAACCCACACTAAGAAAGTTTTTCTATTTTTATAATTTGTTTTAATTTTCAATTTTTTATATATAATTAACTGGATTCATCACACTTGTATGTCCTACTAAAGTGTTTAAAAATCTTGGAAAAAATATTTAAAAGGCGTAAAGTGATGCTTCATAGAACTTCAGGGGCACTATCCAGTGTACCTTGCTTGGTTTTTTATTTAATCATCAGCACCACCATCCACCTTATAATACTTTAATTGTTTTTTCAAAAAACTTCTTTTTTATTTGTTTTGCTATTTTTCTATGTACAAAAACTTTTTTTTATAAATACAAGTGTGACCAAACAATTTCAAACAGAGGAACTCAGGTCGCCAACCCGTCCTTCAAAAAACGGAGCCCAATCTCAAATGTCACTTATCTCCAATTCAAATCCACAGGCTTCGGTGTAATCCTCAGCGGCGTGCGCCCCAACAAGGCCAGGTTTCGAATTGCTTCTTCATCAGGGGAAGCCACTTGATCGCTACACATCCCAGCTCCACCTCTTCCGTTATTTCAGTCCATTAAAAAGCTCGCAAAACGCTGCTCAGTCAATGCTCCTCTCGAAAAAATGGCGAACCAGGAAGAGGTGGAGCTGGGATGTGTAGCGATCAAGTGGCTTCCCCTGATGAAAAAGCAATTTGAAACCTGGCCTTGTTGGGGCGCACGCCGCTGAGGATTACACCGAAGCCTGTGGATTTGAATTGGAGATAAGTGACATTTGAGATTGGGCTCCGTTTTTTTGAAGGACGGGTTGGCGACCTGTGTTCCTCTGTTTGAAATTGTTTGGTCACACTTGTATTTATAAAAAAAAGTTTTTGAACATAGAAAAATAGCAAAACAAATAAAAAAAGAAGTTTTTTGAAAAAACAATTAAAGTATTATAAGGTGGATGGTGGTGCTGATGATTAAATAAAAAACCAAGCAAGGTACACTGGATAGTGCCCCTGAAGTTCTATGAAGCATCACTTTACGCCTTTTAAATATTTTTTCAAAGGGACCTCCCTCACAGCAGGAAGCCACCGCCACTGACTCCTCTCAAGCAGCAGGGAGCCGCTGCCGCTGTCTTCTTCATCTTTGCGGCAGGGGGTGCCGCTGCCTAGTAGCAGTGAAGCCACTGGCCCTCATCTTCGCGGCAGGAAGCCGCCTCCAGCCTGGCTTCCTTCTTGGCAGGACACCGCCGCAGGCCTCTGCTCTCCTGGACTCTCTTTAGTCGCAGGCGTGTGCCTCTTCAGTACTTTTAAAGGGCCAGTGGCAGGAAAAGCCCGTAGCCCCAACGATGATGTCATCAATCTTCACCCTATAAAAGGGCTCTGCTTCAGTTCCTCGGGGCCTTCAAATCGGATTCCATGGTCATCCATGTCTCCTCTTATCCAGTCAAGGTCTTCCATGGTCTGCTGCTGTCCAGTTGACTTTGTGTTCCATGTTCTTGATGTTTCTGATCTTCTCCGTCTGATGTTCCTGGTCTCGTCCCTCATCAGATCTCCTTCATTCCATGTTCCAAGTCCTGATGTTCCTCGTCCAGGAATCCTGATGTTCTTCGTCCAGAAGTCCTGATGTTCCGAGTCCTAATGTTCCGTGTTCCAGATGTCTCTGATGTTCCGTGTTCAAACCCTGGTCCTGATGTCCTCTTCGTCTCCAATTCCTCGTCCTCCTTCCAGGTTCCTTGCTTCTCTACCTTTCCAGGCGTACCTCCGTCCTACTTTCATGCCTGCAGCGCAAGCCTCCGGAAGGCCTTTGTTTTAATTCCGAGGTCTGTTCCTGAATTCCGAGCCTTGAATCCTGAGTCTTGTATCCTGTCCCGGTCTTCGGAGTACCTTGTGCCTGCTTCTGCCATGCCCAAGACTCTGCCAGAACCTGCTCAGCTTCAATGTGGTCCACGACCAGCCACAGGTGGCTATGTAGGGTGTGTCTCGGTGCAGGCCTCTCCTGAATCTTCGACATGTCCTGGTTTCAAGTTCCACTGCTTCGCCTGGAGTCTGCTTCGCTTCCGGCATGGTCCGTGACCAGCCAAGGGCGACTGTGTAGAAGCTCGCTGCATTGCAGCACCCACCCAGTACTATTCTGAATCCTTGTCTGAGATTCCCAGCTTCCTCTAAACCTCGTCCGAGTCTTCCAAGTCCTCGTCCGAGTCTTCCAAGTCCTCGTCCGAGTCTTCCAAGTCCTTGTCTGAGTCTTCCAAGCACTCATCTGAGTCCTCCAAGTCCTCGTCTGAGACTTCCGAATATCCTAAGTCTACATCTGAGTCCTCAGAGTATTCTGAGTCTTCGTCTAAGTCTTCCAAGCTCCATGCAACCTCGTCAGAGTCTTCCAAGTATCCTGAGTCTTCTGTTCCAGTTCCATGTCTTGTCTTTGTGACCTTGGGCAAAGCACTTCAGCCTCCACTGCCTCAGGTACAAATTTAGGAGTCAGTTTACTAAAGATTTTTCCAAGGCTTAATTTGTTGAGAAAATGGAAGTGTTGTATGTTGGGTTCAGGGCAAGAGTGCACTTTATCAGTTCGCTATAGGTACGAAATAGCCTGGCTACTGCTCTACAGCAAGAAAGAGCCAGTTGGACATACTGCCTCACCTCTTCCCTACACCTGCTCTCCCCAAGGCAGGGGAGGATACGGGGACCACTGATGGACCCAGTTGTAGGGGAGCTTGGCAGTGCAAGGTGATCAGTGGGAAAGCAGCAGTGCTGCCAGGTAGTCATTAAAAGAACACGCGTGCTTTGCTGAAAAAACAAGCTCGAAACACGCGAGATTTGAACTCCTTTTATTAGAATGTATTTACACACAAAAGACACGTAAGAAAATACTTTTGTGAGAGTAATGGAGGAAATAATTGTTGTAGCTCTCACAGTTAAGTAAAAAAATGTCTGACGATGGATGACAACAGCCGGTACTTCTTTGTCCTCTGCATTGTCTTTTTGTTAGCCCTTAAAAACAAAATGGCAATCTACCTAGACTTCAGTGATAGACAGTAATTTTTTAAGACCAACTCTACTTAGCAATGGTGGACTTTTTATAACATCTTACAGTTATTATTACTTGATCTTATTATAATATGTACAGGCAGATGTTAGATATATTTGTTATTTCTTGAAGGTGATTAATTTGTTTTGCAAGTCACAAAATGCCATGTATCCAAATCCACAAATTTGGCATACTTCTGTAAATCAAATTAATCGTATAATCCCACTTCACAAAGAAAACATTTTAAAGTGGATGACTTCCAAACTCTTACTTTTGAAACAGTTAAACAATAACAAAAAAAAAACCCAGGACCACAACGTTTCAATGAAATTTGCTGTTTCCACAAAAATAAAAACATGTTTACAAGCACCTGAACTCAAATCAGATGATCTCCACGATCGTGTGACCTGATGCCCCTTTATCTGGCCGCCCCAAAGCACCAAATGCACACAGTCAGTGGCCCTTACAACCTGCCCTGGGCCCCCGACCCTGTCCGCACAGTGCATACACACACCATTCTCAGCCACAACATCCATATCCTTTTCCCAACAGCTCCAGAAGCTTAGCTCCCCATCTCATCCTCACGATCACTGGCTCCGCCTTCTCTATTGTTATTCTACGGCAATCCTTCTCCCATGTGATCTCACAGTGTGCAGGAGGAACAGCAGTGCACAATCCTGCCCACCAAGCCCAAAGAAATGATTTGGGGGGAAAAAATGCCTAATATGAGCAACTTCCAAATTAAAAAAAAAAAAAAAGCAAATGGATAAAAAAACAAGCCCAAAGTCTCGGGATATAAGCGAGGCTGGCCACGCTGTAAAGGGGATCTATGGCAATACCCACATTTTATTACTACGCCAGGCCCCACTCCAGCATAGAAGCAGCCCTGCCTCAGAGTTATGCACTGAGAGTGTTGAGATGCTAAGGCAACCTAATGCTTTTAACCTTTCAAAGAACTTGAGATGAGAGTGGGACCAATCCTCACGTGAGACACCATACCAAGGCACTGAAACGGTTGCGGACTATTTCAATAACATCTGACCATCAGCAGAACTCGGGATGGCTTCCTGGACATTTTTCCAAGGCTTCAGGACAAACTTTCAGATGGATTTGTCCAGACCTGCAAGGCAGGCCCGAAGCTTTTCCCAATGTGACCAAACAGCTCCAGTAGATGTTACATCCAGAGACGCTGTGACCTTTCCTAGTGCAGAGGCAATACTTCTGATGAGGACCTTGAAGGACATCTTATAAGAGCATGGGGAACACCTCATGGAGTCACTGGTCTGCGTTATGAACATCTTTGGGAGCGAAACAACCAACGTGAAATCAAAAGGAGGAGTTTCTTTAGAAAAGTTACTCTAATGAAGAAGGGAAAAACCAAGGTGGTCTAGTTTAACATGGTTCAGTAAACAATGAAAAAAATAAGAAAACTTGAAAGAAGCCACAGATTCATAACTAGGGACACTACGAAGGAAAACAAGAAAACTAAATCAAAATTGAACAGCAGTTATTTCCATGCTGTGCAAGCTCAGAAACCTTTGGGAAGGCTCTAGATTTTATGTATGTATTTATTTATTTATATTCCGCTTTTTGCACTTTTTCAGCGCTTCAGAGTGGATTACATTCAGGTACTGTAGGTATTTCCTTATCCCCAGAGGGCTTACAATCTAAGTTTTTGAACCTGAGGCAATGGAGGGTAAAGTGACTTGCCCAAGGTCACAAGGAGCGACAGCTCCTGCCCAAGGACATGCCACAGGTCCTATGATCCATAGGTGGGTGTCCACTGAAGCTGTTTGCCTTCGGAGGGGGCCCTGTAAGAGATGCCTGCATACCAAACAGCAATGGACAAAAAAAAAAAAAAGAACTTGGTTCATATATATTTTTGGTGACAATATACTGCAAAAGGTTAAAGAATGGGGAGGTCAGCCAGGCTAATATTTTAGACTGTTTCTTGAATTGAATCCAATCTAAATCAAATCAGAATAGTGCTATTTTGGCGTCCTGCCTGGTCTTTAATGGCTAAGAGTCAGTGCTTTTGACTGACTGGCAGTTCAACTAATCAAAGAAACGAATCTGTAAATGGGGCAAAAGCCACACTCGTCTTTACAAAGCCAAATGGGTTCCCAGCTGGTGCCATGACTGTATTCAGGCTTTGCTCCTAATTTTTACTGAGGCAAAGGGGCTGCCAGGGGTATGGATGAAAGAAAAGATGCCACTGATACCAACAGGAAATATGCCAGGAGCAAACAACGTAAAACTACCGCTTCTCAACTCCTCAGCAAATCCTTCAGATGAGGTATTGAGGCTGTTTGATTCTCCTTTCATGAATCCTCAGCCGCATGAAAAGAATGAATTAAAAGTGTCTGCCTTCATACTGAACCTGTAAAATTCCTCAAGCTAATTTTGGCAATACTATGGTAAATTATTCTTCTACATTCCATAAGAACATGCCAAACTAATTTATTACCACAACTCTTGGATAAAGTAGTGTGGTTGCTGTCTAAGTCCATCTGAATGCATGGAAATAAAGGTGCATAAAAAAAAATGATACAGTGATATCTATTGATTTCACTAACTTATACTATGAAGACACCCTGGACCAGCCTCCATCATTCTCACCCATTCTCCTGGCACCTAAATGTAACAAACATCACATACATAGGGCAAGGGTCACAGTTTTATCACAAAAACAGTACCCGAGCCAACACTGTATGCATTCTCTTGTAAACCAATACTCAGTTCTAACCTCCCCTGCCCCAGCAGCTTAACTGCAACAACCCAGCAAGTTAAACTACCCCCGGGTCTCCCAATCTTTAGGCCCCCGCCACAGCCAGCAAGGAGTCAACCATCCAAGGGAATGGATCCAGACCCCCTGGCACATAACATCTGCCAGCACTCGGGATCCAAATGTGTTCCACCTCCTGGCTCGGGGTACCTGCCGCTGCAACAAGCTGATAAGAATTCAAAATACTGCCGCTCCATGCAGCAAAACACTGCACGGAGCAGCAGTAGCCACAGAGGCATTCACGGAGCAGGATGCCAGTGGCCAGTGGTTGGTGTTCCACCTTCACGGAGCGGAAGGATGGAGGGCTGCCATCTCCCAATTAAAAAAAAGAAAAAAAAACAACAAAAAAACAGGGATGGGTTCATGGGCTATAGGTATTACCAATTATTAGGCTTATTCAATTACCAATTATTGGGCTTTTCAATATTAGATGATAGTTAATGTGACCTTCAAACCATACTTCACTTTCAATGCATATCCAGCATAGCTCCCTGCTTCAACGGCAGGGGAGAAGAAAAACTAATACTTCACACGTATCTCTGCTTCAACGGCAGAGAGCTATGCTGCCGCTTACCCAACTAATCAAACAATATTTCACTTGGAAGCAGCTCCATCACTGCTCTCTGCATTAATGGTGGGGGTGGAAGGGAAATAGAACCTAAGGTTGCTAAGAGCCAAGAGAAACAGATAAGTATGAGAAAAAAGAAGTGTGAAGCTTGCTGGGCAGACTGGATGGGCCGATTGGTCTTCTTCTGCCGTCATTTTCTATGTTTCTATGTTTCTATGTATAACAACAACAACAACAACATAACAAACAATAAAGATAGGGAGGGAGGGTGTGCTCAGCAAGGACGACACAAGGGCCCACTCCTGCCTAACCAGGAGGAGTTGCCACTTTCAAAAGCCTGTGTGCCTCGGGGACCAGCCACATTTGTTTTTTTTTTGCTGTTACCCTGGCAACACATGTGGGCCGGTCAGTCTCTTTGTGGTCCAGGGCCTTCCTCCTTTCTCACACTCCTCCCCTGCATTCCCGGAAGCCCCGACCATGAGGACTAGCTCGTGATTGTAGGGGCAGGGTCTCCGAGCGAGAACCAACCCTCGAATGGAGCCTTGGTTCCCAGCTGCTCACAGGCCCATATTATACCTAGAAACCCGGGGACCAGGCTGAGCTGCCCTTCCAACACATTTATTAACTAAATTCCCTTCATCGGGTGAGAATTAAATGAGCAAAGCGTAACTCCTGGAAGCTAGTCAAGAAATGTATTAACTTAGTCCAATCAAAAGATATCACCTTCTCACTTTCGGTTGACCTTTATTTACGCATTATCATAATTCTGAAAGAGTCGTGTAAGCTTACAATCTTGGTTTCACCAATTATTGGACCGTCACTCATGAAAATAAGGATGTAACAGCAAGCATCCTGCCTCATCAGTTCATTCGGGAAATGTCTCAGTGAACTGGCAAGAAACATAATTATGATGGTGTTATTCTTACACAAGAGGAAGTCAAGGATATGAAAATGTTGGCTAAGGCTGAAACCTCAACATTACACTTTCTGTTATAATTATGTGCTGGGTCAGAGAGGGCTAATTTCACCAGCCTGGGAAGTACAAAAAAAAGGTCTTGCTAACATTTTTCTAAAGTTGATCCCACTGAGGGGCTTATTTGTAAAAGGCATCGGTGCCCGTGTTCAGCCCATAGTGTCAATGCTGCTATTATACCAATTTACTAACTGGTGTTGAGTTAGCAATGGGATTAGTCTAGTAGTTAACACAAAAGTCTCAGATTGCCTTTCAATTGCAATGGATTGACCTGTGTCTTGATTTGATACATTAAAATCAAGGTGAATAATCAGTAATAGTAATTAAATGAAGTAAAAAACAAAGTGATATAGGCTTATAAAGCTGCCTAATGAGCACTATAAAAGAAAATTCTAGTCAGGAAAGCTATTTTAGCAATGAAAACCAGAAGCAAACTGGAAACTTCAATGATTTAATTTATCTATTTTAAAGCATTTACTTTCAGGATTCATATTTATCCTAAACAACTAAATGGAATTAGATATTTGCATTAATACTGTAGTAGAATAATAAAGAATACATTACTTTTATTTCCCTAAAACACCCACCATGCACCTGCCAATGATAGTGTAAACTACCAATACAAATTGACTTAGTCTAAATCTTTTTAGGGACTTAACTACTAAAGAGCCTAACTGCTGTACATATGTTAACAAGGTGTTAACAAAAAGTCCATATTGAAGGAAAACATCAATCTGCCGTCTCAGGTTACGATTGAAAAAAAAAAAAGTCTTTCAAAAACTCTCTGTGAAGTGACATGGGCTCATTTATCACAGACCACAGCTAAGGCTAACACATGCAAATTTTGCATCTGCAACAGAATTGCCCCATACCTCGATATTTTTAACTGGGGGTGATAAATTCATCCCATGCTAAAAATAGTGAGGCTGGCACAGCACAGTGCAGTGCGAATCAGGAACAGCCCCAAGCCAGTGTAATACTGAGCTCAAGCTCCTGCAAAACGTGGACCAAATCTGCCCTCCCCATATAACTGATTATGCATTTTAGACCAATTATCCTTACCCAACAAAAACACCATAGATCCCTGAATGATGATTTTCTATCACACTGATAGTATCTGCCAGCAGCTCAAAACTTTTGTTTTAAGTTGCTGAAATCCGAATCTGAAAGGATAGCTTTAATATTGATAACAGTATTTAGGAATGTGCTCTATTTGACCTTAGCATAAAAGGAAAGTATCATTTACCTTTTTAACCCTGGATATAAGAAACATGAAAAGGAGAACCAATACACAGCTTTGCCTCTGGCCAGGAAAACTGCAGTAATAAGACTTCATAAGCAGCAGGCTATTCTTTGGACAATATAATGGCTGGAGCTGAAGTTTTTCTGAAATTACTGGAGGTGCTCCTATGGATTTCTTTGTAAATTCCCAAAAGGTATCTTAGTTTAAGCCTCTGGGCAATGGGGCAGCGGAGATTAAAATGAGGGCAGGGAGATGCAACAATATGATCCTGGAAAAAAAAAAAAAAGTGCCTGCATAGACAGAAGACCAAGGGCCTGATTTATAAAGAGGTTTTCCCATATGCACAAAATGGAAGAAAACTCTTTTGACAATCAGGTCCCCAATCACACCATCATAGTGGAAAAACTGCAGCCAAAAAAAGAATGCAATGTGAAATATTAGTGCATATTCGTTTTCCAGTACTTGATCTCTGTATTCCCACTCACGGCTGCCAACAGTTCATCTAGTTAAACAATGTCAGCTTTTCCACTATTCCCATCCAAAAAGGTTGATCCAGTGGTTAGCTTAAGTTTATTTATACTTCTCTCCTAAATGTCTTCAGCAAGTGCCTGCAAGGTTTGGCTCAGCTAACCTCACTTGGGGTTCTGATTCAGTACGGTTGCCCGTCCCCGCCCCAAATAACTGATAATGTCTGTGATGATAGACCCAAGATTGATCTATCACCACAAACATTTACCGTAACTGTTATTAAAATTGGATTCCCCGCCTTTCGATGAGGCGGCTTACAGACCGTATCAATGCAATGCATGGGATATGTAGAAATGAAAGTAGTATATACAGGACAATCGCAAGGCAATACAAAGGAGCAGAGATAAGTATGGGCAACATAAGAGAAAATGTTGCCAAGGGCTCACCCACTCTGGTGGTGGCTCTGCACAGGAAAAGACAATAAATCCCACGTGGTACTACAGTAAGAAAAAAAAAAATCCGCTCTAAAGTTTCCCCATCTACGACTTAAACTTGTGGGGGACTTGATTCGTAACGGATCCGGAGCCATGGAGTCACCGGAGTAAGAGGGCCAACCTGAATCCGTGCAGAAATCCCCCCCCGGGGTGAGCAGAGGAGCACGTGCCGCGCATCTGAAGGCTAAAATCCCCAGCCCCACCCCGCGCGCCTCCCCGGGGAGCGCCGGCAGGAGGAAGCGCGCGCGGGCCGCACACTCCGCCGCTGTCACCCGGCCTCAGGGTGGGGCTTTCCATCAGCACAACAAAGATGCGAGCCTCGAGGCAGCGAGCAGAAAAGGATAAGAACATGCTTAGGAACCAAAAAAAAAAAAAAACCCAAAAAACCCAAACCCAGATCCGAGACCTCACGTCAACAAAACAAATGCATCAAGGTTATAAAAAAAAAAAATTAGCCTTCTTCTCTCTAGCGAGCAGCGGTTCATGCATTCCTCATTTAGAGAAAACTTAAAGCACGCTTTCAGCTTTTTTTTTTTTTCCCTCTTTCGTTGCCCGCATGAACGGGGTTGGGTGGGGAGGCGCCGATCGTCCGCACACGGGACCCGACACGTTTCGGGGGACGGAGATCTGCGCCCCCGAGCCAGCGGGACAAGGGCGAGGGTCTCCCCTCCCTCCCAGCCGGGATCTTGACTTTGCTCTCCCGCCGCATCCTTGCGCCCCCCCCCCCCTTCCCTTCCGTCGCTCTGGGGGTGGGGGTGGGACCAGTGCGCCCCCCGGAGCCTCCTCACTTACCAGGATCACCGAGGTCCTGACCGCCTCGGAGACGCTCTGCCGGAGCTCGGCCGCCGTGCCCGGCTTGCTCAGCCGCTTGGTGAATTTCCGCACCTCGGACATTGCCCTGTCGGGGGCCCGAGGAGCCTCGGAGTAGTCCTCGTGTCCCGGTGCTTAGGGGAGGGGAGGGGTGGGGGGGGGGGCCCCCGCTCGCGCTGCAGCTGTTACCGCCGCTGGGTTTGGGGCTGGGACGGCGCAGATTGATGCAGGGAGGGGCGGAGGGCGGAAGAGGAGGCGGGGGTGTCACGAGTAGGTGGAGGAGGGGGGTGGGGGGTAGAGAGAGAGAGGAAGGCTGTATCGCAGCAAGAGCATGCAGGGCATGGGGTGTGAGGAGGAGAGGGTCGCGGTGCCCTGTGCGGCGGAACGACTCCGGGGTCGCGCCTTCATTATAAAGCCCCCCTCCCTTCCTTGTGGCTCTGCAAAGCGGGACGGCGTCGCTCTGCTCAGCACCAAACTCAGCCCGGTCCTACCGGGAGATAACTTTCAGCAGGGAAGCCCCCTGCACGGTGGGCTGGGACAGGAAAGGGTTAAGACTCCGAGTCGGACGGATGCTGGGATCCCCAGAGCTGGTGCCGGGGCACTAAGGTAGAGAGGACCCCCCGGGGGAGCTGTGGGGGACGCCTGAAGGTATCACAACAACCTGTTTGTTTACCACTGGGGAGGAGGACCTGGCTCCTCGCTGGCACGCTGGATATTGCATAACAGTCAGGGGTCTGCCCAGTGCCATGTTCCAGCCCTGCACTAATGAAAGGCAGGATGGTCGCACACGCACGCACCCTGTTGAATGTAACCACATTCTAAAGAAATGAAATTCCCCAAGTCCCTCTTGTCATTATGTTTGTCCTGACTAGTCTAGAGGGTAAGCCTTAAGGAGCTGTGTATTTGTATAGCTGCTGCCTACATCAGGCAATGCTATAGACACCTTAAGAAGTAGTAGTAGTAGTAGAGAAAATGTGTTGTTTTTTTTTGGGGGGGGGGTGTAGTGGGGCGGGGGGAGGGTACCAATCTTCAGAAATTATATAACATGCAACAAATGCTGCTTCCCCTGATTTTTCTTAGGGAAACAAAAGGCCACACCATTGGTGCCGAAGCCTCTGAAAACATCAGAGTTAGGGAACAGCCATGTGAACACACATAAGGGAGAGATTTACTTATCAGTAGTCATATGGGTTACTTAGCATCTTAAGCAACAATCTCAGGGGGCAAGGCCTTTTCTGTCAGTAAATGCCCATTCTGGAGGTTTTAAAAGCCAAGGACCAAGCCAGTCTTTCACCAAGGCTGTGTACTATCCAGCAGTAAGTTCGCTGGCCAGAAGTGTTACGCGCGGCACGGCCTCCTCACCTTTCTACAGTGACTCCCAGCCTCTGGTTCCTCCTCGCTGGCGGCAGTGGGCCGTCAGCTCCGTCCTCGGGCCTCCCCCGGTGCCTACGGCTCTGCCACAGTCCCCGGCGTTCCCGGTCCTGCTTCCACTTCCGTCGGGCCTCTCCACGTGGCCCGCGGAGAGACGCTGCTACTCGCGCCGCACCCCTCCCTAGGTGCATGTGCATCATTGATTCTTAAGTAGGGTCTGTGGTGGGAACCTAGCTGCGGCCCCGGATGATGACGTCAACCTAACTACAGTGTTTAAGCTCAGGCTCCGCTCCCTAGCGTTGCCTTTGCAACAGGTCTCCTCGCTGGTCGTTCCTGTTCCTCGTTGTTCCTGGTTCCTGTTTCCTGTTTCTTCGTTCCTACCCTGCATATGCTTTGGATTGACTACACGGACTTTGACTTTGCTTTGCCTGACTTTGCCATTGATCAACTCCAGACCCAGACTTCTGCTTCCCCTGACTACTTATTGCCTATCTCCAGACCTCTGCTTCGCCTGATTACTTATTGCCTTTCTCCAGACCCAGAACTCCGTTTTGCCTGACTACGCTCTTCACTATCTCCGTGATCAGACCTATGCCTTGCTTGACTACACTCTTGACTATCTTCCTGATCAGACCTCAGCCTTGCTTGCCACTGCCTCCGGATTGCTGTCAGCCCTGACTCAAGCCTGCCCTTGGACGCCTCTCTTACTTACTCCCTGGACGTGGTTTCTTCAGGCTTCGGCCTACCTTTGCTCGAGAGCTCCCTGTCTGCCTCCGTTCCATTGGCGCCCGAGTTTCCAGGACATAACCCAGTCCGGAGTAAGACTGTACCATCTCTCACCTGCTGTCTCTGGGCTGAACCAACTTGTACTGCAACTACATACAGAGGCCCGCCTAAGTCCTGCCATCCCCGGCACCCAAAGGCTCAACCCACGGGGAACGAGGGCTGGTATAGGTGAAGCTCCAGGTGGCCTCTGTCTATCAGCCCACTCCGCCTGCCGACAGTGGGGACCCTTAGATCCTCACCCATGAGTTGCGTCAACCCCCACCTCGGCCCAAGGGTCCACCTCCGGTGCAACAAAAGGGAATGTTGCTATAATAAACTAAAATAATTTGTTTCAGAGGGCTTTAAAATGAGCT
Source organism: Rhinatrema bivittatum (assembly GCF_901001135.1). Taxonomy (NCBI): domain Eukaryota; kingdom Metazoa; phylum Chordata; class Amphibia; order Gymnophiona; family Rhinatrematidae; genus Rhinatrema; species Rhinatrema bivittatum. The sequence goes on from NC_042620.1 coordinate 242,970,194, forward strand.
TATTTCTTGACTTTTTATTTATTTTAAAGAGGCAGTTTGCATCAGTAATCTGAAGAGCTAAATGAGTGAAGCAGGGCATTTCTGGAGGATTAAAGACCTATTTCCCAGTCGATCAGATGACTCAGAATCTAACTGAAGAGGCTGTCCTGGACTATAAAAGCCAGCCTCAGTCTGCCTGTAAGGCTCCAGGAGGCCTCCTTTTAGTCACAGTATTCCTGGCCAGCTATTGTGATAGTTCTGTCCCCTGCCAGTACCTGAACTCTTAAAAAAAAAAATAATAGTGGTCTCAGTGGTGACCGAGACACAATGGTCAGTGGAAATTTTCTTTAAAAAAAAAAAAAAAAAAAAAAAGGTACCAAGTCGGGACCAGATGCAGGCTGCACCTTCCACTCCAGCTGCAATGAGTAAAAGAAAGCGAACTCAAACAGGTTCCAGATCGCTGACCTGGCAGAAAATCATGACTGACAGTGGTGATCATCACACAGAAAAGGGCTCCCCTCACCGCCCCCCCCCCCCCAACATCACCACCAGTGCCCCCCAATGGAAAATGCTGCTGCTTGCTGCCACTAATGCAGCTGAACTTCCTCCCACCTGCCCACAATGCACAAAGCCACAGAAAAAGCACATAAAAAACCTTGCACTTATTGGTGCCAGGAAGTAGGGCCTCGTCAGCCCTGGTGGCTGTAATAGTGACAGGTTGTTCCAGCAGTACATACACAGTTTTCAGTCCGTGCAGACCAGAAATTCCAGTGGATTCGGCCTCAGGGAACGGGCAAGCTTATGAGCACATACTGAAGCCAGCAACGGTGTTGAGCTGCAGTTGTGCAGCTGTGAAGCAAAGCTGTGCGGCAGCAGCAGAGACCCTTACATATAAGTGCGCTGCAGTCCTGAACAATGGTCACAACCAGCTGGTTTCCGTTGCACTTATGGAGAGGGGCAATACTGACTGAGGACAGGCACTGCGAATGACCATTACTTTCATGTACAAACATACAACCTCCCTCTTTTGCTTGTACACACATACACAGCAACACAACATGCACACGTAGACTCCCTCCCTCCCCTGCACACACAGAAATAAAGCCTCTCTCTCACACACACACACACCACCTCCCTCTCTTACTAGCACATAAACACAGACGAACAGACCATACTCCTAAATCCATGCATGAACTCTCCCATACTATAAAAATGCTGTCATTTGTTTTGGGCTTTTTATCTACTTTAGTTTCTAATTAGTAGTAAACTGTAGAACCTGATTAGTTAAAATCAGGTAACGTTGCACAACCTGACCAACTAGCGTGGTTTCTTGCTGCAAATAGAGAGTACTTATGTTGTAGCACGAGGGGGCCTACAGCTCCGTTCAGCCACTATCCAGCTCGAGTCCTGCTGAGCATGAAGAACAGGGCTAGGTTTAATAAAACAGATAAGTGACTGCTACTTTTCAGTCAGTTTGCTTTTGGAGATTCAGAAGTCACCGTATTTGTGAAATAAAGTGATTCCATTGCAATATCTATAATTTGGGGTACCCCTTGGCCAATATTTAGCTGCTCTTTTTCTCAAAAGCTGTCAGCCATCTTTCTTGCCTTTCACGTTCCTCTGAAACTGTGTCGCTACTACACTCTAGATTAAAAGCAAACAAATGGTTTCCCAGTCATGCAGAGGTCTTTTGCAGTTTCTCTTAATAATAACAAATTGTAAGAGTTCACACGATTTACACATAGCCCCCTCTGCACACAAGCACCCCTCTGAGAATGGCAATGGTGCAGCTTCACAATCTCCCTGGATATGTTAGGTTCCTCGTAAGATGCATGATGCCACTTCAGGTCTGACAATCCACTATTTTGGTGTCAAGCAACACCTCCTCTCTTCAGGGGTACGTGGGGGTGCTGCCTGTGGGAAAAATATAACCAATATACTGTTCACACTATGACAGGCACACATTACAATGACTGGACAGAGCTAAACATACATAATTTTAATAGGGGCAGAGAACTCCCGTTATGGCAAAACGTTAACACAGATAACACCAATTAAATATCATAAGCCTTAATTCACAAAACAACATGAAAAATACCCCATTATCAGAGGTCTTCAAAATGTAACACCCTCCCCTCTTTTCCTGGATTGAGGGGGTTGGGAAGGAGCATGTTGCCATTGAAATGAACTGCAATAGGAAGAGGCAGTAAAATATGAGCTTTCAGCCTAGGAAGTCAACCAGGCTGAAAAGGCGATCAGACCCCTAGTGTGAATGTGATCAGATCCCTATTGTAATGGTATGAGTCAGGGTTTCAGGTTGGGGATTTGCATAGGACAAAACCCCTGAGCAATACTGCTGAATTACAATTAAATATTTCACAAGCAAATAATAGCAAAGTTCTAAAATGCAGAACTTTGACAAAATTAGGAATTTGTGTTGGGAATTTAACAAAATTCAAAAGACAATTTTACCAACCAGATGGAACCTCACCCTGAATGCAAGGGATGATAAAAAAAAAAAAAACAACCTTGGGCATCTGATTTGCCAAATAGAAATGAGTTTCTCCTAGTTGAGAAAAAAATTAGTTAGTAGCCCATTAGTTTAGTCTAGCTAGAATCTCTGTAAGCTATAATTGCTGAATAATGGGTGATCCATTTTCCTAGCTGACCCATAAACCCTAGTAATGGGAATTTCTCTTAATGTAGAGGAAGCCTTGTAATGTTGGTCATGCAGTGGGGGAACTTCAGTCTAAAGTGTGGAGCCAGCGGCTGATTGGGAGGCAAAGTTTGGTCTTCCTTGAAAATTCTAATCCAGCAGCTGATTGGAAGGAAACATTTGGTCCCCCAGGAGGACGTGGACCCAGTTACTGAGCAGGAGGTATTGTTGATTCCCCAGGAGGGCATGGACCCAACACCTGATTGGGAGGTGGAGTATGGTCCCCCGGGAAGGCACTGATCCAGCGGCTGATCGGAAGGTAGAATATGATCCCCAGGAGGGCATAGGCTCAACAGTAGAGCAAAAAGGAGGAACAGCTTCAGTGCCACCAGGGGGATATTGGGCCCAACAGCAGAGCAGAGGAGGTGGCAGCAGTCTGGATGGAATTAATCCCCCCCCCCTCCCCACCACCCTTATGACTGGCAGTATCCACCAGCCCACATGAATGAGACTTGGGGTACAGCAGGAAGGGAAAAAGGGGAAGATAACTATAATGGGCCAAAGAGAAGATAAGAGGTTCTCTATATGCTGTACCTTTCTGTATGGTGATATCTTATGGGGTCTAATCACCCCAAGTAGCTAAATGAGGTGTTTGATATCTTGTAGAAATATATAGTTGTGTAATCTAATAAAGCATGTACATACTTGTAAGTACCACCAGCCCTGTTTACAGTCCCATCTGTTTTCAGGTTTTCCTGGGATGAAGGAAAAAAATTCCCCCCTCCCCTACTAACACCTTCTTTCCCAGATGGAGGCACCTAAGGACTGATGGAGTATGTCTGAGGGGGGCTCATCCTAGGTCAGTACAGAACCCAGGAACAAACCTCCCCCTCCCCCTCCAAGATAACTGGGCACAGGGGCGTTACACTTGTGCAGTATGTAATTTAAAGGCTTGTTCTTTCTCCAGGAAAGAACATTCGCCCTTTCTTGGCTAATCACTTCGGTAACCAATTCCAGAATTCTTCCAGGAAAAAAGAAAAATGGTAAAATGGCAATGCATAATAGTACAAATTTTTAGAAGAGGTAGCCAGATGCACAGGTACGTTTGTCCTCTGTTCCAAAATTGCTTCTAGCTCAGGAGCACCGAAAGCTGCAGCCTCTTGGTGATGCACCTCGGCCAGAGCTGACATTAAGGGAGGTATGGGATCCAAAGCAAATCAGGAATAAGGTCCCCTTGTTGAGGCTGAAGAGCAGGAGAGGGGGAACCCCTCTGACAGCTGCAGGAAGGGGCAGGGAGGGGGGGTCTGGCTGCTGACCTCTCCACTGCTACTGCGGCAGATCCTGGCTTGTTGGCGCTTTCTAACGCCAGCAGCGACTGTGGGCCAGGAAGGGGAAGGAAGGGACGACGGACGTAGATAACGGGAAATCAGTATGGGGTGTTGCAGGGCTCCCCCCCAAAACACGAAGCCCGAGGCAATTGCCCCAATTTCCTTCTCACTACCCTGCCCTCAGCAGGCACTTTTACATAGTCTTCAAACTTGACACTATGAGGATAGTTTTAAATGAGTGGACTTTAGGCAACAATTCAAAGAGAAAGTACCCACATTGCATCTCTCTGAAAATGAACAAGTGCAAATTGCGCAAGTTAAAAGCGCCCTCATGTACTTTGCATCATTATTTGTGCAGGCAGTGTGGAGGGAGAGGAGTAGGGGGACCAGACCAGCAGAGGCTCGACTTTCCGCTGGGATTTGTCTGTCTGGCTCTCATTCAGCTGGAGAGGGAGGATTCAGACTCAAGGGCTCCTAGTGGAGCATTTTACTGAGGGAAAACTCTGGGAGTGCAGATGGTGCTGTTCTGGGGCATCTTACACCATACGTTTTCTTCACAGCTTTCTCTCTCTCTATCTTTCCTGGTAAAACTGGGTCACACAGTAATCTTAATGCAACAAGGATCCTGATTACTGGCACTGAAATTAGACTTGCTGCTTCTTAACGATTGCTACAATTTCAGAAATGTATACTAAGTAAGTTTGCAGAAATAAACATTCTCCTTCTCTTCTTTTGGAATGACCTGAAAGCCATTGAAAGTGCCCAGTGATCTGAGCTCCACTCTAGAAAAGAAAGCGAAAGTAAATATCCTGTCTTCCATTTTCGCAAACAGATCTAGTTTTCAGCACAATGAATATGTATGAGGTATACACTGCCTCCTTTCCATGCAAAGATATCTCAGACATATTCATTACGGAGATCCTGAAAACCAGACCTGTTTGCCCTCCTTGAGGACCAGGGTTGCCTTCCTCTATATTATTTCCTCATAATAATAATAGTTTGTATCTAGTGCTTTTCATCCAAATAAGGTACCAGTGTACTTCACAATCTAGTGCTATGATTTGATGGCCTGGCAGCATATGTAGGATACCCAGAATACAAGAAAGGATAAGGGGAAGAAACACTGTTATTATTATCCAATTACAAAGCGACACCAGAGGAAGCGGTGATTTTCCCACAGAGGATCAGTAGTAGTGGGGATTTAAATTAGTTTCCCAGGAGTTCTGCTGATATGTATTTCTATTTCCATCTATCAGATCATGTCTGTTATTTTACAAATATAAGTTATATTGCTCTTTACATGCAATCTAATATAAATATTATGCACAATCCATCTATTCCGGCATGCTAAAGCAAAGAGACCCAGCTCGTGCAAAAAATCAAGGTTTAAGTTCTATACACTGGGCAGGCTAGGGCTCGGGTTAGGGCTAGGACTGGGACTGATACTGGGGCCCCTGCAAAAGCAATGCTCTCAGCCCCTGGACTGGAGGATTCATCAGGCAACTTAAAACAAGAATTCAACAATATTTATTGCCTTGGAAAAATACGTTGGAAACTGAACATCCTATGGAGCCTTTCATTTATACCAAACATGAACTAAGGTACTTGTTGAACCATTATTCATAATGTTTTATATGTTTTTCTTTTTGTTTGTGCAGATGTTTATTATTTTGTGCAGGTGTCCTCGCCAGTAGCCAAGAAGAGGAAGAGGCCCGGGAGGCTGCTGGTGGACCCCATCCTGCCAGCAGCAAGAAGAGGAACAGATCCGGGAGGCCACTGGCAGACTCCATCCCACTGACGGCCAATGAAAGAAGAGGTTGGGAGGCCGTCTGCGGCCAAGAAAAGGTGCAGGCCGGGAGGCTGCCAGCAGCCAAGAAGAGGAAGAAGCCCATTCTCCCGTTTCTCTAAGTATGCCAGCTTTCAAACCATGTGCGGCCAGTATGTGCTCTGTGCTGATCTCGTGCATTGTGAGATCAGCATAGAGGAAGTGCTAGCCCCGCGAGTTTTGAAGAGCACAGGCAGGTACATGAGGAGCAGCAGAATTAAAGGTTCCTTCCTCTTCTCAGCCACTGTCAGTCTCCTGGATCTGCTCCTCTTCTCAGCCACTGGCAGCCTCCTGGGTCTGTGCATCTTCTTGGCCACAGGTGAGATCAGGTCTGCTGGCAGCCTTCCGGACCCGATGGGGAGCTTGCCTGTGTTTTGTATGTGTTTATGTGAGTGAATGGGAACCTGTCTAGGTGTGAGAGTGTGTCTGTGTGTGTGTTTGTGTGAATGGTAAGCTGCCTGAGTGTGTGTGAATGGTAACTACCTCTGTGTGTGAATGGGCGCCTGCCTGCATGTGTGTGTGTGTGTGTGTGTGTGTGAATGGGTGCCTGCCTGCATGTGTGTGTGTGTGTGTGTGTGAATGGGGGCCTGCTTGGAGGGGATATGAATGGGAGCCTGCCTGAGTGTGTGTGTGTGAGAGAGAGAGAGCAAGTGGGTGTGAGAGCCTGTATGTGTATGTGTGAAAGAGAGAGAGAGAGTATGTGGAAATAAGAGCCTGTGTGTGGATGTGAGGGAATATATGGCTGTGTAGGAGTGGGAACCTGCATATGAGAATGAAAGCCAGTGTATGTATGTTTATGTATGGGAGTGGAAGCCTGCATATGAGAGAGAGCATGTGAGAGCCTGTGTGTTTGTGTGGCAATATGGAGCTGTGTGAGAGAGAATGTGTGTGTCTGTGGGGAGGAATGGGAGCCTGTGGGAGTGAGATCCTGTGTGAGAAAGTGCCTGCCTGCATGTGAGATTGGGAGCCTGTGTGTCTTTGCGTGAGAAAGCATGTAAGAGTGAGAGCCTATGTGTGTCTGAGGGGGAATGGGAGCCTTTATGTGAGACAGCATATGAGAGTGAGTGTGTAAGAACATGTGATTGTGATAGCCTGTGTGTGTGTGTGTGAGTGGGTGCCTGTGTTTGAATGAAAGCATGTGAGAGCTTATGTATGTATGTGGGAATGGGAATCTGCGTGTGAGAGATAGATGACATGTGAGATTGAGAACCTGAATGTGAGAGAGAGCATGGGAGTGGGAGCCTGTGTGTGTGTGAGAGAGAGCATGCAAGAATGGGATCCTATGTGAGAGAAAGCTTGTGTGTGAGAGCGTGCATGTGAGAGTGTGTGTGTGTGTGTGTGTATATGGAGGAAGGAAAGAAAACAGGAGAGAGAAGAAACAGAAAGAATAAAAGAGACCCTGGAAAATGAATAAGGAAAAGAGAGACAAGGGGAAATAAAAATAGACTGGATTCAACCAATTAGAAAAATAAGATCATATAACAAAGGTGAAAAAAAATATATTTTGCCTTTCAGTAATTGAATATGCCATCTTTGGGAATGTGCATTTCTTATATATTTGTATTTTTTTTTCTTCGGTATTCCAGAGTTAACAGAGTCTGGTTTCTCTGGCTTTTCATTTCAGTTTTGCCTGCATGTTTCTCTTTCTAATTTGTAGTCCCTTATTCTGAATTAGGTAAGGGTCTATCTATGATGCACATGTGTGACAGAGGTGTAGTACTTTGACTAGTGTGTAGCTGTCTGGTGGTGTATTAGTGTTCTAGGGCCTGGTATATCACCCAAAGGCTCTCACAGACACACACATGGGAGAGAGAGTCTGGTGTGTGAGGGCATTGGCATTATGAGAGAGGGAGTGTGTGAAAGAATGAATATGTTAGTATGTGTGTATGAATGAGAGAAATCTCCTACCTCCCCATATCTATGATAATCTCAGGGTGAGTGGAAATCAAAAGGTCCCAGGTGTGGAGAGCAGGAGATTTTTTTCTTTATTAGTTTTAATTATTGGGTGTAATTTGATGTTTCTATTGTTTTGAAACATTTGATTGGGTTTTTGGGGGAAATATTAGAGAACATTCTTTAATTATTGGATATTTTATTCATCAGATGTTTTGAAATATTGTATTGATATTTGGGAAATAGAGAAAATGTATGTATATTTTAAAAAATTATTGGATGTTTGTCAGCTGTGTTGACATTTATTATTTTTATTAACATGGTTTTAATATTATGACTGATTTTATTGCTTGATGTTTTTGTTGACATGTTTCTATTTTGTATTTGGTGAGGGTTTGTCTGTATTTTTAAGGTTCAGTTCTTATGTAACTTGAATTCTTGCTGTGAAAATGATGATACTTATTATGATAAAATTCTTTCTATCATCCATGGTCTAATTGATAATCCTACATCCACCTGGCTCTGTTCATTACTACGGATCTACAAACCTACCCAACACTTACGATCACTCACTCAAAATCTCTTAGATATTCCCTCACCCAAACAAGACAGATTAGACATTACCAGAAAGAGAGCTTTCTCATAGCCGGACCAATACTTTGGACTTCACTACCAAATCCTTTACAACTAATATCAAATCCTTCCCACTTTAAAAAATCACTTAAAACCTACCTTTTCCAACTTGCATTTAATATTCCACCCATTCAGACCAAAACTAATACCTAACATACACTTACAGAATTATTTATAAGCATCAAGATTCACCTAGTTATTAATATATGGGCACCCCTAAAGTTACCTACTTCCAGGAGTTGCTATCTCAAACAAAATAATTATTTAAAATTTTTTGGAATTTTTTACATTGCTTGAACATCCATATAATTTTGTGAAATTTTAATGAAAAGGAGTAGACCTCAGCACCGGCTCAATCATTCTGTTAACAAACAGTGATTAAATGATTGCAAAGCCGAGTTGGTACAATCACTGGTCTACTACCTCAATTTTATTCTGAGTTTATTGAAAATTTATTTTAAAAAATTGTGACTTTAATGATATTGTTTAAAATTGGACTAATGATGTAATCTAGTTCCTTAATTGGATAAATTTTTTCTTAAGACACTTGTCTCTATCCTATTATTTCTATTTCCAATATGATGTTTTCAATTTGATGTGATTTAATCTGAATTAATATGAAAGTTCAATTCAGAACTTTTAACAATGTGGATATGACCATAGCCAACTTAGTCCAAATAAACGACTCTTAATTTCTGATATTGTGACTCAAGCAGAGCCTGATAGGCTTCCGGATAAACAACTCTTGATTTCCAATATTATAACTCAATCAGAGCCTGACGGGCTTCCAATATTGTAACTAAACAACTGCAGTAGTTGAAAAAATTTTTTGTTTTAACTTGAGTTTAGAGCCTGCCGGCTTCTGTTTTTCTACTCGAAAATAACTGCAGTGATATTCAATGGTGCCGCCCGACAGAATACAGACAGTAACCTGTTCAAAAGGGGGCAATTAGCCTCTCGTATCCCGACTTCCACGTTGCAAGAATTTCTAATGACTTCAACCAAATGTCTTATTGGCTAACAAAAACTTATCTTGAAAACTTTAAGCCGATGGTCTTCTCGGCCGAAAACTTCCGTAAAGAAAATGGAAGCGGTTATAGCAGCTTCAATTTGAGAAGTTGGAGCGGCTTTCGGCCGAGAAGACCATCGGCTTAAAGTTTTCAAGACAGATGAAAGTTTTTGTTAGCCAGTACCAGACTGAGAAACCAGTCTGGTACTGTCAGATCTATCTACTGAATTAAGTTATAAGTTCCATTCCCTTCCCAGAATAATATTTCTAGAGGAAAAGGTTTTGAGCCTATGAAAAAGTGAAGCAAAAAGTTCCTCAAAACCACTGTTAGGACCATAAAGATTAACCAATAATGTGGTGTTCCCCCATAGTGTACCTTCAATGATCACAAATCACCCCTCAGAATCCTTAAAGGACCTTGCAACAGTTAAGGGTAAGGACTTATTAACCAGTTTACATGTCCCTGGACTTTTAGTATTGTAAGAAGCTGCAAACACGGACCCTACCCAACCTTTAACTAGCTTATCATGATCCACTTTAGATATATAAGGTTCTTGCAGAAAGAATAAATGTGCACCCCACACCTCCAGTTTTTTCATATACTGCAATATCCTTTTCTTTTTTATAGGACTAGAAAGACCTTGCACATTTAAGGAATCAACTTTCAGATCTGAGCAAGACATCGTTCACAGTGGAAAAAAATATACAGACAAGCAAAAGAACCACCCAGTCATCACCACGTGTGAGCTGCCCAGACAGAGAGAAGAGACCAAGTGGAAAATATTTTTTTCATTCACGTATTTTATTGGAACTCGTTAGTAGATTAGGTGATTATTTTTAGGGATGGATTTAACTAATTTTCCTTTTAAGGATTGGATTACTGTAAGCATAAAATTCATAGGCATTTGCAACAAAGAAATTAGTCCGTAAAAGGTAATGTAGGAGGGTGGACTGTGTTTTAGGGCACCTGGCAGCAGAACATTTTCTGGTGCACCACTGACTTCAGTAGTCACTCTATGTCCCTGCATACGTGGTCTCTGTTTTAGCATATGGAAATCAAGGCAAAAGCTAGAAAACTTGGCTACCAGCTCTCAACAGCAAGTGTTGGTCAGAGCACTGCTGCATTTTCAGACTGTGATAAGGCTTGTTGGCCTAGCAGATGACATCTTGGATGTATGGAGGAACCAAAAGCCAAGATTTAAACTGGAAAATTTAGTTATCGCATTGAAGCCTCTATGCAACTCCCAAGTCACTGGGACTGGTGAGCCTGACTTCAGTGCCAGGAAAAATCATGGAAACCAATAAAGAATAAAATGATAGATCATTTAGATAGATATGGTTTAATGGGACACAGCCAGCATGGATTTACCCAAGGAAAGTCTTGCCTCACAAATCTCCTACATTTTTATGAAGGGATGAATAAACGTGGACAAAAGTGAACTGGTAGATGTGGTGTATTTGGATTTTCAGATGGCATGGGATAGGAAGTGATATCCTTTTGTGGATTGCTAACTGGTTAAAAGGATTAACTTGTCTGTTTTCTGGTGTGATGTGGACCCTTGGGCTGAGGCGGGGTTGGTGCTACCAGCAGAAGGAGGTCCCCTCCATGGGTCCCCGTCATCAGCAGGCAGAGCAAAGCGGTGCAGAGACCCCACTGGACCTTCACCACTACCAACCCTCATTCCCCGCAGGTTGAGCCCGTGGGTACCAGGGTCAGCTGGACTTATGCACGGGTCTCTGAGCAACAAATCCAGGAGGACAACAGGTGAAGGCAGAACCAGACAGGCCGAGGTCAGGGGCAGGCAGCAGACAGATGAAATCCGGGAAACAATCCAAAGGTCAGGATGGGTAGCAGACAGGCGAAATCTGAAGAACGTACCAGGGTCGAAGCCAGAAGAACCATCCAAGAAGCAGGAGAGCGGGTCAGGGGCATGGGGCCAGGAGGAGAGGAAGAGCAGGAGCTGGAGCAGGAACACGGAGAAGCAGGAACTGGAGCAGGAACACGGAGAAGCAACCTGCTGACTCTGGAGAGTGCGACCTGTTGCTTAGGCAAGGTTTGTGCAGCAGGGGCTGCCTTAAATAGGCCTTCCTTGCTGACATGGACATCTGGGACCACGGGGAGCTTTCCCGCCACAGCCCCTTTAAATGTTGCAAGGTGCCGTGTGCGCACGTCTAGGAGGGATTGAGGCAGGCAGTGCGGCGGCGGCAGTACTAGCTCCCCACCACGCGAGAAGGAAGCGGCAGTGGCAGCTCCAGGGCACCGGAAGGAGGGCTGGATCGGATCGGGGGGTAAGTGTAGCTGGCCGTGTGTTGCCACAGCCAGCCAACACAACAGTACCCCCTCCTCTAAGCCCCCTTCCCGGGGGCTTGGGCTTCCTCGGATGTAAGGCATTTAAGCTTTGGAGAAGTTTTTTTATCCAAAATGTTGGATGCTGGCTCCCAAGAGTTTTCCTCTGGGCCATATCCCTCCTAGGATAACAGATACTCCCATCTTTTGTTCCTGTGGTGAACGTCCAATACTTCTTTCACTTGGTATACCTAATTTTTGTCAGAAGATACCTTCTGTGGAGTCAGGGTTCTCCTGGTAGGCCAGGACAAGACCACTGGTTTGAGAAGAGTGAAGTGGAAAACATCATGGATCCTTAAGGTTTTGGGGAGCTGGAGCTGGTAAGTGACAGGGCCTATCTGGCACAGGATGGAGAACGGGTCGATATAATGAGGCACTAACCTCATGGAAGGTACTCGAAGGCAGATGTTTCAGGTACTCAATCAGACCTTAACCTGTAGTCTGAACTGGGGCAGAGGGCGCCAGTGTCTCTCCATGAAATACTTTGCTCTCTGAGCTGCCTTTTGAATCATGCCTTCGGTTCTGAAGAAGTGGGTCCCCACACTCCCATAGAGGGGAGGTCCATGCCAAGGCCTTCCCGTCAAGGAGGGAAAGAATGAACGTGGTCTTTACGACGTCCGTAGAAAATTGTGCCAGCAACAAGGTGAAGTGCATAAAGCACTGGTTGAGGAATCCGCGGCACTGCTTGGGGTCACCGGCATATCTAGGAGGAGCCGGAAGGTGAATGCTGGAGGCCACAGGTGCCACCTGAAGAGGAGGAGTGTTAGTGGGAGCTTCCGAGGCATTGAGGTGGGTGTTTATGTGCTCCAATGATCTTGCCAACATCTCCAGAACTACTGCTGTTGCTGAAATTTCTGAGCCAGACCTGGTATGGCCTGGAGTCCTGAGAGGTCTGCCGGGTCCATGGCCTCAGCAAGCTGTTGCAATGTGGACCTTTGGGCTAAGGCAGGGTTGGCGCTACCAGCAGAAGGAGGTCCCCTCCATGGGTCCCCGTCATTGGCAGGCAGAGCAGAGCAGTGCAGAGACCCACTGGACCTTCACCATTACCAATCCTCATTCCCCACAGGTTGAGCCCTTGGGTACTGGGGCCAGCTAGACTTAGGCGTGGGTCTCTGAGTGATGAATCCAGAAGGACAACAGGTGAAGGCAGAACCAGTCAGGCCGAGGTCAGGGGCAGGCAGCAGACAGGCAAATCCAGGGAACAGGCCAAAGGTCAGGATGGGCAGCAGACAGATGAAATCCAAAGAACGTACCAGGTTCGATGCCAGAAGAACCATCCATGGAGCAGGAGAGAGTGTTCGGATCAGGGGCACGGGGCCAGGAGGAGAGAAAGAGCAGGAGCTGGAACAGGAGCAGGAACATGGAGAAGCAACTTGCTGACCTGAAGAGTGCGACCTGTTGCTGAGGCAAGGTTTGAGCAGCAGGGGCTGCCTTAAATAGGCCTTCGTTGCTGACATGGACATCTGGGGCCGCAGGGAGCTTTCCCGCCGCAGCCCCTTTAAATGTTGCAAGGAGCCGCACGCACAAGCCTAGGAGGGATTGAGGCAGGCATCATGGCAGCAGCAGTACTGGCTCCCCGCTACTTGGGAAGGAAGCAGCAATGGCAGCTCCGGGGTACTGGAAGGAGGGCTGGACCGGTTCGTGGGGTAAGTGTGGCTGGCCATGTGGTGCGTGGCCAGCCATCACAACATTTTCACAGTGGAAAAAGGTAAACAGTGGAGTGCCTCTGGGATCTGTACTAGGACCGGTGCTTTTTAATATATTTATAAATGATCTGGAAAGGGGCACAATGAGTGAGTGCTTACATTTGCGGATGACACAAAATTATGCAGAGTAGTTAAAACTCAAGCGGATTGTGATAAACTGCAGGAGGGCCTTGTGAGACTGGAAGATTGGGCATCCAAATGGCAGATGAAATTTAATGTGGACAAGAGCAAGGTGAGGCATATAGGGAAAAATAATTCTTGCTGTGGTTTCACGATGTTAAGTTCTACATTAGGTGTCACCACCCAGGAAAGAGATCTAGGCATGGGTAGTGGATAATACATTGAAATCGTCGGTTCAGTGTGCTGCAGCAGTCAAAAAAGCAAACAGAATGTTAAGAATTATTAGGAAGGGAATGGTTAATAGAATGGAAAATGACATAATGCCTCTGTGTCCCTCCATGGTGAGACCACACCTTGAATACTGTGTACAATTCTGGTTGCTGTATCTCAAAAAAGATATAGTTGCGATGGAGAAAGTACAGAGAAGGGCGATCAAAATGCTAAAGGGGATGGAATGGCTCCCCTATCAGGAAAGGCTAAAGAGGTTAGGGCTGTTCAGCTTGGAGAAGAGACGGCTGAGGGGGGATATGATAAGAGATCTACAAAATCATGAAAGGACTTGAATGATTAAATGTGAATCGGTTATTTACTCTTTCGGATAATACAAGGACTAGGGGGCACTCCATGAAGTTAGCAAGTAGCTCATTTAAAATAAATTGGAGAAAATTCTTTTTCACTCAACGCATAATTAACCTCTGGAATTTATTGCCAGAGGATGTGGTTACGGCAGTTGTGTAGCTGGGTTTAAAAAAGGTTTGGATAAGTTCCTAGAGCAGAAGTCCATAAACTGCTATTATTCAATAAGGATTAGTAGCTTTCAGGGCTGGAGGAACCACTAGGTGAGCTAAGCCTGTGCCTAGGGCACTGCGATTTAGGGGGCGCCGTGGCAGGCGGCAAAATTTGAAAGAGCAAAAAGTGCCCTTTCAAAATTCTTCCAGCCCCGCCTCACTGTGCCACCCTCCTGATGCCCCTCCATGTGGAGGGCCCGGGAGAGATCTGCCGCTCCCGGGGCCTCGGCTTCCACTAAGCAAAATGGCGCCGGTGGCCTTTAGCTCCTACCATGTGACAGGGGCCAACCAATGGCACCGGTAGCCCTTGTCACATGGTAGGGGCTAAAGGCCACCGGCGCCATTTTGGTTAGTGGCAGCCGAGGCCCCGGGAGCGGCAGATCGCTCCTGGGCCCCCACCTGGACCACCAGGTATAAGAACATAAGAACATAAGAAAATGCCATACTGGGTCAGACCAAGGGTCCATCAAGCCCAGTATCCTGTTTCCAACAGTGGCCAATCTAGGCCATAAGAACCTGGCAAGGTTCTTATGACCTTGTAAGTTTTCTTTTTGGGGGGGGGGGGAGGAGGAGTCGGGGCTGCGGCTGCAGCTGGGGGTGGCACAAGGCTGAAGGTGCCTAGGGTGCCCAATCCCCTTGCATCGGCCCTGGTAGCTTTGGATTGATTCATTTAGGGATAGATTTTAAAAGGTGCACGCAGGCGTACATGTGCGCGCACAAGTTATAAAATCTGGGGTTGGCTCACGCAAGGGGGTGCACAATTGTGCACCTTGCGTGCGCTGAGCCGCGCTGCCTTCCCCCGTTCCCTCCCAGGCCGCTTCGAAATCGGAGCGGCCTGGGAGGGAATTTCCCTTCCCCCTAGCCTGACCTTCCCACCCCTTCCCCTAACCTTTCCCCACTAGCCCTACTCTAATCCTCCCCAACCTTTATCTTACCTTATGCACCTGCGTCTGGGCAGGTGCAAGTTGCGCACGCCAGCAGCCTGCCAACATGCGATCCTCCGACACAGCAGCAAATGGCCGCTATTTCGGAGGCTTCTGGCCCCGCTCTTTTTTGCAAGCTCTGGTACTTACATGCGTCCCGGGGCTATACGCGCGTCGCCAGGCCATTTTAAATAGGCCCAGCGCGTGTAGGGCTTTTAAAATCCGGCCCTTAACGTTTGGGTACTTGTGACTTGTTTGGCCACTGTTGGACACAGGGTACTGGGCTTGATGGACTCTTGGTCTGACCCAGTGTGGTATATTTTATGCTCTTAAAAGTAACACCTAGTGGCCAGACATAGGGTCCATGTTTGCCAGTTTCCAGAGGGAGCCACATTTTGTGGCCTCTGGCAATGGCTGGGCTGATTTGGGAGAGTAAAAAAAAAAATCACAGGTAGTTGTGAATTAAGGCTCATGGTGATATAACCCAAAAGAGGCTGGTTTCAACTGAGCTGGAAGGCCAGAGGAGCAGGAGAAAAACTGCTGCTCCCCCTCCCCCCCCCCAAAAAAAAAAAGATGAAGCTCCTTATTTCCTTATAATGAATTCTAATAAAACATATTGAGAGAGTTCCTGGAGGGGAAGTCAATAAACTGTTATTAACCAAGTAGACTTAAGAAATAGTCACTACTTATCATGGCACGATAGCAGCATGGGATCTCTCTACTATTTGGGATACTGCCAAGTACCTGTGACCTGGATTGGACACTATTGGAAACAGATACTGGGCTTGATGGACCTTCAGTCAGACCCACTTGGCAAGTTCTTAAGAGCCTCAATTTCCTGTTTCATGATACTGGTATTCTGTGGTTTTCTTTCTCATTTTCTGTGTGCTGCTGTTTGCTTTTCCTGAGAACATCAGTATGACTGTTGTCAAGTATGCGATAGTAAGTACTTACACTCTGTTAGTAATGTGTATAGGAGAATATCGCTCTGTTTTTAGTGGCACAATACATTTTCATTACAGTGGCTGTAAGGAATGTAATAAGGAAAATATTAAAGGCTTGACCAAACTGATAGCCAACTTTGAAATGAGTAAAATCATATCTTTTCCGAGCACCGTTTCTTGAGTTGCAATCATTATAATATTTATTTGGATAATAACCTAACCAGCTGGAAGATAATGTATGTTGAAGGTGGGATATATATTTGCATTTTTCAGTATCATTATCTATATGGGCCACTACTCTTTTCTACGTACCATAGGATGTATTTATTTTAAAACACTTGTTACCCGCTCTTCCTACGTTAACATCCTCAGTTGCACGTATCCAGAGTTTGTCTAATAAACAAACAGATGCAAAATGTTTGGCCAAATGTTATCCTGCATCATTCTACTTAAAACTGAACTTGTAAATTTTATGAGAGTAATTTTATAAGAGTACAGCTCAAATCTGCATGTGGAAAGAACATGCAAACTTCAGCCCCAAATTTCAAACTCCATCCTCGGAGCACATAAAATGATGGGAGGGTTTTCCCTATTGATGTTAGGGTCCATCTCCCAAATTTATTTCATGGGTTCACCAGGGTGAAGCAGAGCTGAACAGAGAATAGCATGTGTGTGTGTAAGAGAATCTTACTTCTCAATTGGTCAAGGGAAACATCAACCCTTCTCCCTCCGTTCAGCTCTCACTCCCTGCCTTCTTAGGTACTGGCATGAATACTAGCAGGAAACCGCAAGAACCACTGCAAGCTACAACTCAGCTCTCAACTTTATTTGATTTTTCTAGATTGTCCAGCCAGTACTATAGACAGTGAATATTAAAAGCTGAATTATCAGAGCCTGATAATGGGATACCCAGTTGAGACTCCTTGAGACACCCCACTAATACATTTGTACCTCATTTTAAAGGAATACATTCCCTTGGTATTCTGTTGAAAGGCGCAGTGATCACCTCCTCCATTAACATTTCTCAAACCCTCTAATGGAATATCAAGAGCACATCCTTACTTATTGTGGTACCCAAGTATTCCTCACTCTTCAGGTACTTCATTCCCCATACATATACCATCCCACCAAGAGACCAGGTGAACCACTTCTCTGCTTCTTATCTCTTATAACCCCCCTCCCCCCCCAAAAAAAATCACAGTCTGGGGATATGTGCAGTATATCTCTTATGGTTACTTACGTTTCCTTCTGAGCTGCGTACTTTGCTCTCCCTGCAGTGAGCAGATGTCCCGGTACCTCCCACTTGGTTCTGTCATAGGGCACTCCTCAATTTGGACCAATTCCACTCCTTCAACTCCAGACCAACTCCCCAATGGTAGGAATTTCCTCTCCTCCATCCTCTCGTATCATTCCTCAGTAGGAGGATATGTCCCACTCTCCTTTCTCTGGCTTCGAGC
This sequence comes from Rhinatrema bivittatum, assembly GCF_901001135.1. Classification (NCBI taxonomy): domain Eukaryota; kingdom Metazoa; phylum Chordata; class Amphibia; order Gymnophiona; family Rhinatrematidae; genus Rhinatrema; species Rhinatrema bivittatum. The sequence continues at coordinate 242,987,802 of NC_042620.1, forward strand.
CTACTGCCTTGAGGGAGGGAAGCCCTAGCAGGACCAGAATATAAGAACATAAGAACATGCCATACTGGGTCAGACCAAGGGTCCATCAAGCCCAGCATCCTGTTTCCAACAGTGGCCAATCCAGGCCATAAGAACCTGGCAAGTACCCCAAAACCAAGTCTATTCCATGTTACCGTTGCTAGTAATAGCAGTGGCTATTTTCTAAGTCAGCTCAATTAATAGCAGGTAATAGACTTCTCCTCCAATCCTTTTTTAAACACAGCTATACTAACTGCACTAACCACATCCTCTGGCAACAAATTCCAGAGTTTAATTGTGCGTTGAGTGAAAAAGAACTTTCTCCGATTAGTTTTAAATGTGCCACACGCTAACTTCATGGAGTGCCCCCTGGCCTTTCTATTATCCCAAAGAGTAAAAAAACGATTCACATCTACCCGTTCTAGACCTCTCATGATTTTAAACACCTCTATCATATCCCCTCTCAGCTATCTCTTCTCCAAGCTAAAAAGTCCTAACCTCTTCAGTCTTTCCTCTTAGGGGAGCTGTTCCATTCCCCTTATTATTTTGGTAGCCCTTCTCTGTACCTTCTCCATCGCAATAATATTTTTTTTGAGATTTGGCGACCAGAATTGACAATAGTATTCAAGGTACAGTCTCACCATGGAGCGATACAGAGGCATTATGACATTTTCCGTTTTATTCACCATTCCCTTTCTAATAATTCCCAACATTCTGTTTGCTTTTTTGACTGCCGCAGCACACTGAACCGATGATTTCAATGTGCTATCCACTATGACGCCTAGATCTCTTTCTTGGGTTGTAGCACTAATATGGAACCTAACATTGTGTAATTATAGCATGGGTTATTTTTCCCTATATGCATCACCTTGCACTTATTCACATTAACTTTCATCTGCCATTTTGAATCCCAATTTTCTAGTCTCACAAGGTCTTCCTGCAATTTATCACAATCTGCTTGTGATTTAACTACTCTGAACAATTTTGCATCATCTGCAAATTTGATTATCTCACTCGTCGTATTTCTTTCCAGATCATTTATAAATATATTGAAAAGTAAGGGTCCCAATACAGATCCCTGAGGCACTCCACTGCCCACTCCCTTCCACTGAGAAAATTGTCCATTTAATCCTACTCTCTGTTTCCTGTCTTTTAGCCAGTTTGTAATCCACGAAAGGACATCGCCACCTATCCCATGACTTTTTGCTTTTCCTAGAAGTCTCTCCTGAGGAACTTTGTCAAACGCCTTCTGAAAATCCAAGTATACTACATCTACCGGTTCACCTTTATCCACATGTTTATTAACTCCTTCAAAAAAGTGAAGCAGATTTGTGAGGCAAGACTTGCCCTGGGTAAAGCCATGCTGACTTTGTTCCATTAAACCATGTCTTTCTATATGTTCTGTGATTTTGATGTTTAGAACACTTTCCACTATTTTTCCTGGAATTGAAGTCAGGCTAACCAGTCTGTAGTTTCCCCGATCGCCCCTGGAGCGCTTTTTAAATATTAGGGTTACATTTGCTATCCTCCAGTCTTCAGGTGCAATGGATGATTTTAATGATAAGTTACAAATTTTTACTAATAGGTCTGAAATTTCATTTTTCAGTTCCTTCAGAACTCTGGGCCTCCACTAGCTCATGGACTGGCTACTCTAGGCTATTACATTCTGGAGGCCCCTCTCACTTGGACTCCAACCTAGGAAAGAGCAAACTCCCACCAAATCCTCCCAGTTTTATACCTTCCTGGGACCCATCTTCCGCCACTCACCTAAACCCACCTCTTAAGGGGACCAACACACCACCCCATATTCACAACATTAAGACATTGTACAGAGCCTGACCACAACAAATGCCATCCTTTGGCCATGCAATGTTATTACCTATTCAAACAGTTTCAACATTTTAGATAAACTTTTACCAATGAGAATCCTGGGGTCTCTCCCACCCAAAATATCTTGTACTACTAGAACTGAAAAGGAACACAAATTTGAGGGTCTCCCCCCGTATATGTGTATAAATCCACTTTGAAAATTAGGGGGCGTGCTTGGAACTCACTGCGGCATATGCACACTGATTTATACCTGCTCATTAGCAGGCGTAAATGGGTCCTGGGGAGATTTATATCTATATTTTTGAAAATTAAAGGTATGCATGTAAATACTATCCCTGCCCAAACTTTGCTAGCTGTATGTGTAAAAGTCCACTCAGAATCACTTCTACAAATACTTTTATCAAAAAGCCCATTTATGTGCATAAAACCACATTTTATATACTTTAATGCTTTTGAAAATTCCACCCTATATGTATATAAAACAAGCTTATTTTAGCCTGCTCATGTGGCAGATATATAAAGGCTACTTGAAATATTGCATGCTTCAGTGATCAATATGATCGGATGTCTGCTTACTGGTGTGTATGATTTCAAAGAAATAAAGGGTAATTTAAACCAAAAAACAAAAAGGGTGATACATTTTTATTGGACTAAGTTAATACATTTCTTGATCAGTTTTGTGGAGGAGCACGTTTTGAAACCAGACCACTGCATCAAGGACTCTTGTAATCAGCATAACTAAAAGGAAAATTTAAAACAATCCAGGCAGACTTTTAAAGTTAAAATGATCAGCCACTTTGGAATGGACAAAAAAAAAAAAAGAAGACACCACAAAGTCTTAGGTTTCTTAACCCATTATGAGCTAGAAAAGTACGCTTTCTGTCACCTATTTATCATTCATCGACCTACACCCCCATCCCTTCTCCACTGTCCCAACTCCCCTTCCCCTTATCATTGGAATGCCTTTCAAGATTCTCCAGCATTTTCTGGCTACGTCTTTTACTCATTCTATTCTGACTGAGGAAGGGCGTAATACTCCCGAAAACTAGTCAAGGAACATATTACATTAGTCCAATAAAAAGGTGTAATATCACCTTTTTTTTTATTTTTATGTGTATTAACCTTTATTTCCTTGCACTCAAATGGACCAGCTCAGCAACCACATTACCTTATATGGGATTATTTCCAGGGAGATACATTTCTAAACATTGTGCACCATCTAGTGGAAACAGGTTTTATTTCTTCAGTGCGTCATTTCCAGAAAGTGTAGGGTTCAATTGTTTACTGTAATGACAATTCTAAATTAAATATGAAGACTGATCTTCTTTCATCTTTCATACTATTTTAGGAGTAACCTTCCCCTTTGCAGGGGGCACCTTTGGGTGCTGCAGAACCAGATCAGGCTTTATCCAGTGGGGGATCAGTTTCTGCTATAAAGGGCCAAGGGGAATTCACATAGTCCAAAGTAGTAGTTCACACCCAGAGTTTTTGTTACAAAACAAACAAAAAAAAAACCCCCAAATAGAATTTATTTACAGTCCTCCAAATCAAAATCCAGTAGAAGGCAGAAAAAAAACCAATCAGCACAACAGTCCACAAATTAAGGAAAATAAAGCACAATCAGGCTGATACAGTACGGCGCGGTCGGCTGGTCCATATGGCTGCGCGTTTTCGATGTGCTTCTATTACCCCTTCTACCATACTGTATCGGCCTTATACTGTAAGGGGTAATAGCGCCTCAAAAACACATGGCCAACCTCGTGAAAACTAATAGTGTTCATCACATGCAAATGCATGTTGATGAGCCTATTAGTTAGTCACCCGGGATACTAGAAGTAAAATGTGTGGCCAAGCTGCACATTTTACTCTCAGAAATTAACACCTGCCCAAGGGCAAGTGTTAAGATCTAAGCAACTCGGTAAAGTGTACAAAAAAGCAGAAAATACTGCTTTTATGTACACCCTCCGACTTAATATCCTAGTGATATTAAGTTGGAGGAATAAAAATTTTTTTAAAAAGTTAAAAAGAAAATCTGCCCACCGGTCAGCGGGTTAGGAAAACAGATGCTCAAGTTTGCCGGCGTCTGTTTTCCGAACCCATGGCTGTCAGCGAGTTCAAAAACGGACGCCGGTAAAATTGAGCGTCGGTTGTTGGACCCGCTGACGGCCGCCTCTACCGCTAATGAGGTGCTAGGGATGTGCTTTTGTCCCTAGCGCCTCCTTATTAGCGCGTCACCTAATTTAAATAGAGAATAGCACGCCCAGGGGAGGTGCCTGGCCACGCGTCGGGAGAGCCGGCGCTCAACATGGAGCGCCGGCTCTCCCGCACTTTTTACAGAATCGGCCTGAATGTGAACCAGGAGAGGGCAAGCGGAGACTCGTCTGGGTCCCTCCTGCACATTGGCGGAGTCACGGCGATGCCGTGAGGCTTCTGGTGTTACTAAATGGAATCTGGGGAGCTTGCTGCTTTCCCAGGGATTTATGGGAAGAGGGACCCCCCCCCCTTACTTGGTCCCCACATTCCTGCCTCTGTACCGTGTATACTTGTATAATGAGAAAACCCTCGGAGGTTAAGAGGAGAGGCTGAGATGCAAAGGTAAAAGAAAAGTTATTCCACTCTGAGGAGGTTGGAGAGTGCACAAACGCCATAAAACTATCCCAACAACTTCTTTTTATTCTCTTCTCTTAAGAAAGAAGGGTGGCTAGTAGCAGAACGAAATTTGTATAAAAGCTAAATCACTGAAACTTTCATCTTTCACATACACAAAACAGGTATTTTTTTTTTTTTGCTGTTCATTTTCCTTCCAAGCACAATTTTTTTCCCTTATATCACCATCTATCTTTCAGGTTTAGTAATTCTTTCTTTCCCCATTTCTCTTTATGGCACAGATTATATAATACTAAGGTAGATAAAATGAATTCCAGCGTATAATAATATACAAAATATTTAAGGAATCATATACATGACATAGTAAAAATATTAATCTTTAATACTTTCTACAAATATTAAAATATATCATAACATAATATTATATAACATAATATGTAATAATTCTTGAAGGAATCACAGATTTTTCATAACATACTTTCACATTGGTATGAATGGTTGATATATGAATGTACATGTTTTGTGAAAGTATGTTATGAAAAATCTGTGATTCTTTCAAGAATCATTATATAATGTTATGATATATTTTAAAATTTGTAGAAATTATTAAAGATTTTTTTTACTATGTCATGTATATGATTCCTTAAATATTTGGTATACAGATTAAACAACACACATGAACACCAATAGAAGAGCACTGAACCATTAAGCAAAATACACACATGCACAGAGCATCAAGGCAAGGGGGCACCTCAGAGTGTTCGCCCTTAGTTAGTTATAAGTAAATAATTTGCTTACTGCTAGTTAGTGTTAAACAAATAACATTAAAAAAAAAGTTTATATTTAATATAGTTGTGGGGTCTGGCCTGGAAGAACACTGAATTTTTCAATCTATTTCACTTTCAGAACTTACTGAGTCTTAATGTCTTGTCAGTTAAGCAAGGGAAGGGCCGAGTCGGCTCCATTGTTGGGCTGTGCTCAGGGCATCAGTTGGTCTGAATCTTGCCCTCAACATGTTTGTGGGATTTGCTCAAAACAATATAATTCTGATCATAATTTCTGGTTTAACTTAAGTGTGTGTGTTTGTGTGTGTGCACGCAACAGTTAAGCTCACGATTATGCTTAGATGAGGCCCAGTCGAAAGTGGTCTACAGCTGCTGTCATCCGGTCCCCCAGTCAGGTGCAGATGCTTTGAAGCAGGTTCCTCGATGCAGGCTCTCTCAGCCCCCTTCTTGATCCCCATCGCTCCGTCTTCCAGAGATTACCTGCCTCCCTCTACTTTCAAATCACAGCAGTTTGTATTGAGCACTGGAGCCTGTATCACTAACAGTCAGGCCGATTCAGTAAAAGCCGTGGGCGAGCGCCCGCTCTCCCGGCGCACACACAGGCCACTCTCCTGTGCGCACGATTCAGTATTTAAATGAGGGCCCGCAGTAAAAAGAGGCGCTAGGGACACTAGCGCATCCCTAGCACCTCTTTTTTGACAGGAGCGGCGGCTATCAGCGAGTTTGACAGCCGACGCTCAATTTTGCCGGCGTCGGTTCTGAAACCCGCTGACAGTCATGGGTTCGGAAACCGGACGGCAACAAAATTGAGCATCCGGTTCAACCCACGAGCCGTGGGTCGATTTTAAATTTTTATTTTAAATTATTTTTTACTTTGGGACCTCCGACTTAATATCGCCATGATATTAAGTTGGAGGGTGTACAGAAAAGCAGTTTTTACTGCTTTTCTGTACACTTTCCCGGTGCCGGCAGAAATTAATGCCTACCTTTGGGTAGGCGCTAATTTCTGAAAGTAAAATGTGCGGCTTGGCTGCACATTTTACTTAGTGAATTGCGCGGGAATAACTAATAGCGCCCGCAACATGCATTTGCATGTTGAGGGCGCTATTAGTTTCGGGGGGGTGGGGTGTTGGACACACGTTTGACACGCTATTACCCCTTACTGAATAAGGGGTAAAGCTAGTGCGTCGAAAACGCACGTCCAAATGCGGGTTAACAGTGCGCTCCGTACTGGAGCGTACTGTACTGTATCGGCCTGAAAGTGAGAGGGAACAGTCTCAGTGCCTTTGATAGTTCCCTTAACTCCACTTACAGTCATTCATATTAAATAAAATAATTCTTTTCAGTAGATCCTTTTCTAGTAACTACTCCAGCAAGCTCCACTTTCCCCAAATTCTGTTACAGTTCAGCAACTTTTCTAATGCAAGCTGCAGGTCTCTGCTCAGAGTGCGGGCTTCAGGGCTTCTGGATTCCCCTGGGGTGTGTCTGCTTCAGCAGGGACTCAGAGTGGCCTGTTTAGGTTTTCTCACACATGCACTCCTAGTATTATTCCCAACTGTTAAAATTATCACAGGAAAAAAAGGTTTAATAATTCCTCTTATAGACTTTGTTCTTCAGGACCTGTCTCCCCAATCCCCCAGCATTCTCTCTTCCAGGCAGTAAATATACTCGTTTTAACTTTTTGACTCCAAACAATTCTGTCAACAGCCTCTTTGATCCTCACATGTCTCTTGTAGAACTCCTGCTGTGATTATTTTCTGGGCAGTAACTTCTAATCCATGCCAGACCTTCCAGTCTTTCATTTTCCTGCTACATGTTTTTCATACACGACCTCACAGAGCCACGGGCTTTCTTAGCTCAGCTACCAGCTCCCATCTCCTCTTAGAGACAGTAGCAGTCACTTGCCCCAGTACATGAATATCCAATAAAATAGTTTTCCCCCACTTTTTAACATTTCTACATTTTAATCCCTGATTACAATAGCTTTTCTGACTGTCCCAGCAGTACAAACATACTTATTTATTTTCTCATAGCTCTTAAGTACAGTTCCCAATGAAGAATTCTCCCTCTCTAGTTCACTTAATGCCTCCAGGGCCAGCAGGAGGCATTAAGTGAACTAGGTGGCCACCTAAGGCACTGGAAGCGGGCAGGACACCACGAGCGCCCTAGTCGATGTGAGGTCATCACGCAGCACCTGTGTGATCTCTCTCTCTCCGTGAGATCACCAGAGAGGGATCATGTGGTAGGATGATGTCACCGCCTAGGGTGGCTGAACATTCTTGCACAGCACTGATTAGACCTCAGTGAAGAAGGGGAAAGTTCTCCTTGTCTCATTGGCAACAGACTTCTCCAGACAAGAACTGGTACCCCATGGACTAAGAGTACTTTTCCTTCCAGCTGGCCTGTGCCCTCACCACAGAAAGTTGACAGATCTCTCCAGTGAATCCAAAATAAAAGAAACAAGAGCCCTCTGTCTTCAAACCCTATCTCCTTACTACTCCTCAGAACTCCTATTGGCAACTCCAGACCTCCTCTTAAAAATTCCTCCTTATGACTCATTGGAGCCATCATAAGTACCACCTCCAAGAGGGAAGGGCCCTCCTTTCACTATTTCCTCCCCCTTGGAACATCCAATTTCTAGAAAGTTTGACATTTTACTGAATAGTACTCTACTAGTGAATCCAGAGAGGGGGGGGGGGGGGAATATAGTTTTAATTCTAGATTCCCTAACCAGTCCAATTCTCTGCCAGTATTAAGACGTGCCTGGCTGGGGTTAGGATACACCGCTGCAGGTGTGATACAGAAATGCAGGCCTCGACAAGGACTGGCCCCTCTGCCTAGCCAACCTCCTCCCCCATAGGTTGAGCCCTTGGATTCTGGGGCTGGTAGGGCTTAGTTGGAGATGGTTGGGCAAGACGAGCCAGGTTAGACTGGCTGGACAAAGCAATGCAGACACAAGGTAGAACTGAGGTCTGGTACAGGCTGGACATTGTGGGCAGAGAAAGACTGGAAGCAGAGGTCTGGGTATGGAACAGGCAGGGAGCTGAGGATTGGATACTGGAACAAGCTCGACAAGACTGGATAGGATACTAAGCAGGGATTTGGACTGGATACAGACACAAGCTTGGGCTGGATACTGAGTTGCGATTGGGACTAGAGACAGAATGGGGTGGGGCAGGACGGGGCAAGGCAATAGCAAGGTAGGGAATGGATACTAGGAACTGGATTGGGGAGGGCTAGACAAGAAAGACCAGGATAAGACCAGGCAAGGCTAGACAAGACAATACTTAAAGAACACAGAGGCCCAAAAGCAGCAATACAAGAGGCCTGGAGGCTGCTAAGCATAAGGTTGGAGGCCACTAGGTGAGGAGAGGCCTGAGTAAGCCACACAGCAAGGTCTAAAGTAGAAGGAGGTCTGGAGGATCCAAGGTGAGGTAAGGCCTGAGTAGGCCAAAGAGCAAGATCCAAGGAGATAGAAGACCAGGAGCCCATAAGGCAAGGTACAAGGAGACAGAAGGCCCAGAGACCATAAAGCAAGGAAAGGTCTAGGTAGGCCACAAGACAAGGTGCATGATAAAAGAAGGCCCAAAAGCTATAAGGCATGGATCAAGGTAAGAGTGGCCAGGTCAGAGATCCAAGGGTGACTCCATGAAGAAGCATCTAGGTTCTGGCAAGGCAGGGTTAAATGGGGCTGGAGATTGGGTGTGATGCAAGCAAAAGGCAGAGCTTTACAAGGTTGGAGGTGAAGGTCACTGAGGACCCCTAGTGGAGAGGAGGCTGCACCACAGGCTGAGTCAGGTTGCCAGTGAGGAAGTGGCTCAGGTAGGAAGGAATAGAGCTCACCGGAGGCATCTGCTGGTGGCAAGGTGTCACAGCAGACAGGAACAGGGCACAGTGAGTCTACATGGCAGGCGGAAACCATGACAGCCAGAAAGTAAATGCAGTATTTTGCAGATCATCCTCAATTTTGTATCTAGGATGTCTTTATACGTGCAAAAGTTTAATCCAGATTTCCAAAGTCACAGGTAGGATGATTTGTTAAACAGCACTTATACATCAAGTGGCCACATTGGCCATGTCCAGTTCTAATCTTATTATGAGCTGTCCACATATTGCGAAGTAGATTTAAACTCAGCTGTCTTATTGTTGGATTGGTGTAACCAAATGCAACCACAACCATTAAAGAACTATATAAGACCACAGGGCAGAATCTTGCCAAATTCCACTAACATTATAAAACCCACTGCCCTTGGCAACTCCATCTAAACCAAGGAACAGATTTATACAATTACAAAGATTAATTGGTAAGATTAAGACCCTCTGCTGTGCTGTCTTATTTCCAAGGGCACTGGTGGAGGGCAACGACTGAGTAATACTTACATGGTTTTTGTTACATTTATCTCCCTCTTTGCTGGATTCTCCTTTCCACCACAGGTCTCATGGCAAACTACTCAAATTGTCCTTTGATCTCAAGTCAATCATCCTTCCTTGTGACACACTTGCTGCAAGATAAGGATGAGTACCACTATGTATCAACAAATCTTATCATTCAGATTATCAAAGCATCTTACTTTGCCTCACTTTTTGTTGCCCTGACCATAGGCTGCCTCCATTTCTGGCTGCTGCCAGGCCTGACTCTGGCATACTTTTGGATTCTCTATCCACTGCCCATACACATGTCCACATCTACCAAGACCAAATGTGCCTTTTATTAACTTCCAGGAGACATCAGACAGTTACAGTTAGTGTGCATATGAGGATGATGAAATACATCAATCAGAATAGCATGATCTCATCACCTCAAGAACAATAGCAGAACTGATCTTCATAGCTGTGCAAACAATCTGCAGGTTGGAAGAGAGAGGCAAAACCAGATGCTTTCCTGAATGATGAAATTCATATGTATATAGTAGCACATATCCTACTCTTGCAGTAGGCGTGTCACAAGGAAGAGTAATTGACATGTAAGATCAAAGGAGGATGTGTTGCCATGTGATCTGTGGTGAGGAGAATCAAGCAGATAGGGGGATACATGGAACAGGAACCATAAAAATATAACTCCTGTTTGAAACTGAAGTAAGAAACTATGGAAACAATTTCAACACTTTTATTAAAACATGTTTGTTTTTAGCATTAGAGCCTTGTTGCTATTGCATCTACTGGCAGCAAGCAGGATTTTGGAGCCCATAGGATATTGCAGGTTGCAAACTTTAAAAAAAAAATAATTTTCTTGTTGAAACACAAGTATTGAAATTCATATATGTATACCAGTTGTGTATAAGGGACTATTATACATATGAGTAAATCTGAAAATGGGTGCAGAAGAACTGATTATAATCATATGCTCCAATTTTCTAATTTTTCTTATGCCAAACTGTAAAATTAAAGTCCATAAATAACTGCCACATCAAAATACTTCCCAAGTCCCTGTTTTAAAGTAGTAAACCAGGATGGCCACAAGCTGCATTTCAGCTTAATGGCTTTACCAGAGACTGGGGATTGAAGTGCATAGCGAATTCTGCTGCAAACAGACAGTGCTGTGAAAACATTTTTACAAAAAATAAACACTTCGTTTGTGCACATATCTCCTCTAACACATATGTGCCCGGACTAAGCATTTGTTTTGGTTTACTACTGTTTGAAACAGAAGCATTTGAGAAGGGTTGTTAGTATCTGCTAAGTATTAGGGCTTCGGTGGACTGCAGTTCGAATAAGCCCTTCTTGTATGTTTTTTTCCAAAAAGTCCTCTTCTCCAGAAGATAGGATGAGTGCCAATAGACTCTTATAATGCAAAAAAACTGGACACTTTACAAGCCATGATAAGTGAACTGTCCCTGCCTCTGTCCCCATTCTATACAAAGTTTTGCACACGTAATCATGAGAAAACTGTTGCATCTGTAGAGATAATGGAACTGAATGAAGAAAGGGCACATAGGCAGGCAACAGTGGGTGTACCCCCATATCTGTGCATCACATGTGAATACTATGTCTAAATAAGCAAAGACAAAAGTTTAATTCTAGTCCTAAGCAACATGATGTTGTGCAGTAACTATCCATATATGTTCTTCTTGCTCCTACCATCAAAAGGTATAACTTTATGAACCACTAAAGTGAAGCATGGTGATATGCAGGGACAGAGAACAAGTAATAATACTATAGCAGAATTCTCATCTTTTTTTTATTTTTTTGGATTGACACTGTTTCCAAGGGCACACAAAAGAATTTCTTAAATGTGGCTACCTCCTCAGTCGGTGGGGCCTTTCTGTAGGTGTGAAGGAAAACTTTCTTGGCCAAGCAGTGATGTGTGATCATCCTTGTGTATATGTTAGCATAGGCTCTTTAGGACAGATTCACTTAGAAAATAGACTAGACTCACTGGATGAGTATTCAAATTAAAATTTACAGTTATTGATTGCAAAAGAATCAGCAGGTGCAAAACAAAGCGTCCAGATACTTCCAGGGGCCTTAGATTTACATGAAATAGGATTTAATTGATCTCTACCTTAGTGAATGCGTCCCTCGAGGTAGGGGCTTGAAACTGACCATGGCAGGGAATGATAAGCATCAGAAGCAGGCTGGGCGTGTCCTAACCAAGACAGATAACCCTACCCAGTAGCTGAGGTCCACTTTGAGTCCTGAACTCCAACCTGGCTGTGTGCTGTGTCCCGGGGGTGGAAACTCCATTCGAAGTCTCCAGATGTCTTCCTCATCTCGCCCTTTGACTCCTCTTCAAAAGATAGATTCTGACCTTTCTGGAGGAAAGCTTCAATTTTTCCAGGGGCAGATTTCTAACCCGATCTCTATGATTTAGCCACCTGGTCTGCCCAAAAAGCAGGGAGAGATTTCTTTGCGTGGTCTCAGCATTTTGAGCACAGATGCAGCAAGGATGAAAATGGATAATGTTCAGGGAGGTGAGGAGGTCCAGGCTTGCCTGTCTGGCCACCCTCAACTCATCACATACCCCTCTGGATTTTATGCTTGTTGACCATGACAAGCCTGTTTGGGACCTGCCATCAAAGCTTCCAGATGAGATCATTACAAGTTCAAAGTATCTAGACTTGTTCTGCGTTATTCAACATTAACATGAGGGTACTTCTATAACAATAGTTTCATAACCTGCAGCTCTCAATGACATGGCAAGCTATTCCCCAGTAAGAGAGAAGAATATTTCTCAATTTAGGGTCTACTTCCAGAATCACAAGTTCTGAAAAACTTACTGGCAACTTTACAGTTAATTAGTGGCCCTCACACAGAATAGACAAAATTGGATCTCAGATTTTAAAAACCAACTGAAAGGAGAACAAGCATTAAGAAAATTATTTGTTTTCTTCCGGTCATGACTTGCATTAGATATTTCAGGAGGGGGGGGGGGGTGGGGGTGAACTGTAATGCTTTAAAAAGTTTCTTTTTTTGGCTTGATAGTTTTCTCTTGCTCCTTTGAGATTCCAGTTCAATCAGATGCAGTCTCTGCTGGCTTATGATAACATGAGCCTTCATTCCCAACCTTCCAGTGACAGTCCCTTGGGCAGGGACAACAAATCACTGTGCCCGCTGGAACCTAGCTAATGTGTATGCTATCTCTGACTTCTAGGTGCTACTGTTGAATTTATTTAACATATTTATAATCCACTTCCCCAATTTAATTAATTCACCTAAGTTAGCAATGATGGCTTTATTTATTTAAAAACTCTTCTATACCATTGTTAAGTTAGATAACTATCACAACGGTTTACAGAAAGGCACTATAAAGAAAATTTTAAGTGGTATAGATTACAAATTAAGCACGTGCCATCATAGTTCGGTAACATATTTCAATACAATCAACTGTGTGTTTAAGTTAAGCCTATATATTGGTAAGGAAATTGTTAAGCGGTTCAAATCTAACATTAATATGCATTTGTAGGTAAAAAACAAAACAACTGTCTGCTTGGTGCATCCTTATCTATCAACTGTTTTTCTCCTTCTCTTTGTCTTTATAAAAAGCTTGTTTAAAGAGCTAGGTTTTCAGGTTAGTTTTGAATAGTTTCAGATTACGCTGTAGTCTTATTTCGAGTGGCATGGTGTTCCATAGCACAGGGCCAGCCAGCAACAATGCTCTTCCCCTTACTTGAGTGAGGCATGCTGATTTAAGAGAGGGGACAGTTAGTAGCGCCTTATTAGCAGATCTCAAGTTTCTGTGTGGAACATGTACGCGCAGTGCTGTGTTAAGCCAGAAGCATCCCCAGCCTCGGCCGGTACAGGGAAGAGAAGCCTGGCCTGGTCTGTTATCTTTAGCACATGTTACTTGACTGGCCCGCTCAACTTAAAAGTTGAGAAAAACCATTGGTGGCATAATCTTTAGCACATATTAGAAGAGTTGAGGTACTGCAATACAGTACAATTTTGTAAACCTAAATAGTTATTTTGTACAAGGAGGTAAATTTTACAATTTTTCAAATTAATATAGTACAGAGGCTGTTTAAATGTATATTTCTATACACAAAATATTCAGTACCTTTCCTTCTTGCTCAATTCCCTGTTTTAAGCCATCTTGTCTCTCTGATTTGATAAAGTAAGACTACATTTGTACTTAACTCTGTTACAGAAAGGATGGAGTTTTACTTAAACAGGAGCTTGTTTAAGAAAAACATAAGGGGAAAACTGGGCCACTAATCTAAAGCAGATGGTCTCTTGCTGGATCAGGGTCGCTGCTCCATGAGTTCTGGCCCTTGTTTCAAATATGATCAAATACCAAGGCCCCTGCACGGAAAAGGTACACTGTAGCAATATGAAGTGCTAGAACAAGCAAGCAGCCTTCTTGCTTTTCTGATATGAAAAATATATACAAAACCTAGCAGCTAAAGAGGAAAATAAGAGAAATAGGATGCCAACTGAATATAATTGTGGGGAAGAGAATGCACAAATTACAGATGCTTGAACTCATAAGACACTTACTTTCAAAAAACACAAAGTAAATATTTTGGCTGAGAAATATAATTGCTCAGTAAAGTTAGGCTTAAAACAGGGAGAGAGTGAACAGCACTTCATTGTTATAGGACCACTATTGATTAACTAGGAAATGCAAACATTTAAAAAAGATCTGTAAAATACAAGACAGAGAATGCAGTGTAAGAAAAGTAAATAAAAGTAAGAGGAAAAGGAAACGCATGGTTTTCTACAGAGATGGCTGAAAAAATAAAGGCAAAAACTACAAAGGAACTCAAAAAGAAACACTGGCAAGAATATCTGGTTAAACTGAAATGAGAAAAGAAATCAGGATGGTAAAAGGTTGAGTGGAAGAAAGGATTGCCAAAGAGGTAAAGTGAAGCGACATTTTTCAGATATATCGGAGAAAGGAGGAAGGCCAAAGGCGATATTTTAGGATTACAAGGAGAGGAGGGTCATTGTGTGGAGTAAGATGAGGAAAAAGCAGAAATATTAAGCAAATGCTTCATTTCAGTATTCACTAAAGACAGATCTTAGAGGAGGACAGCTACTGCTTAGCAAGAGCATGGATATGAGTGGGGTAAATGCTACTCCATTTACAGAAGAGCGTGTTTGGGAGGAACTAGCAAAACTAAACGTGGCCAAGGTCAAGGAGCCTCTTGAGATACAGCCCAGGATTCTGAGGGAGCTCACAGAGCTGCTGGTGGGTCCCACTGAAAGACCCGCTCAATAGATCCTTGAAAGCGGGTTTGGTGCTGCAAGACTGGTAAAGGGCGGCTGCAGTCCCACTTCACAAAAATGGTAGCAGAGAGGAGGCTGGTTAGCATTACCTTGGTGGTGGGAAAATTAATGCAGTGCAGTGAGTTGCAGGATCCGAGGCAACATGATTTTACCAGAGGAAGGTCATGTCAAACAAATCTGATTGACTTTTTAAATTGGGAGACTAGAGAATTAGATAAAAGATGAGCACGATGAGATTTATCTGGATTTCAGCGAAGCTTCTGATACAGTCCTGTATAGGATGCTCATAAACTGAAAAACCTAGGAGTGGTGGTGAAATGGATTAGAAATTGGTTGACTGACAGACGATAGTGAGTAGTGGTAGATGAAGCCTACTCTGAGGAGAATAGAATAACAAATGGAGTGCCTGAAAGATCAGTTCTGGGACAGGTCATGTTCAATTCCTTTGTGAGTGATATTGAGGAGGGATTCAGAACTTCCCAAACCTGTCCTAGAGGACCCCACAGCCAGTCGGGTTTTCAGGATATCCACAATGAAAACGCATGAGATAAATTTGCATATACTGAGTCTCAATGGTATGCAAATTTATCTCATGCATATTCACTGTGGATATCCTGAAAACCCGACTGGCTGAGGGCTCCCCTAGGATAGGTTTGAGAAGTCGGGATTAGAAGGTAAAGTTTATATTTTTGCAGATGACACTAAGATCTGCAAGTGTGTACACACTTGAAGGAGAATGAGAAGTGATCTGTGAAAGCTTGAGGACTGGGTGGAATTCAGTGCCAAGAAATGCAGAGGCATGCATTTGGGGTGCAGAAATCCAAAGGAGTTGTATGTGATATGGGGCAAAAGCGAGATATACACTGGTCAGGGAAAAAGCTGTTGGAGTGATAGTGTCTGACAATCGGAAGGTGGCAAAGCAATGTGACAAGGTGGTAGCTAAGGCCAGCGGGATGCTGGGCTGCATATCCAGCAGGACAAAGGAGTCACCTGGAGTATTGTGGTCAGTTTTGGAGACTATATCTAAAAAAAAAAAAAAAAAGACAGGATGGAAGCAACTGAATCCTTTTTTGGAAATCTAGGATTTTCATGTTTTGGTTTATGCCTTGGTCATCTCACAACTTGATTACTGCAATATTCTGTACCAGAGTTTGCCCTTCACCCAGATTAGAATACTACTACTAAACTGATTTATGGATTATGGAAATTTGATATTACACCAATACTTCAGAATCCACACTGGTTTCCAGTGATATGCAGGATCAAATTAAAATGTTATGTCTGGTATTTCAGTAGAGGGCAGCTGCAATCTCTATCTTTCTAAAATTCATTTTCCTTCTTACTCCAAGTTCTATATTTCCTTGTTACATGTAACTGCTTTTTCTGCACTATTGTTCACGTTGTTAAGTTTATTATAATTTGCACTCCTGTTTCTTGTGAACCAGCATGATGGGACTATCGTCTTGAATGTTGGTATATAAAAAACTTAAATAAATAAATAAAAATAAATAATACCCTGTCAGCCAACAAGAGTGCTGTGTTCTTCACAGCATGAATTATTGAAGATTCCTTCCCCTACTCGGACGTGTGTAGGGAATTAGATTTTATATTTAGTAAAATATATGAAGACGTGGCCTATTAATCAGGCTTTTAACTATTAGTCCTTTTATTGAATCATTTTTTTGCTTAGAATTAGATGGGAATTGGGTTAGGACTTAATATTGCAGAAGTAAAACAGATATTCAAATTTAAATTTGGTGCAAAGCAGTATTTGACTGGGCAGCCTTTGTCTTGTTTAATGTTTTTGTACGCTATAAATTGTTTATTGTTTTATTTGTATTTAATGTATCTTTTGCTTATTTAAAAGAATGAGGGCTAGATTTTAAAAGCCCTGCGCGTGTAAATCCTGCCGGATTTACGCGCACAGGGCACTTGCGCACCGGCGGCCTATTTTGCATAGGCTGCTGGCGCGCGCAAGTCCCGGGGCTTCGTAAAAGGGGTGGGAGGAGGTGTGTCCGGGGCCGGGCGGGTGGTTCCGAGTCCCCCGGCACTGCGGCCTGTGCCAGGGGATGCCGAGGCGGCAGGCGTAACTTGCACAACAAAGGTGGGGGGTGATTTAGGGCTGGGGTAGATAGGGGAAGGTGGGGGGGATGCGGAAGGAAAGTTCCCTCCGAGGCCGCTCCAATTTCGGAGCGGCCTTGGAGGGAACAGAGACAGGCTGCGCAGCCTTGCGCGTGCTGACCCTGGATTATAAGATACGCGCATATCTTATAAAATCCGGCGTACTTATTTAAGATCTACCTTCTGAGGTTTCATTGCTTCAAATTTTGAATGTGATTTTATTTGTGAACAATTTGGTTGCCTTGCTACAGATGGTATGTCAAGCTCAATAATAATAATATGGCACCTATACACTGGCAAGCACCCCCCCCTCCCCCTCCGACCTGTTACTTCGGCTTCAGGAAGGAAATTCTTGCTGAGCCTTGCGGGGAAGAAGGACATACTGTGTGAGATGTGCAGACTTATTATAAAGAGCGGTAGTTAGGAGCAAACGTGAATCCCCAAACTGATATAGATGAAGGGTATCACAATAAAGGTCCATTCACTGTTTAGAGTCTAATACGAGGTTGATTATTTTAGAATGTACCAATGGCGTCACATCGTTTTAAGCACAATCCAAAAGGTTGCTAGCAGAAATCCCATCTGACATCTGCTTGTTTCCCTGATATAGTTTATCAGGGAAACAAGCAGATATTTTCTGACTCTGCTCATTTAGAGACATTTCTTCTTCATTTTTTCCTATGCTATTTCTTAGGTGCACAGGAGTGTTTGGGGCAAAGAATTCATGACTGGATGGTGTATTGTACATCTGATATTTTCCTTTATTTTTTTGTTTTTCTCTCCCCCCCTCTCCCCCACTTGATTTCTTCATTATGGAGACTTGAAATTTGTTTTTTTTTCCTCTCTTTTCTTCTGTACAGACTTGCCATTATAACTCATTGTGGCTTGGCTTTAACTCATGAATATGATTTAAATACTAATAAAAATAAAGGAGAAAAAGACAAAAAAATCTGCATACAACTGAAGTCATGTACATGCAAATCTCTCTCTTGCATATTCATTACAGGTATCCTGAAAACCAGTGTACGGCCCTCGAGGATCAGAGACCTTATCTGAAGATGAGGTCTGTGGGGACTGGAACGCTGATATACTACAATGTCTCTGTCAGACTGACCTTTGGTGAGGACACTAGCGGATTTAAGAGAGGACTTTGAAATAGTTTTAAACTGATGTGAACTGCAAGAAGTTGGAGACTATCCCCTCCACATGGCCCCCCAATTAGACCATATAGTAAAAGATGAAGAAAAACACCAAAACACAAAACCAACTCTTAACCATCAAATAGGATCTTGGAGTAATTAGTTACATCATAACCTTGAAGAATGGGGTAACTCTAATGTTCACGCACATAACATTTTGAATATTTAGAAAATTGTCACAGGTATCCCCCACACAGAAGTTTTCAAACATTAAGCAGTAAAGATAATCAGTTAGTTATTAATGGAAAAAAAAAATTAAAAATTGCCACGGTAACAAATCACCCCAGAAGAGATGATTTCATATCTTATCACATATTTTATGCCATAGCTAAGACTATTTCTATAATGTTGCCCTTTGCACACATTAAGGCGCATTTTAAAAGCCCTACACGTGCTAAAGCTGAGAGATACACAAGTATCTCACACTGGTTCGCGCCACATGGATTTTAAGACGTGCCTGGGTACGCATACAAATGGAAAAGGCAAAAAAAAAAAAAAAGGGGGTGGGGCTTGGGCGATCTGGGTATGTAACATGAAATATACACGTATTTACGCACACAAGCGCGTGCCAGTGTCTCCTATTGCGTAACTTCACTTCTGCTACGGATGGTGTGTAAGCAGGGAAACAAAAAAACAGAGGCTAGTTAGCAGGGTGTTAAGGGTTGGAGCTAAAAGGGAGGCATATGAAGTAGGGGGGGTTAGGAAGTCCTACCCTTTACCTGGGCGAACTGGGTATGGACATAGGAAACTGGTAATTGCAGCAGCACACGTAGCTAATAAAATCCTCTCACTTGTGCAGTAGAGCTGGTATTTGAGTGCACATCTACGCGTCCATATAAAATTGTGTGCACGTGTATGCGCAAGCCAGCATATGTGCGTACATGGGTGCCTGTGCGGCAATGCCTTCAGATTTCGGCCACTTTCAAACATTTTTCTATCTGCGGATGAAAAGCTGCACTGTAATCCCCCAGTCAGAAATTGCACTGAATCCTATGGAAAGCTTCATAAATGAAAACTGGTTCTTACCTGCTAAATTTTGTTCCTGTAATACCACAGATCAGTCCAGAAAAGTGGTTTGTGCATCCCTTCCAGCAGGTGGAGTCAGAGAACAATTAGAACTTTGGGCACTGCTACATAACGAGAGTGCCACCTGCAGTTCCTCAGTATTGGCCTGTACCCAAGCCCACACTAACAGAACTAACTAGCGGCCGAGATTGAAGCCCAAACAAAAAAACGACAACCTGCGGCCTCAAACAGACTCAGAAACTGCTCCATCGAGTAACTGTCAACAAGGAGCTCCGTAATTAAAAAAAAAAAAACCCAGCAAATTGTAAGGCAATGCAGTCTTTCGGTATCTGAAGAAAGGGGTGGGCCTCTGGACTGATCTTTGGTATTACAGGAACAAAAATTAGCAGGTAAGAACCAATTTTCATTTCTTGAACATACCCAGATCAGTCCAGAAAAGTGGGATGTACCCAAGCCACCCTACACTGGGCGGGAACCCGAAATACCCACACACAATATACTCTCACTAAAGGACGATTCATCATCAGCTTTAACGTCCAAGCGATAATGTTTAGTGAAAGTGTGTAAAGAAGACCACACTGCCGCCCTACAAATCTCCTGAGGCGACAGGAGTTGACACTCCGCCCAAGAGGTCGCTTGTGCCCTGGTTGAGTGTGCTCTGAGACCCAACGGCACTTGACGTCCTCGGGAAATGTAGGTGGAGCCGATGGCATCCTTAATCCAACGAGAGATGGTCGCCTTAGACGCCTTGTCACCCTGTTTGTGCCCCCCAAACAGGAGAAACAAGTGATCCGAACGTCAGAAATTATTAGTAACCTCCAGGTAGCGCAGCAAAATACACTGGATATCCATTAGATGAAGATCCCTGCCCTGAGAGGAATCCCAAGTCCAGTGAGGAAAACCGGGAAGATCCACCGCCTGATTGACATGGAAGGCCGAAACCACTTTGGGAAGGAACGAGGGAACCGTGCACAGGGAAATATAGTCATAAATCCGAAGAAAGGGATCGCGGCATGACAATGCCTGCAATTCCGAAATCTGGTGGGCGGAGCAAATAGCCATCAAACATACTGTTTTTAAAGTCAGATCCTTCAACGAAGCCCTGCGCAGAGGCTCAAAGGGGGCTTCGCACAGCGCCCGGAGAACTAGATTCAAACTCCAATCGGGACATAAAGGCCGGACAGGTGGAAGCAGATGTTTAACCCCTTTGAGAAAGCAAGCAATATCCGGATAGACAGCTAGAGACACACCATTCAACCGACCCCGCAAGGTGCCCAATGCTGCCACCTGAACCTGAAGGGAATTAAATGCTAATCCCCTAGCGAGTCCTTGCTGCAAAAATTCAAGCACCCAGATGATGTCCACCGTCAATGGATTGCAGGAGCGTTGGAGACACCATGCCTCAAACAGTTTCCAAATGCAAACATAAGCCATAGACGTGACTGGACGGCGAGCCTGTAGTAGCGTGGAAATAACCTGCTTGGAATAACCCTTCAAGCGTAAACATCATCTCTCAAAAGCCAGGCCGCAAGAGAGAAGTGATCCTCCCGATCCAAAAATATGGGCCCCTGACTGAGAAGATGTGGTAGATGAGTGAGTTGCACCGGACCCTCTAGGACCAAGCAAATCAGATCTGCAAACCATGGGCAACGCGGCCACTCCGGTGCCACCAGAACCACCCTGCTGGGATGGAGTTCGATGCGACGAAGAAGTCGACCGATGAGGGGCCACGGAGGAAAGGCGTACAGAAGAATTCCCGTGGGCCAGGAACACACCAGCACGTCGAGACCCACCGAGCCCTGCTCTCGCCGATGGCTGAAAAATGTGTCCGTCTTCGCGTTTACCCTGGTTGCCATCAGATCCAACTGCAGCACACCCCACCGGGCGCAAATGAGGCTCCACGCGTCACGAGACAGTTCCCATTCCCCGGGATCGAGCTGTTGTCTGCTGAGAAAAATCGGCCTGCACATTCACCACTCCCGCAATGTGAGAAGCTGCAATTCCCTGGAGATGGCGCTCCACCCAGGCGAACAAGGAGGCGTGCCTCGAGCGCAACCGCGGGACGTCTTGTGCCCCCTTGGCGGTTGATGTAAGCTACCATCGTCGCATTGTCTGAGAAGATGCGAACCATGCTGTTCCATATCCAGGGGAGAAACGCCTGTAAGGCCAGCCGTACGGCTCTCGTCTCGAGCCGATTGATGGACCAGGACCCCTCCGTCGGAGACCAGAGCCCTTGGGCGGTTCTGTCTGCACACACTGCTCCCCAGCCAGATAGACTGGCATCGGTGGAGATTATTATCCAATCCGGAGGATCCAAGTCCACTCCCCGTTCCAGATTGTCACGCGACAGCCACCATGACAGACTGAGTCTGGACTCGGGAAATAGCGGCATTGGGAGATGCAACTATTCCGACACCGGACTCCAGCTCGACAAGAGTGCACGTTGTAATGGTCGCAAGTGAGCAAAAGTCCAGGGCACCAAATCCAAGGTGGAAGCCATGGAGCCCAGGACTTGCAGATGATGCCACACTGTGGACTGCTTGCTCCACAGGAGAGCATGAATCTGTTCTTGCAACTTCCGCAGACGATCCTCTGCCAGAAACACCTTGCCTTGTAATGTATCGAATCTTGCTCCCAAGCAAATCAGCTTCTGGGTGGGTTCCAAATGACTTTTCGGCACATTGATGACCCACCCGAGTGACTGTAAGGTGACCATCACCATGTGGATGGACCGTACGCAATCCTCCCGAGACTTGGCGCGAATCAACCAGTCGCTCAGGTAAGGATGGACCAGAATACCCTCCTTGCGAAGGAAAGCCGCTACCACCACCATAACCTTGGTGAAAGTCCGAGGAGCTGTGGCAAGGCCAAATGGAAGGGCTCGAAACTGGAAATGCTGACCCAAGACCTTGAAGCACAGGAACCGCTGATGATTCATCCGGATCGGAACATGAAGATAAGCTTCCGTGAGATCCAGGGATGCTAGAAACTCTCCCTTTCGAACCGCTGCCATCACAGTCTGTAGGGCTTCCATACGAAAATGAGGGACTCTGAAACAACGGTTGAGTTTCTGCAGATCGAGGATGGGACGAAAAGTGCCCTCCTTTTTTTGGACCAAGAAGTAAGATGAGTACTGTCCTCGTCCCTGCTGCGCTTCCCAGCACTGGGACAATGGCTCTGAGGTCGAGCAGCCGCTGCAGGGTATCCTGTACCGCCTCGTGTTTGGCGCAAGAGAGCATACGGGACTCCAAGAACACTTCCCGGACTGGATGCGCAAACTCCAGGGCGTAATCGTCCCTGATCATCTCTAAGACCCAGCGATCCGAGGTTATTCTTGCGCATTATGCGTAAAAGCCGGATAATCTGCCTCCGACAGCTTCTACGACGGAATGGGTGCTCGTGGCTTCATTGGGCGGGTTTACTGCTACCCGTCTCGAGGTGTCCAGAGTCCCTCCCGGAGCAGCAGCCACAGCGAAAGGACTGTTGGCAACCCGGTGTGGACTTAGGACCCGCCCGAGCGGAATATCTGCCAGATCGAAAATGGCAAGAGTCCCGAAAACGAGCTCGAGGGGGAAAAACGTTCTTGGTCGCTCTTCTATCCTCTGGCAACCTATGGCCCTTGGACTCCCCGAGGAGCTTGACCAACTGATCCAACTCCTCCCCAAAGAGAAGCTTGCCCTTGAAGGGAAGGTTACAAAATTGGGGTTTTGAGGAGAGGTCCGCTGCCCAATTCCGTAACCAGAGAAGGCGACGAGCTGCCACCATGGACACCATGGACCGAGCCGAGGTCCGAACGAGGTCGTATAGCGCATCTGCTCCATACGCAATTCCAGCTTCCAAATGGGCCAGCTGCAATGCTCCACCATCGGTGTCCGCCGCATTAGTACTCGCCTCTTGGACCCAGCACAGGCACGCTCGTTGCATAAGACTAGCGCAGACTGCCACTCGAAGGCTCATAGCGGCCACTTCAAAAACACGCTTCAACTAGATCTCCAGCTTTCGGTCCTGCATGTCCTTTAAGGCGGCAGATCCCGCCACGGGTATCGTGGTCTTCTTTGTGACTGCCGAGACGGCCGCGTCCACTTTCGGAATCTTCAGCAGGTCCAGCACCTCTGACGACAGTGGGTAGAGCTTTCCCATCGCCCTACCCACCTTTAAGCCCACATCTGGAGTATCCCACTCGCGGGTCACCAGCTTTCGGACTTTCTTAGGAAGTGGAAAAGCTGTTGATGGTCCCTGAATACCATCCAGAACCGGATTAACCCCTTCATTATCGGAATCCTCTTGAGTAACCTTAAGACAGAGGACATCCAGTACCTGGGGAATAAGCGGACGAAGCTCATCTCGCTTAAACAGGCAGACAACAGTAGGATCATCACCCTCCACCGGAGGGAGGTCATCCCCATCAGGATCATCCGTATCTGTGAACACCAGATCAGGATTCTGGTCCGGATCCGCACCCGGTAGCTGCGCAGATCCAACCCCCAGACTCTGAACTGGCGCTGCCCCTGCCCCAAAACCTGGGTCATGGGGATCCCCGCGACCATCTTCCCCAGGACGAGAGCGGACCACCGGGTGCTGCTGGGTGGCTGCAGGACGTCCCTGCTTCAGAGGGGGCGCAGCGGGATCCCCAGCGCGCCCGGGTCTCTTTAAGGAAGTCTGTCTCCGTACCTAAAAGGCCTGATGCATCAACAAGATAAACTCTGGGGAAAAACCTCCCGCGTCTACCTCCCCATCTGGGGGGTCCTGCGGGGCCAATTCCCCAGTCCCCAACATCGGATCTACTGCCATGGGGACCAAAGCGGGAGGGGGGGAATCCTCTTCTTGCTCAGAGCGTCACGAGTCCTCCCCCGGCCACCCTGACAGGCCTTCCAAACTGGAGCAGTCTGGGCACAACGACGCAGAGTTCAATACTGCCCGCGCGCCCCACAGGAGCGGCAGACTGCCGATTTTCACGGCGCCATGCCGGGCCGCGTAGCCCGAGACCTGCAGCCGTGTGAGCGCCACTGGCAGTGCGGGGGAAAAGAAAAAAGAAAAACAAGGTCTCCGTGAGGAACCGTGCTGTTCAGCCACCCGGGTGCTGAAAACGCAGCCTGGACCCAGTACACACACTGCCTACCTTCACTATCAACCTGGAGCCCCGGGAGAGGAAGGAAACAAAACTGCGACAGCTCAAAGCTGTCCCCACAGCCTGCTGCACAGCAGGCTCCCCCGGTGCCAACTCCTTACCTCAGACTGAAGAGACTTTTTTTTTTTTTTTTTTTAACTAACTTTAAACTACTAAACTACTGAAGCCTGCACTAACAGGGGTCGAGGAAGCAGCTTCGGGGGTAGGAAGACCAGAAGCCCCAGGCCTGTACACCCTTAGACAGAGCGGGCGAAACACAGTCAGGGGTGTCTAACCCCCCGGACTCCCACTGAGGGATGGCCCACGAAGGTGCCTAACACCTCAGGAAGCAAACGAGAAGGAAAAATAAAACAACAAATTTCCTAACTACCCTGAAAAAAACTAAGACTGCAGGAGATGCACCCTACCACCTGCTGGAGTCAGAGAAATACTGAGGGACTGCAGGTGGCACTCTCCTTATGTAGCAGTGCCCAAAGGTCTAATTGTTCTCTGACTCCACCTGCTGGTAGGGATACACAACCCACTTTTCTGGACTGATCTGGGTATGTTCAGGAACCTTACCTCATATTTTGTGATATAATGCAAATATTATACTTTTGATTTGTTTGACACTGTCACCAATGCTACAGGGAACTCTAAGATCAATTACTTGCCAGGAACAGTTTTTTTCCCTGTGGATGGAAATGCGCTTGTTTTTTTTCAGTGATGAACTTCCTATGGGAGTTTCCTATGGGAGTTTCCTACACTTCCATCAATGTAACTCAAGACATTATTAATGCTACCAATCTTTCTTCACTGGCACCCTATGCACAGTATCCCCACAGATCAGACAGCTGTGTCAGATTTCTTTCTAGGGGTGAAAATCTGCTTGTTATTTCAGACAGAAATTTATGGGGTAACTAGCTACCTCATGATACCACATTGAGGCAATTTAATAATGGTGATATGAAGACTAAATGGGACAGGTTAATGGCTTAGGAATCCAAGTAGTAAATGTTTTGCTGAAAATAAAGCTGTGAACTTTTACTTCCAAAATCTCACTAGTTCTGGACTCGGGGGGGGGGGGGGGGGGGGGGGTGTAGAAATAAGTGAAGGATGAGAAGAGTCTTGTCCAGTGACAACACAACCTACCTTTTAAGTAGCAAACATGTTACATGCAGTAAGATCAAATAAATGAAAAAACAATGATAAATTGACAAACTCCTCTGTTTTCCACAGAGGCAAGATCGGGCAACACTTATGTCTAAACAGTTCTACAAATGCCATGGGTTTGGAATAGGGTATGGGTTGGAACAGGCAGGGCTGCTGGAAAACTGAGGTGCAATAAAGTTCCACAATTTTCAGACTTTTGTCAATTTCCTTTCTTGGAAAGTCATTTCTTACTTTTTATTGCCTTTTATTTTAACATTTCTTACTCTGAGCCTGATGTAGCACAGGTGTTATCTATAGATATAGAATAAATATAAACCTTATGATCAAGGCCCTGAAGTTTTTGATTCTACAGATGCAAAAAAATGCTGTAGAATTTGCATATTTGAACAAATTTCTAAATTCACACGAATAACCAAGTGCAAAGCGACTAAATTGCTCAAAAAGGTTTCTTCAATCCAGCATTTTTAGACTTTGCTTCAGGTGGGTTTAGCAGGGATAATAAACAATCTTAACAGGCCCAATCATGAACATCCTAAATGTAGAATTAAAAAACCCTTTTGGCCTTCAATGAAAGAACTAAACTGAAAAACATTAATACCTAAAAGGAAGTAGAACCAATTAATAAGCACACTGAACAGGTGTGAACAGAATACAAAGTGCTTTGGCCAAGAATTTGTATTTAAAAATGCTAAGCACTCCTTTCCAGCCCAGCAGAACAAGAATAGAATGTAAATAAAAGATCCAATTACATTATCTATAGTCATGCAGATTTATGCAGTATGACCATCCTTAGGGCTTCACAGCAAAAAAAAAAAAAAGTATATATCGTTACTGGTAGATTTTAAAACCCCTACATGCTCTGAAGCCGGGAGATACATGTGCATCTCCCACCTCGTGCACAAATCATAAAAATAAAAAAAGGAGCGGGGCATGGGTGGGCCGAGCCTATAAAATGAAGTCAGTGTGTAAATATTTACACACACACACAAGTGCACGCCAGGGTCCCCTACCACATAACTTTACTTCTGCTATGGACAGCATGTAAGTCATGTACCAAAAAAAAAAATAGGCTAGTTAGCGGGGTTTTGAGGGTCGGGGATAATAGAGTAAAAGGGAGGCAAGTTAGCTAGGGGATTAGGAAGTTTTTTCCCTTACCGCGGCGAACTGGGAAAAGGGGCTATTGTGTGGGCGTGCATAGCTATTAAAATACCCCCCACTTACAAGCTAGAGGTGGCATTTGCATGCACATGAGCACGTCAATATAAAATCATGCGCACATGTATGTACGTATAGCCAATTTTATAAAACACCCACTCATGTTATAAAATCGCCGAATTCATGTGCGCGCACCGGCAAGTGTGTACACATGTGCGCCCATGCACGGGTCTTGAGATTCACCTTTTAGGCTTCAGAGGAAAATCAAAGGCCTTGCTTAGGAAAATAATCAGGATCAATGTGTACTGGATTATCAACCCTATTTCCTTCTGCAAGCCAAACACACAGTTATGGAAAATACTACCCCTGACCTATTAGGAATCTTGCTGTAATGTTAGCCATGGAAATAAGCAATTCTAGATAAATTATACAGGATATGGGTCCAAATAAGTGTCTGCCATGTTTCTGCGATTTTTATGGAAATTTTCATCTTCCTCCTACTGGTCCTGGGGATCATCTTTGATAAAGCTGTAACCTTTGACCTCTGCACACATGACCAGATGTTAATAATTTTATGATGTACTAAGTAGTAATGCTGTGTTCCTTTTTAAGATATTGCAGTGGAGTACCTGGAGAATTAGGATGACTGAGAAAGAAAAATTGAATCATAGAATGTATAAAACAAAGAAAAAAAAAGAGAATCATATAACAAGAAATCAAGATTGTTTCCAAATCTTTGCGACTGATTTTTAATGATACATTATTTGTTTTCTGAAACCATCAATAACATTTTTGAGTTGAACTACCCAGAATGTTATTTCATTGGTCCATTTTTTCTGAATATATACAAAGACGTCAAAATCCAGTACTGTTACTCTAAACAGAAAAAAAGAACCTGAAAAAACTTTTCATTTACCAACAATGCCTAAAAAATATGTAAACAGTTTTTTTTTACATAGGTGGAAAAGAATTCATCTGAATACAGTGTAAATTTACTTCAGATCAGCATAGCCATGATGATTGTGAATAAGGAATGAGATGGGATTTTTCACACAGAAATATTGTGCTCCAGTGTGCAAAGAAAAAAAAAAAGGAATTTAAAATTTACAGCACTTATAAAACAAAAATAATTCCACTTGACCTGAAATTAACTTAGTTTATAAAAACATTGACACTTTTTTTTTTGACCCATCAGAAATTTATAATATATCCTCAAAACAAGAGCTAATCGTAAACTGAGGAGCTATTATTTTTCTTACAATTGGAATTTTGTGCAACAGAAATAAAGTTCTCTTTTTAAGCTGAACTTTATCAAAACAAAAAATATACAAAAAGAAAACACTTGTTAATTTTTGTATTTTTAATATTTAGTGGCTGTGAAGCCACCAAAAAAGTTAATTTCTCTACCTGTTCAACTTAGTGCATGTAACCATTAAAGGCACACGTATGTGTGAATATATTAATATACAGTCATGCAGAAATTTGTGCATGTTCACAACCATAACAGAACACATTAAAAAAAAAAGGATTTAAAGACTGTTTGGTTTTGTAATCCATACATATTTCTCCCTAACCTATCAGTCCAGCTATTAATAGGTTACCAAAACAGAATCTCAAAAAGCCAGGATTAGCAGGTATGTCAAAAATAAAAAAATTATGGTGAAAAAGTATCATAGGCCTGCTGCACATATTACATAAATTATTTTGCTTCCACCCATAATGGCTAATAAGATTTACTTGCAGGATTACTTATAGCTGAATTTTGATGGTTGTACATTTTAAGATATAATTTTCTTTTTGTTAATGAAGACTTTGATTGCACCAGTGAAGTCAGCAGATAAAAGCACTTCTGTATGATCGGATTTCAAAGCACCTTTAAAAAAAAAAAAAAAAGAATGAAATGGTTAGGTGAGCTTGATAAAGAAAGCATATATCCTAAATCCAAATTACATTAATTTCTTTCTATCTTAAGATACTAGGGAGTGAGCTAATGGGCTAGAGCTGCACTGATCTGACCAATTCTTTTAGCTGTATAGTTAATGTAGCCAGCCATTCTGTCTCCAAGACTATCTTTCTTTCCTGAACACTGATTACCAAAATATATTTTTAGGGAGCATTTGTTCCAATTTGCAACCAAACTCTTCTCTGGTACTATACAACAGAAGAGTAATCAATATTGTAAACTATAGTGGCAAAAGAACACTTGTTTATGTATTAAAGCATCTCTCATTCCAAACATGAGAACAGATGCAGAGGCTAGACAGACAGCATATATAATCAATTGCTAATGCTGAAAGAGGTGCTCAAATCAACACTGATGCAAGTATATCTGAAGTCCAGGTGAGGATTAATATCAGACAGCCCTCAGTACAACCTATGGTTGTTGTCCAGTAAGGCCATACAACAGCAGTCCCCATAAACTCCGGGGTTGGGTTTACAAGAAATCAGAATGCACTCTCTTCCCCCTGGTCCTCCACTCCAACCGGTATCCAGCTGCAGCATTCAAAGGCCCCCATTATCCTGCTCCTGCACAGGCTTCCTGTTAGAATGGAAATCTATGCAGAGGGCCAGGATCTATGAGCATGCACTCACAAACCCCATGCTGACAACTGCCACCACTGCTTCCCCACTTTGGATGAATGGTGAGTGGGGGAGACAGAGGAGGCCTGCTATTTTATTTTGGTCAGTGTTTGGGGTCATGCACATTTTCAAGTGTTAAAATGAGATCATATTGCATTAAATGCTGGGAAGCATTGTCACTTGAAACAAAAGCAACTGTCCAAGAGATGGAATCTTAAACAAACAAATTTCTAAATACCATCACTTTAACACGGCAAGATTTGCTGTAGCCTTAAAACAAAGAGACCTCATACAAATGTGGCCGAATTACCATATGCGGGTGCACAGGACGCCACTCAGGTTATACGGTGATAACTTTAAACAAGCACCGTTATGAATGTTCAAATCATCGGTCTCTTTGCTAAGAAATTCAAGTAAGGACAGCTTGTGTCCGTTTACTGGCAAACATGAAGCAGTATGAACATTTTACTTATCGTGGTGTTGGTAGCATTTTATAGCGGAAATATGCAGTCAGGATATAATTGTTGGCACTGGCCCGACACGGCTCGTGTTTCTTGCACCAGCTTCCTCAGGGGCCTCACAATGCCACAACTGAAAATAGAAATACACATGGTGTCAATTCCTTGTTAAGCTGCAAAAAATAATATTGGCAACGCTTAATACCTACGATTCCAAGCACTGCCGCTCTGCTCTGCTACTCGGCTGCAAATCCTGTTAGGCAGCAGGATCCGCCATTTTACTCAACACTTATATACCTACCGCGGTAGGAGGAACTCATTAATTATGACGTGGGAGACAATTAAGTTGAAACGGGCGGAGTTACTAGATAAGCGATGTCCATTCAACAGAGTCGTTTAACCCCGTCGGTGAAGTGGATGCCAAGGTGAAAATCCACCATTGTTCACGCTCATTAAGAATGTGATTAATATCCCCACCACGGGTATTGGGTACAATGTGTTCCAAGATTGTCCAGCGAAGTTGCTCAAAAGTATGATTGAAAGTGGTGCAATGCGGTACTATAGGTGCTTCCATATTAGATGTATTCAAACGACTCCGATGTTCAAAAAGTCGGGTTTTGATTTTTCTACTTGTTCTGCCCACATATATGAGTTTACAAGGGCACTGGATCAGATATACTACAAAAGTAGAATTACAAGTTGTAGTTGATCGTTTGTAATAAATGTACCCCGTTTTGGGATGCTGCCATGACGGACCCTCCATCGTAATGGAGCACATGTCGCAGTTGCCACAGGCTGTATGTAGTCCTTGCGAACTGTCAATGAAATTTGGAGTGACAGCCGCGTGTACTACGCAATCTTTCAAGTTTTTGCTACGCTGATAAGCAAAAAGTGGAACGTCAGTAAATACATGATGGAGCTGAAGGATGTGCCAATGTTGTTGAATACTTTTAACAATAAGGTAGGATTTGTCCGTGTGTGTAAGTACACATATGTCCGAAGTCACCGGGTCCTGTACTTTATATTCTAACAAAGCTGGCCGTGGGGAATGCCATGCCCGCTTAAAGGCTTTGTAGACAGTGTAGTAAGGATACCCTCTGGAAAAGAATCT
This sequence comes from Rhinatrema bivittatum, assembly GCF_901001135.1. Lineage (NCBI taxonomy): Eukaryota > Metazoa > Chordata > Amphibia > Gymnophiona > Rhinatrematidae > Rhinatrema > Rhinatrema bivittatum. Next base: position 243,018,638 of record NC_042620.1, read on the forward strand.
CTCTGCCAATTTTCCAGCTTGGAGTTTGAAATCGCCATCCGATGAACAAAGGCGTCGAAGCCTAAAAAATTGGCTCACAGGTAAACCTTGTTTGAACGCTCTAGGATGGAAGCTATGGTATCTGAGCAGGTTGTTCCTTTCCATAGGTTTGCGGTGAATCGATGTGTAAAGATGATGATTGACAATGGAAATGGCAATATCCAAAAAAGCTAAGTATGTGGTACTATATTGTGTGGTGAATTGTAAATCCTTGTCTATTGTGTTAACCCAGAGAAAAAACTGTTGTAAAGAGACACTATCCTGTTTCCAAAAAATAAGGAGATCATCAATATATCGGACCCACAGTGAAACCGCATCAAACCATCTTGAATTGTAAATATGAAGTCTTTCTAATCTATCCATAACGAGGTTAGCAATCGAGGGGGCTGCGGAAGACCCCATTGCTATACCGTGGATTTGCAAATAGAATCGGGAATTGAAAGAAAAATAATTATTTTGGATAACCAGTTTGGCTATTTCAAAAACGAACCAAAAGGGAATCCTAGAACCTGCCAAATTATTTTGGAGTGTTTCTTGAATAGTCAATAAAGCAGTAACATGAGATACATTGGTATACAATGAAACAACATCCATTGTTACCAAGACTGTGGGCTCCTTCAAAGTTGAGAAATTACCCAGGATTTTAAGTACTGCAGTGGTGTCCTTAATGTATGATCTCATTTTTTGAACATAAGGTTTCAAAAATGTGTCTAAAAAAATTGCCAGTGGTTCCAAAACAGACCCATTACTTGACACTATGGGTCTGAGTGGAGGATCAATTACGGATTTATGGACCTTGGGAATCCCATACATGATAGGGGTCCGAAGGTGCTGCACCAATAAAAAATTACGTTCTTTGCGGGTGAGAAACGGAGTTACTTTTTCTTCCAGTGATGTTAGATCGTGATTCATACATCACCAAATTAAACACCCACCTGTCTGATACTAAATACTATAGGCCTCTTGATGAAGATCCCACCAAGGACCTTGTTAACATTATTGCGAACTTACTGGAAGAAAAAGTAACTCCGTTTCTCACCCGCAAAGAACGTAATTTTTTATTGGTGCAGCACCCTCGGACCCCTATCATGTATGGGATTCCCAAGGTCCATAAATCCGTAATTGATCCTCCACTCAGACCCATAGTGTCAAGTAATGGGTCTGTTTTGGAACCACTGGCAATTTTTTTAGACACATTTTTGAAACCTTATGTTCAAAAAATGAGATCATACATTAAGGACACCACTGCAGTACTTAAAATCCTGGGTAATTTCTCAACTTTGAAGGAGCCCACAGTCTTGGTAACAATGGATGTTGTTTCATTGTATACCAATGTATCTCATGTTACTGCTTTATTGACTATTCAAGAAACACTCCAAAATAATTTGGCAGGTTCTAGGATTCCCTTTTGGTTCGTTTTTGAAATAGCCAAACTGGTTATCCAAAATAATTATTTTTCTTTCAATTCCCGATTCTATTTGCAAATCCACGGTATAGCAATGGGGTCTTCCGCAGCCCCCTCGATTGCTAACCTCGTTATGGATAGATTAGAAAGACTTCATATTTACAATTCAAGATGGTTTGATGCGGTTTCACTGTGGGTCCGATATATTGATGATCTCCTTATTTTTTGGAAACAGGATAGTGTCTCTTTACAACAGTTTTTTCTCTGGGTTAACACAATAGACAAGGATTTACAATTCACCACACAATATAGTACCACATACTTAGCTTTTTTGGATATTGCCATTTCCATTGTCAATCATCATCTTTACACATCGATTCACCGCAAACCTATGGAAAGGAACAACCTGCTCAGATACCATAGCTTCCATCCTAGAGCGTTCAAACAAGGTTTACCTGTGAGCCAATTTTTTAGGCTTCGACGCCTTTGTTCATCGGATGGCGATTTCAAACTCCAAGCTGGAAAATTGGCAGAGAGATTCTTTTCCAGAGGGTATCCTTACTACACTGTCTACAAAGCCTTTAAGCGGGCATGGCATTCCCCACGGCCAGCTTTGTTAGAATATAAAGTACAGGACCCGGTGACTTCGGACATATGTGTACTTACACACACGGACAAATCCTACCTTATTGTTAAAAGTATTCAACAACATTGGCACATCCTTCAGCTCCATCATGTATTTACTGACGTTCCACTTTTTGCTTATCAGCGTAGCAAAAACTTGAAAGATTGCGTAGTACACGCGGCTGTCACTCCAAATTTCATTGACAGTTCGCAAGGACTACATACAGCCTGTGGCAACTGCGACATGTGCTCCATTACGATGGAGGGTCCGTCATGGCAGCATCCCAAAACGGGGTACATTTATTACAAACGATCAACTACAACTTGTAATTCTACTTTTGTAGTATATCTGATCCAGTGCCCTTGTAAACTCATATATGTGGGCAGAACAAGTAGAAAAATCAAAACCCGACTTTTTGAACATCGGAGTCGTTTGAATACATCTAATATGGAAGCACCTATAGTACCGCATTGCACCACTTTCAATCATACTTTTGAGCAACTTCGCTGGACAATCTTGGAACACATTGTACCCAATACCCGTGGTGGGGATATTAATCACATTCTTAATGAGCGTGAACAATGGTGGATTTTCACCTTGGCATCCACATCACCGACGGGGTTAAACGACTCTGTTGAATGGACATCGCTTATCTAGTAACTCCGCCCGTTTCAACTTAATTGTCTCCCACGTCATAATTAATGAGTTCCTCCTACCGCGGTAGGTATATAAGTGTTGAGTAAAATGGCGGATCCTGCTGCCTAACAGGATTTGCAGCCGAGTAGCAGAGCAGAGCGGCAGTGCTTGGAATCGTAGGTATTAAGCGTTGCCAATATTATTTTTTGCAGCTTAACAAGGAATTGACACCATGTGTATTTCTATTTTCAGTTGTGGCATTGTGAGGCCCCTGAGGAAGCTGGTGCAAGAAACACGAGCCGTGTCGGGCCAGTGCCAACAATTATATCCTGACTGCATATTTCCGCTATAAAATGCTACCAACACCACGATAAGTAAAATGTTCATACTGCTTCATGTTTGCCAGTAAACGGACACAAGCTGTCCTTACTTGAATTTCTTAGCAAAGAGACCGATGATTTGAACATTCATAACGGTGCTTGTTTAAAGTTATCACTGTATAACCTGAGTGGCGTCCTGTGCACCCGCATATGGTAATTCGGCCACATTTGTATGAGGTCTCTTTGTTTTAAGGCTACAGCAAATCTTGCCGTGTTAAAGTGATGGTATTTAGAAATTTGGGAAGCATTGTCATGCAACAAGCTGCATCAAAATATCTTGCTGCAAAAGTATGGCGAGTTCATTAAGAACCTTAACCTGTCAGTCAGTGGGGGTGAAGGAGAACCTCAGGGCCAGTTTAGAACTAGAAAATATAACAGCAGATAAGAAACACAAAGTCCATCTAGTATGCTCAACTTATTTCCTGGTGCAATGCGACAGAGCACAGCTGATCTCTGGCTTTTCCTTCACTTCTTTGCAACTAGGGTTCTCTGTTCTTCTCCTAGGCTTTTTCTTTTTTTTTTTTTTAATTCCTTTACTGTTTTTGTCCTCGCTACTGGAAGGCCGAACTATCCACACAACCACTCCAGTAGAAGAAACCTCCATGAGTTTGTGACCTTCTCTACCAAAGATCTGGGATGGCATCTGGCCTGTTATGGAGTGTGAGTTACTTCCTATATCAGAGCCCTCTGAGATGTGCACTGAATGCGCTGCGCTCGGAGCAGTAAATTTTCAAAGCATTTTCATGCATAAAAATAGCATACGTGTACGCAAGTAGCATGTACTCGAGGATATGCTATTTTATAAGCATTGCGAGTATGCGTGTATTCTCCATTTTGTGTGTACATTTTACTGCAGGAGAAAAGGGGCGGAATAGAGGTGCGTTCCAGGGTGGGATCAAGAAGTACAAGCGGTAATTACTATTTTGTACGATACTTGCGTATACATTACCAAACTTGTTCGTGCACTTTTATGCCTGCTAATTAATTTGCACAAATGGAGAAATTACTTACCTGATAATTTTGTTTTCCTTAGTGTAGACAAATGGACTCAGGACCAATGGGTATAGTGTACTCCTGATAGCAGTTGGAGACGGATCAGATTTCAATCTGACGTCAGCCCTAGTACATATACCCATGCAGAAAGTGCAGCTCTTCAGTATTCTCCTCGAAAAGCATTGTGTGTATATTTATGACTGACTATTTTGAATAACTTGATTAACTTATAACTTGGTTAAATTGATTAAATTGAACTGGTTGAATTGGCTATAGCTGGAGACCGCCAGTGCCCTCAACCGGGAAATGTCGACACCCGGTAGGATGGGTGTCCTAGATGAAGGAAAGCATTGCTTACCCTTGAATCACTCGCTCCCGGGGATGTCCTCCGAAAATTCCATGAGTAACGGCAGCCGTGGGTGGATGCTGAGTCCATCTGTCTATACTAAGGAAAATGAAATTATCAGGTAAGTAATTTCGCCATTTCCTAGCATGTAGCAGATGGACTCAGGACCAATGGGATGAATAAAAGCTACTGAACCGGGTGGGAGGCTGCCCGTGACCCACTTAGTACTGCCCTTGCAAATGCTGTGTCCTCCCGAGCCTGAACATCCAGGCGGTAAAACCTGAAGAAGGTGTGGATGGAGGACCATGTCGCCGCCCTGCAGATCTCGGCGGGTGACAGCATCTTAGTTTCCGCCCAGGGCACTGCCTGGATTCTAGTAGAATGGATAAACACAAATAGATGCCTGATCTTTTTCCAAATGTTTATTAAGCAGAGACGTGTACAAAAATCGCCCGACTCAGGCCGAGTTTCGCGGTTCAAAAACTGCTGCCTCAGGGGCTACAAACAAACCAAACATAAATTAACAAGAATACTTTATCAATTCCTGCTTAAGAATAATTGTGGAGTGTTGAAGGTAAATTTATCTTTAAACATGCTGAGAAGTATATATACTGTTAAATATTTAATTCTTAAGCAGGAATTGATAAAGTATTCTTGTGGGTATGTTTGATATACTGTTGGATTTTTGTCATCATTTTAAGAATTTATTAATTTAATTTTAAATAATCAATATTTTTTATCAATATCTGAGATCTTAATTAAGGATTAAAAAAGTTTTTATTTTGTGATAATGACTTTTTAATATTTATAAGATCTTAAAGATGTTGCTAATTTGAGTATTGTTTTTAGATATTATTGTTAATTTATGTTTGGTTTGTTTGTAGCCCCTGAGGCAGCGGTTTTTGAACCGCGAAACACGGCCTGAGTCGGGCGATTTTTGTACACGTCTCTGCTTAATAAACATTTGGAAAAAGATCAGGCATCTATTGTTTGTGTTTATCCTTACGGCTATCATAGATCGCCTACCTCTTTGTTTTCTTGGACCATCTCTAGTAGAATGGGCCTTGACTTGTAAATGCGGTGGCTTGCCTGCTTCCCTGTAGGCCACCTTGATGATTTCTTTGATCCAGCGGGCTATGGTTGCTCGCGAGGCTGCTTCCCCCTGCTTCTTCCCGCTGTGGAGGACGAATAGATGGTCCGTCTTTCGTACGGATTCCGACCTTTCCAGGTATTGGACTAGGAGCCTGCCGACATTGAGCTGACGTAGACTTCGAGCCTCTTCTGAATTCTTATGCTCATCTGGTGATGGTAGTGAGATGGTGTAGTTGAGATGGAAGTGGGACACCACTTTGGGGAGGAACGACGGAACTGTGCGTAACTGGTTGGTTCCCGGGGTGAGTCTGAGGAACGGCTCCCAGCAGGACAGTGCTTGTAACTCAGATATTTGACGAGCTGAACAGACTGCCAGCAGGAAGGCTGTCTTCAATGTTAATAGTCGGAGAGACAGGCCGCGGAGAGGTCTGAAGGAGGTGCCTGCTAGGAAATCTAGGACCAGGTTGAGATTCCAAAGAGGCACCGGCCACTTTAGGGGTGGTCAGATGTGCTTGACTCCTTTCAGGAAGCGGGAGACATCCGGGTGAGAGGCTATACTGCCGCTCTCGCTCTTGGTTCCGTAGCATGACAAGGCTACAACCTGTACCTTGATGGAGTTGAGGGACAATCCCTTCTGTAGTCCGTTCTGTAGGAATTCCAAAATCATAGGAATTTTGACTGAGCGTGGTATGATGTTGTGGTCCTCACACCAGGATTCGAATACTCTCCAAATCCTTATGTATGTTAGGGATGTGGAGAACTTGCATGCTCGGAGTAGGGTGTCAATTACTGCCCCCGAGTATCCTCTCCTCCTTAGGCGAGTCATCTCAATGGCCAGACCGTAAGAGAATCAAGCTGGATCCTCATGGAGGATCGGTCCCTGTTGGAGCAGGTCTCTGTGTGGAGGTAGCGGCAGGGGGTTTCCTGCCAACAGTCTTCGCATGTCTGCATACCACGGTCTTCTTGGCCAGTTCGGGGCCACTAGAAGTACTGGCCCCCTGTGGTGTTCTATCTTGGGGATGATTGCACCCAATAGGGGTCACAGCGGGAAGGTGTATAACAGAGTCTCCTGTGGCCAGGTCTGTACCAGGGCATCGATTCCCTGGGACTGGGGTTCCCGCCTGTGGCTGAAGAAACTGGGTACTTGGGCGTTGGACCGGCTTGCCAGGAGGTCCATGGTTGGTGTTCCCCCAACAGTTTACTATCAATTGGAATGCTGTGGTTGACAGTTTCCATTCTCCTGGATCTAGACTCTCTCTGCTGAGGTAGTCCGTTGCGACATTGTCTTTCCCAGCAATATGGACGGCCGAGATCTCTTGAAGATTCAATTCCGCCCATGACATTAGGGGGGTCTATTTCCAGAGACACTTGTTGGCTTCTGGTTCCTCCCTGATGGTTGATGTAGGCCACTGTTGTGGTGTTGTCTGACATTACTCTGACCGCTTTGCCTCGGAGTCTGTGACTGAACCTTAGGCAGACTAGTCTGACTGCCCGGGCTTCTAGGAGATGGATATTCCATCCAGACTCTTCTTTGTTCCATTGCCCTTGGGCGGTTAGCTCCTGGCAGTGTGCTCCCCATCCTCGTAGGCTGGCATCCGTGGTGAGTAGGATCCAGGTTAGGGAAGATAGTCTCGTTCCCTGGCTCAGATGGGCTTCTTGTAGCCACCATCGTAGTTGGGCCCGAACTCTGTCCGGAAGCTCAAGCCGTACGGTGTAGTTCTGGGACAGTGGATTCCATCGTGATAGTAGTGAGCGTTGTAGGGGTCTCATGTGAGCCCGTGCCCATGGGACTACCTCCAGTGTGGATGCCATGAGGCAGAGAACTTGTAGGTAATCCCATGCTGTGGGGCGAGGTTCGCTCAACAGGGTTCGTAACTGGGTCATCAGTTTTGATTTCCTTGTCGGTGTCAGGATGACCTTGTCTTGTTTGGTGTCGAACCGGACTCCCAGGTATTCTAGAGATTGGGAGGGCTGCAGGCATCTCTTGTTTGTGTTGACCACCCACCCGAGGCTCTCCAGTAGAATTTTGACTCTGTTGGTTGTCTGGTGGCTTTCCTCTGGGGATTTCGCTCTGATCAGCCAATCGTCTAGATAAGGGTGCACATGGATTCCTTCCTTCCTCAGTGTTGCTGCCACCACCACTATGATCTTGGTGAACGTCCGGGGTGCAATGGCTAACCCAAAATATAGTGCCCGGAACTGGTAGTGACGGTCCAGGATCGAGAAGCGTAGAAAACGCTGATGCTCTTGATGGATTGGATTGTGTAGGTAGGCTTCCAACAAATCCCGGGAGATAAGGAACTCGCCCGGTTGTATCGCCCTTATTACAGAGCGTAGAGTTTCCATGTGGAAGCAGGGAATCTTCAGGTAACGGTTGACCGCTTTGAGGTCCAGGATAGGTCTGAACGTTCCTTCCTTCTTGGGAACGATAAAATAGATGGAATAATGGCCAGTATTTATTTGTTGTGGAGGCACCGGTGTTAAAGCCTCTAAGGCTAGTAACCTGGTCAGTGTAGCTTCCACTGCCATTCTCTTGGAAGGGTCATGGCAGGGAGATTCCACAAACTTGTCCGGAGGAAGGTGGTGGAAATCCAGGTAATATCCCTCTCGAATGATGGAGAGGACCCACTTGTCTGAAGTTATCTCGACCCATCTTTGGTAGAATAGGGCCAGTCTGCCCCCTATGGCTTCTTCCTTTGGATGGGTCAGCTGATCTTCATTGTGGGGTGCGGCTGGGGCCTGGGCCCGAGCTGGCTCCCCTTTTATTGTGCTTGTTCCGAAAGGACTGGCTCCGACCTGCGGGGCGGGCCGCTTGATATGAGCTTCTATATGGGTTGAAGCGCTGTGATCCTCTGCCCCTGGAGGTCCAGGGGAAGGATCGCTGGTTTCTCTTATTCCTGTCCTTCGGTAGCCGCAGCAGTGGGGACTCACCCCATTTGTTGGCTAGTTTCTCTAGTTCGCTTCCAAACAGGAGTGTTCCCTTGAAAGGCATCCTTGTGAGTCTCATTTTGGAGGATGCGTCGGCTGACCTGTTTCGGAGCCAGATTTGTCTTCTTGCCGCCACAGCGGATGAGACTCCTCTAGCTGCCGTGTGTACCAGATCCGAAGCGGCGTCCACGAAGAATCATACGGCTGGTTCCAGGGCTTCCCCAGGAGTAGTGTTCCTGGTCTGCGCTAAACAGGCGCGTGTCACCACAGCACAGCAGGCTGCGATCTGTAAAGACACAGTGGAGACGTCAAAGGACTGTTTGAGGATAGATTCCAGACGTCTGTCTTGAGCATCCTTGAGTGCTGCTCCTCCCTCCACCGGGATAGTAGTGTGCGTCGAGACCGCACTGACCATGGCATCCACTTTCGGACATGCCAGGAGATCTTTGGCGGCGGGGTCCAGAGGGTACATGGCTGCCAGAGGCTGGCCCCCTTTGAACGTGGTTTCTGGGGCCTCCCATTCCAGGTCAATTAGTTGCTGGATGGCTTGTAATAGTGCGAAATGGCAGGATGTCTGACGAAGTCCCTCCAAAAGTGGATTCGGCTTAGGTTCCCCTGAGGCCCCTGTGCCCGGGATGGCAAGCTCTTTTAAGCTGTGCATGACCAGGTCTGGAAGTTCGTCCTTGGTGAAGAAGTGTCTCATGGTTCGATGGGGTTCTGTCCCCAGAGGGAGTTCTCCCCTTCCTCCAGGGGTTCTGACTCCTCATCTAAGATGTCTGTGTCCCCAATGGTGGGGCTTCTGGGTGGTGGGATCACTTCCCTGGGCATAGAGGGTCCTGGCATGTTGAGGTCCTCTGGTGGTGCCTGTGACCGCATTTGTAGGAGGCCCCGGTTGCATGTGGACGAAGGTATGCAGACCTTTGAAGAATTTCACCCAGGTTCTTACCTGATAATTTTCGTTCCTGTAGTACCGGCGGCCGACCTTCGGCAGGGACCTAGCCCCCAACATCGGGTGAGGCTGATAGGCAGCGGGTGCAACCTCTGGCACGGCGGTGAAGGTATTTTCCCTCTCCCCCCCGCAGCCGGAGACCGCCCGGAACGAAACCAGGAAGCGCCGGGACAAGGTAAGGTAGAAATCTATTTAAAAGTCTTCGGTCTCCGAAGCTCGAGGAGACACACAGGTCGCCAGCCGGGACCAGTGCCACTGGGTTGATTGGCCCTAGCAGGGCTAGACCCTGGTCAGATCCGAGGGCCCTCCCACGTGGAGACCCTCCGAGGTGGTTGCCATATTGTCCGCATGGTCGCAGCCACCATTTTGGCCCTGTTCGCCGCCCTGTCCGCCGTTTCGAGCCGTGCACACAAATACCTTGTGCGCACAACTGCTGAGTGCACAAGCAAAGCGCATAGCCACGTGCTCACTGTGCTGGGTGCATAACTTTGACCCATGCGCACAACAGCACGCACTAAACCTACACGTGCATCTTCGCACACCGGAGTGCACAACTGTATTGTATGCAACTGGGCGGGTGTAGACTAGGGGGCGTCGTGTCCCTGGGGAGCTCCGTTTGAGGGGGGGGTCCCGCTGTGTGATGCTAGGTCCGGCGTACTGCTCGAGAGGCTGGGGTCCGGTACCGGCTGGGAAGGGCCATGAGTTGGGTCCCCTAGGGCCTCTTCGCACTGTATACACAGGGCCGTGACCTCCTCATGCTGTGCAGCTCTAATGTGGCATGCTGGGCAAAGGCCCTGAGTTTGAGCTTATTTTCAGGTGAAGCCATGGTTTGTGCGCCAGACCGAGGCTCAGCTCCGAGGGATCGCGGAAATCACCTCTGGAATCTAGACTGGGGGAGACTGTAGTATCATGGATCAGTCCAGAGTCCCGCCCATGTGACACCTGAAGGTAATGGAGTCTGCACTGTTTTTCTTGTCTCGACAGATCATTTGAGTTTTTCCGAATAGCACGGGTTCTGTACCCATGTGGGGGGTTCATGAGCCGGTTTAAGGTTGTTAGGTTACTGTACATAGTTGTTTTGGATCCATTCTGCTTTGACATTAAGTTAATACTTCCAGACTGTAGGTGGCATGACCACATGGAGAGGCAAGAAAGTTTTGACAGGGCCAGCATGCAAAATCTAACGCGTAACCGTGTTTTATCACAGACAGCACCCACTGATCCGATGTGATTTTGACCCACTCCTCGTGAAACAGAGACAATTTGCCTCCCACCACAGGAACCAAGGAATGGGCCGGCCGCACATCATTGCGAAGGCTTTCCGCCCGGAGCGCTCTGGCCGGAGCCAGGTCTACCGAAACGCCGCCCCCAAAGGACTGAGAGTACGTCTGTTGTCTGGTGGTGTTGTGATGAAAGGAACTGACCCTCGAGAAGTCTTAGCCCTCCGACCTCCACGAAAGTGAGACCTTGAAGGAAAGGAACTCCTCGACTTCGGTCTATCCTTCAGTAAGCGATGCACCTTATTCTTGCCTATGGACAATCAGGTCTTCCAGCTCCTTCCCAAAGAGCAATTTTCCCTTAAATGGCAACAAACCCAGCTGAGACTTAGAAGACACATCCGCAGCCCAGTTGCGTAACCACAGCAGCCACCTTGCGGACACAGCCGACACCATGGTCCTGGCCGACGTGCGAAGCAAATCGTAGAAGGCATCAGCACTATAGGCTGTCACTGCCTCTAAACGCCCCACTTGGAGAGATTCCTCTTGGGAGAGTGATTTGTTAGTCAGTAGCTGTTGCATCCAACTCAGGCTTGCCCTCAACGAAAAATTGCTACACATCGCCACATGAATTCCCAGTGCAGAAACCTAAAAAATCTTAAGCTGAACCTCCAGTTTGCGATCGTGTAAATCCTTAAGGGCTGACCCCCCAATGACTGGAATGGTGGTCTTTCTTTGTGACCGCAGCCACTGCTGCATCCACCTTAGGATCTCTTAAAAGCTCCAAAGCCTCTTCAGGAAGCAGATAAAGTTTATCCATAGCCTTAGCCACTTTAAGGCCCAAGTCCAGGGTGTCCGATTTCTTGAAGAGCAAATCCGTAGCCGAGAAATGAAACGGGAAGGATGACTGAGGACCCCGTAGGCCCAAAACCAAACGGGACTCTTCCTGGGGAAGTGGAATGCCCAACTACCCCAAAATAGCTGGAATGAGCGGACCCAATTCATCTTTCCGAAACAGACTGACAACCTTCGAGTCGTCTCCGTCTGCCCCATGAGACCCCTGGATACCGCTCTGGAATTGCTCCGTCTCCCCCTCCACCCCCGTTGGGGGCTGGGAAGGTAACTCCCTGTCATCCTGGTCTTCCGAATCCATGGAGATATCTGGATCTGCCAGCGAGGTTCTCAAGTTGAAGGGCCTCTGGCCTGGCAGAGGACCTGGGTCCTGTACGGTCTTGGTCCGCTTTGGAGCCCCAGGCTGGGAGTCCAGACTAAGGGGTCTCTTTTTGCACGCTTTCCGGGCCTTAAAGGCCTTATGCATGAGAAGAACAAAGTCTGAAGAAAATGAGGAATCCGAGGACCCATCACCCTCATCCCCTGCAGGGACATCCTCAGCGTCCTGGCTGTTGGGACCTGTGGGCCAGTCCCCTTCAGGAACACTCCGCTGCGGCGAGAGACTCGGTGGGAGATGCCCCCCTCCCTGTGCTGGACGCGCTGCCGAGGCCGCTGACAGCAACGGGCCCAAAATGGCACCCGCTCCGGAAGCTGCGGACCAGAGCAGATCCAAGATGGCGGCCGTTCCCGCGTTCTGCGGGAACGGGCCTGAAATCGATGGAGGCAGCTCCCCGAACACTCCTGTCACTGACTGCACCCTCACCACGACCCTCCACAAAGTCATGGAAGCTCCCTCTCCCCCTGAAAGGCAATTACAACAAAGCCCGTCCCGCGACAAGCTCACTTGCGTGGTGCCACAGGCCTGACAAGCGGCCCGACGTGGCATGTTTTGAACAAAATTTAAAAAATGAAAAATCTAATTTCACCCCCCCCCCCCAGAACGTGGCAAATCGGCGCTAAAACACGCCCCCCCCCCCCCCCCCCCGATCGGAAGGGAAGGGAGAGTGAAGCCACAACGAAAAAAATGACAGTCCGTTTTGTTGTTTTTTTTTTTTAAACAAATACCTGCTGCTAGCCTCCGGGTCCTGGCCCTACTGGGAGGAGTGAGCCGGGCTCCCCAGTATCACCCCCAGTAGTAGATGAGCTGGAAAAAAAGGGGCTTTTGCCCAGTACCTCAGCTGCCTCTGACAACCAGCAGGGAGGATGGTCCCCTCAGGACCTCACAACCCCCTGGGAGGCGAGAGACTCCGACCTGCAGGCAGTCACTGCGGTCCCTCAAGTCACTGCTATTATTCCTGTTTTTTTTTTTTGTTGTTTTTTAAACTAACACTGTCCCTAAAGACAAAACCTATCTTAGGCCCTAACACAGACTGTAGGTGTTGCACCCCTACCATTCTGCTGGAGACAGAAGAATACTGCCAGACTGTAGGTGCACCATCTTATATAAGGCGGAGTTTTGTTGGTAAACTTCTGTCTCCATCTGCTGGGGGGGGGGGTGGGGGCCCAAAACCCAGGTGTCTGGACTGATCCGGGTACATACAGGGAACTTGCGATTTCACAAATGGTGGCTCGGGGATTTCAGGAGCTCAGATTCAAGCGTCCATCTTGCTCCGCGGTGCTAGTGTGTATCATTCATACCTCTTTTTCTTAGCTACAGTATAAGTCCCAGAGTATGGTAATTAATGGGTAGCATGCAGGGCATGGATAGCTGGGTCCCGCTTTGTGTGGCACACACAATATCTCCATCTTCTCCTTTGAATCCTTCCAGCCTCTGTCTTATCCCCAAGGCTGAGTGAGACAGGGTGCAATCAGCAATGGGTATGACTCATTCTGAGTGTTGGGAACAGGAGCAGCAGTGGAGGAGGAGGTCTGGCAGCCAAATGCAGCAGCCAAAGTATCCAACTGAGCCAGCTGACTGCATCACGTCAGCTACTCCTTTCTCCTGCACTCGTGTATAGATGGAATAGGCCCATGTGCGTCTATTTCCTACTCCCTTTTGTTTTAAAATTTGGCAGAGACTTGTGGGGGCTTTTAGTGCTTCCCTAGCTCTCCTTCATGCTTGCACTGCTGACTCCATGGAGGATGTGGGCTACAGAACATTTTTGTTAATGTAGATGTGTCTTCAGCTTGAAAAGGTGGGAAACACTGCTTTCACGCATCATAGCAGCAAAAGACTGCTTCATCAGAGCTTGAGGGCCAATGGATGGTTCAAAGATCCTGGAGATTTTGAGCCAACAGAGTTGGACTTAGGTTTCTTGACCAGTTGGGCATGGTGCATTTTCTGCCAGACCTGGAAGCGGCATGCAGCAGAATATGCATTCAGGCATATAATGGAGTTGTGCTGTAACACCAGTCAAAGCAAAGATGGTGTCTATCCACCAGTGACATCCTTTGGGGGGAGGAAGCAAAAGAAGATATTGGCACAGGAAAGAGTAAATATGAGGGAAGTATCCATGAGGAACAAGATAGTTTTGGAATACACCAATGTAGATTTCAAATGAGAAACCCCCACCACTTGAGAAAAATCCAACTGTATGCATTTTGCAGGTCATCCTAGTGCAAAAGACTGCTGAGTTATGAACGGCCTAGTTTTCTCTCTTTTTAAAAAAAAACTTTGCTAGTCTAATGTAATTCTTGTAAATGAACTCACTATTATATAACAAAGTACTATATAATGAATGAAAGCATGAAAATTCTACATTCAGAAATGTATTTATATAACCAGCAGGCAGGTGTACTATAGTTCAGTTCCTAAGTACTTACCAGAAGGTATGGTATCAGATGACTCCGTGTTATCTCCCTTGTGATCAGTTTCTGGTCTCTCAGCTGGCATTTCCAATGATACTATCAGGCTCGGATTTGGTGCAAAGATGGCAGACGTCACAACTGCATTGTGTGCTTAATAAAGGCAAAATATTTCAGACTTAGAATTAATGAGTAGTGCAGGCTAAATAGCAAATAAATTAGCTGAGTAAAACTTTTAAAACATTACAAGGGTGGCATATGAGAATTGTATCTGGTATTGCATCAATTTAACAAACTGTCCCCCAAAAATAATTATGGGTGCAATTTTCAAAAGGATTTCTGCACATAATGGAGAAAGTACTTACCTGATAATTTTGTTTTCCTTAGTGTAGACAGATGGATTCAGGACCAATGAGTATAGTGTGCTCCTGATAGCAGTTGGAGACGGAGTCAGATTTCAGTCTGACGTCAGCCCTAGTACATATACCCCTGCAGGAAGTGCAGCTCTTCAGTATTCTCCTCGAAAAGCAATTGTGGATATATGTATGTCTGGATAATTTGATTAACTTGGTTAACTTTGTTTAACTTGAATAGCTGGAGACCGCCAGTGCCCTCAACCGAGGAACACCGACACCTGGTAACTATGGGTGTCCTAGCTGAAGGGAAGTGTGGCTTACCCATGTTTGTCCTGCTCTCGGGAATTGACATCCGAGGTTTTTGTGCATAGCGGCAGCCATGGGCGGGATACTGAATCCATCTGTCTACACTAAGGAAAACAAAATTATCAGGTAAGTAATTTCTCCTTTTCCTAGCATGTAGCAGATGGATTCAGGACCAATGGGATGTACAAAAGCTTCTCCCGAACCGGGTGGGAGGCTGCCCGTGGTCCACTTAGTACTGCCCTTGAGAATGCTGTGTCCTCCCGAGCTTGAACATCCAGGCAGTAGAACCTGGCGAAGGTGTGAATGGAGGACCATGTCACCGCTCGACAGATCTTGGTGGGTGACAGCATCTTTGTTTCCGCCCAGGACACTGCCTGGGCTCTAGTAGAAAGGGCCTTGACTTGTAGAGGTGGAGGTTTGCCTGCCTCTACGTAGGCCGCCTTGATTACTTCTTTGATCCAGTGGGCTATGGTTGCCCGCGAGGCCGCTTCCCCTTTTTTCTTCCTGCTGTGAAGGATGAATAGGTGGTCCGTCTTTCGTACGGGTTCGACCTTTCTAGATATCGGACTAGGAGTCTGCTGACGGTTAAGGTGGCGAAGATGGCGAGATTCTTCCGAGTCCTTATGCTTGTCTGGAGATGGCAGCGAGATGGTTTGGTTTAGATGGAAGTGAGAAACCACTTTTGGGAAGAAGGAGGGGACTGTGCATATCTGTATGGATCCCAGTGTGAACCTGAGGAACGGTTCTCAGCAGGATAGTGCTTGAAGGTCAGAGATGCGACGGGCCGAACATATTGCCACTAGGAATGCCGTCTTCAAGGTTAGGAGTCGTAGAGGCAGACCTTGGATAGGTCTGAAGGAGGCTCCCGCTAGGGAGTCTAGTACTAGATTGAGATTACATAGGGGCACCGGCCATTTTAGTGGTGGTCTGATATGCTTGACCCTTCTCAGGAAGCGGGAAACGTCCAGATGAGATGCTAGGCTGGTGCCTTCCACTTTGGCTCCGAAGCAGGCCAGAGCGGCCACCTGAACCTTGATGGAGTTGAGAGAAAACCCCTTCTGTAATCAGTCCTGCAGAAATTCCAGATCGTGGGAATTTTGACTGTTCGCGGAAGGATGTCGCAATCTTCGCACCAAGCTTCGAATATTCTCCATATTCGTATGTAGGTCAGTGAGGTGGAGAACTTGTGTACTCGGAGCAAGGTGTCCATCACCACCCTCGAGTATCCGCTCTACTTCAGACGTGTCCTCTCAATGGCCAGACCGTAAGAGAGCATTAATTTGGGTCTTCGTGGAGGATCGGGCCTTGCTGGAGCAGACCCCTGTGTGGAGGTAGAGGGCTCCCCGTCACGAGTCTTCACATGTCTGCGTACCACGGCCTTCTTGTCCAGTCCGGGGCCACTAGAAGTACTAGCCCCCTGTGGTGCTCTATCTTGCGGGTGATCCCGCCCAGTAGCAGCCACGGGAGGAAGATGTATAGCAGGCCTTCCTGTGGCCAGGTCTGGACAAGGGCATCGATCCCTTGGGATTGTGGTTCTCGTCTGCGACTGAAGAATTTGGGAACTTGGGCGTTGGACCGGATTGCCAGGAGATCCATGGCTAGGGTTCCCCAGCAGTTTACTATCAACTGGAAAGCTGTGGTCGACAACTTCCATTCCCCTGGGTCTAGACTTTCTCTGCCGAGGTAGTCTGCAGTGAGGTTATCTTTTTCTGCGATGTGGGCGGCTGAGATCCCTTGTAGGTTTGCTTCCGCCCATGCCATTAGAGGATCTATTTCCAGGGACAGCTGTTGGCTTCTGGTTCCTCCCTGGCGGTTGACGTAGGCAACTGTCGTGGCATTGTCTGACATGACTGAAAGATTTGCCCCGGAGTCTGTGACTGAACCGTATGCAGGATAGTCTGACTACCTGGGCTTCCAGTCAGTTGATGTTCCATCCTGACTCTTCATTGTCCCATTGTCCCGGGACGTCAGTTCCTGGCAGTGGGCTCCCCACCCTCGTAGGCTTACGTCCGTAGTAAGCAAGATTCAGGTCGGTGGGGATAGCCTTACTCCCTTGCTCAGATGGTTTTCTTGTAGCCACCATTGGAGCTGGTTCCGCACCTCTTCCGGGAGCTGCAGGCGAACGGAGTAGTCCTGGGTCATCGGGTTCCACCGTGACAGTAGGAAGCGCTGTAGCAGTCGCATGTGAGCTCTTGCCCATGGGACCACTTCCAGGGTTGATGTCATGAGGCTGAGGACTTGGAGGTAGTCCCATACCTTGGGGCGAAGACTTGTTAGCAGATTTTGCAATTGGTTCATCAGTTTTCTTCTCCTCGTAGGGGGAAGAATGACCTTGTCTTGTCTGGTGTCGAACCGAACTCCCAGGTATTCTAGGGACTGGGAGGGCTGTAGGCAGCTCTTGTCTGTGTTGACAACCCACCCGAGGTTCTCCAGTAGAGCCTTGTCTCTGGTGGTAGCCTGATGACTTTCCTCTGGAGACTTTGCCCTGATCAACCAATCATCCAGATATGGGTGTATGAGGATTCCCTCTTTCCTCAGTGTCGCCGCTACTACCACCATAATTTTGGTGAACGTCTGAGGGGCTGTGGCGAGCCTGGTACTGGTAGTGGTGGTCCAGGATCGCGAAGCGCAGAAGCGCTGATGCTAGTGATGGACTGGGATGTGTAGGTATGCTTCTGACAGGTCCAAGGATGTAAGGAATTCTCCCAGCTGTATTGCCCTTATGACCGAACGCAGGGTTTCCATGCAGAAGTGTGGTACCCTCAGGTAGCGGTTGAGACTTGAGGTCCAGGATGGGCTGGAACGTTCCTCTTTCTTGGGGACGATAAAATAGATGGAATAGTACCCAGTATTTTGTTGTTGCATGGGCACCGGCGTTATGGCCTTTAGGGAGAGTAATTTGGCCAGTGTCTTTTCCACTGTCGTCCTCTTGGAGGGTGCGTGGCAAGGAGATTTCACGAGCTTGTCCGGAGGGATGTTGTGGAAGTCCAGATAGTATCCCTCTCGAATGATGGTTAGGACCCACTTGTCTGCTGTTATCTCGACCCACCTTTGGTAGAATAGGGCAAGCCTGCCCCCTATGGCTTCTTCCTGTGGATGGGTCAGCTGATTTTCATTGTGGGGTGCGGCTGGGGCCTGTGCCAGAGCCGGCTCCCCTCTTGTTGTGTTTGTTCCGAAAGGACTGGCCCCTGCCTGCGGGGCGAGGGGCTGGATATGTACTCTTGTAGGGTCTGAAACGCTGTGATCCTCTGCCCCTAGGTAATCGGGGATAGGGGCGTTGGCTTCTTTTGTTCTTGTCCTCCGGTACACGAGGTACTGGGGATTCACCCCATTTGTCGGCTAACTTCTCCAGTTCGCTTCTGAACAGGGCTCCTTTAAATGGCATTCTCGTGAGTTTCGTCTTGGAGGTCGCGTCCGCTGACCAGTTTCGGAGCCAGAGTTGCCTTCTGGCTGCCACTACGGATGAGATGCCCCTGGCTGAGGTGCGTACCAGGTCAGAGGTCGCATCCATGAGGAAGGATACTACTGGTTCTAGTGCTTCGCCAGGCATGGCGGCGTTCCTGGTCATGGATAAGCAGGCGCATGTTACCACGGCACAGCAGGCAGCAATCTGTAGTGACATAACTGATACGTCGAATGACTGTTTAAGGATGGATTCCAGACGACTGTCCTGGGCATCCTTGAGTGCAGCTCCTCCCTCAACTGGGATGGTAGTGCACTTTGTGACCGCGCAGACCATGGCATCCATTTTGGGGAACCCTAGTAGTTCTTTGGCTGAGGGTTCCAGTGGATATAGGGCTTCCAGGGCCCGCCCCCCCTTTGAAACTGGCCTCTGGGGCATCCCATTCCAAGTTCATCAGCTGTTGTACGGCTTGCAGCAAGGGGAAATGGCGGGAGGCCTGACTGAGCCCTTCGAGGAGAAGTTCGTCTTTGGGTCCTCTGTTGCACTTGTGCCTGGAATGGCGAGCTCCTTCAAGCTGAGAGCCACGAGATCTGGTATCTCTTCTTTAGAGAAGAAACGCCTCATGGTTCGGTAAGATTCCGTTGCGGGGGGGCTAAGTCCACGCAGGGAACCAACTGCTGGACCGAGGCCTACCTCTGAGGGATCTTGGAAATCACCTCAGGAAATCACCAACTCAGGAAATCACCAACTCAGGAAATCTCAACTGCGGTGATACCCTTAGGTATCACCGCAGGAGAGCGGGGCTCACCTGTAGAGGTAAGATTTCTTCTTTGTTTGGAATTTTTTTCTCTTCTTTGGTCTGAATATTCTAACGCTGAGCAAGTGTGTATAGAGTCCCGAACTGCTATGGAGACAGAAAATACTGAAGAGCAGAGCTTCCTGCTCCGGTATACGTACTGGTGCTGACGTCAGATTGAAATCTGACTCCGTCTCCAACTGCTGTCAGAAGCACACTATACCTATTGGTCCTGAATCCATCTGCTACACGCTAGGAAAACCCAGTTTGAGTGTAAAAAGGCATCTGAAAGTTATCTGGGGGTTGTGTGGGGAAACATACACACGTAATTCGATTATGCTAGTGCTTTTCTCCATATTTGCGGCAGGTATTCCGGGGGTGGAGATGGTGCAAGGAAAGTATTAACACTCACACTACTTTTGATTTCGAAAGCATACGCTTAAAGATACATGTAGAAAATTAAATCTGCTTGAATGTGTACATCATACTGGACAACCCACAAATGTCCGCTTTGAAAATTCTGGCTGAAGTCTGCAGGTATTTTGCCTCTGAAAGCTTTAATCATTTGTGGGCTGCTGAAAAATACCTCAAGAGTAAACATTATAGCGGAAGAAATTATTGCTCACATTTAGGGGCAGATTTTTAAAAAGTACATGCATGCGTACTTTTGTTCACGCACCTGGCGCAAACAATAGTACGCCGGATTTTAATAGATAGCCGTGCGTATCTTTTAAAATCCGGGGTCGGCGCAAGCGCCAAGCCGCACAGCCTGCCTCCATTCCCTCCGAGGCCGCTCCGAAGACGCTTGACCTGAGACTTCAACTTCGACACCTGGTCCACTGCCAGGAAAACCCTGCCTCGCTGCGTGTCGAAGTGGGCCCCTAAGTAAACCAGCGACTGAGTCGGCTCCAACTGACTTCTACACATTGATAACCCAACCGAGAGACTGTAAGGTGGACATAACTCTTCGGATGGACTTGCATTCTTCCCTGGACTTTGCTCGAACCAACCAATCATCTAGATACGGGTGAACCAAAATTCCCTCCCGGCAAAGAGCCACAGCCACCACCACCAATACCTTGGTGAATGTGTAGGGTGCTGTCGCCAAGCCGAACTGAAAATACTGACTTAACGCTTTGAAGCGAAGAAACTTCTGATGTTCCTGCTGAATGGAAATGTGCAGGTCTAGGGAGGCAAGAAATTCTCCTTTGCAAATTGCTGCCATCACGGTACGCGGCATCTCCATATGAAAGCGCAGAACCCGCAGCCTCCGGACCAGAACATGGCGCGGAACCCGAAGGAACAGATTCACCTTCTGCAAATCGAGAATGGGCCAAAAGGAGCTCTCCTTTTTCGGCACCACAAAGTAAACAGAATACTTTCCCTAACCCTGCTCCTCCAGAGGGATGGGGACAATAGCCTTTAGGGTGAGCAGCCTTTGCAGCGTCCCAACACTGCCTCCCGCCTGACACGCGATTCTGAAAATCCAAATACACTACATCTACCGGTTCACCTTTATCCACATGTTTATTAACCCCTTCAAAAAAATAAAGCAGATTTGTTAGGCAAGACTTCCCTTGGGTAAATCCATGTTGATTGTGTTCCATTAAACCATGCCTTTCTATATGCTCTACGACTTTGATCTTGAGAATAGTTTCCACTATTTTTCCTGGCACTGAAGTCAGGCTCACTGGTCTACAGTTATCCGGATCACCCCTGGAGCCTTTTTTAAATATTGGGGTTACATTGGCCACCCTCCAGTCTTCAGGTACAAAGGATGATTTTAATGATTTATTTATTTATTTATTTATTTTTAATTTTTATATACCGGAATTCCTGTATGCAATACAAATCATTCCGGTTTACAAGTAACGAAAAGGTTGCCCTGGTCTGGGAGGTTAGACCGGGGTTTTGTACATAGAACATTAAACATTGAACAATAACAATCAACCATTAAACATTATTACAAGGAACATTGAAGGTAAAAATAACATTTAGCAAATGGCAATTAACATTATTAGTGTTTTGGAATAGAATGTGTGTGTACAACTTTTTACAAGGAACTTTAGTAGTGAAGATAATCTGCAAATGTACTGTTATATAGTATGTAAATAATGTACTGTTATATAGTATGTAAATAATGACTGTTAAATAAACATAACGAATAAGCAAGTACATATATGTAATTAAGTGCAAGGTGTTAATGTCAACCTGCAATGGTTGGAACTGAGAGTCATGCTGAGGTGCCTATTTACCCTCTGGGAATTGAAAGGCTTGACTGAAGAGCCAGGTTTTTAACCGTTTTTTGAACTCTGGTAGACTAGGTTCGAGTCGTAGGACTGGTGGGAGCGCATTCCATTGGTGTGGTCCAGCAGTTGAGAGTGCTCTTTTTCTTAGAGTTGATTTGGTTGGAGCTGCGACTAATGTGCCTTTGTAGACGCTTCTGATGGGTCTGGAGGGTAAGTGTAGACATAGTTGAGTTTGTAGAGATACAGGTGCGATGTTATGAATTGCTTTATGAATAATAGTTAAGGTTTTATATAGGATTCTCTGCTTGATGGGTAGCCAGTGGAGGTTGCTCAAGATGGGGGTAATATGGTCTCTTCTATTAGTGTTAGTTAGGATTCTGGCTGCTGTGTTTTGTACCATCTGTAGAGGTTTGATGCTGTTGGCGGGGAGTCCAAGTAAGATTGAGTTGCAGTAATCAAGTTTCGAAAAAATAATGGATTGGAGAACGAGGCGAAAGTCATTGAAGTGAAGGAGTGGCTTTAGTTTCTTTAGGACCTGTAGTTTAAAGAAGCAATCCCTGGTGGTTGTGTTTATGAATTTTTTTAGGTTAAGTTGGTTGTCGAGCCATGCTCCTAGATTCCTTACGTCTGCAGAGAGCTCCATGTTTAAAGGTGTGGGTTGTGCGAGGCTAATTGGGTGGGTGTTCGGGTTGTGTGAAATCAGTAGCAGCTCTGTTTTGCTTGAGTTTAGAATCAGGTTCAGGCTGGAGAGTAGTTGTTTAATTGGTTGGAGACAATTATCCCAGTAGGCGAAGGCTTTTTGAATTGATTCTGTGATGGGGATGAGGATCTGGATGTCGTCTGCATAGAGGTAATGCGTGAGCTTGAGTTGTGATAACAGATGGCAGAGGGGGAGGAGGTAAATGTTAAACAGGGTGGGAGAGAGCGATGAGCCTTGTGGTACACCTTGATCTGATAGGATGGGGTCAGATTCTTTGTTGTTTATTCTGACCTTGTAAAACCTATTTGATAGGAATGATTTAAACCAATTGAGAGCTGTGCCTTTAATTCCTATGTTTGATAGTTGGTTTAGGAGTTGTGAGTGATTTACCGTGTCGAACGCTGAAGATAGATCTAGCAGTACCAGCAAGAATGACTGTTTTTTCTCCAGGTTCAAAAGTAATTTATCTGTGAGAGAAAGCAAAAGGGACTCTGTGCTTAGTGATTTCCGAAAACCGTATTGTGCAGGGGTGAGAATGTTGTGCTCCTCGAGATATTCGGAGAGTTGTTTATTTACAACTTTTTCCATCAGTTTGGCGATCATGGGCAGGTTTGCGATGGGTCTGAAGTTGGCTGGGTCAGTGGGTGAAGCAGTTGGTTTTTTCAGTAGGGGTTTGAGGATAGCAAGTTTTAGCTGATTAGGAACTGTGCCCATGGTTAAGGAGGTATTAATGATTTCTGCAATAGTTTTTGCGACGGTGTTAGGGATGGCGGTGAGCAAATTAGTAGGGAGTGGGTCAGAAGGATGTGCAGATGGTTTAATTTTCTTAAGTAAATTTTCAATCTCCAAGGCGGATGTGGTCTCAAATGACTCTAGTTTAGCATTCAGCGTGGGTTGGAATGTGCTCTGAGGTGTTGGTAGAGTATGATGGGTTGTAAGGGAGCGAGTAAGGTTTGAGATTTTTGTCTTAAAGTAGATGGCTAATTCGTTGGCCTTGCTGAGCGCTAGTTGGTCTGGAATGGACGGGGGCGTTGGTTTGGTGAGAGATGAAACGTAAGAGAATAAAGCTTTCGAGTCGAAGATGAAGTTATGAATTCTTTTTGCATAGAAGTCCTTTTTTGTTTTGTGGATAGCGTTTCTGTAGGTGTTAAGGATGGCTTTGTAGTCCAGTCTGGATGTATGTGAAGGGTTGTTTCTCCAGTTTTGTTCTTTGTTTCGTAGTTTTTGTTTTAGTGCTTTGAGTTCCGGGGTGAACCAAGGTTTTCTGTTGTCTCTTGTTGGTTGGATTATCTTTGAGGAGGTTGGGCAGAGTTGATCAGCTATTTTGTTAGTGATTTTGATCCATGAAGTGGTGGCTGTGTTGGCGTCCGAGAGGTCTATTAGTTTGAGATCTTTGGAGCATTGTTCTTTGAGTAAGTCCAGTGAGCATGGTTTCCTGAAATGAATGGTGGTTTTGGAGATGTTTGGGGGTGGTGTGTTCTTCATTTTGAGGGTTGTGTCTATGATCTGATGGTCTGACCAGGGGATTGGCGTGCAGGTGGGATTGGTATAAATGGTCCAGCTATCGTTGATAAAAATGAGGTCTAATGTATGACCTGCTTTGTGAGTGGGTCCACTGATTATTTGTGTGAATCCAATGTGACTGAGGGAGGTAAGGAAGGTTTCGCAATTAGAGGATTGCGGGATGGCGTCCACGTGAATGTTGAAGTCTCCCAGTATGATGGTTGGTTTGTCTGAATTGTAGTGTTTGGCTATCGTCTCTATCAAAGGGGAGGGGTTAGCCTCTAGAGTTCCTGGTGTGGCGTAGATGAGGAATATTTGTAGATGTTGAGATTTGAATATGGAACATTCAAGTTTAGGAGTGGAGTATGATTGTTGTAGGGTTATGCCCAATTGTTTTTTTTGCAGCGAGTAGAATTCCTCCTCCTTTCTTTTTTGGTCTAGGTATTGATAGGTCTAGGTATTGATAGGTTACAAGTTTTAACTAATAGATCAGAAATTTCATTTTTGAGTTCCATCAGTACCCTAGGATGCTTACTATCCGGTCCAGGTGATTTGCCTTCTTTCCACCTTTCTTAATGTGTGGAATACATATGGACTGCGCCTCTAGGATTGTATTTTTAAACAATGTCCAAGCCCGTTGAACACTTAACCTTTGCAGCTGCACCTTTCCGTTTTTTTCTATTTTCCTCATTTTCCAAAGTTTCCTTTTTGAAAGTTTAGTGTTAGAGCTGCAGATTTACTTATTGTCCCCCTTCCAGTTATTAGTTTAGATTTGATCATGTTATGATCACTGTTGCCAAGTGGCCCCACCACAGTTACCTCTCTCACCAAATCCTGCGTTCCACTAAGAATTAAATCTAAAATAGCTCCCTCTCTAGTTGATTCCTGAGCCAATTGCTCCATGAAGCAATCATTTATTACATCCAGGAACTTAATGTCTCTAGGAAGTCCTGATGTTACATTTACCCAGTCAATATTGGGGTAATTGAAATCTCCCATTATTATTGCACTGCCACATTGGTTTGCTTCCCTGATTTCTCTTAGCATTTCATCATCTGTCTGACCATTTTGTGCAGGTGGATGGTAGTATACTCCTATCACTATACTCTTACCCAACACACATAGGATTCCTACCCATATAGATTCTACTAAGCATTTAGTCTCTTGTATGATCTTTATCCTGTTAGACTCTATACCCTCCCAGACATAAAGTGCCACACCTCCAAGTTGATCCTCCCTATCATTGCGATATAATTTGTACCTTAATATAGTACTGTCCCATTGGTTATCCTCCTTCCACCAAGTCTCTGTGATGCCAATTATGTCACTCATCATTTGTTGCTATACACTCTAACTCTCCCATCTTACTTCTTAGACTTCAGGCATTGGCATACAGACATTTCAAAGTGTGTTTTTGTTTGTATTAACAACCTGCTTTTTAGTTGTTTGGGATAATTCGGAAATCATTAGCTTTGGTGATTTTTCACATATAGGCATATGGACTATATGTGAAATATATGCTTTTATAGACCCTCTCTGTTGGGATGCCCTAACTCTCCTGTTAGTATCCTTCAAAGATACATTTCTCTGAACCATGCACTGCTGAATGACTGTCGGCTTTCCCCCTTGTTCTAGTTTAAAAGCTGCTCTATCTCCTTTTTGAAAGTTAGTGCCAGCAGCTTGGTTCCACTCTGGTTAAGGTGGAGCCCATCCTTTCGGAAAAGTCTCCCCTTTCCCCAAAAGTTTCCCCAGTTCCTTACAAAGCTGAATCCCTCTTCCCTACACCATCGTCTCATCCACGCATTGAAACTCTGGAGCTCTGCCTGCCTCTGGAACAGAAAGCATTTCAGAGAATCTGCACGTGGAACAGAAAGCATTTCAGAGAATGCCATCCTGGAGGTTCTGGATTTCGCTCCCTACCTAAACTCCTAAATTTGGCTTCCAGAACCTCTCTCTATGTCTGTAAGACAGGTGGTGTTGCAGCACGGGCAAGGTTGCAGCAATTGAGCCATAAGACCCTCCCAGAAAGAATAGAATGGATACTCAAGACAGCATATTCCCATCCTAAGATTAGACAGTTCTCACCAGCTTTTATTTATTTATTTATTGAAGGCTTTTATGTACCGACTTTCTTGATACAAATCAAATCAACTCGGTTTACATAGAACTAGGCAGTAACAATAGATAACTATAAATAACCAATCAACAAGAGACAATACCTCTGTTCAATGGCCTTCTGAGAAGATGATTCCTGCGCGGCACAGATGAAATGGATGCCGTGGAAAGGATGGGAGTAACTTTGAGGGATGGGGCACATGGCTATTACTGTGGTCAATCTGTCAAAAAACGACTGCAGGCATTCTGAGGCTTCAGCATGAACTGTCATGTACTTTCTGCCCTAACACTACAAAGTGCTTGTAGAGGAGGGATGATCAGATGCCAGTGTCCTGAGTCAGAGCTAGTTGATTCCCCTCCCTGGTGTCAACAGGACAGGATGTTTTGGGGTTGGCTGAGACTCCTTCTAATGCTAGTCCTTCTCTCTGGCAGATGTCCAAGGTATATATGTTTGGTCTAATTTTTCTCTCTTGTGTCTTTAAAGACCAAACACATGCTTCTCTCTCCCTCTGCCTTCCCAGGGTCCAGATGCATTCCTACAACACCAACACTTTTACTTTTATAAGGCTAGTAGCATGGGGGTTGGGCCATAAGAAAATAGGACTATCCATGATCAGTTTAGCATGTACACACTATTTTTTGTTACATTCTCACGCTATTTAGCACACAGACACCATTAGCGCATAGAAGCGCTGGGTTTATGGGTGAACATACAAGCTAATAGTGTTCATACATACAAAACATTTGTGCATGAGTTTTACTGTTGCATGCTATGAAAAAATGATACATTTTGTTCTTATCTATAGTGATCATGGTGTGTAGTAAATTAGTCATGATTAAGCAAGAATGTCATGTATCTTTTGTAATCAACTCAACTCATTTGCATCAATATTGTATTATTAATCTACAATGATTATTAGCCCAAAACATGAAATTATGCTGTGTGGCAATTGATATTGTAATACATTAAATGCATGGTGACCAACCCTAAATATCCCTTAAAATTATTTTATTTTAAGAACTTTTTTAAAATTATTATTGTTTTTGTTTATTATAATGTAATTATAATAATAATAATAATTATTGTTTATTATCTATGTCTCTCTCATGTCTATCTATAACTATAATGGAGTGATAATACTCATATAAGACTGCAATTATGCAAAAGGAATCACCACATATTTGTGTCCTTTCACCAATCTCTGTACTATACAAAAAAGGTCCGTGATACTTCAAATTGACCTGTTTGTTGAGTACCTCTTTTCTGAATCTGAATTACTTCCCACCGCTTGAGAATAGCTTGCATCTAAGTTGCATCCTGTTATTCCTATGTTGAAATAAAGTCAAGCTCGATAACAGAAAGGGATTGTGTTTCACATGAGGTTAGTGCAGTTAGTGTAGCTAAGTTCAAAAAAGGTTTGGATAAGTTCTTGGAGGAGAAGTCCATTAACAGCTATTAATCAAGTTTACTTAGGGAATAGCCACTGCTATTAATTGCATCAGTAGCATGGGATCTTCTTAGTGTTTGGGTAACTGCCAGGTTCGGCCTGATTATTAGGTCAGACCAGGTCTTGCTACGGTGGGGTGGGGGAAGCGCTCGGAGAAAGTAGAGTTGCTTACCTGTAACAGGTGTTCTCCTAGGACAGCAGGATGTTAGTCCTCACACATGGGTGACATCATCAAAAGGAGCCCGGCACGGAAAACTTATGTCAAAATTTCTAGACACTGACTGGCACAAATGCCCAGCATGCCATTATTCACACAGGGTCCCTCTTCAGTCTCATAACATAGAATTATGAAAAAATAAAATAAAAAATCTAAGGAAACCCAACTCTGCTGGGTGGCAGGTGGGTTTCATGAGGACTAACATCCTGCTGTCCTAGGAGAACACCTGTTACAGGTAAGCAACTCTACTTTCTCCTAGGACAAGCAGGATAACAGTCCTCACACATGGGTGAATCCCTAGCTACAGGCTGTTCCTGAACAACAAGCAAAACCAACAGGCACCTAACCAGGTGCTAACAGGCACAACACAGGTGCTGTTGGTAACAGAGGGAGACAGCCTGAACCCAAAAAAAGGGCCCTAAGCAGGAAGAGTTGGGTTTCACAGTTGAAAGAGTCTGGAAGACAGACTGGCCAAAGTTGCTATTGTGTCCGTGATCCCTGTCCATACAGCAGTGAGAGGCAAAAGTGTGGAGAGAACTCCACGTAGGAGCCTTGCAGATCTTGTCCATGGACACCGAAGTCACCATGGCTCTGACAGAATGAGTCTTGACATAACCTTCAAGTTAATATCCCGCCTGAGCATAGCAGAAGGAAATGCAATCTGCCAGCCAGTTGGACAAGGTCTGTTTAGCAACTGCAACTCCCAATCTATTCCTGTCAAAAGAGATGAAGAGTTATGTAGACTGCCTATGGCCTGCTGTTCGCTCCAAATAGAAGGCTAAAGGCTAAGACTCTTGCAATCCGAACGGTCAAGCATAGCAACCACACTGCTTCCTCCTGGGAGGGGCTCTTGACGAGCCAATCTTCCAGGTAGGGGAAGACATGTACCCCCAACCTGCAGAGGTATGCATCCACCGTGGCTAGGCACTTGGTGAAGACTTGTGGAACAGAGGCCAGGACGAAAAGCAACACTCTGTACTGAAAATGTTGCTCACCCACCACAAACTGCAGGTACTTCCTGTGCCCATGGAAGATCCCAATGTGGCTGTAGGCGTCTTTGAGACCAAGGGAGCAAAGCCAATCCTCCCCCCCTTTGTAGGAGGGGAATCAGGGTGCCCAGTGAGACCATCTTGAATTTTTCCTTTTTTAGAAACCTGTTCAAGTCTCTCAAGTCCAAGATGGGACAAAGTCCCCCTGACCTCTTCAGAATCAGGTAATATTGAGCGTAGAACCCACTCCCACTGACGCAGCGGAACAGGCTCAACGGCCCTGGCTGTTACAAGGGTGGCGAGTTCCAACAACAGTATTTCTGATGCAAGGACTGACCCCACGAGGGGCATGGGGGACAGTCCAGAGGGACACCCAAAAGATTCAGCCGGTACCCCCGGCGTATGATGGATAAAACCCACTGGTCCGATGTCACGCTGGGCCAACAGTCCCAAAAGAATCGTAGTCAGCCCCTGACCAGAAGGTTCTGCATCGAGAGTTCTGGTGGCTGGCTTATGCCCTCTTGCAGCCAGTCAAAACCCCATAGCGGGGCCTGACTGGGGTGGCGGCTGAGAGGATAGTACTTCCTCTGGCGGTAAAAGGACCTTCTCGGGTCCTGACGCAAGGACTTCCAGGCCGAGGATGGTGGGTCTGATGCACTGGCTGAGAAGTGCTGCAGGGTTTCATGATGATCCTTTAACTGAGCCACAGCATCTCTCACTATCACCAAAGAGGTTTTTGCTAGTACAGGGTAGGTCACGAGCCTTTCCTGCACTTTGTGGTGGAGGTCTGAGGCCCTAAGCCAGGCCATTCTATGGTCACCTATTGCTGCAGCTGCCATTCTCACCGTCGTCTCACACACATCATAGGTGGAATGCACCTCATGCTTGCCGCATTCAAGACCTTACTGGACGACCACCGCAAAGGTGTCCTACTGCTGTTGGGGCAGGCACTCACATAGTTCCTGGACTTGTTTCCAGAGATTTTGAGAATACTGTGTTATGTACAACTGGTAGGAGGTGATCCAGGCAATCAGCATCGCGCCCTGAAACACCTTCCTCCCCAATGCATCCAGCACCCTATGCTCCCTCCCTGGAGGGGCGGAACTGCTTAGCCCTCTTAAGAGCAGACTCCACCATAACAGACTAGTGTGGGAGCTGACGATTCTCAAACCCCGTAGCCTGCTGGACCAGGTAGAGTCTTCCTATTGACTAGAGCAGTGGTTCTCAACCCTGTCCTGGGGACCCCACAGCCAGTCGGGTTTTCATGATATCCACAATGAATATGCATGAGAGAAAATTTGCATGCTATGGAGGCAGTGCAATCAAATGTTCTCTCATGCATATTCATTGTGGATATCTTGAAAACCCGACTGGCTGTGGGGTCCCCAGGACAGGGTTGAGAACCACTGGACTAGAGGCACAGAGATGGGGTGTTCCCAAATTCTAAGGAGCAAGTCCCTGAAGATCTCATGAACAGGAACTGCCACCACCTCCTTCAGACAGTCTACAAACTGAAGAACTTCCAGCATCTTATGTCTGATATCCTCCTCTGTCAAAAGCCATAGCCCGCACAAACCTAGCAAAAGTCAAGTCCTCAGGTGGAGACCGGCTCCACTCCTCTGGAGGAAACGGATCGGAGAGAAGGTCCTCGGACTCAGAGGAAGACTTGGCAGTATCATCTCTCCACTGATCGTAAGGGGCATCCTCATCACTAACATTGCCAGGGGGCGCCCGTGGGGGAGGCTTTCCCAAGCCCAACGGCTTGGGTATTGAGGGCACGACAGCACAGAGGGCATCGAGAGCCCTGAAGGACCTGGAACGGGCAACACTAGCCATGGAACCGAGGGCCTCGTCGGCCCCTCCTCCTCAGAGGATCCCACAATAGGGATGGTATCAGGAGGTGGCGGCACCAGTGGCCATTGGGGGATCAACACACCCTGACCACTGGCATTGATTGTGTCAGGAGGCCTCCAAGGAGAACGTCAAGATGCTCCAGGAGTGGTGCCAACATAGACTGTGCAGGTTCCGGCTCTGGTGGAAGCACTTGAAGGGCCAGCAATTTGATGCCCTGCAGGGTTCGACCAACCGCACCCTAC
Source organism: Rhinatrema bivittatum (assembly GCF_901001135.1). Taxonomy (NCBI): domain Eukaryota; kingdom Metazoa; phylum Chordata; class Amphibia; order Gymnophiona; family Rhinatrematidae; genus Rhinatrema; species Rhinatrema bivittatum. Next base: position 243,049,062 of record NC_042620.1, read on the forward strand.
GCTCAAGCTCCTCCTCAAAAGCCATTGAGGACAGGACAGCCTGAGGAGAAGGCAGTATATCCACATTTCTCTTGGAGCCCCGAGGAGAATCGGTACCCAGCACAAAAATCAGTGGGGAATGCCTTGGACTCCCAGCCTCGGTGAAGGATGATACCTCCTCGCCACGGGGGTCACCTCGGGGGCACCACAGCAGACACATGTGCCAACCCAAGCTCGGTACCATGCGAGGATGGAGACATAAGGCGATGCTTTCAGGACTTCCCACGGTGCTCAGCCCGGTCTTTCCCAGGTGTTGAGGACGAAGGAGATGAAACTGAAGTCCTTGAGTGAGAGGAGACAGACTATGAATGATCCCCGGCGGAGGGGTGCACACCGAGGGATTGGTGTCCATCGGCTCCTCACTCCCTTTTGGCGTTGATGCTCCCAATGCTGGTGTCAACAGTATGGACTTCTTGGATCCGAACAGCTTCTCCATCTTATCTAGGTGAGCACGCCAGTCCTTGGGAGTCATCTGGTCGCAAAAACGAGATCCCTGGACGTCATGCGATGCCACCAGGCAAAGGATGCACACCTCGTGTGGATCCGTGAAAGACAGTCTGAGGGCACTGGGGGCACCAATGAAAACTTGATGACACCATTTTGAAAAGAAGGCCGGCGCGCAGTTGACAACCAGTGGACACTGGAAGATGGCACAGCTGGGAATCGACTGCACAGAAGATAAAATAAAACTTACCGCGCCGCCAACTAAAGAAAAACCCTGGAGGAACTGAGAGGGCCCCAATGAGGAAAAGCCTTCCAAAAAAAGAAAAAAAAGAGCACGAGCTCCAAAACCACGAGACTGCTCCGGAGAAAAGAAGAGCCTGAAGAGGGACCCCACGTAGATGCATGGATAGTGGCATGCTGGGCATGCTCAGTGTGCCAGTCAACATTTCTAGAAACTTTGACATGTTTTCCATGTCAGGCTCCATCTGATATCACCCATATGTGAGGACTACCATCCTGCTTGCCATAGGAGAAAGGCCACAACAGCAGCAGCAGCAAGGAACTGCTTTGAGTTCTCTGTGAATTACAGTTGAAGTGCACCGCATAACGTCATACACAGATGGTAGCAGTCAGAGAACAGCTAGGAGAAAGGATATTAAAAACAAAAAACTAACCCTTTCAAATAAATGTCACTTAATAGCCCTCTGTTGGCTCTTTTAGGAAATAAATAATAATCCCATGATTTATTTAAAGTACCAGTGTAATATATGTCGACTGATATCTCTCCCATAGACATCAGTCATTTTCATATTTGAAGGAGGAGCCTTTAGAAAATAAAATTTAACTGGATAAACATGAAGAAATATAAGATATGGCATGAATGCTTTGGTTCTGGAGACATTTTTTGATGTGTCTGCCTGAATTTAAAGTGACTTGGAATAAATGACCCTTTCTGAAAGAACTCCATTACTTCCTATGGCAATAATGTTTAAAAGTGAGAACAAATAAACGTCAATGTAACTCAATGTTTTTTTTTTTTAAATGAATGAACCATGCCATATATTAAAATTATGCTTGGATGGTGGTCATTATTCACTGAATAAAATATTTTGGTAAACTGTATAAAATGCATAAGGGAAACATATCACATCAAAAAATACTATGCTCTAATAAGAATATATGTGCAGTTTATTATATTTAATAGAGAAAATCATATTTCCCCATTAGTGTAAATGGGGTTGTTCTAAATTCTATGAAGGCACTCATGCCAGCCTTGCTCTTCTTGGTGACTCATTGCTTTTATAAAAATTTAATAAGAAGCTCCCAAATGCCCTTATGAGAATCATTTTACGCACATCACTTATGATTGGCTGCTAAACTGTCCATTTTATCTTTAAAAAAAAAGGGAGGGGGTAATTAACTTCTGGTGACCACTGTCTATTCAAGAAGTTCTTAGGTTATCAGGTCATGCCCTGGCAGCCTAAGTGTATCATCTGACATGCTGAAACCTTGTCATTGCCTTTAGACAGGAGATGACCTAACTATGCATCACCAAGTAACATGGCAGCTGAGCAGTAAGACAGTATTGTTTCTGGATGTAGCCAAAATTAGTACTTGTAGAACCTTCCCTCCCTCTAGCACTGACTGTGAACACCTGTGATACTTTAGCGGCATTCCCATTTGAAGAATGCATTCTCTTCCTTCCCAAAATTTTATGGATACTGCTAAAAGGATGTTTATGATGCTGCTTTTCAGTTAATTCAGAATTGCGAGCATGGGAAGCTTTTTAATCAATTTCCTATGCATTTGAACTTGCATGGAAATATCAGTCAAAAGAAGAAAATGTCACTGAAGAACTGTGAAAAATGTACCATAGTTTGTTATACAGAAAGTTTTAATGGCATATACTCTCATAAAGACAGCACTCAAGTACAGTTCAGCTGCAGCAGCCAGCATGAAGTTGTATAATTTCAGTTCAGCTGTAATCACACGCTTCGTGTCTATTTCAGTTACTAAAACACTACTTACAACTGCTTTCTGCATGTCAATTAGAAATAATTCAGCTGCCAGTAAATATAGCTTTTTAACCTCTAACACCTCTATATATTTAAAGTGAAGAGTAGATGATAATATGATTCCAGTACTGCAGCAGAAGTTAGCATCTAATTAAAGAGGGATGAGCAGCTGAAAGGAGCCCTGGCACCTCTCTCTAAAATTCACATTAAGAATGCTATTCATTTAAGTTTACTTGCACTATCCTAAAATCAACAGCTGGAGTTTTACTTTTTAGTACTTGCTAAAATAACAAACCTTGTTTATGTCAAGTACTTTAAGTCAACTTTTGTAACCCACTGATATGGACTTGTGACATGCGACTAGCTGAGGAATAAGCAAGTCATATTGGGTAATCTGACTTCACACATGAAAGGATTTAAGATGTTATATCCTTAATCAACATTACATTAAGCCTTCCATACATAATTTTAACTTAATATCTGCAGTTACAGCTTACTTCAAAAGATAAATTGTATTAAAGCACTGTTTCTACTTATAGTGGCAATGCCAGTTTGCTTTCAGTTTCAATCAACATAGCTGTTAGATGATTTGAAAAAAGATAATGGATTATCCAATTAAACTAAAAGATACCTACATCTCTATAATAACTTATACACCAGAACTTTCTATATACTTCCTTTCTGCCTCATGCTTGATTTTGTCAGCCGTCAAAGCTCTGAGTAAAGTACATACAATTTTAGAGTTTTAAAAAGTATAGAAAATACAGTTTTACCTTTAATACCTTCCCAGAAATCATTGCGATCTCTCCTTACTGAGGTGAACTTGCTTAAGTCATGGTAAGTGCTCCAGATGTAAACATATTTATCCTCAGAACCACTGACAATGTAAGTATAGTCATGGCTTTAAAAAAAAGGAAAAAAGTCAGGTATTAGTTATCTTAATTACTAGCTGCTGTACAAATAAATTTACATTTTAAAGGATTGCTCTTGTAGCCTAGTAGCTTCCCACTGCACATTTCTAGCCTTTCAGACTCAGACAACTGCCACCCACTGAGGGCAAGGATGCCGTAAACCTTCATGCTTAGTTTCTGAAATAGGTTTGTTTTTTTTTTAACATTTCTATCCCCGACCACTAGTGTAGCTGTCTCAGATGCTGTAAAATGCACTCTATGGTTGGCCGTTGAATGTTGCTGGAACTCCATCCTCCACAGGAGCTGTGAATGCTGCCACCATAACAAAATTGAGAATACAAAATGTACTACTGCTGTTAAATATTGAGATTTACAAGGATATGTTCAGTTCGCATATGGTTATATTTGTCTGAGAATGATCAAATTATTTGAGTACCATCATATAGAATAAGTTAAAGATATCTACATATTTGATAACCAGAATAAAGTAGTGTGGTTGCTGTGTTAGTTCACATGAATGCACAGAAAAAAAAAGTCCATAAACAAAAAGAAAAAAAAAAAATCACAAGTGTTATCTTACTACCAAACATAATTCTATCCATCTGTCACTTCTTTATCCCTGTAACATATTCAACATCCTCCCCCCAACACTATTATAGTAATGTTCCAGCAACCTCCTCTTTTGCGCTGATCTGTTCATTCTATTTGGTCTGGAGGACGGGAGAATTAGCTCCTGAAAGCTAGTCAACAAATCTATTGAGTTAGTCCAATAAAAAAAGGCATCACCTTACATAAAATGGATTGGAGTTACTTGTGTAAAGTGGGCATATACATGTGTGCTATTTTGCAAACTTTGCAAGTATGCGCACACAATGGGATTACAGGTGTTCTCCGATGTACAGCAGGACGTCAGTCCTCATGAATCCCTGCCAGCTCCCCTAGGAATTGATTTCTCCAAATCTTAGAGCTTTATCATTGACTGAAGGGCCCTGCCTGGGACGAGACTGCAGCTGCACATGCTCAGTAGTGCAAGCTAAAAACTTCTAGAATCTTTGAAATCAAAGTTCGGTGCCAGGTTCCATCTGATAACATCATCCCTATGTAAATTCTGCCATCCTGCCTGTCCTCAGAGAACTGCAGTATCACGCGCAAATGTTCTCAGGGAGAAAAAAGGATGGTTTAGGAACATTCCGGGCACAAGTTGCTACTTTGTAAGTGGTATATGCGCATGCACTGTTACAACTGCTAATTAAGTTGCAAAAGTAAAACTACACCTGCCTTTTGTCTGCAGTTTTTGAGTGGGATGTCTGTTACGTGATGGGGTCAGGGTGAAGTGCTGGAGGGTTCAGTAAACTGCTGATTTCAAGTATAAGCACATGTATGTTCAGACGTGGAGTACGTGAATTGCATTCTTTATAAAATACATGCCTTCATGTATAATTCATAGTTATTACATGCACATTAAAATTATTATGCACAAAAAATATGTACATGCAATTTTAAAAAATGGGTAGAGAAAATATGTGCTTTCTTGCATCACAAATATACCCCTGTATTGAAACATATGTGCATTCTTTTGGGGCAGTTTATAAAATACTAGCGTTAATTTCTGGAGGCCTGCATACATGCATGCGCATTTGGTGACTTATGCAGACTAATGAAAACTGGGCTCACTAAGTATCTATATATTCCTTTATAATCATTTGCCCAAATCATTAGTACAAAATGTACAGTCAGGCTGATATTCAAAAGATCTAGGTTCTTAACTTAAGGAGTTAAGTGCATAGGATCAGGTAAACTGAAAATTTTCCCTGTCTGAGCCCCTAAATTTAGGGGCCTGTAAAGTGGGTAGGGCAACAAAGTTAGGGGTTCAGCACTGATTTCTGGCACTAGGCACCTCACTTTGGTCCTACATTTAGGTGCATAGTTTTCTTAACATTGAACTCACAGTATCTTTATAACAAATAAGGTTACTAGAACTCTGCATTCCCAAATCAGAGTATCTACGACCCTACAACCTTTACTTTATACGCTAATAAATATGTATAGGTATGTAAATGAAATGTAATAGGAAACAAAGAAAGATTCCAGGGTAAAGCCAGTTTTTAAAAAGAGATCAAGGAAACAGACCAGTGAGTGACATCTGTGCCAGGCACAATGGTATAAATTATCAAAAAGAACAAAATTGCTGAACATATAGATAAGCATAGATTAATGGGACAAAGGAAACATGAATTTAGCCAAGGGAGGTCTTGCCTCACAAATCTGCTACATTTTTTTTGAAGGCGCAAATAAACATGTGGATAAAGTGAGCCAGTTGGTATAGTGGATCTGGATTTCCAGAAAGCATATGACAAAGTCCCTCACGAGAGACTTCTTAGGAAATTTAAAAGTAATGGGATAAGGGGCTGTGTCCAATTATGGATTGGGAACTAGTTAAAATACAGAAAAAAAGAGTAGGGCTAAATAGTAAATTTTCCCAGTGGAAAAAGGTGAATATGGAGTGTCCCAGGAATTGGCTCTGGGATCACTGCTTTGAGGTGATCAGATTTGCCGATGACACAAAGTTATTCAAAGTTGTTAAATCACAAGAGGATTGTGAGAAATTGCAAGAAGACCTTGCAAAACTGTGAGACTGGGCATGCAAATGGCAATCCTGTCTGATTCACATGGAAAGCAGAAACCACTTTCGGCAAAAAGGAAGGTACAATACATAAGGACACTCTGTTAGAAATATGCAAGAAAGTATCACGACAAAATAGAGTCTGAAGCTCGATATCTTCCTGGCTCAAATTGCAACCAGAAAAACCATCATCAACATAAGGTCCTTCAAAGAGGCTCTTCCAAAAAGCTCAAAAGGAACCTCACAGAGAACCAGCAAGACCAAGTTGAGGTTCCAATCTGGACACACCTTCCGAACCGGAGGTCTCACATGCTTAATCCATTTCAGGAATCGGATAACCTTGGGATGAAAGGCCAAAGGCTTGCCCTGCACCTTGCCCCTGAGACAATCCAAGGCAGAAACCTGGACACAAAATGAACTACAGTCCAAACCCTTGGACAAGCCTTGCTACAGTAAGGACAAAATATGCGGAACTGTCGCTGACAGAGGATCCAGCCGCTTCTGAACACATCAGGTCTCAAAAACCTTCCAAACCCTGGCGTACGCCATGGAAGTAGGAGGTCGTCTAGCCTGGAGAGAAAGGTAGAAATTACTAGTTTAGATTATCCCTTCAAGCGTAAATGCTGCCTCTCAAAAGCCAAGCCGTGAGACAAAAGCAATCCTCTCGATCTGAAAATATGGGACCCTGCGCAGCAACCCCGGTAGATGAGCTAGCCGAAGAAGTTCGTCCACCGCGAGATGCAGTAGGTCCGCGAACCACGGACGATGCGGCTACTCCAGCACCACTGAACCTGGGTGCGATTCTATGCGCCGTAACACTTAACCTATGAGAGGCCATGGAGGAAACACATACAGAAGGATCCTGTCAGCCAGGGACACACTAGAGCATCTAATCCTACCGAGCAGACTTCCCTTCTGCGACTGAAGAATCTTGTCTTTGCATTGGCCTGCGTGGCCATGAGATCCAGCTGCAGAACACCCCATCTAGCACAAATGTGATTCCAGGCTTCCGGGGACAGTTCCCACTCCCCGGGATCCAACTATTGCCTGCTTAGAAAATTTGCCTACACATTGTCTACTCCCGCTACGTGAAAAGGCACAATTCTCTTGAGGTGATGCTCTGCCCACAGAAACAATAGCTGAGATTTCCGAGCCACAATGGGACTCTTCGTTCTTCCTTGATGGTTGATGTATGCCACCATTGTCGCATTGTCTGAAAACACCCAAACCATGCGACCTTGGACCAGAAGCAGAAACTTTTCCAGGGCCCTGTGCACCGCCCTCGCTCCTAACAATTGATGGACCAGGCCTTCTCCACCACTGACCAAAGACCCTGGGGCCAAACAACCCAGGCACACTGCTCCCCAGCCCTTGAGACTGGCATTTGTGGTCACCACCATCCAATCTGGAGCTTTGAGGTCCACTCTTCTTTCCAAGTTGCTCTTCGACAGCCACCACGCATGACTGGACCTTGACGCCTTCAGAAGAGGCAACGGGACATAAAACTGTTCAGATATCGGATTCCACCTGGACAACAATGCCTTCTGCAGCAGATACACATGAGCATAGGCCCACAGAACTAGATCCAACTTTGAGGCCATGGAGCCCAGGATTTGTAAGTAATCCCAGACCCTTGGGAACAGGGAGACATAAAAGGCAGGTGACCTGTGCCTGCAACATCGATATTCTGTCCGCTGTCAGATACACCCTGCCCTTCTGGGTATCAAAGCGGGGTCCTAGATACTCCAACAATTGAGATGGAACCAGATGATTCTTTGCCACATTGATCACCTATCCCAGGGAACTCAGGGTGTTCACTTGCTGCACCGAATGATCGAACTCCTCTTCCGTCTTTGCCCGGATGAGCTAATCGTCCAGATATGGGTGGACCAGAATCCCTACTCGTCTCAAGTTTGCCACTACCATTCACTTTTGTGAAGGTTTGTGGAGCCGTGACCAGCCAGAAGGGAAGAGTCCAAAACTGAAAATGCTGACCCAGCATTTTGAACCGCAGAAAGTTCTGATGGTCCTTTTGAATGGGAATATGCAGATAAGCCTTGGTGAGATCCAAAGACGCCAGGAATTCTCCTTTGCAGACCACAGCAATAGCCATAAGCAGAGTCTCCATCTGGAAATGTGGCACCCACAAGCTTACATTCACCTTTTGCAAATCCAAGATGGGATGGAAGGTGCTCTCTTTATTTGGAAACACAAAATAGATGGAGTACCTTCCCTGCCCCTGCTCGCTCAATGACACCAGAACTATGGCTTCCAAGCTTATCAACCTTTGTAGCGTCCCCTCTACAGCTGCCCGTTTGTTTAGAGAAGAGCAGTGGGACTCCAGAAAGGCATCCCTGAGTGGGTGAGAAACTTCTAAGGCATAACCATCTCTTAAAACCTCCAGAACCCACTGGTCTGATGTAACCTTGACCCACTCCTTGTAAAAATGGGACAACCTGCCCCCCCTACCATTAAGTGAAGAGTGGGCGAGCCTGGCTTCACTGGGAGGGCTTATTCCCTCCAGTCCCCCAACAGAAACCGCTTCTGGAGGACCTTCCGGCACCCTGAAAGAACTGCTGATGACGTGACGACTGTTTGAAACCTCCTTGACTCTGAAACTGTGAACAGGACAGAAAGACCTTCTTATTGCTCTTTTTATCCTCCGGCAGTCTATTGCCCTTGGTATCCCCCAGGGCAGAGCTTTCCAAACTTTTCATGTTGGTGACACACTTTTTAGACAAACATAATTTCACGACACGGTAATTCAGTCTACTAGTAAACCAGAGGTTAAAGGTTAAACGAACGAAACATATTTCGACAATTTATGTATGTTTCCTTAAATATATACATAAATAAAATGTTTCATGACACAACCTATCTCATGAAAACCTTAAATTTATATTAAAAATATATATTCCAAGATTCATGTTATTGTTATAATTTATGAGAAACAATAATAAAACAAATTGTCTGTCCCCCACACACTCATCTCTCTCCTCCCCCCAGCACATGTCTGGCCCCCACACACTCATATCTCTCCCCCTCAAGCAAATGTCTGTCCCCCCAGCACGTTTGCCCCCCACTCACTCATCTCTCTCTCCCCAGCACATGTCTGGCCCCCACACTCATGTACCTCGTCTTTTTGATTGTTGCCAGTTAAGTGCTTCACTCCCTTCCATGATCACCAGACACTGCTGCTTGCAGTCAGTACTCCTCATGGCCAGGCCTCATCGGCAGCAGCAGCCAATGCAAGGATGGCTGGGCTCGTTCCACCCACCAAGCCCCCCAAAAAAACGCGATTGACAGCAAAAGTCACCCAATAATAAGCAACCCATAAACTGAAAAAAAAAAAGTGAATCTCTAGAAAAAAAAAAAGCCCAAACTCGCATCAGAGTTGACCGGGCTTGCGCGACACACCTGCACACTGCAGGCGACACACTAACGTGTCCCGACACACAGTTTGGAAAGCTCTGCCCCAGGGACTTCATCAGCTGATCCAGCTCCTCCACAAAAAGCAGCTTCCCCTTAAAGGGAAGATTGCATAATTGAGTCTTGGACCACACGTCCACTGGCCAATTGCGCAGCCACAGAAGCCGGCGCACCGCCACCACAGAGACCATGCTCCTAGCCGAAGCATGCACCAAATCATACAACGCATCCGCAACATAAGCCAGCCCCACCTCTAATCGAGCCACCTGAGCAGGGGATAGCACATTGGATGATGAATGCTCCTGCAGCTTCTGAATCCAACATAAACAAGCCTGCTGCATCATGCTAGAACACACCGCAGCTTGCAGACTTAAGGCTGACACCTCAAACATGCGCTTCAGTTGAATTTCTAATTTGTGATCCTAGACATCCTTCAGTTCAGCAGACCCAGCCACTGGAATCATAGTCTTCTTAGTCTCCGCCGAGACCGCCGCATCCACCTTGGGAGTCTTAAGGTGGTCCAAATGCTTCTCCAATAAAGGGTAAAGCTTCGCCATCACCCTACCGACCTCCACCCTGCTTTCGAGAAATCCCACTCCTGGCTAATGAACTTCTGAATCTTTAGGGATGGGGACAGCACTAGGCAGACTCTGCAGACCATCCAGAACCGGACTGACACCCTCATTATCTGACTCCTCCTGAGCTAGCTTCACCTCCAATTCCTCCAACACCTGGGGAATGTGAGTCCAAAGCTTCTCCTTTTTAAACAGGCAGACCACCCGAGGGTCATCTCCCTCAGCCCTGGTCCCCTCATTGAGGTCCGGATCCTTGCTCACATCTGGATCCAGTTTCTGATCCCCATCCGGATCCACTACTTGAGGAGATGCTGCTTCTCCTGCAGCTCGTCCGAGTCATCTAGATCCCTGGGGTCAGCGTCCGCACCAGCACCACACAACGCCAGATGTTTGCCAACATGCCCAGAACCACCTGCTGAAGCCAGCCAAGGTCTCTTGGATGGCCTTGTATTTCTCTCCTTGGATCTCCTCTCTCCTGCACTCTTCCTAGCCAGGAAAGCCTTGTGCATGAGCAGAATAAATTCTGGGGAAAAGCCCTGTGGGTGATCAAACCTATGCTCAGGAATACTAGACTCTGAATCCTCTCCTCCCCATGCTCATCCTCAAGCTCCTGCCCCGCTGGAGAGAGAGAGAGGAGGAGGGGAGACAAAGGATTCCCGGCCGCAGTCCTTTGGCTGCGATCCCCTTCGGGAGCAGCAGAAAAGGAGACCCCCACTTTGGCCCCTGCCGCAGGCCCTGTGGAGCAAAAGGCCCTCCTGGCCTTTGAAACCTTAGTGGAGGATCCCTCCCCCACCTGAAGCACAACCTGTGCAGAGAGAGAAGGAATTTAATCAGGTTGATCAAAGCCCGCAGGCCTTACAGGCCTCCATGTGTGGCTTCTCTGCCACGAGGCCCGGTCCCATGTGCACCGCTGCACCACATGGTTGCCCCGCCGAGAAGCACGCCCATGCCGACACCGATGGCGCGCGGGAAAAAACAGCAGTGACCTGAACACCACACACCAAAATAGGCGCACAGAACTCTTTCCCCGCTGTGGAAAAAACCAGAAGCTTCCACCGGCACAATCAGTTCCCACTCCCCTACTGACCATGGCAGCTCTGGGGGTCGACCGTCCTGGCACTACCCTGCAGGCCGATTTTCCTGACTCTAAATTTGCTGCGTCACTACACTTTTTTTTTTTTTTTTTTTAAACAAACGACAAGCAAGCAAAAAGGGATTCTTCCCTGAGAAAGCCAGCAGCGGATAGGAGGGGACTTCGGGGCACGAAGAGGGAGCCAGTCCCCTGGCTATCAGGGACACTGGAGGTAGCGGGAAACAATAGCCAAGGGTATTTAACCCCCTGTTTGCCTGGTTCAACCCGAGGGATGGCCATCCAAGGAACCTGGCACTTCGGGGAGCAGATCAAAATCTCCAAAACTCCAGAATCAGTCAGGACTACAGGTTTGCACCTCTACCATCTGCTGGACACGGAGAAATGCTGAGGGACTGCAGGTGGCACTCTCGTTTACGGAGCAGTGCCTCAAAGTTTTTGTTCTCTGCCTCCATCTTCTGGTAGGGATGCAAAGCCCACTTTTCTGGACTGATCTGGGTGCATTCAGGAAAGGTGCAGTCATTGGCTCCCGATCAGGGTCAGAGCAGTTTCAACTCCAATGCTGGCCTTGAAGGCAGCAGCAGAGCTGTTTGGAAGAGTGGAAGGGCAGTATGCTGGTAAGGTGGGGAGGAAAATAAAGGATGTAGTGGAAGAGAACAAGAGAGCTGAAAAAGGGAGAGAGTACAAGAAATATTTTTTTTTGTGGTGAAGGTGTACATGGTGAGTACTCATCTACCCTGGCAAGCAAGTCCTGGAGAAATTTTAAATCGTATGCGAGAAGGAGTTTGGCTGAGCTGCATGAGAGAAATAGTAAGAGGACATTTCCACATCCCTGTCTGAATATCAAACATAAAAGCCAGATGTACTATTTTTTCTTCCAAACACACAATAGGAAAAGCCCTTTAATGCAAATGACTGAATTTATAGCCATCCCCCCCTAATAGACATGGCTACAACAGCAGCCAGAGAACCAATAATGGTTTTTCATAAAAAGTCTCTGTAATTAACCCTTGGATGAGAAGGCTACTGTGACTGTAATGAAGGAATTTCTGGGAATGTATACTGCTGCATATTACTTCCTTTGGAGAAAAAAAAATAGGAACATGACAACAAAAAATAGGGTCCTGTGTAAACACCAAAGTAACATCTACACGTGGGCCTCACACTACACATCTAAGAGGTTCGGAACCAATGGGTACCACTGCAATGGCTAAGCTAGAGGGGACATGGGGGTGGGACTATTCAGAGGAAAATCCTTTGTGAAAAATAAATAAATAAATAAATATAAACTCCCAAAATCAAGAGCAGAACTTCTACTTCTGTGATCACTATGTTTTGGGTTTTTTGATCACAGTTTTCTCCTTTTCCTCTGGGATTCCAATTCAATCAGAACAAGAGCTGGGCCCGAGCTCCAGCACCCTGAGCCTTCATCTGCAACTACATGAGGATTAAGGCATCTAGTAAATTCATAGTACTGTAATTAGGGATAAATAATGAGCATTCTGCATTAGTCATTAATTAAAAGCCAGTTGTATGCTCTCTCATTTAATTCCATGATTCATTTAAATTCTGAGCTCCCAGGTTTTCTTTCTTTGACCCTTCATGTGTGGATTAAAATAGGAGTGGGTTTGTGAAGTTCCCTTTTGAATTCTTTTTTTTTTTTTTGGCAGATTTTCTATTATGACTATTCTGCTTTTGAATGTATCAAGACCTTGATGGTTTTGGGGCAGATTTTAAAAAGTACGCCTGATTTTATAAGATACGCGAGTAGCCGCGCGTATCTTATAAAATCTGGGGTCGGCGCGCGCAAGGCTGCGCAAAATTGGTAGCCTGCGCGCGCCAAGCCGCACAGCCTGCCTCCATTCCCTCCAAGGCTGCTCCGATTTCGGAGCGGCCTCGGAGGGAACTTTCCTTCGCCCTCCCCGCACCTTCCCCTCCCTTCCCCTACCTAACCCACCCCCCCGGCCCTATCTAAACCCCCCCCCTTACCTTTGTCGGCAAAGTTACGCCTGCTTTCAGCAGGCGTAACTTTGCGCGTGTCGGCCGGGTGCCCCGCTCCGTGGTCCGGTCCCGGGGGCTGTTCCGGAGGCCGCGGCCACGCCCCCGGGCCGAAACCACGCTCCCATCGCCGCCCCCAAAACGCCACGCCCCGCCCTCTAAACGGCGCGTCATCTCGACACGCCCCCGACAGGAAGCCCCGGGACTTACGCGCGCCAGCGGCCTATGCAAAATAGGCGCGTGCGGGCCTTTGAAAATCCGCCCCTTTATTTGCTACTACAAGGGAGGTGGGAGTTAAAATGAAATTGTGGGAGAAAGACATGCTTGAAATGTAAAACCCAGGGAGGCAATTTTATTTATTTAAAATCTTTTCTATACAGTCATTAAGTTGTTTACCATCATAACTGTTTACAGGCTGGCACAAATAGGCAAAACAAATGTTAATACTTTAACAGAGGTGCCAATAGATAACCGGTAACATAATTTCATACAATATCTATTTGAATCATGTCATATAATGTCCACTGAATACATGTCTCCTAGTTAGCTTACATGTAATTCGTTCTTGTACTTTCAGGTTAAATCATTATCATTTACTATTCAAAACACATTTAATCGGATTCAATCTTGTAACCTTGTAAATAATTTGCTGTAAGTTATATCCCCCTCTTCTCACCTCTAACTCCCAGTTATTTATTTCCCTGTTTTAATGTAACTGTCACTCTCCTTACAATGCTCTTGTTTCAGTTGTTTTGAGTTATCACGTTTCTTGCACACTTTGTTAAATGTAAACCGGTTTGATGTGATCCAAGTCATGAAAGCCGGTATAGTAAAAAATAATAAATAAAATAAATAAATAAATCTACTTTTATCAGTGAGAGTTTAAAAATAGTTGCCAGTGGCAAGTGTAACTAGTCGTTTGATGCTGATTTGTAACGCCAGCTTTTCCTTACTTACTTTCTCTGTTCTCTTTGTAAAAGGTCTGTTTGAAAAGCCATGTTTTCAGACTTATTTTGAATAGTTTGAAATTTCCCTGTAATGTTTGCTGGCTCCACTAAATTCCAATCTTTTTGAAGCCAGGTATAGAATATGCCGATAAGACTACTGAATACTGAAGTGGTTTGGTCAGATAAACTCTTGTATTTACATTTTATGATTAACCTAGGACACTGGGTAGTGGCTGAGGGGGGGGGGGGGGGGTGCGCAAATTTTTTTGTCTACGGCTTTGTTACTAGCAAAAAAAACTGTTCTAATGTCATGGAAGGGGGGAGTAGGTACTAGTATATGAAACATGGACTGCCTATTGCACCAAATGGCACTTTTCGAGATGCAAAGACAAAGATATTTCTACTCCATGTCAGAAATCTAATTTGAAGGGATAATTTCAATTATGGAAAAAATAAGTGTACTGTTGTGAAGCAATCTATTCTGAGGGGTATAATCTTCCATTGTAATTGTGATTTTGAGGAGGTAAAAAAAGGATGAGCGTATGCACTGTACCTAGGTTACATTTTATTTCTATTGTATGGAGATGTATTATATGGAATTTAGTATAATGTATATGTTTCAAACACATTTAAAAAAAAAAATCTGTGTGGCATTTTTCATCTTCTCCTAACTCACTTAGCCTAGTTATTGTAGCGATGGTTCTTGGCCATGGGAGACACCATTGTGCAATGACTGACACCCCCCTGGTGCTGTGAATGCTGCTTTTACAGTGGAAGACCTGAAACAGGAATTGAGCCCAGATCACGCCGAACTGGCTCTGCTACAAGGAAAGCAATTCTAGGATAACCATCAGAACAAAATATTACATTAAAATACAGGTAGGACTCTGCAATTATATAAAACTTTCAGTTTAAAACATGGAAAATATCCTTATCACTGCTCATCATGATGAAAAGCAAGTTAGCTTACCATAAATGGTGATCTCTCTCAGCTCATAGAGCTTTTGCTCTACTGAGCATGTGTGGGAGTTCATACACAGGCATTGCTTCACGAGCCCTTGATTGATTTTAGAGCTAAGTTTAGGTAGGTAGTCACAGGCAAGTGTACTGCATGGTCAATTTATCCTATCTATGGAAAACACAGTTTATGGTAAGCAAACTTGCTTTCTTTGTTGACAAGCTGGGCAGAATTAGCCATGACAGGTGGGAAATCCCAAGCTGAAGGTTGCAGCGGAGCACTTACTGAAAAAGCAATTCAGATTCCAACAGAGAGTGGACTACTAGGTGAACAGGCTACACAAAACTGTTTGTCAAAATTTACTGCCACTTCTTGATAGAATGTCCAGATAGTGATAGGACGTGAAGGTGTGCATGGATGACCAAGTTGCTGCTTTGCAGTTGTCTTCAACAGATATGGCTCACAAATGAGCCACTGAAGCAGCCATGTCTTTTCACCTGATGAGCCTTAACAGAGTCTCAATCTGGAGGCCAGCGAGAGCATAACAATACATGATACAATCTGCTAGCCAACTGGACAACATAGGCTTGGCAACTACTAAGCCCAGTTGGATTAGGATCGTAAGAGAACTCTGATGATGTAATTGAATTCTATTTCAGTAATAAGCTAAAGCTGTCACAGTCCAAAGAATGAAGGGTTCTCTCACCTTCATGTGCATATGGCCTTGAAGAGTATGTGGGTAACACAATGGCTAAATATGAAAAGCTGACAACAGGTAGGAATTTTGTGTAAATGCAGAGCAGCATTCTACTGTGGAATAATTGCATATAAGAAGAGTAACGAACCAATGCGTGAAGCTCACGGACTCTTCTGGTTGACATAATCGCAATAAGGAGTAGTACTTTCCATGTGAGAAATTTCCACAAAACTGACTCCAATGGCTTTAAGGATGGCTTCATAACCTGTGCCAGATCCCATGGAACAGGTAGATGGGTAACAGAGTTTTAGTATACCTTAGGCCTTTCATAAAACTTTGACACTAAAAGATAGTGGATATCTGTTTACCATCTACTTGAACATGGTAGGCTGCTATGTCACTGAGATGCACCTTGCTTGATCAGGTACTGAGTCCTGGGGAGGACAGAATGTATAAGTTCCAAAGCAATGACAATGGTTTGGCATGTAAACAGGTCCATGGAGCTTTGTTGACACCAGCATGAAAACAGTTTCCATTTAAAGTAGTAAACCATTCTAGTTGAAGGCTTCTAGTATCTACTGGTAGATGCTAGTATGTCTTCAACCTTTTTGCTTAAGGAAAGCGATGCGAACGCTCAAAATCCAGGTAGTCAAGTTGAGAGAAAGGAGGTTTGGATGATACAGACAGAATGCTCTTCTTGAGTCAATAAGGACATATTGATCCCTAGAGGGACGGCAGGCTGATAGTAGGAAAATCACACTTGTCTGGGCCATGCTGGTTCAATAAGTATTAAGTGTGCCCAGTCCTTGAGCACTTTTTGCACTGTCCTGATTATCAGCAGAATCGGTGGAAAAGAATACAAAATCTTTGAACTTTTCTGTTTTTCTCCAACAATAAAAGATTAAGGGATGTATGTACCCAAAGGTCAAACAATCTGTCAGCTAGGGACCATTTATGAGGATGAAACATCCTGCTGAGGTGATCTGCCAACTTGTTGGAAATTCTCGGAAGGTAAGTCACTTGCAGAACAACTTGATGGTTGCACGTTCATTCCCATGGCAGAGTCCATGACCCTTGTGCTTCCTCGCTTGTTGACATAAAACAAGGCTTCTTGGTTGTCAGTTTGGATTAGAATTCTTTTTTCTTTGAGTAGCTGCAAGAAAGCAGTCAAGGCACATCTGATTGCTCAAAATGCCAGCAGGCTGATTTGGAACTTTCGTTCTACTGGTGACCAAGTTACCTGAGTTCTAAAGGGATCCATGTGTACTCCCCCCATCCTTTGGTGTACACATCTGTTGCTAATATTATCTGATGGGGAAGTCACTAACACAGCTCTCACTATTTCCTGCTAGATACTCACCAGAACTGTCAAAGGTTGAGTTAACTGGCTCCATTGGGAGTAGAGGCCTCATTTTAGGACTCATGTGTGGAGGTGACAGAGAGAGGACATGAACTGCCACTGCTATGTAACCCATAACAAACAGCATCTCCCTGGCTGTTATTTTATCCGTGCTCACCAATAAATGAGCTAGGGACCTGAGAATGTCCACGATCTACCAAAAGAAACAATTTTACTGAAACAGGACCAGGGTTGTTTTCTTGAAATTTATTAGGAACCCTAGGGATTGAATAAGTTGAATTGTCTTCCAAAGAGAGGACAACACTCCCTCCTCCTGGGAAGTCACCATAACTAGCCAGTCATCCAGGCAAGGGAAAACACAGATGCCCTAATGGAGATGCGCTGCTACTACAGCTAGGCATTTGGTAAAGATCTTCAGTGCCAGTGAAAGACCGAAGGGGAGCATCTGAGTGAGAGTATTTCACCACAAAGCATAGATAATGCCAAAGGGAGGGATGATGGGTTTATGGGCATACGCGTCTTTCAGTTCCAGAGCAAACATCCATACCCCTGCCTGGATGAAGGGCAGAATGGTATACAGGGAGTTCATCTTGTTCAGACTTTGTAAATCCAGGATGGGTCTCAATGTCCCGGATTTCTTAGGGATAAAGAAATAGTGGGAGTAGAGCCCCTGGTCATGTTGGTCAGGTGGGGCATTTTCTATTGCCTGCTATTTAAGAAGCGACTCCTCCTTCAGGCAGAGTTGTGCTGAGTAAGACGGATCCAGATTGAAGGCTGAGCAAGGACGTCAGGAGAAACGCAAATGTTAACAAAATTCCACAACCTTGAGTACCCAGTGATCCTCTGATTTTGCACCACCCCTCCAGTTACAGACAAGTTCTCCCACTTACCACAGGAGCTGAATGCTGGATTTGGAGGTTTGTCAAAAACTTGGTCCAGGTTTCAGTAGTGCTGCTTTCGGTTGGCGCCTCACACACTGCTGGCTTCGAGCCAAAGTTATTGCTCTTGTGGAAGCAGAAGAGCAACATGGAAACACTGGAATTGTCAGAAAAGGCATCTCTGAAAGACTGAATGCTTAAAAGCAAAGTAGGGCTGCCTTGAAGTTGACTGTTCTGAACTGACAGCGTGTGACTGGCCTGCCACATGTTGCTCCTTGATCTGAACGAATGTGTCTCTAAATTTGTCTCTAAAGAGATGATCTCCTAGGCAGGGAATATCCACTAGCTTACCATGGACATGATCGCGCAAACTGCTGGCCCTTAACCAAGCCATTTGGCGCACTCCAATTGAGGTAGATGATGAGAGGGCAGTCGGTGAAACACTATATACTGAGGGAATGAGAGGGCCTATACATTCTTCTGCATCTAAGAGCAGCTGCAGTTATGCAGATTTTCCCTTAACTAGGGAAAGGAACAATTACATAATAAGCCCAATAATAAGGTTTTTCAAAAGCATTTAAGAAACTTTTTATTGAGGTATATTTCTGAGACAATACAGGTTGTTTTTTTTTTTAAACTTATTTTATGTTAAATGTCTTGCTTTTATCAGATTATATTTTATGAATGTATTTCTTGTAATCTACCCCAAACATAACACATGGAGGAGGCGGAATATAAAACCTCAAATAAATACAAGTACTGTACCATGTAGAACTGGTGTGCAGAAATGTGAGCATTAAGCATGGATCTCTGGAATACTCCCCCCCAGAGTTGGCCAGCAGTCTAGGATCTTTCCCTGAAGTGCTGATTTCTTTGCTCACTTTAGCTCAGACTCCACCATGACTGATTGGTAAGGCAGCTGCACCACCCCAAATCACAGGGTTTTCTGAACTCTAGACTTTAGGTCTAATTTCATGGCTATTGGAGTGCAGGAAACTGGATTCTCCCAAATTCTTGTCTAATTTTTGAAAGACTGAATGGAACAGAATGGTTGGCTCTGCTGGGGTATCCAGAATCTACAGAAGGGCAAAGACTTCCGTATGAAGGAAGTCTTTGCCCAATTATGATGTAAGTGACTAAGAAGGAGCTCTTGGTTGCAAGTATTCCTAGGGAATGTCCTTCAGCGTTTTGGATTCCACTGCGAGATAATAGTGAGGACACAAACTCCCTCGTGGGGATTCTGATGGGGTTCTCCTTGGGTTGGGGAAAAGGGACTCCTTCCCGAAGGAGCAAATCCAATACCCTGGAGATGAGAGGATGAAGAGAGCCCTCTATGTCTTTAGCCACCAGGGAGGTAAAGAAAGTCTTAACCAATTCTGCCACTTATTCTAAGAGCTACCATGTTCTCTGGCCAGCCACTGGGAGTGGAACATCCTCTTCAGAAACTAAGATGGAGTCTTCTTGAAAAACCTCTGGACTTTTCAATAATTGCCTGGGGGGGGGGGGGGGGGGGGAGGTGAGGGTGGTTAGAAATTAAGTGCACCACCAAAAAGATGGGATCTGGTATCTCTAGACAAAGGCCTTGCTCAAATAGCCTCAATGGGGAACTAACCCTTGAGAGAAGAGGTGGTAAGAGGAGCACATCTCCCTCCACGCAGCTTATCTTTCCTGAATGAGTCAAAGGGATTGGTGATCTGTGCAAAAGCTGCATTGGCAGCACTAAGATAAGGTGCATCATTCGTAGTCTGTATTGCTAGTGGCGAGTTCTGGTGCCGCTTCTTCGCACCGATGGAACATTTTCTTTTTACTTGGCCCCAAGCCGCATGGTGCTCACGGAAAGCTTGCAGACACTTGAGAACTGCACTTTGGCTGTTTGCTCGACCCTGACCTTGGCTTGCTCCAATGATGCGGGAAGTCTACTTGAGTTGCTCCTGCTCAATTGGTCATCTGAGGCGGCTCTGGACTTCTGAGATCTGGGAAATATCCAGTTAGATTGGTCATGGTCAGTTCCTAGGCACAGGTAACAAATGTTGTGGCCACACATGTAATCCTTTAAGCGACTGATGTTGGGTTTCTTACAGAGGGTCATTTTCTATGAAGAACTTTTTTTTTTCCTTATGAAATAGCATTGAAAAGTGCTGTTTGTGGGGCTGCCGAGGCAGCATAGTAGTAGGTCAAAAGTTATAAAACTGATGATACCAAGAGATAGAGTATATGTCTGTGATGATACTCTGATGAAAAAAAAAAACCGAGGCGCTCACAAGACAACTCCCACACATGATCAGTAGAGCAGAAGCTCTGAGGTAAGAGAGAAGGGCCCGTTCAGCACCATCAGATGAAGTTATCCACGTGCCATGGCTAATTCAGCCCTGCTTGTCAACAGAGAACATAAGAACATAAGAAAATGCCATACTGGGTCAGACCAAGGGTCCATCAAGCCCAGCATCCTGTTTCCAACAGTGGCCAATCCAGGCCATAAGAACCTGGCAAGTACCCAAAAACTAAGTCTATTCCATGTAACCATTGCTAATGGCAGTGGCTATTCTCTAAGTGAACTTAATAGCAGGTAATGGACTTCTCCTCCAAGAACTTATCCAATCCTTTTTTAAACACAGCTATACTAACTGCACGAACCACATTCTCTGGCAACAAATTCCAGAGTTTAATTGTGCGTTGAGTAAAAAAGAACTTTCTCCGATTAGTTTTAAATGTGCCCCATGCTAACTTCATGGAGTGTCCCCTAGTCCTTCTACTATCCGAAAGAGTAAATAACCGATTCACATCTACCCGTTCTAGACCTCTCATGATTTTAAACACCTCTATCATATCCCCCCTCAGTCGTCTCTTCTCCAAGCTGAAAAGTCCTAACCTCTTTAGTCTTTCCTCATAGGGGAGTTGTTCCATTCCCCTTATCATTTTGGTAGCCCTTCTCTGTACCTTCTCAATCGCAATTATATCTTTTTTGAGATGCGGCGACCAGAATTGTACACAGTATTCAAGGTGCGGTCTCACCATGGAGCGATACAGAGGCATTATGACATTTTCCGTTTTATTCATCATTCCTTTTCTAATAATTCCCAACATTCTGTTTGCTTTTTTGACTGCCGCAGCACACTGAACCGACGATTTCAATGTGTTATCCACTATGACACCTAGATCTCTTTCTTGGGTTGTAGCA
The DNA here is from genome assembly GCF_901001135.1 of Rhinatrema bivittatum. Lineage (NCBI taxonomy): Eukaryota > Metazoa > Chordata > Amphibia > Gymnophiona > Rhinatrematidae > Rhinatrema > Rhinatrema bivittatum. The sequence goes on from NC_042620.1 coordinate 243,070,204, forward strand.
CCTAATATGGAACCCAACATCGTGTAATTATAGCATGAGTTATTTTTCCCTATATGCATCACCTTGCACTTATCCACATTAAATTTCATCTGCCATTTGGATGCCCAATTTTCCAGTCTCACAAGGTCTTCCTGCAATTTATCACAATCTGCTTTATTAAACCAGAGAATGCTTTATTAAACCAGAGAATGCTTTATTAAACCAGACTGAAATAATAGTGCTACTATGTACATTTTACTGCTTTTATGATCTTACCTAAAGCTTGCTTTGATTTGGCTGCTGCTGTTGACATAACCTTTGTATTTCATAGACAAAGACAAATCCCTTAAATCATAAAGCCTTATTCTGGAATCATTAGATGTCACCAGTATCTACAAATAATAAAATTAATTGGAAAAAAAATGTTAACATATAACAAAACAATGACTATATAATCAGAAATCCATGAGGCAATTTTCAAAATGTCTTTATTTGGATAAAGATTGAATCTGCTTTATATCTGTGATCTTTGTACCAATTTTCAACGTGCAAGTATGTGCATAGTTTTGTTTTGAAGTTTTCAACCTGTGTAAAGCACATGCTGTCACTTGCACTTGCTTTTTCTGCAGGTAGATTTTTGCTGGAAAAGTATTTGCAAAGATTTGAAAATGCCATCTACATTTGATCTTTTCCTTCCCCAATTTAAATTTGTTCCTGGGAATGCCTCCATTCAATGTGGCTAAGTGTCACATTTAGCTGTACTAAGGAAGGGCAATTTTCAGACCAATAATGTGGTGGGTAAAATGTTCTTTACCCATAAAAACTGCATAAAATTGCTTTGTCTTCCTCAGGTGCCTCTTTTTACAAACAATCCCTTATAAAAGTTATAGCTGTCCAGTTGTAACTTATTTTAGGTATAAACTGAGTGTTAAAAAAGAAGGCATGTGCTAAATAAAAGCCTGTATCTTTTAGGAATGAATTGCTAGTTTATTTGGAAATCTATTTCCAAGTGAAATTGTAAAGGATATGGCAATGCCGGTAATAACTCGTAAAGGCTGTCACACTGCACTAACAATATAAGCACTTTTAGTATAAGCATTTGTATAGCAAACATGCACCAATTAACTTGCCACTCAAACACAGCATGTGGATCATAAGTACATGAAATCAGGGAGAACTACTCACTCCTCTTTCACAATGAATATTTACATTCTATTCAATTTATTATTTTAATTTATAGGATTTTCTTTTGATCTTAAAGCCTGGTCAGCTTCTTGAAAATATAAGTGACTTTTAGACTATATGGAAGGGAGAGAAATATACAAATATGCACTAGAAAATCTTGGTAAAAATATCAGATTTTCAGATATAAAAATGCTAGCTATGCTGTCAAGCACAAGATTTCTTTAAACTACAGGTAGTAGGACCTGGCTATGCAAGAAATATTTGTCACTATTTCTAGGCTGCTGAATCAGAAACCAAAAGAGAAGATATAAGATTCTTCCAGATCAATGAAAGAATGGATTATTTAGAAGAACTGATATGCTGAGGGCAATTTTGAAACTCCCAGTAGAACTGCAAGCTCATTTGCAAAGAAAACCTCTTGCAGAGTTTCTCTTTGACAATTTGGTTGGCACTTGTAATCTTGGTACAGAAGTTAGGGATGTGCATTCGTTTGACAATAATTCGTCATGGATCAGCAACACCGAAAACAGATTCCATTTTCCCCGAATTTTCGGGGAAAAAAAATCGGTTTTCGGTTAGCGCGCGCTAACAAAAAAGCGTTAATTTGTTACTTTTTGCTACTTTTTTGTTAGCGCGCACTAATGGGAGTTAGCATACACTAAGCCGAAAACAGAATTTTCACGAAAAAAAAAAACCACTGATCCGCGGGAAAACGAGATTTTCCCGCGGCCACACAAACCCGAAAGCGAAAACGATCGTGCACCCGATGCACATCTGAGTACTTTGCACCTACACAGGAGCAGGTGCAAAGTAAGCACAGAAATTTCTAAATGAGATCACTGCATGTAATTTCTTGTCCTGACCTAACCACCCCTTTTACTATTCTGGTAAAAGATGTGCATGCTGAAACAGTACATGTACTTTGGAAGTGAGAGGGAGCATGTGAGGAACTCTCAGAACACCTTAAAGGACCAGGTACAGCTATCTGTACCGGTCCTCCTTAAATCCCAACCCAGCAAGGGATTCTGGGATAGGTTGGATCACTGTAAGCAGGGATGAGAGACCAGGGCCAGAGGGATGAGGGAAATCCAGAGAGAGACAGCAGTCATGAGAATATGAACTGTAAGTTACAATTTTGCTGAAGTGCACAAACCAGCTAACTTGTTTTGTTTACTATTGCTTAACAATAAATAAGCTTATAAATATTGTTGTCAGAGTCTAGCTTGAGTCTGTTCTCTGGCTAGTCCTGACTGTTCGGCATCACATATGTCACAAGTGGCATAACTCACCTAAAAGCAGAAAGCACGGGCAAAACCCACAACCGCATAAAAAAAAAAAATCTCTACAAAAAAATGTTTTTTTTCTTTTTTCTTCTGGGACTTCCCAGTTTCACTCTCCTAAATGAAGCTATGACAGGCTAAAGGGGGTAGCCCTGTCTGCACAGTCAGAAGTCAAACATTGAGTCAGGGCTGAACAGGCCAGCACATTTTGTTTTCTCACTCTCCTGTCCGGAGAGATTCCCAGTAGGGAAGTGGCTCAAAAAACAGGGAAGATGGAGCAAGTAATCCAGATCTTTGCTACAGGGCAGCAGCAATTGCTGAACACCATACAAACTCAAACTGACCAGCAGCAGACACTGGAAGAACAACTTGTGCAGCAAAATGCAGCGTTAATTCAGGTAGCACAAGCTGTGCAGACTGCTGTGTCTGGTTTAACCCAGGCGAACCCTTCCTCACATCCTTTTTAAAATGAAGGCAGGTGAGGACCTGGAGGTCTTCCTGAAAAACCTGAGGGGACCACCTGCCTTTTGGCTTGGTCCAAAGCTAACTGGAATACGTACTTGGCTATCTTACTCAGAGGTAGAAGTCTAGCAGCTTTTCAAGCAGCCAACCCAGACGGGATGGCTACCTATGCGGATGTCAAGGCCACTATCCTGGAAAGAGCCAGGTATACCTCAAACATTCTGGCAGCAGTTCCAGCAGGGATTCCTGCAGCCTGGGGAGATCCCTGAAGTCTGTTTCGTCGCCTGAAGAATGCCAGCTGGAAGTGGCTACAGTCGGAAGCAAAGACTGGACTAAAAGCAGCTAGACAGGTGCTTCTGGAGCAATTCTTAGAATGGCTTGACCGGCTTATGCAAAACTGGATCTGCCGACACACAGGGCTCACACATTGGAAAGAGCTCTAGAACTGGTGGACGCTTTCCACCAGGCGCAGTTAATGCCCAAAGTGGTAAGGAGGCTAGAAAGACAGCCCGCACAAACTTTCTGGCAAAATCACAGAGAGTAAAGCTTCCCAGCAGCGACCCTCAGAAGTGGAGAGTTCATCTTCTGTACCAAGAATCCAGGCCACAGTCTCTTCCATGTACTTTAACTGTGGTCGGAGAGGCCAATTAGCAAGGGACTGCCAATTTGAGGGGCCTGCAGTTATGGATGTCAGCTTAATGATCTAGCCAACACTAGACTGTAAAATCTCTGGGGATAAAGGAAAAACTCCAAAGTAGGAAAATCCTCACCCTGGAAGAAAAGTACTTCAGGGTGTTCAAATAAGTCCAGGAACGAAACTCTGGCAATTTTTCCTTTTGTGTCCCTTTGGGTGGGGAATGGTCATTAGGAGGACCACTGCCCATTTAGAAAGGATGAAAATAAAGAGCCCTCGAGGAGAATGACTAAAGGCAAAGAAACCCACACAGCGGGCATGCTCTTTTTGTAAAGACCATAATGTCTATGGTTAGATGACCTAGAGTGCAAACACAAGCTGGAGGAACAATGCAAAAAAGAGAAGGGGGCAATAACAGAACCCTAGAATGAGAATGAAAAAATGGGAAGGAGAGAGGGTGAACATGTTCGCAAAGCTATAAAATTGTAGTTTAATGGATATCCCTCATTAGTATTACAAGGAGTTTGTGATCCAGGTGGAACTGGACCAAGTCCCCACCCAAGCATTGGTGGATTCGGGGTCTGGCAAGACTCTTGTTCGTGAGGACCTCCTCCACAAGAAAAGAAAATTAGGTTCTTACCTTTTGCTAATTTTCGTTCCTGTAGTACCGAGGATCAGTCCAGACTCCTGGGGTTTTGCCCCCCCTCTAGCAGATGGAGACAGAAGTTTATAAACAAAAAACTCCGCCTACATATAGGCTGGTGCCACCTACAGTCTGGCAGTATTACTGAATGTCAAAGTAGCAGGATAACCCGCAACAATAACCCAAAGAACACTGAAGATTACCTCCAAACTAAGCCAAACTGACGCTTAACTCCACCCAACTGGGTACCGAACTCGAGGTAACCAACAAACAAACATATTTCAGCAAAAAACAGCACACAGACCACACATCCTCTCCCGGCAAACAATCGCAATACTGGGCGGGACTCTGGACTGATCCTCGGTACTACAGGAACGAAAATTAGCAAAAGGTAAGAACCTAATTTTCTTTTCCCTGTACGTACCAGGATCAGTCCAGACTCCTGGGATGTACCAGAGCTTCCCTTACTGAGGGTGGGAGCCGGAGAGGCCTGCTCTAAGCACCCCTTCTCCAAATCCCGACGGCCCTGGCGCCTTCACATCCAAACGATAGTGCCGGGCAAAAGTATGGACTGACTTCCAAGTGGCCGCCCTACAGATCTCCTCTGTAGGAATATGTTGGCATTCCGCCCAGGATGCCGCCTGGGCGCGAGTCGAGTGGGCTTTCAGACCCACCGGCAACGGCTTCCCCGCCAACAGATACGCTGAGCGAATGGTTTCCTTCAACCAACGAGCAATTGTAGTCTTGGAAGCCGCTTTACCTCGCCGGGGACCACCATGGAGGACGAACAGATGATCGGAGACCCTGAACACATTAGTACTCTCCAAATAGTGTAACAAGACGCGCCGAACATCCAGCTTCCGCAGGTCCCTAGCTAAGGGATCCGAAGACTGTCCCTGACCGAACGATGGCAACTCCACCGTCTGATTGACGTGAAAGGACGAAACCACGTTTGGTAGAAAAGACGGCACAGTACGCAAGGAGACTCCCGAATCCGAAATCCTCAGAAAAGGCTCTCGACACGACAGAGCCTGCAGCTCAGAAATCCGCCGCGCCGATGCCATAGCCACCAAAAATACCACCTTGAGCGTCAAGTCCTTAAGAGTGACGTGTCGCAGAGGCTCAAACGGTGCCTTACACAGCGCTTTAAGAACCACATTCAAATCCCAAGACGGACACGGAGGACGAAACGGAGGGCGTAACTGTTTTGCCCCCCGAAGGAAACGCACCACATCCGGATGCTGCGCTACCGAAACTCCGTGCACTCTCCCCCGAAAAGATCCTAGCGCTGCCACTTGCACCCGCAAAGTACTACAGGACAGGCCCTTAGCCAGCCCCTCCTGGAGAAACAGCAGAATATCCGGAATAGTCGTCCGGGTAGGCGCTGTGCCGCGATGCACACACCAAGTCTCAAACAGTCGCCACACGCGCATGTACGCCAGAGACGTAGACTTCTTTCGGGAATGCAACAGCGTGGACACCACGGAAGGCGCGTATCCTTTAGAGCTCAACCGCTGCCTCTCAAAAGCCATGCCGCTAGACAAAAGCGATGCACCAGGTCGAAACAAACGGGCCCTTGATGGAGGAGATCCGGCAGAAACGGAAACCGAAGTGGCCCCTCGACCGCTAGATTTACCAGATCCGCGAACCAGGGCCTTCTTGGCCATTCTGGAGCCACCACGATCACCTCCGCCGGATGCTGCTCTATGCGACGCAGCACCCGTCCGATAAGCGGCCACGGAGGAAACACGTAAAGTAACACATCCCTCGGCCACTGAACTACCAGTGCATCCACTCCTTCCGCCAACGTCTCCCGGCGACGAGAGAAAAATCGAGGAGCCTTTGCATTGCGGAATGTGGCCATCAGGTCCACCGCTGGTGTGCCCCACCGATCGCAAATGAGCCTGAAGGCGGCCTCCGCGAGCTCCCACTCCCCGGGATCCAACCAATGCCGACTGAGAAAATCCGCCTGGACATTTTCCACCCCGGCTATGTGGGAAGCCGCGATACTGCTCAGATGGGCCTCCGCCCATATCATCAACGACCGAGCTTCTGCCGCTACCGGCTGACTCCGGGTTCCCCCCTGACGATTGATATAAGCCACCGTGGTCGCATTGTCCGACAGAATCCTGACGGAACGCCCGCGGAGAAGCGGGAGGAACTTCACCAGAGCTAATCGCACCGCTCGAGTTTCCAACCGATTGATGGACCACGACGCCTCCCGAGCCGACCATGTTCCCTGAACCGCTCGACCGAGACAGACTGCTCCCCAACCGAGCAGACTGGCATCCGTGGTAACCACCGTCCACGACGGAGTTTCCAACGAAACCCCGCAACTCAAGTTTTCCTGGCAGAGCCACCATGGCAAGCTGTCTCTGGCTTCCTGGGTCAACGGCAGGCTGAGGAAAAATTCCTCCGAAACCGGGCTCCACCGGGAGAGCAACGCGGACTGCAAGGGACGCATATGTGCAAACGCCCATGGAACTAACTCTAGCGTGGAGTTCATAGAGCCCAAGACCTGCAGATAGTCCCAGACCACTGGGACCGGTTTGTTCAACAACCTGCAAATTTGTCTCTGTAGCTTGAGGATACGCTCTTGCGTTAGGGCCACCGTGCCTTGACACGTGTTGAACACCGCCCCCAAATACTCCAGGGATTGCGACGGCACCAGATGACTCTTGGCCAGGTTGACCACCCAGCCCAGTGAGCGTAACAGGTGCAGCACCCGCTGAATCGCCAGCTGACAAAGAGTCCTCGACTTGGCCCGAATCAGCCAATCGTCCAAGTATGGATGCACCAACAGCCCCTCCTGGCGGAGTCTCGCCGCCACCACCACCATAATCTTGGTGAACGTGCGCGGAGCCGTTGCGAGGCCAAATGGCAACGCTTGAAACTGGTAATGTTGTCCCAGTACCGCAAAACGGAGAAACCGTTGGTGCTCCCGTCGAATCCCAATGTGCAGGTACGCCTCTGTGAGGTCCAGAGAGGCCATAAACTCTCCTTTTCTGACCGACGCGATCACGGACCGCAAAGTTTCCATTCGAAAACGCGGAACCCTTAGACACTTGTTGACACTCTTCAAGTCGAGGATGGGACGAAACGTCCCCTCCTTCTTGGGTACCACGAAATAAATGGAATACCGGCCCTGTCGGAGTTCGCCGGACGGAACCGGAACGACGGCCCCGAGGTCGCGCAACCGCGCCAGAGTCTCCCGCACCGCCCGGCGCTTTTCTGAAAACCCGCAAGGGGACACCAGAAAAGCCGGAGCCGGACGGCGTGAAAAATCTAACGCGTAGCCGTGTTTTATCACCTCTAGGACCCACTGATCCGACGTAATCTTGGTCCATTCCTCGTAAAACCGGCTTAACCTGCCGCCAACCGGAGGAACCGAGGAACGGACCGGCCTCACTTCATTGTGCTGGCTTACTGCCCTGTACAGCCTGACCGGCACCCGGACGGCCGAAGCGACGCCCACGAAAGGACTGCGAGTACGATTGTTGGCGGGCCGCACCGTGACGGAACGAAGAGTTCGATCCTCTCGCCGCACGAGTTCTACGGCCCCCACGAAAACGCGACCGAGCGGCTGGAGCACCCCGGAAGCGGTATCTATCCTCCGGTAAACGGTGCGCTTTATTCTCCCCCAAGGATTCTAGGATATCCTCCAACTCCTTACCAAAGAGCAACTTCCCCTTAAAGGGAAGAGAGCCTAACCTAGCCTTGGAGGTACCATCCGCCGCCCAATGGCGAAGCCACAATAGTCGCCGCGCCGCTACTGCAGAGACCATGGTCCGTGCCGAAGTGCGCAGAAGATCATAAAAAGCGTCCGCACTATACGCGATGACCGCCTCCAAACGACTCGCCTGTCTCGCCTCCTCTGTCGATAGAGACTCATTCGCCAACAGCTGCTGTGCCCAGCGTAAACCGGCTCGCAACGAAAAATTACTACAAACCGCGGCCCGGATACCCAACGCCGAGACCTCAAAGATACGCTTCAGTTGAACCTCTAACTTCCTATCCTGTATATCTTTGAGAGCCGTACCACCCGTTACCGGGATGGTGGTCTTTTTGGTAACCGCCGCCACCGCCGAATCAAGTTTTGGCAGGCGCAAAAGTTCCAAAACGTCCTCCGGCAGTGGATATAATTTATCCATAGCCTTAGCTACCTTGAGTCCCAAATCCGGAGTATCCCACTCCTTTAACATCAAATCCGATGCCGAGAAATGTAGTGGAAACGCCGACGAGGGACCCCTGAGGCCCAAGACAACCGGATCCGTCTGACCCAGACGAGATTCTACCTGGGGAAGTGGGATTCCCAGTTCCCCCAGGATTTCCGGGATGAGGGGCCCTAGCTCATCCCTATGGAACAACCGAACTACCTTCGGATCGTCCCCATCCGCAGCGTGCAGAGTCCCTGCATCCTTAGGCTCCAGCTCTTCATCCCCCTCAACCCCCCTCGGGGGCTGGGATGGGCAGTCGAGATCCTCCTCCGGATCCGCCAGCGCCTCTGACTCTGACGAGGAGAGCGAAGGCCCCTCCGCCCCCCTGGAACGAAGAGGCCTTGGCCTGGGCCGGGGCCTAGACAGCCCCCCTCCCCCCGTACTGGATTTTGGGGCCTTGACCGCTGGCGCTCCGCTCTCAGAAGCCGGGACCCCGGGACCTCTCTTCCGAGCCAGGCGGCGAGCTTTAAACGCCTTATGCATCAGTAACACGAACCGCGAGTTAAAGGAGGAGTCCGATGACCCCTCCTCCTCTTCCCCATCCTCGGGGGAATCATCCGCAGGAGACCTGGACCCTAACGGCCCTTCTTCGCCTCCAGACACCCTCTGGGGGGACAAACGCGGTGGGTCCCGCACCTGAGCGCTGGTCTGCCGGCCCGCGCTAACCTGTGCTGCCCGCGCTGCGAAAATGGCCGCCGTTCCCGCCGAAAACGCTGGCAAAATGGCCGCCGTCCCTGACGAACTCGCCGCCGTCCGCTCCGGGAACGCTGCTACCTCGCGGTCCTGCCTACCCCGCCGAGACGCCGAAGTCACCGCCGACCCTCCTTCTCCGCCGCCCACGCACGCGGAACAGAGGCTGTCGCGCGACAGCCTCCCTGCCGCGGACCCGCAGGCCCTGCACGATGCCTGCCGAGGCATCTTCACACTGCCGCGGCGAAAAGGAGGCGAACGGAGGCAGAGAGAGAAGAAAAAAAAAAAATCAAGATTCTCCCCTGATCGGCGGGTCCCAGCCACCGCGAGCAAGCACAGCCTAGCAAGCACAAGCACACACAGCACACACACAGCAGACAAAATAAATGAGAAACAAAAATTTCTTTTTTTTTTTTTTTTTTTTTTTTAACTGCTTACCTCGTATCCGGAGCCGGCTGGGGGGAGTGAGCCGGGACCCCCGGTATCACCCCCAGCCCTGTGGAGCCGGTACGTGGGGCTCTCCCACTCCTCGGCTGCCTCTACCAGGGGGAACAGTCCCCTCAGGACCCTAACTTCCCCTGGGAGGCGGGGATTGGGACCAGCAGGCAAGCCTCTGCGGTCCCTTCCCACTAGAAAACAAAACACCAACCTTTCCTACCTTTTTTTTTTTTTTTTTTACAAAAAAAACCACCTAACCAACGTAGGCCTAATACAGACTGTAGGTTTTGCACCCTCTCCACCTGCTAGGAGACAGAAGAATACTGCCAGACTGTAGGTGGCACCAGCCTATATGTAGGCGGAGTTTTTTGTTTATAAACTTCTGTCTCCATCTGCTAGAGGGGGGGCAAAACCCCAGGAGTCTGGACTGATCCTGGTACGTACAGGGAAAGAGAGATTCCTACCTACAAACAAGAATACCCAACCAGTTAGGTTCTGCTGACGACCATGTCAGGTCAAGCCATTATGGAAGTGGGAGTCCTTCCTGAGCTTCCACACCCGGTTATTCTGGGACACAGTTGTCCCCAATTTATGAACCAGTAGGCCCAACTCACTGGGAATAAGAGTAGTCCATCCAGGGGTGGGTCCATCAGCGAGGAAGAGCCGTTAATTAGCCTGGGCATGGCTGAATGCCCGGCCTGACAAGGCCGAGCTGAGGGGGGAGGGTATGTGAGGGAGCATGTGAGGAACTCCCTCAGAACACCTTAAAAGACCAGGTACAGCTATCTGTACCGGTCCTCCTTAAGTCTCAACCCAGCAAGGGATTCTGGTATAGGGTGGAACACTACAAGTGGGGATAAGAGACCAGGGCCAGAGGAAAAAGGGGTCCAGGGAGAGAGTTAACAGAAGTCTTGAGAATATGAACCATACGTCACAATTATTTTGTTGAAGTGCACAAACCAGCCAACTTGTTTTGTTTACCATTTCTTAACAATTTATTTATTTATTTAAAATCTTTTCTATACCATCGTTAAGTTAATTTACCATCACAACGGTTTACAAAAAGGCACATAAAGTACTAAAAATTATTTGGTATAGATAACATATTATAGACGTGCCATCAATGAGCAGTACCAGGTTCTTTTAATATAAAACTCTGTGTGTGTGTTGAGTTTTGTTTACATGTAGGTTGAAAGTCTCTTTTGCAGTTCATATATAAAGTTAACACTAATATGTATTCAAGGGTGGGAAAGAAAAAAAGGAAAATTTAAAAACTACTTGCTCGATGCTTACTTACGAGCTTATTTGTTTTCTCCGTTCTCCTTATCAAAAGCCTGTTTAAAGAGCCAGGTTTTTAGACTTCCTTTGAAAAGTTTACAGCTTCTCTGCAGTGGCACTGAATTCCACAATACAGGTCCTGCCAAAGACAGTGCTCGCTCCCTTACTTGTGTGAGTCGTGCTGATTTAACAGACAGAACAGTTAGTAGTGCCTTATTAGCCGATCTCAGATTTCTGTGTGGTACATGTAAACGTAGTGCTGTGTTCAGCCATTCCGCTTTTTCATCATGAATTAATGTATTGTACATAGTGCTTTATATTGTACTCTTTGTTCTATAGGGAACCAGTGTAGTTCTGCAAGTGTTCCAGTAATGTAGTCTCTCTTCCTTTTTCTTGTCAGTATTCTGGCGGCAGAATTTTGCAATATTTGAAGCGGTCTTAGGGTCACCTGTGGTAATCCTAGTAACAGGATAAACAAGCTTATAAAGATTGTTACCAGAGTCCAGCCTGAGGTCTGTTCTCTGGCTAGCCCTGACCACTCAACATCATAGGGAGTAATAACTAAACCACACTTGTAACCAGGTAAACACATTTGCTTGTGTAAAAACAATTGATTATTGCCCCCTAAGTATGTAGATGGTAATGAAAATTACAGTACCTTATTTTCTCCAGGTAAAGGTTCAATGCCAGTGATTTTTCTTCCAACTTTGTTTCGCCCTCTGGTAGAACGTACATGTATCTGAGTGTGGTATTTCAAGTGCTAAATAAAAAAACCATACTTTAGTAATATGAAATATGCAGTAGCAGCACGTCTACTACTGCATCCTCATTCACTTTCAGGCCGATACAGTACGGTGCGCTCCGATGGAGCGCACTGTTAACCTGCCCTTGGACGCGCATTTTCCCTTACCCCTTATTCAGTAAGGGGCGGAAAATGTGCGTCCAACCCGCGGAATCTAATAGCGCCCTCAACATGCAAATGCATGTTGAGGGCGCTATTAGGTATTCCCGCGCGATACAGAAAGTAAAATGTGCAGCCAAGCCGCACATTTTACTTTAAGAAATTAGCGCCTACCCAAAGGTAGGCGCTAGTTTCTGCTGGCACCGGGAAAGTGCACAGAAAAGCAGTAAACATGGCGATATTAAGTCAGAGGTCCCGAAGGGTAAAGAAAAGTAGAAAAAAAATTAAAATGGGCCGGCGGCTGTCGGGTCGAAAACCGGACACTCAATTTTGCCGGCGTCCGGTTTCCGAGCCTGTGGCTGTCAGCGGGCTCAAGAACCGACGCCGGCAAAATTGAGCGTCGGCTGTCAAACCCGCTGACAGCCGCCACTCCTGTCAAAAAGGAGGTGCTAGGGATGCGCTAGTGTCCCTAGCGCCTCCTTTTGCCCGTTTCTACCGCCGGGCCTCATTTAAATAGAGAATCGCGCGCACAGGCGAGTGGCCTGTACGCGCGCCGGGAGAGCGGGCGTTCATCCGCACTCCTGCGGACTTTACTGAATCGGCCTGTTTGTTATAAAATATAATATATATAGAAAGCTTTATTTCACGGCGTATTCATTTAACAATATACTATTGATTGCCGGACAACTGAACAGGTTTGACAGTAAGCAAGCAAACAGAGCCACGTTAACAGCATCTATCAAGAAAACCAAACACTATTGACTTAGTGGCAGTGCTGTGTATTGCTATGCAGAGGGTCCTGGGTTTGACTCCCGATTCAGGTCTTTTTTTCCTGGATTGGCTAGAGCCGAGGATGCTGTGGAGGCAGCGTTCACAACCCATGAAGGGGAATCAGTCAATCACCCTGCAAGGGCAATACCTAGTGGCTGGATTTAGGGCCCCTGACTATAGGGGTTTCAGAAGGAGCCTTAGTGCATGCCTCCCCCCAGCTGAAGACTGTATCTGCAGAGACTAAACTAAAACCATTTGGGAGGGGCTTTAAAATCCTTGGGTAGTCGTGGCTAAAAGATTTGTGGAACGGGGCTGGGATCCTGGCAACAATTCAGCTGGAAGCTCAAAGGAGCAGAATAGGGAGGGCCCAAAAAAAAAAAAAAAAAGAAATTACGGTATTCTTAAAAGAAACTGCTTGCTGTTTTCAACTGTGCACAAGTGTTTCACCTCTGTATCATAGAAGATGCACCTGCCATCATAGGTGCCAATCACTGCATATTTGCCATTCTGACAGAAGTTTGCGGCTGTTATCAGTCTGGTTTGTCCATCCACTTCATTCCATAATGCTACTTTTTTATCAGGGATATTCCAAAGCCTGAGTTTACCATCTAGCGACCCACTCAAAAAATACCTGTCATCCTGCAGGGATGAACAAACAAGTCACATATCATCAGATTTTGTAATTCTTTCCAGAGCACCTCACTCCTTCACATGCTCTACCCAAGTAGATGTATTCTGCGTACCATGCACTGAGGTCAGAATATTTTAAAGTACGATTTAAAACAAATATAAAACACTGTCTTTCACCATGGCTAGACATAAAAAAAAATCTGTTCCATTAAAAAGAAAAAAAAAAAAGTATTCACTTAGAAGTAGAACATATATTGCATACCACTTACTCTCTCTAAATTAATTTGTAACTGGAGATCTGATTACAATTTATGCCCCTAGAATATTTTAAGGCTACTTTGTTTTCTGCTGCTTGTTCAAAGAAACTTTTACTTTTAGAACAAAAATCAAAAGCATGCTTCACTGGGAAGGTAAAGAAGTGCACAAGCCACATCCACTTACCCTTGGATGGAAAGCTATTGCAGTGACAAAATCTATGTGCTGGAAACAACACAGGCATTCTCTCCTGGATATGTGCCATAATCGGACTGTCTTGTCCATAGAAGATGACAGCAAAAAATAGTTCTGAGGAACAAATTGAAGGAGATGTCTGTCATGTGTCAACACACGTTTATTATATAAAACTTAATATCTCAATAATATTTTAAAGATGCCGCAAATATGGAACAATAAAACTCCTTGAAGCAAATAGGTAAGTCTACTAAAAAGTAAACGTACTGTCATAAAATAACTTTTCTACTGTGTCAAGGGCTATTAGCACTGAACCTGTGCACAAGAGACAGCACTGAATTGTGATCAACGTGGAACTATGCTGTATATACCTTTCTTGCCAAGGCTAAAATGTTTATGCTGGGTGAACCCTGTTTTACGGTCCCCAGGATACATACTCAATCTATTACTCCATAAACACAACCAAGTCTATAACAGTGCATTTTGCCGGATTAACCTATCATCCTGTATTCCATTACTCACTTTTTAAACTGTACAGGCGACACTGGGGAATGCCAGTTAAACAAAACAAACCCCTCCAATTGGTGGATTTACCTTGCAGTAATTTGAATAAAAGGAAAACTAGGCATAAAACAGAACACATGGTTTACAGCAGGGACAGAAAAGTATTTTGAAAATCAGACACAAGCCAAAACTTTTAGGAGTCAGGGGAAATAATGATCTCATTTCTAAAGTTTATATTTTTCTGGCTTTTCTTTTACATTATTTTTTGCTTCTTTTAGTTTCTTTTGCTCTTTGTATGGGGGAAAGAGAGGTCTGGAAACTCCCCAGGTGCCAGGTTCAAAGGCACCTAAAATTTTGGGGGGGGGATCTGGTACCTGCAGCCGAGAAGCAGCCGCTGGGGTTGAGGAGCCACTGCTGAGGCTGAGGAGCGATTTTGCGCCCCTGGGGCTAGGGCCGAAGAACCACCACCAGGGTGAAGCCGAGTTGTTGTTGCTGAGGCTGGAGGGGAAGGGGGGGAAAGAGGAGAGCAAAGCAAGTCAATGCAAAAAGAATGAAAAAAAAAAAGGGTTAAAGACAAAAATGGTCTCCTGAAAATAGCCGACAGAGATCATCAAAAATTTGTTTTCACCCTGGTGGTAGGTACTTGCTTTCTGGCCGATACAAATGCCGGCTAACAGTGCGCTCCGTCCAAATGCGCTCGTCCAAATGCCGGCTAACAGTGCGCTCCGGTGGAGCGCACTGTTAGCTGGCATTTGGACGCGCGTTTGACGCGCTAGCGTTACCCCTTATTCAGTAAAGGGTCGAAAACGCGCATCCAACCCCCCCCGAACCTAATAGCACCCGCCACATGCAAATGTATGTTGATGGCCCTATTAGTTATTCCCGCGCGATTCAGAAAGCAAAATGTGCAGCCAAGCCGCACATTTTACTTTCAGAAATTAGCGCCTACCCAAAGGTACCGGGAAAGTGCACAGAAAAGCAGTAAAAACTGCTTTTCTGTGCACCCTCCAACTTAATATCATGGCGATATTAAGTCTGAGGTCCCGAAAGTTAAAAAAAAAAAAAAAAATTTGAAATGGGCCCGCGGCTCAATTTGCCAGCGTCTGGTTTCCGAACCCGTGGCTATCAGCGGGCTTGAGAACCGACATCAGCAAAATTGAGCGTCGGCTGTCCAAAAAGAGGCACTAGGGACGCGCTAATGTCCCTAGCGCCTCTTTTACCGCCGGCCCTAATTTAAATATTTTATTTACTGAATTGCACGCACAGGACACTGGTGCTCGCCCGCTCTCCCGCAAACTTTACTATATCGGCCTGTCTATTTGTCTTGCCTTTCCTTCCTGCTTGCCTTTATCAGCCTTTCACTGTTTTGTTTTGTTTTTTTTAAACTTTCTCTCTGCCCACCTCCACGAACTACTTCCTCAGGAAATCACTGGCACCACCCTCCTTAATAAAGCCCAGTGAGGACTATGGCAGACAGTCGCCAGGGAACAGCGATTTTGGTTGCCCAGACAATCAAAAACCAGGGTTTTTTCCACCTCTGGTTTTCAACAAAACTTTTGAGAGTAATTTGAGGACTTCTACGTGAACCATTCATTTTTCTGAAAGTATGACTTTAAAATTGCTTTGAGGATGAAAAAGAATGTAGAGCAATGTACCACAAGTTTAACAAATTAAGTATATCTGAAACCTATTCCTCCGTGAGCAATTTCTATTCATTAGGGGTTTTTTTTGTACTGTTATCTAGGGAAAGGAATCCTAGCCATGTGGCCTTTGATACATTGTTTGCAAAATGATTGACTCGCAGAGTCTTTCTATATTATACTAATCCATTGTACTTTAAGTCTTCTAGAAAGTACTACAATGGTGATTCTACCACAGGAAGAGAGAGAAGAAAAACTATGGAGAAGTATTAAAAATGTAGTAGTTCACATGTAGCATTCCTTACTTTGGACCATGACAGGTCAAGAAGATCAGCTGTATGTCCTTTATATTTGCAAAATGGCACCTGCCGAAATGGTGCATTTTTATCATCGGGGTCCATTTCATCAGTTCCACTATAAACCTATACGAATACAAACCACACACAGAACATTGCTAGAAACCTCATTAAGTGGAGAGTGATCATCTTAAAGCAGCTACTCTAATTCCTGTAACTATAAATTTAATCCGCTGGTCTAAAATGTGCATAGTTCAGAACTCTGAACTAAAATATTATAATTTTTAAACTTAACATATTCCTATTGCAGTATTATATTCTGTACCTCATTTAAAGAAAAAAGGTTCAAAAACAAAGAGAAATGTTATTTTCAAAAGTTAAAAGGGATGTTTCCAACTTGCTAAGCTGAATGACATTGTCCAACTTAAAAACGTCACCATACTCTTACTTATTTCAGAGAACGGAAAGTAAAATCTAGAATCGGCATGCTTTCTGCATGTTCAATACACAAGCCCATATTAGAAAGATAGAGAAAACCTTTTTTTTCATCTATAGAACATCTGGAATTGACACCCTTTTCTGGACAAAAACAATTTAATTACAGTAGTCCATGCACTAATTATACCTCACATGGAGTACTGTAACTTTATATGGGCTTTCAAAAACCCAGCTGAGAAGCTTCAAGCAGTGCAAAACACTGTGGTACACCTGGTTTCAGGAGCTGAAATCTATGATTAACTCTCACACTGGCTCCCAATCGTTCAAGATTTGTATTTAAGACCCTTTTCATTGTCTACAAGTTTTAAATAAGTGAGTCCCTCCATATCCAATTTCTTGCTTTGTGTTCATCTCAATTTTTTCTTCTTAAGAGTTTCAGCTAAAATCAATTTATTAGAGACTAAAAAGTTGTTTTCCTGTGCACGTCCTTGCTGGAACGCTGAGGATCTCAAGTTGGTAACTGATAAAGCTACTTTCCAAAAGGCTTGGCTGTAAAGGATACTTTTTAACAATCATGTAAACTTACAAGACAATGCATATATATGATATGCGCTAGGATTAGATTAAATTCCAATTTTAATGGGGTCAAATGGTCATTCTTGATCTGCACTGTTATCATGTTTTATTATATTGAAGTTATTTTCTGAGTAACATTTGGGTCCAATGCTTTCTAATACTTTATGAAGTTAATATAACAACCTGCATAAGGCTGAAGTTTGTGTAAAGAAAGTACATGCAGGCTTCAGCCCATATTTTCAAAGTGTAAGTCTGCTCTGAAAATTAACGAGTATGTGCACACATTTATACCTGATTAGGAGCAGGCGTAAATGTGGATGCATACATTTTTCTGCATACTTTCAAAAATCAAATGTATGGCAGTAATTTTCAAAAGATTTTATGCATGTAAATGGACTATTGAAAATTGCTATGATATATGCTACTTTGAAAATTCACTCCTGTGTGTGCAATTGGTTTCCCCGCCCCCAACTCCTCCCCTGGAGCACCTCTTTCAAGTACATCTGAAATCACTTCTATTCGAACTTTGACATGCATGACCCCCAAGATCATTTTTTAAACAGGTAAATGCTTTGGAAAATTACCCCCTCTGATTTTAGATTATATGATGTAAACTGTTATAATATTGATCATTTGTTCTTCCTTTTGCACACTACTGAATGGCCCTTAGGGAGAGGTGGTCTATCTATTTGAAAATACATAAAAGATGGAACATTTAGTTCAACACTGCCTTAAATTTGCTCTTGGAAAATATGAATTAAATTGAATTAATGAATTAAATGAGGGAGAGGGGGATATAAGGAAGAGAGATCTGGCATTCAGAGGACTACAGAAACCCATCAAGAAATTTTAAACAGGGTACAGAATACACATCTTTCACCAGTGCAATAATATGAGTGGGAAAAGACTTCTGTTAGAATTGTATTTATTTATTTTTTTAAACTCCCTAGTACTTGCCTTCCTGTCTTGAAATGCAAAATCTAAGGGATCCAGGCTAATGTAAAATGTTAGCGTTCAGTCATATAGCTTGGGGGGGTGGGGGGGGGGGGGGCAGGGGAGGGGAGAGGGTTTCCATGCTTGCCTCAGCACCCCTTGCTAGTAGGGCAGCATAGCAAGCAGGTTTCTGCATACTTCTCATTCACCTTAAAAAAAAGAGGCTAATCAGACAAGCACAGCTACTCGAAACTGGGGTACCTAACCCCCTCACAAGGGATTTAAAAAACAAAAACAAAGCAAACTCTACATTAGTCTCAAACTCTCGTCTTACTCAAGCCCCAGCTTTAATGATTAGTTTTCAAACTGGACAGAACATATGCCCACCTTGTTCACTAAGCAACTATAGCAGCTAGCCATCTCTCAGATATCAATATTCCAATACTCTGTTCATTTTAACATTCATACTAAGGTACGAAGGCCAACGAACTGACTTTTAAACATTCGGCTGTGTTAGAATAGTGATGCTGAGGGTTCTGACAAACCAGAAGCGGTTCCCAAGCCAAGAGCGGAATACTGCTGCTATATGGCTGGATTGATGTGGCAGCAAAATCTTGCCAACTTTGTGGATTTAATTCTTAAATCGATAACATTTGTTTATGCTTTAGCCTCTATACCAAATGTACCTGAAATTTAGTACTGCTTTCTAGGGCTGGAAATGTACTCTTTAGCACAGGAAATATGATGGCATGCTTGTGTGGGTGCAGCTGAATAAAGGAGTTTTTGTAGTCTTAACCTGATATCTATTACACATTATTCTGGTTTATAAATTCACCTTCAGCCCACAACAACTTTGTCATCAAGTCCTTTATTACTCAGTATTGTTTTTAACAGTATCCCATGATTATGTCTAGAAGCAGAATTAAAAAAAAAAAAAATCACACCAAGATAAATTTTCATTTTACTGTCAGACAGTAATTTATATTGGTGTTTTATTGTTAGCAATATATTAGAATAATGTATTAATGCAACAATTCAACGATATGTATTGTATTAAGTTTACGTTACAATAAATATTACATTGCACACATTTAGAATGTAGTTCAACAGTCAAACATACCCCTCCATCAGTATCAGATTTGGAAGAATTCAGACTTTCCTGAGATGGTGAGGGAGACACACGACCTTAAAAGCAAAACAGAACAAAATTAAAAAAAAACAAAAAACGTTTACAGAGGTTTCAGAAAGGTTTTGTAAACTGATGAAAATTACAATGAAAGGGAAAAGTCATGAGTTGCATCTAATAAGAAATGTTATGTAATAATTACCTTCACTATTGTATTTGATTCGCATGTTGTTAAAATAATCAAAAGCTTGCTTTAAAACCCATATTCTCACTACATTGTCCTGTCCTGCTGAGGCAAGTAATCGGCCACAGTGAGAAAATTTCATAGTCCACACAGCACCCTATAAAAACAAAAACAAGGAAAATACATTATTTCTCCCCCCCAAAAGAAGTATATCAAAACTCATCATTATTAGCAAACAAATATTCATACAAAAACAGGTGTTATATTGTGGAGGAAGGAGAATGGCAATGACCACATTAATATGGTATTCTCAAGACCTGCCTGTCAACTACCAAGTCTACTATGAACGCTGGAATTTACATAATGAGATGCACAAATTGCTAACCTATTTCAATCACTAGTAAAGTTGTATTTATCCCACACCACAGAAAGAGTGCTGGCTACCCACATAGAAGTAAATAGGAAGCATTGGGACCCACGGATAGCACATATGAAAATATCAAAATTACAGTTTCAACCTTACAAGCAGCTCAACCATCAGCAAAGTGCTGGACCCTCAAAACAGGAGTGGGGGGAGCAGGTTAAAGTTAGGGTCTCCCTCGTACTGCCTGTGCTCTCTGCCAGACTGCACCTCTCTCTCTCTCTCAGGCTGGAGGGTCTCCTAGTAGGCTCCCTCATGCTGGTGGAGGGCAGGGTCTCCAAGCAGTCTCTTCCTTTCAGCCATTACAAAGCTTCTAGAAGCTTCCAGCATGCTCTAAGTAAGTGTGTGTGCGCTATCCTGCATCACAGATGTTATGTGAAGCCCCTTCAAGTTTTTAAAGTAGATAAAATTAAATACAGGCTCCAACAAGGGGAGGCGCGAGTCCTGTTAATGACTTAGGTGTTCTTAGAGAACTGCAGGACATATTATTGGTAAGCAACTTTCACTTTCTTTGAGGACAAGCAGGGTGTAGCAGCCCTCATAGGTGGGGAATCCCTAACTACATGCTGCCCTTATCAAAACAAGAGGAAAATACAACCAGAAAAAATAAATACAGTGCTAATTTTGGTGGCTGCAAGCCATTTTTATTTTCTTTTAAGGGGCAACCTGGAATTAACAAGAAGTCCTAGAGGGGATGAAGCTGGATTCCAGATCTCAAACAGATTATCCAGGACAGATTGACTAAGCCCTATTGTTGTACAGGGAGTCTTTAAAACAGTAATGGATGTGAATGCATGGACTGAGTTCCATGTCACAGCTTTGTAAATCTCTTCCTTGGAAGCTGATTTCAGGTGGGCCATCAATGCTGCCATGGCTCTAACACTGTGAGTTTTGACATGCCCAAGCAAAATTAGACCTTCCTGGACATAACAGAAAGAGATATAGTAACCCAGTGAACGATGGAAAATAAAGATTAAATTGGTCCATCTAGTCTGCCCAGCAAGAAGTTGTTTTTTTTTTTTTTTAGGGTAGTAGCAACTACTGAGCAGAAATGCAAACTTTAGGTGTAATAGTAAAAGTTAACCCATTTCTTAAGGTCCATTCTCTAGCCAGCAGGGATCTTCTGTGTTGACTCGTGCCCTTTTGCGTTCCATTATCATTCTCGATTTTTACCACCTCTTCTGGGAGGGCATGCCATGCATCCACCACCCTTTCCAGGAAGAAATATTTCCTGACATTGTTCCTGAGTCTTTCCCCTTGGACTTTCAAATCGTGACCCCCCCCCCCCCCCCCCCCCCTTAGTTTTACAGTTTCCTTTTCATCTAGAAAGGCTAACTTGCCAATGGCAATTCCAGGCTTGTTAAGGGAAAAGAAACAAAAAAGCTGGGTGGATTTTCTAATGGAATTCAGTCTGCTCAAGGCAAAGTTCTTTTGCATTCCAAACTGTGCAAGACTTGTTCACCTCTGTGTTCATGTGGTCTGGAGAAAAATGTCAGGATGATCAACTGGTTAAAGTGAAAGTCAGACATTACTATAGACAGGAATACAGAATGTATGCACGAACTGCCTTATTATTAAAAACCTTAGTACAGAAACATGATGGCAGAGAAAGACCATATGGCCCATTCAGTCTGCCTATCCAAGGAGAGTAAGTCACTAGGGCCCAGAGCTCACTGACCGTGTGCTGAAGTGACCACCACCAAAACTATGACTTTCCAGGTCAGGTATTTCAGCTCAAAGGGAGCTTAATCAACTGGGTGAGCACCACCCTGAGGTCTCAAGGCACAGCCAGATGCCGATGGAAGGTTTAATATTTCTATTCCACCCTCTGTGGCTGGTGAACTTCAAAGCGGATTACAATGGGGTAAAATTACTACATTACAATATGAGGGGTAACATTCCACCCATGTTCATTGCTGCAAGGTACATTATAATGAGGTAGATCAGGTCAAAAGTTAAAGGGTAGATTAGGTCAAAGCTGGGAGGGGGGGGGGGAAATCAAGCTCAACATGAATCTCATAACTAAAGGCTGTACAGAGATGAGTTTACCTTCTACATGGTGCTGCAGGCACCAATTGCACTGAGATGAATTCTAAACAGTGAGTCTGCAGACCAGACTGAAAGATATAGAAGATATTCAAATGTTTTGCTGTGGACAGGGGCAAGAGGAGCGGGTCTAGAGACTTTCCCTCACACCAGAAGCAGACCACCTCCATTTAGAGCCATATGATTTCCTTGTGGAATCTTTTCTAGAGGCCAAAAGAATTCAAGCACATCCGCAGATAATCACATTCGGTGTTAGCCTTTCAACATCCATGTGTGAACTAGGGACCGGATCTTGAAATGACATAGTATTCCCAGATGCTGAGTGATGAGAGCTGGAGAATTCCCCAACTGGATTGGTCCCCTGATAGAAAACTCCTAGAGGAGGGGAAATCAAGTCTGCCTGAGCCAAAATGGAGGCTATGAGGATCATGCTCCCCTGGTCTTTTCTGAGCTTCAGCAAGATTTTTGCCACTAGAGGAATTGGAGGGTAAGTGTACAGAAAACCTCAATCTAGGGAGAAGGCATCTGAGGCTAGTTTGCATCGGGTCCCTCTTCTGGAGCAGAAATTCAGCAGCTCTCTGTTCGGAGGAGATGCAAATTGACTCACCACGGTGTTCCCCACTTGCAGAATATCCAATTTGCCACACCTCTGTCGAGGCATTATTTGTAAGATTCTAGGATGAGACTCAATTTGACCTAGGACATTCTCCTTGCTTGCCAGGTATGTGGCCCTTAGGACAATCCCTTGAGAGTTAGCCCAGGCTTATATGTGGAAAGCTTCCAGACATAGAAGGTATAATCCTGTACTTACCTGCTTGCTCATTTAAACATTGTCAGCTGTTTGTCTGAATGAGGACAATTCTGTTGGTCCAGCAATCTCTGGAAGCCTTTAGAGCACATTATACTGCCCTTAGTTCTAGGAAACTTATCTGATGAAACTTTATTAGAGCAGACCAACAGCCCTGGGTGTACAGCCCCTTCTACATGAACTCCCCAGCCCAGGTTACATATATCCATGAATACAACAATTTGGGTTGAAAGAATTTGGAAGGAGATTCCTTTAGCTAGATCTGCTGGGTGGCTCGAATGCTGTCCAGACAATCTTGAGTGATTTGAACCCTGATGCCATAAGGCCTAACATGCTAAACATGTTCCATGCTGATGTCTGCTGTCTTTTATTTATTTCATTGCAGACATCAACGTGATGGATCCTTTCCTGTGGAAGAAAGGATTTTGCCCGAGTTGTATATAGCAGAGTTCTTACAATTCAAATTGAGATGAAAAAAGGGATTTGGGATAACTTATGATGAACCATAGCAACTCCAGCATCCAGATGATTTTGCTCATTGATTCTATGACATCCCCTTGAGATGTGCTCTTGACCAGCTAACCATCCAAGTAGGGAAATATATGCACCCCTAATTATGTAGATGTACAGCCATAACCGCAAGACATTTTATGAAAACACGTACTGCTGATACTAGGTTGAACAGCAGCAGTGGGGATTCCCCACTACCCATCAGAGAAATTTTTAGGTCACAGGAATTTCTCAATCTGCAAATAACCATCTTTTAAACTGAGGGAGCACAGTCGTCATCTTTTTTAATGACAGGAATCAAGGTACCCAGAAAAACATATTGAACTTTTCCTTTACTAGGAATCTGTTCAAAGCCCTCAGGTCTAGGATAGGACAGAGTCCCCATGTTTATTCCAAGTACTTAGAATAAAATACGCGGCCTCTTTCTCCTGGTGGGATGGGTTCAACTGCATTGGCCTTTAAGAGGGAGATTTCTTTTTGCAGTAGTTCCTAATGTTGAGAAGCAAACCAAGAGCTTTTCAGAGAGAAGGGGAGGGGACAATTTGGCTGGGATTACAAATTATGTAATCTGTATCCTTTTTTGAGAAACTGTATCTGTGGTTATCCTGGGTCAATGGTTTACATAAAACCTCAGCTTTTCCCCCCCCGACAGGAAGGCTCTCAGGCACAGATACTAGGATCGTGGCTATACACTTCTGGATGCAGTTAAAACTACATCCCAGGTCAAAATCACTTTCAAGGATACAGGCTGTGGCTTTAGCATCCTCTGCTGTCTGGGATGATAGCGAATTTTTTTCTATTGACAGGGACAAGCGGAGAGAGGATAACGCCTCCTCGACATCCTACTCCAAAGCTTCCTAGATGTAGTGGGTCCGAGTGGCAGTAGGCAGAGTCTGAAGTGTAGCACAATGGTTTTGAGCCTTGAGAAATTCTGTCCATTGCATGGTACAACTACAAGTCTCTTGGACATATTTTCTGAAGTCTAATGCCCACAGGCATGCATATCTGTGGATAGAAATACCTACTGCAAAGACTCTGGAAGATATTTAAAAAACATTGTAGACTGAGCAAACCATGTGTTTTCAAACTCATTTCCCTTGTCCACAAGTGACTCTAGGGAACCACATGCCTCCTGAGGGAAATGCGCTTATGCCCTTTCATCTCTTTCAGTAAGTTTCACATACACTGATCCATGAAGAGTTGATAGAATGCTATGTGGGCACAGAGCATAGCACGCTGATATACCTTTCTTCCAGAAAGGTCAAGGAAAGAAGATTTGTTCCCCACGGACACCAATGAGCAGGTTCTAGACCTCTCAGCCTTTTGAGAGTGGATTAGACTACAACTGACTGATGAGACAGCTGCCTGCTTCTCAAATCCGGGAGCCTTCTGGATACTATGGATTGTGTTTGTCTTCTTATTCACTGGTGAGGCAGAGAGGGATGTCTCCATGTTCTCATGTATGTCTCCTGCAGAATCTCATTGATGGGCACTGCCATAATTTTCTTCGAGGGTCCTCAAATTGGAGAATGTCAAGCATTTTTGCCCTGGACTCTCCTCCTTCCATAAATCAAAGGGAATGTTTGTTCCATTCATAAGAACATAACATATGCCATAATGAGTCCAGGAAACTCAGTATCCTGTCTCCACCAATGGCCAATCCAAGTAACAAGTACCTGGCCAGTACCCAAACATTAAATAGATCCCATGCTACTAATGCCGGCAACAAGCAGTGGCTGTTTCCTATTGATTAATAGTTTATGGACTTCTCCTCCAGGAATTTACCCAAATCTATTTTAAACCCAGCTACACTAGTTGCCTTAACCATATCCTCTGGCAATGAATTCCAGAGCTCAATTGTGCATTGAATGAAAAATAATATTCTCTAATTAGTTTTAAATGTGCTACTTGCTAACTTCATGGAGTGTCCCCTAGTCCTTGTTTTATTCAAACGAGTAAAGAACTATTTCACATAAACCCGTTCAAGTCCTTTCATGATTTTGGAGACCTCTAATCATATCCCCTCTTCAGCCGTCTCTTCTCCAAGCTGAACAGCCCTATCCCCGTTAGCCTTTCCTCATAGAGGAGCCATTTTCATGCCCTTTATCATTTTGGTCGCCCTTCTCTGTACTTTCTCCAGTGCAACTATATTTGTTTTGAGATACGGTGATCAGAATTGCACACAGTATTCAAGAAGTGGTCTAACCATTGAGTGATATAGAGGCACTATGATATCCTCTGTTTATTTACCATTCCCTTCCAAATAATTCCTAACATTCTGTTTACTTTTTTGACTGCCACAGCACACTGAGCCGAAAATGTCAATATAATATTAACTGACACCCGGATCTTTTTCCTGGGTGGTAACTCCTAAAATGGAACCTAACATTATGTAGTTATAGCATGAGTTATTTTTCCCTATATGCATCACTTTGCACTTGTCCAAATATTTCAATTTCATCTGCCATAGGGACACAATCTTCCAGTCTCGCAATGTTCTCCTGCAATTTTATCACAATTCGCTTGTGATTTAACTACTCTGAATAATTTTTTGTCATCTGCAAATTTGATCACCTCACTCGTTGTACCTCTTTCCTGATCATTTATAAATATATTAAAAAGAACCGGTCCAAGTACAGATCCCTGAGGCACTCCACTTTTTACCTTTTTCTGCCGTGACAACAGACCATTTAAACCTACTCTCCATTTCCTTTCTTTTAACCAGTTTGTAATGCACAAAAGGACATCACCTATCCCATGACTTTTTAATTTTCTTAGAAGCCTCTCATGAGAGACTTTGTCAAACGCCTTCTGAAAATCTAAATACACCACATCTACCAGTTCACCTTTATCCATTTGCTTATTTGCTCCCTCAAAAAAAAACAAAAAACTTTATATATATATATATATATATATATATATATAAAATATATAAATAATTTGAGAGGCAAGACTTGCCCTTGGGTAAATCCATGCTTGCTGTGTCCCAGTAAATCATATCTATCTATATGTTCTGGATTTTATTCCTTATAATAGTTTCCTCGATTTTTCCTGGCACTAAAGTCAGGCTCACCGGTCTAGTTTCCCGGATCACCTCTGGAGCCTTTTTTTTTTTTTTTATATCGGGGTTACATTGGCTACCTTCCAGTGTTCAGGTACAATGGATGATTTTAATGATAGGTTACAAATTACTTGTAATAGGTCTGAAATTTCATTTTGAGTGCTTTTAGAACCCTGGGATGTATATCATCCGGTCTAGGTGATTTGCTACACTTCAGTTTGTCAATCTGGCCTACATCATCTTTTCAGGTTCCACTGTGATTTGACTCAGTTCATCTGAATCATTACCCTCGAAAACAGTCTTCCAAATCGGGTATCTCCCCAACATCCTCCTCAGTAAACAATGAAGCAAAGAATTCATTTAATCTTTCCACGATGGCCTTATCTTACCTAAGTGCTTCTTTAACCCCTCGATCATCTAACGGTCTAACCAACTCCCTCACAGGCTTCCTGCCTCAGATATATTTTTAAAAGTTTTTATTATGAGTTTTTGCATCTACGGCCAACTTCTTTTCAAATTCTCTTTTAGCCTGTCTTATCAATGTTTTACATTTAACTTGCCAATGCTTATGCTTTTTGCTATTTTCTTCTGATGGATCCTTCTTCCAATATTTGAAGGAAGATCTTTTGGCTAAAATAGCCTCTTCTCCTCACCTTTTAATCATACCAGCAATCATTTGGCCTTCCTTCCACCTTTCGTAATGTATGGAAGACATCTGGTCTGTGTTTCTAAGATAGTGTTTTTTAACAATGTCCATGCTTGTTCTACACTCTTAAACTTTGCAGCTGCACCTTTCAGTTTTTTCTAACTATTTTTCTCATTTTATCAAAGTTTCCCTTTTGAAAATTTAGTGCTAAGAGCCGTGGATTTACTTATTGTCCCCCTTCTAGTCAATTCAAATTTGACCATGTTATGATTACTATTGCCAAGCGGCTCCACCACTGTTACCTCTCTCACCAAATCCTACGTTCCTTTAAGAATAAGATCTAAAGTAGCTCTCTCTCTCTCATCGGTTCCTGAACCAATTGCTCCATAAAACTGTCATTTATTCCATCCAGGAACTTTATTTTTCTAGCGTGTCCTGATATTACATTTATCCAGTCAATATTGGGGAAATTGAAATCTCCCATTATTACTGCATTACCAATCTGGTTAGCTTCCCTAATTTCTCTTAGCATTTCATCATGCGCCTTATTTTGGCCCGGTGGACGGTAGTATACTCCTATCGCTTTAATCTTCCCAAACACACATGGGATTTCTATCCATAAAGATTCTATTGTGCATTTAGTCTCTTGCAGGATCTTTATCCTGTTGGACTCTATGCCAACCCAGACTTAAAGCGCCAACCCTCCACCACCAAATTGCTCCTCCTTATCATTGCGATATAATTTGTACTCTGGTATAGCACTGTCCCATTGGTTATCCTCCTTCCACCATGTCTCTGAGATGCCAATTAAGTCTATGTCATCATTCACTGTTATATATTCTAATTCTCCCATTTTACTTCTTAGACTTCGGACATTGACATACAGACATTTCAATGTGTACTTTTTGTTTGTATTAACAGCCTGCTTTTCAGTTGACGGATAATTTGGAATCTTTTAGCTCAGGTGAATTTTTACTTATAGGCACATTGGTTACTTTTGCTTTTTATTGGAACCTCTCTGTTGGGATGCCCTAACTCTCCTGCTTCATTAGTATACTTCAAAGATACCTCCCTCCGAACCATGCACTGATGAATGACTATCTGCTTTCCCCTTTGTTCTAGTTTAAAAGCTGCTCTATCTCCTTTTTAGAAAATCAGCGAAAGTGGTCCTTCGAAGTAGAGGGATCAAAGGAGAGACCTGCTGAATCCTCCTGATTAGAGTAGTACTCAGATACATAGGTATATCCACAGAACTACTCAGACTCTGTACCAGAATCATGTTGATGGCTCAGTCTGAGTGTGCACCTGGTTAGAAGACAAAGCCTCAGTGATTGTATCCCTTGTCTGTTGATGCCTAGACCTTTATGAACATCTGCACCATGGGAAAGCTTCCTCCCACCTAATGCACTGGAAATTGACAGTAGTTTGGCAGTTCTTGATACTGATGCCTTTTCCAGGAACACTTGTTGATGGCATTGGTCCTCTTCTCTTTCAGGGGCCTTGGCCAAAAACCCAATGAGGCAAAATCAAACTAGATAATTTTACAAAAAACTTGACCAATACTACTCAATGCACTGATACCGATGCACTCGGCAGATAACAAAAATTAATAAAAACTGTTTCAGCTGTTCACCCTGGACTCTGACGACATAAGCGCTATTCAGTCTGAAGGGGGTGGGGGAGTGACAAGTTACATGAAAACACTGCAATGTGATTAGGAATCTTAGCTGCATGTAGATCTGCTGATTAATGTCCTGACTTAGGGCTGAATAGTTGTCAGTACCGACTGGTTTACAATGGTACTATCTTTTGCTGTTTGAAGACGATGTTGTATTCCAAAAAATTAAATTAAAAAAAAAAAAACAAAAAAACTAACTCAACTGAAAAATAACATACCTAGTGAACACAAAGATGCTGAAAAAAGGTGAACTGAGGCCCTGTGATGAAAACAGACGAACAAGAAAACATTTAAGAACAGGGATGAAAAATGCAACCATTAGGCTCCACAGAAACGCTAGAGCTGACGGGAGTCCCGTTTGATGTCTGTGACATGGGACACCATGCACATGCTCAGTTGAGCATGCTAAAATCTTTATAGTAATCTTTACCAGCTGGGCTCTGTCTGATGAATTTACCCAGCTATGAGAACTACAGTACTACATCCTGCTTATCCTTTCAGAACAGTATATACAAGGAAGCAGGCCAATGAACTCTCTTATAAACCTCCTATCCTGTTTTGTAGACTGCTTCTCAGTTCTAATCCTTAGTACCCATAAATATTGCAGCAAATAGAAAAGCACTGCACTTGTCTTCTGTGTTACATATATCCATAAAAGGGTTTGACTATTAAGAGGTATACATGCCTTGTAAGCAATTTCTCTGTCCATGACCTGGAGCTATCTAGCAGTGTATGGCCACCTAGGTGACTGAAAAATTTTACAATCTGTGGCAGTGTTAAATTATACGAAGGATCATAAACTAACTTGGATTTTCCATAATCTCCATTATCACCCTAAAACTTCACTAACTCCAACTATAGCTAAGAATAGCTTCAGATGACTCTTAAAGCAAAGTCTACAGCTTCAGGTGATCTATCTTAGAACAAAACTTTACCATTAAAAAGTGCATAGCATACCCATGTGATAGATACTGGAATGAAGTTTGGTGGCCTGATGAAGCAACCTATTCAGATGTTGAAGAAAGGAAAAGTAATGGAAGCTCTTTGAGTGCCCCTCCTACACCACATACTATTGAATTATCAAATGATTAGTTGAGCAGAAAATGTTTATTTCTCCATCATCAGTAGTGCTACAATGATGGCTGGCTGGCAGTGGGTGAGGGGAGAAAAGGAAAATAATGAATCAAAAATGACTTCAGACTACTGCGGGAGAAAATTCAGGAGCCATTTCATAAGTGGATGGTCCAAATTAGTCTCAATGAAGGACGGAGCACGTCATCACCAAGGAACAAATGGTCTTTACTAAAACAAAGAATAGATAATATAGAGGATATTGGAAAAAAAAATATAACTTACGATATGCTCACCACTGAGATCCTGAACAACTTTTATCTGTTCAAAGTCAAAAGGTCCCTTGAAGCCATGTGCAGCTTTAAATTTCACTGGTCTTGTGTATGGCATTCCTTCATCATCACTAGAAGATGGATCATCTTGATCGGTATGAAAGACTAAGTCAAGTACAGAAAGAAAAAATAGTTCATGGGATATAAACAACTAGCATCACCATCATTAACATTTTCTACATTAACAGACTTGAGAGTTTCATCATTGTGGTAAACTAGTAAGATGGTGAGACGGACAGTGAAATGCTAAGAGAAATTAGGGAAGCTAACCAAATTGGTAGTGCAGTAATAATGGGAGATTTCAATTACCCCAATACTGACTGGGTAAATGTAACATCAGGACATGCTAGAGAGATAAAGTTCCTGGATGGAATAAATGACAGTTTTATGGAGCAATTGGTTCAGGAACCGACAAGAGAGGGAGCAATATTAGATCTAATTCTTAGTGGAGCATAGGATTTGGTGAAAAAGGTAACGGTGGCAATAGTGATCATAATATGATCAAATTTGAATTAATGACAGGAAGGGGAACAGTATGTAAATCTACGGCTCTAGCGCTAAACTTTCAAAAGGGAAATTTTGATAAAATGAGAAAAATAGAAAAAAATTGAAAGGAGCAGTTACAAAGGTAAAAAGTGTGAAAAAGGCATGGACATTGTTAAAAAATACCATCCTAGAAGCACAGTCCAGATGTATTCTACACATTAAGAAAGGTGGAAAGAAGGCAAAACGATTACCGGCATGGTTAAAAGATGAGGTGAACGAGGCTATTTTAGCCAAAAACTTTTTATTGAAAAATTGGAGAAGGATCCAAAAGAAGAAAATAGGATAAAGCATAAGCGCTGGCAAATTAAATGTAAGACATTGATAAGACAGGATAAGAGAGAATTTTAAAAGAAGTTGGCCATAGAGGCAAAAACTCACAGTAAAAACTTTAAAATATATCTGAAGCAGAAAGCCTGCGAGGAAGTCAGTTGGACTGTTAAGATGATCGAGGGGTTAAAGGGGCACTTAGAGAAGATAAGGCCATTGCAGAAAGACTAAATGATTTCTTTGCTTTGGTGTTTACTGAAGAGGTTGTTGAGGAGATAACCTTCTCCAGAACGGGTTTCATGGGTAATGATTCAGATGAACTGAACCAAATCATGGTGAACCTAGAAGATATGGTAGGCCTGATTGACAAACTGAAGAGTAGTAAATCACCTGGACCAGATGATATACACCCCAGGGTTCTGAAGGAGCTAAAAAATGAAATTTCAGATCTATTAGTAAAAATTTGTAACCTATCAAAATCATCCATTGTACCTGAAGAATGGAGGGCGGCTAATGTAATCCCAATATTTAAAAAGGGCTCAAGGGGCAATCCAGGAAACTACAGACCAGTTAGCCTGACTTCAGTGCCAGAAAAAATAGTGGAAAGTGTTCTAAAGATCAAAATCACAGAACATATAGAAAGACATGGTTTAATGGAACAAAGTCAACATGGCTTTACCCAAAGCAAGTCTTGCCTCACAAATCTGCTTCACTTTTTGGAAGGGGTTAACAAACATGTAGATAAAGGTGAACTGGTGGATGTAGTGTATTTGGATTTTCAGAAGGCATTTGACAAAGTTCCTCATGAGAGGCTTCTAAAAAAAAAAAGTAAAAAGTCATGGAGAGGCAGCGATGTCCTTTCGTGGATTACAAACTGGTTAAAAGACAGGAACCAGAGAGTAGGATTAAAATGGACAATTTTCTCAGTGGAGAAGGGTAAATAGTGGAGTGCCTCAAGGCTCTGTACTAAGACCCATGCTTTCCAATATATTTATAAATGATCTGGAAAGGAATACGATGAGTGAAGTGCAAAGTGATGCATATAGGGAAAAAACAAACCATTCTGTAGTTATACGATGTTAGGTTCCATATTAGGAGCTACTGCTCAGGAAAGAGATCTAGGCATCATAGGAGATAATACTTTGAAATCATCGGCTCAGTGTGCTGCAGCAGTCAAAAAAGCAAACAATGCGATATTTATCGCGAATGCCGGTATAGAAAAACTTAAAATAAATAAAATAAATGTTAGGAATTATTAGGAAGGGAATGGTCAATAAAACGGAGGATGTCATAATGCCTCTGTATCGCTCCATGATGAGACAGCACCTTGAACACTGTGTACAATTCTGGTCGCCACATCTCAAGAAAGATATAGTTCCGATAGAAAAAGTACAGAGAAGGGTGACCAAAATGATAAAGGGGATGGAACAGCTCCCCTATGAGGAAAGACTAAAGAGGTTAGGGCTGTTCAGCTTAGAGAAGAGACAGCTGAGGGGAGATATGATAGAGGTGTTTAAAATCATGAGGCCCATTCAATATAAAAATTGTGAATCGGTTTTTTACTCTTTCGGATAATAGAAGGACTAGGGGGCACTCCATGAAGTTAGCATGTAGCACATTTAAAACTAATTGAAGAAATTCTTTCACTCAACGCACAATTAAACTCTGGAATTTGTTGCCAGGGGATATGGTTAGTGCAGTTAGTGTAGCTGGGTTTAAAAAAGGTTTGGATATGTTCTTGGAGGAGAAGTCCATTACCTGCTATTAATCAAGTTGATTTAGAAAATAGCGACTGCTATTTCTAGCATCAGTATTATGGGATATACTTAGTGTTTGGGTATTTGCCAGGTACTTGTAGCCTGGATTGGCCACTGTTGGAAACAGGATGCTGGGCTTGATTGACTCTTGGTCTGACCCAGTATGGCAATTTCTTATGTTCTTAGGGATGTTTAGTACTCATAACCATGGACACAGGATTCAAGAAGATAATTCTGAAACAACCTGCAGACAATGTACTTAAGTCCACGTTGAAAATTTGTGGTTCATCAATTCTGTGCTAGTACATATGTATAGATTTTACGTGCATTGTTGAAAGTATGCACGTAAATTCCTTCCTCACTCCATCCCCCATAATGCCTCTTGCGAGTGCAAATAAAAGAACATTAAAAATTAGGTTGTGTGTATGTTGTTACCCGCACAATGTCTTAATGAGTTTTCAAAAGGTGATTTACACACATAAAATCAGGCCCAAAAAGCTTTTAAAAAGGTTTAAACAAATACAGATTAAGCAGATGACAGCTGATCTGAGATTCACAAGTTCTGCCATTAACTTGCTCCACCAGAATTCAGTGGGTACCAAGTAATGATGGATTTTGGTATAACCAATTTCTTTGAATTCACTATTCAGCATTTTAACTTACCTTCATCCCTAACACTTTTAACTTTATTAACAGCACGTTCACCATACTCTTCGGCAAGGTGTTTTGCTCTCTTCACCGATTTCCCGAAAAATTTTTTGAGCTGAGTCCTAAGGACACAGAAAAGGTGGTCTTTTATGTTCTACAGCATATGAAATGATAAATTGAGGATATTTAGGTTTGACTGACTATGATTCAATTTACTCCTGAAGTAGAAAACAGAACTTTTATATTTTTTCTTTTCCCATTTTTATCCCTCCATCTTTAACCTTGCCCCCCCCAGACACCATTCCTGAGCAGCTCAGAGTTTGTACCTGTTCAAGATCCACAAGGAAGCTTCCTCTGTGCTGCACCCTTAGCAGGCGCTGCCTTCACAACAGCAGCCTTCTTCCCACCCTACCTGGGCCTGAGTTACCAGACAGGCAATTCAAACCCAGATTCCTTGTGCCAGAGCGCACAGGACTGGCCCTGAAGCAGAATATATTTAAAGTTCAAACTATTTCATTTGTATATGGAAACATACACTGATAATAAACCCATGTAATCTGCCCATTTCTTTCCTGTTTACATGTCAGATTTTCGTGAACTTTGTCTTTACCTTATTTCCCTGCAACTTAGGATCTCCTGCGCCTAACACATACTTTCTTAAATTCACAGGAGGAACAGACTCAGCTGACTGGCTACACGCAGGAATAGATGGCATGTGAACAGCAAGGTCCGGCTCTTCCACTCCTACCATATTCCTGCTGCAGGAGGCAGGTTGGAGGACTCACTCAGGCTTAAGCTGAAGGCAACCAGGAAGTGAAACCAAGGTAAGCAGGCTAGTTACTTTCGGGCCGATACAGTGAAGTCTGTGGGAGAGTGGGCGAACGGCCACTCGCCGGTGCACACGATGCAGTATTTAAATTAGGTCCGGCAGTAGATCCGGGCAAGAGGAGGTGCTAGGGACACTAGCGCGTCCCTAGCGCCTCCTTTTTGACAGGAGCAGCGGCTGTCAACGGGTTTGACAGCAGACACTCAATTTTGCCGGCGTCGGTTCTCGAGGCCGCTGACAGCCATGGGCTCGGAAACTGGACGCCGGCAAAATTGAGCGTCCGGTTTTCGGCCCGAATTCAAATTTATTTTTTTTTTTTTAAACATTTTTTTTACTCTTCGGGACCTTCAACTTAATATCACTATGCTATTATGTTGGAGGGTGCACAAAAAAAGCAGTTTTTACCGCTTTTCTGTGCACTTTCCCGGTGCTGGAAGAAATTAGCGCCGACCCAAAGGTCGGCGCTAATTTCTGAAAGTAAAATGTGCGGCTTGGCTGCACATTTTACTTTCTGTATCCCGCGCACATACCTAATAGGGCCATCAACTAAATACCTCCCTGTTTCCCTCAGTCATTCTAGACACTCCCCCTTGTCCTCCTCTTCTTAAGAATCCTTGTACCCTTAGAAAGCTAATTTTTCCTCCCCTTTATCTTTCAGATCTCTCCTTTGAAAATCCCATTGACTTTTTTTTCTGCTTAAAGATGTATTGCCCTTACAATGGATCCTTTAAGTTTTGTCCACTGTTATCTAGGAACGTCCACCTTGCAGGTAACCTCCCTATCAGGCCCATTCAATATAAAGTGCAGGGGAGCCGGTGCTCCGTGTTGAGCACCCACTCTCCCGACGCACGCCCAGGCACCTCTCCTAATCTAAATAAATTAGGGCCCGCGCTAATAAGGAGGTGCTAGGGACAATAGCAGCAGGTCCGACAACCGACGCTTAATTTTACAGGTGTTGGTCGTCGAACGCTGACAGCCATGGATTCGGAAAACGGACGCCGGCAAAATTGAGCGTCCATTTTCAAACCCACAGACAGATTTTCTTTTTTTTTTGGGACCTCAGACTTAATATTGCTATGATATTAAGTCGGAGGGTGTACAGAAAAGCAGTTTTTTCTGCTTTTCTATACACTTTTCCGGTGCTGTCTATGATTAATGCCTGCCTCTGGGCAGGCAATTTCTGAGAGTAAAATGTGCATGTGATGAGTGCTATTAGTTTTTGCGAGTTTGGGTAATAGAAGTGCGGCCAAAAGGGTGCTAAACGGGTACTGAATCGGCCTGTTGGTAATGCAAGGCATCCAAATAGCACTTTAAAATACTTTATAACTGTAAGTTCAGTAATGTAAATATATGCAGCTTTCTATGTTCAGTAGCATTTTAGAAGAAGTAAAGGGTGTCATTCTCAAAAAACAATACCTAACAAGTAAGGGTGTACAAAATGGCTTTGTATGTTTTTTTGTTTTTTTTTTTTAAATATAACGAAGGTCTCCTACGTTTTTTGTTTTAATCTTCCACCATCAGAATCCGTTTGATGTGGCTGAAGTTTGTCCTCATCATCTGACTGTGCAGCATCATTACTATAAAAAAAAACAAACAAACAAACCACAAACATCAAGGTTATGATTCTATGTAAAACGCTTTGACAGATTTCAAAAGTGTGTTATGCACATGCATAATTCTATTAAACAAAATTAACTGTCTGCATCACTAGAGGCATCAATAACAACAAAAGCATCTTCAAAGCGTGTGTCAGTCTTTATGAAATCTCAGCAAATGAGGTATTTTGAGCTTCAGTCCTCATAACTGCTGGAATTCCAAATCCGCACTTCTGTTGGATTAGCTGCAGGCTTGGCTATCCTTACCAAAAGGGGTAGACATAGGGGTCAATCCATTTGGCAGGAAGGATTGTAGAAAGGACAGTCATACAACAGAAGATGCTGGTAGGATAAATAGGTGCTCCCGCCCCTCTCAAAAAAAAGAATCTGTAATAGTGACAGACTGTGGCGAGAAAGTTCTGAAAAACTGTCACTCATACTCGTTACATATTTAATAAGAGTAAGAGGGTTTCCAGAATGAATTTCTCCCCTAAAAGGAGAAAAAAAAAAGCCTTGAATATCAATATCATGCTTGTATGGATCAGTTAACAAGAATTAAACAAGGAATGAGATGAATTAATTGAGATTTGAAAAACGCCATAAAAGAAAAGAACTGAACTCTTAAAAGATAAATCAGGGAATAACAGGACCAAAAACAGCAGTGATATAATCACACTGTGCTTCCTAGAAGGCAGGGGGAACCTGCACAAAGCAGCAGGTGCAGCCCTAAAGACAGAGAGGGAGAGTGCATGTCGGGTTCCATGTGGGACTCTGTATGCGCATCTGCCCAAACTGGATCAATTGCTACTGGGTGGAACATTTTGGTTTTTATTTGCTGTCATTTACTATGTTACTAAGAAAGAGAACTGAGAAAGTCATCTAGTCCATATCACTGCTTCTATCCAGGATCTTCTGTAACTGTACCATATCCACTGTATTATCCCAGAAAAACAAACAAGTCTGTTGACCCCAGGGTCCCAGCAGAAACTTCCCACATTTATTTTAAGTAGGAATTAGTAGGAGTAGTCTACTGATGTCAGCAATAGGCTGAGAAGTAGGGAAACTAGGATTCTGTATAAGTCCCTGTCCCAAAGATCTAACAATCTAAGGGGAGTACCTGAGGTACTCCTGGGGGAATTCTGCGCAAAAACAATTTTTAAATTCTGCAAACTTTATATTGGTCAAAATAACACAATTTACATGACAGTAAATTACATTTTAAATTACTACAGAAAAAAGTTATTATTTAGAGATGCAGAATTTTAAATATTTTGAGCAGAATTTCCCTAGAAATTCACTGTAAGAAGGATGTTAAATCGTAGAAAACAATGGCAGTAAGAAGCAGGTTGATAAAATCACTGCATCTCCTATAAAGAGAGGATCAATGGGACATAGGAGTGAAGAAAAGTAAGCATCAAGAAATACTTGAAACCCCCCAGAACGGTGCTCTTGCAATTATAAAGTTATCTTCTGGTTTCCATTTGAGCCTTCTTTTATCTGTAATTGGTCCTTTGAAATTTGTTTTAACTTGAGTGATGTGTTATTTCAGGTAATTGGTTCAACCCCCCAAATTATCCTCTGGAAATTCCCCTTGATGTATCTAATGGAGTATGTATTTCCTTGTGTTTTTACAGTTGCCTCTGTAGCCATGCCATCCTCTCTTTGGTCCTAACAATTGTTCAATTGATTTTGTTTCTGCAGACATTTCTCAAGAATGCAATGCCCGATGCAGCCTTTGTGAAACACGGTCCGTGTTGGGGGACTGACATTTCAATAAAGATTTGGCATTTTGGAATTATTGAACTCTTCCTGTTTAAATATTTTTTTCTGGTTTGTTTTACATGGAACTTTGCAATCGATTTTGCAACACACCTGTTAGATTATGAAACTTTAGATGTAACAATTCTGCATGGAGGTATCTGCAAGGAGTGGCAGTTACTACCCTTAACAGAAGGCATGGGAGTAACATGCGAAGAGTGTCAGCAGCAGTTTGAGCATTTGAATATGAAGATAATTCACTCTTATAAAGCAAGGGAAGGCTATAAAAACATTTCTAAAAATTTCCAGCTAGCAATTTCAATTGTCAGAAACATTGTTAAAAAATGGAAGCTACATGGAACTGTTTAAGTCAAGGGAAGATCTGGAAAACCAGATATTACTGTCCAAAAACTGATCTGAAAAACAGAATGCACAGATCTCTGCAAATGACCTTCTGAAAAGCTTAGCTGACACTGGAGCCATAGGTTTATAGTACAGTGTTGCTTACACAACAATATTTGAGAGAGTTATCAGATAGAAACCTTTTCTACAACCTCATCACAGAAATCACTGTCTTAAGCAGTGTTTCCAACCTATTCATGTCCAAGACACCTACATTAACAAAATTATGTGGCACTCCAACCTCCATGTAGCAGACAATACGGACATGGAGAGGACTCATACAGCCAAAAGAAGAGCTGGGAAAGCACTGAAAACCCCACCAGTCTCTCATACAAATTTTAAAACAAAGGAAGAGATAGGTTCAAGTGTGTCTTCACCCCATCACAATGCATCAGTTCCCTCTATATATGTGCAGGAGAAGAAAGAAGCCGGTGTGGTGTGCACAGATGGCTAAGTTAGTTACCTTTGCTGATTCATATGGCTGCCAGAGCTGCTGTTCCCAATACTCAAAGTGAATCACATGCAGTGCTCAGTGTACACTTTCCCTGTTCATTCAGCCTAGGGATAAGATATAGGCTGAAAGGACTCAAAGACAAGGAAGATGAGGTGGCACTGTGTGCAAAGTGTGCTGCACAAAGCAGGTCCCAGGTATCCATGCCTTGCATGCTCCCCATTAATTACATACTCCAGGTCTCATGCTACAGCTAGAAAGAGGAGGCATGCATGACTTATTAAGCACAGTTGCTTACCTGTAACAGGTGTTCTCCTAGGACTGCAGGATGTTAGTCTTCACTTGTGGGTGACATCAGATGGAGCCCAGCACGGGAAACTGACTGGCAGACTGAGCATGGCCTGCTGCTATCCGTGTGTCCATGCAAGGTCCCCCTTCAGTCTCGCAATATAGCAAAAAATATGAGCAAGAATCGAAGGCGAACCCAACATCGTGGGGAGGCAGGCGGGATTCCTGAGGACTAACATTCCTGCTGTCCTAGGAGAACACCTGTTGCAGGTAAGCAACTGCGCTTTCTCCTAGGACAAGCAGGATGGTAGACCTCATATGTGGGTGATTACAGAGCTCCAGACTGCCCCTTGTGGTCAGAGGGACCCATAGTGGCCGAACAAGGTACCAATGGGCACAACAGAACTGTGGCACTGTGGGACTCAGGGACAGTTTGGCCCCACAGAGAGCACAATGAGAACAGTTGGAATAGATTGTGG
Organism: Rhinatrema bivittatum; assembly: GCF_901001135.1. Classification (NCBI taxonomy): domain Eukaryota; kingdom Metazoa; phylum Chordata; class Amphibia; order Gymnophiona; family Rhinatrematidae; genus Rhinatrema; species Rhinatrema bivittatum. The sequence continues at coordinate 243,109,049 of NC_042620.1, forward strand.
AGGACAGATTGGCCAAAAGCGCCGTCCTGGCGACTATCCCTATCAAGACAGTAGTGTGCTGCAAATGTGTAGAGAGAACTCCAGGTTGTTGCTCTGCAGATTTCGGCGACGGGGACCGCACACAGATGGGCCACTGACGTCACCATAGCCCGCACAGAGGGAGCTTTCACCCTGCTTGCTCATAGCAACTGCTAGCCAGTTGGAAACTGTCTGTTTCCCCACTGCTGCTCCCAGCCTGTTGGTGTCAAAAGACACAAAGAGCTGGGTGGACTATCTGTGGCTCGCTGTAAGGTCCAAGTAAAAAGCGAGCGCCCGCTTGCAATCCAGGATGTCAATGGCACGTTCACCCGGGTGGGAATGAGGCCATGAGAAGAATGTGGGAAGGATAATTGACTGGTTGATGTGGAAAGCAGTCACCACCTTCGGCAGAAATTTTGGATGCGTGCGCAGCACCACACGATCATGGAAGACTTTTGTGTAGGGAGCGTATGTAACCAAAGCCTGGATCTCACTGACCCTGCAGGCGGAAGCGATCACCACCAGGAACATAACTTTTCAGGTGAGGAACTTCAGGTCACAGGAATTAGGAGGCTCGAATGGATGCAGCATGAGCCTCGCCAGGACAAAGTTGAGATCCCATGAGGTTGCCGGCAGGCGAAATGGGGGCTTCAGCTGAACCAGGCCCCACATAAAAAGCCTGATCAGTGGCTGGAATGAGATGGGCACACCAGCGACCCCCTGGTGGTAAGCGCCGAGGGCACTGAGGTGTACTTGGACCGAGCTGGTCTGGCGGCCAGATTCGGATAGGTGCCACAGATAATCCAGCAGGCGGGGGAGCAGGCAGGAGAAAGGGTCCATTCCATGGCCCCTGCACCAGGCAGAGAAATGCTTCCACTTTAAGCTGTAAGATTTTGAGTGGAAGGTTTCTGGGATTCAATCAAGACCCTAGAGACCCCGTCCAAGAGCTGCAGGGGCTGGAGGATCATGCGCTCAATATCCACGCCGTGAGGGCCAGGGCCCAGAGGTTCGAGTGGAACAGGGTGCCCTGGTTCTGTGATCGGAGGTCGGGAGCTGTCCCCAGCGGAACCGGTGCGCTCATGGACAGGTCCTGGAGCAGAGGAAACCACAACTGCCTTGGCCAGGAGGGTGCCACAAGATCATTGTCCCCTCATCTTCTCACAGCTTCATCAGAGTCTTTGAGAGAAGCGGAATGGGGGGGGGGGGGGTACGCGTACATGAGACCTTGTCTCCAGTGAAGGGAGAACGTGTCGCAGGCCAGATGGTCCTTCCCCAGAATCAGGGAGCAGAACATGCTCACCTTGTGATTCTGGGGAGAGGCAAACAGGTCCATGTACGGCATTGCCCCAGCGACGGAATAGGCTGGCTGCTACTGCTGGGTTCAGGGACCACTCGTGTGGCTGGAAGGACCGGCTGAAGCAGTCCGCCAATGTGTTTAGGTGGCCTGGCAGGTATGTGGCCTGCAGATACATTTTTCTTGGAGAGTGCCAAATCCCAAACCTGTAACGCCAGCTGGCAGAGGGGGAAGGAACTCGTGCCTCCCTACTTGTTGATGTACATCGCCACCAGGTTGTCTGATCTGATGACGACAACCTTGCAAGACAGCCTGACCTGGAAGGCCCACAGGGAGTACCGGATCGCCCGCAACTCCAGAAAGTTTATCTGGTAACGGGGACTCAGTCACAGTCTAAAGGCCCTCCCCTCCCTGAGGCGATGCGTCGGTGGTGAGGTTCACCTGGGGTGGAGTGGGCTGGAATGGGAGTCCTATTTCCACATTGGACAGGGCTTCCCACCAGGCTAGGGAAAGAGAGAGGGTCTGTGACCATCACTGGCACTTCCAGATCCTGGGATGCCTGCCGCCATTGACACCGCAAGGCCCACTGCAGGCCCCTCATGCAGAGGCGGGCCAAGGGGGGGTCATGTGGACTAAGGCCACCATATGGCCCAGCAGCCTGAGCAGCAGACAGGCTGGTACCATCGCTTTGTTGTGAATGAGAGTAGCCAGCAAAGAGAGAGGGTGACTGCTTGATCCCTGGGCAGAAAAGCTTTCGCTTGTGCCGTATCCAACCTGGCATCGATGAAGTCCAGCCATGGAGACGGGTTGAGATGAGACTTGGGGAAGTTGATAACAAACCCCAGAGTCTGTAAGGTGTTTACTGTCAAGGCTAGAGCTTTCATGGCCCCGGAGTGCGAATTGCTCTGGATTAGCCAATCATCCAGGTATGGAAAGATGTGGACCGAGCGACGCCTGAGGTAGGCAGCCACCACCGGCAAGCATTTCGTGAAGACGCGTGGGGCTGATGCCAGCCCAAAGGGTAGCACTTTGTATTGAAAATGTGCCGACCCCACCAGAAAGTGGAGGTACTTCCTGTATTGGGGACAACTGCAATATGGGTGTAAGCCTCCTTCAAGTGAGGGACCAGAGTCAGTCTCCTCTCCGGAGGAGCGGAATCAGCATGCCCAGAGAGATGATCTTGAATTTTTCTCTTACTAGAAAACGGTTTAACGCTCTGAGGTGGAGAATGGGGCACAAACCGCCATTCCTCTTCTGAATGAGGAAGTACATTGAGAAGAAGCCGTGCCCCCACTGTTCACGGGGAACCAGTTCTATAGTGCATGCCATTAGAAGGACAGAACGTTCCGATTGGAGGATGACTTAATGGGCGGACGAATCCCACAATGGACATGGGGGGAGTTGTCTCTGGGAGCCTGCTGAAGTTCAGGCATTAGCCCTGGCGGATAATGGAGAGGACCCAATGGTCCGAAGTGATCGCTTCCCAACTGTGGGCAAAGCAAAGGAGCCTGCCACCGACTTGGGGAAATCGGCCGCCATGGGAACCGGCGTTTGGCTCGTGCCCCCTAGTCACCAGTCAAAAACCAGCAGATGGGACCTGCTGGGGGGCTGGTTGGGCCCTCTGTACCAGCTATTGCTGGCCGTGGCCTCTGGGACTGGGCCAAGGTGGCTGAGTACGGGCAGCTGGAGGGAGGTATTTCCTTGGTTGGTAGAAGGGCTTGCAAGAGCCCAGCCTGGAAGACTTCCTGGCGATGGAAGGGCCTATCAGATGGGCTGCTGGAGAGTTGCTGAAGAGTATCATGCTGATCTTTCAGTTGCGCCATGACCTCTTTCACCTTGTCCCCACACAGGTTCTCTCCTGTGCAGGGGAGGTCCGCAAGCCTGTCCTGAACCTCCGGTCGGAGATCAGAGGTTCTGAGCCAAGCCAGCCATCTGGCGCCAACGCCCCCGGTGGCTAGGTGGGCTGCGGGTTCAAAGACGTCTTAGGTAGATCTGACTTCCAGCTACCTGCCTCAAGACCCAGCGTGGCAATGGCCATAAGGGACTCCTGCTTTTGCTGGGGAAGGCCCGTCACAAACTCTTGGACCTGCTTCCACAAGTTACGGTCGTATTGTGTCATGTACAGCTGGTAGGCCACAATACGGGCCATCAGCATAGCCCCCTGGAACATCTTTCTCCCAATCCCACTGAGCTCCCTGTGTTCGAACCCCAGAGGCACAGAAGCATGTGTCTAGGAGCTTCTGGGCTTGAGTTCAGACTCCACCACAGTGGACTGGTGGGGTAAGTGCTGCCGTTCAAAGCCCACAGCCTGTTGAACCAGAGAAGTTGCATCAGCTTTCCTGTTCACCAGGGCAACCGATACCGGGTGTTTCCACATGCGGAGGAGGAGCTCCTTAAAGATGTCGTGGACCGGCACTACCACTATCTCTTTTGGGGCAACGATGAACTGGAAGACCTCCAGCATCTTATAACTGGTATCCTTCTCCGACAGAAGGGGATGGCTTTGGCCATGGCCCTTACAAAGCTGGTGAATGACGCCGTTCCTCCAAAGGGGAAGGCTCTGGAAAGGGGGTCGTTGGAGAACTCGGATGATGCGTCCGAGGAGTCATAGGGGCCCTCCTCCTCACTAAAGTCCAGACGCCAAGGGCAGGGACTGAGAGGGGCACCAGGCCTAGGCCCCAAAGGCACGGAAGGCTGCGGGGTCACTGACGGCGTCGATGGGGTATTCCGGTCCCCGTGGCCTCACCCTCCTCCTCGGACCCGGGATCGCTCTTGTGGAGGGCATCAGTGGCCTCTTGGGCATCGTCTGCGTCGGTAGGGCGCCAAGAAGGATGTCCAGACGCTCCAGCAGAGGCGCAAGTATGGAAGGCGGAGGCTTGGGCACTGGTATGGGGGCCGGTGGCGCCAGCAGCTCGATGCTTGAGCACCGCCAATTGCACCCTGCGGTCCAACTCCTCCTGGAAGTCCTGTGTGGTAAGGACTGATGGAGGGGGATGAGGCATCGCCGGCACACCCTCAGAGGAATCATGAGTGGGCACGATACCCAGCACCGGTGCTGGTGGGGAACACCTTGGGCTACCGGGGGCACTGGAGGATGGGGCCTCCATTAGCCGGTGCTGCTTCGATGACGGCTCAGCAGCCGCCGATGTTGCTCTGGAACCGGAATCGTGTCTGGACAGTGACCGCTGTTGATGCTTCTTGGGTTTCTGGCGCTCAGCCCGGTCTTTCCTTGGCACCGAGGACGATGATGATCCCGAGGTTAAGGGGAGAGACCACAGAGGATTGATCTCCCTTCTCCCCGATCCTTAGGGGTACTGGAGAGCGGGACCGGCAGTGGAGGGACGGGGATGGTTCCCTGCGGTACTTCGGCGTGGAGAATACAGACGCCGAAGTGGAGGGTTTTGGAGAACCAAAAAGCTTCTCAATTTGTCCAGGTGAGCACGATGCCCTGTGAGGGTCATTTGACCTGCACAAACACCCTCAGACATCGTGCAAAGCTCCCAGGCAGAGGATACATATCTCATGCGGATCCGTGAGGGACATGGTCTGCGGGTACCATCGAAAACCCGATGACGCAATTGGAAAAAAAAAAAAAGAGGCCAGCACACGGTCGATATCCGATGGGGACCCAGAAGCAGGAGTCAGGAATGACTGCGAGTTGCAAAGGTAAAAGCCAAGGGTACCTACTGAAGGAACCGACCATGAAGGGGGACCCGACCCAGGAAAACCCCCCGAAAATACAGCAAAAAAAACCAACTTGGAGCTCCATAACCACGAGGCTAGTGCACCACGAAAAAGAAGAGACTGAAGGGGGACCTTGCGTGGACGGACAGATAACAGCAGGCTGGGCATGCTCAGTCAGCCAGTCAAAGTTTATAGAAACTTTGACAAACGTTTTCCGTGCCGAGCTCCATCCGATTATGCCACATGTGAGGACTACCATCCTGCTTGCCCTAGGAGAACACATGTTCTCAGAAAAGTATTCCTACAAGTTTAAGAGCCACCAGTGGTGTCTCTTGTTGTTGTGAGTGTTGAAAACAGAGCCCAAGCGTTGGTCTGGATCTGAGCATCAGCCAATGGTGACTTTTCCATGGCACACCTGATCAGGTCCGAGGGCACACTGGTTGGGGAAACACTGGTCTAAACTTGCAAAACAAAACCTTGATAAGCCTGAAACTTTTTGGAACAAAGTGCTCTGGACTGATGAAATGAAAATTGAACTATTTGGCCACAACTATACAAGATACTGTAACTTCTATTTCTTAAATATGTTTTTGATAATTGAAATTACTAGCTGGAAATGTTTTAGACATTTTCTTTTACAGCCTTCTGCTTTGTAAGAGTCAATATGGTATCTTTATTTTCAAATACTCAAACAGCTGCTTAGAGGAGCCCATAGTTGTTGACAGTAGACAGATCAATCAACCTGAAGGTTAGAAGGGTCTAAGTATTTGTTCTACCATGGAATTGTCTTCACCTGACTAACTGAAGGCCTAAATAAGTCAGTCTTTTGGGCCTTAAATTTTTTAAAAAATGAATCAACTGGAAGAGTTTCCAAACTTTTGCACATTCCATATTCACTTTTTCACTATTTTTAACCTGTTAAAATCAGCAAATAGTAATTTAGCATTAAAAATTGCATAAAGATTTCATATTCAGCTTTATACATTAACACATGAAGGTACAAATAAAAGATTCCAATATTAGAATATACATCAACATAAAGGAATCAAGCACTGTAAATATACAATTTAACAATTTAAGTATTTGTTTAATTTAAATTGATGTTCTACAATAAAAAAATGTGTATATTAATTAAAAATTTAAATCTTTATATCTATTTATAGTTGTTGATTCCTTCATGTTGATGTATATTCAGCTTTGTACTATACAGAAGCTGAGTCAGCTACTATTCACTTAGAAATTCATTGAAACACAATTTGACCAGTGGTGCCTAAACATTTGCACACATCTGTAAATTCTATACCACATTTTGAAGCATGCACAAATGAAGGTGTTCTAGCAGGGAGAAATGATCCTACTAATCTGTGTGAAAGATCGCAGACTGTTTGATTTGCGCAGGACCAGTAGACCCTGCAAGATGGTTATAGCAATGCCATGTGGATAAAAGGGAATCAGCAATCTCCCACACAGATTAAACAGGAACATTATCTGGACTGTTACTCTAGCAGCAATGTACACCAACTTTACATTAAAAAATATTAGTATTGTTTGGCAGTGTTTCTGAATTCCTAAAGTGCCTTATTAATTATCATAAAGTCTGCTATGAGTATTTGTATGCTTTAAAAGTTTGTATTTTGTGAAATTTTGAAAATAATCATATCTTGATTCAGACCATAATCTGTATTTTTCCTTTATGTATTTTTTTTTCCACCAAGTTAGGATTAGTTTGAAATATTTTTTGATGACTGTGGTTTGCTGTATTTCATATGGCTCATTGGTTGATGAAGGTAATCTGTTTCTGTTCACATGCCTAGCAATGCTTTTGTATGGCTCTACCCATAAACCATGCCAATTAAGGGGCACAGAAGCATAAATTCATATTACTGGACACAGAACTCATAAGCATCCAGCAGTCTGAAAATTACTTTATGCACTTGAATTGTGAAATTGGTCTTTCAAAATTCACTCAAAATTACTTAGACTATTCACTCAAAAGACTTAGGCATTAAATGTGTCGTATTTGAAAATTTGGTCCTAAATGTCTATTGTAGTTGCAGACCTTTGAGAGGGTGCAATTGTAGCGCTCACCTACACTATACAATAGCTATTAGCCCCTCGTTATCAAGATTACTAAAACAAAATTGCAAAGACAGCACATTTGCTAAACAGTTGGATAGCTAAAAAACATACTGCTTCTTACTTAGTGAACCCCTATTATTATTATAAAATTTAAAAAAATGAAACACTGGTAGATCAGGACAAAAAAACCCCAAAAACATACCACTTGAATATATATTGTAAGAGATAAACATCTGGAACCAAATTCTGGTCATACCTTATATATTCCTTAGTCCTTCTCATAATATGTAAAGTCAGGGGATTAATGCCTGTTGGCAGCTTTTCCTCTGCTAGGCTTAATGGTATTTCTTCACCTGTATCAAGGTTCTTTATCATTACACTTGCTAGAATCTCCTATAGTGAAGTACAACAATATATTGAGAGCTTTGTATTGATAAAGTTTTCAATTAAATGCCTATCACATGACATTTTTACAGATGACAAAAAACGACAAGAGCTTTTGTTTCATATAACCAGATGAGTCAGTCAGTGAACAAATTTGTGATTCACAACATCTCTGCATTATATAAGTTAAATTCACAGCTATATTATTTTCAGAACACTTTGCAAACATTTTAGCATTCCAAAGAAAGAGATCTATCTAGCAGTCAGATTTTTCTATGCTCATCTAGCTCTGATAAATCAATATTTTAGAGACAGACTGGAAAGTCTATGAGCAAACAGAGCATTCAAAGTCAGTCAAGTTCCTCATTCATGGAAGATCCAATTCAAATCCTTTGATAGTTTGGCTACTGTATGTATCATGTCTTTATTAATATATGCTGAAAATAAATTCAGCCAAACACATGCAATAATACAAATTAATAAAAAGAGGTGTAAAGACAAATGTCATGAATCTCACTTTACAATTTGTTATAACAAACATGGCATCAGAGCTAACAAAGTGCTGAACTTTATCTGATGTCTCTTGCCATGCAATGGACTTCAGGCATTTTCAAATAAAGCAATCACTTGCCAGTTCGCTAAAAGGTATTATGCATATATAAACTTCAATGTATCATAAACACTCCACAAGCAATCCCCAGCCAAAACAATCACCATGTGAAGGAGAAATATTACTTAGCTTTTTCATGAATTCACCACCCAACACCAACATTCAAACGAATTTCTAACATGCCCGACATAGGCCTATCTTTCAACAGGAAAGCCTGTCTTCCTTAGGGGGTCACATAATATTTTCATGTAACATAACCAACTCTGACAAGATCTCTCACAAAACGGCCACCACCGTTTTTATCAATGAATTGGTTATGTAAAGTGAGATTTATGACATTTACTTATGTAAGCATTTTATATACCATCATTCCAAAAGAAGATCACAATGATTTGCAAAAGCGACACTGATATTATAGATCACCGTAATATTTAAAACACTTATGTCTCTACACCTCTCTTTTTATTAATTTGGCATGTTTTTACTAGCCAGAACAAAGTCAAAACAGGTTCAATTTGGGTATTCAACATAAAAAAGATCAGCATGTCACAGAATCAATGAAAATGTACATTTGTTAATAAAATTTACAGCTGAGTCCTGTAAGGACAGAATGTATCCCAATGCCAATTCATGTTTCCAAATATTAAATGGGCGGGGGGGCGCGAGGGGACGATTACAGCTTTTTCATTCAAGGCCCAGATAATATGGAGCTATACAAAAGATTTTAATCAGTCCCCTAACAGTTACAACTATACTTTCCTGCACAAAGGATAATATGCAAAAGTTTTGATTCGCATGTAAATGCAACTGTTTTTCTGTCAAATAATAAATTATTATAACTGTCCTTAATTTGCTTGCCACACCATCAAAGACAGTACCATGCTAAAAAGCAGCATTGTAAAAACTGCAATAAAGCACTGTGCTGAAGTAAATAAACGTATGGCATAAATAATCCAACTTTCTCAAATAACTGAACAAATGAATGAACTAATCTAAAAACTGGCCTGTTAGTGCTAGCCAGCAGTTATACAAAGCATGCTGACAGCAAGAGGCAGCACTCAGAGCTGTGCATTCATTAAACAGCTTTTGTCAGCTGGTAACTTTATTGGATGGCATGCAAGATGAGCAAAGTGTTCATGAGCAACAAAAGGTAACATCTTCGCTTCGAAGGCTGGTGACTATGAAATACAAGTCATCCCCACTCTTGACCAAACTATTAGGCGATTGAATTACTACCTCATCTGTCAGCTCTCTTCCAGAATTAGATCGGGGTCTTTGAGGACCAAGAGTTTCAATTGTAACTGTAACTGTCTGTCCATCTGCTGTTTTTCCGTTTTCCTGCAAATGAATTTGGATTACATAAAATTACAATAGTTAAAATTGCTAATTGGCTGTATGAGTGTGTTTGTGTGGTGGAGTGGGGTGATGTGATGTGATGTCTTAGAGAAACACATTTTGCAACAAATTAAGCAGGAAGCATACTAACCTGAGCAGTAACTATTTTATCTCCACTAGTTGCACTAGCTAAGTCCAAAGAATGCTGTGAATCTTTGCTCAAACCCTCTGTGGCAGCATTTGGCGATAAGAGACCACCAGAAGTAAAACTGTCCCTTGTAACTGTAAAAGATTTAATATTAGAAAACCAAGTTGACAGCAAACAAAATATACACACTAGCCTCTTGAGAGATGACAAATGGAGGCTGTACAATCTTAAGCAATGATCAGTGTCAGAAGTAGTGTTTCATCATTTCTCCTACATTCCTGTCAAATTCAAATTCAATTGGTGTTAACCTTATGTTCACAGCTATGCAAATTTTATAATTTTTAAATCATTCTACAGATGTTTGTGTTACATCTCAGTGGATCCTTTAATACACAATAATAAGATATTTCCTCAAGATATATGTCCCAAAGGTAAAGCGTTCCAACTGGGCCCAAACTCTACTCAAAACCTAAAAGTTTATTTATTTATTTATTTAACAGTTTTATATACCGCAGTTCAGGTAACAATGTTACTAATCACTTCGGTTCACATTTCAACAATTACAATGACAATATAACGAATAGATTATAGTGTCTTACATAGAACAGGGGGGATGAACTTGGAGAAAAAACTTGGAGTTTCAGAACTTTCTTGTTGCAAAGGATTCATTTTACTGTTTAAAGGGCGAATTTTAAAAGCCCTAAGCACGGCAAATTCGGGAGAAACGCATGTGACTGGGCCACGTGGATTTTAAGAGGCGTGCGTATCTCCCGGTATGCGGATAAAAAAAAGGTTTGGCGAAAAAAGGGGCAGTGTCTGCATCCATGAAGTCAGTTACACGCAATAGCGCCCGCCGGAATCCCACAACCGCGCAACTTACGCGGTTGTGGGATTCCGGCAGAAGCAAGTAATTAAATAAAAAAAAAAAAAGTATTCAGCAAGGTTTTAGGGGTTGGGGCTAGTAGGGTAAAAGGGAGGCAAATTAGGTAGGGGTTTAGGAAGTCTACTCCTTTACTGGGGTGAACTGGGAAGGAACTGGGAAATAGACCTCTTGTGTCGCCATGTGCGCCTATTAAAATTCACCCCCCCCCGCTTACGTGCTCGAGACAGGATTCGTGTTGACATAAAATTGTGCGCATAGGTAGCCGATTTTATAACACGCGCGTAAGTTATAAAATGGACGTGTCCATGTGTGCAGGCGCGTCAGTTTGAAAGTTACTGCCTTAATCTGTAAAACTGTATACTATATATATATAAAAAAAGTAGATAAATGAAAACCCTCACTGTGAACTTCAAAACATTAGGGAAAAATACAATTTTACACTAAAGTAGCACATTACTAAATGTCACCAGAATTTCCTAGGTATTAACATGCTTCCAGCAACTCAGTCAATAAAAATGAATGGCTTGTATTCTGGCCTTTTACCAAACAAAAAAAAAAAAAAAAAAAAAAGACAACCTCTTTCACTGTTATTTTCTTTTCTTACTATAATCTGAGAAAGTAAGAACCCTCTTACTCAAGATAGCTACAAAAGTATGAATATTCATGAGATTGTTAGTAGACAAAAAAATATAGCATCTCATGAGATTGTTAGTAGACAAAAAAAAAAAAAGTGTGGCATCAAATATGCAAGATGCTATTATTTTACTGCCAATCTCCACATGATGTAGGAAAAGAATAGATTATACATTTTAGAAAGAGAAAAAACAGAACTTTTGAGCACATATCTACACTACCTTAACCTTCCTTCTTGTACCACTTAGATAAAACCACACACTTCAGAATTAAAAAGTCTATACTGACCTTCTAAACATGATTTCTGTCCCTCTAATTCTAGTTCATTCTTCTTTTTCCGTGGTGGTGGGGCAGGCCTGGATGGTGGAGGCGGCCTAGGAGGAGCAGCGCTTACGGGAGGCGGGGGACGGGCTGGGGCGGGTTTCTTAGTGCTAGCAACTATATCTGGCTCCACAGTCATTTGTCTTGCAGGCTTGGCAGGAGGTATTTGCTCTGTACTACATAAATCTTTGGTAGGTGAGGAATCCAAGATCTGCTGCTCTTCCAGGTCTTCTTTCGATTCTGTTTCCCCATTGTTTGTTTGTTTTTCAGAAGTATTAACTGTCTCTACGATGTGAAGCTCTCGAGCTGTACTTATAATGTCTGCTAATTTTGTAATTTTATCTGTTTGGGTCTCTGAAACATCCTCTGGAGAGTAAAGCTGTTTGGGATTGGTCTCAGTTTGCTCATCAGAATTCTTATTTAGAGAGTCTTTGATATCCTCCGAGAGTGCTGTTTCTGTAATTAACAATTCAGGAATATTTCTAAGAAGGTCTGTTTCAGCACACAAAGTATCTGTATCTGAAATATGATCAACGAGTACTTTATCAGTGGGGCTCAAATGCTCATCTTCCACTTCGCTTGACTTCTGGCTTTCTTGTAGAATACGTTCAATAATCTTATTAAAAAAAAAAAAAAAAAAAAAAAAGACACTTTTAGCATTTTTATAAAATTAACAATAAGAATCACCAACCAGTGCATTAACTGCTTGATGTCATTCTTGCCCTACACTGGGCAGGATATCCAAGAAGCAACCAAAGGGGGAAAAAAAAAGGGTAGATAAATATTTTAGGCCTCTTTCCAATATTTTATCACTAGGCTGTGGATTTTCTTTGCAATTAAACCAGAAATAGGCTCAGATAGATCAAAAGAACACATCTATAAAGTACAGAATTGTGGTGCTGAGAGAGGAAAGGAAAGTTTTCCTATATAAGATTTTTTTTCTGTGTTTAATATGTGTATTAATTTTACATATAAATATGCACATACACTTCTAAAATAAAAATAAAGGGTAATGCTGACAGATAAAAGCTTTATGTCAGTTTAACTATTTAAAAAAATACCTGGAAGGAGAGCTGAACCCAAAGCTACTGTAGGCTGTAAACTATAGCAACAACAGAAGCCAAGTGAGAGCTAATAAAAAATTACAGCAGAGTAATGAAGCCGTTCAATAACTAAATATAGTGACTTTACGACAAAGGAAAAAATAAACTGTCAGACTATGCAGGTCAGAAACCTTGAAAGGCAGCTTTCTACCCACAAAGCAGCTACTTGAAAAGCAAAGACACAATAATTAATGGGATACTGGACTTCTGAGAATCTAATTTCTTTCATGTAAAAATCAGCAAGTATCTGAAATAACTTCCATGACTGGTGGGGGGAAGCTGGATAACCCAGGGCTGCGGTCTTTCTCCGAGAGTAAAGATTCATATAACAGCTACAGTAATACTCTACAAACGCAGACTCAGAGACAGGGAAAAGCAGCACATCAGCAGTCTAAAAAATGAAGATACGTTTTCAAAAGGCTGAAGAGGATAAATGGTAAGCGAGGTACAAATAATGGGACGGACTGATAAACCTAAGCAAAAGAATGTGAAGAGCTAGGAGACAAATAACAGTCAAGGAGAAGTGGGTCAGGCAGGCTTACTGAACGCACATTTCATTTCTAGAATTCAACTATCAAGTTTAACAAACCTCTTTGGAGTCATCTTGCTTCTGTTCTATAATCACTGGCTCATGCCCATGCTTTTCTGTGCTGTTGTGGACTTCCTGAAAAAGCATATATGATCAGTAAGACTCTTTCCCTTAAAAAAAAAAAAACACAAACAAAAACTTTGCTTATGACCAAATGTAGATAAAAAAAACAGTTACTGCAGTTGCTAACTATTCAGAACATGTTGTGTTTGGGGTGGGAGTAGGAGTTTAACCACTGTCAGGTGAGAAAAGAAGGTAAACCGCACCTTAGAGATCAGCATCTTATTTAATACAGGTTGGAACTGAAGTTGTTTCTCAGTTTCTTTCTGCAAACCCCAATCTGAAGAAGCACCATGTCTAGGACACTATATTTAGCTTTCTAAGAGAGACAAAAGCATTCACCTCTAACAAAATGTATCTGGAGAGTTCTTTAAAGAAGTATAGGATTTTTGAAAAACGTGTATGCTTAAACTTTATTTTATTGAATTTCAAAACACAGTTTCAGATATGTAATACACAATATAAAATATAAACATACATATTTTTTTTCATTATTTTCCCTCTAAAATCTCATATCCTTCAGAGTACCCACCCCATATAATACCATAACAAACTTTCTTGTGATGAATGGCATATTTTGAAGCACAGGGATGCCATGTATAAAACCAGCTACTGATTAAAGAACAGAAGTTAAACAGTACTCCAATTCATCTAGTCACTTAGTAAAAGCAGACAAAAAAATGCTGAATTGTACATCCCAAATGAATTATTTTATTTTGAAGAGACACAATTTTCCTAGCATAAAACAAATATTTTTAATTTTAAATGCTGATTGTGGGCACACCTCCTATTAGTTTATTAATTTAAATTTAATTTGCACAGTTGGGTTGGTGTCACCATGGGCAATTCTTGCTTCCCGCCAGCACGGGCCTTTGTGGGCTTCTGGGACTATCCCAGTCATTCCTCCCAGCTCACTGGCCCCAGTCTTTCTGCTGGCTGCCACCTTGTTCTCTGTCTGGACACAATTTTCACATTTCCAGAGCTTAGTTCTCATTCTCTAGCACCCTTGGGAGTCCTGCTTCCAAAGTGCATCTCACCAAGTTAACTCTGGAGTATCCCTTGCTTCTTTGGATCTGCTGATTAGTCCTCATCTAGTCTTCCTGTTTCCAGTGTTTGCTTGTGCTTCCAACTGAATTCCTGCTTAGTCCTGGTTCCAGGCCTACCATCTAAGCACTGCTCGCCACCAAAACTCAAAAGTGCTCAACCCAAGGGAAAGGTGGCCATCTTGGGCAGAAAATGGCCTCCCACTGTTCCAGTGCATTGGTCATTCTTGGCCTCAGGGTCACAACTCCAGCTGACTAGTACCCCAACTGTGATGGCATAAAGGATTTTCCAATTTTATATTTATGAAAAAAAAAAACAAAAAACATATTACCTCTGCATTCTATACCAAGTTGTATCTTTCTAATTTGATGTGATTTAATTTCAAAGCATTTGCTGTGGTGTGTGTGTATTAATAGCAGTTCTATGTATTTTTCTGTAATTTGCCTTATACAACTTTGTTGCATTTGGCAGACTAGAAACTTTTTAAATAAATAAAATATTTCTTTATGCACTGCATTTCCTGTATCATTGATCTATGTTCTAATTTGCTCTTTAATAGCTATAAAAACAGCTCTTCTTAAAGTGTCAGTGAAATTATTAAAAACCAGTTTAGTTCATGTCTTAAATTCAGCATGTCAACGAAACTTTTGAGGTATAAACTGAATATCCATTTCTCAAGAAAGAAGATTCTGTTTTAGACTGTAAAGCTACCTCCTGCTTTCCAGAAATACTTTCAGAGTTTAAGTACACTCTCTTTACATCTGTATTGCTGTGAAGCAAGTATGAATAAAGTCTTTTAAGTAATATTATTTTTGTAAGTGGATTGGGTACTGTCCCTTGCTCAGTCTGTTAACTCTGTTCCCATACTTGTCTGAAAGCTCAGTAACTTGTGACAATAGCACACATTAATCCAGGGGTGCACAAATGGGGCGGAGAGGGAGACAATCATTAAACATTAAAAAAAAAAAATAAAATAAAAAGAGAGCTGGGAGACACTTAAGGAGGAACTGCCAGATTGTGAAGGTGCCACTGATCCTAGCAGCTTTCCTTCTGGCTTACTCTTAGAAGGTGGTGGTGGTGTGGGGAGGTGGAAATAATGCTATACTTTGCTTTCACCTGCTTTCCAGCACACTGGGGAAATTCTTGTATCTCGTGAGGTTTTTAGGCAGCTCTGATCCTCCAGACAGTGACATCCTTAAGGAGGAGGACTTAATCTTCACTGTCTACTGACTGACAGTCTCATTCCAGACTTTGTGCTAAAGACAGGCAAAGTACTGTAATGGGAGAAGATCAGTGTGACAGTGGGAAGGGGGGGGCAGAGTCTTTGAGAGGCAGGAGGGAGAGATAGGGGCCAGTCATTTGATTTAATTTATTTTTACTTTTTTGGTTCTCTTGCTGTTTCAAGCAAATTCTCAAAAAAAGAGAATTACGCTGCTGTGATTGTTTCTCCTTGCTCATTCTACCCTGAGGAGAGGAGGGCAGAAGAAAAGTAAGAGCGTGTGAATGCGTGTGCATGTATGTATGCATATATGTGTATGCGGGTGCACACGTTTGTGTGTGCATGGTGAATAATCTGACAGTCATCCATCCCCTGCCTGGCATGTAACTGTGAGGGGCATAAGAACTCAAAAACTAAATATTCTGAATTGCTCCTTTCATCTGTAAAGTAACACCACATATCTTTCAGATTTTTATATCCTGGATGCTTTACCTACAAAATCTCACTCTTTGGTCTTCACTCTAACTCACTGGGGCATTAAATGTCACTCTTAGGAGTAGACCACCCTTGACATCTCTGAACAAACCCTCAGTAACAATAATACAATCTCTGTGTGTGTGTGGAATTTCATTTAGAAGAATCCACACACACACATTGGATTATTAAAAGGTTTGTAATCAGTCAGAACAATTCAGCAATAAGGGATTAAAAACTGCATGGCCCTTATAGTTAAAACTTGTCATGAATAACATTCTAAGTTGAAGAATAATCCAACAGATGATGTCATTTTCTCTAAATGTACCAAAAGTGTATCTACAATTACATTTCCAATGTCACATAATCAGGGCACCTGGCCTCCTGCGACCAAGGCCAGTGCAAGGCTATTAGGCACCCTAAGCGAACCTTCTGCCTTGCGCCCGACACCCCTGGTCACAGTCCCAACGCCTACCTCATTTGCGGCCCGCCGAATCTCTACTCCTCTTTGCCGCGAACGGGATAGGCTCTGCTCGCAGCCCCACATGGCTGCTCTTCAGCGCCCCCCCTAATGGTTGGCACCATAGGAGACCGCCTAATTTGCCTAATAGGACACACCGGCCCTGCCTGCGATGCTGTGTGAAGGTCCACAAAATCTGCCCCTTCCCATGGAAATTGCTGATCCCCACAAAATCACAACATGATACCAGGGATTGGAATGAGTGGAGGAGGCAGGAGCTGTGTAGCTGCACATTTAGCTTAATCCACCTCCCCCCAACACATAGATAGGCTGGTAGAAAGAGAAGGATACAATTGCTGCAGCTTGTCAGGCTACATGCTTTTCTGCTGCCTGGAGTGAGTGAAGTTGAGCTGAAACGTAATTTCTAGTACAAGTACCCATTCCATGGTATGTGTGTGTATGGAGTGATCGGATTCTCCTTCTGTGTACAGTGGTGTGGTGTCTCTCTCTTTGGTCCTGTATGAGTGTGGGATGTCAGTCTCAGTGTTTGGTGTGCTCTGTTTGCCTGTGTCTGAATGTGGTGTGTCTGGTTATAGGATATCTGCATTTCTCCTATTGTGATGTGGTGGGTGTGTCACTCTTTGTTTGGGCATGGGTTTGTGTATCTCTATTTTTTATGTAAGGTCATATATCTATATCTCTGGGTGTGATGTATATATCTTTGGGCTTTTTTGCATGTATCTGGTGTGGTCTGTGTATCTCGGACTGCATCTGTCTCTCAGTCTGACCATGGTGTGGTGTGTGTCTGTGTGGATGGATGTGGCGTATCTGTCTCTCTGTGTGAGTAGGTACTAAGTATCTATCTCTCTACCTCTGGGTGTGCAGTATCTGAGTCTGGGTGTGGGATATATGTGTCTGTTTGTTCGAGTGTGCCTGTGTGGTGTACCAGTGTGATGTGTCTGTGTGGGTCTCCATTTCTCTCTGGTTTCTCTGCCTGTCTGGTTGTGGTGTCTGCCTCTTTGTGTTTTCTCCTTTCACCCACCTGAAGAGAATCAAAACTGGAACTTTGTGCTGGCTGGCAGTGTGATTGCTTGCTTGCTACTTGGCAAAATGTTCAACAGCTGATTGGTTGGCGAGAGACCATGACACCAGGATATCATTTTTGTGCATATACAGGCAGGGCCGGATTTAAGATTTTAGCGCCCATAGGCAAACTGCCATGGCATTGTCCCTTTGAAGTACTGCTGGCACGTGGTCCTAAAGCAAGCAGAGAAAAGGCTCCTTTTTGTCCTGGATATTAGCGCTCTAGGTAGTTTCCTACAGCTAAATTGAGGCCCGTCTTTACCTATTCAGAAGCAATTAAAAACATGGCTGATGTCATCTGCTTTTGGTATTTAACTCTATATACACAAAAGTCTTAACGTGAAACTTGGAGAAGAGTTGCTGTGCTGCATTTTTTTTTTTTGCTTTTGTTGCTTGAAGTGTATTGTTTAAGTTTTTTAAGTTGCTAGTAGCATAGAGAGATTGTTATCAGTAAATGTTTTTACATAAAATAAATGTTTTTACATAAAATAAATAAAAATAGATACACACACACATACATATACCTACACTATGTATAATGTGACAGCTGTGAGAGGATGAAGTGAATCTTCATATGCTTGTTACAGCATCTCAGAAAGATTGGCTCATGAGTCCCAGAAAATATCTAAAACATATTTTCACTTTTGTAGGCCACACAACAAAAAGGGGATCCAAGATCAAAAAATTAGAGCAATACTGAAAAAGGAAAATTTACAAAAGGAAATACCACTAACTGGCAGCCAAAATTTAAATTGCCAACTTGATTACAATTCTCAGCATTAAAAGAAGTGTCTATCAATATACAGATATCAATCAATAATGCAGAAAGAACCATCAGGAACAAAACTTCACCAGGAGTATTAATAGATTTTAGCCGAATGGGTTTGTAGAAGACATATATTATTATATTTTATTACACAATTACACAGAAATAATTTCAACAGAAATTCAGCAACAGAAAAATGAGTTCTGGATGCAAATTTTGTTTCCTTCTATCCTGTATAATCCTAAACAAGAAAATGCAAAAATTGTATTCCAAGAAATAACTTCCCTGAAGTGAAAGAACAAGCATATAATTCGATTCCATTAAAACCTTGCTCAAGAGCAAACGCAGTTAGCATAACTTTCCAACAGCCCTGTAAGATCTATGTAATTTGTCCATAAACGGCTAGTCTTCTCTCATCTCTTCACCTTGTGGACCTCAGTTTCCTGAAGGCAAGGTATCTTGAGTACCTCTTGAGCAAGTCAACAAGTGTGTAAAGTGGTGGTTTTAGGAAAATTAAGAAATCTTACATATTTTGGTGCTTAGTTTAGTTTTCCAGACTTTCAAGTTTATGGTGAGCAACCGCTTTATCTTGAATTAATGCCAGTTTAGAATGCTGTGAAGTACCTGTTTTCTGGTCCAGCTCAGCCACCATCCTAGTCAACCTACTGCTACTTCCTACAGTTGCAGGCAAAACTTGTAAATTATTAGTAAATATTGTCATTTCTTCTACACACTTAATGAACCCTTTTTTCCAGACTCCAAGTTCCAGGGCCCTTTTCTTTCCTTAAAGTGTACCCACTCCCTGATTCATCACTTTTTCTCCTGACAGTTACTCTACTACATAATCTAGCTGCTCACACAGCTATGTGTCTTGGTCCCTTCTTGTGGAGTGTGGACTCCAAACACCCCTGCTTCAAAAGAAAAAAAAAAAAAAGCCACTGGGCAGTTTAGCTTTACCTAGTAATTCTCCAATTGATATTTTTAATTTAATTCAACCACCATGCAGATATATATATTTTTTTTTTTTATTTTTTTTTATTTTTTTTACCATGTTTGTATGAGTAGGGAAGGGAAGCGAGATTCCCAGTCTGGTGTGTGATAAACACACCATTCAAATAAGTAGCTGCATACTGCTGGTATAATCTCAAGGCTATATCTATTAGGCACTTATCATAAGAACAGCCATGCTGGGTCAGACCAAGGTCCATCAAGCTCAGCATCCTGTCTTCACCAGTGGCCAACACAGATCACAAATATGTGGCAGATTCCATAAAGCAGATCTAATTCCTGTTACTCACTCCCAAGGATAGTAATAGTTTTCTTTAATCTACTTGGCTAATAATGTGTAATGAACTTTTCCAAATCTCCTTTAAACCCCACTATGCTAGTCACTCTGATCACATCCTCTGGCAACAGATTCCACAGCTTGATAGGGCGCTGAGTGAAAAGGTACTTTCCGCTGGTTATTAATTTTATGGAGTGTCTTTTTGTTTTAGTATTATTTGAAAGGGTAAACAACCACCTTTATTTACCCGTTCCACCCCACTCATGATTTTATAAACTATCATGTCCCTCTCATTAGCTCTCTCTTTTCCAAGCTGAAGAGTTCTAGCCTGCGCAGTCGCTATCATTTTTGTCGCCCTCCTTGGCACCTTTTCTAGCTCTGCTAGGTCTTTCTTGAGATGGGGCGACCAGAACTGTACCCAATACTCAAAGGATCTTCTCTGGGAATGGTATAACTCCAGATGGAAGTTAAAAATGGTGCTAAGAGGGGCTTTCCCTGGGATCTGCTCCTTTCTGCAATTGAATGTGAATGATAAAGTTGTACCTGTCCCTCAGTAACTCTCCAAATATCTCCCAATCTCTGCCCATCACTGGGAAGGGTAGGTCGCCTATGACAGAAACCCTCTTCTACATTTCTAGTCCTTGGACTTCCTGGGTCACATGCGTACTTCATGTACATAATTGCAAGCTAATCAGGTCATTATCTCACTAGAATTAGGGTTTAAACATTGCTGCCCAAACTGTCTGGGAACAGAGTCTATTAGCACCTCCGAGCGTACTCCTTCCACCACCATGGGCTTTACCCTTGTGCCACTGCCGAGGTCCCTAACAAACACCCGCAATGCAGAAGCCAATATTTGGGCAGTCACACCTGAAAGGTCTAGGCTGCCCATAGGAAAAGCAGTGTAAAGCCATCTGGTGACCCTCAGCAATTGGCTTTTTGCTCTACTCCTGAATACTTTTAAGTCAAGGGGAACCAGGTCGTCAGCTTTGGCTCTCTCCAGGATCTCCCCATGCACATGTCCCAGGTTTTCCCCCCTTGCCTATCCTCCAATCCTGCGTTACCAATTTGGCATCCCAGTAGCACTTGGTTAAGGAATACCAGATAGGACATCAGTCAGTGATGGCTGAAGTCACCTTTGCATCTGGGGGTTCAGGGAAGGAAACAAGTTCCCTATAAAATCTTTTTCCTGACGACTTATGCTGCTCCTAAAATCAGTCCTGCCTTCTGGTTTCAGCCAATACCAACAAAGATTCTGGAGTTGCTAGGCCATGGCATTTGGCCGGATGCCTGTCAAGAATCGTAGTGACCAGAGGAGCCTCCTGTAGGATTCAAGTATGAGGCCTAGCTGGTCTAATACAGCAGCTCTAATTTCTCCATAGTTCAGAGCACAGGACCTGTCCAGGGCCCAGGAGACAGCCTTGCCTCCCCTGTGAGGCACACTGTCAGGAGTAGGGCCTACTGGTATCAGGGTCAAGGAACCATTTCTGCAGTCTTCTCAAAAGGTGGTTACAAAAGCCCATCTTCATCAATATTGCCTCCACCATAAAAGAGCTGCCCCTCTGGGTTCTGGAGTCAGAGGGCTAGTCATGGCCCCTTGCTAAATAAGCTGTTGCTGCCGGAGAAGTTGATAGATCACTTCACCTTGGGCTTTCCCTACTGCTGTTGGACCAGCTGAATTACTGCAGAAATCACTGGTGGAGTTGTTGCTGTTATCGTTGGTCCGTCAACCACAAAAACAGATCTGTATTCGTGGCTCTCTCTGTAAAACACAAAACCAAAATACCCACCAAGTGCAGAATACTAATTACCTGGCAGCTGCTACTTCCTGCTTTCCTGGGGGAAAAGGGGGGGGGGGGGGAGGAGGGAATTTCCTTTCCCCTTTTTCCCCTCTGGATAGTTTGGAGGAGGGACAAACCACTTGCTCACTTCAGGGCAATACATATCCTTTTATTGCCAACATATCTGACAGGATTCATTCTGGCTATGTCCACTCACTGCCACCCATACAGAAGAATGGCACATACCATCTGCGTCCTTATATACAAGCTTTATTAACTCAACATCAGTCAGAGGAGCATTACAAACACTAAGTTTAAACAAATCTTAACTCCTCTGAGCCTCTATACTAACTATGCCAACCATCTAAAGGCCTTTGTAGCGTGGTTTGGAGCCCAGACCCCCAAAAGCAAACCTTCACTCTTCTTCCTTGGCATTTTCTCTTCTGGAAGTTGCTCTGCCATACCCTCTAGCTGCTTAGCTGACTCGTTACTTTGGCCCTTTCTTGTGGGCAGTGTAGAGTCTGTTGAAGTACCTTAGTACTTATATAATCCAATGCCATACATTTAACATTATAGGGAATATGCAATCTCTCTTTCACTTGCACACAAAAGAAAGTAATTTGCAAAATCACTGTAAGGAATCCATAAAACCATAAGACAGATGCAGAAAAACTAAGTACTTTCATTAAGATCCATCATTTTATTAATTTCTATAATGTAGATTCTCAAAATAATGATTAACTTTGGTAAAGCTCCATCTTATTTATTTCATTATTACTACAAATTTTCAATTTGATAATTAATCTTACATTAATTTGTGGAATAGGACAAGTCATAATATATATAAAAAAAAAAGCTTGAACTTCTTAATTTAGTTAGTTCTTGTATAACAGTGGCAAGGTGAAAAACAGTAAACTCTGCACACTCTGATACATAAAACAGGCAGATGTAAAGTTTAGCATGCTGACCAAGGTACTATACTATTTGTATTTACATTTAATACCCATTAAACTTTGGACTTCGAGGAGGAACTGAGTACATTAAAGTAAACTGTTTAGTCACAAATTTTAAAAAATGACATTGTATCAAGCTGTAACAGATTTCAGCAATTTAAACTCTTAAGAATTCATTTGAAACAGCTGGAATATAGTCCATGATGAAACAAGTAAATAACCAGTAGCAATGTTAAAGACTCAAAGCTTAAAATTAAGCAATATTTAGTTGCTTTTTAAACCCTTACTCCTTTCGAGAGTGTGACTTCGGACTCTCTTCCCTCTCACACGCAAGGTTTGGACGCAGAATACTGTAGGAATGCAGTAACTCCTGACCTACTTAATAATGCCAGGAATGCAATTACAATTTTTCAAGGTGATGAGTGTCAGCATACTAATTACCTGTGTAGGGGAGTAGCAATGCCAGTTTGATCAGCAAAATTACCTTTCACCTTCCGATAACTACACTGCTAGATTAGGGAAATTTAACACTATGCCCTTTTCCCTTCTTTTATAAACAACCCAAATTCCATACACGTGATTGTACATTCAAACTGGCCAAGAGGAGATGCAGTTCCCATGACGTATCTGATAGAAGAAAGTCATGCTCATTTCCCACAACTAACATTACTGGAACAGTTTCATGGCTCTAACTAAACTCTAATCCTAATTTTGCACAACTACAGATAATCTCCTCAGCATGTGGAGATCATCTACTGGCAAGGAAAAGGTAAGCAGAATGGGAAGGTGCTGCACCGAGGCTCTTGTAGCATATCATTTCACAACTTAAAAAGGTGACCCAAATGCTCAAGAGTGGCAAAGTGATGGAACAAAAAAACACAATGAAGATTAATACAATACTAAAGAATGATGATTTATAAAAACTGTGCATTAGGTATTTATGATGTCAAATCATATATATATATATATATATATATATATATATATATATATATATATATATATATATATATATATATATATATATATACACACATACACACACACACACACAATGTCATAAGACAGATGCAGAAAAACTAAGTACAATGTCATATATATATATATATATATATATACACACACACACACACACACACATACACAGATAATTTATATCAAATGATTAAAATGGCATGAATTAATGAATAAACTGCCTTTTAAAGCAGTTAATCAACAGTTCTTGTAGCAGGTAACATTATATGTTAACACCAAACTTAAATTTTATTTAAAAAAATGAAATTAAGAGAAAAACAGAAGCCCTTCAAGATGAAATAATTACTTCCAAAATCAATTCCATAAGCTGAATATAGTTCTTTCATCATTATTCCCTCTCTTGTTATCACCATTTCTCAATGGTATCACCTCAAGAACTACCTATAATTCACAGAAATGTTATGTAACAAAAGTACATTTCATGAATACTGAACGAAAAAGACTTGCCTTTAATGTTGGAAATCCAGCTTTTGTGGGGGACCTGTTGAAATAAATAAATAAATAAAACTCAAAGCACTTTAAAACAAGAAGATCATAAAGAGATTACTCAAACATTTTTTCAAAAATAATTATTCTACGGTTCTTCTCTGTTCCCCCCAAGAAAGGCTATCATATTCTTGGTGTTTAGCTTTCGTTAGTCTCTCCTCATGAGTTTCCACATAAAAGAATGGCTTGGTTCCCAGGGTCCTGATCACATCACGTAAGCAAGCCATTTGTTTTATACAGCAAAGCAACACAACATCAGAAATCCGTGTAAATTCCACTTTGCAACACAAATGGTGAATGTCTGTCACTTCAGGTGGCAGATTAATATTAAGGGGTATGTAAAAAACTTTTCAACTGCGGACTATGGTTCTTTAAATGTATATATACTTTTTTTTTTTTTTTTTTTACATCCACTGCTGAAAAATATCACTGGCTAGAGGCACTGAGCTTCCTAACAAGACCAGAAATATGTCTTCTCTAAACAGGAGCTCTCCTCTTTGGACATGCACATGGAAGTGTTGATGTAATGTGAAATAATTAATAGTGGGCGGGAGGAAGCAAAACCTGGTTCTAAACTTTAGATACAAACCATTTTTGAAACATTTCCATTCCCCATTCAACTCTTAACAGTACAATGATGTTTCAATGATTCCTAGAGTGAAATGTGCTGGTATTCTGTAACCAGCTGCGAGGGGCCACCATAACCCGAGGCCTTGGCTCACCTCTCTTCTCTGGGATAGAATGCCATTTTGGTAACCGTTCTAGCCCCAGTCAAGCCAAGGAAGAGGAGCCAAACTCAGGTCCTCCACTTGACCATGCAGAGCACTAATTACTTACAACAGGCTTACATTTAGACCTTTTTTCACTGTGCAACATGCAGAGAAACAGTAGAAGGGCCATGTGTGACAACATTAATCTTGAAAAGATAACATGGAAAAGGAACAACTAAATGTTGCTAGCATCATCAAATGCTGTCTTCAGAACAAAGGCTGGCAACAATCTGCCAGTTCTCTTCATGTTCAGCTTTCCTCTATTTAACACGGGTATTCCAGACAAATAATGCTAACAATCGTATCATTTCTACCCAATTACTTTGTTTTTTGTTTTTTTTCTTTTATCAAGTCTTATTATGGATGGTTAAGTTTTTTTCATGGAAAATATAGCTTCTTGAATTGTTTGTGCTTGTGGATATAGGCTCTGCTTTCATTTTTTTTTCTCTAAAACAGGAGACAGCCTATATACATCAATAGTACCCTCAGGAGAAGATGCAGTCATGTAAACTTCTGTTAGCTTTTGTTTAGCCTAGCTGGAGGATATACTAGGGCATTTTTATAATTTCTTTTTTAAAATAGCCAATACTATTATAAAGTGTGGTCTACAGTAATACAGATCAACCTGTTCCCTGTACATTTCAGCCAAAGAATGCTGGATATTTGAATAGCAAGCAGGAAAATGCCTGCATTAAAAGCAATTAATGCATTATTAAACTAACATTTTGCACTGCAATCTTTTGGAACTGCTAAGTTGCTATCCATACACACAACCTGAATCCCCAAAAGCTTGCATCTTGAAACATTTGTTAACTAATAATGAACACATTTTCAAGATGACTTAAATTAGCCTAAGGAAATTTTAACACTGCAACTAAGAATAATTTGAACAGTATTCATTTACTTATTTATAAATTTAATATTTTTTTATTGTAAATTGGACATGCAGTGGTTAGTATGCCAGTGTTGAAAAGGCAACCAACAAAGTATTTAGGCAGAAATGATACCATTAGGCTTCTGTGTGCTTTTCAATTTATAAATGTCTTTTTTTTCCAGAACACCATGAAAACTGAGCCATTTGATACCTAGCTAAATGCACGTTTTAATGAGCTGTCAAAAAATGTATGCATTTAAAATATTTATGCTTGCTTGTAACTTTTGTTTTATTAGCTCTGAGTTGACCATAATTTTATTTTTCAAATAATCCATGACAGCCTTATCTTCAGCTGTGACCACACTATCTTTTAAACTGCTATTAAATTATATAGGTACAATCCAATTATTTTATTCCCATTTTCATAGACATGTAAACAGTTCTTTCCTTTCAGGCTTTCAGGATGCATCTCATAGGCACAAAATGGAAGAAAATGCAAACTCAATAGCACTGTACATTACCAAGAAAATACAATAAAAATATTCTGGTAGCTCAGTGTACTGTGGCAGTCAAAAAAAGCAAACAATCAGGCCGATACAATAAAGCGCGGCCGCAGTTACCCTGTTTTTAACCCACTTTGTCCTTACCGCTTACTGAAATCGACACGTATCCCTTTCCGCCCGTCGCATGTATGATATGTTAATGATTGGATTAGCTATTCCCTCCGATACAGTAACGTGCACCCAGATTATCGCCTTTTTAACCAGCTATTTTGCCGCGTCTTTAACCTGCAAATTTACCGCCTACCCTGACCCTGGTGTTAGTGTGATGAACTTAGCCGCCCAGTCCCAAACCAACCCAATCCACAGAAAAAAAAAATGCTTCTCGCACAAGGGGGAAAAAAAGTAACCCAACCTGGCACCACCACGCTTAACCTCAGAGTACTTCGGTTCCGGAGGGAAGAATGGACACCGTTTCCGGGGGCTCCTCTGGCCTTCTCGTGGGTCTGGGCTCCTTGTCGCCTCTGACTTGCAGTGGGCATGATGAGCTCCTATATCAGGCCCTATCCCTACACACCATGACTTCGGACGTCCAGCCAGGCGCTCAGGTCGCGCGTGCGTTCATGCGCCTTCCCGCTGCCTTGAGGCCCAACTTGGACGTCCAGGCGGGTGCTCAAGGTAGCGGGAAGATGCATGAATGCACGCCGCGCCCTGACCGGCTACGACAGCGGCAGCAAGCGGTACAGCGGCATGGGCTTCGACCAGCGGCACGTCGGCCCTCGTTCCAGCTACTCAGACTTGCGCTAAGGGGCCCTGGGAGACCCAGAGGCTGACGGTGCCGGCCCGCCGCAGGCCAGTCCACGCTCCAGCCTGTGCGGTCAGTCCCTGGAACTGGAGAAGGAGCTGGTGCTGCACATGAAGAAAGAGTATTTTGGTGAGTAACTAGTGTGTGGTACTTGCTTCAATGCCGACAGATGTTCATGGGGCTTCCCCCTGCCTTGAGCGCCCAGGCTGAACGTCCAAGCTGCGACCTCGGACGTCCGGCCAGGAGCACAAGGCAGCGGGTCTGTAGGAGAACCATCCACTTTCCTGGTGGAATGACATTTCAAATGACAGGTACCAGCGCACCCAGGATACTGTATAGGCGCTGTATACCGCTCTATACAGTAAAATGGATTGCGCACGCCTACCGCTTCATGGACGCGCTTTGGATGCCGCTTGCATTTGCGTCTCATTTGAATACTATATTGAGTGGTATGTGAACCGAATTGTGCGCGCGGCAAACGAGGGTGCGCCCGGCACTGCCGCACTCTCTTTCGCGTCCTTACTGTATCGGCCTGAATGTTAGGAATTATTAGGAAGGGAATGGTGAATAAAATGGAAAATGTCCTAATGCCTCTGTATCACTCCATAGTGAGACCTCACCTTGAATACTATGTACAATTCTGGTCGCCGCAACTCAAAAAAGATAAAGTTGCGATGGAGAAGGTACAGAGAAGGGCAACCAAAATGATAAAGCGGATGGAACAGCTCCCCTATGAGGAAAGACTAAAGAGGTTAGGACTGATCAGCTTGGAGAAGAGACAGCTGAGGGGGAATATGATAGAGGTTTTTAAGATCATGAGAGGTCTAGAACGGGTAAATGTGAATCAGTTATTTACTCTTTCAGATAATAGAATGAGGCCTCCATGAAGTTAGCATGTAGCACATTTAAAACTGGAGAAAGTTCTTTTTCACTCAATGCACAATTAAACTCTGGAATTTGTTGCCAGGGGATGTGGTTAGTGCAGTTAGTGTGGCTGGGTTTAAAAAAGGTTTGGATAAGTTCTTGGAGAAGTCCATTACCTGCTATTAATCAAGCTGACTTAGAAAATAGCCACTGCTATTACTAGCAACAGTAACATGGGATATACTTAGTTTTTGGGTACTTGCCAGGTACTTGTAGCCTGGATTGGCCACTGTTGGGAACAGGATGCTGGGCTTGATGGACCCTTGCGGTCTGACCCAGTATGGATCCAGTCTGACCCAGTATGGATAAACTGACAAATGTATTTAAGAGGAGACTGAAAAGAAAACCTTAATCCACAGGAAAAATACATCTGGAACTTACAGAGTGGCAACAAGCTGTTACCACTTGTTCCTCAGATTGGCATTTCCATTAGAAAGACAGTAAACTGAGTCAATGTACTTCAAGCTGGGGAGATCCTATGTTTACTTTGATGCAAACCAAGACCTTCATTTTATGCTTTCCTAGAAGATCAGGATCCGAGTACAGTCTCATTTGAATATTAAAATTCCCTAAGACAACTATGTTCTTCTTGGCTTCCCATACAGTTGGCATGCATTAGCTGTTCTTTCATTGCTTCATACTGAGAAAACACATCCTATTTAAATGGCGCATATGATTACTAAGTATGGATGCAACCAGGTAGTCATAAACTGTTAATGCAAATAACTTAATAGCAGCTCTGTCATCTGGTGTTCATGAAAAATCATGCAACTGGTTTCTGTATTCTGTCAACCTGTTCATTCAAAAATCAGTCAAGCTACAAATCACTCTGGGTAAAGCAGCACAGAATAAAATGTGTAAAGACTGAAAGAACTGTCCCTTAATGGAGAAATTACTTATCTGATAATTTCATTTTCCTTAGTGTAGACAGATAACCAATGACAATTTCCTTAGTGTAGACAGATAGGACCAATAGGTATAGTGTGCTCCTGATAACAGTTGGAGACGGAGTCAGATTTCAATCTGACGTCAGCACTACATATACCCGTGCACGAGGCTCTGTTCTTCAGTTTTCTCCTCGAAAAGCAATTATGGATATATATGTGTGTTTGGATAATTTTGAATAATTTGGTTAACTTGAGTACTCGGATTGGATGACAAGGTTTCTAGCTTGAGACCGCTAGGGCATTCAACCGAGAAGCACCGACACCTGGTTATATGGGTGTCTGAAGTAGAAATAAGGGTTGGCTTACCCGTGCTTGTGTTGAACTCGGGAGGGGGGGTTCCCTCGGGGCTTCTTGATTGTGAGACAGCCATGGGCAGGGTGCTGAGTCCATCTCTCTACACTAAGGAAAATGAAATTATCAGATAGAGAAATTACTTATTTCCTAGCGTGTAGCAGATGGACTCAGGACCAATGGGATGTACAACAGCTACTCCCGAAATGGGCGGGAGGCTGCCCGTGGCCCATTTAGTACTGCCTTTGCGAATGCTGTGTCCTCCTTGGCCTGAACATCCAGGCGATAGAATCTCAAGAAGGTATGGATGGAGGACCACGTTGCCGCCCAACAAATCTCTGTGGGTGATAGCATCTTGGTTTCTGCCCAGGACACTGCCTGGGCCCTTGTGGAATGGGCCTTGACTTGTAGGGGCGGGGGCTTGCCTGCCTCTACATAGGCTGCCTTGATTACTTCTTTGATCCAGCGGGCGATGGTTGCCCACGAGGCCACTTCCCCTTGCTTCTTTCCGCTGTGAAGAACAAACAGATGGTCCGTCTTTCGTACAGGCTCAGATCTTTCCAGGTATCGGACTAGGAGTCTGCTGACGTTCAGGTGGCGAAGAAGGCGTGAGTCTTCTGAGTCCTTATGCTCGTCTGGAGATGGCAGTGAGATGGTTTGGTTTAAATGGAAGTGAGAAACCACCTTTGGCAGGAAGGAGGGTACAGTGCGCAGCTGCATGGATCCTGGTGTGAATCTGAGGAACGGCTCCCGGCATGATAGTGCTTGAAGTTCGGAGATTCAATGGGCTGAGCAAATTGCCACAAGGAATGCAGTCTTCAAGGTCAGGAGCCGTAGGGACAGACCACGAGCTGGTCTGAACGAGGCTCCCGCTAGGAAGTCTAACACTAGATTGAGATTCCATAGGGGTATCGGCCACTTTAGAGGTGGTCGAATGTGCTTGACCCCTTTTAAAAAGCGGGAGACGCCTGGGTGGGCCACTAGGCTGTTGCCGTCCACCCTAGGTCTGAAGCTGGCTAGGGCGGCCAGTTGTACCTTGATGGAGTTGAGAGACAACCCTTTGTTCATGCCGTCCTGCAGAAATTCCAGGATCATGGGGATTTTGACTGCCCGTGGAAGGATGTCGTGGTCCTTGCACCAGGCTTAGAATATTCTCCATACTCGTATGTATGTTAAGGAGGTGGAGAACGTGCGTGCTCGGAGCAGTGTGTCAATCACTGGTCCTGAGTATCCACTCTTTCAGGCAAGACCTCTCAATGGTAAGACCGTAAGCAAGAATCTCATTGGGTCTTCGTGGAGGATCGGTCCTTGCTGGAGTAGATCCCTGTGTGGAGGTAGGTGTAGAGGGTTTCCCGCCAGAAGTCTTCGCATATCCGCGTACCACGGCCTTCTTGGCCAGTCTGGGGCCACTAGAAGTCCCAGCCCTCTGTGGTGTTCTATTTTGCGGATGATTCTGCCTAGTAGTGGCCATGGAGGGAAGGCGTACAGTAGATCCTCCTGAGGCCAGGTCTGGACAAGGGTGTCGATTTTCCCTGGGACATCGGTTCCCGTGTTCGGCTGAAGAACTTGGGAACCCAGGCATTGGACCCGGTTGCCAGAAGATCCATGGCTGGTGTTCCCCAGTGGTTTACTATCTGCTGGAAGGCTGTTGTCGACAGTGTCCATGCCCCTGGATCCAGACTCTCTCTGCTGAGGTAGTCTGCCGTGACGTTGTCTTTTACCGCCATGTGGGCGGCTGATATCCCTTGTAGGTTTGATTCTGCCCATGTCATTAGGGGTTCTATTTCCAGGGACACCTGCTGGCTCCTGGTTCCCCCTGGCAGTTGATGTAGGCCACTATTGTGGCGTTGTCCAACATGACTGACTGATTTGCCCTGGAGTCTGTGGCTGAACCGTAAGCAGGCTAGTCTGACTGCTCGGGCTTCCAGTCGGTTTATGTTCCATTGTCCTTGAGCCATTACCTCCTGGCAGTGGGCTCCCAATCCCCGCAGGCTTGCGTCCGTGGTGAGCAAGGTCCATTCCGGTGGGGATAGGCTTGTTCCCTCGCTCAGGTGGTCTTCTTGTAGCCACCATTGTAGTTGATTCCGAACCTTTGCTGGTAGCCGGAGGGGGGCGGAGTAGTTTTGAGACATCGGATTCTATCGAGACAGTAGGGAGTGTGGTAGGGGCCCGCATGTGGGCCCTTGCCCACGGGATGACTTCTATGGTTGATGCCATGAGTCCGAGGACTTGGAGATAGTCCCATGCCGTGAGAGTTGTTCCATCAACCTTCTTCTCCTTGTAGGGGGAAGGGTGACTTTGTTCCCTTTGGTGTCGACCTGGACTCTCAGGTATTGGGAGGGCTGCAGGTGGCTCTTGGGTGTGTTGACGACCCACCAGAGGTTCTGCAGTATGAATGATGGATAGGACCCAATTGTCTGACGTTATCTCGACCCATCTTTGTAGAAAAGGGCAAGCCTACCCCCTATGATCTCTTCCTGTAGATGGGTCTGCTGATTCTCATTGTGTATTGTGGCTGGAGCCTGGTCCTGAGCCGGCTCCTCTTTTGTTGTGTCTGTTCCGAAAGGACTGCCCCTTGCCAGCGGGGTGCTTGGTGTTTTTGTATGGTCTATAACGCTAGGATCCTCTGCTCTTGGGTGCCCGGGGAGAGGGACGTTGGTTCCTCTTGTTCCTGTCCTCCGGTAGACGGGGTACTGGAGAGACTCGCCCCATTTGTCCAGGTCGCTTCCGAAGAGGAGTGATCCTATAAAGGGCATTCGCGTGAGCCTCATCTTAGAAGACGCGTCGGCTGACCAGCTTCGGAGCCAGAGCTGTCTTCTGGCTGCCACTATGGACGAAAGACTCCTGGCTGAGGTGTGCACCAGGGTCTGAGGTTGCATCCGTGAGGAATGATATTGCCAGGTCTAATGCCTCGATTGGCGTAGTTGCTTTTTTTTATTTTTGGAGTCTCAGACTTAATATTCCTATATTATTAAGTTGGAGGGTGTACTGAAAAACATTTTTTTCTGCTTTTCTGTACACTTTCCTGCTGCTGGCAGGAGTTAATTTCTGAGAGTAAAATGTGCGGCTTTGCTGCACATTTTACTTTCTGATTTGCGCTGGCTAATAGGCTTATCAACATGCATTTGCATGTTGCGGGCGCTATTAGTTTTGGGGGGTTGGCCGCGCATTTTCCACGCGCTATTACCCCTTACTGTATAAGGGGTAAAAATAGCGCGTCTAAAATGCGCGGCCAAACGGGGCTAATGGTGCGCTCAGTCGAGCGCACCAAACTGCATCGGCCTGTCTCTCAGATAATAAAAAGATGAGGGTTAGCCACCAGGGTGTGGAGTAAGGATATAGGGAGAGTCATCGTCCCATCTCTGACACCGTTCACCCAGGCTGTGCTGAGGCTTTGGGTAGTCTGGAGGCCCAGGGTGGCGGGGTCCAAAAGGATTTACCATTTGACCTCCTTTTTGTGCAACACTGGGTTTCCACCGGGATTGGATAAAGCCTTTTCAGATAGATGGACATGCATGGGGTTGACAAAGGCTGGACAAATGTTTCAGGGGTCTGCTGTGTTGGGCATGGCGGAGATCCGGGAAAAGTATGGGGGAACGCGAAGGGATTGGTATGCATACCTGCAAGTCACCCACTTTCTAAGATCGGAAGGGGCGCCCGGGGAGCTTTCCAGAGGTAAATCCCTATTTGAATCCTTTTGTGAACAGCGAGGCCCTTTGTCCAAACCGATTTCTCGGATCTACTTACTCCTTAATAGTGCGGATAAAACCAAAGGGTCCTATCAATTACATTGGGAATCCGATTTGGGTCAAGCAATAGAGGACCCAGAGTGGGATCGCTGTCATATGCTAGTGGGCAGGAGCTCTATATCCGCAAACATCAAAGAAAACGGATATAAATTAATGTATCGATGGTACTTGTCCCCGGACAAATTACACTGTATGAACTCCCAAGTCAGTGGTACTTGCTGGAGATTATGCGGCGGTAAGGGAACCTTTTATCACATGTGGTGGGAATGTCCTAAGATACAAGCTTTTTGGGCTATAATTGCGGGGTTTGCAACCAAGGTCCTGGGAGTTTCGATACGACTGGATCCCAAGGGTTGTCTCTTAAGCCTGGTGAACGGGGATCTCAGTGACAAGCATACCACGTTGCTAATACAGATATATATCGCTGCTAGAAGTGAAATAGTGTTCAGATGGAAATCTGATGATGCCCCTACATTGTCGCAGGTCCATTCACGATTGGATAGGATCTATCAGATGGGTTACCTAACCGCACTTCGACTTGATCGGGTGGCTAAATTTCAGGCTGTGTGGGCACCTTACCTGGCATGGTTGCAACAGTAGGCTGGTCTTAGATCTACTCGTCTGTGGAGATCGCATAAGGGAAACGTGGGGGGGGGGGGGGGGGGGGGGGAGGGGGGGAGGAAAAACATTGAGAGGCTATTGCCTGCGACTGGGTATGGAAATGTAATCCGGCATCAAAAATGAGACGAGACATGGGTTGTTTATGACTGTTTTATTGATCATAATTCCAGCTTGTATTTTTTACCTGTTTCTGATCTGGATATCATGTTATTCTGTATGTTATGCCTTTCATGCATAAATAAAAATTTGCAAAAGAAAAAAAGATGAGGGAGCACACCATAAAGTTAGCAAGTAGCTCATTTAAAACAAATTGAAGAATTTTCTTTTTCACTCAGCGCATAGTTAAGCTCTGGAATTCATTGCCAGAGGATATGATTATGGCAGTTAGTGTAACTGGGTTTTAAAAAGAAGGTTTGGATAAGTTCCTAGAGGAAAAATCCTTAATCAGGAAGGAATAGTAGCTTGAGATCTATTTAATGTTTTGGGTACTTGTCAGATACTTGTGACTTAGATTGGCCACTGTTGGAAACAGGATACTGGACTTGATGGACCTTTGGTCTGACCAAGTATGGCAATTCTTGTTCTTATGAACATGCTGTGGGCCTTGTGGTGGTGCTGCCGGCCTGCTGCCTCTCCCTTGCCACCTGGCAAATGGTGGAGGAAGAAAAGAGATTCTCCTCCTGGCACTTTCCCCATATGTGCTATGATGCCTTCTCCATCCCCCCAAGCCCTCCAACTGTCCCAATCTACAAAGTGGAGAAGGCAGCAAGATACCGTGCAGCCACCTGCTGCTCCCACCTATAATCAAAAAGCATGGAGCTCCGAGCAACCTGTAGAGTAAGAAACAGGAGGGTACAGGACCGAAGTGGAGCCGGAAACTGAGTTCAGCAGTGAGGAGAGTAGAGGAGCTTCTGCTGTTGTAAGGGTGCTAATATGATAGTCTTGAACCTTGCTGTTGAAAAGTTTAACTGATAAGATTATACTCAGCAGAAAACTATTTAACATATAATATCCCAAGTATAACAAAATTTGTATCACAGAAATGTTTTTGCCCCTTCTCTAAATATATACCAGTAGTTACACACTAGTGTGCTAAATGCAGAGAGCAGGAAAGAGAAAGAGCAGGAAAGAGAAAGATCAGAAAAGAAATACAATACATGGAAGGAGAATAGAATATCAAGAGATCAATGAAAATTGATCATGGAAAAATTAAGTGATGAAAGGATGAAATGTGTGATAACTGGAAAGAAAAAACGGCAGGGTTAAAGAGTTTAGGTACTTAGGAGCAACAAATACAGGTGGATCCCTTGCAAGAGATCAGAGTAAGGTATGTGGCAAAGGGATGAAGTGGAGAGGAAAGGTATTACCTGTGACAAGGGAATCCCAGTCTGATTAAAAGAAATGGTGGAAAAATACAGTAAAAAATGGAGCAGAATGTTGGAATGTAGTTCAGGCACTTAGAAAGAAGAGATGAAAGTTATGTTGGTAGGAGGGTATTGTAAATGCAGATGGAGGGAAAAAAGCATGAAGACTTAAGATAGCAGAGATTAATACAGTTCACCAGGATTAAATATGGAAGCCAGGCCGCAGCTTGAACATTACCTCGGGTCCGGCTGGTAAGAGGCCTGTGAAGCTTTTCCTGAATATTGCCTTTGGGTCTGGCTGGCGCGAGACCCGTAAAACTTTGCCACTTCCGGGTTGGAGAGCCGGTGACGTCGGAAGAAGGAGGAGCCGGATAGGCATTAAAACTCCGCCTATACCGGTTCGACGGCTAAGCCGCGCGCGGCCAAGGGGCGTGCAGCTTTGCCCGGATTGGAACGGATAGTTTAAAAGCTGCGGCCTTAGAGAACAACGGCAAGCTAAGTACAAGTCAAATTTTTAATTGTCTAACTTGCATGCAATTCCGACTGGGTAAATTCTTTCATTGAAAAAAAGTTACCTAAATTGAATTATTAAATCGCTATGCCTCATACAAAGAGGAAAGCGAAACTGAGAGTCCTCTTTAACATCAACGCCAAATAAGATGCTTCAACCCAGTATTACGGAATTCTTTCAAGTCCTTTCCACATCTACACCGGAAGGGGCTGCTGGTAGCACAGCTCAAGAGCAGGAGAAGAGCTACCTGGCCAATGAAACATCTCTCACTCCCGGTGCCCCAGAGAAACCTGTCCCTCCATCTGTAAAGGCTTTGGAAATTCAATCCTTATTAAAAAAAAAAAATCTACAAATTCTCAAAGGAATGATTTGAATTTAATTCAATATCGGATGACATAGGAGAAGAATCTCATGTTGAATTTAAGGAACAGTCTCTTTCGTCAACTGAAGGAGATTGCGGGACATTAAAACAGTTAAGAGGGGATGTACAACTGTCTGGTATTAAGGATATTCCTGATATTGTTCCAAAAAAAGTTTTCTATTGAAGAACTGGGATTAATGATGGTGAATATGCAAAAGTCTATAAATATAGTCTTACTACAGCTGTTCAAGAAGCTTTAAAAAATACTTATATTCAGGGAAAAATAGATAAATTAGAAAAAAATGTAAATTCTTTTGATTTGAAATAATTCAAAAAATTCAAACTAATTTGATAAAATCAGCAGAAGAAAATGAAGGGAAAATTGAATTATTGGAAAATCAAAATAGGAAATTTAATCTAAGATTGTTGAACTTTCCAAAAATATTTATTTATTTATTTAGCAGTTTTCTATACCGACCTTCATAGTAGATAACCATATCGGATCGGTTTACATTTTAACAAAGGGTAAAACTGAGGTAACAATTCTGGTAAATAATAGATAACAAAGGAAAAGGAATAAGTCAAAGTTACAATCAACAAGGTATGGAAAAATTGGAGGCTTAAAGACAAGCTGGAAGGAAGATAGAGGCAGGTAGAATAAATATAACATGATACGAATAATTTAACGGGTTAGAGCATATGCTTTAACCAGGAAATGCCAGTGTCCATTGTTCAGGAGGAAGTGTGTCAAGGTCCTTGTAAGAAGTGAGGCTCAAACTAGTGATTATCCGGTGGATCTGGGAAGGCTTGGTGAAAGAGCCACGTCTTTAGTCTTTTTTCTGAAGGTTAAGAGGCAGGGTTCCAATCTGAGATTTGCTGGGATATTGTTCCAGATAGCTGGGCCTGCAATTGAAAAAGCTCTGTCTTTGGTCGTAGAGAGGCGAGTGGCTTTAGTAGGGGGAAATTTCAGAGTGCCTTTGTGGATATCTCTCGTTGGTCTGTTAGAGGAGTGGAGTTTGAAAGGGATATCCAGGTCGAGTTGGAGTTGCTGATGGATGGTTTTGTGTATTAGGGTAATAGATTTGTACAGGATTCTGAAATTTACTGGTAACCAATGAAGGTTTCTGAGGACGGGGGAGATGTGTTCACCGCGGCTGGTGTTGGTCAGCAGTCTCGCTGCCGCATTTTGTAACATCTGCAGTGGTTTGGTGGTAGATTTAGGGAGGCCTAGAAAGAGGGCACTGCAGTAATCTATTTTGGCGAACAGAAGAGCCTGGAGGACTGTCCTGAAGTCTTGGAAAAATAAGAGTGGTCTCAGTCGTTTCAAAACCTGTAGTCTGAAGAAACTGTCTTTGGTAGTTGTGTTGACCATTTTTTTAAGGTTTAGACGATTGTCTATTATTACCCCAAGGTCTCTAATACATTCAGTTACACCAACTGATTTGTTTAACAGTTATTTGAAGAATATTTTAAAGTATTCTGAAAATTCTATCCCTACATTATCTAAGATTATTATCTGCAACAATCTCAAGATGAAAAAAATCAAAAGTAGAGAAAACCTGAATTTAACTGACTTTTTGGAAAAGTCTTATGAGGCAAAAATTGATATAAGGGCTACATTATTGGTTCAATTTACATCTCTCTTAGAGAGGGATGCCGTATTGAAACAGCATTTTAAATATCAAACACAAGACTTCTATGGGCAACCCATAAGAATATTCCCTGATGTTACTCAATAACCCAGTTGAGACGTAAAAATTTTTATAGCATTACGAAAAGAAGTATTAGAAAGAGGTGCGCAATTTATCTTAAAGTATCCGTGAAGATGCTTTATAAAGCACCGAGATGCTAGATATATCTTTAATTATCCAGAACAGCTTCATCTAGATACACACTCTTAGATACTGCTTTAAAGAGGGTAAAATGAGTTTAATGTGGAAATAGGCAAGAATGTATATGAGGAAAAGTTATTTTCTTAAAATTTTGCTCCAGGTTAACTTAGCTTACATGTTCTCTAATTTCTTTTTTGATTTCCTATGTAATGGATATTATGATAACCTCATTTGGAGTAATTTGATCTTTTATTGTATATGTATAGGATTATAAGTATCCAAGTTTTCTGTATCTTTAACATTGAAATGCAATAAAAATAAAATTAAATAAATAAATAAATAAAAATAAATAAATATGGAAGCCAACAGGGCAAGCCAGAGATCTGTGCTTGACCAAAACTTCCAGCGGAGAAATCTTGTCAGTCTGTAGCAGCAAAAAATAAATAAATAAATAAATAAAGGACGGGTAGCACCTTAAAGACTAACCAATTTGGTGGAGTGAAATGTCCATCAAGTAGAAAAGAAACCTCAGCTGATAATACGACATGATTTCAAGCTAGCGACAACAGTCAGAGGGCTGCCAGAATGCATAGGGACAGCATAGGGAGAAACAGAAGAAAAAAAAAAAAAGGAAATGATTATGCTGCTGAACAGGTCATAGGTGAGATCTCACCTGAGTACTTTGAGGCTGTGCTTTTAGAAGAATATAAACGGGATGAAGGTGACCAGCAGATGCCTAACAGACAGCAAGCAGCACAGCACAGTCAAGGGCAAACAGGATGGTGGAAACTACATGGATGAGAAACACGTGGAGAAGATTTACATACTAGTGGTTCATGGTCAGCTGTTATAATCTGTAAACTACAGAAGATTTTCTGTCATCCACATCAGCAATTCTGGTTCACTTTTGTAGCTGTGCCACAGTTGCTGCAGTTAATAGCTAGCTAATCAAGTGACACCAAGCAAGTCTACCCTCACGCAGAAAGTTACATCTGCCTGGCCTAGAGCAAGATAAGTAATAGAGTGATTTGCAAAGAGCTAAGAAAATGTAGGCTCTCTGCAGAGACTTATGAACTACAATGACAGCTACTAACTTGTTCAGTCACATAATTCTTAAAAAAATAATCAACTTATGGTTCCCTACAGCATATGATTTGCATGCACACAGAGTACCTTCAAGCAGTAAATAAGCAGTCGTATTTCTTTCAAAGCTCTTTAAAAACAGCCATAGGAAATGACATGTATTCTGTATAACTAGAATGCAATACAAAAATCAAGCTTTCAAGGTAAAACTTCAGTGCAAGTAAGTTGCATTATTATATAGGTTTATAATTTTGGGGGAATAAAAAGAGCATTTATTTTATTTTTATTATGGTTAAACCTGTGTTTTGGGTTGTTTTTTTTTAATTTCCTTCTAAGTCTACTATTTATACTCTAGTCATTAGCTGCTGGCATGGAGTTCTGATAAGGACAAGCATAACACCATCCCCAGATTACTTAGATTCAGAACAATGGAAGTCCTGAAGTAGCATGAGCTTTCCCAACTTAACACCTACATTTCCTCAGGAACACAATAAACATCCGTACAAAAGAGGGGAATCAATGATTCTATTTAACAGCCAACTAATTACCTAGAATACTTTTGTTTTGGCTAGTATTTCTGTTTTAACCATGATTCAACATGGTAATTGCTTTACCCATTACTGCGAGTAAAGTGAAGATCTTCATGTGTGGATGTAATCTGGCATATTTGGTTTATTTATTGTATGCAATTCCAAATAGCAAATGAGATGCTTCATTTAGCAACTGACACTTGAGTTTACTGATTTTTTTTTTTCAAAGCTGCCAGTGTACACTGTAGCTGAGTTAACAGGAAAACTTACTCTGCTAGATGTAACAATTAACATTTCTTGCCACTAGGAACAATACTTTCAACAATCCCTACACAGACCATCAAGGATGCCCAAAGCTTGGGTGCACTGTGGAAGCAGTGTTCTCAGGCTCCAGGGAGGTAGGATGGCTGCTGGTATCAAGGTGGCCTCTGCTTGGCCAGCAAGTGGCACCCATTGTGCCCTTTGTCACAGGTGCGCCACCAGCTGGTTAGGGAATTACAAAGCATGCCATCCTGCGAGCAATGAGTAGCAGAGACTACATAAGAACATGCCATACTGGGTCAGACCAAGGGTCCATCAAGCCCAGCATCCTGTTTCCAACAGTGGCCAATCCAGACCATAAGAACCTGGCAAGTACCCAAAAACTAAGTCTATTCCATGTTACTGTTGCTAGTAATAGCAGTGGCTATTTTCTAAGTCAGCTCAATTACAAGCAGGTAATGGATTTCTCCTCCAAGAACTTATCCAATCCTTTTTTAAACACAGCTATACTAACTGCACTGACCACATCCTCTGGCAACAAATTCCAGAGTTTAATTGTGCGTTGAGTAAAAAAGAACTTTCTCCGATTAGTTTTAAATGTGCCCCATGCTAACTTCATGGAGTGCCCCCTAGTCTTTCTATTATCCGAAAGAGTAAATAACCGATTCACATCTACCCGTTCTAGACCTCATGATTTTAAACACCTCTATCATATCCCCCCCTCAGCCATCTCTTCTCCAAGCTGAAAAGTCCTAACCTCTTTAGTCTTTCCTCATAGGGGAGCTGTTCCATTCCCCTTATTTTGGTAGCCCTTCTCTGTACCTTCTCCATCGCTGAGGATGAGTGTGGGGAAGGATAAACTACACATGGAGGTCTTTAAAGTTACTTTTGTTTCATATAATCAAACATGCAAGAAATCAAGAGCACCAAATCAACCTACCATCTACCTGCACCTAGGTGGAGTTTCTAGAACTGGCAAAATATACTGCTTAGAATTAGAAATAAAACATAACGTTTTAGGGATTTTTGTTTTATGGTATATATATGCTGGTCCATTTGTCCATCTCATTCTTCAACTTCACATATGCAGTAAGTTAAACACAACTTTTCTTTCAGTGGAAAGCTAGGCACATAGGGCCAGATTTTAAGAAGGTTGCGCGTGTAAGTCACGGGGCTTTACTAAAGGAGCGGGACCAGAGGCCTCCGACAAAGTGGCAATTTGCCGCTGTGTTGAAGGATCGCGTGCCATCAGGCTGCCGGCACACACAACTAGCGCCTGCTCGGAGGCAGGTGCAAAAGGTAAGACAAAGGTTGGGGGGGGGGGGGGGGGGGGAGGTCAGGCTAGGGGGGAGGGAATGGGGGAAGGTAGCGCGGCTCGGCACGCACAAGGTGATATTTGTGCACCCTCTTGCGCATGCCAACCCCCTATTTTATAACATGCATGTGCCTGCGAGCACGTTATAAAATCGTGTGTGTGTGTGTGTGTGTACCTTTTAAAATCTACCCCATAATCTGAAAAACAGAGAGGAAGGAGCTGGCAGCTGCAGCTCCCCAGATCTCAGCAGTTGAAAAGAATATAGAGCCAGCGTCACCCAGAGCAGTTAGGCTACGTCCCCCCAGCTGAAGAGGAAAAGCTAATGCTAGCTGGAGCAGCAGGACTGGTGGGGTTCCTTAGGCCCCGCCAGTTGAAAAGGAGAAGGATCTTGGGCCCTGTTTGGTATCCCAAGAGATGGCAGCAGAAACAAGCACAAGAGGAGGTAGTGATTCTTCAGCCCAGACTGAGGCCCTGGCAGAGAGACAGCGAGAGAAGACTGCAATGGAGTTGGGTGTGGCAGGGAGCGAAGGAACACGAGAGGGCTGTGCACTTATCAGAAATGAACTCATCATGTACTCCCGCCATACATTCCCCATGTGACCCAAAAACAAAATGAAGGGCAGGAGTACAAGGCGAGTGCATTTTGTCCCAAGCAAGCAAGTCATGGAGAAATTACACGATGCACATGGCAAGAGTTACAAAGCATGGGCAAGATAGACTTACTGGGAGTGGAACATGGGAAGGGCAATGTAAATAGGAGTGGAGGAGCAGCCTAGTGGTTAGAGCAGTGGGCTACAAACCAGGATTCGAGTCCCACTGTCTCTCCTTGTGACCTTGGGCAAGTCACTTTACCCGCCATTACCTCAGGTACAAACTTAGATTGTAAGCCCTCTGGGGATAAGGAAATACCTAGAGTACCTGAATGTAATCCACTCTGAAGAGCTGAAAAAAGTGTGAAAAGTGGAATATAAATCTAAATACCATCTTTGGAAATTGTGTACACCCCATGGAGTACAACTTTCTAATCTTGAGTGGGGAGAGAGAGAAGTAGGGGGTTGTGCAAAGGAATGTTCAGGTTCGAGAATCATGACTGATATCTGTTCATGTAAATGTGCTCATTTATACTATTCCCATTTTTACCTATCTTGCATTCTGCAAAAACTATGGGGTTATGTTAT
This sequence comes from Rhinatrema bivittatum, assembly GCF_901001135.1. Lineage (NCBI taxonomy): Eukaryota > Metazoa > Chordata > Amphibia > Gymnophiona > Rhinatrematidae > Rhinatrema > Rhinatrema bivittatum. The sequence goes on from NC_042620.1 coordinate 243,150,692, forward strand.
AGTATAATTAATATCTAACTTACATGTAGACTGGGCACCCTTCTTATAGTTATAAATGCCCTTGTTAAAATATGTATTTTAGACACAAGGCAGCCATGAACTAGCATACTATGAATATGGCACTCTGAAGCTGTAGCCATAGGAGCAGTCAGTGATAGTGGAAACAACAAGAAGCATTCTTAAAAGAAAAAAATAACCACCTCCATGGGTCTAAAATGTATTGTCCAGTTAGGTGGGGGATATTCAATTGCGAAGACAACCAGCCATGTTGAACTTGGAGTATAAATGTTCCTCTTTAGATCAGAAAACAAGCTAAGTAGATGGATTTTGTGTCTTATTCATAATTGAAATCTAAGTAAAGATCAATCTAGCCTCACATTAGGATGGAAGAGCTATTCTGCTCCAGTGTGTATGGAAAAACACATTATAAGTTCACAAAATAAATGATAAAAGCATTCACAGCACTGGCTTATTTTCTAGGCTGCAATTATGAATCATACTCTTTCTATATTTATAGTCAGATTTCAAGACATGTAAGTTTCTGTAAAGCAGCACTTTAAACATAGCTCACCAAATATTGCCTATGCTGAGTGGCCCTGATGACAGGGTACAGCAATCTTTCTTACTATATAGTGCTCCTTACCCTTTCTAGGTACTTTTAATAGAAGATTCTCTCTGTATTTTGCGAGAAAGTAGATTGTGAGCTCTAGATCCTGCATTCCCACCTCTCTTCTTTAACCACAAAAACAAGGCAGATTGCTGGCTATTTGATGGCCCTGAGGGGAGGGGCTTGAGAACTATCCTGAAATGGAATTCCTGCAATGCACTATTTCCAGGAATATGAAGGAGCCAAGCGTATTCTTTTAATGAAACAAGTTAATTTTACTTTCAAAGAAGGCGAGATGCTTGTAGGCATGCTCGACATCCATGTTTAAGCACTTGTCAGCTAAACTTAACCTCCACTTTCAAAGTGAGATGACCCATAAAAATGATCTGCATTTCCTAGTAATTATTCATGAAAACAGGAAATTCATTCACTGTGAAAGGAAAGTAATATCCAGCACCTTCAGGGCATATATGAGACTTATTTACACAAGAAAGGTCATTCATATTTACCTATGGCAAACGAAGCAGTCAGCCATTTAGTGCAAATAAATCTTATTATATACAAATCATTCAAGGTCAATGTTGTGGTTTATATTATTTTCTGTTCACAGTGTAAGATATAGGTAGACTTGTGAAACCTTTCTTGATAGATTAAGCACAGTCTAATTAAAAGTGAAAAAAAAAATGAAACAGAATTTGATACAATAAGTTATACAGACTAGTAGTATATTTGGTATTTGCTATTCTGTGAACAATATTAATAGCATTACTATTCCAACAAACATCTGCTGTTAAAAGGTCCTCTCAACTTCTATCACTGGCTGTAATATCAAACTCTGGGAGGAATATTTGCAATAGAAACAAAACAAGCAAAAGAATGTTTGCAATACAGGAAATTTTAAATACAGTGAGGTTGATATTAAAACGGCTTGTCTGGCTAACTTACACTTAGCCGGACAAACTAGTGAATTAGAAAGTCTCGCTATGCTGACCAGATCTGATATATGTGGATATGTTTTTAGTTGGGCAACACCTACCAATATAAATCCGAGGTGTTTTGGAGCAGGCCAAATTTAGCCAGACACTTAGATTACTCTGACATTCAGAGTTATCTGGGTAAGTACGGTTGTGCTGCGAGACAATTTTAAACGTTATCTGGATAACGGGCTATATTCAGCGGTGCAGATGTGCCACTAAATGCCCAGTTTAAGTCATCCAGGTAAATTACAGGTTCATGGAGCAACCATGGGGAAGGAACAAGTATTTTTGGCACATGCCTAGACCCAAATTGGGGGCGCCGGGGGGGTGGGGGGAAGAAGGAATTTTAATTTAAAAATCATCTATGCTTGGGGGTGTACAACACTATATTTCATCACTATATGTACCATGCTGGGTTAGACCAAGGTCTATGGAGCACGGCGTTTTGTCTCTGTCAGTGGCCTATCCAGATCAAGAGTACCCAGCAGATCCTATAAAGTAGATATAATTCCTGTTACTCACTCTCAGAGATAGTAATAGTTTTCTTTAGTCTACCTGGCTGATAATGTTATGAACTTTTCCTCCAAGAACTTGTCTAAACCTTTTTTAAACCCTATGCTAGTTGTTTTGATCAATTGCTCTGGCAGCAGATTCCACAGCTTGATAGTGCGCCGAGTAAAAAAGTACTTTCTAGGATTTGTTTTGTATCTGCTGGTTGTTACGTTTCACCGAGTGCCCTCTTGTTTAAGTATTATTTGAAATTAGTATGTACCTGTTCCATCCCACTCATGATTTTATAAACTTCTATTATGCCCCTCTTAGCAATCTCCCTTCCAAGCTGAAGAGCCCTAGCCTGCATAGCCTCTCACCATAGGAGAGATATTCCAGCTCCTTTATCATTTTTGTCTCCCTCCTCTGCACCCGTCTAGTTCTGCTGTGTCTTTCTTGAGATGGAGTGACTAAATCTGCACACAAATCATCAAGATGAAGTCACACCATGACTCGATACAGAGGCAATTTAATTTCCATTTTATGCTCATTCCTAACATTCTATTTGCTTTTTGACGGTCACCATGCACTGAGCTGAGGATTTCAACGTATTGCCCACAGGACTCCAAGGTCCTTTTCCTGGGTGGTGACTCCTAATACAGAACCCAGCATTGTGTACCTGTAGTTGAGATTATTTTTCCCTATGTGCATCACTAGTCCTACCCTCTTGCTTCTGTCCTTTTAACCAGATACCAATCCACAAAAGAACATGATCTCCTATCCCATGACTTTGTAATTTCCCGAGTTGTCTCTCATGAAGAACTTTGTCAAATGCCTTCTGAAAATCCAAATTCACTGTATCAACTGGCTCACTTTTATCTACATGTTTTTACACCTTCAACAAATTCTAAAAATGTTCAATTTTGCCAATTTTTTTTTAATGTAAGTTGAAATATCACTAATTAAAAAGCCTTAAAATATTTTGATACTCAATTAAAATGCTGAGTGGGGGGAACAGTTTGCTGCGCTCCACATTCGGCCGGGACATCCACCTCCCCCCGAGCCCGGAAGCCAGAGGGAGGAGCCGAAACACGCCTCAAAGGCGGCGTGCCTGTGAGTAACATCGGGGAACAGTTTGCTGCGCTCCACATTCGGCCGGGACATCCACCTCCCCCCGAGCCCGGAAGCCAGAGGGAGGAGCCGAAACACGCCTCAAAGGCGGCGTGCCTGTGAGTAACATCGGGGAACAGTTTGCTGCGCTCCACATTCGGCCGGGACATCCACCTCCCCCCGAGCCCGGAAGCCAGAGGGAGGAGCCGAAACACGCCTCAAAGGCGGCGTGCCTGTGAGTAACATCGGGGAACAGTTTGCTGCGCTCCACATTCGGCCGGGACATCCACCTCCCCCCGAGCCCGGAAGCCAGAGGGAGGAGCCGAAACACGCCTCAAAGGCGGCGTGCCTGTGAGTAACATCGGGGAACAGTTTGCTGCGCTCCACATTCGGCCGGGACATCCACCTCCCCCCGAGCCCGGAAGCCAGAGGGAGGAGCCGAAACATGCCTCAAAAGCGACGTTTATCCGGCGCACCGCCGCCGCCGGCGAGCGGCCAAGCCGTGCGCGCTAAGGGGTGCGCACGGCTTAGACCGGCTTTGGCCGGATTTGCCGGATTGCTGGGCAGCTCTGTCTTCTTATCCCTGAGACATTGGAAAGATTTTGTACAAGTCTATATCGGCGTTTCGTAGTGACTATGCCACCTAAAAGAAAGGGGAAAGTAAGGGTGTTTCCCCAAGAACCCTTACCTCCTCTTCTTCAACTAGAAATTGACCGATATTTGACACAGCTGGAGAAAATAGAGAGTTCCAGTGAACCCGTTGGAAGCCCCATAGTAGGAGAACTAGGGGCTTCCCTGGATGAGGCCTCTTTAAGTCCGGACGCACGACCGCCTCCCGCTCAACGCGGCGCAAATGGAGAGTCTGGCGAGACATCTACATTAGGTGAGGAACGAATTCCTGCTCCTGAATGTACCAGCTCAAGTTTGGAATCAGCAAATGAGGAAGAAGCTGGTGGAGTAGCAGCTCAACAACATCAAGGAGCCCTCAGAACTGAAGGTCCAAACGCAGCGAGGCCAGATTACATCAGGCCAGAGACGGTAACCTTAGATGCTATTTGGGACTTGGTTAATGGTTTAAGTGCCACTATAGATAGACTAGAAAAGAAAATTGATACAGTTTCCCTAAATGTCCAACAACAATTTCAAGGTGTACAAAATCAAGCAAGTGAAGTTGTTACTAGAGTAGAACAAGTAGAAATAAATGTGAAGTCGTTACAAAGTGTGAGTAATAATTTGATAAAAGATCAATTAGCCTGTTCAAAAAGATTGGAATTTATAGAAAATAATATTCGGCATTTAAATGTGCGAGTTACGAATTTCCCAAAAATTGCAGGTGAGATTCCCTTTTTAACGTTTAAGAGGTATCTAATTGAGGTTCTGGGGTTTACAGAAGAAAATATGTTATCACTTAATACATGCTTTTTTGTTAAGAAAAGAACCTCAGTTACCCCAATAATTCCAGCAAATTTGACAAATTTTCTGGAGGAATCCTCAGTACAAATATTAGAAAGGGAAACCTTAATTGTTTCTTTTGTTTCTACCTATGATATAAGCAAACTAATGAAAAAATATTTTCAAAAGTTTCCTACATCATATCATGGACAGGTTATTAAGATTTTTCCCGATTTAGCTCCAGTCACACGCAATAAAAGGCGTGAGTTCCTAGAACTAAGATCTAGAGTAATATCTTTAGGATATTCTTTTTTGTTGAAATATTCATGTTGTTGTAACATTAAGAGAGGAACTGATTCTTATTTGTTTACACAGGTAGAACAATTACGTTTATTTCTAGAGGCACGGGAGCCTGCGACCTCTTCTCCTGTAGTTACCTGAGAGCTAGGACTAGAAATGGAAAAAGCTGACTGTGCTGTTAAGGAAAAAAGGAAAGGTTCTTCTTTATTTAAATTCTCCCTTAGTATTTCAATCCTTTAGTCTCAGGTTTTCTTTTAGATTCCTTAATGAATATAATGTTAAAATTGGATGGTTATTCTAGTATTCATCTGTTTTGAAATAATTGGTGGAAAGAATAAATATTTGTAAATTTAGTTTCACAATAACAGAGGAATAACTCAGATAACCTGTGAAATATATTTTCATTTCAATGTCAACTGAATGTAACTATTTGCAAATTTGTAAATGTTAAAAATTATAAATAAAGAATACAAAAAAAAAAAATGCTGAGTGACCAGGGAATTAGATCTGGGCAATCTCTGGTTGTGGTATACTTGAATTTTAGCAAAGTTTTACCATCCAACATAGGTGGCTCATAAGTAAACTGAGCGGTCTAGGTATGGACTACATGACAGAGTGGTGGTAAAAGGGATTATTGCTCTGAAGAAAGAAAAGTGATGAGTTGCATGCCTCAGGGATTAGTCCTAGGGCTGGTTCCATGTGAAATCTGTGTGTGTGATATTGCGGAGGAATTAGGAAGAAAGAAAAGTTTGTCTCTTTGCAAATAACACGAAGATCTCAATAGACTGGACATAGCTTTAAAACAAACAATCTAAAAAATGATCTAAAAAAGTTCAAGGTGTAGTTGACTGCTGGGCAGCTAAGTTCCAATACTACAAGTAAGTTCCAATACTACAAGCAGAGTTAGGGGTAGGCCTGATAGCTCAGTGGTAGTTTGCTGCCAGGCGGGCACCTGGTTTCGATTCCCAGCTCTGGTCTTCTGCTTCCCAGGCTGGCCGAGGTTGTGAATGCCATGGAGGAAGCAGTCACAGCCCCTGGAGAGAGTTCCAGTCATCATGCAAGTGTGCCTTTAGGGCCTTGTATAACAGGGTTCCTGAAGGAGTCCTGGTTCATGGCCCCCAGCTGAGGACTGTTGATGTAATGACATGGCTGGGCAAGATGCAACGAGAAATAAAAGAGAGGAAATATCCTTGGGCAACTACAAACGAAGGCTTACGGTGCCAGATCCCAGCTCTAGCTCCAACTGAACTGGAAGCCCAGAGGAGCAGGAAGAAATTGCCTGGCCAAATATTAAAAAAAAAAAAAAAAAAAGCATATGCATTTGGACTGCAGAAATCCAAGATGGTGGTACATGATAGAGGGGATGAAATATCCATCAAGTAGGAAAGAAACCTCAGGCTAATAATATCACATGATTTCAAGGTAGTGGCACAGCCAGAGGGATGCTAGAATGCATATGGAGAGGCAGAACTAGAAGGGGAAAAAAAAAAAAAAAAGGACATGATTATGCTACTGTACAGGTTTGCTGGCGAGACCTCATCTGCAGTACTGCAAGGCTGGAGTAACACTTACCAGTAATCCCTGGGACATGTAGGCACACAGGAGGATCATTATGCAATCATTCGGCAGCCAAGGGAGGGAAGCTAGATTCATCTGACCGTCCTAAAGAAAATGAAATTATCAGGTAAGTAGTAATTTCTCATCTGAGTGTCCAGTCAGATGAATCCAGAAAAAGTGAGATATACCCAAGCTACTCCCGAATAAGGCAGGAAGGCTGCCCGCAGTTCAGTCAAAACCACATGCGCTAAGGCCACATTCTCCCAGGCCTGAACATCCAGATGATAATACCTAGAAAAGGTGTGTAAGGAGGTGTGTGCAAATGTTGACAGTAGACAACAATCTACTATATATAATTTGTACCCTGGATAGTGCTATATCAGGGTACAAATTATATCGCATGATAGGGTGGATCAACATGGTGGGGGTGTGGCACTTTATGTCCGGGAGAGTATAGGATAAAGATCATACAAGAGACTAAATGCTCAGTAGAATCTATATGGGTAGAAATCCCAAGTGTGTTGGGTAAGAGTATAATGATAGGCGTATACTACCGTCCACCTGGACAAAATGGTCAGACAGATGATGAAATGCTAAGAGAAATCAGGGAAGCTAACCAATTTGGCAGTGCAATAATAATGGGAGATTTCAATTACACCAATATTGACTGGGTAAATGTAACATCAGGACTTGCTAAAGACATTAAGTTCCTGGATGTAATAAATGACTGCTTCATGGTGCAATTGGTTCAGGAACCAACTAGAGAGGAAGCTATTTTAGATTTAATTCTTAGTGGAATGCAGGATTTGGTGAGAGAGGTAAAGGTGGTGGGGCCACTTGGCAACAGTGATCATAACATGATCAAATTTAAAATAATAACTGGAAGGAGAACAATAAGTAAATCTGCAGCTCTGACATTAAACTTTCAAAAGGGAAACTTTGATAAAATGAGGAAAAACTGAAAGGTGCAGTTGCAAAGGTTAAAAGTGTTCAACAGGCATGGACATTGTTTAAAAATACAATCCTAGAGGCGCAGTTCATATGTATTCCACACATTAAGAAAGTTGGAAGGAAGGCCAAATGATTACAGTCATGGTTAAAAGATGAGGTGAAAAAGGCTATTTTAGCCAAAAAAAAACATCCTTCAAAAATTGGAAGAAGGATCCATCTGAAGAAAACATAAAACATAAGCATTGTCAAGGTAAGTGTAAAACATTGATAAGACAGGCAAAGAGAGAATTTGAAATGAAGTTGGCCATAGAGGCAAAAACTCATAATAAAAACTTTTTAAAATATATCCAATGCAAGAAACCTGTGAGGGAGTCGGTTGGACCATTAGATGACAGAGGTATTAAAGGGGCTCTTAGGGAAGATAAGGCCATTGCAGAAAGACTAAATGAATTCTTTGCTTCCGTGTTTACTAATGAGGATGTTGGAGAGATACCAGTTCCGGAGATGGTTTTCAGGGTTGATGAGTCAGACGAACTGAACGAAATCATAGTGAACCTGGAAGATGAAGTAAGCCAGATTGACAAACTAAAGAGTAGCAAATCACCTGGACCAGATGGTATGCATCCTAGGATACTGAAGGAACTCAAACATGAAATTTCTGATCTATTAGTTAAAATTTGTAACCTATCATTAAAATCATCCATTGTACCTGAAGACTGGAGGGTGGCCAATGTAACCCCAATATTTAAAAAAGGCTCCAGGGGTGATCCAGATGATTGGGCCGGCCTTAAAAATGTTTTACACCTCTGCTATAAGAGAGAAAGAAGTCTCCCTATCTCCTGTTCCCGGGGGTGGGTCTGCAAACCTTCATTGGGAGGCTCAGGAGGTTCCACTGCCCGAGCCTGCGCCCCTTCTGGGTTGTCTGGGATGAAGATTGAGACCTACCAAAAGATCGAGTCCTCTGAAAGGTTGTCCCTCTATAGGGTCAAATACACCTGGATCCTCTAGCTGACCTCTTATGTAAACAGAGTGCTGCGTTTGCTTCTTATCCTCCAGCAAACGAGGAACTGGAGATTCGCCCCACTTACTGACCAATTTCTCCAACTTGCTCCCAAATAAAAGCGAGCCGTTAAAGGGCAATTGTGAGGTTAGCTTTGGAGATCTCATCGGCTGACCAATTTCTCAACCATAACTGACGCCTGGCCACCATTATAGAAGCCCCTCTGACTTAAGTACGGACCAAATCACAGCCCGCATCTGCCTAGAAGGCAGCGGTGGGTTCCATAACTGCCCTGGAGCTTATCAATGAGTCATTAACCTCCTGGAAGAGAAGCAAACAAGAGCGAGCCACCAAGGAACAACAAGAAGCGATCTGCAAGGTCATTGCCACTGCTTCAAATGCTTGCTTAAGGATAGACTCAATCTTTTTATCATGAGCATCCTCCTTCCACAGGTCTGCTTGGAGATTGCACACAAAAGTGCATCTACCTTCAGAAAACATAAGTGCTCTCTTACCACTGGATCCAGAGGGTACAGGCCTTCCAAAACCCGATCCCCTTTGAAATTAGCCTCTGGGGTGCCCTACTCAAGATCAATCAATTCTTGAATGGCCTCCATCACGGGAAAAAAAAACAAGAGGCTTTACGCAAGGAAACCAAAATGGGATTTCTCTTTGGCTCAGACACAGATCCTGCCCCAGGAGCCCTGAGCATTTTCAAGGTCTGTGAAATCAGAGCTGGCAGTTCACCTTTATGAAAGAACCATTGCATAGTTCTATATGGTTCTAATCCTGGAGGAATTTCATCATCCTCAAGAGTCAGGACCAGCGTCATCATCCATGCCATCCAGATCTCTATCGGAAGGCCCCACTGCTGCTCTAGGAGTACTCCGGCGCTTAACAGAAGGTTCAGGCAAGGTTCTTCCTGCGCCTCTACTCTGGGAGCATTGGACAGGGTTGAAAACTGTGCCTGAAGCAAAGATTGCAACCCCTGGAAACATTCTACCCAAGAAAAAGTAGACGTATCTAAACCAGGAGGCACCTGAGGCGTACTCACTGAGCTACCGTCCCTTGCTGATGAACCAGTTAGGAGAGTTCCAAATTCAGGCACCCTACCTGAGTTGTCTTTAGCTAGACCTAAATCTGGCTGGGAAGAACCATATTTAATGAAATCAGAGGAAGATAATTCTCCCTGAGCCTCCAAAAAGTGTTGGCACAAGTTAACAGGCACTCCTCACTGAGATGCCCTAATATGACAGGCAGAGCAAAGAGAAAAGCACTTAGGCTTCTTAGGTGCAGGAACCATTATGGCCAACAGTGCACTGGGTGCACAACCTGGACGCAGAGCCAGACGCACACGCCGACCCGACAATCCTATACAGGGCAGCCTGAGAAAGCATATGAAATGCTGTTGCAGTCTACCACACGGCGTCCAGCGAAAAAGCCTCGGTGGAGGCCTAGCTTACGTATGCTGCCCCCGTCCCTCCACCTCCCACAGAGTGGAATGAACATCAGAATGGCATGCCAAGCACGGAGACCGGAGGAAGCCCTACACAACAAAAGCCTCCTTTTAAGTCTCTGTAATTTTTTTAAAACTTACCAGAGCTCAGCCTTACCTGGCTGAGTACAGAGATGGTCTTCAGCTGCAGGGAGAGAGGGCACATGCCGTCATCACCGTGCTTGGCTACCCGTACTGATGTCTTTCAGCTGCTTAAGCAGCTAAGTCCATACTGGTTAAAAACAAGCTACCAAACCAAGGCACTCATCACCTCAGGAATGCTCAACTGTGGGAGTGACCATTTGGTATCACCACAGGAGAGCAGGGCACATTTATTTTCCTTAATTCTCCTTTCTCAAAATGAAGCAATCCCCAGTAAGGAGATGCACATCCCCCCATCTGCTGGAGATGGAGAATACTGGCAGGCTGATGTCACTGTAGGGATATATATACTGCGATGTTAGTTTGCTCTATCTCCATCTGATGGTAGAGGTGCATAACCCACTTGTTCTGAATTCATCTGACTGGATGCTAAGAAAGTAAACCTTTCCCAATGAAAAGGAAAAATTCTAGAACAGTCCAAAAACATTTCAAGAGAAGGGCCACATGGGACATTTCAAATCTCTTGCAAGGAAAGAAGATGGCTCCTCCTCAGAATCTGATAGGCAGGCTGGTAAGATGAAGGGGGAGGGGATATATCTGGCTATTTAGATCAGTGGTTCTCAACCTTTTTCTGTGGGGGACATACCAGATAGATAGTTCTCACATGTATGACATACTGAACACATGACAGTCACAAGGCAAATGTACACTTTGCATCCACAGGAACCTCCCCACCCCTACCCCTTGGCAATGGGTATAAAGCAGAACTAGAACATTCCCCACAGAACTCACCATACAAAAAAAGATATTCTGATGTTATCTCAATAACAGCAACACAAACTCCCTCTACTACCAGGCGCAATAGCCCTACTTATAAAAAGACAGCAGTTCACTGCCAATTTATGTCCTACTGAGAAAACACAAAAAATAAGGTGAGATATTTTACTGGCCTACAAGCTAGTTAGATATTTTACTGGCCTACAAGCTAGTTAAATACCTCACCTCAGTTGTATACACAAAATCGACCTTCACCAAGACCACAAATTACAAATATGGAGACAGAAACTGGAATGGAAACCCAAAAAAGCCACTCTCATGCAGTACAAAACAGGAGAAATGGAAACAGAAATATAGCATTTAACATTGCACCAAGATCTGCAATAATGCACAAAGTTACACCTGCATTATGGCATGCACTCAAATGGAACAACCCTGCCTATGAAAAGGCAATACTACAAATATTAAACGAGGCCCTAAACACTAATACACTTCCTATTAGGAAAGCAGAAAGCGCCAAGCTGCTATAGATCACCACACAGAAATAATTGTAAAACTAAATGAATAAATGTTTTAAAACAGCTGATGATCAGAATAACTTCTAACAATTAAAATAATTAAAAATTCTCCAAATACCAATAAAATATTTAAAAATAGCAGACATATCACATAATACCCAATAATTAAAATGGCAGTCAATAAAAAAATGAACTTAAAAAGCCATCTTTACTTACACTCTCCAAGAGTTCTCCTACTCCTTTCCCTTGCAGGCCACACTAGAAGCAACAGAAGCTGCTGAAGCTGTCCTCACGGTTCTCTTCCTTAGTGACCACAACCAGTCTCTGTCTCTCACACGCACAAGCCAACTCTCTGACTGGTCTCTCTCAATCACACACATCCTCTCTATCTCACTTACACACAGGCTCACAACCACACACAAGCACGCTCCCTGTCCCACTTGCACACCACACACACACAGAAGCACCCTCCCGATATCAAAACACATACACTCTGGCCCCCTAGCTGATCAGCTTCGGTCTTCAGCTCTGCCAGCCTGGTCTCTGGCGGCGGCCAATAGCTTTGGTCTTCGGCTCCACCGGCCTGGTCTCTGGCGGCGGCCAATGGCTTCGGTCTTCAGCCCCCCAGATGCTGGTAGCACACGACACACCTGCCGGTGCTTGGCGACACTGGTGTGTCGTGACACACTGTTTGAGAATCACTGCTTTAGATGATTTGAAATGCTGGGAAGAGAGGAGGTGAGGGAGGTAGAGTTCCAAGAGTTTTATCATATAGTCAGATTATCAGTAATTTCTACATTTCTTGGAAATTTCCATCCTTTTCACATCACAAGGAACCCAACCACTTGCATCCTGGGGGCAGATGTAGGGGTGTGTGTGTGTGTGGGGGGGGAGGGACTGCATTCTCTCCCTCCCCTCACTTGCACCTACCAGTCTCACGCTCTTCCTTCCTTCCCACTAAGCCCCCCCTTTCCTCCTACTCAGCCCCCATCAACTTCAAGCATGTTCGCATCTAATAGGGCCTGGTAAACCCTGTCAACCTTTATATGTTTATTTAAAATTATTTGTATCCCGCATCCTCTGTTAGTTCGGGGAGGATATCAAAGTAGTATACATAATAAAATGTCAATAAAACAAGACTAACAGAATAAAATCTTATACATTCTGAATGCATATCGCTGTGGTGTGCCTAGCAATTATCAAAGAGGTAACCTTTGTTGCTGAGGGCTGCATTATGGGGGATTCTAGTTGCTGGGTGTAGTTGAAGTAAACAATGTTGAAAATAAATATGTTTTTAGGGTTTTTCTGAATTCCTTCATTTCTGTAAGAATATGCAGCTGTTGTGGGAGCAAGTTCCAGAGAGTAGGGCCCGCCAAGGAAATGGCCCTTTCACGACTGCTTGTTTGAAGGGATGGGTTTTCTAGTAGCGACAGAGGCAGTGAAGTAATCTTGTGCAAATGTAAAATTTGAAGGTACTGCTGACCCATGGTAATTTGACCTGGTGCAGTAGGTTATGAGTCAAAGATGCCAATTTGTACTGAATGCGAGACTGGTTGGGGAGCTAGTGCAAAGCTTGTAAAATGAGAGTGACATATTCAGTCTAACATCACTGCCATGCCTGGAGGAATATCCCTCTCCCTTCAGGCCAGATCTGGCTAGAGGAAAGCAAATTATTGTGGGCTGGGAAAACAAGCTCAATTGTCCATAGTTTGGGGATCCCTATCCTAGAATAAGGGGGGGGGGGGGGGGGGGGTGTCACACATCTGCTTTTGCTGCTTGGGAAATCCTGCCAGCCTATCATTGCCTTTCTTGGGAGGTAAAGACCTCTCTCTTCAGACCATATCTGGCCAGGGGAAAGAAAAGTATGGTGGGCTGGGAAACAAGCTCGTTGGTCCAAATTTTGGGGACCCCTGTCCTAGAACAAGGAGGTCATGATACGAGGCTCAGAGGGTGAGCAGTCAGGAAATATTTTTCATGGAAGAGGTGATGGGTATAAGGAACATTCCCCTCATACCCACCTCCCCCCAGCAGGTAGGGGAAACTAAAGTCATACAACAGAAGAATGAATTAGCAACACTTCAGGCCATAAGAGTAGTAGGCTATAATTCGAGAGCAAGGAAGAAAAGAAAGGTGGTAGTTTATATTTTCAGATTACTGTCTCCTTAACACATGTAATTAGCACCATCCAAGTTCATATCGCTCAAGATAATGTACATACTTAACTTTTTAAAACCTATATTATAAACATTTTCAAACATAAAGTGTCTTTGTAAATATACATTCCAGTATTCTTCTTCAGAACAAATGTAGCTACTAGAACACAATGCTGAAATAAGCTCTCTCCTGAAATGCTCAAGTACTGTTTCCTAATATTGCTGTTCCATGTAATGAAACTGGCTTTACTTATTGCTAGTTGTTCTAGGTATAGCTGGTGTTAGGTAATGAAACATAAAAAAATTATTAGTAAGTGAGATTAATGTTAATTTTTTTCTTTAGGTGGGAAATGGTGCATGTTATGATACCCTTTGCTAAGGACCAAAATAAAAAAGTTAAAGTACATAAGCTTTTGAGACCTCTTGAAGAAGCAGCCTGTGGTATCTCAACATAAATATACCAATATCCAAGTTTTCTTACACTGCTGTCACTCACCAGGGAACAACCTGAAGGCAAGAAATGCCCCCCCCCCCCGACAGACAACATCTTAGTTGCTTATATATAGTTATTCACCACTAGATTCTGACATCAAGAATCCGGAGTACAAAACACTATTCAGAGAGTGGCAGAAGAAAGCAGCCCTTAAGGCTGTGACAAGGAATCCCAGTCCCATCCTGGGGAATTCAACTAGTTACCTATTTGTTTTTATTAAATGGTGGCCCCCTCTCTGCACACTATATTAGCAGTGTACAGAACTTCTCAGCAATCCCGGTCCTAATCGCAGTAGGACACAGAACAGCGAAAAAATGCAATAAGCCGAAAGTTAGGAGGCCACACAGCAGGCCTATTCCTGCAGTGTAACGCGGGGGGAGAGAGGTAGTGAAGGAAGCCCTATACTTACACCACGGGGGACAAGCCCAGGTTGACATCTTCAGCAGCATCGTAGAACTCCTCGGTGTCGCTGTCCGACGCCATTGAAGGGAGAGGGCTAAGGGAGGAGAACCAATGTTACAAAGTCCCCTCTCCCTAGGCCCTGCCGGGCAGCTTTGCAGCACGAATCCAAATCTTTCCTCCGACGAGAACAGCTGCTACCCTCCTTCTTTAATCGTCTGAAAGGCCGTGGCCAGCAGTCGCCGACCCTGGTGCATACAGGTGTCGCTGCCGGAGAGCGCCTGGGGCGGGCGGGGACCGGATCCTCAGCTTCTAAAGTGGCGCGAGGGTACCGGAGCCGTCATAAACTAAAGCTGCTATTACTGTGGCTACTCGCGCTTACGCGCGCGCCCGCTCTCTATCAAGGATGGAGGCAGCAGAAATAGAAGCTGCTCGGGCTGGCTCAGCAGCTACCTGCAACTGGACCCCGACACAACACAGAGCCCTGGACTCTCGCGAGATGAGTGAGAAGGGAGGAGCGTAGTGTTGCCAACCTCGCTTATTTACCGCGAGATTGGGCTTCTTTTCCTAGTCATTCGCGGTTTGGTTTTGGGTTGCTTTTAATTGGGCTATTTTTTCTGCCAGTCGCGTTTTTTTTTTGGGCTTGTTGGGCGGGACTTGTGCTCTGATGTTACAGTGATTGGCGCTGCTGCTGCGATGAAATCTGTCCATAGCAGGCGCATCCTAAATTATTGCAGCAGTAAGGCAATCGGAGTTAGAAACCTTCACACGAGCTGTGGGGCAGACCCAGCACCAGCACCAGATCCAGATGCACAAGCCTCCAACATGGACAGACCTGGAAGGCCAGCACGACTTTGCAGCTGCCAGCAAGCAACAGAGAAGGAATCTTCTGACTGTGCAGCTACAGCCAGGTATAAGGAGGGGAGGAATTAGTATGTTGGGAGGGGGAAATGAGAATGTGGGGGGCCACAGATGTGCTTGGAGGGGGTAGGGAGGTGCTTGGAGGGGGGAATGAGCTTGAGGGAATTGAAGACGTGTTTGTAGGGGATAGGAGAAGGGAATGAGTGTGTGGGGGACCAGGGATGTGCTTGGAGGGGGGTAGGGAGAAGGGAATGAGTGTGTGGGGGCCAGGGATGTGCTCAGAGGAGAGAATGAGGGTGAGGGGCTGGTGTCTTTTAATTTGTTCTACTCCACTTGATTTCATCTATTTTTTTTCTCATTTCTTCTCTGTAGCTGATCACCTTCATAAAAAAAATCCTTATTTTGACAAAAAGAAAGCTTGTTCATACCTGCTGACTATAGGTAAAAAATGTGACATGGAAACTTGTAATGCTATTTTTTTATTTTTCTACACCACTTTTGCTTTCCTCTAATTTTGCTTTTTTTTTTCTTTCATTTCTTCTCCCTGCAGAAGATCACCTCTGTAAGAAAGCCAGTCCATACCTACTGTTTCTGTCCTTGGCTGCTACACTACTAAATGGTTTTGATCTACTATGGCTACAGTAAAGAACTGGGCTAAGTACAGTAAAAAGTACTGCAAAGCGTGGGAAGAGGAACGTGAACTAAAAGCATGGATTCAGCTTGTTTTCAGCAATGAGAATAAGGATACGTGCACATTTTGTAAATGTGACATTCGTGCACATCATGCAGACCTTCTGCAACATGCTAAAACAGAGAAAGATGCAAAAAGCTAAGCTCCTTTGTCATCTATACGACTCACAGACATTGGTGTTTCAATTTCACATGTTTTGGGCTTTCTTTGGGCTTGTTTTTTTGGAAAAAAGTGCCTGGAGGAGCGCATGGGACTAGTCACTGGCCAATAATGTTGCCAAGTAGGCAGATTTCCTGTCAAATTCGGCTGCTTTTTTACATTTAAGGACTTTTTTTTCCTGCAATGAATTTTCCAGCGCTCTGTCGCCGACACTAAGTTATGACTCTCTTTCTCCTCGCTTCCACATTCTGCTCTGGCCCACACAGTGAAAAAAGATCGAGGGACGGCAGTACAGTACTCCGCGCATGCGCATCAAAAGGTTGACTGCTAGAATCCAAGGGCCACTTCCATCTCTGGTGCACAATAACATTGCGCATGCGCCTTGTGGGATGTCGCTGCTCATATATCAGATATAGCGCACAGTTATCTTTCCGGATTGTAGAGAGCAAGGAAGAGCTGTATTTTTGAACAACGTTGGGATCAAATAAAATAGCTTGAGAGTGGTTAGAAATGTTTAATTATTTGATTGCAAATAGTATTTTTTAATTTCATGATTTATACTGTACCATGGTGTGAATGCCGCACCACACTGCGGGAACGCTGTTGGGGTGGGGTGAGACAGCTGACACGCCGGTTGGGGATGGAAGACCCGAAGATTTGGTGAAGGACTGGGGGCACAGAAGATGCTGTGAGATCGGGAGCCACGCTGAGCATTGAGTCCTGGGTGAACCAGTGCTTGATCCTTACGCTCATGATGATGGAATGAACATTTCTCTGTAAATTATGGGCTGTTGGCCTATGGTTGCCATGAGAACTGAAGCCCAAGCATGCCATTGTGCTTATGAGTTTAGAAGCACTCAAGCACAAGTATAGTTTGAGGGGAGGGGCAGTCTATCTCCCCCCCCTCCACACACACACACTCCCCATGCTCCAGGTACTAGAGCTGAATTTGTCTCCCTTTGCCCTTTCCCTCCTGCCAATATGCCCTCCCTACCCATTGGCACTACCCACCCAAACTCAGTACTGAAGCTCCCTTGATAAAGTTGCTGAACCTCTCAAAGCCTGGACATTGTCACTGAAGCTAGTTTAATTATTGAACCCTTCTTAAAATAATCAGATTCGCATTGGAATTCAATAATTTAGGTTATGAGGTATTTTTGTTTTTGGGTTTTTTTTTTAATAACATGGGATGCAACACTGACGCTCTTTTGCTGTCTAGGCACACCCCCCAATAACCACACACCACACTTGAATGGCATTTAAATAGGCCGCAGTTTATTAATTTACACATAACCCGAGCCCTTACAACATAACTGACCCTCAACTTCCCCCTTTCTTATCTTTCCCCTTTCTCTCCCGAATCTCCACCACCTTGAAACCCCAATGGTGGAGCATCCCCTCCCCCTTCCCCCCCCCCCCTGCTCCGCCACAGGCCAGCGAGAGCTGGCTCCACTGAGAACCTTTATCCCCGGGCTCTCGTCTTCCCGCGTAGCAGCCCCCCTGGCTGCGCAGGGTACACCCTCCCCCCCCCCCCCCAACTCCCCCTTTAAACATGTAACTCGTAAACTGGACTCGGGTTTTCCGCCATAATTTGTTTATTGGGAGTATGGAGTGACTGCTTTGTATATAAAATGGCATCAGTTGAAAAGGTTATTAATCACTGATTCAAAGGGCACTGCTTGGTTATCATAGAATGCTTTGTGATAGAAATGATAGGATCAGCACTTAAAACACAACATGGGAGTTTAAATCAAACTTATCATTCGTGTTTCTTAGTTCACATCAAAGTTTTCTGAGTTTTTAAGTATATAGGTTTTTTCTAAACTGAACAGTATTGTGATTGCTGTATTAGTTACAAGAATATAAGATACATCATTCCAAACCATTTGTTTCTGAGCGACTGCTTTCTGCCATCATCTAGCTTAAAAGCTGCTCTATCTCCTTTTTAAAAGTTAGTACTAGCAGCCTGCTTCCACTCTAGTTAAGGTGAAGCTCATTCCGCCAGAGTAGGCTACCTCTTCCCCAGAATGTTCCCCAGTTCCTAACAAATCTAAAACCCTCTTCCCTACACTCTTATCTCATCCATGCATTGAGACACTGAAGCTCAGCCTGCCTGCCTCTGGGGTTTTTCAAGTGGAATGGGGAGAATTTCTGAGAATGCAACCTCATAGGATCTGGATTTCAGTTTCTTATTTAAGAGCCTAAATTTAGCCTCCAGAACTTCCCTCCTGTACTTTCCTATGTCTCTGTTACCCACATGTATCACGACAGTGGGCTCCTCCCCAGCACTCTCTAAAATCTTATCTAGATGGTGAGTGAGATCTGCTACCTTTGCACCAGGCAAGCAAGTTACCAAGCAACCCTCACACCCACCAGCTACCCAGCTATCTACATTTCTAGTGATCGATTCACCCATAACAGCCTTCCTTCCTGGGCACACGGCCCTGGAGACACATTATCGGTGCCCTCACTTAGAGAGCAGTTCCTAGCTACACCAAGGTGATGGTCTCCTGCTAGGTGACTTTGCTCCTCCAAAGTAGCACAAGGGCTGCTTGATTGGCGTTAGGGACACTCTACTATGTCCCTGAAGTTCTCCTCTATATATCTATCTGCCTCAGCTCCTCCAGATTTGCCACTTTATGTTAGAAACGCCGGCCGCAGCACCCCGCAGCCGGGTGTCAAGGCCGTCAGCCACGGCAGGCCGCAACCGGGGTCGGGCCGGTGGCCACGGCATTAACCAACTACTCCAAAGTAGCACAAGGGCTGCTTGATTGGCGTTAGGGACACTCTACTATGTCCCTGAAGGTCTCCTCTATATATCTGTCTGCCTCAGCTCCTCCAGATTTGCCACTTTATGTTAGAAACGCCGGCCGCAGTGTCATGGCCATCAGCCGCGGAGGGCCGCGACCGGGGTTGGGCCGGTGGCCATGGATTAACCAACTCACCGGGAGCATCGGGGGCTCCTGCGGTGGCAGGCAGCCCCATGTCGTTACTTCTTCGCAGCCTCTGCTGCTGCCTTCTTGACCGCATGAGTTCGGCGGTCTGGCTCCTCCCCCTCAGCCTCCTAGGATCTGTGCGTGCGGCTGAAGAGAGAATTTAAAGGAGCCATGACAGGAAATTGTCATGGCTCCCCCGGGGACTCCTCCTTCCAGTTCCGGTACATAAGGCAAGGTCTGATACTCAGACCTTGCCTTGGTATTGAGGCTCTGTGCTTGGTTCCTGTGTCGGTGTTCTGGATCCACTCCTTGCCCCGCTTCTGCTCTTCTCCTTGTTGGACTGATTCTTTGGCTCCTGACCCTCGGACCGGTGGTGGTGATCTTCTGGTATTGACTTGGACTGGCTCTGGACCCTTCTTCTTCTTTGCTCCTGGATTGGCTTCGGACCATTCTCCCGTCTGCTCCTGGACCGGCTTTCGACCTCTCTCTGGACTTCGACCCTTGGACTGGATTGGGACTATCTTTCAACGTGTACTCTCGAACTGATCACGACCTGCTGGAGGCGCCAGCCGTCTGGAACTCACGACCTGCAGGAGGCGCCTGCATCCAGACCATCTTCATTCTTTAGGGAGTCTCCTAAATCTCAGCGGCCGTGTCCCTACGTGCTCCTCCGGGGGGGGATCAGAGCTTCCAGGGTGAAGCCTTCATCTCAACATCTTCAACAGGCCTTGCCATCCGACGGTAGAGACTGACGAGTGTTAACTTCCTTCTCGGCAGCGCTGACTCTACCTTGGAACAGGGGTCCACTCTCCGAATCATAACATTTTAGCTTCCAGACATTGGACTCATTCTTTGAGAGCCAGTAGCTATTTGCACTAGGTGCACACATACAACATCGGACCAACAAGCAAATAATCATACATATGGTACTTGGTGCAAAAGACTGGGTAGTCCCCAGCTTGCTGCTGGTCGTCTATCTACATCTTCATTTTATTGTTAGTTTTAAAGCTGATTATATATTTAAGGAATTTTTAATTATTATGTGTAAACTGATACTGACAACACTCCCTTGAAACCATGAAATTGCAATGTTTGATACTGAACATACTCAAATATGCTTTATTTCCTGCCCCCCCCTCCCCCAGCCTACTTGACCTAAACATATCCCCGCTAATCGAATATTTAACAGTGAACCTAAATCCCTCCAAACCAACCATCGTGCTTGGAGATTTCAACCTTCACATGGACACATATCCATTATCTAATACATGTCAGACACTAAACAATATGATGACAGCACTAGGATTCACGTTAATCACAGATAGTACCACACACAAAGCAGGATACTCACTTGACCTCACATACATCAACCATAGCTTCCTTGAACACAAAATATAATCAAATTCCATGGTCAGACCATTTCCTAATTCAATCCAGTATTAAATGTATAAAGGCAAGAGAAATACGGAAAAATGAACCATTAAGAGTTTAAATTTCATCCACCTTTTAACATTGAAATATTAAAGAAGAAACTGGAAGAAACACTAAAACACTTTGACCACACAGACTGTGTAACCGCAACTACAGAATGGCTGACTAACACGAGTAATTTGGCAGACATTAACCCCACAAAAACAATGCAAATCCATGAGCCTAAGCAAAAAATTCCATGGTTTATATAAAGGAAGTCAAACAAAATCTGAGAAAAAAAATGGAAAAAAGACAAATCAGCAGAAAACGTAACCAAATTCAGGAAACAACTAGCTTATTATAAAAAAAGTAATTATCAACACAAAAAAACAATTCTTTAGCTGAAAAATTGAAAAATTTGCAAACAATCCGTGAACACTATTTAACATAGTAAAAAATCTGACAAATGAAAAAAACAGAGGCACCTCTAACCCCAAATGAGAATAAATGCAATGAAATAGTGCTCTATTTCTCAGACAAAATCACAAGCCTGAAAGCGAAGATTCTGATCTTAACAAAGCAGGAAATTAAGATGCACAAAAGAGATGTGACACCATGGTCCACATATGATGAGATATTCCAGATGGAAGTGGAATCCATGATAAAAAATTGGAACCCCGCCCCACATAAAATTGACACCATCCCCACCATGGACATAAATAAAACTAGTGGATATAACCTCCCACACAATAGCAAAAATAATTAACCTATCGCTTAGTGAAGGACTAATGCCAGACTCACTTAAAGGTGCAATAAACCAATACTGAAGAAAAAAAACAGTGACCCAGATGTCCTAAGTAACTATAGACCTGTTTCAAACCTACCTATGCTTGCTAAATTAATAGAAAAAGCGGTAGAAAAGCAACTAGCAGAACATTTAGACAACAACAGCATACTTTACCCCTCGCAACACGGCTTCAGAAAACACTATAGCACCGAAACATTATTAATCTCTCTAACAAATAATATACTACGTAGATTTGACAGCGGAAAACACTACATTATGATATTACTAGACCTGTCAGCAGCGTTTGACACAGTAAACCATAACATACTACTAAAAAGGCTAGAAGAAATAGGACTACAAAACAAAACAATTGAATGGTTCAGATCCTACCAAAACAATAGATTTTTTCAGGTACAGATAAAAAACACAATATCAGACAAAATCAAGCTAAAGACCCCTAGGGTTCAGCACTTTTGGCGACTCTATTTAATATTTACATGCTGCCTCTATGCCACCTCTTGGCAGGACTAGGTATCATACATTACATATACACTGACGACATTCAGCTAATTCTACCAGTTGAGGAAACAATTGAAAAAACATTAAACTTAGCAATGTTCTACCTAGATATAATTAAACAACTACTAAACCAAATGGAACTAGTAATTAATACTGAAAAAACAGAATTTATACATCTTGAACGAAAAACCATTGAATTAATCCAGAATCCCATCAAACTTAAAAATGATCAGATAGTTGAACTAACTGAAAAAGCTCGAAACCTAGGAGTAATGATTGACACAGAACTCAACCTCAAGCAACACATATCATTGAAAGTTAGAGAAGGCTACGCCAAACTAATGGTCCTTAGGAGGCTAAACTCCTTATTAACCCAAGCACACTTTCAAACTGTTCTGCAAGCACTTATATTCGCTAGCACAGACTATTGTAACACACTTTTCCTGGGATTACCATATGCAACATTAAGACCACTACAAATCTTACAGAACTCTGCAGCCAGAATAATTACTGGAAAAAGCAGAAGAGATCACATCACTCAAACACTAGCCGAATTACACTGGCTGCCAAAAGAACAAAGAGTGCAATTTAAATCGCTATGCACAATACACAAACTAATCAATGATGAAAATGCTGATTGGTTAAACACTGCACTACAACTACCTGTCCCCCAGAGAAATCTCAGATCTGCCAATAAAGCGCTACTACCCATACCCTCTGTAAAGACAGCCAAACTAACCCAAGTCAGAGAGAGAGCACTATCCTTAGCCGGTCCAATATTATGGAACACAATGCCACTCGAAATAAGATTAATGGGAGAACTAAAACTCTTCAAGAAAAGTTTAAAAACATGGCTCTTCAAAAAAGCTTTTCATAGTGAGAAAGGTGAGTAAGAAATACTAATGAACAAGAAAAGAACTTCTACACACAGTTTAAAGTCACCAAATAACATATATGATTACTTTATTATTTTTTCTCATAATTAAGTATTAATTTAAGGAAATACAGTATATCACATGTATGGATATTCTATTAATCATATAAATGGAATTTCCATTCCACGTTCCATTTAGCTTATATTATTTAAATCATGTAACCGAAAAATCTATTGGCACCTACTAGATAATTTATAAACTAAACCAAACTTATTTATGTGCCTATTTGTAAACCGTTGTGATGGTACATCACTAAACGACGGTATAGAAAGGTTTTTAAATAAAATAAATGTGTATTTTAAAATCTAAAGTTTTAAATTGATATTTAGGTGACGATTGTTAGTTTGTGAATGACCAGCAACAACATTAAAATTAGTCAATCACTAAAATCAGGGTTAACTGTGTATTTTGCAAAATCGGTAACTGACTCGTGTTTTCAAGATTTTCCTTGTAACTGGAGGGTAGGGGGATCTATTTAACAGAAAAGAGCCACTTGACTATATAGAAATAAGGGTCAGAAACAAAATGTAGGTGATACCTTTTTACTGGATTAATTGAAAGCTAGCCGCAGATATTAAGTTAGTTCGATAAAAGGGATTGCCTACAACTTGTTTGCTGACCCTTGTTTCCTCTTACACTCCATGCAGTTTATTTCCTCTATGCTGTAATTTACATCTGTGAGGCAGGCTGGTTACAAGTGCTAAATTGTAAATAGATTAGACCCTTAATCTGTGGTTCCATCTGCTGGGCCCCTTCTTCTCAGATATCACAAGGAGCAAGTCTGAGAACAATGTGTTCTTTTTATTATTAGGAACTTGTCAGTTACAGCATATATTTACAGCAAAAGCAGAGATACAGGAAAGCTTAGTAAGCAAAATCATAGAATGGGAGGCATGGCTGTGACCTCTGTCTTGCATATTATATGTAATATAAAAAGATCTCACCAAAAATAAACTGTCGTCACACAAAAAATAAATTTTCTTATATAAATATCAAGAAAAACTATGAATGACCATCGTATTGTGGCACTGATATAAGCAATGAAGAATCAAAAATTGAATCTTCTTAATGATAAAGGACTACCCAAATGTCCTCTGTGTGCCCCAAATTTATAATCATCAGTCATTTCATATTTTTCAAACTATTGTTTGCATATTTTCTTCATTTTTTCAACCTAAGTAATATCTGCACTTATCTGCTTATGAAATCATCAAACACCAGGAATACAGGAGTCCTCAAAATTTTACTCTGTGTCTTCCAGTCACCTGACACCACAGTGTTTCGGAAGAAAAAACCTTCCTTTTTCAGGGGATCATGGAAAAGACTTCCTCTTAAAGATTTAATATAACTCAGTATCCAATGTCAACAAACTCTTCGGAGATTAAAGAAGCCACAACCGCAAGAATATATGCACGATAAACTCGTGTTAGTGAACCTTTATTATGAATGGCGGTCAACACCAGCATTAAGAGGATTCAATTTTGGGTTCTTCATTGCTTATATCATGTGCCACAATATGATGGTCATTCCATGGTGATTACCTGCTATTAAGTTCACTTAGGGGGTCATTTTCAAAGGAGTTACGCATGTAAATGTGACATACTATCGTAGCAATTTTCAAAAGCTATTTACTCGAGTAAAGTGCACTTACTTGAGTAAATCCTATGGACAATTCAATGGCATATATTGTAGCAATTTTGAAAAGCCCACTTACTTGAGTAAAGTGTATTTACTCAAGCAAAAACCAGTTTTGCTCGAGTAAATGCTTTTGAAAATCTGGCCCTTAGAGAATAGCCACTGCCATTAGCAATGGTAACATGGAATAGACTTAGTTTTTGGGTACTTGCCAGGTTCTTATGGCCTGGATTGGCCACTGTTGGAAACAGGATGCTGGGCTTGATGGACCCTTGGTCTGACCCAGTATGGCATTTTCTTATGTTCTTATTCAAATTTTTTCTTGATATTTATATATGAAAATTTATTTTTTGTGTGACACATCTTATTTCTGGTGAGATCTTTTTATATTACATTGATATTATTCTTTCACTGCAGGGTTCTTCTAATTAAGTATTGTTACATATTATACCAGCAGATGGAGACAGAGCAAAGCTGACATCATGGTATATATACCTCTGCACCGACATCAGCCCACCAATATTCTCTGCAAAAGGCAACTGTGGACAACTAAACAATATATGATCATAACTATTAACAGACAACCATTCAAACAGTCAGTTAATAGAAAAACATTGAGTTCAGACAAGGAGTGTAATATCACTATCTAGGGACTGGATCTGACACCAGTAATCCCCAGAGACACAGCCAATCAGGAGGACAATAACACCACCATCTGGCAGCCAAGGGCAGGAAAGTAAAGTAATCTTTCTTCATTAAAAAAAGGAAATTATCAGGTAAGTATTAATTTCTCCTTTTGTAGCATTTAGTCAGTTTAATCCACACCAGTGGGATGTACTAGCCTCCCACCCTATTTCCGAACAGGGTGGGAGGCTGTCCATAGTCCGATCAATACTGCACGTGCGAAGGCTGTGTCCTCCCAGGTTTGCACGTTCGGGCAGTAATGCCTGGAAAAGGTGTGAAAGGAGGACCACGTCGCAGCTCAGCAAAACTCGACAGGAGACAACAATCTAATCCCTGCCTATGACACAGCTGAGCCCTAGTGGATTGAGCCCTAACCTGACTAGGTAACAGCTGCTCAGCATCCACATATGCGGTTGAAATAACCTTAATCATAGTGGATAACACATTGAAATCTTCGGTTCAGTGTGCTGCAGCAGTCAAAAAAGCAAACAGAATGTTGGGCATTATTAGAAAGGGAATGGTAAATAAAACAGAAAATTTCATAATACCTCTGTATCGCTCCATGGTGAGACCGCACCTTGAATACTGTGTACAATTCTGGTCGCCGCATCTCAAAACAAATATAGTTGCAATGGAGAAGGTACAGAGAAGGGCAACCAAAATGATAAAGGGGATGGAACAGCTCCCCTATGAGGAAAGACTAAAGAGGTTAGGACTTTTCAGCCTGGAGAAGAGACGGCTGAGGGAGGATATGATAGAGGTGTTTCAAATCATGAGAGGTCTAGAACGGATAAATGTGAATCTGTTATTTACTCTTTCAGATAATAGAAGGACTAGGGGGCACTCCATGAAGTTAGCATGTGGCACATTTAAAACTAATCGGAGAAAGTTCTTTTTCACTCAATGCACAATTGAACTCTGGAATTTGTTGCCAGGGGACGTGGTTAGTGCAGTTAGTGTAGCTGGGTTTAAAAAAGGATTGGATAAGTTCTTGGAGGTGAAGTCCATTACCTGCTATTAATTAAGTTGACTTGGAGAATAGACACTGCTATTACTCGCAACAGTAACATGGGATAGACTTTTGGGAACTTGCCAGGTTCTTGTGGCCTGGATTGGCCACTGTTGGAGACAGGATGCTGGGCTTGATGGACCTTTGGTCTGACCCAGTATGGCATGTTCTTATGTTCTTAATCCAGCAGTCTATCGTAGTCCGCAATGCCGGCTCACCCTGTTTACTCCCACTGTGAAGTATAAACAGCCGGTTCATCTTCCTGGAACCTCCAGTAGTTCATGAAATGCCGCTTGACACCCAAAGTCTGTAACAGGCGATATTCATCCACATCTCTTCCCCTGTTCAGAGTTGGCAAAGAAATTCAAGCGAAAATCCGAGACCACCTTCAGCAAAAGTAAGGTGGCACAGTTCGCAGCTGGACAGACTCCCCGGAGCCAGTCTTAGAAATGGTTCCTGGCAAGACAGAGCCTGCAGTTTTGATCGCTACAATCAGAAGTCTGTTCTCTAGTAAGTAAACTCAAGGAGTGGCTACACAGTGGTTGAAAGGTAGGTTCTCAGAACCAGATTGAGACTCCACAAGGGAACCAGCAACCGCAAAGGTGAACGAAGATGCTTCACCCTTTTTAAGAACCAGCCCACAACCAGATGGGCCGACAAAGGTTCACCATTCATGTAACCTCAGAAACAGGCAAGAGCCGCCACATGTTCTTTCAAGGAATTAAGGGCCAAGTCCTTAATCAACTTATCCTGCAAAAATCCAAACTGAATGGGATTTTAACTGAACAAGGATGAACCCCTCATTTTTCACACCAAGTCTCAAATATTTGCTAAACACGAACATGGGCTATGGAAGTGAATAACGTCCGTGCTCGAATCAAGGTGGAAAACACAGCAGTGGCCTAGCCACGCTTCAATAACCAAACCCTCTGAAGGGCCACACCGTAAAACAAAAAAATCAAGTTGGATCTGCCGTAGCAGATCCCTGTGGACTGGTAATCGGAGAGGAGATGCTACCAGAAGCCTCCAAAGATCTGCATACCACAGCCTTCTGGGCTAATCTGATGCCACCAGAAGCACCAACCCCATGTGTCTCTTGAACCTCTGAATCATTCTGCCCAACATGGGCCATGGGGAAAAGGCATATAGAAGCTTGCCTTCCAGCCACTCCTGCACGAGGGCATCAGTGCCCGAAAACATCAGATCTCTCCTGCAACTGAGGAACCTTTGCATTGTGAGATGTTGCCAGCAAGCCCAGAAACTGGAAGTCCCAGCAGCCCACAATGAGCTGGAATGCTTCGTTGTACAATTCCCATTCTTCAGCACTTACATTGTCTTTTCCTGCAATGTGTGAGGTCAAGCTCTCCTGAAAATGTACTTCCGCCCATTCTATGAGTTGGGCTATTTCCTGCAACACTTGCTGGCTCTTGGCTCGTCCCTTTCAATGACATAAGCCATTGTCATCGCATTGTCCAATATCATCCGGACCGGTCGACAAATCGCAAGCATGCCGATTGGTGCTCCAGAGATACTCCTCTGACCCTGCGCTGTCAACTCCTGATGGTCAGCTTCCCAACCTTGAAAGCTCGCATCCATCATGAGTAGTAGCCAGTCCAGAGTTCGTTGGGGAATGCCCTTCGTTAGATGATCCGCTTGCAACCACCACTACAGTTGGATGCTGATTTCCACCAGTAACTGAAGCCGTATCCAATGTGCAATCAGTGTGCACTGATGAGGCCGCATATGCACCCTTGCCCACGTAATCACCTCTAGGGTTGCTGCCATTAACCCGCACACCTGTGGATAAGACCATGCCGCCAGGCATATTGTTTCCGTCAGTAGTTGCACCTGTGCCATCAGCTTCTGTATACAGACCTCCGGCAGGAACACCCTGTCTCGCTTTGTGTCAAAAAATGAACACCGAGATATTCCATTGACTGGGATGGCTGCAGATTGCTCTTGGCCAAGTTCACCACCCAACCTAGTTCCTTTAGCAAGGAGATCACCTTGTGCAAGCCCTGAAGACTCTCTTTATGGCTCTTGGCTTGAATTAGCCAGTTGTCTAAGTACGGGTGGTCCAGAATGCCATCCTTTCTCAACACTGTCGCTACCACCACCATGAAGTTAGAGAAGGTTCTGGGCACAGTAGCCAAACCAAAAAGTATTGTTCAAAAAACTGATAATGTGTTATGAATCCTGTCGCGGGCTTCTCCCGCGAGCAGGTTCTTCACCTTGCTTCTTGTTTCTCTCCCGATGCAGCCGGACGCCGCCGTCGTGGAGCCACAGACTTCAGACTGCCTCCTTGGCACGGCGGACCTGCACCGTGCCTCTTCACGGCTGAAGCCGCCACCGACGTCCCGTTCATCTTCACGGCTGGAGGCCGCAATCCTAGAGCTTGCCTGGCGGTCGGAACTACCCTCGGGGCCTCCTGCAGCGGCAGGAGCTGCTGCCGACGTCAGGGCCTGCTCCTCGGCCCAGCCCTGCCTCTGCAACGTCGGTGCAGGGCCGCTGTCCACGGTCCTGCACAGCTTCCTGCTTCCGTCCTTAGGCGCGCGGCCATGCCTCTCTTCAAGATTTAAAGGGCCCACGGCCGGATATGCCCTTGGCCCCAGCTAGAGACTGTTTCCTGTGCCAGCCCTATATAAGGGCTTCTCCTGCATTCCACCTTTGCCTTGCATCGGAGTTACTTCACTCCTGGAAGTCCTTCCAGCACTCCATCAGGACCTTCATGTTCTTCATAGGAGCTCCACGTCTTGTTGGTTCCTGTTCCATGTCTTCGACTCCTGAGGTCCTCTTCCAGGTCTTTGATGTCTTGATGTTCCTGAAGTCCTGATGTCCTCGATGGCTGGAGTTCCATGACGTACCTGATCTTCCTGATGTCTATTCCTGCCATGTTCCAGCTCTCTGAGTTCTCCAGGTGGCCTCTCTGAGGGTAAATCCGTTTTATCCAGTTCCTGTTTCTGGTTACTGGAGCCCCTGCCAGCTGGATTCCATTCCTGAACCTGTCCCGCTCCCGCATGGTCTGTGACCAGCCTCCTTAGGCTGAGTAGGGTGAGTAGAGGACAGGGTGGTCCGTGACCAGCCCATTGGCGTCTGCCCGTGAAGGTGGGCTGTGTAAGGCGCCCTGAGGAACAGTGCTCACCTGTCTCGTCTAAGTATTCCAAGTCCTTTTCGTCTTGTCTGGATTCCCAAGGTCCGTAAGAGTCATCCTTGCCTCGGACATTTCTCATGCCTGGAGACTTCATCTTCACTAGTCCCAGATGTCTTCTATGAATGGAGTTTCCATCTGCCAAGCTTCAGCCCTTGTTCGCCCTCGTCTCGTGTCCGGCCTGCTGCTCCATGCCGATCCTATGCGGCAGGTCCAAAAGGGCTGGGAACGGTCGGAGGACTGTTCATATTACCAACATCTTCTTGTTGGCTCCGGGAGCATGCAGGCCAGCAGCAAAGGGTAAGACCTTGTCTCCACCATGCTGGGACACGCCGTCAACCCTCTGTTTGGTCCTGGACTCACCTGGAGTCGGACCGAGGCCCAAAGGCACACGAAAAACCCAAACATAACATAATGTAGCCCCAAAACAGCAAAACTCAAAAAACCATTGATGCTCCAGCTGGATGGGAATATGCAGATACACCTCTGACAATCCAGAGACTTAAGAAACTTCCCCGACTGTACTGCCATTATCAGCGAGTGTAAGGTTTCCATGTGTGAACGAGTCGCTTCCACAGCTGGTTGACTCCCTTGAGATCCAGGATGGGGTGAAAGGAACCCTCCTTCTAGGGTACAGTGAAATAATTGGAATATCAGCCCAAATTTCTTGTGAAACGGACACTAGGATCACAGTCTGCAGGCTGAGTAGTCTTTGCGATGTACACTCCACTGTCTGTCTGTTCTGCAGAGAGCTGCAGGGAGACACCATGAAAAAGTCCCAAGGAATGCTGAGAAACTCCAGAACATAGCCATCTCTGTTCATAGTACACTGTTCCAAGTTTCATAACCTTGTTCTATGTAATGCCTTTTGGCAATTTTCATGTTCTGTTTCAATGTAAACCGATGTGATCTTTATTTCATATAGGAACACCGGTATATAAAAATCTAAAAATAAATAAATAAATAAAATCTCATATCACCTCCAGACATGATCTTGCTCCACCTCCAATAAAAAGGAGAGACAGGTGACCCCCTATCTCCTATTCCTGGAAGTGGGTCAGTACACACTCATTGAGGGGGTCGGGGGCACTGCCTTTGGAGCCCACACCCTGTCTGGGCTGCCTGGGATGAAGGACTGAGACCTACCCAATGGTCGAGACCTCTGAGAAGCCACTTCTCTGTAAGGTCGAAAACGTTTGAAAATCCCCAGCACGATTTCTCATGCCAAATGAGCAAGGCGCCAGCTTTTAATCCTTTGGTAATCGAGGAATCTGGGGCTCATCTGACTTATTGGCCATTTTTTTAACTCATTCCCAAACCAGAGTGAGCCTTTAAAAGGCCATTTCCGAGATCAAACGAGAGGTATGGCCATAGGGCATGCCCTGAAATTCAAACCAGACTCATCGCTTCCTGAGAAAGAGCAAGCAAGAGCGATCTGCCAGTGAACAACAAGAGGCCATCTGCAATTCATTGCCACCGCCTCAAGGCCTGCTTAAGGATAGCCTCAATTCTCCTATCCTGTGCATTCTTCAAGCCGCTCCCCCTTCCACAGGGATAGTCATCCACTTGGTAATGGCACATACCAGCACATCCACTTTCAGAAAGCACAACTGCTCTCTCTCTCTCTCTCTCTCTGCTGGATCCAGGAGGTACAGCGCTACTAAGGCTCATCACCCTTTAAAACTAGCTTCTGGGCGCCCCATTCAAGATCAACCAATTCTTGAATAGTATGCATAATGCTATACACAAGGAATCTAAATGGGATTCTTCTTTGGCTCAGACATGGAATCTGCACCCGACACCCCTAGCATCTTCAGTGCCTGGAATATCCAAGCCAGCAACTCATCTCTATGAAAGAACCGCAACAATGTTCTATTCGGCTCCAACTCTGAAGGAATTTCCCATCCTCCAGAGAGTAAGGGTCACCTTCATCATCTGTACCATCTGAGTCCCTATCACTGTGACCCACAGCAGTTGTGGACGTACTTTGACGCTTATCCACAGCACCAGGCATGCGGGAATCTACAGTTTACAATCCTAACCTCTAAGGCCTACCATGCGGCTGCTGAGCAAAACCTGTGAGTGGGGCCTAGACGAAAGGTTGCTCAATCCGCCAAGCTGTTTTGCGGCAGAATGTGTGTAGAAAAGTGCATGAACGCCACCATGGTCCATACCAAAATCAGGGGGCATTGGTCCTGTTCCCACTGAGAAGCCTTCCCTCACTGACAAACCAGTTAGGGGAGCCCCCAAACCCGGCGACACCTCTAACAGGTCCACCTCTGGTCCTATTCCCACATCATGCTGGGAAGGGCCGGTTCAGTAAAAGAAGCCAGATATAACTCTCCCTGAGCCTCAAGCAGCGCAGGTACATTTAGGGGAGATGCCAAGCTGAGATGCCTGAATATGGCAAGCAGCACAAGGGTAAACACCTGCTAGCAGCATGCTCTCCAAAGCATCTGACAGTTGTGCGCGCAGCTGTGCGGCCACATAAGCGAGCATGGACAGGGCACTCAAAAACAAGGTCTGTCCAATACGTGTACATTACGGATGCCCAAAATATATGCGCCCAATACACGATTCAGGTAGGTGCCTTTCTGAGTGCAAACCCAGGCATGCAAGCGCAAACCGACGTCAGAAACTGTTTTGTGGCAGAATTGCATGCAGAAATGTATGTGAACGCCACCACAGCCTACCACCCGGCATCTAGGCAAAGCCTGAGAGCGGGACCTAGCCAATAGGCTGCTCAACCCGCCAAGCTGCCACGACTCCCCAAGCTCCCTTAGAGGTGGGAATGGACTTCAGATTAGTGTGCTGAGGCTCGGATATCAGAAGGGGAATGGAAACCTTCACTCCCTTACTTTTTTTTTTTTTTACTCTTTACATCAGTTCAGCATGTCCCAACTGAGTACTGAGTCGGCCTCCGGCTGTGGGGGGAGAGGGCTAATGCCTTCACTGCCACACTCAGCTTCCTGCACCCACTAGCCTCTCAGCTGATTCTCCCTTGGCAGCTAAGTCCACGCCGGTAAACCGGCTACTGGACCGAGTCAATTAACTGAGGGAGAGATCCGCAGGTATCACCTCAGGAAAACTTGACTGAGGAAAGGACTATAAGATATCACCACAGGAGAGTGGAGCAAATTAATTTCCTTCTAGCAATCCCCAGTAGTGAGATGCATGTTCACCATCTGCTGGAGATGGAGAATATTGGTGGGCTGATGCCAGTGCAGGGATATCTATACCGTGATGTCAACTTTGCACCGTCTCCATCTGCTGGTAGAGGTGCATAACCCACTGGTGTAGTTTAACCTGTCTGAATGCTAAGAAATAATAATTGTTTTTGTGGTAATGGAGAGTAGATATATATTTCTCCTGATCTTTTTCTTATAAATTTGCACACAAATAAGTGCCTTCTGTACATAAATCATGTGTGCCCATAGTATTTTCTCTGCACATTAAACATGCTTTATGTGCAAAAAACTTGATTTGTGCATAATGGGGCGGATTTTAAAAAGCATTTACATGCGTAAATCTGGGTTTTACACATGTAAATGCACTTTACTCGAGTAAGTGGGCTTTTGAAAATTGCTACAATATATGCCATTGAATCATCCATTGGATTTATTCGCATAAGTGCACTTTACGTGAGTAAATGGCTTTTGAAAATTGCTACAATAGTAGTTACATTTATGCGCGTAACTCCTTTGAAAATTACCCCCAATTTGTGTTTCTATGCAGAAATTCCAAATACAGGATCCCCACACCAGCAAGTTTGGGTTCAGCCCTATAGGCTAACATTAGCAAGAGTAACTATTCCAGCTCCTACCAGGAATTACATTTCAGGCATTAAGAAAATGTGTTAACCCTACACCCCTTCCTACAATGGGGAGTAGTAGCTAATGCCTATTAACATGGGAGTTAAATGAAGAGTACTAATATGTGTGTACAGTTCTACATTGATTTACATGCACAATATTATGCACAAAACCTAGCTGTATAGAGAATAAAATATGCACACACAAAATGCTATGTTTATTGATAAAACTGCACTTAGCCCAGTGCACCTTATTACATCAGGCCCATAGTGGCCTTATCTTAAAGCAAGATACTCCCTGGCTGGTTCCCATGTCTCCAGCTTTCAAGGTTAGATCACTGGTATCTCTCTGACTAGCAGAGGCCTGTAACTATGCCATTTTGCTCTAGATCTGAACTTGGAAAAAGAGACAGACTTGGTCTGAAAATCCACAAATTCTAGCAATTGCTATCTATAATGTTCAGGTTTATCTCAGATTGCCTTTCATTTCTTATGTAATTTAGCATAAAATCTTTCCTAGCTCATATTTGTATGAAACCTTATACTAGTAACAAGATTTCTTATTGCAGTTCAAATAAGATAAAGAGACTGAAAATGAAATGAATGTTTGTCCTTTTAACTGTAATAATTCAAGTAACATTCTTACATGGATTTGCTTGCTTGAAGTGCTTCTCTGAATTGTTTACATTTCTAGAAGCAGTTCCCCTGCATTCTTCAGAGTATTAGGGAGTAGCCAAGTTCAGAGCATGGCTGTACTGAAGAGGCATAAAAACTAGAGCCTCAATTGAATGCAACTGAATAATATAATACAAAAAAAAAGTATTCAAATGATTTCACAGTGTTATGGTGGCAATAGATATAAAGCTTCCTAAATAAGGACCTTCATAAAGCAAAATCGGGGTACTTGTGATTCTTCCATTAAAATGCTTCAGGTTTAGTCATGAGTCCTGACATGAAAATCTTAACTTTTTTTTTATAAATGTTTTATATGCATATAAAATCCTTGTTTTTTTTTTTTTTAGAATTGTTACTTCCCTTCAATATAAGGGACGCCTGCCTACACAATATCAGGTTTCAAGGGGGCGCTATACCGCGAGCGACAAAGATGGACACGTGACAGCTGAGCTCCTTATCCCTACATGCACTGTCACAATTTGCAGAAGGATTATTGCTTATAGGAGGTGATTTCAATCTTACAATAAAACCCAGTCTAGACAATTCTAAAGCTACACCTACTACACTAGTAGAAGCTAGGAAAATACTTTCTTCTCTAATGACCAACTGGAGACTGGTGATTATATGGCAGCAAAGGCAGTCCTCCTCTCGCCAATATACTTTCTATTCTCAAACACATGCCACATACTCATGCATTGACTTTTTCTTGGTGGATAAAATGCTACAAAATAAGGTCGTGGTTACAGGGCTAGAGGTGATAACCTGGTCCGATCATGCACCTATATGGATGGATGTATTGCTCTCGGATATGGATTGTGGTGCACGCTTTTGGCGCCTTAATGAAAACTTGCTTGATGATCCTGACTTTAGTAAATTTATTGAAAAGAGCCTTTTGGAATATTTCCAGCTCCAAAACCATCAGGAAACATCTCCAGCTTTCATTTGGGAATGTTCTAAAGCGGTAATCGGGGGACATTTCATCTCACGCGCAGCATATTGTAAAAAGCTCAGAAAGCAAAAAAGAATACAGCTCAATAAAGAGATGCAGATACTTTTTCAAAAGCATGTGCAGAAACAATTCGCTGTAATTTTTAAGAAATTGTGTGCAACGCGCAAGGAGTTGCAATCTCTAAATGATGAGCTAATAGTCCACAATCTTAACCTGCTTAAGCAAAATTATTTCAAGGGCGGCATTAAAGCAGGCCGTTATTTAGTGCGACGCTTGAAAACCGTACAATTACACAGTGCGATAGCAAAACTTAAAAACCCACAAAGGAAAATGGTGACCTAATCCGCAGAAATTCGGCATTGCTTTACTCACTTTTACACTGCCCTCTACAGTGCTAACCTATCGATATCGCTAGCTGATATTGATCAGTATCTAGCTTCAGAAAATTTGACAACTCTTCTTTTTGAGCAACAGCAGATGCTAGATAGCCCTATCTCCTCCCCTGAAGTGCTTCAAGCAATTAAATCTCTTAAAGGAGGGAAGTCACCAGGCTTATATGGACTTTCAAGTAAATAATATAAGCAGTTCTCACACGCAGGTCACATCTTTGACAGCTGTTTTTAATTCCCTAAGAGAGGAAAGACATCTAGGACCCCACTCCAATATAGCCAGGATATCGGTTATAGCAAAGCTGGGCAGAGACCCTACTCTGCGCCGTTCCTATCGTCCAATCTCCCTCATCAATTTAGACCTTAAAATAATGGCGAGAATATTGGCTGAATGCCTTAATAAACTCTCCCCTGCCCTGGTGCACCATGGTCAAGCGGGCTTTTTTTTTTTTTTTAATTCTTTATTTATTGCTTTCAAATTATTACAATAAACATTTATACATATAAGAAAAAATCATATTGACAGCTGTTGATTATAAATAAAACAAATCAAAATACTTATATCAAGGAATACCCTTAAATCATCTGTCTCAAATGATTATTTAAGGTAATATAAGTGAAATCCTTAAATTTTATTGAACGGTATAAAGGAAAAAATATTTATTAAGGCATTTTACATTTAGGACCCATTCTTTTCCAATTACCGGTCTATTTTCCTTCAAGGAGATCTTTTAAGCCTACTGGATCTACAAAGGAATATGTCTTACCCTCCAACCTCACAATACATTTACATGGGTATTTTAAGCTAAAATATCCCCCTTTATCTACTAGGGATGTGAATCGTTTTTTGACGATTTAAAATATCGTCTGATATATTTTAAATCGTCAAAAATCATTAGAGGCGATATTTAATAGGAATTCCCCTGATTTATCGTCAAAAATCGTAAATCGGGAGGAGGGGAAGGGGGAGGGCGGGAAAACCGGCACACTAAAACAACCCTAAAACCCACCCCGACCCTTTAAAATAAATCCCCCACCCTCCCGAACCCCCCCAAAATGCCTTAAATTACCTGGGGTCCAGTGGGGGGGGGGGGTCCTGGTGTGATCTTTTACTCTCGGGCCTCCGGTGCGTTGTGGAAATGGCGCCGGCGCTACCTGTCATATGACAGGGCAAAGGTAGCGCCGGCGCCATTTTGTTTTTTGTCCCCGACGTCAGGAGCGTAGGAGATCGCTCCCGGTCCCCCGCTGGACCCCCAGGGACTTTTGGCCAGCTTGGGGGGGCCTCCTGACCCCCACAAGACTTGCCAAAAGTCCAGCGGGGGTCCGGGAACGACCTCCTTGCACTCAAATCGTTTTGCCGTACAAAATGGCACCGGCCATACACCGTATGGCCGGCGCCATTTTGTACGGCAAAACGATTCGACAGGGCAAAGGTAGCGCCGGCGCCATTTCTACAACGCACCGGAGGCCCGAGAGTAAAAGATCACACCGGGACCCCCCCTCTGGACCCCAGGTAATTTAAGGCATTTTGGAGGGGTTCGGGAGGGTGGGGGATTTATTTTAAAGGGTTGGGGTGGGTTTTAGGGATGTTTTAGTGTGCCGGTTGTCCCGCCCTCCCCCGATTTACGATTTACACAATATTTAAAGAAACAAAACTGCGACGATCCGATTCCCCCCCCCCCCCCCCCAGCCGAAATCAATCGTTAAGACAATCGATCACACGATTCACATCTCTATTATCTACCACCCTCTTCCTATATTGTAGAAAATTCTTTCTACGAACCTGTGTGGAACGAGTAAGATCAGGAAAAATCCATATTTTTTGGCCATAAAAATTAACTGCTCTATTTTGAAAGAAGGATCTCATAATATTTTCTCTATCTGTGGAAAAGGCAAATTGGACCAAGAGTGTTCTCCTTGATCTTATTTCCAATTCGTCCTGTGATTTCTGAAGCAAATCAGATAAATCAATTGACTCTCCCCCCACTATCTTTCTCTTTAGAATTTTCTAATTTATTTCCCATTCCAGACTCTATCTTTTTATCTCCCAAATAAAAAGCTTTTACAATTACCGGTAAAGCTTTTTCAGGTATTTTTAGGATTTGCATTAAATAATTTCTGAATAACTCTAGTGGGTCCATTTTCTTAATTAATGGGAAATTATTCACCCTCAGGTTTAATGAACTTACTGTATTCTCTAAATTCTCTATTCTTTTATTCACCTAATCTTCTATTTTTATCTGATGGACTTGAATTTTTTCAACATGGATGACGCAATTTTCTAATTCATTTATAATCTCTCTTTGCTTTCCTATTTCACTGGTATTAAATACAAGTGAATTGGAAGTTTTTAAAACAACCTCTGTTAAATTATTTATTGAAACGTCCAATTTAGCCATGTAATTCCACAGAGATTCCAGAGTGATGTTTGCAGGTTTCTTTGGCATATTATCTCTTTTAATAATTACACTTATATTTTCTTGATCTCCCATTTCCAAATCAGTGCTCCTTGGAGTACTGGAGTCTTGTGGCAAAATACTGAGGGTTCCCATTAAATCTAGATGTTTTTCTTCAACTTGCTTCATCTGTTCAGAGGTTTCCACATTCCCTTGAAGATTTTCAAATTTTTCTCGAAGATCCAGAGGAGTTAAAACTTCCTCTTGTAGGCCACCTGGGTTTATTGGGGTACCCCCCCCCCCCCTTTCTTTCCCAAGTGGTGATGGTGGAGCCGGTGCACCCGGGCTCAGAGATGTTTCTAAGGCTAGGGGAGAAACACTCTGTTCCGGTCAAGCGGGCTTTATACCAAATAGATTGGCGGCTGACAACATTTTATTCCATGAAATTAGCAAGTAGCACATTTAAGACTAATTGGAGAAAATTCTTTTTCACTCAACGCACAATAAAGCTCTGGAATATGTTGCCAGAGGATGTGGTTAGTGCAGTTGGCTGGGTTCAAAAAAGGTTTGGATAAGTTCTTGGAGGAGAAGTCCATTAACGGCTATTAATCAAATTTACTTAGGGAATAGCCACTGCTATTAATTGCATCAGTGGCACGGGATCTTCTTAGTCAGTCATCCAGATATGGGTGCAACAGCTCTCCTTCAAAAGGGCTGCAACCACCACCACCATCATTTTGGTTAACGTATGTGGCACTGTTGTGAAACTGAAAGTGCTCTTCCAGAATCATAAACCTCAGGAACGTCTGGTGCTCTGGGGGAATTGAGATATGTAGATATGGCTCTGTGAGAACTAGTAATGCCAAGAACACTCCTTTGCGAACTGCTGCTATGACCGAATGCAGTGTCTTCATAGAAAATCGTCACACCTTGAGGGCCGCATTCATCTTCTTTAAATCCAAAATTGGTCTGAACGTTCCTTTCTTTTTCGGGACCTTGAAATAAATGGAATACCTTCCTTTTCTGTGTACCTCTCGGAACTGACATTATAGCCCCTTGGCTCTGCAAACGGTCCACCATGTCACAAACCACTACCTACTTGGCATGGGGAATGCAAGGGAAAACAATATAGGTTTCCCGCCAAGACCAAAGCATCTACCTTTGGAAGCATCAAAAGCTTGAGTGACTCTTCTGGTAATGGATACAAGTTTTGTCATTGTCCTTCTTACCTTCAGACTGGTCTTAGGGGTGTCCCACTCCCTGACCACCAACTTCTTTACTGACTTGTGAAAGGGAAAAGCCTTTGCCAGACCCCTGACGCTGTCCATGATGGGGTCCACTCCTTCCTGGTCGGACTCTTCCTGTGGATGCTTGATGCTAGCTCTTTAAGCAAGTGGAATCAAGGGTCACAATTATTCATTGCAAAAGTCAGACCACCTTAGGATCATCCCCTTTGGCCACTGGCAGCTCCTCCAGATCCAAAATAACCTGAGCATACTCTGCTTCTGGAGACCCATCCGATGGACCATCTTTGACCTCTGAGTCCTCAGCCTCCTGTATGGGACCATTTGGCTGTGCAGCCAAGCCAAGAACCCTTCGGATTCTCGCAGATCCCTTCTTCTCGACCATCTTGGGCCTTTTTACAGGCCATGGGCAACCTTGAAGCTGACCCTGGGGACAAGGGTGCTTCTTCCCTGCTGTCTTTCTGGCAAGATATGCTCTATGGAAAAGCAACACAAAATAAAAAAAAAAAAAAGGTGTGAGAATCCTCAGAATCCTCCTCCAGCATGGTCTCTGCATCTTCAGAGACTTTCTGCCTCTCTGCGGGACTTTGCATGGCTGGAGAAAAGGGAGGAGGGGAATCCCCTGCCTCCCCGGAAGTGCCTCTTGCCACTGCGATTGCAGCCAAGAATGCTGCCATTCTCGCCCTTACAGGAAAGGCATCCACAGCAATCCCCAACGATTTTGTTTTTCTCTTTCCCGCTGACATGGAGCCTGCCCTGCTAGAGCTGCCTTCTCCCCGGAGACACAGCGCACACACAATTCTGCCCGAGTCAACCGCACATACGGTTCTCCCCATGAGCAGCAGCTCTTGCTGCAATCCTTAGCCGGCACCATGCGCATTCTCACATGTGCTGCCTTCTTGTTTCTCTTGTAGCTATTACCAAAAGACATGCTCAAGCTTTTGATGCTTCCAAAGGTAGGATGCTTCGGTCTCAGTGGTGACCAAGAAAGCTACCATTCCGCTGGCAGGGTCCGGCATGCTGAAAGATGTGCAGGACTGAAAACTGGAAGTTCATCTCAAGAGGATTTTGAGGTTTCAGCTTTAGGCCTTCAGGCTGCA
This sequence comes from Rhinatrema bivittatum, assembly GCF_901001135.1. Classification (NCBI taxonomy): domain Eukaryota; kingdom Metazoa; phylum Chordata; class Amphibia; order Gymnophiona; family Rhinatrematidae; genus Rhinatrema; species Rhinatrema bivittatum. The sequence goes on from NC_042620.1 coordinate 243,190,350, forward strand.
GTATGCATCAGTTATACAGAGAACATGTGTTTTTTCCACTCCAGACTGCAGGTTTTACACCTTTACCATGTGCTGGAGACAGAAAAATACTGAGGGACTGCAGGTGGCACACTAGGTTAAATAGCAGTGTCAGTAAAGCCTTTCTTTATCTCCATCTGCTGGCAGGGAGGCAAAACCCAGGAGTCTGGACTGATCTGGGGTATGAACAGGAGCATGCTATTTTATAATTCGCCTATAGAATAATACTTGGTTAAATATTTATGTGAACAAAATCAAACAGAACAAGGCAGAATTAATTATACTTGAGATTTGCTATCAAGTGGAGACAATACTTCATTGTGTTTACTCTCCCAAGAAAAAATAACAGTGCTGTTGTATAACTGCTTGTAAGCCTTCTGTTGTGAAGCCACATTTAAGTTAAGAAGTTAAGAAGTTGAACTCAGGTCTGGCTCTGTGCCCTCCTTTTAGAACACTTCTAAAAGGAGGGCACAGAGCCAGACCTGAGTTCAACTTCTTAACAGGTTAGGCATTACATGGGAGACTAGACAGCAAAATGCCACAAGGTAGAATCTAACAAGTTTAAGGCATAGGAGCAAATAACTTGATCTCTGCAAATTAATCAGGCAAATGTACCTTCCTTAAAAGCTGAAAAAAGCCTTAAGACCCTTTCATTTAATGGTTATTCCAGGTTTTTGCCTTTTCAAAAACTGTGATTGATCGAGGCCCTTCAATTTAAGACTGTACTAGTAAACATATGCAGCCTTTCCCTAAAGGTTTCCTCGCTGAATGCACCACATCTAGCTTTGCTTGAAAGTAATTGGATTAGACTCTTCTGCAAAAATTGCTACCTCTTTCGGGGCTTCATTACTTCAGCTTTCAATTGTCTTAGTGTAGTTTTTTTTATCCTATGTTGGGTTCCAGTTAGAGATATTGACTCCTGTGCCCCACTGAATAAGGTGTTATGTAAAGGTGTTAAAGAAAATTTAACAGCACATTTCTTTTCAGCGTGTTTTATGAAATAAAAATGTGCTTATGTTTCTGGTTTTCATGGCTTGTCCATTTGTCTGTGACACCGACATTATAAGAGGGACTAGTAGGTGAGCAGACAAAAGGAGAACATGAGCGCTGGAATTGGATGAGAGAAAAAGAAGCGGGACGTATGGGGAGCCTAGGCTCCTCCAGGAAAAGAAGAAGAGGAGTTGTTGGCACCAGCAAATAGAGAAGCGGGTTTCGGTTTGGTAGTGATTTATAGGCCCACCAACCAAATCAGAGGAATGGGTGCCATCACTGCCCATAAACCCACATCTTCATCCTGTTGATTCCTCCACACCCAGTCCCACCTGTACACACCCAACTCATCCATAAGCAGACACACAATCTACTCACTGTTGTGTTTGTGGCATTGTGTGGACCCTTAGTTGCAGTGGAGATGACTCCTCCCACAGGGAGGGGCCCCGTGGGAAACCACAGCGATAGGCTAAATGCAGAGAGCGGACACTTGTAGGTGGAAAGCTTTATTGTACTGCTCTAAATAGATAGTATGAGGCAGGAAGGAAAGGCACTGGTATCCGGCAAGAAGCCAATATGTTCTGACAGTCTCAGATGTAGAAGTCTCACCCAGATGTTCAAGGAAGATAGGAACCTGTGGTGTGGGTTAAGCCGAGCCTGGTGGGTGGAGTTGGAGAATCGGATCAGAGAGGTATTCACTGGAGCGTAGTGTAAGCATCTTCCTGGCAATGAAGATGGTGGGACCAAAGGTCCATGGTGCCGGATACACTGGACTGGTAGGCTCTCGAGGAGCGAGTACCTGATAGTACAGGAGATCCTGAAATGAAGAGAGAGAGACCCCCCGAGGAGCAGTTGTCAAGTTAGTAGAAACCCCGAAGAGTAGTTGGAAGCGAGAGGCCCCGGAGGAGAGGGTGCCTAGTAGAGATGTGAATCGGAACCAGAATCGGTTCGGATTTCAGTTCCGATTCACATCTCTAGTGCCTAGAGCTTTGTCAGGAGCGAGATTCCCTGGAGGGTAGCGAGGCGTCTAAGCGAACAGCTTAGAGCGGTCAGAGTAGCTAAACCAAAGTCCTTGCTAACTCAAAATAGGTAGCATAGCGGAGGCTTAAATACCCAGAGGTATTGAAATCATGCGGTGGGGGTGCCCCAGAGATTCCCGTCATGACATGTACATAGGCGTAGGCAATGTGCGCGCGCGCGCGTGCCCGCGCCCTAGGAGGCCACCGGACAGAGCATGGCGGACTGGGACACCCATGCTGAGTTGGAGACCCCGAGAGTTTCGGCACTCGGCACCAGAGGCAGCCATCTTGCCCAAGGAGGAAGACGCAACACCCACCCACAAAAACACTAGCGCTATGAACAGAAAAGTTCATTTTGTTTAGTTTTTTGCTTTTAGTTTCATTATGTTTTTTAAAATAAAATAGATGAAAAACAAACTGAAAAGAGAATATATGGTGTGGGCCCTGCCCCCTCTCCAACCACTGTCAAAGTTTTATAAAAGAAGCCTTCTGAGGCTTGCCCACACCCTCCAAAGCCCTTCCCCAAACATCTTACTCCATCCATGGGGTCAAAATATATAGAAACATAGAAATGACGGCAGAAGAAGACCAAATGGCCCATCCAATCTACCCAGCAAACTTTCACACTTATTTCTTTTGTTCTCATACTTATCTGTTACTCTTGGCCCTTATTAGTAACTTTTTGGTTCTAGTTACCTTCCACCCCTGCCATTGATGTAGAGAGCAGTGCTGGAGCTGCATCTAAGTGAAGTATCTATAAAAGCCTCATGAGAACTGACATTTTCTTTCAGGTATTCAGTAAGAAGTTTTTGAGATGGGATACAAATCATCTGTATAGTGTAAATAATCACTGCTAATACGTTGTGAATCTCAATCCATTATGCATCTTCCGCTCCATTATGCATCTTCAGCTGACTTGCTCTTAGTAAGCACTTTCCTAAAGGAGAAAAATTTGCTTTCTCGACCATGAAGGGACTTGCACCCTTAATCTTCTTATCCAAAGTCAGAAGCCTTATCCATTAGGCCACACAGCCAGGGTTGAAAGGTTTGCTTTTGCCTCCAGCCCTGTCTAATTCTCCAGTGTGCTTTTTAGGTACTCTTACCTCCCAGGGCACTTGAAAAACTCAATTAGCAGTCATGTACAATTTTTCTCTACAAGTCCCCAGGTGGGGTTTGATCTGTCCCAGGCCTAGGTTGGAAGACAGATGCTCTCCCCACTGAGCCAGCAACTTAGCTAATCTATTTTTTCCATTAGAAAGTAAAGCCGATTGAAGAATGAAGGTATCAAATTCAAGGACAAGCAAGTCAGAAGTGATATTTGAACCCACAACTCCATAAGGAGTCCCAAACACAAAGCAGAAGAAACCCTTAAATTCATCACCTTAGACCACTCAGCCATGGAGGCACTGGCAGGAGCAATTGCCAGTCAGTCCTGCTCCACTGGTGCCATACTCTGAAATGGTGCTGGCCTTGGATCAGCTGGTACCAATTTTGATTATGGAATCAGTGTTGCATGAGCAGCTGGATATTGCTTCTGACCTATTCTGACTACTCAGATGGGGTAAGATGCTGAGGAGGGTCCTGGGGGGGGGCCTTCTTTTTAAAACTTTGGTAGAAGGAGGGTTGGGAGTAGTGGAAATAAATAAAAGCAAAAAAACAAATTAAATTTTGTTTTGTTTCGAAAAAATAAAGTATAGGGGCTGTCTAAACAGTTCCTTCAATGAAAGTTTGTTGAATTTTGTATTCATCACATTTTAAATTGGAAAAAAAACTAACAAATGAGTTTTGATATATTTTAAAAGATTAGTAAGGGGGTAAGCTCAGTGGCAGTCCCATGTGCTGCTGTGTAGAAAACAAGGGATCTGTTCATCAGGCTGGCCAGGGCTGGTGGTGCTGCAGATCCAGTGTTCACATCCCCCAGAGGTGAGAAAGTCTTAGCTATTGCACAACAGTGACACCTACTGGCCAAACTCTATATAAGCATACCGGGAGCCAGAGGAAGCCATGGCCTGTAGTATCTTAACAAGGACTGGCACTGTAATCACTGGGGGAAAATCCCTACAAAATCAGGCACGTGATAGTGCTGTTATTAGCTATGGTATGATTTCCCCATTATAAATTTTGCTTCTGTAAGAAAGGATCAATATTTCAAAAAATTATTAAGACATTCAATCCTCAATTTTGATGGAAAACACCCTGTTGTGAATGGATAAGACTATATTTGGGTTAAAAGTGTGACTATGGATTTGAGATTTTGAACAACAAAATGGCTCTGATGATGTGATTTGCCTAATTCTACCTTTTTATTAATAAATACATTTTACAGGAAAAGCCAGTAATCATTACTGTTATAAAGCATGGCATGCTATTTATCCTGTCAAATGGTTAGATTTCCTAAATATTTTAAGCTTTATTTTTTTTCTGCTGAGAAAACACATTTCTGTATTATCTGATAGTAGAAGGCCAGTAGATCTCTTAGGTAATATGGTAGTTTTAAAAAAGAACATTAAACGACTGTTTTAATTTTACATTTTTGTTTAACGATTCTAATTTTCAAATGTGATAGACATTTTGTTAGGTTGTACCATTTGGATAACTGAGCTTTTCTTTGTTATGTGTCTTTGCTTTCATCTGTTGATATCCGGCTTTGAGCATGAACAGTCATCTGATGGTAAAGCCCACTGCCATAGAAACTTTCAACAGTGGGACATTTCCATTGCAGCTGCCAGGGGGGAGGCTGTAAGACTGTTCCTTGTATTTTATATTTTCGTAAACGTGTATTGAAAAAGATCCGAAAGTACCCTGTAATTGAATTTTAGGGGTTTCTTCTCCATTTAGGTATTGAATAAAAAGTTGTGTTTTCTTTCTTTAGCTTTTTCCTTGAATATGGAAGGATAACAAAGTTTATAAATCAATTACAAAATATCTCAAGGTACCTTGTAAAAACATAGATTAACTCAAGCCATTTTGGTCATTGCTTTTCACTCATGCAATCAGACTTTATACATTGGCAAAGGCCAAGTTGGACGATCAAATCAGCCAATTTGCTCTTTTCTGTAATGTAAACCTCTCCACGCAAGTGATAGAGGACAACCAAAAATGTTTATATTCAATCCATAAATTTTAATCATCAAGTAGAATTCCAGAAAATCCATTGTCTTTCTGCTTATTATTCCACTTCAAATATTAATTTTAAATTTATTTAAAACCATGCTTCAGCAATTTTTTAAACAAGTTTGTACTTAACAAATATTTCTATTTCCCTGCAGGTATGTTTCCATCTGCTGTGAGAAATATGCTCCAGGTGACAAGAAATAATTCAGTGGTGACTCCTCTCTGTGGAAAAAAATGTTACATTTTTCTACCATGAGATTGTAACCTGTTGTGTTTGGAGGTGAACCCTTGTCCTGCTGCCGATGCAGTCCCTGGAGTATCTAGGAGCTTGGTTCGACACTCTAGAAGGTAAGGTGTATATCTCACAATAGCGTGTTCAGAAATTGCAGAGGCAACTTCGGCACTTGTTAGGGTTACTAATGCCCAAGGTCTGGGATTATTTGCAAGCTCTAGGCTCTATGGCTTCAACCCTGGAATTGGTGACGTGGGCGTTAGCTCATATGAGACCCTTACAGAGGGCTCTTTTGGCATGATGGAATCCAGTTTCGGAGGAGTTTCGCCTTCCTTTGCCGCTCCAGGGCATTGCTCAGGAGAGTCTGTCCTGGTGGCTTCTGAATTCCAAACTGGTTCAGGGAGTAGAGCTCGAAGTTCCGGATTGGGTGGTGCTTACTAATGATGCCAGTCTATCTGATTTAGGAGCAGTTTGTTAACAGCAGTTGGCTCAGGGCTCCTGGTCCGTGAAGGAATATTCCTGGTTTATCATTTGGTTAGAGACCAGAGCGCTGCGCCTAGCTGTTATGTCCGTCGGTCGCAGATAGCTGCGACCGCTATTGCTCACCTCTCTTTACACTTCCCTGATTCCATGGGGTAGACTAGCAGCCTCCGCCAGCTGCCGACGGCCTGCCTACCGCTCCCAGGCGTCCTGGGGCAGCACAAATGCTGCCGACTGCCATCTTGCCATTAGGATCCATTAGATGCACGTGTGCACGGGCCAGTCTTAAGCACGTCATGGCGGGAACCTCAGGGGCGTCCCCTCCGGATGACGTCATCCCTTCAGGATATTTAACCCAGCTGGCACTGCTTACAGAAGACTTGGCAAAGAGATCCATCCTTGCTAAATCCGCCATGCTCTCAAAGACCCTGCTTTCCAGTTCCTGCTTCCTGGCATAGACGTCTCAGGTACCCGCTCCTCGGGAGCCCTCTCTCGTCTTCGGGTATCTGCTCCTCTGAGGACCTGACGCCTGGGACTCTGCCTGCCCCATTCCCCAGGGCTTCCCTGGAACCATTGCTACTCTCTTTGTGAGTACCCCGCTCTGCGGACCACTTCCTGTTCTACCGAGGACCTCTTTGTCTTAGTGATTCCTGGTGTGTGACTTCGGACTGGCAAGCGGCGATCCCTTGGTGTGTGACCTCGGACTGTTAAGCGACGACCCTCTGGCACTTGACCTTGGACTTCTTCTGGACCATCATCTCCAAGGGCCCACCTAATTCCCAGCGACCCGGGTCCCTACGGGCTCCTCCCGGGGAGAGCGCGGGCTTCCAGGGGTGAAGCTCCAGTTAGCCCTTGCACCGACCTCACGACTCCTTGACCTCTTAAAGGTCCACCTAAGTCCCAGCGGCCTGGGTCCCTACGGGCTCCTCCCAGGGGGACCGCAGGCTTCCAGTGGCGAAGACGCAGTTGTCTCCTCGACGTCACGATTCCTCATCTGCCTCCACAGCCATCTCAGTCTCCAGTGCCGAGGGTCAGCCGGTCGCATCTTCTGTTCTGTCTCGCCACCCGACGGGAGAACCTACGGATCCAACTCCTAAGGTATACCATCCTCCCGTCGGTCCAAGGGTTCACAAGCCTGAGCATAACAGTTTGCTCGAGAAGGTGTCTTTTAACTTCTGAAACGTCTTCTCCATAGGCCAAGTGGCAATGTTGGCTCCCTTTTTATTCATCGCTGTTAATGGAATAGTCAATGAAGAGTAATCTTTGATGAAATTCCTGTAGTAGTTGGTAGATCCCAATAATCGTCTTAGAGGTTTTAGGCCAGTGGGTTGAGTCCATTTTTGAATACTTTCAAGCTTCTGAGGGTTCATCTGGAAACCTTTTATTTGATACAATGTACCCTAAGAAGGGCACGGATTCCTTGTGGAATTCACATTTAGTCAACTTGGCGTATAAGCGATTCTCACGAAGTCTCTGCAGAACTCTTTTGACATGTTCCTGATGGGATTGCAGGTCCTGGGAGAATATCATGATGTCGTCTAAGTAGACAACGACACATTGGTAGAGTAGATTATGCAGAATATCGTTCATCATGTTTTGGAAGACAGCCAGGGCATTGCATAAGCCGAAGGACATCACCAGGTATTCAAAATGCCCATCCTGGGTATTAAAAACAATCTTCCATTCATCGCCAGAGTGGATGAGAACTAAGTTATACGATCCTTTGAGGTCAAGCTTGGAGAATATCTTGGCTCCCCGTAACCTGTCGAATAGCTCCGAGATGAGTGGTAAGGGATAGCGATCATTTACAGTGATCTCATTCAGACCTCTGTAATCAATACTTGGACATAATGTTCCATCCTTCTTCCCCACGAAGAAGAAGCCTGCACCAGCAGGAGACTTGGAAGGTCTTATGAAGCCTTTCTGGAGATTCTCTTGGATGTACTCTGACATCGCTTTATTCTCTGCCACGGAGAGGGGGTAGACCCTTCCTTTGGTTGGCTCCGTTTTAGGCCTCAAATTGATGGCACAGTCATCTGATCAGTGGCTTGAAAACACATCTTGGAAAGATGCATATTGAGGCAGCAGTCCAGGCAACAACAGGGTAGTTGGCATGCATGGTATTGGAGAGACTTCCATCAAGCATTTGCCATGGCAATCTGGACCCCAATGTGAAAGCTCCAAAGTGGCCCAGTTGAATTGTGGCCCCCTTGTGATGTCATCCAGCCCAGCGTCAAGCCGGTAAATGGCGCCATTCCGCCGAGCGTCGTTTTACAGTAGCCTTCTACTGTAAAAACAGAATCGCTAGACACTACATGCCAGAAAAATCCCTCACCTCATTCACACACACAGAACACAAACTGACCCTTTCCTAATACAAAATAAGGGACCACATATTAAAAACAGAAAAATGCAGACAAAAACTGAAATAGAAAGAAGCTCAAGTCTGCATGAAATGCAACATTAGAGGAAAAGAAACAGAAATGCATTTCCGTCTGAATTGAGCAAAATGCAAAGATATAAAAGTGTACACTGCTAAACCAACATATTCCACTCTCTAAAAACTGAAAATAAAATATTTTCTGCCTTTGTTGTCTGAGCATTTTATTTTTGTGATTGAGTTGGTCCTGGTCTCTCTTTTCAATCTTCTCCATTCCACTTTCCATTTCTTCTCTCCTCTTGTCTTCTTCCCTTCCTTCCCTACATATGTCTCAGACATTGACCCTTCCCTTTCATCTTTTTCTCCATTTCTCTCTTCTTTGACTTTCTATCTTTTCATAATTAAATTTCATCCCCTCTTCTCCCCAACCCTCCAGTCCTCAATCTCCCTTTTTTCACCTCTCATCTATCTACCAGTTTTCCATCTCCTACTCCAACCCTCCTCTAGCCCTCCCATTCCCCTATCTCATTGCTTTTCCAGCATCCTATTCCCTTATTGTCTTTCACCCATTCCCTAGTCCCCCATTTCCACTACCCTCCGTACTTACCCTATTCTCATCCACCTTTCTGTGCTCTCATCCCTGTTGCGTCCATCGGTCTCAGACGGCTTCGACCTCTGTGCCTCACCTTTCTTCCTTCTCTCTCCTCAAGCCTTGGGAATATGGCTGCTGCCGCGTCTTCATGCCGCTCTCACCGACGTCCCTGGAATGGCAATGGCGACGGTGTTCGCCATGGATTTTCTGAGGACCTCCTAGGGTGTGCGCACGCACGCACGCCACCCACGTCTTTATCCACGTCATGGCGGGAACCTCGGGGGCGTCCTCTCCGAGTGATGTCATGCCATCCGGGTATTTAGCCTACCCTTCATTTGCTAGCAAACGGAGTTAGCAAGGATTGGACTCGCTCCAGTCTAAGCTGCTCTGCCGCTTCCCAGCAGCCGCTGGAAGCTCTCTCTGCCCTTCGGGGTCATCTCTACCATGGATACCTGTTCCTCAGGGGCTCTTGTGCTTTATTTCAGGTACCTATCTGCGATACCGGGTACTCGCTCCTCGAGGGCCTGCTCTCCCTTCCTTGGTGCCTACAGCTCAACTATTTCTGACTGCCAGGATTCTCATCAATATAGCTATCTACTTCAGTGAGTAACTAACATTGTCAGCTTGTTTCATCTTCATCTTCAGCACTGTCTACCATCTACACGAATGTGGGACTGGTCTCCTCTCCTGAGGACCCCTGGACTATCTCTACTGGGTTACCTCACTGCTGCCACCCCTGGGCAGTACCACCAAGCTGTATAATAAATACGAATTCTCTGTGTCTGTGTGTATAGAGTCTAGTCTAGTACTGCGGTTCCTCATGGGGCTCCTCTCCGTGGAAGTGGCCATCACCGCAATACCCATGAATCCACTCCAACACCTCAAAACCCTAACAGATTGCTAACTCCATGGATTCGGCTCAGCTCATCGCTTTGCAGGCCATTCTGGGCCTGGCCCAGCGAATCTCCGAACAACAGAATTCGTTGGATAACTTGACTGTTGCCTTTAACCAATTACACGCACAGATGAATACACTGACTACCGCAGGTAAAGAAGTTACACCCCGCCAGAAGTGACAGTGAAGACTACAGTGCCTCTATCTGCTCCAAAACGCTTCTCGGGTGAGTTTGTAAATGTAAAAGATTTATCAATCAGTGTTGCATGCACTTTTCTCTGCAACTTAACCATTTTCCTACAGCGTATGCCAAGACCACCTACATTCTTTCGTATCTGGACAGAAGAGCGCTGGCTTGGGCCTCACCGCTGTGGGAGCGAAATGACCCTATCCTGAATGATCTTGCCGGGTTTCTTGAACTGTTCAAATCAGTGTTCGATGACCCTGCCTGGTACTCAACAGCAGGATCAACCTTGGTTCATCTTAAAAAAGGTAATAAACCTTTACCAGACTTCACCATTGAATTCAAGACGTTGGCTTCTGAATTATATTGGGACCCTAGATGCTTGAAGTCCCTCTTCTTTGAAGGCCTGAACTCCCGATTAAAAGATGAGCTGGCAGCTCGAGAGATGCTTGAAACCTTAACAGAACTGATGAAGTTGGCAACAAGAATTGATCACCGACCTCACGACAAGGTTCAAGAGGGCAAGAGCCCCAGAAGACCACCTCAGGGAGAGACTCGAGTCAAGTCTATACCCAGGCCTATACCTCCAGGTCCTGTTTCGGGCGAAGAAGAACCAATGCAATTAGGCTGCAGTCATTTGACTTCAAAAGAGAGATGAACTCGAAAGAGGTGGGGACTATGCATGTATTGTGGACAAGCTGGTCATGCTGTTCAAACATGCCCTTTATGTCCAGGAAACTAGCAAACTTAAGTCCTGTGGGAGGACTCTTCTTAGGTCTAACTGCACCCTCTCCTCCACTCTCTCTTCCAGTATCCTTAATCTGCGGGCCTCTAGAATACCAGACCCTTGCCTTAGTGGATTCTGGGGCAGGGGGAAATTTCATTTTGAAACGTCTAGTGGAACATTTGCGGATCCTCACCACTACCATGATGTCTCCTCTACTTTTGTCCTCTATTCATGGAGAGCCCTTACCGGGTGAAGTAACCCTGATCACAGAACCAGTGAGCTTACGTACTGGTGCTCTTCATACAGAGACTATTTCCTTCTTTGTGCTAGAGAAGGCCATGCACCCTTTGGTACTGGGGCTACCGTGGCTGCAGAAACATATTTATTTATTTATTTTTAATTTTTATATACCGACATTCTTGTATAATATACAAATCATACCGGTTTACATTAAAACAGGAGATGCAGGAAAAAAGTTACATTTGTCAAATACGTTTAACATTAATAACAATGAAAATTGTTAACAAGGGATAACAACTATGAAAAAAGAGAAAGGTAAACAAAAGTGGAAGAAACATAGAAGTTAAAAAGAAAAAAAAAAAAACGAAAAAAGGTAGCACCAAGGGTTGCACGAAGGGGTGCACAAAGGGGAGTGCCCCTTTGTCGCGCGCCGAAGGGCCTATAGTAATATTTGCAGTGCTGCCTCTTTCTAGGTACAGTTGCTGCTGTTTGAGTCCTGGGAGTCTGTTAAATAAATCTTTTTAAATAGATAAATAAAGCAATAATTAATAAATGGTTTGGGTGGGTTTTCTAGATAGGTTCTAACGGCCGAATTTTAAATGCCTGGCACGTGTAAAAATCGGTACTTATGTGCTTGGCCGGGTCCTGTGTGCACATGCACATTTTGAAAAGGGACCGGCCATGCGCGTAAGTGCCGATATGCACACAAGTGCCGGGCCCTGAAAAAGGGACGGGCTGGAGATGTGTGGTCTGGGCGGGGAGGGGCAGGATGGAGGCTGCTGTCCTGGGGAAGCGTGAGCCAGCAGCCGGCTGGCACACGTAAATTACTTCTGCTCCTGAGGAGCAGTAAGTAACAAAATAAAAACATTGAGGAAAGGTAGGTTAGGTTTAAGGGGTAGGGAGGAGAGGGGAAGGGGAAAGAAGTTTAGGCAGGGGGGTAGGAAAGTTCCCTCCCAGTCTGCCAGAGGATGTGGTTAGTGCAGTTAGTGTAGCTGGGTTTAAAAAAGGTTTGGATAAGTTCTTGGAGGAGAAGTCCAGTAACTGAAATTAATCAAGTTATCTTAGGGAATGGCCTCAGTAACCAGGGATATTCTTAGATTTTGGGTAATTGCCAGGTTCTTGTGACCTGGTTTGGCCTCTGTTGGAAACAGGATGCTGGGCTTGATGGACCCTTGGTCTGATTCAGCTTGGCAATTTCTTATGTTCTTATGTTCTTATGTTCTTAATTGGAGCGGACTGGGAGGGACCTGGGGAAGGCCTGATTGAGTCACCGCGCAGATTTTGCAACAATTCAACCACCCCCCTTGCGCGTGCTGCCTGCACATGCGCGTGCGGATTATAAAATCCATTGCGCATGTGCGCGCAGCCAACGGATTTTATAACATGCGCGCGCTGGTGCGTTCATGGTAAAAATGGGCAAGTCCATATGCGTGCACCGGGAACCGCACGCACATGGATGTGTGCGCGCGCATCTTTTAAAATCTACCCCTAAGTGTCTTTTGAAGGGTTTTGTGTTACTTCAAAAAGTTTCTGGCAGTGAAAGATGTTTGTGTTGTTATTATTGAAGTGCCACTAGAATTTGAATTTTTTTTTGTATGGTGAGTTGGTGTGGGCCTATCTCTTGGAGAGTGCATCCCTTTTGGGTACCTTAGCAGAGGTGGGGTATAGGGGCATCTCATCCCATCCTATGCCATCCCATCCTTTGCCTCAGGCAGCAGATTGCCATGAGTTGTTCCTGACTGTCGGCACCAGTTACCAATAAAACAAAGATCTGCTCATGCTCGGGCTGTCGACACCCTGAGCTATTCCATAGCCTGACATCATCATCAAAGGTTGGCAGTGTGCCACTTGTGTTAACATTTCAAAGGAGACATGTCGAGCCTGGCCTTTATTGAAGGGTGTCTGGTTGAGGAGGCAGGGCCTTTATTGAAGGGTGTCTGGTTGAAGAGGCAGCTCAGAGGGTTGGTCACATGGCAGCGGCAAATATTCTGATGCACCACCAACTTCTTTCACCCTAAGCCCCTGATGGAGCTATATGGTCACCCTAGAACAGGATATGAATGTCATGCATTTGGGGTTCCAGTTTGATGCTGCTATGTCTTGCACAGCCCATATTTGAAAATTTCTTTGGTCAAGATTTTATACAATTACAATTGTTAAGAAATTTAAAGTACTTGTTGCCACAAAATGATTTTAACATTTACCGATTATTTATTTATTTATTTGTTTGTTTATTCATTTTTATATACCGACATTAGATCAAAGATGTCACATCGGTTTACAGGAAACAGAGAATGAAATAAGTGAAGAGATTCTTATTTCTTAAAGAGAAACGTGGTAACCATAGAAAACAACATGCATCTAACATGGGTAACTTAGTAACGTGGAAACTATATAAAACATGAGTCTAACATTGGTGAATTGGACATGGTGGGCTTTATGTCACTGGGGGAAGGCTTGTCAAAAGAGCCAAGTTTTTAGGTGTTTTTTTGAATAGCTGAGTTGAAAGTTCAGTTCTTAGTTGTACTGGTAGTTTGTTCCAAAGTGACGGAGGGGCCTACTTATTGGGCTCCTCAAATATTGTATAAAGGCTATTCTGCTGCTGCTCAGTTAGTTATGAGAGGTAAGATACAAGATCATGTAACATCAATGTTTATTCAGTTACACAGGTTTCCAGTAATCCAACAAATTAAATTTAAAATGTTGGTGCTGGTTTTTAATTCATTTGAGGGATTTGGACCATTTTATCTTTCCTGTCTGATATCGCCATATCAGCCTTCTCAATCATTTTGTTCCTCAAATGTGTTAGTTAGTGGTATCTTCCTTAAAACTTATTCACCTTGCTAAGACTCCTGCTCCTGCATTTTCTCTGATAAATCCTGATTTATGGAATGCACTTCCTAGCCAATTGCATTGCATTCCTAACATTAAAACCTTTCATAAGCACCAGAAAGCCCTCCTATTTTAGGAAGCATTTGTAGATGGAATATCTCAATCACTGTCTGGCCTGTGTAATATGCTGTGTCACATGTTTTCTTATGTCTGTTTCAGTTTTATTGATTGTTTATGATGTTTTATATATTCTTGTTCACCGCTTAGTATGTTGTATTCGATTTAAATGGTTTATAAGTACTTTTAAGAACATAAGAACATAAGAAATTGCCTTGCTGGGTCAAGCCCAGCATCCTGTTTTCAACAGAGACCAAACCAGGCCACAAGAACCTGGCAAGTACCCAATCACCAAGAAGATCCCATGCTACTGATGCAATTAATAGCAGTGGCTATTTCCTAAGTAAAATAAAAATGGTAACAAAGCCTATAATGTATTCTGAGTGTAGATTGGCCTAAACACGCATGTAAAGGGAGATTTATTTACTTTTCCTGTGACATGCAGGGCCTCTGAGCCATATTTTATTTTAATAGAATGTGTTCATTTTTATTTGCCAATGCCACCCAAAAGTTTGCTATCATACATTTTTTTAAGACACAAATTTGGGTGAATTTAGCTGATTGATTAAAATAAACTTTATATAAATATAAAAACCCCCATCATTTTTATTTGTAACATAATTTCCTCAAACTTTTTGTAAAGTTTTATTTTATTTTAAATAGAAAAAACAGCTTGAAAAATAAATGAAGCTCATTTTGAGAGAATATTTTAGCACGTGATATGGATTGCTGGGAAACTGTAAGCTATTTATATGAAAGTTGCAAGAATATATATTTAGAACTCAGTAGCAATTTTTATTTATAATATACATCTGGCATAACAAGAAGAAATTATCTCTTGATATCATGCAATCTCTGTTGAAAGCAATAGGGGTTTGGAGATGCAACTAAAAGCCTTTATCCTGCATTCAATTTAAATTAACTCTTTATATATTGTGATTATATGGCAACTCATACCGAACCTGATTCACCCACGTTCATTTTGACGTACCGAGGACAAATACTAATAGACATTTGTGCTAATTGTAAATTAAAACAGACACTAAAAAAAATGTTTTGTGCCTCCTTTCCCCCCCCCGCTCCATGTTTAATATATCATTGAAAAAAATTGTCCTGTATAGAAGAGAGGCTACTACAGATACCCCACTCCAGTACTGATTGACTTAAATATTTCCCACCACATCAACAATCATTTTTGCTTCCACCACTTCACAAAAATATTTAAAGTAGGAAGAGGAAGGTTTCATACATCATCTGCAACATGCCACCACGGCCTTGTATGCAGTATATTTTCAACAGTAATAATGAACTGACCTCCCTCTTACCTTCCTCTTCCTACTTTTAAATATTTTTGAGAAGTGGTGGAAGCAAAAATGATTGTTGATGTGGTGGGAAATATAGAGTTGTTGTTGTAATTTATACAGTAGTCCTCATCAGTAGCGGGGATTGATCATATATTGACTTAAATATTTGGCACTGCTGAAAGAGCTTTCAGAAACAATTAAGTTTTACTTTTGTCTAAGGCAAGGTAACTCTGACTTGATTGGATGCCTCAATTGCAGAGTCCTAAACAAAAGAGTTTGGGCAACCTATTAATTTAACTGTATCCTGGGGATCATGAAACCCGGATTCAAATTCTGCTACTGATACTCAGTGTGAACTTGGGTAAGCCACTTTGAACCTGATTCACTAAGGCATTTTTCCTATTCTGTGGGAGAAAAAAACCCCTTAGTAAATAGGGCTTTTAAGTGTCCAATTAGATTGTAACCTCTCTAGGGAAGTGACTCACACACTATACATGTATGTTATTTGTTGTCAAGCACCCTGATTTAGGGTGATATATAAATGACAAAAGTTCAATAATGCTGTGGCTGTTGGAGAGAAAGTGACATCATCCAAGGAAGATGGCTACCAAAAGCGACAGTTCTGAATGGCATAGCTATAAAACAGTGATTCCAACCTGTGCAGATTCCCAATTATGAACCACAGCAGGGAGAGGAGATAAGAATGATAGCCCAGAAGAAAACAATAGATCTCTGTGAATTTTCAAATGCGGCCGCAGTCGTAGGGCACAAGGATGGATTGGGGCCTAGTGAGAAGGGCTCAGCAGAGTACATGCTCACTGAAGGAGTGGATATGAAGCACACTGAAAAGGAAGGTCTCACTTGAGCTGATTTCTCGGCATGGTTCTTAGACTTGAAGAACGATATTGCGGCGAGAGATGGAGGAGCTGGGCCAAAGAATGAATGATACAGAACAAAGAATGAAAGAACACAAAGATGAACTTGCACAATTCCAATAAGAGGTGCAAAACTTGAGCAAAGGGCACAGTGAATTGCTTGAGAAAGTAGAAGACTTGGAGACCAGATCCCATAGGGGCAACATCAGGTTATGTCCCCAAGGGAGAGGAATATCTTGACTTATGCAATTGTAAAAGAGATATGTGGGATCATGCTGGTGAAACGTCACACAGATAAAGCTGTGTTGGAGGTGAAAATTGATTGAGCACACAGGTCATTGGGGAAACCACTGTGTAATCAGCCCAGAGATATAGTGGTGTGTCTCCACCATTTTCAAATTAAAGACATAGTAATGCAGTCAGCGAGAGAAACGGGGTGCATTATGTGGAAGGGTAACCCCATTCAGCTGTTTAATGATGTGTCAACTTTTATATTACAGAGGCACAAGGGGCTAAAATCATTAATACTCTATGGCTGAAAATATAGGCTACCCAATGGCTGTATCCTTTTGGTCTAGCATTCACGATCAGTAGAGCAGCGTCTAAGGTATGGGCCCTAGACAAAGCAATACCTATACTAATAAAAAGCAGGAGTAATGGTGAAAGAGAGAGTGGAAGTAGAGAAGTCACTACCACAGCAAGAAACATCACAATGGCAAAGAGTAGGCAAGAGAGGAAAGAGACTCGTAAGAAACTCTGATGGAGACCTAACATGAGACTCTGCCACTTAGTAAGGGGTATATATGAGTACAAATTTGGATGCACATCTGACAAGATGGAGATTAATCCAGTAAATTATATAGATCTCCTATGGTTACTTTTGCAATTCATTTACAGGGAGCAAAATTGTTGTCTTGAGTTCTTCTGTGTTTTCTTATGATGTTTGTATTAGTAATAAGTCACTTACTGTATATATCTGAAAGGGTTGGGTATGTTGTCATATTATGTTTACCAGTTGGATAGGTGAGCCATTCTATGGAGGCATTTTTCTTCTGGGGGAGGTGTGCTATGGGGAAGGCACACAGGTGTTTGCGTGATGAGGGAAAGGGAATACAGGGGAGGGTAAGAGACTGCAGGAGGGGGGATGGATTATGATGGGGAGACAGGATGGAGCAAATAGGTGCAGATGGGCAATGGAAAACTCGTACTTATGGGTGATTATTATATTTGGTATAATGGCAGATGTTAAAATTGTAACAATGAATGTGAAGGGCTTTAATTCTTCGAGAAAGAGGCAGCTGTTACTAAAGGATGCTCAAGGTAGTGGAGCTTCTATCTTTTTTATTCAGGAAACTCATCTACTGAGGAAGGATGAGCATTTGCTAAGAAGTGAATTGTTTCCGAACATCCTTTTTGCATCTAGTCTCCTTCAAAAGAAGCACCGGGGTTAGGTATTATGTTGTCAGCAGCATTATGATATGAGATATTAGACTGTTGGAGGGACAGAGAAGGTAGATACATAGCAGTAAAACTAAAAATAGGTATGGAGAAGGTGACTGGTGAATATATATGCTCCTAATGTGGAGCTGGGGAAATTCTAAAACACTCTGAGAGAACAGTTGAGTGAAATGATAAAAGGCTATCTAATAATTGGGGAGAGGTCAACCTCACTATTAATCCAGCATTGGATAATAGCACTGGCATTTAGTGGGTCACAGAATTAAATTAAAGTTATTATTGGCTGCCTGGGGACTCATAGATAGCTAGCAAATAATGAATCCAATGGAGCAAGATTATACATATTTCTCCAGAGTCCACAGGTCATATTCCCAAATTGACCTGGTAATAATGAACAAAGCTGCAGTATCTGCTTGTATAAAAATTAATATCAGGTCTATTACATGATCAGACCATGCACCAATGGAATGTAATTGTGAGTTGTTGCATAAGAAATCTGGATGACAGTATTGGCAACTGAATGAGACTTTATTGAAAAAATGAACAGGTATGCACAAACATTAGAAATTAATACACTTCAGTGATAGAGGGGATGTCTCAGCACAGAATGGCAGTAATCCATGGTAAAATGATAGCCCAAGCAGCAGCCCTGAAAAAAGAGAGACAAAAAGAGGTTACATTTAATAGGGGAAATTAAACTATTGGAAGCCAAGTAGAAAAGATGTAGACAACTTAAAATATTACAAAACTTAGATGCCTGTAGAGAGCAGCTGAAGGTAATGTTGTATGAGGAAATTCAATATAAATTTGATATAAGTATACAGGCACATTTTGAATGGGGAAATAAAGCGAGTAAGCTTCTAGAATAGCAACTAAAAAGACAACAAGCATAAGGTCAAATATTAAAAATAAAAGAGCAAGAAGGCCACTTTATTTATGATAATGATCTGATTTAGCAATGCTTTGCACAATTCTATCAAGAATTATATGCAGTGGATGGCGCCATACAAGAGGAGGTGGTGGATCAATATTTAGAAGATTCCCCACAGCCCGGTATTGTATGGGAAATTAGCCAAAGATTAGATAATGAAATAACAGGGTCTGAAATCTTAAATTAAACAAGACACCTGGGCTGGATGGATTCCCAGTGCCGTTTTATAAAGAATTTAGACCTGTTCATCTCACCACTATTGAAGGTGTACAATACCTAATTGAAAGATCAAGTTCTACCTAGATCTATGGAAGTAGTGGGAATTACAGTTCTACCAAAACTAGGGAAGTATAATACTTTATGTATCTCATTTTGACCAAATTGACTCCTTAACCTGGATCTGAAAATATTAGCTAAAATTTTAGTGATGCGGCTAAGTCGGATCATGCCATCGGATCATGCCATCGGTATGACAGGCCGGTTTTATACCAGGAAGACAGGCAGCAGATAATAGTAGGAAAAATATTAACTTAATTTGGAAAGCAAAGAAAGGACACCGGCGGTACTAGTAGCAATCGCGGAAAAAGCTTTTGACCATGTTCATTGGAGGTATATGTTTAAGGTGTTGCAGAAAGTGGGCCTGGGTGTGAATTTCCTGTCATGGATGAAGGCTTTATATTCTTCTCCTAAAGCATGCATCAAGGTAAATTGAAAGTATTTTATAGAATTTCCTCTGGGGAGGGGAACAAGGCAAGGGTGTTCTTTGTTGCCATTGCTGCTATGGAACCCTTTGCAGAGAGGGTGTAGAGAAATGAGGAAATACGAGGCATGCAAGTGAACACTTTAGCATTCAAGATATCAAAATACACAGACGATATTCTTTTTACAGTAACACAGCCCATTTTTTCATTACCTGTGCTGATTAGGGAAATGGAAATGTTTGGGAGGGTATCCGGTTTTAAAGTTAACATGGGAAAATCAGGAATTTTAAATCTTAATATGCATGGGGCCCAGGTGCATCAGATACAAAATAGCTTCCCCTTTAAATGGGTGAAAGGGAGTTTTGAGTGTCTTGGAGTATAAATAGGGGCTGATTGGCAACAATTATTTTCATTAAACTATATGCCCTGATGGAAAAAACACTTAGAAGTGAATTTTAAAAGCCTGCCGTGAGCATTAATTAGAGGATGCATGAAGAAGTTGGGCTTGTGCACACTGAGCGGATTTTAAAAGCCGCCGAGATGTGCGCGTGTCTCACGCAGCACACACATCTTGAAAGTTTTCAAAAAGGGGAGGAGTGTGGTCTGGGCGGGGCATGGGCATTTCAGGGCGTGAACCTAAGATGTGCACGTAAATATTGATTCAGTCTGGCGCGCATCGAGGACCCCGTCGTGTAACTTTATTTCTTCTATGGATGCCATATAAGTTAAAATTAAAAAAACAAAAGGTAGATCTGTGAGGTATTAAGGTTCGGGTCTAACTGGGGAGATTGAAGGCTATCAAACCAGGGGGGGTTGGAGGACCTTTCTTTTAACTTGGCGAACTGGGGACGAACTGGTAAAACTGGGAATGGCATCGGCAAGTGCCCCTTTTAAAATTCCCTGATTTACACAGTAGAAGAGGGATTTTCACGCACATGCGTGCACTCACTTAAAATTTGGCATGCGGCCAGGTATTTTATAACATGTATGCATATGTTTTAAAATGACCATATACCTCATCACGGGCTGATGTATGTGCACACCAGTTTGAAAGTTACTGTCCCTGAGATTTTTCGAAACATGGTCGAATTATAGGTTCTCTTGTGTAGGGCGCATTGCTACAATAAAGATAATTAAATTGCCCAGATGGAATTATCTGTTTCAGGTTTTACCTACTGAAATTCTGAGTAAATTTATGAAGCGATTGCACAAAAAGAGTCTTTACATTTGGAAGAGAAGACCACCTCAGATAGCGAGAAAGGTCCTATTTATATAAAAGGAGAGGGGAGGGGTGGCAGTGCCTAACTTTTGGCAATATTATATAGCCGCTCAAATTAGTTATCTGTCACTGGATGCCAAAGAATGTCCCTAAGCAGTGGAGCACGTGGGAAATTATAATGATTCTCTATATGCAAAAATTTGGAGTCCAACTAAACTGAGTGTGGCTAAGCAGGTGGACAATCCCTTCACTGGACTGACTGTGAAGCTATGGGGAAAATATAGGAAGCTATTAACAGGTCATGACATGTATTCCCCGATCATGCCTTTGGAGTTAATTGGGGACCTACTGAGCAGGCAGAGCTGATATCATATTTCTTTAGATGGAAAAGATTTGGGATATGGTGCTGTGGGCAATTATTCTATAATGAAAAAATATTGGAATTTAATGAGTTCAAACTACAATTTGGCTTGCCCAAAGTGGAGAGATTTAGATATCTCCAAATCAGGCACTGTGAACTTTGAGAGCTCATTAGGAGTCAAGTAAAGCAGAATTTAACTTCCTTTGAAGAAATATGCTTTAAGGGTAAAAGAATGAAAGGATTATTACCAAAAATGTATACGTTACTATTTCCTGCTCAGAAAAAGTAAACTTAAACATATTAGTAAATGGAAACAGGATGTTGGGGAAATTGTGTCTGACAAAACATGGGAAAATGTTATATGACTATAGCCAGGAGTTCGTTGGCTGCTGGGTTGTAGAAACTAACTATATTCTATAGGGATGTGAATCGTTTTAGGACGATTAAAATTATCGTCCGATAATTTTAATATCGTCTTAAACCGTTATGGAACACAATACAATAGAGATTCTAACGATTTATCGTTATAAATCGTTAGAATCGTGAGCCGGCACACTAAAACCCCCTAAAACCCACCCCCGACCCTTTAAATTAAATCCCCCACCCTCCCGAACCCCCCCCAAATGAGTTAAATAACCTGCGGGTCCAGCGGCGGTCCGGAACGGCAGCGGTCCGGAACGGGCTCCTGCTCCTCAATCTTGTTGTCTTCAGCCGGCGCCATTTTCCAAAATGGCGGCGAAAAATGGCGGCGGCCATAGACGAACACGATTGGACGGCAGGAGGTCCTTCCGGACCCCCGCTGGACTTTTGGCAAGTCTCGTGGGGGTCAGGAGGCCCCCCACAAGCTGGCCAAAAGTTCCTGGAGGTCCAGCGGGGGTCAGGGAGCGATTTCCCGCCGCGAATCGTTTTCGTACGGAAAATGGCGCCGGCAGGAGATCGACTGCAGGAGGTCGTTCAGCGAGGGTTCCGGCGCCTCGCTGAACGACCTCCTGCAGTCGATCTCCTGCCGGCGCCATTTTCCGTACGAAAACGATTCGCGGCGGGAAATCGCTCCCTGACCCCCGCTGGACCTCCAGGAACTTTTGGCCAGCTTGTGGGGGGCCTCCTGACCCCCACGAGACTTGCCAAAAGTCCAGCGGGGGTCCGGAAGGACCTCCTGCCGTCCAATCGTGTTCGTCTATGGCCGCCGCCATTTTTCGCCGCCATTTTGGAAAATGGCGCCGGCTGAAGACAACAAGATTGAGGAGCAGGAGCCCGTTCCGGACCGCTGCCGTTCCGGACCGCCGCTGGACCCGCAGGTTATTTAAGTCATTTGGGGGGGTTCGGGAGGGTGGGGGATTTAATTTAAAGGGTCGGGGGTGGGTTTTAGGGGGTTTTAATGTGCCGGTTTTGCGATTTTTCGATTTTTCGATTTTTCACGATTTTTCACGATTTTTCACGATATTTTACCCCCCCAAACGGCAACAATACGATTCCCTCCCCCTCCCAGCCGAAATCGATCGTTAAGACGATCGAGGACACGATTCACATCCCTAATATTCTATATAGATGATACCTCACACCAGAAACGCTTCATAAGATTTATCCGGATGCTGATGAACTGTGCTGGAGAAAATGTGGAGATGTGGGGGCATTCTATCACATTTGGTGGTCTTGCCAGAAAGTGGCAGATTTTTGGACTCTAGTATCATGGCTAGTCAAGGACATCCTCTCTGTACAAATACCCTTGGACCCAAACATTTGCCTTGTTTATTATTGTTTATTATTGAGCGCATATTGCTGAATGCATATTATTGAGGGCATATTGTTTATTATTGAGCGCATATTGCCGAACGCATATTATTTGAGCGCATTTTGTTTATTGAGCGCATATTGCTGACCGCATATTATTGAGTGCATATTGTTTATTATTGAGCGCATATTGCTGTACGCATATTATTGAGCACTTATTATTATTGAGATCATATTGCTGAACGCATATTATTGAGCGCATATTGTTTATTATTGAGCGCATATTGCTGAACACATATTATTGAGCACATATTGTTTATTATTGAGCACATATTGCTGAACGCATATTATTTGAGCGCATTTTGTTTATTGAGCGCATATTGCTGACCGCATATTATTGAGCGCATATTGTTTATTATTGAGCGCATATTGCTGAACGCATATTATTGAGCGCATATTGTTTATTATTGAGCGCATATTGCTGAACGCATATTATTGAGCACATATTGTTTATTATTGAGCTCATGTTGCTGAACGCATATTATTTGAGCGCATATTGTTTATTGAGCGCATATTGCTGACCGCAAATTATTGAGTGCATATTGTTTATTATTGAGCGCATATTGCTGTATGCATATTATTGAGCACTTATTGTTTATTATTGAGCGCATATTGCTGAACGCATTTTATTGAGCGCATATTGTTTATTATTTAGCGCATATTGCTGCACACATATTCTTGAGCGCATATTATTGAGCACATATTATTAGTGGGCTCATATTATTATTGAGCGCATATCGCTGACACATAAGCGCCGGTGCCCTGCATTCGCAAGACGCGATGGAACACCTAAATGCCCCGGCGTCTCCAGAGGTGGCACCTCCTGCTTCTGGTGTGAAAGCTCTTGGCCTGTGCTCAGCGTGCCAGCTTAGAGTCACGCAGAGCGAGGAGCCAGACTCCCTTTGTGCCCAATGTGAGGAGGCCATGGGAGCCTCGGGCCAGGACCAGTCTCAACCGAGGTTTACCGACAGTTCCCCGGGGGCCACCCCGGATCTAGCGGGCCGTCTCGAACAGCCAGGAATCCCGGGGGACCTGGTACCCGATGGCTGGAGACCGCTTCCATTTCCTGAGTGGACTTATTTAAGGGGATCCATGCCTTCGTACAGATGCAGTCGGCTTCCCGTCCAGGCCCTGCTGCCCCGGCTGCCCCTGCCCCCGGACCCTCTCGCCCTTACCGTGGGCACCCGCCTCCGGGCAGTTCGGCTCCTGCGGACCCTGATATCTCAGAGGACGAGTCCGAACCCCCCGAGGAGGGGGAACTTCCCTCGGGGATAGAGCCATATCGAACTATGAGGCGGTTCTTTCCCAAGGAGGATCTCTCCGACCTGGTCTCTCAGTGCCTGACGGAGTTGGCTATTCCAGGCCCCAGCACCATAGAGGCATCTACGCAGAACCCCCTGCTGGAGGGTCTTCGTCCCACAGCCCGCCATTTTTCCTTCCTGCAAGTGGCGCAACAGCTGATCGATTTGGAGTGGAATGCGCCAGAGGTCTCATTCAAAGGGGGTCGGGCCCTGTCTGGCATGTACCCCCTGGACCCGGCAATCAAGGATATGCTGGCGTGCCCTAAGGTGGATGCCTTGGTTAGCGCTGTGGTCAAGCGCACTACCATTCCAGTGGAGGGGGGGCGGCCCTCAAGGAGGCTCACGACCGACGCCTGGACGCCATCCTGAAACAAACCTTTGAGGTGGCAGCTCTGTCTCTGCGAATCGCAACCTGCTGCACAGTGGTAACGCGTTCCTGTTTGTCACAGGTCAGGAACAATGCGCCGGCAGCAGGCATGGAGTCAGCTCTCTCGTTCCTTACGGATGCCACCTCCGACCTAGTCCGTACGACAGCCAAGGGGGTCTCATCCTCAGTAGCAGCCAGGAGGCAGCTCTGGATACGGAACTGGTCAGCCGACGCTCCTTCTAAGACACGTCTCACTAGAATGCCGTTCTCTTCTGTTCGGCAGCGACCTAGATAAACTGACCAGCACATGGGGTGCCTCTCCAGTACCTTGACTGCCGGAAGACAGGTCCAAGAGGAACCAGCGCACCTTTCCGAGGCCCTCCAGAGGTAGAAGCTCCCAACGCTTCACTCCCTATAGGAGTCACTACCAGGCGCCTCGTCCTCAGGCCAGGAACCAGTCCTTTCAGACCAAGCAGCACAAGAGGGGAGCCGGCTCGGGTTCGGGTCCCGGTCGCCCCCCACAATGAGAATCAGCCGATCCATCCGGGGGACGAAGCCATAGGGGGCAGGTTAACCCTCTTCTACCCCAGATGGGTCGAGATTACGTCGGACCAGTGGGTCCTCGCCATCATCCGAGAGGGGTATTATCTGGACTTCCATCATATCCCTCCGGACAGATTCGTGGAATCTGCATGTCCAATCCACCAGAAGGCAGCATTGGAAACTACCTTGGCGAGGCTCCTGTCCTTGAAAGTCATAATCCCAGTACCTGCATGGGAAATGGATTCTGGGCACTATTCCATTTATTTCATGGTACCCAAGAAAGAGGGCACTTTCCGGCCCGTATTGGACCTCAAGTCAGTCAACCGATACTTAAGGGTCCCGAGGTTTCGCATGGAAACTCTGCGCTCAGTCAAGACCGCAGTACAGCTAGGGGAATTCCTCACGGCCTTAGACTTGTCAGAAGCCTACCTGCATATCCCGATCCATCGGGATCATCAGCGCTATCTACGCTTCAAGGTTCTGGGACGACACTTCCAATTCCGGGCTTTGCCCTTCTGGTTAGCCACGGCGCCGTGGACCTTCACCAAGGTGATCGTAGCGGTGGCAGCGGCGCTCAGACGGGAAGGAATCCTTGTCCATCCCTACCTAGACGATTGGCTGATCAGGGCGAAATCCCGAGAGGAGAGCCATTGGGAAACCAACAGAGTGATCTCCCTGCTGGAAAGCCTGGGATGGGTAGTCAACCTAAACAAGAGCTGCCTACAGCCTTCCCAATCTCTGGAATACCTGGGAGTCCAGTTCGACACCCAGGCAGACAAAGTCAGCCTCACCACCAAGAGAAGGTTAAAACTCCAGACGCGCTACGGTCCTTGATGGAAGTCAGCTGGCCCATAGCTTGGGACTATCTGCAGGTTCTCGGTCTCATGGCATCCACCCTGGAAGTGGTACCCTGGGCGCGGGCCCATATGAGACCACTACAATGCTCCCTCCTCTCTCGATGGAGCCCACGCTTCCGGAATTACTCCGTGCATCTACCTCTACCAGCCAGACTGCGGACCTAGCTACGGTGGTGGTTGCAGTCCAACCACACGAGCAGGGGGTCGAAGATGTCCTCCCCCACGTGGACTCTGCTCACCACAGATGCCAGCCTGAGCGGATGGGGAGCACACTGCGAAGAGCTCACCGCCCAAGGGCGGTGGAACAGAGAAGAGTCGGGGTGGAACATCAACCGTCTAGAGCAGGGGTCAGGAACCTTTTTGGCTGAGAGAGCAATAAACGCCACATATTTTAAAATGTAATTCCATGAGAGCCATACAATATGTTTAAAACTAAATACAAGTAAATGTGTGCATTTTATGTAAGATCACACTTTTAAAGTACAATAAGTCTCTGAAAATATTACACCAGG
The DNA here is from genome assembly GCF_901001135.1 of Rhinatrema bivittatum. Classification (NCBI taxonomy): domain Eukaryota; kingdom Metazoa; phylum Chordata; class Amphibia; order Gymnophiona; family Rhinatrematidae; genus Rhinatrema; species Rhinatrema bivittatum. Next base: position 243,216,390 of record NC_042620.1, read on the forward strand.
CCTTAAGACACCAATACATCTCCTATTAGGAAAACGGACCAAGTCAGGCTGCTATAGAGTCCTACACAGAAACTACACGCCAGCAGAAAACCTCACCTGAATCACGTGCTGTCCCTCACCTAACATAGAATAAAGAGACCAAAACGCATAACAAGAAGCATGCAGACAAAAACTGAATTGGAAACTGCAACAAGCCAGAGTCTCTGTATGCAGTGTAACAAAGGAAAAAAGAAACATCACACATCCTTATAAAACAAATCAAGAAATATAAAATCATCAGCAGTAAAACTGTACTAACAAAAAGAACATATTTCGAAACAGCTGATGAGTGGAATATCCAATAATTAAAAACTCATATAAACATTTCCAGATACCAACAAAATATTTCAAAATAGCAGACACAAAGATCCAGTAATGAAAAATAATAAGGATACAAAAATTTTTTTGCTCTCCATACCTGGGAACGTTTGATATCCAGGTGTCCTGAGATTGTTCTGAATTAGCAGGAGGTGGGGTGGTTTGCTTGGAACTTTCTCCTCTCTCAGTCACATACCAGCGCTCTCTCTCACACTGGCTCTCAATGACACACCTATACACACATGCTCTCAGTCACTCACATATACAAATGTTTTTTCTCTCTCACTTATATAGGCTCTTAATTACACATTTACACACATGCTATCTTTTCACGCTTACACACACACAGGCTTTCAATCACATAAATACATGCTGTCTTTTTCTCTCACACACAGACTCTCATTCACATGCTTACAAACATGTCCTCTCTTTCTCTCATTTACACACAGGCTCTCAATCACATACTCACATGCTCCCTCACCTAAATCAGCTCTCAATCACACACAGACACACATGGTCTCTCTCTCTCATTTAAACACAGGCTCTCAATCACATACTCACATGCTCCCTCACCTAAACCAGCTGTCAATCACACACAGACACACATGGTCTCTCTCTCTCATTTAAACACAGGCTCTCAATCACATACTCACATGCTCCCTCACCTAAATCAGCTGTCAATCAGACACAGACACACATGATCTCTCTCTTACTTATACACACAGGCTCTTAATCATACATACACATGATCTCTCTCACACACAAAGGATCTCAATCATACACACATACTCTTTCAAACAAACAGGTTTTCAATTACAAACTTACACATACAGGTTCCCAATGGTAAACTTACATTCATGCTCTCTCTCTCACAGGCAGGATCTCAATCACAGACATACTCTCTTTCACATATACAGGCTCTCAATCATTCACATACATGCAATCTCTCACTCACACACACAGGATCTCAAACACACATGCTTGCTCGCTCATTCACTCTCTCTCTCCCCCCCCCCCCCCGGGAACTTGCGGCAGCAGCAGCCACCTCCCAACGCTAACCTTCATTTTCAGCCCTCGCGGAGGCGAAGGCGGAGTCCCATCGGCCGCGGTTGAAGATTTTCATTTTCCTCCGAGCCGCGCTGCAGTCTTCTTCCCATCGGACACTAGCGTGCCTGCGCGGGTCTTCCCGCGCAGGCACCCGATGCTCTCCACTTCCTCTTCCGGGCCGCGGGAAGAAGAGAGCACCGGCGTGCTCTCTTCTTCCCGCGGCCCGGAAGAGGAAGTGGAGAGCATCGGGTGCCTGCGCGGGAAGACCCGCGCAGGCACCCGATGACTCCAGCGCTGGCACCCGGCTGACACCCGATGACTCCCGCGCAGGCACCCGGATGACTCCAGTCGGCGTGCTCTCTTCTCCTCCCCTCCGCGGCCCGGAAGAGGAAGTGGTGAGCATCGGGTGCCTGCGCGGAAGAAGAGACCACGCTAGTGTGGTCTCTTCTTCCTGCGCAGGCACCCGATGCTCTCCACTTCCTCTTCCGGGCCGCGGGGGGGGGGGGGGGAGGAGAAGAGAGCACGCCGGTGCCGCTGACTCCAGCTGTCCTGCCGCGTTCCGCCCGGGCTGACAGCATTTTAAGCCCGGGCGGCGGAGGACCGGGGAGCAGCTGGGTCAGCGGGGAACCGCGAAGTATGGCGACACTTGTCTGCGAGCCAGATGCAGCCCTCAAAAGAGCCATATCTGGCTCGCGAGCCATGGGTTCCCGACCCCTGGTCTAGAGGCACGGGCAGTCCGATTAGCCTGCCTGCGATTTGCTCACAGACTGAGGAACAGAGCAGTAAGAGTGATGTCCGACAACGCCACCACGGTGGCATACATCAACCGACAGGGCGGAACCAGAAGCCAACAGGTGTCCCTAGAGATAGCCCCGCTGATGGCTTGGGCAGAGGCGAATCTCCAGGACATCTCCGCCGTCCACATTGCCGGAAGGGACAACACCGCGGCAGACTTCCTCAGCAGGGAGAGCCTAAATCCGGGAGAATGGCAGCTGTCCCCCACAGCCTTACAGATGATTGTGGATCAGTGGGGGACTCCGGACATGGACCTATTAGCGGACAGGTCCAATGCTCAAGTACCCAGATACTTCAGCCGCAAGCGAGATCCGTTCTCTCACGGGATCGACGCCCTGGTTCAGCCATGGCCTCCAGGGACCCTGCTATACACCTTTCCGCCGTGGCCCCTGCTGGGCGCCCTTATATACAAGATTCAGAGGCACAGAGGCCTAGTTCTTCTAGTAGCACCAGACTGGCCAAGAAGACCCTGGTACGCGGACATGAGAAGACTACTGACAGGGGAGCCCCTTCCCCTGCCTCCTCTCAGGGACCTGCTTCGTCAAGGTCCCATCCTCCACGAGGATCCGGCTCAATTCTCTCTTACGGTCTGGCCATTGAGAGGGCTAGACTGAAGAAAAGATGTTACTCGGAGCCGGTGATAGATACACTCCTCCGAGCTCGCAAGTTTTCCACATCCCTCACCTACATAAGGATCTGGAGAGTATTTGAAGCCTGGTGCGACACTCATGGCACCAATCCACATGCGACCACAATCCCTATTGTTCTGGATTTCCTGCAGGATGGGCTTCAGAAGGGTCTCTCCCTAAGCTCCATCAAGGTTCAGGTGGCTGCGCTGTCTTGCTACGGTCCCAGGAGGGATGGCAAGACCATTGCCACGCACCCAGATGTTTCCCGCTTCCTGAAAGGAGTCAAGCACATTCGTCCGCCACTGAAGTGGCCAGTGCCCCTGTGGAACCTCAACATAGTTTTGGATTTCCTCGCGGGATCCACCTTCAGACCCCTTCGGGGCCTGTCTCTCCGTTCGCTAACTTTGAAGATGGTGTTCTTGCTGGCAGTGTGTTCCGCACGCCGCATCTCAGAGCTACAAGCGCTGTCCTGCCGTGATCCCTTTCTGAGAATCACTCCAGAGGCTATCCATCTTCGCACGGTTCCCTCTTTCTTACCTAAAGTAGTCTCACAATTTCACCTCAACCAAACCATATCTTTGCCAACCACGGCGGGCTTGAAGAAATCAGAAGAAGGGCGTTTGCTACGCCATCTCGACATCGGCAGATTGCTGCCCAGATACCTGGAAAGGACAGAAGCAGTACGAAAGACGGACCATCTGTTCGTCCTTCACAGCGGGAAGAAGCAAGGGGAAGCAGCCTCTCAGCCCACCATAGCCCGCTGGATCAAAGAAGTTATCAGAGTGGCCTACGTAGAGGCCGGAAAGTCACCACCTCTGCAGGTCAAGGCTCATTCCACCAGAGCGCAGGCGGCCTCTTGGGCAGAATCTAGGATGCTGTCACCCGCGGAGATATGTAAGGCGGCGACATGGTCCTCCCTCCATACCTTTTCCAGATTTTACCGTCTGGATGTCCAGGCCAGGGAGGACACAGCATTTGCGAGGGCAGTCCTATGCGGTCCTCAGGCAGCCTCCCGCCCAGTTCGGGAGTAGCTTTTGTACATCCCACTTGTTCTGAGTCCATCTGCTACAAGCTAGGAAATGTTGAGATTACTTACCTGATAATCTCCTTTTCCTTAGTGAATGCAGATGGACTCACCATTCCGCCCGGCTGCCAGTATACATGGATTTTGCCACTTCCAGGTAAGACATGTCATTTCTTACACGAGAGCGTCCACTCTACCAGGTGTCGACACCTTCCGGTTGGAAGCGCTGGCGGTCTCCAGCTACTATCAATCGGTCAGGGGAATCCTGTTTCACTAATTCATTGATCGGTCAGTACATATATATCCATAACAGCTTTTGCAAGGAAGATTACTGAGTTGCTTCACTTCCTGTGGGGGTATATGTACCCGTGCTGACGTCAGATCCGTCTCCAACTGCTAGCACGAGCACACTATACCCACTTGTTCTGAGTCCATCTGCATACACTAAGGAAAAGGAGATTATCAGGTAAGTAATCTCAACATTCCTTAGATTCTTGGGTACAATGGTTTTACCCGCAGGTACTGGGTGAGTAGCTGACAAGATAACTCTTTTCGGGTCGATGATATGTGGGGTTCATCGAGTAAGTCCTCAGAGAGAAATGAGCGAGATAGGGCATCTGCTCTGATGTTCTTATCTCCAGGGCGGTATCAAACCTGTTGAAGAACAGGGACCATCTCGCTTGCCTATGGTTTAGGCGCTGAGCGTGACGGAGGTACTCCAGATTTTTATGATCTGTAAAAACTGTGATCTGATGTTGTGCACCTTCAAGCTAGGGGTGCCACTCCTCAAATGCCATCTTTATTGCCAATAGTTCTTTATCCCCTATGCCGTAGTTCCTCTCCGCTGGTGAGAAGCGTCTGGAGAAAAAGAACAGGGGTGTAAAGTCTTAGAGCCACCGGACTGGCTTAGCACAGCCCCTACTTCTGAGGCATCAACCTCTATGATGAAGGGCCGGGTCGGATCCAGATGTCGGAGGCATGGCTTGCTCGAGAATGCGTCTTTCAGTTTCTGGAATGGGTGATGTGCGCGCGCACACCCTAGGAGGCCCTTGAGAGAAACATGACATGAGGCTTTGCCACAGCCGTTCCGGGGACACCGGAGAATGTGGCTTACAGACGAGGTGGTAGCCATCTTCCCAAGGCTAGTGGGGAGAGCAGAGATAAATGTGAGGCATAAGGGTCGAAGCCGTCTGAGACCGACGGACGCAACAGTTTGTACTTGCTGCTGCAGCTGGGGAGGATGACCTGGGACCCATGGAGGAGTTAGTGAGGTGAGCAGACCAGGGTGCGGGCCGAGCGTGGATGGGACACTCAACAGTACTACCCCTTCTAGGCCTCCCCCTCCTCGGACAAGGCTTGTCAGGGTGCGCCCTATGGAAGGCCTTTAGGAGGTCTTTGTCAAGAATGTTCTATGAGGGCTCCCAGGAGTTCTCTTCGGCCCCATACCCTTTCCAGGCGAGAAGATATTCCCAGCGGAGTCGACGCTGATGGATGTCGAGGACCTCTCTTACCTGGAGGGTGTTGTTGGGTTCTGTGGAGACTTGTGGAGTAGGAGGATCTCTGTGGGACAGCCAAGAGAGAATGAGAGGCTTTAGTAGGGAAACATGGAAGGTATTATGAATTCCCATGGATCGCGGCAACTGGAGTTGGTAAGTCATCGCTCCAACACAGCGGAGGATTGGGAATGGCCCAGTGTATTTCGCTGCCAGATGATGGGAAGGAAGTCTCAGTCTAATGTGCTTTGTACTTAACCACACCTTTTGACCAGGTTAGAAGAGCAGGGCTGACCGCCGATGTGCGTCAATGACTTTCTTAGAGCGTTCAGCAGCTTGGGTCAGCTGCTCCTTCACTTGGTTCCAAACTTTACGAATAGTCTGGGCAGTGAACTGTACTGCTGGTGAAGGTACGGAGAGTCTTATAGGCAATGGTAGTTGTGGTTGGCGTCCAAACACCACTGAAAACGGGGATACGTCCGTGGAGGCAGGGATCAGGATTACATTGGCCATCTTCCCATTTTAATGTACAGTGCAAACAAAGCACTTAAAAATGAAACTGCAGATCTGTTAACTGGTAATTTATAACCTATCAGGATCATCCACCATGCCCTCATAACAAGATGCAAATGTAAAGTAATAGTTCCAAAACATACCCCATACAGAATCATATTTAGAGCTTTTTCCTTTAAAGGAGTAAGTCATTTTTTCAATATATGCAATTTAAAATAATTGAACATGCTATTTGGCAATAGAAGGTAAACCTTTCCAAAGCTTGTTGATGGTAAATCTGGTTGCCAACAACATTTGAGAGATTAAGTTTTCATTTTAGATGACACCTGTAAGTCGCCCCAGTATCTAACTGCCTCAAATCTGAAGACGGGTGTAGGCCAAATCCCACAACCCCTGAGATTTCAGATAAAAACAGGGTTTGTACCTTTAAGCAGGGCCACCACACATAAACACAGTTACCAGTTCAGGCCCTGCTCAGCAAAACATTTCCCATTCTGTGTCCATGACAAAGTTCCCGTGGGCCAGCAGTCGACCAAGCAATTTGATTAACATTTTTTCTTATCTTACAATAAGCAAAAAAAGGTGCACATGTAACCATTCAAGCCTTCTGGTTCAGTTTTGACAGCTGAACAATTGGAATCTAAGAAATAACAGTAGATTAGGGGGTCTGACTCCAGATTTAGCCATGAATTGCCAAGTACCTGCTCTAAAAATCAAGATTTGTGGTAGCCACTCAGTTAAAATGACAGCTAAAGAAAAAGGTCCAAGTAATATATAGACCCATAAGACCTGTGCATCAGAAGGCATGTTTATTATTCCAGCCACAGTACTGAAGAGAATGAGGTCACGGAAGGAATTCTCAACTGGATTCAGTATTACAATGGGGCATAAGATGAATATACTAACGTTAGGATTGCACCAGTACTGATTCCCAGTCATTTGGAGAATAACAGGCAACTGATAAAACTCTCAGTGGAATTTTCCATCTGTCTATCCATCTGCTCTTCTAAAATTTGTACAAACACAGAGAAATAAAAAAAATCAAATTTAGCATTACATTTTTTCCCCTAAAATCATAGCAGTTTGCACCTGAAAAATTATCTCACGTGTATAGATCTTGTGTGTTTTATCTACTTATTCCTTTCCTTTATTTGTGAGAGCATGCAGCTATTTTCTGAATTTGCAAATGAAACAGGAAATATGTTTTGGAAATTAAATACTATTACCTGTGCCTCGTGCAGAAACACTGGAAAATAAAGTTTTATTTCTTGTGCAGTTGTAAACCACCCACATTTCAAGCTCTGCTAAGCACTGACACACTCAGTGCAGTGATGGTGATAGACTTAACCTGAAGGACCCTAAAGAGGATTACTCTCTTAAAATAAACAGTCCATGCTCCCTGAGTCTTTGTTCCAAACCATAAGAAATTTACTGACCCAAGAAAAATACACCAAAAATAGTACAAAAACCAAAGCAGGAACAAATTTGTTAAGTTCCACACGCAACAAGGCTGCAGATGCAGTTCCTTAGCAGGCGTATTGCTAGCCATGGGCACCCAGGGCTCCTGCCCCATATCTATTGCCCAGTGCTCCAGATCTCAAACAGCTGTTCTGTTTACTGCTCCAACCTCTTCCCTCAAAGCAGCCTGCATGGAACAGTAAGGGAGGGGATGGAAAAGAGAGCAGAGCAATTGTTTTTCTTCAGTGCAGCGTCTGCTCCAGACTACTCTCCACCTCCCATCGAGTCCCAGTCCGCAGAGGAGGGGAGGGTATGAGACTGGAGCAGATGCTGCAGGCATGTGAGAAGAAATAGGAGGGAAGGGGGCTGCACAAGGGAGCAGAACAATTGTTTTCTGTTCTGCTATGCCCACTCTAGCCTCATCACCTCCCATCCTGTCCCCTTATTTCAAAAGGAGGGGAAGGGCAGGACCAGCCACAGCCGTGTGATTCCAGGACTCACTTGAGGGCAGAGGAGGGAGGCATCCTAGAGCACAGTCAGGAAGCTGGAAGTGATTTATTATTTAAAATAATTTCAATTCGGTCTATTACCAGAACTTCTGATCTAAGTAGATTGCAATAGAGACAGAAACATAAAAAATTGCATGCACACAAAAAAGAATGATGATAAAATAAAATCTAAAACATCTTAAGATGTACATAAAACTGAAAAATGCCTCCCAAAACAAATAAGATTTTAACAATTTCCTAAAGGTTCCTCTAGTCCTGCATCTGCCACAAATCTAAAGTGAGGTTATTCCACAAAATGGGGCCTATTAGGAAAAAGCATGGTGGCGGGTCTCCTGCAAACACGCCTCTTTTGCATCCAAGATTGTCAACAAATACCGATTGCTTGCAGCGAATGGGACAGGGTTATACTGTGAGAGAGCAAGGAATGAGGATGGAGAGAGAGGGGAAAGGGCCTGGTTATTGGTTGAAAGTACCCATGATGGGGGAGAGGAGGGAAGGAGAGTGGATGGGGTTGATAAAGAGAGGACTCTGGATCCGATGGCTAGGGGGAATCCAGGAAGATAATGAAGTAGATTTTAAAAACCTTGTTTGCACAAAAATGGCCACTTATGCACAAATAGCCAGGAAGGGTACACAGGTCCAGATTAGGGGCTGGGTGTTCCAGGAGAGAGAGAGAGAGAGACTGACTCTTTATAGGGCTCATCCTGACACAATATATGCGCCATTGTAAGGGGGCACTTTGATTCAGGGTGAGTTTTTAGGAGTTGGGCTGGAGTTTGCAGGGTGGTGTTACAGAAACATTCAGAGGTATTCACTGTAAAATTGACATCAGTAAAGAATTTTAGTCTTTATAAGCGATGAGAAGGAGTTGATTTTTACAATGCAGCTAGCAGAGACCACAGTGTGCAAATCCACTCCTCTTGTTAGAATTTTCATCGCTTATAAGGAATAAAGGATGTCAGTTTTACAATGAGTGCCTCTGAATGTTTCTGTAACACCACCTCCCGAAAACTCACCCCGAATCTAAGTGCCCCCTTACAGTGGTGCATGGGAGATGAAAAGAGGAGAGAGAGTACAGGAAAACAAGGAGAGAAAGGAGAAGAAATGGGGAAAGGCAAGCTGACAGGAAGAATCTGACAAGGAAGAAGAGAAGAAAGGAGGGAAGGAAGAGAAAGTATTAAAACATTCACTTTGGAAGAAAAGGGCAAAGAAGGGAAAAAATTTAAACAGAAAAAAAAAGGCCATCAGAGTGAGAGAGAGAGAGAACAGAAAAAAGGATCTGAGAGAGAATATTAATAACATGAGTTTAAAATATCCTGAAAGCAAGAAGAGAGGGAAGTCTCTGCCTTACATAACAACTATTCTGCTTTAGCATTTAGGAAGTTTCATATTTTGCTTAAGGAGTTCGGTCCAGCCCAGTATATCTAATGGTTATTTTGACAGATTTTACAAATCATTTCTATCATTTTCCCAGTCTTTGCTGCATGTGTAGACCTGTAAATATTTCTATGTCTTACTTAGATGAGATAATTTTCACAAAGCCATATAAGGGAAAGGATGTTGATAAATGCCCTTCCTGTTGGCTCTTCTTCTTGTTTAATGCTGAAGCAAACATTCCCTGTGAGCTGCTGAGAACAGAAAGCCATACGCAGGCCTAAGTGTTGACATTAGGATACATTTATTATGCAGTGATGGTGGTCATAATTGTGCCAAAAAATCTTCATGGGCTAAAAAGATATTTGCTGATATGTAAGTTGCCGTTGTGAACAAATATGTTTGTATTCAGACTTGGAAAATTTAGTTACAGCTGTTGATCAGGGGTGCTCAAACCGGTCGAGGTTCCAGGATATGCCTTATGAATATGCATGAGATATATTTGCATGCACTGCTGCCAATGATTGCAGATATATTCTATGCATATTTATTTATTTATTTATTTATTTATAGGTTTTTATATACCGATAGCCGTTTGCACTAATTATTTATTAGGAATATCCTGAAAACTTGACAACCTGGGGGGTTGCCCTTGCAATTCAGGTTTGCACAGCTGGCAAATCCTTCCCCTGCTCTGTGTCCTAGATGCATGATATCGCCTATTAAAGGGTCTCTTCCTGTCACTTTGCCTTATAGGTCAGTTGACTAGGTAGCTCTATGCCAAAGGTGACAAGCTTAGCCAATCCTGGATTTTATGCATGTAAATACATTCTGTTTTGTTTATGGAAATCAGAAATACATGTCTATATATGTAATGGGCAAAACCAGGACTCAATCTACTACTATTACTTAGCTCTTCCATATACTATTTGTATGCAGCACTGTACAAAAACATATGAAACAGTTCCTGCTCAGTAGAACTTACAATCTAATCAAGACAAACATACAGGGCAAAAGAGACTTGAGGAATTTCATTTATTTAAAAACTGGTTAAAAATTAATGAGGCTGTAAGCAGGACAATCAATGATTAAGATTAAAATCAGCCTCAAAATGGATTTTTAGATGGGATTTAAATAAGACAAAAGGGCAAGCATGACATGCCAACTCAGAAAGTCTATTCCAAGCATATGGTGCAGCCAGGTGGAAAGCACGGAGTCATGAATTGGCAGTAGAGGAGAAGGGCATAATTAAACAGAGGTGACTTGCCTGACGAGTGAGCGCATGAGGAAGGGTGTAGAGAGAGATGAGGAGAGTTAGTGAGGAGCTGCAAAGCAAAGGTTCTTGTAAGTGAATAACTGGAGCTTACACTATATGCAGGAACAGATAAGGAGCCAACGTAGTGACTTGAAAAGAGGGGTTGAATGAGTGCAGCGACTTTGGTGAAAGATAAGTCGTGCGGCCTTTCTGTTGCGCGTCCCATCCGCGGCCCCACCGCTGACGGCTCTGCTCACCTGGCCTGCGCTCCGACAGGCTCCAGTCCGGTGTCCCCCACTGTCACAACCAGTCACTGCCGTCCCCAGCGCTCCGCGTTGGCGTCATCCGCCTCTTCCAAGCCATCGACCTCCCAGGCCACTCAGCAAGCATTGCGCAGGGCCTCGGCGTCCTCCCATGCCGAGACCATGCCCCTAGGTGTGCGCACGTGGATCCCGCGGCCCTTTAAAGGGTCCGTGACAGGAACTCCCTCTGCTGATGACAACACTTGAACTTCCAATTTAAAGCGAGGCCCTGTCCTCAGGATCTCGCCTTGGCAATAGGGTCGACACCTCTGGTGTAGCTAGTTGCCATCCTACATTCCTTGATCCTGTGTTATTCCTGCATTCCTTGATCCAGTCTCTGTTCCAGTGTTCCTGTGTTGTTCCAGTGCTCCTGCGTTCCTGTGTTCCCGAGGTCCCTCTGTGTTCCAGCGTCTGTCTTGTTTCCTGCTCCAGGTTCCTCCTCTTGTAGTACCTTCTCGGACTGATACACGCTACTGACCTCTGCTTGCCTGATCACGTTTGACCGTTGCCTGGACCTGACTTCTGCCTGCCCTTTGACTATGCTTGACCGCTGCCTGGAACTGACCTTTGCCTGCCTTTTGATTATGCTTGACCACTGCCTGGAACTGACCTTTGCTTGCCTTTGACTACGCTCGGACTGATCTTGGAACTGACCCTTGCTTTGGCTGACCACCCTCGGACGGATACCCTGGCTTTGACCATTGCGCTCCACTCAGATACTCTGTTCACTCCTCCTGTGACAACCAGACCATCCTGCTCGGAAGCTGCCTGCGGCCTTCGTCCAACTAGACCACTAGGCGCTGCCTATCTCACCCGGAGGTCTTTCATTTCCTGTTTCCTTCCAGAGATCTCCGGTACTTGTTCGGGTCTAGTTCATCCTTGCCTCATCAGCTGCGCACCTTTGCTCATGGTGGGCACACCTCACCGCTACCTCTCCGGGACACCCTCAGAGGCCCACCTAAGCCCAGGCGGGCCGGGCACCCAAGGGCTCAACCTGCGGAAACCCCGGATTGCTATTGGTGAAGCTCCAGCTAGCCTTGTGTGCTCTGCCTCCTGGTGGCAGGCGCTCTCTGGATCCGACCAGAGGGCCGTACCAATCCTGCACCAGGCCAAGGGTCCACCTCCAGCACAACACTTTCCCCTTAAAATGAAGATATATGTTCCCCAACTTATAGGATATGCATGTACTGATAGCATAATACTTATCTGGAAAAACGGAGGATGGATGATAGATAGCATGTTGAAATGCTGATGTAAACATGGTGTGTGACTTTGACACAAAAAAATATTTTGCCTATATTTTAGGGAAAAATAAAGGGAGTGTTCTAATTTTTGGATAGCAGACCAGTTGCATAAATCAGCAGAGAAGTTAAACATGTCAGCACAGCTTCTTGCATACAAATAAATACTGTTGAAATGAAGACACCATAAATATCCCAAATGAGATAAAAACATTAGTAAAATCTTGCTTTGAAATTACTTCAGCACGCCAAGGCAGTACTTGCAGTGTCACACTTATGTCTTCTATGGACAAAAGCCCCTCAGATGCCCTCTGATAATTTCACTCTTCATAAATAGGGCTCCTATTGCTCCCTCCTTTCACATTCCAGATCCACTGACTCTACTGTCATTTAAAGTCGTCAGTCCATAATTACACAAAGCAGTAGAATGCGGAATATCGCTAGTCTCCTGTTGTTCAGTACAGGAGCCATGCTTAGCCTTCCTTTGTACTCTCATTAATTATATGATTGTACCAACAATACTCCAAGGTATCTAGTGATTTATTACTATGAATTAAAGTCTCTAGGTTATCCTATAGTTAGTAACTGTTTAATACTGGATTTATTGACTAGAGATAGGAAAATTCTTAATCTTTATTCAAGGGCTTGTTGCCTTATCATAGCATTTATCAGATTTTTATTCTATTTTATACTCTGTGCCTAAATACTGCCTTTTCTCAATGCAGCTTAAAGAATTGTGTTGTATATCTGTACTTGATGAGGCGTGCTTGATGAGGAATATCTTCTCTTAGGGAAAGACCTATAGTAAGAAAGGTGGATAGTAATTGCTTTTTTTTTTGCTTTCTCTTTTCTTTCTTTTCCTTATCTTCTTAGCCATAAGGTGGATTATGTAGACTGGTATCTCATTGTATCCTTCCTTCCCCTCTCAATAATACTTTCTTGAAAATGAATATGAGCAGCTAATTCCAGTTTTCCAGGTTGATTCATAATAGAAAAGCAAAAAAGTTGCTTGATCTCTACTACTTCCTCCGGATTTACCAGCTCTCACACATTGATCTGCCTTCTTAAGAGTTTGAAGGAGTAGTGATAGAATTCTGGTCTCATCAAAAAACCTATCGCAATATTCAGGGAACTATTATACAGAATCTATGAAAATGTCTCAAAACGTACGGCTATCTGTGAGGAACTCCTGTAACACAGAAGCACAATTGGATATATTTAGAATAGCAAGATATACCATCTATTAGAGGCTAAATGTCCACACTGTAATTCACCTGGTGGACCAATGGGTATTACTATATTTTTTTCAGTGCTAACAGATGGAACCAGTGATGGAATTAAAAGCCAGGACATGAAAGGTTAATCATTATCACTCACAAGCACATGAGAAACATATCACTTTAGAAACTCAATTCACACTTGCCTCACAACATTACATCCAAGGATTCATTCACTCTTGCATCAACCCAATAGAATTGCATCCTGTGTATCATGACCAGACATCTACTCGTATAGAAAACTCTGCCTTAATGTATGGAGTCCATGCATTCAGTGGTTTGCTTTCAATAACTACATGATATACTGCTTGGTTCTATGAGGCAAGAGATTTGTTGATGTGATAAACCCTAGCAGGATAAAAGCACCAGAAATACAACATTTTGAACATTAGAATGAGGCACATTATAAAAATGCTATGAAAACTACAAAAATTGACAGATTGAATTTCTTGTAAAGTGTTTGTTTTTGAAAGATTTTTTTTTTGTTTAGCAGAAGGTTTATTCTCCAAGGACAAGCAGGATGGTAGTCCTCACACATGGGTGACATCATCAGATGGAGCCTGATGCATAAAACTTATGGCAAAGTTTCTAGAACTTTGACTAAGCACACTGAGCATGCCCAGCATACCCTATATTATGCGGGGTTCCTCTCCAGTCTATCTTTTTCTGCAGAGCTGTAAGCCTTGCAGTGTGAGTGAGCTTACTTTTGGCTGTTTTTGGCCTTGTGGAAACTTTCCTTTTCTCATAATTTTTGTGGGTTTTTCGTGTTACCCGTCACCAGATCCCTCTTGGTGCCTTCCCTTAGTGTTCCTAGTCAGGGTTTTCAGTGATTCTGGCAAGTTTCCTTTCATGGTCGATTCCTCATAGTGGCGGTGCCTTGGTGCCCCCACCATTGTTTTCAATTTATGCCCCTTTTGTTTCATTCAACATGGCCACATCCAGTTTTTGGCGATGCACCCGATACCCAAGAATCTTATCCATCACTATAGCATGAGATATGTATTCTCTGCCTGGGGTATCGCAAGACATCCGGGGTTGCCACTTATGCACCCAGATGACCTCAAAGGGACATCTGCTTTGACTCAATAAGATGGAACAGCTCTTCGGGTCTAAGAAGTCCGAGTCATCGGCATCAGCAGCATTGGCATCGAAGGACACTGAGCTATCGACATCGATGGGACCATCGGTTTTATCAGCAGATAGGTGTGCCGGAGACCAACCACAATTGATCTCCTTCCAGCCAAGGACATCGGGTTCCTCATCATTGGCCTCGGCACTGGGGAATGATCGGGCCTAGCAACGAGAGAAGCAGAGGAAGCATCAGCACAGGTCCCCATTGATGCAAAATGCCAGGCATGGAAATGCACCAGCTCATGCCTTGATGCCTCCAAAGTCACCCCGTGGCAAGGAGTGCCAGTCCTCCATCAGTGCCAGGGATCCACGACAGTATCTATTGGTCCTGATGCCAATCACTGATCCACCTTGAGGGTCCGAAGAAGATCTTGCCATCCTTCCTTCCTCCCAGTGTTGGCATCGGCAACATTTGAAGATGAGCTTGAGCGCCGAGTCCAGCTAGTGGTGGAGCGGGTGCTACAGGGCTTCGGTCCTGTGGCACCTACAGCACTGGACGTATTGCTGCTCATCCTCGTACCACTTCTGGAGAAGCTCAATGTGCTCATTGGTGGGTTACTGACCCAGCTGGTGTCAGTTCCTGGGATAGCATTGGTTATCCAGAGGTGCAGACACCAGTTTTACTGGTGTCTGCACCTCTGGATGAAGGCCAAGCACCTAGGGACTCATCCCCTGTTGCTTACAGTGAGGATGAGGACCCCTATGACTCCTGGGGGATGTCATCAGACCCTTCTCCTCCAGAGGAGCGAAGGAAGTCTCCACCTGAGGACTTTATCTTTGCAGGATTTATGAAGGTGATGGTGGAAGCCATTCCATTTCAGTTAACAGAGGAGGATGCCAGGCACAAAATGCTTGAGATCCTCCAGTTCTTGGAACTTCCTAAGGACATTGTGGTGGTCCCGGTGCACAAGATCCTTAAGGAGCTGCAGCTGAGGATATGAAAACACCCCCTCTCAGTGCCTTCTGTTAATAAATAGGCAGATGGGATCTACCTCATCCAGAAGGCTGCTGGATTCAATAAGCATCAGCTGTCCCACCAGTCGGTGGTGGTTGAATCTGACCTCAAGAGGGCCAAGCGCACTCAGATTCATTCCTTGGCGCCCCCGGGGAAGGACCACAGAGTGAGGAATGCTCTTGGGAGAAAGGTGTTTCAAGGCACCATGCTCATTGCTACTTACCAGCTCTACATGAGTCAGTACTCGCGGGACATCTGGAAGCAGGTACAGGAGGTTGCTGAGCAGCTGCCTCGACAGCAGTAGGACACCCTTGTGTCACTGGTGCACAAGGGCTTGGAGTGCAGAAAACATGAGGTTCGAGAGACCTACAATGTTTTTGAGATGGTATCGAGAGTCTCTGCAGTGGGAATCTGCGCCCGCAGAATGGCATGGCTGCGGGCCTCAGATCTCTGACTAGAGGTACAGGAACAACTCGCCAACATACCATGTATTGGAGAGAATCTCTTCAAACATAGGATGAGGAATGCCATGGCCAAACTTAGGGACCACCATGAAACCCTCCATCAACTCTCTGTCAGCATTCTGGACCCATCCTGCTCTTCTAGAAGGGCAGCGAGACAGGGACCAAGGAAGTCTTTCTTTCTCCAAAGAAAGTACTATCCTTCGCTCCCTCACTCTCATCAACACATTCAGGGCTCCTGCAGCAATCCCAGGCAGCAGAGAGTCCCCAAGCCCCAACTGGCACCTCAGTCAACTTCAGGGACAGGGTTTTGACTGGGTCGTATGGAGCATAGGCCAGTAGCCCATACCCGGGACATTGGACCCTTTGGTCAGGGGCAAGCTGTGGTTCTTTGCAAACCAGTGGCCCAGTATAACCTCGGACTAGTGGGTTCTTTCCATCGTCCGTCAAGGGTATCAATTGAACATATTGGGTGTCCCGCCAAATTGCTCTTCGTGCCCATTTTGGGTCGGTAGTGCATCAGGTGATACTACTAACGGAGCTCTCCTCCCTCTTAATGGCCAGGGTGGTTGAAGCTGATACGCCAGGTACTTCCTGATGCCAAAGAGAACAGAACTCCATCCCATCCTATGTTGTGAATGAAGGGCAGCTGGAGAGGGGATATTATAGACACCACCTACTAAAGTGGTGCAGGACTGGAATGGAGTATAGATCGTCTGGTAGGCTGGAGCTCTGTAACAATGTGCAGGCTGGGCTGGAGCACTAGAACAAGGTGTAGGCTAGGCTGGAGGACTGTAACAAAGTGCAGGCTGGGCTGGGGTACTGGAACACTGGAACACTGGAACTGAGTGCTAGTAAGGGTGGAAGTGGAATCACGGAACAGAGTGAGGTAAGCATGGAACTGGATGCAGGTAAGCATGGAACTGGAACACTGGAGCTGAGTGCTGATAAGTGTGGAGCACAGGAACAGAGTGAAATTAAGCGTGGAGCTGGATGCAGGTAAGTGTGGAACTGGAACACTTGTGCTGGGATGGGGTAGACAGGCTAGAACAAGACAAGACAAGCCAGGACAAGGACTACACAGAACATGGAACATAGAATGCCTGAAGGCAGCAGAGACAAAAAGAGCCCTGAGGGGCATGGTAGGCAGGGCCAAGAAACAGGACGAGGCTAAGGGAGCCTCAGACAAAGCCATATCAAGGAACAGAGAGCCTAAGATAGACTACAAGTCAGGGAAGAGTCACAAGGCCCGCAGGCCACAGAACAAGGCTTAGAACAGAAGGCTGGTTGGCCACAGGACAGGCAAGGAAACGAGGAAACAGAAGGCCAAGTAACAAGGCTCAAGGAAACTAGTCAGTAAGCCCGGAGGCCACGTAGAGATACAAGGAAAAGTCTTAGAAGGCCGTAGAGCGAGAGTGGCTAAAGTAGGGAGCTAAGAAGGATTTGATGCTGAAGCAAGGAGGCCTGGGAGAGACAGGATTAAATAGGGCTACAGTGTGGGTGTGGTGCAAGGCAGAGAGAAGGGCTTGTCAGCCTGAGGGATGTGCTCATAATGATCCCCTTGTGGAGTGGAGATAGTACAGCAGGCAGAGACAAAGGACCAATGACATGCTGGTAGTTCAAAGCCAATCTCACTGGGATCCTCTGGTGGAGAGGAGACCATACAGCAGCCAGAATCGCAACGTCCTAGACCTAAGGGCCTTGAACAAGTTTCTAAAAAAAGAAAAGTTCAAGATGGTTTCTTTGGGCATCTTGATCCCAGTTTTACAAAAAGGGGACTGGCTATGCTCTCTCAATTTATAGGATGCATACACTCACATCGAGATCTTCCCCGGTCTCAAGAAGAATCTCCGATTTGGGGTGGGAAAATAGCACTTCCAGTACCCAAATTGTCCTAACCATGGATGGCATCCGCCATTCGGGGTAGAGTCAGCCTCACAAATCTTTACAAAATGTCTGGCCAAGGTAGTGGCACATCTCCGCAGGCTGGGAGTGCATGTTTTCTCTTATCTGGACAATTGGCTGTTCAAGAGCCCATCTCAGGCAGGGGCCGCCAGGTCCATGCGCGTGACCATCCAGGTGCTGGAGTCAGTAGAGTTCATTCTCAACTACACAAAGTCCTATCTCAGCCTGTCACATCAATTAGACTTCATAGGAGTCCTGCTAGACATAGCTCAGGCCAAGGCCTTCCTATCTCATCCAGAGGGCTGTCACCTTGACCACCATCATGACAGAGATTCAGCAGAGCCAGTAGGTGTTAGCCTGGCACATGTTGAGACTGTCAGGCCATATGGCCCCAACCATTCATGTCAAACCTTTGGCACGTTTACACATGCGCAAAGCCCAATAGACTTTGAGGTTGCAGTGGCATCAGGCCACTCAGAGCCTACAGGATTGCATCTGAGTCACCCAGTATCTCCAGGATTCATTGTCCTGGTGGTGGGTACTCTCAAATCTGGGATGGGGGGATCTCTTTTTGAAGTCGCCCTACCCAAATTGTCCTAACCATGGATGCATCCACCCTGGGATCAGGAACTCATCTAGATGGGCTCAGCACCCAGGATCTCTGGTCTGCTCAGGAACATTCTTGTCAAATCAACTTCCTGACGCTTCAGGCAATTAGGTATGCGCTATGGGCTTTCAGAGATTGGCTGTTCAACAAAGTTGTCCTGATCGAAACCGACAACCAGGTAGCCATGTGGTATATCAACAAGCAGGGAGGCATGGGATTGTACCTCCTGTGTCTGGTTGTGGGCCCTGTCCCACAGGATGGAGCTCAGGTGCCATGTACCTGGCTGTAACAGAGAACATGATAGTGGACAGACTGAGTCAAGCCTTCAGACCCCTCGAGTAGTCCCTGGACCAGCAGGTAGCGAATCGGATATTTCATTTCTGGGAGGTCCCGGACATAGACCTTCTTGGAACAGGAAGCTGCCTCGTTCTGCTCCCTGTACAGGTCAGATGGCAAACCAGCCTTGGATGTCCTTGCCCGTCATTGGAGCAGGGATCTTCTGTATGCATATCCTCTGTGTTATGGTTATTGATGTTTGGGTGGATCCTTGGACACTGTGGCGGCTGACCACGCCCATGGGGGGCAGTCCTGTGAGGGACCACAGTGTCAGGCTAAACTCTGGACACAAAAACACAGATTTGAATCTTCTTTAAACAGTTTTTGAAACCACCAGAGGTGGCAGTAGTGAGTAGTGGATGTTGAGCCCGGCTGGGCAGGTCTCCCACAGAACGCTGGAACAGCGAATACTCTGCTGGCTGTGCTGTAGTGGAAAGAGACTGAGAGTTATGAGTACACAATGAGAAGCATTCAGAGTCCCAGGTAGAATTAGGAGAAGCTCCGAGACAGGGAGAGCAGGCCCTCGAGGAGCGAGTACCTGATCCCTTAGAGCAGAGAAACTCAGTTGTATTGTACTGACATAGCAGTAACAGAGATTCCACTAGACGAGAGGTCTGGCACTGGAACAGAGGGCAGGCCCTCGAGGAGCAAGCACCTGGTTCCAGTGAAGCAGTACTGTGGAATAGATGGTAGTTGTACTCACAGATGGAAACTGTTAGTGAAGCCTTCCAAGTAGAAAGGTTTGAAGATGCAGGCAGCAACTCAGGGAACATGGCCCTCGAGGAGCGAGTACCGGTTTCCTGATAGCACCTGAAAGAAGCAGAAGAGGCCCCCGAGGAGCGGGTACCCCGTTAGCAACCCCGAAGGGTATAAGAGTTCCAGATAACGCTGGAGTGGCAGAGCAGCTTCGGTATGGAGAGCGAATCCCATCCATAGGGTTACCATTGCTAACTCAATGAGCTAGCAAATACTGTAGGCTTAAATATCTGGGCAGCATAATGTCATATCAGGGGGACACCCCTGAGGTTTGTGCCAACGTGGAAATAAAGATGAGGGCGGCGTGCGTGCGCACGCCCTAAGGTTCCTTGGAGGAGCTTGGCGGGAGGCAGCACCAAAGCCGGTCCGGGGACGCCGGAGAGGCTGGCAAACAGACGCCGCAGCAGCCAGTAGTCCGAGGTGAGCGGGAGGAGCTGCAAGTAGTGAGAGGTAGGCGGGGTGAAGCCATTGAAGAATCTTCAAAAAGACAAGGGGACTATGATCCTCATAGCCCCTCATTGGCCAAGACAGGTCTGGCTTCCACTCCTACAGGAGTTGTCCATCCAGAAACCGATCAGTTTGGGTACTTCCCCATATCTCATTATGTAAGATTGAGGCAGATTGCAGCATCCCAACCTCCAGGCCCTGTCACTCACAGCCTGGATGTTCAGAGGTTAATCTTGCAACCGCTCGATCTTTCAGAGCAGTGGTTCTCAACCAGTGTGTCGCCAAGAACACACAGGTGTGTCACCACACTTCCCGGTCCCCCGCTGACCCAGCTGCTCCGCGGTCCTCCTCCGCCCGGGCTTAAATTGCTATCAGCCTGGGCAGAACGCGGCAGAACAGGTGGCGTCAGCGGCACCAGCATGGTCTGTCCTCCGCCCCCCCCCCCCCCGCAGCCCGGAAGAGGAAGTGGTGAGCAGCGGGTGCGTGTGCGGGAAGAAGAGACCATGCTAGTGTGGTCAGCGTCGGCCCGAAGAACAGAAGAGAGGCGTGGTGCACAGAAAAATAAAGAAGAATGTGATCCCCCGCGGCCGATGGGACTCCTTGCTCCGCCAGGGCTGAAAATGAAGGAGGTTAGGGTTGGGAGGAGGCTGCTGCTGCCGCTAGTTCCGGGGAGGGAGAGATGGAGGGAGAGCGAGTGAATGAGCAAGCAAGCATGTGTGCTTGGGATCCTGTGTGTGTATGTGTGTGTGTGTGAGATAGCATGTATGTGAATGATTGAGAGCCTGTATATGTGAAAGAGAGTATATCTGTGATTGAGAGCCTGCCTGTGAGAGAGAGAGAGCATGAATGTAAGTTTAAGATTGGGAACCTGTATGTGTAAGTTTGTGATTGAAAACCTATTTGTGTGAGAAAGTATGTGTGTATGATTGAGATCCTTTGTGTATAAGTAAGAGAGAGAGCATGTGTGTCTGTGTGTGATTGAAAGCTGGTTTAGGTGAGGGAGCATCTGAGTATGTGATTGAGAGCCTGTGTGAAAGTGAGAGAAAGAGAGACCATGTGTGTCTGTGTGTGACTGAGAACTGGTTTAGGTGAGGGAGCATGTGAGTATGTGATTGACAGCCTGTGTGTAAATGAGAGAAAGAGAGAGAGCATGTTTGTAAGCATGTGAATGAGAGTCTGTGTGTGAGAGAAAAAGACAGCATGTATGTATGTGATTGAAAGCCTGTGTGTGTAAGCGTGAAAAGATAGACAGCATGTGTGTAAATGTGTAATTAAGAGCCTATATAAGTGAGAGAAAAAGCATGTGTATATCTGAGTGACTGAGAGCATGTGTGTATAGGTGTGTAATTGAGAGCCAGTGTGAGAGAAAGCGCTGGAATGTGACTGAGAGAGAAAGTTCCAAGCAAACCACCCCGCCTCCTGCTAATTCAAAACAATCTCAGGAGACCTGGATATCAAACATTCCCAGGTATGCAGAAGAAAAACATTTTTGTATCCTTATTTTTCATTACTTGGTCTTTGTGTCTGCTATTTTGAAATATTTTATTGGTATCTAGAATTTTTTATATGAGTTTTTAATTATTGAATATTCCACTCATCAGCTGTTTTGAAATAATCTGTTCTTTTTAGTATGGTTTTATTGCTACTGATTTTATATTTCTTGATTTGTTTTATAAGGATGGGTGATGTTTCTTTTTTTCCTTTGTTGCACTGCATACAGAGACTCTGGCTTGTTGCAGTTTCCAATTCAGTTTTTTCTGCATGCTTCTAGTTATGTGTTTTGGTCTCTTTATTCCTTGTTAGGTGAGGGTCAGCACATGTGATTTAGGTGAGGTTTTCTGCTGGCGTGTAGTTTCTGTGTAGGGCTGACTTGGTCTGTTTTCCTAATAGGAGATGTATTGGTGTCTTAAGGCCTGGTGAAATATTGTCAGTGTTGCCTTTTCTTAGGTAAGGTGGTTACTGTTTAAGTGCTGGAAATTAGTGCTGTTTTGGTGTGGGATGTTTACTATTTATGCATTTTCTGTTCAGACAGAATACGTATCTTTTCCTTGTCATTTTAAACAATAAAAATAATTACCGGACCGTTACTTTTTATTTCTGCCGTGAATTGTGATGAGCAGTGTGCCACACATGTGAGCGTGGCCTGTCAGGTGTGTCACGATGGGAAAAAGGTTGAGAACAACTGTTTCAGAGGATGTGTCTTGGGTCTTGGTGACTTCTAGAAAGCCTTCCATTAGAAAGTCCTATGGACTAAAGTGGAGGAGATTTCTGTGTGGTGTGAGCCGAAGGCCCTAGATCCGTTTTCCTGCCAGTCACAAAAACGTCTTGATTACTTTCTATGTGAATCAGAAGCTGGCTTAAAAACCAACTCCATTAGAGTTTATATCATTGCAATTGGCACATACCACCAAGGTGTGGATGGTACACCCATCTCTGTACTGCCTATAGTTGTACAGTTCATGCGGTGCCTGCTTCAATTGAAGCCTCCCCAAAAGCTTCCCGCTGTGTCTTGGGACCTCAACATTGTATTAGCTCAGCTGATGAAAGCTCCTTTTGAGCCACTGCGCACCTGTGATCTGAAGTACCTGACTTGGAAGGTCATATTTTTGGTACAGTCACCTCAGCGTGCAGAATAAGTGAGCTCCAGGCCTTAGTGACTTATCCACCTGATACTAAGTTTTATCATAATAAGGCTAAGTTCTTGCCTAAGGTGGTGACGGACTTCCATCTTAGCCAGTCCATCGTCCTGCCAACATTCTTTCCCAGGCCCCATTTGCACCAAGGTGAACGAGCATTGCACAGTTTGGACAGCAAGCAAGCCTTGGTCTTCTATCTGGAGCAGACAGAAGCCCATAGACAGTCCACCTAAATTTTTATTTCTTTGATAGGAATAGGTTGGGCTTTGCTATAAACAAGCAGACACTATCCAGTTGACTAGCGGATCGCATCTCATTTTGTTATGCCCAGGCTGGACAGCATCTTGAGAGTCATGTCAAGGCTCATTCTGTCAGAGCCACGGCAACTTCAGTGGCCCATTTGTGAGCAGTTCCCATGGAGGAGATCTGCAAAGCTTTGATATGGAGTTTTGTCACACATTCACATCTCACTATTGTCTGGATAGGGATCCAACAGTAGGTTTGGCCAGTCTGTCCTTTGGAACCTGTTTAAGGTGTAGAACCCAACTCTCCCTGCCTAGGGCCCATTGTGTGGGTTAAGGCTGTCTTCTCCATCTGTAACCAATAGCACAGTTGTTGTGCCTGTTGGCACTTAGTTGGGTGTCTGTTGGTCCCCTTTTGTGTTGGGGAGCAGCCTGTAGCTAGGGTTTCACCCATGTGTAAAGAATACCATCCTGCTTGTCCTCAGAGAAAGCAGAGTTGCTTACCTGTAATAGGTATTCTCTGAGGGCAGCAGGATGTTAAGTCCTCATGAAACCCACCCGCCACCCTGCAGTGTTGGGTTTCTCCTGATTTTTTGTTTTAATTATAGTTCTATATAACAAAACTAGAGAGGGATCCCATGTGGATCCATGGTATAGGGTATGCTGGGCATGCTCAGTGTACCTAGTCAAAGTTCTAGAAACTTTGACATAAGTTTTCCACATTGGCCGCATCTGATGATGTCACCCATGTGTGATAACTAACAACCTACTGTCCTCGGAGAACACCTGGAGTGGTAGAAAGTAGCCCCCCACCAAAAATAGCTCTGTAGTGACCACCTCATTTCCCAGCCTAAAATAAGTAAAAGACCACACAGCGACCTGAGTAGAGGAACCAGTGGAGCTCCCAATCTTCCCCTCTTGGCAGGAAGCGAGTGGCATGGTTTATGGATGTGCCACTGAGGTTCACACCCTCACTAGCAGTAGGAGGATGGCACAGTTTAACGATGTGCCGGTGAGGTTCCCACCCCCACTGGCAGTAGGAGGATGGCACAGTTTAACGATGTGCCGGTGAGGGTCCCACCCCCAACGGCATGAAGAGGACGGCATGATTTAGCAATGTGCTGGTGAGGTTCCTACCTCCACCGGCAAGAAGAGGATGGCTTACTTTGTTGACTGTCCAGCAGGCCGAGACTTCTCTGCGGGTGCGGCAGTGCCATTTGATGACTCCACCAGCAAAAAGAAAAATTCTGCACTGGCTGGGTTTCTACCCTCTGCCTGCAGAGCAAAGGCTTGCCAGGAAGAAGAGCGAATGGAGGAGGGCTGAGGGAGAGGAAAGGGAAAGGGAAGGTAAGAGGGGATGGAAGGAAAAGGGAAGAGAATGTGAGTAAGTGGGAAGGGTAAGAGGATGTGTGTTAATGAGGGAAGAAGGGGGAAGGCAAAGTGGGATCAGGCAAACCAATACTGGGTTTGCAATGGGGAGGCCAAGCCTCACCGTTTGAAAATAAAAACAATGGAGCACTGCAGGAAAACATCTAATGACTGGGAGGCAAGGCCACACCAAAGAAGACATGGCTGGACCAAGCAAGTGAGGAAGGGAAGGGAGGGGATAAGTTAGAATGAGAGAGTAGAGGGAGAAATGAGAGGGGAAGGAAGAAAGAAAGGGGTGAGTGAGGTGGATGTGAGGGGAAAAGGAGTAAATGAAAGGCAGTGTGAAAGGGGGAGGGAAAGAGATGGATGGAGCAAAGAGAAGGGTGCAGAGTGGGGAGGAAAAGGAGGGAGGAAGGGTAAATGAGAGGGAAGGGATGCGGGGGTCTCACACCTGGAGGGTGGAGGCAGCAGTGGTAGAAGGGGCGAGACCCAGAGGGTCTCTCTGGTTACAGGTAAGCAACTCTGCTTTACTCCTACTTTGGCAATATTCATAACATCATCATATGATCTGTGGGGTCAGGTGGTAGGGCATTAACTCTCTTTATTATGCAGGTTCTCAATCTTAGCCAAGAGACCAAGTAGGGACTATCCTTAGCTCATAGATCAGACCCTATACAGATCCTAGCCAAAGAGAGGCCTAGATGCAGAGAATGCAGATATAGACATGTTAAACATCCATAACATATAATGGAAGTGTTATGCTCAGGCTTGTGAAACCTTGGACCGACGGGAGGAGGGTGTACCTGAGGAGGTGAGTCCGTAGGTTCTCCCGTCAGGTGGCGAGGCAGAGCAGAAGATGCAACCAGCTGACCCTCGGCACTGGAGACTGAGGCGACAATGGAAGCAGGCGAGAGTTGTGACGTCAAGGAGAGGAATGGAGTCTTCGCTATTGGAAGACCGCAGTCCCCCCAGGAGGAGCCCGTAGGGACCCGGGCCACTGGGACTTAGGTGGACCTTTGAGAGGTCGAGGTTGGTGCAAGGGCTAACTGGAGCTTCACCCCTGGAAGCCCGTGGTCCCCCCGGGAGGAGCCCGTAGGGACCCAGGCCGCTGGGACTTCGGTGGGCCCTTGGAGACGATGGTCCAGAGGAAGTCCAAGGTCAAGTGCCAGAGGGTTGTTGCTTACCAGTCTGAGGTCTTACACCAAGGGATCGCCGCTTGCCAGTCTGAAGTCACACACCAGGAATCACCGTTTGCCAGTCCAAAGTCACACACCAGGAATCACCGCTAGCCGATCCGAAGTCAGGAACCAGGAATACCAAGACAAACCAGGAACAAGGATCCAAAGCGGAAGAAGGTTCACCGAAGCAAGCAGACTTAAATAGCGCTACAAGTGACGTTGCCAAGTCAAGGAATGAGCAGAGGAAGCCTCCCTTTATACTTCCTCTACTCTGGCTCATTGAAAACAGCTGTAAGTAGTTAAAGGGGCCTGGCCCCTTTAAATCTAGAGAGGAGGCGCGGCCTCGCGCCTAAAGGTGGTGGTGGCCATTTTGGATTTCCTCCGTGGAGGAAAGACTGCCGGACGCTGCGAGGGAGGAGCAGGGACGGCTCCCCACCCAGGGGCCATCCCGGGGACCCGTGCTGGAGCAGCGGGCACAGGCTCAGCGGTTTCTTCAGCAGCTGCAGCAGCGGGTCGCCGCTGTGGGCAAGGTAGGGGGCTGCGGTCGTGGCTGTTCACGGCCGCGGAACACAACAGTACCCCCCTCTTTAGGGCGTCTCCCCGGAGACCTGGGCTTAGATGGATGGTCTCTGTGGAATTGCTCAAGCAAACCCCGGTCTAAGATGTTGGCTAACGGCTCCCAGGTGTTTTCTTCGGGGGCCGAACCCCTCCCAAGCTAATAGGTATTCCCATTTCTTTCTGTGTTTTCACACGTCCAAGACCTCTCGGACTTGATAGGTGAGGTCATCTTCAGAGGCAATAGGTTGGGGAGTCGGGGGGCGTACTGGACGGCCAAGATAACACCAGAGGCTTCAAGAGGGAGACATGGAATGTGTTGTGTATCTTGAGTGAAGGCGGAAGACGAAGCTGGTACGATACGGCACCAACCTGTCGAAAGATGGGAAATGGCTCAATAAATCGAGGGGCCAATCGCGCTGATGGCAGCTTCAGGCGGATGAACTGTGTGCTTAGTCATACTTTTTGACCCGGCCTAAGAGGCGAGTATGGTCTTCTTCGCTGATCGGTATACCTTTTAGCCACCTGACTGGCTTTGATCAGTGCGCGCCGTGTGGAAATCCACAGATGGTGTAGCTCGTCTGCAGAGAGTTGGGGTACCAGGGATGTGACTGAAATGGGAACTGGCAGTGGCGGGCGTGGCTGCTTCCCATACACTATCTGGAATGGCGAGAATCCGGTAGCCGTGGAAAGATGAGAATTGAGTGCAAATTCTGCCCATGGTAGCAGACTTGCCCAGTCGTCCTGTTTCTCGTTTACATAGATACGGAGGAACTGTTTTAAAGTTTGGTTCGTTCTCTCCGCAAGACCATTGGTCTATGGGTGGTAAGCAGAAGTATAGTCTAGGGTGACGTAAAACTTCTGGCAGAGGGCCCTCCAGAATCTGGCCATAAATTGAGGGCCTCGGTCCGACAGGATACTTCTTGGTAAGCCATGTAATCTGAAAATGTGCTGGACGAACAGCTGGGTTAGTTGTGGTGCGGACGGCACCCCTGGGAGTGGCACGAAGTGTGCCATTTTACTAAACTGGTCGATGACCGCCCATATGACCGTGTTGCCACTGGATGATGGCAGATCAACCACGAAGTCTGTCGCCAGATGGGTCCATGGTTCTGAGGGAGCTGGTAAAGGCTGAAGCAAGCCTGGGGTCACAATTGGGATCCTCTTGTGATGAGCACACGTTTGACAGGACTCTACGTAAGCCCGGACATCTTTGTTGACCTTTAGGAAGTTGTGCAGCTGTAATTGTGCCTTCTGGAGTTACAGGGCAATAGAAAAGTGCTGTCATTTTAAAATTACTGAAAACTTCAGCAATATTAGTTACATTATTTTGTGTCATTTCCCATCCAAAACACTAAAAACTAACTAAATTTCATCATGCCATTTTTAGAGAATACTAAAATGTTTTAGCACAGACTAAAATGTTTTATTATGTGCTATTAGCAAAATAATGCATGTTGTAAAAATATAGCATCTGTTAAAGTGAAATGGGAAAAGTAAATGACAGAAGCGACATAAACCCAAAATGAAATGACAAAGTAACACAAAATAATTTTTTTTTACCATACATCCCCATCTTGGGCAGAAGTAAATAGATTTGGGACTGACAGCTGCCAGGTATGAATAAAAAGCAAAAAAGTGTTTGGATGAGCAGGTGTTAATGAACATGTGTGTGGGAAGTGTGGAGTGGGTTAATGGATTGCCAACTATGGTATGTCACAATTCTTATTATGAGCTTTGATAAATATTTTCTTTTTTTCCCTCAGAATATCTGCTTTTATAACAATTGCTGTTCAGACTTTTGCCCTCCAGTGGCCAGAAAGATTTTGGGTGAATTGCACACCCAATCTTTTCTTCTTTTTGTTGTCTGGTTGTCTCTCTTGTTCCAGAGCCTTCTTTTTCTTCCCTTTTCTGTATCATTGGATGACATAATAGAGTTGGCAGAATGTATAAGAGAATTAGTTAAGTAGAGAGTTTAAAAACTGGTCTAAAAAAATCCCAATTTCTTATCAAGTTCATGATTTAGGATATTTTTTTTTTTGGGCTCTTTGTTTTTGCTCACAGATAAAGAATATAGTCAAGACCTCATTTTATAACTTTTGCATGCATTGTCATTTAAAACTTTTCTATCCGAGCCTGACATAAAGAAAATCATGCATGCTTTGGTAACTTCGTCTCTCAATTATTTTAATGCTCTGTATATTGGGCTTCCTTATTCCACACTAATAGGGAGATTTATCAAACTGTGATAGGGCTATAATGCGTGTTAAACAGTGTATATTGCATGATGTAGCCTATCACGGTGATATCGCACAATATTCAGGCCGGAAACCCACCCCTATGACAATAATCATACCACATCACTCCAACACTTATTTCACTTCACTGGCTACCAATAAGATACAGGATTGAAGACAAAGTCCTATCCATTTTACATAAAATTATATATGAAGAACAAGAAAATTGGCTCTCTACATACACCAAGAAGAAACCTTAGATTAGCAAATAAGGGACTCCTAAAAACACCACCAATGCACTCAAATCAACTCACCTCAACCCAAAAAAGAGCAATCTCCCTTGGTAGCCCAAAACTTTGGAACTGCCTACCGACTGAGCTTAGAACTCAAGAAAACCTAAAAACCTTCAAAAAAGATCTAAAAACTTGGATGTTCAACAAAGCATACCAACTCACCCAGTGATCAACAAAATTACATCGCACTCCAATCCTCCCTCAAGAAATGAAATTCATCACATCTATGTTTTTATAAATAAGAAGTGAAACTTAAACTGATCTATGACATTACACATGTTATCCCCTTTCCTTAATAACAGTTTATACCTTGAAACCCTTGTTTAACCCCTCCTTATCCCTGTAACCTAATATTTTTATAAACAGTTATGATGGCATTATTTTGACGATTCCGAATGACGGTATATAAAACTCGTTAAATAAATAAATAAGATGCTTTGCATGCCATTTTCATGCATGAATTTTGAAAATCCATGCAAAGTAGCTTATGCATATCTAATCTATGTGAATAAAATAATGTGGCTGACTTAGAAAGTTTTCAATAATTATATATGTAAAGCTCCGCTTTGGGTAAGACAAAAAGATCTCAAAATCTATTCCAAACAAAATCCCACCCTGTAGTGTATTCAAACAATTATTACTGTTTGTTTAAGAGAAATTGAAAAGAATTGAAAAAAACTTTTTGAAAAAAGATTTTTTTATGGGATGAGGTAAGTTTCATACCTGTTCTGATGCATGCCTCCGCGGCCTTGCTTCAGTTTTCGTATGTTGTAATCATCAACTTACCACCCTCCCACTCACTTTTTTATTCAATAATTTCTTCTAAATTTTGTAAATTATTTTTTGTTATATTGTTAAAAGTTTATTTGTGATTCAATAAACTCGCAACACTCTTTACTATGCATCCTTCCTAATGAATATACATACCTCTGAGCTTAATTATAATAACTGTAGTCATTCTATGACTGCCCAGAATAGATATAGCCAGCCAGACCTTCTTCTAAGACTAAATTATGAAAGTTACTGTAAGGAAGATAAATGAGCTACAAACCTACAAACATTTGGAATGAACCAACCTGTATCAACTTGTTAGGATTGTTGGAACAGATTCTCACTTCGTGCTGGATTAGCTGGAACTATAGAAAATCTCAGGAGAGGGACTGATCATTGCAATAAAACAGCCTGCTCATCAAATGGAAAGAGTCTAGAGAGCAACCATTAGCTAGGTTAGTGGGAAAGATTGGGGTCAATAGAAAGGCTATAGCTCTAGCAGGAACTGTTTTTCTACTTTGATTGCTATTGTTAAATGGACACCATCAGCTCTGAGTGCCAGTTTTTAAATTACTGTGGAGCTGGCAGAAACTGGCAGTATTTCAGACACAGAATTCAGTTTCTTGTATTGTTAGTAAAAATAATATGAAGTTGTAAAAATAGAATGGGACAATATCTTGTGCACTTAGACAAATTATACTGCTTGGCAGATCTACAGTATGTGATGACAGTGATGAAGATCTAAGCAGTTGTATAATTTTGTACTTTAAATTTGATTTTGAATATTTTACTTTTAAAAGAGCTATGTCTCATGCTCATGCCGGAAATTGCCAAATAGACACCACTTCTTCTTACCTGCAAGAAGGTGCCACCAGCAAAATAAGGAGGCTCATGACTGCCGTGGATCTCTCCTGCTTGGACCCATGGCAGGTGTCTTTCTGTTTTCCCGATGATAGCAGGGCTGAATTAGCCATGCTGTCATGGGATCTGTCAATCAGGCCCAGGAGACGGAGCTTGTCAAAGCAGAGATTAGATTTTTGCTCTCTGCGGCTGCACGTGTGTTCCCGCGCAGGAAAGAAACAGATTCTCCTCAGTCTGTTTTTTCCGCGAACGGGATCGCACGCGGGGCTGACTTCTCCTTAGCGTTTATTATTTTCTTATCTTGTCAAAATCGTCAGGTTTTAAACCCCATAATTGTGGCAAGGTAATGTCGGTCACGGATGGCCATGACCAATGTTACTGATGCCTGGGGCCAGAGCACAATTTTAAAAATTGTGAGTTTTGTTCCTGAATGTCCCCAAGAGCCCAAAAACAGCGGGCTTACAGGATACGGGAACTTTTCAGTTTTTTTCGGAGCCATCAGAGGCTCATTCTTCGCCTGGCCCCTCGACGGCAATGGCTCCCTCACAAAAACGAGCATCGTCATGGGATCCTCAACCCTCCAGGCTTGTAGGTAAGGACTTGCCGAGACAAGATAAGCCACCGGATCCGAAAGGACCAAAAGAGCATCAGAGATCGGCACAGGAAATAATGGCGCCTAAAACTTCAGTGCCTACAACTTATGCGCCCAAAGTACCTTCTGCGCCCAAATCACCGTTGGCGCATAAGTCTTCTGCACCCAAAACGACTTTGGCGCACAAGACATCGGCGCATACAGTGTTGAAAACATCTATGCACAAGGCGCCGAAAACATCTGCGTGCAAGGCGCCAGAACCGTCTGCGTGCACGGCGCTGAAGACTTCTGCATGCACGGCGCAGGAGCCGTCTGTGCACACGGTGCTACAGCTATCTGCGTGCACATCGCCGAGCACTTCTGTGCGATCAGCACCAGGAACAACGGCGCCGGAGATATCTGTGTGCACGGCGCCGAAGACTTATGCGCACAAATCGACATATACGCACAAGTCGACATATGCGCACAATCTACAGGAAACATTAGCGCATAAGACGCCGAAACATTCAATATCACAACGGTTAAAAAGAAGACATCAGTCTCCTGAGATACTGCTTTCCACCTCTTCAGATTCCAACTCTACAGAGGTGAAATCAAAACACATAAGACGATCACCAATGGAAAGTGGAATCCACAAAGGGCACCATCACCATAGGCAATCACGTCACTCGCATCAAAAGGAAAGGAAGCAGAGGGACACATGGGAAATGAGTCCTTCTATTTCTAGGTCATTCCATACATGAAGTGCAGGCACCTTATCTCGTAGAGACATCATACAAATCACTTCCTCTGCTGCATCTACATCCTCAGATAATTCTGTTAAGACCACAGAGGGCAAGATGAGGAACAAGTATGATGTGCCAAGTGCTTCCCCTCAAATTCCTACGATGCAACCTAAACCATGTGAGTTACCAAAACAATCTGGTTGTTCAACAATGCCTCCTCAAACAAAAGAGGCATTTTTTCAATTATCCCAGTCGTTAGCAGGTTTTTATGAAACACTTCAATCATCTTTTAAGATGTCTAATGAAATATCTGTTAGTTCCCCGGAACACAGACTACATACCTCTAGAGAACTGTCGGTGGAGCCTCCAGCATCCCCAATAACAAAACGTCCAATGTCACCAATTCAACAGCAAGATACATCTATCGATTCTCTGTCTTCACAAACATCCCCATGCTCATCTACCGGATTTCCATCGGATCCGCACGAACAACCGCACAAACCGTATTCCCCTCCAGAGGCCCTGACATACCCAAACGTTTTAGAAAAATTGGGAATGATATTACATCTGGAGGTACAAAAGGAGACAGACCCTAGATCAGAAACCTTTGGTCTCCTAAAAATTTTTGATACTCCGGGACAACCAACATCTCTCCCACCACAAAAACTATTATACACCGTCTTACAGAAATCTTGGGAAACACCTTATTCCCTGTCAGTGGTTTCAAAGAAAACAGATATAAAGTTTCACATGCGCAAAACATCGCCTTACTCTATGCCACAACTACCACATGCGTCAATTGTGGTAGAGTCTGCAATGCAAAGATTCAAAAAGGCAACGTCGCATGCCTCATTTCCACCAGTCAAAGACAACCAATATTTGGATGAGTTGGGCAGAAAGATATATTACAACTCAATGTTGAGTGCCCGCATTATGCACATCAATTCTACATGGTACAATACCTCTATGAGTGCATACAAGCCACAAAAGGTATGCTTTCCTCGACGGCAGATCAAATACCACCGCCTCTTTATGACATGGAGGACTGTTCTCGACACCTTCTGTGGTTGATATATGAGGAGTTTGAAACATCTTCTAGAGCATCGGCAACAGCCATTGCAGCCCGTAGGATGGCATGGTTATGTTCTAGTATGATACGAGAAGATTTACATGAGAAACTAATGAACCTCCCATATACAGGAGACAACCTGTTCGGAGAACGTTTTCAAGACACAGTTGGCAAATTAAAAGAGGAAACTCTAGCAGTCCAATCCTTAACATCACAACCTCACTACTCGACCACGTGTTGTTATGTAGGACCTATTCGTAGACAATCCTACGCTCGTAGACCTTACAGGTCTTATCAATCTTATCATACACAGACGTATCCATCTTACCAGCATCCTCCGCCACAACAACACAACCTAACTCAACGTAGGGGTAAACCACGTAACCAAAGACAGCAGACACAACAACCAGCTGCTGCAGTAAAATCAACACCATCTTTTTAGTAAGCCAGCCACCACCACTACAACAAGCACCACCTGGCAGAATTCATTCTTGCCTTGCAACCTGGGAAAGAATAACAACTGATCAATGGATTTTAGATATAGTACGACACAGCTATCAATTCCAGTTCACCACAAAACCCATACTACCTCACCTTTCCATTCTAAAGAGTCAAAGCTTCCAACCACAACTGGGGGAGGAAATTGCTTTGCTTCGCAAACAGAAGGCTATTCAATGGATTTTCCCGAAAACTCAACAGGTGGGGTTTCATTCCCCATACTTCCTCATACCCAAAAGTCGGGTGGCCTTCGCCCCATATTAGATCTACGGGAATTGAACAAATTCCTGACCAAAGAAAAATTCAAGATGGTATCGTTGAAGTCGATTCTACCTCTGATTCAACCCAACGACTGGATGTGTTCCATCGATCTAAAGGATGCTTACACACATATTCCAATCCAGCCGTCCTCTTGGCGATACCTGTGCTTCTGCTACAAGCATCATCACTATCAATACAAAGTTCTTCCCTTTGGACTGTCGGCTGCACCCATGGTTTTCACCATATGTATGGCTCATCTCAAACAACAAGGGATAACCATATTTCCGTATCTGGACGATTGGCTGATAATCGCCTCAGCTCTGAACATCTTAATCAATCACCTCCATCAGGTGATAGACTGCTTACAGGAATTAGGACTAGTGATCAACTTTAAGAAATCACACCTACAACCAACACAACAACTGCCAATTCATAGGAGCATGCCTGGACACCACTTGCAATCGGGCATACCTACCAAACGACAGGATATCATAATTGCGTCATCTTATCCATTTGCTGAACCATACTCAGACACCTTCAGCGAGATAAATCTTAGTAGTCCTAGGCAACATGGCAGCAGCTATTTTCACGGTTCCCAACACCAGGCTACACATGAGACATCAATGGAAACAACACTCACAACCATTGACACAGAAGTTATCGTTGACCTCCGAGATGAGACGGGACATAACATGGTGGCTTCTAGACTCCACCCTATCCAAGGGAGCATTATTCAGTTCCTCTCCGCACAACGCAGTTTTAACCACAGATGCATCTCGCAAGGGATGGGGAGCACATCTCGAGATTTACGAAACGCAAGGGTTATGGACAATCTCAGAGCAGACGCTGCAGATAAATTTATTAGAACTCAGAGCGATTCGAAATGCACTACAAGTGTTTCAGGACCATCTGAAAGGTCGCAGGGTCATGATCTACACGGACAATCAAGTGGCGATGTTTTACATCAGCAAACAAGGAGGGTCCAGTTCATGGTCCCTTTGCAAGGAGACCCTGACAATCTTCGAACATGCTCACCGGAATTGCATACATCTGCAAGCAACTTACCTACCAGGAGTGGCAAATACAAGAGCGGACAGGCTAAGCCACATCTTTCATCCTCACGAATGGGCACTCAATTCGGAAGTCGCCCAAGACATCTTCATGCAGTGGGGGACTCCTGTGATAGATCTCTTTGCAACGGAGCTCAACGCTCAAATTCCTGAATTCTGCTCGATAAGACCAAGCCAATTCAGGATCGCCTTCCTCATTCTGTGGACGACAGGCCTCCTGTGTGCCTTTCCTCCCATACCACTCATAACAAGGACAATTCAAAAGTGCATAATGGACAAAGCTCAACTAATACTCATAGCCCGGCTTGGCCGAGGCAACCATGGTACAGTTTCCTTCTCCGACTATCCATCACGGACCCAATTCGATTACCGAATCATCCAGACCTTCTCTGCCAAGATCAGGGGACGCTCCTACATCCACTCCACTCATCTCTCCATTTGACAGCATGGAGATTGAGAGGCTCCTTCTAACAGAGCAGGGAGTTTCCACTTCGGCACAGTTCATCTTGTTAGAATCCAGGAAACTCTCAACCAGGAAAAATTATAACTATAAATGGAGACGCTATTCTACTTGGTGCATTTCCAAAGGCGTACCACCATTGGACTGCTCACCTGAGCTACTTATAGACTATCTACATACACTATACGCAGCTGGTCTCGCAACATCATCCATTAGAGTTCATCTCAGCACCATAGGCGCATATCATAGATCAGTTAACAATAGTCCTATATCCAATCACCCCTTACTATCTTGTTTCAATTAAGGGGCTAACTCACCTTCGTCATCTGATCTCTAAGCCTCCAGTTTCGTGGAACCTCAACATAGTTCTGGAACAGCTCATGCTTTTCCCATTTGAACCCATGGACTCGGCACACATTAAATACCTCACATGGAAGGTGGTATTCCTGGTTGCAGTAACATCAGCACGACGAGTCAGTGAATTACAAGCCTTGGTCCATTACTCTCCATATTTACAGTTTTCATCACCAAAAGGTTGGTTCTCTGAACTCACCTATCCTTCTTACCAAAAATGGTTTCTCAGTTTTCATCTCATTCAGACCATAGAACTACCCATCTTTTCCCTAAACCTCATGCAAATGATAGGGAAAAATTACTGCATACACTAGATTTCAAAAGAGCCTTGGCATACTACAAAGAGAGAACAAAACTCGGACTCCCGGGTTTCCTCAACTCTTTGTCTCTTTCGACCTGAAAGCACCTGGACTTCCAGTGGCTAAATGCACCATCTCCAGCTGGATTGCATAATGCATTACATTCTGCTACGACAAGCAGAAACTACAGTTACATTCTGTTCCTAACACTCACCAAGTCAGAGCAGTGGCGGCCTCCTTGGCACATCTTAAAAATGTACAACCCATAGACATTTGTAAGGCAGCTACATGGTCATCGCTCCATACCTTCACATCTCACTACTGCCTTGATCAGCAAGCAGCCACTGATGCAAAGATAGGGCAAGCAATCCTGCAATCTCTATCCTCTTGTTCACAGGGATTGCCACACTGTTAAGGATCACATACACACACATACATATATCATAAACAATGTGATCGGGAGCTTGGGACTCCCATGACAGCATGGCTAATTCAGCCCTGCTATCGACGGGAAAAAAGCAAGTTTGCTTACCGTAAATGGTGTTTTCCGTAGATAGCAGGATAAATTAGCCATGCTTGACACCACCCTCCTCCCCTGGCAGTCACCATCTCTCTTCGACTACACTATAGCTTAATCACAGACTGAGGAGATCTGTTACTTTCCTGTGCGGGAACACATGCGCAGCCGCAGAGAGCAAAAATCTAATCTCTGCTTTGACAAGCTCTGCCTCCTGGGCCTTTGACAGATCCCATGGACAGCTGGCTAATTCATCCTGCTATATACTAGAAACACCGTTTACGGGTAAGCAAACTTGCTTTTCCTTCCTTGACAGAAAGGAGCAGTGGTGCCTGTATTCTGCTGTGGTTAAAACTCTTTTCTCTCCGCTTGCTGTGCTGCTGCTTTCCCTTCTCACCACTTCCAGTCCTAGACATAAAAAAAAACCTGGAATTTGTCAAGAGTCCAGTCTCTAAGCCTGGAGATTTGGGGTCCAGATCCAGCAAGTTCCCAGATATCTCAATCCCCGCTCTAATTTCCCTCCCAACCAGCTTTCCTCTCTTTTACTTTCTCTCCCCCCGCATCTCTTTTCCCCCCCTCTTCTTGCTGCCCCTCTCTCTCACCCCCCTCTTATCATCACTATTCTCATTGCCCCCCTTCTTCTTCTCTCTGTCTGTTCTAGTTCACCTTGAGTCATTCTCAATTCTCTTTCCCTCATCACTTTCCTTGTCTAGGTTATCTCTATAATCCTCTCACTTCTGGCCCCACCTCTTATGTGCTTACTCATTTTATGATCCTTGCTTCCCATATCTGTATTCTGCACTGCTTTCAAATGTTACTGAGGGTGTTGTGTCAGCTCCACTTCTGATTGTTCAGCAGCTGAAATCCTCTAATCCAATGGCTCAACCCACTCCACCAACTCCTATGCTCATGTGCCACTCTGCTGCAATTTCATGCCTCTTCACCCATTCCAGCCGCTGTGTTTATATCATCCTGGGGCTGTTGCTGGCCTCTTGCTGATTGCTAGGAACTTCCCAGAGACACAGAGACAGATCCCTAATCTAGGAGACTCCAGATCAAATTCGATAAATCCCACATATTATGATTTGTCACCATGTATTATCCTTCAATATACAGTCAGTCGATCATAAGATACCAATCTATATCAAGGAATTTCAATTTCAATGTATTAAAATGTATAACCTGCATACATCATAAAATTTAGTAGTGGCTAACAAAAAAGACATACATAATAAAATCAGGCAGAGACTTCAGGCAACGATGTCAGACTGAGCCGAGGTCCAACTCCGGGCTCCGTGAGGGTCTGCAATGAAATTCCTGATATAACTTTAGTCCCCCGACTTGGATGCGAATTTCCTCCTGGACAAATCGAAAGGGGGAACCCTGGCTGATCATGTTTGATAGTAAGCAGTGGGCAAGCTGGTCTCCCGGGATGGCGAGTTGGCTCCAAAACCCCCATTGGATAATAAGCGCAGGGGGGAGGACAAGATGGCAGCGGAGGCCATGCTTTCCCCGGAGGGGGGTTTCGGACACGCTAATCCAGGAAATCACCCAAGCGGTCTTTCGCCGCACTGAATGATCAGTTGCAGAAACTACAGTCTTCCCTAGATGAACTCCATGATAAGTGGGCAAATGATCAGACACAATTGGTGGCTGTGGAAGCCCGTGCAAATCAACAAGATGAGAGACTGGAGGAGGCTAACCAGGCCATGGCAGCTTGCGCGCTAAGACTCAAGATCTGGAAGATAAGGTGGACGAACTTGGAGAACCGAGCACGGAGGAATAACATTTGGGTGGTGGGTCTTCCGGAGACACTTCAGTCGGATACATTACACCATTGGTTTGAGAGATGATTGCCCACCGCGCTTGAGGTGGAGGGGGCGGGTGGGCCCATCGTGGTGGAAAGGGCCCACAGGTTGGGCCCACAAGCAGAGCTGAAATCGGAGACCCCGCCAAGCGATAGCCAGATATCTCAACTTTATGGATAAAAATTAGAATACTTCAAGCTTACCGAAAAAAAAGGAGCTCCTCTATGAAGGACATAAGATTTTGCTCTTCCCGGACTTTTCAGCTAGGGGTTCTCGCAGCTCATAGGGAAATGATTGCCCTATTGTACGCAATTGTTTCAGAAAGGAATTTGTTTCTCTCTTCAATTCCCCGCCAAAGTTGCAGGTTTTTCATCAGGGAGCAACCCGGACTTTCACTAACAAGGAGGATGCACGTGGCTTTTGTCGAAGGCCTGTGAATGATGCAGTCGGTTGCGGACTTTATCTTTGGTGGCTATAGGGCCGGTTGTATATGTATGGGCAACCTCCAGGCAGAGTCATGTAGCCACACTACTTCTTTCTTCTTGGGGACTCTGGACTCTTTGTGAACTATCGCAGATTCTCTGGAGCCCCGGAGCTCTCAGTTCACCCCGGTACCCGTCAGCACATGGGTGGCAGAAACCGGATAAGTAGGGGTGACCTGGTGATTTGGGTATTGAGGGTAACATTGAGAATGGGACAGGGGTTTGCATGGTGAGGTGTGAATGTGTGTGTGTCTGTTGGTGTGCCATACATGGGGGAACGTTGGCGGGTTCTTGGAGCATTGGCCGAAAACAGGCTCGTTTTTTTACAGGGGGCGTTTTTCTATTGCAGAGTTTACAGCACAAAGGGGGGGCCTCTACTGGGAGCCCTTCCTGCTGTATGGAATGGCCAACGCAGCACTTGTAGGGAATGGATTTTTCTGAATGGCTAGTATTGTTCTAGGTACCTTAAATATTGCGGGTTTACATTCACCTATAATCAGAATTTTATTGTGTATTTAACATTAAGTTAGTTTTAGGATTTTATGATTGTTTTCCTCGTTTTTATGAACTGTTGTATTTTATGTTGAATTTATTGTAAAGAAACATTGTAAACCGGTGTGAAGGTTTATACCAACATCGGTCTAGAAAAATCAGGAAATAAATAAAATAAATAAATAAAATGCTCCAAGAATTAAAACGCAGAGGGGTCACTGTTGCGTTTTTACAGGAGACACATTTGACCGATGCCGAAAATAAAAAATTGAGAACAGAATGGGTGGGTCCAGTCTTTTACTCCTCGTTCTCCACTAGTCAGCGTGGGGTGGCAGTATTAATCGCCAAAACTCTGACTTTCCAGGAGGAGGGCTCTATGGTGGATCCGGAGGGGAGGTATCTGATTGTACGGGGAGAGCTGCAGGGGCAGAAAGTTCTGCTGGTGAATGTCTATGCCCCAAACTGTTATTCCCATCAAATTTTCACCTGTCTGGTCTCCAGGCTGTCGGAGTCGAAGGGGTATAGTATTCTCATGGGGGGCGATTTTAATATCACAGATAATCCACAAATTGACTGCAAACCTGTGAAAATGCCATAGAAGAACCAGGGGGATATAGGGATCAGTTTTTATGTAAGGACTTGCAACTCATAGACATCTGGAGGGCTATGCATTTAGATGACGCGGAATTTACGCATTTTTCCCATTCACATAATCTATACATGCGTCTGCACTACGTGTTACTGACGGAGTCACTGTTTGCTAAGGTGGAAAGGAGCTCTATAGCACCATTCCCTCTCTCAGACCATGACTTAGTGGTTGGTCATCTTAATTTGTCATTGGGGGATGGCATGTCCAGGATTTGGAGGATGCCTCCCTGGTTGTATGAAGACCCTAAATTTGTGCACTATTTGAAAGCTCAATGGCAGGGTTATAGTGATCTTAATGGTGGGGATGAAGTAGATGATATAGTTTTCTGGAATGCAGCTAAAGCAGTTCTGCGGGGCCATATATTGGCGTATCAGGTCAGCCAAAGGCGAAAACTTACCTCCAAAATATTGAAACTTACTAAAAAGGTGATTGCTTTGAAACGTGTACATACTCAAACTCTGAATGACAGCACAAAACAGGAGTTGATGCTTGTCCGTAAGGAACTGAATGTGCTTCTTACCCTTAAGGCCAATGCAATTTGCTATATTATAAATTTCGGTAGTAACAGTGGGGAAATAAACCGTGGAAATTACTGGCTAAATTGCTTAAAGGTAATCGGGTTCCCCGGGGAGTCATTAAATGTTTGAGGGGCGAATCTGGCCTGGCTACTAAGACTGCAGACATACTGAAGGCCTTCACTCATTATTATAGTCAAATTAACACGGCTCAACCTTCGGCTTTGGGGCATAGGGAGACTTTTTTTCGTGATTTGGCACTCCCTCGGATCTCTGACGCCGCAAAACAAAAGTTGGATTTGCCTCTCAAACCGGAGGAAGTGACATGGGCTATTAAGCAGTTGTCTCTTGCCAAAACACTGGGACCTGACGGATTAGACCCTGAATTTTACCATATCCTGGGGCCACATGTGGCTCCCTTTATGGTGGCCAAGTACCAGGCAGCGCGTAGTTGGGGGCAATTGGTTGCAGAACAAAATATGGCTACTATGATGTTGCTTCCTAAACCTGGTAATGCCCTGGACAGTCCTGAGGGGTATCGACCTATTTCCCTCCTTAATCAGAATACGAAAATTTTGACTGCAGTCTTGGTGGCTCGCTTAAATGGGGTGCTTCCTGACCTTGTGCATAGGGACCAGACAGGTTTTGTTAAGGGGCGTCTTCCTACCTCTAAACTCTTACCTCTTAAAGGCCTTATTGGCGTTGCAGTCTCCATTGGGCCAGAATCCGACGGGGTACTTATTAGTCTGGATGTGGCCAAGGCCTTTGATTGCATGGAGTGACCATATCTACAATGGATTTTGGGGCAATTTTGGCTGGTGGGGGGGGGGGTTTCACCTCCTGGGTGCTATTATTATATGCTGCTCCCCAGGCCCAAATTTTGGTTAATGGGGTCCTCTCCCAGCCATTTGCTTTGGGGAGGGGAACACGTCAGGGTTGCCCCTTATCCCCACTACTTTTTGTGTTGTCCCTGGAACCCCTGATGATTAAACTTCGCATGTTACCTAGGTTTCAGGGCATTCAAATTGGCCGCAAACAGGTGAAATTGGGCCTCTATGCGGATGATATGATGCTATTTGTTTGCAACCTGGAAGAGACTCTGGGGGAAATCTTGCAGGTCATTGACCATTTTGGTTCCTTCGCGGGCCTCCATCTCAATCTCACTAAGTCGGAGGTCCTGCCGCTGGATGCAACTCTCCCAGAGCGCTGGGTGGGGTCTTTTCCGCTGAGTTGGGCGACCCAGTCTCTCAAATATTTGGATATTCATCTTGATGTA
Organism: Rhinatrema bivittatum; assembly: GCF_901001135.1. Classification (NCBI taxonomy): domain Eukaryota; kingdom Metazoa; phylum Chordata; class Amphibia; order Gymnophiona; family Rhinatrematidae; genus Rhinatrema; species Rhinatrema bivittatum. The sequence goes on from NC_042620.1 coordinate 243,257,470, forward strand.
CAAAACAAGAAGGTCTATGAGTCTAATTTTTTTCCCATCCTGGAGCAAACCAAATGCCAATTGGACCACTGGCAGGGTCTTCCATTGTCTCTCCTGGGTAGGTGCGCTGTGGTTAAAATAGCAATCTTACCCAAGTTTCTTTATTGTTTCCAAACGATACCATTGTGGGTGAGAGAAAAGGAGATGCGTTGCTTTAAATCCATGATCTGTGGTAATGTGCTGTGGGAATGAAGGGAACAGAAGATGAGGGCATCGCTCACTTTAAGAGAATTGAACAAACGTGAACAAAATGCCTCTTTAATTGTGGACCCGTAGAATGGACACAGCAGCATTTCCTCCCGCAATCCCTGAAGCAGGCAATGCTTTGCCAAAACATGGCCAATGTTGAGCACTCGGATCCGGATCCATAAGAAGCAGTAATGGTGGCAGCCTAGATAAGTACAAAAAAAGAAAAAACACTGGATGAGTCGGATAGACAGCCAGGGAGAAGTGAAATTATAAAATAATGGACAATCACAAAGTGGTTGTCCTGAAACATAGCCACCGCACATTACCACAAAGCAAGGGGTTCCCTTGAAGTGTGGATGTTGTAGCTTGTGTAAGCAAGGGGAATGAAGTTAGTTGGTGATTAGTGGATATTAAATCCATGATCTGCAGCTTTATTGGGGGGGGGGGGGGGGGGGGGGGGAACGGGCATGCATCAAATATGATACTTTGAGGCTGGACAAGGAACTGGGGGGCGTGGCCCTACCGGACTTGTGACTCTACAATGTTGCTTGCCTACTTTGTCATATCCAGGAGTGGTCCTCGGGCCGCCCCAAGTTCGATCCTGAGGAACTGCTGGCTGAATGGACTGCACCGCATTCTCCGCTTAATCTCCTACATATGCCACTATTTACAGTTGCTCCTCATATTTCGTCTTCTTTTTGGATGAAGGCTCACCGTAAGGCTTGGCAGTGGTGGTGGATGGCCATCCATCGTAGCTGTCATGTTTCCCCCCTCTTATCGCTGGTGGACAATAATAACTTTCTCCCAGGCCAAGGGAACAGTGTCTTTCAACAGTGGGCAGCTAAGGGTCTACGACTCCTTTGGCAGATGGTGGATGAGGACAGTGCTACTATTTACTCTTTTCAGCAATTGCAGACCCAGTGGAAGCTCCCGTCTACACGGTTTTTCTCATATCTACAGGCCTGCCATTACTGTCATCAAATCTGTGAAGGGGATCCGAGCCAGCTTACTCTGTCGGACACGGAAGATTCTTTCTATAATACCCCCCACATTTTAACAAAATCAAAGTTTGGATGTATCAGCTGAAAGCCGCCCTACCCACTATTCATCTTTCTCAACTGGTGACTAAGTGGCAGTCTGACTTAGGGGAGTCCGTTACGGCTGAGCTTTTGAAGCAGGCCTTTTCAGGCATGGGGAGGCAGTTACCTTCATTGGCCTTTTGAGAGACTCAATTCAAACTCCTTCATCGCACATACCTCTCCTGTGCCAGGGGGGCATCCAGAGGACTGTGGTCTTCGGATATGTGTCTCAAATGCGGTTCGTGGGCAGTCTTTGTCACATGTTCTCTGGTTGCCTAACATTAAGTCATTTTTGGTCACAAGTTCGGGGTTTGTTGGAGCGGGTCCTGGGATGTTTGATCCCTTGGTCTGGGACATTGTTTTACCTACACTTATTTCAGGAGACCGAAAAGCTCCCCAGAGGAGGTCTTCAGTATGTCAGTTTAGCCCTTGTCCTGGCAAAAAAGCAGATTCTACTGACTTGGAATTCAGATCTATCACCTACTACACAAGCTTGGAAGGGCGCAATGCAACAAATGGCCCGCATGGAACTTCTGCGGCAGCATTCTATCCCTCATCCAAAACCTCGCCTTGCTCTCCGACGGTACTTCAGATTGTGGGAACGTACACTTCAATTTCTGTAATCCCTCCTGATCCTGTGTGTGTGGGCACTGGGGGTGTGTATGGCGTGACTGTGTGTGGGTGTGTTGGGGGGTTGGGGGGGAGGCCTGGGAGGTACCAGGTGGGGGGGAGCAATATAATGGGAGAAAAAAGTGAAAAACCTTGGATTGGTAGGCACGTTATGTATGGTTAACTGTTGACCTGTTCAAGTTGTTTTGTTATCTTGTTGCTTGTATAACAGTTGGATACTCATGACATGTATGTCTGCATTTATCTTGCCTTGATCCAAATAAAAGATAATATTAAAAAAAAAATAAAATCAGGCATATACAGAGGGACAAACTGGGTACATTTCAAAATTAAATAACCAGACTTATCTCCTTAAATACTACTCAAAGAATGCTTCTTAAATACATTATTACATTATTTTAAACATGGCATTGTCCTGATATCATCCGGCAATGAGTTCCAAAATTAGGTCCCACTATAGAAAAGGCCCTATTTTTTGTGATGTTCAAGTTTATAAATTACACCGATGGGAATTCCAGCAAATATAGCAATGCATCTAGTACTACTAAAATTTCAGACAAAACAGGCAGGCATACAGAATGGGACGGTAAAAGACAGATGGTGGTTATATTTTGGTGCATGCTTTCTCTGACACTAATGTGGTGTTATCTGACAATCAAATCTGCTGCTGTAGATTCTAGCATGTATGTAAAATGAAGAAAACTTACCTCTGGAAAACAAGCATGCCTTCAGCTTGAATTGAAAGTGCTTCTGACACATTGACTTGGAGATCTCTTAACTGAAGTAGGAGTTTGCTGTGTTGTGGCCCAGTGCCCATGTTATGTTCAAACATCTGGATAAGATCATTTCACTTAGAAGTTGGCAAGGCCACTGTAAACCCTGTATTGGCTTAATTCTGTTCACAGCCAAGGAAGCAGCAGGACATGCTGAGCCAAAACAAACAAAAAACGTGATGGAGGACACTTCCAGCCATGGTCATGCATATCATTGGAAAACCTCAGCCAATTATGCACAGCTGCATTATTTGTAGAATGACCAAATAACTCATTGAAATAAAGCACTGGCTGAGCCAGTTCTAGTTTTGTTACATGGCATCTATGGACTTAGACCTCCAATTTTTCTAAGAAAAACAGGACTACAAATCCATAGATGACACATGTAGAACTCAATGGATTTCAATCAATTTTTATTTGTTGTTCACCTTTCCAAATAAAAGCTAAAGAAGAGAATACAGCAAAATAAGACAATAAACAAGTAATCAAAGAAAATCATAGACATAAAAAGCAATAAAATCAATCAAACTAGGATTGACTTCATCCTATTTCTTATGATATGGAGGTATCTGGACATCTTAATAATTGATCTTATAGGAATAAAGAATGCAATTTTCAAACTTTTTACTTGGGTAAATGTGTTTACCTGTATAAAAAGGCTACTTAAAAATAACCCCCCTCAGTATGGGTAAAAGTACATTTGCTGTTTCACACTTTTTCCTGCACAGAGTTAGGTCTTGGGGAGGGAAAGTAGGCACAGGAATTTTGTTTTGAAATCCCTTCAGATAATTAATTCACACATTGAACACTTGCTCCAAAGCTGGTGCCAAGTCCTGTGGTGTGCACACCAGCCTTCAAGCACCACAGCCAGCTTAAAAATTGCCCTCCATAGGTCGACAAAGAAATTGGACTGTACAGCAATTATATGACTGTATTCATTCTTCCTGCAGTTTGATTTGCCTCAAATGAACATTTGACCCTGGAACTGTAATTTCAGTTTTTTTACAAACTTTGTTTTATTGCCTTAATAATTTTAAAATAGTTTAAAAACTGTTGCTATTTCTAAAGCAGTTCAGAGGTATTGTATATGGCATGGTATTTGGCTGATTCATTATGAGAATGCTATTCACGGAGGTAAAATTTCACATTCTTCACTGGCCAGATTAAAATGTGGCTCTGTCAACAATGTGTTTGGAATTATTCTTGTATTGAGCTTTTAGAGGACAAGTTTCAAAGCCATTTACATGAGTAAATAGTGATTGGCATGCATAAATTGCTTGCGTAAATGGGTGTCTAAAAATTGCTCTCTCTCAATATAACTACAAATATGCATTCATGTGTACTCTTGAAGGCTTCCTGAAAGTGTGTCTTGCATAGGATCAGAAAATAATGCATGTAGTTTGTGCTTTCAGGTCTGCACATGTCATTATCTATAGAAAATCTACCCGCATAAAACCTCTGAGTTGATAGTCCCAGATAAAGGTCCCAGGAAACACACCTCAAATTCAGCTTATTTCCAAACTTCCCATGCTGTTACTTTTAAGTTAATGTCTGGTATTCCCTGAGCAGGAGGAAGATAGTTCTTCTAGGCTCTATGCATTACTTTTACTCAAATCCCAATATAAAATTGTTAACAGCACTGATGAGTGTTCAGTTATAAACTACAGCAATAAGCATGTTGGAAGTAGTGGTGGTCTCCATCACAAGTTTTACTGATAAGAAGGTGAAGTTGTGAGCAATTCTTTACAAGTTCAAATATTTATACTTTTGCTCTTCTTAATACATTTGAGACTGTCTGCTTCCAGTAAATTTATCCAAATGATTCAAGTAAATTCCAATGCATAATTTTGTTCTCACTCCTTTCCAATTGCTGATTTTGGTTCCTTCCTCAACCCAATTAATGAGGTAGATTCTAAGCTTCCTCCCAAACACTGGTTGAAAAGGATCCTAGCCAAGTTATACTAAACATTTCAAGCCCCAATAGCCATACCTTTAATGCTTTTACTTCAAGTTCCTCTCTCTACTTCCTTCATACCAGCTGGTACATGACAGCTTCTCTCTCCCCTTATATCGCCTTAGAGATGATAGTTGATGCACCATTCTTCTCTAGGAATGAGTATAGAATCATTCTTTCCTGTAGACACTAATGGTTCTTCAATTCTCTTTCAATGTATTACATTAGTGGACCCTTGGGCGGAAGCAGGATTGGCGCAATCTGCAGGGAGGAACTTCACCTATACCGGCCCTTGTTCCCCTTGGGTTGAGCCCTTGGGAGCCAGGACCCACAGGTCTTAGGCGGAGGCCTCTGCTGATGGTGGATGTGATGGTTCTAGGGTATCTGGATCGAAAGAAACATAGGACAGATGAATCCAAGGTCTGGGTGATGGTCAGGGCAGGCAGCAATCAAGAGTATCCGATTACAGGCAGTGGTCAATGGCAGGCAGTGGTGAAGCGTATCCGGGATTAGGCTGAGGTGAAACTGAGTATCTGTCCAAAAGAGAAGGGATGGATGGGCAGGGTAGGTCAGGCAAGGAGAAGCGCAGGTAGGCAAGGAGAAATGAAGACAAAGCCTGTACTGAAGACAAGACACTGGAAGTGAAGACAATATGCTGCAAGAGAAGGGGGACTGTTGATGAGGTATTGAAGGAGTGTCAGCAAGGGCCTTTTATTCCTGAGCAAGTCAGATCATCAGGAGGCACCTTGAGTCTTTTCCCATCACGGGCCTTAGGAGGAGCGGGAGGAGTTGGAGTTGGTGGCGTCCTGCCGCATGGAGTGTTGGCGGCATCTTGTCACATTGGAACATGATGGTCTGCTGCGAAAAGGCCAGGAGGGACCATGCCTCATTGGAGCCAGCTAAGAAGGCCTGGCCCAGAGGGTGGGTGAGGTGGTTCACGGGAGCAGCCTGCAGACCTCTGAGTGTATCACAATGAGAGACACTACGTCCTCCAATGCTAAAGAAAAACTGAGGCCCTGGGCCCACCTAAGACCAGGCGGCCCAGGTAACCAAGGGCTCAACCTGAGGGATCCCTGGGTTGCTAGTGGTGAAACTCCATCTAGCTTCTGTCTCCTCCTGTGCTCCTCCTCCTGGTAGCAAGCGCTCTCCGGGTCTTACCGGAGGGCCGTACCAATCCTGCACCAGCCCAAGGGTCCACCCCCAGTGCAACAGGTTGCCAAGGCCATGGACTCGGTGGAGTCTTCCACCTTGCAGGCCATCCCTGGCCTAGCAGTTCATGTCCAAGAACAACAGCGAACCATTGAGGCATTAACCTCGTCTGTGGAGAGAATACGGTCTCAACCTGAGGAGTCTCTTAAGGCCAACTTGAAGGGCTGGGTCCAACCAGCACCCTCAAGGGCATCTCTGGCCCTTCCTGCTCCACCCTGCTTCAATGGAGATCCGCGCCTCTGTCGAGGTTTCCTCAACCAATGTTTTATGCAATTCACTTTACAGCCTGAACTGTTTCCAAGTGAAAATACCAAGATCACTTTCATCCTCTCACGCCTTGAGGGGAAGGCCCTGGCATGGGCTTCCCCACTCTGGGAACATTCAGATGACATCCTCTCTCACCTCTCCCACTTCAACTCCGTGTTCAAGCGAACCTTCCAGGACCCCAGCTGACAGGTGTTTGCGGGTCACCAGCTTCTTCATCTCCGTCAAGGCTCACATTCGCTCACTGAGTTCACAGTAGAATTCAGAACATTAGCCACAGAACTGGGATGGCAAGAGGATTGCTTACAGGCAATCTATCTGGATGGCTTATCTCCTGCCCTCAAGGATGAGCTGGCGCTCGCGAGAAACCCACATCTCTAGATTATATCATCTCCTTGGTAGGCAAGATCGATCACCGCCTAAGTCAGCGACATCAGGAGGTAAAAGCCTCTCGACTTTCTGCTGTATGCCCAGTTTGTGCCACCAGTCCTCATCTGAAGGCCTTACTGGCTCTTCCTCCATCGACTGAGGAGGCGATGCAGATCAACCGCAGACTCTTGTCCCATGAAGAGTGCCTTCGACGAAAGAGGGAAAGTCTTTGCCTGTACTGCGGTGGCTCCGGACATCTCTTATAAGCCTGTCCAGTTCATCCGAGAAACTGCAGAGACTGAGCCCGGCAGGGGTCCCAAGCTTGGGCACCACTATTGCTGGCCTCCAATTACTACTACCCGTGTCTCTCTCCCGAGAGTGCCACCACTGCCCTGTGGACACCGGGGCGAGTGGCAATTTCATCTTGGATGACATAGTCACGCTTCTCCAAATCCCGCTCCAGACTTTGGACATTCCCCTCAGGATTGCGTCTATCCAGGAAGAGCACCTTCCTGGTCGCATCACTTATCGCACCATAGCCTTCTGTCTCTCCGTGGGAACCTTCCATGAGGAAGAGATTTCACTATACATCCTGAAGCGTTCCACACACCCAGTAATCCTCAGACTTCAGTGGCTTCAGGTGCATGGTCTGTAATTTGACTGGCAATCCCTACAGCTAATCCAGTGGGTACCCCAGTGCTAACACCAATGCCTCCGTCAAGTGTCTCCCGCAGCCACTGTGTTGAACTCTACAACCCTAACTGGGTTGCCTGCTCCATATACAGACTTCCAAGATGTATTCTCTAAACAGAATGCTGACATCCTACCTCCACTCTGGAGGTTTAATTGCCCCATTGGGCTTCTACCAGGTACCACGCCTCCCAAAGGCAGGACCTACCCTCTCTCATTACCAGAGACTAAGGCAATGTCTTAGTACATTAAAGAGAATCTAGACAAGGGATTCATAAGACCCTCCGACTCTCTGGCAGGAGCCGGTTTCTTCTTCGTGAAGAAGAAAGATGGAAGGCTCTGCCCTTGCATCGACTACCGTGGGCTAAACGCTGTAACCCGCAAGGATCGCTATCCTCTATCACTCATCAGCGAACTCTTTGATTGCCTCCAAGGAGCCCAGATCTTTACAAAGTTAGATCTCCGAGGGGCATACAGTCTCCTCAGGATCCAACCAGAGGACATTTGGAAGACCGCTTTCAATATAGGGACGGCCACTATGAGTATGTAGTTATGCCCATCGGACTTTGTAATGCCCCTGCAGTCTTTCAATGCTTGATGAATGAGATTTTCTGGGACCTACTATACTCGTTTGTTGTTGTATATCTCGACGATATACTGATTTTTTCCAAGGATCTAAAATCCCATCGTTCTCATGTTCAGACAGTCCTTCAACGTCTCTGGGACAACCATCTCTATGCGAAACTAGAGAAGTGTATCTTCGAACAGGCTAGCCTTCCGTTTCTGGGATATATTATTTCCAATCGTGATTTTATCATGGACCCTGAAAAGCTCCAAGGAATACGAGACTGGCCTCAACCTGTAGGTCGTTGCGTCCTACAAAGGTTCCTTGGATTCACAAACTATTACAGGAACTTCATCGCCAATTACTCCACATTAGCTGCTCCACTTGCTGCCATGACTAGGAAAGGCAGTAACCACAAGAAATGGAGCCCCAAGGCTTAATCCGCCTTCCATGCCTTGAAAGAGGCCTTCTGCCCTGGACCTTGTCTACATCACCCAGATCCTAACCGCCCCTTCGTCATCAAAGTCAATGCCTCCTCCATTGGGGCTGTGGCAGTTCTGAGCCAGTATTCCTCCAAAGAAGTCTTAGTACCCTGCTCCTTCTATTCGCACAAGTTTTCTCCTGCAGAGCAAAATTATATGATCGGGGATCATGAGCACCTAGCAGTAAATTTAGCACTCCAAGAATGGCATCCTTGGTTAGAAAGAGCACAGCACAAATTTACGATCTTTACAGATCACAAAAATCTTGAGCACCTGAAGGAAGCCCAATTGTTGAACCCCAGACAAGCCCATTGGGCGTTGTTCTTCGAACATTTTCATTTCGAACTTCGTTACCGCCCTGCAGCCAAGAACACGCAAGCGGATACCCTCTTCCACTCTCTGGAACCAGAGGATATGTCTGAAACCCCCAGGCATATCATTGACCCAGCTTGTGTAACCCTCGCAGTTACCAATACTATGCCATTGGGAAAGACAGTGGTCCCATGCCGCCTCCGCGAATGCATCCTTCAATGGGCCCATGACTTGAAGTTGGCCGGCCTAACGTGGTCAAGGACTCCCGCAACTATGTGGACTCCTGTCCCATATGTGCGCAACAGAAGCCTCTGTCTAGCCATCCTTGGGGACTCCTCCAACCTCTCCCGGCACCAACAGAACCCTAGTCGAGCATCTCCACCGATTTCGTCATGGACCTACCTCCATCCAAAGGCCACACAGACATCTGGGTCATCATTGATCGATTCTCGAAGATGGGTCACTTCATCCCACTCCAGAAGCTCTCCTCAGCTCCCGAACTGGCTAAACTCTTCCTCAAATACATCTTCCGCCTATACAGGCTACCTAAGGAGATCGTCTCGGACCGAGGTCCGCAGTTTGTTGCCAAATATTGGCAATCATTGTGCAAGAAATTTGAGATTACTCTGAGTCTGACTTCCGCTTATCATCCCAAGGCAAACGGCCAAGCAGAAAGAACAAACAGGTCCTTAAAAACCTTCTTATGTTCTTACATTAATGACCAGCAGGATGACTGGTCCGACTTGTTACCCTGGGCTGAGTTATCCCACAATACTCATGTCGCCTCCGCCACCACGTCTGCCTCTACCAGTCCCACTCTCAGTACCTTCACCTGCGGCCCAGTCGACAGCTCAGATGATCTGATGGTTTTGGAGCCAAGTCAAGGAGAGGATGGGCCAGGCCGCCGAGCGAGCTAAGCGCTCTACTGACGTTCATCGTCACTCTGCACCCTTGTTCCGACCAGGCCAAAAGGTCTGACTAAGCACAACACACATTAGACTGAGGTTGCCCTCTCAACGACTCGCGCTAAAGTTCATTGGGCCATTCCCAGTCCTCCGCCATGTCGGAGCGGTAACGTACCAACTCCAATTTCCAAGGTCGATGGGTATCCACAATATCTTTCACGCATCCTTGCTGAAGCCACTCATATTATCCTGGCTGTCTCATAGGGCTCCTCCTCCTCCTCAAGTCTCTGCAGAACCTGAGGAGACCCTACAAGTTAAGGAGGTCCTTGACGTCCAGAGAAGACACAGCCATTGGGAGTATCTCCTATCGTGGGAGGGCTTCAGGCTGGAGAAGAACTCCTGGGAGCCCTCCCACCACATCTACGACAAGCATCTTCTCCAGGACTTCCATCGTGACCACCCTGACAGACCAAAGCTGGTAAGGGGGAGGCCTAGGAGGGGGGGTACTGTTGCATGTCCAGCTCGCACCCGAACCGCTCCCGGGCCCGCTTACCCTTCCTCCTCACCAGCCAGTCCTGGTCGGCCTCCCTAGTGTCTGCTGCCAGCTCCATGCGGCCACGGTGTTCCATGGTGGCATTCCCCAACGCTTTGCCTCCCGGCTCCAGCCAGGCCTCACGGCAGGGCTCGGTGTCCTCTGTGGCGTCGGCCCCGCCCATAGGCATGCACGCACGGACTGACCGCCGTCTTAAAGGGCCAAGGGCATGTCCCAGCTCTGCGGCGTGCCCAGATTGAGTCCTGTACAAAAGGAAGTGCCTCACATCACTTCCTTGCCTTGGCAGTCGGGTCGATCACCTAGTGATAGCAAGTTTGCCTTCCTGTGTTCCTGTGTCGTGCTCCTGTGTCTCCTGTTCCAGTCTCTCTGTTCCAGCGTCTCCTGTGTCTCCCATTCCAGCGTCTCCTGCTCCTTCATCTCTCCATCCCTGGTAATACTCTTCGGACTGATATCATGGTATTGAACTTTTGCCTGTTCTTGACTACTCCTTGATTGCTGCCTGCCCTGACCTCTGCCTGGAACACTGACTACAGCGGGCTCGAGAACCGACACCGGCAAAATTGAGCGTCGGCTGTCAAACCCGCTGACAGCCACCGCTGCTTTTCCCCGTTTCTACTGCGCCGCCTAATTTGCATAGTGAATGGCGCACAGCGGCGAGGGGCCGGTGCGTGCACCGGGAGAGCAGGCGTTCGTCCGCTCTCCCATGGACTTTACTGTATCGGCCCGATACATAGTAACATAGTAATGACGGCAGGAAAAGACCAAAATGATCCATCTAGTCTGCCCAGCAAGCTTCCCAAGGTAGTAACTACCGCTCCATGCTGGTTAAGCTTTTTTATTTATTCCCATCCTCTAGCCTTTTACGAATCCACAGTGTTTAACCCATGTCCCTTTGAAATCCTTCACAGTTTTAGTCTTCACCACTTCTTCCAGAAGGGCATTCCAGGCATTCACCACCCTTTCAGTGAAGAAATATTTCCTGACATTGTGACTCCTAGTTCTACTAAATTGTTTCCAGTGGAAAAGGTTTGTTGACTACCACGGATCATTAAAACCTTTCAAGTATCTAAAGGTCTGTATCATATCACCCCTGCTCCTCCTCTCCTCCAGGGTATACATATTCAGGTTCTTCAACCTCTCCTCATAAGTCATTCGATGGAGACCACCCACCATTTTGGTCACCCTTCTCTGGACCACCTCCATCCTGTCTCTGTATGTTGAGGTAATAGGGAAAAACACTGTATGTCATCGGCATATAATTTAAAAATATCTAAGATTCTACACAAAAGAAACAAATAAATGTTTTAAAAAATCGATGAAAGTGCAGATCCTTGGGGGACTTCAGTAGATAAAGAAAATGAACTTGAACATGAATCACCAATAACCACTTTGTAAGAGCAGTTTGACAAAAATGAGCAGAACCATGTAAGAACAATGGAAGATACTCAGTGATTCCAGACAATTTAATAGGATAGCATGGTTAAAGGTGTCAAATGTGGCCAAAGAACTAAAAATTACCTCAGACCAGTATCAAACCCCATTCAAATGGAATTGAAACTAGATAAAACAAAGATTCAATGAGGATGAAATCCAAACTGAATTTCATGCAAAATGTTCTTATCTTTTAGGAACTCCTGTAACTGGCAAAGAACTACCTTCTCAATAACCCTTGCAAGCAAAGGATGAGAAGAGATAGAATGGTAGTTAGAAGGATCAAGCAAATTAGAATCAAGCTTCTTTGCAGACAGGTGTACTACTGTAGATTTTAACTCAGGCAGCAAGATACCTTAGGTGAGGATCATGTTAAAGCCTCCCACATCAGACCTCATAATTTTAATAAGAGTATTGGAACACAAATTGAAAGGACAAAAATCGTCTTTCATTGAGGCAAGAACAGAGCAAACTTCTGCTATAGAAGGGGGAGCAAACACATTCCATAAGTTAGTAGTGGGAGGTTGCTTGGAAGAAACATGCAAATGAACTATCAATCCATTAGTTAATTGATAAATCTTATGATGAAATAAGGAAGTAAAATGATCATATGTCAATGTGGAAGAATCAAGAGAACTAGCCTGTGGTATGTGAACCAGTAAGTGAACCACGCAAAATAGTTCACGCAGTTGTGAGGCTGCGGAAGTAATTGGCTGAGAGATATAATCTTTCTTAGCTCGATCTATGGATTCCTTATAGATATAGAGCTTAGAACGATAGAACTCCATGTTGCTGGCAGTTTTACTGAAATGATGGCATTTCAGGTGCCTGTTTAAGAGGGTTTGAGATTGAGGCGATTCATGATTTATTATATTGCACATTGAATCAGCATAATATCACGCCACACAGACGACCTGATAGAGGACTTGAATCAGAATAACATCTCGCCACATAGACGACCTGTTAGATGCTACCCATCCGAAAATTTGATTGACATTTCATTGACGTCATGTCTGCAGGAAATGGTTATATACCCTGCATTTTCGCCATTTTGAATTAGCGGGTCCGAAAACGGACCGCCAACGAAAGATTGTGTAAAAAACGCCAGTTTGTTTGCCAGTTTGGGATTAATTTTCAATGCTCTACATCGAAGGATTCAGAAGACTTGACCCCTGAAGCAGGACCTGGGTGGTCCGAAACGTGATCACGTCGGGACTATCTCTCATCCCGGTTTGAGCTAAGTACTGCAATTAATTGCGTAAGATTTTTTGCCAGACAAAAGCTTTTTGTGGCTTTGTTTGAATTTATAGATTTATTTTCCCGTGGCAATATACTTTTTGAAAAAACTTCATAATTATTAATAAAGCAATGTGACCTCTCCTATGTTGGGTCTGATTGTTTTACAGATCCAGTTGGCAGTGGTCCTACATAATTCTTCTAAATAGAAATTTTATTTATTTATGTGGCGTGTTGAAATTTAAAAAATTAACCTGGAAACCTTGTTAGATTATTTTGTACTTCCGGTTTCTGGATAGTTGGGCTTATTTTTTGAGTTTTACTCTTCCACCAGCTGCATTCAGCCCAATGAACCTCTCTTTTTAATATTCTCAAAGTTATAGAAAACCAAGTTGCATCATTCAGATGATGAGAACAGGATGTTTTCATAGGGGCTAGTTTGACAAGACAGGAGTAAAGAGTGGAGTGACAACAATCAACTAGATTTTCTACATTGGAATTGGGTTGTACAATAAGATTAGGTAACCAAAAGTAACGCAACTGAGCTGTTTCGATATGTCACAGTTTTGCCTGTCTGCCAGTTATGACATCTCCTCACCAGTAGATGCCTCTGGTGAGCTTTGCTCAGAGCTATCCAAGCCATCTCCTTGCTAGTCTATGGAATCAGCCTATGGTACAGCCTCCTCTCCACCAGGGGATCTCAGCAAGCTTTGTCTCCAGCCTTGCCAAGTTCCTCCTCACTGCATGCACCACACCAAGCTCCAGTCCTACACAACCCAGCCTTACCCATTCACACTTGCCTCTTCATCGAGCCACTCTTGGCTCTTTGATTTGGCCGCTGTGTCCCTGCCTTATACCTTGTGGCCTCCGGGCATTTTTGCTTCTTGCCTTGCCTTATGGCCTTTGGGTCTTCTTGCTCTTTGCCTTGCCTTGTGGCCTCTTGCCTTCTTGCTTCTAGCCTTGTGGCCTGTCAAGGCTTTGCCTTGCATTGCGGCCTTTGGGCCTGCTTTTTATGTTAGCCTGCTCTATGGCCTATCCAGCCCCCCTTTTCCTAGGGGCCTATTGCCTAGTGGCCTATGGGCCTCCAGCCTTGTTGCCTTCGGGCTTCTATGTGCTCTGTGTTACCCTAGTTTGTCTTTTTGATCTTGTCCTTGTCTGGTTTTGTTGTGCCCTGCAGTCCTGTCTGATCCAGTATCCATTCCAGTCCTGTCTGTTCCCTCATCCAGTCCAGCTCTCTGTCTGTTCCAGTATTCTGTCCACAGCTACTGCCCTTTTCTTGCTCAGTGCCCTGGTTGTTGTATCATCCCCTGGCTGTGCTCACTACCTTGTCTTGTCTCTATCTATTGCAGCCCCAGTCCTTGTTCTGAGTCCAACTCCAATATCCAGATCGACCCTGCTCCTGCCTTGCCTCCCAGTCCAGTTTGTACCAAGCCTTACCTGCTCCAGCCAGTACCCAGGCCAACCCTACTCCATCCAGTACCAGACCTTTCTTGCTCCAGCCTGTACCAGGCCTTGCCTCATCCTGTCTACCAATTCTTGTCAAGTCCTGCCTGCATGTCGTGCCCAAGCTTCCAACCAGTGTTTGTGTCCAGGCTTGTTCTGTAGTATTGACTCACTATGATATACTACCATCACAGAAATGCGAAGCAATGTGCTAAGTCAGTGGCTCTGGCCAGAGAGATGCTGGGATGCGTAGAGAGAAGCATAGCCAAAAGAAAATGATAATGCCCTTGTTCAGGTTTTGGGTGAAGCCTCACCTGGAGTACTGTGTTCAATTCTGGAGACAGGATGGAAGCAGTCCAGAAAGAGGCAACCAAAATGGTGTGGGGTCTGCCCTGGAAGTTTTATGAGAGGAGACTAGAAGACCTAAATAAGTGTATCCTGGTGTAGAGGAGAGCTGTGGAGATGTGATACAGACTTTAAAATACTTGAAAGGAATTAATGATGCACAAAAATCAAACCTTTTCTGATAGAAATGAAATTATAAAAGTAGCATGATATGAAACTCAAAGGAGGAAAACTCAGGAATAATGTCAGGAAGTATTTCTTTATGGAAAGGGTGGTGGATGCATGGAATTCCCTCCCGGAAGAGGTGGTGAAGACAAGAATGGTACTGGAATTCAAAGAGGCTTGTGGCAAACATAGAGTCTCCCTAGTAGCTAGAGAATGGAAATAAAGAAATAGAGTACTATCTGTTAAACCCAAAGTTTACATTTCTGCATGGGAATACCTGCACAGAGCAGCAGTACTACCCTTAAAAAGCATGGGGATAACTTGCACAGAGCTACAGTTATTACCCTGAGCAACTTGCTTTTCAGATTGGATAGACTATTTTGGTCTATATTTGCTATCATTAACTATGTTACTTGTTGCTATTAACTATGATTGATCTAATTATCAATGCTTCTCTGATTAAGAGCATACTTCCTTCTGCACTAAAATGAGCCATTGTTCAGCACTGCTTAAAAGCCTTGTTTGACCCTTATCTTTTGGAAAATATTTGCCGATTTTTCAATTCTCCTTTCCTGGCCAAGACAATTGTGTAGGAAGTATTGATCCAGACACAGGAGTTCCTTCAAGAAAAGAACACCCTGTATCCATGCAGGTCTGGTTTCTGGGCTGGGCATGAAACAGAAACTTTCATGGTTGGTCTCATAGACTAGGGGCTCTGCATCCAGTCCTTGGGACATACCTAGCCAATCAGGTTTTCAGGATATCCACAATGAATATGCATGAGATAGATTTACATTCACTGCCTCCATTGTATACAAATCTATCTCATGCATATTCATTGTGGATATCCTGAAAACCTGACTGGCTAGGTGTGTTGTGTTGAGTTTGTGGACCCTTGGGTCGGCTGAGAGCAGATAGATCCACCAAGGGGAGGCCCTCTAATGGTACTCTTAGCTGGGAGGCGGTGCAAGACCAGGAGACCAGACCGGAGCTTCACCTTTACCAGCCCTCGTTCCCCGCAGGTTGAGCCCTTGGGTGCCAGGGCCGGCAGGACTTAGGCGAGGGTCTCCTGGCAGAGAGAGTCCAGTGGATGGTCCAAGTTGAGGCTGGCGGTGATCCAGAGGAACAGAGATGGTCCAGGAGTTGAGGCGGGCAGCAGCGGTGCAACATGGTGAACCAGGCCAAGAGTTGGGGCAGGCGGAAGACAAGCAGGAACCAGAGAACACGTCAGAGGTCAGGATAGGCCGAAGACAGGAGAATCAGGATACCAAGCCGAGGTCAGAGCCGAGGAGACAACCGAAGACAGGAGCTGGAAGAGGAGTAGAACCACAGGAGCAGGAACACAGGTACGGAAGCAGCAACAAGCAGGAACACAGGCACTGGAACAAACTGGAACGCTGGAAAGGAAGCAGGAACGCAGGACAAGCAACTAGCTACTCATACGAGCTGATCTGTTGCCAAGGCAAGGAACAGGGCAGGGAGCTGGGCTTAAATAGCCCTGAATGATGACTCATCTTCGGGGGCTGGGCTGAAGTTTCCCGCCACGGCCTCTTTAAAAAGTGGCAGCAGCCACGCGCGCGCGCGCGCCTGGGGAGGCAGACGCAAGGAGGAAGTCGGAGGCGTCTGAGACCGTGTGGGAGGTGCGCAGCAGTCGGGCCTGGGAGCGGCCTGCCTTGTGCCACTGGGGAGAACAGCAAACGCCAGCGCCTGCCGGCCGAGGTAAGGGAGCCCAGCTGCGGCAGTCCACGGCCGGGATTCCCAACAGTTGTTAATATAAACAAGAATCATACTTTGAAATGACTATATACAAATGCTAGAAATCTAAAAAATAAGATGGGAGAGTTAGAGTGTATAGCACTGGATGAAGAGGTAGATATAATTGGCATCTCAGAGACCTGGTGAAAGGAGGATAACCAAAGGGACACTGTGATACTAGGGTACAAATTATATCAAAATGATAGGATCGATCAAAGTGGTGGAGGGGTGGCACTATATGTTAAAGAGAGCATTGAGCAAACAGGATAAAAGTTCTGCAGGAAATGAAATGCAATGTTGAATCTTTATGGATAGAAATTCCAGGTGAAAAATGAAATAAAATAGTAATGGGGATGTATTACCATCCACCTGGCCAGAATGAACTAACAGACAATGAAATGCTAAAAGAAATTAGGGAAGCTAACAAAATCAGCAGCATAGTAATAATGGGTGATTTCAATTACTACAGTATTGTTTGGGTGAATGTTACATCAGGACATTCTAGAGAGGTAAAGTTCCTAGATGAAATAAATGACTGCTTCATGGAGCAGCTGGTACAGAAACCAACAAGAGGGGAAACTATTTTAGACCTAGTACTTAGTGGTACACAGGATTTGGTGTGAGAGGTAACAGTGTTGGAGTCACTTGGCAATAGTGATCACAACATTATCAAATTTGACTTAATAACTGGAGGGAGCACAAAAAAGAAATCTACTATGACAACATTTAACTTTCTAAAAGGTGACTATGATAAAATGAGGAAAATGGTTAGGAAAAAACTGAAAGGAGCAAGAGTTTAGCTCAGGCATGTCTGTTGTTTAAAAATACCATCTTGGAAGCGCAGAAAGAATGTATTCCACGCATTAGAAAAGATGGAAAGAAGGCTAAACGACTACCTGCATGGTTGAAAGGTGAGATGAGAGAGGCTATAGTATCTAAAAGAACATCTTTCAAGAAATGGAAAAGAGATCCAAATGAAGAAAAATGCTTGTAAGGACTAAAATTCTTTAATGATGTCAGTTTTACAGTGAATACCCCATAATGTTTCTGTAACCCCCCCCCCAAACCCCAATCCACCTCCCGAAAACTCACCCCAAATCTAAGTGCCCCCTTACAATGATGCATATATTGAGTGGCAGGCTGAGCCCTATAAATAGTCTGTCTGTCTGTCTCTCTCTCAGCAGGATATGCATATAAAGGCTATGGACATATGGACATGAAGAGTATTTTAAAACCTACATGCATACTTTATAAAATAGTGCGTATCTTTGTGCTCAGTGAGATACACATATTTATGGGCACATACGTAGCCGTTTAAAAATCTACCTGTATTAGTATAGCTGCGTTTAAAAAAGGTTTGGACAAGTTCCTGGAGGAAAAGTCCATTAACCATTATTAAGGTAGAGTTGCAGAAATCCACTGCTTATTCTTGGGATAAGCAGCTTGGAATATATCTACCCCTTGGGATCCTGCCAGGTACTTGTGACCTGGCTTGGCCACTCTTGGAAACAGGATACTGGGCTTGATGGACCCTTGGTCTGACCCAGTGAGGCAAGCCTTATGTTCTTATGTTCCAAGGACTGGGTTGAGAACCCCTGGCATTGACAATCTCCTGAGAGCCAGAGATAGGAGTGAAAGCAGAGCATGAATCCTGTTAGATTTTTCTGCAGGTTTTGACGTAATTGATCAGCTCTTATTGAAAAGGTTATTGAATGCTGGCTTTCAGGGAGCTGTGCATAATTGCTTTTCCTCCATTTTGATAGGGTATTTTCAGCTGGTTAGCCTGGGAAACTTTAACTCAAGGGTGGCCAACTCCAGTCCTTGAGAACCACAAACAGGCAGAGTTTTCAGGATATCCATAATGAATATGCATGATATAGATTTGCATATAGTAGAGGTAGTACATGCACAGCTATCTCATGCATATTCATTGTTGATATCCCAAAAGCAAGGCCTGTTTGTGGCTCTCATGGACCAGAACTGGCCACCCCTGCTTTAGTTTCTTTATCATGTCATTACAGTGTGGAGTTCCCCAGGGGTCATTGCTGTCACCTATTCTTTTCAACAGTTTTATGCAGCACTGGCTGATCTCATCGGGCATTAAGATATGTTTTCACACCTATACAGATAATGTGCAGCTTTTTGTTGTCCTGAGTGTTGATATCAAGAAAACTGAAAAATGTTAACTCTTTTCTTGCAGCTGTGTGGAAATGGGCCTTAATAAACATATGCATATGACCTGCATCAGAATCATTATGATATGAGACTCAAGGTTCTAAAAATGTATAAGATGAGAGATGGGGTATATGATACAGACTTTTAAATATCTGAAAGTTATTAGTAATACACAAGAGACAAACTTTATTCAATGGAAAATAAATTCTAAAACTAGGAGGATGATATAAAGCTCCAAGGGAGAAGACTCAGGACCAATCAGAAAATATTTTTTCATGGAAAGAATGGTGTATTCCTGGAATGCCTGCCCATAAGAACATAAAATTTGCCAAACTGGGTTAGACCAAAAGTCCATCAAGCCCAGTATCCTGTTTCAATCGGTGGCCAATCCAGGTCACAAGTACTTGGCAGGATCCCAAAAGGTCGATAGATTTTATGCTGCTTGTACTAGGGATAAGCTGTGGTTTTCCCAAGTCCTCCTTATTGATATTTTATGAACTTTTCTTCCAGGAACTTGTCCAAAACTTTTTTAAACCCAACTACACTACAGCTTTTACCACATTCTCCAGCAACGAATTCCACACAGCTTAATTATTACCTAGTAACTTCATTGCATGTCTCCTGGTCTTTGTACTTTTGAAAGAGTAAACAACTGATTCACATTTACCTGTTCCTCTCCACTCATTTGTAGCGGGATCCCCGTTTGGGCTGTGTGCTGCACTCAGGAAGCTACAATGCTATGGTTCATCCAGGGGTGGGGGAAAACAACTTCCTGGGCCCTTAGCATGGACATGTCCTTGGAGGCTTCAATCTAATCACCAACCACTGCTCTTCTTTGAGGTGCAAGGGGTTCTTCAGGAGGGGCCAAGAGGGACACAAGAGAAAAATAAAAGAAAAATATAAACACATTCTCCATACATTATTAATGATCCACAGGAAAAGAAAGATTCTCTGAGTCCAAACTGGTGTTCAACAAAAAATTGTCTTTAGTTTAAAAATCAAAATCCAGGCAAGAATTGAAAAGAGCAAAAACAACATGAGAAAAATCAGTATAAGAAAAGCCATGGTCTCCTTATCCATTTCTCTCCTCCTTGAAGTTCTTCTATCCCCTGAACCTGCATCCATGTCAAACATTTCTTCACCTTGAAGGGTAGGATATCCCATTGCAATTTCAGCATACAACAGCTGGGAAAAAGTGGAAATCCCCTTATTCCAAAAACACTTTTCTCAGAATGAAACAGATCTAGCAACTCTTACTGGAAAGTTCAAAAATCTCAAAACTCTCTTCACCCTTTACTTCAGTCTCTTAGCAAAGGCAAAAAGAATCAAAGCCAACTCTTCCAGATGCTTGGGGGAATCCCTTCTGTCAGGAACTAGTTTCACTCAAAATTCAAAAACAGCCATATCCTCAAACTCCAAATAATAAATGTCTTGGGTCTCCTATCCTGTAAAGCAGAGAAACCCTCTCTCCTCCTGGTCAATCCACTTGGGGGATGGCAAAGGCCATCTTGGGGAGAGGCAGTGACCCAAATCATATGCTTGGGGGATTTTTATAGTCCCTAAAGCCTCCCACAAAAAGATGGAGATAACACAAAGAGAGGATCTCAAAAATGCCCACCCCCTACTATGCTAGAAAAATAGTGACAGGCAAAGCCAAATCACACATTATTTTATAGACCTCTATCATAACTCCCCTCAGCTATTGAAGGCTCATCTGCATACTGCTCCCAGCATCCCCTGGGAGAGGAGTCCAGAAGTCACTGCAAGCAATCCAGGGATTGATGTCCATAGCCCCAGCTTCCAGAGGCCCCGCCCCCTTTGCAGTAGAGGAGGACTAGAAGGCTCATCTGCATACTGCTCCCAGCATCCCCTGGGAGAGGAGTCCAGAAGTCACTGCAAGCAATCCAGGGATTGACGTCCATAGCCCCAGCTTCCAGAGGCCCCGCTCCTTTGCAGTAGAGGAGGACCGGAAGCGTGTGCCGAATCTCAAACCCTTCCATTAACTGAGTGAAGATTAATTTAACGGTGGTTAAAGAGGATTGGAAAGTATAGCTTTCAGAAATTTTTGGGCTTATAAAAGTTTGGTGAAAGGTGAAATTAAGGGATATATTCTTTAGAGTTTGTGTGTGTCTGAGGTAATAAGCAAGCCAGAGATAGTTAATTCTAGTGTCTGTCTTTCCCACTCACTCAACCCTTGATTTTTAGGCACGAGACACTTTCTCATTAAAAATCAATCAGGGTCTTATCTAAATCATACTATTGTACCAGCCCTTATTGAAAGTTTAATCATTCCTTTGTAGGACACTAGCTGATTAATTAGTAAATTCACCTGTAAATTTAAACTACTCTCATTCCAACTCCCTTAGTATCCTAAACTTAACTAGGAACTCAATAAAACTAAGAACGAGTTTCATTGATTGCTTTTTAGCACCCTTCATCCCGCAGATGTCATTTTTTGTCAAAGACTCATCTGATATGATTGTTTTTTGGAAAAGTTTACATATTGACACTACTAATCTGAGAATGGCTACCCTGGATGTTGAAGCCTTATATACTTCTATTCCCCAGGATGAAGCTGCACAGATTGCTTATACTAATTTTGAGAGATGTCCGAGACCACATCGGATTCCCAGTGAATTCCTTTTTCAACTATTACAAATAGCTCTCAAGAGTAATTTTTTTGTGTTTAACCAAGTTTTTTACCAACAAATCTGTGGGACGGCTATGGGGGCTACCATGGCCCCAGACCTCACCAATTTGTATATGATTTCTTTTGAGGAACAGTGGTTGACTTGTCATCCTTTTAAAGATCATCTTGTTGTCTGGAAACGGTACATCGATGATGTCTTTATTTTATGGAGAGGTGATGAGGATATTTTCAATTCCTTTTTGATCTGGTTGAATTCATACAATCTCCATCTCAAATTTACTGCTAATATTCAACGTGAGTCCATTGCTTTTTTGGACATAAGAATTATGATGACTGATGGGAGTTTTGCAGTATCATTATTTCGTAAATCGGTGAGTTCTAATACCTACTTACATTTTTCCAGTGCACATCCCAGGAACTTTAAATTGAACTTACCTGTAAGCCAATTCATCAGATTACGTCACTTATGCACTACTGTAGCTGATTAAGAAATTCAGTCTCAGCTCCTACGTGAATGTTTTTTGATTCGTGGGTATCTACGATCAAGTATAAGAAAAGCGTATTTAAGAGCCAAGTTTTCTCAGCGTGAGTGGCTTTTTTTTTACCGCATCCTGTAGATGATACATCTCATCACACTTGTGTGCTTCCTTACTCTTCTGATGCACATTTGATCCGCCAGTCAATTTTAAAATACTGGCATGTTTTACAAACACAATATTTTCAAGATGCCTCCACGTATCATGTATTCACGTGCCTCTAATTTGAAGAATTTGTTAGTGAGGTCCGACTGTTCCATCGTTTCAGAATCAGAGACTTTGTTGATAGGATCTCATCATCCATGTAACAATTGTTCTGTTTGTGCTTCATCAATGTCTGTTCAAGAACACCTTAATCCAAAGTCCGGTTACAAAATCTTTTTGAAATATAATACTACATGCACCTCTACTATGGTTGTTTATCTGATCCGATGTCCATGTGAACTTATTTACATTGTAAAAACAAAACGTCTTTTAAAAACAAGGATGATCGAACATCGTTTGAATATAAAGCATGCTCGTATTGATGAACCCTTAGTGGCTCATTGTATCGACAATGGACATTGTTTTGATGATTTACTATTCTGTGCGATTGATCACATACCACCGCATTGGTGCGGTGGCAACCGAGAAAGACTGCTATTGCAATCAGAGCAGTGATAGATTTACAGACTGGGCACGGTTGCACCGGCTGGTCTAAACACAGAACTTGATTTGCATGTTTTTCTGGGCTGAATATACTTCTGAGGTATTCTTCTTATTTTACAGAAAGATGAGTTCTATGTTGTATTACGTACTTGATGACATCAGGCGGGAGTTGAAAATTTAAAGAGACGTGAGCCTCGGCTTCAGTTCCTCCTCCAGTTCCATGCTGTGATGGTTGAGACGTACATTCCTCTTTAAATGGTAGCCTTGCAAATTTCAAAGATAAGAACTTCTTCATCCTCATAAATTAAAAAAAATTCTCTAAAGTTATCTTTGTTGTTTATAGGATAAAGACTCTGTGTCCATGATTTTCGCATGCCCCTGAAGAAGCTTTTAAAGCAAAACACTGGAGGGGTTGGGCTATATTATGCTTAAATTTAAAGAGTCGATCCTTTAACACCTGTTTTAGGAAGGAGGACTATTTTAAAGAAAAATATTAAATACATGCAAAAAATATTTTTTGAAGTATTAAAGTATGATGAAGGTGAATGATTAGAAGACTGGTTGGTGTCTTGTTTTGAAATCACACAACGTCAGGCTTGCTGACACCTTCTTAGGCTAATATTTCAAATTTCTTTTGGGTTTTACATTTTTGTGTAGATATTAGGTCATTGTCATTTACCTATTGACTCCTCTGTTTTGAGTTGTGTATCAAGATTTCAATTACTCCAATATTGACTGGGTAAATATAACATCAGGACTTGCTAGAGACATAAAGTTCCTGGATGTAATAAATGATTGCTTCATGGAGCAATTGGTTCAGGAACCAACAAGAGAGGGAGCTATTTTAGATTTAATTCTTAGAGGAACGCAGGATTTGGTGAGAGAGGTAACGGTGGAAGGGCCACTTGGCAACAGTGATCATAACATGATCAAATGTAAACTAATAACTGGAAGGGGGACAATAAGTAAATCTGCAGCTCTAACACTAAACTTTCAAAAGGGAAACTTTGATAAAATGAGGAAAATAGTTAGAAAAAAACTGAAAGGTTTTGCAGCTGCAAAGGTTAAAAGTGTTCAACAGGCTTGGACATTGTTTAAAAATACAATCCTAGAAGTGCAGTCCAAATGTATGCCACGCATTAAGAAAGGTGGAAGGAAGACAAAATGATTACAGTCATGGTTAAAAGGTGAGGTGAAAGAGGCTATTTTAGCCAAAAAAACATCCTTCAAAAATTGGAAGAAGGATCCATCTGAAGAAAATAGGATAAAACATAAGCATTGTCAAGTTAAGTGTAAAACATTGATAAGACAGGCGAAGAGAAAATTTGAAATGAAGTTGGTCATAGAGGCAAAAACTCATAATAAAAACTTTTTAAAATATATCCAAAGCAAGAAACCTGTGAGGGAGTCGGTTGGACCATTAGATGACTGAGGGGTTAAAGGGGCTCTTAGGGAAGATAAGGCCATTGCAGAAAAACAAAATGAATTCTTTGCTTCTGTGTTTACTAATGAGGATGTTGGGGAGATACCAGTTCCGGACATGGTTTTCAGGGGTGATGAGTCAGATGAACTGAACGAAATCACTGTGAACCTGGAAGATGTAGTAGGCCAGATTGACAAACTAAAGAGTAGCAAATCACCTGGACCAGATGGTATGAATCCTAGGGTGTTATGCTCCTGCCCTCAAGAAGCGTGGGCAGGCTCTTACCTTTCTCACAGACAGCCAGTCTGGCTGCTGACGCTGCTGCTTGCTTTCTCCCTGAATCAGCTGGGGCTGTCCCCGCAGCTCTTGCCATGCGGTCGGCTCCTCCTGTTCCTGCCTTCCCCCGACGTGCTGCTGTGATCCCGGGACCTCCAGTCAGAAGGCCGTCTCTGCCGGTGCCTGCTCAGCCCGGGTCCTTGCCTGGCTGGGAAGCCGTCCCTGCCAGTGCCTGCAGCCTGCTACAGCTCTCTACTCTGCCTGCAGTCTTACCTCTGCTCCTGGGGCTGTCTTCATGGCATGGAGCCGTTCCTGCAGTCAGCCCTTCCCCCGCTTCCTCTGCAGCCAGCCTTACCTCTCTCTGCTTCTGTCCTTGCAGCTGGGAGCTGCTCCACTGACCTGCCTTCACCCAGCTCCAGCCCAGGGCTGCTCCACTGCTTCCTTGGCCTTCCACGTGGGTGAGGACGCCACCAGCTTCCAGCTCTTCTCTCCAGCTTCCTAGGGCGCGGGCGCGCGCCTCTCTGCTCCTCTTAAAGGGCCAGCCAGGTGTGGCCCCCTGCTGACCCCTCCCTGGGCGTTGTCCACCTCAGCCCTACTAAAGGGCTCAGCTTTCAGTATGTCTTTGCCTTCACAAGGAGTTGGTCACTCCTGAGATCCTTCGCTCCAGGAAGTCGTCCGTGTTCCAGCACTTCTGCAAGGTCCTGTGTTTCATGTTACCTGTCGGAGCTCCTCGTCCAGTCCTGATGTCTGCCTGCTGTTCCAGTCCCAAGGTCTGTCTCTTGATCCAGTCCTGATGTTCCTGCTGTTCCTGATGTCCATGTTCCAGCCCTGAGGTGTGTCTCCTGTTCCAGTATCTGTGTTCCAGTCCTGATGTTCCTGCTGTTCCTGATGTCCATGTTCCAGCCCTGAGGTGTGTCTCCTGTTCCAGTATCTGTGTTCCAGTCCTGATGTTCCTGCTGTTCCAGATATCCTTGTTCCTGATCCGAATGCTTTAACCTGCCTTGTGCTGCCAGGAGAGCAGCGTATCCTTGCCTTGTGCTGCCAGGAGAGCAGCGTATCCTTGCCTTGTGCTGCCAGGAGTGCAGCGAACCTGCTTCCTCTTTCCTGTGCTCTCCCACTCTCTGCGTGGTCCACGACCAGCCTTCCAGGGCTGTGTAGGGCGCGCATGGGACAGGGTGGTCCGCGACTCAGTCCCGCGGGTGGCCTGAGTAGGGCGCCCTGAGGGTCAGTGCCCATGTCTACCTTCACCTCATTCCTGAGTCCACGTCTTTGCCTGAGTCCACATCTATGGATCCTGCACCTCGTCCTGAGTCCACGTCTATGCATCCTACACCTCATTCCTGAGTCCACGTCTAAGGATCCTGCATCTATGCCTGAGTCCACATCTATGGATCCTGCACCTCGTTCCTGAGTCCACGTCTATGCCTGAGTCTACGTCGTTCCTGAGTCTCGTCTGAATCCATGTTCCAGTCATCGCTGTCCTGGCCTCCATCTGGCCTGCCGCTTCGTGCCGTACCCTGCGGCAGGTCCGAAAGGGCTGGGAACGGTCGGAGGACTGTTCACAAGACCAACATTGCGTTGTTGGGTCTTCCGAAGCGTGCAGGTCCGGAGGAGGGCCTGTCTTCCATGTCACTCCAGCCCTGCTCCCGTCCAGCCCATGCTCGGGCATGCCACGCCTCCCACGGCACTTCTTCAGAGTCCTCTGGGGTCGAGCCGTGGCCCAAGGACACACATCACCCAGGAGTGGGATCGCTCTCCTAGCGCTCCACAACACTAGGGTACTGAAGGAACTCAAACATGAAATTTCTGATCTATTAGTTAAAATTTGTAACCTATCATTAAAATCATCCATTGTACCTGAAGACTGGAAGGTGGCCAATGTAACCCTAATATTTAAAAAAGGCTTAAGGGGTGATCCGGGTAACTATAGACCAGTGAGCCTAACTTCAGTGCTGGGAAAAATAGTGGAAACTATTCTCAAGATCAAAATCGTAGAGCATATAGAAAAAAACCAGATTGAAGGCATTTTTTTGCTATACCTCGGTATATAAAAAACTCCTAAATAAATAAATAAATAAATAATGGAACACAGTCAACACGGATTTACCCAAGGGAAGTCTTGCCTAACAAATCTGCTTCTTTTTTTGAAGGGGTTAATAAACATGTGGATAAAGGTGAACCGGTAGATATAGGGGGTCATTTTCAAAGGAGTTACGCATGTAAATGTGACTTACTATCGTAGCAATTTTCAAAAGCTATTTACTCGAGTAAAGTGCACTTACTTGAGTAAATCCTATGGACAATTCAATGGCATATATTGTAGCAATTTTGAAAAGCCCACTTACTTGAGTAAAGTGTATTTACTCGAGCAAAAACCAGTTTTGCTCGAGTAAATGCTTTTTAAAATCTACCCCATAGTGTATTTGGATTTTCAGAAGGCATTTGACAAAGTCCCTCATGAGAGGCTTCTACGAAAACTAAAAAGTCATGGGATAGGAGGCGATGTCCTTTCGTGGATTACAAACTGGTTAAAAGACAGGAAACAGAGAGTAGGATTAAATGGTCAATTTTCTCAGTGGAAAAGGGTAAACAGTGGAGTGCCTCACGGATTTGTACTTGGACCGGTGCTTTTCAATATATATATAAATGATCTGGAAAGGAATGATGAGTGAGGTTATCAAATTTGCGGATGATACAAAATTATTCAGAGTAGTTAAATCACAAGCGGATTGTGATACATTACAGGAGGACCTTGTGAGACTGGAAGATTGGGCATCCAAAAGGCAGATGGAATTTAATGTGGACAAGTGCAAGGTGTTGCATATAGGGAAAAATAACACTTGCTGTAGTTACACGATGTCAGGTTCCATATTAGGAGCTACCACCCAGGCATCATAGTGGATAATACTTTAAAATCGTTGGCTTAGTGTGCTGCAGCAGTCAAAAAAGCAAACAGAATGTTAGGAATTATTAGGAAGGGAATGGTTAATAGAATGGAAAATGTCATAATGCCTCTATATCGCTCCATGGTGAGACCACACTTTGAATACTGTGTACAATTCTGGTCGCCACATCTCAAAAAAGATATAGTTGCGATGGAGAAGGTACAGAGAAGGGCAACCAAAATGATAAAGGGGATGGAACAGCTCCCCTATGAGGAAAGGCTGAAGAGGTTAGGGCTGTTCAGCTTGGAGAAGAGACGGCTGAGGGGAGGATATGATAGAGGTCTTTAAGATCATGAGAGGTCTTGAACGAGTAGATGTGACTCGGTTATTTACACTTTCGAATAATAGAAGGACTAGGAGGCATTCCATGAAGTTAGCAAGTAGCCCATTTAAGACTAATCGGAGAAAATTATTTTTCACTCAACGCAAATAAAGCTCTGGAATTTGTTGCCAGAAGATGCAGTTAGTGCAGTTAGTGTAGCTGGGTTCCAAAAAGCTTTGGATAAGTTCTTGGAGGAGAAGTTCATTAATGGCTATTAATCAAGTTTACTTAGGGAATAGCCACTACTATTAATTGCATCAGTACCATGGGTTCTTCTTAGTGTTTGGATAATTGCCAGGTTCTTGTGGCCTGGTTTGGCCTCTGTTGGAAACAGGATGCTGGGCTTGATGGACCCTTGGTCTGACCCAGCATGGCAATTTCTTATGTTCTTATGTTCTTCAAGCTAGGGAAACCCTAACCTCTTTAATTTTTCCTCATAGGGGAATTGTTCCATCACCATTATCATTTTGTTCACCCTTTTCTGTATGTACCATTTCTAATTCCACTATATCTTTTTTGAGATACTGTGACTAGAATTGCACAATAGTCAAAATGCAATTGCACCATGGAGCGATACAGAAGCATTATGATATTCTCTGTTTTATTCTCCATTCCTTTCCTAATAATTCTGAGCATTCTTTTTGCTTTCTTGGCTGCTGCTCTATACTGAACCTAAATCCTTTTCCTAGGTGGTGACTCCCAATGTGGAACCTTGCATTGTGTAGCTGTAATTTGGGTTGCTCTTCCCTATGTGCATTATTTTGCAATTGTCTGCATTAAATGTCATCTGTCATTTGGATGTCAGTCTCACAAGATTTTCTTGCATTCTCTCACAATCCTCTTGCGATTTAACAATTTTGAATAATTTTGCATCATCAGAAAATTTGATCACCTGACTCATTGTTCCCATTGCTAGGCCATTTATAAATATATTAAAAAACAGTGGTCCCAGTACTGGGGCACTCCACTATTCAGCTTTCTCCATTGAGAAAATTGAGCATTTAGCCCTACTTTCTATTTTCTATCTTTTAATTAGCTCTCAGTCCACAATAGAACATGGCTTTTTAATTTCCTCATGAGGTACTTTATCAAATGCTTTCTGAAAGTCCAGACACACTAAAACAACTGGCTCACCTTTATCCATGTGTTTATTCATGCCTGCAACAAATGTAGCAAGACTTCCCATGACTAAATCCATGTTGGCTTTGTCCTATTAAACTATGATTATCTGTATGTTCACACAAATCTTTAACCAAACATAATTCTAGCGATAAATACACAATGCAAAAATATAATAAACCACAGGATAGGTATAAGTGATAGGAGAAATTATAATGAGTAGTATCCATTGTAAATTTGATTCAGCTATAATTTTAAATGGCCTTCGACCAATGTGTTGTAACTGTTAGTTGAAACTTCTTTTGTAATTTGCCTTGAGGGCACTCGTGGAAAAAAGCAGAATATCAAGTGTCTGTAAATAAAGAAATATAATAGAGCGGTATTATTCACTTAATATAGTTCCAAAAAGAATTTTTTAAAAACTGGAACACCAAGTCTTATACCTCGCTCAAGCATTTTAATCAGTGGCCTCATAACAACTTTGATGCCATAATATGATAAGATTTTTATAAAATTTTCAAGAATTTTTTCTTTGCACTTAAATATTTTAAATAATGAGAGCCTGCAGCACGTATCGCAATAAAGCATGTCCTAAGAGGAAGATGAAAGTCCTTTCTCTGATTTGAACACCACTGTATTCCAATACCTGACACACAGTGTGTTTCATTTTTTCCTCAGGGGCAGCAATGTGGTAATGAATAGAACAACTCTCAGTATTATTTAATCCATGAATAACACTCTATGATATGCTATTCAGCTCACTTTCATGTTCATTCTAAAAAGTAGGTGGTTACAGGGGTGGAGTTAAAGCGGAGAAATAGGCATTTAGCTCTGATTTTCAGAACTAGGCACTAATTTAGAATCCTAAATCTAGAAAAAGAAATACCAGGCCTAAATTTAGGAACTCAGCTTTTTTTGAATTTCTGCCCCAGTATTTCTGATATGCATATCTGCTTTACATCTTCCTCATAAAAAAAACAAAACAAGTAATTCATTTAGTCTTTCTGCTATAGCCTTTCTCCCCTAGTGCCCCTTTTGCCCTTTGATCATTTCATGCTCCAACTACCTACCTTGCAGGCATTTTGTTTCAAATGTACCTGAAAAAAGGTTTTACTATGAGTTTTTGCTTCCTCATCAAGCTTCTTTTCAAATTCTGTTTTTGCCTTTCTTATCAATGCTTTGCATCTACCTTGCCAGTGCTTATGCTGTTTCCTGTTTTCTTCATTCGGATCTCTTTTTCATTTTTTGAAAGATGTTCTTTAGAATAGCCTCTCTCACATCACCTCACCTCATTTGGCTTTCCTTCCACCTTTTTTAAAGTGTGTAATACATCTGGTCTGGGCTTCCAAGATGGTATTTTTAAATAATATCCATGCTTGATGTAAACTCTTAAACTTTGTAGCTTTTTTTTCAATTTTTTCCTAACATTTTCCTAATTTTATCATAGTCTCTCCTTTGAAAGTTAAATGCTATCGCATTATATTTCCTTAGTGTCCTCCCTCCAGTTATCAAGTCAAATTTGATAATATTATGAACACTGTTGCCAAGTGACCCCAACACTGACCGTTACCTCTCATATTAGATCATGTGTTCCACTAATGATTAGGAAAAAAAAAAAAAACAACTTACCAGAAGTCAAGAAAGCATGGGATACACATAAGGATCCCTAGCATGATAATATAGTACTGAGGGTAACATGCAGAGGGAGCCAGTTACAAAATTAAAAAGAAAGCAAGGCAGTAACCTGCCCAGAGCAGCAGTTTGAATTCTGAAAAATTTTGCTGGGCAGACTGGATGAGCCATTTATGTCTTTTTCTGTCGTAATTAACTATGTTACTAAATTACAATTGAATCCATACTAGTCAGAGGTTATTGTTGTGCAAACGTTTTCCTCTTTGTTAACTGAGGTCCAGTTTTAAATGAATGGGGCCCCATTGCCTTCTAACGGGCCGATTCAGTAAAAACACAGGAGAGCGGACGAACGCCCGCTCTCCCGGCGCACGCACCGGCCACTTGCCGGTGCGCGCGATGCAGTATTTAAATGAGGTGGTGCGGTAGAAACGGGCAAAAGGAGGTGCTAGGGACACTAGCGTATCCCTAGCACCTCCCTTTTGGCCCGGAGCGGCAGCTGTCAGCGGGTTTGACAACCGACGCTCAATTTTGCCGGCGTCGGTTCTCGAGCCCGCTGACAGCCACGGGCTCGGAAACCGGATGCCGGCAAAATTGAGCGTCTGGTTTTCGGCCCAACAGCCGCTGGCCCAATTACATTTTTTTTTCTTTTTTTTTTACTTTTTACACCCTTCAGGA
Organism: Rhinatrema bivittatum; assembly: GCF_901001135.1. NCBI lineage: Eukaryota > Metazoa > Chordata > Amphibia > Gymnophiona > Rhinatrematidae > Rhinatrema > Rhinatrema bivittatum. The sequence goes on from NC_042620.1 coordinate 243,288,259, forward strand.
CCTCCGACTTAATATCGCTATGATATTAAGTCGGAGGGTGCACAGAAAAGCAGTTTTTACTGCTTTTCTGTGCACTTTCCCGGTGCCGGCAGAAACTAGCGCCTACCTATTGTAGGCGCTAATTTCTTAGAGTAAAATGAGCGGCTTGGCTGCACATTTTACTTACTGTATCCCGCGCGCATACCTAACAGGGCCCTCAACATGCATTTGCATGTTGAGGGCACTATTAGGTGCCACGGGTTGGATGCGCGTTTTCCACCCCTTACTGAATAAGGGGAAGGGAAAACGCGCATCCAAGAGCAGGCTAACAGTGCACTCCATCGGAGCGCACTATACTGTATTGGCCTCTGTAACCTTGAAGTGTCTGGAGGCTTAACCTAAATATGGAGCCACTCATTGCTAAAATTAGTAGGAGTGCAGAAAGACTGATAGTCTCCCCAAGTTGTATTATTCATTGGTAAGCTGATGCTTGAATTTGTCTGCTGTTAAATTAAATAAAAAGTTAAAAAAAATTACTAGGATTATCTTCAACTTTATAACATCTGGAAAATCAAACCCTAATTAGTGCATCTGATTTGGCATCTTTGACCCAGGCCTTGATAACCTCCTGTCGGACTATTGCAATACCTTATATGTTGATCTGCCAAGTAAGACTAAAGTGTTTGCAGCTAGTTTAGATTGCAGCTGTCTGCCTTCTGTCTAGTCTGACTGTAACATCTATAGTGATGTTACAGCCACATTTAAAATAATTCTGCTGGCTTTCTCTATGTTGGCAGGCAATATTCATGTTGCTCTGTCTGGTATTTAAGAATTTGAATGTTTTTGTGCCAACAAAGATTGTTATCTTTTGTTCCTGCTTGCACTCTATGCTCACAAGATGATACTCTTCGTGATTTCTTCTTTCAGAGAGACCAAGTTGATGGACACCTGCAAAAAATCATTTTCTTGTGCTTTGGAATAAGCTTCCCAGGGAATTAAATTGGAGACCTTCTTTCCTTTCAGAAACAACTTAAGTCTTGACTTTATAGCTAGGCTTTAGCCACCTTAACTATTTAGCTGCTGGCTGGATATTTTATAATCTTTATTAATTTCCTGACCAATAGCACTGTTATGTTTCAGTGTTATTGTATTCCCAAAAAGGTTTGGATAAGTTCTTGGAGGAGAAGTCCATTAACTGCTATTAATCAAGTTTACTTAGGGAATAGCCACTGCTATTAATTGCCTCAGTAACATGGGATCTTCTTAAGAAATTGCAATGCTGGGTCAGACCAAGGGTCCATCAAGCCCAGCATCCTGTTTCCAACAGAGGCCAAACCAGGCCACAAGAACCTGGCAATTACCCAAACACTAAGAAGATCCCATGCCACTGATGCAATTAATAGCAGTGGCTATTCCCTAAGTAAACTTGATTAATAGCCGTTAATGAACTTCTCCTCCAAGAATTTATCCAAAGCTTTTTTGAGCCCAGCTATACTAACTGCACTAACCACATCCTCTGGCAACAAATTCCAGAGCTTTATTGTGTGTTGAGTGAAAAAGATTTTTCTCCGATTTGTCTTAAACGTGCCACTTGCTAACTTCATGGAGTGCCCCCTAGTCCTTCTATTATTTGAAAGTGCAAATAACCGATTCACATCTACTCGTTCAAGACCTCTCATGATCTTAAAGATCTCTATCATATCCCCCCTCAGCCGTCTCTTCTCCAAGCTGAACAGCCCTAACCTCTTCAGCCTGTTTGGCCTTTGTTGGAAACAGGATGCTGGGCTTGATGGACCTTTGGTCTGACTCAGCATGGCAATTTCTTATGTTCTTACTATGTATTATCATATTATGGTTTCTATTGTTACATTTTTCCCATCAATAAGCAGGCTGAATTAGCCAATATATGTGGGTGATGTCATCTGGTGGCAGTGAATGGCATCATCTCTCTACTGAGCATATGCAGGTGTTCTTGTGTGGGCATTGCCTCATGAGTCTTCTCAATCATTTTTTGCCTGTGAATTTGGACTCTTTCTCTTCTATATTTTTTTTCTGTAAAAATCCTTAAAACATTTTAATTTAATACATTTTTATTCAGTTTCTTCTTATTAAATTGTCTCGCTGTCTCTACAGCCCTACAACAGCATTTTTCAGCACTACCGAAAAGAAAAAATGACAAAGCATGCCCTTCTCTTCCATCATGTTCAGCCAGAAGAAAAAATCACCTGTTGTATGTGTGGAAAGATTATGTCATTCACTGACGGGCATGATTGTATTACTAACACCTTGATCCAGAACACAACCAGAAAAACTGATATGCCTGTGGACGGATGTCCCCGAGCTTACAATGGTCAAGGGCGCTTTGCATCGAGGAACTGCATAAATCTCTCTGGACTTGCAGTAGGTCCTCATCCTGCAGTGCAGCCTTATCTGCCTCGCCTCCCTTGGCTGCTCAGGCTGAAGCCATGGGGTTGAATTCTACCAGCTGCCCTACGACAAAGTCAAAGCGGCCTCAATCACTGGGGCCATTGTAACCTGCATCAAAGAAGAACAAATATTCCAAGCAGGATGCATCGGCATGATCACAGTTGATGTGGCCATCATCAGCACCATCAATACCAACATCAATGGTGATGCATGGTGCACTGACTTGCCCAATGCATCTTCCATTGATGGAATTGACACATGGAATAGAAAAGCATTTGACACATGACCCACCAATGCACTTGATGCATGACACACTGATGCATTTAACACACAATGCACTAATGCACCCAAACACATGATGCATCCGTACACTCAACATTTGATGCTCCAGTGCATGGATGCATGCTATTTTGATGCATGCCAAATGCATCTATTCTACAGTTATATAATGCTCAGGATCCTATATCACATGATCCTGTGATGCACAATGCAAGGACCCATGGTGCAATATCATTGACAAGCACCAGATTCCTTCACACGCATCTCAAAAGACCCATTGAAGCACACCAAAGCATCCAAGATGTCCAAACACTCTACCTCATTGAAGCCACCAATGCAGCTATCTCAGACTTTGATTTATCAGGCTACAAAAGCTATCAAGATCTTCAGGAGAAGAGGTCAGGTTACCCCTTTGGTCATTGATAACCAGGGCTCTCACCCCGCTTAGACTACTGGTGGAAGGACCACAAAACCAGTAACCTCTATAGTACTTCTTTATTTTCACAGTTGCCAATGTCATAAGACATCACAGTGAAATTGGTGCTATTTCTCTTCGCATATTATTTTTTAGCATGTGCGGCATGTACCTCCACGGGATATAATAAGGCCCTATGCAAGAAACCACACATAAACCCACATTAATGTGGTGACTAGTGATTAATTCTCGATCGAAAGCCTTCAGACAGCAGCAAGTAGTGGTCTGGAAGTGGGACTGAAGGTGGGTAGAGCAATGACTAACCTCTTCATGATCCATCACCAACTGCATGGGCGCTATAATGACTGATGCTGGTGAGTGGGGGAAATGCAGTACAGATTTGGAAGGGACTACAAAAACATTCAGCATTTCTGACATGTGCTTGTTCCCTCTCTGATCTCTTTTTTTTGGCTTCTGCAGTTTAATTTTTCAGCCTCTGGACAGGTGCTTACATTTAACTCCTGCCCTGACCCAAGCGCTAAAAAATCCTCTTAAAAAAACCTGCACTAGTAGAGACAATGTGATACTGTGAAGGTAGCTGGAAGTGTTTTTGCTTGGCTCTTTGGGCCTCCCTTCCAACCACCCCCAGCAAGGTACATCCTGCCACTGAGATTGCTGAACTGAGCGTCTAGACATTGGGTGATGTGAGCAACAAGGGGCTGCGAGTGTTGACATGGGTCATGTGTAACAGGCTTGCTGAAAAAGAAAAAACAAAACCAGCAGACCTCAAGATGGCCAACAACAATCCAGGAGGAGTACCTGACACAATATTCACAGATGGGCTGATTGAAGTGATCACAAGTGCTGTAGATAAGGCCACTGATGTGAAGCTAGATGGGAAAATTGAAGTGATATTTGCTAAATTAGATGTGCTGTTGGGCATGCTGGAAATGGCCACTCAGAGGTTGGATGCGATGGTGAAGCAGGTCTATGACCTGGAAAATGATGCCCACAGCACTGATGCAGCAGTGAGCAAAGCAGGAGAGAGGATTGAGGTGCTAGAACCAAAAATGGAAGGTATAGAAAATCACTTGAGCCATAACAATTTACGCAAGGTCTCCCTGAGTCCTTGCGTAAATGTTGAGCTGTGGAAGTTTTTGAAAAGATGTTTGCTTGCAGCATTGCAGCTCCCCGAATTGCTGGGTCCTCTTCACATAGAGAGGGCGTATCGTGATGGCCTAAGACAGATGAACCAGGACAGGCCCTGGATGGTAATCATTCATTTCTTAAATTTTTTAACAAATCAGATATCCTGGAGATAATTCACAGGGGCATACAACCAGCGATGGGAGAGAGAAAAATCCTAATTTTTCAGGCTTCTTCAGTCAAGCATGTGAGGCTACACAGTCTTGTGGGGCTACACAGAGTGAAGAAGGTGCACTTTTTGCTCCAGTATACAGCTAAACTCAGTCACCCATGCTGGAAGCACCACTATCTATAATACTTTGAAAGAGGCCAGTGCTTTCTACAGTCGTTAGGTAATAGAAAATAGCCACAGTAACATGGGATAGACTTAGTTTTTGGGAACTTACCAGGTTCTTATGGCCTGGATTGGCCACTGTTGGAGACAAGATGTTGGGCTTGATGGACCCTTGGTCTGACCCAGTATGGCATGTTCTTATGTTCTTAGGTGAAGAGTGAGTATTTGCTGCTGGTTCATGGTGTAAGATGGCCTGCAGATGGGGTCAACTGAAGGAAGTAGTGAAGACCAGAACTGTGAAGGACTTCAAAGGGGCGTGGGATAAGCACTGTGGAGAACAAGTAGCATCAGGAAGGACGTCCATGAAAAACTGGCAGACCTCCTTTGCTTAGGGGACAGTCTTTTTGCCAAAAAGCTCTGAGAGACAGTCACTCAGATTATGGTCCAGAATATGGCAGTACAGTCGCTCTCGAAGGCTCCTGAACAGCTATCCATGGTGCAACACCACTTCTACCCATACAAACAACCATATTTCCACAGGAGGCATCAAAAGCCACTTCCAGCCAGGCCTCAACAAAGAAAATGCTGTCAGCAACAAAATACACAACAGGCCCAAGCCGGAGCTGGGGCCTAGTTTTTGGTCCCTCCAAACAATCCGTTTCTGATTCTCTCCGTAGGGGGAAGAATCCAATGTTTCAGGGAGGATTGGCGTTAAATCACCAAGGACCTCTGGGGCTTCCAAATTGTGCAGTCTGGGTACTAGTTGTATTTTCCTGGCCTCCATCCATCCCAGGTTGTTTGACTCTCTATCCAAATTCATCTCACTTACCGCAGCTTTGACTAGAAGTCCAATTGCTGTTTTGGGGGATAAGGAAGTATCAAGAATAAAATCCCTGTACATGCTGAAATGCTGGGATTGCTCTATCACTCATAGTTGATAGAGCAATCCCAGCATTTCAGCATGTACAGGGATTTTATTCTTGATACTTCCTTATCCCCCAAAACAGGGGTATTGCAACCCATTTTTTACTTGAGATGCCTGAATAAGCATATACTCTGAGAGAAGTTCAAAATGAGCTCCCTCAGCATGATCCTGTCTTGAATACAGGATGAGTGGATTTGTGCTTTGGATCTAAAAGATGTATAAGATCACATACCCTTCCACCTTTTGCACTAGTGCTACCTCCACTTCTAGGTGGACACTTCTCACTACTAGTACAGAGTACTCCTATTTGGCCTCTCTTCAGCTCTGAGGATCTTTACAAAATGTCTTGCATTAGTGACAGCTCATCTCCATCACCAGGGAATACAGGTCTTCCTATACCTGGATAATTAGCTAATCACAGTGAACCCAAGGGCTGAAGTGCTCTGTTCTTTGAGCTTGACCATAGTCCTTCTACAACACTTAAGTATTCTGATTGAGAAAATGAGCATGGAGCCCATTTAAACACTCTCATTAATCGGGGCTTGCATAAACTCAATACAGGAAAGAGCATTCCTACCTCCTGACTAAACAAAAACCATGATGTCATTCACCTGCAACCTTCAGTTTTCTCCACACTGATCCACCAGATGGCTCCTAGTAGTCCTAGTAGTGGCCATCCATGTGGATCCACTGACCTGTTTTCACATCTGCCACCTCCAATGGGGTCTACATACCCAGTGGGATCAACTAACTCAACCGCTATCTTCTCAAGTGTAAATCACAACATCTGTGAAACAGGAGTTACACTGGTGGCTACACCCATGGGTTCTCAAGGAAGGAGCCCTTCTTCACCTGCTCCCCTATCAAATGGTTCTAGCAATAGGTGCCTCCACCAAAAGGTGGGGAGTGCACCCCGGAATCTTTTGAATGCAAGTCATCCAGATTCTTCCAGAGAACCTCAATCAAATCAATCTCCAAGAGTTGAGAGTAATCAGATACGCATCATCTTCAAGGGACCAGCATTCTGATTCAAAGCAACAACCAGGTTGCAGCGTTTTACATCAATAAGCAGGGAGGAACAGGATCATGGCCTCCCTTCCAGGAAACCTTAAAAATATGGAATTGGGCAGAAAGAAATTGAACTGCTCTAATACGCTGGCAGATTGGCTCAGCAGAATGATTCAACCACATGAGTGGTCTTTACAGCAATCAGTGGCTGACGAATTTTTCAGCTTATGTGGTCTACCATCAGTGGACTTGTTCGCATCACAGCACAACACAAAACTAAATCAATTTTGCTCAATTCTACCAAGCAATCACAGGTTAGTTCAAGATGTTTTCCTTCGATTGGTGACAAAGCCTCATGTACCCTTTTCCACTATTACTGTTTATCATCAGAACAATGCAGAAGGTTCCTCAGGATCATTCTCCTCTAATTTTCATTGCTCCGGTAAGGCCCAGACAGATCTGATATGCATATCTGATACAACTTTCCAGCAGACCTCCCATACATCTGAGAACATACCCTGCACTGTTGACTCAGGAAGTTTGGGACACTGTACCATCCTGGTCTTTCAGCCCTCAACCTCATAGCTTGGATATTGAGCGCTTAGTGGTTGAGGATCTTCACTTACCTAAAGAGATTGTGGACATGCTGGTCTCATCTAGAAAACCTTCCACTAGAAGAAATTATGCCTTCAAATTGCACAGGTACTCCAAATGGTGTCAGCAAAATGCTTTGGACACATTTTCATCTGCTGAAATACTTGTTCCATCTTTTTGACTCAAACCTTGCCACCTCTTCCATATGAGTGCACTTTAGTGCTATAGTGGTTTATCATACTCAGGTTGTCAGCAAACCAATCTCTACCATCTGCTGATATCTCATTTCGTGAAAGGTCTCTGGCCTGTCAAAGCACCAGTACAAAAGCCACCTGTCCCGTGAGAACTGAATGTTGTCCTTCCCCAACTAAGGAGCCACTTTTGAGTAACTGGAGTCAGCTTATCTAAAGCACTTGACATGGAAGGTGGTATTCCTCGTTGCAGTGACTTCAACTAGGAGAGTCAGTGAACTCCAAGCTCTCATCCTCTATCCTACATACATTCAATTCTTCCACAACAGTTTGCTTTTCTTTACTCACTCAGTTTCTCTCAAAGCTTATCTCAGTTTTCCATATCATTTTATTGTACCTCACTCTGAACTTTGGAGGGCACAGGAAACAAATACTTTAAAATCAAATAAATATCAGTCTATCGTACTGCCTACATTTTTTCCTACGGCCCATTCACATCAAGGCAAAAAAGCTCTGCATACTTTGAACTGCAAAAAGGCCTTAGCATATTAAAAGAAACAAACTCAAGCCACATCATAAAACCTCCCAACTGTTCATCTCATACAATCCCAACAAACTAGGGGTAGCATTTGCCAAGCATACTTTGTCTGACTGGCTGAGTGCATTCACAACTGCAACACTTCAGTAGGACTGCAAATCACAGACTCTGTGAAAGCTCATTAAGTGAGAGCCATGGCTGCTTCTGTTGTGCATCTTCAAGAAGTACATTTTGAAAATATCTGCAAATGCTGCAATTTATTTTCCATTCAAGCCTTTATGTCCCACAACTGTCTTGATAATCTCTCAAAGACTGATAGTAAATTTGAGCAAGCAGTTTTGCAAAATCTGGTCTTGCTGTAATCCACTCTCTACAGCGAGGGCCAGGTTGCTTACTAAGTAAACTTCTGCTGCAGCCCTCAACCTGTGACTTTCCACATGTAATGGCTAATTCAGCCTGCTTATGGATGGATAAAGCAAGTTTGCTTACTGTAAATGATGTTCTCCATAGACAGGAGGATGAATTAGCCATGGGATACCTAGCCACCTCTCTGGAGAGTTGACTGCATAGCTAGATTAGTTCTGGTATAGATTGAGGAGACTCATGAGGCACAACCCACACGAGAATTCCTGCACATGCTCGGTAGAGAGATTCTTCATTGTGTGTGGGTGGGGAGAAGGCGGGGAGGCAACTGGAGTGTTTAAAAATCATGACCAGGGACCGGGATGCACTTTTTCAAGTTTTAAAAATGTTTGGGGAGGCGGGGTGGGGGTAGTGTTATGTTGGAGACCGCTAGGAGAGTGATCCCAACTTGAGGGGAATGTGTGCCCTTGGACCTCAGCACGACCCCAGACGAATCCAAGACAGCACCGAGGGTTGGCAAGGCATGTCCCAGCATGGGCGAAGACTAAGTCTGACCCTCTGCCAGACCTGCATGCTTCTGGAAGCCAACAACACTCAGGTACAAAAACTTAGATTGTAAGCCCTCTGGGGATAGAGAAATACCTACGGTACCTGAATGTAAACTGGTGTGATATCTCAATTGAGATCGAATGTCGGTATATAAAAATAATAAATAAATAAATAAAATAAATAAATAAATAAATGTTGGTATTTGAACAGTCCTCCGACCGTTCCCAGCCCTTTTAGACCTGCTGCTAGGTATCGCCAAGAAGCAGCAGGCCGGACTGAGGATGAGGGATTATGGAGGCCTTGTGACACAGAAGACTCAAGATGAAACAAGAAGACTCTGGAAGTGGATGAGGATCTTGGAAGACTCTTGATGAGACGAAAAACTTGGAAGACTCTTGGATGAGACGAGAAGCTGGGAAGGTTCGGACATTGGCACTGTCTCTCAGGGCGCCCTACATAGTCCACCCGCGGGACTGGTCACGGACCACCCTGTCCCACTGCGTGCCCTATACAACCTGGAAAGGCTGGTCACAGACCGCGCGGAGAGTGGGACAAGTGCAGGAAGGGAATCCAGCTGAGACGAAAACTCCAATGACGAGAACAGGAACCGACGAGACAGATTTACCCCAAAAAGGAGTCATCTGGAGAACCAGAGGAGCTGGAGCGTCAAGAGGACTCAGAACGAGTGAAGGAGGAGCGGAACCTCGGAACATCAGGAAGTGAAACATCAGGAAGCCTGGAACATCAGGGAGTAAAACATCAGGAGGCCTGGACTAGGAACCTCAAGACATGAAGAGATGGAACATCAGGAAGCCACAAACACAGGAAGCAGACGAGACATGGAGCGCCAATGAAGACCTCATGGAGCACTGGAAGACGAGACTTCCAGGAGCAAGTAACTCCAATGCAAGGCAAGGCTGAAATGCAGGAGAAGCCCTTATATAGGGATGAGACAGGAAACAGTTCTTAGGTGGGGCCCAGGGCATATCAGGCCGTGGGCCCTTTAAATCTGGTAAGGAGGCGAGGCCATGTGCCTAGAGCAGGAAACAGGAAGCTGTGCAGGACCATGGTCAGCGGCCCTGCACAGACGTCGCTGACGGAGAAGCAGGGCTGGGCTAAGGAGCAGGCCCCGACGTCTGCAGCGGCTCCTGCAGGAGGGAACGAAGGCGGCTCCGGCTGCCAGGAAAGCCCGGGGACTGCGGCCTCTGGCTGAGAAGATGATGCTGACGTCAGTGGTGGCCCCAGCCACGTAGAGACATGGCGGCAGGCGCGCCGTGCTGGGGAGGCACTCCAAAGTCCGCGGCTTCTGCCGCGGTGAAGAGGACAAGCTGACTGCAGCTCCAAGCCGCGTTGGAGAAGGCAGCACAGGAGGTGAGAGGCCTCCTTGCGAGGAGTAGCTCCGCGGGCAGGATCATAACAGGTAGGAGACTACAGCCTGGAAAGACTTTATTATCATGTTTTGGGGGGGGACAGGAGGGAGAGGATTGGCCGCCCTCTAGTCTTACCCTTATTTTGTAGGATCATGACAGTGCTACTAAGTCAGATATTTTTTAAAGATATCCAGTTAACTAGTGTGTTATCCAGCCACAGAAGGCCAGATAACTTTAGACTTCCTCAGAAACAGATCTAAAGTTACCTGGTTAATCTAGCTGGATATCTGAGAACCTCCCTGGAACACCCCCAAAACGCTCCTTTTTTAATTTGGCTAAATTATAGCTGGATAACTACTTATCCAGCTATAAATTAGATGGATAAGTGGCTGAATATGCCACATTTGCTATTTAAATGAATAACTTTTCAGTTATCTGTCTAAATGGCTTTTGAAAATGGACCTCCCTAATTTTAGGATGGTTTAAAAAGCTGCTTCAGAGCTGCAGCATTTCAAGTCCTCTAGCCACCGCTGGAAGCCAGTGTCGGCCAAAGCGCATTCTGTGTTTCAAGTCCACCCCCCCAGCAGTGAAAGTGCTCACCCTCCAGTGCTGCCCATGCTGTGTTTCACGTTTTGCCTCCTCACCCCCCAAGCAGCCAAAGTGCCTGTTCTCTGGTGCCTAAAATGCATTTCAAGAAGGGCCTGTTCACCAGAATCACTTCCTGGCTCTGAATAAAAGCAGAAGTGCATTGCTGCAGAGTGTAGGAGTAAGTATGGTGCTGAAGGAGAGACGGAAAGCCTGGACCCAACACCAATAAGAATGAAGGCTGTTGCAGAATGGAGGAAAGGGAGGATTCTCAGCAGGGTGAGGGTGGGAGGAGAGAGGGAATGCTAGGCAAGAGATGGGGGTAGAGATGGGGATACTGCTGAGTAGGTGGGTGAGAGAATCTGCTTAATATTTTTATGGTCTTGGCTTCTATCCATCAAAATAAACTCCGATATTTACTTGGAAAAATGTCATTTTTTTCAACTGATTTTTCTTCTGTTTTTGTTCTTGTCATAATAAACCCTTATAAATTCCCAGGAAAAATAAAAATCAATAAAAACTAGTCTAGTTTTTATTATATTTCTAGTATATTTGCAAGTACTATAATTTTTTTTTGTGTTTGTATGTCCAAATATCTCTAAGTTCTTCTTAGGTTTATTTGGCTATTTAATTTATATATGGGCTGATGCAGTATGGTGCGCTCGACCAGGCACACTGTTAGCCCCCGTTTGGCCGCGCATTTTCGACGCGCTATTTTTACCCCGTATACAGTTAGGGGTAATAGCATGTGGAAAATGGGCGGCCAACCCCCCCCAAACTAATAGCACCCGCAATATGCAAATGCATGTTGATGAGCCTATTAGTTATTCCTGTGTGATCCAGAAAGTAAAATGTGCAGCCAAGACGCACGTTACTCTCAGAAATTAACTCCTGCCAAAGGAGTTAATTTTTTTTTGTATTTGTATGTCCAAAGGCAGGAGTTAATTTCAGCTGGCACCGGGAAAGTGTACAGAAAAGCAGAAAAAACTGCTTTTCTGTATACCCTCTGACTTAATATCATAGCGATATTAAGTTGGAGGCCCCAAAAATAAAAAAAAGAAAAAAATCAGCCTGCCGCTCGTGGGTTGGAAGACGGACGCTCAATTTTGCCGGCGTCCATTTTCCGAACCTGTGGCTGTCAGCAGGTTCGACAACTGATGCCAGTAAAATTAAGCATCGGCTGTCAAACCCGCTGACAGCCGCCGCTTCTGCCAATAAGGCGGGCCCTCATTTGAATACTAAATTGTGCGCCCAGGAGAGTGGTCTGGGTGCGCGTCAGGAGAGCGGGCACTCGCCTCGGAGCACCGGCTCTCCTGCGGATTTTATTGTATCGGCCCATTAATGATTATTGTTTCATCTGTTTTTGTTATGCTATGTTCTGAATGTTTTGAATGTTTTGCTGTTCACTGATTGTTATATTGCTGAATTGTGGATTGTACCTCATGGGTTAGGAGCGGGGTAAACGCGGCCGCACTTTACTGGATAGACCCGTTTGAATGTACTACTGATTAAGCAAGGGACATAGGTTTAAAATAAATAAATACTAAAGCCTTAAAGGTTAACTTAAAAAGCCTAGTGCATGAATAAATCAGAGGATGTGTGCACAAGTCGGGTTTACATGCAGTGACCGAACTTTAAAAGCCACCCAGATGTGTGCATATCTCCCGCTTCGCTCACAACTCACTTGATTTCAAAAAGGGTCATGGTGTGGGTGTGGTCTAGATGGAGCTTGGGCATTTTGGGGGCGTGGATAAGAAATGTGTGTGTGTACACGCCTGGACCTGTGCCCAGGTCTACTGCTGCCTAACTTTACTTCTGCTGTGGGAGAGGTGTAACTTAAAAAAATAAAAGAAATTCGCCATTTCTGCAGGGTTTAAAGGGGTACCTAGGGAGAGTTCAGGTCATCAAATCTGGGGGGGGGGTTTCGTGGACTTAGCTCTTAACCGGGCAAACTGGTGAACGAACTGGTGAAACTGGCAATAGCATGGATACGCGCCCATTATAAAATACCCTGATTTATGTGGGGAATTGGAATTTGCGCACCTAGGCACACACCCACGTTAAATTAGGCACACATGCACACAGCCAGGCAAATTTCGTAATGTGCGCGCAAGTTATAAAATGGCCGCATGTCTGGATGCGCACCGATGCAAGCGCCAAAGAGCGCCTGCGCAGCGGTTTGAAAGATACCGTCCCTCTGAATCAGGCCCTAACTGTGTTCACAAAAACTCTAAAGAGAGTAAGATATTTCAGAAGGAAAAAAAACTAAAATATCATTTTACCATTGACTTATTTCCTCACATCCATATATTACACCTTGGCAGTATTAGCGGGTGGGGCAGGGGGTCTTAGTCACATGCCATAGCTGATGTCTTCTTACGTAAGTTCTAAAAGCTATGTCAAGACCAACAACACTGAAGTTAACATCAGACAGTGCTGCTGTTGAATTTTGGATAAATTGTGTCCCTTTGTGACACCTATTTCACTGACAAAATGGCAAGAAAAACCTTAGGGAAAAAAATGCATCTAGACATATACCAAAAGCAGAACTTTAAAGCTTCATGTTTTAAAGAAAATGATTGAATATATTGTAACCAATCTTTTTATGGATCAAGTACAGTACAACAGTGGAGATGTTTGATATGAAAGGATGAGATTTATAAATATCACCAGGAGATGGTGCTCTGCCCTCATCTGTACAGAAGAAAAAGCTGCCGCTCTTCCAAGATTCTGACAAGATACATATCTAAAGAATTGCTTCTCTAGAAAAAAAAAATCTTTTGTTGAAAGATCATAAAATCTGCTTTGTGCCTGGCAGAAACGTAATGTGCTCAAAGGACCGCAGAATTGAGAATGACCTCCTGAGCCAAACACTATGGTCGACTGGCAAGAAACATGGAAGATGATGCTTTTGAAAATTTTATAAAGCTAATTCTGCAAAACATGTGGATTATGCTAGGCTTTTTAAATAATTCATGGCTCCCAAAGCAGAAACAAAAATATGTAATCCTAAACTGGGTTTAAATAGCCCTGCTCCAGTCCAAGTTCGTTAGGCATTATGGAAGCTGTGTGCAATAACCCAGGCTCCATGACACCATCCAGGAGAAAAGCTTCCTTTGACCTTTCTCTGAGGTAGAGAACAAACTTGCAAATGGCATCTGTGATAAAACTTTATTTAACCAGCCAGAACCTTTAAGCGTTTTTGTAAGAACTAAATGTCAGAAGCTGCCCTTTCAAGCACCACATGAATGATGACAATAAAGAACATCCATAATGAAACATCAAATTCAATCCTACTGCGTTTTGTAAATAAATATTTTAGACTGCAGAAGTGGTGGGATAGCCAAGTTGCTCAGCAGTAAGTGCTGTGCACAGCAGTGCAGACGAATTGGTTTCTATTCCCAGGCCTGGCTTTTGCTCCACGGTTTGACTTGGACTAGGTATTTTGTGAATGCAATAGTCGCAGTTCTAGAGGGAAGGGAGAGGTTTGTGGAGAGAATCCTAGTCACCCCCAAATCATTGCTTGATGGTGACACTTAGTGGCTGGAACTAGGGTGCATGCATACCATGTTCTAGAGGGAATCATGGGCTGTGGCTCCTGACCAAAAGCCATCACTGTTGTAGGGAAAATAAAATAGGGGAAATATCACATATAGTTGTGAATGAAGGCTCAAGGCACGGTTGCCAATTAGAGGCCAAGTTCCGTCTGAGATGGAGCCTCAAAGGAAAGGGAGAAACTGCTGGGCCAAAAATACAATGAAACAAATGGGAGTTGTGGATGTAGGTTTATCTGAAAGTGTGAGTGTAAGAGTGTGTGGATTATGGGTTAGTGTGTGGTGAGTGTGAAGAAATATGTGGAGTGTGTGTATGTGAAAATGTGTCAGTGTGAGGGAGCAGGAAGATAAGTGAGTGGAAGTATGTAGGTGTGTGCAGCAGGTGAATTGGGGTATATGGGGAGTTGGGTGGGTGTGGATGTATATTTAGGCATTTATTTAGACATTTTATATACCATTGTTCCAAGTAAAGATCACAACAGTTTACAATAATGACATTCATAGTTATAAATCAGTGAATAACGACGGATACATAGGAAGTATTGAAAAACAGGCATTAACAACTAACATTTGAATTGTTCAAATACATATTAATTTCAGATCAAGGTCATAAGACGTGAAGTACAAAAATAAAATAAAATAAATTTCACAAGTTATTCTGTATGTTGAATTTAGGCTCTTACAGACTCTCGTTAATTTGTTTCTTGTGCATCAACTAGTACATCTTGTCCTTCTTGTTATTGTAGATCTCTACATTCTGATGTTTTAAGTTATGTTGTATGCATTTTTGAAGAGCCATGTTTTTAGTTTACATTGAAATCTCTTTCTATCTGGTATCAAACTTAGCATTTCAAGTAGAGAATTCCAAAGTTTTGGGCCCACAATGGAAAGCACATGATCTCTTACCTGTGTCATGTGTGTGCTTCGAATTGTTGGAACAGCCAGTAGTCCTTTATTTCGGGATCTTAGTGTTCTCTGTGGTGTGTATGATTGTAATGTCACATCTATCATTCCGGTGTTACTAGAATGAATGATTTTGAATATTAGCGTTAATTCTTTGAAATAGATTCGAGATTGTACTGGCAGCCAGTGTAGTGAAATCAGCAAGGGTATAACATGATCATATTTCCTGGATCCTAACAAGAGCCTTGCTGAGGCATATTGAGGTATTTGTAATGGTTTTAGGAGGCATGTGGGAAGACCAAGAAATAAGGAGTTACAGTAGACTAGGTTTGAGAAAATTAGAGTTTGCAATACAGATCAGAACTCTTCAAAAGTTAATAAAGGTTATAACCAATGTAATATGCGCATACTTGGCGTAACCAGTCGTAACTAATTTACCTATGTGTTTTTTCATAGTAAGGTTCTCATCTAGCTGGATACCTAAATCCAAAACTTGATTTGAGGGAGTAATTTGGAAATTACCTGTTGCGAATGTGGACCCTTGAGCTGGCTAGAGCGCTGGAAGATCCGCTGAAGGAAGGCCTGCAGCGGAACTCGTAGCTGGGAGGTGGAACAGGACCAGGAGACCTGACAGGACCTTCACCTATACCAACCCTCATTCCCCACAGGTTGAGCCCTTGGGTGCCAGGGCTGGCAGGACTTAGGCGGAGGTCTGCTGGCGAAGAGGAATCAGGTAGGAGGTCCGAGTCAAGGCTAGCAGAAAAGCAGAGTAAATAGAGACAGTCCAGAGGTCGTGGCAGGCAGCAGCGGTGAGAAACGAGGAAGCAGGCCGGAAGTCAGGGCAGGCAGGGCGGGCAGCGAACAAAGAATACCAGAGCCAAGCCGAAGTCAAGAACCAGGGAGTCAAGCCAAAGCAGGAGCGGAGTAGAACACGGGAGCAGGAGCGGAGCAGGAACTGGAACACGGAGGCAGGAGCGGAGCAGGAACTGGATCAGGAACACGGAGACAGGAACACAGGAGCAGGAACTCAGAGACAACAACTAGCTACTCTAAGAGTATAACCTGTTGCTAAGGCAAAGCAAGAAGGTCTGAAGTGGATGACTTCGAGTTGGGGGCAGGGCCGAGGTTTACCGCCGCGGCCCCTTTAAATCTCGGCCTGCCACGCATGCACGTGCCTAGGGGCAGAGTCCCCAACAGAGTTCAGCGGCGTCTCCCTCATGGGGAGAGAACACCACCAGGAGGCCTCGCCGCAGGACAGACCAGCGTGGAGGAGCCGGCAGAGAGCTCCCGCTTCCATGGGTAAGCGAGGGGGGGGGGGAGGCCCGGTCGTGGCTGCCCGCAGCCGGGTTTCCCAACATTACCTAGGTCTAGAGCCAGTGGTTTAGCTATCGGAGAGTTTCTACTTAACCAGATGATTTCATTCTTTTTGGGATTCAATGTTAGTTTAAGTTGCGATTATTCTTGCTGTATTGCTTTCATATAGGTTGAGACTGTCGATTCTGTATTTTCTTCTGATTTGGAGAAAGGAATGTAAAACTGTATGTCATCAGTATACAGGAAGAATATAATCCTTAAATCCACAAGTGATTTGCACAGTAGGATCATATAAATATTGAATAGTGCTGCCGAGAGTGCTGAGCCTTGTGGGACACCTGTATCGATATGGTAAGTATCAGATTTGGGAGTAACAGGAGTGTGGGTTTGTGCCTGTAGAAGTGTTTGGGTTGTGAGTTTGCATGGGGAGGTAAATGTGTGTTTGGGTATGGGGTGAAGGAATGTGTGGGTGTGAGATGGGGTGTGTGCGCGTAATGGGTGCATATCGTGCTTATGGGGATGTGGATGAGTATGTGGCTGACAGGTATATGGGGAGAGAAGGGGGAAGCATGTATGTGAGCTGTATGTGTGTGTTTGTGGGAGAGTGTGATAAGCGGAGAGAGAGGGAATCAGTCCCTACTTGCTCTCTGCTAGCACAGACAGACTTGAGCAGAGCTAGGATAAGGATTAGAAAGCCCAGGTTGAAGAGAAACTGGAAAACTTCAGTTCCCAGGATGCTTAATGCGGGGAAGAATCCATTGACTTAAGCAGGGGGAGGAGCAGCCAGGGAACTGGAGAATAACTCAGCAGGTTTCATTGATTGGGGGCAATAAGCACACTTGGGAACTCTCCGAATCTGGCCTGGAGACTCTGGAATTCTAAAAGAATTGCCAGGTCTCCGGACCAGCAGCAGGAAACTCCAGGCAGTGGTGTACTGAGGGAGGGGGTGGGGCTTTATTTCCCATCCCGCCGGGCGGCCGAACTGAAGAAGGCGCATGGCCGGCGGCAATGTTCCCTAAGCTGCGCTCATGTGCTGCCATGCACAGCTTGTCCCCTTCCCCAAGCCCCCAGGCTCAATAAGACTAGCGGGGCCGTGGTGGAGCTCATCACACCGCAATCAAAGGAGAGAAGAGGCCTGTGGCAGCCGGTGGATCCCATCTCGCCCTGCAGCCGAAATGGAGGAGGCCCTGTGGCCACCAGGGGATCGTGTCCCACCTGGAGACGAATAGAGGAGGCACCACGGCTGCTGGGGGATCGCATCCTGCCCAGCAGTCCAACTAAAGGAGGCCCCGTGTTGGCAGGGGATCAGTCCTGCTCATGGCTTTCTGATGACCAAGCCCACACCTAGCATCCCTTAAAACAGTCCTATATGTGTTCCAAGTGTCTTTTTAGCTTTTATGCAGGGTTTTCTGGTTGACACTGCAGCAATGCATGTAAATATAATATATACACTGTTGCAATACTTTTACTTTACTCTGAGTGTCCTTTTTCATGTAAAGTCTTTTATTATGAATGCATAATTTTAATTTGTGTGTATAGAGGGCTGTGGTGGGGAGGAAGGCTGGGCACAAAGCTGTAAGATCCTTGCACTAGCCCTGATTAGAAATAGAAAACCAAATTAAATTTTTTTTTTTTTTTTATTTATGAATTTTTCAACTTACAATAAGTATCATTCAATTTACATTATTCAAAATCTTTTGAATATTCTTTAGATATACAAGATATCACAATATAAATCAAAAATAGTTTAATTAAACAAACATAATAGACTATCTTGTAACCAGTTACTAAACAAAAAGGGGAGCACTGAGCAAATCATTAATATTTTAAAACTGATACTCCGCTAATTACAGGAAATTGTAGATATTACCTTATTACCAACTAGTACTTAGGTTTCGGTTTTACTTCCCTCACTCTGATTCCTTCGCTCCTCCAGGTATTTTCTAAGTCTAATGGATCATAATATACATATCTGGCTCCAGCAACCTGCATGACACACTTACATGGAAACCTAATCATAATCTGTATTCCATATGTCCTAGCCTTATTTGCTAAGGAAATAAACTTTTTCCTTCTTTCCTGTGTCTCCTTCGAGACATCTGGGTATATCCAGATTTTCTGTCCCAGGTAGAGGGAGGACCTTTTCAAAATAAAGGCTTTCAGTACCTTATCTCTATCACTAGAGTTTCCAAATTTAACTAAGAGAGTTCCTCTCATCTCTACCTGGGTAGAATACGATGTCTCAATAAGCTCTGTAATATTCAAGGATCTATCCACTTGTTCCTGAGAACTATTCCTTTTTTCATTAATAAAATACGCATTTGTTATTAATGGTAACTGATCTGGTTGCCACGCTAAGATTTCCAAAAAATAATTTTTTAATTGTTCTTTAGGGGATACCATCCTACACTTAGGAAAATTCACACATCTTAAGTTTACATATCTAACCTGATTTTCCAGGGCTTCCACTTTTTTATTTAAAGCTGTTTCACCTTTAATAATAGATGCCTGGACTTTTTCTATTGAGGATATATCCCCTTGCACTTTATTTAACACCGTCCCACAGTTTACTACTATGGGATTTAAGTTTATCAACACATTTTGCATCTCCTTAATACTGCTATTTAATTTCATGATGTTATTTTGCAAAGTGTTCATAGCAATCCAGAGTGTTTCCACAGTTACAGTTTTAGAGTTTCCAGGTAGGGCCACAGGCGTTGGAGACTGAAAGAGTTCACTTAGTGTCTGGCCTGAGCTGTTCCTCAGTGGAGGGCTTGGTACCGACCCAATTGATGATATTGAGATTCTGGAACTTTCCAGAATTTCTCCAGATCCTCTCACCTCTCTGGGGGATGGAATTCCATCTTCCCTTCTCTGATCTTGTTTCTGCAGAATTGTACTTCTGGGGTCCGCCTCAATCAGACTCAGCTGTGTTAACGGAATCCGTATATCAGCTAAGCCAAGAACCTCAGCCGTCATACTGCTGTTCGGGGGAGGTGGGGTAGTTGGTGCCCCGGGACTTAAGCTCACTTCTCCCAATAGGGGTGGGGTTTGCTCTCTCACCACCTCTATAGCGGGATACTCCGGGGTTACTAAATCTACAGGTGGGTAGAAGTTAGTCAATACTGTTTGTACTGGTGAAGGCACCACTGGTATCGAGGTTTCCGGTCGTACCCTCCCCTTCCGCTTTGTATGCGGCATATCACATAAATTTTCAGAATAATGTCCCTAAAACAAAAATTGTAGCTTCTACTCACTGTTCCTGCAAAACCTTCATAATATGGAGTTTGAGCGCTCAGCGGGCTTGACAACTCTTTTCTCTTCAAAGGAGGGGGCGCCTTCCCGCCTGCATATAAGATCCCACGCCGTCTGCGTGGGATCTTATATGCAGACGAACTCCTCCTGCAGCGTCAAACTCCGCCCTCACTCGACCGGGAGGGGGGAGGGTCAAAACTTGCAACAGAGTCTTTGAGCAATACCTGATGTTCCGTGGAGATTTTATTTCCAGAAGGTAGGAGTTGGTGCCCCTTCACGCTCTCTCTCCTGGGCTCCCAAAGTTTTAACCATCTGCGTGGGATCTTATATGCAGACGAACTCCTCCTGCAGCGTCAAACTCCGCCCTCACTTGACCGGGAGGGGGGAGGGTCAAAACTTGCAACAGAGTCTTTGAGCAATACCTGATGTTCCGTGGAGATTTTATTTCCAGAAGGTAGGAGTTGGTGCCCCTTCACGCTCTCTCTCCTGGGCTCCCAAAGTTTTAACCGTCTGCGTGGGATCTTATATGCAGACGAACTCCTCCTGCAGCGTCAAACTCCACCCTCACTCGACCGGGAGGGGGGAGGGTCAAAACTTGCAACAGAGTCTTTGAGCAATACCTGATGTTCCGTGGAGATTTTATTTCCAGAAGGTAGGAGTTGGTGCCCCTTCACGCTCTCTCTCCTGGGCTCCCAAAGTTTTAACCGTCTGCGTGGGACCTTATATGCAGACGAACTCCTCCTGCAGCGTCAAACTCCGCCCTCACTCGACCGGGAGGGGGGGAGAGTCAAAACTTGCAACAGAGTCTTTGAGCAATACCTGATGTTCCGTGGAGATTTTATTTCCAGAAGGTAGGAGTTGGTGCCCCTTCACGCTCTCTCTCCTGGGCTCCCAAAGTTTTAACCGTCTGCGTGGGATCTTATATGCAGACAAACTCCTCCTGCAGCGTCAAACTCCGCCCTCACTCGACCGGGAGGGGGGAGGGTCAAAACTTGCAACAGAGTCTTTGAGCAATACCTGATGTTCCGTGGAGATTTTATTTCCAGAAGGTAGGAGTTGGTGCCCCTTCACGCTCTCTCTCCTGGGCTCCCAAAGTTTTAACCGTCTGCGTGGGATCTTATATGCAGACGAACTCCTCCTGCAGCGTCAAACTCCGCCCTCACTCGACCGGGAGGGGGGAGGGTCAAAACTTGTAACAGAGTCTTTGAGCAATACCTGATGTTCCGTGGAGATTTTATTTCCAGAAGGTAGGAGTTGGTGCCCCTTCACGCTCTCTCTCCTGGGCTCCCAAAGTTTTAACCGTCTGCGTGGGATCTTATATGCAGACGAACTCCTCCTGCAGCGTCAAACTCTGCCCTCACTCGACCGGGAGGGGGGAGGGTCAAAACTTGCAACAGAGTCTTTGAGCAATACCTGATGTTCCGTGGAGATTTTATTTCCAGAAGGTAGGAGTTGGTGCCCCTTCACGCTCTCTCTCCTGGGCTCCCAAAGTTTTAACCATCTGCGTGGGATCTTATATGCAGACGAACTCCTCCTGCAGCGTCAAACTCCGCCCTCACTTGACCGGGAGGGGGGAGGGTCAAAACTTGCAACAGAGTCTTTGAGCAATACCTGATGTTCCGTGGAGATTTT